>NC_064918.1:15156333-17556333 GCF_929443795.1 Astur gentilis | reverse complement strand
GCACTACAGGGAATTTATCCCCTCCTACAGTATGTAAAAATTCTGATTGGGCAGGGCCACTCCGATTCGCAGATCCTCTGGTGTTGACTAACCAGGTGGCTTTTGCTAAATGTGTATCCCAATGTTTGAAAGTTCTGCCCCCCCATTGCTTTCAATGTAGCTTTTAACAGTCCATTGTATCGCTCAATTTTCCCAGAGGCTGGTGCACGATAGGGGATGTGATACACCCACTCAATGCCATGCTCTTTGGCCCAGGTGTCTATGAGGTTGTTTCGGAAGTGAGTCCCATTGTCTGACTCAATTCTTTCTGGGGTGCCATGTCGCCTGAAGATCAGCTTTTCAAGGCCCAGGATAGTGTTCTGGGTGTTGCCATGGGGCATGGGATATGTTTCCAGCCATCCGGTGGTTGCTTCGACCATTGTAAGCACATGGCAGGCACTTGCCTTGGCAGGTTTGTGGGAGTGTGATATAGTCAATCTGCCAGGCCTCCCCACATTTATATTTCAGCCATCGCCCTCCATACCACAGGGGCTTCAACCGCTTGGCTTGATTGATTGCAGCACATGTTTCACATTCATGGATAACCTGTGCAATAGTGTCCATGGTCAGATCCACCCCTCAATCACGAGTCCATCTATATGTTGCATCTCTTCCCTGATGGCCTGAAGTATCATGGGCCCACCCAGCCATAAATAGCTCACCCTTATGTTGCCAGTCCAGGTCCACCTGAGACACTTCAATCTTGGCAGCCTGATCCACCTGCTGGTTGTTTTGATGGTCTTCAGTGGCGGAACTCTTGGGTACATGAGCATCTACGTGACGGACTTTTACCACTAGCTTCTCTAGCCGGGACGCAATATCTTGCCACAGTGCGGCAGCCCAGATGGGTTTACCTCTGCACTGCCAGTTGCTCTTCTTCCATTGCTGTAACCACCCCCACGGGGCATTTGCCACCATCCATGAGTCAGTATAGAGATCGAGCACTGGCCACTTCTCTCTTTCAGCAATGTCTAACGCTAACTGGATGGCTTTCACCTCTGCAAACTGACTTGATTCACCTTCCCCTTCAGCAGTTCCTGTGACTTGTCATATAGGACTCCATACAGCAACCTTCCACCTCTGATGCTTTCCCACAATGCAACAGGATCCATCAGTGGAACCAGGGCATCTCGGTTGGTGCAATATTGCCGCTGGTGCACCTTTGTGGTAGCAATTGGCACTTGTTCTTCAGCCCTCAGCAACCCCACAGTTGAAGGGTCTTGAGAGAGACCAGGCAGGGTAGACAGCTGTTCAGTGCCCTCCCTCTCCAAGGCAGCTATACTGAAAGCCCATCGATACCCCTTCGGGTCCTTAAAATACCCCTTCCTGAGATAGTCTATGCCAAGGATACACGGAGCCTCTGGACCAGTCACAATGGGGTGTTTCTGCCACTCATTCCCAGTTAGGCTTACTTCAGCTTCCAATACAGTTAACTCTTGGGATCCCCCTGTCACACCAGAAATACAAATGGGTTCTGCCCCTTTATAATTTGATGGCATTAGAGTACACTGTGTGCCGGTTGTTACGGAGGCACGCACAATCAAATCCAACAGGTGTTAAAAGTCAGATTTATTCTTCAGTAAAAAGCTAGAACTCCGGTAACATTTGTAAACCACAGCCTCAATGATGTAAGGTGAATTAGTACTACACAGCCACCTGAAGAATTCTTAAGATTTAAATGATCACTTAAAATGCGCATATCACTCACCTAAAAGATGAGGGCTCTCAACATTGAGGAATTACCTAGGGCAGCATCCCAACCAAAGGGGGAGTCTCCGACTGCATACCTGCTGCTCCGAGGAGGACTGATTCCCAAAATCTCCTCTGGTGGGACCCCATTTATACCCTTGTCGAATCTGATCTGTGGTCATTTTAATCCCTATTGGCCAAAAGGTCACTTCAGTGTACCTGGCGCATCTTGATTAGTCAGTTCACTTTTCAACCTGCGGCCTCTAGAGTTTGGGGTTTTTTTCTCTCCTCACTGCCTGGAGAAGTTTCATTTCCTGTTGGGGGGGGGGTGTACTGCCACACCTGTGTCTACTAGAGCCTTATATTCCTTGAGGGTCTGACGTGCCAGGCCATCGAATCCACACAGTCCAATAGACCTGGTTATCCCTTTCCTCCACCTGGCTGGAGGCAGGGCCCCTCCAATTCTGGTCAGAGTATTCAGTATTCACTTCTCGTAAAATTGGCTCAGAAGTCCCTTCAAGAGGATCAGAAATAAGATCAGCCCATCTACTCTGTTTGGAAACTGGAGCGGCATTTTTCCTGGTAGAATCCCCTTTTGTGGTATTTTTTCCTTGCAGTTCACGTACCCGTGCATTTAGGACCGAGGTAGGTTTTCCATCCCATTTCCTCATGTCCTCTCCATGATCACATAGGTAAAACCACAGGGCACCTCGCAGTGTGTACCTTCTATATTCTTTCTCTTGGGAAGAGGAATGCTCACTCCTAATAGCTGAGACATTGGTCCTTACATGTGGGGAATAGGACATATCCTCTTTGAATTACTGGAAATCCTCCAACAGCTTCTCCACAGCCGAAATGCAGGCATGTAGGGAGAAGGAGAGATTTTCTTCGTATTGACAGAGTTGGCGAGCCACTTCCTCCACTGTCGGTGCCTCTTCAGCTTTCCAGATCATTATTGCCAGTGAGTTGGGATAGGATGATGGTGCGCTCCATACAAACTTCCACCACATGGGTCATGTGCATTGGGCTTCGTATGGATCTTTGGGTAATTGTGGGTTGTCCAGGTCATGATGAATCGTCTCTAGCACAGCTAATTCCCTCAGATATTGGATACTTTTTTCCATGGTGGTCCACTTGCTTGATTGACATATAACATCTTCCTTAAAGGGGTACCTTTCCTTCACACTTGACAGGAGTCGCCTCCAGAGGCTGAGGGCTTGTGTCCCTTTTCCAATTGCCCTGTCAATGCCACCTTCCCTGGCAAGTGATCCCAGCTGTTTGGCTTCCCTACCTTCTAATTCCAAGCTATTAGCCCCATTGTCCCAGCATCGGAGGAGGCAGGTGATAATATGCTCACCTATATGGCAGCCAAAATCTTTTTGCATATCCCGCAGCTCACTCAAGGATAGGGACCGGGTTATTACCTCTGGTTCTGCCTCTTCCTCTGGTTCCCGTGATGACCCTGGTTCACCTTCATCCTTTGCTAAGTGAACTGATTTTTTTGTATATTTCTTCTTCTGTACGGGGGCAACTGATACTGATGCGGGGGTTGGAGTGGCCACAGTGCCTTTCACCTTGTTGTTAGATCCAGAGACCTTCTCTTCCCCTTGAGGGTACTGAGTGGTGTCAAACAGGGCTCGATAGGCATGGGCCAGGCCCCAGCACATTGCAGTAATTTGTGTCTCCCTGGAATTGGCAGGCTGATGAGAGCATACTTTTTCCAAATGTTCTGTGTCATAGTTTAACCCCAGTCAGCAACTAAGCACCATGCAGCCGCTCACTCACTCCCCCCCATCCAGTGGGATGGGGGACAAAATCAGGAAAACAAAAGTAAAACTCCTGGGTTGAGATAAGAATGGTTTAATAGAACAGAAAAGAAGAAACTAATAATGATAATGATAACACTAATAAAATGACAACAGTAGTAATAAAAGGATTGGAATGTACAAATGATGCGCAGGGCAATTGCTCACCACCCACCGACCGACACCCAGCTAGTCCCCGAGCGGCGATTCCCTGCCCCCACTTCCCAGTTCCAATACTAGATGGGACGTCCCATGGTATGGAATACACCATTGGCCAGTTTGGGTCAGGTGCCCTGGTTGTGTCCGTGCCAACTTCTTGTGCCCTGGCTGGGCATGAGAAGCTGAAAAATCCTTGACTTTAGTCTAAACATTACTGAGCAACAACTGAAAACATCAGTGTTATCAACATTCTTCACATGCTGAACTCAAAACATAGCACTGTACCAGCTACTAGGAAGACAGTTAACTCTATCCCAGCTGAAACCAGGACATTCTGCTAGTTCTTCTGGATTCTGCACTTGTTCAGGGGTGAATTTCCAAAACACTGGAGTTGCCCACTTTTCTAGGTACTTGCCCATACTACCCCACACACCCTGCCACTCATAATTATCCAGCCTTGGGGCAGATCTCTGCGTGATCTTCTTAAATAGTTGTTTAACCTTAAACAAGGCCTCAACCACATTCAGGAACATGATAGTTCCTAGCAATAGGACTGTGCTGCTTTCAACATCCGGAGGGTTTTCAAATTTTCCAAAATTCTCAAACACCTTTATAACTATACTGGGGAAGAAAGGTGTCTCACCCATAGATTGGCTCTCTGAGGAGGAAGGGTGAATGATGTAATTATTAATAGTTTCCCACAGATGGCTCCCAAAGTATAAAGTTGACGACAGTGCTGAGTGCAAATAGTGGATTAGTCACAAGACCGATAATTTTATCATATCATAAGCCAGTATTACACAATACGTCAAAGTGAAAACCTTAATCCACCTCCCACAGATGATAAGCAGCAGCCCAGGGACTACATACAGCAAGTGAGGTGATACATAACAGAACTTTAAAAACAAGCACCACAACTCTAAGAACTCATAAATCAACATAGTGACCAGTGACTATTAAAGTAATATAAGGAATGCTTGTAACAAATTTGTTCTAACAAGCTCTGGTCAGACTTGTTGTTATCTCAGCCCTTCGTGCCCCACGTTGGGTGCCAAAAAGGCCTGTCATGGTTTAACCCCAGCCAGCTGCCGCGATTGAGAGACGGGACACAGCCTGATGCAAGCAAAAAGTCAATTTTATTATGATTCTTCACATACATTTATACTAGTTCAGGCTAGCGTGTTCTAAGCTGATTGGTCCAAATTCTACGTTAAGCATTTACAGATACATTAAGCATTCACAGATTGGCTAATGCTAAAGGAATTTTGTAAACATTTACTTCTTCTATTTACAGCAATCTATCTTGAGCAAGAACAATAGTTCCTCTTCTACAGGGTGATTGTTTTAAAGTCTCACCAGCTCACAATCCTCTGTACAAACATAGAGTGAGCAGTCTTTGTCTCTTCTAATCGAAGTTCTTATCTTATCTTTCCCAGGGCCTATGGCTGACAAGTTCTAGCACACCTCCTTCTATCAATGTAGCAGTGCTGGGGGTTTTACTGACACCAGACAAATCCTGTCCCACATCTCCCCCTTCCTGTTGCACAATAAGAACTCTTTTTATGGAGCGTGCTATCAATCCTTGTAAGCATTGTAACAAACACGGCAAAAAAAGTAACAAGAGAACAAAGACAGCCAAAGCATACACAATTATTTTCACAAAACTCCTTAACCACCCCGACAATCCCCATCCTTCAAAAAGTTTGTCTAACCAATCCCAACTGTCGCTTTGTTGAAGCTTAGAGACTCCAGCTTTAAGCTGCTGGATGCTAGCTTGAATAGATTCCGAATGGTCTGAGAGATTCATACAACACATACCCTCAAAATCCTCACAGCCATGTCCTTGTGCCAAAGGCAAAAAATCTATAGCAGCTCTATTTTGCAAGGTAGCATGGCGCACACTATCTACATCTAATAAAAGACCAGATAGCGCATTACTAGTAGCATTTGTTTGTTTAGCAAGCCAGCAGCCAAGCTTATCCAAAGTCACTAATGCTCTTGCAGCAGCAGCCCCGGGTAATAAGAGAGAGGTAACAAAGCGTTGGCTAAAAGACCAAAACTCCACATTGTCATCACAATCGGGGGTATATGTATGGACGCCACACCTTGCCCTGTTAGAGAGACGGTGTTGTAAAATCATGGATGTATTAGGAGTCAGGATAGAAAGGCGTCTGAGACTACATGGGCCTCCTTTTATATGGGAAGGGATAGTGGGCCATGCTCTGTCCCCACAAATAAGAAACATCCCCGGCGGCAATAAAAGGGGAGCATTGCTAGATTTAGACAAGTTTGTTGTTGTGTAGTTACACCAAGCAGTAGCATTTTTAAAAATGGGATGGACAGGAGAGACATCCCATGTCTTAGATTGATTTCTTCCTGTATAGTTAAACCTGACACAGAAATCCATTCTTACTGATCCGAGGAGCTCAAACTCTTGTGGTTCTAGGGTAGCGAGAGGAAGGTGAGGGGTCCACACGTCCCAATAGTCCGTTACATTCCGGGACACATTTTTAAATAGGGGCTTATCTCAGAGATCTGTAGGTATCGGCCACTCGTCCAGCGGCAAGCCCACAAGGCACGTAGAAAAGGGGTTACTAGGAGAGGCGGTGGCAAGACACAACGTGTCTTGTCCGGTGAGATTTGCTAGTGTTACCCATACATTGACCTTGGGTAGCGCAGGTAAAAGTGGGTGACTTTGCACACCCTCTAACAGAATCATAATAAGGGATATTATTTTAAAAGCGACTTTCCGCCCTTCTCCAGTTTCCAAGCAAATCATTTTCTGCATTTTTCTTTCGTTTGATTCCAATCCTGTTTAAGAACAGCACATATAGTGGGCCCTAGGTTTGCCTTGTTACACTCCAAATCACAAACCAACACCTCTTCCGCCCTTTTTATCACCAAATTGGCCCAAGGTTCACAAGTTTTACATAAGGCACAAGCGATTCTTGTAACTGGTGTTTCTTTACTCTGGTTCATGCAGTTCTTTCTCGCTTACGGCATTCAGTCCCTGTTGTCCTGGTCCTCCTCAGGAGATTCACCAGTCTGTTGCTCGAAAGACTGGTCCGGAGGGTGATTGGAGTTTTCACTGGATGATTGTGGTAGGGATTCACGGAAAGGTCGTACACTCTTTGCCAGGATCCATCGGGGGCCTTTCTCTGTGGAGACACAAGCATAGCCTCTGCCCCATGTGATAAGGGGATACGGTCCCATGACTTTACCTGTTTCCAGATCACGAACCAACACTGGGGCCTTAACTCACATCTTGAGTGAAGCATTCGTGTTAAAATGTCGGACTATCGGAGGGTTGCTATCTAACAAAGAGCAATTCAAAAAATTAAAAACATACAAAGCTTTCTGTAGACGTTCCTCAGGAGTGGCAGTCCCTACTCCCCCTTTTTGTTGTTGTAACAAACGTTTCAAAGATTGGTGAGAGCGTTCAATCAGGGATTGACCTGTAGGGGAATGAGGGATGCCAGTAATGTGGGTCACCCCCCAAGAGTCAAAAAATGTTTTTGTTGCGGCCGAGACATATGCAGGGCCATTGTCTGTTTTTATTTGAGAGGGTATGCCCAGGGTGGCAAAAGCACGCATCAAATGTTTTTGAACATCATGCGATTTCTCCCCTGTGTGGCAAGAAGCAAACAAAGCGCTTGAAAAGGTGTCAATAGAGGAATGGACATATTTCAATTTACCAAACTCCGGATAATGTGTAACGTCTGTTTGCCACAGTTGCAGGCTCTGCAGTCCTCTGGGATTGACTCCTCCTGCTATTGACGGGAAAGAATGTCTTTGACAGTCAGGACATACAGCAATAATATTAGACGCTTGTTGGGAGGTAAGCCCAAACTGCCGTTTGAGACCTCCAGCATTCTGGTGAAAAAAGGAATGGCTGAGTTTCGCCTGTGCTATACGATCTGGCAGTATTTGTACTGGTAACGTCAGCAAATCAGCTCGTCAATTCCCTTCTGCAATAAAACCAGGCAAAGAAGTATGTGCCCTGACATGCATGATAAAATAGGGATGAGGGCGCGAATCTAAACGAAAAATGAGCTCTTGTAATAAAGCAAATAAGTCAGAATGCGAGATATCACGCAGTACAGATGTTTCAGCTCGTTCAACAATTCCTGCAACATAAGCAGAATCAGGAATTATATTAAGCGGTATAGACCATCTCCGGAAAGCTCGAACGACCGCAGTCAATTCTACTATCTGAGGAGAACCGGGGATGGTTTCTATGTCTGAGTCCCATTGCCTTTGCTGGTCATCCCACCATAAGATGACTGATTTATGTGATTTCCCGGACCCGTCCGTAAATACAGTGAGAGCTTGTAATGGCAAATCACTCCTTTTTGGTTTGGGTATCAGGGAAAAATCACTATTAAACAGCTTATGTGGAGGTGGGTGAGATGTAAGTTGACCCTTATAGCCTGCCAATGCCATACTAAAGGCATCTGATTGCTGATAAAGCCACTGTAAGTATATGTTTGTCACTGGTAAACAAATATATACAAAATCTACTCCTGATAATGTTAACAAGCGTTGCCTAGCTGTAATGATCAAAAAGGAAAACATCTCATGTTGTGTCAAGATAGTTTTCGTAGGTTGGTTTGACAGGAAAACCCATTCGATAACTAACAGTGGGTCTGGTTTCTGAGGATCCCATTGAAACATTAGGGCATGAGGCTGTCGAGCAGGGTTCAAAATAATTAGATAAAAAGGTAACTCAGGAGCCCAGCGATGTACTTGCCTATGAGCAATTGCTGTGGCAATTTTTTGCAAAGAGTCGATAGCCTCTGGGCCAAGGCTGCGGGGGGAACTCAAGTCAGTGCTTCCTTTTAACAGTTCAAATAGAGGACCTAAGTCCGCATTAGACATTCCCAACAGCGATCGGACCCAATTGATTGTTCCCAGCAATTTTTGCACATCATGCAAGTTTTTTATATCTGTCTGTATCTGTAAAGCTTGAGGAACTATAGTTTGAGCCCTTATGCGCCAGCCCAAATATTTCCACGGTGGTATTTTCTGATTCTTTTCCGGCGCGATACAGAGGCCTGCCGAACTAACGGCAGCCGTGACAAGGGCTACAGCTTTCTCCATGGCCTCGTGATGTTGTGCAGCCACCAGGATGTCATCCATATAGTGGTACAGTAAGACACTGGACATTGCAGTCCTAACAGGACTAAGCACTTTAGCTACATACCATTGACATATCGTGGGGCTATTTTTCATTCCTTGTGGCAGTACAACCCACTGGTATCTTTGCAACGGGGCTTGCATGTTGACGCTTGGAACTGAAAAAGCAAATTTAGGAGCATCATTTGGATGCAGGGGGATATTAAAAAAACAGTCTTTGAGGTCAATAACAGTTAAATGCCAATCTCGAGGAATCATAGTGGGGGACGGGAGTCCTGGTTGTAGGGCTCCCGTGTCTTCCATAGCGTCATTAATTTTTCTAAGGTCATGGAGCAAGCGCCACTTGCCAGTATTTTTCTTAATAACAAAAATAGGTGAATTCCAGGGGCTAGTAGAAGGCACAATGTGTCCTTTCATTAACTGTTCCGTGACTAATTCTTGGAGGGCGCGAAGCTTTTCCAGTGGTAGGGGCCATTGATCTACCCAAATAGGGGTATTGGTTTTCCAGGTTAATCTTAGGGTGTCGCGCACTTCAATGGCCCCACCTAAAAATGGGTCCGAATGGACATTCCCCACTGGGACAGTACATCACGCCCCCATAAAATCATGGGAACAGGCAGCACAAAAGGCTTAACGGAGGCTATATGCCCCTCTGGACCTTGAATTTGGATTAATTCCACACTTTGGTGGCTGCTGCCAGTTCCGCCAATTCCTGCTGATGTTTGGGAAACATTGGCCAGAGGCCACTGTGGGGGCCACTTAGCCAAAGATATTACTGTAACATCAGCCCCGGTATCAATAATCCCATTTAGCACTACTTGCTGTCCCCCACGAATAAGGGTGCATTGACATATAGGTCGTTTCTGGGAGATAGACTGTACCCATAAAATTTGTGGGTTCCCCGTAGATCCAAACCCTCCCCGCCTTTGTTGGGGCTGACTAGGAACCGGGGAGTCCGTTCCCGTGGGAATTAGTATCAATTGCGCTATACGGCTACCTTTCGGTACGGTGCAGGGAGGAAACAGGGTCCATGCCATAATTTTAATTTCATCAGTACTATCAGAATCAACAACCCCAGGTAACACAAAAAGCCCTGACAATGTGGTAGATGATCTTCCTAACAACAGCACTTGTGTTTTGGGGGGCAAGGGTCCCGAAATATTTGTCGACAGCAAGTGAACTGAACAATCAAGTAACGTTACTGTGTGGGCGGTTGCCAGGTCCAATCCGGCACTCCCGGCTGTTGCTGGACGGAGACTTGAGGCACTGCTGCTTCCCTCCATGGGGGTTGAGACGTCAGCTGCGGTATTTGTGTCTGCATGCGTTGCTGCTCCGCGGTCCGTGATCGGTTTCCCTCTATCGGTTGTCCCTGGAAATTATACTTAGACCAACATTGATTAGCATAATGACGCCCTTTTCGGCATCTAGGGCAAACGCCAGGGTCTTGGTGTCTGGCTCCTGTATTTATAGACAGGCAGTTCTTTTTTAAATGCCCTGGTTTACCACAGCCGTAGCAATTCTCCAAATGTGATGGACCGCCCCTGGCTGCAAAGGCAGCAGCCATGGCCTCAAATTTATGATCCACAGTACCAATTCTATTACAAGCCTCTACCATTTCAACCAATGTAGGATTCGGATTCGGGAGAGACTTTAACAACTTTTTACAATCCACATTAGCATTCTCGATGGCTAATTTTAACAACAAAATTTCCCGTGCCTCCGTATTATCTATTTGGCGCTCCAAAGCTTGTTTCAGTCTATCGATAAACTGCATATAAGACTCTCAGGGTTCCTGGGTAATAGTAGTAAAAGCCTTTTGCGGCTTCTGTGAGTCAGGAACCTTAAAAAAGGCTTTTTTTGCTTCTTCACGAATTGCCTCAAGGGCTTCCCGTGGAATTCGAGCCTGATCCACAGGACTGGTGTGCTGACCTGTACCTGTGAGGTGCTCTATAGTCAGCGCAGCTATAGCTGCATTGCCGTGACCTATGTAAGTTAAGAGGAGCGCTTGGAGTCCCCCCCTCCAATGTGCCTCTCACAAAGTATATTGTGTTGGTGTCAGTAACAATTGTGCTAAGGATTTTAAATTATGTGGAGTCATTACATAGGTATCAAAAACAGAGGATAATAAGCTTGCAAAATACGGGGAGGAAAGTCCATGTTCAGTGACAGTACGGCGCAACTCCTTAATCACTGGAAAAGACAGAGCTTCTCAACGTGCCCCCCGACCTTGATAGATCACGGGGGTTACTATTGTTTTAGCAATTTCCAGCTCTCCTTCCTTTAAGGCTTGGCGCCTTATGTTAGCCCACACGTCGTGTGGGTTGGGGGGGTAGAGGTCTGGCTCCTTTTCAGAGTCCACTGGTCCCGGATCAAAGGGATCCTCTTCTGGGGGGTACCCCGCGGCACACACCTCTAGCGGCGCAATGGATTTTTGACCCTCTGATGGTAACAGAGGTATCGCAGGAGAGTCTTCCTCTCTCTCTGCTTTGTCTTTGTGACTTTTTTCCTGGGCTTTTAAAGTCTCAAAAATACCTCTCCACCACGGAAGCATGCGCTGTGCTTTGGCATTCCCCGTAGTCGCCGCATCCCATAGTTTCACCCCCACATCATCCCAAAGTTCCCGCGTAAAAATAGTAGATGCAGTTACAGTGGGTATTTTCATTTGTACCCATTTAAGCATTGCTTTAAGATCATGCCCAGAAATATTCTTTCCATGCTTTTGAAGAAGAGCTTTCATAAGCTCATATACGTCTCTTTCCGGGGAAGATGCTTGATTCCCCATGTTTCCCACAGCTCACCTCTCTACTCCGGAGGGATTTCAGGCCGGCAGGCTCCTGCTTCCTTTCAGCAGCTCATTCAACGTTCTGTGGGACTCGCAGCATGCCACGCAGATAGGTGGTTCCTGAGCCCTGGTATCACGTCGGGGTCACCAATTTGCCGCGATTGAGAGACGGGACACAGCCTGATGCAAGCAAAAAGTTGATTTTATTATGATTCTTCACATACATTTATACTAGTTCAGGCTAGTGTGTTCTAAGCTGATTGGTCCAAATTCTACATTAAGCATTTACAGATACATTAAGCATTCACAGATTGGCTAATGCTAAAGGAATTTTGTAAACATTTACTTCTTCTATTTACAGCAATCTATCTTGAGCAAGAACAATAGTTCCTCTTCTACAGGGTGATTGTTTTAAAGTCTCACCAGCTCACAATCCTCTGTGCAAACATAGAGTGAGCAGTCTTTGTCTCTTCTAATCAAAGTTCTTATCTTATCTTTCCCAGGGCCTATGGCCGACAAGTTCTAGCACACCTCCTTCTATCAATGTAGCAGTGCTGGGGGTTTTACTGACACCAGACAAATCCTGTCCCGCAGCCAGCAACTAAGCACCATGCAGTCAGCCGCTCATTCACTTCCCCCCTACCCAGTGGGATGGGGGAGGGAATCGGAAAAAAATTTAAAACTCGTGGTTGAGATAAGAACAGTTTAATAGAACAGAAAGGAAGAAAATAATAATGATAACAACAACAATAAAATGACAATAATAATAATAAAAGGATGGGAATATACAAAACAAGTGTTTTAAAGGCAAAAGCTCAGCTAGAACTCAATATGGCCACTATTGTAAGGGACAACAAAAAATGTTTTTACAAATATGTTAACAGTAAAAAGAATTCCCAGGAGAATATCTATCCTTTAATGGATACAGAAGGGAACGTAGCCACCAGAGATGAGGAAAAGGCCGAGGTACTTAATGCCTTCTTTGCCTCAGTCTTTAATAGCGAGTCCAGTTATCCTCAGAGTACTCCACCCCTTGAGCTGGAAGGTGAGGATGAAGAGCAGAACATACCCCCCTTAATCCAGGAGGAAATAGTTAGGGACCTACTACACCATCTGGACACTCAGAAATCTATGGGACCCGATGGGATCCATCCAAGAGTACTGAGGGAACTGGCGGAGGTGCTTGCCAAGCCACTATCATCTATCAGCATTCCTGGTCAACAGGGGAGGTCCCAGAGGACTGGAGGCTTGCCAATGTGACTCCCATTTATAAGAAGGGTCAGAGGGAGGATCCAGGGAACTACAGGCCTGTCAGCCTGACCTCGGTACTGGGGAAGATTATGGAACGGTTTGTCTTGAGAGCACTCACATGGCAAATCCAGGATAAGAAGGGGATCAGGCCCAGTCAGCATGGGTTTTCGAAAGGCAGGTCCTGCTTGACCAACCTGATCTCCTTCTATGACCATGTGACCTGCCTAGTGGATGAGGGAAAGGCTGTGGATGTTGTCTACCTCGACTTCAGCAAGGCCTTTGACACTGTCTCTCATGGCATACTCCTTGAGAAACTGGCACCTCATGGCCTGGATAAGTGTGCTCTTCACTGGGTGAAAAACTGGCTGGATGGCCGAGCCCAGAGGGTAGTGGTGAATGGGGTGAAATCCAGTTGGCGGCGGGTCACAAGTGGTGTTCCCCAGGGCTCAGTGTTGGGCCCTGTTCTATTTAATATCTTTATTGATGATTTGGATGAGGGGATTGAGTGCACCCTCAGCAGGTTTGCAGATGACACCAAGTTGGGAGGGAGGGTCGATCTGCTTGAGGGTAGGGAGGCTCTACAGAGGGATCTGGACAGACTGGATTGATGGGCCGAGGCCAGTTGTATGAGATTCAACAAGGTCAAGTGCTGGGTCCTGCGCTTCGGTCACAGCAACCCCATGCAGCACTACAGGCTTGGGGAAGGGTGGCTGGAAAGCTGCCTGGCAGAGAAAGACCTGGGGGTGCTGGTTTACAACCAGCTGAATATGAGCCAGCAGTGTGCTCAGGTGGCCAAGAAGGCCAATCACATCCTGGCCTGTATCAGAAACAGTGTGGCCAGCAGGAGCAGGGAGGTGGTTGTTCCCCTGTACTCAGCACTGGTGAGGCTGTACCTCGAGTCCTGTGTTCAGTTTTGGGCCCCTCACTACAAGACAGACATGGAGGTGCTGGAGCGTGTCCAGAGAAGGGCAACCAAGTTGGTGAGGGGCCTGGAGCACAAGTCTTATGAGGAGAAGCTGAGGGAGCTGGGGTTGTTTAGTCTGGAGAAGAGGAGGCTGAGGGGAGACCTTATCGCTCTCTACAGCTACCTGAAGGGGGGTTGTAGTGAGGTGGGTGCTGGTCTCTTCTGTCAGGTGGCTGGAGATAGGACAAGAGGAAATGGCCTCAAGTTGAGGCAAGGGAGATTTAGGTTAGATACTAGGAAAAATTTATTTACTGAGAGGGTTGTCAAACATAGGAATAGGCTGCCCGGGGAAGTGGTTGAGTCACCATCCCTGGAGGTATTTAAAAAGTGAGTGGATGGGGTACTTCAGGACATGGTTTAGTGGGCATGGTTGATGGTTGGACTCGATGATCTTGAAGGTCTTTTCCAACCTAAATGATTCTAAGTGATGCACAGTGCAATTGCTCACCACTTGCTGACCAATGCCCAGATAGTTCCTGAGCAGCAAGCCCCCCCCCAGGCCAACTCCCCCCAGTTTATATACTAGACATGATGTCACATGGTATGGAATACCCCTTTGGCTACTTTGGGTCAGGTGCCCTGTCTGTGTCCCCTCCCAAGTTCTTGTGCCCCTCCAGCCTTCTTGCTGGCCATGAGAAGCTGAAAAATCCTTGACTTTTAGTTTAAACATTACTTGGCAACAACTGAAAACATCAGTGTTATCAACATTCTTCTCATACTGAACTCAAAACATAGCACTGTACCAGCTACTAGGAAGACAGTTAACTCTATCCCAGCTGAAACCAGGACAGCCTTCTAAAGAAAGAAAAAAAAAATATTACAGAGTCTGTTAGATGTATTCAGTTTATATGCATTTAATATTAGGTGTGAATCTACTTCCATTCACTGCTCATCATGTGTTCAGTTCTAGAAACCAGTTTTAAACCTTATAAAAGCAGTTACAGAATCAGGCCCCAGATGGCTCTGATGACCTACAAAGCCAGTATTGGTTGCAAAATGTCAAAGTTAATCTTAGCATCCATGTCAAGTAGGAGGTCCTTTTTCTTTACAGAGACATCCTTGAAAATGTGAGCCAGTACAAATCAGTGTAAACTGAGTCCAATCAAAATTTGTTTTTTTTTTTCCTTGAAATTCATGGGTTACAAGACTGGTCTTTGTGAGGCTGTTGAAACCCTCCAGTATGTGAGGGGAAAGGGAAGTCTGGGAGACACAAAAAGAAGAGCCAAGGAGCAGAACACCAGACTAATTGGTGTTTGCAATGGAACTGAGATATCTGCGAAGCCATTAATGATGTTGAGGCCAACACATCCCCTCTCATTTAGCAGCCTGCAGCTGAGCAACACCTTTCCCTTCCTCTGATATAAAGGGGAAAGTTTCATTTTGAGAGAAGTGCAGACTGGGAGCAAAGGTGGCTATTCTGTAGTCCTTCTCCCACTCCTTTCTGGCAATTCACTACCTGCCAGAAGGACAGAAAACAGAATGAGATTTAGGAATGCTCTGAAGAGACAGTTAGAGATTGCAGAGGGCAGAGAAAAACAATAGGAAAAAAAGGGAAATGATAGTGCACACATAATGATGGAAGAGGTGAGCAGACCAGGAGTGTGTGAATGGCAGAGAAAGACTAGGAGTAAGGAAAAGAACACTTTTCAGAAATAAGAAGGACAGGAAATAATGATCTTTCTTATAAAAAGGCCCATTAGCTGGATCCCTCCATCAGCACAGGAGAGCTGTGGGGTAATACTAACACCATCCACAGTCGATATTTTTACTGCATTTGAGGGCTTGGTGGAGAATGGAAAGAGATGCAGTCATGGGATTTCTCCCCGTCTATTCATTGCCTACTACAGTTTCCAAATACTCATTAATGTAAAATAGATACTCATGAAAAATCTGCATACACTCATAGCACAGACACATTTGTTTCAACACTCATTGAAAGTACTTTGTTGTCAGTTGTTCACTATGCATTTGTGTTCTTTTGGCTTAAAAACAATGAGAAAAAATGCTATGTGTCACTGACAATTATTTCTCAGAAATATCTGACAGTAAATAAGTGAACAAGTAATAGGAACCTTTCAGTTTTAAAGCATTCTTTTAATTCTCTGTTGTGTTCTTACTGATACATCACTGGGAGTCAGCATATGGCACTCTTACAAATATTTAACTAAGCACACAGAGGATGAGGCTTTGGAGTATGCCCACCCCAGCTCCATGTGGTGTCACCTTAGCTCACTGAGTGGGCACAGAGCTGTGCTAATGTGTGTAGTGTTTCTGATACTTGAACTGGCTTCCTCAGAGATCAAAAAAGAATTTAAGATTTACTGGGCCAAAAGATGAGAACCAGAGGAAAATGATTCTTTAATCTGCTGGTGGAAGAGCAGAGAAGACCTTGTTTCTAGCTCCTTGTCCAACCACTATATGAAACATCCACTGAATGAAATGTGTTCACAAGCCTTGAGATAGAGATCACAACCTGGGGTTTTCTTTATCCAGGTCAGTACCCCATCACTGAGCTTCAGAATCATGTTTCTCTTCCTGTTCTCGCTTTCTGGTTTGGTACATCTCTTCTTCACAGTTGTACATCTTCAGCAGAGTGGCTGGAAGATGTCTATCCTTTTCCCTGTCCCCTACTCCCACCAGGGTAATAATAGCAAGGTAATAGGAACTCTCTGATGGGACTGAAGGTGTCAGCTTGAGTCTTCTCAGGTACATCTGGGCTGAGTCCTATAATCTCTAGGTTATTGTGTAACAGGTGCCTGACAGCAGCACTTCTCTCTTTTCTGCCATGTTGTGGTTTGCTTTGCTTTTTGTTGGTTTTGTTTGTTTTTAATAGGGACCTCTACTCTGCCTATTCAAAAAAGATCTGTGAGATCACTGAGCTATTTTAATCACAGCTAGACTAAAGTGCTTTCTTGTAGCTATGAACAGGGAAAGGAATGAAGACCTAATAGTTTTCAGGTGCTTCCCATTCATGAGCTCTAAGCATCTTCTTGATCAGCATGCTGACTGCAGGCAAACATTATTATGGTGGACATGCATTTGGGATCATGTACCTCACCCCACCCCTGCAAGCTGAGATGCCTAACCCAGGCTTCCAGATTCTCCTTACAAAAAAATCAGAGTTTTGGAGGGCAAGATGTAACACTGCTGTAATTGCACCACTTTTCAGAAAACCTGCATTTAATTCCATGTTCTTTTCATGCATGCTGTTTAATCTTCAAAAACTCACTCTTTGTGCCATTTCTGATTCCCCTCTTTCCCTTTACCAGTATTATAGATCCTAAAAGGTTTGAGGCAGGACTTATTTTTTATTATTATGTCTTTATGGTGGCAAACATACTACGCCTTGATTCCCACTGGGGACTGTAATGCTAATAGTATCTCTGGTGATGTTCAAGGCAACCAGAACCACAGCTTTTAAAGAAGGGACAACTAATATTGCCTTAGTACCTTTCTGTATCCATCATGAATGTACTGAGGCATACCCTGAGGGCCACTCTGGCCCTGTTCACGTCAGTGATGCACAGAAGCTGTTAAGCTTTTTATTCAGCCAGATGCACAGAAAACTGAGTAGCAGCTCAGTAGCTGGCTCTAAGACATGCTGAAGAGATGCTCTGTGGCCAGAGCATCACTGTACTCCAGTGCAGCACATGTCATGCAACAGTCCTGTAAACAGGGCCATGCATCCTCACATCAACTCTTAGGACTCCAAGATATAGGAGCCTGGAGAGTGGTCTCAAAGTCATAAACCACTCCCAGTGGGTGTACTGAATAGAGATTCTTCACAAGCATCTGCATATGGCAATATCTGCCAATTCCTCAGATTTTTGGAAGTCTTTTTATACCTACTTTTAAATGGATACAAAAATGTGTATTTCAATAAGTTATAGGTCATCTATAGTCAATATTTAGGCATTACTTCACCAGGACAATGACCTCCAGCACATTTACATCAGGGTTCAATTCACCTTTGCAACATAATCGATAGCTATCAGTCAATAGTAATTTTAAGCTAAGTTGTAGCCTGACCCTGGTATTTATAAAAGAACCCCAGTGTTTATAAAAGTAGGTCCCAAAAATGCAGCTCTGTGGCAAATACCCTATACTTTTTTTTGCCATGGCTCAGTGATAGGAATCAGGAACTGAAGACATTTCTCTCTTTCTTTTTCTTAACTAATTTAATTGATAATAAGTAAATTAATAGTCATAGCAATTAGTTTACCTGTTTCTGCTTCAGAGTTTGTCTGCATATCCCTGTATTACATAAGCAAAACAAAGTGCATATTGTCTCAGATATTCGGCATTTCATACCCAACAAAAGCTTGCCATGGTTTTAAGTTAGTTTCACAAGCTTAATGTTGTATCAGCACAGTCTTTTGTCTGTGAATGTAATAGCTCTATTACTGACATGGGGGGGGGGGGGGAGGGGGGGGAAGAAAGCTTATTTGTGAAAGCCTGCAATTAATCACTTAAGGATCTAGCTGCAAAGTCATAATTTATTGATGGTTGCACAGAGGATACTGAAATGATAGTATTAGTGAGTTGGTAGATTTATACAGATTATATGTGTTATATTCACAAGCACTAGTCACATTTTGTCCCTGTAAGCTTCTGAATACAATTGCATCAAGATGTTTTTATTTAGCAATCCAAAAAAATTTCTTAAGAATAATATGGAGTAGTGGGATTATCATAAAAGATAAATATTTACAGTACATGGAAAAAAATGATCATTCTGTGTTGGAAGTTTTCTAAAGATCTTGTTGATGTTGGCAGTTTAATTGCATATTTGATTGATTTTTTTTAAAAAGGACAGAACAAACCTAAATAAAGGAAACAAAGTACAACTTAACTGTACTCGCTATTTGGGATTCTACTGCTAAAGTAAATCTGCTACTCTATCATTTTGACTCCCAATTATATATGATTCTACTACTGCTAACTAGCCACAAGATATTCCTTCTACAAAAGAGACTAGTTTAATTCCACTTCACTTCTTGCCCCCTCCTCATTTCTTTTCCATCTTGTTCCTATGTCATCAGAACATTAATTGGAAGACATTAAAGGATTCATAAAATTATGCTTCATTTTTAATGTATATTTAAGCCTAAAAATTCAATTTTCAACAGTATTTTGGCTGTCTATAAGTATTTTCCAGTGCTCATTTTCTTTTCTATAAAAACACTTTTGTTAATTGGTTTGAACAAATTGAGTTTGTCTTAGGTACAATTTTATGAAGCTCATATAAATTTTGTTTCTGTAACTGGACATAGATTAGAGAGAGATATCCAGCTTCTGATGAAAAGTATTCTAATGACTGATATACTCAATCTTGTTACTTTCTGGAAAAAAAAAAAAAGAATCCTCATCTCTAGTATACATATTAGACAGGAAAAAATGTTTAAGCATATGGGGTTTTTCTCATATGAAAATTGCATTGACTTGAACAAAATACCACCTTTGACCTTTGACTAAGGTTTCTGCTACAGAGCTCTTCACTGAAACTTTTATAATAGATGTCCTGGTTTATGTGAATAAAACTACATATACCTGTAGCTTGACTGGCATCAATGTCATTGATCATCTGAGTAAGGGTTTGTATGTTTAGGCCCCAAAATGCATGTTTCTACAGTTCTGGACTGTCATACTTGACTATTCTGGATAATCCCTTTAATCTACGTTGTGTTCGTGTACATTCGATCATTCATTTTTCTTCCATTGAACTATACTGAATAGAAGTAACTCACCAAAAGAAAAAATAATAGGAAATTAAGCTGAAACATTCATAAAACAGAAGCAAGCTGCAAGAACCTTTGCCTAACATCTGCTTGACTTTCAATAAAGACCATGAAAACATTGCTCTGTTATTTCCCTAAACCAAAGAGCAGCCCTTCTGAAGTACATGGCTGAGTTTCTTTTTGAACTCTTAAATTTATAAAAGACTCCAGACGCAAAACAAGTTTAGATGCAACCAACCTGTATAAACCAAAGCACTTCTTCCAGAAGAAGGAAAGACATGAAGTCTTCTAAAAGTTCAAGCTGATGACTTTCAGAAAGTCCTTGTCAATTTTTTTCTCATGGATTCACTTTTCAAGGTACATATAGTTTGCTTTTGCTTTACGTTGGTACCCACCCAAGAAACTCATAGGAAATTGGTGAAGTTATACCTGGATTAAATCATTGTACATATAGGATTACATGGTAACTGGTGCTCTTGGCCTTCTATTGTGGTAAGAAAGTACATACTTTGCCGATGATACTAAACTAGGAGGAGCTGTGGACTCCCTCGGGGGTAGAGAGCCCTTACAGAGAGATCTGGACAGACTAGAGAGCTGGGCAATCACCAACCATATGAAATTTAACAAGAACAAGTGCCAGATTCTCCACCTGGGATAGGGTAATCCTGGTTATACATACAAAGTGGTGGATGAGAAGCTGCAGAGCAGCCCCGCAGAAAGAGATCTGGGGGTTTGGGTTGATGGCAAGTTGAATATGAGTCAACAGTGTGCCCTGGCAGCCAAAAGGGCCAACTGTGTCCTGGGGTGCATCGAGCACAGCATAGCTAGCTGGTCAAGGGAGGTTATTGTCCCACTGTGCACTGCACTGGTGCGGCACCACCTCAAGTATTGTATGCTGGTTTGGGTGCCTCAACATAAGGCGGCCATCAAACTATTAGAGTGTGTCCAGAGGGGGGCGACCAAGATGGTGAAAAGGCCTACGAGGGCAAGACTTATGAGGAGAGGCTGAGGTCACTTGGTTTGTTCAGCTTGGAGAAGAGAAGGCTGAGGGGTGACCTCATTGCACTCTACAACTTCCTCAAGGGGGGCAGTGGAGCAGGAGGTGCTGATCTCTCTCTGCTGACCAGCAGTAGGACACGAGGGAATGGCATGAAGCTGTGTCAGGGGAAGTTCAGATTGGACATTAGGAAAAGGTTCTTCACTGAGAAGGTTGTCGGTCACTGGAACAGGTTCCCCAGGGAAGTGGTCACAGCACCAAGCCTGTCAGAGTTCAAGGAGCATCTAGACCACACTCTTAGCCATATGATTTAGTTTTAGGTAGTTCTGCAAGGAGCAATGGGTTGGACTCAGTGATCCTTATGGGTTCCTTCCAACTTGAGATATTCTATGATTTTATGATAGTCAAAGGGGACTTTGTCATGGAGATCAGAAGAAGTTGGAGAGCAGCTCAAAATCAAGTGCTATTCATCAATCAGTGCTATGGGTGTTCAGAATAAATGGCCAAACACTACTGCCCCTAGCCAGAATTGCATTTTGGAGGACAGCTGTGAGACAGGAATGCACATGCCACAGAAGTAAATCCCCTAGGGAACTGGGGGACATATTACCCACTCACACATAGGCTACAGGTGCAATCTGTTTTCACTAGAAAAGTTCTTTTCAAAAGAGCTGTGGGATGGCTCTCACTTTTCCCACTCTACCGGTGTCCTTCCTTCCTCTTCCAGAAGAGTTCTTATGAGTAGAGGCAAGGTTTCACCCAAAACAACTAAAATTGGTCCTTTGCGATGATGACAGTATGTGAGAAATATTGTAAATGAATGAAAGGTGACAGAGGTTCAGGAAGCCACATACTTTATGTGCCTACCTTTAAACCTATGTGTGAGGCCATTTATGACAGTGGACTGACTTGAGTCCTTAAAAATAGGTGAATGCTTAATCACTTTATAAACAGAGCTCTTAAGTCCATAAGGAGTCCACTTGCATAATAAATACCTTTAGAGTCAAAAGCCACTTATGTATACTGTAAAGCTGTGGTGGGTTGACCCTGGCTGGATGCCAGGTGCCCACCAAGCTGCTCTATCACTCCCTTCCTCAGCTGGACAGGGGAGAGAAAATATAATGAATGGCTCCTGGGTCGAGATAAGGACAGAGAGAGATCATTCACCAATTACTGTCATGGGCAAAACAGAGTCAACTTGAGGAAAATTAACTTAATTTATTGCCAATCAAATCAGAGTAGGGTAATGAGAAATAAAACCAAACCTTAAAACACCTTCCCCCCACCCCTCCCTCCTTCCCAGGCACAGCTTCACTCCCAAATTCTCTACCTCCTCCCCCCAAGCAGTGCAGGGGGACAGGGAATGGGGGTTGGGGTCAGTTCATCACACATTGTCTCTCTCACTCCTTCCTCCTCAGGGAGAGGACTCCTCGCTCTTCCCCTGCTCCAGCATGGGGGCTCTCCCATGGGAGACAGTCCTCCATGAACTTCGCCAACATGAGTCCTTCCCATGGGGTGCAGGCCTTCAGGCACAGACTGCTCCAGCGTGGGTCCCCCACGGGGTCACAAGTCCTGCCAGAAAACCTGCTCCAGTGTGGGCTCCTCTCTCCACAGATCCGCAGGTCCTGCCAGGAGCCTGCTCCAGCACAAGCTCTCTGCAGGGTCACAGCCTCCTTCGGGCACATCCACCTGCTCCAGCGTGGGGTCCTCCCCGGGCTGCAGGTGGAGATCTGCTCCCCCGTGGACCTCCCTGGACTGCAGGGGGACAGTCTGCCTCACCAGGGTCTTCACCACGGGCTGCAGGGGAATCTCCGCTCCAGCACCTGGAGCATCTCCTCCCCATCCTTCTTCACTGACCTTGGGGTCTGCAGGGCTGTTTCTCTCACATATTCTCACTCCTCTCTTCCAGCTGCAATTGCACAGGTTTTTTTCCCCCTTCTTAAATCTGTTATCCCAGAGGCGCTACCACCTTTGCTGATTGGCTCGGCCTTGGCCAGCAGTGGGTCCATCTTGGAGTTGGCTGGCATTGGCTCTATCAGACATAGAGGAAGCTTCTAGCAGCTTCTCACAGAAGCCACCCCTGCAGCCCCCCCGCTACCAAAACCTTGCCACATAAACCCAATACAAAAGCACATAAGGAAGAAAATACTATCCAGAATTTGTGGGTTTTCTTCACTTTATAACTGCTTGCTAGTAAGCAGGAGCATCTGTAAGATTTGCAGATCATGTTGGATCACAGCTGAAAATATATGTAAAAATATTTGGGTTTATGTCTGCTTAAGTATTAAAGCTGATGCCCCAGTATAATATTGCACACACAGCTACCTTTGTAACACAGACATTTATTTGCCAGAACATAAAGATGTAGAGGCAGTGTTGCTTAGATTCTTAAGGCTGAGAAATCTGTCAGGATGTTGCATTTAAATCAATGACAAGCCTCCCACTGACAATATTGGCAGCAGAATTTCACCCTTTTCCACATGAAGGATAGTTCAGTGTACCTGTAAAATGGGTATAATGATTATTGCCTGCCTCACCACATTGTTTGACTAAAATCTTTTGACTGAGTCCTGAAGATTCCCCCTGTGCACAGATATCCATGACTCCCATCCTATTATTAAGGACTGAGTCCTTAAGGTAATGACTGTGTTCAGTCTTTGAGACCCTGAGAAATCAACAGATGAGCATAGTATTATCATCATCATTAAAGCCAATAATTATACCCTTGTTACAAAGTATATTCTAAAATCATTTTCAGCAGTGCTTCTAAACAGGTGCTTCATGCATCTGGCATACCTTATTTTTGTCTTAACATGTTAGGTATTTGCTCAACTTTTGAGTCATGGGTGCTATAACTGTTGGTGTTGGTGAAGCTCCACCAAGAGACACTGCCAACTATCAGAGATTTGAGGGAGAGGAAGGACTATTCTGCTCATCTCTTCTGACCTCCTGTCATAATTCTTGCAATAAAGCTGGGTTTTTTTCCTTTCCACCACATAAGCAAATGTTGTCAAACCCAATAGTTTCAGTATCGACAGAATAACATTTATAGTGCAGTCTAGATAAAGAGATGGGAGGCCTAAAATAAATAAGGCTGACCCCAATTATCTTTGAAAATCCAAGTATGGCAAAATATACACATATCATAAAAACATTCTCATCTTGTCACACAGAGGTGGAAGATGGTTTATTGCAACATGTGATACCAGTATGTCCTGGTTCTAGCTGGGATAAAGTTAATTTTCTTTCTAGTAACTGGTATAGTGTTATGTTTTGGGTTCAGTATAAGAATGTTGATAACACTGATGTTTTCAGTTGTTGCCAAGTAATGTTTAGACCAAATCAAGGATCTTTCAGCTTCTCATGCCCAGCCAGCAATAAGGTTGGAGGGGCACAAGAAGTTGGGAGGGGACACAGCCAGGACAGCTGAGCCAAAGTGGCCAAAGGAATATTTCATACCATGTGATGTCATGCCTAGTATATAAACTGGGGGGAGTTGGCTGGGGGGGATCACCGCTTGGGAACTAACTGGGCGTTGTTCAGCGGGTGGTGAGCAATTGCATTTTGCATCACTTGTTTTGTATATTCCAATCCTTTTATTATTATTATTGCAATTTTATTATTGTTATTATTGTCATTATTAGTTTCTTCTTTTCTGTTCTATTAAACTGTTCTTATCTCAATCCACAAGTTTTACTTTTTTTTATTCTCTCCCCCATCCCACTGGGTGGGGGGGAGTGAGTGAGCGGCTGCATGGTGCTTATTTGCTGGCTGGGGTTAAACCACGACACAGTATTAGGGCTTCTAATGTCACACAGCAAATCAATTTCTGAATTAAAAAAAAAAAGTAATTTCAGGTTTTAAAAAATCTTATAAGAGTTCTCCATCTGCCATGTGCCACAGTTGACAGCTGCTTCCTTTTGCATTGCTAAGATCAACCTGATCTTAGCCAGTCAGCCTGTGCAGGGTATATAGGCATTGTTGAACATATTAGTGAAAAAGTATTAAGGCTTGGCAGAATTTTCTGTTCTTTGCCTTCTGTCTTTTGCTCTGATTAATACCTATCCTTTTTTATACTGTTCCTGTCTGTCTGATATTTCTTCTCTGTGGTAGATGCCTTTTAAAAGTAGCTTGATTCAGCTGTAGTTGACCTTTTATGGAGCAGGGCTGACTCACATCAAGTTTTTATAGGCCTGCTAGTTTCTGCATGTATGAGGAGCAAGGGTCCTCTTTGACCTACAGGAGTTACAGAGAGGGACATTTTTAGGGAAGGAGGTTTGGCAGGGGGGGTTACTTTCTTTTGAAAGAGCAATGCTTTCTTAAAAACAAAACAAACAAAAAATCAGAAAGCATTTTATTTTTTAGGAGAAAGAAATGCTATGCAAATCCAAGAGTGGCAAATAATTAAACAATTACAATGTTACAATGAGCATAAACATACCCATGTTTTGTCAAATATATTAAGACTGATCGTAGCCCAAACAGAAAAATATTTTTGTGTGAGAGACTGGAAAACTTTTACAGTTGAGTGCCAAATCATCATCATCAGTGGCAGCATCTGATTTGTCACAGCCTCAGCATCAAACACAAACACATACACTATCTCCAATATCCTGCAGCTCTCTTTATTTTCCTGTTCTGTCTCCATCTTCCCTCTCCTCATTCCTCATTCCTTCTTTTATATTCTTTTTGCCATCAGTTTCTTTCCTTCTTCCTTATTTTCTCAGTTCCCTATGGCACTGCATTCAGTTTCTTAAACTTTTCTCTCACCTCTGCCCCTCTGTGGTTCTATTTATTCCTCCATACATTTTTGCTTATGCTTCTCCTACCCCTGCCGACATGTTCATCCTTTTTTATCTTTTCCCTAGCCCTCTTTACTATAGTTACCCCTTGCACACACATTTTGTCCTACTACGGCACAAATGCATATGGTCTTCAGATCAGATCATATCTAGCCTCTTTCCAAGGCCCCCCATTCATTTTGGTGCTCTTGACAACAGTGGGAATGACATGGCCTCTTTACTGATTGCACTCAAAGCACTGCCCAGAGTACGTGTCAAGTACGGTCCTGGGGCTAGAACGCATTTACTGGTCTGCCTCTTCCAAAGAGATTTTCTTTTCTTTCCACCCTTTCATGAAACCAAGTGGACTAGTGCATAGCAGACAATCTACAGGCAAACTGGAACATTGTTGTAAAGACATCAAATTTCCTCTGATCTGCAGTTCAGATACATTATATGTACAGATAGGAATTTGATACCATCTAAAAATTCCTGATCTGCAAAACATATATTTGGCAGTGAAACTGTTAAAGTATACACTGTACTTACAGGGTCTTCAGATGCTGAGTTCACCCTGTACATGTTTGTTTATACACAAAACAGAAGCTGTGTGCAACAGAGTTGGAAAAGTGACAATATGTGGATGCAAATAACCATACAGGCAGAAATACATATCCTATAGAGAAAGAGAACAAACTCTGACAGGCAACTCAAGCTCTTGCTACACTTACTCATGATACATTTCTTTTCATGAGCTGGGGCATTCTGAGCAATACAAAGGAAACCACAAGTAGCTTTAATAATGATTATACACTCCAGACGAATGTTACAAATGTGTAACATGTATTGGTGATATCTATTGCATTAATATTCTGATTTTCTTTCTATCTATATACATATATAACCCAATACCACCGTATTGTATGATATACCTTTCATCTTCATAAGTAATGGATGGTACATGTCCCACTAGAGAGAAAAAATGCTAAGCCATAAGTATGTTGTGTGTGCTTCTTCTTAATGTAAGATTTATGATTTATTGATGCCTTTTATTTGCCCCTGTTCAAAACAGAGACTATTGAACAGTGGACAGTACATAACACACACACACCTTTTTTTTTTTGCTTTCGTGCATGAGAAATGATTGTACAAAGGGTCATGGTCCATCTTTAATTCATCCCTCTAACATGCTGATTGCACTACTTTCACTCAGAATTCTATTTTGTATGCAGCCACTTTAACAACTTTGTGTCTGCAGTTTTGAAACTTGCAGGGTTGTCATTATGCAAATGTTGTTAAGGGTTTTTTGTTTTGGTTTGGGGTTTGTTGGGGTTTTTTCCTGTTGCAGTGAGGCAACCTCTCCTTGGAACAAGTATAATAAACTGTGTGCATTGCTGGATCTTACAGGAATATACATGTGAGCACACCGAACTTGCAGTATTTATGTACACTGAGGTAAACAAGTTCTAACTGTTCCCTGTTCAGACTTCATATCCTTTTTGGGTCTCCCTACTGCTTCTCTGGTCATTAATTTTGCAATATTTGTTTTCAAGATCTAAGCAATTATAGCTAATTTAACGGGGCATCACTTTATGTTTACACATATATACTCTCTTCGGCTAATTAACTCAACCTAACCTCCATGCAGATAACTCTGTGTGTTTGTTTTTAAAATCCATACAAAAATATTGATAATAGAATTTTTTTTTCAGGTTGTGGCTGTCAATTTTATTGTGCTCTTTTGGGAAGCAATAAATATACCTTATAACGACCAAAGACGGGTGATAAATCCTCTGCTAGGTCTAAAGCAAATCACTGCCCTTCAGACAAGAAATCCACTACCAATCGTCCGACTTAGTTTCTTTTAGTTGCTATATTTCTTCTTTTATTTAGTGTCATCCCCCTTTTGCTGCTGTAGGGTTTATTCCACCGCTTGAAATCATGTTGCAAAGGTCAGTAAGGCGCGGAGGAGGAGAGAGCCTCTCCGAAGGAAAACCGGTAGGTGCCTTCCGCACAGAGATATTCAAAGTTGTTAAGACATTAAAGGCGTCTCTGTGAGCAGGGGTAGGGACGAGGGCGGCAATAATGAATGCCTAATTGCCTCTTAAGAGAAGGCGCCTTCGCTTAGCCAGGAAGAGCCCTTTTGTATGGCAGATGGTGCCGCTCGCACCGAGAGGGTTTGCAGCTTTCCTCGCCTTGGCCCCGGGGCGGGCGGCCCGCACATCCGGGAGCCCCCGCGGAGCCGTGCGGAGCTGGCAGCGCCGACTCACCGGCTGGGGAGCGGCCCGCTCTCTGCCGCGCAGCGAGGCGCTGCGGCCCCCCCAACAGACCGCGCCTGCAGGGATACCCCGGTGCCCTCCCGCCGGGGCGAGGT
The DNA here is from genome assembly GCF_929443795.1 of Astur gentilis. Classification (NCBI taxonomy): domain Eukaryota; kingdom Metazoa; phylum Chordata; class Aves; order Accipitriformes; family Accipitridae; genus Astur; species Astur gentilis. The sequence goes on along the minus strand of NC_064918.1, from coordinate 17,528,618 downwards.
GGACAAGAAGCGGGCAGCCCTTTCCCGCCCCGCAGCCTTCCGCAGCGACCGCGGGCCCCGACAGCACCGGCCCCCCACGCCCGCCTCGGCTGCTGCTTGTGCTGTTGTTATTGTTGTTGATGATGATGTCATTAATCATTTAGGTGTTTTGTTTTGTTTTGTTTTGTTTTTCTTTCCAAAGCCATGCTCCAGAGCCGGGGGTCTGGGCTGTTTTCCTGGGACTTGAAGAAGCGACCATTGTTGTAGCAGCAGAACATACTGAGCCGGGACGCTGCTTGAGGTTATTTTGGCGAGGCAAATTTCCAGTGGGAACGAGCGTGTTTACGGGGGAAAGAGGATGGGTCTGTCCCCCACGCACAATCCTGGCAAGACAGCCTCGTGGGGGAGAGAGTTTTCCCGCTGCCCCGCATCTCCCCTCTCCCGACAGTTTGTCCCCCCGACGTGGGCCGGGCGCCCTTTGGGGCCGGCGCGGGGCCGGGCTCGGCTCGCTGCCTCCCCCGACGCCCCCCCCCGGTCCCCCACGGCCCGCGGGGAGAACGAAAGGGCCTGATCACCCCGGCGGGACTCCCGCCAGAACCGGGACTGAAAAGCGGGCCTTAAACTCCCTTGCTGCCTAGAGTTTTCTGTTCACTTCGGAGACAAAATCGCCGCCGTATTTTCTGTCCTCGAACACTTCCTGACACGGGGGAAGTATCAAAGGAGAAAGTTTAAAGCAATAAATATCCCCGACCCGCCTCGCCCCCCGTGTGCGCCCGCGTCTGCCGCTGCTGAAGCCAGGCGGCACTTGGCTGAGGAGAAACTGGGCTTTTCCAGTTCTGTTCCGGACTGCTCAGCCCGACCCGGGGTCTTCCATCTTCTTAACATATTTTGGGTATTTTCCTCCCCCCAAAATCTTTAGGGGTTTATTTTCCCCCACCTGCCAAAGACCTTGCTCCACTGCCTGCAATCCTCGTTACAGTGTGCCCATTTCTGACCGGATTAAAGCGGGGCCGGGGCCGCTAGCCAGTCCTGTGACATAGTTAGTGCACTCGGAGAGGGCTCTAGGAGGGAATGGATGGGTTTTTTTTAAGCGGTAACACCATTTAATAAGCCAAATTGTATTATTAAAGTCACGAAGGTTTCCTGGGCGCGCAGAAGCCCACTGACAGGTTTTATTGTGTTTTGATGGATTTAGTGCTGTTACGGTACACTTCTCCCTCACATGCAGTAGCTAAAACTTGAAGATTAAAGATCGCACACCTCTAGATGAGTCAAAGCCTACACCCCGGAGCAGCTAATACATTTCGTGATTAATTTCCCCGCTGCGTTGTTTCGTTTCAGCCTTGTGCGAAACCCCTTTCCCCTCCCGGCACATTGCACGGGCTCAGCCCTGGTGTCCTCGCCGCATTCCGCAAGGCAGCGAGGGCAAATCTGACCCTCTGGGAGCCCAATCCTAGACTCTTCTTGCAAAGCATTTTTCTGGCCCAAAGCGCCTCAAGAAAAGTTTTAAACTGGAGCTGACTGAAGGAGCCTTTCTGCGTGCCCGAGTGGCAAGGCTGCGCCGAGGCACCGCGATGTAGTGGGACAAAAATAGCCCTCCGGAAGAATCAGAGTCTCTCTGTGTATGGGGACCTCGCTGACTCCCACGGCCAGGTCCCAGGGTCTGAGCTCCGGGACGATGACCGCAACGGACTCCAGCGGGGCGGTATGGGGAGGCCCCCGCTGCCCCGTTCGCATCCGGGACTCGGCCGCCGCAGCCCGCTACTGCCCCAGCCCTCGTCGGCAAAGGCATCTCGCTCAGCCCCTCATGCTGCCTCCCTTCCGAAACCAGCACTACTTTATTCATTTCCCAAAGCTGGGTGGGTGGGTTCTCCTCTTTTTTCCCCCTGTGGAACCGTCCTAGTTTTCACCACTTAACAAACTCAGGACCGAAATTATAGCTGTTCTTTACGGGACGGAAAGGGTTAATCGCCGCTGTCGGTTTGGCGTTTGGTTTGGGTGGGGTTTTTTTCCTTCCCTCGAATGCATATAATCTCATTTGAGCCCCTCAACGTGGTGAAAGCTATTGATTGCTGTGTAGAGTCACCGACTTTTAGCAGGATCCCCCAGTCCCCTCCCCAAAAGTAAATAAATAAGAAAAGGGGGGAAAAAAAGCAAGGAAAAATAAAATTAATATATATTTTCGGAAATGTCTCAAATAGGTATAAATCCCGTTTTATGTCTTCCCATTCACGTGTATATTTATATAATAAAAGAGAAATCCTTCAGCAGGGCTTTTGTCTAAATACCTTATTCATTGAAACTGGCAGTTCCACTCATTATTCCACTCCCTTAAACCTGATTCTGATGCTGGCTAAATATAGAGCTTCGCCTTCCTGGGAACGCGAATCGAATACATCAGTAGCATGGGAGGGGGGAAAAAAACCTTGATCAAAGCCTGCCTTTTCTTCCCAATACTGGTTTGTTGGGGCGGAGACAGGTTTCTCCCTTATTGCAAATCATTTGCAAAGATCAAGCTTAAAATGCAATCACCTCTCCCAGAAGTAGTAGTTAAAAACCCTAAAGTTAGGAGGGGGGGGGGGGGGGTGTTAATAATAGAATTAAAACCAGACTGAATTATTATCAAAGGTGTAACGGTGGAAAATAAGATGCGTTATTTCAGAGCTGGGAGAAGGTATATTTTAATCAGGACAAATTTTTAAAAGAAATACAAACATCCATGGACAAAACCGCAGGGGACGGAGTACGGAAAAACACTTTCCCTGTTTCAGTCTCTCATAAAAAATCCGCGGATTTTTTTCATAGTCATTGGGATGACTCTTTTCTTCTTATTACCTACGTTCGTATCTTTTGCCAGCTCGCAGCGCGCGAGGTCACCCGGGGAAGCGGGGGGGGGGGGGGGGGGGCGTAGGAGGTGTCTCGCTACGCCCCGTGCGGAGGGGGTGGGAGTGTGATATTTGCAGAGTACCAAGCGGAAAGGCACAAAAGGTCAGAAACGCGCCCACCGGGCGTGGCCGCGGCCGATCGCCCCTCGGCCAGCAGAGGTCGCCGCGCCGCCTGCGCGCAACTTCCGCGCCCCGGCGCGGGGAGAGGTCGGCTGGGGAAGGAGCGACCGGACGGGGCACGATCCCGCGCGGAGGGCTGCGCGCTTCTGATCCCCCACCACGATGAGTGGATGAGTGCCGCCTCTGCTCACGCTAAGCACCGCAACGCACCTTCCACGGAAGACGAGGTGCGCACCGCGATCCTGCGGAAGAGGCGGCTGTGGCGAACCGCGGGGTGAGCGCCCGGCCGCGGGGGGCACGGCTATGCACCCCTAGCCCAGGCGAGCGGCACAGGGGCGATACCGCAGTCCGAGTCGATTTAAGTGAAATTGGCCATTACTAAAGACTTGCCCCAAACACGTGCCAGGCTGTCCTAAACTGCCAGCATCAGCAGTAATTCCTGATAATTGCTTTTTGGGTTACTCAGCTAAAACACAGAATTCTAAAGTATATATAAACACGGTCTCGTATATATATATATGCAGATACATAAACACACCCACATATACGTTTATTGCCAGTTTCTTGGACGCAGAAGTGATCACCTACTAGAGTTGCATTTCCCACTGTTTATTTAAACATTGAATATGTAAAGTAACTGTGTGTTTGTTTAGAACTATATCTTTACTTCCTGACACTATCTTGACATCATTTAAAGACAGCTTAGTTATGTCTACAAGTGGCAACGTTGGGTCCCGCTTCTTGTTTGAAATAAAACTGGAGGGTGTGTTTGCTTCCTCAGCTTTGCAAAGGAAAACAACTTGCAAACTAAGTTAGGACTCCGAGGAGATTTGTTGTTTAGTAGCTGTCTCATCAGCAAATGCAAGTTTCAGAACTTTTTCATGGCTGTTTTACTGCAACCAGATTTCCCCTCTGTCGTGGTTTAACCCCAGCCAGCAACTAGGCACCATGCAGCTGCTCACTCACTTCCCACCACCCAGTGGGATGGGGGAGAGAATCGAAAAAAAACCACCCCAAAACTCGTGGGTTGAGATAAGAACAGTTTAATAGAACAGAAAAGAAGAAAATAATAATGATAACAACAACAATAATAAAATTACAATAATAATAAAAGGATTGGAATATACAAAACAAGTGATGCACAATGCAATTGCTCACCACTCACCGACCGATACCCAGTTAGTTCCCAAGCAGCGATCCGTCCCCAGGCCAACTCCCCCCCCAGTTTATATACTAGCCATGACATCACATGGTATGGAATATCCCTTCGGCCACTTTGGGTCAGCTGCCCTGGCTGTGTCCTGTGCCAACTTCTTGTGCCCCTCCAGCTTTCTCGCTGGCTGGCCATGAGAAGCTGAAAGATCCTTGACTTGGTCTAAACACTACTTGGCAACAACTGAAAACATCAGTGTGTTTATCAACATTCTTCTCCTACTAAATCCAAGACATAGCACTGTACCAGCTACTAGAAAGAAAATTAACTCTATCCCAGCCGAAACCAGGACACTCGCGGGAAGATATTCCGCATGAATATGGCTTTGCTTCTCTTTCACTCAAACTCTAGTCTCGCCGGTTGCCTTTTAAAAAAATAGGACTTTGTAAAAAGTATATTTTCCTGATGAGTAGTGATTGGAGGGCACTAATACACTACGTTGATGAGGGCGGTGTAACAACCCATATGGAACAGAACACAAAAATAGGATTTAAACAAACTCAAAGGGGACGTTTAAGATGGGGGGGGTTAGAAGGGTTTGGGGTGGACACGCTCGGGAGCGGGTACAGTTTCGCGCACAGACTAAAGGAAACTCACCGTGTAGCCTAAGCGGAACCTGCCCTTTGAAAGGAGCAGGCTACGGGGTGCCGTACGCCGGTGCGCAGCTGGGGGCGCGGACGTCGCACCGCACCGCGACCGGCCGCCGTTCTCGGGTCTGGGCTTTCCACATCGCCTCCGGGGACCAGCGCTGCAGATCCGCGCAAACGGCTGAGTTCGCGTCTTCTTTCTTCCTTTTTTTTTTTCTTTTTGTAAGAATTTTTAAGGGATTCTCCACGGGGAAAGGCAGAAGTTCTTCACTTTTCTCCCCGAATCTCCGTTCCCGGCCAACCTATGAAACCGTCTAAACACAGGATGAATTTCTATTTACAGATGAAATAAAAAAGGAAAGGAAAATTATCTAAAAGGGATTGGAAAACATAAATAGAATGGAGGAAGTGTTGATAGACTATTTAAAATAAATATTTGTACCTTCTTCGATCTTGTGTTTAACAGAAACGCATGAAGCTTTTATCCACGATTTTAAGAGAGAAGGAGGCTGGAGGAAAAACATAAACAGTTCCATCTCGTGTCTCGGGCCATGCCCAGCCAGCCTGCCTTGCCCTCCCTGCTCAGGGCAGCTACGCCTAGGAAAAATAAACACTCGGAAAGGAAATAGCTGAATTAACCCCCCACCCCAAAAAAACCCCAAACAAACCCAAAACAAATAAACAAAAAACCATACGGAAATTGTAAATATGGCACGGCAAGCCCGAGTGGGGGAAGAGGTGGAGGAGCTCGAGTGGGCCGGGAAGGAAAATAAAAGGTGTGATGGGAGATAAGCGGCGGGAACGGAGGATACAAGAAAAAAAGTATAAAGGGAACTACAACTAAGGAACAAGGAAAAGTTGCCGCTGAAGTCGCTACACTGCCAGACGCTAAAATGTGATCATCAGAACAGCTGCGCCGTGCCGCCCGCAGCCAATGGGCGCCGCGCAGGCGTGACGTCCCCGCGCATTGACATCAGGCCAATGGCGAGCGGACTGAGTTGGAGCACAGAAGTTTGAGTAAGAGATAAGGGCGAGGCGAGTGCCCGAGCCGCTAGTATCCAGTCTGGCATTGCCGCGCAGTGCAGTTCCCGCGCAGCCGGACTCCGCCGCGCCTCATTCTCTCTCCACAGCCCTGACAGTATCTCCCTGGTCGGTGGTGTTTTGTTTTGCACCCTTTTTTTTTTTTTCATTTCGAGTATTTTTAATTTTTTTTTTATTACTACTTCTACTTTTTTCTTTTTATTTGCGACAGCTCTCAAAACTACTTTGAGGTCCTAAAACGAAACCGTACACTATTTCACTGTGGACATTACACCCTCTTACAGATATGGGAGACATGGGAGACCCACCAAAAAGTAAGGCGGAATTTTTACCGTTGTTGGAATAAATGTGCTGTCTATTGTAATCGTCTCAGGCAGGCGAACTGCTAAAGAGTTGAACTTCATTTGAATGGTAGAGAAGGTGCCTTTGTTGCCATGCCTGCATGCTTGCTGTGTTTTAACCTCGTAGCCTTGTACGTTATAATAGCCTGGGGTCCTGCTCTCTTTTAAAGTTTGGGGAGAAGGCAGGATTTTAATGGGATCTCCAACCACGGAGCCTTAAATTCTCTTCGTGCTAGACTGCGGTGAGGCTGTCTAACTATCAAGCACCTAGTCCGTCTAGGGGAATTAGCATTAGATTTGCAAAAGAGAGCAAGTGACAACTGTAATGATGCTTGTTCTTCCTAGCAGCCTCGAGTCCCCTCTTCTATGGCAAAGGGCTGAATGCATGCGTTCGACGTTTCCAATCAGTGCCTCTTAAAATATGAAATCAAACATATAGGTGCTCTCCCCGTAAGGAAATGAATCCAAGCAAACAAACAATAAAATAAAAGTAAACCCACGAGGGAGTTTGGAGTTTTGATTCCGTGCAAGGAAATGAGGACCTTCACCCCGAAGACTGTTCACATCTGCATTTTAATATATGTTCTGCCTTCTTTCTAAACGATGGCACATTTCAATTACTATTCAAAAGTGTAATACTCTTTAAAAAAACCCCAGCCAACCAACCAACCAAACCCCCAAAAACAACACTCCCAGAGTACGCCCTATAAGGGAACGACACTAAACCTGTGTTTATCTCTGTAGGAGAGTAAACGGTTAGTCAATCATGTATTTATTTTCATTTCAGAAAAACGCCTGATTTCCCTATGTGTTGGCTGCGGCAATCAAATTCACGATCAGTATATTCTGAGGGTTTCTCCGGATTTGGAATGGCATGCGGCGTGTTTGAAGTGTGCGGAGTGTAATCAGTATTTGGACGAGACCTGTACGTGCTTTGTTAGGGATGGCAAAACCTACTGTAAAAGAGATTATATCAGGTACGCTATTTACATTGTTTAATTCTTCGGTGATTTTTTTTTTAAACTTTATAAATCTGACAGAGGCAGGAAGAGGAACAATTGTCTTTTCATCCTCTTTCTCACAATTGGTATATTTTAAAATTATTTTCTCATAGTTAGGCGAGGAAAAAAAGTTCGAGTTGACAAGTTTTTTATTCCACAAGTTCAAATATAAATCTCTGTATAAATAAAACCGCATTCGGAAACAGCTAGCGACTGTATGGGACCCTCCCGAGGACTTTGGCAATGCATCCTGTGATTTTAACAAAGTGGGAAATCGTAGGTAATGAAGAATATTTTCAGTAGTGTAGATATTATGAGCAACACGGAACTGATCGCTTTTTAACACAGCCTGAGAAATGCATCTCTGTGTGTTTTTGCAAAGGCATAATGGCATTCATAAGAAAGGCACTTCAAGCATGTATGCCGTAAAAATAAATACACGGGGAAAAAACCCTATTTAAACTAAGCCTATCAAAACCAACCAAACAAAAAAAGCAAATGAAAAGCAAAATCAAAACTGAAGTTTCCTTCAGAATGAAGGATCGTTTTGTGGGAAGGTTAAAACCTAGACCGAAATGTTTCTTCGCTAAAATAACTGACATTTAATCTTTTAAAATATTATCCCCTTTGGTGATATCTGACTGTCCTTTCTTATCTTACTACACTGATGAATTAGAGCAGATCAAATTGCCCATCATCTCTGTTCGTGAACAATTTGGTATATTTAGATAATGGAACCGCTTCCTTCCTCACATTAAAATCTGGTAATTGATCAAATGTGAGAGTTGCCGATCCTGACACTATAGAGAAACCAAAGCAGGAATTTCGAGTGTGTTTATTATTTGTGCTCCTGGGTCATGCTGATCCGTTTCAGTGTCGCCTACTGGGTTTGCCAAACCAGAACTTTGCATGACACTGAGGTACGGACAGTATTTTTTTTACAGAAAGTTTTGGGAGCAAGTACCTACCTAGCCACCTAAGATATCTTTTCTTGTTTCTTCGTAATTCTTAATTGAAATAAAGCACTTGAGTCTTTCCTTCTCCAGTGCACAGTTCATAAGCAGGTCGTTCCTTCAATCCATGTTGTGAGATTATTCTCAAAGTTTTACTATGGCGAAAAAACCAGTACACTTTCGTCCTTTCACTAATTTCAAATGAAAGGAAAACGTTTGGGACTGAGATGTGCTCACTTACCCTCTGCAAGAACTCATCGGGCAAAATTTAAACAACCAAATAATAAAATGCAGCTCTTTTAAGTTAATACGCAATACATTTCATTTGCTACAATTTTAAAAGATGTACATTATGTGCAAGTCGACTTTGAATTAGACCGTGAGCCAATCTATAATTGTCAGACGTGTGGGCAACCCCCCCAACTTTTGTACCTATTAATGCATGCACTTTGCGATTGCGCTGTTCTTTTGCCGTTTAGCTGTTTGCTTGGGGGTTTTTTTCTTCTCAAAACGTTATAATTCAGAAATACGTAGCTCTGAATATAGGACGAGTACACCTCCATAGACATAGCAGCTAAAGATGTGTGTAAATAAACATCTGTACCCACAAGTATACATCTCTAATGTATGACTCTCTCTAATGAAGTGTACTGATGAGGGAAATGTGTGGGGATGAATATTAGCTCAGTTTTAAGAACAGCTTTTACAGTTCTGTGGATTGTGTGCGTATACATGTGCATGTATCTGTACATTTGCGGAAAGATGTTAATTTTACTTAATACCGAGGAGGCTGGCTAAGGAGCATTCGGTGGGAGCCGAGAGACTGTGCTGTTCTAGACACCCGAGTTGGAGCATTTTCTCACCTTCATCTACTGATGGGTGAACTGTCCCCCTCTCCTCCACGGGAGAGGAAGAACCTGCCACCCACTCCAGAAACCCATTATTTGCCCTGTGGGGCTGTCAGCGAGCAGTTGCCCTTTCACTCCTGCCGGAGGGCTTGAGCCCCGGCTCAAGGTGGGAGCATCAGCAGGAGGGGAGACGAGGCAGTGAGGCTGAGGTGGGGGCAGACTGCAGAGCCAAAGCACCCAAAATGCCTTGTAGTAGGGGGTGGGGGAGGGGAGTTACACTACTATAGATGTGTGTACATATATAAGGGGGTGTGTGTGCATGCCTATATTGTTGTATAAAATGAACCTGGTGAGAGGGGACCAGGGGAAGAGCTCCGGCCGCTGGCAGAGCCACCCCTGCCGCGTCCCAGGGGCTAAGCTGCCGGCAGCCCAGGCACGCGTTAAGCGGCATAAGTCCTGAGTGGGTTCCTCGCAAAAATATCACCATTTGGTGAGGCTGGCACGTTTGTGCGTGAGGAGCGGATGGCAGCTTCGCCAGCCTCGCCTTTTCCCGGTGCACCTGGGCGGTCTGGTTCAGCCTTGGGCCAGGCTAGGTCAGGTCCCCCCGCCGTGAGGAGGGAGGGAGAGGGCAGGGGCGGCCCCTCGCCTGCTGCACCCCGGGCGCTGGGGCCGGAGGGAGAGGTCGGCATCTCCTCGGGAAGGAAGGGGGTCGCTTTTTTGTTTCTCCCCGTTTCTCCTTCCACCTCCGCCGCCCCTTCCCTCTCCTTGCCCACCAATGTGTCCGGGGCCCCACCGACTTTTACGGCGTGGGTATTGAGGCACCGACAGCAAACGAATCCGTTTTATTCCTTTCCTCTTCTGGCTTCTGTGTTTTCAAGGCTTGTTTAACTAGTGGACTGCATGTGGCGCGTCTACGCGGGGCCACGGGGCTGCCCACGAGCGGGAGTGAAAACCTCTCTCTCTCTTTTACCCCTTCCTTTCTTACACCACCCCCCCACACACACCCCACCCCACCCCCGCCACTTCCTTGCCCTCCCCCTTCCCGTGCTCTCCCTCCTTCCCCCCCCCTTCCCCTTCTTTCTGGGCTGGGCTCTGCTCAGGTTATACGGCATCAAGTGCGCCAAGTGCAGCATCGGCTTCAGCAAGAATGACTTCGTGATGCACGCCCGCGCCAAGGTGTACCACATCGAGTGTTTCCGCTGCGTGGCCTGCAGCCGCCAGCTCATCCCCGGCGATGAATTCGCGCTGCGGGAGGACGGCCTCTTCTGCCGGGCGGACCACGACGTGGTGGAGCGGGCCAGCCTGGGCGCCGGGGACCCCCTCAGCCCCCTGCACCCCGCCCGGCCGCTGCAGATGGCAGGTACCGCCTGCACCCAGCGCCGCGGAAGCCCGCGGGGTTTGGCGCCGCCCGGCCTGGCGCCTGGCGGGGAGGGCCTGCCGCATGCAGTGGGTCCCACGCCCCCGCGGAAAGGCGGCCCCGAGCGTGCGCGCCCGCGGCAAGGCAGCGGCGGCGTGCCCCATACCCGGGGCTGCCGCGGGTCCGGCTGCTGGGAGAAACGCCCGCGTACGCGGTATGCGTGAGGCGGAGACCCCTGCGCAGGGGGCCGCGGCGGGCTGCACCCCCCGCCAGCCTGCACACCTCCTGCTCCAACCGCGCACCGGGTGCAGGAGCCCCCCTGAGCCCAGGACAGTCGGGAGCCTAAGTCGGAGACTGACGAGCCGATGCACGGCAAAGGACAGACCCCTCTGTCTCCGGAGCATGTGGAAAAGCTGTTTTAAGCACTGGAAGAAGCGGGGTCCGAAAAGAGATAGACTTCATAACTACAGGCGAGCACTTAGGCTGTAATTTAAAACTGTCAACAAGCTAATCTTCAGTAATTGCCTTTTAAAGTGACTCTGCCTTCTTGAAACGTTTTATGTGATTTGATGAGAATTTCATTTTGAAACTCAGCATTGTAACTTCAGTGTCGCCCCACCTCACAACTTTACTTACACTTTTAGTTCTCGACGTACTCAGAGACGCTTAGCTTTAGGCAGAGGAACGTCTCTTTGAGGCAAACTAGGCTGGGCAAAACAAGGTTGGCGGGCGTTATTGCTGTGCAAGTAACTGTAACTTGAAAGGTTATTTACAAACACAGCTATATTTAAACGGGCTCGTTTCCCGCTTCTGAGCTGCTTTCAGGTGACATCTATATATATGGAGAAAAAATCCCGTAGGTGATCATTGCAGAATTTTAGAGAGATTGTATGTGCTCCCTATAGCGTGTTTGTGCATGTCTCCGTAGGCATATTGTGTCGGCAGGTACAACACTGCTAATAATTGAAGCCTTCGTATTGTCTTCATCGAATTTGCTGATTTATTATTATAATCAGAGAAGTCGGAACCCGACTGTACAAAAGTGAGCACTTTTGAATATTAGCTAGCCAGGGTTTTAGCAAAAAAAAAAGTAATTTTTATTTTTCCCTTGACTGGGTCAAATTACATCTAGGTAGCTACAGCTACACAATACACAGAAGAATAGCACCATCACACGAATACTTTTAGCTCTTGATGTGATGTTACCTGTTGTTTTGCATTTCTTGGCAGTTTCCAGGAGTTGCTAGGCTTGCTCTCCTTTTAAGGAATTGGCGAAACATTCATATTTTTAATTATTCATCAAAAGTTGACATAAATTCATCTAGCACCACCACTTTCTAAGATAGACCTCCATCTCCCGAACTTTGGGATACAGGGGTCTCACGGGATTTTCCTCCATGGTTACGGTGCAGCAGATTTGGCTTGTTTTGCTTTGATTTGGAAGCATCAAAATGCCGGGAGCTGTTGCAAGTTATCGCGGCCTCTGGCTAAACTGAGCTAGATTCAGTATAAAAGAAGCAGATCCGAATTATGATTAATTTAAGAAATATTGTTTTATTACTTTTCGGGTCAAAAATCTGTTTTGGTGATTTGTCAGGAAAAATACATAAATCCCTCCCGCCCCTTTCCTGGCGCACGCATACCTTAATGAACTTGCCCTCCCCTGTCAAGTCTCATACAGGTTCAAGCTTCTGTCATTAAGGGTTTTGGGGGTGGTGGTTTGTTTTTGCAATATCTGGAGTCAGAAATGTCAGTCCTGTCACTCCACCAGCGTATAAAGCAAAGGAGGCTGCAGGAGCTCCGATAGATCTGACTGCTTGAATGGCCTTTGAAAGAGGGTTCATCACCCACCCCACCCCCCGCCTTCCCCTGTCCCACCAGCTTAGATTCATAGCCTCTGCAGACTCCCTGCTTCCTACTCATGGGGACCCTGTTCCGCTCTTCCCCTTCCCTTACAGCAGAACCTATCTCTGCCAGACAGCCAGCTCTGCGACCCCACATCCACAAGCAGCCTGAGAAGACCACCCGAGTCCGGACTGTCCTTAATGAAAAACAGCTTCACACCTTGAGGACCTGTTACGCTGCCAACCCCAGACCTGATGCCCTCATGAAAGAGCAACTGGTAGAAATGACTGGCCTCAGCCCGAGGGTCATCAGGGTTTGGTTTCAAAACAAGCGGTGCAAGGACAAAAAAAGGAGCATTATGATGAAGCAACTTCAGCAGCAGCAACCCAATGACAAAACTGTAAGTGGCTTCAGCCTCTGACCGTGCACTGCCTTCCTTCCCAGGGAGAAACGCCTGGGCTATGTCCAGCCCGGCCAGCCTCTGGGGTCCGTTTGACGCTTTTGATTTTGTGGGAGCTCCCTTAAAACAAAGAAAATTATACCGCCTAACTATTATTCGCTTGTTCTGCTGTCAGTGCAATTAAAACAGACCATAGTGAGAAGCCGATATAGGCTGCTTAAGCGAATACATGTCTTTTTGTGGGGCTAAGGATACACAGTGGATTAGACTAACGTCTCTGCAGCATGAATTGTGACCTGCAGAGCTTATGGGGTGTAATAAACTCTCCCTTGTGTAATATTTATATTGCAAATGCAAAGGACTCCTTGAGGGGAAAATGACGTTTTCACCCTCTTCAATGGTTTTACACAGGAGTAAACCCAGAAGTAAAACCCATGAGTAAAAGGGAAATTGGATGTATTTTCTTAGCACTTTATATACTACAGTGTGTATATGTGTGTTTGTCAGTGCACTTACTGTAGAAAAAGACAAATGCAATGCAAAGTTTATGGAATTACCATAGTGTTTACAGGTTATTTAAAATATATATAGTTCTTGTGTAGAAATACATTGAGTTATTGTCTGCAGGCATATGCACGTGTGATGCAAACAAGTGGGAAGCACTGGATTCAGCATAGCAAACTGGCTGTCTCCATTTTAAGCTAACTTTTTTTTTTTTTTGCTGTTGTTGTTAGTCCACTTGAAGAAGAGTATGTTATTCTCCCTGTGTATATTGACTGATCTGAGAATGACTATCAATTCATAAAGCTGCCTAGTTAAGTGGAATTTAAGGAGTTTCATTTTACCATGTTGAAATGAAATAAAACACGATGTTATTAGCTCACCTGAACAATCTATTCGTCGAGGCTTGGAGTTATTTTGTACACAGTGCCTGCACCACAGGGCATACTGGGAGGGCTGGGGTTTCTTTTTTTTTTTTTTTTTTTTTTTTTTGAAAGAGCGCGGTACTGACCTACCCCAGGTTTCTCGTACAATGGATATATGATCCAGTTAAGGTCACGCAGAACAAAACCAGCCTGGATGCAAAATAGAAAGGGAACATGATTAACCGTTTCTTGAGCCGAACCGTGCATTAGCAGCCAAGATACAGAGTGCTCGTGTTTAAGAAAGTTTGGGGGGCGGAGGGGGTATGCCTTGAGAGAAATACGAGGATTAAAGGGAAAGAAAGTAAACTTCCACTGTGATAAATGCAGCAGGTAGAAATAGGCTGACCTAGAGTAGAGTAAAACATTCACAGCAGATTAACAAAGCAAATACAAGCGACAGCGACTGTATAAATAAGATAGAAAGTAGTTTATTGACTCGGAGCTTATATACAATGAAGTTAACCAAGCTCATTAACATCTTTTGCTGGGCTGTTCACAGAATATCCAAGGGATGACAGGAACTCCGATGGTGGCTGCTAGTCCGGAGAAACACGACGGCGGTTTACAGGCGAACTCGGTGGAGGTGCAGAGTTACCAGCCGCCCTGGAAAGTACTGAGTGACTTCGCATTGCAGAGTGACATAGACCAACCTGCTTTTCAGCAACTAGTAAGTGCCAGTTCCCAGCCGGAGCAAGCCAGCCTGTCCCCGGGGCAGAGCAATGGGGGATTCCCTAAATGCGCCGGATGCCCTCAGAGAGATGAACAACTCAGACTAGCCGGGTTTTCCTGAAATTGCAAGGTGGGCATGATGGCACTCTCTAAATGTGGCAAATTGAACTGATTTAATAGGGCTTGGTGCAAAATCTACTTTAGTGCATAGCAGAGCTCTTGCTGAGTTGAGTGGGAGATGGATAAGGCCCAACCTAGGTCTGAGACTAACTCAGCTTGCACACTCCTGAAAGCACCTCTATCCAGAGAACTAAAACATTCTTCACATATCATTTAATTGTATGTACATTTATGATAGCAGTTTCTAATATTCGCCCCTCCCCCCTTTGGGCCATTTTTTCCTTTATACTATAGGGTGGATTTTAAATATATGATTGCAATGTCAGTGTCCTTGTTTTGTCACACAAACATGAGTAGCTTAATTAAATTATCAAAGTCCTTGTTTTACGCATGTACCTCTAGATATAACTGTATATATCTATATATATGCACAAATATATACATATAAATAGGTTACATTAAATGTTGTGCTTCACAAAGGGAATTGTTAGTATGTATTCACATGAAAAATTCAAACAATATAATAAACTGCCTTAAGCCAAAAGAAAACAGACATTTTAGAATGAATTCTGTTCTTATCTCACTTCCTTATGCCTACATCATTTGGCAGCTCATATAGGACCATATAATCTGCAATACTTAGGCCCAACAAGGTGAATTAAGGATAGAAGTTCAACCTTAACTCAATTTCCTGGCCTAAGTGTGTTAAAATCAGATCTTTAAAGTAATAAGGTATGTTGTGTATGTTTTTTCAGTGATTCAAAATAACACTTAATGGTGAAACATTAATATATAGACCCTTTTTTGATGTGTTGGGCATTTTTTTTCAACAGGAAGTGATGGAAAACAAAGGTTTGTAGCCATGTTTAGAAATGTTTTCAGACCTTTTCAGTTTAGTATCACACTCTTACAGGATCGCTTTTTTTTTCTTCTTCTTTTGTTCAGTGGCAGGCTGCAGCATGCTTCCCTCCCCGCACACCATACTTGCTCAATCAAGAAGCTGCAGCACAGCAGCAGGGCTGTTTGCATGATCTTACCTCTAGAGCAACCACCAGTTTTCCTGCTTTAATCAAGCTGTCAAGCAGACACAAGAAAAAGTTATTTCCTTCGGTTGCCTTACTTATTGTGCCTTAATAGGAGACTTTAAAAACCTTTGATGGATTGAGTTTTTGTAAGGTGTAGGTCTAAAAAAAAAAATAAATAAAAAGGCAGAATGGAAGATGGATAGCCCAAATACACACATGCATATAGATAGATAGATTATTAGATAGACAGATAACTATTGATATATATTGGGCATAATGTCTGATACTGAAAAGAGTTAAAATGAAGAACTATGGATGGAACAGACAGTTCATCGACCTTTCAAGGCACTTCTCTAATCTGGAAAGGGCCTTAATCACAGGATCAGCCAGCTAAATAGGTGCCAAAGAAATGCTTTTGGATTAGCAAAGCTCCACCCTTCAAATCATGCCTTTTCCCAACGCTGCTCCTAAACTAATGGGAGCCATGGGGCACATTAGAGTGGAGAAGTGTGACCTTTTTTATCAAACTGGCTCTTGTTAAAAAGAGATACTACCTGCTTCAAATCACAAATGAAAGAGGATGGCTTGTTTCAAATGCCTTCTGCTCCTGGATGCTCCTCCCAGGTTTATTTTATTATGTGCACAAAAGGGAAAAAAAGTAACTTTGCAGTTTTGTGTCAAAAAAAGCACATGCACTCTTAAATAATTGACTAGAACATCCTGTTGGGATTGCCACTCTTGCAAGACAGGGAAGAAGGCCTCATTAATAAGGTTGGGGGTTTATTTGCTTGATTTTTCAGTCTTTTTTTTTAAATTTTTTTTAACCTGCTTTTTTTCGGTGATTTGGTCAAAGGCCTGAAGAAGATTCCTATGAAGTCAATGGGGAAACTAAACAAAGCAACAAGCAGTGACACAGTCTCCTGTGGAGATGTATCAGGCCATTTGGCTACATGCCTGTATATTTATTTTTGCATTCCTCTTTGTCTTTGCCTGCTACTTTTCTTTGATTGTTACAGTTGTAAATTTTTTTTTTTTTTTTTTTGACAGGTTAATTTTTCAGAAGGAGGACCCAGTTCCAATTCTACTGGAAGTGAAGTAGCATCAATGTCTTCTCAGCTCCCAGATACGCCCAACAGCATGGTAGCCAGTCCTATTGAGGCATGAGGAACATTCATTCAGATTTCTGTTGTTGTTTCTGCCCTTACTGTCACCCCTGTTGGAGAGAGTGGGAAAGTGACCACATTGGGACTCCGAAATTCAGGGGGAAAAAGTATTTAACAACCCTGTAATGAACCTAGCAAGGAACTGCTCTATGAAATGAATGGAGTCATGTTTGAAAAGACAAGGTAATATGGTAGCAACACTGTGAAGACAATCATGGGATCTTACTAGAATAAATACTTAAAAAAACCAAACCCCATGCTATTCAATCATCAGAGGAGGATCAAAAAGATGTTTTCAAAATGTAAAGTATTTGTACTCGTGGATCTCAAAAAAAAAAAAGTGAAAAAAATTATCTTTTCATTTGACTGCACATCTTAGGGAGAAACCAAGGTAGAGGGACTTTCTCCAATCCAAATGGTGCTGTTTCTATATTGGTGATTGCCTTGCCAAAAGGAGCTCCAGTAGGTTTTCCATCATCAGGAAAGAGACAATTTAGCCCTGCAGTGTTGAAAGATTCATTGCAGGAAGGTGCAGCTGCATTGGTTTGCAATGTTGTTTTTTAGTTGACTCTTAACAAGGGGTTATTTCCTGGGTCTCTTCTAGCATGTATTGTAGCGGGGGTTTGGTTTTGTTTGGTTGAGATCCACCCTCTATCAAGTCCGAGGCGATTAAAAATAGGTTTTTAAATTCTTCTTTAAAAAACAATTTATAAAAGCATTGCAACAAGATATACCTCTATTTTGCCACAAAGTGTCTCGGGATTATGTTTGAAATGTGTCCGTCCAAGAACCTTCCCCTCCCCCAAAGATGTATATAGTAATTGGTTAAACGACTGTTTTTCTCTCTTTCTCTTTCTTTCTCTCTCAATAAAGAGAAAAAAGTAAAAAAAAAAAAAAAGGAAAAGGAAAAAGAAAAAAGAAAAGAATCCCTTTTTTTGGCTCTTGCATTGCAAAATTATAAGGTAATTTATTATTTATTATTGGAAGACTTGCCACTTTTCATGTCATTTGACTATTTTTTTGTTTGCTGAAGTAAAAGAAAAAAGAAAAGGTTGTACCGTGATCTTTGAATTATATGTCTAATTCTATGTGGGCTTTGTCTTTTTTTCTTCTTAAATATTATGTGAAATAAAAGCACCATATGTAGAATTATTATATCTTCAGGACTATTTCACTAAACAAGCGTTTGAAATAGAGAAAATAATATTATTAATATTAAATAATGAACAAAGCTCCCTCTTTTAAATATTTAAAAGTTAGCAGCTAAAATACCTGAAAAAAAAATATTGCATGCAAAGCAGGTCATTAGTGAATGAAAGGAGTGTGATATTTTATTGCAAGTATTAACGACCAGCTTGTAAATTTCCGTTTCAACAACTATATCAGGGCTAGTTGGATGCCTTAGCTTTCAGTTGATAACATTAGAAACTCTTGTTCTCCCCCTCATCCCTTGCCCTTAAAAGTGATATTACTTTAGGTATGATCTGACATAGTTAAGACATCTAAAGAACTGGGAGCTCAGGCTTTTTGCTGAGTTCTATTATTTTTAAAAGGAAATGCTGTATACCAAAGCCTCGTTGTTGAGATTGCTGAAATGACTTGTACTTTAAGTATAAGCTCCTGATAAAAGGGACGCTTTTTGCTTAACAAGTCAAGTATGACTATTATTTATCAGTGTCTGCTGTCAAAACGATTGAAAAATGCTGCAGGAGGAATAGAGTTGAGAGGATATTGCTGTGAAATTGCACGAATGGTGTTCCTTATTTTCTGTCGACTTCTCTCCCTCTTCCTTTTTTAATTTGCAGGGCAGAGGGTGGTGAAAGCTAGAAATGTGGGCGATTTATTGGGGAAAAGTAGAAAGAAAAAAAAAAAACATAGGAAAGGGTTGGTTTTGCTCGAATCCAAGTGTTCCCTAGTGCTCCTGGCCAGCACAAGACAAAGGCTCACTTTAAAAAAATCCTTAACAACTGGAATATATAAAGATTTTTAGGCTGACAAAGACAAGTTGGTTTGCATGACAGTTACTCCAAACCCTAATGTTTTCTTAACATAAGCTTTTTCCTCCCTCCTCACCATCTCAGTACTTGATAAGTATTTAAATAAATATGAAATCTACCTTAAACTGTGTGATCAGTAACCTTTGTGTTTTCATGCAGGATTAGAGGCTTGGTATGATGCTTCGGGGGGCGGGAGGGAGAAAGGGTGTAACTTCTCCCCGGTGGCCTAACGTGTAAGTTGGGTCGCTCTTATTGATGGGGGAAAGGGGGAGTTTGAAGACCGAGTCTCGAGTCGGAGGGGTCTTTAATTGGCGCTGAAAACCTGTAAAGTCAGAGCAAAACGGGGTCCTTTGCATTCGTCTTTTACCACCTGGCGGCTAACGCGTAGGTGGGAAGCGCGGCCACTCCGGGGGGAGAGGCTCAGGGTTACGCTGGGGTGTTGCTGAGACACCTTTCCCGCCCCCGGGCAGGACTTTCGGGCTGGTGAAAGTTTGTTGTCTCCGAGGACTACGCAGGAGAGAAAGGCAAATTTTGGCTGTCACTCCTGTCCGTCCTTGCGAGAAGGAATGGCCTCCAGTCTTGGCTGAGGCTGCCGCCGATATAAGTGACCCGCTGGGAGGTAGGGGTCTTCCGTTTGGGCTGGCAACGGAGCGTCTTGCTTCTAGAAATACACAGGGCATCATGTCTTCTGAGGGCTGCAGCCGCGCTCCGGCTCCTCGGTTCTACAGTGGGCTGCGGGTGGGAGCCCCGCTCGGGATGTGTCTGCACCCCCACGTACTGCGGGGCTCCTATCTGCACCCCCCGGGAGGGCCTGAGCCTCCCCCCCCCCCCCGACTTTCGGGGGGAGCTATGGTCGCTTCTGCAGCGGCCGCTCAGGGGTCTCTGGCCCCTCGGGCTCAGCGGCGCGGGGCGCGTCCCCACGGCCGCCACCACCCTGCTCCGGCCCACCCCTCTGCGCAAACCCGCGGCCCCGGGGTCACACCGGAGCCTCCCCCACCCCCGAAACTTAAGTTAAACAAACCTCGTCTTATTTTAAGATTATTTCTTTTGTGGGGAGGAGGGGGTTCTTTTATGGCCTTTGTTTCCTTTTTCCATTTCATATATTTGTGGCATATTCCGCCCCCCCCCCCCCCCCCCCCCCAGCTTTGAGTATTATCCGCTGTGGAGCAAATAGAGACAAACTTTCGAGCAGTCCCTCCTAGTACCTTCAGGAGAACACTTCCTGAGCTTGGGCAGCAGGATTTGTGCAAGCGAGAGAAAACATCCTCTTTAAGAAATGCGCGTGCGTGTCCTTATGGTGCTCTGTGCAGGTTCCTGCTCTGGTTCCTCTTTCCTATACGGGCGAGGGTGGCAATTAATAATTCCAGGTCCGCCGTTTTACTTCTTGCTGCAGCCTCTCTTAATAATGTCAAACAAGGTCTGTTAAAGCCTGCTGTAATTTCTCTGAGAATTTTGTTTGTACACACACAGAGACCAATATTCAAACTCTTCTCATTTCAATATTTGTACCAGGTTAATTGGCTCTCAGCATTTCCAGACAACGTAGCAGTGAGACGCAGAAGCCGGGGACCTGAATTCCAACGTTGAGATCAGTCGAACACCTCAACAGTAAGTGCTTGCCTTTATATACATACATATCTTGACAAATCGACGCTGGATCACCCAAAAGTAGGCAGCGGGGAAGGAATGAGGGCCGTCCCCCGCGGCGCCGGCCCGGGGAGGGCTCGCTGACAGCCCTCGGGCCGCCGCAGCCTGAGCGCAGAGCACGGGACAGAGCTGAACCGGGTTCCGGGTCCGCGGTGCCGGGCAGGTTTCACAGGCACAGCCCCGCGCTCGCCCCGTCTGCACGCCCGAAACGCCAACAGCGTTTTACGGTGTGAGGTGCCGCTGCTGGGCGCTTTGCGTGCTTCAGCGGAGCTGTAAGTAGTTAATAAAGGGGCTGGAAAAAAATCTTGTTTATTGATTGTTCCTGATTGTTTTCTTGATAACAGAGCAAGCCACTTAATGACTGTTTGAGCTCAGGCGCCACAAACATAAACTTAACAGCTCCCAGTGTGCCGGCCCTGCCGAAGGATCACTCCTCACCTCCCGGGGCTTGTGAAGTGCAGGCGGAGAAGGTAGCTCTCAAGGAGGCAGGCTCCGGGGGGCGGGGGGGGCTCGCCTGTATGACCGAGCTTTCCATATTGCACGGTATCTGCCGTCATTAGCCAGGTAAAGGGGTGTAAGATTAATCGGTGCCTTTCCCCGAGCCTCCTGCCCGTGCCGGAGGTCGGGGTGGGCTCTGCGCCGCTCTTCGCAACATCCCAGCCGAGAGATGCGGCTTTTACATGAGGTTTTCGTTGAATTTTCTTGCCGCGGCTAAGCGTCACCAGACAAGTGCTCTGGGCTTCTCTGGGGCCGTGGAGGGAGGGCGACGGAGGCAGGGAGGGCGCACA
Source organism: Astur gentilis (assembly GCF_929443795.1). Lineage (NCBI taxonomy): Eukaryota > Metazoa > Chordata > Aves > Accipitriformes > Accipitridae > Astur > Astur gentilis. The sequence goes on along the minus strand of NC_064918.1, from coordinate 17,507,713 downwards.
GCCTCGCCGCGTCCGGCTCGCGCTCCCCGGCGGGCCGTGTCGCCCGAGACCCGCAGAACCGGGACAGTAACCCCGCCGGGCGACCTGGCCACTCTCCGCCGCTGTTGCAGCTGGACTGATTACCTGCAGCTCCGGATTTCTCCGGGGGGTGGGGAGAAGGAAGGATGCAAACCAGGATTTTTGCTGGAGTGTGTATCTGTCTTTTTTTTGTTCTTTTCTCTTGGCAGACAAAACAGGGCAAGGTGTGTTTGTGGGTGAGACAGAGGGCGGAAAAGTTTTCCAGAAATAAGTGATACGGACCAAAGCAGAGCTTGGCTCCTATCTCCGGGCAGACCTCGGGCGGCAACGGGAAGAGGAAAATAGGGTGTTACTGTGGCTTTTCTTTAGGAGCGCTGTTAAGGTCGGTAGATCTCCAAGGCTAATCCAAACAACCCATTTGACTTGTGAGGTCTGGAGTCTAGACAGAGCTGGTGGCTCGGCGGCTCCTTATCTGGTTTTGGAATCAGCCAAAAGAGACTTTTCTTAATGTCCACAGCAGCAGTGGGATCTGCCGAGGAGCCACCGCACCTCGCAGACAGGACAACAAATACACCCACCACCTGAAAGCTTTACAGCCCGCTTTGTTGTTCCCGGGCCGGCTGCCTCCCCCCGCCCCTGGCCGCCGGGCAGGGGTAACCTGCCTCCGGCGGGCTGATTAGTAAAACATAGCCCGCTACTTGCCACAGCAGCTGCTCCTGTCCCCCCCTGGGCACTGAAAGGCCACCTCCGCGGCAGGGGTCAGAAGTGCTATGGTGGTTTTTGGGAGTAGAAAATTGCCTTCTGTATTAGGTCCCTTTATGCTGGGTTTGTGGATATTGCAAGCTGTAAAGCTTGTTTGATGCAGTTGGGATCAATAAAGGCATTTAACTCAATAGCAAGCAGCATTTTGGAAAATAGGGAGAAAGAGGCATCTTCTGGTTGGATGTCACTCTTTCTATTTATTCATTTGTTTTCTTGAGCTTTCAAACTCTCCTAGCATGTTGGGCTGGTGGATGGTGGGTTTCCAGGTTTCCAAACAGTGCATGAGCCCATCCACCGCCTCTGATGTTTCTCTACTGTAACACAAAATGGTTTGCTGTGAATCTATGTGATTACTCTCCAAACTCTGTGCAGTTTCTCAGTGCAGTTCAGGGCCATGATATTCCATTTTGGAAGAAAGCAAGCTGATTGCTATAACTATGATGCAGTGATATGCTATTTGCAGCAGACACTGTAATTGAGTCTGCTAATGTGGAATTATGAAATTTGCCAGTAGGTAGGACTCTCTATGCAGTTTAGAAAGTTTGTGGTTTTTGGATAAGTGCTATTTTCTAGATTCAGTAGTTGCAAATTTCCTCATGTACAGAGCAAATTATATTGTAAAGCTTATGTAATAATTTCCCATCAAACACATTTAAACCATTTTAAACTCCCAATAACTCAGGGAATTCAGGATCAGGAGAGCAACATTTCCCTAGAAAAGGAATCTTAACTATGATCCTGATACTCCTCTTTTTTTTTAACTCATGGGTAAAACTTAATGTTTATTTTTATCTGTCACAAATACAAGGTGTTGTTTGAAAAGTGTTAAACTTAGGTGTACAGACATAATATTGACATGTCACTGTGCACGATCAAGTAAAATATGGTGGGAATTAATTTGAAAAGTTTATGAAGGTTTTAACTACAGCCCATAAATTAGTCTTTTTTACAAAGATATGATGGTATGTAGAAGATCTTACAGTATATATGACACTTAAAAAAATACTCCAATATTTGGAGCCCAAACATTTTTTCCCCAACGTGAAGACACAAGCTGATGTCCTAGTCCTGGAAGTGCTTACTGTAAGTAATCTGCAGTAATTAATATTAGACATCTCTAGTGAATCAGGAATTGCAGAAGTAAACTTTCTAGTTTACACAAGGCCTTCTGTGAAGGTAGTGAAGGATTTGCTGCTAACCTCTAGTGAAGCAGGAATGCATAGTTTTGAAGGCTTGAATCCAATTCTCACTGAAGTTAGTGGCAAAAATCCCCTAGACATGGGTATAAAATAAGTGCTGTGATTTTTGTAGGGAAAAAAGTAATTTCCTTTCTACCACCTTCATTTTTTTTCCATATTTGACCTTAAATGACTGTGTAATTTTCTATTATAAGAGAAAAACTCTCTTAAGCTATTGGTGCATCAGTAAAAGCATCTTGCTTGGTGTGGTAATCAGAAACAGGAGCTAATAGCTCATCTGAATGTACAGAATATTATAAAATAAAACAGCTACTCCCTGTCTCAGAGCCTCCTAAGGGAAATTTCATACCTTGTGAATTCTGGGATAGGAGACTACATACAAATTACTTATACAATATTTTACAGAAGAGAACTCTTAGCAAAACTTAACAGAATTAGCCCCACACCAGCTCTGAAGTTCTAATTTGCATGTATTTCACCTTCATGATATGAAGCAAGGAAGATTTTGAAGGATTTGGCTCTACCAGCGTGACTCAAATTCAGGCTCGTTCTGAGCCAGGCAACTTCCCAATTGGCTGTTGCAGAATGATCCCAAACTTCACACACAGCACAGTCGGTGGGATTTGAGTTGTGCTAAAGATGTAGAGTCTTGTTTAGTGAAAATGAATTGATAGTAAACAGTTTTTTTTTTACTAAGATTCTTTTTCTGTAGCAAGAATTTAATGATTTTAGCACTTGAAAGACTTAGAGTTTTTTTTAGTTATTCAAGTAATGTTATTCAGGGTTGGGCCTTTCCTGGCTGAAAACCATGGGTAGTGGGTAGTTTTGATAATTAAGTCAGGATGAGAAAGATTGAACACTTAGTGGCCAGAGACCTCAGATTGTTGTATCACTTTAAATGAAAGTATTTTAGTCCAGCATTCATTCTGGATCTTACTGGCTTACTGGTTAGTGTAACTGGGGAAACAACTGACCCCCAGTGTTCATACAGGAGCAATATATTCAAGACAGTTAGATGCATCTTCTTCATCACATTTTTTTAGATGCTAGGTTTTTAAATCTCTGTTTTTGTGGTTCACTGTTTTTCTTCTAATGCCTTCTTTCAAGGCATCTTTGCCTGTCATTCCAGTAAGCATAGCTGTTTTATGCTCTGATCTTAATTTTTTTTCTGAGTAAAGCCCCAATGGACTTCAAGAGAGTCATGTGTCCTCAATTCAGTTGAGCTCACCCCTTTTCAAAGTCAGGGATCTCTGCCAATTATATAGTGGCAAAGGCAAGAACATTTAGATTTTTGCAGTGCCCACCACATACCATATTTCTTTGTGGTACTGTTACTATACTATTATGAGGTACTTCAGAGCAGAAGTCATTAAAGTAGTCCTGGAAGTGAAATGTCACCATTTGGGATCTCGGCTCTGCATTATGTAGGCTCTTCAAAACTGATTACATTAGGGAAATGTGTTTGCAGTTTTAATTTAACTTACTAAATCATTATCACAGAAAAAAAAAAAAAGGCACAGAAGATTAAGGCAGATACCACTTCTTACAACTATCACATCAAAATTATTCTTAAGTTTGACATTTTTCCTGGTGAATATTTTGTTTATAAAAAGACATTTCTTTCTGAAATCATTAGGTCACTCAAGCAGGGATTCATTTGAGGGTGCTTATGTTTGTTCCATGGTCGTGCAATACCTAATACAATGGGCCATGCTCCTCACGGGTCCTTAGAGCAATGCTATAACCAACATGGTCAATAATAGTTGTCCTGGTTTCAGCTGGGATAGAGTTAACTGTCTTCCTAGTAGCTGGTACAGTGCTATGTTTTGAGTTCAGTATGAGAAGAACGTTGATAACACTGATGTTTTCAGTTGTTGCTCAGTAGTGTTTAGACTAAAGTCAAGGATTTTTCAGCTTCTCATGGCCAGCCAGGGCACAAGAAGTTGGCACAGGACACAACCAAGGAACCTGACCCAAACTGGCCAACGGTGTATTCCATACCATGGGACGTCCCATCTAGTATAGGAACTGGGAAGTGGGGGCAGGGAATCGCCGCTCAGGGACTAGCTGGGTGTCGGTCGGCGGGTGGTGAGCAATTGCACTGTGCATCGTTTGTACATTCCAATCCTTTTATTACTACTGTTGTCATTTTATTAGTGTTATCGTTATCATTATTAGTTTCTTCTTTTCTGTTCTATTAAACCATTCTTATCGCAACCCAGGAGTTTTACTTCTTTTTTTTCCCGATTTTCTCCCCCATCCCACTGGATGGGGGGGAGTGAGTGAGCATCTGCGTGGTGCTTAGTTGCTGGCTGGGGTTAAACCACGACAATAGTAAATAAAAGACTATGGTGATGTTAATACAACTCTACAATAATAACTGGCCAATATAGATGTAAAGACTTGTGTCTTATAGAGGCTTAATTCCCACAAAATAATTTTTCAACACTGCACCTATTCCTGTTTCTATGGCAAAAATGTTGCTAACTTTCACAGGAGAATTTGATCTCTTCATTCAGTAAGTGGCTCAGAAAAAAATGGGAATTAAAAATGAAATAGCATGACAAGTAGTAGCATTGCAATTAACAGTACAAGTTTTATGCTGCAAGAACTGAGTCTGGATGGAAAAAAAAATCTGAAAACTGAAAGTCTTGTACTGCAGGATCTAATGTTTGGCTATTACAGTCAGTAAAACAATATGTTCATTCTTTAGAGTTTTATCTGCCTTCAACTATTTAGCAAAAGGACTCTATACCTTATATTTCAGAAAATATTTTTAGTTTTGATATACATTTGAATATACTGCTGGACCAAAACCAGCCACTAAAGCAGCTGTTGATCAAGCAGAGAATGCAAAAATTTAGCAGTTAATGATCAATTAAGTATGGTGAGTTATCTTCTCCAATCTTTAATCATGTCTTTTAGTCAGGTGGTGTTAATCTGAGTTGTCCTTTAGTTAATGATTGTTTTATACTTTTTTTTATATTGTAAGTTGTTTCTTATTTGGGGATAAAAGTGAATAGAGTCAGGGGGAGGTACAGACTTTTGTGAATGTGGGGTCTAAAAGGAACAAATAATTAGTGCTTTGTCGTGGTAAATGCAATTGTGAGGGCAATTTGGAAGAGAAAAAGGGAGGATGGAGGTGGTTTATGTCTACCTGTGACTTGACACAGATCCTGTGACACCCTGACAATGCTTTCTGGTATTGAAGCCCTTGTTTCATTGTACAGCCTAGCCTCGTATGCCTTTTCTGGCTTGTGAAGGGGCTCACCACTAGCGAGAAGCAGCAGAGCTCCTCTGGGAAAGGACAGTTTCCTGTCTCTTCGGCAGAGGCTGAGTCATCCTTGGTGGGGATGGTTAGACAGGTACTCTCTTCCTAGGAGAGATGCTGAAAAAAGTTGTAGCGGAATAGTTCCAAAAGCATAAAGCTGCCTCAGATTCACATCCATACAGGAAGAAGCACTGACCACAAAGAGCTGATCTCTTGATGATGGATAGAGATCAGGCATCTCTGATGAAATTCCTCATGCCTTTGTTACAACTGAAATGAAGTATTGGTAGTTGGTCTGCAGAGCTTATAGGGGAGACCCAGGCTTGTGTTTCAGTGAAGGTTTTTTTCCTCTCTACGAAAGCCCCTCTGGAGCGCATGCAGGGAGGCTGGGGCTACGAGCTGAAACCACTTATCCTACACTTAATGATGTAAGTTAGCCTGTACTGGACAGCTTCTAGGTCCCAGCCTGGTCCCTCTCAAGAGATACCACTTCAACATAACCCTATTCTATAGGCAGGATTTTTAACTTTTGTTGTCTGTTAGGTATTAAATATCACCTAATTGTCTAGGACTCTTCTCTTGTAATCTCCTAACATTCCAGTTTGAATTGGCCTCCCTTGACTCCTCTCCTAGATGATTTTGTTAAGATATGCAACTTTTGGATGGCTAATGCATAGTGAGAGATGAAGCTTGCCTCTGGAGGCTCATGGAAATTAGTGAATCACAGTATTAACTGAGGCAACTGTTTTCTGGCTTCTAACTATTTAAGAATATGGTCCAAGTATGGCTTGAGTGTAGCTTACCCTAATAACTTTAAGGCATGTGTCATTTGTCCTGGCTTTGGATCCCATTCTCACCTTCCCAAGCTGTAGGGCTAGGCTGAGGATGTAGACGCAGTCAGTTCTCAAAAAAATGCTAGTGAAATCACTTGATTAAAGAGCTACAGGAATGTTTCTCAGGAAAAAAAAAGTGTAATGGGAATAATTTCTGTAGTGGACAATAGCTTTAATATAAATTTACATGGGTTACCTGCATTTACATTTTTCATTTAGAGCAAATCCCTGCTTTATTGCCAGATTAATTCCCCTTCCCCTTTCCCTTCTCTTATTTTAATGACACAGTGGTCTGCAGCCTGACCATGAGCAAGGTCATGGTGTGCACTCTCTCTGGGGGTGGGGGGCTCCTGGCAGCACAGCCAAAGCTCCCCACTCTTGGGTGACAGGCAGCTGCACTGCCCATCGCATGATTCATCCTGTCAGCATTGCTCATATAGTCACATAACATGAATGATATACCGAGAACCTCTGCATGTGATGGTGTCTTTCAGATCAGATGAGCTAATATTAGTAGAAAAGCAAACAGCTGACTGGAATGCTTCTGTCCAATCTATCTTCTGTCTAGGATCAGCTCATCTGTCTGGTCTATTCCAAATGAGGGATCCATATTATGTTAAAGTCTCCTTTACTTACATAAAACTTTAAAAAAAATCTTCATTGCAGTTTTGTTGCATTTTCTAACTTATATGAAAACAGAAATGCACAGATAAGAAGGAAAAAAATGCTCTAAGACAAAAAAGTGAGACATTAACTTTTAAATCTGCAAGAATTAAAATAGAAGGATATAAAGTAGCTCTGAGCAAAACCTGATGCTGCAGGTGCTGTAGTGATGGATGCGAGACAAACACTTCAACAAGCAGAGAAATTCTAAGCTCTTTGAGAAGAGAATCTCACCTTCCAGAATCTCACTGTCACTTTTCAGTGTCTCTTACTGTAGGTTTGCTGTATTTTGTAGCAGTTGCAAGAGGGTGAAAGTGAATCCAGTATAGAAGAAAGGTTTACTTCTGAATGTGGTACAGTAGATCATGGTCCTATTTAAAGCTCTGCTGCTTGCCATCCACAATAAAGTGGCTGTTTAAAAATGAGATGCTCATGGTTAGTCTACGCTTGGATTTTTCACATCTGCTCCATGTCACAAAGGTACTCTACCCCTGGTTACACCTGACTATCCACATTGAAATCACTGTCACAGTCACATGTGTGTAATTGAGAGTGGAATTTGGCCCCTTGTGTTGAAGTTGCTCCTTTGAAAGCTGTTCCACCTCCTTTGGCTTAATCCTGCCCCATTAGGGGAATGTAATCTCACTCTTGTATAAGTGTAATGTGACTCGAGTTGCAGCCTGATAACTGGAGGGGGAACCCAGAGGCAGTGTAGCTTAAATTCAAAGCCTCATTATACATCTCTCCTGTGGAAATTACATGAACAGTTGAGTCAGATAAAGAGCAAATTCTCATTTTTCTTTCACATATCCCTTTCATGCTCTTGCAAATCCAGCAGAGGGACTGAGCATCAATATACTATACACGTTTTCTTTCTCATGTACTTTAAATACTTTTTTGATTTTAGAAAGTAAGTGTAATTTTAGGAAAAAAAATAAGATCTTCAAAAGTGGAGCAAGAATACCAAAGCAAAAGAAAATCTGAATAATTCAGAAGTCATTAAAAGGTTGGAAGGGACCTCTGGAAGTCATCTGTTCCAACCTTCTGTTGAAAGCAGAGCTTTAGATTAGGTTTTCAATACTTCCGGCAAGGGAATTTCCACCACTTCTTTGGGCAGCCTACTCCAATGTTTAATTGTTCTCACAGTGAAGAATATTTTTCTTATATCCAGATAATTTCTCCCAAAGCAACTTATTCCTGTTGCCTCTTGTCCTGTCACCATGCACTCTTGTGAAGAGAGTACCTCCATCTTCTTTATAAATACCCTTAAGATACTGGTGGAGTGTGACTAGGTTCCCCCGAACCTTCTGTCCTCTAGGTTGACCAAATTCAATTCCATCAACATTTCTTCATATGTCAAATTCTCCAGTTCTGTAACCATCTTGGTGGCTCTCCACTGGACCCTTTCCATTTTTTCAATGTCTCTCCTGAATTTGAGGGTGAAAGCTGGCCAGTTTTCCAGGCGTGGCCTAACAAATGCTGAGTGGAGTGGAATAATCACGTCCCTTGATCTGGTGATTCTCTTGCTGATGCACCACAGGATGCTGCTGGCCTTTGCTGCTGCCAGGCCTGTGGTGGCTCCTGTGCAGCTTGCTTTCTCCCAGGGTCCCTGGGGCCTTTTCCATAGAGCTGCTGTCCAGGCAGGCAGTGACCAGCTTGGATGGCTGCTTGAGATTATTCCATCCCAGTGCAAGACTTAACATTTATCTTTGTTAAACCTCATGCAATTTTTTTCTGGAAGATTGGGCCAGCCTGTCAAGATCTCTCTGTGTGGTGGCTCTTCCTGGAGCATATCTACATCTCCTCCCAGTCTAGTGTCATCTGCAGACTTGATGAGGTGGCACTCAATCTTGTCACCCAGATTGTACATAAAGATATCGAATAGTATCAAATCCAATAATGACTCCCAATGAACTCCACCCATGAGCAGCTGCCATTAACACTGGTTGACATTAACCATCCCTTTTTGAGCTCATTAGTTTAGCCAGTTTTCCATCCATCTTACAGTCTATCTGTCCAGTCCATATCCTAACAACTTGGGAACAAGGGTGTTGTAGGAGACCATGTCAAATACCTTGCTAAAATCATGAGAGTTGATGTGAATCATATAAGCTGTGTTGGCTATACCAACCATGACATCAGATTTTAATTCGGTTGAGATTTACACCTAATTAGGTGTTTGAATCTGGTGGAGAAAATTAATTCCTTTTGTTCAGCTTTGCTTAAACTAACATTATTGAAAAAGAGAGAGAAAAAGAATGTTTAAATAACTTGTAAGGGATTTAATTTTCATGTGACTTAGATGCCTTAGTCATTTTAGTACTGAGGGACAACCAGAATTACAACAGGACAAATGAATAGGAGTTCAAACTGGCTGCTTCAGACTACGAAAACATAATGAAAACTGTATCATGACGGGTGGGTTTTCTTATGCACCTGCTTTTTGCAACTGAACATTCAATCTCTGCATTTATTTTTGTATACAGATTGTTTACAAGAAAATAATTTGTTAGAATATTTATGGCAAAATTCCAGTCCTCATCCCAAGTGCAAACTTTTTTAAAGTGACAATGATCCCATAATTAGGGTTGAGTACACCAATGAATAGGTATAAGCATAAAAATATGAATATGCATAAGATTGCAAAAAAATTTAAATATCCCCTCGTGATGAGAGCGCATGATGGAGAATAGGAGCTGCATGGTTCAGAGGCAGGAATTCAGATCTCATCTGTTGTGGTTTAACCCCAGCCAGCAACTAAGCACCATGCAGCCACTCACTCACTTCCCCCCACCCAGTGGGATGGGGGAGAGAATCAGGGGAAAAAAAAAAGTAAAACTCATGGGTTGAGATAAGCACAGTTTAATAGAACAGAAAGGAAGAAAATAATAATGATAATAATAATAATAATAAAAGGATTGGAATATACAAACCAAGTGATGCACAATGCAATTGCTCACCACTCGATGACCGATGCCCAGTTAGTTCCTGAGCAGTGATTCCCCCCCCCAGGCCAACTCCCCCCAGTTTATATACTAGGCATGATGTCACATGGTATGGAATACCCCATTGGCCACTTTGGGTCAGGTGCCCTGGCTGTGTCCTGTGCCAACTTCTTGTGCCCCTCCAGCTTTCTCGCTGGCTGGGCATGAGAAGCTGAAAAATCCCTGACTTAGTCTAAACACTACTTGGTAACAACTGAACACATCAGTGTTATCAACATTCTTCTCATGCTGAACCTAAAACATAGCACTATACCAGCTACTAGAACGAAAATTAACTCTATCCCAGCCAAAACCAGGACAGTAGTTTTCTTTTAAGATCAGTAAATTCAAGTAAAATTTATCTCTTTTTAGAAAAAAGAAAGAGAAAACTTCTTTTGGGACCTTATTTCTTTTTATTCTTTTTTATTCTCTCCTTTTCCTTCCATGATTTTTTGAGTCTCCTTTTTAAGAAAAATTTCCCTCCATGTAAAAATTTTTTAATTCTTCAACCCAGAATTTAATTCCAGGCCAGTCTAGGCAAAAATTCAACAGTCATTCAACTATTATGGTGACACTGAAGTGTAAAGGTTGTGTTGTAAGGCTAAGATATCCTCAAGGCTAGTAAAAGTCACAGCCCTGAGCCACTGTTTCATGCTACCTTCAGACTCAGGTGGGCATCACTACATGGGTGATAATCTTCCAACTAAGAATGGATCACCTCTGCACTCAAAAGGGCTAGAGGTCATTAGATTTTAGTGAGTCTGAAAGTTGGAAAACCCCCAGAAATACATGATGTGGGTCAGCTGTAGCACATGCATGTTACATACTTGCTTAAGAGCTTACAGAGGTCTTTGGTTCACATATGAGTGCAAAAAGCCTAGAAGACTCTGCAGTACTCTGGGGTATCAATACTCATGTAGAAGATAGTGAGTACAGCTGACTGATATTTCCATTCATACTGAAGCCTCCTGGAGCCGAGAGTAACACCTCTCTTTTTGTTATGATACTTTCACAATTTGCAGTGGAAGTAGGAAGCAATTAGGTTGGCTGTAAAAGAATGCAAACCCACAATTAATTATGTACATATAGCTACAATAGGAACTTATGACTTCTGTGATTAACAAAAATGCTTCTAAACTTAAAGCAGTTTTCATCAAGCTGATCTCATTCAAACTAAATTAAGCAATTCTCAAAACAAGATTCACAGCTGGATATGGCCATGATTTGAGAACAAAACTAGAAGATTGAGGGGAGATAAAAATGTGCAAGGAGTGCTGGCTGATAGTAATGATTCTAGTTATTGGAAGAGGTTGGTATGCTGTTTTCTCTTTTGGAGATAACTGTAGGTATAGAGACTCAGGGGAAAGATCACCCTTATCCATCAGTCTTGTGGCAGGACTGAGACGTGTCCTTGTACATATTTTATTAAACACCATGCCATCTTGTTTGAATATAATAGACATATAATAAGTTATAACAATCAAACTGGTTCTCAGTGAACTGGTCTGGATTACTCTATTTTAACAGAAAATAAAAGGAAAACCATACAAAGCTGTTGACACTGAAAAATTCAGGAGCCCTCCCTAAATAAAGATACTTGTAACCATAGGAAGCTATCAGTAGGAAAGAACATGTATGAGTAAGACTGGAAGAGCCCAGTGATCATATCTTCTTGATCATAGAAAAAACAAAGAAAAAAAAATCAAAAGAAATCTGACCCAGATCCCTAAGAATTGTCTGCATAAGAAGGACCTGCAGTGGCATAGGATTATAATGACTCCAGGCTCACACTCTCCCTCATTTTCTTATAGATGGTTGTACAGAAAGAACCAAACTTTCCTGTTCACCTTCTACCTGTAAAGCTGCTTTTTACGTCTAAGCAGTCCTTTAAAGATAAACCAAACTTGGATATCGAAGAGGGACTGATATGTAAAACTTTGGAGAATCAAAATCTCATCCTACAATACCATACTATAATGCTATATATACAAGTCCAAACTAGCTCCTAAATGAAGTGTAAATGCAGATTTTCAGGCACAAAGTCTGTGTTGTCTGTTAAGCTTTCTTTTGGAGAGCCCCAGATGCTTGAGCTCAATACAGAAATGAAGACGCTTACCAAGTACCCAGCACAAGGGAATCATTGGCAGTGATTCATTAGTAAATTAAGAAACATCCAGGAAACAGCAGAAAGTAATTGTAAAATATGAATATATAGATTACAAACAAATGAACAGCCTGTCCTGAGCATAAATAAAGCAATCTAAAAGTTCCTACCTGCGGGCTCTATTTCTTAAAACTAAATTCCTCTCTCCCATGAAATATTTGTGTTTGCAGCCTTCTATTTTTACACAGTCAGGATATGCAGCCAATAGGCCATTGTGAAAGGCTGTGTACATACCACACTTATTACCTCATCCTTACTTCTGCCTGCACTGGTAAGAAGTGGCTGGGGAATAGAGGGATGAAGTGGAAGAGGCAGACCCTGTTTCATCACTTCGAACAGCCTGAAGAGGCCATGCAAGGAATATAAGTAGCGAGAAGTGGCTAGTGCACAGGAGACAGCTTAAAGGTTTAAAACCAGGAGTTAACAAAAAAGGGAAGAAATAATAATTTTTTTATGAAAAACCAGGTGTGCTGGTTTTGGCTGGGATAGAGTTAATTTTCTTCACAGTAGCTGGTGTGGGGCTATGTTTTGGATTTGTGCTGAAAACAGTGTTGATAATGCCAAGATGTTTTTGTTCCTGCTGAGCAGTGCTTACCCAGAGCCAAGGCCTTTTCTGCTTCTCACCCCATCCCACCAGCGAGCAGGCTGGGGGTGCACAAGGAGTTGAGAGGGGACACAGCTGGGACAGCTGACCCCAACTGACCAAAGGGATATTCCAGACCATATGGCATCATTCTCAGTATATAAAGCTGGGGGAAGAAGAAGGAAGGGGGGACGTTCAGAGTGATGGCGTTTGTCTTCCCAAGTCACCGTTAGGCGTGATGGAGCCCTGCTTTCCTGGAGATGGCTGAAAACCTGCCTGCCGATGGGAAGTAGTGAATGAATTCCTTGTTTTGCTTTGCTTGTGTGTGTGGCTTTTGCTTTACCTGTTAAACTGTCTTTATCTCAACCCACAAGTTTTCTCACTTGTACTCTTCTGATTCTCTCCCACATCCCACCGGGTGGGAATGAGCGAGTGGCTGTGTGGTGCTTAGACTGGGGTTAAACCACGACACAAGGTTCTTTGTAGCAGCATCCTTATTGTATTTTTATGCTTTTACTAAGATTATTCCAGGGCAAGGTTGAATTGGGGTAAGGGTTTTGTTGGGCATGTTTCCTTCCTGGAGCCTGGAGTTCCATGTTCAGTTGTTGAGTACCTTCTGATGAAACCTTGGTTCATCAAATCAAGGTTTCAAACTTGAAAAATATTAATGAAAGGTTTGAGTGGTTCCATTTCTGTTCAATACAGTAAGTGAACACCTATCTGTGTTTGTGTTTAGATATGAGGTGAGCTCTGCGGTCTGGCAGCTCCCCACAAATCACCTCTCCCTTTCCCAGGCATTGCTTGGGATCCAGGCATCACTATCTGAAAGCACTGGATTTTCACTATCCTCTGCAGGACAATACTATGAAATACGATGTTTCCCACAGTTCTGGGTCAAGTCTGCCCAGATCCTGTGGAAAGTTGCTTGGTAGGGAAGCCATTACTGACATTCCCATGGTGATCTTGGGAATGGTGGCCCAGTCATATTTTATTCCCCCCTCCCTAAGTGGGTCTTAGCTTTACTATCCTCACCCTGATGCTGTGTAAGGCAGAGTCATTACAAGTGTGAATTCACAAAAAGAAGAACCATTAATATTCTGGCTGTTAATAAAATGGATGAAGATATGAAGTCCTTCATTACACTTAGTAAAGGTCTCTTGTTCAGTTTCACAGAAGATAATTATGTTTTTATAACCCATTTACTGTACACAGAGAACTAGAAAAACCCAAAACCTCAAAGAGCTTTAGAACACCCAACAGGCAACAATTAGTTTGATAGGGGAATCTGGTCATTTGGACTTTGTCTTGTTAAGCTTCAAACAAGGATGACTTTATACTTTACTAAAGACATGTTAGAATGCAGCCAGAGCCCTTGAATTTTCAAAACTGTTGGGTTTGTGGTAGCTCCTTGTGCTGCACTGCCATGGCTGCTAGCACTGATGATTCATTTATACAAATTTTTCAAAAGAAAAAGTCTTTGCGCGTGAAAACAGACCTCTATGAATTTTGTGTCCAATGGAGTATGGGACTGCATTAAGAATCTCTACCTTACTATATATGCTAAACCTCATAATGTAAAAATGTGAATGTTTATATTTTATTTGAAATAAAAATATTTTAAAATTATTTTACTTTAAAACAAAATAAATTTAACATTCTGTAGATTAAAAAATGTTATTTTGCCTCCCCAAAGATTCTGGTGTTTCCTGTTTTACCATGTTTATATTTCTGGTAAGTATGATTTTATTGGCTGAACTGAGGCATTACAGAGCTAGTCTAGGGGTGTATTCAGAGAGAGAGAAGTTGCATTTTTTTTCCCTTGAAGTCTGGCTGCTTCTTTCCTGCTCCTATGAACATGTGATACTTGATGCCTTTGGCTTAATTTGTAGCCACCCACTCCAGAGCTGAAGCAGCCTGTGGAGATTAGTCACGAAGGACCTGCTATCCCAACATGTTTTGAGAGAAGGACTTTTGCTAGTGGAAGATGTGGTTGTGGACTAAACTGTAATGCCTTCAAATTGAGCCTGCTGGGTGCTGGTTTAGAGAGAGGTTTGACTCATTTTCTAGTTGATGAGCTTTACAGGAAACTGAGAGCAACCACAACCAATTGTACTGATGGTTGTTAGACAGTGGGGACCAAAGGAAAACCACTGAGTCCAGAACAGTGATACAAAGCTGGCAGACCCCATGTACAGGCAGGTAAACAGCACATAGCAGCGAAAGTTACAGGAGAATCTGGAATGTGTGTCTCCAGGGGAGTCACTGCTGGACTTCCTCTGGCTCTCCCAACTGAAAAGCCTCTTTGCAGTGTGTCCATCAGCCACCAGATGTCTCTGCATTATGTTGGGTAGCACAGGCACTTCTCTTGCTGGTAAACAAAGAAGACAAGGCTGGAACTCAAGTTCATGTCTGCAGGTTTTAGTCTAAATTGCTTTAATTTTATTTAAAACACTTGCGCTTTAATAAAAGCTTACATTGTATGAATCTCTTTATGATAATGGTGGGTTACAGGTAAGAAAGCAAGGACAGTAGGCTAAAAGACTTTTCAATGCCCAAATAGTGTTGACATTATTAAAAATAGTTCCTGTGTCTTTTTCACCATAAGTCTTTTTTTGAGGATTGTCCTGTTTTCAGCTGGGATAGAGTTAATTGTCTTCCTAGTAGCTGGTACAGTGCTATGTTTTGAGTTCAGTGTGCGAAGAATGTTGATAACACTGATGTTTTCAGTTGCTGCTCAGTAGTGTTTAGACTATAGTCAAGGATTTTTCAGCTTCTCATGCCCAGCCAGCGAGAAAGCTGGAGGGGCACAAGAAGTTGGCACAGGACACAGCCAGGGCACCTGACCCAAAGTGGCCAACAGGGTATTCCATACCATGGGACGTCCCATCTAGTATAGGAACTGGGAAGTGGGGGGGGAATCGCCACTCGGGGACTGGCGGGGTGTCGGTCGGCGGGTGGTGAGCAATTGCCCTGCGCATCATTTGTACATTCCAATCCTTTTATTACTATTGTTGTCATTTTATTAGTGTTATCATTATTAGTTTCTTCTTTTCTGTTCTATTAAACCGTTCTTATCTCAGTCCACGAGTTTTACTTCTTTTTCCCAATTTTCTCCCCCATCCCACTGGATGGGGGGGAGTGAGTGAGCGGCTGCGTGGTGCTTAGTTGTTGGCTGGGGTTAAACCACAACAAGGATTTTTCTTGTGTTAACCACAGTTTAAAGTACCAATATTTTTTTAAGAGACTTTTTATCTGACTGTGGACTGAATATTTAAAATGTATTATTAAAAAGAAGAAAGATATTTAATGTAAAAAATCACCTGAAGGTACTTGAAATCCTTAGTTTTCAAAACTCACAAGCTGCTACAGATTTTATTTCACTGACTTTTGCATAAAGTGCTGGATATTATTTATAGTTTTGGTTTTGAAACATCAACTATTTTTTTTGCTGTTGGTGCAAGCCATCATTGTAGAAAGGATGCAAATTGGCCACAAGCCTAAATACCAGTGGGAATACATTGTCTGTGCTGTATTTATATTCTTAAATACTACCTTAAAAGCTCTATATAATGATTATTGCAATGATCTTGAAAATATCAATTAGAAAAGGAGTTAATAATTACTAAGCCTGTAACAGAAAATGAACTAATTAGATTTAACTGCAGATTTTGTGTGTATGTTTGTGTAGTTGATGAAAACACTTTTCAGTGACTTGCCTGGCATGAAGAAAAGCTGCTTGTTTCTGTTAATAAGCTCCTTAATGGAATACAGAAAAAAAGAGAAAAACAAAAAGTGAACACAACAAATTAGTTGTTTACATTTTGGAATCTATACCTAGCATTTATTTCTTTTATGGGCAGAACACTTTCAGATGCACGCAGCTGTCCTGAAATATAAGACTGTTCCTCTCACATCAGTCAGGATTAAGACAAAGTCATTTCTGAATGGGCGATTATGAATTATCCCCAAAAATCTATATTTTCATCACAGTGTTTTCCACTGTTATGTAGAACAATATATATAGTTCTCAAGCTAGGTTATACTTTTTGCCTCACATTTCATTAGAAATACTTCCAGTTTTGGTGGTAAGATTATCGTCTCCATCACATGAATGCTATGCCTTATTCTTGGATTGTATATTTGGTTACATGTATGCAGATTCATGCAAAACTTGCCTATAGTTAGAAATCTGGAAAGGAAGGGGATCCATCTTGTTCTCTGCTGTGCATGCTCTGCAAGACTAAAAGAAGAAAAATACAGTAAAGCTTAAATTTTGTTTCTGCAGGCAGCAGATACGACTCCAACTGTGAATGTGCACAAAGAACAGATGTGCAGAATATGAAGGTGTCATTTTTACATCACCCCCTTTCAGAACTGAACAGCACTTTAAGAATATTTAAAGACCTGTTGGTAGGAGAATATCCTGGATCCTCCACATCCTCTGATTGTTTTGGACACAATATTAAAAGTAACACTCGGTATATGTCCTGTAACATCAAAAGAGTGACATGAATTCTTTTTGTCTCTTTCTGACATCATTCCAGGAGACGGTGCCAAACGTACAGGTGATGTGTAAGTCTGTGTAAGTCTATGTAAGTTAAGTTTGCTTGAGTTTACTCAGACTCTCTTTCACTTTTCTAGGCCCAGTGGGCCAAAAGCATAGGTGAATTTTAAATGAGGAGATATAAATAACAAACTGGTAGTTGGCAGTGAGTCCTGGTAGTGCATGTTGGTTAGGGAGAGTATGCAAGAGTCTGAGAGAGCTGAGATGTAGAGAAAGTCCAAGCTGATGCAGGAGCCACAACTTAGATGAGCTCATACTTCTGGAGATAGCTGCTCAGCATCTGTATAAATGATATCCAATTTTGTGTTTATGGTTATCTGAACACAGTTTTTATACACTGAATACTGAGATTCTAGCTTCTGTCCTAAATACACAATTTCAGCCTCAGATATTACTCCATGCTGTATAAGCTGAGGCTTGAGGTTACTTAAAAGTAACGATTAGTACCAAGATTGAATAAACAACATGAAAAATTAGCGTGGCATGTAAAAATCATCCCATTGTCATTGTTTTGTGCAGGCAAATTAAACACATTGTATTCAAACCAGCTTTGCTCTGAAGATATCTTGTATATCAGACTGGGTGTGAGCAACACCGCCCAAAATACTGTACATCTCTCTGTCTTTACTGTAAAAAAAAATTATCCAGAAGTAAGAGAAACAAAACAAATCTGTGACTGTTTTTCAGCTGGGTACATTTGTACATGCCAGGTGTTACCAGTCACAGAGCAGCACAGTTCATAGATTAAATTCGCAATTCCTGAATTCTAGTCAGGATCGGCTGGTAATGTGAAGTCTCAGGCAGGTAAAGTAACTTATGCCAACATTTCAAACTGGGAGCCACAAGTGAAATACTTAAATCTTCATTTAGATGCCTAAATAAACATGGTCTGACTTCAGGTATTCAGAAGAAATGCTTAGTGAGGTCAATTTACAGGTTCCAGCATCTTTTGAAATGAAGTTTGAAGGTAAGTTTTCCTAGATAGTTACATCTGAACACTTAAAGCTTAGCTAATTTTAGTGTTTCTATCAGTAAAATGTTTTAAAACATTATGGGATACAGTTGGGTTCTTATAAGGCATTATAGATTTATTTTGGGAAAAACAACTGAAGAAAAGGGAGGAGCATAGAATTAATAAGACTTTTAGTAATATATATCCTAACTAATATTTACCATAGGAATATCATAACTAAGTTACATGCAATTTATATTTAGCTGTAGAATTCTATTTATGGGCAACATATGTACTGTGATATTTAAAATATATTTTTCAGCTGATGTGCAAAAGACCTTATTTAGGAAATGAGTGTAAAACTGTTAATATTATTATAAGATCATTCTAGGCCACTCTTGTGCTGCTGGAAAATTAGTTTTTCTCTGATAAGATTTTTGAGATTGATTCAAATCAGCTTGAAAGGTTTTCACAGGACGTGGTGTTTTATTCTGTGTTCTCTGTTCAAAACACATACAAATTAAAAAATGTTTTCATATACTCTTCTTGGTAGCAATGCCAGGAACAGTCAGCTGAGATAAAGATGAAACAAAACAACATGGACATAGGTACATTTACTGTACCTTTTATTGCACTTGGTACAGTAAATTGAACCCATAGGTCTTGTATATGCTCCCCAAAATATTAACTAGTTATATTTTATGGGAGTATGCAAAAATCACCCCCGTAAACAACTGGAGGTAGTCTCTCATCAATACATTGTTGTCAAGTAGTAGTTGACTTATACCATGAAATCAGACTACTTATATGTATTATCATTTTTTTTCTGTCTGATATAGCTACAGAAATTCTAATTATCTATATAAATGTCTAATCCGCTATGGCTTCTACTCAGATTTCTATTTTGGTAATGTCTTGCAGAAACAGTTTCTTTGAATTAGTTATAGAATCATAGAATCATAAAATGGTTTGGGTTGGAAGGGACCTTAAAGATCATCTAGTTCCAACCCCCCTGCCATGGGCAGGGACACCTTCCCCCAGACCAGGTTGCTCCAAGCCCCATCCAGCCTGGCCTTGAACACTGCAAGGGAGGGGGCAGCCACAGCCTCTCTGGGCAACCTGTGCCAGTGCCTCACCACCTCACTGTGAAGAATTTTTTCCTAATATCTAATCTAAATCTACCCTCTTTGAGTTTAAAACCATTACCCCTCATCCTATCACTGCACTCCCTGTTAAAAAGTGCCTCCCCATCTTTCCCGTAGGCCCCCTTTAAGTACTGGCAGGCTGCTGTAAGGTCTTCCTGGAGCCTTCTCTTCTCCAGGCTGAACAACCCCAACTCTCTCAGCCTGTCCTCATAGGGGAGGTCCTCCAGCCCCCTGATCATCTTCGTGGCCCTCCTCTGGACTCCCTCCAACAGGTCCATGTCTTTCTTTTGTTGGGGGCCCCAGAGCTGAACACAGTACTCCAGGTGGGGTCTCACAAGAGCAGAGTAGAGGGGCAGAATCACCTCCCTCAACCTGCTGGTTATGCTTCTTTTGATGCAGCCCAGAATATGGTTGGCTTTCTGGGCTGCGAGCGCACATTGCCAGCTCATATTCAGGTTTCCATCCACTAATATCCCAAGTCCTTCTCTGCAGGGCTGCTCTCAATCCACTAACGTTTGGGATTTCCCTGGCTCAGGTGCAGGACCTTACACTTGGCCTTGCTGAACTTCATGAGGTTCGCACAGGCCCACCTCTCTAGCCTGTCAAGGTCCCTCTGGATGGCATCCCTTCCAGCTAGAGTATCAGCCACACCACTCAGCTTGGTGTCATCCACAAACTTGCTGAGGGTGCACTCAATCCCACTGTCCATGTCCCCAACAAAGATGTTAAATAATACTGGTCCCAATACGGACCCCTGAGGGACACCACTCATCACTGGTCTCTGCCTGGACATCGAGCCATTGACTGCAATTCTTTGAGTGCGACCATTCAGCCAATTCCTTTTCCACCAAGTGGTCCACCCATCAAATCCATGTGTCTCCATTTTAGAGACAAGGATGTTGTGTGGATAGTATTGAACGCTTTGCACAAGTCCAGGTAGATGACATCAGTTGCTCTTCCCTTATCTACCAATGCTGTAACCCCATCACAGAAGGCCACCAAATTTGTCAGGCATGATTTGCCCTTAGTGAAGCCATGTTGGCTGTCACCAATCACCTCTCTGTTTTCCATATGCCTTAGCTTATTTTCCAGGAGGATCTGCTCCATGACCTTGCTGGGCACAGAGGTGAGACTGACTGGCCTGTAGTTCCCCACATCTTCCTTTTTCCCTTTTTAAAAATGGGGGTTATATTTCCCCTTTTCCAGTCAGTGGGAACTTCACCAGTCTGCCATGACTTCTCAAATTTTATGGATAGTGGCTTAGCAACTTCATCTGTCAGTTCCCTCAGGACCCACGGATATATCTCATCAGATCCCATGGACTTGTGCACATTCAGGTTCCTTAGATGGTCTCGAACCTGATCTTCTCCTATGGTGGGCAGTACTTCATTCTCCCAGTCCCTGCCTTTGGATTCTGTGAATTTTGCAGCGTGGCTAGAGCACTTGCCAGTGAAGACTGAGGCAAAATGTTGTTGAGTACCTCAGCCTTCTCCATGTTGGTTGTAGCCAGGTCTCCTGTTTTGCTCATCAGGGGGAGTACAGTTTCTTTCATCTTCCTTTGTTGTCCTATGTACCTGAAGAAACCCTCTTGGGCCATATCCCTATAATCTCCCCAGGATGTATATCCCTGCCTCCACTGCCTATGCATTTTGGTTTTGTGTTTTATTTTGGCTAAGATGTCTTGACTTAGCCAAGCTGGCCTCCTGCCTCCCCTGCCCAACTTCTTGCACGTTGGGATTGAGAGCTCTTGCGCCCTGAGAAAAATGTCTTTAAATATCTCCCAGCTCTCGTTCTCTCTTTTGCCTCTGAGGGCAGTTTCCCAAGGGATTCCACACACTAGCACCCGAAACTGCCAAAAGTTTGCCCTTCTGAAGCATAAGATTCTTTAACCATCCTGTACCCCTCAAGACTGAGAATTCCACCAGGGCATGATCACTGCAGCCCAGACTACCTCCAGTCTTGATGTCTCTGAAAAGATCTTCTGCAGTAGTGAACAACAGGTCCAGCAGTGCCTCTCCTCTGGTTGGGCTCTCCATCACCTGTATGAGGAAGTTGTCCTCAACACACTCCAGTAGTCTGGACTGCTTGCAGTTTGCTGTGCTGCTTTTCCAGTAGATGTCTGGGTGGCTGAAGTCCCCTATCAAAGATCAGGGCCTGTGAGCGTGATACTTCCTGCAGTTGAAGAAAGAACTCTTCATCAACCTCCTCTTGATTGGGTGGCCTGTAGTAGACACCAACCACAAAGTTTCCTTTGTTGGCTTGGTCTCTAATTTTCACCCATAAGCTCTCGACCTGGGCATTGCTGTTCTTCAAAGATAGCTCCATGCAATCAATCCCATTTTTAGCATAAAGGGCAACTCCCCCACCTCTCCTTCCTTGTAGGAGAAGGGATTAGTGTATGCTCTGTTTTAAACAAATCATTATGTCCCTTCTTGGGGATAATAAGTAGCGTTGCTTTGTAAAGAAAGAACACTCTGAAACAAAGGAAAATAATATACTCTCACTTTCATGCTAACAATCAAATTATGTTCCTAGAAATACCCTAGAAAATTCTTAAAATACATGTAATGAAAAAAGAATGACCAGAAGTAATTTTCTGCAACTTAAGGAAATTTGTATTTTATGAAGCCAGGGGAGTTTTGGAAAGTATTTGTTAAATCAGTTCAAAAATAAGAACAACTGATTATTTATATCCATATTTCTACATCTCAACAAACTGATTGAGATTAATTTTTTTACTTAATAGTGAGGATAATTTAATAATTAAGTTTAGTTAAATTTCATTTTAATTCTAAAAAGAAGTTTTAGCAAAATAGACTGATTATTCAGTCTTTATGGCTAATAAACTAATCAATGTAACTAAAGATCAGTTTGCAAGTGATTGTGAACAGACTAAACATATAAATTTATTAGTTAATACATTGAGAATTAACAATTCAGCTAGTTGTACCAAAGTACAGGACTGTTATTTGTGGACACATATTTAGCTAACAGTCACAAGAGCATTCCAGACACTTTTAGAAGGCCTTGAACAGAATAAACAAGAAGACAAAAAAAGAAAGATGCCAATTAGAAGAACACAGGTGCGCATTCCACGATAAAGGGAACTTGGCACAAAGAACCTCAATTCAGCAGTTTATCTTGACCAATTAGACTGAGACAAGTTTCGCATGTTTTAGTTGATATAACCAATTATGTCCTATGTTTATGCACGTGTACAGTGTCGATATAACCAATCATATTTTATGCTTGTGCGCCTGGACAGTGACTTTGCAGAATATGTGACTATAAGTATGTGTGTGTTTTAGCAATAAAGGGTCGTCTGTCGTCTGCTTTCAAGATTACAGGCGTCCGTCTACTTCAATCTCCTCAAATGGTGACCCCGACGTGATTGCGGGCCGAGAAAACGCTGGAATTGCTGGAGGTGCGTCTGGAGGAGACTCTAGCCGAACGATCGTCTAGCCAGCTGGACTGAGCGGACAAAATTCTCCCGGGAGATCAATCACCCTGCTCGTTTGGAAGTAAGGTGAGCGGCTAGAAGGATTAGAATGGGTGCCCAGATGTCTGTGGAAGAAGGGGCAATTGTACGAATGCTTTCGCATATCCTCTCCACGAGAGGGATTAAGTATGATTCAAATACTTTACGTATGATGCTGAAGTGGCTTAAGGACCATGGTGCCCCCACTTTGAATGTAGAAGTCTTTGAAGTTAAAAATTGGGAAGAAATGGGAAAAGTAATTTGGGACTTTGTATCGCGTGGGGACGTGAAGGCTCAGAAAATCTCTGCTACGTGGAGATTGGTGCTGGAAACGTTGAAAGCCCTTAAGGCAGAAAAGGAGGTGGCTGCCGCTGCAAAAATTTCAATTGAAGTTACCCCGGAAAGAAAGGAAAGTGTGTGTGGCGAGGTGGTAAATAATTCGGACAGTGATGAGGAATTAAACACCGAGGGAGATGTCATTAATGGAGGCAACGATCAACCTTTAAGTAACCTGCTTCTCAAGCAGAGACCTATCCACTCTGCATCTCCCTATGAGGCAGATACATCCCCAGGAGAAGCTATAAAAAAAACGATGGAAGGACATAAATGATAAAATGTTAACCGAAGGTCTAAATCCTGTGGCTTTTCCAGTTACAGTCAGGCAGGACGCCCCAAACGTGTGGCAACCTTTCAATTGGGATTTAATAAAAGAAGTACGGAAAACAGTAATGGCTAATGGACTGTCTGCTCCGTTTAGTCAGGCATGATTGGAGAATATATTTACTGGTCAAATTTTAACGGGCTTTGACTGTACACAGTTGGCTACAATGATTTTGACCCCGACTCAGTGTCTATTATGGAAGGTGAAATGGGCAGAATTATGTGATTTAGCAGCACTAAGAAATTTCGACCGCCCAGAAGGAGATCCGCGGTATATGATCACTGCTGCACAAATGATGGGGACTGGTGACTTTGCAGATGTTAATAGGCAAGCAAGGCTACCGGTGGAAGCATTACAAGAATCAGCTTCCTTAGCTCTGAAGGCAATGGTAACCTTGCCTGAAGCTGGAAAGCCAGAACAATCATTTACAAGTATAAGGCAGGGTAATACGGAACCTTATATGTCCTTCATTGATCGTCTGCGAGATGCTATTGAAAAGCAAATAGATAATGCTGATGCCAAAGAAGCATTGATAATAAAATTGGCCGTGGAAAATGCAAATGCAGACTGTAAAAAAAATATTACAATCGATGCCAGGAAGAGTGACACTAGTAGACATGATAGAGGCCTGTAACAAAGTTGGGTCTTTGGAGCATAAAACTACATTAATGGCCAATGCTTTTGCTGTAGCCATGCGAATGGATTAAAAAAATAAGAAATGCTATAAATGTGGACAACCAGGACATTTGCAATTTCAGTGTAAAGAGGGGCGAAACAAAGTGGAAGTTGGGCCTAAAATATGCCCTCGTTGTCATAAAGGGAGACATTATGCTAACCAATGTAGATCTCGTTTCACAAATGAAGGTGTAGCTCTGCCACCTCGAGGTACCCCGTTGCTGGGAAACTACAAGAAGAGTGCGAGGAGCGGTGCGATGACCCCAACAGCTCCGAAAGGATTCCAGAACGGTGCCAAGAAGGATGTCTGGCAGAATTCCTGGCCCAAACAGCTGGAAGTGCCGGAGTGGATGTCTCAACAATAGAAACCATCCTGCTATGGAACTCTCAGGTACACCGTGTGCCAGTAAACGCACAAGGACCATTAGGTAATGGGCTTAGTGCCCTGTTGTTGGGACGGTCTAGTATAACATTGCAAGGAATTTTTGTGCTTCCCGGGGTGATTGATGCGGACTACACAGGTCGCATTTATGCTATGATTTGGACGCCGTCTCCACCAGTATCGATACAGGAAGGAAGCAGAATTGCACAGCTAGTCCCTTTTAAAGCAACTGTACCATGTAAGGTTAATCAACAGCGTGGCAATGCAGGGTTTGGATCTACGGGATTAGAAGCTCAAATGATGTGGTCAATGGAGATCAATAAAACAAAACCTAGTATATCGGTAGAGTTAGAAAATGCAAAGAACAGACCAGAAAAAAATAAAATTACAAGCATTAGTGGATACTGGAGCAGATGTAATGGTTCTGTCGTGGGAGGACTGGCCTGTCACTTGGGAGCTTTCTGAGATGGATTCAAAACTGTTCGGTGTGGGAGGATTATCAAAAACTCGACAAAGCAAATATATGATCCAATTGATTTGTCAAAATTCAGTTTCTTATATCAAACCTTATGTAACCAATATCCCTATGAACCTGATAGGTAGGGATGCATTAAGTCAAATGGGATGTGTGCTTAGTACAGGACACAATTTTGTGGCGTGGCCATTGACGGGCGACCATGCCTAAAACTGAAATGGAAAACAGAGGAACCGGTTTGGGTAGATCAATGGCCACTGACTGTCGCGGTAGAGACAGACACGACAAGTAATAGATCATGCAAAATGGCTACTTTATTGTTCTAACACACCTTCTTCAGAGTATGTGTCAGTATATGATTGGCTTAGTAAATAACAATTCATGATTGGTGAGTTTGTCAGGACGGTTCTCCTTATCACTATCTTGTTTTCGTACTGGTCTTCTCGGATCTTTCCAGACTTCTCAAGGATATACTACAAGCTGCTCAAGGTCGCGCTGTTCTCGAACTGTCAGGAATTCCGTAGACTCGTTGCATCCCCCGACAATTCTCCCTTTTTGTATTTGTGCTAAAAATATCGTCCCAGCTGCCCTCTGCAGGGCCCTTTGCAGAAGGCCGAAAAGACACGGCAACATTAGGAGCATAGTTATCACAATCAAGATCACTACCCCCACAGTCTTGAGCAGAGATATCAACCATCCAGACAATCCCCAACCCTCGAATATCTTTCTTTGTCCCTGTGCTAAAAGCAAGAAATCAATTGCGGCTCTATTTTATAGCGTAGCATGTCTGACACTATCAATGTCTAGCAGTAAATCTGATAATACTACACCAGTCTGTATTCAGGGACCCCAGAATTTGTGATTCCTGGGGTGGCAATGAGGGTTAATGCCCGATCCGTGGAAACCAGGCATTCCCATCCATTGAGTCCATGACCTGCTGCACAGGGGTCTCCATCAATAAGTTCTTAAACTTTGTCGATGTCAGTGGAACCCCCTATTAAACCTGTGAAAAAGGGATTGCTTGGTGTTGCTGTACTAAGGTATAAGCAATCTTGTCCGGTCACATCAGCCAGGGTCATCCAGATGTTTTCTTTGGTTTGCGGTGGTATCCATGACTACGTCCATCTGAGGACTGTGAGGTAGATGAACCATCTGTACATTCTTGTGCCGTCTTGCTCTGCAAATTCAGCCCAGCAATCGGTAGGTGCCAGCTTTATGTGGGCGTCCCCACGGAGGCAACGATGGCCTTGCCGTACACCAGTCCGATGCTCTTCGGAAAATCCCGGTATTTATACATTTGCAGAGGAACGGATTTCAGCACACGTGGCCAGCGGGTGCCAAAAATCCGCCTCATTTGCAACCTATGATGCATGCGCTCGCTGGCCAGGCGCGCTGCACAAGTCATAGCCATCCTGTCTATTGGTTCATGGACTTTGTGATGCGGTCGCAATGCACAGAGAATCTTGACCTGTTATATTGGCCAAGGTGACCTACACTTAGTTTTTGGCTGAGGTGGTATTCATATTGCCGCACCCTCTGGGATGTTCCAGATGATGATGGTCGTACAAATCAAGCGGGAGTCCGCTGTGGGCCTGTATCTGTAGAAACACAAGCATAACCTTGCCCCCAGGTTAACAGCTCACACGGTCCACTCCACTGACCAGTAACTAAATCTTTAACATGTACTTTGATGCCTCTTTGTAAATTCTGTGTTGAAAAAAGAGAAGTGTTTAAAAAAAGGAGGTAGAGAATAATTATCCCCATAATGGAGAAAGCTAAGAACATAAACTGCATTATCTAAACATGCCTGTGGTGGCTCCCCAATCATTCCCCCTTTCTGTTTTTGAAGCAGCCGCTTCAATGTGCTATGTGCACGCAGCTCTACTATTTGTGGAGAACTATTTTGATACACTACTTTGCTGTTCCAGTTGTTGTTTTAATACCATACTAGTGCTGCTTTACCTGTTTTTCCAGAACCATCTGTGAAGACAGTAGGGCCTTTCACAGGTTCCGGCTGGCTTAAGCTTTTCTGACCAAATGGTATTTCTCGAGCAAATTTCAGGAGCGGGTGTGACGGTGGATGATACGAGATCTGTCCTTGAAAACCCGCCATAGCCGCTTGCAAGTTGTAATTGTTTGCCAGACACCATTCAAAGTACCAATTTTGAACAGGTAAAACAATCGTAGCTGGATCACGTCCTGTTAGTTCTACACATCGTTTTCTGGCTTTTATGATTACATCAGCAATAAGTTCAAACAAGCCAGGAGCAGTTTTTTGTGGCCAGAAATGACAAAAACATCCATTCTAAAATATGTAATGGGTCATCCCACTCAGAATTCCACTGCACCAAAGCACCAAATGGCACAGTTTTGTCAATTAGTACAAAGAATTGTACCAAGTGAGACAGATCAATTTGAGAAACAAATTTCTTGTGTATACATTGTTCCACCCTGTGAATTACATTTAACGCTTCCTTATTCAATATTCTGGGTTCTGTTGGATCATTGGAACTTTTTAATAAGTGCAACAGAGGTTGTAACTGCGAATTGGTCAGTCCAAGATAGGGCCTGATCCAGTTCAAGGATCCCATTAATTTCTGTACATCACTGAGTGTCTTAACTGCAGGGTTAAGTTTCACAGGTTGGGGCACAACCTGCTTATTTGTAATTGTCATTCCCAAATATTTCCCGGGTGCTGTTTTTTGCTCTTTTTCAGGGGCAATAACTAACTCATATTGTTGTAGCAAATTCGTGGCCAAATTTTTGATGCCATTCAACTGCTCCGTGTTGTCTGATGCTAACAGAATGTCATCCATATAGTGATAACTATAACTAGTAGGGAATTTTTCCCTTACAGGTGACAGAGCTTGTGCAACAAACCATTGACAAATGGTTGGTGAATTTTTCATGCCCTGCAGCAGAACTCTCCATTGATATCTTTTTGCTGGTTCTGCATGATTGATAGAAGGCACAGAGAATGCAAAATTTTTTTTTTTATTTTTTTTTTTCTCTTGGGAAGCAAATGGAATTGTAAAAAACCCAATCCTTAAGGTCCATGACACTGATTTCCCAATCTTGAGGGATCATGGCAGGTGAAGGCATGCCTGGTTGCAGAGCCCCCATCGTGGCCATGACAGCATTGACTTGCCACAGGTCATGCAAAAATCGCCATTTTCCTGATTTCTTTTTTTTCCACAAACACTGGAGTATTCCACGGACTGTGAGATGGTTCAATGTGTCCGGCAGCTAGTTGTTCTGCTACCAATTCTTGCAGGGCCTTTAATTTTTTCAAGTGGTAGGGGCCACTGATCCACCCACACAGGGTTATTTGTTAACCAAGTTAAAACAAGCGTGGGTTGTCTAACACCCTGCAGCACAGTGGCCCCCGTTAAAAATCCGTGGTAATTCTCACCCCCCACTGTGACAAGCAATCCCTCCCCCATAAATTGAGGGGAGCTGCCATCACATATGGTTTAATAACTGCTTGTTGGCCCTCAGGATTTGGTAATTGGAACTGGAGTGGCTGCCATCTTTGCTCGTGTGGATCCTCCCAGCCCCACTACTCCCATACCAGCCTCCTCTGTTGGCCAGGTAGACGGCCACAGATAATCGGCAATAATAGTCACATCAGCTCCGGTGTCCAGGAGCCCTGCAAGCCTTACTGTAGTCGGAGATCTTCCGTGATTCGACAGTGTGCACGTCATATGTGGTCAGGATGATGAGACAGTCTGAGACCAGCAGACCTGAGGGGGTCCCGTGGAGCCGAAGCCTCCAGCGCATCGCAGTCGCTGTTCTGCTTTTGAAATAGAACTCGAAAAAGGAACAAGTTGAGCAATGCGAGTACCTTTAGGGATTGTTACTGGTGGGTAGGGGGTCGAAATCATCACGCAAATTTGACCTGTAAAAGCAGCATCAGTAACTCCCACATGCACGATTATTCCATTTAACGTGCTACTTGATCTTCCCGGTAGCAATGCACTCAGTCCCCGTCCTATAGGACCCCTTGCATTAAGAGGGACCTTAACGATGTCTTTCGTGGCTAGAGTTACTGTGTCGGCGGTGGATACATCCAACCCTGCTGAGCCAGCTGTTGCAGCTGACAATTGTTCGCAGAGAGGAATTGGCCGGCTGTCGGGAGGGGATTTGTTCTCCTCGCGCACCCTCTCACACTCATTTTGTGGTTTTCCTGTAGCGGCTGTCCATTAGCATGAAATTTGGAACAACATTGTTTTGCAAAATGTCCTAATTTTCCGCATTTCTTGCAAGTAATCTCCGGTGAGTGGTGCACCGGTTGTTTACCTGGTGATGTTTTGTGTGGAGAAGTTACCGTGATGTGCCCTTCACTGCCACACCCAAAGCACTTTCCAGAATTTCTCATAGCATTGGCTAGGGTGGCCACCGTGTGTTCCAGCGTCCCAACTTTAGAACATGCAGCTACCATGTTGGGAACAGAAGGATCTCCTGGTAAAGCCTGTATGATCTTTTGACAGTCCTCATTAGCATTATCTTTTGCCAACTGTTTGCATAGCATTTGTCTTAAGACCTCATCTTCTACCTGTTTTTCCAGGGCAGCAGATATTTTTTCTACAAATTGTAAAAAGGGTTCTGTGGGGCCTTGGTGGATAGTGATGTATTTTTGCTTTGGAGCTGCCATATCCATGGATCGCTTTATCGCCATGAGGCCTATATTTTGGGCTTGTTTGAGAGCCATCAGAGGCCATGTAGCCTGCAGCTGAGGGTTACTATACTGCCCTTCACCAAGCAAAGCATCCTCTCCAAGGCCTAATCTCGGGTCACCCTGTGGCAGTCGTGAATTATGCAGCGCCGCCGCATGTGCCATCCGCCTCCAGGTGGATTGAAATACTTGCAATTGTACAGGCTGAAACAGCACTTGTGCTAGATGCATAATATCATATGGACACAGCAGATCTGTGCTGATTATACGAATAATCTGCATTACCTCAGGAGAATTGATTCCAAATTTTTGTACTTTATTCTGCAAATCCTGCACTACTCTCCAGACGATTGGATTGTGCTCATCGTGCCGGTTTGTGCCTGCAGCAGCTTTGAAAACAGGAAATGTAACAGGAGCCTCTGCTGCGTTATCTAGAGGCTTTAGAAATGCTGGTGTTAGAGAGCACGGGCTGAGGCGTTCTACTAGATCCCAGTTGCCAGAGTCGGCAGCACATCTTCTAACTCCCTCCCAAAATTGATCAGGGGATCTCGGGACCACAGTTACTGTGGATGGAGGGAGAGTCCATGGCAGGGGTTCTTTCGGTATGGTTTTATCTGCGAGCTGCAGAGATCGCATAGCGTCAATTAGAGCTTTTTCTGCCTCAGTTTCATTTTGGCTCTCACTTTCCGTTCGGCCCTCATATTCAGTTTGACTCTCACCGTCCTTTCGGCCCTCGGTGTTAGTCACCGCATTTTTCTCCTCGGGGGGGGCTGATGGAGTCACCCCTTCCGCTGCCGCACCAGTAGGTGAGGAGGGCCCCTCATCGCCCGGTAAAGTAATTAATGGCATAGGAGGAGGAGGTGAATAAGGGTATGATCTGATTTTGCTCGTGAGGGGTTTTCTGCCCGCAACTGCTGATATTGCAGCATCGGCCGCAGCTGTTACTTGAGCAGAAACTTTTTCATTACTAACATTTTCTGATTTCTCATCTTTCTTTTGCTGATCTTTCGCATCACATTCTGCTTTCCATTCCTTCAGGGTCTCACGTAATAGACGCCATACGATCACCAACTTACAGAGCTCTTTCTGTCCTTTAGAGATCTCATCAAACATTTTCCAGCCCACTGCTTGCCATGCATCCACACTGAATGCAGTAACTGTTGTGGCTGTAAAGCCTTGCACCTTACACCGTATTAAAATCCGTTTCAGGCTTTGTTCTGGGGTTTTAACCCCTTTTCTTTTTAATAGGGCTTTCCAGGTAGACAAAATCGTCTCCTTTTCTTTTGTTAATTGCTGCCCCATTCTAACAGTTTAGTCCCCGGTGGCTCACCTTAATAGGTGTCTAGGCTCAGGTCCGGACCAGGCAGATTCCACTGCTCTCAGCTTCACCGGGCTCCGTCTCTGCAGCTCTTCTCACCGCTAGTATACTCTTTCGCAGCTCTCCTTGCCGCTGGTATACTTCTCGCTAGTGCTGGATTTATCGCCGTTAGATGATCTGTTCGCTCAGGCGCATCGGGGTCACCATTTGTCGCGGTAGAGACGGACACGACAAGTAATAGATCATGCAAAATGGCTACTTTATTGATCTAACACACCTTTTTATCCCCTTCTTCAGAGTATGTGTTAGTATATGATTGGCTTAGTTAGTAACTAACAATTCATGATTGGTGAGTTTGTCGGGACGGTTCTCTTATCACTATCTTGTTTTCGTACTGGTCTTCTCGGATCTTTCCAGACTTCTCAAGCATATACTACAAGCTGCTCAAGGTCGCGCTGTCCTCGAACTGTCAGGAATTCCGTAGACTCGTTGCATCCCCCGACAGCTGACTGAATTTAAGGTCGCCATCTTGAAACAGTTAGTACAGGAGCAATTGGAACAAGGGCACTTGGTGAATACCACGAGCCCTTGGAATACACCAGTTTTTGTCATTCCAAAAGAAATCTGGGAAATGAAGACTGTTGCATGATTTAAGAAAAATAAAGAAGTAATGGAAAATATGGGAGCCCTTCAATTAGGGTTACCCACGCCTACTATGATTCCAGAAGGATGGAACATTTTGATTATTGATTTAAAGGATTGTTTCTTTACCATATATTTAGACCTGAAAGATGCGGAAAAATTTGCCTTTTCTATCCCCACCATAAACAAACAGGAACCCATGGAACGTTATCATTGGGTAGTTCTGCCACAAGGAATGAAAAATTCTCCAACCATATGCCAATCCTATGTATCCCAAGCTCTAAAAGTGTTTAGACAACAAAATTCAGACTTGATTATTTATCACTATATGGATGATATCTTGATAGCAGGGAAAAGAGAGTTATATGAAAAGCTCAAAGAATTGACTACACAATTGTCTGATTTTGGTTTAAAAATAGCACCAGAAAAGGTACAAAAAATGCAACCATGGAAATATTTAGGCTGGAAGATTTTAGAAGAAACTATAGTTCCACAAAAACTGGAAATTACAGACAAGATTGAAACATTGAATGATGTGCAAAAATTACTGGGGACAATCAATTGGGTTCAAACACTGTTGGGAATAGATGATGAGCTTCTGACCCCTTTATTTGAAATGTTACGAGGTGACACTACCTTAACGGCACCTCGGCAATTGACCCCTCAAGGTAAACAAGCATCACAACAGATAGCAGATGTAATATCCCAGAGTCAGGCTTTTAGGATTAAAGAAAACCTTGACATTAATCTTAGCATTTTAAACCGAGAAAAACAACTCCTCGGGATCATATATCAATGGGAGGGGAGTCACAAAGACTTGCTAATAATAGAATGGATCTTTTTAGCTCACCAGGCCCGAAAAACCATATTTTCTTGAATTGAAATGATTTCAGAATTAATTATAAAGGGGAGACGTCGGATTATTGAGATTTGTGGACAAGAACCACACACGATTGTCGTTCCTTTGACTCAAGGATATTTACAATGGTGTCTACAGAATAGCCTAACTTTACAAATTGCTCTTGCAGATTTCGAAGGAAAGATAGATATTCATCTTCCTGCACACAAAATGTTTACCTTGCTACAGAATATACAACTAGAAGAAAAAGAATTGTGTGCAGAGTTACCTACTGATGGTCCTATGGTATTTATGGATGGCAGTGGAAAACCAGGAAAGGCAGTAGTAGTTTGGAAAGAAGGTCAGGTATGGAAAAATCACATTGTCACATGTGAAGGCTCCCCCCAAGTGGTGGAACTTCAAGCTGTAATAGAAGTATTTAAAAAGTGGCAGGATGTTGAGGTCAGTATTATTGCTGATTCTTTATACGTGGTGGGTGTAGTAAAACGCTTGAGACGGGCTTATTTGAAAGAAATTGATAACATCACATTGTTTGAAAAATTTAAGATGTTGCTATTTCTGTTAAACCAACAGACAAAGTATTATTATATAATGCATGTGCGAAGTCACACCAGTTTGCCTGGATGGATCACAGCAGGGAATAAACGAGCTGATTTACTAGCTAATCCTGTATGGACTGGGCCACCTCCCAATAAACTTCTGCAGGCACATGGAGCTCAGAGTTTTTTCCACCAACCAGCGAAAGTATTAGCCAAACAGTTTCAAATTTCTATAGCAGATGCCAAAGCCATCATTCAATCCTGTGCTGAGTGCCAGAAAATATCTGGGCACGGAGATGGCGCTGTAAATCCTAGGGGTCTGCAATCCTTGCAATTGTGGCAGACTGATGTGACTCGTACCAGCTTTTGGAAAATTGTGTTATGTTCATGTTTCTGTTGATACATATTCCTTGATGGTATGGGCCACAGCACTTGCGGGCGAAATAAGTCGACATCTACAAACACACTTACGACAAGCATTTGCAGTAATGGGTGTCCCAGCCCAGATGAAAACAGATAACGGACCATGTTTTATAGCACAACGGACTCAGGAATTTTTTCAGCAATGGGGAGTTACTCATATTACCGGCATTCCTCATTCTCCCACAGGTCAAGCTATAATCGAACGTACTCATAAAATATTAAAAGATTTTTTGGAAAAACAAAAAACGGGGGAATTAGGGGAACCTCCTTCAAAAAGACTCATGAAAGCAATATATGTGATGAATTTTTTGACTCTGCGTGGAGAGTCAGTTGTTCCCCCTGTAGTTCGGCATTTTCAAACAATGAATAGTGGGATTCAAAATATTGATAATGGGTGGAAAGTCTGGGTTAAAAATATTGAGCGTCAGCAATGGGAGGGACCTTTTAAAGTAATAACGTGGGGCTGAGGTTATGCTTGTGTCATTACAGAAAATGGGCCAAAGTGGATTCCAACTAAATGGTCGAAACCTTATGCTGAGATTAATATGGAACACACTGACTGTAGTAAGCAGCATGACAATGACACCAGTGATCGATCCACATCGTTTAACGCTGTGGGACAGTAAGAATGTTTGGGTGTCACTAGCTAAAGCTATTAATCAAACCTCTTTTTGTGTGTCATTGGCATTACCTGAACAGTCTTTTATTCTTATGTATTTTATTAGATATAATGTTGCTTTTACCGTGTTTAATTAATTGTGTTCATAGATCTTTGCAAAGGGCAATACAGCAGGTGTTAATTGACGAAACACAAAAAGGGGGAGTAGGGAATCTCTCTCCACAAGAAAAGTTAGCTAAAGCCAAAATTAGGGGTAAGGTCATGGTTTTAGTTAAGAATCTAGAAAGAGGGCAATGGGAAGGTCCATTTCCATTAATAACCCTGGGGCAAGATTATGCTTGTGTTTCCACAGATACAGGCTCACAATGGACTCCCGCTAAATTTGTATGACCATCATCATCTGGAACATCCTAGATGGTGCGGCAATATGAATACCACCTCAGCCAAAAATTAACGTATAGGTCACCTTGGCCAACGTAACAGGTCAAGATTCTCTGTGCATTGCAACCGCATCACAAAGCCCATGAACCAATAGACAGGATGGCTATGACTTGTGCAGCGCGCCTGGCCAGCGAGCGCATGCGTCATATGTTGCAAATGAGGCGGATTTTGGCACCCACTGGCCACATGTGCTGAAATCCATTCCTCTGCAAATGTATAAATACCGGGATTTTCCGAAGAGCATCAGGCTGGTGTACGGCAAGGCCATCGTTGCCTCCGTAGGGACGCCCACGTAAAGCTGGCACCTACCGATTGCTGGGCTGAGTTCGCGGAGCAAGACGGCACAAGAATGTACAGATGGTTCATCTTCCTCACAGTCCTCGGATGGACGTAGTCATGGATACTGGCCACAAACCAAAGAAAACATCTGGATGACCCTGGCTGATGTGACCGGACAAGATTGCTTATACCTCAGTACAGCAACAGCAAGCAATCCCTTTTTCACAGGTTTAATAGGGGGTCCCTGAATACAGATTGGTGTAGTATTATCTGATGTACTGTTAGATATAGATAGTATTAGACACACAACCTTACAAAATAGAGCTGTTCTTAAATCATTAGTTAAGATAGTTTTGATTTATCTTGTAGTGTTTTTTTTTGTATTTTGTGTGCCTTGTAGGTTGCAATGTGTTTAAAAATTAATTGATAGATCAAGTAAGGCTGTATTAATTGACGAAAAACAAAAAAGGGGGAATTGTGGACACATATTTAGCTAATGGTCACAAGAGCATTCCAGACACTTTTAGAAGGCCTTGAACAGAATAAACAAGAAGACAAAAAAAAGAAAGATGCCAATTAGAAGAACACAGGTGCACATTCCATGATAAAGGGAACTTCGCACAAAGAACCTCAATTCGGCAGTTTATCTTGACCAATCAGACTAAGAAAAGTTTTGCATGTTTTAGTTGGTATAGCCAAATATGTCCTATGTTTATGCACCTGGACAGTGTTAGTATAACCAATTACATCTTATGTTTATGCACGTGGACACTGTCGATATAACCAATCATATTTTATGCTTGTGTGCCTGGACAGTGACTTTGCAGAATATGTGACTATAAGTATGTGTGTGTTTTAGCAATAAAGGGTCGTCTGTCGTCTGCTTTCAAGATTACAGGCGGCGGTCTACTTCAATCTCCTCACTATACATCTAATGTGTCCATCAATTTTATTTAGTCCATGACTTTGGGGTTCCATCTGTTGTAACAGTTCTTCAGGGTAAGAGAGATGGTGTGAGGTATTAGGTTGTTGTACGCTGCCTCTGGAGCTTGCGGCTGGTACATTTGGTGCAACCCATGCCCTTGGTCTGCAGGTCGAAGATGTTGATCTTGAGGAAATTCCTGGGCTCCAGTTCAAGTTCTATCACTGTTGTACTTGGCTCAGTTTCAAACTCCATCCGGCAGTCATTTGGGTAATTCTCACAATAATACCCTTGATATGGCATATAGACACTATAGATACAATGACATGCATTGGCAGGTTATTTAGCAGTTAAATATCATACAGCCCAATTCACTGGCTATTCTCTCCCAAAATCAAATCTCCCTGAGGTACACATCGAACTTCCCCATCCTTCTGCATCACCCACCAGGTGTACCCAGGTCCTTGAGCAAAAACAGTCCCTTGGATGGGTTTGTCTCTGCTTGAGGGAGGACTAACCCAGACTGTCTTTCGTAACATACTCCTCATGCGCACTACAGGGACTTTATCCCCTTCTACAGTATGTGGAACTCTTGGTTGTGCAAGGCCAGCACAACTGGCAGATGCCCTTGTATTAGCCAACCAGGTAGCTTTTGTTAAATGTATATCCCAATGTTTGAAAGTCCCAACCCCCATTGCTCTCAGTGTAGTTTTCAGCAGTCCATTGTATCGTTCAATTTTTCCGGAGGCCGGTGCGTGATAGGGGATGTGATACACCCACTCAATGCCATGTTCTTTGGCCCAGGTATCTATGAGGTTTCTTCGGAAATGAGTCCTGTTGTCTGA
Source organism: Astur gentilis (assembly GCF_929443795.1). Taxonomy (NCBI): domain Eukaryota; kingdom Metazoa; phylum Chordata; class Aves; order Accipitriformes; family Accipitridae; genus Astur; species Astur gentilis. The sequence goes on along the minus strand of NC_064918.1, from coordinate 17,471,342 downwards.
CTCAATTCTTTCTGGGGTGCCATGTTGCCATAAAATTTTCTCTTCAAGGCCCAGGATAGTGTTCCAGGCAGTGGCATGGGACACAGGGTATGTTTCCAGCCACCCAGTGGTTGCTTCCACCATTGTAAGCACATGGCACTTGCCTTGGCATGTTTGTGGGAGTGTGATATAGTCAATCTGCCAGGCCTCCCCATATTTATATTTCAGCCATCACCCTCCATACCAGAGGGGCTTTAACCGCTTGGCTTGCTTAATTGCAGCACATGTTTCACATTCATGGATAAGCTGTGCGACAGTGTCCATGTTCAAGTCCACCCCTCGATCACAAGCCCATCTATATGTTGCATCTCTTCCCTGATGGCCTGAGGTGTCATGGGCCCACCGAGCCATAAATAGCTCACCCTTATGTTGCCAGTCCAGGTCCACCTGAGCCACTTCAATCTTGGCGGCCTGATCTGCTTCCTGGATGTTTTGATGTTCTTCAGTGGCCTGACTCTTGGGTACGTGAACATCTATGTGACGTACTCTTACAACCAGATTCTCTAGCCAGGATGCAATATCTTCCCACAGTGCGGCAGTCCAAACAGGTTTACCTCTGTGCTGCCAGTTGCTCTGCTTCCATTACTGTAGCCACCCCCACAGGGCATTTGCCACCATCCATGAGTCAGTATAGAGATAGAGCACTGGCCACTTCTCTCTTTCAGCAATGTCTAACGCTAGCTGGATGGCTTTCACCTCTGCAAACTGACTCGATTCACCTTCTCCTTCAGCAGTTTCTGCGACTAGTCGTGTAGGACTCCATACAGCAGCCTTCCACCTTCGATGCTTTCCCACAATGCGACAGGGCCCATCAGTGAACAGGGCATATTGCCTCTCATTTTCTGGCAGTTTATTATACAGCGGGGCTTCTTCAGCACATGCCACCTCCTCCTCTGGTGACATTCCAAAATCTTTGCCTTCTGGCCAGTCCGTGATCACTTCTAACATTCCTGGGCGACTGGGGTTTCCTATGCGAGCTCGCTGTGTGATCAGTGCGATCCACTTACTCCACGTGGCGTCAGTTGCGTGATGTGTAGAGGAGACCCTCCCTTTGAACATCCAGCCCAGCACTGGCAGTCGAGGTGCTAAGAAGAGCTGTGTTTCAGTACCAACCACTTCTGAGGCAGCTCAAACTCCTTCATATGCTGCCAGTATCTCTTTTTCAGTTGGAGTATAGCGTGCCTCGGATCCTCGATATCCTCGACTCCAAAACCCAAGAGGTCGGCCTCGGGTCTCCCCACGTGATTTCTGCCAGAGGCTCCAGGTAGGGCCATTCTCCCCAGCTGCAGTATAGAGCACATTTTTAAAATCTTGTCCTGTCCGGACTGGCCCAAGAGCTACTGCATGAACAATCTCCTGTTTAATTTGTTCAAAGACCTGTTGTTTCTCAGGGCCCCATTTAAAATCATTCTTCTTCCGGGTCACTTGGTAGAGAGGACTTACGATCAGATTGTAATTTGGAATATGCATTCTCCAAAACCCCACAACACCTAAGAAAGCCTGTGTTTCCTTTTTATTAGTCGGTGAGGACATAGCTGCTATTTTGTTATTCACGTCCATTGGGATCTCTCGATGTCCATCTTGCATTTTACTCCTAAGAACTGGATCTCCTGTGCAGGTCCCTTGACCTTACTTTCTTTTATGGCAAAACCAGCCTTCAAAAGGATTTGGATTATTTTCTTCCCTTTCTCAAAGACTTCTTCTGCCGTGTTGCCCCATACGATTATGTCATCAATGTACTGCAGGTGTTCTGGAGCTTCACCTTTTTCCAGTGCAGTCTGGATCAGTCCATGGCAAATGATGGGGCTGTGTTTCCACCCCTGGGGCAGTCGATTCCAGGTGTACTGGACGCCCCTCCAAGTGAAAGCAAACTGTGGCCTGCACTCCACTGCCAAAGGAATGGAGAAAAACGCATTAGCAATGTCAATTGTAGCATACCACATAGCTGCCTTTGATTCCAGTTCATATTGAAGCTCTAACATGTCTGGCACAGCAGCGGTCAGCGGTGGCGTGACTTCATTCAGCCCACGATAATCTACTGTTCATCGCCATTCCCTATTAGATTTCTGCACAGGCCATATGGCACTATTAAAGGGTGAGTGAGTCTTGCTGATCACTCCTTGGCTCTCCAATCGGAAAATCAGCTTATGCATGGGGATCAGGGAGTCTCAGTTGGTGCGATATTGCCGCCGGTGCACCGTCATGCTAGCAATTGGCACTTGTTGTTCTTCAACCTTCAGCAACCCCACAACCGAAGGGTCTTGGGAGAGACCCGGCAGGGTAGACAGCTGTTCAATCTCCTCCGTCTCCAATGCAGCTATACCAAAGGCCCAACGGTACCCTTTTGGGTCCTTGAAATACCCCCTCCTGAGATAATCTATACCAAGGATGCACGGGGCCTCTGGGCCAGTCGCAATGGGGTGTTTATGCCACTCATTCCCGGTTAGACTCATTTCAGCTTCCAATACGGTTAGCTCTTGGGATCCCCCTGTCACACCAGACATACAGATGGGTTCTGCCCCTTTAGAACTTGATGGCATTAGGGTACATTGTGCACCAGTGTCCACTAGAGCCTTATATTCCTGTGGGTCTGATGTGCCAGGCCATCGAATCCACACTGTCCAGTAGACTCGGTTGTCCCTCTCCTCCACCTGGCTGGAGGCAGGGCCCCTCTAATCCTGGTTAGAATATCCGTTACTCACTTTCTGCACACGTGAATCAGAAGTCCCTTCAAGGGGATCAGAAATGAGATCAGCCCATCTACTGCGTCTGGGGGACTGCTCACGGGAAACTGGAGCAGCAGTTTTCCAAGAAGAAACCTCTTTTCTGATTGCTTTTTCTTGCAACTCCCGTACCTGTGCATCCAGGACTGAGGTAGGTTCTCCATCCGACTTCCTCATGTCCTCTCCATGGTCACGCAGGTAAACCCACAGGTTACCCTGTCGTGTGTACTTTCTTTCTCCTCTCTCTTGGGCAGAGGAACGCGTACTCCCAATAACTGTGATGCGGGCCTGTACAGGTGAGGAGGAGGACATATCCACTTTGAATTGCTGAAGCTCTCGGGACAATTCCTCTACAGCCGAGACACAGGCCCGTAGGGAGGAAGAGAGACTTTCCTCAGGTACTGGATACCTCTCTCCATGGTGGTCCACTTGCCTTGGTGACATGTAACTTCATCCCTGAAGGGGTATCTTTCCTTTACACCTAACAGAAGTCGCCTCCAGAGGCTGAGGACTTGTGTTTTTCTCCCAATCGCCTTGTCGATGCCCCCTTCCCTAGACAGAGATCCCAACTGCTTGGCTTCCTTACCCTCTAATTCCACACTACTAGCCCCGCTATCCCAGCATCGGAGCAGCCAGGTAACAATGTGCTCACCTGGGTGGCGGCTAAAATCTTTTCGCATGTCACGCAACTCACTCATGGATAGAGATCGGGTAATTATTTCAGGTTCTGCCTCTACCTCCTGTTCTCGCGATGACCCTGGTTCATCTTCATCTCTTACTAAGCGAACTGATTTCTTTGTGTGTTTCTTTTTCTGTACAGGGGCGACTGATACTGGCACAGGTTGGTTCTCTGGTTTAGCTGCAGTGTCTGTCACCGGGGTAGGGGTAGTCATGGTACCTGTTGTCGTGGTAGGGGCAGCCACGGTGCTTGTTGTCAGGGTAGGGGCAGCCAAGGTGTCTGTTGTCAGGGTTTGGTTAGCCACGGTGCATGTTGTCCTGTTTTCCATCTTTTCCCCCTTTTCCCTTGAGGGTGCTGCCTAATATCAAGCAGTGTTTGGTAGATAATGGCCAGGGCCCAGCACAGTGCAGCAAGTTGTACGTCTTTGGAATAGCCACAGCATTTGTCTTTCAAATATTCTACCACTTCATGAGGGTTCTGTAGTTGTTTGGGAGTGAACTTCCAAGCCAGTGGAGCTGAAAAGTTCTCTAGATACCTGCCCACATCCTCCCACATGCTGTGCCACCCATGAGTATCCAGCTTTGGGGTAGGTCTCTGGGTTGTCCTCTTAAAGAACCTTTTTGTAGCTCTAAACAAGACCTGAAACATAGTCAGGAGGCATAGCACTAACAGCACACTGGCTTGCGCATCCCAAGGATATTCAGAATTCTCAAAGGCTGTTGTAATTATTTGGAAGGAGAAAAGGGAGGCAAACAGACGGGGGGAAGTATCCCCCCCGACTTCCCCATGGATGGGGTGTAATTACCAATAAAATCCGACAGAAGGTGCCCAAAGTATGGAAATGATATCACTGTCTCATACAGATACCAGCTTAACCTCATGACCAGTGATGTAATCATTTCATAAGTCGACATTGCCCAGTACAGCAAAATGATAATCCCAATCACTCTCCCAGAGATGAGTTACGCAACTACAGGCAATACATAGAGCATATAAGAGCTTACAAAATGCCACCATGTAAACAAATGAATCAACATTGCGACTAGCATCTATTTATCTAGTATAAGAAATGTTTGTTTCAACACGCTCTGGCCAGATCTGTCGTTATCTCAACCCTTCATGCCCCACGTTGGGCGCCAAAAAGGACTGTCGTGTTTTCAGCCCAGCCGGTAACAAAGGACCACGCAGCCGCTCGCTCACTCCTCCTGCCCCCCTCCGGTGGGATAGGGGGGAGACGGAGGAGAGAAAAGGGGAAAGAAAACCCCGGAACCTCGAGGATTGTTATAAGGGCAGTTTACTAGGACAACACACAAAAAAAGGTTACAACAACAACAACGGTACTAATGAAAGGATATACAAAGCGAGTGATGCACAGTGCAACTGCTCACCACCCGGAACCCGACGCTCCGACGCTTCACCCACCAAAAGTCGAGAGAGAGCTTCCCCCAGCCCGCTCCCCATTTATATACTGAGCATGATGTCACATGGTATGGAATAGCTCCTTGGCTAGTTCAGGTCAGCTGCCCTGGCTATGCCCCCCACCTCCCAGGTTCCTGTAAAAAAATTAACTCTATCCCAGCTGAACCCCGGACAGCATTGCAGCACTCCAGTCATGGGAGTTGTCCCACCATGTTTCCATGATGGCAACTAAGTCATATCTGTCCTGCTGCATGATGGCTTCCAGCTTCTCCTGTTTATTGCCTATGCTGTGTGCACTGGCATAGATACATTTGAGCTGGCCTATCGAATCCACCCCTAACATCGGCATGCTGCCCCCAGGCTCATCTCTGGTGTACCTAGTTTTATCCCTTATCCCCTTCAAACCTAGTTTAAAGCCGTCTCTATGTGCCCCACCATCTCACAAGCGAGGACTCTTTTCCCCCTTTGAGATAGCTGGACACCATCTGTTGCTAGCAAGCCTGGTGCTGTGTAAACCTCCCCACGATCAAAAAAACCCAAAATTCCACCGATGGCACCAGCCTCTGAGCCATGTATTAACCAGGTGTGTTTTCCTGTTCCTTTCAGTGTATTTCCCTGCCACTGAAGGGATTGAGGAAAACACTACCTGTGGTTCTGATCCTTCCACTAATCATCCCAGTGCCCTGAAATCCCTTTTGATTGCCTTTGGATTCCTCTCTGCAATCTCATCTCTGCCAACCTGCACAACCAGCCATGGGTAATAATCAGAGGACTGAACCAGACCAGAGAGTTCCCTGGTAATGTCTTTTACCTGGGCCTGACTCCAACTCCAAGCTCCTCACAGGACAACCTAAAACTAAATCATATGGCTATGAGTGTTGTCCAGATGCTCCTTGAACTCTGACAGGCTTGGTGCTGTGACTGCTTCCCTGCGGAACCTGTTCCAGTGACAGACCACCTACTCAGTGAAGAACCTTTTCCTAATGTCCAATCTGAACTTCCCCTGACGCAGCTTCATGCCATTCTCTTGTGTCCTACTGCTGGTCAGCAGAGAGAGATCAGCACCTCCTGCTCCACTGCCCCCCTTGAGGAAGTTGTAGAGTGCAATGAGGTCACCCCTCAGCCTTCTCTTCTCCAAGCTGAACAAACCAAGTGACCTCTGCGGCTCCTCATAAGTCTTGCCCTTGTAGGCTGTCCTGGTTTCAGCTGGGATAGAGTTAATTGTCTTCCTAGTAGCTGGTACAGTGCTATGTTTTGAGTTCAGCATGTGAAGAATGTTGATAACACTGATGTTTTCAGTTGTTGCTCAGTAGTGTTTAGACTATAGTCAAGGATTTTCCAGCTTCTCATGCCCAGCCAGGGCACAAGAATTTGGCACAGGACACAACCAAGGCACCTGACCCAAACTGGCCAACAGGGTATTCCATACCATGGGACGTCCCATCTAGTATAGGAACTGGGAAGTGGGGGGGGAATCGCCACTCGGGGACTGGCGGGGTGTCGGTTGGCGGGTGGTGAGCAATTGCCCTGCGCATCATTTGTACATTCCAATCCTTTTATTACTACTGTTGTCATTTTATTAGTGTTATCATTATCATTATTATTTTCTTCTTTTCTTTTCTATTAAACCGTTCCTATCTCAACCCAGAAGTTTTACTTTTTTTCCCGATTTTCTCCCCGATCCCACTGGATGGGGGGGAGTGAGTGAGCGGCTGCTTGGTGCTTAGTTGCTGGCTGGGTTTAAACTACGACATAGGCCTTTCACCATCTTGGTCGCCCCCCTCTGGACACACTCTAATAGTTTGATGGCCGCCTTATGTTGAGGCACCCAAACCAGCATACAATACTTGAGGTGGTGCCGCACCAGTGCAGTGCACAGTGGGACAATCACCTCCCTTGACCAGCTAGCTATGCTGTGCTCGATGCAGCCCAGGACATGTTTGGCCCTTTTGGCTGCCAGGGCACACTGTTGACTCATATTCAACTTGCCATCAACCCAAACCCCCAGATCTCTTTCTGCGGGGCTGCTCTGCAGCTTCTCGTCCACCACTTCATAGGTATAACCAGGATTACCCATTCCCAGGTGGAGAATCTAGCACTTGCTGTTGTTAAATTTCATATGGTTGGTGATTGCCCAGCTCTCTAGTCTATCCTGAATAGGAGCCAGCAGTGTGCCCAGATGGCCAAGAAGGCCAACGACATCCTGGCCTGTATCAGAAACAGTGTGGCCAGCAGGAGCAGGGAGGTGGTTGTTCCCCTGTACTCAGCACTGGTGAGGCTGTACCTCGAGTCCTGTGTTCAGTTTTGGGCCCCTCACTACAAGACAGACATGGAGGTGCTGGAGTGTGTCCAGAGAAGGGCAACCAAGTTGGTGAGGGGCCTGGAGCACAAGTCTTATGAGGAGCGGCTGAGGGAGCTGGGGTTGTTTAGTCTGGAGAAAAGGAGGCTGAGGGGAGACCTTATTGCTCTCTACAGCTACCTGAAGGGGGGTTGTAGTGAGGTGGGTGCTGGTCTCTTCTGTCAGGTGGTTGGAGATAGGACAAGAGGAAATGGCCTCAAGTTGAGGCAAGGGAGATTTAGGTTAGATAGTAGGAAAAAACTTTTTACTGAGAGGGTTGTCAAACATTGGAATGGGCTGCCCAGGGGAGTGGTTGAGTCACCATCCCTGGAGGTATTTAAAAAGCGAGTGGACGGGGTACTTCAGGACATGGTTTTGTGGGCATGGTTGATGGTTGGACTTGATAATCTTGAAGGTCTTTTCCAACCTAAATGATTCTATGATTCTATCCAGATTTCTCTGTATGCCTCTTGTCGTGGTTTAAGCCCAGCCGGTAATAAAGCACCATGAAGATGCTCACTTAGTCACTCCTCCCCCCTGGCCCCAGTGGGATGAGGAAAAAATATAAAGAAAAGCTCGTGGGTTGAGACAAGGACAGGGAGGGATCACTTACCACTTATGGTCATGGGCAAAAGACAGACTCAGCTTGGGGAAGAAACAAAATCAATTTTATTTACTACAAATCAAATCAAAACAAGGACACTGAGAAGTAAAACCAAACCTTACAAGTCCTTTCCATGGGCTTCAGCTCTTCCCAAACTTCCCTGGCGTGGGTCCTTTCCGCAGGCTGATCTTCAGTCACAAACTGCTCCAGTGCTGGGTTTCCCATGGAGTCATGGCCATCTTTGGGGGCATCTGCTCCCCCACTCCCCTCCATGGGTTGGGGGGGGGACAGCCTGCCGTCTCACCACAGGTTGCGGGGGCAACCCCTCCTCCACTGCTCTTCCTCCCCTTCCTCCTTCACTGACCTCGGTATCTGCAGAGGGGTTCCTCTCACATTCCAATCTCCCCCCCTACTGCAGGTTCCCCTTCTGAAATCTGTTCTCCCAGAGGCGCCACCACCGTCACTGATTGGGTCGGCCTGGGCCAGAGGCGGGTCCGACTTGGAGCCGGGGGAGCTTCTGGCAGCTTCTCACAGGAGCCACCCCTGCGGCCCCTCCCCCGCTACCAAAAAACCCCTACGGCATAGAAACCCATAACACCAGCACATTTAAAAATTATGAAAAGTTTGATGGAAAAATAAGAAGTACCTGTATTTATTATAATTACAAATATCCAGTTCTCCTGCATGGCTTTGTCTCCTCCTTGTCAAATCAGTAAGTACATGGAATTAATACGATTTTATTGTCATGTTACCCAGAAAGTGAACTCTCCAAGAGCAGTCAGGTAAGTTATTACACAGCATAAAATAAATTTTGCCAATCTAATGTGGTACTATTTACAAAGGCAGTTGGTAATGTTTTCTGATACGTGTGCGTTCTGAAACATATTATTTTAAATATGCTGATTCACTTACTTAAGATAAAGGAATTGAAGAAAGATTATATCTCTCTCTCTATATATATATCTCAATTCAAGAACAAAACAGGTAGGAAGAAGTACCTGTGTGAGTGCCAGAGTGTAAATCACACAATTTCCTATAAAAACAGAAACAGAACAGAAGGAAAAAAGATTTATATTGGAAAAGAAACATTGTGCTGCCATTGGTCAGCTGGTAAGACAAGTTTTTACTGCTGGAAAACAAAAAGGAAAAGGGAATATTATTGTAAAGACTGTTATGTGGATTTTTTCCCCCCATCTTTTCTTAGAAGACAAATAGATGTTTACTGCATTTGTCGGAAAACAAAGTTATGTGACCTTTTCAATCCTTCTTTGCAAATCTTTATTCTGGCAGGTTTTAAAACCACTTACTGCATTAGAACTATATTAGCAGAAAAGAAGCAAAGCAAGATGCTTTAAACATAAAGTACATATCTCTCGAAGACAAAATCGTTCTGCTAGAATGAGTTTAACATTAAGAACAACAAATATGCAGTTAACCACTTCACGTGGTTTAACCCCAGCCAGCAACTAAGCACCACGCAGCCGCTCACTCACTCCCCCCCATCCAGTGGGATGGGGGAGAAAATCAGGAAAAAGAAGTAAAACATGTGGGTTGAGATAAGAACGGTTTAATAGAACAGAAAAGAAGAAACTAATAATGATAATGATAACACTAATAAAATGACAACAGTAGTAATAAAAGGATTGGAATGTTCAAATGATGCGCAGGGCAATTGCTCACCATCCGCCAACCGACACCCAGCCAGTCCCTGAGCGGCGATTCCCCGCCCCCACTTCTCAGTTCCTATACTAGATGGGAAATCCCATGGTATGGAATTGTGATGAGTTGACCCTGGCTGAACACCAGGTGCCCACCAAAGCCGTTCAATCATTCCACCATCCTCAGCTGGACAGGGGAGAGAAAAATATAACAAAAAGCTTGTGGGTCAAGATAAGGACAGGAGAGATCTTTCACTAATTACTGTCACGGGCAAAACAGACTCAGTTTGCAAAATTAACTCAATTTATTATAAATCAACCAGAGCAAGGTAATGAGAAATAAAACGAAATCTCAGAACACCTTCCCACCACCCCTCCCTTCTTCCCAGGCACAACTTCACTCCCGGATTTCACCGCCAAGCCCCCCCAGCGGCACAGGGGGACAGGGATGGGGTTTATGGTCATCACACGTTATTTTCTGCCGCTTCACCTCCTCAGGACGAGGGCTGATCACACTCTTCCCCTGCTCCAGCGTGGGGTCCCACCCACGGGAGACAGTCCTCCACGAACTCCTCCAACGTGGGCCATTCCCACGGGCTGCAGTTCTTCACGAACTGCTCCAGCATGGGTCCATTCCACGGTGTGCAGTCCTTCAGGAGCACACTGCTCCAGCGCGGGTCCCCCACGGGGTCACAAGTCCTGCCAGAAAGCCTGCTCCGTGGGCTCCTCTCTCCACAGATCCGCAGGTCCTGCCAGGAGCCTGCTCCAGCGCGGGGTTCCCACGGGGTCACAGCCTCCTTCGGGAACCCACCTGCTCCGGCGTGGGGTCCTCCATGGGCTGCAGATGGAGATCTGCTCCACCGTGGACCTCCCTGGACTGCAGGGGGACAGCCTGCCTCACCAGGGTCTTCACCACGGGCTGCAGGGGAATCTTCGCTCCGGCGCCTGGAGCATCTCCTCCCCCTCCTTCTTCACTGACCTTGGTGTCTGCAGGGTTGTTTCTCTTACATGTTCTCACTCCTCACTCCGGCGGCTGTTTCTCCCTGTCCCAACTTTTTTCCTTCTTAAAAATGTTATCACAGAGGCGTTACCACTATCACTGATAGGTTCAGCCTTGGCCAGCAGCGGTTCAGTCTTAGAGCCGGCTGGTATGGGTTCGCTCTCGACCACAGGGGAAGCTTCCAGCAGCTTCTTACAGAAGCCACCCCCTGTAAACCCCCCCCCCCCCCCCCCCCCCGCTACCAAAACCTTGCCACACAAAACCAATACAGGAATACACCCTTGGCCAGTTTGGGTCAGGTGCCCTGGCTGTGTCCTGTGCCAACTTCTTGTGCCCCTCCAGCTTTCTCGCTGGCTGGGCATGAGAAGCTGAAAAATCCTTGACTTTAGTCTAAACACTAGTGAGCAACAACTGAAAACATCAGTGTTATCAACATTCTTCTCATACTGAACTCAAAACATAGTACTGTACCAGCTACTAGGAAGACAGTTAACTCTATCCCAGCTGAAACCAGGACAGTATCCACCCCTTATTCTATACCGTTGACGTCATGCTCAGTTCCCATACCTTTAGTTACATCCTGATTAATCATCACCACCTTTCAAGTCCTTTGAGACATATGAACAATTATATATATATATATATATATACACACAGAGAGATATTTTTCCTTTAGTTCATGAGTTATGTTCATAAAACATTTGTTGAGTTCAATTAGTTTCCGACTCTGGGCTCCATCTGTCATACCAGTCTGTCTGGGCAGGAGGGATGGTGCAAAGTCCTCTCAGTCGGTAGAGCAGAATTGGGCTTCAGTGCGGTGTGACGAGCAGCTGACATTTGACATAGCAGGAGGATGGTGTGCACCATTGGATTGTTGCATGCTGGAGTCAGTTCTGGTTCCATCACTACTGCGCTTTGCTCAGTTTTATCACAGTTCTTTCTTGCTTGATCTAAGTAATTCTTCCTATAGTACTATGGATATAGCATATAACAATTACAGTAATGATAACATACAGTAGCAGGGTTATATAGCAACTAATATCATACAGTTTAATTCTGGCTATTCTCACCTAAAATCAAATCCCCTTGAGGCACACATCGGACTTCTCCATCTTGTCGCATCACCCACCAAGTGCACCCAGGCCCTTGAGCAAAAGCAATCCCACGAATGGGTTTACCTTTGCCTGAGGCAGGAGTAACCCAGACTGTCTTCCCTAATATATTTTTCATGTGCACTACAGGGACTTTATCCCCTTCTACAGTATGTAAAAATTCTGATTGGGCAGGGCCACTCCGATTGGCAGATCCTCTGGTGTTGACTAACCAGGTGGCTTTTGCTAAATGTGTATCCCAATGTTTGAAAGTTCCACCCCCCATTGCTTTCAATGTAGCATTTAACAGTCCATTGTATCGCTCAATTTTCCCAGAGGCTGGTGCATGATAGGGGATGTGATACACCCACTCAATGCCATGCTCTTTGGCCCAGGTGTCTATGAGGTTGTTTCGGGAAATGTGTCCCATTGTCTGACTCAATTCTTTCTGGGGTGCATGTCACCACCAGTCCTGATTTTCAAAGCCCAGGATTGTGTTCCGGGCAGTGGCATGGGGCACAGAATATGTTTCCAGCCATCCGGTGGTTGCTTCCACCATTGTAAGCACATGGCACTTGCCTTGGCATGTTTGTGGGAGTGTGATATTGTCAATCTGCCAGGCCTCCCCATATTTATATTTCAGCCATTGCCCTCCATACCACATGGGCTTCAACAGCTTCGCTTGCTTAATTGCAGCACACATTTCACATTCATGGATATCTGTGCGATAGTGTCCATGGACAAGTCCACCCCTCGATCATGAGCCCATCTATATGTTGCATCTCTTCCCTGATGGCCTGAAGTATCATGGGCCCACCGAGCCATAAATAGCTCACCCTTATGTTGCCAGTCCAGATGCACCTGAGCCACTTCAATCTTGGCGGCCTGATCCACCTGTTGGTTGTTTTGATGTTCTTCAGTGGCCAGACTCTTGGGTATGTGAGCATCTACATGACGTACTTTTACAACCAGATTCTCTAGCCGGGATGCAATATCTTCCCACAGTGTGGCAGCCCAAATGGGTTTACATCTGTGCTGCCAGCTGCCCTTCTTCCATTGCTGTAGCCACCCCCACAGGGCATTTGCCACCATCCATGAGTCAGTACAGAGATAAAGCACTGGCCACTTTTCTCTTTCAGCAATGTCTAACGCTAGCTGGATGGCTTTCAACTGTGCAAACTGACTTGATTCACCTTCTCCTTCAGCAGTTTCTGCAACTTGTTGTGTAGGACTCCATACAGCAGCTTTCCACCTCCGATGCTTTCCCACAATGCGACAGGACCCATCAGTGAACAGGGCATATTGCCTCTCATTTTCTGGCAGTTTATTATACAGCGGGGCCTCTTCAGCCCATGTCACCTCATCCTCTGGTGACATTCCAAAATCTTTGCCTTCTGGCCAGTCCGTGATCACTTCTAACATTCCTGGGCGACTGGGGTTTCCTATGCGAGCTCGCTGTGTGATCAGTGCGATCCACTTACTCCACGTGGCGTCAGTTGCGTGATGTGTAGAGGAAACTTTCCCTTTGAACATCCAGCCCAGCACTGGCAGTCGGCATGCTAAGAGGAGCTGTGTCTCAGTACCAACCACTTCTGAGGCAGCTCAAACTCCTTCATATGCTGCCAATATCTCTTTTTCAGTTGGAGTATAGCGAGCCTCGGATCCTTGATATCCCCGACTCCAAAACCCCAGGGGTCGGCCTCGGGTTTCCCCAGGTACTTTCTGCCAAAGGCTCCAGGTAGGGCCATTCTCCCCAGCTGCAGTATAGAGCACATTTTTAACATCTTGTCCTGTCCAGGCTGGCCCAAGAGCTACTGCGTGAACAATCTCCTGCTTAATCTGTTCAAAGGCTTGTCGTTGCTCAGGCCCCCATTTAAAATCATTCTTCTTCCGAGTAACTTTGTAGAGAGGGCTTACAATTTGACTGTAATTTGGAATATGCATTCTCCAAAACCCCACAACACCTAAGAAAGCCTGTGTTTCCTTTTTATTAGTTGGTGAGGACATAGCTGCTATTTTGTTGATGACGTCCACAGGGATCTGACGATGCCCATCTTGCCATTTTACTCCTAAGAACTGGATCTCCTGCGCAGGTCCCTTGACCTTACTTTCTTTTATGGCAAAACCAGCCTTCAAAAGGAGAAGGTGAATCGAGTCAGTTTGCAGAGGTGAAAGCCATCCAGCTAGCGTTAGACATTGCTGAAAGAGAAAAGTGGCCAGTGCTCTATCTCTGTACTGACTCCTGGATGGTGGCAAATGCCCTATGGGGGTGGCTACAGCAGTGGAAGCAGAGCAACTGGCAGCGCAGAGGTAAACCCATCTGGGCTGCTGCACTGTGGCAAGATATCGCTGTTCGGATAGAGAAGCTAGTGGTAAAAGTCCGTCACGTAGATGCTCATGTACCCAAGAGTTGAACCACTGAAGAACATCAGAACAACCTCGTAGACACCTGGGCCAAAGAACATGGCATTGAGTGGGTGTATCACATCCCTTATCACGCACCGGCCTCCGGAAACATTGAACGATACAATGGACTGTTGAAAACTACATTGAGAGCGATGGGGGGTGGAACTTTCAAGCATTGGGATACACATTTAACAAAAGCCACCTGGTTAGTTAATACTAGAGGATCCGCCAATCGGGCTGGCCCCGCCCAACCAAGAGTTCCACATACTGTAGAAGGGGATAAAGTCCCTGTAGTGCGCATGAGGAGAATTTTAGGAAAGACAGTCTGGGTTAGTTCTCCCTCAAGCAGAGGCAAACCCATCCAAGGGGTTGCTTTTGCTCAGGGACCTGGGTACACCTGGTGGGTGATGCAGAAGGATGGGGAAGTTCGATGTGTACCTCAGGGAGATTTGATTTTGGGAGAGAATAGCCAGTGAATTGGGCTGTATGATATTTAACTGCTAAATAACCTGCCAATGCGTGTCATTGTAACTATAGTGTCTATATGCCATATCAAGGGTATTATTGTGAGAATTATCCAAATGACTACAGGATGGACTTTTGAAACTGAGCCAAGTACAACAGCGATAGAACTTGAACTGGCACCCAGCAATTTCCTCAAGATCAACATCCTCGACCTGCAGACCAAGGGCATGAGTTGCACCAAATGTACTAGCCACAAGTTCCAGAGGCAGCGTACAACAACCCAACATCTCACACCATCTCTCTTATCCTGAAGAAATGTTACAACAGATAGAGCCCCAAAATCGATGGACACATTAGAGGGATAGCCCATAGGCTAAAGGAACACCGTGTGTGTGTGTGCGAGGTCAGGGGGGGAGTCCATATACTTATATATAAGACAAGGAAATTAGTAGTGGTTGATTAGAAAAATGTAAGTTCTGGGCATGATGTAGATTGTATAGAATAAGGGGTGGATAATGTCCTGGGTTCAGCTGGGATAGAGTTAATTTTTACAGGAACCTGGGAGGTGGGGGCATAGCCGGGGCAGCTGACCTGAACTAGCCAAGGAGCTATTCCATACCATGTGCCATCATGCTCAGTATATAAATGGGGAGCGGGCCGGGGGGTGGTCTCTGTTTTTGGTGGGGGAAGTGGCGGAGCGTCGGGTTCCGGGTGGTGAGCAGTTGCACTGTGCATCACTCTTTTTGTATACTTTTTCATTAGTACCGTTGTTGTTGTAATTTCTTTGTGTTTGTCCCAGTAAACTGCCTTTATCTCAACCCTCGAGGCTCCAGTTTCTTTTTCTTTTCTCTCCTCCGTCTCCTCCCCATCCCACCGGAGGGGGGCGGAATAGTGAGCGAGCGGCTGCGTGATACTTTGTTACCGGCTGAGCTGAAACCACGACAGATGCTAGTCACAATGTCGATTCATTTGTTTATATGGTGTCATTTTGTAAGCTCTTATATGCTCTATGTATTGCCTGTAGTTGCGTATCTCATCTCTGGGAGAGTGATTGGGATTATCATTTTGCTGTACTGGGCAATGTCAACTTGTGAAATGATTACATCACTGGTCATGAGGTTAAGCTTGTATCTGTATGAGGCAGCAGTGATATAATTTCCATACTTAGCACACCTTCTGTCGGATTTTATTGGTAATTACACCCAAACCATGGGGAAGTCGGGGGGGATACTTCCCCCCGTCCGTTCACCTCCCTTCTCTCCTTCCAACTAATTACAACAGCTTTTGAGAACTTTGAATATCCTTGGGATGCGCAAGCCAGTGTGCTGTTAGTGCTATGCCTCCTGACTATGTTTCAGGTCTTGTTTAGAGCTACAAAAAGGCTCTTTAAGAGGACAACCCAGAGATCTGCCCCAAAGCTGGATATTCATGGGTGGCAAGGCATGTGGGAGGATATGGGCAGGTATCTAGAGAACTTCTCACCTCCAATGGCTTGGAAGTTCACTCCCAAACAACTACAGAACCCTCATGAAGTGATAGAATATTTGAAAGGAAAATGCTGTGGCTATTCCAGAGACGTACAACTCACTGCACTGTGCTGGGCCCTTGCCATTATCTACCAAACACTGCTTGATATTAGGCAGCACCCTCAGGGGGAAAAGGGGGAAAGGATGGAAAACAGCGCAACAGGCACCGTGGCATCTCTGACTAGGGAAGGGGGGCATTGAAAAGGCGATTGGGAGAAAAATACAAGTTCTCACCCTGTGGAGGCGACTTCTGTCAGGTGTAAAGGAAAGATACCCCTTCAAGGATGAGGTTACATGTCACCAAGGCAAGTGGACCACCATGGAGAGAGGTATCCAGTACCTGAGGGAATTAGCCATGCTGGAGGTGATTTATAATGGGCAGTCACCCACAGATCCAGATGAAGTCCAATGCACACAACCCATGTAGCTGAAGTTTCTACGAAGTGCACCACCAACCTATGCCAACTCATTGGCAGTAATGTCCTGGAGAGAAGGCTATGGACAAACGGTGGATGAATTGGCTGGTCACCTCCGGCAATACAAAGGAAGTCTCTCTTCCTCCCTACGGGCCTGTGTCTCGGCTGTCGAGGAATTGTCCCAGGAGTTCCAGCAATTCAAAGTGGATCTGTCCTCCTCCTCACCTGTACAGGCCCGCATCGCAGTTATTAGGAGTAAGCGTTCCTCTGCCCAAGAGAGAGGAGAAAGAAAGTACTCTCGACGGGCTAACCTGTGGTTTTACCTGCGTGACCATGGAGAGGACATGAGGAAGTCGGATGTAGAACCTACCTCAGTCCTGGATGCACAGGTACGGGAGTTGTGAGAAAAAGCAACCAGAAAAGAGGATTCTTCTTGGAAAACTGCTGCTCCAGTTTCCCGTGAGCAGTCCCCCAGACGCAGTAGATGGGCTGATCTCATTTCTGATCCCCTTGAAGGGACTTCTGATTCACGTGTGCAGAAAGTGAGTAACGGATATTCTAACCAGGATTAGAGGGGCCCTGCCTCCAGCCAGGTGGAGGAGAGGGACAACCGAGTCTACTGGACAGTGTGGATTCAATGGCCTGGCACATCAGACCCACAGGAATATAAGGCTCTAGTGGACACTGGTGCACAATGTACCCTAATGCCATCAAGTTCTAAAGGGGCAGAACCCATCTGTATGTCTGGTGTGACAGGGGGATCCCAAGAGCTAACCGTATTGGAAGCTGAAATGAGTCTAACCGGGAATGAGTGGCATAAACACCCCATTGCGACTGGCCCAGAGGCCCCGTGCATCCTTGGTATAGATTATCTCAGGAGGGGGTATTTCAAGGACCCAAAAGGGTACCGTTGGGCCTTTGGTATAGCTGCATTGGAGACGGAGGAGATTGAACAGCTGTCTACCCTGCCGGGTCTCTCCCAAGACCCTTCGGTTGTGGGGTTGCTGAAGGTTGAAGAACAACAAGTGCCAATTGCTAGCATGACGGTGCACCGGCGGCAATATCGCACCAACTGAGACTCCCTGATCCCCATGCATAAGCTGATTTTCTGATTGGAGAGCCAAGGAGTGATCAGCAAGACTCACTCACCCTTTAATAGTGCCATATGGCCTGTGCAGAAATCTAATAGGGAATGGCGATGAACAGTAGATTATCGTGGGCTGAATGAAGTCACGCCACCGCTGACCGCTGCTGTGCCAGACATGTTAGAGCTTCAATATGAACTGGAATCAAAGGCAGCCACATGGTATGCTACAATTGATATTGCTAATGCGTTTTTCTCCATTCCTTTGGCAGTGGAGTGCAGGCCACAGTTTGCTTTCACTTGGAGGGGCGTCCAGTACACCTGGAATCGACTGCCCCAGGGGTGGAAACACAGCCCCACCATTTGCCATGGACTGATCCAGACTGCACTGGAAAAAGGTGAAGCTCCAGAACACCTGCAGTACATTGATGACATCATCGTATGGGGCAACACGGCAGAAGAAGTCTTTGAGAAAGGGAAGAAAATAATCCAAATCCTTTTGAAGGCTGGTTTTGCCATAAAAGAAAGTAAGGTCAAGGGACCTGCACAGGAGATCCAGTTCTTAGGAGTAAAATGGCAAGACGTGTGTCGTCAGATCCCTACGGATGTGATTATCTAAAATGCAGCTATATCTCCCCCGACTAATAAAAAAGGAAACGCAGGCCTTCTTAGGTGTCGTGAGGTTTTGGAGAATGCATGTTCCAAATTACAGTCTGATTGTAAGTCGTCTCTACCAAGTGACCTGGAAGAAGAATGATTTTAAATGGGGCCTTGAGCAACGACAAGCCTTTGAACAAATTAAACAGGAGATTGTTCATGCAGTAGCTCTTGGGCCACTCCGGGCAGGACAAGATATTAAAAATATGCTCTATACTGCAGCCGGAAAGAATGGTACTACCTGGAGCCTCTGGCAGAAAGCACCTGGGGAGACCTGAGGCCGACCCCTGGGGTTTTGGAGTCGAGGATATCGAGGATCCGAGGCTCGCTATACTCCAAATGAAAAAGAGATATTGGCAGCATATGAAGGAGTTTGAGCTGTCTCAGAAATGGTTGGTACTGAAACACAGCTCCTCTTAGCACCCCGACTGCCAGTGCTGGGCTGGATGGTCAAAGGGAGGGTCTCCTCTACACATCACGCGACTGATGCCACGTGGAGTAAGTGGGTCACACTCATCACATAACAGGCTCGCATAGGAAACCCCAGTTGCCCAGGAATGTTAGAAGTGATCACAGACTGGCCAGAAGGCAAAGATTTTGGAATGTCGCCAGAGGAGGAGGTGACGCGTGCTGAAGAGGCCCCGCTGTATAATAAACCGCCAGAAAATGAGAGGCAATATGCCCTGTTCACTGATGGGTCCTGTCGCATTGTGGGAAAGCATCGAAGGTGGAAGGCTGCTGTATGGAGTCCTACACGACTAGTCGCAGAAACTGCTGAAGGAGAAGGTGAATCGAGTCAGTTTGCAGAGGTGAAAGCCATCCAGCTAGCGTTAGACATTGCTGAAAGAGAGAAGTGGCCAGTGCTCTATGTCTATACTGACTCATGGATGGTGGCAAATGCCCTGTGGGGTGGTTACAGCAATGGAAGCAGAGCAACTGGCAGTGCAGAGGTAAACCCATATGGGCTGCCGTACTGTGGCAAGATATTGCGTCCCGGCTAGAGAAGCTAGTGGTAAAAGTACGTCACGTAGATGCTCATGACCCGCCTAGTGGATGAGGGAAACACTGTGGATGTCATCTACCTCGACTTCAGCAAGGCCTTTGACACTGTCTCTCATGGCATACTCCTTGAGAAACTGGCACCTCATGGCCTGGATAAGTGTGCTCTTCACTGGGTGAAAAACTGGCTGGATGGCCGAGCCCAGAGGGTAGTGGTGAATGGGGTGAAATCCAGTTGGCAGCGGGTCACAAGTGGTGTTCCCCAGGGCTCAGTGTTGGGCCCTGTTCTATTTAATATCTTTATTGATGATTTGGATGAGGGGATTGAGTGCACCCTCAGCAGGTTTGCAGATGACACCAAGTTGGGAGGGAGGGTCGATCTGCTTGAGGGTAGGGAGGCTCTACAGAGGGATCTGGACAGACTGGATTGATGGGCCGAGGGCAGTTGTATGAGATTCAACAAGGCCAAGTGCTGGGTCCTGCGCTTCGGTCACAGCAACCCCATGCAGCACTACAGGCTTGGGGAAGGGTGGCTGGAAAGCTGCCTGGCAGAGAAAGACCTGGGGGTGCTGGTTTACAACCAGCTGAATATGAGCCAGCAGTGTGCTCAGGTGGCCAAGAAGGCCAATCACATCCTGGCCTGTATCAGAAACAGTGTGGCCAGCAGGAGCAGGGAGGTGGTTGTTCCCCTGTACTCAGCACTGGTGAGGCTGTACCTCGAGTCCTGTGTTCAGTTTTGGGCCCCTCACTACAAGACAGACATGGAGGTGCTGGAGTGTGTCCAGAGAAGGGCAACCAAGTTGGTGAAGGGCCTGGAGCACAAGTCTTATGAGGAGCAGCTGAGGGAGCTGGGGTTGTTTAGTCTGGAGAAGAGGAGGCTGAGGGGAGACCTTATCGCTCTCTACAACTACCTGAAGGGGGATTGTAGTGAGGTGGGTGCTGGTCTCTTCTGTCAGGTGGTTGGAGATAGGACAAGAGGAAATGGCCTCAAGTTGAGGCAAGGGAGATTTAGTTTAGATATTAGGAAAAAATTCTTTACTGAGGGTTGTCAGGCATTGGAACAGGCTGCCCAGGGAAGTGGTTGAGTCACCATCCCTGGAGGTGTTCAAAAAGCACGTAGACAAGGCACTTCAGGACATGGTTTAGTGGGCATGGTTGATGGTTGAACTCGATGATCCTGAAGGTCTTTTCCAACCTAAATGATTCTATGATTCTATTCTATGACCTTCTCTTCCCCTTGAGGGTACTGAGTGGTGTTGAACAGGGCTCGATAGAGGTGCCCACTGTTCTAGGTACTTGCCCATACCACCCCACACACCCTGCCACTCATAATTATCCAGCCTTGGGGCAGATCTCTGGGTGATCTTCCTAAATAGTTGTTTAACCTTAAACAAGAGCTGAACCACATTCAGAAGCATGCTAATTCCTAGCAGTAGGGCTAGGACCGTGCTAGTCCCAACATCCCAGGAGTATTCAATTTTTTCAAAATTCTCAAACACCATTGTAACGAGACTGAAGGAGAAAGGAGAGGGGAAATGAGGTATCCCACCCATAGACTGGTTTTCCAAGGAGGAAAGATAAATGGTGTAATTATTAATAGTTTCCCACAGATGGCTCCCACAGTATAAAGGTGACAATGCTGACTGCAAATACCGGATTAATCCCACAGCCGATGACTTTATCATACCATAAACCAGTGTTATACAATAAATCAAAGCGAAAACATTAATCCACCTCCCACGGATGATAAGCAGCAGCAGAGGGACTACATACAGCAAGCGAGGTGATACATAACAGAGCTTTAAAAACCAGAGCAACAACGCTAAGAACACATAAATCAACATAGTGACCAGCGACTTAGACCAATATAATGAATGCTTATCACAAATTTGTTTTAACAAGGTCTGGTCAGATTTGTCATTATCTGAAACCTTCGTGCCCCACGTTGGGCACCAAAAAGGACTATTGTGGTTTAACCCCAGCCAGCAACTAAGCACCACGCAGCCTCTCACTCATTCCCCCAGTGGGATGGGGGAGAAAATCGGGAAAAGAAGTAAAACTCATGGGTTGAGATAAGAATGGTTTAATAGAACAGAAAAGAAGAAACTAATAATGATAATGATAACACTAATAAAATGACAACAGCAATAATGAAAGGATTGGAATGTACAAGTGATGCGCAGGGCAATTGCTCACCACCCGCCGACCGACACCCAGCTAGTCCCCGAGCAGTGAATCCCTGCCCCCACTTCCCAGTTCCTATACTAGATGGGACGTCCCATGGTATGGAATACCCTGTTGGCCAGTTTGGGTCAGCTGCCCTGGCTGTGTCCTGTGCCAACTTCTTGTGCCCCTCCAGCTTTCTCGCTGGCTGGCCATGAGAAGCTGAGTAACCCTTGACTTAGTCTAAACATTACTTAGCAACAACTGAAAACATCAGTGTTATCAACATTCTTCTACTAGGAAGACAATTAACTCTAGCCCAGCTGAAACCAGGACACCACTTTACTGCTCTATTGACAAAAGATGTATGTCTCTTAGAAGAAGTAGCTATGCCCATAATGCTCTTATGATATTAAAAATATGGTCACACAGTTGAAACATTTTAAAAAACAATATAATTATTGTTTGTATTTTTTATTAAATGGCACATATTGAAAAAGGCCATACCGGCTGTTTTATTTACTTGCTATCCATTATATTGGCAACATTATATTGACTTGTGTTGAACTAGAATGCCCTTTGTTATATAAAAATAGTCTACATATGTGATATTTGCTAGATTATGTCTTAAGATGTCAAAGTTACTATCAATCAATCAGCAATGAATCAGAACTGTGCTATATAGAATGAAGCAAGCTGTAAATTATGGCTTGAAAAAATATTAATGTAATGAAATTTCAAATGCCCTTGAGTAGGATACAGTCACTGGTCACAACTATAATTCTGTAAAAAAAAGTTTAATCTGTAACAAATTGTAACTACCTCTCTGCAAAGACTCTCTCTCCCTCCTCCATCTCCCCTCTTTTGTATTTTAGAATATATAGTATACACTTCCTAGATACGCATCTGTATTACTTCAAGACCAAAATAGCAAGCAATTATCTCTCTCTCTCCCCCCCCCTTCCTTCCCTCCCTCCATTCTTATATGTACAGTTTGCAGAACTATAAACTCAATCTGAAGATAGAAATTTGGAGATATAGGAAGAAGTTTTCTACACGCTGTGGCTCAATTATCCTACACTGACTGAATTCTTTTGCTTCCTTCTCAGCAAAAGGGGGACATAATGGCCAGCATAAGCTTTAACATTCCTTCTATATCAACTTGACAGGTGTATAGCTTTATTTTAGATAGGAGTATAGCTAGATTTTAGATGTCTTATCAGTATAATAGCACTTGGCTACAATATGCCATGAGAATGGCAATGTAACCACAGCTAAGACAAGGGGGGGGAACTTCCCAAGTAGAAACCACCACATGTGGAGGAAAGCAGAGGAAGATCTAGTTGATGAAGTGACATGGCAGCTTGATTTCCAGATGGGGAGGCAGAGTGCTGAGAATTCACTGGAGAGATTTTTAAAACCTGTTTGAAAACTAGTTGTGATTTAAATGGCCAGTACTAAAGAATGAAATCAAACTGCCTCCAGCAAAACTTGTATATATTCCAAAGGCTTCTTTAAAATGGTTTCCTTCCTGAATGGTGATTTTTTTCTTTTTAGCAGTCCTATTAGAGAGAGACCAGGCTTAATCTGCATGCCATCTTAATCATTCAATCACACTGCCATTTAGCTGAGACAGCTGCCTTCTCCCCTCTGACACTTGCACTTCTGATACATTTGTAGGCAATGGTCATATTCTCTCCTCGGCCTTAGCTTTCCTAGATTAAACAAGCAAACACTCATCGTCTCTTCTTGCAAAATAGATTGTCCATTCTCTGATCAGCCCATCTCAAAGTCAGGGTTAGAAATGAACCCTTTTGCTATGAGAATGTCTTACCACTGGCAAAATCAGAACTGGAACTGGATGTAGAGATGTGGATCATCTGCTAAAGAGCCATGACACTGAGCTGAAGGGCCAGTGAATCAGTGAGATTTGCTTATTTTCCACACCTTTTTCCTTTAAGTGACTGAAAGAATTGGAGACTTGGCTGATTGATAGATTCCTACC
Organism: Astur gentilis; assembly: GCF_929443795.1. Lineage (NCBI taxonomy): Eukaryota > Metazoa > Chordata > Aves > Accipitriformes > Accipitridae > Astur > Astur gentilis. Next base: position 17,448,070 of record NC_064918.1, on the reverse strand, counting down.
AAAGGAATATATAGGGCACTAATGGGAGCTAAACCCAAGTAAAATAAAATAGGCAAAAGTGACTAAAAAAGTCTGGTAAAGACATTAGATACAAGGTTATCATGTCTGGCTCAGAAAGTCCTTAGGCTGGAATGATATACCCAGAAAATATTCTCACATTTCTGCCACAGATGCTGACTATGAAGATTTTGACAGCTGAAGATGGCTACAGAGACGGATTTACTTTGGGTCCAAACTCGTATGGCAATTCCTATGTTATGGTAGCCTTCCAAAAGTGGGTAGTATGCTTTGCACAGGCAAATACTTAAGAATCGAAACTCTTACACTGCAAAAACAGCTTGAAAGGAGACAAACAGGATGGTCAGTTGCAGAAATGTTGTTCTGCCTCAGTCAGTTTTCTTATTATTCATGACAGCAGGAGAGGTGGGATTATGTGTGCAGGAAAAATTACTGTTGGATAGTTCCCTGATACTTAATAAAGTTATAACCTACTTATCCTGTATCCCCATGAACTTTCTGTTCTGTCCAAGGCAGTTTTAATAGGATTAGTCTCTCATTAATTGCATGAGAGAAGAAACTACTACCTGCAGTCTACAAAAGTAAAAAATGCGACAGAACCATCTTAAATCTGCCCAAGATCTGAGGAGTTGTCTGTCTTACAGCCATACGGGAGTGCACATCACTGAGGTCTCAGAGCAGTCAGCCCTCTGTCCCCAAACTGCTGCCAGAAGCCTCTGCTTATCCTTTTCCTCCATCGGCCCTTTCGTCTATTAGTTCATGTAGTCAAGACATTTCTGTCTGATAGTGATCACAGCACAGGAGCTTACCGAGGTAATATAGCCACTTCCTACACATCATATAATCCTGCATATGCCTCCAGGGTGTTGCCTGGGACTTGTTGCTAAAGTTACAGCTTTAGGAGCTAACCTTGTTTTATTCTATCTTTTTTTTTTTTTTCTTAACAGTATATTTGTGCTGGTGGCACCTCTGTGAAAATCTATTTAAGAAAGGGCAGAAAACACCAGAGGGCAAGAGGAGGAGGGAAACAGCAGGTGCAACACCAAGGTCAGTAGAGGAGGAGGAGGAGGTGCTCCATGGCAGAGCTGGCATACCCCAAAGGGACTGCAGCCTGTGAAGGGCCCACGCTGGAGCAGAGTGAAAAGGCAAGAGCCGCAGAGAGAAACCACTATGTCCCAATCCCAACCCCCAGGGCTGCTCAGTGCCTCACTGAAGGGACTGGGGATAACATGCTAGATAACATGGGGGGGAGGAGAAGAGTCTGGGGCGGAGTGAAGTTGAACCTGCAAAAAGGGGGGGAGGAGGTGCTTTCCCTAAGTGTGTAAATGTTTGTTTCTTTTTATGTTTCCCAATACCTGAATCAGTAACTAAATATTTATATTAAAGGGTAATAAATTATATTAATTATATTCATTTTCCCCAAGTCAAGTCTGTTTTGCCAGTGACAGTAGTTGGTAAGTGATCTCCCTGTCTTTATCTCAGCCCATGAGTTTCCCTTCTCTCTTTCTTCCTACTTTCTCCCCCTGTCCTGCTGGAGGGGCTGTGTAAGTGAGCAGCTGTGTGGGTGCTTAGCTGCCAGCCAGCACAAACTCACAGCAGTCAGGATTTGGGGAATAACATCTTTTACACAAAATATGGGTACACTATTAAAAAAACCCCCCACAGTTTCCAACCTGATCTATTTCTAAAGAAAGCCATTTTTACTGGGAAAAAAAGATTGTAAATATTGATGTAAATACTGGGAGTTTTTACAGCTGTTCAACTAGAATAAAATTACATTAATTCTTCATGAAACCCTTATAATAATTTGAATTTCCACATACTACTCAGCAAGAGTTGCAAAATTAATCATTTAGTGTCATAGCCAGATAACTCCACTTTTGCAGAAGATTAGTACTAATACCCATATTGGTTCATTGACTTTTAATGGTAAAATGCTAGGGAAGGTGATTTGGTTAGGTATTTGCTTAATAACACTTAATATAAACACTTGACATTTGTTTTTTTCCCCTTCTCTGCCTCATTCTAAATTAGCTATCATAGCAATTCCTGCTTCAGACTCTCCATAGGACTTTACCCTGGTTTCCATTTGAAAACCTTAATTTCAATAGGTGGGCTTAAAATTCCTGTACTTCCAAAATTACCACTGTTCCACTCACTGAGCCCTATTAACAACATGTGTCTCCACGTCCATTACTCAGCCCAGCAACAATCAATGAGCAGAAAAGAAACTACACAAAGGAGGTAAAGTCAGAGGGATTTTGTAACTCCAAAAGAATACTCATTCGGTTAAGAAAAAAAAAAGTTGGGTGGTGGGTTTTTTTTGTAACTTTGTGTTCCAGTTGCTGCTATGAAACTTTCCCTTCCTCTTTGGCTCATGGTGAATAACAATGATCAAGGTTTTAATTAAAGGACTAGGAGACATGATATAATAATTAAGAACAAGTTACAGAAAGATTATTGCAGAAAACTAAATCTCAAGTCAAAAGTAGAGCAATAAAAACACAGCACTTCAAAGTATGAAAATAAAAAACAGAGATGAAGAAACACTGAAATGGGAGAAAAAGGGAAAAGACATTGAGGAGAGGCCATAGTGATGAATTTAAAAATAAACGGCAGCTTTCACTGAATTGACTTAAAATATGCTTTTAACTAGTTATTAAAGGGTTTTATTTTAATTGTTCGTTTTTTCATTGAAAAGTCACCTTCTGCTTTCCAACTTTGAACTTGAATGTATATACACCCTAAGGCAGTGCTGAATCTAAAGGCTTCTCTAAAGACTCTCTAATGTTTGAGAAGCTAAGCATGTGTCACGGTAGAGACGGACACGACAAGTAATAGATCACGCAAAATGGCTACTTTATTGTTCTAACACACCTTTTTATCCCCTTCTTCAGAGTATGTGTTAGTATATGATTGGTTTAGTTAGTAACTAACAATTCATGATTGGTGAGTTTGTCGGGACGGTTCTTCTTATCACTATCTTGTTTTCGTACTGGTCTTCTCGGATCTTTCCAGACTTCTCAAAGATATACTACAAGCTGCTCAAGGTCGCGCTGTTCTCGAACTGTCAGGAATTCCGTAGACTCGTTGCATCCCCCGACAAGCATGGCAGAAGAATACCTGCCAGGGTGAGGACACTAATAAGAAATATTTTGTTTGTCTTCCTGTAATTTACTTCCATAGGAAGATTTCCAAACCTAAACTGTTAAGTTTAATCAGGTATCTAAACAAGAGTGATCCAGCTTTACTCAGAGGGTAGTCACAAACAGATCGTGTTTGCTGTTATTTGGAACTATATGTGCTCAGGCCTCTAAAATAAAACTGACTTTATTTAAAAACCACTCAAAGGATTTCACCAGAATCACAGACTCACAGAATAGCTGAGGTTGGAAGGGACTTCTGGAGGTCATCTGGTCCAACCTGCCTGCTCAGGCAGGGCTGCTTAGATACAATTATTAAAAAACTTAATATTAGAAAAAAAAGTTTTACAGTTTAGCCTCAATTTATGTACATTTTTCTGGATTTGATTTTATCTATTGTCGTAGTTTCAGCTGGGCTAGAGTTAATTGTCTTCCTAGTAGCTGGTACAGTGCTATGTTTTGAGTTCAGTATGAGAAGAATGTTGATAACACTGATGTTTGTCGGGGGATGCAACAAGTCTACGGAATTCCTGACAGTTCGAGAACAGCGCGACCTTGAGCAGCTTGTAGTATATCCTTGAGAAGTCTGGAAAGATCCGAGAAGACCAGTACGAAAACAAGATAGTGATAAGAAGAACCGTCCTGACAAACTCACCAATCATGAATTGTTAGTTACTAACTAAGCCAATCATATACTAACACATACTCTGAAGAAGGGGATAAAAAGGTGTGTTAGATCAATAAAGTAGCCATTTTGTGTGATCTATTACTTGTCGTGTCCGTCTCTACCACGACAAATGGTGACCCCGATGCGCCTGAGCGAACAGATCATCTAACGGCGATAAATCCAGCACTAGAGAGAAGTATACCAGCGGCGACGAGACCTGCGAAAGAGTATACCGGCAGCGAGAAAAGCTGCGGAGACGGAGCCCGGTGAAGCTGAGAGCAGTGGAATCTGCCTGGTCCGGACCTGAGCCTAGACACCTAATAAGGTGAGCCACCGGGGACTAAACTGTTAGAATGGGGCAGCAATTAACAAAAGAAAAGGAGACGATTTTGTCTACCTGGAAAGCCCTATTAAAAAGAAAAGGGGTTAAAACCCCAGAACAAAGCCTGAAATGGATTTTAATACGGTGTAAGATGCAAGGCTTTACAGCCACAACAGTTACTGCATTCAGTGTGGATGCATGGCAAGCAGTGGGCTGGAAAATGTTTGATGAGATCTCTAAAGGACAGAAAGAGCTCTGTAAGTTGGCGATCGTATGGCGTCTATTACGTGAGACCCTGAAGGAATGGAAAGCAGAATGTGATGCGAAAGATCAGCAAAAGAAAGATGAGAAATCAGAAAATGTTAGTAATGAAAAAGTTTCTGCTCAAGTAACAGCTGCGGCCGATGCTGCAATATCAGCAGTTGCGGGCAGAAAACCCCTCACGAGCAAAATCAGATCATACCCTTATTCACCTCCTCCTCCTATGCCATTAATTACTTTACCGGGCGAAGAGGGGCCCTCCTCACCTACTGGTGCGGCGGCAGAAGGGGTGACTCCATCAGCCCCCCCCGAAGAGAAAAATGTGGCGATTAACACTGAGCCGGAAAGCCAGGGCCGTAACGAAAGCCAGGGCCGTACTGAAAGTGAGGGCCGAAAGGATGGTGAGATTCAAACCGAATGTGAGGGCCGCACGGAAAATGAGAGCAAAAATGAAGCTGAGGCAGAAAAATCTCTAATTGACGCTATGCGATCCCTGCAGCTTGCAGATAAATCCATACCAAAAGAACCCCTGCCATGGACTCTCCCTCCGTCCACGGTAACTGTGGCCCCGAGATCCCCTGATCAATTTTGGGAGGGAGTTAGAAGATATGCTGCCGACTCCGGCAACTGGGATCTAGTAGAACGCCTCAGCCCGTGCTCTCTAACACCAGCATTTCTAAAGCCTCTAGATAACGCAGCAGAGGCTCCTGTTACATTTCCTGTTTTCAAAGCTGCTGCAGGCACAAACCGGCACGATGAGCACAATCCAATCGGCTGGAGAGTAGTGCAGGATTTGCAGAATAAAGTACAAAAATTTGGAATCAATTCTCCTGAGGTAATGCAGATTATTCGTATAATTAGCACAGATCTGCTGTGTCCATATGATATTATGCATCTAGCACAAGTGCTGTTTCAGCCCATACAATTGCAAGTATTTCAATCCACCTGGAGGCGGATGGCACATGCGGCGGCGCTGCATAATTCACGACTGCCACAGGGTGACCCGAGATTAGGCCTTGGAGAGGATGCTTTGCTTGGTGAAGGGCAGTATAGTAACCCTCAGCTGCAGGCTACATGGCCTCCGATGGCTCTCAAACAAGCCCAAAATATAGGCCTTATGGCGATAAAGCGAACAATGGATATGGCAGCTCTGAAGCAAAAATACATCACTATCCGCCAAGGCCCCACAGAACCCTTTTTACAATTTGTAGAAAAAATATCTGCTGCCCTGGAAAAACAGGTAGAAGATGCGGTCTTAAGACAAATGCTATGGAAACAGTTGGTAAAAGATAATGCTAATGAGGACTGTCAAAAGATCATACAGGCTCTGCCAGGAGATCCTTCTGTCCCTGACATGGTAGCTGCATGTTCTAAAGTTGGGACGCTGGTACACACAGTGACCACCATAGTGAATGCTATGAGAAATTCTGGAAAGTGCTCTGGGTGTGGCAGCGAAGGGCACATCATGGTAACTTCTCCACACAAAACATCACCAGGTAAACAACCGGTGCACCACTCACCAGAGATTACTTGCAAGAAGTGTGGGAAATCAGGACACTTTGCAAAACAGTGTCATTCCAAATTTCATGCTAATGGACAGCCGCTACAGGAAAACCACAAAATGAGTGTGAGAGGGTGCGCGAGGAGAACAAATCCCCTCCCGACAGCCGGCCAATTCCTCTCTGCGAACAATTGTCAGCTGCAACAGCTGGCTTAGCAGGGTTGGATGTATCCACCACCGACACAGTAACTCTAGCCACGAAAGACATCGTTAAGGTCCCTCTTAATGCAAGGGGTCCTATAGGACGGGGACTGAGTGCATTGCTACCGGGAAGATCAGGTAGCACGTTGAATGGAATAATCGTGCATGTGGGAGTTATTGATGCTGCTTTTACAGGTCAAATTTGCGTGATGATTTCGACCCCCTACCCACCAGTAACAATCCCTAAAGGTACTCGCATTGCTCAACTTGTTCCTTTTTCAAGTTCTATTTCAAAAGCAGAACAGTGACTGCGATGCGCTGGAGGCTTCAGCTCCACGGGACCCCCTCAGGTCTGCTGGTCTCAGACTGTCTCATCATCCTGACCACATATGACGTGCACACTGTCGAATCATGGAAGATCTCCGACTACAGTAAGGCTTGCAGGGCTCCTGGACACCGGAGCTGATGTGACTATTATTGCCGATTATCTGTGGCCGTCTACCTGGCCAACAGAGGAGGCTGGTATGGGAGTAGTGGGGCTGGGAGGATCCACATGTGCAAAGATAGCAGCCACTCCAGTTCCGATTGCCAATCCTGAGGGCCAACAAGCAGTTATTAAACCATATGTGATGGCAGCTCCCCTCAATTTACGGGGGAGGGATTGCTTGTCGCAGTGGGGGGTGAGAATTATCACAGATTTTTAACGGGGGCCACTGTGCTGCAGGGTGTTAGACAACCCATGCTTGTTTTAACTTGGTTAACAAATAACCCTGTGTGGGTGGATCAGTGGCCCCTACCAATTGAAAAAATTAAAGGCCCTGCAAGAATTGGTAGCAGAACAACTAGCTGCCGGACACATTGAACCATCTCACAGTCTGTGGAATGCTCCAGTGTTTGTGAAAAAAAAAAAAAAGAAAAAAAAAAAAAAAAAAAGAAATCAGGAAAATGGCGATTTTTGCATGACCTGTGGCAAGTCAATGCTGTCATGGCCATGATGGGGGCTCTGCAACCAGGCATGCCTTCACCTGCCATGATCCCTCAAGATTGGGAAATCAGTGTCATGGACCTTAAGGGTTGTTTTTTTTTACAATGCCACTAGCTTCCCAAGACAAAAAAAAAAAAAAAAAAAAAAAAAAAAATTAAAAAATTTTTGCATTCTCTGTGCCTTCTATCAATCATGCAGAACCAGCAAAAAGATATCAATGGAGAGTTCTGCCACAGAGCATGAAAAATTCACCAACCACTTGTCAATCGTTTGTTGCACAAGCTCTGTCACCTGTACGGGAAAAATTCCCTACTAGTTATAGTTATCACTATATGGATGACATTCTGTTAGCGTCAGACAACAAGGAGCAGTTGAATGGCATGAACAATTTGGCCATGAATTTGCTACAACAATATGAGTTAGTTATTGCCCCTGAAAAAGAGCAAAAAACAGCACCCTGGAAATATTTGGGAATGACAATTACAAATAAGCAGGTTGTGCCCCAACCTGTGAAACTTAACCCTGCAGTTAAGACACTCAGTGATGTACAGAAATTAATGGGATCCTTGAACTGGATCAGGCCCTATCTTGGACTGACCAATTCACAGTTACAACCTCTATTAGACTTATTAAAAAATTCCAATGATCCAACAGAACCCAGAATATTGAATAAGGAAGCGTTAAATGTAATTCACAGGGTGGAACAATGTATACACCGGAAATTTGTTTCTCAAATTGATCTGTCTCACTTGGTACAATTCTTTGTACTAATTGACAAAACTGTGCCATTTGGTGCTTTGGTGCAGTGGAATTCTGAGTGGGATGACCCATTACATATTTTAGAATGGATGTTTTTGTCATTTCTGGCCACAAAAACCTGCTCCTGGCTTGTTTGAACTTATTGTTGATGTAATCATAAAAGCCAGAAAACGATGTGTAGAACTAACAGGACATGATCCAGCTACTATTGTTTTACCTGTTCAAAATTGGTACTTTGAATGGTGTCTGGCAAACAATTACAAGCTGCAAGCGGCTATGGCAGGTTTTCAAGGACAGATCTCGTATCATCTACCGTCGCACCCGCTCCTGAAATTTGCTCGAGAAATACCATTTGGTCAGAAAAGCTTAAGCCAGCCGGAACCTGTGAAAGGCCCTACTGTCTTCACAGATGGTTCTGGAAAAACAGGTAAAGCAGCAGTAGTATGGTATGAAAACAACAACTGGAACAGCAAAGTAGTGTATCAAAATGGTTCTCCACAAATAGTAGAGCTGCGTGCACATGGCACACTGAAGCAGCAGCTTCAAAAACAGAAAGGGGGAATGATTGGGGAACCACCACAGGCATATTTAGATAACGTGGTTTATGTTCTTAGCTTTCTCCATTATGGGGATAATTCTTCTCTACCTCCTTTTTTCAACACTTCTCTTTTTTCAACACAGAATTTACAAAGAGGCATCAAAGTGCACATTAAAGATTTAGTTACTGGTCAGTGGAGTGGACCATGTGAGCTGTTAACCTGGGGGCAAGGTTATGCTTGTGTTTTTACAGATACAGGCCCACAATGGACTCCCGCTTGATTTGAATGACCATCATCATCTGGAACATCCCAGAGGGTGCGGCAATATGAATACCACCTCAGCCAAAAACTAAGTGTAGGTCACCTTGGCCAATATAACAGGTCAAGATTCTCTGTGCATTGCGACCGCATCACAAAGTCCATGAACCAATAGACAGGATGGCTATGACTTGTGCAGCGCGCCTGGCCAGCGAGCGCATGCATCATAGGTTGCAAATGAGGCGGATTTTTGGCACCCGCTGGCCACGTGTGCTGAAATCCATTCCTCTGCAAATGTATAAATACCGGGATTTTCCGAAGAGCATCGGACTGGTGTACGGCAAGGCCATCGTTGCCTCCGTGGGGACGCCCACATAAAGCTGGCACCTACCGATTGCTGGGCTGAATTTGCAGAGCAAGACGGCACAAGAATGTACAGATGGTTCATCTACCTCACAGTCCTCAGATGGACGTAGTCATGGATACCACCGCAAACCAAAGAAAACATCTGGATGACCCTGGCTGATGTGACCGGACAAGATTGCTTATACCTTAGTACAGCAACACCAAGCAATCCCTTTTTCACAGGTTTAATAGGGGGTTCCACTGACATCGACAAAGTTTAAGAACTTATTGATGGAGACCCCTGTGCAGCAGGTCATGGACTCAATGGATGGGAATGCCTGGTTTCCACGGATCGGGCATTAACCCTCATTGCCACCCCAGGAATCACAAATTCTGGGGTCCCTGAATACAGACTGGTGTAGTATTATCAGATTTACTGCTAGACATTGATAGTGTCAGACATGCTACGCTATAAAATAGAGCTGGAATTGATTTCTTGCTTTTAGCACAAGGACAAAGATATTTGAGGGTTGGGGATTATCTGGATGGTTGATATCTCTGCTCAAGACTGTGGGGGTAGTGATCTTGATTGTGATAACTATGCTTCTAATGTTGCCGTGTCTTTTCAGCCTTCTGCAAAGGGCCCTGCAGAGGGCAGCCAGTATATTTTTAGCACAAATACAAAAAGGGGGAATTGTCGGGGGATGCAACAAGTCTACGGAATTCCTGACAGTTCGAGAACAGCGCGACCTTGAGCAGCTTGTAGTATATCCTTGAGAAGTCTGGAAAGATCCGAGAAGACCAGTACGAAAACAGGATAGTGATAAGAAGAACCGTCCTGACAAACTCACCAATCATGAATTGTTAGTTACTAACTAAGCCAATCATATACTAACACATTCTCTGAAGAAGGGGATAAAAAGGTGTGTTAGAACAATAAAGTAGCCATTTTGTGTGATCTATTACTTGTTGTGTCCGTCTCTACCGCGACAGATGTTTTCAATTGTTGCTCAGTAGTGTTTAGACTAAAGTCAAGGATTTTTCAGCTTCTCATGCCCAGCCAGCGAGAAAGCTGGAGGGGCACAAGAAGTTGGCACAGGACACAGCCAGGGCACCTGACCCAAAGTGGCCAACAGGGTATTCCATACCATGTGGCGTCCCATCTAGTATAGGAACTGCGAAGTGGGGGTGGGGATTCGCCACTTGGGGACTAGCTGGGTGTCGGTCGGCGGGTGGTGAGTAATTGCCCTGTGCATCATTTGTACATTCCAATCCTTTTATTACTACTGTTGTCATTTTATTAGTGTTATCATTATCATTATTAGTTTCTTGTTTTCTGTTCTATTAAACTGTTCCTATCTCAACCCACGAGTCTTACTTCTTTTCCCGATTTTCTCCCCCATCCCAATGGGTGTGGGAGGGAGTGAGTGAGCGGCTGCGTGGTGCTTAGTTGCTGGCTGGGGTTAAACCACGACACCTCTGAAGCCTGAAAGGTCATGGAAATCTTTGGATCTGCCTATTCTGACAACAGGATTTGGAATATGAAGTTCATACTGTCCTTTATATGTGAATGCTTCAATCTGATAATCGATTAAAAAATAATCAGTTTTGTTTCTTATTAATGAAGGTTGTAGGTAGCGAGATGCTCCAGGAGACATTTCTTCTAACAGTCCCAATCTTTTCTTCAAGAATAAATTCAAAGGCTCAGGGCTGTGAGTTCCAGGATTATTCATTGGTGGCCCCACAGCAAAAAAGGTTATGAAGCCTCTGGTTCAATGGCTGCCACAGACTTTATTTCATGTCTTACATCTCAGTTGCTGTTTTCTCTATTATTATTATTATTATTAGATGATACCAACTAACACTGCCCTGAAAGGTATGTGAAAAGCTTAGCATGGAGAAGTTTTCTTGCTCTTGAATATGTCTTGGAATATTTACACTGTAATTTCTAAGGAAAAATATGTCAGATTACTTACAGATTTCTGATAATGATAAAGCCTATAAAATTTGCCAAAAAAAAAAGTTTGTAGAGCATGAAAACTTACACATTTTAATCTCATTCATTAATAATTTAATACATGCTTTTCTAAGTCATGAAAGATGCATGGTTTGTTTCCAGGGAAGAATTTTGTCCGCAATATTGGTGTCTATATGACTTTCCACCTGGATACCCTTATTCTGAATATGAGTGAATATTTTTGTATTTGTTTGTTTGGATTAAATAGTTTGGGAAGTGATATTGGCTAAACAGAAAAAGACTATATCTTTGTACAAGAAGAGTCCATTCACAAAAGGACGTACACTAATAAAAATATACAGGTTTAAATTCTGAGGGCCTGTTGCGGAGGATCCACAGGGGAAATCACGCACAGACCAATGTGATCAAGTGAAGTCCATTTACTACAACTTTCAGCACAGTTATATACCTTATGTGCTTGTGCACGTGCCTTATACAATAATCTAATTGGTACAATACCCCACTTTACGCGACACTATATTATCCTCTATTGGCTGTGCAAGCTTCTTCACGAGGTGTCCAGCAGTTACTTATCTCATTCTTCGGCATCCAGGAGTTCTTAGGCTCTTCTTATCTTCCTTTTCCCAGCGTACAAGGTCACAGCATCCTTGTCTGCTCCAGCACTTTGTAAACTTATGCTTCGTTCCCAGCTAAAGGCTGGATTGCTCACATGCCCTCGCCCAGCCAAGAAATCCTCAACAAGGGCCATCAGCTCATATCAGTTTAACTCATCTAAGGAACAACACGTAAGCAAGTTCCTCCTTACACATTTGCTAGAAAAGCAAGTTTTCTTCAGTGTTCAGCATGGTCTAACATTAATTCCGTTGGGTCCCATGAAAAAGCTCATGCTAATTTAGATGCTAATTTTAAACAATTAAAAATTAAGAACCCCAGCAGAGTAACACAGTATTGTTCAGATCAAAATAGGAAATGAGTTAAACAGATTTGGCCATTCTACTGAGGCCTTGGAAAATAAATCAATATATTAAAACTTTAGCTGAAACACTGCAGATTGTCTTCACTTCCACACAGGGCAAGGAAGAAAAATTCACTCAAAATCATGTTCACATGTTATAATCCATATGGGCAGAACTGCACTTCTGTCAGGGATGTCAAAGTATGAATTTTGCACATGGCCATCCCACATACAAGAGTAGGCAAACTCTCTGAATATGTAAAGCACCATCGTAGCATTCAGAGTCCCTAGGCTGGATGACTGCTACAATGTCAATGGACATGCTGCAACTACATTTCCCTTATGGAGGTGCTTACTCCATGTCTACAAATAAATTGTGATGGTGAAAATGTCTTGATGTTCTGCTGATCACAACCAATCCACAAATGGTCTGGAGATCGATCCCAGAATCACTAGTACTGGGAGGGGAGCAGCTTCTCCCTATGCTGAGACAGTGGCTACCTTGGCCAATACATTAGGTTTGAACTAGAATCTTCAGATTTAAACAGATTGAGGTGCCATCGCTTGAATTAAACACATTCCACCTAAACTTGAAGTAGATTTTCTTTTCTCTGTGAACTGGGCAAAAGGAGACCTGTCATATGAGACCCATCAAGTTACAGTATGAAATTACTTTGTCTTAACAGCAAAAGTAGAAGATATTAGTTCTAAAAAGAATATCTATTTTAAACCTAAACTAGTCTTTGACACTTTAACTAACTACTGGAACATAGGAAGATCAAGCAATAATGCAAAGACTGGGTAGGGACTCTGCAGCAGTCAGTATGCTAAGATGTGTAGGAGATCTTACTTTATTAGGGGAAGGAAATCAGACAGCATTTTGGGATTATTGCACCTCCCATTCATTTAGAGTATGTCACGAGTTCTTTAGCATCCCCTTGGGCAAGCAGTGAAGACAAAGAGCCACTTCCTTCTTAAATTCCAGCTTTTTCCACATCACTGATAAGAAACATCTTTGAATAAAATCTAAAATATAAGGCAGATGCTTTTTATTCCTTCTTCTCTCCACTGAGCAGCCAAAGCCCATCAGTATGTGCAAGTGGGAAAAATGGAACAGTCACAATAGCAATTAAGTGTATGTACAATTATAAATGCCTAAAACATAAGACTGGTTTTGCTTTTTTATCCTCTCCAGACACTTCAGAGTAAAAGTACCTCACTCAGTTTGTAACATAACTATTTTAAAATGTAATAGTGCATCCTCAGCTACACAGAAAAAACTATTTATTTACATTAGCAAGAGACAGAAACATGAAGCCAACACTCAAACATTTGTTTCAAGTATTTGTCTTAAAGCCTGCCTTTTAGGAAATAAACAACATTTAAATTCAGGTGCATACCAGACAGTTCAAAAAAACAACAGTCTAAGCTTTTGTCATAGTCAATAGCATTTCCAGGGGTGCCTAAAAAAGCTATAAGCAAAACTGAATGCAGCTCCCCAAGACTGGGGCAGAGTCACTGCTGCCAGAGAGATGGAGGTGGGACAGAGAGCTGCTGGGGGAGATGGGCTTTCTGCTTGAAGAAGTGGGAAGGGTGGAATGGGCCCACCCACCTGTTGGCTGAGCAGTAGAAATGGTACCCTTTTAAATGCTGGACAATGTTGATGGCATTAATCATTATTTTGCCTTTTCTTATATTAAGAAGTAGATGTGGCTGCATCATGCATTTAGCTACTGCTGGGTCTTCAATTAATATTTGCAACTTTTATTCCTGACCAGGCTGTGAGTTTGGAGAAGATCTAATTAAAAAAGCCCATCTTTAGGATGCCATTAAGATACATAAGCTGCTTTCCAGGCTAATCATTTGGGAGGTGGCCTGTTCGTTTATGCTACAGGCATTTGGTGACATTCATCAGCTCAGGATGTGGGTGTTGGTCTCTTTTTCCAAGTAGCAAGGGATAGGACGAGAAGAAACGGCCTCAAGTTGTGCCAGGGGAGGTTTAAATTGGATATTAGGAAAAAATTCTTCACAAAAAAGATTGTCAAGCACTGGAACAGGCTGCCCAGGGAAGCAGTTGAGTCACCGTCCCTGGAGGTATTTAAAAGATATGTAGACGTGGTGCTTAGGGACATGGTTTAGTGGCGGACCTGGCAGTGTTAGGTTTACGGTTGTACTTGATGATCTTAAGGGTCTTTTCCAACCTAAATGTTTCTATGATTCTAAATTAAATGATTCTAGGATGCCAGGACTGGGCAGGTGGCAGCACTCTTGACACGACAGCTGAGCATCAGCTGAATCAGGATCTGTGTAAAATGGCCAGGGTTAAGAGAAAGTGCAACCAGATTAAGGCAAAGGCATTTTAACTTCTGCTGAGATCTTCAGGTACTTGAATCATTTGATCCTGCCATAATCTGCCTGCAACAAAATCAAAAGAAGGCTAAGTGACAACAGTTGCAAAGCAAAGCTTGAAAACAGAAATCAGATGATATGAGGCAGCAATAAGCAATGCCTGAGTCTGCATGCACCAATGCAAAAGGATGGATTAGGCATTTGTTTCTCTAAAATAGTAAACCTGGCACCCATTGCTCCTCATGAGAGCTGAAACTGAATGATCAGCACCGTACTGCAAGTGAAGTGTGTGATGGAGATGTAGCATAGGCCCTTCTGTACCCCTGGGGAGAGACCATGAATGCAGATAGGAGCAGCCCCAGCTTGTCTCTAGGGCAGGAGGAGCTGAAGAAAACACACATCAGACTGTCACTCTCAGAACAAAGTGGAGACAATTCTTGGGTCTAAGAATTTATCATCTCCAAAGTAGTGAAGAGATCTAATGGTGTGATGGGTTGACCCTGGCTGGATGCCAGGTGCCGACCAAAGCCGTTCTATCACTCCCCCTCCTCAGCTGGACAGGGGAGAGAAAATATAACAAAGGGCTTGTGGGTCGATATAAGGACAGGAGAGATCACTCACCAATTACTGTCACGGGCAAAACAGACTCAACTTGAGGAAAATTAACTCAATTTATTACCAATCAACCAGAGTAGGGTAATAAGAAATAAAACCAAATCTCAGAACACCTTCCCTCCACCCCTCCCTTCTTCCCAGGCACAACTTCACTCCCAGATTTCTCTACCAAGCCCCCCCAGCGGCACAGGGGGACGGGGAATGAGGTTTACGGTCAGTTCATCACATGCTATTTTCTGCCGCTTCATCCTCCTCAGGGGCAGGACTCATCACACTCTTCCCCTGCTCCAGCGTGGGGTCCCACCCACGGGAGACAGTCCTCCACGAACTTCTCCAACATGGGTCCTTCCCACGGGCTGCAGTTCTTCACGAACTGCTCCAGCATGGGTCCTTTCCATGGTGTGCAGTCCTTCAGGAGCACACTGCTCCAGTGTGAGTCCCCTACGGGGTCACAAGTCCTGCCAGAAAACCTGCTCTGTGCGCTCCTCTCTCCACAGATCCGCAGGTCCTGCCAGGAGCCTGCTCCAGCACGGGCTTCCCATGGGGTCACAGCCTCCTTCGGGAACCCACCTGCTCCGGCGTGGGGTCCTCCCCGGGCTGCAGGTGGAGATCTGCTCCACCGTGGACCTCCCTGGACTGCAGGGGGACAGCCTGCCTCACCAGGGTCTTCACCACGGGCTGCAGGGGAATCTCTGCTCTGGTCCCTGGAGCATCTCCTCCCCCTCCTTCTTCACTGACCTTGGTGTCTGCAGGCTTGTTTCTCTTACATGTTCTCACATGTTCTTACATGTTCTCTCTCCGGCTGCCATTTCTGTCCGTCCCAACTTTTTTTC
Source organism: Astur gentilis (assembly GCF_929443795.1). Lineage (NCBI taxonomy): Eukaryota > Metazoa > Chordata > Aves > Accipitriformes > Accipitridae > Astur > Astur gentilis. The sequence continues at coordinate 17,432,341 of NC_064918.1, read as the reverse complement.
CTTCTTAAAAATGTTATCACAGAGGCGTTACCACTATCGCTGATTGGCTCGGCCTTGGCCAGCGGCAGGTCCGTCTTAGAGCCGGCCGGTATTGGCTCTGTCGGACACAGGGGAACATCTAGCTGTTTCTCACAGAAGCCACCCCTGTAACCCCCCCGATACCAAAACCTTGCCACACAAAGCCAATACAGATGGTCACTCCAAAGCAAGAGGCAGTGCTGTGGAGCACTTCTTTTCCTCTTTGTTCATAGAAACTGTTCCAAATATAATATGGCCAAAGACCAGCACAGACTTCGAATAACACAGCTTTCCTGAAGCTACAAACAATCCAGTTAAAAGCAATTCATAGCCAGCGTTACCACTTTCTGCTCCTATTTTAGCATTAGTGACTGAAAGTAGTTTTTCAGGGGAGTTGTTTTTGTTTTTTAATTAAAGCCACATGTAGCATATTGTAGAAAACACACATTTCTCAGGCATTTCAATGACAACTTCATAGAATCACACAAAACAGAACAGCTTACTTTTGTGAACATTGACACTGATCCTCAGTCTTTAGTTTCACTGCTGGGAGAGAAACTCCCAGAAAGCCTAAACTTCTGCTAACAGTAAGGCAGAAAAAATTGTTAAAAACAGCAGACTTGTAAATCAGGACATTAAATATTAGCTACCGTGTACAGTTACGCAGTTAAAGCTGGGCAGGTCAAAGGCCACTCTCAAAAACTAACTGGCCATCCATCCACATGGTCCACCAGGTCTCCATGAAGAGGCCACCTGAACCTGAGCTCCAGAGTGCAGAGCTGGGGGCACCAGGCTTGCCAACTGACCTGGAACAGTCTCCACAGGTCTCAACTTTCAATTTCAACTTAATATGGGCTGTGCCACAAGCACAGTTTGTCAGCAGATGCCCAGAGCTCTGTTCTTCCAAGCATGAGCCCAGCAAAGAGACTGGGTAGCAGAGGTGACTGCAGAACCAGCTGGTTTGTGTCAGGTAGCTTCCAAAAAGCATCCAAAGTAGGGCCTGAGCCTTGACCTTGAGGATGTTGATGAGGAATCAAGGAAACTGTTAGGAAAAGATTTTACAGCTAGCTACCTGCTTTGCAAAGTAATTAACTAATTTCTTAAATTTATAAATAGAGCATGAATATGGGAAATAATAAAAATGTTTGTAACTTTTAAAATTTTTTCAATCTTCTGTATTTCAGACACATAAGCATTTTCTAGTGAAGTGCAGACATCCCTATAAGAAATTGTCAATAAACCTACAAATGGCTTATGTTAGTTATCTTTCAAAGGCCTCTAAAGATTGATGGGTGGGAAATGTGCAGCAGAATTCCTAGCTTCTGTACCAGTGAATTATTTGCTGTCTGAATATATTTACATTGATATATTCATTGCATTTCCTGGAAAGCACAGAAAAGTGGTCAGCTATTGACAGTGAGCATTGATTGCATCCATACTGGGACCTGGTGCTCAAGAGATAGCACTGCAATGTTAGCTTCTGCAGATTTTAATCTCATTTTTGATCTGGCCCAAGAGTGTCCACATTAAGCACTCAGGTAGCTAAAGCAATTTTTAGGTTTCCTACTTTATCATTAGACATCTTGTATTCCTTATGTTCTGTCCATTTCCTCCAATTTTAGATACAGGAGCTTCTCAAATTATGTGTACCATGAAAAATAAGAGATAAATTTTCCACATGACTTGGGTCAAATACATCAAATATAAAATGTATTCTCCACATTCCCATTCCCTATACCAATCAGCAAAGTATTTTTACATTGCAATTCTAGTAGCAAGGAGAAACTCATAATTACAAATAATCTCTAAAGTTCTGATTTTATCAATCACAAAATGGTTACAAATTGGGCAAAATAATAATTCTTAATGTAGCCTGAACCAACTTTCAACTTCTATCATGACTGGGTCACTATTATTCTAAAGCTTGTTTGCTTTTAGTTGCTAGAGTAAAATATATGTGTCAGTAAATAGCCAGATGGGTATCACTGATGAACTGATAATATCAGACCCCATAGCAGCTGACCTTTTCTAAAGATGTCATGTAGCCATTAAACAGCCTGAGGAAAGGAACAAAATCACTAGTTTGTTGCAAGATGCAACTCTGAGTGTGGATTCAACATAATTTATTACAATTTCTGAGTTTCTGGCTTTCAAACGTAACCTGAACAACTGCAGACCATTTCTAGAAATGTGATCACATAAAATCAATTTATTCTTTATGGTCAACAGTATCCAAATTAAAAGTTAATTGATTGAGAAAGGCTGTGCTTAATTATTTGACAAAGCCAGGTAAGAGATCAAGTGAGGGAAAGACTTTATTAGCTGAGAATATACAATACCAGACGTGTATGAGTAAAATGATACTTAATGAGCAGCTACTGAATGGACTATCAGAGCTCTCATCCAATGTTATAGTGATTGAAGAAATTAGCAGAGTTGTAGCAGACAGCCATTTTTAAATGCTGCAGTTTATTCCCAATGTGCAAAAAAATCAACAAGTCTTTTAATTGTAATAAGATTTGGAAACATTTGAATTTTTTTCTTTGAATTATTAGCAGTTGAGAATGTTTTTATTGTTTCAAATGTATGAAAATGCTTCCCATATTAAATGTTCTCTTACTTTGCATATATTCTTCATAACAGTCAATAAACATTAACTTAATTAGAATATGCAGTGTTGCAGTAGATACAATGTCACTCACAGTCTTATCAGTAATTTCTTGCATTTGCTATTAAATACTTGATAAGATACAGCTTGTAATCGCTGTTTAAGAATTAATTACAAGGATAAGAGAGCATTAGTTTTGGTCAATGGATGTTGGGTTGTAATGAGTTAACTGGGATCATTGTTTCTGGGGCTGTTCATATCCCCAGACTTTTCACAGCCCTGGCAGAGGCTGACTCTGTATCACATTACACATGGATTAGATTTGTAGAAATCCTGTAACTCAATAGGCACCTGCCTGGCGTCAGGCTGCCTGCACTACCTTGCTCTGTAGACATACCTGGCATTCCACCCGTGCCTCCTTGCTGGCTAAGTGGGCTGGAGCCTGACTACCAAAACATTGGGGTATTGTTGGAAAGGGGAGACCCCCTTGACAGATGAGCAAAGTGTGAAGTTAGTCTTGCAATGCCTTATTACCTTCCTATGAAGTATATACACAGCTCTTTTAAACTTCCTTTATGCTGCAGTAATGTAGGAAATCAGATCTGCAGAAGCATTTGGGAGTAGCAGGGGATGGAGATACACTATAGACAGGGACAAAGCCAGTCTAACCCTGAGCCCTTCTGGCTTCCCCCCAGCCACTATCACCATGTTTGTTTACACTGACAGAGGAAGACAACAAAAACATATTTGGCAGTGCATCAAGAATGTGAAATGGCTTGATTTCTGGGAATTGTGCCAGGTATTATAAACCATTTTGTTTTAACACCTGTTCTTCATTTCACTGCATACTATATAATAATTAGTGGGTAAATGCATCAAGATTTTTTTTTTAAATTTGAATAAGAGTAACATTAAAATACCCATTTACAGCATTTAGGACTTTTAAAGTGAAACAGCTATCTCACTAATGAAAACTGAGTCATGTGATGCTTAAATAATAAAGGAAAATATCTAAATTTGTCATTAGCAGTTTATGGTTTGTATTCTGCAAATCTTAGTCTTGAAATCATTCAATCAAAGCTCACAATAAAGCTTACAGAGGCATCAGCAGATCAGCAGATCAGCCAACCTACTAACTTTTCATTGTTTTTTTTTAACATAGTTGGTGGTGGGATTTTTTTTTTAATGTGTAGTGAAATTTGAGATCCAGAACTACTCTTTCCTCCTCTTTCAGCAATTCATCGTCTCATCCTGGAAGATAATGAAAAGACTCCTAGCAATTTCATGCAGAGCTGTATGTGATTCTAACAACCTACTAAGGGCATTTAACATTAAATGTTAATAAAGCCTAAGGCTTATGTTAACATTAAAAGGTCCTATTTTTTTTAATGGAGAGGAGAAATTTGTGTAATGGATTACCATCACAGAATATATGATAGCAATTTGTGCACATACATATCTGCTTTAGAGTTTTGGCAAATGTTTATACAGACTAATGCCTGTGTCTTCTGAGTTTAGCGAGATTTTACTTCAGTCATCAGAGAGAATGGTGGAAAGAGGGTTGGGGACATAGTTCTGTTTTTCAAACACACTAGCAAGTACCTTAGGTGTTCAAGAAGACTGCAGGCACATCCTTTCCTAAAGCTGCAGTGTAGGTAAATTCCTGCCATCCAACTAGACCCACGTACCCTGCCAAGTGGCAGTGACTTGCAGTGATTCTGCCTGAGTGATGTGCCCAAACAGCTTCCATGGGAGGCAATGACTCTGCAGGAAAAGGTCTTGCAAGGAATACTTGCTAATGTAGGAATATTTGAGTGTGTTGCCTCTGCAGGTTTTTACCACTGCCCTCAGTGCATTTCATCCCCCACATATTTTTACAAAGGAAGCTCCTTTTTGACTTCACAATATCTAACAAATTGTCCTGGTTTTGGCTGGGTTAGAGTTATTTTTCTTCTTAGTAGCTGGTACAGTGTGTTTTGGATTTAGTGTGAGAATAATGTTGATAACACACTGATGTTTTAGTTGTTGCTAAGTAGTGCTTATCCTAAGTCAAGGATTTTTCGGTTTCTCATGCTCTGCCAGCAAGCAGATGCACAAGAAACTGGGAGGGAGCATGGCCAGGACAGCGGACCTGAACTAGCCAAAGGGATATTCCATACCATAGAACGTCATGCTCAGTATCATGCTCAGTATATAAACTGGGGGGAGTTGGCCGGGAGGGGTGGATCGCTGCTCAGGCATCAGTCAGCAAGTGGTGAGCAATTGCATTGTGCATCATTTGTCTTTTCTTGGGTTTTCTTTCTCTCTCTCTTTTTTTGTTATATTCCTTTTCATTACTATTATTATTATGTCGTGGTTTAAGCCCAGCCGGTACCAAAGCACCACGCAGCCACTCACTCACTCCTCCCCATTCTGGTGGGATGGGGAGGAGAATCAGAAAGGCGAAAGAAAAAAAAAAAGGAATCTCGTGTGTTGAGATAAGGACAATTTACTGGGACAACACAAAAAGAGAAGTTACAACAAGAAGAACGGTACTAATAAAAGAATATACAAAGCGAGTGATGCACAGTGCAACTGCTCACCACCCAGAACCCGACGCTCCGCCACTTCCCCCACCGAAAGCTGAGAGACCCCCCCCAGCCCGCTCCCCACTTATATACTGAGCATGATGGCACATGGTATGGAATAGCTCCTTGGCTAGTTCAGGTCAGCTGTCCCGGCTGTGCCCCCTCCCAGGTTCCTGTGGAAATTAACTCTATCCCAGCTGAACCCAGGACATATTATTATATTTTATTATTATTATAATATTTTATTTTACTTTAGTTATTAAACCATTCTTATCTCAGCCCACAAGTTTTACTTCTTTTTTTCGATTCTCTTCCTCATCCCACTGGGATCAGGGAGGAGTGAGTGGCTGTGTGGTGCTCAGTGGCTGGCTGGGGTTAAGCCATGACACAAATACAAAATACTTCTAAGCCTTGTACTGTGTTGAAGAACTTTAAACTTAGTATGGATGGCTTCAGATTAAGTTTTTACCTACGAGATTTTGAAATGCACTTTTAGAAATAATATCTGTATATAGGAATTATTAGGTAATACAAATGGATATTTTTCTCTTAATATAATTATACTTCTTATTACCCACTGCTCACCCAGCAAATAAAACTATGGCATGAAGTCAACAAGCTTCAAAGGAGAATAACCTTCAGTTCATTTTGTTTCTCTCTTATTTTTAATTGAGCACACACTCATGGAATTAGGAGGAGGGTGTATTTTTTTTTTCTGTTTCAATTATATCCAGAATATTTTAGTTTGCACACTTCTTTTATTACAGTGTTTAACTTCCTTCTACTATAATACATTTAGGGCTAGATAAAACAAAGTTGTTGGTGAGCAAAGCCTGATTTATTATGGAAATCACAGGTAGCAGCTAATGCTACAGCTAGTTCCCAAGCTGTGTGCGGGCTGATTAGCTGGCCAGCACTCCTGTGCCAATTGGCCAACAGCCTGCTGCCAAGAAGAATGTATAATAGTCCCTCAGTAGGAGCACTGATTTGGATCTCTCCTCTACTTACACTGATTTTCATGAAATTTACAGAAATGTAATTTTCCTTAAGTTTTCCACCACTACTGCCTTTTGAATTTCTTTGAATATGGCAAATAACAAAAAAAAGTATTAGGCCAGGGCAACCAGCAGCTAAAAAACACAACTGCATAAACCATGTTTCCAAGGAGAATCAGACTAAAAAACACATATGAATTAAAGAAGGTCATGCAGTAGTCTCAGTCTGAATGGCTAACATGAGGGTGCCCAAAATTCCACCAGCTTCAAGGAGTTTTTCTTTCTTGTTAGTTCAGTGGCACAATTTTCGTGCCAGATTCCTGCTAAGCAAATTGCAGAGAGCTTGTATGACTGAAAGGGCTTGAGTCTGAGTCTCTGCTGACAAGCTTGCTGCAGCTCCAATCAGGGCTTTATAGCTTCCTAAAAAAAATAAATGCTACCAATCGTAATAAATGTGAAGTGTCTCTGACAGGAAACCACTACCTTTTAAAATGAAACAAAAATTTGACAGTTTCACAGAAGACTTTTTTATCAGCTGAATACTTCTCAGCACATTGCTTAGGTCAAATTCAAATGTAAAATCATGGTATCTGAAAGAAACAAACTGTCAAGTGTCTTGTATAATACTCACTGAGTCCTCTTCTAAACAAGGCTAGTACTTGTGTAGTTTTCTTCATAGTAAAATGTAAAGACTTCTGAATTTTGACAATGGCAGATGAATGCAGGATGAAAAGTCCCTTTTTCCATTCCAATACTTCTGCTGAAATGGCTTTGTTGCAGTTTATGAATTCCTTTAAATATAAAAAGTCTGTGAACAGATTTTTGAATGAAATATTTTTTCAAGGCTGAATGCTAGCTCTAGCCCCATTCAAATAAGAGAAATTACTTCCCAGTGGTGTGCCAAATTACTTAACTATTTCAGCAACAGAATACAGTGATTCTTTACACCAGGCTTGTCATAGCCTTGATAGATGCTTTTGACGTGTGGAAAACAGACTCCACAATCAGTGAGATTGTAAAGTAGGTATGTTCATTCAGCGCTGGGCAGCACGGGGGGTAGTCCCACCAAAGTTGTGCGCGCCTGATTTGGCAGTACACTTTAAATTTATACAGTCAAGTGTTACATATACATAGAGTTTCGCAATATGCCTATACATAGGCATGACCTATCCCTGCTTCATATTAAAATTAGCTCCAAGAAGTCATTTCCATAGTCTCCTCTCAACTGCGCTTGCGCAGTGCCTCCTTATGGTGGTCGTCTGGGGGTCGTGAAGATGAAGGCTGTATGTCTTCTTCAGGGTGAACTCTTAACCTTCTGTCCCTGCGCAGACTCAGTTGTCCCTTGGCATTTGTCCAAATCCTAAGGCTGGTCTTGGCTGGTTCTTGGAGTCGACTGCTGCTTCTTATCAAGGACTATCTCCTGTCCCAGTCAGCCTCAACAATGCAAATGTTAAACATCACTTCTCATCCCCTTGGGCCGTGTCTACCTCTACTGAAACTTCTTTAACTTCATTATAAGCTAGATAATTATTAAACAATTCCTATCTACATTCATAAATCTACTATATCTACTAAGGTTCCTTTGGTTCCCCCGTCTCAGTCCCCCCTTTTCTAGAAAATAGTAAATTCTTTTACTATATCCAACTCTAGTATTTTAATGCATTGTTTCCTTATTTAGCATTCTCTCAAAATATTTTTTGGACTCAAGTTTTCATCAGAACTGATTCTTTTTCCATTCACTGTAAGAGTCCCCTGTACTCTTACAGCACCAACGCCACATTGAACCACTATGCAAAGGACTACAGACAAGAGAATGATGATTATTACAGTGACAAACAATTGTTTCAACCATGTCAAATTTGGCAATCAGGAGGTTAATTTTTCCCATATCTCAGTGAATCCCCATGAAGTGTCATCTTGTGACATTAAATGTACAAGTTGGGTTTGTTTCCAAATTTGAGAGAGATCTGTTTCTATTCATCTCTTTTGGTTAACATAAGTGCAGCAGCATTCATTAATTACAGTGCACAGGTCTCCTTGCTGCTCAGGGGGTATTTTAGTGTACTTTGTGAGGGACATGTTATTAAAAGCTGTTGCTATCACAGAGCTGTTAGAAAAGACTGTAGCAATTACAGGGTAGCCCCGTCCGAGACCCTTTGGAAAACATGAACATATCCAGCAATCAGTTTGATTTACTGTTTTTGCAATACTCTCGTGGAGTTGAACAAACATGTTCCCATCCCATGTTACGCTCCTTGTCCCCATGGTTGCCCATATTACCGTGTAAAAACTAAGTGTCCATCGGGTTTTGTGGTGACTTTCCATGGAGTTTTGGGTGACTTTTTCACTCTGGTGTGATGAATCCAAGCGTTCTGTTCCTTGATTCTGATTGCAGTAAAGGAGGTGAGTAGTACTTGGAATGGTCCTTCCCACTGTGGTTCCAGGGTTTTTTCTGTAAGAGACTGTACATATACATAAACCCCAGGTTGTATATTATGTACAGGTCCATCTAAACCTCTCCCTTGAGTCCCAGCCACGTTTCCTGATTTTATTGAGCTGTTTACTTAATGCTATCATGTAAGAGGTCACAATTTTGTCCCCAGCTTGTACAGATACCCCTTTCTGTATTTCATAGGGTCTTCCATATAACATTTCAAAGGGGCTCAGTCCTTCCCTTGCCCTTGGTCTTGTTCGTATACGCAAAAGGGTTAAAGGGAGAGACTGAGGCCATGTTAGATTTGCTTCTTGTCCTAATTTCCCAATTTGCTGTTTGATTAAGTGGTTCATTTTTTCCACTTGACCACTCGACTGGGGGTGATATGGAGTATGAAGCTGCCAATCTATACCCAAATGGCGGCTAATTTGTTGTACTATTCTTGAGACAAAATGTGGTCCTCTGTCAGAGGATATGGTTGCTGGAACCCCAAAACATGGTATTATTTCTTGCACTAATATTTTAGTTACCTCCCAGGCTTTAGCCGTTCTTGTTGGGAATGCTTCTGGCCAACCTGAAAAGGTATCAGTTAATACTAGTAAATATCGATACCCCCCTTTTCTTGGAAGTTCTGTGAAGTCAATTTGCCATTGCTGTCCAGGCCCATTGCCTTTCCCAATCTGACCCATTTCTAGTTTGGGGGTATTCTTAGGATTAGTCCGAAGGCAAAGATCGCATTGTTGAGTCACTTGTCTCACTGTGGTATATAAATTTCTAGCCACAATTTCTCTTATTAAATGTTTATACAGAGCCTCTGTCCCCCAATGTCTTTTCCTATGTTCCTCCCGTATCAAATGCCACAGTAAGCAAGAGGGAATGATTAGTTTTCCCTGTGGGGTATGAGCCCACCCTTCTTCATTATATGACCCTTCTAAATCTGTAATAAGTTTCTGATCTTCCTTGGTATATTCTGGCTTACCTTCTAGGGAGATTTGTCTATCAGGAATTAAAGCCCCTTCTATTTTTACCTTTGTTCTGGCCACTTGTTTTGCCTCTCTGTCCGCCAGTTCATTTCCTTTTTCCAAATCTGAGCTCACTTTCTGGTGTGCCTTAATATGCATAATTGCTACTTTCTTAGGGAGCTGGACAGCTTCCAGTAACCAGAATTTCTTCTGCGTGTTTGATATTTTTCCCCTGGGAATTCAATAGTCCTCTCTCCTTCCAAATTGCTCCATGTGCATGTACAACTCCAAAGGCATATTTTGAGTCTGTATAAATGTTCACAACTTTGCCCTGGGCCAATTCCAGGGTGCAGGTTAGAGCAATTATTTCTGCCTTCTGTGCGGAGGTGTTCATGGGCAAAGCCCCGATTCTATTATCTCTTGGCTGGTGGTGACAGCGTATCCCACATGTCGATAACCATTTAGGATGTAACTGCTTCCGTCTGTGAACCAGGTTCCTCCGTTTTCCATGGGGCTGTCTTTCAGGTCTGGGCAACTGGCGTATGTTGCTTTGATGGTTTCCAAACAGTCATGATGTACCGGTTCTCCTGTGTTCCCGCTGAGAAAAGAAGCTGGGTTGACAATGTTAGTGACTACAATCTCCACGTCATCCTGCTCTACCAATATAGCTTGATATCTCAGGAATCTTTGTGGAGAGAGCCAGTGTCCACCTTTTGCTTCCAGTACTGCTGATACTGTGTGAGACACCAGAACAGTCGTTTTCTGGCCCAGACTAAACTTTCGGGCTTCCTGTATGTTCAGTATCACAGCTGCAACTGCCCGCAGGCGTCCAGGCCAACCTTTTGCAGTCGTGTCTAACTGCTTAGAGAGGTAGGCAACTGCCTGTCGATATGGACCCAGGTTTTGTGCTAATATTCCCAGGACAATGCCCTGCTTCTCGTGGGAGTAAAGAAGAAATGGCTTACTTACATCTGGGAGTCCCAAGGCCGGGGCCGACATCAAAGCCTTTTTCAGTAGCTCAAAGGCTCGTTCGGTCTCCTTGTTCCACTCAAGGTGTTTCTGCTCAGTGGCTGTTAGCGCATACAGTGGTTTAACAAGCAATCCATAATTACAGATCCACAATCGGCACCACCCTGTCATTCCCAGAAAAGTCCGTAACTCTTTCACTGTCTGAGGTCTCTGAGTTTTCCATATTGCCTCTTTACAGGCTTGTCCCAAAGTTCTTTGTCCTGCACTAATTACATAGCCCAAATAATTCACTTTGCGTTGCATTACCTGTGCCTTTTTCTTGGATACCCAGTACCCTTGAAGTCCCAGGAAATTCAACAGACTCACTGTCCATGTCATACAATCTCTCTCTGTCTTGGTGGCGATCAGGATATCATCCACATACTGTAACAGATTCCCCTCCTCAGACGGGGTTTCCCAGGATTCTAAAGTCTTTCACAAACTGATTTCCAAAAATAGTAGGACTATTCTTAAATCCTTGTGGCAACACCGTCCAAGTGAGCTGGGTCTTTCGACCACTCTTGGGGTTTTCCCATTCAAGTGCAAATAATTTTTGGCTGGCTTCATGGAGAGGGAGGCAAAAGAAAGCATCCTTCAAATCTAAAACAGTAAACCAAGTTAATTCAGGTGTTAATACGGTTAACAGGGTATATGGTTTTGCCACTACCGGGTAAAGATCTTCAGTTATCTTATTCACCGCCCGTAAATCCTGGACCACCTGATATGACCCATCGGGCTTTTGAACAGGTAATATAGGGGTATTGAATTCAGACTCACACTCTTTTAGTAATCCCAACTGCAAAAATTTTTCTATCACCGGCCGGATTCCTTCTCTGTCTTCCTTCTTTAGGGGATATTGTTTAATTCTTACCGGCTTTTGGCCTTCCTTGATCCTAACTTCAACAGGGGGGGCACTTTTCGCTCTTCCAGGTGCATCGGTAGCCCATACCCCCGGGTACACTTGGTTTAAGATGTCCTCGTTAATGTTTCCTTCTAGGGGGACACTGGTTAAGGTTAGGCTCAATATTTGAATATATTCTTGATCTTTTACCTCCAGAGTAATTTCTCCCTTTCCGAATACAATTTTTGCTTCCAATTGTTCCCACAAGTCCCTTCCCAGAAGTGCTTTTGGGGAATTGGGTATATATAAATATTTATGAATGCCCCACTGTTTTCCTAATTTATATTCTAAAGGTTTACAAAAATATGCCTTTTCACTTTGGCCAGTCACTCCTTTCACCATGACATAATCATCTCCCAGGGTCATCAAAACTTGGTTCAGAACCGAGTATATTGCCCCCATATCTACCAAGAATTCTATTTCTTGTTGTGTTTTCCCTAGCTTAATTATAACCAGTGGATCCGCTAGGGTAGATTCCCCAGGTTCCCGTCAATCTCCCTCCACATGGGCTACTGTTCTTCCTGTTTGAGCCCTCTGATCCTCCTTCTTGTTCTTTGGGCATTCCTTTTTCCAGTGACCAAATTTCTTACACAAAGTGCATTGATCCTTGCCTAGTCGGGGCAAGTCTCATCTAGGCCCTCTCCTTCTTTCTTCCTGGATAACAGCCATTAATTTTCTTTGCCCCTGCCTTTATCCTTCTTCTCTGTTACTAAATACTCTCCATGCTTCATCCAATAATATTTCTAAATTCCTACCCTCTGTAGGGCGTAATTTCTGAAGTTTGAGCCTTATATCCCCTGTAGATTGACCCAAAAACAGGGAGACTAATTGTTGTATTCCTACCTCTGACCCAGGATCCAGCAGTGTGTTGTGGAGCATTGCATCCCCCAATCGATCCAGGAATTCGGATGGAGACTCGGAAGGACTCTGTTTAACTGCATATAAAGCTGACCAATTTATAATTTTGGGGATTGCCCTCTCCATTCCTTTTGTAATCCACTCCTGATACCCCTGCAATCTTTCCATATGTGCAGATCTATTAACATCCCACTTTGGGTCTTGGAGAGGGAAATATTCTTTAACGTCCCCTCCTGTGATCTTATAATGATCTTCAGCAAGGTTCCCTGCTGTTTTTAAAATCAGCTGTTTCGCTGTCTCAGTCATATATTCCAGTAATAGCTGTATATCCTTCCAATCAGGGTTATGCTGTTTTACAATAAATTGGAAATGCCTAGCTACACTTATCAGATCTCTCCAATAATCTTTTGCAACCTTTTTCCATTCCCCTAGGTCAGCAGTAGAAAAGGGTACTTTGATTAACATCGTCCCACCATCTGGCCCCACCGCCTCTCGGAGAGGGGCTTGTAAAGCTGTTGAGGTAGTTTTCTTCCTAGTACGGGAAGATACAGGACTGCTCGGGGGGGTTGGAGTTCTATCCGAGTCTGCATCCTGTTCCTGTGGTCGAGGGGGAGGCTTAAACAAATCAGTTAGATCTTGTTCTGGTACCTGATGAATTTTATTTGTCTTTGTACATCTTTGTCCAATACTACATGCCGAACAACACCGCCTCAGTTTACCCCTAAGCTCCTTGTTGTTTTCTCGCTCAACTGCGAGCACCATGGGGTCCTGTGGGGGTACCATTCCACAGTCCCTTTGCCACTCTGGATGGTTTCAGAGGGTGAAAAACATGTCTGCATATGAAACTTCATCCCATTTTCTTTCTCTCCTTAAAAACAGCATTAGTTGTAATAGAGTATTATAATCTGTTGACCCATTAAGTGGCCACTTAGCATCACCTTCTAACTTATATAACGGCCACCATTGATTGCAGTACTTAATAAGGTTCTTTTTATTTTCCGTACCTCTGGTCCCAACAATATCTTTCCAGTGGGTAATAACACAACCCAGAGGACTCTTCCTCAATATTGCCCCTTGATTGTTTCCCATTTTATAACTTCTCCTTTTAATAAGATTCCATGCAAATTGTTTCTTACACCTCTTTATAGAATTCTCCCAGTTTTCCTCTCACACATCCCGAATTTCTGGGATTAAATTTTCCTTTCCACACACCAATTTCACTATTTCTGTTATCTTTCCAACCACAAACAATTCAAACTGTGTACGTAGCCCGTCCCCTCTTATCCCAGGGAGTCCAGACCCCACACTCAGGGCATTCAATATCCCCACCATAATCTATTTGCAACCTCTGTTTACACCACACACATTCCAGGACATATGAGGGCATACACTCATTTCCTGGATGTAAAAGACACCATTCAAATACCCACATTTCTGTGATGCACCATACAGGGACTTTCTTATACCAACACCACAAAATGATTAAGATAATCAAACTCAAACTTACAATTACAACTCTAACATATAAATTCAAGTTCCAAATCACCAGTGAGTCACACTTCGTTCGTCTCCAGTTGTACCCCTTGTGGAGTTACGAAACTGTGGATCAGAACTCCACACACGCTCCGCAGCTGAGCTGTGTCTCTTTTACTCAAACATTCAATCCACAGTTTTAGATATTTACACATTAACAAGCATATATACACATATGAATCTCAACATAACATTTGCACATTCTCACACAAAATCTTTAACATTAAATTTCCAAACATTTATATCATACAATCATCACTCCAGTTGACAACCTTTCAGCAGCTGCAAAAATGTACCAAGCGCAATTGCGAGGGGGTGCGCTTACCCTTCTCCTGCCTCTTATATACCAGTCATCAACAGGTCCGTCCTGGCTCCCGATACTGGGATGCAGCGATCACCCCGGATTTGCTCGATCTGCCCCCAAGATCACTAGTGGCCGCTCTATCGGTCAGCAAATCCCCCTTTGTTACCATACAGGGTACCGTCCTCCCATACGGGGACTACGCTGCACACCAGATGTCTCTGCGCGATTTACCAGCTGCCCCAGCCCGTACTTTTACAGGCTCCCTCTGTGACACATACTGTTTGGTCCGTGGCTTCAGGAGGTTGTTGTCTGCTCCCGTGGTGAGCGGCTGGCAGCGGAGGCTCCTCTGAGGAAAGTACTCAGGGCTCGCATAGGGGCGTCCGCTCCGCAGTTGGTCCCGCAGCCTAGCAGAGAGTCTCCTGGCTGGCTCGCCAAACTGACGTGTGGAAAACAGACTCCACAATCAGTGAGACTGTAAAGTAGGTATGTTCATTCAGCGCTGGGCAGCACGGGGGGTAGTCTCACCAACGTCACCTGACTCGGCAGTTCGCTTCAAATTTATACAGTCAAGTGTTACATATACATAGAGTTTCGCAATATGCCTATACATAGGCATTACCTATCCCTGCTTCATATTAAAATTAGCTCCAAGAAATCATTTCCCTAAGTTCTTCCCAACTGTGCCGTGCCTCCTTGTGGTGGTTGTCAGGGGTCATGAAGATGAAGGCTGTATGTCTTCTTCAGGGTGAACTCTTAACCTTCTGTCCCTGCGCAGACTCAGTTGTCCCTTGGCATTTGTCCAAATCCTAAGGCTGGTCTTGGCTGGTTCTTGGAGTCGACTGCTGCTTCTTATCAAGGACTATCTCCTGTCCCAGTCAGCCTCAACAATGCAAATGTTAAACATCACTTCTCATCCCCTTGGGCCGTGTCTACCTCTACTGAAACTTCTTTAACTTCATTATAAGCTAGATAATTATTAAACAATTCCTATCTACATTCATAAATCTACTATATCTACTAAGGTTCCTTTGGTTCCCCGTCTCTTTCATGTCTCTAATTTCTGAAATCTGCATTATCAGAAGCATTTTTCTGTTGCTGAATTCAGTTGAAAAGCCAATAACTCACCTAAATAAGTACAGCTAAGTACGTTTTCCAAGCCTGTAGTTTTGAATTCCAAATCTCTAGTGTTTATTAAATGTTTGTGTAAAAATAATTAAAAAGAAATATATACATGTAATTAATTATGGCCTAGATAACACTGTTAGGAAACTATTATTGGAACTGAGCAGGTAAATTAAAGTGACTCTGGATTCTGTGTTTTCCCCGAAATTCTACAAGAGAAACTAACTCCAGCCATGGATGTTCTAAATTCTGCACTTTTAATAGGTACTTGTGCAAAGATTGAACTAAAATGCATTAAGCCAGTAACAGTGATCTTAAAGAGTCTTTTTTAGCAATTCTAGAAGTGACTAAATTTTTATAGATACATATTTTTACTATATTTTCCCTGATTATCTGGTTTTGTACCTTTACATTACTGAGAATCTGTATGAGTGAATTGGTGCCATAGTTGTGCCAAGTCTAATTGGGACTGAAACTACAGTGCATTAGCTACAGGTCAGAAACCTCCACCTGAGTCCCATCTCCTTCACACTTTAAAGCCCTACTTTACATTACAGAATTTACAGCTTGACTTTTCCTGGGGAACTCTAGGGCCACATTTTGGCAGCCTGGGTTGTCGCGCTTCTTTCAGGCAGGATAGGGCAAATTATAGCTGATCACCACTCCTCCATTGTGAGCTGCTGCCACTCAGTCAATACTGTTATCAGGGAACTGAAGTAAGGATTGAGGAGAGAATTTCCTTCCCTCCCCAACCCCTCTCTGTTTCTCAGGTTTCAGAATACTTTCAGTGAAGAGAGCCTGACTTAAAATAAGATTTACAAAAGTTATTCTTTAGCTTATGTTCCAACATGGTTTTAGTCTCCTTTCTCTCGCAGCACCTACAATAGACATTGTCAGATTCAAAGTTCAGACAAAAAGCAAGTGGTGGCTAGCATATTTTTTTTAACCACATAGAATCATAGAAACATTTAGGTTGGAAAAGACCCTTAAGATCATTGAGTCCAGCCATAAAACTAACACTGCCAAGGCCACCACTAAACCATGTCTCTAAGCGCCACATCTACATGTCTTTTAAATACCTCCACGGATGGTGACTCAAACACTTCCCTGAGCAGCCTGTTCCAATGCCTGACAACCCTTTCAGTGAAGAAATTTTTTTCCTAATATCCAATCTAAACCTCCCCTGGCACAACTTGAGGCCGTTCCTTCTCGTCCTATCACTTGTTACTTGGGAAAAGACACCAACACCCACCTCGCTACAACCTCCTTTTAGGTAGTTGTAGAGAGTGATAAGGTCTCCCCTCAGCCTCCTTTTCTCCAGACTAAACAACCCCAGTTCCCTCACCCACTCCTCGTGAGACTTGGTCTCTAGACCCTTCACCAGCTTTGTTGCTCTTCTTTGGACATGTTCCAGCAACTCAACGCCTTTCTTGTAGTGAGGGACCCAATGCTGAAAACAGTATTCAAGGTGTGGACTCACCAATACTGAGTACAAAGGGACAATCACTTCCCTGCTCCTGCTGGCCACACTGTTTCTGATACAAGCCAGGATGTGATTGGCCTTCTTGGCCACCTGGGCACACTCCTGGCTCATATTCAGCTGGCTGTCGACCAACACCCCTAGGTCTTTTTCTGCCAGGCAGCTTTCCAGCCACTCTTCCCCAAGCCTGTAGCGCTGCATGGGGTTGTTATGACCCAAGTGCAGGACCTGGCACTTGGCCTTGTTGAACCTCATACAATTGGCCTCAGCCCATCGGTCCAGCCTGTCCAGATCCCTCTGTAGAGCCTTTCTACTCTCAAGCAGATCAACACTCCCAGCCAACTTGGTGTTATCTGCAATTCAGGGAATAAGGAGAGCCCTCCCTTTGAGTCACAAGGTTCAGAGCAGACCCCCTTGCTTTCTAGACTCCTTCTCAGAGAAGGGCCCAGGGGCGGCTGGATCCACTCTTAGTCTCAGACTTGGTCAACGGTTTTATATCTTAAAGGGATGAGGTGTAGGGATTATGAAAAAGGACAGAGAGAACAAGACAGAGAAAAAGGAAGAGAGAAAGATTTCACTGGCCCTGGGTCCAGCGTTGATTCAGTCAGCTGAGGGGTCCAGTTCCGGGTCCAGTTCCAGTAGGCTTGTGCACCTGGGGCTTCAGTTTGTGTCCTTTTATCATCCTTGCCCCTCCTTTGGGTGGGTGCTTGAACTTATTAGGCTAATGAGCAGTTTGTGAGCCTTTGGGCTTGGGGGTTGTTTGTGGAGTAACTTCTTCCCTGCAGACACGGCCATTGTTTGATCTTTGTATCAGAAGAGCTTATCAGAACAGGGAGCTGTGCACCCTCCAGCACACCCTCTCCCCCCTGTTGCTGATGTCTGAGCTGATGGGCTTTTCACCTGTGGTTCCTTGCTGTGCAGGGTTTGTTGTTATGCAGAGTTCGTCTGCAAGCAAAACTTGTCCCACCACAATGTTTGAGACATTAACGCTTTCAGTCTCTCACAACGGTTTATATGGCAGGAGAAAAACAACATTATTCCCACCCCCTCATTTTTGTAAGGCTGAACAGCACAAGCTTTCCTCCTTTTTCAGCTGAAATATAAGAAAACCTGGGAAGAAAGTGCCAGTGAATCAAGGAAAGAATACTGTTTGAGGGTTAACAGAAATTTGCAGAGAAAGCTTTTAAGAGAACAGAGAGAAGCAAAAGCCTCCTTGAAATATCTGCAACACTGTCATAGTTGGGGTCTTCTGTGCAAACATTGTCTCACTGAAACTGTGTAGATAGCTGTCCTTTCATGTGCCACCATGTCTTTGACCCTCAGATCATGGTTAATCAGACTAAATCTGCACATTAAATTCAAGAGCAAAACACAACAGTAGTGAGTCTGGTGCAAACACCCTACCACAGTCCCTATTTAATTTAGCTTTTCTGGGAGGAAAGAAAGTTTATTCACACTCTCTAAATACCTGAGTTAGTTTATTAAGATGGAAGGAGTAGTAGTCAGCAGAGAGATGGGTGCTGTGAACCACCTTCTGCACTGAGGATATCTTTATTTTTAACGGTGAAGCACTGGACCAGACCCAGAGATGCAAGTGTGTGGGATTGTGCATCAGGTTTTTCCCTTAGCCTTCACTCCAGACCTCCTGCAGGACAATTAATATACGTGAGATGTGAATGACCAGGCAATAGGACCAGTACAAAACAATGGCCAAATCAACTCGATAGTGTAGGCAAATTCATTGATATCTAGCTCTATTCTCCCATATAGATACTTCTGCAACTACTTATTCTAAGTCTTGATTTTTATTGCTCCACAGAGAAGTGTTACCTCTTGAGACATCTTAGGAAATCTGTACAGCAGTCTCATCTTTGCTATTAAGTCAGCACTTTCCATTTCCACATTTCTTCTTCCAGAATGTACTGCATAACACTCTATTACTGATGAATATTTTATTAATAAACTGGAGCTAAAAATGTATTTGTGCCACTCAAGGCCCAAGAAGTATCTCCATTTATGATTTTATTGTATTGCTGTAACATCTGGAGAATCTAAGCAAGATTAAAACTTCACTGTTGTCAGCACAGTACGTTGTCAGACTTAGTTTCTTCCTCATGAGCATTAAAAAGATAAGCAGGGAATAGAAATACATAAAGGATCTTTGTGACATTCATGGAAAAACTTTAAATATAAATATATATAAATAGATAGACAGACAGAGACACAGATTCACAACTCCACTCAGAATTTCAGCGATGATTTAGAAAAGAATGGGGAATAACATGAGCAAACCAGAAAAAAAGGGGAAAAAAAATAATTCCAGCATGAGAAGTACATGCAGTCTTCAATCTTATCGTGTCCTGTACTTGAGTGGAAGATGGACCTCCCAGCACTGTAGCTGCATGGGCCAAGTGGGGAAGGTATTTCTAGAGCTGTGCTTTTTGTCAGAGGTTGATGTCTTTGCTCAGATCTGAGCATGGTACTTTCATAACTGAGTCCTTATCACTGGGAATGAGATAAAGTATTGAAAAGATTTTCTGCTAAAAATTTAGGACTGATTTGATTAGTGTTTTACAGTGACAATGTGGGTATATATAGAAAAAAGTTATTAGAAGCTGGAAGACTTTTTGTTGATTAGAAAAAAAATTAAAAGAAAAAATTAAAAACTTTCAAAAATTCAGCTACTTGTGGGAATACCTTCCCCTTCTTCAGTTTTCTTCTCCATTAATTAGTGTGTATGAAGGATACATATTCTGGTAGAGTAATCGTGTTTGCCTCTTGTACCTTTCCTGAAACAATGGAAGGTCTGGCACTAATTGAAAAGCTATGGATCCTGATGGCATGCAACGTCTCTTGAACCTGTTTACTGATTCTGTGAAAAGGGCACAGGGCGCCAATATTGCTAATAGTTCAGAAATTGTTGTTTATAGCTTCAACTCATTACCTCTCTCATTTCTAGCTCTCTATGGAAGTTTGAATTACCTCCACAAGGCTTTTACAGCACAGCAGAAAAAAAATATCAAACCCAAACAGGTGGTACAGGCACTGGGACAAATTGCCTAACCCTTCAAAAAGTTTCAATTTATTCTGATGAAGTGGTGATGTAGGGGACTGATCTGAGGTTGAGACATAAAAACCTACAGGAACAGAGGATCTTATAAGCTGTATAATTTTCTCATCAGGTGCAAAGTATGTTTACTCATCCTGCCTTCTCTAATATAAATGTATAGCCTTAGCTATTGAAATGATAAAATACGCTACTGTCGTGGTTTAAGCCCAGCAGGCAACAAAGCACCATGAGGCCGCTCGCTCACTCCTTCCCCCTCTCCCTGCCTGTTCCAGTAGGATGGGGAGGAGAATCAGGAAAGAAAAAAAAAAAAGAAGGTAGATCCTCGTGGGTTGAGATAAGGACAGTTTACTGGGACAACACAAGGAGAGAAGTTACAACAACAATGGTACTAATGAAAGAATATACAAAATGAGCCATGCATAATGCAATTGCTCACCACCTGGAGACGGATGCTCCGCCACTTCCCCTGTGGTGATACCACCTCAACCCCCCAGCCTGCTCTCCCATTTATATACTGAGCATGATGTCACATGGTATGGAACATCCCCTTGGCTAGTTCCGGTCACCAGTCCTGGCTGTGCCCCCTCCCACATTCCTGTGAAAATTAACCCTATCCCAGCCAAACCCAGGACATTATCCACCCCTTATTCTATACCATCCACATCATGCCCAGATCCTACACTTTCCAATTAATCACCACCACTTTCGCTGCCTTTGAGATATATATACACACACAGAGAGATATCATTCCCTTAGTCTATGGGCCATCCCCCTAACGTATCTGTTGATTTTATTTAATCCATGACTTTGGGGCTCCATCTGCCATAACAGTCCCTCAGGGCAGGAGAGATGGTGTGTGGTGTTGGATTGTTGCATGCTGCCTCCGGAGCTTGCGGCTGGTGTATTTGATGCAAGCCACGCCCTTGGTCTGCATGTCGAAGACGTTGATCTTGAGGAACTTGCTGGGTGCCAGTTCAAGTTCTATCACTGTGGTATTTGGCTCGGTTTCAAAGCCCATCCTTCAGTCTTTTTGGGTAATTCTTACTGTAATACCCTTGATATGGCATATAGACACTATAGATGCAACGACATGCATTGGCAGGTTATTTAGCAGTTAAATATCATACAGCCCAATTCACTGGCTATTCTCTCCCAAAATCAAATCTCCCTGAGGTACACATCGAACTTCCCCACCCTTCTGCATCACCCACCAGGTGTACCCAGGTCCCTGAGCAATAACAACCACTTGAATAGGTTTGTCTCTGCTTGAGGGAGGACTAACCCACACTGTCTTTCCTAACATAATCTTCATGCGCACTACAGGGACTTTATCTCCTTCTACAGTATGTAGAAGTTTCGACTGACAAGGGCCAGACCAATTGGTAGATCCTCTAGTATTAACTAACCAAGTGGCTTTTGTTAAATGTATATCCCAATGTTTGAAAGTCCCACCCCACATTGCTCTCAATGTAGTTTTCAGCAGTCTGTTGTATCGTTCGATTTTTCCAGAGGCCGGTGCGTGATAGGGGAGGTGATACACCCACTCAATGCCATGTTCTTTGGCCCAGGTGTCTATGAGGTTGTTTCAGAAATGAGTCCCGTTGTCTGACTCAGTTCTTTCTGGGGTGCCGTGCTGCCATAAAGCTTTCTCTTCAAGGCCCAGGATAGTGTTCTGGGCAGTAGCATGGGACACAGGATATGTTTCCAGCCATCCAGTGGTTGCTTCCACCATTGTGAGCACATGGCACTTGCCTTGGCGTGTTCGTGGGAGTGTGATATAGTCAATCTGCCAGGCCTCCCACTGTTTATATTTCAGCCATCACCCTCCATACCACAGGGGCTTCAACTGCTTGGCTTGCTTAATTGCAGCACGTTTCACATTCATGGATAACCTGTGCAATAGTGTCCATGGTCAAGTCCACCCCTCGATCACGAGCCCATCTATATGTTGCATCTCTTCCCTGATGGCCTGAGGTGTCATGGGCCCACAGAGCCATAAATAGCTCACCCTTATCTTGCCAGTCCAGGTCCACCTGAGCCACTTCAATCTTGGCAGCCTGATCCACTTGTTGGTTGTTTTGATGATCTTCAGTGGCCCAACTCTTGGGTGCATGGGCATCTACATGACATACTTTTACAACCAGATTCTGTAGCCGGGATGCAATATCTTGACACAGTGCGGCAGCCCAAATGGGTTTACCTCTGCGCTGCCAGTTGCTCTGCTTCCATTACTGTAACCACCCCCGCGGGGCATTTGCCACCATCCATGAGTCAGTACAGAGATAGAGCACTGGCCACTTTTCTCTTTCAGCAATGTCTAACGCTAGCTGGATGGCTTTCACCTCTGCAAACTGACTCGATTCACCTTCTCCTTCAGCAGTTTCTGCAACTTGTCGTGTAGGACTCCATACAGCAGCCTTCCACCTTCGATGCTTTCCCACAATGCGACAGGATCCGTCAGTGAACAGGGCATATTGCCTCTCATTTTCTGGCAGTTTATTATACAGCGGGGCCTCTTCAGCATGTCACCTCCTCCTCTGGCCACATTCCAAAATCTTTGCCTTCTGGCCAGTCCGTGATCACTTCTAAAATTCCTGGGTGTCTGGGGTTTCCTATGCAAGCCTGTTGTGTGATCAGTGCGATCCACTTACTCCATGTGGCATCAGTTGCATGTTGCGTAGAGGAGACCCTCCCTTTGAACATCCAGCCCAGTACTGGCAGTCAGGGTGCTAAGAGGAGCTGTGTCTCAGTAACAACCACTTCTGAGGCAGCTCAAACTCCTTCATGTGCTGCCAATATCTCTTTTTCAGTTGGAGTACAGCAGGCCTCGGATCCTCGATTTCCCTGGCTCCAAAACCCCAGGGGTCGGCCTCAGGTCTCCCCTTCTGTTGTCTCTCGATTGTGTACTGGTGTCCACTAGGGCCTTATACTCCTGTGGGTCTGACGTGCCAGGCCATTGAATCCACACAGTCCAATAAATGCGGTTGTCCCTTTCCTCCACTTGGCTGGAGGCAGGGCCCCTCTAATCCTGGCCATAGTGTTCATGACTCACTTTTTGTAAATGTGAATCAGAAGTCCCTTCAAGAGGATCAGAAATGAGATCAGCCCATCTACTGCGTCTGGGGGACTGCTCACGGGAAACTGGAGCGGCATTTTCCCAGGAGGAATTCTCTTTTCTGATTGCTTTTTCTCGCAACTCACGTACCCGTGCATCTAGAGTTGAAGTAGGTTTTCCATCCCACTTCCTCATGTCCTTTCCATGGTCATGCAGGTAAACCCACAGGGTACCCCATCATGTGTACTTTCTCTCTCCTCTCTATTGAGCAGAGAAACACGTACTCCTAATAGCTGAGATATGGGCCTGTACAGGTGGGGAGAAGGACATATCCACTTTGAATTGCTGGAACTCCTGGGACAGTTCCTTTACAGCCAAGATGCAGGCCCATACAGAGGAAGAGAGACTTCCTTCATGTTGATGGAGTTGGACAACCACTTCATCCACTGTTTGCCCCTCACCCTCTTTCCAGGACATTACTCCCAATGAGTTGGCATAGGTTGGTGGTGCTCTTTGTAGAAACTTCTGCCACATCCGTTGTGTGCATTGGACTTCATCTGGATCTGTGGGTGACTGCGCATTTTCTGGATCATTGTAAATCACCTCCAGCACGGCTAATTCCCTTAGGTACTGGATACCTCTCTCCATGGTGGTCCACTTGCCTTGGTGACATGTAACTTCATCCCTGAAGGGGTATCTTTCCTTCACACCTGACAGAAGTCGCCTCCAGAGGCTGAGGGCTTGTGTCTTTTTTCCAGTTGCCTTATGTTTTGGGTTTGTGTGGCGGCGTTTTTGGTAGCTGGTTAGGGGGATGCAGGGGTGGCTCCTGTGAGAAGCTGCTAGAAGCTTCCCTGGCTCCAAGTCAGACCCGCCTCTGGTCAAGGTTGACCCTATCAGCGATGGTGGTAGCACCTCTGTGATAACATATTTAAGAAGGGGAACTGGTAGTGGGGGAGGAGATTGGAATGTGAGAGAAACACCTATGCAGATCCCAAGGTCAGTGAAGAAGGAGAGGGAGGAAGGGTGCCAGAAGAGTTTGATGCCCCTGCAGCCTGCTGTGAGATGGCAGGTTGTCCCCCCCCAGCCCATGGAGGTGAGCGGGGAGCAGATGCCCACCTGCAGCCTGTGGAGGACCCCACGCTGGAGCAGTTGGATATCCCCAAAGATGGCTGTGACTCCATGGGAAAGCCCACGCTGGAGCAGTCTGTGACTGAAGATCGGCCCGCGGAAAGGACCCGTGCCAGGGAAGTTTGTGAAGGACTGCAGCCCATGGAAAGGACTCACGTTGGAGAAGTTTGTGAAGGACTGTCTCCCGTGGGAGGGACCCCACGCTGGAGCAGGGGAAGAGAGTGAGGAGTCCTCCTCCTGAGGAGGAAGGAGCAGCAGAGACAATGTGTTGTGAACTGACTGCAACCCCCATCCCCCTTCCCCTTGCGCCACTGGGGGGAGGACGTAGAGAAAAACTGGGAGTGGAGGGAGGGGTTGGGGAAGGTGTTCTAAGGTTTGGGTTTACTTCTCAGTGTCCTTGTTTTGATTTGATTAGTAGTAAATTAAATTGATTTTGTTTCTTCCCCAAGTGGAGCCTGTCTTTTGCCCGTGACCATAAGTGGGGAGTGATCCCTCCCTGTCCTTCTGTCGATCCACGAGCTTTTCTTTATATTTTCTCATCATCATCCCACCGGGGCTGGGGGGTAGGAGTGAGTGAGTAGCTTCATGGTGCTTTGTTACCGGCTGGGCTTAAACCACGACAGCCTGTCAATGCCTCCTTCTCTAGACAGGGTTCCTAGCTGCTTGACTTCCCTACCCTCTAATTCCAAACTACTGGCCCCATTATCCCAGCATTGGAGCAGCCAGGTAATAATATGCTTGCCTGGATTGTGGCTGAAGTCCTTTTGCATATCTTGCAGCTCGATCATGGATAGGGATTGAGTGATTACCTCTGGTTCTGCCTCTTCCTCCTGTTCTTGTAATGACCCTGGTTCACCTTCATCCCTGATTAAGCGAAATGGGTTTTTTGTATATTTCTTCTTCTGTATAGGGGTGACTGATACTGGCACAGGTTGGTTTTCTGGTTCAGCTGCATAACCCATTGCCGGGGTTTGAGTAGCCACAGTATTTGTCATGAGGGTTGGAATAGCTGCAGTGCCTGTTACTCTGTTTTCCCTCCCTTCCCCCTGAAGGTGCTGCATAATATCGAGCAGTGTTTGGTAGATACTGGCCAGGGCCCAGCACAGTGCGATAAATTGTGCCTCTTTGGGATTAGCATTTTCCTTTCAAATATTCTATCACTTTATCAGGGTCCTGTAATTGTTTGGGAGAGAAGTTCCAAACCATTGGAGGTGAGAAGTTCTCTAGATACCTGCCCATATGCTCCCACATGCCATGCCACCCATGACTATCCAGCCTTGGGGCAGATCTCTGGTGGTATTCTTAAGAAATGCTTTTGTAAGCCCTAAACAAGACCTGAAGCACATTCAGGAGACATAGCAATAATAGCATGCTGGCTTGAACATCCCAAGGATATTTAAAATTCTCAAAAGCTGTTGTAATAAGCCAGAAGGAGAAAGGCGAGTTGGAAGAGCGGGAGAAAGTATCCCCTCCTGATTTCCCCATAGATTGGGTGTGATTACCAATAAATTCTGAGAGAAGGCACCTGAGGTACAGGCATGATAAAAATGCTGCATACAAATACCAGCTTAACCTCATGACCAGTGATGTAATGTGGTAGGTTGACCCTGGTTGGGTGCCAGGTGCCCACCAAAGCTGCTCTATCACTCCCCCTCCTCAGCTGGACAGGGGAGAGAAAATATAACAAAAGGCTCGTGGGTCAAGATAAGGACAGTTTAATTAAGTGAAAGCAAAGGTCATGTGCGAAAGCAAAGAAAAACAAATGATGTTATTCTCTACTGCCCATCAGCAGATGTCTGGCCACTTCTTGGGAAGCAGGGCTCCAGTACGCGTAGTGGTTGCTCCGGAAGACAAAAATGCCCCCCTTCCGTCTCCCTTTACTTAGCTTTTATATCTGAGCTGATGTCATATGGTATGGAATATCTGTTTGGTTAGTTTAGGTCAGCTGTCCTGGTTATGTCCCGTCCCAAGATCTTGCCCTGCCCCAGCCTGCCATTGAGGGGGGGGCAAAAATGTTGGAGAGCCAGCCTTGATGCTGTGCCAGCACTGCTCAGTAGTAGCCAAAACACTGGGGTGTTATCAACACCTTTCTAGCTACCAATGCAGAGCACAGCGCTATGAGTGCTTCTATGGGGAGAATTAACTCCATCTCAGCCAGACCAAATACATGTAATCTGTATGGAGTCCTACACGACAAGTTGCAGAAACTGCTGAAGGAGAAGGTGAATCGAGTCAGTTTGCAGAGGTGAAAGCCATCCAGCTAGCGTTAGACATTGCTGAAAGAGAAAAGTGGCCAGTGCTCTATCTCTGTACTGACTCATGGATGGTGGCAAATGCCCCGCGGGGGTGGTTACAGTAATGGAAGCAGAGCAACTGGCAGCGCAGAGGTAAACCCATTTGGGCTGCCGCACTGTGTCAAGATATTGCATCCCGGCTACAGAATCTGGTTGTAAAAGTATGTCATGTAGATGCCCATGCACCCAAGAGTTGGGCCACTGAAGATCATCAAAACAACCAACAAGTGGATCAGGCTGCCAAGATTGAAGTGGCTCAGGTGGACCTGGACTGGCAAGATAAGGGTGAGCTATTTATGGCTCTGTGGGCCCATGACACCTCAGGCCATCAGGGAAGAGATGCAACATATAGATGGGCTCGTGATCGAGGGGTGGACTTGACCATGGACACTATTGCACAGGTTATCCATGAATGTGAAACGTGCTGCAATTAAGCAAGCCAAGCAGTTGAAGCCCCTGTGGTATGGAGGGTGATGGCTGAAATATAAACAGTGGGAGGCCTGGCAGATTGACTATATCACACTCCCACGAACACGCCAAGGCAAGTGCCATGTGCTCACAATGGTGGAAGCAACCACTGGATGGCTGGAAACATATCCTGTGTCCCATGCTACTGCCCAGAACACTATCCTGGGCCTTGAAGAGAAAGCTTTATGGCAGCACGGCACCCCAGAAAGAACTGAGTCAGACAACGGGACTCATTTCTGAAACAACCTCATAGACACCTGGGCCAAAGAACATGGCATTGAGTGGGTGTATCACCTCCCCTATCACGCACCGGCCTCTGGAAAAATCGAACGATACAACAGACTGCTGAAAACTACATTGAGAGCAATGTGGGGTGGGACTTTCAAACATTGGGATATACATTTAACAAAAGCCACTTGGTTAGTTAATACTAGAGGATCTACCAATTGGTCTGGCCCTTGTCAGTCAAAACTTCTACATACTGTAGAAGGAGATAAAGTCCCTGTAGTGCGCATGAAGATTATGTTAGGAAAGACAGTGTGGGTTAGTCCTCCCTCAAGCAGAGACAAACCTATTCAAGTGGTTGTTATTGCTCAGGGACCTGGGTACACCTGGTGGGTGATGCAGAAGGGTGGGGAAGTTCGATGTGTACCTCAGGGAGATTTGATTTTGGGAGAGAATAGCCAGTGAATTGGGCTGTATGATATTTAACTGCTAAATAACCTGCCAATGCATGTCGTTGCATCTATAGTGTCTATATGCCATATCAAGGGTATTACAGTAAGAATTACCCAAAAAGACTGAAGGATGGGCTTTGAAACCGAGCCAAATACCACAGTGATAGAACTTGAACTGGCACCCAGCAAGTTCCTCAAGATCAACGTCTTCGACATGCAGACCAAGGGCGTGGCTTGCATCAAATACACCAGCCGCAAGCTCCAGAGGCAGCATGCAACAATCCAACACCACACACCATCTCTCCTGTCCTGAAGGACTGTTACAACAGATGGAGCCCCAAAGTCATGGATTAAATAAAATTGATGGACACATTAGAGGGATGGCCCATACACTAAGGGAATGCTAGTTGTGTGTGGGGGTGTCCATATACATATACATAAATGTATATGAGACAAGGAAAGTGGTGGTGATTAATTGGAAAGTGTAGGATCTGGGCATGATGTGGATGGTATAGAATAAGGGGTGGATAATGTCCTGGGTTTGGCTGGGATAGGGTTAATTTTCACAGGAATGTGGGAGGGGGCACAGCCAGGACAGCTGACCTGAACTAGCCAAGGAGCTATTCCATACCATGTGCCATCATGCTCAGTATATAAATGGGGAGATGGCTGGGGGGAGGCTCTTAGCTTTCAGTGGGGGAAGTGACGGAGTGTCGGGTTCTGGGTGGTGAGCAGTTGCACTGTGCATCACTCGCTTTGTATATACTTTTATTAGTACCGTTCTTATTGTTGTAACTTCTCTTTTTTTGTGTTTTGTCCCAGTAAACTGCCCTTATCTCAACCCTCAAGGTACCGTTGGGATTTTTTGGGGTTTGGTTTTTTTTTCTTTTCTCCTTTCTGATTCTTCTCCCCATCCCACCGGAGGGGGGCAGGAGGAGTGAGCGAGTGGCTGCGTGGTCCTTTGTTACCGGCTGGGCTGAAACCACGACACCCCCTTAATCCAGGAGGAAATAGTTAGGGACCTACTATGCCATCTGGACACTCAGAAATCTATGGGACCTGATGGGATCCATCCAAGAGTATTGAGGGAAATGGCAGAGGTCCTTGCCAAGCCACTCTCTATTATCTATCAGCCATCCTGGTCAACGGGGGAGGTCCCAGATGACTAGAGGCTTGCCAATGTGATGTCCATTTATAAGAAGGGTCAGAGGGAGGATCCAGTGAACTACAGGCCTGTGAGCCTGACCTCGGTACTGGGGAAGATTATGGAACAGTTTGTCTTGAGTGCGCTTACATGGCATGTGCAGGACAAGCAGAGGATCAGGCCCAGTCAGCATGGGTTTACGAAAGGCAGGTCCTGCTTGACCAACCTGATCTCCTTCTATGACCAGGTGACCCAACTAGTGGATGAGGGGAAGGCTGTGGATGTTGTCTACCTCGACTTCAGCAAGGCCTTTGACACTGTCTCTCATGGCATACTCCTTGAGAAACTGGCACCTCATGGCCTGGATAAGTGTGCTCTTCACTGGGTGAAAAACTGGCTGGATGGCCGAGCCCAGAGGGTAGTGGTGAATGGGGTGAAATCCAGTTGGCGGCGGGTCATAAGTGGTGTTCCTCAGGGCTCGGTGTTGGGCCCTGTTCTATTTAATATCTTTATCGATGATTTGGATGAGGGGATTGAGTGCACCCTCAGCAAGTTTGCAGCTGACACCAAGTTGGCTGGGAGTGTTGATCTGCTTGAGGGTACAGAGGGATCTGGACGGGCTGGACCGATGGGCTGAGGCCAGTTGTATGAGGTTCAACAAGGTCAAGTGCCAGGTCCTGCACTTGGGTCATAACAACCCCATGCAGCACTACAGGCTTGGGGAAGAGTGGCTGGAAAGCTGCCTGGCAGAGAAAGACCTGGGGGTGCTGGTTGACAGCCAGCTGAATATGAGCCAGGAGTGTGTCCAGGTGGCCAAGAAGGCCAATCACAGCCTGGCTTGTATCAGTGTGGCCAGCAGGAGCAGGGAGGTGATTGTTCCCCTGTACTCAGCACTGGTGAGGCCGCACCTCGAGTACTGTGTTCAGTTTTGGGCCCCTCACTACAGGAAAGACATTGAGGTGCTGGAGCGTGTCCAGAGAAGGGCAACCAAGCTGGTGAGGGGCCTGGAGCACAAGTCTTATGAGGAGCGGCTGAGGGAGCTGGGGCTGTTTAGTCTAGAGAAAAGGAGGCTGAGGGGAGACCTTATCGCTCTCTACAGCTACCTGAAGGGGGGTTGTAGTGAGGTGGGTGCTGGTCTCTTCTGTCAGGTGGCTGGAGATAGGACAAGAGGAAATGGCCTCAAGTTGAGGCAAGGGAGATTTAGGTTAGATATTAGGAAAAAAATTTTTACTGAGAGGGTTGTCAGGCATTGGAACAGGCTGCCCAGGGAAGTGGTTGAGTCACCATCCCTGGAGGTATTCAAAAAGCGCATAGACAAGGCACTTCAGGACATGGTTTAGTGGGCATGGATGATGGTTGGACTTGATGATCTTGAAGGTCTTTTCCAACCTAAATGATTCTATGATTCTATGACTCGATGATCCTTATGGTTCCCTTCCAACTTGTGATATTTTATGATTCTATGGTTTATGATAATGAAGAAATTTTACTTGTCATGCCATCAAACTACTTGCATATTCTGACATTATTTCTGAGATTACTGCTTTGCAAATTGGCTTGGAGCATAATTTGCTATATGGATAAAAGGATGGATAGTCACTATGTGATCATTAAAGTCTTTTCTGTCACGTTAAACTCCACCTGAAGCAACCCAAATATCTTCTGAGTATTCACTATATAATTCAGAAACTATTATTGTCACAATCACTTTATATTTTATGATCTAACTGACTTATATTCTTCATGGGAATGTAAGTTTCCAGCAGCTTATTTTTAGAACTGCCTCTGCTTACTCAGCAAATACAGGTTATTCACAGATGACCCAGTGTATTGGTTTTGTTTGGCAAGGTTTTGGTAGCGGGGGGGGGTTACAGGGGTGGCTTCTGTAAGAAGCTGCTGGAAGCTTCCCCTGTGTTCGAGAGAGAGCGAGCCCATACCAGCCGGCTCTAAGACGGACCCGCCGCTGGCCAAGGCTGAGCCAATCAGTGATAGTGGTAACGCCTCTGTGATAACATTTTTAAGAAGGAAAAAAAGTTGGGACGGAGAGAAACTGCCGCCGGAGTGAGGAGTGAGAACTTGTAAGAGAAACAAGCCTGCGGACACCAAGGTCAGTTGTTGGGAAGTGGCTTGCTGAAAAAGGACATGGGCCTGTGGAAAAGTTGTGCGAGCAGAGTTCTGTGTGAAAGAATGTCAGTTTGAGCAACAAGACTAGGCCTTGGCTGAAAATAGCTGGCTTTACTGATATTGGGAGAAAAACAACAGCTGGTCTCGCTGTTATCAGGAGAAAGACAGGGACGGTGTGACCTTGGCATAACTTCATAAGTAACTTTTGAAGAAGTTCTCATGAGAAAGTTACTGAACACGCGTAGCTGCCAACCACAAGTGGGTGTGTTTTAGTAATGAATAAACATTAGCAATGTACCAATCATATTAGGACTAGTAGGCATAATTATCGCAAACTGTATAAATATGAGCTATCCGTGCAAATAAAGTTGAATCACTTCTATCACTCATATTGGGTCGACTTATGTGCATTCCTCCGCCGCTCCAACAAATGGCGCCCGAACAGGGACCGAAGAAAGGGGAATTGGAGCGACGGACACTGAGAAGCACCGGTAGCAGCGACCGGGGGGCAAAAGATTAACCGAACGCTGATCGTCTTGGTTGGTGTGTTAACTCTCGTGCCTGGACCGTCCAAAAGGGGTTCGCCGTCAGTGAGGGCTACTGGAAAAAGGCTGCAAAGACTTTTTAACCGAGGTGCCTTAATCAAGGTAGCACCCAGGAGTATCAAGAAGCCGGCCGGCAATGGATCAAGAGGTAGCCCTAAAATTATTACAGTGCTTTTTAGAAAAGCGGGGAGTAAACTGCATTAAGCAAATTTCGGGGTTAGTCGCGCTGGGTCGCGTTAAGGGATGCTTTAAGAATCCGGATTTATTATTTAAGGAGAGTGAATGGCGTAGATTAGGAGACGTATTATGGGATATGGTAACTGATGATGATAAATCAGCTAAAAAACTAATGAAGCAAGGACAGAAACCTTTCAATTAGTGTGGGTACAGCTTTTGAGCTTAGTACCTGGAATGCTATCGGAACCTCCCTATGGGATGAAATTAGTGACGGGTCTAAAGAAGTTAAAGATCTTGTAACTTTATGGAAATTGATTAAGACAACTCTGCAAGAAATGAAAGCAGATCGTAAAGCGTCTGCGTCTGCTTTTGCTGCTCTCTCTCTCCAACCACAAGCGAAAGGGAAAAGCAGGGAGAAAAACATAATGCAGCGAGAGAGACTTTTTGGAGCTTGTTCGCCTACTCTCGTGCCCTTGACTTCTGCTCCACTCCCTGGGACTGCCGATATTAATCAGCCATCCGACAGTTCCCAAGCCTCCCTAACCGTACGATTAAAGGAAACCCTACAGAATCAGGGAGTGAGTAAATATCTGCCTACGAAAAACCAGCCCTCAGATACCACCGTTCAACATGAACAAATTATACCTAGCATACACCCTGATTCAAATAATGCAAACAAGGACTTGGCTACTCTAATAATAGAACAAAAAGAGACAATGTTAGAATTGTTAAAGGAAATGGGGAAAAGAGACGGGGAAACCAACCGCACCCGTGATAGACGTGGAGCCGCCTGTAATAGCCGCTGCAGAAGAAAGGCAGAGACATTGGAGGGGTGTAATAACAGATGCCATTATAGAAGGGACTATGCTCTAAGCATTCCCAGTTATTGCATCAAAATGGACAGAAAAAATGGGAGGTGTTTGACTGGAAGGTCATTGAGAAATTAAGGAATGCTGTGAGTCAGTACGGAATCAAATCGGCGTTAACTCACCAAATACTGCAATTCATTTTTTCTGCTGATACGCTGATACCTCAAGATATTAAACAGCTAGCACAGTTGGTTTTGACACCCGCCCGAATGTTAGTGTTTTTCTGGCAGTGGGAGAAGCTCTGTGATAGGGAACAAGCAACATCACGACAACAAACAGATCCCCTATGGGGAGTAACCACGCAGATGCCGATGGGTACTGGACCCTTCGCATCGGGGAACGCTCAGTTACAATGTGTCACTGAGGTTCATCATCTATCACAGATCTTGGCGTATCAAGCTTTTCTTACCATACCAGACAATATGTACAGCCATGCTTTTACCCAGGTGAAACAGGAGAATACAATTTATGACCACCCTGACATGAACGAGGGCATGAAAGAAAACATGTTCAAAATACTCGCTTTTGAAAATGCTACTGAAAAGACACGCAAAGCATTGTGTAATTTGCCGAAAAATGCAGACGTCGTTGATATGATAGAATACATGGATCGATCAGTGGACTCACAGAAAGTAGCCTATGCTGCCACAGCTCTCCAAGGACCTACAAAGAAACACAAGGCCAGTAAGACACCCTTGGTCAAGTGTTCTAACTGTGGCAAACGTGGACGCATTAGGAGCAAATGTACAGGTACTGTTAACAGTAAGTGCTGCAACAAGTGTAAGAAAGATAACCATACCACCAAGAATACAGGAAGAAGGGAAACTTTACACCGACTGCAAAGGCCCCTCACGCGGCGACACGAATGCAAGGGGCTTCAGCTGCCAGCCCTCAGGCAGCCTCGCAACCACCAGATCCGCCACCGCAGGAAGCTCCGGAGTGGATGTGGAAACCGCAGTCAACATAAAGGGACCATTGGGGTTTGGACTTAGTGCATTTTTAATGGGGCAATCTTCAACAGCTCTAGAAGGAATTCTGGTGCTCCCAGGGCTTATTGATGCAGATTATTGTGGGACTGTGAAAATTATGATTCATGTTTTAATCCCTCCTGTTTCTATTCCTAAAGGTACCAGAATAGCACAATTAGTTCCATTCAGGTCGTGTGTTCCGAACCCAGGTGAAGTACAACGTGGAGATGGTGGATTCGGCTCCACAGGGAAACCGCAGGTATACTTTGCCATGGACACAACAAGAGGTAAACCAGAAAAGGTAGTGCAATTGGAAGGGCCCGATGGAGTTGTCGTCAAGAAACCGATGACAATCAATACAGGTGCTGATGTTATGATTATTTCACAATGCATTTGGCCTCCATCATGGCCATCGATCAATCCAAACTTTGGTATTGCAGGGATAGGGGGCACACAAGCCACCTTAGTAAGTCAGCTACCGATTACATTTGTGTTCCCCGATGGTGAACACATTACGATGTGTCCGTATGTCATGACTACCCCAACTGAATTGTTTGGCCTCATAGGCCATGATTTATTGAGCCAAATGAAGGCAATGTTAGTGACGCATCCTTTTTAGGAGCGGTCACTGAGGGGTAGCCGATTCTGAAAATTAACTGGAAAACAGATGAACCTGTTTGGATTGATCAGTAGCTGCTAAATTCTGAAAGGCTACTAAAAATACAAGGGTTAGTTGAGGACCAGTTGAGAGCGGGACAAGTTGTTCCTTCTACTAGTCCATGGAATACATCAATATTTACCATTCCCAAGAAAAGTGGGAAGCGGAGACTGTTACATGATCTCAGAGCTGTGAATGTGGTGATGCACAGTATGGGAGCCCTGCAGCCAGGTTTGCCATCTCCAGTTATGCTTCCAGAAGAATGGGATTTGTTAATTATAGATCTAAAAGATTGCACCCAGATGGCGCTGAACGGTTCGCCTTTTCGGTACCATCGATTAACAAGGCAGAACCCTATAATAGATACCATTGGGTCGTGTTACCGCAATGAATGCGCAATTCCCCCACGATGCGTCAGGTGTATGTGGCCTGGGCATCAGAGCCTGTAAGAAAGCAGTTACCTCAGTAACTTGCCACAGGATGAGATTTTAACTCAATTGCAGGACATCTTAAGCCATCGCGGAGTAATAATCACTCCTGAAAAGGTGCAAAAGGCAGCACCTTGGAAGTATTTGGGGTGGCACATAAATGCTAGTAATGTTAAACCTCAGAAGGTTCAAATAACATGAGAAATTTCAATGTTACATGATGTCCAGAAGCTTGTGGGAGATATCCAGTGGGTGCGGAATCTTTGCGGTATCACTAATGGCAATATGACCCCTCTGGTAGAACTCTTGGGTATGAGAACACTGTGCAGATGAGAAACGGGAAATGACAGAGTTGACCAATTGGTTGCAGCGCCACGGGAGCCTCCTTCAGGGAATCGTTTTCAACAAAGCACGGCAATCATATGCGTTCTTGCACCAACCCGCTAGGATGTTAACAAAGCAATTTGACTTACCACTTACTGATGCCCAAGGTATCGTTAAAGCATGCCCTGATTGTCAAAAGGAGGGGCTGGGCTTGGGCCGTGGGGTTAACCGATGAGGTCTTTTGCCATTGCAGTTGTGGCAAATGGATGTCACCCATGTCACGTGGTTTGGTGCAAAGCGTTCTGTGCACGTGTGTATTGATACCTATCCTGCTGCCATGTGGGCCACGGCACGAACTGGAGAAAAGGCCTTACATATTGAATGACATCTTCACGCTTCTTTTGCAGTGCTGGGTGTGCCTAAAGAAATTAAGACGGACAACGGCCCAGCCTACGGTTCTACACGATTTGCTCGATTTTGTAATTTGTGGGGAATTCATCATGGTACCGGTATTCCACATCTTCCCACAGGACAGGCTATTGTCGAATGGGCCAACCAAACCCTAAAAGAACATGCTGCAAAAACAAAAAGGGGGAACCCAGGGCTTACTCCCAGAGGAACGATTGGCCAAAGACTTATTTGTGCTAAATTATCTTAGATTGACAGGTGATCACAAAGACCCACCAATGGTAGTGCATCATGTTCTTTTACAGGCAGAAAGGACGCAACAAAGTACAGGAATCATGGTAATGTATAAGGACCCAGAATCCGGGAAATGGTGCGGATCAGCAGAAGTAAAACTTACTGGGAGATCCCGGCTAAGTGGGTCAAGCCATGGCTTCGCACTGATGCTGGACCCGGAATTGTCCCAATGGCGACTGGCACGGCACCGGCGGGTGCTGAAGCCACTGATCCGACAGATTCTAACTAATAGAGTATTACTAGCGGACACTGAGTCCTTCAGAGAGGTTTTTAGAACAGCGTGCCTTATTGTATATAGAACTTGCTTTAGGTAAAAAGTGTGTTAAGCATAATTTGATTAAACATAGTGTGATTACGGGAAGACAGTGTGGGGTAAATGTAAAAGTTAGTTAAAGCCAAAATTAGGGGTAAGGTCTATTTCCATTAATAACCTGGGAACGAGTTTGATTGTGTTTCCACAGATACAGGCCCACGACGGACTCCTGTTCGATTTGCACGACCATCATCATCTGGAGCATCATAGATGATGTGGCAATATGAATACTACCTCAGCCAAAAACTAATGTATAGGTCACCTTGGCTAACATAACAGGTCAAGATTCTCTGTGCATCGCAACTGTATCATAAAGCCCATGAACCAATAGACAAGATGGCTATGACTCGTGCAGCGCGCCTGGCCAGCGAGCGCATGCGTCATAGATTGCAACCGAGGCGGACTTTTGGCACCCGCTGGCCACGTGTGCTAAAACCCGTTCCTCTGCAAATGTATAAATACCGGGATTTTCCGAAGAGCATCGGGCTGGTGTACAGTGAGGCCGTCGTTGCCTCTGTGGGGACGCCCACGGAAAGCTGGCACCTACCGATTGCTGGGCTGAGTTCGTGGAGCAAGATGGTACAAGAATGTATGGATGGTTCATTTTCCTCATAGTCCTCATGGTCTGGGCCATTAGGGGTAACAGGTTGGCTCAAAGAATTATGGGCATTATTGTAGTTACTGTGATTGTAGCTATTGTAATAGTTTTACCTTGTTCAGCTTATTAAGGAAAATGGCATCCCAAGTTATTAAGTAAGCCTGGATTGCTCAAAAACAAAAAGAGGGAGAAAGATTTAAACAGAGACCTACAGTGGATTCGACCTTGTTGTGGTATTACAAATACAGACTTACAGCCGCTGCTGGATTTATTGAGGGGCAGCGATAGCTTAACTTCTACAAGACAACTAAGTGCACCGGGACGGCAAGCCTTGACAGCAATTGGACAAAAAATCACATCCTCCATGTCTGGCAGATATGTTCCTGATTTACCCATAAATTTGAAACCTCATGCTGAGATTGATATGGAGCACACTGACTGTAGTAAGCAGCATGACAGTGACACCGGTGATTGATCCACATCGGTTAATGCCATGGGACAGTAAGAATGTTTGGGTGTCACTAGCTAAAGCTATTAATCAAACCTCTTTTTGTGTGCTTATGTATTTTATTAGGTATAATGTTGTTTTTACTGTGTTTAATTAATTGTGTTCACAGATCTTTGCAAAGGGCAATACAGCAGGTGTTAAAATTTTACCTCAATCTATTCACAAACAGATAAATTGGCTGAAGAAACATACACAAAGATCCAGCAAGAAACTAGTTGGTTTGATGGGGTGTTAGAGTCAATATTTGGTGGGATAACACCACGGCTAATGTCATTGATTAAGGAAGCCTTACGATGGTTGGGTATATTGATATTAATCTGTGTAATAGTTAAAATTGCGTATGGGTACATGATGAGAGGAGTCTCAAAGCTGACACACCAAGCTCTACTCGCACAAAAAGAAAAAGGGGGAATTGTTGGGAAGTGGCTTGCTGAAAAAGGACATGGGCCTGTGGAAAAGTTGTGCGAGCAGAGTTCTGTGTGAAAGAATGTCAGTTTGAGCAACAAGACTAGGCCTTGGCTGAAAATAGCTGGCTTTACTGATATTGGGAGAAAAACAACAGCTGGTCTCGCTGTTATCAGGAGAAAGACAGGGACGGTGTGACCTTGGCATAACTTCACAAGTAACTTTTGAAGAAGTTCTCATGAGAAAGTTACTGAACACGCGTAGCTGCCAACCACAAGTGGGTGTGTTTTAGTAATGAATAAACATTAGCAATGTACCAATCATATTAGGACTAGTAGGCATAATTATCGCAAACTGTATAAATATGAGCTATCCGTGCAAATAAAGTTGAATCACTTCTATCACTCATATTGGGTCGACTTATGTGCATTCCTCCACCGCTCCAACAGTCAGTGAAGAAGGAGGGGGAGGAGATGCTCCAGGCGCCGGAGCGAAGATTCCCCTGCAGCCCGTGGTGAAGACCCTGGTGAGGCAGGCTGTCCCCCTGCAGTCCAGGGAGGTCCACGGTGGAGCAGATATCCACCTGCAGCCCGGGGAGGACCCCACGCCGGAGCAGGTGGGTTCCCGAAGGTGGCTGTGACCCCGTGGGAACCCCGCGCTGGAGCAGGTTCCTGGCAGGACCTGCGGATCTGTGGAGAGAGGAGCCCACGGAGCAGGTTTTCTGGCAGGACTTGTGACCCCGTGGGGGACCCGCACTGGAGCAGTGTGCTCCTGAAGGACTGCACGCCGTGGAATGGACCCATGCTGGAGCAGTTCGTGAAGAACTGCAGCCCGTGGGAATGGCCCACGTTGGAGGAGTTCGTGGAGGACTGTCTCCCGTGGGTGGGACCCCACGCTGGAGCAGGGGAAGAGTGTGATCAGCCCTCGCCCTGAGGAGGTGAAGCGGCAGAAAATAACGTGTGATGACCATAAACCCCATCCCTGTCCCCCTGTGCCGCTGGGGGGGCTTGGTGGTGAAATCCGGGAGTGTAGTTGTGCCCGGGAAGAAGGGAGGGGTGGTGGGAAGGTGTTCTGAGATTTCATTTTACTTCTCATTACCTTGCTCTGGTTGATTTGTAATAAATTGAGTTAATTTTGCAAGCTGAGTCTGTTTTGCCCGTGACGGTAATAGTGAATGATCTCTCCTGTCCTTATCTCGACCCGCGAGCCTTTTGTTATATTTTCTCTCCCCTGTCCAGCTGAGGATGGGGGAGTGATAGAACGGCTTTGGTGGGCACCTGGTGTTCAGCCAGGGTCAACCCATCACACCCAGTACCTAAAATTCTTAAGTATTTTAGTATCTCACCACCTCTCCTCCTTGTTTTCCTTCCTGTTTCCCTCTGAATCAACAAGGAAATAAATAAAAACACTTGTTCTCTCAGCAGTTAATTTATGCTTCTTGTATGCTTTTTTCATTTCACATACCAATCGTTTGAATGAGATTTGAAAGAGCGCTCTCATTAGGCCTTCTGAAGATAATTGCATTGTTTCAGAAGCTCTTCTCATTCTGAGATCTAAATTGGCTTGTGAAATTTTCTGATAGCTTGCTAGATAAACAGTACGGGGTTTTTTATGTTAATTGTTCATGAGAGAGTGCTATTTTGTTCATGACTTCTGAAGCTTGGTTCCAAAGCTTATTAAGAGTGCAAAGGTCTCCTGAACTGTTCACTGCAGCTCCAGCTACAGTTATAGAGCTATAAAGCTCTAGTTATTGTATTTTTGCTTTCTAAACAATCATTGAAGTTTTATGAATATAGTGCAAATCCTTTTACAGCTGTTTAAATCTACCTCTACATTATTTTCTCTGTGTTTATTTCTCCTAGATGTAAGATTAGTTAAAAATGGAACTGTGAGTTGGAAAGATAATTCATTTTTTATTTCTAAAGCCTAGCAGTTTTAAATTACTATATTCTTGTATAGCAGTATTTTAAAGGCAGAGGAAAAGAAACCATAGTATGCTTGTGGCACTGATGTTGAAACTATTTTAGCAAAAAAAAAAGAGGGGGAAGGGAGAAAGGGAGGGAAACAGGACTTTAGAGCAGGTGTTTTACTTGAGACTGACAACCGTTTTTAAAACACTGCTGACCTTTAAGCCCATATCCTAGCATAATATATGTTTATGTGATACATTGCAAATAGAAAAAGAGAAGATTCTCTAAATATTAGACTAAAATGGGAACTTACTTAGACAGAAATATTGTAGCAAGATTTACCAAACAATGTCTGGAAAAAGTACAGTGACTACTACAATGTCATGACAGAAGTGGAATAATTTTATTTAGAGGAGCATATTTTCCATATGGACTTGAACTGCAGCTTATTGAAGTCAATGGAAAGACTTGCTTGAATTCTAAAGTTTTAAATATGGGACTACACGAGGTGCTTTTAGCAACTTAAAACATTCTAGATTAAATAGCTTGGTTTCTTTATTTTAGCTGTGAGCCACAATTTGTCCTAACTTTCTGTATTTTCTAATTGTCTAGTTACCAAAGTAGAGTGAAAAGTGGGGTTTGGAGACATTTTTAGATGTTATTTCTATGCTCAGAGAGGAAAAATAACATCTAATTGTTTAGAGCTTACAAAGGCAATTCTGAGTAAGAATAAAATGTCCATGGAGTGAAAATAATGGTCTTATTCTGCATGAAACAGATAGTTTTACCAGAATTTGTTCATGTACAAAGACAACCCAACCTAAGTGTTAATTCTGATTTCTATGAACCTAAATTTCCCTGCAGTTGTGATGAAAACGACCATTATTCAAAGAGTGGCATTTACAGGAAAGTCTACTTAGGTATGGCAATTTTGTGCCTTGGAAATGCCTGCACTAACACTGATGGGTTTAATCCTGGAATGAATGATGCTGGTTGTGGTTGTGCTGATCATTTTGAAGAAAACAGAACTTCACCCAACACCCCCTCAGTGACAGAGAGGACTGCTAACATAAACAGGACTAAGGAGAGAACTGTCCATTGCAAAAACTCTGTTAATGCAACTTAATGAAAACATAATAAGAAGTTGTTATGATTTTCTTCCTCCAAAACAGTATGTCACATATTCATCCAGTAAAAATGTTACAATCCTCAGCAAAATTTCTTTTGTGAGCTTTTAAGTGACTCCAGGGTTGTTTCTCCAGCACTTTGTCCTAGAATATACCATAAACATGTTGGTTTTCTCTTGAGAAAAAAAAAATTCTAAGCACATGACAAATGTGTTTTGGGGCCTGTGACGGTCAGACAAATTATAGTCAATGTCTCAAACATTTGTTAAAGAACTTTGGTGAAGAAAATGGCCTCTATAAAAACACTGGAGTTTTGTGAACAGGATAATGTGGTCAGAGGAGAGGGCCCCACGGAGGGTGGGAATGTACTTCTCCAAAGCTGCAATTCCTTATCTTAAGTGACCAGGAGAAGGAGCACAGCATACGCACCTGGAGGAGGAGGCCCCACAGAGGATGGGACTGTGCTTCTATCTTAAGCGGTCATGCCAGCAGGGAAAGAGAGGCAACTCCGCAATGAACCCCCCCCCCAAAGCTCACTGACTGATTCCAGAGAACCCCAGGAATGGGAACTGCTCATGTTGAGACCATTGACTAACACACTATAAAAGAAGGGAGAACAAGTTCTCAGTGCACTCCCTCGGGAACTGGATCTCTACGCTGGCTGGACCAACGCTGGACCCAGGACTGGTGAAACCCTTTTCTTCTCTCTTTCTTTCTTTCTTTCTTTCTTTCTTTCTTTCTTTCTTTCTTTCTCTCTTTCTCTCTTTCTCTCTCTCCCTCTTTTCCTTCTCTCTTTTCCACAGTCCCTACACCTCATCCTTTGAAACATAAACCGTTGACCAAGGCTGAGACTAGGAGTGGATCTAGCCGCCCCTGAGCTCCTCTTTGAGAAGGAGTCCAGAAAGCAAGGGGGTCTGCTCTGAACCTCATGACTCAACGGGAGGGCTCTCCTTCTGATACAGTTCCATTTTCCTTTTTCCATTTCTTTTTCTACACCTCCCTTCTCTTTTCAAACAGCGGCTTAATGACATGTTGCAAGGTTCATATTGATAAGTTCACTTGTACTCGGGCAAGGTTAGCTAGGTTGAATAAATGTTGATTGTTGTTTGAACTCCCCTGGTGTCGTTTCACCTTAATTCTGACAAAGGAAATCCATGAACCTGAGTCGCTCCAACTTTGGGACGCGACAGGGCCAAGAAATAATGTCAGCAAGTGAGAGAGCATCAGAGCGTGAGTTGGAAAGAACAAATAAATGCTGGCCTGTGTTTGCTGCATGTTCCATGGAACAAGGGTTTGCCCACTGTTCTGTGGGCAACCAACTGATGAAATTACTCACAATAATTAGTGCTACAGAAGTTCATTGCAGAGAAGACAAAAGAAAAATTCTATTAATTTTCCCACAACATTTCTAACTTTGTGATATTGCACATGTACAGATGCATAGATTTAAATACTCCATGTATGTTTTCTTTTAGGTCAATAAAGGATTCTTTAGTGTTCATGTATGCAGAAATAGAAAAGCCAGTGTGATTCTTGTGGCCAAATCTATACTGCTGTTAAAACTTCACATTTTACAGTTGTACTGGGTTGACCTAGGCTGGATGCCAGGTGCCCACCAAAGCCTCTTCAGCTGGACAGGGGAGAGAAAATCTAATAAAAGGCTCATGAATTGAGATAAGGACAGGGAAAGATCACTCACTAATTACTGTCATCGGCAAAACAGACTCGACTTGGGGAAAATTAATTTATTACCAGTCAAATCAGAATAGGGTAATGAGAAATAAAACCAGATCTTAAAAACACCTTCCCTCCACCCCTCCCTTCTTCCTGGCTCAACTTCACTCCCGATTGCTCTACCTCCTCCCCCCGAGCAGTGCAGGGGACGGGGAATGGGGGTTGCAGTCAGTTCATCACACATTGTCTCTGCCACTCCTTCCTCTTCAGGGGAAGGACTCCTCACACTCTTCCCCTGCTCCAGCCTGGGTCCCTCCCATGGGAGATAGTCCTCCATGAACTTTTCCAACATGAGTCCTTCCCACAGGCTGCAGTCCTCCATGAACTGCTCCAGCGTGGGTCCCTTCCACAGTGTGCAGTCCTTCAGGAGCACACTGCTCCAGCGTGGGTCCCCCACGGGGTCACAAGTCCTGCCAGAAAACCTGCTCCAATGTGGGCTCCTCTCTCAATGGGGCTACAGGTCCTGCCAGGGGCTTGCCAGGATGGGCTCTCCATGGGGTCACAGCCTCCTTCGGGCACATCCACCTGCTCCGGCGTGGGGTCCTCCCCGGACTGCAGGTGGATATCTGCTTCACCATGGGTGTCCCTGGGCTGCAGGGGGACAGCCTGCCTCACCAGGGTCTTCACCACGGGCTGCAGGGGAATCTCTGCTCTGGAGCACCTCCTCCCCCTCCTTCTTCACTGACCTTGGGGTCTGCAGAGCTGTTTGTCTGTCATATTCTCACTCTTCTCTCCATCTGCAATTGCTGTTGTGCAGCAACTTTTTCCTCTTCTTAAATATGTTATCCCGGAGGCACTACCACCGTCACTGATTGGCTTGGCCTTGGCCAGCGGCAGGTCCGTCTTGGAGCTAGCTGGCATTGTCCCTATTGGACACGGGGGAAGCTTCTAGCACCTTCTCACAGAAGCCACCCTTGTAGCCCTCCCCACTACCAAAACCTTGCCATGCAAACCCAATACAACAGTCCTTGATTTTTGAGGATTTCCAAATTTTTTTAAGTTTGCTGGTGCATAAACACATTTTTGCATTAATTTTCCTACATTTATTTTTTAAGTCTATGGATTAAAAGAGGGGCAAGACAGAGGTTGATACATTACATCATTTCAGTTTATGTAAAGGGTGCAAAGGATGAAGTGCTGTACTCATTCTGATTTGGTATATCAGGCTAGCATGCATCTGGTATGCCAATTTTTTTCATCAACAGTATACAAGAGAGTGATGTGGCTAGTGCTTATATCCCAAACCGTGGAAAACAGATGACCATTTTCATCTGGATCAACAGGTGGTACCTTTAGGACAATTCCCATAAAGGTTCAGATGCACACTGACTCTGTAGCAAGGTACTTTACATGTAGAAAGCCAAAGTCGAATGAAAACGTATACTTGGATATGGCATAGACTAAAATGGATTTTTGAACCACAGTATTTATGCATGAATATATTCAAGATGTCAGTCCCTGGGATAAGTGTAATTTGTTTCAGTACCTTCAGGAGCACCCTCACACGTTGAATACACCTCACTTTGTGTCTGCAATGTAGCCCCTTAAATGCAAAAACAACATGCTAAAGTAAGTTTGCCTTGCAAAGCAAACTGACAAAAAGGAAACAGATGGTCACTCATTCTGTAATGCACCCCGTCTTGTGTCGGCACTGCGATCCACACAGTACCTTCAAATCATGTAACAGAAAGCTTCCAGAAGCCCAAACCACACAGACATATCCACAGATTGGGATGTGGGTAGAGGGAAGTCTGTTTGCCTGAAACAAAGAGCCAGGTTCAGAATGACTAGCTTGAAATTCATGTTAAAACAGTCCTCAGTGAGTAAGAAAAACCTGGAAAGATTTGGGTTTACTCAAAACAGCATTAAATCAGGGGAAATAAGTGAGTAAAAGATGCTTCCCAGAAATAAAGCAAGTGTCAAAAAGAAAAATAGTTGCACGCACAAAAAAATCTCAGGCTTCATAGCTGACTGCCGTCATTTAACTCCAGCCAGCAACTAAGCACCACGCAGCTGCTCACTCACTTCCCACCACCCAGTGGGATGGGGGAGAGAATTGGGGAAAAAAAAAAGTAAAACTCATGGGTTGGGATAAGAACAGTTTAATAGAACAGAAAAGAAGAAACTAATAATGATAATAATAACAATAATAAAATGACAATAATAATAATAAAAGGATTGGAATATACAAAACAAATGATGCACAATGCAATTGCTCACCACTCACCGACCGATGCCCAGTTAGTTCCCAAGCAGCGATCCGTCCCCAGGCCAACTCCCCCCCATTTTATATACTAGATGTGACGTCACATGGTATGGAAAACCCTGTTGGCCAGTTTGGGTCAGCTGTCCTGGCTGTGTCCCCTCCCAATTTCTTGTGCCCCTCCAGCCTTCTTGCTGGCTGGGCATGAGAAGCTGAAAATCCTTGACTTTAGACTAAACACTACTTAGCAACAACTGAGAACATCAGTGTTATCAACATTCTTCTCATACTACATCCAAAACATAGCACTGTACCAGCTACTAGGAAGACAATTAACTCTATCCCAGCTGAAATCAGGACACTGGCTTCTTCCTTGATTTCTCATTCCATTCAGTAGTACTTCTGGTGATGCTTTTGGG
The DNA here is from genome assembly GCF_929443795.1 of Astur gentilis. Lineage (NCBI taxonomy): Eukaryota > Metazoa > Chordata > Aves > Accipitriformes > Accipitridae > Astur > Astur gentilis. Next base: position 17,387,703 of record NC_064918.1, on the reverse strand, counting down.
CTTTAATTCAACATATTCCAGAGTTTATTTGCTCTGATGAATGACTACACATTTCATAGGGTGCATTATGTCTTTTATAAAAGGGATAAATAAAAATATAAACTGGAAGTCAGCCTGAAACCTCAGAGGTGAATTTCACCTCTGAGTAGGAGGGCTTCCTCAAGGTTTAACACCCTGTAGAAGATTTATATTGTGACCATGGGATCATCTCTGTGAGTGCTCTTCATTTTGTAGCAGTGGGGCCTCATGCTCTTCCCAAAGAGCTGAAGGATGCACATTTGTATAGATTCAGGGCATAAGTGAAGCAGAGAAGGGGCAAATATTTCTTCCACTGGCTTGTTCAATACTGGGGAAATGGTGGGGGAAAAAGAGACATTAGCCCTGCACCTCCCCTGGTATTGTTGCTATTTTTTCCCCCTGTGGAACTCAACTCTCACTGCTTTATACATCTAAATTACTCAAGGCTTATGTGGGAGAACTGGATTTTACTGTAATTCATCAACAGCCTCCTGAGGTGTCTGACAGCAAAAAAAAATTTTAAGATAATGCTACAGGTTATGTACCTGGATAATTATGAATTTAAAAGCTATGATTTGAGAGGGAAGGCAACTTTTAAACGGTCTAAATATTTTGCATTTCAGGAGTTAAAAAATTTAACAAAGTTACAAAAATATTTGTAAAATTGATTTTTACAATGGAACCACCAGTGGGACTTAACTAATCTGTTAATTTTGGGGTGGAATCAGACAAACAATAAAAATGTGATTTTCCCCTTTTTGCACAATAATTCCCTACCATTACTTACAATCAAGAGCTAACTGGAAGATCTTTCCTTTTTCTGAAAAAATTAAGAACAGCTCTTCAATGTAGTTTGTTTTTTAAATATAGTATTTTGCTAATTCCATAATTGTATATTGTATACAATTACTGTTCAAATGTAAGCAAATACAATATACAATGTTCCATTTTGTTTATAAAAGTTATTGTGATATTTTCAGATGTACTTTTCTGGGTCACTTCAAACTTATTAGAAACTTTCTCACTTCTGTTGTGCTTTGTCAAAATCAGAAGTATTCCATTTCAATATCTTATCAGACATGTTCACTTCCAAATTTTCATTACACTTACCCTAATATGAAAGCATGCGTTTTCCCTTCCCTCTCCTAGCTATCTAATTACCACACCTCTGTCATCATCATGGAGACCTTAACAAAAATGACCTAGAGAAACTTAGAATTTTCTTCCTTATCAAGTAATCCTCCCATTTGTATAGCCAGCTGTGATACTCTGTCAGACACACAAACCAATTCTGTAGCCAACTGACAACTCAGGATGTTCCCTTTTACCACCACATTTTGACAAGCTAAAAACAGAGTTGAGCTTTTAGTACAAAGAATAATACATATCCCACTTGATAAGTCACTAAGGAGTCCCTGTTAGTGTTTCAGGGCTAAACACTCTGGACAATATTAAGAAAGAATTCTATTTTTCTACAGATCATCTGACCCATTCCATTACAGTTAGAATTTTAGTTGTTTGGAATTTTAATTAGAAAATAATATTTTCATAACAGTAGAAATTAATTCCATGGAATAAAATACTGCTGCTTCTCTCCAGTGAAAGACTGAGTTCAATTGTTCTGTAAAAGTTTCTTCAGAGCTTCTATGTTTTGTATGGAAATATTCATGCTTCTCTAGATTGTATTCTAGAATGGACTTTAAGAATAAGCTCTTATGTTCCCAGACTATGCTGATGATGGGAGCAGCATGCATAAGCTCCGCAAATACTTTATTTCTGCAGAAAAGACTTTTTATCAATGGAGAAATGCTATCTTGCTTACAGGGAATTGGAATATTGCCACTGAATTTAGTGGAAACAGGATTTTAATCCTGATACATTTTATGGGAACTACAAGGTAATGAATGCCATTTTCTCCCAAAGAAGCTGATAAGAACTGAGAGAACATAATACCTCAAAGGATCAGAACTGGACAGAAAATGCAATACGTGTGCAAAAGAGAAAATGTAGTGGTATAAGGATTCAGTCCTGAAAATCTTGTCTACATCATTCTTACTTTTTCTTTAGTACTATTCATGGTGGTAAACACTGCACTCATAAATAAGTGTTAGCTGGATTAGGGAACAAAATAACCTTATAGTGTTCATTTTTTCCTGCAAGAATGGATTTTAAAATCTTTTAATATACACTGGATAACTTTTATATGCACTGCTGAAGCAATGTATGTTTTCTTGCTACTAGATGATTTGTAAAGATTTCTTATTTGTACTATGTGCAACTTCCTCTTTGCTTTTTTGAGGTGGTGAATACTGAAAGCTGAAGGGAGATGGAAGCAGACATATTTTATATTACTTTCAATATCTAACATGCAATAATTTTTGTAGGGCCCAATTTTTAGCTGTACCAAGCAAGTCACACTAACTTCTACTGATCAGCAAACTTTAAAGCAGGCTTCATTAATAAAACTTCTCTGTACTTATCCAAGAACATATCCAAATTTATAATAGCTTCTCTGTCCCTCTAGATTTTATGATAATAGGCAAAGTAGTAAGCATGAGGCATATCTTGCCCAAACAATCAATAATCTACTGTATACATATAGACTGAGGTACATGGAAGCATCATGCATAAAATATGATGCTGGGGATAGAAAAAAAGACCCCTTTTGGTTTTGATAGTGAAACAAGTCACACCTTCTAAAATACCCATTTGTCTTCTATTTTTTATTAATGCACTGTTTTCTTCAGTGCTACTTTCTTCTTGATTGTATGAATGATATGGAAAGGCTGGTATTTTGTAGTAGATTTCCACTGCAGCTGTCCTTGTAGATATTCAAGCCCGAGTTGCTACTGGAGAAAAAAAAAAAAGAGCTTGTTTAGGATGACAAGGATAAAAAAAATAAATCCAAGAAAGCAACAGATTTGAATTAAAAATGTAACACCTGCCAGACAGCTTACAGTATAAACAAGGATTAACACCAGCAGTGGTACAGCAAATACTGGTCTTAGCACACATGTGTTTAAATATCACAACCTGAGTACAAGAAAAATTACTTCACACACTTGGTATTTCAAATTGCTTTTGGATTCAATAGCTATTCCTAGAGCAATAATGATACTCAATACAGGGACAGTGAACAGATTCAGTCCAGAAAGAAAATAGGGTAGAAAAGGAGTTTTCCTACCTTCTCCTTGGTTTTAGAGTAGAATATGGTTCTAGACAAGGATAAACATGGGGCTACTACAACCTAAGCAGTTATTTAGAATAATCTGTTTAATCATTTGCCTCCAGGCAAGCAGGTTTCACAGGTTTTCCTGAAGCAATTACTGTCATTCTCAGAGGGATTTATACTTCTCTAGAATGAACAGGTTACAAATAAACATTTTAAAATCAGCTCCTTATCCATTTTAAAATCAACTCAAGCTCAGTAGCTTGTGATCAAGGATCAGATATGACTTTAGGACTGGATGGTCTCATTGCTGACTTAGAGCTCAGGCTGCAGGCATATGGCAACAGATGATCACCATTAGGGGCATTAATACAAGGTTAATTGTCTAGGTCAGGCCTCTGCTGGCAGGCACTGGCTATGTACAGCTGCGTATACTATCATCAGCTGAACAGGAGCCGACTGAAACAATCTGTATTCTCTGCTCTGACTACCTATTCTCCCCAGCACAGAAGGAAAACAAGCCAATGAATGATTATTGAATTTGAAAGCACTAAAGCAAAAACATTTTGGTATTTGTATCCTCAACTGGCAAGTCAAAGAGACTTTTTTTTTGCCTTTTCACAACCTAGTTTTTAACCTGTGATAAGGGAGCTCAAGGCATCATTCCCATAACTTCTGCCTCTTTCTGGACTGAAAGCAATAATTAGTACCCTTAGGGTTATCTTTTCCCCCTTCTCCCAGTGGTGAGCAAGCTGGATGGAAAAGCATCATCTGAACAGATGGATCTGCTGGTGACCAAATGGTCCCTCTGTACTGAGGAGTGATTATAAAGCTTTAACCCTTCCTTACATAGAGAAAACTGGCAATGGAAGTGGATTTAAAGGGCAGTATTCAAGTACTTAGTGAAGGAATGGAACAGAATTTGGATACTTCTGTTGTCTAACCTGTTTAGCCCTATTAAAGGCCATAGAGATAAAGGCTATTGTTCACCTGATGGCAACATTTAAGGAAAGAACTCAGATTTGCACAGTTCACATTATTATCCACAGTTTTCAGGTGTGCTGATAGAGTTGCTGGCTATTCCAAACATATTCACTGCAACTTGCTTTTCTTCCCGTATTTCTGGAACACTCATGTAAGGGCATAATTGAGCAAAGGAACAGAACAGCCACCTTAAATATTACCCCAGATCCCCAGTATGACAGGTCCAAAAAGGTCTCAATTATGAATGTGGTTTCCTGAAAGGAAGCATGGAGAGAGAAGACTGCACTGCAATACCCTGGAGAAAATTGGTTTACGATCATCAGTGAATGCAAGTAAGATAGAGAAGAACTGCAGAAATTACAGTAATGTTTTTCCAACATGGTGGAAAATCAGGAATTTCCTTCACTACATGGGTGAAACATGTTTAGTCCTAAGGGTATGTGGTGGGTTGACCCTGGCTGGATGCCAGGTGCCCACCAAAGCCGCTCTATCACTCCCCCTTCTCAGCTGGATAGGGGAGGAGAAAATATAACAAAGGGCTCGTGGGTCAAGATAAGGACAGTTTAATAAAGTGAAAGCAAAGGTCGCACACGAAAGCAATGAAAAACAAATTATGTTATTCTCTACTTCCCCTCAGCAGGCGATGTCTGGCCACTTCCTGGGAAGCAGGGCTTCAGTATCTGTAGTGGTTGCTCCGGAAGACAAAAATGCCCCCCTTCCATCTCCCTTTACTTAGCTTTTATATCTGAGCTGACGTCATATGGTATGGAATATCTGTTTGGTTAGTTTAGGTCAGCTGTCCTGGCTATGTCCCCTCCCAAGATCTTGCCCTGCCCCAGCCTGCCGTTGAGGGGGGCAAAAATGCTGGAGAGACAGCCTTGATGCTGTGCCAGCACTGCTCAGCAGTAGCCAAAACACTGGGGTGTTATCAACATCTTTCTAGCTACTGATGCAGAGCACAGCGCTATGAGGGCTGCTATGGGGAGTATTAACTCCATCTCAGCCAGACCCAATACAGGGTAAGTAGAATATTTTAGTCTAGCTCAATGAGGATGCAAGTCAAAAAGTAGTCATGTTAGAACAAAAGAAAGTAAATAATAATAATAATAAACAGTGCTACCTTTTCCTGAAAAAAGTCTTGGGGTTAAATTAATTTTGCTGTTAACTTATCAAAGTCAATGAAGTTTTATCAAAATGTAGTCTGGCTTCTTAGAACCATGCAGGAAGAGTGAATCCAACCATCCTGTTAAGAATAAGGATGTTTTGAAGGCTACTCACATAGCTTCTCTCTTCAAAGCCTATCTTTGTAATATGCTGAAGGTTCTTTGGTAGAAGGACAGGTTATATGCTATTGCTTTAAGATTTTAGAATTTCAGCTAGATAGAATTATATTTATTTACTCAGTATTGTATGGTCTCAACTACACTTCAGTTGTAGGCTGAGTTTTATGTATATCTAGTCAGTCCATTCCAGCAAAGAGATTAACTTTAAGGGAAAAATAACTGTGACACTTTATTTTTCTTTATTTCCAAATATTTTTTACCCAAACATTAGCCTCTTTATGTCTGGCTCTTTATAAAATCTTTGATCTCTCCATGGTGTAGACAGAGTACTGACTTTTTTGCTCCATGCAAATCTGAATAGTGTTGATAAACATTTTAGTCATGCTTACATAAAATCTCCTAGAAAGCCTAACCTGAGCCCCTTGAGCTCAGGTGATGCCTCTTCTCCCTGACCTCTTCTGCCAAACAAAGGAGAAGGAGGATGGATCCCTTAAAGGAGTAATAACCACTTTGAGCCTAACAGGAAAATGTACCTGGTATGTTAGGCAGTGAAATATGCACTGGCAACCCTAAAATATAAAGTGTGGGGGAGAATTTTGTAAAAGGATCCTGCACATGCACATACATACATTGCCTACAATAATGGCAATTGAACATCATTCAGTGAGGACAAATTTATTAGAATCTGGATGTAAATGCGTTGTGGTTTAACCCCAGCCAGCAACTAAGCACCACGCAGCCGCTCACTCACTCCCCCCCATCCAGTGGGATGGGGGAGGAAATCGGGAAAAAAAGTAAAACCCGCGGGTTGAGATACGAACGGTTTAATAGAACAGAAAAGAAGACACTAATAATGATAATGATAACACTAATAAAATGACAACACTAGTAATAAAAGGATTAGAATGTACAAATGATGCGCAGGGCAATTGCTCACCACCTGCCGACTGACACCCAGCTAGTCCCCGAGCGGCGATTCCCTGCCCCCACTTCCCAGTTCCTAAACTAGATGGGACGTCACATGGTATGGAATACACCGTTGGCCACTTTGGGTCAGGTGCCCTGGCTGTGTCCTGTGCCAACTTCTTGTGCCCTGGCTGGCCATGAGAAGCTGAAAAATCCTTGACTTTAGTCTAAACACTACTGAGCAACAACTGAAAACATCAGTGTTATCAACATTCTTCGCATGCTGAACTCAAAACATAGCACTGTACCAGCTACTAGGAAGACAGTTAACTCTATCCCAGCTGAAACCAGGACAAAATGAAACACACTAATGGGAATAAAACAAACAGGGAAAGAAGAAGGAGAGGAGAAGGACAGTAACAGCAAGATGAATGTCTGATTGCACATCTTAGGCAATAACTCACTTGTTGTTAGGTAAAAGATACAAGTGTTTTCAGTAACCCCTTGAAGACACCATTATCAACTGACAATTTGCTACAGGTACCACAGTAGTCTAAAGAGTTAAACAGCTCCAAAGCTAACAAAATCAGTCAAATTCCCCCAAGGAGCATAATATTGTTCTGTGTAAACAGTCCTCTTATTAGGTTATGAGCCAGGTGACTCTTATTAAGTCAATCGTCATCAACTTGGCTTGACCAGCAAGTAGAAAGGAGAAGGCAATGTGCCATTATGTAGGCATTGAGTCTAGACTGAGCTACTATCTTCAACACCCTGTAGCTCAAAACATAACTACTTAGATTGCTCATATAATAACTGTGGCCAGCCAGCCATTTGCAGTGGCTATAGCTGCTGGCTTCAGAAGGCAGATAAATATATTAAATCTCTATTAGAGCATTCCATCATAAAGTTAACTCAGCTGCAATACCTTGTCTTTTCTCTTAACACCTCTAAAGACATATATGAATGCCAGCCTGCACTGTGACATGGATAGTATTGTTATTTCATTATTTGTGGCTGGACCATAATGGTATGTAATTTATATCAGCTACTGAAAAAAGAACAATACAAATAAAGATAATCAGTAAATGCATAAGAATCACACTGCTTGTAGAACTGCTGTTGAGGGTAATTGTATACTTTCATTGCTCTTCAACACCCTGGTATGTTTAATATTGTGTCCCTTGCAGGGTGACCCTGCTTTATTTAGTACGACTCATTTCAACTGGACAAAAGCACAAGGCTACATCCACCCATGGATGGATCCTATAACATTCACATCTGAAGTACCTCAGGGTAGATTTGTCTTAGGTTATCAGAAGTGGATGTGTGTTGCTCGTCTAAGTGACTACAAAAGAGTTAACTGGTTTTTTTTCAGGCAAACTGTTTTTCTTTAAGCAAGCAGAAGTGAACAGCTATTTTGCATACAATTGCAGAGATTTATACTTTCAAAAACCAGTTCTGTTTCTGATACCAGTGCACAGAAAGCCTCCCCCAACATCATCTTTGTTCATTCAGATACTTTTTTGTTAAATAAAATACATATATAATCTTATTTAATCCCCCAAAACCCAAGCTCAGATCAGAATAATTTTTTGGCTTCGCTCTCATGAAGAAAACTCTTTCAAAGTGAAAGTTGTATTTGAAAACCTCATTCACACAGGATTTCCCCTTGCTTGAAGAAACATTTCTACTGCAAAATGTGGCATGAGCTGCTTTTCTTCATGCTATGTTTTTTTGTATGATTGTTGATCTTCCACAAGGAAATAATATTAACAGGTAGATTGTTTTTTGTAAATTCCTTCCCAGCTGAGAGGAGCTAAAAGGAAAGATGAAACAGCAAAATCACAATTCATTCTGTTTGAAGGAATTATTTTCACATAGTAAACCCCTGTACTCCTTATCAAGCTGTTATACACATTATCTTATTTTTCTGAAAGAAATAAACCTGTAGGAGGAAGAATTAATCTAGCTTGAAATAATAGATATGAAGATTCAACTTATTGGGTGGCTCTATAATTTATAAAGTTTGGCACCATGATGTTACAGTGACGGGTACTTTAGATATGTAGGTAGACAGCTAGATAGATACAGGATTAGAAAGAAGCAGTCTAAACCATTCTTGCTGGATTTATTGCTTCTGACAAAACCAATGCTCCTGATGTTGAGTCCTTAGAAGCAGGCAGCATGTGAGCACAGCTTGACCTTCCAGATCAGGCAAATTAAGAACATAATATTTTCTACACAGTTAATACTGAGATGATGTTAATTACTTAGCAGACCCTAAATCCCACAATTGATTTTTTGTCATTTTGACAGAACAAGGGAATTATATGTCCAGTATGGAAAAGCTGGCAGGGAGCTAGCTAGCAAGTTTTCAAGATAGTGTGCAATTAGGAGAAAAAAAAGAAGAAGAAGAAGAAAAAAACCCACAAAAATCCCAGAATGTCACCTGGGCTTGTTTTCCAACCAGACCACTTTTGAAGTGTCAACCAGCAGAGAAACTGAGTTTTAATAAAATAAAGTCTGTATTGATCATTTCTAAATGCTGATGATGACTTGAAATACCCTGCAGTGCTCTTAATTAATTCAGTGAAAGCTTTGTCTTTGGTATCAAGTAAAGCAAGGAGAGTTGGATCAAGATTTGCTGACCTGGAGGTCAAAAGTAAGGCTCCTCAGTGGACTAGCATTCAAAAATACTGAGTATCTCTTAGCTGCACATGTGTTTCTATAGATGTGCATTATTTTTTAAAAACAAATATTCACAGAGTGAAGAGACCACAGATAATGAGGAATTCACTCAAGAAGTACCCTTGAAAATGCTAAATTGAAGGGGAGCAGGAGGGAAACTTAAGTTATTTTGAATTTTCGGAAGTAATGCTATTCTAGAGGAAATGTTTCAAGCTATCAGCATTTCTGTATTTTCATTCAGATCTATGCTGTAGCTTCCAAAAACTCTCTTTGCCTTATGCAAGAACATATGCAACCATAATCCTCAACCTCTGAGGTCTTTTAGTCTGTGGTTGGCATCAAGTAGCTTGCTCTATTTATTTTTCTGCCTTTAAAAATCTCTGCATTTTTTACAGATTAAAAATATTATATCCAGGCCTATGTGCTGCAAAATGTAACTGTAAAGTGATGTTAAGTAGGACTGAAAATCTGGTGAAAACCAACCTCCAACTGATCTTAGAATGATAGAATGGTTTGGGTTGGAAGGAACCTTAAAGGTCATGTAGTTCTAACCACTCTGCCACAGGCAGGGACACCTTCCACTAGACCAGGTTGCTCCAAGCCCCATCCAACCTGGCCTTGAACACTGCCAGGGAGGGGGCAGCCACGACTTCTCTGGGCAACCTGTGCCAGTGCCTCACCACCTCACTGTGAAGAATTTTTTCCTAATATCTAATCTAAATCTACACTCTTTCAGTTTAAAACCATTACCCCTCATCCTATCACTGCACTCCCTGTTAAAAAGTGCTTCCCCGTCTTTCCCGTAGGCCCCCTTTAAGTACTGGCAGGCTGCTGTAAGGTCTCCCTGGAGCCTTCTCTTCTCCAGGCTGAACAACCCCAACTCTCTCAGCCTGTCTTCATAGGAGAGGTGTTCCATCCCTCTGATCATTTCTGTGGCCCTCCTCTGGACCCACTCCAACAGGTCCATGTCTGTCTTGTACTGAGGACTCCAGAGCTGGATGCAGTACTCCAGGTGGGGGCTCACCAGAGCAGAGTAGAGGGACGGAATCACCTCCTTCGACCTGCTGGCCACGCTTCTTTTGATGCAGCCCACAATGCCATTGGCTTTCTGGGCTGCGAGCGCATATTGCTGGCATTGCTTCACGGAAATACCCTTATGTCCATCTAGCTCTAATTATCTCTTTGTCCCTTTGTTCCTCATTACATTCTACATAAGAAAATAGTTCCACAAGAAGCTGAGAGCATATGGCATGCCAACACCTGAAATTTGTTGTAGATTTAATGTATCTTCATTAAATGTGTAGACATCTTACTGTAACACTGACATTAAATACTTCATTTCGCTTCTTGTATCAACACAGTAATAGCTCAACTACATGCTTTCTGGACCCAAATACATTGTTTCCACAGAGCTTATTAGCCTCCTCACCTCTTGCAGATCAGATGTAGTTTCCCTGCTTCTAGACCCACCCCAGTGGGGTGCCGTGTTCATTCCCTTCAATGTGAAAAAGAACATTGCTATCTCACTGTAGAAATGACAATAGGATCTGTTGAGGCAGCTGTGACAGCCTGTGGTGGGTTGACCCTGGCTGGACGCCAGGTGCCCACCAAAGCCGCTCTATCACTCACTCCCCCTCCTCAGCTGGACAGGGGGGGGAGAAAATATAACAAAAGGCTTGTGGGTCAAGATAAGGACAGTTTAATAAAGTGAAAGCAAAGGTCGCACGCGAAAGCAAAGAAAAACAAATGATGTTATTCTCTACTTCCCCTCAGCAGGCGATGTCCGGCCACTTCCTGGGAAGCAGGGCTTCAGTACGTGTAGTGGTTGCTCCGGAAGACAAAAATGCCCCCCTTCCGTCTCCCTTCACTTAGCTTTTATATCTGAGCTGACGTCATATGGTATGGAATATCTGTTTGGGTAGTTTAGGTCAGCTGTCCTGGTTATGTCCCGTCCCAAGATCTTGCCCTGCCCCAGCCTGCCATTGAGGGGGGGAAAAAATGTTGGAGAGACAGCCTTGATGCTGTGCCAGCACTGCTCAGCAGTAGCCAAAACACTGGTGTGTTATCAACACCTTTCTAGCTACTGATGCAGAGCACAGTGCTATGAGGGCTGCTATGGGGAGTATTAACTCCATCTCAGCCAGACCCAATACACAGCCACAAAAATAAAAGTGCAATACTTAAACCAGTGGTCCTACTTAGCCCAGGGTCATGTTTTCAATATTGCCCAACAGCAGGCAGTTGGGGAAAATTATAGGAAAAATGCAATCATGTAGTGATACTTCTCCAGGATACCCTTTCCATCTCTAGCAGTTCTTGGTTTATAGAGTTTCTGTCAAAAAGTTGCTGGTGCACTGACTCTTGGAAGGTAATCTGTGGCTTTTCATGACAGGTGACACTGAATTGTATACCAACCTTATTGGACTCATGTATCTACTTCTTGACCTCCACCTTAGTTCATAAGATGACAGGGGTGTTCAGATCAAATCCATGTAGATTACTACGTTCAATGATATCAATCAGAGAATATAGAAAAGTCCCATGCCATAAACATCCAACCTGGTTTGGGGCTGTTTTAGGAGATGAGAGTCACTTTCTTCTGAGGGTTCCCACTGATGGCAATGTGACTCTGCACTCATTCTAGAGGACTTAATTTCCCTGAAGATTTTCACTGTTTATGAGTAACACTTGCTGCTTGTTGTGTTTTGAACATCCTTCAAGATGTTGCAATTCCTCTGCTGAACAGTCAAGGATGCACTGTGTTCATACTTTAAACTGTTGAGATACTTATAAAGTATTGTGGGAAGCACTAATCAAGTTCAGTACATGTATCCTTCAAATGTGTTGCAATAAAAGGATTTTATCATTCATGCACCCACTCTATCAAACTTTGTGCAAATATTTAAGCAGATATTTTTAGATTTTTTATATTTTTTTTTTTTACTATCTGCAATGTAATAGAATGCATTTGTGTAGTCAGTGAACCTAAATTTTGTAATACAATAACACTGGGCATTTCAGTGATTGGTAAAAGAGTGACACCAATGAATATAAACACATATTCCCTGACTTCTGGTTTTTTTTAGATAAAGATCAATGAACTTGCTAAGACAAGTGTTATAAATCTTCAGCATGATAATAAATATTAGGATTTTGATGAGTATGAAGTTAAAAACCATTGAAAATTAAAGTTCTTTGTCCTTATTTAAAGAAACCAGGTAGCTGCAGTCAGGCAAATTTCTTCTTTAAATACCATGTGCTTCAAAAGGATTGTGCAGCTCTTCATTTTTGTCATCAACTACTTTGGTGAGAGACTTTCCTTATATACAGGTGATATGGAGGAAAAAACATAGCAAGAACAAGGGCAGAAAATGAATATATAATGCACAAGTGATGGCTGTTTCACCTTTGCATATTGGAGGGAAAGGGATAGAAACAGTGGGTTTCTACACTGTGGTGAGATTCCAGGGGCCTTATTACTGTTCCTAATATTCTTGTTGCATAGGAAGAGATAAGGATCCTGCCTGTGATGCCTGTTTTGGAGGTGCTGGTGTGCATGTGTATATTAAATGATCATTGAATGGCCCTATATGCACTCTTTCTCTGACAGCCAGATCTCAGGAACAATTCACACTCATGTACAAGGTGTATCTCAGTGCTATATAGTACAGTTATGTGAATTCTGGTCCAAAGGGATATAAATGTCCATGCACTAGCATTTAAACCAATTAGATGATACACGTGCATTATGATCACAGGAGATGGCTAAGAGATTAACAGATAGCCTGACCTTTGTTGCCAGCAAAAGAGAGTGGATTACTAGTGTGACAGCTGGTTCAGGAAGCTGCATCCACAGCAATTCCATTAGACTTAATTTAGATCATATCTCAGGAAACCTACTTTCAAAGAAGGATTAAAAATCTTTGATAAAATGACATGTTATTTACACCAGAGGAAAAGTAAAGAACAGATTCAAGGCAGTTTATCGTGATGTAATTCCAACTAATCCGCAGCAAATGTTGCATATAAAGAAATCCTGACTTCCCTTCACTGTGAGATTTCATATTCCTTGGCCTACCAAAATAAACTACTCAAATCCAACAGGAATAATCTGAAATCGATTAAATCACTCTACATTTTAAACTGTTAAATATACTTCTGTACTAGACTTACTTGGGTTTTGAAATTCTGTGCTGGAATTGTCTTTGATTTGCAGAGGAAGGAGCAGAGTGCATCACAGCACTGGTGGTAGTGCCTCTGGGATAACATATTTAAGAAAGGAAAAAAAACCCCTGTGCAATTGCAGCTGGAAGAGAGGAGTGAGAACATGTAAGAGAAACAACCCTGCAGACACCAAGGTCAGTGAAGAAGGAGGGGGAGGAGATGCTCCAGGCGCCGGAGCGAAGATTCCCCTGCAGCCCGTGGTGAAGACCCTGGTGAGGCAGGCTGTCCCCCTGCAGTCCAGGGAGGTCCACGGTGGAGCAGATCTCCACCTGCAGCCTGGGGAGGACCCCATGCTGGAGCAGGGGGATGTGCCCGAAGGAGGCTGTGACCCCGTGGAGAGGAGCCCACACTGGAGCAGGTTTTCTGGCAGGACTTGTGACCCCGTGGGGGACCCATGCTGGAGCAGTGTGCTCCTGAAGGACTGCACACCATGGAAGGGATCCATGCTGGAGCAGTTCATGAGGAACCGCAGCCTGTGGGAAGGACTCGTGTTGGAGAAGTTCGTGGAGGACTGTCTCCCGTGGGGGGGACCCCACGCTGGAGCAGAGGAAGAGCATGAGGAGTCCTCCCCCTGAGGAGGAAGGAGGAGCAGAGACAACATGTGACGAACTGACCACAACTCTCATTCCCTGTCCCCCTGTGCTGCTCGGGGTGAGGAGGTAGAGAAATCGGGAGTGAAGCTGTACCCAGGAAGAAGGGAGGGGTGAGGGGAAGGTGTTTTAAGATTTGATTTTATTTCTTATTATCCTACTCTGATTTGATTGGTGTGGTGGGTTGACCCTGGCTGGATGCCAGGTGCCCACCAAAGCCGCTCTATCACTCCCCCTCCTCAGCTGGAACGGGGGAGAGAAAAATATAACGAAAGGCTCGTGGGTCAAGATAAGGGCAGTTTAATAAAATGATAGCAAAGGTTGCGCGCGAAAGCAAAGAAAAAACAAATGATGTTACTCTCTACTTCCCATCAGCAGGCGATGTCTGGCCACTTCCTGGGAAGCAGGGCTCCAGTACGCGTAGTGCTTGCTCCGGAAGACAAAAATGCCCCCCCCTCCATCTCCCTTCACTTAGCTTTTATATCTGAGCTGACGTCATATGGTATGGAATATCTGTTTGGTTAGTTTAGGTCAGCTGTCCTGGTTATGTCCCCTCCCAAGATCTTTCCCTGCCCCAGCCTGCCATTGAGGGGAGGGCAAAAATGTTGGAGAGACAGCCTTGATGCTGTGCCAGCACTGCTCAGCAGTAGCCAAAACACTGGTGTGCTATCAACACCTTTCTAGCTACAGAGCTGCAGAGCACAGTGCTATGAGGGCTGCTATAGGGAGTACTAACTCCATCTCAGCCAGACCCAATACAATCTCCACCCCTTATTCCATACCATTTGCGTCCTGCTCAGGTCCCACATAATTTAATACAGATATCTTCTAACCATACTATTGTATTTAATTCTCATTACTGAAATCCTTTCTTACCAACACTTACAACTGAAACTACATACTTAAACCACTTTTATACCCAACGTACAGATTTATACATTCTTATTAATTACTATCCCTTGTCCTTTAAGAGATAGATATTCCAGGGGCTTCTTCCACTCCTTCAGATGTTCACACACAGGTTATGACTTGGGCCCCATCCATCAAGATGAATGGTCAGGACAGGAGAAGCAGTACGTTCAATCGTTGGGCACCAACGTCGGCTTGGTTTGGGTCACCGATGCACTTGTCTGGTTCCTTGCGAAGTTCACTCCTCTGCAGTTCAGGTCATTCCTGCTACATTACTTCCTGCAACATACAACTCACATCACAGATTATTTTTCCCCCAAGGTTAAATGTCCTTGAGGCACACACTGGGTCTCCCCATCCTTCCGCATTACCCACCAAGTACACCCAGGTCCTTGAGCAAAGACAATCCCACGAATGGGTTTGCCTTTTCCCATGGGAGGTGCAATCCACACTGCCTTCCCCAGCCACTTCCCCATGTGCACCACGGGGACCTTATCTCCTCCCACAGTATGTAGGGGTTTTGTTTGGGCAGGACCAGGACGGTTAGAAGATCCTCTGGTGTTAACTAGCCAAGTGGCTTCTGCTAAATTTGCATCCCAATGCTTCCATTTCCCATTGCCTAGCGCTCTCAACATACTCTTCAACAGTCCATTATATCTCTCAATTTTTCCAGATGCTTGCGGGTGATAGGGTATGTGGTACACCCACTCAATGCCATGTTTCTTTGCCCAGGAGCTTATGAGGTTATTTCGGAAATGAGTCCCATTGTCTGATTCAATTCTTTCTGGGGTACCGTGTCGCCATAAAATTTGCCTTTCGAGGCCTAAGATGGTGTTTCGGGCAGTGGCATGGTTTACAGGATATGCTTCTAGCCAACCAGTAGTTGCTTCCACCATGGTGAGTACGTAGCACTTGCCTTGGCGTGTTCGTGGCAGTGGTCCAATGTAGTCAATTTGCCAGGCCTCGCCATATTGAAAACCCAACCACCGCCCTCTGTTCCAGGGAGACTTTACTCTGGTGGCTCGTTTGATTGCAGCACATGTTTCACATTCATGAGTGACCTGTGTGATGGCCTCCATGGTCAGGTCCACCCCTCGATCACGAGCCCACCTATATGTTGCATCTCTCCCTAGATGTCCCGATGTCTCATGGGCCCATCGAGCTACAAATAGCTCACCCTTGCGCACCCAGTCCAGGTCCACCTGAGCTACTGCAATTTTGGCAGCCTTGTCTACCTGTTCATTATTTCGATGCTCTTCAGTGGCACGGCTTTTGGGCACGTGAGCATCTACATGACGTACCTTTAGAGTCATGTGTTCTACACGGGCAGCAATGTCCTGCCACAATGCTGCTGCCCAGATGGGTTTACCCTTGCATTGCCAATTGGTCTTCTTCCACTGCTGTAGCCACCCCCATAGGGCATTAGCCACCATCCAGGAGTTGGTATAGAGGTAGAGTACCGGCCACTTTTCTCGTTCAGCAATGTCTAGAGCCAGTTGGATGGCTTTCACTTCTGCAAACTGACTTGACTCGCCTTCTCCTTCAGTGGCCTCAACGACTTGTCGTGTGGGACTCCACACAGCAGCTTTCCACTTCCGATGGTTCCCTACCAAACGACAGGATCCATCAGTAAACAAAGCATAACACCTTTCATCTTCTGATAACTCATTATATGGTGGTGCCTCTTGGGCACGAGTCACCTCCTCAGGTGATGCTCCAAAATCTCTGCCTTCTGGCCATTCCATGATCTCTTCCAGAATTCCTGGGCGGTTAGATTTCCCCAGTCGAGCCCGTTGCGTGATCAATGCTACCCACTTACTCCATGTAGCGCTGGTTGCATGATGTGTAGAGGGGATGTTTCCTTTGAACATCCAGTGTAGCACGGGCAATCGTGGTGCCAAGAGGAGATATGTTTCTGTACCAACAACTTCTGAAGCGGCTCGAACCCCCTCATATGCTGCTAGTATCTCTTTTTCAGTCGGGGTATAGTGAGCTTCTGATCCTCGGTACCCCCGACTCCAAAACCCTAATGGTCGAGCTCGGGTTTCTCCTGGTGTTTTCTGCCACAGGCTCCAGGTGAGACCATGTTCCCCAGCTGCAGTGTAGAGTACATTTTGTACATCTGGTCCTGTTCGGACGGGCCCAAGAGCTACTGCACGAGCTATTTCCTTTCTGATATGCTCAAAGGCTTGTTGTTGTTCAGGGCCCCATTCAAAATAGTTCTTTTTTCCGTGTTACTTGATAGAGAGGGCTCACAAGCTGACTATAACCTGGAATATGCATTCTCCAGAACCCCACAAGGCCTAGGAAAGCTTGTGTTTCTTGTTAGCTGGTGGAGACATAGTTGCTATCTTGTTAACCACATCCATAGGGACATGACGGCGACCATCCTGCCATTTTATTCCCAAGAACTGAATCTCCTGTGCAGGTCCCTTGACCTTACTTTTCTTTATGGCGAAACCAGCTTTCAGAAGAATCTGAATTATTCTTTTTCCCTTCTCAAACACTTCTTCTGCCTTGTTGCCCCATACGATGATGTCATCTATGTATTGTAAATGTTCAGGGGCATCGCCTTGTTCCAGTGCCATTTGGATTAATCCGTGACAAATGGTAGGGCTGTGCTTCCGCCCCTGGGGCAGCCGATTCCAACTGTATTGGACACCTCTCCATGTGAAAGCAAACTGTGGCCTGCACTCTGCTGCCAAAGGAATGGAGAAAAATGCATTGGCAATATCAATTGTAGCATACCATGTGGCTGCCTTTGATGCCAGTTCATATTGAAGCTCTAACATGTCTGGTACAGCAGCACTCAATGGCGGTGTCACTTCATTCAGGCCGCGATAATCTACTGTTAACCTCCATCCTCCATCAGACTTCTGCACTGGCCATATAGGACTATTAAAAGGTGAATGAGTCTTGCTGATGACTCCTTGGCTCTCTAGGTGATGAATCAGCTCATGGATGGGAGCCAGGGAGTCTCGGTTTGTCCGGTATTGCCGACGGTGCACTGTCCTGGTAGCGATAGGCACCTGCTGTTCTTCAACTTGCAGCAATCCCACAGTAAAGGGATCTTCCGAGAGGCCAGGCAGGGTAGATAGCTGTGTGATCTTCTCTGCATTTACAGTGGCTACACCAAAAGCCCACCGGCACCCCTTTGGGTCCTTGAAGTACCCTCTCTTGAGGTAGTCTATGCCAAGGATACAAGGGGCCTCTGGACCGGTCACAATGGGGTGCTTTTCCCACTTGTCCCCTGTCAAGCTCACTTCAGCCTCCAGTATAGTCAATTCTTGGCATCCCCCTGTCACTCCAGAGATCCAGATGGATTCTGTGCCCCTGTATCCTGATGGCATCAGTGTACACTGTGCACCAGTGTCTACCAAAGCCTTATACTTCTGTGGGTCTGATGTGCCAGGCCATCGAATCCACACAGTCCAGTATATCCGATCATCCCTTTCCTTCTCCTGGCCGAAGGCAGGGACCCTCTATTGCTGTTCCTCATCAGAATATTCACTGTCCGATCCTTGCGGTACCAGACCAGAAGTCCCCTCACCAGAATCAAGGGAGGTGGTTTCAGTTCTTCTATGCCTGGAGGATCGCTGAGTGCCTTCTTGGGCCTCTACAGCAACTATGCTGACAGCCTTCTTCTTGGGTGACCCCTTCTTAACAGCTGTCTTCCCTCTCAGTTCACGTACGCGGGCTTCCAGCTTAAAGGTGGGTTCACCATCCCACTTCTTCATGTCCTCCCCTTGGTCACGCAGGAAGAACCAGAGTGTACCACGTGGCATACGCCTTGGGCTCCCTTTCCCTCTGACTGGGGCAGGGGAGAACTGATTTCTTGGAGCATCCCTAACAGCCAAGGCACTGTCCTGTAGGGATGAGGAGACACAGAGATTTTCCTCAAAGTTTTGGAGCCAAGACGACACTTTCTCCACAGTTGGTGTTTCCATATCTGGATAATACATTGCTGCCAAGCTGTTAGAATACGATGCTGGGGCACCTTGAATCACCTTTCGCCACATGGCTCGTGTGCACAGGACATCATCTGGATCTTTGGAAACTTCCTCGTCATCTAGATCACTGTAGATGACTTCCACCACTGCTAACTCTCTCAGGTACTGAATGCCTTCATCTGCAGTAGTCCACTTTTCTGATGAATTTACAAGATCTTCCTTGAATGGATATCTTGCCTTCACACTTGAGAGGAGCCGGCTCCAGAGACTGCAAATTGCTGCCTCTTTCCCAATTCCTCTTTCAATTCCCCGGTTTCTAGCGAGGGATCCCAGCTGTTGCGCTTCCTTGCCTTCCAGTAGCTGACTATCAGCCCCGTTATCCCAGCATCGGAGCAGCCAGGCAGCAATCCGCTCACCTGGCTGGCGGCTGTAATCTTTCCGCAAGTCCCGAAGTTCTGAGGACGTCAGGGACCGGGTAGTTTCTGCTTCTTGTTTAAGTTCCCTCACTCCTTCCTCCAATTTCCTTATCGAAGGACCAGCTTCTAAATCAAGCCTTTCCTCTTCTTCTTCTTCTTCCCTCACTAATCGATGGTATGGACCCGTTGATCTCCTTGTCCACTGTTTCCGTTTCACTACTGGGGCAATTACTGTAGTTGTTGTTTGGGTCCCTATCTCGAGCATCGTGTCCATAGATGCAGTCTGGGTCCCTGCCTCAACCATGGTCCTCTGAGAGTGTTGAACTGTGGCTCGGTAGGCATAGGCCAGGCCCCAGTACAGTGCGAGAAGCTGCTGGTTTTCATTGGGATAGGCAAGGCACCCTTCTATCAGGTGACGTGTCAGTTTGCCAGGGTTACTTGCCTGTTTGGATGTAAAATCCCAGATTATGGGAGGTGATAACCGTTCTAGGAATCTGCCCAAATCCTTCCATATACCCTGCCACCCAGGGACCGGTCGCTTGAGGGCACATTTCAATATTGCCTCACCTAAAACTTGCCTCCTCTTATACCAGGAAGAGACCAGGTTCCACAATACCCATAATATGCCACCAGTATTAATTATTAGTATTGAACAGCTCACGTAAGGGTGAACAAGGACCTCGGGAGCCTGCATAATAAAACCATTCACATCAATGCCTGGTAGGGAGAGGGAGATGTGTTCCCTCATCTCCTCCACAAGATAGCTCCCACAGCACAACAAAGCCATCAGTGCCAGGACAAAGCACATAGACACTATTTGTATTAGCACGTTCCCACGTTCCTTCATTCTCCACACAAGATAGCTCCCACAGCACAACAAAGCCATCAGTGCCAGGACAAAGCACACAGCCATTATTTGCATTAACATGTTCCCAAACTCAGCAAGCTAGAGATAAGCAAGCAGCTAACAAGCTCTGTGACCTGCACAGGAGCTTGCCACTTAATAACTAGCTATAGAACGCTTAATGCAAAACTGCCCTTGTCGTGCCCCACGTTGGGCGCCAAAAAAGACTGTGGTGGGTTGACCCTGGCTGGATGCCAGGTGCCCACCAAAGCCGCTCTATCACTCCCCCTCCTCAGCTGGAACGGGGGAGAGAAAAATATAACGAAAGGCTCGTGGGTCAAGATAAGGGCAATTTAATAAAATGATAGCAAAGGTTGCGCGCGAAAGCAAAGAAAAAACAAATGATGTTACTCTCTACTTCCCATCAGCAGGCGATGTCTGGCCACTTCCTGGGAAGCAGGGCTCCAGTACGCGTAGTGCTTGCTCCGGAAGACAAAAATGCCCCCCCCTCCGTCTCCCTTCACTTAGCTTTTATATCTGAGCTGACGTCATATGGTATGGAATATCTGTTTGGTTAGTTTAGGTCAGCTGTCCTGGTTATGTCCCCTCCCAAGATCTTTCCCTGCCCCAGCCTGCCATTGAGGGGAGGGCAAAAATGTTGGCGAGACAGCCTTGATGCTGTGCCAGCACTGCTCAGCAGTAGCCAAAACACTGGGGTGTTATCAACACCTTTCTAGCTACTGATGCAGAGCACAGTGCTATGAGGGCTGCTATAGGGAGTACTAACTCCATCTCAGCCAGACCCAATACAATTGGTAATAAATTAAATTAATTTTTTTCCCCAAGTCGAGTCTGTTTTGCCCGTGACAGTAATTGCTGAGTTATCTCCCTGTCCTCATCTCAACTCATGAGCCTTTTATTAGATTTTCTCTCCCCTGTCCAGCTGAGGAGGGGGAGTGATAGAGCGGCTTTGGTGGGCACCTGGCATTCAGCCAGGGTCAACTCAACACATAAAGCCTGAACTTTATTCCCAGTTCTTTCTTTCTCCACTTCTTTTGCATGCTTGGGTGCTGCATTTGATAATAATCAAGAAAAATGTTAATTCTGCTCCTAGTTGTCTTTTTTCTTTTCCTTTGACTGAAAGGTCTCCCAATACCTCAACAGTCTGAGAACAGCAAATGCAAATGAGATTTGACAAAAATAAAAAGAAAGGATACCAAAACTGTCAATCACAGAGAGTTTCAATTTCTGAACTTAAAAGTACCTGATTTATACTTTTCTCATACAAAGACAAAAGTATAAATCCATTGTTTCAGCAGAATAAGATAGGAACAACTGCCTTTAGAATACAATACACCAAATTCATCCTTAGGTGATAGCTTCTGGCTTCACCTGTCAAATTTAATCCAGTTCTTTTATGGGACCTGTTCAGAAAATACTTACAGAGGTTATTACTGAATCAGCTAACAACTTGGTAGTCCAGCTGAAGGTTTTAGCACTACTTCCAGAGGAAAAGATTACTCATTTCAAATAAAAGTTTAAAGAAATGGAACTGTATTTTTAATTTATTTTGCAAGTATTGAATGCGCAGCCACAGTTTGCTTTGAACGGTATTTTATTTTAGATCCATAGCTTGTAAATTAACATTGACCTTCCAAAACAGACCTTTTGCTGTCTACTCATTACTTCTGCTGTACAGTACTTTGCAGTTCCTGTCTGTGAAATTTCCTTTTATTAATGTACAAACAAAACATGATGAATTAAACATGCTATTGCATGTACTTTTTGGCAAGCATCAAAGATGAGGTAATTAAAGATGGTTATTATTTCCAGCTGTACAGTGCTAGCACATAGTGACATTTAAATAAGAGAGAAAGTAAAATAGGTGTTTTGGTTTTAACAAGACTGCCTTCTAAGCATCCCACCTCACTAATTTCTACTAATTATTTCAGATTATACCATTGTCACACAAAGCTGTGTCTCAGACTATTTAAATAATTTCTGATATGTAAAAGAAACCGGAAAATTCTGTAATAACTAGATATTTTATTATAGCTAGATACTAGAACCTAGACAAGTCACTGTATAGATCTTTAAGACATAAAGAATCACTTCTAGCAAAAATAAACTTTCTTCCTCTTTGTTAAATAATAGATTAATCATAAGGAAGTATCTCATCTTTATTTATTATTCTGAAATCTGCAATAAACATATAAGATTTTTTGTAAATTGCTATTTAGTAAAAGAGAGTTTCAAGGTTTCCCACACATTCTTCTGCTTAACCTTTAGTTCAAGATCATTTCCAGTAAAAAAAACATTGTTTCTATCCTGATCTGTTATCTGGCAACCTTCTGCAAGCTGCATTTTACCTGGTACATTTTTTCTCAAAATTATAATTTTTATTACTTAACTATGTAGATGGTAGCTGAACATAAAGTAGGGAATGGCACTGTTTCAGCTAAACTGTCCAGTGCTAGAATCGTAAGACATAACTGGCTCTGCAGGGAGTGAGAGGCTGGTTTAATTTCTGTTCTCTCACTGTAGTTCTGTGGAATTAGCCAGCAAATGGAACTTTAAAGATCTGTGGTTGGTTGCCATGTGTACACTGATTTTCCATTTGAAAAATAAACACAGCAAATACTTGGCTTGTTTGAAGTTGATAACCATTACACATAATAATGGAGAGTACTGGATTGAGCCTGTCAGCCCCTTGTTTCAGTAAATTTGGGAAAACTGTAGGATATAGATACAGGGTACAATTTTTTATCTGTGCTTTGCAAAGGCTCTGATTAGAACATGCAGCCCATGGAAATCACAGCAACTCACGGATTTTCATGTTAGGCACAATTGGTCCTCCCAGGTTTGCACACCCTCCAGTGAACCTATACTAAGAGGACAGCACACAACTGTCATCTTCAGTGCCTTCACAGTCATAATATTGTTCTCACTAGCACTCCAGTCTATCCCTCCAGTTCCACGCTTAGCACAGAAGTGCTGAAACAAAGGACTGAAGCTCAACAATTAACTGTAAAATCTTGATTAAGACCTCATTTCATAAATAGTGAACTGTAGAGAATGTGGTTCTTTAAGAGTGTGAAAAATTCTCAGGTAACTGAGATGCATACCAATGTAAATGTAAGGTGACATCAATATGAATTAAATCCCCCCTAAGATATTAAATGATATCTATTTTGTTTATGGTGTAGAAAAATCTGGCATTAAAGCAATCTTAGTTTTGAGTCATGTGGAGTAGCACTGCATTTCCCTTCGCTTATTTTGTAGAAAAAAAATTACCTAAACAGGAAAAAATGGTTGTGTTACTATACAGAAAAAAATCTAACTATTGAAGTTCATGAGATGGTAGAACCTGTTCTACTATTTCATTAACCCAACTCCCAAAGGGGATACTAATATCAAGAAAAATCAAAATGCTCATCTTGCATCCCAAAAAGTGAATCACTTAAGCGAATACTTAAGGCTGGCATATATCTTCAGTGAGTCTTACTTCTGTAAACAATTTGGTCATGTAAACATAGTTTGAGAGTTCAGAACCAGCAACCTATGTGGTCATCTAGTTCCTCTTCAAATATATCACTAGACCATAAATTTCATTCTTTTACCACTGTGCTGAATCTCACTAACTTGCTTTTAGTCAAAAGATATCTTCTAAACACATATCTGAAGTTACCCTGAGATCTGAGAATTAAACACATCCATCTGATGGAAGCTTAAGTGACTGATCACAATTCATCATTAAAAATATGTCTTATTTCCTATTTAAATTTTTCTGGCCTCAGGTTATTTGTGCTGAACCTTGTCATTCCTCTCTTAATAGTCTCATTTTATGACTGTATTTTCTCCATGCGAAAGCACTTAGGCACTGTAAACAACTCAACTCTGTTTTCTTTTTGGTGTCATAAACACACTGAACTATTTTAAGCCTCCCACTGAGAGGCCTTCCACTCATCCAGTCACACAGAGGCTAATTCCTATCTCCTATTAATTTTTTTCAGCATCCTTTTTCAAAAGCAGGCACCAAAATTATAAACAGCATTTCAGCATCAGCAATTTCTGTAGAAGTATCATATGCATGGCTTGGAATATATACCCAGTTCTTGCTGAATTAAATGGAACTTTTAAATATTCTTTAGAATTTGGAGAGTGGGATTAACACATTGAAAAGCAAAGGCCACCACTTTGAATTATTTTTACTTCATAGCTTTATTTTTCAGTCTTATAAAACGTATTACATGAAAATAATATCTGATGATGCCAAATTAATTCATTAAAACTAGTAGAACTCTTAGGTATGCAGTTATTTTAACTTTGGTGAATTGTAAGAGATTACATTTAACTTTCAATGAGAAGCACTAGTGGAAAAGGTTGCACATCTTGTAGTGAACATGGCTCACTTTTGGATTCTATGCCCAAGCTGTGGAAGGTATCTTTGACAAATCTGCATATTTCACAGTTCTTGTAAGTATTTGGGTAGGTGACAGTAGAGGTGATCCTTGGTCTTCCAAAGCTGATTCACTTTCTCTCGCGGTAGAGACGGACACGACAAGTAATAGATCACACAAAATGGCTACTTTATTGTTCTAACACACCTTTTTATACCCTTCTTTAGAGTATGTGTTAGTATATGATTGGTTTGGTTAGTAACTAACAATTCATGATTGGTGAGTTCGTTAGGACGGTTCTTCTTATCACTATCTTGTTTTTGTACCGGTCTTCTCGGATCTTTCCAGACTCTTCAAGGATATACTACAAGCTGCTCGAGGTCACGCTGTTCTCGAACTGTCAGGAATTCCGTAGATTCGTTACATTCCCCGACAATTCCCCCTTTTTGTATTTGTGCTAAAAATATTGTCCTGGCCGCCCCCTGCAGGGCCCTTTGCAGAAGACTGAAAAGACAGGGCAACATTAGGAGCACAGTTATCACAACCAAGATAACTACCCCCACAGTTTTGAGCAGAGATACCAACCATCCAGACAATCCCCAACCCTTGAACATCTTTGTTAGCCAATCTAATTCATCGCTTTCTGTCAGCTTCCTGACTCCCTTCTTTAATTGTTGAATACTACTGAAAATGGATTCTGAATGGTCGGACAGATTCATACAACACATCCCTTCAAACTCATCACAACCGTGTCCCTGTGCTAAAAGCAAAAAATCAATTGCAGCTCTATTTTGCAACGCAGCATGTCTAACACTACCAACATCAGTTAGAAGGTTACTTAAAGCTAAAGAGGTGGCCTTAGATTGCTTACTAAGCCAACATCCTAACTTATTTAAAGTTCTTAAGGCATTTGCAACGCCAACTCCTGGTGCCAATATGGAGGCTGTTAAAATCTGGCCTCGATTTCAAAATTCGATGTCATCTTGACAGGAACTGCTAAACTGATGAGCAAACCTTTGGACTCGTCTATGCTTTCGAGTCATGTTCAGAATCGTTAACATATTTGGTGTTAATAACGTGAGGCGTCCGAGGCTACACGGGCCTCCATTCAGTTTAGATGGAATGCCTCCCCAGGCACGATCTCCACAGATTAGAAACACGCCAGGAGGTAGCGCAAGAGGAACAACAGAAGATCGCGAAGCATTAGGTGCAGTATAATTACACCACGCAGTTGCATTACGATAGAGAATACTAGTTGCATTAACATTTCGACCCTGATGAGCAATATTGCTATAAGAGTAATTAAAGAACACACAAGCATCCATCATTACAGATCCTAATAATTCTAACTCTTGGGGTTCCTGGGTGACTGGCAAAAGATGTGCATACACACGATCCCAGTTTTTTGTACAACTTTTTGGAGAATCACAGAGATTCGGGATCCGCAGTGGGTTCGGCCAGGTGTCCACGGGTAGTCCCACCAAGCATGTAGAGAATGGATTCTCAGGGGTTGCTGTGGCGAGACACAAGGTGTCCTGATGTGTCATGTTTGCTAAAGTGACCCAGACATTTTGTTTAGGTTGTGAGATCACCCATCCTTCACCCTGAGGCAGGTTCCAATACAGGCCGAACACACCGAGCAGGAACCCAGCGAGGACCAGCATCTGTGGAAACACAAGCATAACCCCTTCCCCAGGTTAATAGCTCACATGGTCCACTCCACTGACCAGTAACTAAATCTTTAACATGTACTTTGATACCCTTTTGTAAATTCTGTGTTGAACAGAGAGAAGAGAAATGTTGAAAAAGAGGAGGTAGGGGAGAATTATCGCTACAATGGAGAAAATTAAGAACATAAACTGCTTTATCTAAACATGCCTGTGGTGGTTCCCCAACCATTCCCCCTTTTTGTTTTTGAAGCTGCTGCTTCAGTGTGCCATGTGCACGCTCAACAATTGCTTGTCCTGGGGGGGAGTGGGGAATGCCTGTGACATGAGTAACACCCCAGAGATTAAAAAATGTTTGAACTTTTCGTGAAGCATATGCCGGGCCATTGTCCGTTTTAATTTGGTGAGGTACCCCGAGCATAGCAAAAGCCTTCTGGAAATGCCGAATTACATCTTTTCCTGTTTCTCCATTATGTGCTGTTGCTACCAAAGCATGAGAATAAGTATCAATAGAAACATGAACATATTTTTGTCTGCCAAATTCATTAATATGAGTAACATCAGATTGCCAAATCTGTAAAGCTTGTATACCTCTGGGATTAGTACCAAAATACGCCGGAGTGTGAATTCCCTGACAATCAGGACAGGCAGCTACAATAGAACGAGCTTCAGCATGGGACAGACCAAATTGCCTTCGTAAAGCTCGAAAACCTTGGTGAAAAAATTGATGTGATAATATAGCTTGTTGCTTGATGTTAGGAACAGTAGCCAAAGCCATAGCAGAAGCAAGAGCATCCGCTCTGGCATTACCTTCCGTGTAAAAACCTGGTAAATTGGTATGACTACGGATATGCATGATAAAATAAGGTTCCGTTCGTAATTGAATACGTTTCCAAAGGTCTAAAAGCACATCAAATAATAATTGATTGTCTGACATGGTCAAAGCCACTTTGTCTAGTCGAGAAACTAGATTAGCTACATACGCTGAGTCAGTTACAATATTTACAGGAGCAGAAAAAATAGAAAAGGCAACAGCCATTGCACGTAGCTCTACTACTTGTGGGGAACCATTTTGATGTACCACTTTGCTGTTCCAATTGTTGTTCTCGTACCATACTACTGCTGCTTTACCCGTTTTTCCAGAGCCGTCTGTGAAGACGGTAGGACCTTTCACAGGTTCCGGCTGGCTTAAATTTTTCTGCCCAAATGGTATATCTCGAGCAAATTTCAGGAGCGGGTGCGACGGTAGATGATACGAGATCTGTCCTTGAAAGCCCGCCATAGCTGCTTGCAGCTCGTAAGTGTTCGCCAGACACCATTCAAAGTACCAATTTTGAACAGGTAAAACAATTGTAGCTGGATCACGTCCTGTTAGTTCTACACATCGTTTTCTGGCTTTTATGATTACATCAGCAATAAGTTCAAACAAGCCAGGAGCAGTTTTTCGTGGTCGGAATGACAAAAACAGCCATTCTAAAATGTGTAACGGATCATCCCACTCAGAATTCCACTGCACCAAGGCACCAAATGGCACAGTTTTGTCAATTAGTACAAAGAACTGCACCAATTGAGACAGATCAATTCGAGAAACAAATCTCTTGTATATACATTGTTCCACCATGTGAATTACATTTAATGCTTCCTTGTTTAATATTCTGGGTTCTGTCGGATCATTGGAATGTTTTAATAAGTCCAATAGAGGTTGTAACTGCGAATTAGTCAGTCCAAGATAGGGCCTGATCCAATTCAAGGATCCCATTAATTTCTGTACATCACTGAGTGTCTTAACCGCAAGGTTAAGCTTCACAGGTTGGGGCACAACCTGTTTGTTTGTAATTGTCATTCCCAAGTATTTCCAGGGTGCTATTACTTGCACTTTTTCAGGGGCAATAACTAACCCATATTGTCGTAGTGAATGCATGGTCAAATATTTCATGTCATTCAACTGCTCCTTGTTGTCTGATGCTAACAGAATGTCATCCATATAATGATAGCAATAACTAGTAGGGAATTTTTCCCGTACAGGTGACAAAGCTTGTGCAACAAACCATTGACAAATGGTTGGTGAATTTTTCATGCCCTGTGGCAGAACTCTCCATTGATATCGTTTTGCTGGTTCTGCATGATTGATAGAGGGCACAGAGAATGCAAATTTTTCTTTGTCTTGGGCAGCTAATGGAATTGTAAAAAAGCAATCCTTAAGGTCCATGACAATGATTTCCCAATCATGAGGGATCATGGCAGGTGAAGGCATGCCTGGTTGCAGAGCCCCCATCGTGGCCATGACAGCATTGACCTGCCGCAGGTCATGCAACAATCGCCATTTACCTGATTTCTTTTTTATCACAAACACTGGAGTATTCCACGGACTATGAGATGGTTCAATATGTCCGGCAGCCAGTTGTTCCGCTACCAATTCTTGCAGGGCCTTTAATCTTTCAATTGGTAGGGGCCACTGATTCACCCACACAGGGTTAGTCGTTAACCAGGTTAGAACAAGCGTGGGTTGTTTAACACCCTGCAACACAGTGGCCCCCGTTAAAAATCCGTGGTAATTTTCACCCCCCATTGCAACAAGCAATCCCTCCCCCATAAAGTGAGGGGAGGTGCTGCCACATATGGTTTAAGAACTGCCTGTTGGCCCTCGGGATTGGTAATCAGAACTGGAGTGGCTGCTACCTTTGCAGGCGTGGACCCTCCCAGCCCCAGTACTCCCACACCAGCCTCCTCTGTGGGCCAGGTGGACGGCCACAAATAATCGGCTATAATAGTAGCATCGGCTCCAGTGTCCAGGAGCCCTGCAAGCCTTACTGTACTTGGCATTTTTCCATGATTCGACACGGTGCACGTCATTTGTGGTCGGGATGATGAGACAGTCTGGGACCAGCAGACCTGAGGGGGTCCTGTAGAGCCGAAGCTTCCATCGCATCGCAGTCGCTGTTCTGCTTTCAAAACAGAGCTCAAAAAGGGAACGAGTTGAGCAATACGAGTACCTTTAGGGATTGTTACTGGTGGATAGGGGGTTGAAATCATTGCGCAAATTTGACCTGTAAAGTCAGCATCAATAACTCCCACATGTACAATTATTCCATTTAACGTGCTACTTGATCTTCCCAATAATAATGCACTCAGCCCTCGTCCGATAGGACCCCTTGCATTAAGAGGGACCTTAACAATGTCTTTCGTGACTAGAGTTACTGTGTCGGCGGTGGATACATCCAGCCCTGCTGAGCCAGCTGTTGCGGCTGACAGTTGTTCACAGAGGGGAGTTGACTCGTTGTTGGAGGGGGATTTGATGTCATCGCGCGCCCTCCCGCCCTCGTTTTGCGGTTTCCCTGTAGCGGCTGCCCATTAGCATGAAATTTAGAACGACACTGTTTGGCAAAATGCCCTGATTTTCCGCATTTCTTGCAAATAACCTCCGGTGAGTGGTGTACCGGGTGTTTACGTGGGGATGTTTTGTGTGGAGAAGTCTGTACAGCGACACGCCCTTCACTGCCACACCCAGAGCACTTTCCAGAATCTTTGATAGCATTGGCTATGGTGGTCACTGTGTGTACCAGCGTCCCAACTTTAGAACATGCAGCTACCATGTCGGGAACAGAAGGATCTCCTGGTAAAGCCTGTATGATCTTTTGACAGTCCTCATTAGCATTATCTTTTGCCAGCTGTTTGCATAACATTTGTCTTAAGACCTCATCGTCTACCTGTTTTTCCAGGGCGGCAGATATTTTTTCTACAAATTGTAAAAAGGGTTCTGTGGGGCCTTGACGAATAGTGGCATATTTTTGCTTCGGGGCTGCCAAATCCATGGTTCTCTTTATTGCCATAAGGCCTATATGTTGTGCCTGTTCAAGAGCCAGTGGAGGCCACGTAGCCTGTAGCTGAGGGTTACTATACTGCCCTTCACCAAGCAAGGCTTCCTCTCCCAGGCCTACTCTCGGGTCGTCCCGTGGCAGTCGTGAATTATGCAGCGCCGCCGCGCCTGCCATCTGCCTCCAGGTGGATTGAAATACTTGCAACTGTACGGGCTGAAACAGCACTTGTGCCAGATGCATTATGTCATATGGACACAGCAGATCTGTGCTAATTATACGAAGAAGTTGCATCACCTCAGGAGAATTAATTCCGAATTTTTGTACTTTATTCTGCAAATCCTGCACTACTCTCCAGACGATTGGATTGTGCTCATCTTGCCGGTTCGTGCCCGCAGCAGCTTTGAAAACAGGAAATGTAACAAGAGGCCCCGCTGCGTTATCTAGAGGCTTTAGAAATGCAGGTGTTAGAGAGCACGGGCTGAGGCGTTCTACTAGATCCCAGTTGCCGGAGTCGGCAGCATATCGTCTAACTCCCTCCCAAAATTGATCAGGGGATCTCGGGACCACAGTTACTGTGGACGGAGGGAGAGTCCATGGCAGGGGTTCTTTTGGTATGGATTTGTCTGCAAGCTGCAGGGATCGCATAGCGTCAATTAGAGATTTTTATGCCTCAGTTTCATTCTTGCTCTCATTTTCTGTGCGGCCCTCACATTCAGATTGAGTCCCACCATCCTGTCGGCCCTCACGTACGCTATGGCCCTGGGTTTCGTTACGGCCTTGGCTTTCGGTACGGCCCTGGTTTTCGGCACGGCCCTGGCTTTCGGCACGGCCTTGGCTTTCGGCACGGCCCTGGCTTTTGGGCTCAGTGTTAATCGCCACATTTTTCGCTTCGGGGGGGGCTGATGGAGTCACCCCTTCTGCCGCCGCACCAGTAGGTGAGGAGGGCCCCTCATCGCCCGGGAAAGTGATTAATGGCGTAGGAGGAGGAGGTGAGTAAGGGTATGATCTAATTTTGCTCGTGAGGGGTTTTCTACCCGCAACTGCCGAAATCGCAGCATCGGCCGCAGCCGTTGCTTGAGCCGAAGCTGTTTCCGTGTTACCATTTACTGATTTCTCATCATTCTTTTGCTGATCTTTTGCATCACAATCTGCTTTCCAGTCTTTCAGAGTCTCAGTTAACAAACGCCATACGACAGCCAACTCGCACAGGTCTGTCTGCCCCTTAGAAATCTCCTCAAACATTTTCAAGGCCACAGATTGCCATGCTCCCACACTAAACGCAGTAAGCGTTGTGGCTTGAAAGCCGTGGGTCTTACACCATAATAAAATCCTCCTCAGGTTTTGTTCGGAGGTTTTAACCCCTTTTCTTTTTAACAGGGCTCTCCAGGTAGACAAAATTGTCTCCTCTTCCTTAGTTAATTGCTGCCCCATTATAACAGTAGTAGTCCCCGGTGGCTCACCTTATTAGGTGTCTAGGCTCAGGTCCGGACCAGGCAGATTCCACTGCTCTCAGCTTCACCGGGCTCCGTCTCCGCAGCGTTTTTCTCGCCGCCGGTATACTCTCTCGCAGCTCTCGTTGCCGCTGGTATACTTCTCGCTAGTGCTGGATTTATCGCCGTTAGATGATCTGTTCGCTCAGGCACATCGGGGTCACCATTTGTCGCGGTAGAGACGGACACGACAAGTAATAGATCACACAAAATGGCTACTTTATTGATCTAACACACCTTTTTATACCCTTCTTTAGAGTATGTGTTAGTATATGATTGGTTTGGTTAGTAACTAACAATTCATGATTGGTGAGTTCGTTAGGACGGTTCTTCTTATCACTATCTTGTTTTTGTACCGGTCTTCTCGGATCTTTCCAGACTCTTCAAGGATATACTACAAGCTGCTCGAGGTCGCGCTGTTCTCGAACTGTCAGGAATTCCGTAGATTCGTTACATTCCCTGACAACTTTCAAAGCATATTCTCTTATGTGTTATTTTTATCCTTTTTGACAAATTCATTTTCAAACACCATTGATCTAAAGTAGCTAACAAGGACTCTAAGTTCTACACTGCAATTAAAACAATAAAAAAAATTAAAAGTACTTTGACTATCATCTAGTTATATATGGTACAAATGTGTGAACAGATCTAACAAGATTCTTTTCATCATGATTCAGCACATCAGGTTTTCCAAAGTAAGCATATGCTTAAGAACTGAGCTGAAAAGCAGAGGTTGATTCACATACTTATTGCTGGAAATGTCCAATGACTGATTTAGGAGCTGAAATCTATCTTAAGGATCATATTTTTCATGTGGCCTGATCCTGCTCTCTTACTTACCCAAGTAAGTGCTATTGATGTGAACCACTACTCTGGTATCACTCACCAATGTGATATTAATAAGGACTGGTGGATTCATTCCTTCTACCAGATTTTTTTTTAGGGAAAAGCATGCTGTTCATGAGTGAATATTAAAGTTTATGCCTTGAATTTCATGTGACTAATTTAAAGGCCATACTTGTTAACTGTTGCAAATTTTTGCCTATGGAACCTTTGACATTATAAAATGAAATATAATCTTATAACACTCCAAAATTCCTTCAGCCAATGGATTTTGTTTCATATGATGTGGCATTTCACATCTTGAAAGCATGGCATTCAAAGCCCTATTCTTAAAGGAAAAAAACAGAAGTATATTGTGAAACTGATTATGCAGACACCTGTAAAGACTAACCATAAATGAGTATGTTGTAACCAGGACTGAAAAGCACATGATACTTTTTTTGTCATTATCATTTGGAAGAATGGGGAGAAATTAACTCACATTACAAAGGGAATAGACAATATATTGTATCTTGCAGCACATTTTATCGATGCGAAAACTGCAAGCATTTAAAATTACTGTAATAGATGTTTTATCTCAACAAGATGTCTGCTTCACTAAAACTGTACTTGTAAAGCTTCAGCTTTTTAATCCTTGAAAATTATAGTAGTGGAGAGAATATAGTTAAACATACAGGATACAGTTTGACTGGGAGGTGCCGCTGTCACTACTGTGTCAGGAGATTGTAGCCAGTCATGTCTGAAAATTTGAGACACATTCCTTCTACTCGCACCCTTGTATTTTGCATTCTGGCTAGTGTGCTAGTAATAATACAGGAATATCTTTTAGATGACATGTTAAATCAAAGTTTTCCAGAGATTAGCGATTACATGGTACATTTTGAAAAAGAGAAGGATAATAAATCTGGTGTCCTGACAAATTTCTTCAGTAGTCTTCATAACCTCCCCCCTAAGACAAGGGCATGGTCTCTGGAAACAAGCATTCATGCTCAAAGAGATGTCCTGCTCGAAAAGCTGCTAAAAGATTAACAGATATCTAATGCTCTAGGCCAAAAGCTGCTAGAAGATTAACAGATATCTAATGCTCTAGGACACATTGCAATATGCCATTTTTAGAATGCCACAGTTTCACGGTTGCATTAAAGCATAATTTTATTTCTATGCTCAGCCTACAGATTGTAGATGGCTCTATTTTCCACTGGTTTATTGAAACACTGGCAATTTGAAATATAATACTAAAGGCCATACATTATATACAAAATGTATAAACTACATATTTACATGAAATTAAAATGAGGGTTTGCATGGATTGAAGGTTGTGAGACCGATTTGGGAATTTTAGCCAAAGAAACTTATTTCCTCTGTTACATAGTTACTACCTGTAGAAACGTTACTGCACTCACAAAAAAAAAAAGTTGAAACTGGAGTGCTTAAGTTCAGTAGATATATTGAAAATCCAGTAGTAGCATTTGAATGTTTTCCAGCTGAACATACACCTTAAAGAAAAAGTTCTGTGAATATTGCCTGTTCTCAAATATAAAGGGCTTTTCTTTGTCTTTGAAAAGTCAGCTGGATCAATCACATTGTCTTTTTCATCAAAACAACTTATTCCTAAACAGGGGAAGAAATATAGATTTTTATTTTCCTGAGTATTTCCAACCAGCATATTGACACTTTTTTGGGAATTACAGAGGTAAGTAATCATAGACATGTTTATACCATTTCAGAAAGAGATTTTCTAACAAATTTTTCTAAAAATTTAAAAATGCACATGATGCATTTTGAATCATTTAGGGTGCGTTAGGTAATTAACTTTCAGGTATGCAAAATGCATTTTCCGGTTGTTACAGTGGAGGGTCTTTCAAACTGCTGCAGTTCAAAGTATTGTAATTATTCTGACCCTTGCTTTATTCATAGAAACTGGCAGGATTATATGTACTTATGGTCTCCTTGCTGTACCTATAGGGACTAAGCAGCAAGAGCTGTAGCCCTGTATCGTGGTTTCAGCCCAGCCGGTAACAAAGGACCACGCAGCCGCTCGCTCACTCCTCCGCCCCCCTCCGGTGGGATGGGGAGGACAATCGGAGGAGAGAAAAGGAAAAAATCCCAAAACCCCCGAACCTCGAGGGTTGAGATAAGGACAGTTTACTGGGACAACACACACAAAAAAAGAGAAGTTACAACAACAAGAACGGTACTAATAAAAGAATATACAAAGCGAGTGATGCACAGTGCAACTGCTCACCACCCAGAACCCGACGCTCCGCCACTTCCCCCACCGAAAGCTGAGAGAGCCCCCCCAGCCCGCTCCCCATTTATATACTGAGCATGATGGCACATGGTATGGAATAGCTCCTTGGCTAGTTCAGGTCAGCTGCCCCGGCTGTGCCCCCTCCCAGGTTCCTGTGGAAATTAACTCTATCCCAGCTGAACCCAGGACACCCTGGAATGCTAACTTGTGAATTATTGTTGCTGAATAATGCGGCGTAAAAGTTTTAATTTGGAACATAAACACTAAGATGTGCTGTTAAATGAAGGTATCATGGTTAGATATTTGGATGGGGCAACTGTAATGCCTGATATGTATCATGTGTAAGGTATGTATTCCTGGAACCTGAAGCCCTCTGCTTGCACCTGGTGTATTCAGGGACCAGCAGCAATGTCAGCTGCTTCAGACTGGGTGGCCACTGAAGCACCACAGCTCCTTCTCAGTGATGATTCACTGCTTGTTTTCTTTCAGGAACCTGTTTCTGAGAGACTCTGAAAAGTTTGAAGAATAGAGCTCAGGCTCCTCAAAAGGGTGCAGATTAATGTCGCTTTTGGGTCCATGAGGAATTTGTGAGGGTGTCGTGGTTTAACCCCAGCCAGCAACTAAGCACCATGCAGCCACTCACTCACCTCCCTCACAGTGGGATGGGGGAGAGAATCAGAAGGGTAAAAGTGAGAAAACTCATGGGCTGAGTGTCCCGTCCCACTCAGTGGGCTTGGGGGAGGTGATCTTTTAGATAGTCCATTGCCACACACAGGAGTCACAACAATGACTCAGAAGGGACAGGGAAAATTTCAACACCCTGTTTCACTCAGCGAATCCCAGGGCAGGAGTTACGACAATGGCTCCTAAATGCTCGAAATATGTTTTATTTAACGTTGACTTAGAACACAAGTGTGGGTAAATTTGGTGTAGCAGATATTTCGAATAAAAAACTTGACACCTAACAGCCGTAGCAAAATAATCCTAGCAACAAGGTAGGAGGAAGAGAAGAGATGAGAGAGAGAGAGAAGAAAGAGAAAAAAGGAGAGGTAAGTATCACCACCCTTGGATCCAGCAAAAAAAGAGTCTCAGTAGTAGCTGTCTGGATTCCTCAGGCAGTGGGTGCGCACCTGGGGTTGGTCTCCCCCCCTTTTATACGCTCATCCGAGAGCCCTTCACGCATGCACATGCATTGTGGGGTTTTCTCGAAAGTTCTTGAGGAGGGAATGGGGGGGGTCGCGGATGCCCCCTTATCCCATTTAACTTGTTTATGCAACTGTCGTGGTAAGGGCCCATGGCAAAACTCCGAACCTGTGACAAAACGTCTGAAGCGCAACCGCTAGAAAACTTCCAGAAAGACAATCGCCAGAAAGCCTCTTCGAGGCACAACCGCTAGAAAGCCTCCCAGAAACAGTTCACTACCCCACCTCTGCAGAGCGTGTCCTGTTTTGGCTGCTTGCAGCTATCTGCTTGGTTGTTTGAGACAAAGTGGTTGCCAGTCTCTCACAGTCTCTCGGTCCCTCACAGCTGAGATAAAGACAGTTTAATAGGTAAAGCAAAAGCCACACACACAAGCAAAGCAAAACAAGGAACTCATTCACTACTTCCCATCGGCAGGCAGGTTTTCAGCCATCTCCAGGACAGCAGCGCTCCATCACGCCTAACGGTGACTTGGGAAAACAAACGCCATCACTCTGAACGTCCCCCCTTCCTTCTTCTTCCCCCAGCTTTATATACTGAGAATGATGCCATATGGTCTGGAATATCCCTTTGGTCAGTTGGGGTCAGCTGTCCCAGCTGTGTCCCCTCCCAACTTCTTGTGCACCCCCAGCCTACTCACTGGTGGTGTGAGAAGCAGAAAAGCCCTTGGCTCTGGGTAAGCACTGCTCAGCAGGAACAAAAACATCCCTGTGTTATCAACACTGTTTTCAGCACAAATCCAAAACACAGCCCCATACTAGCTACTATGAAGAAAATTAACTCTATCCCAGCCAAAACCAGCACAGAGGGGTGCCTACCCACTTGGAAAAGGAGTGATAGGTATTCAGATAAATCACTGAACAGCCTAACACTGTGAGCCTGCGATCCTTTGGGCATACGTTACCACTTGAGGATAGATTTTGAACTCAAGGACAATGCTGTCAGCCTCTGTGGAGGTATGTGAAGATATTAGATGGAATAATTTGCAGAACCAGAGTCCCCAAGTCCTTCTTATTGGCATTATATACAGTGGCAATTTAGATGTTATAGGAGTCATTCCCCTTTGCCAACCATCTGAAGCAGGTAGTCTTCTGGGAATTGACTTTAGAACAAGATTGTTAAAAAAGTTTTACTTAAATCCAAAATGTCACCAGTTCTGAAATGATCCTAAATATGAAGCACATTAAACAGAATAATTCCATTATTCCATTCACTTTTCTATCTTCCATTCTCTATGCAAGCAGACAAGTACACATTATTTGTAATGAGATATAGTGCTCACACTATGCCTAAAGTCAAAGGGAATTCTATAGTATTTGGTAAGAACTTAGCTCTCTTGTTAATGGGCACAACATAGCTGGAAATGCACACATGTAAACAGAATCACCACAGGGAACAAATTCCAGTCTTTGCTCTACTAGCATAAATCTCAAGTAAATTTGCTAAATGAAATAGCTAAAGAAAGTTCAGAACTAATCAAGGTCAAGCACTGCATGAATCAGTTTAAAATCTCTCTCTCTCTGTTAGAAATTTGGCTGCATCACAAATTTTAAAGCGCACTTAATTTTATCTAAGCTGCAAACAGATGGCAGGCTTTGGAGATCCAAATCAGTGAACAACTGGCAACCAGGAATAAAGAGCATACTGAGAATGTGACCAGTGAGTTCTTGGATTCTGCTTGACCAAACTACTCCCCTCTTACATGCCCACTGTGAAATCTAGCGCAGCAGTCATTGCAGGGGCTCCAAAGCAATTCAAATTAATAAAGCAACAATTGTGGGTGGAGGTAAAAATGTAAGGATGGCTTTAAGGGTCATTCTGTCGTAAAGGCCCATCTATCCCCATGCTCTGTGCCAATCTGAAGCTATAAGCCAATTTTTGTGGAAGAGTAAGAATTCAGCAAGTACATGCGGAACTACCCTCTTATATCATTCTAGCTCTAGGACTTTCTGACACATGTTTTCTACAGAAGATAGAAGCAATAAAGATTGCACAGAGACCACTGGTTCCCTTTTGTTTCCACAGTCTGCAATGAAGTCCATGTCTGGGAGACTTTGTTCAAGGTAAATGGACTATATGAGGTCAGATTATGCCATATACTCTAAGTAGAAAGGACCCACACTTATGGGACAGCTTTTATAAACAAACAAAAGATAAATAAGATGACAGAGCCTCTGGAAAGCAAATTACTCCATTCCCAGGAGCTTCCCGACAACTAAAACTGTGGAATTTCCAGCTGGAAATACAAGAGCAAAAACAAAGAGCTATTTCTTCATCAAAAGAGAAATCCTGCAGGAGTCACATTTCACAGTAAGAATCCAGAAAAACATCACAAAATAGTCACTTCCCTGCAGCATCAGGACTCTGTTCCCTAAAGATTCCCATTATACTTAATTACGGATGTGGGGTGGGACCCAGGACCTCATCCCAGGCTCCTTCTGACTCCATGTTGGGTGACAAGGCTCAGACATTAACTGTCTATATATCAAACTGTGATTTCCACAGACCCTGTGGCATGTTTCAACAGTCTCCTTGATCTAGACCACTAGGAGCCAGGCCTGCTAGAGGTGTCCTTTTTCCACAGCAAATATGACTCATGAAACTGAACATCTCTTTCCTGAGCAGGTGATATGCTTCCTCCAAAACACATATCCAGAGAAAGCAGCAGTTTGGCATATAGGGGTTAATGCCAGTTTTGAAGCAACTTTGAAGCAGGAGAAAATGTGGTTTGGCCCTTTCTAAAGTTGAAGAGGAGAAACAGGAGATTCATCAGCTGTAGTAAAATTGATAAAGCAAAATACTTACTCAAATAATTCTCCACTAGTAAGGACAGAGGAGCAAAATGATAAACAGATGACCAGAAACTTTGATGCAGACTGTAAAACACTCTTCAACATTTGCTGTCCTATGGGAAACATATAATATATTGCAAGTAACATGCCCTGAGCAATATCATCTTTTGCTCTCCATTTGCCTCAGCTTTAATCTTTTATTTCTGGTGGCATTAAGCAACATTAGCAAGTCTTAAAATAAGGTTGTCTACACTTAGTAGAGATCACTGCATGGGTGTCTCTGGAGAGGACCTCTAGAAATCCACATAAGAGTTCAATGGGATAATTTAGA
Organism: Astur gentilis; assembly: GCF_929443795.1. Taxonomy (NCBI): domain Eukaryota; kingdom Metazoa; phylum Chordata; class Aves; order Accipitriformes; family Accipitridae; genus Astur; species Astur gentilis. The sequence continues at coordinate 17,348,930 of NC_064918.1, read as the reverse complement.
CCTCAGAATATATTTTTTGGTATATGCAAGAAAATGGGGAGGAACATTTTGCATTCCAGAAACTTTGAGAAAGGTAGAGGCAATAGTCAAGGCTAAAACCAATTAGATTTACAGGAATAGATCTGAAGCAGTTTCACAGAGGGGGAATAGTGTATGGGTGACTATAGTCAGCCATAAACCACCTGCCATAAACCACCTGAAACATAAGACAAGAGACACTCTTGGACAATGAAGCAAATCTGTGAATGGCAGCCATGAAAGCAAATGGGAGGAAAAAGAAAAGGAGAGTAAAATCTAACGTTTTTAAACTAATCTTTTACCTGTCTGTCCTGGTTTCAGCTGGGATAGAGTTGTCTTCCTAGTAGCTGGTACAGTGCTATGTTTTGAGTTCAGTATGACAAGAATGTTGATAACACTGATGTGTTCAGTTGTTGCTCAGTAGTGTTTAGACTAAAGTCAAGGATTTTTCAGCTTTTCAAGCCCAGCCAGCGAGAAAGCTGGAGGGGCACAAGAAGTTGGCACAGGACACAGCCAGGGCACCTGACCCAAAGTGGCCAACAGGGTATTCCATACCATGGGACGTCCCATCTAGTTTAGGAACTGGGAAGTGGGGGCAGGGATTCGCCGCTCAGGGACTAACTGGGTGTCGATCGGCAGGTGGTGAGCAATTGCCCTGCGCATCATTTGTACATTCCAATCTGTTTATTATTACTATTGTCATTTTATTAGTGTTATTATTATCATTATTAGTTTCTTCTTTTCTGTTCTATTAAACTGTTCTTACCTCAACCCACGAGTTTTACTTCTTTTCCCGATTGTCTCCCCCATCCCACTGGGTGGGGGGGAGTGAGTGAGCATCTGCGTGGTGCTTAGTTGCTGGCTGGGGTTAAACCACGACACTGTCCTAAAAAAACACTTGTCTCTCAGATGTTTTTACTTCAGGAAGCTAAGACAAACCCATGAGTTCCAGTCAAGACAGAGCGAAAAGAATATTTGAAAGTATCAAAAGGTATGTTCAGCTATGTATTATCAGCATGAAAATGCTACAAGTTGTTAAATGAAGTAACTGAATAGATTTTTTTTTTAGAAGCCAAGAGCTGAAAATTTAACTTTTAGGTCTTTATAGCTAGTTCCAATTCTTACAGATGCAGTAACTCCTTTGACATAAGACAAGCTAGGCGAACCCACCCAAATGTTGTTTGGTCCCATATGCCTACATGCATAATGTGTAATGTGGCAGACTGTATTGGGTCTGGCTGAGATGGAGTTAATTCTCCCCATAGCAGCCCTCATAGCACTGTGCTCTGCATCAGTAGCTAGAAAGGTGTTGATAACACCCCAGTGTTTTGGCTACTGCAGAGCAGTGCTGGCACAGCATCAAGGCTGTCTCTCCAACATTTTTGCCCTCCCCTCAATGGCAGGCTGGGGCTGGGCAAGATCTTGGGAGGGGACATAACCAGGACAGCTGACCTAAACTAACCAAACAGATATTCCATACCATATGACGTCAGCTCAGATATAAAAGCTAAGTGAAGGGAGACGGAAGGGGGGCATTTTTGTCTTCTGGAGCAACCACTACACGTACTGAAGCCCTGCTTCCCAGGAAGTGGCCAGACATCGCCTGCTGAGGGGAAGTAGAGAATAACATCATTTGTTTTTCTTTGCTTTCGCGTGCGACCTTTGCTTTCACTTTATTAAACTGTCCTTATCTTGACCCACGAGCCTTTTGTTATATTTTCTCCCCCCTGTCCAGCTGAGGAGGGGGAGTGAGTGATAGAGCGGCTTTGGTGGGCACCTGGCACCCAGCCAGGGTCAACCTACCACACAGATCTAAAGTAAATTCTTTATAACTGAAATGGGCTTCCTCTGAATTTTAGCAATGCAGAACATTTTAACTTAATAAATAAATTCATATTATTCTCCCATATAAAAAAATGTGGATATATTCCACTGCAATAATACATGCTCCTACAGATATACTTTTGGTCTTGCATGTATTAAAGTCAAGCTGTTAATAATGTCATCCTTTTAAGATGCTGTCCTTAAGACATCAAACCAGTAACCATTTGGGCTCGTAGTACAGTGTCATCTAATTAGGAATAACTAGTTGTCTCATCCATGATGCCAAGTTAAAAGAAACAATACAGTGAGCCCAGAATTACCTGCAGAAGCCATGAGGAACTTGAAATAGACATGAGGAGGTAGAAAGAGGAGTTTTCTATGGAGTGGTCTCCACTAGCCCTCTGTACCTCCAAAGGAATTGCAAGCTGATGGCACTACTCCATCAGCAGGCTAGAGCTATTAGAAACACTCCACCTTTTCTGCATATTGCTACATCTTTGTTTTATACATGAGCCAACTCAAAGTCTATTTTTCAAAGATCTGTGTAAAACATATTTTCACATTTGCGTGGCTGAAAAACTCTCTACATCTTTATGAAGATCATACACAGGGACAGAAACATTGTTCCCTATCCTTAGGATGTGCTGGGAAGAGAGAGAAAAAGAATAGCCTTGAACTACCTCTCCCCATAGCCTGTGAGCCTTGGCAGGACCTCACCACAGACCTCTGGACTGACTGTGCCTCCATGGGTCATGCTTCCCACAGCTGCTGTACCCCGATGGATGTGGTCACTGCATGAGCAACCCGAGCTCACTGTAGAGTGCCCATATTCCTTAAGATCTCTCTGATTCATCTAACTATATAGACAACTATGGCACTATAGAAATGTAATGGAAGCTAGAACCTAGCCCTAGATTTAGGCTATAGTATAGTAACCTAAATCTGCATATAAATTTTCCTGTCTAGCCAGGTTTTTAGAAAAATTTCAGCACCATGAAGATGTGAACTTTTATATGACAAAGGTGTTGCATTTATTTATTCTTTGGAAAGCCTATGACCCTAAACTTAGGAGGAGATAGTTTTAAGCAGAGAAAGGTGGAAATTATTTGAACAGTGTCATTTTTCTAAGGTCTCAAGGCCAAAACCCACAAAAAAATAACAATATAAAGTGTGTAAATTATGTTGGCTTGCTCACACGGGCTGGCAAATATAACATTGAAATGAAAGAGGCAACAAAATGTTTCATCTCCTGTTAAAAACCTAAAGAATTTTAATTTAAACTTAATTAGAATTTCAAGTAAAACATTACACATTATCCAGCCACCAGGGAACATGCAAATAGTGCTGTTCTGGAGGAAGTTAATTTGGTTTAGTTCTGTAAAGCTGCCAACAGTCAAACTTAAGTAAACATTTTCTTAAGGAACTTGTGTGTACATAAATTAAAATATACAGCAGCAGGAACAAAAATGAGAATGAGACTGGAGCGGCACAGGAAAAGTCCTCTCAAATCTAGCTGTAATTTGTCTGGGTGGCTGATAGGGTTGGTCCCTATTGCAGTTTAAAAAAAAATATGTTATGAGGGTTTTTTTTTAAATATATCTCCATCTCTACTGGAGTTCTGAGGCCTTTTGCCAAATCAATTCTAATATAGTCAGTGGAGACGCTCATGTCTAACTGTCCTCAACTTTCTAGTACATTTATTTGTGTCTCCTTCAAGCTCAGAGGCAGAAATGGGACTCCTGTCCCCACTTTGGCAAGCTGATTCACACGGGTGGAGCCTAAAGTATCCTTCTTCTGTCTCCATGTGGAGGAGGAGAGAAAACCCACATGCACATGGGCCTCAGCTTATGTAAATCACAGAGCACGGCTCAGATGTCCAGCTTTCAGTATGTGCTCTGCCATATGTCTGATATGTCTGGTTTTTATAATGCACTTAAAACTCCAGTATTTAGGCACCTAATAGTGGAAAGACACTAATGCAAACTATTGCTAATGAGATGCAGTGAGAATTAAGTTTAATTAAGCTATGCTGATTTTGGCTGCAATACAGAATTTCTGGGTGAACTTTATTGCCAGGTCTCAGGATTTTACTGACAGACAGTATTTCACTTAGGCACTAACTCCTGTAATCAGTGTTAGAGAAGGATCTTGGCTTTCATATACAGAGAGATTTTAATTTTCTCAGTTGTAGACAGAAGTTTAAAGCCACAAGCTCTTAAATTCTGAAATACCAAAGGTGAACAGAAGGAACAAAAGTGTATTCTGTTAAAATCTAATCATTGGTGCCCCATTGAATAATTATGGCTCTTTGGCAATTGGCCAAAAGCAATATCAAAATTAAATGTAAACTTAAGCAACCTTTTGTTGTGCTGTATATAACGTATAACCCACACCTGGTGATGCTGCCTTAATTTAAGGTCAGAGCAGACTCCAAATATTTATCAGCATATAAGTCTGACTTTGTGGAAGAAAGAAAAAAAAAGGTTGAGTTTTATAAAGGGATACCAAAAGAAAATTAGTCTCCTCTTGTCCTTCTTGACTTACTGAACTGGCAAGGAACTTCAGGAGAAAATGGCAGAACTTTAGATAAGAAACATAAATCTGAGCTCTAGATGCTGCATAAAAGGCTGAACCTTACTAACGCTGTACTACACAAATATTAGATTCATATCATTTGGCTAAAGATTAAACATTCAAGCTAAATAGCAATTGGGAGGTAAATTTGAACACAGCCCTGATGTTCCTCAGTTCATTCTTGCTGCAACTGAAGTACTCTTCTAATAATTTATTACTTCCTGGGTTACTTTCTTCTTGCTTACTTTTTACCTCACCAGTCCCATTTTCCCTCTTTATATTACAGGCTTGAACATAGCCTATTTAAGACACTACAGTGTTTATTGATTAAGCAACATGTTATTAAGAAACTAATAATTAGTCTAATTAACTGAACACACCAATGTTACTAATTATAAATTATATAATTTTTCACATTACTATACACAGTAATACACAATACTATACACAATAATATTTTTGTCACTCTTTAATTTGATGATTGTTTTACTTTCTGAAGTAACCCTTCTTTGAGGCATAAGGCTGTATTGCCATCTACTTCCATTTGCTGCCTCCAGACTCCTCCAATCATCTCTTGTTACTGCTGGCTTGGACTATTTGGCCTCTGTTCACATATTATTCAGAATAGTACCACATGCTGGTTCAATTATGGATTGCAGTTTCATCATCATTTTTTTCTGGAGTATTCAGGGTAGAGTCACTTATGCTATTTATGTTTACTCTGACAAATACCTGTGCACTGAGTAGCATGTTATGTATCATCTGCCCTGTTACCCATACTGTTTTTTGAAACAAATATAAATTCTAACACTTTTCTGCCTAGAATTAATTTGTAGTTTCATGTATTCCAGATAGTTTCTACTTTATATAGCATGCACACAAACACACAAGAATCTAAGAATCAGTGTTTAGAAAATTTGTCTCATTGAGTAGCTCTAGCAGTGGAAGTTACTACAGCCTGCCATCTCCTTCAGCTTTGATGATAAACTAGAGCAGCATGATGGGCCAAATGTGGCACAGCCATAACCTCAATGAGAAGTGTCCCCAGGACTGTAGCCCAGTCACTCATGTTGCAGAACAGATGTGCAGAAACTGCTAACTTGCTGTTAAGATTCACCAGCTCCTGAAAATTTAGAGAATGAAGTTGGTGGCAATCAATCTGGACAGACTATACCAGGAAACATGTAGAACAGAGCTGGCTAAGGTGCCCCAGCTGATCTAGCCTGGACTGCACAGAAGCATTTCTGGGATTAGAGAATAAGCCTGGCACAATAAGTTTAACATTAAATGTACAGATCTGGAGTTAGCCCCAAAACATACAACTTCAGACTGTGAGGCATCACAGAATATGTGAGTGGAGGAGTCCCCGTGTCGTGGTTTCAGCCCGGCCGGTAACAAAGGACCACGCAGCCGCTCGCTCACTCCTCCGCCCCTCTCCGGTGGGATGGGGAGGAGACGGAGGGGAGAAAAGAAAAAAGAAACTGGAACCTCGAGGGTTGAGATAAAGGCAGTTTACTGGGACAAACACAAAGAAATTACAACAACAACGGTACTAATGAAAGAGTATACAAAAAGAGTGATGCACAGTGCAACTGCTCACCACCCGGGACCCGACGCTCCGCCACTTCCCCCACCGAAAACAGAGACCACCCCCCGGCCCGCTCCCCATTTATATACTGAGCATGATGGCACATGGTATGGAATAGCTCCTTGGCTAGTTCAGGTCAGCCGTCCTGGCTATGCCCCCACCTCCCAGGTTCCTGTAAAATTAACTCTATCCCAGCTGAAGACAGGACACCCCGTTACATACATTGATTGTTGTCCCCTGGAGAATCAGTGGAGAGTTTGTTTAGGTTCTTCTGAATGGGGTTGTGGTCTCCTATCTCCAGCTGCTCATTGTAATGGATGAGAGGCAAGAATAGGAAAGCCTTTGAAGCAGACTCCAATTTACACACACACTCACATTTGGAAGGGATTTAAACATAAAACCTGTGGAAACAAAAGGGAGTCAGTTTATGGGATGGAGTCTTATATCACAAACTCTGGAACAGCAGGAAAGAGACTTTGAGGCCATAATGCCTTATCGTGTGGACCCACTTTGAGGAGAGCTGAACCACGGAGCAGGGGAACAGGGAGTCCCACCACACACCAGAAGAGGAGAACTACACCACACAGAATGGCAAGAGAGCTAACAAGCTCAGAGCTGTTGAAATTGCAGTAGGGGCAGAACTTGTTTCTGAGGTACAACTGACTCAACCCATATAGGAATTTATAGATTGAAGTTGGCATTATGAACTGACCTGCAAGCAAACTAGAAGTCTGGGGGAAAAGAGATAATGTACTCTTTATGGACAGCAGTGTTATTTAGATGAGAAATTGTGCTCTGAACTACTCACATACTGTTAGTGGATTTCAAAGCAGTCTTGTAAAGCAAGCTCTGAAATCATCCAGTGGAATTCATGATGGGAAGAATAATTGCACAAGGCCCATATCAGAACAATAACAACAAAGGCTTCAACCTCTAAAAACAAATGGAAGCAATTGAAAATCTCTACTACCTTACAATCCAGGAACAGGTGTGCTTTGCTAATTCTGAAATTCAAGGTGGTCATATGCCTTTGTCGTGCTTTAACCCTAGCCAGCAACTAAGCACTACACAGATGCTCACTCACTTCCCCCCATCCACTGGGATGGGGGAGGGAATAAAAAAAAAAAAAAAGGAAAACTCGTGGGTTGAGATAAGAACAGTTTAATAGAACAGAAAAGAAGAAACTAATAATGATAATAATAACACTAATAAAATTAAAATAATAATAAAAGGATTGGAATATACAAAACAAAAGATGCACAATGCAATTGTTCACCACGTGCCGACAGAAACCCCGTTTGTCCCCGAGTGGTGATCCCCCCACCCTCCCCAGTTTCTATACTAGATGGGATGTCACATGGTATGGAACACCCTGTTGGCCAGTTTGGGTCAGGTGCCCTGGCTGTGTCCTGTGCCAACTTCTTGTGCCCCTCCAGCCTTCTTGCTGGCTGGTCATGAGAAGCTGAAAAATCCTTGACTTAAGACTGAACACTACTTAGCAACAACTGAAAACATCAGTGTCTTATCAACATTCTTCTCATACTGAACTCAAAACATAACACTATACCAACTAATAGAAAGACAATTAACTCTATCCCAGCTGAAACCAGGACAGTATCCACCCTTATTCTATACTGTCGGGGGATGCAACGAGTCTACGGAATTCCTGACAGTTCGAGAACAGCGCGACCTTGAGCAGCTTGTAGTATATGCTTGAGAAGTCTGGAAAGATCCGAGAAGACCAGTACGAAAACAAGATAGTGATAAGAAGAACCGTCCCGACAAACTCACCAATCATGAATTGTTAGTTACTAACTAAGCCAATCATATACTAACACATACTCTGAAGAAGGGGATAAAAAGGTGTGTTAGATCAATAAAGTAGCCATTTTGCATGATCTATTACTTGTCGTGTCCGTCTCTACCGCGACAAATGGTGACCCCGATGCGCCTGAGCGAACAGATCATCTAACGGCGATAAATCCAGCACTAGCGAGAAGTATACCAGCGGCAAGGAGAGCTGCGAAAGAGTATACTAGCGGTGAGAAGAGCTGCAGAGACGGAGCCCGGTGAAGCTGAGAGCAGTGGAATCTGCCTGGTCCGGACCTGAGCCTAGACACCTATTAAGGTGAGCCACCGGGGACTAAACTGTTAGAATGGGGCAGCAATTAACAAAAGAAAAGGAGACGATTTTGTCTACCTGGAAAGCCCTATTAAAAAGAAAAGGGGTTAAAACCCCAGAACAAAGCCTGAAACGGATTTTAATACGGTGTAAGGTGCAAGGCTTTACAGCCACAACAGTTACTGCATTCAGTGTGGATGCATGGCAAGCAGTGGGCTGGAAAATGTTTGATGAGATCTCTAAAGGACAGAAAGAGCTCTGTAAGTTGGCGATCGTATGGCGTCTATTACGTGAGACCCTGAAGGAATGGAAAGCAGAATGTGATGCGAAAGATCAGCAAAAGAAAGATGAGAAATCAGAAAATGTTAGTAATGAAAAAGTTTCTGCTCAAGTAACAGCTGCGGCCGATGCTGCAATATCAGCAGTTGCGGGCAGAAAACCCCTCACGAGCAAAATCAGATCATACCCTTATTCACCTCCTCCTCCTATGCCATTAATTACTTTACCGGGCGATGAGGGGCCCTCCTCACCTACTGGTGCGGCAGCGGAAGGGGTGACTCCATCAGCCCCCCCCGAGGAGAAAAATGCGGTGACTAACACCGAGGGCCGAAAGGACGGTGAGAGTCAAACTGAATATGAGGGCCGAACGGAAAGTGAGAGCCAAAATGAAACTGAGGCAGAAAAAGCTCTAATTGACGCTATGCGATCTCTGCAGCTCGCAGATAAAACCATACCGAAAGAACCCCTGCCATGGACTCTCCCTCCATCCACAGTAACTGTGGTCCCGAGATCCCCTGATCAATTTTGGGAGGGAGTTAGAAGATGTGCTGCCGACTCTGGCAACTGGGATCTAGTAGAACGCCTCAGCCCGTGCTCTCTAACACCAGCATTTCTAAAGCCTCTAGATAACGCAGCAGAGGCTCCTGTTACATTTCCTGTTTTCAAAGCTGCTGCAGGCACAAACCGGCACGATGAGCACAATCCAATCGTCTGGAGAGTAGTGCAGGATTTGCAGAATAAAGTACAAAAATTTGGAATCAATTCTCCTGAGGTAATGCAGATTATTCGTATAATCAGCACAGATCTGCTGTGTCCATATGATATTATGCATCTAGCACAAGTGCTGTTTCAGCCTGTACAATTGCAAGTATTTCAATCCACCTGGAGGCGGATGGCACATGCGGCGGCGCTGCATAATTCACGACTGCCACAGGGTGACCCGAGATTAGGCCTTGGAGAGGATGCTTTGCTTGGTGAAGGGCAGTATAGTAACCCTCAGCTGCAGGCTACATGGCCTCCGATGGCTCTCAAACAAGCCCAAAATATAGGCCTCATGGCGATAAAGCGATCCATGGATATGGCAGCTCCAAAGCAAAAATACATCACTATCCACCAAGGCCCCACAGAACCCTTTTTACAATTTGTAGAAAAAATATCTGCTGCCCTGGAAAAACAGGTAGAAGATGAGGTCTTAAGACAAATGCTATGCAAACAGTTGGCAAAAGATAATGCTAATGAGGACTGTCAAAAGATCATACAGGCTTTACCAGGAGATCCTTCTGTTCCCAACATGGTAGCTGCATGTTCTAAAGTTGGGACGCTGGAACACACGGTGGCCACCCTAGCCAATGCTATGAGAAATTCTGGAAAGTGCTTTGGGTGTGGCAGTGAAGGGCACATCACGGTAACTTCTCCACACAAAACATCACCAGGTAAACAACCGGTGCACCACTCACCGGAGATTACTTGCAAGAAATGCGGAAAATTAGGACATTTTGCAAAACAATGTTGTTCCAAATTTCATGCTAATGGACAGCCGCTACAGGAAAACCACAAAATGAGTGTGAGAGGGTGCGCGAGGAGAACAAATCCCCTCCCGACAGCCGGCCAATTCCTCTCTGCGAACAATTGTCAGCTGCAACAGCTGGCTCAGCAGGGTTGGATGTATCCACCGCCGACACAGTAACTCTAGCCACGAAAGACATCGTTAAGGTCCCTCTTAATGCAAGGGGTCCTATAGGACGGGGACTGAGTGCATTGCTACCGGGAAGATCAAGTAGCACGTTAAATGGAATAATCGTGCATGTGGGAGTTACTGATGCTGCTTTTACAGGTCAAATTTGCGTGATGATTTCGACCCCCTACCCACCAGTAACAATCCCTAAAGGTACTCGCATTGCTCAACTTGTTCCTTTTTCGAGTTCTATTTCAAAAGCAGAACAGCGACTGCGATGCGCTGGAGGCTTCGGCTCCACGGGACCCCCTCAGGTCTGCTGGTCTCAGACTGTCTCATCATCCTGACCACATATGACGTGCACACTGTCGAATCACGGAAGATCTCCGACTACAGTAAGGCTTGCAGGGCTCCTGGACACCGGAGCTGATGTGACTATTATTGCCGATTATCTGTGGCCGTCTACCTGGCCAACAGAGGAGGCTGGTATGGGAGTAGTGGGGCTGGGAGGATCCACACGAGCAAAGATGGCAGCCACTCCAGTTCCAATTACCAAATCCTGAGGGCCAACAAGCAGTTATTAAACCATATGTGATGGCAGCTCCCCTCAATTTATGGGGGAGGGATTGCTTGTCACAGTGGGGGGTGAGAATTACCACGGATTTTTAACGGGGGCCACTGTGCTGCAGGGTGTTAGACAACCCACGCTTGTTTTAACTTGGTTAACAAATAACCCTGTGTGGGTGGATCAGTGGCCCCTACCACTTGAAAAAATTAAAGGCCCTGCAAGAATTGGTAGCAGAACAACTAGCTGCCGGACACATTGAACCATCTCACAGTCCGTGGAATACTCCAGTGTTTGTGGAAAAAAAAGAAATCAGGAAAATGGCGATTTTTGCATGACCTGTGGCAAGTCAATGCTGTCATGGCCACGATGGGGGCTCTGCAACCAGGCATGCCTTCACCTGCCATGATCCCTCAAGATTGGGAAATCAGTGTCATGGACCTTAAGGATTGGGTTTTTTACAATTCCATTTGCTTCCCAAGAGAAAAAAAAAAATAAAAAAAAAAATTTTGCATTCTCTGTGCCTTCTATCAATCATGCAGAACCAGCAAAAAGATATCAATGGAGAGTTCTGCTGCAGGGCATGAAAAATTCACCAACCATTTGTCAATGGTTTGTTGCACAAGCTCTGTCACCTGTAAGGGAAAAATTCCCTACTAGTTATAGTTATCACTATATGGATGACATTCTGTTAGCATCAGACAACACGGAGCAGTTGAATGGCATCAAAAATTTGGCCACGAATTTGCTACAACAATATGAGTTAGTTATTGCCCCTGAAAAAGAGCAAAAAACAGCACCCGGGAAATATTTGGGAATGACAATTACAAATAAGCAGGTTGTGCCCCAACCTGTGAAACTTAACCCTGCAGTTAAGACACTCAGTGATGTACAGAAATTAATGGGATCCTTGAACTGGATCAGGCCCTATCTTGGACTGACCAATTCGCAGTTACAACCTCTGTTGCACTTATTAAAAAGTTCCAATGATCCAACAGAACCCAGAATATTGAATAAGGAAGCGTTAAATGTAATTCACAGGGTGGAACAATGTATACACCAGAAATTTGTTTCTCAAATTGATCTGTCTCACTTGGTACAATTCTTTGTACTAATTGACAAAACTGTGCCATTTGGTGCTTTGGTGCAGTGGAATTCTGAGTGGGATGACCCATTACATATTTTAGAATGGATGTTTTTGTCATTTCTGGCCACAAAAAACTGCTCCTGGCTTGTTTGAACTTATTGCTGATGTAATCATAAAAGCCAGAAAACGATGTGTAGAACTAACAGGACGTGATCCAGCTACGATTGTTTTACCTGTTCAAAATTGGTACTTTGAATGGTGTCTGGCAAACAATTACAACTTGCAAGCGGCTATGGCGGGTTTTCAAGGACAGATCTCGTATCATCCACCGTCACACCCGCTCCTGAAATTTGCTCGAGAAATACCATTTGGTCAGAAAAGCTTAAGCCAGCCGGAACCTGTGAAAGGCCCTACTGTCTTCACAGATGGTTCTGGAAAAACAGGTAAAGCAGCACTAGTATGGTATTAAAACAACAACTGGAACAGCAAAGTAGTGTATCAAAATAGTTCTCCACAAATAGTAGAGCTGCGTGCACATAGCACATTGAAGCGGCTGCTTCAAAAACAGAAAGGGGGAATGATTGGGGAGCCACCACAGGCATGTTTAGATAATGCAGTTTATGTTCTTAGCTTTCTCCATTATGGGGATAATTATTCTCTACCTCCTTTTTTTAAACACTTCTCTTTTTTCAACACAGAATTTACAAAGAGGCATCAAAGTACATGTTAAAGATTTAGTTACTGGTCAGTGGAGTGGACCATGTGAGCTGTTAACCTGGGGGCAAGGTTATGCTTGTGTTTCTACAGATACAGGCCCACAGCGGACTCCCGCTTGATTTGTACGACCATCATCATCTGGAACATCCCAGAGGGTGCGGCAATATGAATACCACCTCAGCCAAAATCTAAGTGTAGGTCACCTTGGCCAATATAACAGGTCAAGATTCTCTGTGCATTGCGACCGCATCACAAAGTCCATGAACCAATAGACAGGATGGCTATGACTTGTGCAGCGCACCTGGCCAGCGAGCGCATGCATCATAGGTTGCAAATGAGGCGGATTTTTGGCACCCGCTGGCCACGTGTGCTGAAATCCGTTCCTCTGCAAATGTATAAATACCGGGATTTTCCGAAGAGCATCGGACTGGTGTACGGCAAGGCCATCGTTGCCTCCGTGGGGACGCCCACATAAAGCTGGCACCTACCGATTGCTGGGCTGAATTTGCAGAGCAAGACGGCACAAGAATGTACAGATGGTTCATCTACCTCACAGTCCTCAGATGGACGTAGTCATGGATACCACCGCAAACCAAAGAAAACATCTGGATGACCCTGGCTGATGTGACCGGACAAGATTGCTTATACCTTAGTACAGCAACACCAAGCAATCCCTTTTTCACAGGTTTAATAGGGGGTTCCACTGACATCGACAAAGTTTAAGAACTTATTGATGGAGACCCCTGTGCAGCAGGTCATGGACTCAATGGATGGGAATGCCTGGTTTCCACGGATCGGGCATTAACCCTCATTGCCACCCCAGGAATCACAAATTCTGGGGTCCCTGAATACAGACTGGTGTAGTATTATCAGATTTACTGCTAGACATTGATAGTGTCAGACATGCTACGCTATAAAATAGAGCCGCAATTGATTTCTTGCTTTTAGCACAGGGACAAAGAAAGATATTCGAGGGTTGGGGATTGTCTGGATGGTTGATATCTCTGCTCAAGACTGTGGGGGTAGTGATCTTGATTGTGATAACTATGCTCCTAATGTTGCCGTGTCTTTTCGGCCTTCTGCAAAGGGCCCTGCAGAGGGCAGCTGGGACGATATTTTTAGCACAAATACAAAAAGGGAGAATTGTCGGGGGATGCAATGAGTCTACGGAATTCCTGACAGTTCGAGAACAGCGCGACCTTGAGCAGCTTGTAGTATATCCTTGAGAAGTCTGGAAAGATCCGAGAAGACCAGTACGAAAACAAGATAGTGATAAGGAGAACCGTCCTGACAAACTCACCAATCATGAATTGTTATTTACTAAGCCAATCATATACTGACACATACTCTGAAGAAGGTGTGTTAGAACAATAAAGTAGCCATTTTGCATGATCTATTACTTGTCGTGTCTGTCTCTACCGCGACAGTCAGTGGCCATTGATCTACCCAAACCGGTTCCTCTGTTTTCCATTTCAGTTTTAGGCATGGTCGCCCGTCAATGGCCACGCCACAAAATTGTGTCCTGTACTAAGCACACATCCCATTTGACTTAATGCATCCCTACCTATCAGGTTCATAGGGATATTGGTTACATAAGGTTTGATATAAGAAACTGAATTTTGACAAATCAATTGGATCATATATTTGCTTTGTCGAGTTTTTGATAATCCTCCCACACCGAACAGTTTTGAATCCATCTCAGAAAGCTCCCAAGTGACAGGCCAGTCCTCCCACGACAGAACCATTACATCTGCTCCAGTATCCACTAATGCTTGTAATTTTATTTTTTTCTGGTCTGTTCTTTGCATTTTCTAACTCTACCGATATACTAGGTTTTGTTTTATTGATCTCCATTGACCACATCATTTGAGCTTCTAATCCCGTAGATCCAAACCCTGCATTGCCACGCTGTTGATTAACCTTACATGGTACAGTTGCTTTAAAAGGGACTAGCTGTGCAATTCTGCTTCCTTCCTGTATCGATACTGGTGGAGACGGCGTCCAAATCATAGCATAAATGCGACCTGTGTAGTCCGCATCAATCACCCCGGGAAGCACAAAAATTCCTTGCAATGTTATACTAGACCGTCCCAACAACAGGGCACTAAGCCCATTACCTAATGGTCCTTGTGCGTTTACTGGCACACGGTGTACCTGAGAGTTCCATAGCAGGATGGTTTCTATTGTTGAGACATCCACTCCGGCACTTCCAGCTGTTTGGGCCAGGAATTCTGCCAGACATCCTTCTTGGCACCGTTCTGGAATCCTTTCGGAGCTGTTGGGGTCATCGCACCGCTCCTCGCACTCTTCTTGTAGTTTCCCAGCAACGGGGTACCTCGAGGTGGCAGAGCTACACCTTCATTTGTGAAACGAGATCTACATTGGTTAGCATAATGTCTCCCTTTATGACAACGAGGGCATATTTTAGGCCCAACTTCCACTTTGTTTCGCCCCTCTTTACACTGAAATTGCAAATGTCCTGGTTGTCCACATTTATAGCATTTCTTATTTTTTTAATCCATTCGCATGGCTACAGCAAAAGCATTGGCCATTAATGTAGTTTTATGCTCCAAAGACCCAACTTTGTTACAGGCCTCTATCATGTCTACTAGTGTCACTCTTCCTGGCATCGATTGTAATATTTTTTTTACAGTCTGCATTTGCATTTTCCACGGCCAATTTTATTATCAATGCTTCTTTGGCATCAGCATTATCTATTTGCTTTTCAATAGCATCTCGCAGACGATCAATGAAGGACATATAAGGTTCCGTATTACCCTGCCTTATACTTGTAAATGATTGTTCTGGCTTTCCAGCTTCAGGCAAGGTTACCATTGCCTTCAGAGCTAAGGAAGCTGATTCTTGTAATGCTTCCACCGGTAGCCTTGCTTGCCTATTAACATCTGCAAAGTCACCAGTCCCCATCATTTGTGCAGCAGTGATCATATACCGCGGATCTCCTTCTGGGCGGTCGAAATTTCTTAGTGCTGCTAAATCACATAATTCTGCCCATTTCACCTTCCATAATAGACACTGAGTCGGGGTCAAAATCATTGTAGCCAACTGTGTACAGTCAAAGCCCGTTAAAATTTGACCAGTAAATATATTCTCCAATCATGCCTGACTAAACGGAGCAGACAGTCCATTAGCCATTACTGTTTTCCGTACTTCTTTTATTAAATCCCAATTGAAAGGTTGCCACACGTTTGGGGCGTCCTGCCTGACTGTAACTGGAAAAGCCACAGGATTTAGACCTTCGGTTAACATTTTATCATTTATGTCCTTCCATCGTTTTTTTTATAGCTTCTCCTGGGGATGTATCTGCCTCATAGGGAGATGCAGAGTGGATAGGTCTCTGCTTGAGAAGCAGGTTACTTAAAGGTTGATCGTTGCCTCCATTAATGACATCTCCCTCGGTGTTTAATTCCTCATCACTGTCCGAATTATTTACCACCTCGCCACACACACTTTCCTTTCTTTCCGGGGTAACTTCAATTGAAATTTTTGCAGCGGCAGCCACCTCCTTTTCTGCCTTAAGGGCTTTCAACGTTTCCAGCACCAATCTCCACGTAGCAGAGATTTTCTGAGCCTTCACGTCCCCACGCGATACAAAGTCCCAAATTACTTTTCCCATTTCTTCCCAATTTTTAACTTCAAAGACTTCTACATTCAAAGTGGGGGCACCATGGTCCTTAAGCCACTTCAGCATCATACGTAAAGTATTTGAATCATACTTAATCCCTCTCGTGGAGAGGATATGCGAAAGCATTCGTACAATTGCCCCTTCTTCCACAGACATCTGGGCACCCATTCTAATCCTTCTAGCTGCTCACCTTACTTCCAAACGAGCAGGGTGATTGATCTCCCGGGAGAATTTTGTCCGCTCAGTCCAGCTGGCTAGACGATCGTTCGGCTAGAGTCTCCTCCAGACGCACCTCCAGCAATTCCAGCGTTTTCTCGGCCCGCAATCACGTCGGGGTCACCATTTGAGGAGATTGAAGTAGACGGACGCCTGTAATCTTGAAAGCAGACGACAGACGACCCTTTATTGCTAAAACACACACATACTTATAGTCATATATTCTGCAAAGTCACTGTCCAGGCGCACAAGCATAAAATATGATTGGTTATATCGACACTGTACACGTGCATAAACATAAGATGCAATTGGTTATACTAACACTGTCCACGTGCATAAACATAGGACATAATTGCTTATACCAACTAAAACATGCGAAACTTGTCTCAGTCTGATTGGTCAAGATAAACTGCTGAATTGAGGTTCTTTGTGCCAAGTTCCCTTTATCGTGGAATGCGCACCTGTGTTGTTCTAATTGGCATCTTTCTTTTTTTGTCTTCTTGTTTATTCTGTTCAAGGCCTTCTAAAAGCGTCTGGAATGCTCTTGTGACTGTGTCGTGGTTTCAGCCCGGCCGGTAACAAAGGACCACGCAGCCGCTCGCTCACTCCTCCGCCCCCCTCCGGTGGGATGGGGAGGAGACGGAGGAGAGAAAAGAAAAAGAAACTGGAACCTCGAGGGGTGAGATAAAGGCAGTTTACTGGGACAAACACAAAGAGATTACAACAACAACAACGGCACTAATGAAAAAGTATACAAAAAGAGTGATGCACAGTGCAACTGCTCACCACCCGGGACCCGACGCTCCGCCACTTCCCCCACCGAAAACAGAGACCACCCCCCGGCCTGCTCCCCATTTATATACTGAGCATGATGGCACATGGTATGGAATAGCTCCTTGGCTAGTTCAGGTCAGCTGCCCCGGCTATGCCCCCACCTCCCAGGTTCCTGTAAAAATTAACTCTATCCCAGCTGAACCCAGGACAGACTGTTAGCTAAATATGTGTCCACAGGATAGCCCATCGACTAAGAGAATGCTATTTGTGTGTGTATGTGGTAGGAGGGTGTCCATATACTTATATATAAGACAAGGAAAGTGGTAGTGGTTGATTGGAAAATGTAAGATCTGGGCATGATGTAGATGGTACAGTATAAGGGGTGGATAATGTCCTGGGTTCAGCTGGGATAGAATTAAGTTCCACAGGAACCTGGGACGTGGGGGGCATAGCCAGGGCAGCTGACCTGAACTAGCCAAGGAGCTATTCCATACCATGTGACATCATGCTCAGTATATAAAAGGGGAACGGGCTGGGGGGAGCTCTCTCTCGGCTTTTGGTGGGGAAGTGGTGGAGCGTCGGGTTCCGGGTGGTGAGCAGTTGCACTGTGCATCAATCGCTTTGTATACTCTTTCATTAGTACTGTTGTTGTTGTTATAACCTTTTTTTTTTTGTTGTCCCAGTAAACTGCCTTTATCTCAACCCTCGAGGGTTAGAGGGAGGATCCAGGGAACTACAGGCCTGTCAGCCTGACCTCGGTAGTGGGGAAGATTATGGAACGTTTTGTCTTGAGAGCACTCACATGGCAAGTCCAGGATAAGAAGGAGATCAGCATGGGTTTATGAAAGGCAGGTCCTGCTTGACCAACCTGATCTCATTCTATGACCAGGTGACCCGCCTAGTTGATGAGGGAAAGGCTGTGGATGTTGTCTACCTCGACTTCAGCAAGGCCTTTGACACTGTCTCTCATGGCATACTCCTTGAGAAACTGGCGTCTTGTGGCCTGGATGGGTGCACTCTTCGCTGGGTGAAAAACTGGCTGGATGGCCGAGCCCAGAGGGTTGTGGTGAATGGGGTGAAATCCAGTTGGCGGCGGGTCACAAGTGGTGTTCCCCAGGGCTCAGTGTTGGGCCCTGTTCTATTTAATATCAGTATCGATGATTTGGATGAGGGGATTGAGTGCACCCTCAGCAAGTTTGCAGATGACACCAAGTTGGGAGGGAGGGTCGATCTGCTTGAGGGTAGGAAGGCTCTACAGAGGGATCTGGACAGACTGGATCGATGGGCCGAGGCCAGTTGTATGAGATTCAACAAGGTCAAGTGCTGGGTCCTGCGCTTCGGTCACAGCAACCCCATGCAGCACTACAGGCTTGGGGAAGGGTGGCTGGAAAGCTGCCTGGCAGAGAAAGACCTGGGCGTGCCGGTTTACAACCAGCTGAATATGAGCCAGCAGTGTGCCCAGGTGGCCAAGAAGGCCAATGGCATCCTGGCCTGTATCAGAAACAGTGTGGCCAGCAGGAGCAGGGAGGTGATTGTTCCCCTGTACTCGGCACTGGTGAGGCCACACCTCGAGTACTGTGTTCAGTTTTGGGCCCCTCACTACAAGACAGACATGGAGGTGCTGGAGCGTGTCCAGAGAAGGGCAACCAAGTTGGTGAAGGGCCTGGAGCACAAGTCTTATGAGGAGCAGCTGAGGGAGCTGGGGTTGTTTAGTCTGGAGAAGAGGAGGCTGAGGGGAGACCTTATCGCTCTCTACAGCTACCTGAAGGGGGGTTGTAGTGAGGTGGGTGTTGGTCTCTTCTGTCAGGTGGCTGGAGATAGGACAAGAGGAAATGGCCTCAAGTTGAGGCAAGGGAGATTTAGGTTGTATATTAGGAAAAATTTCTTTACAGAGAGTGTTGTCAGGCATTGGAACAGGCTGCCCAGGGAAGTGGTTGAGTCACCATCCCTGGAGGTATTCAAAAAGCAAGTGGACATGGTTTTGTGGGCATGGATGATGGTTGGACTCGATGATCTTGAAGGTCTTTTCCAACCTAAATGATTCTATGATTCTATTCTATGATTCTATGATATTGGTTGACTTATAAGCTATTACACTGAGAAACAAGAGACAAGATGCTGCACAGTTATCAACCTCAAGGTCCCTGATCCCACTTAGTGTAAGGTAATTTATTCCATATGTATATCAAATCTGGTATTCGAGCCATGATGTGGTCAGCCTAAAAGACAAAACAGAATTCACCTTAGGCTAGAGCACTGTTATGTTCCAAATGGCAATGTTATCATAATGTAGCAAGGTGCTAGTCTAAAGACCAGAAAGATGTATGAGCATTTTCTTACTTGTGTAACTACCAATCACAACAGGAGAGTGGGTACAAGACTTTTAAGCCTTTGATGTATAATACATAGCAAAATTGCCAGAGTCTCTTGAAAGCTCATATTTAGTTCAGTTGTAATTTTTGGACAACCAGATGTACATGTGCATTAGCAGTTCAGTGAATAGGAGGTGGTGGGTTTTTTTCTGGTGCCAACATTGGATCTGTACTTGGTGTTATGAGGTATCTACCTGAGCACTTCAAAACAGTTCCATCTGATGGACCCAAAGTCAAAATCACTCACCCAGGACCCTCTTAGCATGTGCCACTTGTCACGTAGACACAGGTTTCTCCAGCAGCCACCTCTGTACCTATGAACATGTAGGGCCATCAACTTCATTGCTCATAAAGGTGTGATGTGGATATTCGATCCTACCATCAGAACAGCTGCAAATCAAACCCTGGTCTTTCACTTTGTGGGTACCTGTATGTTACAGACTGGTACAGCACAATGTGACAGTTGGGTACTAATCTTTCTCCTATCTTAACCGAAGTGACTTCTATTGATTTCTGTCAATGATAAGAGAAATGCAAGAGAAAACCCCTGCTTTGACCATCTCTGACTGTGAATTAAAGGATATCATAGGACAGCTTTATGGATATATTAACCAGCTATGAACAATGCAAATTTTTCCTTAGAGATATATGGGCATCAGTTTTCTTCTTCCTTTCTTTCCTAACACCAAGAATTTGGTTGTTGATATTAGATAACTGACATATTGGAGTCCCAACTACACATAGGAAGTACACAATCATATTCTAACAAAAATCCTGTGTAGCCCACTGAAATATTACAGCTCAGTAATTAGAAAGGGAGTGAATGCCTTTCCCTCCAGCTTGTTTTTTATATTCTTTAAAGCTGTTCCACATATAAACAAGACCTTCAGTGCATAAACAGAGATTAAGCATAATAGAATGACAAATTAGATCCTTCAGAACTGATGATGTTTAGATTTCTTATTCATTTTTGTTAGTGTTGCATATTGCATGTCTAATCCATAATGAAACAACTATGTAAAGTGGCTAACAATATTGCCTCAACTATTTATCTGGCACAAAGAGTTCAACATATAGAGCTCACAGAAAACCTTAATTTGCTAATAATTCTCAGTGAAAAGGGGAGGGATAAAGGAGAAGCAAGTCCAGCAATGACTTATTGAATTACAGCTGGAACAAAATTGTTTCATATTCAAGCAGCTAATTGCAGGGAAAACAGTACATTTCAGTCTTTAAACTTTGATGCCTTGGTTTTCCAAATATTTATTTGTCCTGCACATGAAAGGCTTTATGAAGGAAAGTTTTCTAAAAGCTGGAGGAGACATTTGGGCTGAACAGTAGTTTACTTATAATTTATAGACTTGTAGTACTTAATATATAATGCAATAATCTATGCTGTGCTATTTGTCATTTGGAGTAGGCCACAGATTATAGTTTAGGGCAGTGCATCTGTGCACAGATCAGGCAGAAAATGGCCTAAAAACTTGAACAGCTGAGCATGATGTCTCAGTGTAATTGCAAAATTCAACCTCTGCTCCAGAGGTCACCGCATGCTTCAGTCATGACAGCCCAAATTGTTAAGCATGTGACTAATATGCATACAGAACAGAGGCTGCCTGATGTCTGCTGCAAGCCTGATGGCTGGTTAGTGGCTAGTCTTAATTTTATGTGACAATCCTATGTAGGAAGTGCCGGGTGGGTGACTAAATGGAGCATATTGATGTCCCACTGGGTGTAGCTCCTGTTGTTTTGACAAATTCTCCTTAGCATTTATCAATCAGGCCTACAATGGGGAGTGTGCTGAATATCTAATTCAGACATGCTAGTCAGGACTAATAGAGCAAGATAGCATGTTATTCAATTTGTACTTGTTAGCGATGCCCCACTGTCACTGGGCAATTTACCTTCACACTTCAGAAATGAAAAGAGAAATTTGCTGGGCTTCAAACACTTACATAAGTTACAAGCAAAATTTTAATTAGCATGTCATTACAGCAATAATTCATTGCTTCTTTCTAGTTGTCCTAGCATCCAGATTATACTTTTCCTTCTTTTCCTTTAAGGAGACATGTGCTTTAATATTTATGGGCCAGGTACTTAAAAATAAAAAAACCCACCCTGCAGCAATTGAAAAACTGCATAATAACATGTATATCAATACGCTTTATTTTACGAAGCCTAAAACAGATTTATATGTTTACCACTTAAAGGAACCTTTTGAGTTCTCCCCTTACCAAGTATTAATGGATTCAGTAAGCAACATAACTTAAAAGTCTGTTTATGTTAATCAACTTTTAAACTGTGATAACATTTTAAAGTGCAATTTTCAGCTGTTGCCAAAGGAAATATAAAGAAAATAGGGGAAAGAGAAGAAAGGAGGTGTGTCCTCTAGAGAACAGTAAAGCAAAACCACATTTTTGTTGCACCTAGGTAAACATTAGAAGTGAATTTTCAGCTGGCAGCCCCCATGTTATCAATTGAAGAAAGGCTAGTTTTGGTAAAAAAGCGGAGAGATCAATCCTTCAGTTGAAGTCAATGAAAGGACTGAATGGACTAGGCTTTAAAGGTGTTTGGGAAGCTCAGAGCACCCTATATTGCCATTGAAGCTGAAAAGGGGCTGCTCAGCATTTTGCAGAGCTGGTTCCTGTGGCCTTTGGGCATTGTTGTATTTATATATATTGGTTCACATATGTATTTTTCTATATTGCAAAACACAACAGAACATAAAGATATCCAGTGCTTTAAAAGGACTAGAGGAGGAGCTGCAAGCAATCTGTATGAAGCAGAGGGGAGCTCAGAGATGCCTTAATTCCCCCAGCCAAAAAGCAGTGTAAATTAGCCAGTGTGACTGCCACGCTCTGTGTTCCAGGACACAGGTCAGCTCTTTGAAGGCCAGCTCACTGTCTCTGTGGCACATCATTACTCAGAAAGACAGGCATGCTCTCATGAGCTATCTAGTAGTATGTTCTCTAATAAACTGATGAATAAGCAATTAAAAGAAATGTGAGCAAACAGATCACCTTGGATGGTTTGTAGAGATGGCTGCACATAATAAGACACACTTTCAGATTCTCAGAGAAGCAAAATTAATTTGGTTGCAAGAATGTATTTTTCATCAATGACAATATGTGATAAAGGGGATTTTCTTATTACTTATTGTTTTTATACAAACATTCCATGGAAATCAATATGAAAACAGAATATTGACCTGAAAAAGGGCCTGCAAGATCAGGCCCACTGTTTGATATGTGGAAGCATCTTAGAGGAAAGCTAATGAATTGCAGAGTTTAAATATACCAGGAAATGTTTGTTTCTGCTGCTAAACATTATGGTATTTCATCACTTTCAACACTCTGAAAGAAAACAGTGCGATTTCACAGAAAGCCCATAAAATTTAAGGGAAACTTTTGCTTTGAGTAATTTTTGTCAGTAACAATTCTTTTCACCTGTGACTGATCCTTTCAGAGTAACAGTATATTTTGGCCTCAGTTTTGGTCTAATTTAAATCAGTTCAAAGGCAAAATTTCCCTATGGAGTCTGACTTTAAACCTATGTGGGAAACAGTGGAATTTGACCCACAGATACTACTCATGGGTCAAAAATCCCCTGCTCCAGGGTGACCAGTGTGGTGCAGAAGATGGCAGAGATAGCAAACCATTGGCTGTAGCTGCTTGAGCATGAGGCGACTCCTACCAGCACCAGCTGGAGTCCTGCAGCACCAAAGAAGTGCCAGTAAAGACTTTGCAAAGCAGGGCAAAGCTTGGCTATTTTATTTCCTTACTCATAGTGTTCATTCTGCACTAGGCTGAGAGGGAAACAGAAGCACAGACCTGTGAAGTGGCATATTGATACCATCAAATGATTCCTCTTAGCAAGGGGAACTCTGAAGGCCTCAATGACCCACTAGAAAACTGTATAACAGTGGCCACAACATAAAATGGGGTGGCAGTTGCCACCACTCTTCAATAACTCTTCCCTGACAGTGACTGGGAACACTACACTTCTAGGATTTTCTCCCATCTCTTGGTGTATCCAGCTTGCTGATGACCTTTCAGAAAACAACTGCTATATGCAACTTATATGCAGATCTGGTAAAAAATGCACGTAATTTTGGTCACTTTTTTCCTGTTTTTTCAAAATTCTACTTACTACTTGACTTGCAAAAAAGGAAAATGGTTTATATGCTTATAATCTTATTTTCTATTGTCTTTTCTCTATATGTCCCTATTCCTGTTCCCAGTGTGTCCCTTGTCCATAGAGTGCTCTGCTTCTCTGTTCATTCACATCTCTCCTAAAGATTTACTGCTTTAGAAGGTTGACAGACACAAAATTTCCCAAGGTGATATTTATTATTATTAACTCTTTTAATATATTTCCTTTTATTTTTTTAGGGGAACATCAAGCCCTAATCTAAGTATTTAATCATATATTTAATCTTAAACATGTTCTCTCTTTCCTAAGTATGCATTTAGTTCTCATCTCATAATCCTAAGTCTGCAACATTTGTGCAATACAAATATTTTTTGTTTTTCTTCATTTTCTTGAAGACCTGTCATTTAAATCTGCATACAGGTAGCTGTAAGCACAATTTTGCCTGATAGTAGTTGAGGGGAGGCATATTTTCGCTACCAAGCATCTGACAATTATTTCCAGTTCCTATATATAACCAGAGATCTCGCTGAAGGAGAGCTACTTTCTTTTGAAAGAATTCTTCCACTAAAAGGAATACTAAGTGCTCTGTTTAAGGGAGAGTAACACAGCTGAGAGCTCACATACACAAAATGCAGTACTGTGTTTGGATTCTGGTGTTGTACATTTGGTGAGATTATATTCAGGGACATTCATCACAGAACAATCCACATCCATACTATTAAATCTCTTCCTCTGCAGAAAAACATAGCTTAAACCTCACTGCGAGCTGGGGCTAGTGCCTGGACTATGCTACCTTCTGCCCCTCTGCATTGTTTTGGAGAGGGCTAGTTGCCAGACAAGGCCAGGGACTTCTCCAATGATTTAACAGTGTAAGTGATCATTTTCTAGTGCTTGCAAACATTTTCTGGGACTGTTTAATTTACTAAAATAGCTACAGTCTTCCTCTCCTGGATACTTTATACTGTTCTGGCAGTGTTCAAAATCCAGAAGAAAACAGACACAAAACATTTTGCTTTGCCATGCAAGTCAAGATCAAAAATTTTGTTGCAGGGTATGATGTCACTTAAAAGAAGTTATGGGCTAGAAGAAGGAAAGAACAAGTAAAATTCTATTGCCCATGTTATTCAAGAAGGCAAACTCAGTCATTATGAATCTTTTTCTTGACTTAATATCTCTGAGTATATGCAATGTTTCTTCTGTTGGATTCTATGTTATATGAATAATATCCATCTTCAGACAGCATTTCTTAAGAAACTTAGTCTAATCCCTTTAATGTCATACTGCAATAGCAATGTGAATGGTCATCTAGTTGTTTTAGAAGAAATTGTATTCAGCTTGCTAAATAAATTAAATCCATATCCAGAAATTGGGAACCTTGCACTTTTCTTAAACTCTATTGCATACTTGATGTGATTAGAAAAGATCAGTGTAGATTTCTCCTCCTCATCATTAGGGGTTCTTATTAAACTCAACATTAAATTTTCATCTGAATTAACTATTATCCAAAGCGATCAAGTAATGGACTTGGTGTTACACATTGAGAACTTTTAGACTTGCTGTTTTTTTCACCTTGAGATATATGTTACCGAAATAGCAGGTTATGCATGCCACCCAGGTATCTTGCACTGAAGGATATCCGCATGCTGGAAAGTGTCTGTAAAATATAAGAATACAAAGGTCAAAATATGTAACTACACAGCAGACTTTTGGGGATATTTTTATGAGATATGTTGATGACAACATTAGGCAATCCCTTATTTTTTTTCTTTATAATTTTTTAATAGAAAAACCTTAATTTCAAACTGAAAGACATTATTACAAAATCAAACACCAAAACTCTTTGTGCTCTAACAGAATACACAGAAACAGAGATATACAGAAATATTAATTTTTTAATCTCCATAAAAATATGCAGAATCCTGCTATCATTTCACTAGGTTTTTAAACATTCTTAACAATTCTCTGTCTTTTTCTAGGAGTTCTGATTTAGCTTAACTACTAAGTGAGCTAAAAATGTGAAAGGATTCACCAAGACAAGAATCCATCAAACCAAGCAGAACTTACATTCGATTCAGTGGGCACTATGTAATGTCAAAAAGGCCCCACTCAAGTCAGCAAAGAAACTATTGACTCACTTTTTCTCTCTCTTCTCTTGTACGTTTTTCCCTCTACCCAGATGAAAATGTTTGCATTTTAGCTGCAGGTCAAATCTAACTCTGTAACAAACTGCTTGCTTTATGACTTCTCAGTTTTTCTCCGTGATATCCTAACATCTCAACCATGTCAGACTAAAAGCATTTCTTTACACAGGGCTTACATCTTCAAATCTAAACATTTCTACTGCCAAAAAGCATCTGAAAAAAACACAATAAGCTGGAGAAATTGAGTTATTCTGACAAGTCCTAAACTGACAAGTCTAGTCACTGAAAATAAAAAACAATTTTCTCCGTATTAAACTGAGGAGATATCCCCCAGTCTAGAAAGAAGAACCCAGACAAAAAAAAGAGCTATCAGCAACCTTCCTCCTTATCTCCCACATTACATGGTTATAGGAGCAGCTGCCTCACATACCTGCCTTTTAAAATGTGAAGAGTCTTATATGGGTAAAGGTCAGAATCACTCCAGATTCCCTAGGAACAGCCACCAAACCGATACCCACTTCACACAGCCCTGGCACTATCATCAGGTTCATTCACCAGCTATAAGTTTCTTTAAAAAAAAAAAAAAGACACATAATTACTTCCAAGGCAGCTGTAAAAACAAGACTCAAGCTGAACTCTCACTTCAAATATTGTGGAAAGAAAAATCCACCACGTGGCTGTGCTGCAGCAAGAAGGAAATGCTGCACTCTGTACATTGGGTAACCCACTTGCTGGACTGCTGGAGGAGCTCAGAAATTCTCACTGAGGTTCAGGGTGCATTTCTCCCTCCACATCTGAGGCCTTACCAGGTCAGGGACCTCTTCATTGATCTCCTTATGGTCATCCATAGCACCAGGAGAAGGAAGCTTGATGAGGGAGACCCAGTTAATGGTGGGGCCTATTTCCATCTTCATGTTCTGTGATGACTTCAGACTGCAAAGTGTTTTCATGGTCTACTTACACGTATCAGGGAGTGGTAGGTGCTCTCAGGGTTGCTCTGCTCAGTGTCCTCCTGCAGTTACCTATTCTTATGTTTAATCTTTTGACCCTTTCCTCTTTTCTTTCTTTAGTCCTAATCATATACCTGTTCAGAAAGGGCTTATAGATATTGCTGCTGCTGCTCTCCCTAGCAGAACAAGTAAGCAGCAACCAACAAGGGCAATAAGAACCTACAATAAGAAAATACTACCAAGCATATATCTTGGTATTTATGTAGAATGCTCTTCCAAAGACTTGTCTCAAGGACTTCTTGAGCTACTGGTAGTGTCTCTGTATTTAATAACCATTACTGATTTCTTTTTTTATAAATTTGCCCAATAGATTCATGCCTTACTCAACTTTTAACATCCTTCCTCTCACCCTAGCATCATAACTCCTTGGGTCCATAAAGATGAAGGTGACATAAAGGCTTCAAAAGAATAAATAAGGTTTGGGGGATCAAAAGTGTGTTCATATAACATTTTTTTAGCTTTCTATATTTATCCCAACCCCACTCGAAGGTGTGCCTTATCATGCAATCTGTTTTTTTATTTTTGATGGAAGAAGTTTTCATTTCTTTGTGGGGTTGCAACAACAATAACAAATTTTCTGTGGAAAACTTTGCACTTTAAAAACCACCACTCCTTTACAAGAGAAGAAGGAAAGGATGATGGAGGAAAAGAGATTCACAGCCTATTTCATCTGCATATCTATTCAACAGAAAGGAGAGAAAAGGTTTCTGTTGATGCAAAGAGGGGAAGACCCCTTTCTAAACTCACTTTCAGGGGTTTTATTTAAGGACAACTTCCCCCTAAATGCAAAAGATAAAAGGTTGGTTTCTTGCATGGGACTGAACATGGCCTTCCTTTCTTGGTATTTCTGGACTCTCATATTTTTTTTCCTTCATTATTTGATGATTATTTTCCCACTGAGTTTTCCTATGATGTGTAAAAATGGGGCTTCCTAGCACTAGTCCCCTATGATGCAAGGGCAGCATATCTCGGATAGCATACGATTTCCCTGTACCACAATGGTGGAAGTCCCAGATGCCATATGCTTTAGAGGTTTTCACCAACACTATGTGCTTTATAAAGGCACTTCTAGGCAAATCAAGGGTCACAAGAAACTAAATTGACATAATCAAACAGTAAACAAGAAGGAACTGAATGTCAGGGTAGATGTAGAAGTAAGAGGTTGCACTGGAATAGTCCATTTTAAAATGGACTGAGTTATGCTGGGAGACTAGATAAGGTTCTAGTATAAGTCTTATTTTAATTAAATCAGTTGGCACATTGTCCTGGTTTCAGCTGGGATAGAGTTAACTGTCTTCCTAGTAGCTGGTACAGTGCTATGTTTTGAGTTCAGTATGCAAAGAATGTTGATAACACTGATGTTTTCAGTTGTTGCTCAGTAGTGTTTAGACTATAGTCAAGGATTTTTCAGCTTCTCATGCCCAGCCAGCGAGAAAGCTGGAGGGGCACAAGAAGTTGGCACAGGACACAGCCAGGGCACCTGACCCAAAGTGGCCAACGGTGTATTCCATACCATGTGACGTCCCATCTAGTATAGGAACTGGGAAGTGGGGGCAGGGAATCGCCGCTCAGGGACTAGCTGGGTGTCAGTCAGCGGGTGGTGAGCAATTGCACTGCGCGTCATTTGTACATTCCAATCCTTTTATTACTACTGTTGTCATTTTATTAGTGTTATCATCATTATTAGTTTCTTCTTTTCTGCTCTATTAAACCATTCTTATCTCAACCCACAAGTTTTACTTCTTTTTTCCCGATTTTCTCCCCCATCCCACTGGATGGGGGGGAGTGAGTGAGCATCTGCGTGGTGCTTAGTTGCTGGCTGGGGTTAAACCACGACAGTCCATTTTGGTGCCTAACATGGGGCACAAAGGGTTGAGATAACGACAAACCTGACCAGCCCTGTTAAAACAAATTTGTTTTAAGCATTCATTATGTTGATTTATGTGTTCTTAGAGTTGTTGCTCTGGTTTTTAAAGTTTTGTTATGTATCACCTTGCTTGCTGTATGTAGTCCCTGTTCTGCTGCTTATCATCCGTGGGAGGTGGATTTTTGCTTTGATGTGTGGTATAACACTGGTTTATGGTATGATAAAGTCATCGGCTGTGGGATTAATCCGGTATTTGCACTCAGCATTGTCACCTTTATACTGTGGGAGCCATCTGTGGGAAACTATTAATAATTACACCATTTACCTTTCCTCCATGGAAAACCAGTCTATGGGTGGGGTACCTTTCTTCTCCTCTCCTTTCTCCTTCAGTCCAGTTACAATGGTGTTTGAGAATTTTGAAAAATTTGAATACTCCTGGGATGTTGGGACTAGCACAGTCCTAGCCCTACTGCTAGGAATTAGCATGCTTCTGAATGTGGTTCAGCTCTCGTTTAAGGTTAAACAACTATTTAGGAGGATCACCGAGAGATCTGCCCCAAGGCTGGATAATTATGAGTGGCAGGGTGTGTGGGGTGGTATGGGCAAATACCTAGAACAGTGGGCACCTCCAGTGTTTTGGAAATTCACCCCTGAACAAGTGCAGGATCCAGAAGAACTAGTAAAATATTTGGAAAAGGTATGCTGTCACCCCAGCAGCTCCAGAGAGATACAAATCACTGCAACGTGCTAGGACCTGGCCCATGCCTATCGAGCCCTGCTCGACACCACTCTACCCTCAAGGGGAAGAGAAAGTCTCTGGACCTAACAACAAAACGATGAGCACCACAGCCACCCAAACCTCGGCAACGGGCGCTGCGGCCTCTCCAGCCCCAGCAACAAGCATTGCAGGCACCCCAGACCTTGGCGACAGGCACCGTGACCCCTCCAGCCCCAGTGACGAGAATTCTGGCTACCCAAACCTCAGCAACAGGCACTGCAGCCCCTCCAGCCCCGGCAATGAGCATGGCAGCTACCCAAACCTTGGCAATGGGCACTGCGGTCCCTCCAGCCCCAGCAACGAGCACTGCTGCTACCCAAACCTCGGCGACAGACACTGCGGTTATCCAACACACGGAAAGTGATACTGCAACTGAACCAGCGGACCAACCTGCACCAGTATCAGTTGCCCCCGTACAGAAAAAGAAATATACAAAAAAATCAGTTCGCTTAGCAAAGGATAATGGTGAACCAGGGTCATCACGGGAACCGGAGGAAGAGGCAGAACCAGAGGTAATCACCCGATCCCTATCCTTCAGTGAGCTGCGGGATATGGGAAAAGATTTCGGCAGCCGTATAGGTGAGCATATTATCACCTGGCTCCTCAAATGCTGCGACAATGGGGCTAATAGCTTGGAATTAGAAGGTAGGGAAGCCAAACAGCTGGGATCACTTGCCAGGGAAGGTGGCATTGACAAGGCAATTGGAAAAGGTACACAAGCCCTCAGCCTCTGGAGGCGACTCCTGTCAAGTGTGAAGGAAAGGTACCCCTTTAAGGAAGATGTTATATGTCAATCAAGCAAGTGGACCACCATGGAAAGAGGTATCCAATACCTCAGGGAATTAGCTGTGCTAGAGACGATTCATCATGACCCAGTGAGATGGGTTAACCCTGGCTGAACACCAGGTGCCCACCAAAGCCGTTCTATCACTCCCCCATCCTCAGCTGGATAGGGGAGAGAAAATATAACAAAAGGCTCGCGGGTCGAGATAAGGACAGGAGAGATCATTCACTATTACCGTCACGGGCAAAACAGACTCAATTTGCAAAACATACTCAATTTATTACAAATCAACCAGAGCAAGGTAATGAGAAGTAAAATGAAATCTCAGAACACCTTCCCACCACCCCTCCGTTCTTCCCGGGCACAACTACCCTCCCGGATTTCACCACCAAGCCCCCCCCAGCGGCACAGGGGGACAGGGATGGGGTTTATGGTCATCACACGTTATTTTCTGCCGCTTCACCTCCTCAGGACGAGGGCTGATCTCACTCTTCCCCTGCTCCAGCGTGGGGTCCCACCCACGGGAGACAGTCCTCCACAAACTCCTCCAACGTGGGCCATTCCCACGGGCTGCAGTTCTTCACGAACTGCTCCAGCATGGGTCCATTCCACGGTGTGCAGTCCTTCAGGAGCACACTGCTCCAGCGCGGGTCCCCCACGGGGTCACAAGTCCTGCCAGAAAACCTGCTCCGTGGGCTCCTCTCTCCACAGATCCGCAGGTCCTGCCAGGAACCTGCTCCAGCGCGGGGTTCCCACGGGGTCACAGCCTCCTTCGGGAACCCACCTGCTCTGGCGTGGGGTCCTCCACAGGCTACAGGTGGAGATCTGCTCCACCGTGGACCTCCCTGGACTGCAGGGGGACAGCCTGCCTCACCAGGGTCTTCACCACGGGCTGCAGGGGAATCTTCGCTCCGGCGCCTGGAGCATCTCCTCCCCCTCCTTCTTCACTGACCTTGGTGTCCGCAGGCTTGTTTCTCTTACGTGTTCTCACTCCTCACTCCGGCGGCAGTTTCTCTCCGTCCCAACTTTTTTCCTTCTTAAAAATGTTATCACAGAGGCGTTACCACTATCACTGATTGGCTCGGCCTTGGCCGGCGGCGGGTCCGTCTCAGAGCCGGCTAATATGGGCTCGCTCTCTCTCGAACACAGGGGAAGCTTCCAGCAGTTTCTTACAGAAGCCACCCCTGTAACCCCCCCCCCCGCTACCAAAACCTTGCCAAACAAAACCAATATACCCAGACAACCCACAATTACCCAAAGATCCAGATGAAGTCCAATGCACACAACCCATATGGTGGAAGTTTGTGCGGAGCGCACCAGCGTCCTATGCCAACTCATTGGCAATAATGACCAGGAAAGCTGAAGAGGCACTGACAGTGGATGAAGTGGCTCGCCAACTCCGTCAATACCAAGAAAATCTCTCCTCCTCCCTACAAGCCTGCATTTCGGCTGTGGAGAAGCTGTCCGAGGATTTCCAGCAATTCAAAGAGGATATCTCCTATTCCCCACCTGTAAGGACCAATGTCTCAGCTATTAGGAGTGAGCACTACTCTGCCCAAGAGAGAGAATATAGAAGGTACGCACCGCAACGTGCCCTGTGGTTTTACCTATGTGATCAGGGATAGGACATGAGGAAATGGGATGGAAAACCTACCTCGGTCCTAAATGCATGGGTACGTGAGCTGCGAGGAAAAACCATCACAAAAAGGGATTCTACCAGGAAAAATGCCACTCCAGTTTCCAAACAGAGTAGAAGGGCTGATCTTATTTCCGATCCTTTGAAGGGATTTCTGAGCCAATTTTACGAGAAGTGAGTACTGGATACTCTAACCAGAATTAGAGGGGCCCTGCCTCCAGCCAGGTGGAGGAAAGGGATAACCGGGTCTATTGGACTGTGTGGATTTGATGGCCTGGCACATCAGACCCACAGGAGTATAAGACTCTAGTAGACACTGGCGCACAGTGCACTCTAGTGCCATCAAGTTCTAAAGGGGTAGAACTCATCTCTGGTGTGACAGGGGGATCCCAAGAGCTAACCGTATTGGAAGCTGAAGTAAGCCTAACTGGAAATGAATGACAGAAACACCCCATTGTGACTGGTCCAGAGGCTCCAAATATCCTTGGCATATGGACTATCTCAGGAGGGGGTATTTTAAGGACCTGAAGGGGTATCGATGGGCTTTCGGTATAGCTGCCTTGGAGACGGAGGAAATGGAACAGCTGTCTACCCTGCCTGGTCTTTCTCAAGACCCTTCGACTGTGGGGTTGCTGAGGGTTGAAGAACAACAAGTGCCAACTGCTACCACGACAGTGCACCGGCGGCAATATCACACCAACCGGGACTCCCTGAATCCCATCCACAAGTTGATTCTCCAACTGGAGAGCCAAGGCATGATCAGCAAAACTCGCTCACCCTTTAATAGTCCCATATGGCCCATGCGAAAGTCTAATGGGGAATGGAGACTAACAGTTGACTATCGTGGCCTGAATGAAGTTACAACACCACTGAGTGCTGCCGTTCCAGATATGCTAGAACTTCAATACGAGCTAGAGTCAAAGGCAGCCAAGTGGTATGCCACAAGTGACATTGCTAATGCATTTTTCTCAATCCCTCTGGCAGCAGAGTGTCGTCCACAATTTGCCTTTACTTGGAGGGGTGTCCAGTACACTTGGAATTGATTGCCCCAGGGGTGGAAACACAGCCCCACCATTTGCCATGGACTGATCCAGACTGCACTGGAAAAAGGTGAAGCTCCAGAACACCTGCAATACATTGATGACATCATTGTATGGGGCAACATGGCAGAAGAAGACTTTGAGAAAGGGAAGAAAATAATCCAAATCCTTCTGAAAGCCAGTTTTGCCATAAAGGAAAGTAAGGTCAAGGGACCTGCGCAGGAGATCCAGTTCTTAGGAGTAAAATGGCAAGATGAACTTCGACAAATCCCAATGGACGTGATTAACAAAATAGCAGCTATGTCTCCCCCAACTAATAAAAAGGACACACAGGCCTTCTTAGGTGTTGTGGGGTTTTGGAGAATGCATATTCCAAATTACAGATTGATTGTAAGCCCTCTCTATCAAGTGACCCGAAAGAAGAATGGTTTTAAATGGGGCCCTGAACAACAACAAGCCTTTGAACAAATTAAACAGGAGATTGTTCATGCCATAGCTCTTGGACCAGTCCGGACAGGACAAGATGTTAAAAATGTGCTCAACACTGCAGCTGGGGAGAATGGCCCTACCTGGAGCCTCTGGCAGAAAGCACCTGGGGAGACCCGAGGCCGACCCCTGGGGTTTTGGAGTCGAGGATATCGAGGATCCGAGGCTCGCTATACTCCAACTGAAAAAGAGATATTGGCAGCATATGAAGGAGTTTGAGCTGCCTCAGAAGTGGTTGGTACTGAGACACAGCTCCTCTTAGCACCCCGACTGCCAGTGCTGGGCTGGATGTTCAAAGGGAGGGTCTCCTCTACACATCACGTGACTGACGCCACGTGGAGTAAGTGGATCGCACTGATCACACAACGGGCTCGCATAGGAAACCCCAGTTGCCCAGGAATGTTAGAAGTGATCACGGACTGGCCAGAAGGCAAAGATTTTGGAATGTCACCAGAAGAGGAGGTAGCACGTGCTGAAGAAGCCCTGCTGTATAATAAACTGCCAGAAAATGAGAGGCAATATGCCCTGTTCACTGATGGGTCCTGTCGCATTGTGGGAAAGCATCGAAGGTGGAAAGCTTCTGTATGGAGTCCTACACAACAAGTTGCAGAAACTGTTGAAGGAGAAGGTGAATTGAGTGAGTTTGCAGAGGTGAAAGCCATCCAGCTAGCGTTAGACATTGATGAAAGAGAAAAGTGGCCAGAGCTCTATGTCTATACTGACTCATGGATGGTGGCAAATGCCCTGTGGGGGTGGCTACAGCAATGGAAGAAGGGCAACTGGCAGCACAGAGGTAAACCCATCTGGGCTGCCACACTGTGGCAAGATATTGTGTCCCGGCTAGAGAATTTGGTTGTAAGAGTACATCACGTAGATGTTCACGTACCCATGAGTCGAGCCACTGAAGAACATCAAAACATCCAGCAGGCAGATCAGGCCACCAAGATTGAAGTGGCTTAGGTGGACCTGGACTGGCAACATAGGGGTGAGCTATTTATGGCTCAGTGGGCCCATGATACTTCAGGCCATAAGGGAAGAGATGCAACATATAGATGGGCTCGAGATCGAGGGGTGGACTTGACCATGGACACTATCACGCAGGTTATCCATGGATGTGAAACATGTGCTGCAGTTAAGCAAGCCAAGCGGTTGAAGCCCCTGTGGTATGGAGGGTGATGGTTGAAATATAAATATGGGGAAGCCTGGCAGATTGACTGTATCACAGTCCCACTAACTCGCCAAGGCAAGCGCTATGTGGTTACAATGGTGGAAGCAACCACCGGATGGCTGGAAAACTATTCTGTGCCCCACGCCACTGCCCGGAACACTATCCTGGGCCTTGAGAAGCAGGTCTTGTGGCAACATGGCACCCCAGAAAGAATTGAGTCAGACAACGGGACTCATTTCCGAAACAACCTCGTAGACACCTGGGCCAAAGAGCATGGCATTGAGTCGGTGTATCACATCCCCTATCATGCACCAGCCTCTGGGAAAATCGAAAGATACAACAGGCTGTTAAAGACTACAGTGAGACCAATGGGGGGTGGAGCTTTCAAACATTGGGATATACATTTAGCAAAAGCCACCTGGTTAGTCAACACCAGAGGATCTGCCAATCGGTGTGGCCCTGCCCAATCAGAATTTTTACATACTGTAGAAGGGGATAAAGTCCCTGTAGTGCACATGAAAAATATATTAGGGAAAACAGTCTGGGTTACTCCTGCCTCAGGCAAAGGTAAACCCATTTGTGGGATTGCTTTTGCTCAAGGGCCTGGGTGCACTTGGTGGGTGATGTGAAAAGATGGAGAAGTCCGATGTGTGCCTCAAGGGGATTTGATTTTAGGTGAAAATAGCCAGAATTAAACTGTATGATATTAGTTGCTATATAACCCTGCTACTGTATGTTATCATTACTATAATTGTTATATGCTATATCCATAGTACTATAGTAAGAATCACTTAGATCAGGCAAGAAAGAACTGTGATAAAACTGAGCAAAGCGCAGTAGTGATGGAACCAGAACTGACTCCAGCATGCAACAATCCAACGGTGCACACCATCCTCCTGCTGTGTCCAATGTCACCTGCTCGTCACACCGCACTGAAGCCCGATTCTGCTCTACCGACTGAGAGGACTTTGCACCATCCCTCCTGCCCAGAATGACTAGTATGACAGATGGAGCCCAGAGTCGGGAACAAAATGAACTCAACGAACATTTTATGAACATAACCCATAAACTAAAGGAATGATATCTCCAAGTGTGTATACATATATACATATATATATAATTGTTCATATGTCTCAAAGGGATGGAAAGGTGATGATGATTGATCAGGATGTAACTAATGTAAGTAAAGGTATGGGAACTGAGCATGACATCAATGGTATAGAATAAGGGGTGGATACTGTCCGGGTTTCAGCTGGGATAGAGTTAACTGTCTTCCTAGTAGCTGGTACAGTGCTATGTTTTGAGTTCAGTATGCGAAGAATGTTGATAACACTGATGTTTTCAGTTGTTGCTCAGTAGTGTTTAGACTAAAGTCAAGGATTTTTCAGCTTCTCATGCCCAGCCAGCGAGAAAGCTGGAGGGGCACAAGAAGTTGGCACAGGACACAGCCAGGGCAGCTGAC
The DNA here is from genome assembly GCF_929443795.1 of Astur gentilis. Taxonomy (NCBI): domain Eukaryota; kingdom Metazoa; phylum Chordata; class Aves; order Accipitriformes; family Accipitridae; genus Astur; species Astur gentilis. Next base: position 17,312,952 of record NC_064918.1, on the reverse strand, counting down.
CCAAAGTGGCCAACGGTATTCCATACCATGGAACGTCCCATCTAGTATAGGAACTGGGAAGTGGGGGTGGGGAATCGCCGCTTGGGGACTAGCTGGGTGTTGGTAGGTGGGTGGTGAGCAATTGCCCTGCGCATCATTTGTACATTCCAATCCTTTTATTACTACTGTTGTCATTTTATTAGTGTTATCATTATCATTATTAGTTTCTTCTTTTCTGTTCTATTAAACCGTTCTTATCTCAACCCATGAGTTTTACTTCTTTTCCCGATTTTCTCCCCCATCCCACTGGATGGGGGGGAGTGAGTGAGTGGCTGCGTGGTGCTTAGTTGCTGGCTGGGGTTAAACCACAGCACACATCCTTACATCTAAGTAAAAAATTCAAGTGATTGCTGTCAGTCTTTAGGGACTGGGAAGATGATAAGGAAGCTTTTTGCATTAGTCCATCCTTTATAACTATCTGAGATTTTTGACTTAAGGTTTATTGTTGCTTACTGTGATCAAGAACATGTTTTTATGTGCAAAATATTTACTCATATACATGATCTGTCTCGTTCAGAGGTATTGCTGGGAATTATATGCATAAATGTGACATAATCAGTAGTCCATAATTATAGAAGTGATATGGTAGAATGGAAACAAGGTCGGAAGCTATCAGCACAGTCCTTGTTTTTCATTGACTTCCTTGAGGACCTGGGTTAAAGCTTCTAGTATCAGTATTTGCATATTAATAAGCTGATTTCTGTACAACTTTTATATATATATATGTATATATTTACTTAGTGGGGAGGGGATTAGCCTGAAATCAGAATCTGACAGTTTCATTTCAGTCACTTTTGAAGGAAAGGATTCTCTTCCTAACTTCCTCTTCCTAGCTCAGTTCAAATTTTTGGAAATCCTAAAATCTTTCTCAAATCTTTTAGACTAGTGGGGGAAAATGACTAAAACAACAATCCATTTCTGTAAAATGTTATCCAGAAAAGTATCAAATGCAAGATATAAACTGTTCACAGTTATGAAAAGCTCTTTTATCCACTCTGAGTGAAGATATGAAGCACAGAAAATGAAAGTCTTTCATGGTCAGGGTATTTCAGTGCTGAGGCTGATATACCAGCAATTGATACCTGTTTGTCATGCAGACTGGTGAGTAACTTGGCACTACTGCCCTTTCTCCGACTTTTGGTTTGTGGAAAAAAGAGAGGGAAGAGATATCAATGGATATTTATCCCAGTCGAACAAAGATGTGTTTATCTATTACTATGATGGAATACACACACACACCTTGAACACAGATAAGATTTTTATAATTGATTTGACTCTATCAAAGTTTGATGTAAAAGGCATTAGAAAAGGTAAAAGGTACATTTCACCATAGCACATTTTATTTTTATTGATTTCAGCTTCTAGCATAAACTAATTTAGTCTTTATAAATCAAGTTTAAAAAACAGCTCAATCTCCCTTCTGCCTCTTCTGCTCTTATTGGAACTGTATTCACAGTGTGATTTCAGCTTGCATTTGTGGTCTCTGTATGCAGCAAGCTTCCTCCTTTACGGCTTTTTCTGTGAGAGACAAATTATTATGCATTTGAAGCTATTTTAAATGACCATAAGGACATACTTGGTGGCTTGTTGAAATGATGGGATTGGTACTTCCTTAAATGTTTGATCAGATGAAATCTTGGAACAGTGGCTGAAAGTAATATAGATGATAACATGATTTTGAACTTCAGGAGTGTCTCACTTAGGTAACTCAAGGTCAAAAGGCATCTTGCTTTCTCATTTGTAGTATTCATACAGATTTACTAAATAGTACCAATATCTTGCAGGGCTGCATTTTTCAATAAAAACACGTTATTTGAAAAATTTGCAATTTACTTGCACTTCGATCGTATATTCAGGGGCTATATATGAATATAACCAAGGCCAAAATATTTTCAAGCTTACTTCTGTTGAGAAGTCACTTGCTGTACAGTTTCTTTAAAACAAATAAACTACTTCTAAAGAAAGGATAGCAATATCCAGTCCTTCATGGTTTGTAATTTTCAAACTATTAAATCCATTTGCTTATTTTTCCTCTCTTTACTTATCTCTCTATTTGTTTCTTAATTGAAATATGTCTGGGCTGCCTGCCTGGCCTTCTTTCAAAATGAAGTGTGTGGTCATATCTTTGATTTTAAAATTGTAGAGGACTTCTGCATTTGTTTTGCCACTTTTGTATTAATAAAAATACTTTTTGGGTTGGTTTTTTTTTTAAAGCGTAGCCTGTACATCTGCAGTGCAAATCTGAATGATGAAATAAAGGCAATTTTCTTATAGTGCATGCCTTTTCCTCCAAAAAAAAAAAAAAGAAATGCAACTCTTGACAAGACAAATGACACAAAAGCGAACGGGCACTGATACAAACTGGATAGGCTTACAGCATAATTGAATGAAGTCTTGTGTGCCACATGATCACAAAGCAGGGCCATGTCTTGAGCACTCTGAATGTAGGGAGGCTGCCAGTTGATAAAAAGACCCTTTAAACTGGTTAAATGCATCATGAGCGTGTGCAGAACCCTCCTAGCTAACAGGTGGCTGAATAAAACTCAGCTGGTGTTGCACAGGACTATAGCATTGACCTTTTTTAGGATAATTTCAGCCCTCTTAAAAAAAAAATAATGTTACTGTACTTGGTGTAGTGGAAACAATTTAAGGATGAATAATTTCTTTTAGTCCCTTGAGGCACCAGTGGGTCTCCACTCTCTCTCTCTTTCTGTGTCTCTCAACTGAATTAACATAAAGGAACAGTGACAACAGCAAGCTGAAAAGCGTAGCTGGTGGGAGGATTAAATATATCATTGAAAGGAATTATGTTGTAAATGACTGGGAGGGGTAGGGGCTTCTGTTCCTTGATCCCATCTGGTCTTTAAAGAATACCTTGTTGTAATTACCTCCAGATGGCTTTGTGCTACACTGGGTCTGGACAGCCAGGTGCCACTGTACCCTGCTGGGTGTGATATTCATTGCTACATGCAGTGACAAAAATGGACTTTATTGCAGCCTAATTTCTTCCAGGGTATTACACAAATATGAAATGAACATAGCTTATCAAACAAGAGTTTAGTGTGCCAGGAGCTGAAACTGTCACACCTAAGACAAGACTGCCTTGTTATTTCACTTTTAACAATTGTCTTGAAAGGTGGAAATATCAACAATTTACAGTGTTTGTCTGCTAATAATTATATATTATATCATGTTAGCTATTTTTCCAGGAGCTAAAATGTTCAAATTACCCTAAGGCAATTGCTGGAAATGGTAGAATAACAAAAGCCTGTTACAAAGTCAGTTTTATGACAAGATTTGCTGTAGGCTAAGTTCAGGCTCCATCCTGGAAGACTTTGGTACACAAAACTCTCCCTCCTCAGCCCCAGCCTCAGGCATGTGCTTCTGCCCCAGACACAAATTTTGCTGATTTTTTTCTCTTTTTATTGATATTTATTTTATGTAGTTCCAAAACTTCCAAAATTACACCAGTCTTACATTTTCCTACTTTCTTTCAAAAAGCAGTTGCTGAAGCTATTCTAAAAGAATCATTATTACTATTCTGCCATTTGCAAAAAAGATTAAAAGAAAAACTTCAGGAAGAAATATAAACACAGGATTCAAAAACCTGACTTGCTCTGAAGCAACTAGCTGTATTTCCAAAAGCGGGGGGGAAGCCAAGGGTTCCCACTGAAGTATGATACCCAAATCCAGAGAAAATTTTAGGACTTTTAGAGGCCATGCACAATCAGTGGAAGCAAAAGTGCTTTACCACTTTTCTCTCTCCTGTCCTTCACTCTTTACCCAGGCAAATCCCCTAAGAGTTTATTTTCCCAGAATTTTATTTGGTAAGGTCAGCTGAAATAGCATGAATAGATAGGGGGAGAAATGCCACATAGAGTATACCCCTGCCCACCTTTCCTACTCCCCTGCCCTGCCAGACACTTGCCCCTATCCTGCTTAGGAGCCTGGAGTTTCCTTGGAGCAGATTTTAGTGGATACCTGCAGACAGCCTGGTGTTCACTGCTGTCCTCCGAGACAGCTTCTGGGAGTCGCACAGCTCTGTCGGCTGGGTGCTGTGCTGGAGCAAGTGCGACTTCTCTCTTGAACACTACAATATATTCTGGTATTTCTAAGTTAACTATAAACTAACTAACCTGGGGATTGCTAGCAGTAGGAGCTTACAATGGGCAAGCCACCAAGTATGTACACAGCTTCTCCAGCATGTTTTATACAGCTCATGCACAGTTCCCTTATTCCCCAGCTACACTGCCAGAGGCACTGCTGAGCGACTGAGGTGCTGGTCCACAAACAGAAATGGCTATCCCAGCAATGCCTGGTCACCACAACCCCGAGAACAGGATGTGCTTCTTTTCTGAGGTCTGAAAGGGAAGAAAATGCTGATTTCCAGCCTCTTGCAGCTCCATTTAGTCTTGATGATGCCAAGGTTGTCCTTCCCCAGCCTTTGCCTACTTTCCACCATGTCACATAGTCAAGGTGAGAGAAGATGTAACTGTGTGGCAGCTGTTTTTCTACTGCTAGTTACAAACGTGCTCAACAGATGTTACTAACTCATGGAAAAGAAAAAGATGCTCTTTACATCTTCTAATCTACCTGTGAAAATGTATAAGTAGACTCACAGCTGAGTTCCTAGCCTCCTTCATTACTATCATCATGTTAGTAATGTACTTCAGAGATAATAGTCTTGTTTGCTTTTGTTCTAAGGCTTTTATTCTGTCCTGACAATGCAAATTTTAAGACTTAGATATTTTCTGAGAAGGGAAAGGAGTCTTAGCATATAGAAGAATCAAACTTCCAAAAGGTAATTACATTGTGGGTTGGTTTTTTTAATTGCCTCCAATCAAAACATATATCAAAATATGACTAACCCTACCTTAAATCACCAGCTACATTTTTTAACTTGGGAATTATCAGCAGATGATTACAGTCTCCCATTTTCATAATTCAGCCTTCTTTCTTTACAAGCAACATTTGATTTTGCTATTCGCTTGTTACTCAGACTTCAAATCAGTCATATAAAAAATATAATATCGCTGCAAGGTAAAATAGATTTTTCACACATTCTCTGTGACTTGGGCAACATAATTTTATGGGATATCTCTGATCAGCTCTTATTCACCCATTCCAGGAAGTTCAAATTCATCTAATAAAGCCTCAGTGTCATCTTCCATCACCATTACGAATACTCTCAAAGGAAATAAGTGTTGTCCCAGACACTTGGCAGACAAGTGCATTAGTCAATCAGATCCTTTGCTATGAAATATGAATATAATTTTGGCATTAGAGACTTATGATGACTTAGTACTGTGTAGTGGCAAGTTTCTACGTGTTGACCAAGATAGTAAGAGATGTTTTATCTCTTTCTCTCTCCCCCCTTCTCTTTTTCCTTCTTCTCTGGGAGGTGTGTGTGTATACATTTATATAACTTAGGGAGAAAATCTAAGAGATTAGATATCTATAATTATATGTGTCTGTCCCCTTAAAATTAGCAAAATTATATTTTATGTGTGTTTTCCAAAAGTTAAACCATATCTGAGATACTTATCAAAGTCAGTTTATTTTTGTATGAGAAAGGGATACATTCATATGCCTAACATTAATGAAAATGGTGTACATACAAGTCAGACATGCTTGGGAAAATTAATTTTAGTCCATGTAAACTTCTCTACATGCATAATTTTCAATACACGAATACAAGTTAGGTACATAGAAATGAGGAAAATGTCAGTTCTTGTTTTCAATGTGAGTTATATTATTATAATAATTGGAGTTACATTATTATACTGATTAGAAAAATGAAGTTCCCAGATCCTTCATTCTGACATTAATAAGACCCAACTAACAATAAGAATTATCTGAAGTATACATATGAAATACATGGTCCAGTTTGGACTTAATTCTGGACCTTTGCTCTGTCAGTGATGCCAGCTACATATTTTACGTGTCACCTATAAAAACAGTACTTTTGACAAGCCTCCATCAGACTGCTAACCTCTCATTACTCAGCTTCTTCCTCCAAACCTACTTCTGATGGCAAAGAAATCTGATGGATAACAGATGCTACATGTCCTGCTGCAGAAATAGAAGAAAAAACTCCCACTCCATTATTACTTCAACAAGTATTTGCCCTTCCACCTTGTCCACATTTGGGGTTTTTTTCAGACTGTGAAGATATGGTAAAAGAACTGTCTTCTCCTGTGTATGGAAGATGGCTAACATTTGTTGGCATTAATGATAACTAAAGAAATTAAAGAAATAATAACTATATAATTTTAATATGTATGACAATGACATCAGTTAATCTAACTTTTAAGCTTCATGTCAGTATTAGTCGTGAGAACTTACGCATTTCTAAGCAATTTTTACAACCCATAATTAACAATTACCTTCTGAATGTAGAACATTAATACAGTCCCTCAGTAGGTATGTTCATCCAAGAGACTGAATGTTTACAGGCAAAACAGAATCACAGAGCACAGGAGATGACATAGTTATTATTGAAAGCACTGTTTTGTCAATACCACTGAAGTGAAGCTGTGTCATATTGAACCATTTTTTTCAGGAAGATCTTGCATGGTGAGCTTGCACGATTAGGCTTTTTTTCTTTTGTTTTGTGGTGTTTCATGTTTGAAAAAATAAACATTCTTCTAAGAAGTGTTATATAGGCAGCAGTGACATTTTTTGTTGAGCATTTCTCAACTTTCTGGATGTTCCAGTTAACAAGGTTATCGTCCTGGTTTAGGATGTACCATGTCAGGATGTATATTCAGTTAGTGTGGGTTTAGTGTTGCATGTTACCTTTCACTTTGCATGGAGGTTCTGCACATACCTGAGTAGGAACTACACAAGATAATAAATTGAACAAACTTACCATAAACAAACAAAACATTCTGTCACCCTTCTGCATTTTGGGCAAGACTGCAGTTCCTGAGACACCTCTGTTTCGGTGCTGGATGGAGAAATTGAAGCTGCTTAAATGAAAATACATGAGCACAGGCATGAAAAAGCAGAAGAGAAAGTGTGGAACACCCATAATAGTACATATACATAGCTAAGAACTATGGCACAATTTATCTAGTACAAGGCACGTGAGAGTGCAATGGCACAAACTTGGCTGGAAAATAGTATCTATAGTCTCTGAATTCACTGACATAGCCTGGAAGAAGCTGTACCACCTATCCGACTTTCCTGAGTTACTTGGCTTCTGATAAACCTCTTTCTCTCTCTTATTTTGAAAGTTTTAGGGTAAATCAATGTATCTATTGAAATAAATTTTTGTAAAAAGGTCCGCTCTTACTTATTTCTCAAGTCAGTCATCTTGAGGCATGGTGTAGCATTGCAGAGCAGTTTTAAAAGTGGAAAAGCTCTGGCAAAACAGCATGGCCTTAATGAGATAAATATGATGCATTTTCAAGCTGGTGAGTTGAGTGTAAATTTTCAGTATTTGCTCAGCTGAAAGCCTTATTGTTTCATAGTTGGAATTTATAGGTAATCAAAAATTACTACATCCTACTGTTGGGGATCTTCCACTCAAATTTCACTCAATAAGCTTTCAGTCTTAAAGTCAAGCCAGACCTTAAACCATACTCTAAAAAGCCATGAACCCTCTTCTACACATAGACATACCTTTTTAATTATTATTAATCTAAATCACTTGACTTTACGATGATTTATGGACCTTTATGAGATGGAGCATTGCAGTGCAACATGGTCACCATGGGCAGAGTATGAGTCACAGCAGGGAACACGCAGGTGGTGTAAAGCTCTGCTGAGCCCTGCCTTGAAAACAGCAGGGTTCTGCATTTGCCAATGTTATGGTGCTTTAAATGAGGCAATATAGATGTGGCATAGGGATGTTCTTGCCAATTCTCTACTTGTAGACTATTCCCAAATTAGTAATAACCAGCCCTTGACTGGGGCAGTGAATATGGAAGCTGAGCTGAGATTGGGGTCTAAGACAGAAGGTAAGGATGTGAGCTCGAGTGGGTGGTGGGATGCAAAATAGGGAGCATGCAAAGATGATTGATCAGTGAGATTCCTGGGAAAACAGGAGGTGGCAAGTGCTGGAAGTCACCTTTGACAGCCACTTCTACCCAGCCACATTTAACTGCCTCCAGCCCAGCCCTCATCAACCATTTTACTCATGGCACTGTGTGTTTAAGACACAGTCTAAATCTAAATTCAGGTGAGCCTTCCTACTGATTTCAGTGGGAAGACAACCCCCTGTGATAACATTTGGTACCATGTGTTTAAATACTGTTACCCTCATATTCTCTTTATATTTTACTTTTCCTATGTAATCATCTACTGTGTAACTATTTCAATGGCAAATACTTGGAGGGCAAGGACGCCTTGTACACAGCTACCCAGTTCTAGAAGGGGCATTTCTTTTGTGCAAGTGATATAAGTAATATACTGAGAAACCTACCCATAAGTCTGGTCCTGAGATATTAATTCTGGGAATAGTCTTACCGATGCAAGATTGCCTGTGGTTGTGGTGTTTTATTCTGTTTAATGTAAAAAATGTAAACCAGAATAAAATAACTTATTATTCCAACACATTAGAATGTGTGCATTAAAATTTTGTCTCTTGCTTGGTACCTACCTCCTTTGAAGTGTTCTGAAAAAAAGGTCATTGCACTTAAAGAGTACTGCATAATACGGGGAAAGATTTTTGTCTTGTGTAAATGTCATTGCCACAGATTAATATAGCAAGATTACTACTACAGAGTTAAAGAAAATGGGAATGGATGTGTTGGGTTTTGTTTGTTTGTTTGTTTGTTTTTAAGGAATCTACAATGTACCATAAGGATCATTTGAAGTATATATTCTTTATAATGATAAAAATTTCATATCATGCATAGGTCCAATATTATGACCAACATAGTAAAGGTATATTTTAGTTTAATTGTAAACCTATATCTGAAAATTATGTATTAAATTAACAAATCCCACTTTTCTTTTAAATGTAATATTTCCCTCTCAGCCCCCAATTCTGAAGTGATGTTTTGTAAGGGTTTTGGTTTCTATAATGCTAGCACATGGAGTGAGTGATCACTCCTGCCTCTTAATGAGTGCAAATCACAAGAGACAAAAATCCTTCTGCTGGGTGGGAGATGGATGAGAAATTCAATTCTAAACAATAATGTTCTGGAGTAGATGATAAAATTATGGAAACTTTCAAAGAAAATCTTCTTCAGGGTTTAAAAGAAAGATCTCATTTGTTTGCAGATATAATGAGTACTCAATGTATTCTTAATATATTTTTGCAGTTAGTGGAATGTTTCATTAAAAAAACAGTGAGGAAGAATGCTCTCAATTTTCTACTTCTCTGTTATTTGCAATTACTTAAGTGCACAATATGCTTTTAAAGCAGCATCTTGAAAACAGTACATTACATACACATTGTGTAGAAATCTACAACCACAGTATCCTGAAAGGAAGCACTCATAACAGTAATCCTTTTCTTTGACATCTATACCTAACAATAAATTTTTATGAGCTAATTTATTCTTAAGTTGAAGAGGTTATAGTTTGTAAGGGCCAGATAGAAACTGGCCCTGAAATACATGAAAATATACTCATGAGTAACAATAGCAATACACTATTGCTAACAAAAAGTATTTACATGGAGATCAGTAATAATATTTTCTTCTTCATACACAGAAACTTGTATTTAAGAGAACACTGAAAGATTTGAAAAAAATGAATTGCTCAATATACCTAGTTTTCTAAAGAGAAGGTGTCGTGGTTTAACCCCAGCCAGCAACTAAGCACCACGCAGCCGCTCACTCACTTCCCCCCACAACCAGTGGGATGGGGGAGAGAATCAGGAAAAGAAGTAAAACTCATGGGTGGAGATAAGAACGGTTTAATAGAACAGAAAAGAAGAAACTAATAATGATAATGATAACACTAACAAAATGACAACAGTAATAATAAACGGATTGGAATGTACAAATGATGCACAGTGCAATTGCTCACCACCTGCTGATCGACACCCAGTTAGTCCCTGAGTGGCGATTCCCTGCCCCCACTCCCCCCAGTTTATATACTAGGTATGACGTCACATGGTATGGAATATCCCTTTGGCCACTTTGGGTCAGGTGCCCTGGCTGTGTCCTGTGCCAACTTCTTGTGCCCCTCCAGCCTTCTTGCTGGCTGGGCATCAGAAGCTGAAAAATCCTTGACTTTAGTCTAAACACTACTTAGCAACAACTGAAAACATCAGTGTGTTATCAACATTCTTCTCATACCTAACTCAAAAACATAGCACTGTACCAGCTACTGAGAAGACAATTAACTCTATCCCAGCTGAAACCAGGACAGAAGGAAAAGCTATTAGATAAATTTGGTAAATTATGTGATCTGCTGCTAATGAAAAATTCAATAAAGGGTCTGAATAAATTTTTAGGTGCACACAGGGCTTATCTACACCCATATGAGAATTTGAAGAATTCTGCAATTCGACATGGAAAAAGTTCTATCAGATTATCCATTTTATCTCCCTGTTGGAGAAATACTGTTCACAACCAAATTCTTCAGATTGTTTAGTCCAATCTGCATTTAGTTCTTTTTGGGTGGAATCAGTTTTCAATCAAATCAGCATTTGCCCTAGCTCACTATGTTCACCATAGATATCCCATGGAATCAGAAATGAGCCACAGCCTGTATTTCTATCACACTAAAGCAACTACATCAAAACATACCTTCTTTCCCATATCATCTCTCCACATTTTCCCTGTTGCAACCTATATTCTCCTGTATGTTTAATCTTGGAGAAAAGAAGGATGGTTTAAAGAGTAATGGAATAAAAACTCTATTTTATTTCAGATTCTGACATCTCACCATCTACACTCTGATTAGTCCTTTAGAGCATACACACCTCAGTCTCATAAGAATGTAAACTCCACTATGTATGGACAAGTATTCAATTTAGGGCTTGCAAGGTAGAGCAGACAAGGTATGGCTAAAATTATGTAAATTAATTTTCAAGAATTGATCCTCAAATACTCCCATTGAGGAATTTGTATGGACTTGTGCAAGTGCAGAGCGCAGACATAAACAAGATCTTGTAAATAAATGGCAATTCAAATCTATTTATGAAAACCATCAGGACATGTCCTCACTTAAAATCTCTTCTCATCAAATATGATTGCCACTACAGTACTCTACAACTGTGAAGATAAGAGGAAGATATTCACTGGCATTTCATTCTTCTTCTCTAATTTTTTATTTTATTTCACCTCATACTTTATCCTCCAAATGCAAAACTAATAACTTGTCAGTCACATCTTAGAGTGTAACAAAATTGCAAATTTAATTGGGAAGGGGTGGCAAAGCATGTTGCCCATCTATTCTGTAATCAAATATCTCCCTAGATCTAATCAGTAAGAGGACAAGCCAGCTGAAATGCTTGTGCGCATCTTTACATGATATTCTCAGTGTCAGCTGAACCAAGCAAAAGACTGTGTGGAGATTCACTCCTCTGAGGCCTACTGAAGTATTGATTCTTTATTAAGGTACTCAGTAGCAAAAAGAAATTCTGCATGATTATTTAAACATGCTTCTTAAAACACTATGAAATATCCTTTGCTTGACAATATCTTCTCAGAAAAATTTTAATGCACACCTTAGAAAATAGTCCAGTAATAATTTTGAATCAGACAATTGACTTAAGAGTCAAAAAAGTCATATCCCTGTCAAAGAGCAGTACAAATTATTGAAAATTTCTTATTTTGCTTCTCCTTGGATATTGATTCATTTTTGTCTAACAGGAAAGAAAGAAAACTGCAATTACAGCAGTGCTGTTCATGCTACTATACTTACAGGTCTATCAGGTTTTCCAGCATTAACCCCTATTGTTACAGGTTCCTAAACTCAGCAGTAGTCTGGCACCCATGAGCTCAGCTGTTCTTCAATGTCTGAATCCTAACAAGTATTATATATTTAAAACACTTTGGGCCATATTCTGTTCTTAATTATCCTGCTATAAATCTGGACTTAAATCATAGTACCCAAGCACAATCTTTCCATTCCACTTTTTGACATCTTCTAGGAATAATTCTGTTAAAAAATAATGCATGAAATTGACTAGTATCCTAATACAGATTTCGTAATCTGGAGGTTTCAGAGAGGAAGAAAGTATTACAATGCCCCTTATTATAGTAATGATTTGATTATGTTTAAACCCAATAGGGTGAACATATTGCACTTGAAAAACTTGATTGTTATCATGTCTGTAAGTGCATCAGAGGAGTTTTTATAACTCTTAAAAAAATTGCTAAGCATTTTATACTGCATCATCATATAGAAGAGAACTGAGTTCTCTAGAGCAGCATTTCTTTATCTGCCAGATAGTTTGTTCAAATGGCAGTGAAGAGCTAGCTCTTGTGGAGAGGCACTGATGATGTATGAAGTGGATGTAGCTTTAGCAGCATATGGTGCGGTTTCAAAGGGATGGGAGGAGGTGTATTTGGTTTCATTTTTCTAATTAGGAAATCATCTTTCAGAGTCTAGAAACCACCATTTTAGATAATGTTATAGTTCTAAGTCAGTCAGCCTAGAGAAAGTCTTTTCAATATTAAGGGTGATAAATCTGAACTGACTGTTGAATCCCATATTCAGTTATTTGATATTTTTTCTGACCAGCATGAAAAGAAAAACTTTATGTTAGCCTAGTGCTACCTTAAAAAAAGAAGATCAAGGTACACCTATTTATTTCAATGCACTTCAAATCAGGATCTAAATCTGGAGGATGACATTTTAACATTTAATTTTGTTCTCATGAAATTGATGGTAAATAACTTCTTCCTAACTATGATTTAAGTGCACACAAAATTAATCTGACTTTAATGAAATTTTAACAGGTCCATCATTTGGCAGTTTTTAGTCCTTTGAAAGAGCAAGCAGTGGCAAAAAAAGAGAATATTCTGTCATACCATATCATCAGACACCATATTTTAGATTTTCCTATCCTGCCTCAATTAAATGCTAGAAATAATGAAAGAGCAATCCTAATTACAGGTTGACTATTTTGAGACTTTAAAAAATGAGTTTGTCTTATTTTAGATTCTTTTCTGGAAAATTATCTTGGACACTTTCTGAGGATCAACCATGATTACAAAAAAAAATAGAGGTAGGCCTGAAATAAAGAGCAGATGTAAGAGTCATTAGCTTGGAAAAACCTGGGTGCACACTTCAGAAATGGCATCTCTGCTGAAAACAGTCCTACAATACATCATTGCACCACAAACTGAAAAAGAAAAGCAACTCTCTAATAACTTCCAAGAGCCCATGCAGCCAGATGTTTCAGTCTAATTTTTTCAAATTAAGAAAAAGCAGACTTTATCACAGCCATTAAAAAAATCTATTGCCATAGAAATGAATCACAAGTGCGATCTGAAATATCACTTCTTTGCTAATTACATGTGTATTTTACAAAGCATTTAAAGCATATTAAGTGACCTATAAGGACCTATTTTTCCTTCCTTTCTTCTCAGGTACAGCTCTGAAATTAGAATCGGAGGACTTGCTTGTTTTAAAGCAATACACATGATAACGCTTGTTTTACTAATATTAACCCCACTGTGAAAAGGATTCAGTTAAGAGTGGGTTAACCACAGTTATTGGGTTAAAGTGTACAGAGAGCAGGTTAAAGTGTACTGAACCAAGTTTATTGAGAAAGACATGACAGTGCTGTTTCTTGTGGAGCACTGTGTTGTGGAGGGATGCTGCTATCTCTCTAGGTCATAGAGGAGTTGGTGACAAAATGAGGTAGTGACCCACTCAGAAATGTCTAACATATGCTGGCACAGATGCTACCACACATCTCCCACAGGGAAGGAGATAGGGAGTGATTACTGAATATTAGGGAAATTTGTACCAGAAAGAATTAAAGCTTCTTTCTTTTCTTTTTCTGTTTTGGGGGAGGGGAGGAGAAAGGAGAGGGATCATGTCATTGCCCTGTTGTAGTGAAGAACAAAAGATAAGCAACTGAAGTTCAACTTAATGAGCTGCTCTCTCTTGATATATGTAAAGCCACATGTTTGAGCAACAGTAAATTAATATGGAGATCTTTCATCTCTGGAGATAAGAGTTTAAATCTAGGTCAGATCCCTATGGTAGCATTTTGAGATGAAATATAAAAAATGTCCATGCTATTTTTGCTTCTAGAAGAGAACAGTTCAAAGCCACATTTTGCATTCTATTTTTTAAATTAGTTGTTTTCAGCTGTTTTAAAATTCACATACATGTTAAATGAGTATGCTATCAGCAAATTTGTTTGTTGGACATTTGTTTTCCTCTGTTGCTCCTATAAATGAGATGCATAAAGCAAGTTCAGCATAGGGATACGCAAACCACTAAAAGAACAAAGGAACAAAAAGCCAAATTTTGACTAAGTGAAATTGCCTACAGGAGGAATGCTGATAGTTCAAACAGAACCAAATATATGTATAAATAATGAATAAAAGTTGGTAAGTATTATTTTTTTGATACATTGTAGAGTTCATATACTAAGTTTCATATAATGCATGTCTGAATTTATTAGAGTGTGCCACAATATAATGCAACTGTCTGTATCAAAAGTTTACTTTGGTTCAAATTATTGACATGGGGAAAATGTCTGGTAATGAAAATGCTGTTCTGTCTACTCAGGTACAAGTTTGACCAAAATAGAAGCAAATTTTGAAGCATTTCTTATTACTGATGCATATGGAAGTAGTAAGAGGCAAAAGAATTCAGGCCTGAAGCTCTCCATCTGCCTGATGTATCCAGATGACAGATACATGCTCACGGACAGAGCTTTGCTGGCAGTACTTTTCCCGTTCAGTTTTTGAAAACATCTTTCCTAATGGAGCAAGGGGTGATCAAGTCTCTTCAGCAAAATTTCATTTTCAGAGCTATAATTTCAAAACTGAACTTGAAGAAAGAGTTTGCCTACAGAAATTGTATCTACAAGTTGTACGTCAGGTTTTGGATTTCCAATCTGTATTTGCAAATCCAGTTCCTATGTTGCAACATGTGATCCTGATTTTACCAACAACAGCCACAATACTGAGAACCATTTAGCAGGCAGACAATGTTTTCAAAGAAAATAATTTTTAAAAGAGAAATTGTTACCAGAGGACCCAACTGAAGTATGTTAATGAGCTCACAAACTCAACTCCCATTATAATTAATCTTTCACACCATGGTTTCTCTTCAGCATTCCTTTCTCAAGTGTTGATTGCCATGAAGACATATTTTTCTGAAGAGAAACTTCAGGATTGGGACCAACAGGCATGTTTTTCTTATCCAATCCAGGACCCTCATCTACATATCATGTTCTGTCTGTGTATGGTCTACATGATTAGCTGCATTTCCTGTTGTTTATAGTTCCTAAAAATAGATTTTAAAAGTTTTTCTTAAAGGGAGGAAAGTTGTGCCGCCTTTTATCCCCCCAAATCTTTGTCTTGGTAAGGAACAAACTCTGGCATCAGATACATAAGCGCAACATAAGCCTGTAAAAATTTATTTTAGGGCCTACTCATAAGACTACCCTATGTCTATGTGCATGCATGTCTCATAAGGATGGCAGCAATGAAAAAAATCTTTGGACAAACGAACAGATTTCTGACCATTTTTTTTCTCTTTAGGAGTGTTACCTTCCATCCCAAGTGTTCTCCAGGTGCCCCAGGTGTAGCAGCTTGCACTGTGTAGCTGCTCTTCTTTTGCATCTTTGCCCAAACTTTTTGATGGTATCTCCAGTCAGCAAATAGATCCCAGGCATAAAGACATTTCCAAAGCAAATTGTTTCAGAACAGAATTCAAACTCTGGCCCTAATAGTATTTACATCCTTTCTAAAAGATTCTGAGGAAAAATAACATGATATTTTAGGTTCTGTGCAAGATAAAGTGGATTTTAGTTAACCTTTCAGTGCCATCTATTAGTTTCTGTGCATATTATTGTCAATTATTAATATGCTCCTGGGGGCATTCATGACACTTCATAGAATCATAGAATCATTTAGGCTGGAAAAGACCCTTAAGATCATCAAGTCCAACCGTAAAACTAACACTGCCAGGTCCACCACTAAACCATGTCCCTAAGCACCATGTCTACATGTCTTTTAAATACTTCCAGGGATGGTGACTCAACCACTTCCCTGGGCAGCCTGTTCCAGTGCTTCACAACCCTTTCAGTGAAGAAATTTTTCCTAATATCCAATCTAAACCTCCCCTGGCACAACTTACAGTTATAAAAAAAATAGTTTTGCTCTGAGAAGCTTAAAAAATGAGGAGTAGACTTTGTGTACCTTAGTCCAGCAATCTGGATGAATATATCATTTTTGCATGACTAAAGCAAACAAGACTGGCTGCTTAATTATACATCAAGGTAGACAATATTTGAACAAAAGAGCTGGGGGTCTGTGAAGACAATGGCTAAAAATTAGAAGTACACATATCAATTTTTAAAAATGAGTCTACTTTGTTCTCCCTGGTTTTATTTATATCCTTCTAGGTTTAATAACATTTTCTCCAGAAGTAGGGAATGGAATAATGCAAGACTAATTCAAAGAGATATGTTGAAGGGGGTATAAAAATGGATGTGAGAAAATATCATGCAGCTAAATCAGTGCCAGAAAATGATGCCATCAAAGGAGTGAAAGCAACATAATCAGCTACATAACAGTATAACTTTGATATAACCCTACAGGCAGTTCTATACCCGCAAGCAGTCAGCACTGAACACAGCCACATTGCTGGTAGAGAATCCATACAAAGGACTAGCCACAGGCCATGATGCCACTGCAGGAAGAATATATATTTCAACATTTGACATCTTGCTCTAACAGCTGCCAAATTTGGCTGTAGCAGTTGAAGAAGAAAAGAAGCAATATAAGCAAGCGATAGTCAGAGATTTAAAGATCAGAAGTATCTGTGTAGATACATGAACAGACACACTGCCCATAGCCACTAAAGGGCCTCTTTTGGGAAATAAAAGTTGTATAATTATAAAAACAATTACGACCATGTTTGAAGATATTTAACACAGTGGAGACGAATGAAAAAAAATTTACTATTTTTGGAAAGTACCCTTGGTTAAAATCTTCAGGGTTTCACTGCAGGCTTTCACTGCTGCATGCTTAAGAATATTCAGTATCTCAAGTGATTCTGAATTAGAATAATTTTAAAAGAGCAAAATCATGTCCAGATAACTGATGAGAAGTTTTGCACCAAAACCATTACATTGTCAAAGTCTGATCGGTTTTAATGGGAAGCAAAAGAATTAAGAGCTGTTAATTTCCATTGGGCTTCCCACCTCTTTACAGTCAGAATCTCTGACTTAGCATAAACTGCACCAATGCTGGCCCTATTCACCACTTTCTCTTTCCCTTTTCTTTTGCTGTTCTGCCCAGCAGTAAAATCGCCATGGCAAGGATTGTAATTTACTCCAGGATAGATTTATCAGGGAAGCTAATGGGGTTGTCATGTCCCCTTAAATCCCCATTACCACTTCCCCCCCATGATTCATATTACATGTCACAAGAGCGTAACTGAGCAGGTCCACTTTCCTGCCATTGCCAGTCCACTGAGGCAAAATGCAATTTGTTCATTTATTGGGGCAAGATAGAATGAAACTATTCATTTTTGCTTAAGAGTAAACATATGTCTTTTATTTTCTGTTTTTTTCTAGAACCAATTATTGGAACGGGTTAGCACCTCTATCCCAAGGTTGTGTTTAAAGACACAGATGTGAAGAAAACACTCATATATTTGTTATTCCCTTTTGGAAGAAAGGCTGTGTAGCTTCCTAGTAATACATGCTCTAGTGCTTTATGGTCTATGGCTGTAGCTAAGAAGCTGTTACAAATGGAAACTATAAATGCTTTAGCTAAAGGATAAGGACTAAAGCCATGAATTCTCTGTTCTCTTGATATCATCTCTGTCCAAATTAATCCAATATTTGTCTCAATAACAGCAATGAGCAGCTATGCTTCTAATACAGAGGGATGCATAAAACTAAAGGAAAACAAGGGTTAGGAAATTATTTTAATATTATGCACTTCAAAATGTGCTTAAAAGTGTAGGGGTTTTCTCCAATATTTCCTTGAAAGCCTTTTTTAAAAATATATATTCTGAAAACTGTGTTTTTCCTTTTGCACTTAAGGGGTGAATTTATACATTTGGTTTTATGCTTTAAAGGTTTTTTTAATTATTATTTGAACTGTGAAAAGTGGTAGGTATGAAGTAATTACTAACTTGCCAGATGAGTCACACTTTGACAGCTACTTTGAAAGTGCATTCTTTCCAATTTGGGTAAAGCAAAGGGACAAACAATGAATAACATGGGAATTGTACAAACAGCTATAGCAATTCAGCATCACAAGTCACTTGTGAAATCTGTAATATGTGAGGAGATTAATAAGTGAATATAGGTACAATTCAGTATAAAAGGCAGACGACGTTTTAAAGGTGAACTGCAAGGAATGTTGGGGTTCCCCCCCCCCCCGAAATAAGTCTTGAGGCTATTTATTTATTTGTTTTTCCCTTTTTTTTTTTTTACAATGCTGTTTTGACAATTTGCTTTCTGTCTCTCTCATTATTCTTGAAGATATAAGGAATGTAAAGCCTGTTGCATATTTGTTTTCATTTTATTGGAGGGAGAGGAGGACGCAGACTGGGTTTACCAGCAATTGAGAGGAAGATATCATGAAAGAAGGGCATTAAACATTTAATAAAGTCATCCTTTAAAAAAAAAATTAATTTGACCAAAGACAGACAAGGAAGTTTGCCTGAAAACTCCCTGCTTTTTTTGGTTCATGTTTGGTCTTGTAATATTCTTCGCCAGCCTTGTCCACACAAAGCTTTTTCCTTGATGCTCCCCCTCAGGCGTTGTCACCTCTGGCAGTTCAGTGGTGGGAGGTGGGCTGGAGCCACTGGAATTGCCCCCGGCGTCCTGCCTGTCTGCAGCTTGGCATAGGGGCAATACTGATCAGAGCAAATTCAGCTAGCCTGATGGTATGGTTTTCATTCAATTTAGGGAGAAAAATTGTATGTTTGTTGTCCCACAAATGGGGTTCATTTACCCAGTGTGCAAGCCAATAACACACACAGTCGAGGTATTTTCAAATTAATTTCATTGATGTGCATGAATGGGTGCCTGTCTCAAGACAGCACACCCTTGTCTCAAAAATTCTCACATTTATACACTTAACTAATACATATTCATTGTTATATTCCTTAATGATTGTTTCTTTCTTCTTCACCCCTCATGTAAATTAGTGCACAGACTCTGTCTTCTTCCTTCATTGTCTTCTATTGAGTAGGTGGTATCATTTGAGTAGGTGGTCAATGAGTTGGTGGTCACGATCTCCCCCTGTAGGAATTACCTTTTACCTACTTCTTCCCTAATCTTGGCAGTTCCAAGCAGTTCTTCAAGGTTTATTGACCAGACCAATATCCATTACCTTTTCTGACATCAACATAAAGCCCCATTGTCTAGTAGTTAGTTCCTGAACCCTAAATCATGTCTAGTTATTGTTTCCCTATTTTAAATATTAACTGATGAGGGCTGTACACAGGACTTTAGCAGCTCCCTGGTTATTACAATCATATTATACATATTAACTGATAACATGTTGTGGTGGGTTGACCCTGGCTGAATGCCAGGTGCCCACCAAAGCCATTCTATTACTCCCCCTCCTCAGCTGGAGAGGGGAGAGAAAATATAACAAAGGGCTTGTGGGTCGAGATAAGGACAGGAGAGATCACTCAACTAATTACCGTCACGGGCAAAACAGACTCAACTTGCAGAAAATTAACTCAATTTATTACCAATCAACCAGAGTAGGGTAATGAGAAATAAAACCAAATCTCAGAACACCTTCCCTCCACCCCTCACTTCTTCCCGGGCACAGCTTCACTCCTGATTCTCTACCTACCCCCCTGAGCGGCACAGGGGGACAGGGAATGGGGTTTACGGTCAATTCATCACATGTTATTTTCTGCCGCTTCATCATGACTCATCACACTCTTCCCCTGCTCCAGCGTGGGGTCCCACCCACGGGAGACAGTCCTCCACGAACTTCTCCAACGTGGGTCCTTCCCATGGGCTGCAGTTCTTCACGAACTGCTCCAGCATGGGTCCATTCCACGGCGTGCAGTCCTTCAGGAGCACACTGCTCCAGTGTGGGTCCCCTCAGGGTCACAAGTCCTGCCAGAAAACCTGCTCCGTGGGCTCCTCTCTCCACAGATCCGCAGGTCCTGCCAGGAACCTGCTCCAGTGCGGGGTTTCCACAGGGTCACAGCCTCCTTCGGGAACCCACCTGCTCCGGCGTGGGGTCCTCCCCAGGCTGCAGGTGGAGATCTGCTCCACCGTGGACCTCCCTGGACTGCAGGGGGACAGCCTGCCTCACCATGGTCTTCACCACGGGCTTCAGGGGAATGTCTGCTCCAGCGCCTGGAGCATCTCCTCCCCCTCCTTCTTCACTGACCTTGGTGTCTGCAGGGTTGGTTCTCTTACATGTTCTCACTCCTCTCTCCAGCTGCTGTTTCTGTCTATCCCAGCAACTTTTTTTCCCTTCTTAAGTTATCACAGAGGCGTTACCACTACTGATTGTCTCGTCCTTGGCCGGCCATGGGTCCATCTTAGAGCCGGCTGGTATTGGCTCTGTCGGACACAGGGGAAGCTTCCAGCAGCTTCTTACAGAAGCCACCCCTCTAACCCCCCCTGCTACCAAAAGCTTGCCACACAAAGCCAATACACCTGTTGACTCCTATTATTTCCTAGTAGAACTCAAAATTTTCTCTAGAATGGACAAGGAGAGTTTTTCTCATTTTATTATAGGGTAGAGCAATAATGTCAGAAACACAGTCTTACTTGCTACCAGTGTCCAAACTGTGGTCTGATACAATTAGATAATGGCAAGGAGGCAACTGGAGCATGAACTATGAAAACACAGCCAAGAATCCTTGAGAATACTGGGAAGAAATTATTTCTCATCACCATTACTTTCCCTTTCCTTACTCTACGTCATTCTATTTCATCCTTTCATCCTACCTAAATCTCACAGCTCGTGATAAGCAGAAGGTACTAAACATTTTATCTTTTTTAAGTGCAGCTCTGACCATGCATCTTCCTGCTTTCATCTGGCCAGCCTGAGGCTTTCATCTCCATGCTCTAGTGAAGCACACTGGATCCACTGTCAATTAGAAAACTGAATTAATTCTGTCATCCCCATAGACACACATTGTGTGCCACAGTTTAGTGCTTCCTCCGTGTGGATTTGTACCAGCTGAGGAACTGATTCATTGACTTCATAAAGACTGATTTATGGACTTCATAAAGATCATGTGAATATGGACACTATGATAAGATTAAGGGTAGTTCTTGCTTCATACAAATTTGTGTTATATTTATCTCAGGACAGAATATTCTGTCTCAATGAAATATGATATATTTCCCAATAAAATGTTCTCACAATGTGGATCAGAGTTGGTGTAAATGGTAAAAGTTCTTTTGTGGGCCACTGGTTTCTGGTAGCTGAGTATGTCACCCTGGGCTTTGGGGTCTTTGGGGGAGGGGGTTGAAACTGGTAATCTTGGGCTAGATAAAACTGCTAGAGGAATTGGAACAGCTAGTGTAATTTTGCCTCTGTTCTCAAGTTGAGTTGTCTGAAGAGGCCTGAATTTCTTACACAATATGCTTTATCTCTTGTGTCTATATAGTAGTTCTATTTGAGAGAACAAGGTTTATGTGTTGAAAAATGCTGAAGTGCAGCAGAGGTCAAATGTACATACTGTACGGCAAATACTGGAGTAATTTGTGCACCTGTATTTCTGGAAAATGTTTCTTTGTGGGTTATAGTAAAGTGCTTTCTAAAGCTGGGAATGTCTCATTTTTTATTGACTTAAGTTTTCTTTCAGCTTGAAAACTTAAAATTTGAAAATTAGGTTTAGAATGTGGCTTTGAGTAGGTATTTTTTAGTTTGTTAGTATGAAAAAGAAAATATACCTGAGTGCTTGTTTTTCATTTAAGAGGATGGATCATTCTTTAAGAAAAACATGAAAGCATGTAAATTACAAGAATTAGGCCTTATTATGACATAATTTACACCCTTAAAATGATCATAAGGCAAAGCTATAGCATCTATGTGTACCTGGATATAGTTACACTTAAGTATCTATTATGAGATAAATGTAAAACTGTTACACAGATTTGGCCAACATAAAAATTATTAAATTGGTAAAGGTGTAAACCTAATTAAAATGACAGTGACTCTGAACAAATGAGTAATTCTTGCAGAGGTAGAGAAATATATGCATAATATTGCTTAAAGATGCAAGTCAATTAAGTCTGTAGTTTCTGTATGAATAAGTCATCATTTTGAACAAGTGTAATGCCTGTAGATAAACTTTCAGATACAAATTAAGTTCCTCTTTATAGATTTTTTATATATAGCACATGCTGAAAAGTGTTTCGCTTTGCATAGCATGATCAATATCAGCATAAATTCAGTCAAATTTCACAGCATAAGCACTTGAAAATTAAGTAAATGTGAATACAATTTTTTAATTGTAAAGTACATGACGCTATTGCAAGATCCTTCATACCAAGAAATATGACTAAGAAATACATTTTTAATCCTCTAAGATGATTTTTTCATCTTTTTAAAAAGAAAGAATAATAATATTCAGATGTAACACAGCATTCATGGCCAGAACAGTCTGTTTACTTCTATACTCTGACATCTGAAGCATGTAGAGATTTCAGCAGTGTGAAGGACAAACAAATTCACACAAGAAAAATCTCTACTCCTCTGATCCAGCTGTATTTTAATTTTACATTGGTATTCTTGCATTTCTGCATGTTTAGATTTTTCTTCCCCTGTGCAGGGATGACTTTTCTAACATTATGTTTTTAAATATGACAAGTTCATACAAGCTAAAAAAAAAAAGAAGGGTCATCAAAAGGGGAAAAATAACAGAACTACAGTGAAATGGCTCTCTGTTGGCCTTTGTATTGATTTGGAGTGTGTCAAAAGGGTCTTTTGTCATGCCCGTACCACAGCATACTAATTTGCTAGATCAAGTCTGTCAGAATATCGACTGGAAGTAAAGAACTACAGTGGCAGCTTTTGTGTTTCATACAGCAGGGAGCCTGTGTGTGAAACAGGATTATCAGGGGGTCATGAAGAGAGTCAAGGGATGTCCATCACTTCCCGTCTGGTAATGTAATGGGGTGGGTGCCTGGATGTGATTAAGATGTAGGACACAGGAGGCATAGCATTGAACAAATCAGACACACACACATGCAAATTAGGTTGCCTGCTGTTAACCACATATTTTTAATGAAAAAATCCAGAGATGAACCAAACAAATATCTAAACAGCTGCATTCAGATTAAATATAAAATAGCCTATTCAATGCCTGGTGTGTCTGTCTGTGCCTGTGCCCATGTGTGCATGTGTGGAAAATGTACAACACACACAAGAAAGAGTTTCATTCTTATTATTTTTTATGCAATGTTCCAATCTACAAGTGTTTCTTCTACTTCTTTTTACTATTGAAAATAGTATTGCTAGATGATTACAGCAAACATCCAGGGGATGTACAAAGATAAAAATGATGCTTTGTGCTACGGCTATACATGTATGCCACACTCAGATAGGATGCTCATCACTCTGCTGTGGGCTTAACCTTGACTTAGATGCCATTGTCACTCTAATATGGCATGAGCAAAAAAATCTTTCTGGAAACTGAGAAAAATAAAAAAGAAGTATTTGTGTGATTGAGCAATGCGTAGCTTGATAAGTGCCTCTTTTTAAAATTGTGGCAGGGAACATCTGCTTTCTGGAGATGCAGGGTGCATCTCTGTAGCTTATGTAGTTCTGTAGCTGTGAGGAGCTTTCCAGGACACACTGACATGATTTACAATCCTTGTCATCTGTGCAATCCATTTTTCCTTGGTATTGCTCCTAATATTTAATCCTTTATTTCTGAAAATTTGGTGCTAAGTAGGAAAACAACATAAGATGCCAAAATAACAATGACTTTTACATGCACAGCATCTGAGGGCCTGATCCAAACCCCATGGACTGAGGGAGGAGCCTGAACAGAGTTCAAGGGGGTTTGCACTAGACTCCAGATTCCTTAGTCCAGCAATAGCTATTTCAGTCACCTTATAAATAGTTCAGTTGTTCTGAAATGAAAAATTGAAACTTAAAAAAGTCTAAATCTGTTTCTTATTCCCTTTCTACTATTTGCTACCAGGTATGACTAAGGCAGTGTCAAGAGCCAAAGACAGAAACTGGTTCCATTGAGGATCCCTCTTTTTTTTCCTCTTTTTCCTTTTTCAAGCAGCAGGGAAAGTTTACAATTGTTTACACAGGTGTTGCTGTAGATGCATAGATAGCATTTTGTCTGTTTTGAAGTCAAAAGCAAAGCCCTTGTTGGATGTAATGTAAATAAAGTAGCACCCTGTTTTACATGCAACCACTGTATCTCCTCTAAAATTGGACTAATTATCCAAGTGTTGTACAACTGATATCCCATTCAGAGCCAAAGAGCTTTGTCAGAGATAGCCAAAGACAGCTCTGCCTGAAGTTGGATAATAAATAATGTCTCACAAATGGGTTTTGTGTGTGGGCATACCTAGAAATAAAAATTTTGTTTCAGTATTGCTTAATGGGGTTAAGCATTGATGGTCAGCTGCCAGGTAGCCACTGTGCACAGAGGAAAGGGAATTGCACAAGTCCATACCAGGTGAGGTTTTATTTGTTTTCAATGTCTTTGTTCAACAACATCGATGCTCTGCAACATTCATTTCAGTGGGAGCTCATGGCAAGATGAAGTGATAGTTATTAGAAAATAAATTCTCTGTGCATATCTCAGGTTGAAGTAAGTGCTGTCATAGTTAGCATATGTGTGGAGTTTCCAAGGGCAGAACTTGTCATAAAGCATGAATATACAAAAGGAAGATGTGAACCCTGGGAGCTGCTCTAACAGGAAAGACTGACTCATTTCTTTCAAGACATGCCATCCTTCTATGCTTTGCCACTGGAAACAACCTTAATTCCTGCTGAGCAAAAATTTCCACTTGCCTATTTCCTAGGACTTTGAAGTTTTAATTCAGAGTCAGAAACCAGGACTGAAGAAGGCAGAATGGTAAAGACGACTATTCTTCTGAAAATACAGTTTTGCCATATGTTTTTCTAAACCTCAGATCTTATCAGGGAGCAAAACTCATGATCCTGAACTGTCCAAATGAACAGCAACCAGCAGAGGCTAAGGTGAGTATTGAAAAAGCTACCATATAATTATTTTAAGGAAAGATAGCTATAGAAAACATGTAAGACATTTGTTTATTTCTTGGGCCTCATGAGAAATGGCAATGTAATTATAATATGAGACATGCAAGTCAGTTGTGCAGTAGGAGGCATTGCACAGTATGGTGTTGCTTCAGTGTGAGGTGTCCAAAGATGGAGATATGCATTATGTGAAGAGAGGACCACAGAGTGCAAGCCAGTAGGGTTTCTGATTAGAATGACATAACCTTGTCCTGGTTTCAGCTGAGATAGAGTTAACTGTCTTCCTAGTAGCTGGTACAGTGCTATGCTTTGAGTTCAGTATGACAAGAATGTTGATAACACTGATGTGTTCAGTTGTTGCTTAGTAGTGTTTAGATTAAAGTCAAGGATTTTTCAGCTTCTCATGCCCAGCCAGCGAGAAAGCTGGAGGGGCACAAGAAGTTGGCACAGGACACAGCCAGGGCAGCTGACCCAAAGTGGCCAACAGGATATTCCATACCATGTGATGTCACATCTAGTATAGAAACTGGGGGGAGTGGGGGCGGGGGGAATCACCACTCAGGGACTAGCTGGGTGTCGGTCGGCGGGTGGTGAGCAATTGCCCTGCGCATCATTTGTACATTCCAATCCTTTTATCATTACTGCTGTCATTTTATTAGTGTTATCATTATCATGATTAGTTTCTTCTTTTCTGTTCTATTAAACCGTTCCTATCTCAACCCACAAGTTTTACTTCTTTTCCCGATTTTCTCCCCCATCCCACTGGATGGGGGGGAGTCAGTGAGCGGCTGCGTGGTGCTTAGTTGCTGGCTGGGGTTAAACCATGACAACCTACATGTCATTCTGTGGAAATGGTGGTATATGTGGTAATGGAAAATATTGGTACATACTACGGTGTTTGTCTGGGGAGGCTGAGCAATTCTTAGAAGTCTGAAGGCTTTCATCTTCTGAAGTTAGAGCAGATATCAGGGTGGGAAAGGATCATGACACACCACTGACTGCCAAGAACGTGTAATGTGAAGGTCAGAATGTGACCTGATGCAATTGCATGCTCAGTATTATTTCTTTCTGCCTCATCCAGTGAAATTTTAAATGTAACCCAGAAGTATTTGAAAAGCAAAAGAAAGATGTCTTTTCACAAAATGTTAAAGCACAGTAGACAGTCATAGCCAAGAAAAAAATATTTTCTTTATGATGTCAAATTAATACTTGCCATTTTGCACTACAAAATTTGTTCCCTCCATCTTTTCCCAGTCCCCCAAGACTCAGAGTCTCAATTTGTAAATAACTTAATGCCGGGTGTGAAATTTCACAATTTTTTTTTTAGCCTTTAAGGTTCTGTCCACCCCGCTAATGCCCTGGATTAGAGCCTATTGCTTGTCACCAAAGACAGCTGAAAAATACCCAATAGGAAACAATGATCTGTCACTAATAGTCAGGATTTTTGTTGTTGTTGTTTGTGCACAATACAACAAAATGCTAGAAACAAGGAAAAAAATAAAACTAAATAGAGTTCAAGGAGATGGAAAAATATGACCCATCTACTTCATCCATGGTTATTGAAAGTGGTATGCCTTAGTATTGAACCTGCAGTGTAGCTTTCTTTTACCACACAGACATCACCACTACAAATGCTCTTTCAGGTCTGAGAACAAAGTAGGTAACTCCAGTTAGCTGAATGAACTCCAAAACAAATAATTACATTCTGGCTACTTAAAAGTCTCCAGCACTTTTAAATATATTGACATGTAATGATTTCCTATTGCTACATAGAGCTGTATGTTGTCAGACAATTGTTTTACTCGGTTCTAGAGGTTGCTTTACTTCTATGTGTGTTCATATATTTATATACACATATTTATATTTTAATGAGCACACATGTGGAGCAACCCTTGTTTAACATTTACCTATTTCCCAAATGACTTAATGTTGTGGTTTAATCCCAGCCAGCAACTAAGCACCACGCAGCCACTCACTCACTCCCCCCAACCCAGTGGGATGGGGGAGAGAATTGGGAAAAAAAGTAAAACTCATGGGTTGAGATAAGAACAGTTTAATCAGATAGAAAGGAAGAAAATAATAATGATAATAACAATAATAATAAAAGGATTGGAATATACAAAACAAGTGATGCACAATGCAATTGCTCACCACCCACCAACTGATGCCCAGTTAGTTCCCGAGCAGCAATCCGCCCCCAGGCCAGCTCCCTCCCCAATTTATATGCTAGATGTGACATCACATGGTATGGAATATCCCTTTGGCCACTTTGGGTCAGGTGCCCTGGCTGTGTCCCCTCCTAACTTCTTGTGCCCCTCCAGCCTTCTTGCTGGCTGGGCATGAGAAGCTGAAAAATCCTTCACTTTAGACTAAATACTACTTAACAACAACTGAAAACATCAGTGTGTTATCAACATTCTTGTCATACTGAACCCAAAACATAACACTATACCAGCTATTAGAAAGATAATTAACTCTATCCCAGCTGAAACCAGGACAGATGCAAAGGTCTCATAGCACTGCTTGTTGCTTACCTACCCTAATGTTACCTATACAGCATCTCAGACTCAACGTAACAGGAAACAGCTGTTTTGGAGCATAGTAATAACTTGGCCCTCAGTAGTTCCCTGTGGAGCACTGAGCCATTGATGTACTCCCAATCAATTCCTACACAGTTACAGTTCAGTGAGCTATTTAAAGAAAAAGATGACTGTGTAAAGTGAGAGGGATATTCAGAGAAGAACAGATTTAGAAATAAAGAATAAAAAGCAAGGCAAAACCTGAAGTACTGGAGGTAGACCTGGCACAGAGAAGGTGGGGGAAAAGAGGGAGGAAAAATAAGCAAGACAGAAAACACTGTGGTGGAAATCCTCAGATAAATGACAGAGAGATTCACATCAGCAGCATTATTTGATGTTTTGAATGCTTTTCATGTGGAAAAACACTTAAATTCTTTAGTATTAGTTTTAATTTCTCTGCCTATGCACATGTGCAAAACTTAACTCACCAGGATAAGCCAAGTGGTCAGGAAAGCCATTGGAAGAAATATACAATAAGATTCAGTGATTAAAATAATATAGCTAATCTTTCCAATGAGGACTTCTGATATTACCTTAATGACTATATTTATTATAAATGCAATGTGTTCTGGTGATTACTGAGCTTAAATATCCCAGTCAGTCAAAAGAAATACGAAATGCAAGAGATTTTCAGATAGAATATTATTACAATCTCTGTTGATTGTTTATATTTCAATATAACATTCAGTTAACTTCTTGTCCTTGGACTGCTTTTAAGCCTAATTTTTAAGCATGTATTTCTAAATTATTTGCAGAATCAAAATATACATTTCAAACTATATATTACTGGAATTATTTCCATTCTCTTAACACCATTGCCATGGTTAATTAGAAAAGCAAACCAAGGCCAGGCTTTTTTTGTCAAAATTCAATGTCTGAAAATAAAAATATGTTTTCAAAGGAAAAAGGAAATTATTTTATTTTTTCCTTATGTAAGCTGAAATTTAGTTTCATTTATTAAGAATATTCATGGGATAAGCTTTTGCTCTTTCTTTCCCTCCTGATATTAACACTTACAACTATTTAACTTAATTAGCTGCAGCTTTACAAATCCAAGCAGTTTAGCAACTTGTCCTAACCAAACCAGTGAACAGCCACTTTCAGAAACTACTCTTACAGTTCACAGTGAAATTCTAAAACTCCTCAGTGCCGAAATGTAATAACACACAATATATATTTGTGTTGCTACAAAGAGAAAAAGCATGAAGAGGTGAAGATGGAAAGAGAAAAAAAAAGATTGCAGAATTACAGTTGAAATGAACATGTCTTAAATATCCATGGGGTTTTTAATTGTTTTTTAAAATGTCCAAATGGTATCCCCCATAAGTCACAGCCTTTTCAAAACATTCAGGTTCTAGTTTGAAGACGTTCTGACAGCAGTGCTAAAAGAACAGATATGAGTTCAAGGATCTTAATACTGATGCTTATGGGGAAAAAAGCATTCTCTTCCAGAAATCTGTAGTTTAACAGAACCCATTCTATATATGCTAAAATAGAGCCAAAGTTCAATTTAAAGTGCTGTTGCACACTTTACCAAAGCTCTTGACTTGAGATTTTTTTTTTTCTCAACTAAGCTTATAAATCCTGTATCTGTTGACCTTCAGAACATAGTACAAGACCATTTATTCTCTCATCTTTTTGCTTTTGTGTGTGTCTGAATTAGGTGAGGAAAGAGGAAGGAAGAATAGTCTGGGGAAGTCACTGCTGTTTAAGACAGATGACTTGGACAAAAAACATTCAGCTGAAACTACTGGAGAAAGACAGGTAGGCAGAATGTAATTAGTCAAATGCTATTAGCAATATTACCATGAAATGGGCTACTTTTTTCTCATTTACAGTGGTTTATAGCAAGTACATAATAACAATATTGCCTATATTTGGAGGGAAGAAACAAATTTCCATTCCTGATTGCAGCTGGGATTTAAAGTTGCCAGTTTCCATAGTCCGTCTGAATTGCTGCTCATGAAGTGAAATGCTTGTAATACATTTGGAAAAATATTAACCATTGCAAATTGATTGGCCCAGTATCTTGCTAATATAGTTAGACATAGCAGCATGACTGAATCATTCAGTATTAGTATCAATTAGGATTTCTCTGCTTAAGTCAACTCCTCTGAAACCTCTAGAGAATATTCTTTATCTAATATGTAGGGCTTCCTCATAATCATCATCCTGAATTTTAATTATCTTTAAAATAAGAGATTAATAGCACAAAATTACTTCAATATTGGAGGCATACAGTATAAAATCAAGCACCAAATTTCCGACAGGCACTTGCCTTGAATGAGACTACTGTTTGAAAGGGCCACAGACTTCTGTATTGTGTTCAGTTATGTCAAATAATGATTTAAATATTTGCTGCTCTTATATCTGCTATGAAAATAGAATTAAAAATGAAATATTGATAATTATGCTAAATATATAAAAATTATTTGAGTATGTTCTGTGAGAGAATAATCAATCTGATGCAAAGACTGAAGGAGAAATATTTTATTGTCTTAAATGACAATAACATTTTCACTTCTTGTCATTTGACTCTGGTTGTCTCTTGAGGTTCATCCTGGAGGCTGTGACTCATGATTCAAAATAAAATCAAGCTTCCTATAAAGTACTTGTTTCAAAGAACCTGCTTCCTTGTGATCCTATGGTTTTTAGAAGATAACATGAGTTGTTGCACATGGAATTTCACAGGCTTAACCTGCATTTTAAAAATATGCAGATGTATATTGAATGTATTTGGCCTTTGGTGGGTCAGTAAGAAGGTATATCAGTAGCTGAAATTGAATTGTTCCAAGGCAGCACCATCTATTGAGAAAGCTGTGTTTCTTTAAAGCATATAAACAATTAAGTAAGAAAAAGAGAAGCAATGTTAATTAGTAGCATCGTAGTTCTTTCATTGACATCATAAATAAATGGCTCCTTTGAATGTTTTGATGTTGTTTTGATACAGAAATCTTACTACACATTGACACATTTTTCTATTTGTAGTTGCTTTGTGTAGTCTTTGTGTGCCAAATCATGGTAAAAGGTTAATATTATAAAAGCTAAATTTTTTTTATCTTCTCTTGTTCCTACCTATCCATACCCATTAGGGCCTGATCCTACAGATGCTTACAAATAAGAACAATTCTGTGTTATTCTTCCAGTATGTCTCACATATGTAAATTTAAGTGACTGGGGTTTGAAACCTGAGCTTGTATTAATGAAAAAATTAACTTCCAATTTTTGAGGCCTGGAATCTTCCAAATGCTGTAAATGAATCATGTTTCATTTGTCATATAACTTAGCTCTGTAACTGAAAACATTTTTACATGAGAAATTAATTCTCTTATATACACATTGTATGTAACACCACCATATTTCTGAATTGCTGAAGAAGGCATGATAATTTGGCAAAGTCTTGGTATTCAGTTTCCTTGAAATACTAAAACTTTGGGCACAGATTTAACAGGGATCCAACTGGACTGTAGCCCTTTTGATCATTTGTACATATTCCCACAAAACCTGATACATTCATGGGTACACATCACCTGTTTAGACCAGTACTGCATTAGTCCCTGATACTTGACTGTTTATGGTGGGGTGGAGTGGTATTTGCAGTACCATGGTTTTCCAGCAGTTCCGCGGAATATCAGATTTTCAAAACAAATATCATGGAGTCACACAAACTATTCCTGGAAAGAACCTATGGAGATTCAACCTCCCATGTGGAGCAGGACTACCATCAATGGTAGTTCAGGTTAGTCATGGTTTTCTCTACCTGGATCTGGATCTTGTAAAAACTTCCAGATAGAGACTCCACAATCTCCATAGGTAAACTTCTTAGTGAAAAAGCCAACATTGCCCTTTGTTCTTGCTATTTGCCGCTACAAGAGCTTGGTTCTGTCACTGGGAACCATTTGGGAAGCAGTAAAAAGCTATTAGCTTTCCCCTCAGCCTTCTCTTCACCAGATTAAGCAAGACCAGCTGCCTAAACCCTCACCCCACAGGCCCTTAGCCATTTTGGGAGCTGTGGTGGGTTGACCCTGGCTGGACACCAGGTTCCCACCAAAGCCACTCTATTACTCCCCCCTCCTCAGCTGGAAAGGGGAGAGAAAATATAACAAAAGGCTCATGGGTCCAGATAAGGACAGGGAGAGATCACTCAGCAGTTACTGTCATAGGCAAAACAGACTCAACTTGGGGAAAATTAATTTAATTTATTACCAATCAAATCAGAGTAGGGTAATGAGAAATAAAACCAAATCTTAAAACACCTTCCCCTCACCCCTCCCTCCTTCCCAGATACAGCTTCATTCCTGATTTCTCTACATCCTCCCCCCGAGTGGCACAAGGGGATGGGGGATGGGGGTTGCAGTGAGTTCATCACACGTTGTCTCTGCTGCTCCTTCCTCCTCAGGGGGAGGACTCCTCACTCTTCCCCTGCTCCAGGGTGGGGTCCCTCCCACAGGAGACATTTCTCCATGAACTTCTCCAACATGAGTCCTTTCCATGGGCTACAGTTCTTCACAAACTGCTTGTGATGGGTTGACCCTGGCTGAACACCAGGTGCCCACCAAAGCCGTTCTATCACTCCCCCATCCTCAGCTGGACAGGGGAGAGAAAACATAACAAAAGGCTCGCGGGTCGAGATAAGGACAGGAGAGATCATTCACTATTACCGTCACGGGCAAAACAGACTCAGTTTGCAAAATTAACTCAATTTATTACAAATCAACCAGAGCAAGGTAATGAGAAGTAAAATGAAATCTCAGAACACCTTCCCACCACCCCCCCCCTTCTTCCCGGGCACAACTACCCTCCCGGATTTCACCAGCAAGCCCCCCCAGCGGCACAGGGGGACAGGGATGGGGTTTATGGTCATCACACGTTATTTTCTGCCGCTTCACCTCCTCAGGACGAGGGCTGATCACACTCTTCCCCTGCTCCAGCGTGGGGTCCCACCCACGGGAGACAGTCCTCCACGAACTCCTCCAACGTGGGCCATTCCCACGGGCTGCAGTTCTTCACGAACTGCTCCAGCGTGGGTCCATTCCACGGTGTGCAGTCCTTCAGGAGCACACTGCTCCACTGTGAGTCCCCCACGGGGTCACAAGTCCTGCCAGAAAACCTGCTCCGTGGGCTCCTCTCTCCACAGATCCGCAGGTCCTGCCAGGAGCCTGCTCCAGCGCGGGGTTCCCACGGGGTCACAGCCTCCTTCAGGAACCCACCTGCTCCGGCGTGGGGTCCTCCACGGGCTGCAGGTGGAGATCTGCTCCACCGTGGACCTCCCTGGACTGCAGGGGGACAGCCTGCCTCACCAGGGTCTTCACCACGGGCTGCAGGGGAATCTTCGCTCCGGCGCCTGGAGCATCTCCTCCCCCTCCTTCTTCACTGACCTTGGTGTCCGCAGGCTTGTTTCTCTTACATGTTCTCACTCCTCACTCCGGCGGCAGTTTCTCCCCGTCCCAACTTTTTTTTCCTTCTTAAAAATGTTATCACAGAGGCGTTACCACTATCACTGATTGGCTCATCCTTGGCCAGCGGCGGGTCCATCTTAGAGCCGGCTAATATGGGCTCGCTCTCTCTCGAACACAGGGGAAGCTTCCAGCAGCTTCTTACAGAAGCCACCCCTGTAACCCCCCCCCCCGCTACCAAAACCTTGCCAAACAAAACCAATACACTGCTCCAGGGTGGGTCCCTTCCACGGGGTCATAAGTCCTGCCAGAAAACCTGCTCCGTGGGCTCCTCTCTCCACGGGTCCACAGGTCCTGCCAAGGAGCCTGCTCCAGTGCAGACTCTCCATGGGGTCACAGTCTCCTTTGGGTGCATCCACCTGCTCTGGCATGGGGTCCTCCATGGGCTGCAGGTGGAGAACTGCTCCCCCGTGGACCTCCCTGGGCTGCAGGGGGACAGCTTGCCTCACCATGGTCTTCACCACGGGCTGCAGGGGAATCTCTGCTCCGGCACCTGGAGCATCTCCTCCCCCTCCTTCTGCACTGACCTTGGGGTCTGCAGGGTTGTTTCTCTTACATGTTCTCACTCCTCCTTCCGGCTGCAGTTTCTGTTCCGCAGCAACTTTTTTTTTTCCCCCTTCTTAAATAAGTTATCACAGAGGTGCTACCACTGTCGCTGATGGGCTTGGCCGTGGCCAGCAGTGGGTCCGTCTTAGAGCCGGCTGGCATTGGCTCTGTTGGATGTAGGGGAAGCTTCCAGCAGCTTCTCACGGAAACCACCCCTGTATGCCCCCCTCGCTACCAAAACCTTGTCATGCAAAATCAATACAGGTGCCCTCCACTGGATTCCCTCCATTTCCCAAAACATTTCTTGAACTGTGTTGTGGTTTAACCCCAGCCAGCAACTAAGTACCATGCAGCCGCTCACTCACTTCCCCCCCACAACCAGTGGGATGGGGGAGAGAATTGGGAAAAAAAGCAAAACTCGTGGGTTGAGATAAGAATGGTTTAATAGAACAGAAGAAACTAATAATGATAATGATAACACTAATAAAATGACAACAGTAATGATAAAAGGATTGGAATATACAAGTGATGCACAATGCAATTGCTCACCCACCAACCGACACCCAGTTAGTCCCTGAGCGGCGATTCCCTGCCCCCACTCCCCCCAGTTTATATACTAGATGTGACGTCACATGGTATGGAATACCCCATTGGCCACTTTGGGTCAGGTGCCCTGGCTGTGTCCCCTCTCAACTTCTTGCGCCCCTCCAGCCTTCTTGCTGGCTGGGCATGAGAAGCTGAGAAATCCTTGACTATAGTCTAAACACTAGTGAGCAACAACTGAAAACATCAGTGTTATCAACATTCTTCTCATACTGAACTCAAAAATATAGCACTGTACCAGCTACTAGGAAGACAGTTAACTCTATCCCAGCTGAAACCAGGACAAACTGGGAGGCCCAAAAGTGGACACAGTATTCCAGGTGTGGCCTCATTGGTGCTGAACACAGGAGAACAATACCTTCCTTCAATCTGCTAGCTACACTCCTCCTAATACAGTCCAGTGTGCAGTTTTCCTTATCCATGCAATTTGCAAGTGATTACAGTACAAATCCTTCTTGTTCTACTGGAGCTGCAGATGGGGGTTCAAAGAAATATCTAACAATTTCTCTTGAATCCCTATTGTAGGCCTACTTTAGATTAATCAGTCTAATAACCCCCCCCTCCCCAAGGAAAAGTATGAAAGATAGTGATTGAGGTTTATTTATAATTTGTGTTAAAATAATGGACTTATAAAGCTTAAATCCAGGGCAACTAGTAGATCATTTGGATTGACCTCCTGTATGTCAGGGGCTAATAATTTTCACTCAGTGATATGCTCTGGCCACTATCACAGAAGTCTCCTTGTTAACAGGGTTGCTCCCTTGCAACTGGATGATGAAGGATTAAAAAAAAGCTGCGTTTACACCCAGGAAGATAAGAGCTGCTGGGAAAAGAAAAAGAAGAAAAGCAGGGTTGATCACTAGGTAAGTGAAGGGCCTTGCAAGCAGACAGTAAAAACTCCTGCTGAGAGGAACGTGGAGACTTTCCTTTTCTGGCTCTTACTTTGAGGAAAGAGGATCCAGCCTACCTCAAAGACAGGATAAAGAGAGACCCATAAGGTCAGAAAGCTGAAAAAACAGAAACTGTGAGTGAGAAGCTCAGCTGACTAGTGGAAAACAGAAAAGGAGTAATTATCCCTGTTTGCTGTGATACTGGGCATGAACCTAAAATTTTTTATTCAGTTGAAGCATAAATTCTAATTATAATGAACAATTGCTTATACCACTGAAAAAGAAATGAAGGAATTGTGTGTTATTTTATTAAAAATGCAGCAAGAAAACACGGTAAAAAATCAAGGTGAAATGTAGGGTTCAGTTATATGGAAGTTAGTTATTGGACCTGAAAATAGCTCATGGTCACAAGATTGTTCCAGGCGCCTTTAGAAGGCCTTGAACAGAATAAATAAGAAGATAGAAGAAGAAAGATCCCAATTAGGAAAACACAGGTGCACATTCCACGATAAAGGGAACTTGGCACAAGCAACCTCAATTCAGGGGCTTATCTTGACCAATTGGACTAAGACAAGTCTTGTATGCTCTAATTAACACAACCAATTATGTCTTATGTTTGTGCGCGTGGACAGTACCGATGTAACCAATCACCGCTTATGCTTGTGCATGTGGACACCAAGTGCTTGCATGTAGTAGCCAATCAAAGTCTCTCAACAACTTAGAGAATTGTATAAAAATGATTAGCTAAGCTCAATAAACTGGCGACTTTAATCATCACATTGGTGTTCCGTCGTCCGGGCCCCGCACGGATTAATCCCTAAACCCTACAGTGAAATTCTATAGATAAGTAAAAAGAGATATGGAGTGTTTCTAGAAATAACACCAGCTTCCTTGTTCTTACTAGAATAGTCTTATTTTGTTTCCAGAAATAGGTACCTTTCATCATCGCCTTGTGGTAGAATGCCCTTGGGAAAAGGCCAATTGTCAAACTATAAAGTGTCAGGACTGATAGGGAAAACTCATTTAAACTGGACTCAGGTGAATTTCTAATAAAAGCCTGTACCTAGTTTATAAGTATAACTTTACATTCCTCTAAACCAAAACACCACTTGGTGCAAAAGACAGAAAACTAAATAGGATGGACCAACAGAGGTGACAAAGTACATGTCAGCTGTCTCTTTTTCCAAAGCCACTTTGTGAAATAACTTTTCATCATTATCTTAAATGACTAAATTTAGTATAAACACTTTTTTCCCTATTTCAGGTATGTGGTACTGTCGTGGTTTCAGCCCAGCCGGTAACAAAGGACCACGCAGCCGCTCGCTCACTCCTCCCACCCCCCTCCGGTGGGATGGGGAGGAGACGGAGGAGAGAAAAGAAAAAGAAACTGGAACCTCGAGGGTTGAGATAAAGGCAGTTTACTGGGACAAACACAAAGAGATTACAACAACAACAACGGTACTATTGAAAAAGTATACAAAAAGAGTGATGCACAGTGCAACTGCTCACCACCCGGGACCCGACGCTCCGCCACTTCCCCCACCGAAAACAGAGACCACCCCCCGGCCCGCTCCCCATTTATATACTGAGCATGATGGCACATGGTATGGAATAGCTCCTTGGCTAGTTCAGGTCAGCTGCCCCGGCTATGCCCCCACCTCCCAGGTTCCTGTAAAAATTAACTCTATCCCAGCTGAACCCAGGACAGGTACATCACAACCTATAGCTGCTTTGTGATATTATTAGTTGCTTGAGACCAAATCTCATAATAGCTAGGAGCTGCACTGAGTATCTAAGATGCACTTACAGTCAGCACATTTTGAAAACAATAAACTACACTAAAAGATCAAATTTGTGATTTTAAAATAAATTTCAGTTTTGTTAGAACAATAGTATTTCATTCTTAAAATATTCCTTCTTTCCGTGGTCTGAGTTTAAACATATTTGCTGGAACATGTATCTGTCTCTATTTACAGATACACACAGCTTTATGTGCGAAATTATAAAATAACTAGATGCACTTATTGAGTTATCTTTTTCATGTCGGGGCTTTTCAGTCTGGCTTTTCTAAGAGACTCACAGCCAGTCCTGGTACTGCTTTGATTTTCACTGGTGCACAGCTACCTTTAAAAAGTGATCTTGATGCAATATGACAGGTATGAAAGCCTGAAGGAAAAGGTTGCAATAGAGATTTCCTGAAATTTTAAAGCTTAAAAGAGAGAAAGAGAGAGACAGCTCTATGATTCAATACTGACAGAGGCTGGATGTTGTATCCTGTGACTGTACAGCTACATGTGAAAGTGACTAATGACCAGTGTTGGATTGCTGATTGAGTGTTGTCCCCTGTTAATGAGATGATATACTGAAAACAAATTAAATCACTTTGCCTTAGAAAACAATAGTTATGGACATTGAAAGATGTGGTGAACCTTCCAAGTGTTTTGAACTGAAGAAAAATGACTTAGTGATCAAAAGAATGAATATGTGTCATGGGATGCCTTAAAGACTAGACTGGAGGATTGTGCACTCCAAACTCAATGAGATCATAAATATTTGAATGCTGTTATCACTCAAAGAAGAACCAGTAAAGAAATGCAGGTATTCACTCCATTCACTTGTGTATAAATTATGATTTACAATCTGCATATCTAAATGAACTATAAGGTTCAGAGTCTAAGGTTTTCACATTGTATGTATGGTTTTATGTCTAAAAACCACTTCTTTTAAGTAGGTAAGTAGAGAGGAGAGAAGAGTAGGGAGGCAGATGAACCCTCTAGGTTTTGCATAAACAAATGAAATGTGGTTTTCTTCTCCTTCTACCACCTGTGTTTGTTTCAAGATGGTAAGTGGGTCATCTGTTTCAGGTTGTAAGTAAATAGTCCAGCACATTTTTTTATTGGTGTTAAGAGTGAATTTAAGGCAACAGATTGAAAGGGTGATCTATTTCTTTGTTAAAATGATAGGTAAAAAATGAGATTTCCAAAGTTCAGATTCAGATGATGGACTGTGTCTCTATTTAACTGTACATAATGACTTGAAAGATGATAATGACTGATAGCTGATAATGGCATCAGAAAGTGTGTTCTGGTGGTCACAATCAGCCAGGAAATATTTCTTGCATGAAGCGTGCTAATGAGGATAAACTTGAATACTTATGGTTTCCATGTTTAGTGGTGTCAGATTAAACAACCAAACAATCCCCCAGCTTCCCCCCAAACACTTTTGTCTTGTGTGTAAATGTATTACAAGTATGTTTTTAGAGCTGTCTCTAAAGCACTGATTTGTAGGTTTTCAAAACTGAAAAATTCTTCCTGATAAATGCTAAAATGATATATCAAACCAAACGTTTAAAAAATATATTAGCATATGTACTAAATGTTGTTTTAGACCTGTTTCAGGCAAGAATGCATCAACTATATTATCTATGTCTTGAAGTAATAAAAGATACTTTTATCCTTCTCATTGTTGCTGTGGTATGTTGCTTCAAGAACTGCCTCTAAAATTGTGCATGTCCTGAACAGCTTCAGAAGATTCCTGATTTCTTTGAACCAACTTGGAAAATTAAGAAATCAATGTCTATCCCTTTCTCTAGCTATGAAATTTTCTCTTTTATTCACTAATTAATAATAAAATTATGAAAGAAATACTAACCCATCTCTTCCATTAATTCACTTAGACTAACATTTCAGAGACAATCAAAAAGACCAGTAGCTAGGCAATTTTTCAGGGCTTATGAGTTATGATATGAAGTGAAATCAACAAAATATGAAATTTGGAAACATAGGCAAATAGCAATTATGATCCAAAAAGTTTTCCTAGCCCTGAGAGTAATTGATCCCCCATCAGTCTCAGTGGCAGCAATGTTTTAACATCCCAGATCCCAGAAATGCTGGATTCTTAGTCTGAACTGGACTACCAGTAATGTTGCTTGAGAACCATGCTTGAGATTTGGAAAAAAATCAGTGAACCCATGATGAGGGCAGAGCATCAATGAATCTCCTTTATTTAATTAACCATTGCACAGGTGTCCTGGTTTCAGCTGGGATAGAGTTAATTGTCTTCCTAGTAGCTGGTACAGTGCTATGTTTTGGATTCAGCATGAGAAGAATGTTGATAACACACCGATGTTTTCAGTTGTTCCTAAGTAATGTTTATACTAAGTCAAAGATTTTTCAGCTTCTGATGCCCAGCCAGTGAGAAAGCTGGAGGGGCACAAGAAGTTGGCACAAGACACAGCCAGGGCAGCTGACCCAAAATGGCCAAAGGAATATTCCATACCATGTGATGTCACATCTAGTATATAAATTGGGGGGGGAGTTGGCATGGGGGGATGGCTGCTTGGGAACTAAGTGGGCATTGGTCAGCGAGTGGTGAGCAATTGCATTGTGCATCACTTGTTTTGTATATTCCAATCCTTTTATTAGTATTGTTATTTTTTCCCGATTCTCTCCCCCATCCCACTGAGTGTGGGGGGAGTGAGTGAGCGGCTGCGTGGTGCTTAGTTGCTGGCTGGGGTTAAAACACGACAACAGGGAAATTTCTGATAACCTTTACATTTATCTCTTTAGAATGAACAATATTCTTGGCCTCAAATATATAAACCTGTAGACCTGCAAAATCAAACCATAACACAGCAGTATGTTTTATGTATAGCAAAGCTATTTTTAGCCAAACATCCACTTTAAAACCTTTCTCCATTTTTTATTTTTTTCCTTCTCGATCTCTGCACAATTGCATTCATGACAATTCACTAGACGTTACAGATGGAGACAAACAAAAATAGTCATATTAACATTCTAGCATTTCCCTGAAATATTTCTGAGAGGATCACAGTAATGTACGTCATTACATATACAAAATGCATGATTGTATAGGGTGCTAGAAAGGTTTTCCTGGCATGAGTATGTACTGACCTACATAATTC
The DNA here is from genome assembly GCF_929443795.1 of Astur gentilis. Lineage (NCBI taxonomy): Eukaryota > Metazoa > Chordata > Aves > Accipitriformes > Accipitridae > Astur > Astur gentilis. Next base: position 17,272,620 of record NC_064918.1, on the reverse strand, counting down.
ATGAACGGTGAAGAATAGGACCATTATATGCAGCAAAATGAAGACAGCATTGAATATTACCAAACTTCATAATGTGTCTGTATCAAGCTTAGCTTTTCAGAGAATCAAATAGATTTTATTCAAAGCTTAGAAAGTACAAGGTCAACCAGATTATTAAAATGAATATACAATAAACAAATAGATTCATGTCCTCTACTGAAATTCATACAGGAATTCATTTGGTTAAGTGGTAGGTCCAGCTGTGTGAAAAATGTCAGCATTTGGCTCCTTGCCACAAGTCATTTTAGAAACATCTCTATTTTTTTCCAAAGCCTGCCAGGGCAGTTCACAATATGATCCACCTTTTCCACTTCATGTTGTTCACCAGATGCTGATATTTTTACAGACACTAAATAGTTTTTATTCCATAAGGATATAGTTTCACAGCAATGTGGCCCTTAGTGATCTTTCCTGTTGTGCATCTATTTACTTCAGATAATGTCTAAAGAATTGAACTTTCTAATTAACTTCTCAGATAACAAATTGCTGTATTTTGATGGCTGCAACTGAAGAGTCTTCCTGTATTAAGGCATTAGTAACATATTAGTAAAAAGCCTAAGCTGATTACTGTGTTTAAAAGAACATGGTCTGGCTATATTTCTGAAGATAGTTTGGCGATCAGCCATGACAATCCAGTTGTCACCCCAAAGTGTTTGTCTGCCAACAGGTATGGTTTCAGTCAGCAGCAAATAATAAAATACATTAAATTAGCATGTTTAGAGATTTCAATCATGCATCATTTTAATGTACAGATTATTGTAGCAGTTACATATGTATAGTGACAGCCATATGCTAAACTAAAGAATGTCAAATTGCCACCACAGATGGGGGGAGTTTTACACTTTGTTTAAAAAGAGAGTTGTTTACTAACTGGTTAAGTGCAAGACCTGAAGGAGCAAAAATGTTATTTAATCTAATGTTCTACCATTGAATGATCCAGAATTAAATTGTGTGTGATGGAAATATACCTAGCAGAAAGTCACATCTTCTGGATCTGAAAACACCAAACCAGAGATTTTGCCATGACAAGTAGCGAAGGCAATAATTTCCACTTCTAATTTGTCTAAATTAACATTCATCTACTAGGCAGTTCTCAAAGTGTTCTGAGAAGATCAGCAATTCTTCATCATCAATGTCAAAATAATCTTTAAGAAAAAAGCATTTATTTTAGAAATATGGATCTTAGTTCATAGACACATGGACAAGGTATATACTTCAGACCTCTGGAAACAGGCATTCCTAGCTTGTAAATATACTACACTTCTTAGCTTAAGGAAAACTACAGTTAAGTACAGTCTATGGGTGCAAATAAAATGTTCCCTATTAATAAATAAAATACCTGGCTCTGAAAGGTAAAAGGTATCTTGTATTCATTAATAAAATGCTCTATTATCACTCGGTTGCATGGAGATGATTTTTTGTAGTGATGGGGTCAGAAGATCCGACATTCCAAAGCTGATAAATGTGTGCAAGTCTTTCAAGCATTCAGATAAGGCATGTTCAACAAGCCTTCTACCATGATCACAAGACTATTTTCTTTCTATCCCTAACTTGTTTTGTTTTTTATCAGAGCAGGTGTTTTATAACAATTAGAGGTACTGATGCAACCTTATCTCAGAGAGGTAAGCAAATAGAGCAAGTACACTATGAATTCATAGAGGATATTTTTTTCTCTCTTAGAAGGACCATCTGGTAACTCAAAAGAAAATGTAGTTGAATGCTTCATACTTTCTCTGAATACAGTGACAGAATTAGTGCCACCTCTCTGGAAATGTTAGTGTTATATTAAGTGGGTTTTCTGTACCTTTGTTTCTTTTGTGGGTCTGGAAAAGCACTTTGACATTTCACCATATGCACAGTGTATTATGTATCAAGGAACCAGTGGATATCACTGAAGGGTTTTAGCTGGTTTTGTTTTTCAAAAGGGAAGATAGATTTGCTGATGCTGGTTCCTTTTGCACAGATTTACCAATATATTCTTCTATTTTCCTTCTGCCTTGGAACAAAACTTTAATTTCATATCTCAGTGCAAGTTAATTCTTTGGCGTCTCTAGCCTAGAAAGCTCTTTGGGGCCAGCTATTTACAGCAGTGCCGTTTTACAAGCACTGCAATCTGTTGCTATATGACTAGATAAACTGATAGATGGTGGTAGCGGCAAGAAGATTAAATATTTTTTGCTCTTTACACGGCACATACGTTTTGCACAAATATTGCCTCATCTTTCTTTGTTTCTATTCTTCATCACTGCAGAACTGATGTATTGAGTTTGCGAGGCAAGGTTTTGGTAGCAGGGGGCTGCAGGGATGGCTTCTGTGAGAAGATGCTAGAAACTTCCCCCATGTCTGATAGAGCCAATGCCAGCTGGCTCCAAGACGGACCTGCCACTGGCCAAGGCCAAGCCAATCAGCGATGGTGGTAGTGCCTCTGTGATAACATATTTAAGAAGGGGGAAAAAACTGCTGCACAACAGCAGCCAGAAGAGACAGAAGTGAGAACATGTAAGTGAAACAGCCCTGCAGACTCCAAGGTCAGTGAAGAAGGAGGGGGAGGAGATGCTCCAGGCGCCGGAGCAGAGATTCCCCTGAAGCCCGTGGTGAAGACCCTGGTGAGGCAGGCTGTCCCCCTGCAGCCCAGGGAGGTCCACGGGGGAGCAGATCTCCACCTGCAGCCCGGGGAGGACCCCACGCCGGAGCAGGTGGATGTGCCCAAAGGAGGCTGCGACCCTGTGGAGAACCCACGCTGGAGCAGACTCCTAGAAGGAACTGTGAACCCCCTGGGGGACACACGCTGGAGCAGTCTGTTCTTGAAGGACTGCACCCTGTGGAAAGGACCCACACTGGAGCAGACTGTGAAGAACTGCAGCATATGGGAAGGACCCATGTTGGAGAAGTTCATGGAGGACTGTCTCACATGGGAGGGATGCCATGCTGGAGCAGGGGAAGAGAGTGACAAGGAAGGAGCGGCAGAGACAATGTGTGATGAACTGACCACAACCCTCATGCTCTGTCCCCCTGTGCTACTGGGGGAAAGGAGGTAGAGAATTCAGGAATGAAGTTGAGCCCAGGAAGAAGGGAGGGGTGGGGGGAAGGTATTTTAAGATTTAGTTTTTATTTCTCATTACCCTACTCTGAATTGATTGGTAATAAGTTAAATTAATTTCCCCAAGTCAAGTCTGTTTTGCTCATGACAGTAATTGGTGAGTGATCTCCCTGTCCTTATCTCAACCCACGGGCCTTTCATTATATTTTCTCTCCACTGTCCAGTTGAGGAAGGGGAGTGATAGAGCAGCTTGGTGGGCGCTTGGCATCCAGCCAAGATTAACCCACCACAATTGATTAATTAATTGATGATTGATTGTGCTAATTTAGAAATCTTTTTATTCACAGTTTACTGCACTGTCTTGCCAGGAACAGCAAAACAGAAGTCTAAAAAGAAGAAATTCAGGCAGGTACTTCATGTAGGATTCCTGGAATACCCCTGGATGTCTTTGTGAGGTTTCTTTTGGGGCAGGTGCTAGAACTGCAAAATCACCGAAACTTTCTGGATACACGAGACCTTGGGAGGACGTCTCGTCCCACCTCCTGCCTAAAGTGGGGTCAATACTGAATTTAGACCAGGTTGTTTAAGACTTTTTCTAGTCTGGTCTTGAAAACTTCAGGGATGGAGGTTTCCCAAGCCACTCTGGAGATCTTGGTCCAACATGTAAGATGGCAGAGGATGAACATAATCATGCAGCAGGATAGAGATGACTTAGTTGCCATCACGGAAACATGGTGGGACGACTCCCATGACTGGAGTGCTGCAATGGATGGCTACAAGCTCTTCAGAAGGGATAGACAAGGTAGAAGAGGTGGTGGGGTGGCTCTCTATGTTAGGGAATGTTTTCACTGTACAGAGCTACACAATTCTGATGAGAAGGTGGAGTGCTTATGGGTGAGGATGAGAGGGAAAGCCAATAAGGCAGATATTGTGCTGGGAGTCTGTTATAGACCTCCCGACCAGGTTGAAGAGATGGATGAATCGTTCTACAAGCGACTGGCAGTAGTCTCAGAATCGTGTGCCCTTGTCCTCGTGAGGGACTTCAACTTTCCAGACATCTGCTGGAAATACAACACAGAAGACAGTAAACAATCTAGGAGGTTCCTGGAGAGTGTGGAAGATAACTTCCTGACACAGCTGGTGGGTGAGCCAACCAGGGGAGGAGCCTTGCTAGATCTTGTGTTTACAAACGGGGAAGGACTGGTGGGAGGTGTGATGGTCGGAGGCCGTCTTGGGCTTACCGACCATGAAATGATAGAATTTTCGATTCTTGGTGAGGCAAGGAGGGTGGTCAGCAAAACCACCACTATGGACTTCCGGAGGGCTAACTTTGGCCTCTTCAAGGCACTGGTTGAGAGAGTCCTTGGGAGACGGTCTTGAAGGGCAAAGGGGTCCAGGAGGGATGGACATTCTTTAAGAAGGAAATCTTAATGGCTCAGGACCAGGCTATTCCCATGTGCCGCAAGTCGAACCGCCGAGGAAAACGACCAGCCTTGCCGAATGGGGAGCTTTTGCTAGGACTCAAGGAAAAAAGGAGAGTTTGTCATCTCTGGAAGAAAGGGCAGATAACTTGGGAGGAGTACAGGGATCTTGTTAGGTCATACAGAGAGAAAATTAGAAAGGCAAAAGCTCAGCTAGAACTCAATATGGCTACTATTGTAAGGGACAACAAAAAATGTTTTTACAAATATGTTAACAGTAAAAAGAATCCCAAGGAGAATATCTATCCTTTAATGGATACAGAAGGGAACGTAGCCACCAGAGATGAGGAAAAGGCCGAGGTACTTAATGCCTTCTTTGCCTCAGTCTTTAATAGCGAGTCCAGTTATCCTCAGGGTACTCCACCCCTTGAGCTGGAAGGTGAGGATGAAGAGCAGAACATACCCCCCTTAATCCAGGAGGAAATAGTTAGGGACCTACTACACCATCTGGACACTCAGAAATCTATGGGACCCGATGGGATCCATCCAAGAGTACTGAGGGAAATGGCAGAGGTGCTTGCCAAGCCACTCTATCATCTATCAGCGATACTGGTCAACAGGGGAGGTCCCAGAGGACTGGAGGCTTGCCAATGTGACTCCCATTTATAAGAAGGGTCAGAGGGAGGATCCAGGGAACTACAGGCCTGTCAGCCTGACCTCGGTACTGGGGAAGATTATGGAATGGTTTGTCTTGAGAGCACTCACATGGCAAGTCCAGGACAAGCAGAGGATCAGGCCCAGTCAGCATGGGTTTTCGAAAGGCAGGTCCTGCTTGACCAACCTGATCTCCTTCTATGACCAGGTGACCCAACTAGTGGATGAGGGGAAGGCTGTGGATGTTGTCTACCTCGACTTCAGCAAGGCCTTTGACACTGTCTCTCATGGCATACTCCTTGAGAAACTGGCACCTCATGGCCTGGATAAGTGTGCTCTTCACTGGGTGAAAAACTGGCTGGATGGCCGAGCCCAGAGGGTAGTGGTGAATGGGGTGAAATCCAGTTGGCGGCGGGTCACAAGTGGTGTTCCCCAGGGCTCAGTGTTGGGCCCTGTTCTATTTAATATCAGTATCGATGATTTGGATGAGGGGATTGAGTGCACCCTCAGCAGGTTTGCAGATGACACCAAGTTGGGAGGGAGGGTCGATCTGCTTGAGGGTAGGGAGGCTCTACAGAGGGATCTGGACAGACTGGATCGATGGGCCGAGGCCAGTTGTATGAGATTCAACAAGGCCAAGTGCTGGGTCCTGCGCTTCGGTCACAGCAACCCCATGCAGCACTACAGGCTTGGGGAAGGGTGGCTGGAAAGCTGCCTGGCAGAGAAAGACCTGGGCGTGCTGGTTTACAACCAGCTGAATATGAGCCAGCAGTGTGCCCAGGTGGCCAAGAAGGCCAATGGCATCCTGGCCTGTATCAGAAACAGTGTGGCCAGCAGGAGCAGGGAGGTGATTGTTCCCCTGTACTCGGCACTGATGAGGCCACACCTCGAGTACTGTGTTCAGTTTTGGGCCCCTCACTACAAGACAGACATGGAGGTCCTGGAATGTATTCAGAGAAGGGCAACCAAGTTGGTGAGGGGCCTGGAGCACAAGTCTTATGAGGAGCGGCTGAGGGAGCTGGGGCTGTTTAGTCTGGAGAAAAGGAGGCTGAGGGGAGACCTTATTGCTCTCTACAACTACCTGAAGGGGGTTGTAGTGAGGTGGGTGCTGGTCTCTTCTGTCAGGTGGCTGGAGATAGGACAAGAGGAAATGGCCTCAAGTTGAGGCAAGGGAGATTTAGGTTGTATATTAGGAAAAATTTCTTTACAGAGAGGGTTGTCAGGCATTGGAACAGGCTGCCCAGGGAAGTGGTTGAGTCACCATCCCTGGAGATATTCAAAAAGCGAGTGGACAGGGTACTTCAGGACATGGTTTAGTGGGCATGGATGATGGTTGGACTCGATGATCTTGAAGGTCTTTTCCAAGCTATACGATTCTATAATCCTCCGTGGATGGATTCCACTGGAAAAACAAATTCATCCATTCGGACATCATTTGCTGGCTCTAGGAAATCCTCCTCTCCAGGAGATTAAGACCAGTAGCTTGCACTGCTATGGTTCTCCATAACAACGATACTAAATTCTGCAGGAATGAGTTCCATTACTAGAAATATGCTGATTTTCTCTGATAATTCTCCATCAGGACTACAGGATAAGAGAAATGTGTTTTTTGCTTTCCATATAGCATTTTTTTTCCATACAGGCAGTAGTATATATTTGCAAGATTATAGTTACACAACCTAAATAGTTTTTCTCCCTCCCCCCAAGTATATATGATCTCCGAATTTACTCAGAGTGTATCAACTGTCTTCTGTCTGAAATATGTGTGTGTAGGATAAAAAGGTAAAAATGCCACAGACTGAGTCTGAATAGATGTTATCATCCGTGCCTGACCATCCAGATGATATTGGTGACCTGAGTTTTATTATGTTGCAGGTAGAATGCAATTCATCTAGAGATTACCTTGACTGGAGACAAAGTAAAAAAATAAGTATCTGTTTCTCCATACCTGATTCATTCTACATAACACTAGGAATTAACTGAGCAGTTGGACTGAATAACCCACACATCCTGATCTCCATCTATAGCCAATGGAGAGATTTGAACACCACTAGTAAATGATTCTGATTTATGTAGGCTTAAAAATGACCTTTGGAAGGTAAGAGTGATTATTGTTCAAAACTAAGGACCTGTTGTGGTTTAAGCCCAGCCGGTAACAAACCACCATGAAGCCACTCACTCACTCCTACCCCCCGGTGAGATGAGGAGGAGAAAATATAAAGAAAAGCTTGTGGGTCAAGACAAGGACAGGGAGGGATCACTCCCCACTTATGGTCACAGGCAAAAACCAGACTCAACTCGGGGGAAAAACCAAAATCAATTTAATTTACTACCAATCAAATCAAAACAAGCATAATGAGAAGTAAACCCAAACCTGAGAACAGCTTTGCCCCACCCCTCCCTCCTTCCCAGCTCAACTCCACTCCTGGTTTTCTCTCCCTCCTCCCACTGGTGGCGCAGGGGAACAGGAGGTGGGGGCTGGGGTCAGTTCCTCACACCTTGTCTCTGCTGCTCCTTCTTCCTCAGTGGGAGGAGGACTCTGCACTCGGCCCCTGCTCCAGCATGGGGTCCCTCCCACGGGAGACAGTTCTCCACAAATTTCTCCGGCATGGGTCCTTTCCATGGGCTGCAGTCCTTCAGTCACAGACTTGGCCAGAGGCGGGTCCAACTTGGAGCCGGGGAAGCTTCTGGCAGCTTCTCACAGGAGCCACCCTTGCAGCCCCCTCCCCTGCTACCAAAACCCTGCCACACAAATCCAAAACAGGACCTCTGTTAAGTATAATGAATGAATGTTGCATTTGAATCAGTTTGTCCCTTTTGCCATCAAGTCAAAAGTTGCCTCCTATGATGCACCAGCAGTGATGTGAGCTGATAATGCACCATTATTCAGGAGAAAAATGCTTTTTGCAATGGAAGATGTAACTTTTCAAGGAACTCAGCCTGTAAGCTCAAGCTACAATTTCCTCAACACTATGTACTCAGACAAAAATGCAGCTGGCTGGTTCATTGGAACAAAATTTTTGCCATCAGTTCAGTAAATAAACATGCCAATTTTGTTTGAGCTGATCCAAACCAAAATATTTGTTTTGATTTTGTTCATGGAGAAAATTGTCAAAATTGAGTTTAATCTGCAATAGAAATCAAACAAAAATGATCGATTTATTTAGACACCTGAGTCAGCAAGCCTTCAGCCTGGTTCTTGGAGCACTGTTCGGTTTTCAGTTCTGTTGTAATCCCTCTTCACTGTTATAAATCAGACCCGAGGCTCTACCTAGAAAATCTGAGGTTGTGTAAACAGAAAAACAAGACTATGCCCAGCAGCCATATATGACCATGTGCCTGCTTCGTCCACAGTATGGTTATGTGCCAGAAATGGCAACTGGCTGTAGCTATCCAGAGGAGTGTTTCCCTCAAACACCATCCTTTCTCTGCTGTATTTCTCTGCCTCCTTTACAACATAGCACAGCAGAAGCAGGGATTTAAAGGCAGCAGCTCTATTTCACTTAAAACCATCTTTTTTTTTCCCAGAACACTGACGTAGAATATACGTTGGAAGTCTTTTGCAATAAGCACTTGTTATATGATCATATACATTTGAAACTTAAGATTATCACAGATCTCAGCATCAGAACATCACCTCTTATATCAAGACAAAAAGGCTCCTTCTTTTACATGTCATTGACAAAATAAGAATAAGCAGTGTGTATGTATTTTTTTAAAGAGCCACATATCCATTATTCTCCCAGAAAATAAATTAAAATCCAGCTAAATAAAACATTATAGTGAGTAGCCAGTTTACTCACTGAAGAAAGGTGAAAATATTATTAAACTGGTAAATAGAATAGAATACAACAGAACGGAATTGTTTATTCTATTGGTGTCATTGTTGACATTTGTTTAATATTATGGGAAATCTCAGGAACATATTTAAACAATGAGGCAGAAATTATCAAGGAAAAAAAATCCATATATGTCCTAATACCTGGTACCTTCTCTGGCAGATAAACCAGTAAAATAAAAATTGTTTTTACACATTCCATTTTGCAGCAGTTGTGAATCTGTTCCTCTCTGATTCTTTGTCCTTAATGACCAAACCAATGCAAATTAATTTCTTATTCCTCTCTACAGCTAGAGAAGTGTTAAGTTGTAGTCTTTATTTTTCTCATAAATATATAAATTTCTCATGTTAAAATAAGCATTTAAAAGAGGAATACTCTGGATTTAGCTGGAATAAAAAATAAACCACTCACACTTTGCAATAAAAAAAGGAAAAAGGTTCTTTTATTAGAAGTCTCAACCTAGTAAAATCCCTTTCTCTAACTATGATGCACTGCTGGTTTTCTGTATTTTCCTGAAAATAGAACCTTTATCTTTAATTGATTTATTTGTAATGATTCTGGCTCAGGGAAGAGACCCTTTGAAGTTGGCTGATTACTGCAACAAGATTAAGATTTCATATCATAACAAACCTTTTTGTACTAATAAACAGTGGGACAATAAAGCTCTGGTGCATGGTGTTTCCCTTCACATTAAAGTGAGGATTTGCAACATAAGTATGTGAGGGACATAGTTTATGTGTTCCCAAGAAGCAGACATAATGAACTATTTCTTTTAATGGCAGATTATCCCTGTTTCTATTTCCTGGAGTGAAGACCTCGCAAATTGATGTATCTGTCCTCTGAGGTTTTCAGAGAGGCATTATGGCATTTTAAAATATTAATATGAGAGTACATTTAGCTGAAAGTAGCTAGTCTGGTAGTCTCTTGTGGCTGCCATACAGGTCACCAGAGACCTCCTGTCTCTCAAGGCAAATGATTTACTCTAAGTGTATCATTAAGAGATACTTTTCTGGAACTTATGGTAGTGCTTTCTTACAAAGTTATACCTTTTCTATAAAAATTTAAGCATTTCTATGCTATTTTCTCCCTTCACTCACTGTTCCTTAAAAACCTGGTCAGTGTCACGAGCAAATTGAAAGTGCCACCCCCTGTGCTGCAGTAGTGGGTCTGTGCTGAACACTGATTAGCTAGGACTGGATGTCACATCTTGTTATAACTTTACATAGCTGAAAAATTTCCTAGGAGATTTGAAAAGAACAGAAATTTTTCCTCCAATGGAAAAAGAAGAAAGAAAGAAAGAAAGAAAGAAAGAAAGAAAGAAAGAAAGAAAGAAAGAAGATAAACTCAAATGCAATAAATGTCTAGATGCAAGAAATGGAAAAATATTAATCAAAAGCACAGATATCAACAGATCAGCTCAAGAAGTTTCCTATTATGGAAAACCTGATAGTTAATACATGGTAATGTTTGTTTCACATTTTCTTCTGGATGACAGATGATACCAAGGGTGAGTTTATGAGCTTCAGAACATCTAGAGGAGTTTCATCGGCTCAGTTTAGTGTTATTTAAAAAGTCAAGAAAGTAGACAGCTATCATTTCTATCTACTGAAATTGTACTGGATTTGGCACTTTCACATTCATATACACACACACACACACATTATCTTTTGCCTTTTCACAAGTGGCAAAGAGCCTGTCATTCTTCCCAATGATCCACTCTTTGGATGTCATGGAGATAGTTAAGTACAACGAGCTTGTTTTCTGGAGGCCAGACCCATTGCCAGCTAAAATCAGTGTTCAACTTCACCAGTGCAGGATCATGACCTGGAAGATTAGAGGAGCTAACTTAAATACTGGTCTTTGTTTTCTGTCTTGAATTATTTAAGCCTAAACAGCTCTAAACCAAAGTATTGTTACCGAAAAAGCCAGTCAAAGAAACTCTAAGACTCGATTTTGGAGTTTTAGAAAGCAGGCATTCTTTATTGCAGTGCTGGATGCACGGGGGATCGTTCCGCCTATCGTGCATACCGTTACCTACAGCAAACAAAGCTTATATTGTTCTAATCATATACATATTCATGTTATCATTTACATAGTGTTTGCCCTTTGGGCATGCACAGTGTGGGTTATCTCTTTTTCCTAGTTAGCTGGCCTTGGCAGGTTTTAATTACAAAAACTCAGCAGGACCCAAGGCTTATCATCAGGGCCCAAGGCCTGTCTGTTGGTGCCTTGGTGCACACCATTGACAAAGCTCAAGGTTTTCTTATCTTATTCGTACATACCAGAGTTTCAAAGTTGTTCAAGCAAGCAAAAGTTCATCACAACAGCAATACAGTGGAGTTTTCCTTCTCATGCCTTTATTGAAGGCATCAGTATCACTGTAATATAGATAAAGAAAAATCCTGAAAGTTCTACTCTTATTCATTAAGTAATTTTTTGAGCTATTTTTGAACAGAACACTGAACAGAATATGTAAATCAAATACATTTGTACCTAAGACCAGATGCAAGTTATGGAGCTAGCTATTCATGCTTTTGAAAATCACCTCTGGGGTGGGATGAGGTTGCTTGCTTTTAGCCTATGAAGAAATGAATAATAAATGAAAATCTTTCTGAAACATTGGATAGTTTCTTTCTATGCATAAACAAAGGCTGAAGAATTTAACACAAGATTACTTTATTTCAGAGAGGAATGAAATTAAGAGGTGTGATGGGTTAACCCTGGCTGAACACCAGCTGCCCACCAAAGCCGTTCTATCACTCCCCCATCCTCAGCTGGATAGGGGAGAGAAAATATAACAAAAGGCTCGCGGGTCGAGATAAGGACAGGAGAGATCATTCACTATTACCGTCACGGGCAAAACTCAATTTGCAAAACATACTCAATTTATTACAAATCAACCAGAGCAAGGTAATGAGAAGTAAAATGAAATCTCAGAACACCTTCCCACCACCCCTCCCTTCTTCCCAGGCACAACTACCCTCCCGGATTTCACCACCAAGCCCCCCCAGCGGCACAGGGGGACAGGGATGGGGTTTATGGTCATCACACGTTATTTTCTGCCGCTTCACCTCCTCAGGGCGAGGGCTCATCACACTCTTCCCCTGCTCCAGCGTGGGGTCCCGCCCACGGGAGACAGTCCTCCACGAACTCCTCCAACGTGGGCCATTCCCACGGGCTGCAGTTCTTCACGAACTGCTCCAGCATGGGTCCATTCCATGGTGTGCAGTCCTTCAGGAGCACACTGCTCCAGCGCGGGTCCCCCACGGGGTCACAAGTCCTGCCAGAAAACCTGCTCCGTGGGCTCCTCTCTCCACAGATCCGCAGGTCCTGCCAGGAGCCTGCTCCAGCGCGGGGTTCCCACGGGGTCACAGCCTCCTTCAGGAAGCCACCTGCTCTGGCGTGGGGTCCTCCACGGGCTGCAGGTGGAGATCTGCTCCACCGTGGACCTCCCTGGACTGCAGGGGGACAGCCTGCCTCACCAGGGTCTTCACCACGGGCTGCAGGGGAATCTTCGCTCCGGCGCCTGGAGCATCTCCTCCCCCTCCTTCTTCACTGACCTTGGTGTCCGCAGGCTTGTTTCTCTTACATGTTCTCACTCCTCACTCCGGCGGCAGTTTCTCCCCGTCCCAACTTTTTTTCCTTCTTAAAAATGTTATCACAGAGGCGTTACCACTATCACTGATTGGCTCGGCCTTGGCCGGCGGCGGGTCCGTCTCAGAGCCGGCTAATATGGGCTCGCTCTCTCTCGAACACAGGGGAAGCTTCCAGCAGTTTCTTACAGAAGCCACCCGTGTAACCCCCCCCCCCCCCCCGCTACCAAAACCTTGCCAAACAAAACCAATACAAGAGGGAACTGAAAAAAGATAGAAAACCAAAATTGTGTTTCAGTCTTAAATATAATTTAAAATTACTATAAAATCCTTGAAAAAATGGAGTAACTGATTCAAGATGAATGAATTTCAAGAGTTTGAAAGATTCATTTTATCAGAAGTATCTAAAGAAGACTCTTCCTACACATGAGAGCTTTTCTCAGAGAACTCTCACCACATCATCAGCTTTTTGGTTTTGGAAGAGTTCCTGTAGTCATATTTCCAAAGCAGAGCTATATAAGTAAAATACAATGCCATCCTTTTCATCACCAGATGGTCTTTCCTCTAAAAAGCACTCTGTTCATTACCAGTACAATTCTCCCTCTCTTTTTTAATTCATTTAAAAAAATGTTTCTACCTTCCATTAAAACAATATCATTCTCCCTGAGGTGCTGTACCTAGAGTCTTCTGACCTGCGCTACCTAAGTGGTGATATGAGACAAATACCTTTATAAAACAGTATTCTTTCCCTACCAGTACAGGAGTTATCTTTGAGATCCTTCTGCACCCTCACATCTAGAGCTCCCTCATACCTAGAGCAGTTCAGTAACTTCACATTCTCTGTCCTTGTTGTGGTGTAGGGGGAACTTCAATGCTCCAAAAGAGCCCATTTCAGGCAATCTGATGCCCTAGACAAAGTATGAAACATGCTTTCCACCAAAGCTTTAATTTTATAGTTGTGCGCCACAATTTCACCTTTTCTTGAAGCAGTGACTGGATAGTCCCCTTCTCCTTGAGAAAGGCACAGAAGTATAATTCCTCTGTCCCCATTACAGAAACCACCACTGGATTTCCCTCTAGGAGAAATTTCACAGTACTGCATTTGCCTTCCCATAAACAGTTTATTTCTCTGAAAGTTCATGGATTTTTAGTACCTAAATTTTTAGGAAGAAACTAGATATTCAGAATTGCTTTTTCTTCCTCGCAGGGCTGCCATACTGAACACATCTCCAAAATGTCCTGCAAGTCATTATTGCTTAGTCTTCTGTGTTTGAAATATGTGCACAGTTTGTAACAACAACAACAAAAGTTCCTCTCCTGTTTTCATAACAGATATATTATGTTAAAATTCAGCCTAGAAGTAAAAGGATAAAATTGAGAAAACATAATTAAAACAAAGAGATATTATGTGATGGAATGATTTGAATAATTTAAAACTGATCTTGAAGGAATGTTGGAAGATTATACCATGGAGAATGATACAAAGAGATAGCTAAATGACATTATAGGTCTTCCCATCTCAAATTTCGCTTTGTTTAATTGGCCAATTCTTATTCAGACATTTCTGTGAGAGTTTTGCATGATTAAGGTCAAAATTTAGCCCCATATTTCATCTTGGTCATTCACAATGACAACATGATACCATTAAACATTATAAAGGCAGTTTCTATGAACCCATTGTGATGGACATGATACAAAAAAAACCCCCAAACTTAACTTGTAGGTTTAAACTAAAACTTAAACTGAAAGCTAGCTGGAAATTTTCAGAAGAAAATATGTCTGATCCAGCACATGGCAGAGTTGGAACTAAATGTGAATACTGTAATAACTGTCTATCCAATTATTATTAGAAGCCAGCTCTTCAGGTACAATGAAATCTCATAGTATGGTTTGATTTAAATTGTTGAGATTTTTACAAGCAAAGGAAATTTCTTTTTTGTGTGTATGTGTGCAGTTCATAGATTGCAATCAGTAATAACAGCTATTTTTAATGTGACTGTATTTATCTATGTCAATATGTATGGGATTTTTGTCAGTTATCTAGCTTCTCCAAAACAGGAAATAGAAATAAACTAACCAAAAAAATCCTGAAGCTACAATGGTTAAAAATATCATATTAAACCATCGAACATTAAGGAATATTAGTCTAGTTGCTTTAGGGTTCCAGTTCAGTCCCATTTTTTTAAACAGAGGGCAGAAGACATATTTAAATACTAAGCTTCTTCCTCAAAACATGTATTGAATTGGCTTTTAAGCAACAGATGGTTCCAGTACCATTTGAAATCTGCATTATCTAATGCCCAGATCCCCTATATAAGGACAACTAATACAGATTTATGTTATTATTCATATAAAATTCTTATATATGTACTATGTCTATAATATAGATATCACATAAAAGGATGCATGTACTTTTAGAGGTAGATTCTATTTTTAATATTTTTAATCTCTGAACAGTTTCTGAATTTTCACTGACTGCTTGCTTTCATAATTGAAAGGTTCCTAAAGATTTAGCCTGTCACCTTCAATCTTCCTTTTTGAAGCATTACCATCATAACTTAAGATAACATTTCCTCAATGATTTTCTCTAGCAAGAGCCTATGTGCATGTGAAATCAAGTATGTCAAAGCAGGTTTCCATAGGATAAATTTCAGTTGTTTTCAGCTTCTCAAAAAAGGTGCTCATACAAACTTTGCTGTAACTAATGCATTTCAGTAATGAAAACAGAGATATGGCCATAAAGATCTTTTATATGTTTCACAAAACACAAACTAGAGGATTGAGTACTATTTATTTCCTTCATCTACTGGGAATAAACAGAAGAGAGTAGTGGGTGCAATGACTACATACTGATTTAGAAAACAACATTAATAGCTTGCATTCATAAAAGTTTGCATAAATAAACAAATAAGTAGCAAAAGAGTGGATGGTAGAAGCTGGAAGACAAGGAAGTTATTGCTGCCTTAGGGAAGACCTGGATGAATACATTAATTCAGCCCTGTTGCCGTCAAAGTCAATGGGAGTTTCACCATTGACTTTCAGACCAATTTCCAAATAACTCTGCAGCCTAAAAAAAATAAATTAAGAAAATGGAAATAGGTTAATGAGACAAATACAAATCAATAAATTTAAAAGGTAATTCAGAAGTTTAGCATAAACCATTTTAATTTCATCTGAAACTCTAATGATGTTAGAGTATACATCCAAGCAGAAAAAACATTTTCACATTTTACTGCAAGCCCTCACATTGCAAGGAGTGCAATGCAGACACTGGTCCCTTATGCATTCCTGATGCTTTGCTGTACTCCACTGAAAGCATCTTAGATTGGATTTCCTAAATCATGACTACTCCATGTAGGAGTCAATATGCCACAAGGCCTCACTTCATATTCTAAAACATAATTTTAAATTATCATAAACTGAAAATGGATAGTATATACTTGAAAGTGTTAAGAAAAAGTATTACCTGAAGGGTCTTGTGGATATGTAATGTGTTAATTATATGATGGGGAAAGAACCTTCCCAGATGTTCCTGTTTCACAATGTGAATATTAAATAATCTGACTCTTCTTTGTTTGGGTCATGATATTTGAATAATTAAACAATAGGTCATTTGAGATCTGTTGTGTCATCAACTAATTACTATATTTATGTTTGTCAATAGCAAAACCACAGTAGTATTTTAAATTCCATTCATTGTGCTTTAGCTTAATGCTTACTGTTACTTTTCCTCCACTTTTTTCTCTTCATGAAAATTAACCCACAACATATCTTTCTGGAAAGAAAATAAACAGCTCCCTTGCCTAGTCTTTCATTACGCTGCTTCTTTCCATCATGAATTGTGATCTAACAGTAGCCTAGTAAAAAGCCAGGGCCTTTGAAGTGTTGTGCTAATTTAATTAATATGTAGTTACATCTTGTTATGATGCATTTTGCCTTATGCATTTTAAATGGAAAATGCAGAGTGGATTACATTTGTGTTAAAAACACAGCATACTAAATGAACAGCAATGAAAGTGGGCTATAATAACAAGCACTGCAACCACTTTAAATATGTAAAAGGTTATTGCTTGCAGGTTAATGATAATTGTACCAAAATACACATTTTTATAACAATTAAGAGGTCAATATAAATACTAGTGAGATTCATACAGCTACTATGGGAAATACTTTCCTGATTTAAATTCCTTGATTAAAAACAAACCAAAGAAAATATTCAAAAGAATCCTCTAAATTAGTGGCCCTCTACTCATCCCTGCAAGAGCTCTAGGGCTTGAAGTTGCTTCTAATTCAGCTTCCATCAAACTTGAAAAGAGTTTAATGTGCTTTTCCCTTCTGTTTAAATGAAGAGTTAAACTTGACTTCTGTGTTGGTACTAAGTATAAGGTTTTCTATGCCTAGTAGGAGGCACTATTACACAGCACTATTACATATACAAATATTTTGGGTTGGTTTGTTCCCTTATTTTTTAAAAAATAAAATACATTGTTTTATCATAATACCTTGAGATGCCAATAATCACTGCAGAATAAGAAATATAACACCAAACTACTTTGTTTCAAGTCTACTGTAAGCAAAAGATGTATCAAATCTAACTTTGTGTATCAGTATGCTTTAAATATCTACATAATTATTGCACCTACTAAATTTGCTATCAATACAGTACAGTAAAATTGTTTCCATAGATTTGAGTAAGCACCTCATCAGAACACAGTCCTTTTATGTATTTGTGCTAAAACAGATAAAATATCATGCTATCGGTGATGACCCCAAAACCTAAATATGCATTTTAAAATTTCAGATATTGATTATGATTTGCACAAGAACAGCACACAAATTGTTTCAATTTTTACAGCTCTGCTTAGATGCAGAAAGGTGCTGTTCTATTAACTCATGATGTTTTCATATCTTTCAGTCTTTAGTGTCATTATATTTCTAGCTTGCTTGCTCTTAGAAGCTTATCTGACACCCCTCTCTTGATTTTAGGTGACAAAAAGATGTATTGTGGAATGTAGCATCATATTATTGAAGGGGAAGTGCAGCAAAGGGCAAAGAATTAGGTTAAAAACCATTTAAATTACTAAACAGTACCATAAAGTGTGGGGTCTATTTCTGCCTATTCCATGGATTTGTTGCCAAATTCAAGGTGGCAGACATTTGCAAAACTATAGCCATAGGTTTTATTTTCATTTGTATTCTTAAAATTTTGTTTTCTTTCCTCAGTACAGACATCTCAGTTCTGCTTTTATTTACCCATTAAATAATGCATTCCAAACTTTTTTCATAAAGTTTTCATGTTTGTAGTTTACTTATAGTTCATCCTCACTCCTCTGCTAGTCAATAATAATAATAATAATAACAACTATTACATAATCTCAGAAGACATCTTCAACATCATGTTTTTTATCTTTCTCTACATTTTCTATTTTTTTTCAATATTTCCTAGTAACATATCATGCAATGGTGATCAAAACTGTTCTCTATGGAGTTGACTGAGTGCATACTTCAAAAAAATTGCATAATTCCAATTACTTATATCAGGCCACCGTAATCAGATCAGATTGCAACATCTGCAGTAATAGTGCAATGAAGTCAGCTGTAAGATCTTTTCCTTGGCCTTCATGGGCTTTTGGATCAGAATCACCTAGTCCTATTATCTCCTTCCATGGCATTTACAGTACAACACTGCACTGACATTGGTATATGGAGGGAAAAAACCTCACCTATCTTCTGAAAAGTTTGGATCCAGTTCTACACTAAGAAATTGAAATTTGCCCTTTTTTCTGGTTCTTCTTATCATATTACATTGCAAATTTATAAATGATTTAATGCCCTTGTATACCAATGTTTTTGACCATTTCTCCTCAGGGTTCCTTTATTCACAAATGTTTGTATCAATACTTCTAATGTTTAATCATCAAATTTCTTATCTATTTACTGATTAATATATTGGCCTGGTCTGTACAGTCCTTGATATTTCATGTTTAAACATAACTATGCCTTCAAATATGGTCTGTTTTTAACCTGTGCATTTGCATGTATACAATTCTATACTTTCTGATGTTTTAAGAATAAGCTAAACCTGTCTTCCTAGTATACATTATAGTTATGCTGGCATCATAGTTAAATCTTAATTTCATCATCACCTAATCGTAATAACACTGAAAATAATGTGTCTCTGTCTCAGATGCCAGTCCTTAACAACTAATTTTAAAGAGTAATACTCAGTGGAGACTCTAGTTCACAGTTTGAATGAATAGCACACACTTTTGTAATAGATTAATACAGTATAAATTGTTGTAAGCCAGAATCAATGCACCTTAGAATTTAACTTTTATTTTTCATAAGATCTTTGAAAGTGTTTTCAAGCAAATCATTAAGCATAATCATTCTGAACAGATGAATCGCATTTCAGTTGTGATTATCAACAGCAGAGAGATCTGAACAAGTTTATTATTTTATATAGTCAAATCTTTATAATAGCATCTTAGTTTACAAAAACTCACACTGATTTCTGACTTTGAACCAGAGAAGATAATGAGCTGAGTGTGACTAATAACCTGAGAAAAGACTCTTCTCATACCCTCCTGTTCTTTCTCCAAAGAAGATTCAGAATATACCTGAAGAAATAGAGCTGGATTTGGAAACCATCGGAGAGTATTCCAAAATTGTCACTGATAGCCTCAATAATATGAATTAGAGGAGGATGACACCTTGCCGGTCAGTGAAATCTCCTGAACAGTTATCCCCTTTGTCGTGGTTTCAGCCCGGCCGGTAACAAAGGACCACGCAGCCGCTCGCTCACTCCTCCGCCCCCCTCCGGTGGGATGGGGAGGAGACGGAGGAGAGAAAAGAAAAAGAAACTGGAACCTCGAGGGTGGAGATAAAGGCAGTTTACTGGGACAAACACAAAGAGATTACAACAACAACAACGGCACTAATGAAAAAGTATACAAAAAGAGTGATGCACAGTGCAACTGCTCACCACCCGGGACCCGACGCTCCGCCACTTCCCCCGCCGAAAAACAGAGACCACCCCCCAGCCCGCTCCCCATTTATATACTGGGCAGGATGTCACATGGTATGGAATAGCTCCTTGGCTAGTTCAGGTCAGCTGCCCCGGCTATGCCCCCACCTCCCAGGTTCCTGTAAAAATTAACTCTATCCCAGCTGAACCCAGGACATTATCCACCCCTTATTCTATACCATCTACATCATGCCCAGATCTTACATTTTTTTTCCAATCAACCACTACAACTTTCCTTGTTTTATATATAAGTATATGGACTCCACCCCCTGACCTCGCACACACACACACGGTGTTCCTTTAGCCTATGGGCTATCCCTCTAATGTGTCCATCGATTTTGGGGCTCCATCTGTTGTAACAGTTCTTCAGGATAAGAGAGAGATGGTGTGAGATGTTGGGTTGATGTACGCTGCCTCTGGAACTTGTGGCTAGTACATTTGGTGTAACTCATGCCCCTGGTCTGCAGGTCGAAGATGTTGATCTTGAGGAAATTGGTGGGGGCCAGTTCAAGTTCTATCGCTGTTGTACTTGGCTCAGTTTCAAAAGTCCATCCTGTAGTCATTTGGATAATTCTCACAATAATACCCTTGATATGGCATATAGACACTATAGATGCAACGACATGCATTGGCAGGTTATTTAGCAGTTAAATATCATACAGCCCAATTCACTGGCTATTCTCTCCCAAAATCAAATCTCCCTGAGATACACATCGAACCTCCCCATCCTTCAGCATCACCCACCAGGTGTACCCAGGTCCTTGAGCAAAAACAACCCCTTGAATGGGTTTGCCTCTGCTTGAGGGAGGACTAACCCAGACTGTCTTTCCTAACATACTCCTCATGCGCACTACAGGGACTTTATCCCCTTCTACAGTATGTGGAACTCTTGGTTGGGCGGGGCCAGTCCGATTGGCGGATCCTCTAGTATTAACTAACCAGCTGGCTTTTGTTAAATGTGTATCCCAATGCTTGAAAGTTCCTCCCCCCATCGCTCTCAATGTAGTTTTCAGCAGTCCATTGTACCGTTCAATTTTTCCGGAGGCTGGTGCGTGATAAGGGATGTGATACACCCACTCAATGCCATGTTCTTTGGCCCAGGTGTCTACGAGTTTGTTTCGGAAGTGAGTCCCGTTGTCCGACTCGATTCTTTCTGGGGTGCCGTGTTGCCATAAAATTTTCTCTTCAAGGCCCAGGATAGTGTTCTGGGCAGTGGCATGGGACACAGGGTATGTTTCCAGCCACCCAGTGGTTGCTTCCACCATTGTAAGCACATGGCACTTGCCTTGGCGTGTTCGTGGGAGTGTGATATAGTCAATCTGCCAGGCCTCCCACGGTTCATATTTCAGCCATCGCCCTCCATGTGACAGGGGTTTTTGCCGCTTGGCTTGCTTAATTGCAGCACATGTTTCACATTCATGGATGACCTGTGCGATAGTGTCCATGGTCAAGTCCACCCCTCGATCTCGAGCCCATCTATATGTTGCATCTCTTCCCTGATGGCCTGAGGTATCGTGGGCCCACTGAGCCATAAATAGCTCACCCCTACGTTGCCAGTCCAGGTCCACCTGAGCCACGTCAATCTTGGCGGCCTGATCTGCCTGGTGGTTGTTTCAATGTTCTTCAGTGGTTCGACTCTTGGGTACATGAGCATCTACGTGACGTACTTTTACCACTAGCTTCTCTATCCGAACAGCGATATCTTGCCACAGTGCGGTAGCCCAGATGGGTTTACCTCTGCGCTGCCAATTGCCCTTCTTCCATTGCTGTAGCCACCCCCATAGGGCATTTGCCACCATCCATGAGTCAGTATAGAGATAGAGCACTGGCCACTTTTCTCTTTCAGCAATGTCTAACGCTAGCTGGATGGCTTTCACCTCTGCAAACTGACTCGATTCACCTTCTCCTTCAGCAGTTTCTGCGACTAGTCGTGTAGGACTCCATACAGCAGCCTTCCACCTTCGATGTTTTCCCACAATGCGACAGGACCCATCAGTGAACAGGGCATATTGCCTCTCATTTTCTGGCAGTTTATTATACAGCGGGGCCTCTTCAGCCCATGTCACCTCATCCTCTGGTGACATTCCAAAATCTTTGCCTTCTGGCCAGTCCGTGATCACTTCTAACATTCCTGGGCGACTGGGGTTTCCTATGCGAGCTCGCTGTGTGATCAGTGCAATCCACTTACTCCACGTGGCGTCAGTCGCGTGATGCGTAGAGGAAACTTTCCCTTTGAACATCCAGCCCAGCACTGGCAGTCGAGGTGCTAAGAGGAGCTGTGTTTCAGTACCAACCACTTCTGAGGCGGCTCGAACTCCTTCATATGCTGCCAAGATCTCTTTTTCAGTTGGAGTATAGCGAACCTCGGATCCTCGATATCCCCGACTCCAAAACCCCAGAGGTCGGCCACGGGTCTCCCCAGGTGCTTTCTGCCAAAGGCTCCAGGTAGGGCCATTCTCCCCAGCTGCAGTGTAGAGCATATTTTTAATATCTTGTCCTGTCCAGACTGGCCCAAGAGCTACTGCGTGAACAATCTCCTGCTTAATCTGTTCAAAGGCTTGTCGTTGCTCAGGGCCCCATTTAAAATCGTTCTTCTTCCGAGTAACTTGGTAGAGAGGGCTTACAATTTGACTGTAATTTGGAATATGCATTCTCCAAAAACCCACAACACCTAAGAAAGCCTGTGTTTCCTTTTTATTAGTCGGTGAGGACATAGCTGCTATTTTGTTGATGACGTCCACAGGGATCTGACGACGCCCATCTTGCCATTTTACTCCTAAGAACTGGATCTCCTGCGCAGGTCCCTTGACCTTACTTTCTTTTATGGCAAAACCAGCCTTCAAAAGGATTTGGATTATTTTCTTCCCTTTCTCAAAAACTTCTTCTGCCGTGTTGCCCCATACAATGATGTCATCAATGTATTGCAGGTGCTCTGGAGCTTCACCTTTTTCCAGTGCAGCCTGGATCAGTCCATGACAAATGGTGGGGCTGTGTTTCCACCCCTGGGGCAGTCGATTCCAGGTGTACTGGACGCCCCTCCAAGTGAAAGCAAACTGTGGCCTGCACTCCGCTGCCAAAGGAATGGAGAAAAATGCATTAGCAATGTCAATTGTGGCATACCACTTAGCTGCCTTTGATTCCAGTTCATACTGAAGCTCTAACATATCTGGCACAGCAGCGCTCAGCGGTGGCGTGACTTCATTCAGCCCACGATAATCTACTGTTAGTCGCCATTCCCCATCAGATTTCCGCATGGACCATATGGGACTCTTAAAGGGTGAGTGAGTCTTGCTGATCACTCCTTGGCTCTCCAGTCGGCAAATCAGCTTATGGATTGGGACCAGGGAGTCTCGGTTGGTGCGATATTGTCGCCGGTGCACCGTCGTGGTAGCAATTGGCACCTGTTGTTCTTCAACCTTCAGCAACCCCACAACCGAAGGGTCTTGGGAGAGACCAGGCAGGGTAGACAGCTGTTCAATCTCCTCCGTCTCCAATGCAGCTATACCAAAGGCCCAACGGTACCCTTTTGGGTCCTTTAAATACCCCCTCCTGAGATAATCTATACCAAGGATGCACGGGGCCTCTGGGCCAGTCGCAATGGGGTGTTTATGCCACTCATTCCCGGTTAGACTCATTTCAGCTTCCAATATGGTTAGCTCTTGGGATCCCCCTGTCACACCAGAGATACAGATGGGTTCTGCCCCTTTATAACTAGATGGCATTAGGGTACATTGTGCACCAGTGTCCACTAGAGCCTTATATTCCTGTGGGTCTGATGTGCCAGGCCATCGAATCCACACTGTCCAGTAGACTCGGTTGTCCCTCTCCTCCACCTGGCTGGAGGCAGGGCCCCTCTAATCCTGGTTAGAATGTCCATTACTCACTTTTTGCACACGTGAATCAGAAGTCCCTTCAAGGGGATCAGAAATGAGATCAGCCCATCTACTGCGTCTGGGGGACTGCTCACGGGAAACTGGAGCAGCAGTTTTCCAAGAAGAATTCTCTTTTCTGGTTGCTTTTTCTCGCAACTCCTGTACCCGTGCATCCAAGACTGAAGTGGGTTTTCCATCCCACTTCCTCATGTCCTCTCCATGGTCACGCAGGTAAAACCACAGGTTAGCCCGTCGAGTGTACTTTCTCTCTCCTCTCTCTTGGGCAGAGGAACGCTTACTCCTAATAGCTGTGGTGCGGGCCTGTACAGGTGAGGAGGAGGACAGATCCACTTTGAATTGCTGGAACTCTCGGGACAACTCCTCTACAGCTGAGACACAGGCCCGTAGGGAGGAAGAGAGACTTCCTTCGTATTGCCGGAGTTGGACAGCCAATTCATCCACCGTTTGTCCATAGCCTTCTCTCCAGGACATTACTGCCAATGAGTTGGCATAGGTTGGTGGTGCACTTCGTAGAAACTTCCGCCACATGGGTTGTGTGCATTGGACTTCATCTGGATCTGTGGGTGACTGCCCATTTTCTGGATCATTGTAAATCACCTCCAGCACGGCTAATTCTCTCAGGTACTGGATACCTCTCTCCATGGTGGTCCACTTGCCTTGGTGACATGTAACTTCATCCCTGAAGGGGTATCTTTCCTTTACACCTAACAGAAGTCGCCTCCAGAGGCTGAGGACTTGTGTTTTTCTCCCAATCGCCTTGTCGATGCCCCCTTCCCTAGACAGAGATCCCAACTGCTTGGCTTCCTTACCCTCTAATTCCACACTACTAGCCCCGCTATCCCAGCATCGGAGCAGCCAGGTAACAATGTGCTCACCTGGGTGGTGGCTAAAATCTTTTCGCATGTCACGCAACTCACTCATGGATAGAGATCGGGTAATTATTTCAGGTTCTGCCTCTACCTCCTGTTCTCGCGATGACCCTGGTTCATCTTCATCTCTTACTAAGCGATCTGATTTCTTTGTGTGTTTCTTTTTCTGTACAGGGGCAACTGATACTGGCACAGGCTGGTTCTCTGGTTTAGCTGCAGTGTCTGTCACCGGGGTAGGGGTAGTCATGGTACCTGTTGTCGTGGTAGGGACAGCCACGGTGCTTGTTGTCGGGGTAGGGGCAGCCACGGTGTCTGTTGTCAGGGTTTGGGTAGCCACAGTGCATGTTGTCCTGTTTTCCATCTTTTCCCCCTTTTCCCCCCGAGAGTGCTGCATAATATCAAGCAGTGTTTGGTAGATACTGGCCAGGGCCCAGCACAGTGAGGCGAGTTGTATGTCTTTGGAATAGCCACAGCATTTTTCTTTCAAATATTCTGTCACTTCATAAGGGTTCTGTAGTTGTTCGGGAGTGAACTTCCAAGTCACTGGCGGTGAGAAGTTTTCTAGATACTTGCCCATATGCTCCCACATGCCGTGCCACCCATGAGTATCCAGCTTTGGGGCAGATCTCTGGGTGGTCCTCTTAAAGAGCCTTTTTGTAGCCCTAAAGAAGACCTGAAACATATTCAGGAGGCATAGCACTAACAGCACACTGGCTTGCGCATCCCAAGGATATTCAAAATTCTCAAAAGCTGTTGTAATTAGTCAGAAGGAGAAAAGGGAGGTGAACGGACGGGGGGAGGTATCCCCCCCTAATTTCCCCATGGATTGGGTGTAATTACCAATAAAATCCGACAGAAGGCGCCCAAAGTATGGAAATATTATCACTGCCTCATACAGATACCAGCTTAACCTCATGACCAGTGATGTAATCATTTCATAAGTCGACATTGCCCAGTACAGCAAAATGATAATCCCAATCACTCTCCCAGAGATGAGATACGCAACTACAGGCAATAGATAGAGCATATAAGAGCTTACAAAACGCCACCATGTAAACAAATGAAACAACATTGTGACTAACATCTATATATCTAAGAAATGCGTTTGGCAAATTTGTTTCAACACGCTCTGGCCAGATCTGTCGTTATCTCAACCCTTCTGCCCCACGTTGGGCGCCAAAAAGGACTGTCGTGGTTTCAGCCCGGCCGGTAACAAAGGACCACGCAGCCGCTCGCTCACTCCTCCGCCCCCCTCCGGTGGGATGGGGAGGAGACGGAGGAGAGAAAAAAGAAAAAGAAACTGGAACCTCGAGGGGTGAGATAAAGGCAGTTTACTGGGACAAACACGAAGAGATTACAACAACAACAACGGCACTAATGAAAAAGTATACAAAAAGAGTGATGCACAGTGCAACTGCTCACCACCCGGGACCCGACGCTCCGCCACTTCCCCCACCGAAAACAGAGACCACCCCCCCGGCCCGCTCCCCATTTATATACTGGGCAGGATGTCACATGGTATGGAATAGCTCCTTGGCTAGTTCAGGTCAGCTGCCCCGGCTATGCCCCCACCTCCCAGGTTCCTGTAAAAATTAACTCTATCCCAGCTGAACCCAGGACACCCTTTCACCTGAAAACTGTAAATATTCACCCAGGAAACACTAGGTGTATTCTTTATTATTTGCATTATAAGTCTAAACACAACATCAGTCCTTATTTTAAAGACACTTGGAAACCCACACATAGTACAATAATATTTCTTGGCTTCTGCTCACACTTGATACATGAGTCCCACCACAGTTTTCAATTTTCCTCAGATTCTAAAAGACTTGAAAACCAGGTGGGTAGCAATATTTTGTGCATCATCAGTGAAAGGATGTGATTGCAGTTGCTTACATATCAGAATTTTTCAAACCAAAGCCTTTAAGAACCAGTGAATTGCCTCTGCAGCTTTTCACCAGTGAAGTATTTTTTAAGAGAAATAAGAAATTCATTCTGAGACCAAACACAACTTGCTGTAACCAGATAAGATCACAAAGGCAGGTTATTAATCCTTCATAATCAAAGACAGTGTGATCCTTCTGTAATGGAGATTCTATTCTGAACTATTGAAATACAAATATAAACCGTTCACAAATGCATTACACCCGTTAAAGATTTATAGGCTTAACCAGATCTGTCACCATACTACCCATATATCTGAAGAGAAACTAAAACAAACCTTCATAGTTTAAAGTTTGCATATCTGATGCATGGTTTGCTTTGTTTCTAATTGAGTTAGACTCTATTGCTTATAACCAGAGACAGATACTTGCATCCACTTTGAGTTGTGCTGCTTCAGTAAAGCTCTCCAGAGGTGTTGCAAAGCTGCAAAACAGAGGTCTTATCTGTTTGCTCATTGGTTTGGGTTGACAGTGCCCTATGTCAGGTGCTCAGTGCCAAATAACACAGCTAATCTATGACTTCCAATAGAAAGCATTAGAAAGACAGGCATGAAGAGGAAAGGATTTTCAAACCTGTGCAAGGAAAGGGACATTCTTCATTTTTTAAGATGCATATGAACTATAAGTGAATCTGAAAATGGATATTGAACATTTTCTGAATTAAACAGATGGGTAAATACTGAATGTTTTTTATTCCTGTCACCATAAGTACAAGCTTAATTATAGTTATAACTGGCATTGGTAACATGGAGGGTATAAAAATCCAAAGAATCAATCCTGCCTCTTGATTATTTTATAAAGATGCTTTGAACAAGAAATAGGATGTACTACTTGGCCCTCTAGTTTTTCATTAGCCTCTAGCAATAGTTTTCTGTAGAGGTCTACTGGACTAAGAGTCTCCTCTCAAGGCTGTTTTCTTCTACCTCCATTATCTGGAACCAGAAAAGGAAACTTAACCTTACTTCTGAAGTACTTCAGCATTCAGCTAAGCTATTCAGAGAGAACAACATGACATAGGATTTAAAAACAAATTAATAAAATCTTGGGGCTCAGTCACATGTTCTTGGTGTCTGAATTTCTCAGCTTGGTTCAAATATCAAAAATGCAGATCTGGATCCTTACATTTTACATATGAATATTTCTAAAGCATTAGACACATGCTGTTTACTTACATATCACAATAAATATAGGAAAGCTTTACACTGAAAGTAAATTCAAATACAGAGCCTTAAATAATCAAATGTTTTAAATCACTGATTAATAACTAAAATCTATTAAAAGATATGGTTTCAGCATATTTTGCACAGAAAATGTCTTTTAGTCAAACTCTAGTTTCTCTCTTTCTATCTGGTCCATGTGTAATTCATGAACCTTTAAACATTATGAGATTATAGATAGCTAAAATGACACTTTTACTTTCACTTAGCAGCCTGAGTAATTGGTAGGCTCCAAGCATTTTAAATACTAAAGTAATCATTGCTTTGAATTCATCTTGTGATGTCATAGCAGCTGACAATTGACATAATAAATTTCAAGAATATGAAAGCTTGAAAATAATCTTAGAAATATTTCTGTTGAGGATTTCTTGGCTGGGCGAGGGCATGTGAGCAATCCAGCCGTTAGGTGGGAACGAAGCATAAGTTTACAAAGTGCTGGAGCAGACAAGGACGCTGTGTCCTTGTACGCTGGGAAAAAGGAAGATAAGAAGAGCCTGACAAACAATCCCTGGATGCCGAAGAATGAGATAAGTAACTGCTGGACACCTCGTGAAGAAGCTTGCACAGCCAATAGAGGATAAGATAGCGCCGCGTGAACCGGGGTATTGGACCAATTAGAGTATTGTATAAGGCGCGTGCACAAGCACATAAGGTATATAACTGTGCTAAAAGTTGTAGTAAATGGACTTCACTTGATCACATTGGTCTGTGCGTGATTTCCCCTGTGGATCCTCCGCAACATTTGGCGCCCGAACAGGTGTAGACATTCGTCTGATCACCCCGTGGGACTCGGCACAGGGTCCACCATACCCTGGGCCACAGAGCACTGACACCAATATGAGGATGCTGCAAATGGCGTTTATTCAACTGCGTCACGCCCTTATATACTGTCTGTCGGTCATCCCGCCTCCCTTAACCCTTCTCTTTCCGTACATCGCGAGATCTTCCGAGCGCCAATCCCTACAAACAGGGACCCTCAGATCAGCACTTTATCGTCTCTATGGGAATTTCTGGTGCAGCTGAACTGATGAGGAAGTGGAGGAGCCGGCCGAGAGTGTTCCCGCTGCCCCGGCAGGATGGCAGAAGCTTCAGCCAAGCTGGGAAGCACGACATGAGCTTCAGCTGAGCTGGGACGCGCGTAAGTTTGAATCTCGCCCTGAGCCGGGAAAACGAGGAGACGCGCTTAAGCTTGAATCTCGCCCTGATTAGGTGAGTGGTCGGAGAAGGAGATGGGGTTGGACAAAAGGCAGGAAGCAGTCCTAAAGCTCCTTCGTAATTTTCTCTCTGAGAGAGGACTGAAATTCGATAAATCTGTGTTAAAGGGGTTACTTTTATGGGCCTGGGAGAAAGAACTTATTCCGAGTATGAACGTCGCATTTGAAGTAGTGACCTGGGATAATATAGGCAAGGCACTGTGGGACGCTGCTAACTAGAAGGGGGGTAAGGTGAAGGAGATGAAAAAATACGCAGCGCTCGGGAAAGTAATTCGAGACATGCTGGAGACAATGAGGGCGGACTGGCAGGCAGCCCTCACTGTCTGCGCGGCGGTGACCCCCTCTGCTGCCTCCACAGCTGCCGCGTCAGCCCACCCCGCTGGAGTTGGGGGGACATTCTCTACACAACTATCTCCACCCCCCCGACATCCATTTCCGTTAACGCTGAGACGCCTGCACAGACACAGCCTTTGCCTATACCCAGCCAGGCCGTTGGTTCAGAAAAAATTCCCCCGTCTGTTACTCCACAAGAAACAGGGGAATTAGGGGGGGCCGATTGTCACCCAACAGATACGAACCCAACAGATTCGGGGGTGACTAATGCGGATAAACAGGTTGCGGGGGTAAGGGAACCATCTCCATCGGGTAGTGCGATGGAAGAGCTAAGGGAGGTGGTGAACCAATTACAAAAACTGACAGTACAGTCGGAAGAGCTCCTAAGGGAGGGGGTGCACCAATTACAAAAAAATGGCAGTATGGTCGGGAGAGCCAGAAGTGAGGGAGAAAGGGTCCTCCCGAAAGGATGAACCGAGAAGGCAAGAGAATGAAGATTCTGGCCGCGTACCAGTCCCGCTCCCTCTTCCCCCCTTCTCGCCACCCCCTCCGGCTCCTTCCTCCTCCCCTCCCCTCCCTCCCCCTCCCTCCTCCCCTCCCTTTCCGCCCCCCCCTCTGCCCCCTTGCAGCGGCGCGTGTCAGCCGGCCATGGAGCGGCCGCCGCCAGCCGCGGCCGCGGCCGGCCCCCGGGCAGAACCGTCCGCGCCCCCGCCCCCGCCCGTTCATCCATCCCGCTACTCGGGGACAGAGACGGTGACATCAACCGCGCCCGCGAAAGACGCGGAGCCGCTTGTAATAGCCGCTGCAGAAGAAAGGCAGAGACATTGGAGGGGAGTAATAAAAGATGCCATTATAGAAGGGACTATGCTCCAAGCATTCCCAGTTATTGCATCAAATGGACAGAAAAAATGGGAGGCGTTTGACTGGAAGGTCATTGAAAAGTTAAAGAATGCTGTGAGTCAGTACGGAATCAAATCTGCGTTAACTCACCAAATACTGCAATTCATTTTTTCTGCTGATACGCTGATACCTCAAGATATTAAACAGCTAGCACAGTTGGTTTTGACACCCGCCCGAATGTTAGTGTTTTTCTGGCAGTGGGAGAAGCTCTGTGATAGGGAACAAGCAACATCACGACAACAAACAGATCCCTTATGGGGAGTAACCACGCAGATGCCGATGGGTACTGGACCCTTCGCATCAGGGAACGCTCAGTTACAATGTATCACTGAGGTTCATCATCTATCACAGATCTTGGCGTATCAAGCTTTTCTTACCATACCAGACAATATGCGCAGCCATGCTTTTACCCAGGTGAAACAGGAGAATACAATTTATGACCACCCTGACATGAACGAGGGCATGAAAGAAAACATGTTCAAAATACTCGCTTTTGAAAATGCTACTGAAAAGACACGCAAAGCATTGTGTAATTTGCCGAAAAATGCAGACGTCGTTGATATGATAGAATACATGGATCGATCAGTGGACTCACAGAAAGTAGCCTATGCTGCCACAGCTCTCCAAGGAGCTACAAAGAAACACAAGGCCAGTAAGACACCCTTGGTCAAGTGTTTTAACTGTGGCAAATGTGGTCACATTAGGAGCAAATGTACAGTTACTGCTAACACTAAGTGCTGCAACAAGTGTAAGAAAGATAACCATACCACCAAGAACACAGGAAGAAGGGAAAATTCACACAACCGCAAAGGCCCCTCACGCAGCGACACAAATGCAAGGGGCTTGGGCTGCCAGCCCTCAGGCAGCCTCGCAACCACCAGATCCGCCACTGCAGGAAGCTTCGGAGTGGATGTGGAAACCGCAGTACACATTCAACATAAAGGGACCATTGGGGTTTGGACTTAGTGCATTTTTAATGGGGCAATCTTCAACAGCTCTAGAAGGAATTCTGGTAGTCCCAGGGCTTATTGATGCAGATTATTGTGGGACTGTGAAAAATTATGATTCATGATTTAATCCCTCCTGTTTCTATTCCTAAAGGTACCAGAATAGCACAATTAGTTCCATTCAGGTCGTGTGTTCCGAACCCAGGTGAAGTACAACGTGGAGATGGTGGATTCGGCTCCACAGGGAAACTGCAGGTATACTTTGCCATGGACACAACAAGAGGTAAACCAGAACAGGTAGTGCAATTGGAAGGGCCTGATGGAGTTATCGTCAAGAAACCAATGAAAATCAATGCAGGAGCTGATGTTACGATTATTTCACGATGCATTTGGCCTCCATCATGGCCATTGATCAATCCAAACTTTGGTATTGCAGGGATAGGGGGCACACAGGGCACCTTAGTAATTCAGCTACCAATTACCCATTTGTGTTCCCTGACGGTGAACACATTACGATGCGTCCGTATATCATGACTACCCCAACTGAATTGTTTGGCCTCATAGGCCATGATTTATTGAGCCAAATGAAGGCAATGTTAGTGACCCATCCTTTTTAGGAGCGGTCACTGAGGGGCAGCCAATCCTGAAAATTAGCTGGAAAACAGATGAGCCTGTTTGGATTGATCAGTAGCTGCTAAATTCTGAAAGGCTGCTAAAAATACAAGAGTTAGTTGAGGACCAATTGAGAGCGGGACATGTTGTTCCTTCTACTAGTCCATGGAATACATCAATATTTACCATTCCCAAGAAAAGTGGGAAATGGAGACTGTTACATGATCTCAGAGCTATGAATGCGGTGATGCACATTATGGGAGCCCTGCAGCCAGGTTTGCCGTCTCCAGTTATGCTTCCAGAAGAATGGGATTTGTTAGTTATAGATCTAAAAGATTGCACCCAGATGGCGCTGAACGGTTCGCCTTTTCGGTACCATCAATTAACAAGGCAGAACCCTATAAGAGATACCATTGGGTCGTGTTACCGCAATGAACGCGCAATTCCCCCACGATGTGTCAGGTGTATGTGGCCTGGGCATTAAAGCCTGTAAGAAAGCAGTTTCCTCAGTCAATTATTTGTCATTATATGGATGACATTTTGATAGCAGGAAGGTGTTGGAGCGGCGGAGGAATGCACATAAGTCGACCCAATATGAGTGATAGAAGTGATTCAACTTTATTTGCACGGATAGCTCATATTTATACAGTTTGCGATAATTATGCCTACTAGTCCTAATGATTGGTACATTGCTAATGTTTATTCATTACTAAAACACACCCACTTGTGATTTGCAGCTATGCGTGTTCAGTAACTTTCTCATGGGAACTTCTTCAAAAGTTACTTATGAAACTATGCCAAGGTCACACCGTCACTGTCTTTCTCCTGATATCAGCGAGACCAGCTGTTGTTTTTCTCCTGATATCAGCATGGCCAGCAGTCTTCGGCCGAGGCCTAGTCTTGCTGCCCACGCTGACATTCCTTCACACACAACTCTGCTCGCACAACTTTTTCATAGACCCATGTCCTTTCTCATCAAGCCAATTCCCAACAGGAAGGAACTTGCCACAGGATGAAATTTAACTCAATTGCAGGACATCTTAAGCCATCGCAGAGTAATAATCACTCCTGAAAAGGTGCAAAAGGCAGCACCTTGGAAGTATTTGGGGTGGCACATAGATGCTAGCAATGTTAAACCTCAGAAGGTTCAAATAACATGAGAAATTTCAACGGTACATGATGTCCAGAAGCTTGTGGGAGATATCCAGTGGGTGCGGGATCTTTGCGGTATCACTAATGACGATATGGCCCCTCTGGTAGAACTCTTGGGTACGAGCGCACGTGCAGATGAGAAAGGGGAAATGACAGAGCTGACCAATGGGTTGCAGCGGCATGGGAGCCTCCTCCAGGGAATCGTTTTCAACAAAGCACGGCAATCACATGCGTTCTTGCACCAACCCGCTAGGATGTTAACAAAGCAATTTGACTTACCACTTACTGAAGCCCAAGGTATCTTTAAAGCATGCCCTGATTGTCAAAAGGAGGGGCTGGGCTTGGGCTGTGGGGTTAACTGACAAGGTCTTTTGCCATTGCAGTTGTGGCAAATGGATGTCACCCATGTCACGTGGTTTGGTGCAAAGCGTTCTGTGCATGTGTGTATTGATACCTATCCTGCTGCCATGTGGGCCACGGCACGAACTGGAGAAAAGGCCTTACATATTGAATGACATCTTCACGCTTCTTTTGCAGTGCTGGGTGTGCCTAAAGAAATTAAGATGGACAACGGCCCAGCCTATGGTTCTACACGATTTGCTCGATTTTGTAATTTGTGGGGAGTTCACCATGGTACCGGTATTCCACGTCTTCCCACAGGACAGGCTATTGTCGAATGGGCCAGCCAAACCCTAAAGAACATGCTGCAAAAACAAAAGGGGGGAACCCAGGGCTTACTCCCAGAGGAACGATTGGCCAAAGCCTTATTTGTGCTAAATTATCTTAGATTGACAGGTGATCACAAAGACCCACCAATGGTAGTGCATCATGTTCTTTTACAGGCAGAAAGGATGCAGCAAAGTACAGGAATCATGGTAATGTATAAGGACCCAGAATCCGGGAAAAGGTGCGGATCAGCAGAAGTAAAACTTACTGGGAGATCCCGGCTAAGTGGGTCAAGCCATGGCTTCGCACTGATGCTGGACCCGGAATTGTCCCAATGGCAACTGTCAGGGCACCGGTGGGTGCTGGAGCCACTGATCCGACAGATTCTGACTAATAGAGTATTACACTTTAGAGGACTAGTGGACACTGAGTCCTTCAGAGAGGTTTTTAGAACAGCGTGCCTTATTGTATATAGAACTTGCTTTTGGTAAAAAATGTGTTAAGCATAATTTGATTAAACATAGTGTGATTACGGGAAGACAGTGTGGGGTAAATGTAAAGTTAGTTAAAGCCAAAATCAGGGGTAAGGTCTATTTTCATTAATAACCTGGGAACGAGTTTGATTGTGTTTCCACTGATACAGGCCCACGACGGACTCCTGTTCGATTTGCACGACCATCATCATCTGGAGCATCATAGATGATGTGGCAATATGAATACTACCTCAGCCAAAAACTAATGTATAGGTCACCTTGGCTAACATAACAGGTCAAGATTCTCTGTGCATCGCAACTGTATCGTAAAGCCCATGAACCAATAGACAAGATGGCTATGACTCGTGCAGCGCGCCTGGCCAGCGAGCGTATGCGTCATAGATTGCAACCGAGGCGGACGTTTGGCACCCGCTGGCCACGTGTGCTAAAACCCGTTCCTCTGCAAATGTATAAATACCGGGATTTTCTGAAGAGCATTGGGCTGGTGTACGGTGAGGCCATCGTTGCCTCTGTGGGGACGCCCACGGAAAGCTGGCACCTACCGATTGCTGGGCTGAGTTCGTGGAGCAAGATGGCACAAGAATGTAGGGATGGTTCATCTTCCTCATAGTCCTCATGGTCTGGGTCACTAGGGGTAACGGGTTGGCTCAAAGAATTATGGGCATTATTGTAGTTATTGTGATTTTAGCTATTGTAATAATTTTACCTTGTTCAGCTTGTTAAGAAAAAATGGCATCCCAAGTTATTACGCAAGCCTAGATTGCTCAAAAACAAAAAGGGGGAATTGTTGAGGATTTCTTGGCTGGACGAGGGCATGTGAGCAATCCAGCCGTTAGGTGGGAACGAAGCATAAGTTTACAAAGTGCTGGAGCAGACAAGGACGCTGTGTCCTTGTACGCTGGGAAAAAGGAAGATAAGAAGAGCCTGACAAACAACTCCTGGATGCCGAAGAATGAGATAAGTAACTGCTGGACACCTCGTGAAGAAGCTTGCACAGCCAATAGAGGATAAGATAGTGTCGCGTGAACCGGGGTATTGGACCAATTAGAGTATTGTATAAGGCGCGTGCACAAGCACATAAGGTATATAACTGTGCTAAAAGTTGTAGTAAATGGACTTCACTTGATCACATTGGTCTGTGCGTGATTTCCCCTGTGGATCCTCCGCAACATATTTCTTATTTTTAATACATAACAATTAAATTATCTATAACTAGCAGTATAATCTGATGTTATCTTTAATGAAATGCTCTTTAAATGTATGATATACTGTTATTGGTTTTCTACTTCTGGGCAAGAAGAGAATTCATTAAATTTTTTTTGTGTGTTTTCCTCAAAGTCAGAAAGAAATGTATAGACAAAAATATCAAATATATTTAATATTTTGAGTAACAGTGGAAGTTTGGTGATGAAAATTAAAAATATGACTTTCAGTGTAGGAAACTGCAGGAACTGTATCATCTTCTGCTCAGGAGTTGCTCTGGAAGTCAGTCACAGCCAAGTAACAAACCACTACAGCTTGTATCAACTATAATTTAACATAGGAGCTACCTGTAAACTACATCAAACCCCAGCTGGCAACTTATTTCCTAGGAGAGGCTGGGGGACCTGTAGTCCCCCGACAACCAGTGCATGGTGCAGATCCCGGTCCCGCAGTTCAGAAATGTCCACTTGGCCTTGCAGCCTTCCTTGAAGACTTAGGTCAGATCCATCCCAAGCTACGCAATTTCTGGAATAAAAGCCCATGATTTGGAGTATTGCAAATCAGTTCTTTCCTCTGGTTAGTGTGATTTGAACAGATTTAATATCTGTATGGGAAGGAGAAGACATCCATCAAAATGATATGTAATTTTTGAAGAGCAAAAATTGAATATTGCACTTGATGCTTCCTAAATAACGTGGGGAAAGCTGTTGTCAGTTAGAAGGACATCAGCAAGATAGGAATTATGGCAAAGTTAATTTTTTGGCTTAATGAAATAACCCTTCAAGATCTGATATTTTTATTTATATCCCATACATAGGTAACAAATTTCAGTATAAAGCTAGTGACTACAGAGATGAGCACAGAGAAAGTTTATGTAACATTGCATTTCTATGGCACCTATCCTTATTATTTCATCTTCATTATCTCCTTTAATAATAATAAGAAAATAAATGCTGTATTTACCACTGTGCTTGCCAAGACGCACAATCTTGCAATACTTCCACAATCACCACCATGTAGATGATAGTATGTATGATCTTTGGGCACATCTGCAATTCAGTTTCTTTACCCAGAGATTATCCTCCATAAGAAACAGGATATGTACTGAATACCAACACATTGGGATGGGAGGAAAGAAGTCCCATTGTCCTTCTCAATAAATCTTTAATTATTTTAGGGAAAAGATAGTAGCTTAAAAAAGAAAGAGTGAAAGAGGTTGCTTTCCCTAGCCACACAACCACATAGAGGCATAGATTGTATGCAAAAGCAGTAATTAAGACACTTCTGAGATCCATCTGCTGTTCCAGGTCAGTGTTCTCTCCTGTTGGTCGTTTAGGTGAATGTCAGAAACAGCACTGAGGAAGGGTTTTGTTTGGCTTGGGGTTTTTTTGGAAGGCAGGCAGAAATGAGGATGGACTGCTTTGACTCCAGTAGTCTTTCCCCAAAAGACAGTCCATGGCTCATAAAGCCTCAGTTTTCTCTTTCCCCTCCAAAATCAGATACCTTCTTGATCTTTCTATTGACAGTTCACGTCTCCTTTCTGGCTTTTGTGAATTTGTATACTAGGGCAGGAGTTCTATATGGTTACAAAGAATCTAAAAAGTGGTAAAATATTTAGGACTGCAACGTCAAAAACCTTGGTAATGCAATGCAACTAGCATACCGTTGACAGTACATAAGTAGCAATGGTAAAAGCTGATCAGATCTAATAATTGTTTCAAGATAAACCTGTGTGAACAACAGAACATACATTAATATGAAATTATATTTATATTACAGTAGCACCAAACATTCACAAGGAAGACTGGCACACTACTGCTTTGGACACACCATGATCAATGATAACAGAAAGCACTTTCTTGGGAAATAGCATGTTCTATCTCAGAGGAAATATCCTTTACTCATTTATTGCATATGTAAGGACAAAGCTGAATCAAACAGTTAAGATTTTGAAGCTGCATTACAGTAAGTAATGTAACTGTTGATTATGCTGTGTTCATAGCCTAGATTTTAAGCTGAAAAACTAAGGTTGATATTCTTCATATCTAAGTCTACCCATCCAAACATGAGACATCTCTCTAAACTAGCTAACACCCTCTGCACTCAATGGAAAAAAAAAACCTTCACAGAATAATTCAAACTATCCCTAGGACAGGTGGGATAAATCTTGCTGGGGATCTCTCTGTATATATTTATTAACTGTAGGACAAACCTAGACAACTAGCTTTGGTGGAAAAGTTTTTTCTTTTAATGTTTGTTGTGGTTTAAGCCCAGCCGGTAACCCTGGCTTTGGTGGGAAGAGGAGAAAATATAAAGAAAAGCTTGTTGGTCAAGACATGGACAGGGAGGGATCACTCACCACTTATGGTCATGGGCAAAAGACAGGGTCAGCTTGGGGAAGAAACAAAATCAATTTAATTTACTACCAATCAAATCAAAACAAGGATACTGAGAAGTAAAACCAAACCTTAGAACACCTTCCCCCCACCCCTCCTTCCTTCCCTGCTCAACTCCTCTCCCAGTTCTCTCTCCACCTTCTCCCCCTGGCAGCACAGGGGAACAGGGGATGGCAGTTGGGGTTGGTTCCTCACACCTTGTCTCTGCTGCTCCTTCCTCCTCAGGGGGAGGACTCCTTGCTCTTCCCCTGCTCCAGCATGGGGTCCCTCCCACGGGAGACAGTCCTTCACAAACTTCTCCAACATGAGTCCTTCCCACGGGCTGCAGTCCTTCATGAACTTCCCTGGTGTGGGTCTTTTCCACGGGCCGATCTTCAGGCACAAACTGCTCCAGCACAGGCTTTCCCATGGAGTCACGGTCATCTTCAGGGGCATCTGCCTGCTCTGGTGTGGGGTCCTCTCTCCCCGGGCTGCAGGTGGGCATCTGCTCCCCCTCTCCCCTCCGTGGGCTGGGGGGGGACAGCCTGCCGCCTCACCACGGGCTGCAGGGGCATCCCCTCCTCCCCCTCCTTCTTCCCTGCCCTCGGTATCCACAGAGGGGTTCCTCTCACATTCCAATCTCCCCCCCTACTGCAGGTTCCCCTTCTGAAATCTGTTCTCCCAGAGGCGCCACCACCGTGACTGATTGGGTCGGCCTGGGCCAGAGGCGGGTCCAACTTGGAGCCGGGGAAGCTTCTGGCAGCTTCTCACAGGAGCCACCTCTGCGGCTCCTCCCCTGCTACCAAAACCCCTGCCACACAAACCCAAAACAATGTTGTATCAACAGCTCATGCAAATACATTGCATTGTTTGAGTTTTGCTCATTAAAATATGGTGTTGGCCCAAAAGTCTGTTATTTAACTTGTAACCCAGATGAGGAAAGGTCAGATATGAAAAGAGAGGAATTCAATTTCTGAAAAATTAATTAGTGTCCATGTTCACAACAAATACTTGCCAAATGTGCAGGTGTATATCTTACTGCAAAAGCTCCATAAGCATAGTGTATAGGCTCAGGCTTTAAAACTTAGTAGCTGTAGTAGTGAAAGCTAAAGATGCCAGAACAATTAAATGAGATATGGTAAATATTCATGCTCACAGAGACACTTCAAGGAAGTAAATCTAAGCTTATTTTGCTGAAGGTAAAAATGTTTCTGAGACATCTAGTTGTATGAGATCTCAAATAATAGTTGTGCTTACACAGTGCCTATAAAACACAAGAACCTGGAAGTATAAACTTTTCACAGAAATTCATTAAACTACCAATGAAATGAAAATTATAATCCTGAAATGCATATTCAGAATTCTTTTAGTCTACCTAAAAGGATTGCAATGAGGATTTCTCTTCATCTGGTATTTAAAGATTGTTTTATTCCACATGTTTCTCTTAAGTTTGATAATGGACTATATAGGAAGCAGATCTGGGAAATATGTACCCAGCACACAAGTGCCAAGCAGTGATCATGATACAAGAATGATTAAGTTGCAATCCTACATAAATCATTGTAGTGACAAAAACTCCCATAACAAGTCTATAAACAGGTCAAGTTCTCTACTACAGAAGAGGTTTTACATTCTCTAAAACAAATGAACAAAGAATTCCATATGGATAATTACCATAAGGCTGGCTGGAGTTTATGCAAAATAAATTACTCAAACATTCCTGTCACTTCATCAGATGAAGGGAAATATGAAAATGGAATTAATCATAAAGATAATTCTATCACATAATCTAAGAACAAAAATACGAAATTATTTTTAATTTCTAATTGTTTTGTTGACTGTTTTAATTGCTAAGGAATTCAGAGATCAGCAAGATAGCTTCTGCAGAAGCAAGAGTGTGCTATCTCATGAACTACAACAGCAAATTGAAGTGTTGTTTCCCAAGTTTCACATGTAGCTAAAATGACTCATCATATTAAGGTTTTCTATATTGGCATAGGTGCATTCATTCTTTCTATAATTAAGGAAACAATTAAAGAGTTGATTGAAAAGGATATATTTGTTTCCTGTTGTGATGGGTTAACCCTGGCTGAACACCAGGTGCCCACCAAAGCCGTTCTATCACTCCCCCATCCTCAGCTGGACAGGGGAGAGAAAATATAACAAAAGGCTCGCGGGTCGAGATAAGGACAGGAGAGATCATTCACTATTACCGTCACGGGCAAAACAGACTCAATTTGCAAAACATACTCAATTTATTACAAATCAACCAGAGCAAGGTAATGAGAAGTAAAATGAAATCTCAGAACACCTTCCCACCACCCCTCCCTTCTTCCCGGGCACAACTACCCTCCCGGATTTCACCACCAAGCCCCCCCAGCGGCACAGGGGGACAGGGATGGGGTTTATGGTCATCACACGTTATTTTCTGCCGCTTCACCTCCTCAGGACGAGGGCTCATCACACTCTTCCCCTGCTCCAGCGTGGGGTCCCACCCACGGGAGACAGTCCTCCACGAACTCCTCCAACGTGGGCCATTCCCACGGGCTGCAGTTCTTCACGAACTGCTCCAGCATGGGTCCATTCCACGGTGTGCAGTCCTTCAGGAGCACACTGCTCCAGCGCGGGTCCCCCACGGGGTCACAAGTCCTGCCAGAAAACCTGCTCCGTGGGCTCCTCTCTCCACAGATCCGCAGGTCCTGCCAGGAACCTGCTCCAGCGCGGGGTTCCCACGGGGTCACAGCCTCCTTCGGGAACCCACCTGCTCCGGCGTGGGGTCCTCCACGGGCTACAGGTGGATATCTGCTCCCCCGTGGACCTCCCTGGACTGCAGGGGGACAGCCTGCCTCACCAGGGTCTTCACCACGGGCTGCAGGGGAATCTTCGCTCCGGCGCCTGGAGCATCTCCTCCCCCTCCTTCTTCACTGACCTTGGTGTCCGCAGGCTTGTTTCTCTTACATGTTCTCACTCCTCACTCCGGCGGCTGTTTCTCCGTCCCAACTTTTTTCCTTCTTAAAAATGTTATCACAGAGGCGTTACCACTATCACTGATTGGCTCGGCCTTGGCCGGCGGCGGGTCCGTCTCAGAGCCGACTAATATGGGCTCGCTCTCTCTCGAACACAGGGGAAGCTTCCAGCAGTTTCTTACAGAAGCTACCCCTGTAACCCCCCCCTGCTACCAAAACCTTGCCAAACAAAACCAATACACCTGTCATCACTGATGCTTGAAACCATGGAAATATAAAAGTATTGGTGAAAGCCATTTGTTACTACAGAGCCAAAAGGGCAATAATCCATTTTTACTTCATTATTTCAAAGACATGAAACTGCATTAAAAATATTTGCAAATGTAAAATGTATACTACAATTTAAAAGTTTGAACTTTAACTATATATAATAATTTGAAAATTATAATGGCAACTTTAGGAGATAGCACTGTCTCTACAAATTAATGGAAAATGAGAATGACTTCCTGCTAATTGTTCAATTATGTCATTCTTACCATTTCAAATATTACAGTTATTTTAATTTAAATTACATTTTTTCATCTGTCAAGAGAGTTTCAGAGTCAGAGAAGGTATATCATTATGTCAACCTGTCGTGGTTTAACCCCAGCCAGCAACTAAGCACCACGCAGCTGCTCACTCACTCCCCCCCATCCAGTGGGATGAGGGAGAAAATCGGGAAAAGAAGTAAAACTTGTGGGTTGAGATAGGAACGGTTTAATAGAACAGAAAAGAAGAAACTAATCATGATAATGATAACACTAATAAAATGACAGCAGTAATGATAAAAGGATTGGAATGTACAAATGATGCGCAGGGCAATTGCTCACCACCCGCCGACCGACACCCAGCTAGTCCCTGAGTGGTGATTCCCCCCGCCCCCACTCCCCCCAGTTTCTATACTAGATGTGACATCACATGGTATGGAATATCCTGTTGGCCACTTTGGGTCAGCTGCCCTGGCTGTGTCCTGTGCCAACTTCTTGTGCCCCTCCAGCTTTCTCGCTGGCTGGGCATGAGAAGCTGAAAAATCCTTGACTTTAATCTAAACACTACTAAGCAACAACTGAACACATCAGTGTTATCAACATTCTTGTCATACTGAACTCAAAACATAGCACTGTACCAGCTACTAGGAAGACAGTTAACTCTATCCCAGCTGAAACCAGGACACAACCTTAAATACATGAAAATTCTGAGGTATAGCCCCCAAAACTTATTGATCTCTATATCTTTGATTAAAAGAAACCAGAGGAACAAAATTTAAAATGTTTTCCAACATATTAAAAGTTACCTTAGTATTTTAGCTGCATATTGGCTTGTTGAAATATCTTAATTCTTTAAGGGTGAATGCAAAGGCACTTCTCATGGCTGAATATTGTATCTCTCTCAGTAAAAAGGGGGTTTTATGATACAATCTTAAAATTAGAATAGTCTGATCTGGCATGTGATTAATTTTATAACATAATGAATTTTGCTGAAGGGTAAATTATTGATGACACTATCCTTAGTCATAAATGTAATTCTATTCCAAAAATATATCACAGCAAAGCTGAAAAGGGGAAAGACATTTGTTTTATTTATTACCTCTCATATACTTTCAAACTATTTTCCAGCAAACAAATTATTGGAGGCCAATTCTACCACTTCATCTAAAAGAATCTGGACTTTCCATAAAACAATAACATTAGTGAAGGCTTGAAACATGACAAAAATCTGAGGAATTTTAAGAGGAACATAATGTATTGTTAAATTCCATGGAGTGTTTGATCTTGCTTCCACCACTGAGTATGAATGTGTTATGATCCCCTTGTAGTTCTCAAAGTTTCTTAAAACTTACAGGATATGTTATGTACATTCCTGACTCAGCTGTATCAAGAAAATAGGTATTTTCCTTTTGCAGGAATGCTAGGATAGATTAGAGACACCTGCCGAATACCAATTTGGTTGTGAATTTCCAAATAAATTTAGTTTTAATTCAACATGCAAATGATTTCATTAATTCATTTCTAAAAGCAAGAATTTAAATATATAGAAACTGTTCCATACAATTCAAAATAGCCAACTGTGGAATCTCACAGCTGGATTGTACATTCAAAGACGATAGAAATGTATGTTTGGAGTAGAAATACATGAAGTTTCGCTAGTACCCCCTTTAAAGTATTGTGCCCGGTTTTTATGTGTTGTCTTTCTGATGAAAGAGAAAAGATGGCTGT
Source organism: Astur gentilis (assembly GCF_929443795.1). Taxonomy (NCBI): domain Eukaryota; kingdom Metazoa; phylum Chordata; class Aves; order Accipitriformes; family Accipitridae; genus Astur; species Astur gentilis. The sequence goes on along the minus strand of NC_064918.1, from coordinate 17,229,968 downwards.
TTTGTACTTTTCTATCTCCCATTCACAATCTGCATGAAAAACATCAAAAGATGATTAATAATCATTAGATTTTAAAATCAATAATTAATTACTTTATTTGTCTTTTGGTGTCAGCATGATCGGTGATCCTGACTACTGACCCATGGGCTGGGCACCTATTTTTTGCTGCTTCTTTGTGAAAAATGAGATGCTCAGGTAGCAACCTTACTCCAATATCAATTACTTGAAGTTTTGCGGTAAAATAGCGAGAGCTGGCAACAATGTAGTACAAACACAGCATGAGATTTTATAAAAGATGAATCTTGATGGGAAAAGATATGAGAGTAGTGAAAGATGTCCCAAAGGACAAAAAAAGAATGTTTTTCTGCATTTTTTTTCCAAATGTGGAGTGAAATCCTAAAGTATTTGTTTCTAAAATCTCTGCTATAAACTCTCCTTTCCCTATAATCTTGTCAGCTCTGGGGCAACAGAATCTCTAAGGTCAGCCTTGCTGTTAAATACGCTTATATTTCTCCTCCATTTCATGGCAGTAGAAAGGAATGGATGATTTATTTTTAGTTAGTTACTCAACCCTACACAAGGAACTCAGTGACTTTTTTTTTTTAAACTGATAGGATTACCAGCAATAGCACTGCTCACAATAGTATTAACTACATCTATAAACCTCAGCACCACTTCTCTTGGCTCAGTCACAGTCATATGTTCTTCAATTTTTCTTTCTGATATTTCAGGCTCTTTTTTCCATAACATGTTGAGCAATGTGCAAGATAAACTGACATTTGTTATGAAACCAGTACAGCATGCATGGGTGAATTAGTTATATTATCAATCAGTATAAATGACAAAAAAGTTTTCTGATCCATAACATATGTTTGGGTGAGAAGAAGAGAGAGATGCAAGAGAAAGCAGTAATGACATGATACTGTTATTCTGTCTTAAAACAGATGTTTCTTTTAATAAATGAAGAATAGTAATAACAGCAACAACAAGTTGTTTAGTGCTCAGTATTCTTTTGTTTTTTAAAAACCAAGGTTGGTTTCTTAGGGAAATTAAAATATTTTAAGGGAGGAGTCTCTTCTCCATTCCCAGACTGAGCAATTTCAATTTTGACATCCCTTACCTTAAATGGAGTTTACCTGCTTAAATTTGCCCTGCACTGATCAAAGAATTGATACTACAGTATTCATATCAGAAGTCTCTCTCTTTCCACAAATCAATCTTCAAACACAAAATAAAAATCTGTAAAACCAGAAACAATATTAAAGTAGAACCTAGAAAATAATGTGGTAGATGCTTTAAGCGATGTTACATAAAGATGCCATTAAAATGTTTTGTGAATATACAGATGATTTTTAACATGCAGTTGTCTAAAATAATATTCCATAAAAAAGAAATAGAAAGTAAGCTTTATTGTCTATGGAAATCATTCTTTAAAAGGTTCTTTCAATTACAATATATCAAAGCATGTCTGTAAATGCTGACTGCAGCAGTAAGTTCATTTTACAGCCAACATATAAGAGCTGGAAGTGTTGATCCCAGGCAGCTGAGACCCAGGCAGCTGAGAATGGCAACACCATTTGTTAAATCATCAAGCAGGCAGCTTTGTGCTTTCTCTCTTCTTGTCTTGCAGATTTGCAGGAAGGTTTACATAAACAGTCTGGAAACAGTTTCATTATTATTCCTCAAACCTCTCCTTAAAATGGCCTTTTGCTATAATGCCTCCATGGGGCATGATGAAAATCAAACTCCCATTCTGTGGGACTGCCCTGGCCACTGGGCTGCTGCCTAGGGGGGTGCACGGCATGGGGCCATGGCACCTTCCCTCTTCACATCAGATGGGTCATACCTCACAGCAGACTCTCCATCTCCAGAGGGAGGGCAGACTGGCTAGCTTGGATGGAAAGGTAGGTGCCTCGGTTAAAGAGGTGCAACATTCCATCCCCTAACCCTGCCTCTGTTCCTCTGCTCTGCCCCATCCGTGTCCTTGTGCCATCTTCTGTTTTCTGCTTGAGCTACAAGTCACTTCTGACAGATTTTTCTCTTCAGGATCCTGCATGCTTGGACCTTAGGTACTGTTCTTCTACACTCTAGTAGTGTTGCAAATGAGTATTACAGAGGTGTCCTCTTGGCTTTGCTATTGCTATGAGAAGGGATCTCTCCTAAAGCAGCACCCTGTGTTCATTGGGAGCCCATTCACCCCTGCCAGTGCTGGGGCCCGAGCTCATCGCACTGGTGGAGCCACGGCCGTGGCACCGAGGTAGGCAGAGGCTACACATGGAGCAAAGCATTGCAAAAGACAAGGAAGGTGTTGTTTCACTGGGGGCAGAGGCTTTCAGTGGGTTAGTTCTTGGGGTTGCTTGTTATTGGCAGATTCATAGAGTCTGCATGGGATTCCTGACATTTCTTCATTTTCTTCCACCAGGTTTGAGGTTTAAGTAAATAAATAAACTATAAATGACAAAGGGAAAGCCCAGGAGAGAGTTCATCTATCATGATGCAAATCCAGAATGCTTTTGACTCCAACTATGTTCCATTTATATTAACAAATGAAAATACAAATCCATATTTGTGCAAAAAAATACTAAAGAGCTGCTCTGTCAGAAAATTATTCTCATAACCATCATTGTTTATATTATATTCTTTCTCTACATAATTTACAACATAATCTCTGCAGAATGCTTCCTGTATGAGGTAAAGTATTTATTTTTTAATTATTTTTATGACACCAATGAAAGGAAAAAAGTAATGTACATAGCTGTTATCAGGTATTATTCCATTGCCTTCCAGTCTCATTGAACAGCAATACAGTCTATTCATATGTTAATTATTTATATTGAAAGACTTCATCATGTACAAACAAGAAATTTTGAATAAAGTAGGCTAAAAAATGTTATTCATATTTTGGCATCAAAATAACTGGCCTAATTTTTAGATATGAGAAATATCTCCACTATTACTGACATGAAGAGTGCAAACAAATTCTCCAGCTGGTAGATCTAAGTGCTGGACAAGGTCTAATTCTGATACAGCAGGCTAAAATCAGCTTCAGGCTCCAGTTCAGTAAAATAGCTTTTTAGTTAACTGGATAATAAAATTCCAATAATACACGTGCACCAAAGTTAGATTATATATTTTGATATTCAGTTCAGTTCAATATCCCCATGTATTTTTTTTTTCAGTGTGAGGCATATTCTTTGAATAAGTGTTGTGCTACTACACCGAAGGATTTTAAAATTAGACTTTTTGTAGCCAAGAAGACACCTGAAAAGCTTTTGTGAAATGCTTCACTATCTGGGTATTCCTGTTGAAAACATAAGCCATGAAACAGCTAGCAGCTTCCTATTTAAATTGCTGTTGTCAGACTTCAGAGTTAGTATCTGCAATGAAAAAGTGGAGACTTAGTTCATCAAGTTCACATCCCAGAACTTCTGCTTGCAGCTTTGAGGTCTATAATGCACATTTTCAGTGATTGAACCATTCTTGTGGGTTCCCATGTGGACAAGAGTTCACCCTATGTTTTTGTTTCAGGCACAGTGATAAGCAACAGGCAGTTTAGGTAACCTGCCATTTGCAGTTTTGATCTTAGAAGAGACCAATTCTTCTTGGAGGCATAATGCTTATTTACTTTAAGGTATTTTTCCTGAAAAAGAATAGCTAGCGTAGGCCAAATATGTTTAATGTTTTCTGTATTTAACATCTAGTAATTATTCTCATTAAAAAAATTATTTAAGCCAATCTGAAAGCCCTCCTCATTTTAAAATAACACTAAGCTATTTTACATAGACAACTTACAATCACATTATTTTTCAATAACTTATTTTCATTGATCAGTCTAACAGTTTGACATGTTATTTATGGGCTACTGTGATGCATCACATCCATTTCCAAGGTAAAGTAAGCAAATTTTCTGTTTATAGGATTAAAGTTGAAGGTCAAACTTTGATTCTATTTTCTATTCTACTACAGCAATATAAAGCAAGGCCTTTAGATCCCAGAACTGGCAACCAGTCATATGAGGTGCTTTTGTACTTAAAAAATTGACCACAAATCTTGAGTAAATCATAATTAATATCCAAGAGGCAGGAAACCTAGCAGATGACTGTGATAGACTTTAAGAGAAATTTATTTTGTGTTTTGAATATGCTTTTTTTTTTTTTACCTTGCAAAGAGGATTTATTTCTTTTTAATCTGTTTTAAGGAAAGAGTTTATGTCTACTGGAGTGTGAGAGCTGGGAAAGCACTAACCTTCGATGCTTATAGTGTCGTGGTATTTATCTAACTCACTGGCCCACTGCTGTTGAACTTCTACCAGTGTATATTTATCAGTGAGCCATTGGCAGGTGCAAGTGAAATTTGCCGCATCCAGAAATGTAATGTATAAACAACATTTAACCCCCTTTTTAGCAACACATTATTAAAGACTGAGTTGGGATCTTAGAGCTTCTGAAGCACTGGCGACCTTAAATTGTAAAGGATGTTGTTGTGCAATGTAATAATGAAAAGTAATTACCCAAATGCCCTCCACTCCAACCACACACAATGCCTGGCACACTCACATAGCTGAAGGGAGGACGAGGAGACGGGGGAACCATTTGTGTTAAAAGATAAATGTGTGCCAATGAGAATCTCATCCAAAATATCCCCACTAAATTATTTAACAAAGGAAGCATGAAAGGGAAGATTGTGAAGCGTATGATTTCAGTGAGCCATGGAAAGGTTGCTTAGGAGGCTTCTTGTGATGCAACACAAGGATTATTGCATTTAGATTAGAGGTACTAACATTCCTTCATCACCCAGCTTTATAAACTCATCTCTATTTTGCATGCTTTTTTTGTCTTGGAAGGATTTATGTCAAATCATTTGTTATCACATACATTGTTGTCCCAAGACTTTGCAAATCCCATCTTGCAACTGCAGCCATCCTTTTAGGTCAGGATTAGGGAATATTTTTGGAGTGGTCAAGGAAAACAGGCAGGATTCTTCCTTCATACTAGAACTCTTCTTTAGAGAGGTCTGAACCATGGTTAAAGATTTTTGCACAAGGAAGCTTTGCTATGAGCAGACTCCCTCTCCTACAAGTGTGTGAGGGGGAAAAAGCACCCATTCACACAGGACCATCCCAGTCCACAGGACTTTGCAGTGCTGGGTATGTCCAAGGACCTGTCTTGGGACTAAAAGGGAAATGGTTGAGCTAAAGAAGAAGGGGGTAGTGCAGAAAGACATAAAAATAGACCATGTTATAGCCCCATGAGGAAGGAGATGGTGCTAGAAATGAGTGAGGCTATGTGATCTTTGCTGTCCATAACTATTATTGACATAAATCTAGGGATCTCTCTAGTCCCAATACTGGAACCCCTATTAGCCCTTTTTAGATGTCCTAACATTCTCTGATAGATGAAAAGAATTGAATCGATCAAGGAGACTGAGCTACCTCCTGGGTCTTAGAGCTTTAGCTGTATCAAGGTAGGGATGAGGAAGAGCTGAAAGCATGCTAGGGAAGTCTGGCAGAGCTGACTGCCTTCAGGAGATCTAGACTGATGTGATGGGTTAACCCTGGCTGAACACCAGGTGCCCACCAAAGCCGTTCTATCACTCCCCCATCCTCAGCTGGATAGGGGAGAGAAAATATAACAAAAGGCTCACGGGTCGAGATAAGGACAGGAGAGATCATTCACTATTACCGTCACGGGCAAAACAGACTCAATTTGCAAAACATACTCAATTTATTACAAATCAACCAGAGCAAGGTAATGAGAAGTAAAATGAAATCTCAGAACACCTTCCCACCACCCCTCCCTTCTTCCCGGGCACAACTACCCTCCCGGATTTCACCACCAAGCCCCCCCAGCGGCACAGGGGGACAGGGATGGGGTTTATGGTCATCACACGTTATTTTCTGCCGCTTCACCTCCTCAGGACGAGGGCTCATCACACTCTTCCCCTGCTCCAGCGTGGGGTCCCACCCACGGGAGACAGTCCTCCATGAACTCCTCCAACGTGGGCCATTCCCACGGGCTGCAGTTCTTCACGAACTGCTCCAGCATGGGTCCATTCCACGGTGTGCAGTCCTTCAGGAGCACACTGCTCCAGCGCGGGTCCCCCACGGGGTCACAAGTCCTGCCAGAAAACCTGCTCCGTGGGCTCCTCTCTCCACAGATCCGCAGGTCCTGCCAGGAACCTGCTCCAGCGCGGGGTTCCCACGGGGTCACAGCCTCCTTCGGGAACCCACCTGCTCCGGCGTGGGGTCCTCCACGGGCTGCAGGTGGAGATCTGCTCCACCGTGGACCTCCCTGGACTGCAGGGGGACAGCCTGCCTCACCAGGGTCTTCACCACGGGCTGCAGGGGAATCTTCGCTCCGGCGCCTGGAGCATCTCCTCCCCCTCCTTCTTCACTGACCTTGGTGTCCGCAGGCTTGTTTCTCTTACATGTTCTCACTCCTCACTCCGGCGGCAGTTTCTCTCCGTCCCAACTTTTTTTCCTTCTTAAAAATGTTATCACAGAGGCGTTACCACTATCACTGATTGGCTCGGCCTTGGCCGGCGGCGGGTCCGTCTCAGAGCTGGCTAATATGGGCTCGCTCTCTCTCGAACACAGGGGAAGCTTCCAGCAGTTTCTTACAGAAGCCACCCCTGTAAACCCCCCCCGCTACCAAAACCTTGCCAAACAAAACCAATACAACTGAACGTAGAGCTCTCACACAGTCCTGGAGAGCTGGCTACTGATGGAGGATTTTGCAGCTCTGGAGCCCCAGAGTGTCCCTTTGAGCTCAGCTCTGAGCAAAAGGAGGTACATAAATGCCCCAGTCCAGGAATAGCCTCAAGAAGCACAAACTCTCTGAAACAGTTTATCTCAGAAACACAATTTGTGCCATAGCCCATACCTACAAATTGCTACATCCCTCTATGCAAATGACCTGGCTGGAATGGTGTCGCGTCCCAAAGTTGGAGTGACTCAGGTTCGTGGATTTCCTTTGTCAGAATTAAGGTGAAACGACACCAGGGGAGTTCAAACAACAACCAACATTTATTCAACCTAGCTAACTTTGTCCAAGTACACATGAATTTGTTAGTATGAACCTTGCAACATGTCACTAAGCCGCTATTTGAGAAGAGGAGGGAAGTACAGGAAAATGAAATGGAAAAAGGAACATGAAATGTACCAGAAGGAGAGCCCTCCCGTTGAGTCACGAGGTTCAGAGCAGACCCCCTTGCTTTCTGGACTCCTTCTCAAAGAGGAGCTCAGGGGCGGCTAGGTCCACTCTTAGTCTCAGACTTGGTCAACGGTTTATGTTTCAAAGGATGAGGGACTGTGGAAAAGAGAGAAGGAAAAGAGGGAGAGAGAGTGAGAGAAAGAAAGAAAGAAAGAAAGAAAGAAAGAAAGAGAGAAGAGAGGGGTTTCACCAGTCCTGGGTCCAGCGTTGGTCCAGCCAGCGTAGAGATCCAGTTCCAGAGGGCGCGCGCTGAGGATTCGTTCTCTCCTCTTTTATAGTGTGTTAGTTGATGATCTCAACATGCGCAGTTCCCACACCCGGGGTTCACTGGAATCGGTTAGTGAGCTTTGGGGAGGGGTGTTCATTGTAGAGTTGCCTCTCTTTTCCTGCTGGCATGACCACTTAAGATAGAAGCACAATCCCAACTTCCATGGGGCCTTCTTCCTCCAGGAAGGCATAAATTGTGTTCCTTCTCCTGGTCACTGAAGATAAGGAATTGGGGCTTTGGAGAAGTGTGTTCCCACCCTCCGTGGGGCCCTCTCCTCTGTCCACATTGTCCTGTTCACAAAACTCCAGCATTTTTACAGAGGTTGTTTTGTCCACCAAAGCTCTTTTAGCGGATGTTTGAGACACTGAATTTGTCAGACCGTCACAAATGGCAAGTTCACCATAAAGACAGAATGAAGATTATATCTGTTTCCTTCCCTGAGTATTTGCTGCCTTAAACAGGGGCAAATTAACACCATGTAGTGAAGCCAAAAGTGAATTTTGCAGTAAGGAAGCAGCTGGAACCCATGCAGCTCCCACCAACCACCCCGTGGATGCCTCCTGCCATCAGCTACTCACTCAGTTTAGCAAGGTTTGACCCAGAGTTTATGCAGCTTGAACAAGATGCAAAGTGGAGCCCTTGCTCTCTTTTATTCTCAGGCAGAGATATGGAGTGTCACACACAGCCTTGTCCTTACTGAATAAAATTTTGCATTCTCTTCAGCAGTTTGCTCTTTATCTCTGAGTTACAGCACTCACACCAAGTAAATTATTCCATCTTTGCATTTCTCTTTTAAAGTAGGTCTTCAACTTTGAAGTTTAGTGCAATTAAAACTAAATGCTTCTAATTAGGAACCCAGTGCCTCAGCTATTACTCAAATGAATTCTGTTGTCATGACTTAAGACTACCCACATGAGCAAGAATTTTCAGGACTGGACTCCATATTCATTAAGGAAAAAGGCTGCTTTTTTCCAAAGTTGCAAACAGCAGATGGATCACAACAGGACCCTTACACAGCATGAAGTCAAGCAAATATGTAATGATTTATAGGATCAGAATCCTCCTGAATGCATTGCTTGCACTTCACCGATTTCTGTTAACAAGGATTAAACTGTGCACAGTTTTCTTGTGTGCTGTGACTTTTGACAACAATAAAATGTTCCCTATTGCCATATGACACAGCCAAGTCCAGATGTGCTATTTTTGTTTGAGATGGTTACACTTTTTTTTTTTTTACTATGGAGATTATCTACTGAATGGTTTACTTACCACCCCTAAGCTGTCATCGTGTACTGTTTAATTTATAAAGCTGGTCCAAATCTCTGTGGAAAAAAAGTCACCAATATTTCTCAAAACTTCTTGATTTATTTTTCAGTGTCATCCAAGACATAACTTTTAATATGATTCACCTTAGCTAGCATGATGATATTTCATTTTTCTGACTGAAGATGTTCCTGAAAAAGGAGATCAAAATCTCCTTTAGCCTTCTGGATATCACATAATAAATGAGAGGGTCTGGTTTTCCTCAGTGCCTCAATAGGAAGAAGTGTTTATGTTTCAGGACCAAGCCCCCATAGAATATTTACAAAATTTGTTGTGAGGTGTTGAGCCATAAATCTGAAGTTTGAAACCTACATCAAATAGAAATGAAGACCTATAAAACACAGTGTAAAACAAAAAGTCAGAAGAAAAAAAAGTAAATATTTTTAAGAATTATTGAAATCCTTAAATGTCTTCCCCTTAAATACATACAATTTATTTTATGAAATGGACTTTGGTGCTAACATTCTAAATATTATAAATAAATTAAATATTGCAGTGTGCTAAAATAAAAAAGTCAAACATTCTAGAGTTGCTATAGATAGCCAACCAAAGCCCATTACACTCTTCCTTGAGCAAGAAAGAGAGACTTAAAACAGCATCTGCTTTACATAAGAAATTGTTATCAGAAGCTAAAACCCTAAACTGAAAGTTACTTTGAATTTCATTATGGCAAATAAATATGAATTTATTTTATTATGGGGAAAATGCCTTCCAGAAAGCTCAGGGAAAACAACCCACAGTAGGATATGATTAAAAAAAAAGAATAGCCAGATGATCATGCCATTCAATAATTAGACTATAGTTCCTTAGAAAACAGCATCACTCTCATGATCATTTCATAACACTCATTTTATCTCATCCCACGATCTGTAAAGCATACTAGGATTTTATTGCCTGATGTTTGTTGAAGCATGCATATTTACTTTTCAGTATTTTTTTATTTATTAGAATTAAGAAATTGATATTATTTAAAATTATACTGAAACAAAATGAATATACTCTTCTATTAAGCACTGTATGCAGAGGAAAACAAAGCCTTGGAGGCTGTCCTGGTTTCAGCTGGGATGGAGTTAACTGTCTTCCTAGTAGCTGGTACAGTGCTATGTTTTGAGTTCAGTATGCAAAGTATGTTGATAACACTGATGTTTTCAGTTGTTGCTCAGTAGTGTTTAGACTATAGTCAAGGATTTTTCAGCTTCTCATGCCCAGCCAGCGAGAAAGCTGGAGGGGCACAAGAAGTTGGCACAGGACACAGCCAGGGCACCTGACCCAAATTGGCCAATGGTGTATTCCATACCAATGTGACGTCCCATTTAGTATAGGAACTGGGAAGGGGGGGCAGGGAATCGCCGCTGGGGGACTAGCTGGGTGTCGGTCGGCGGGTGGTGAGCAACTGCCCTGCGCATCATTTGTACATTCCAATCCTTTTATCGCTGTTGCAATTTTATTAGTGTTATCATTATCATTATTAGTTTCTTCTTTTCTGTTCTATTAAACCATTCTTATCGCAACCCAGGAGTTTTACTTCTTTTTTTTCCCGATTTTCTCCCCCATCCCACTGGATGGGGGCGGAGTGAGTGAGCGGCTGCGTGGTGCTTAGTTGCTGGCTGGGGTTAAACCACGACAGAGGCATTTCTATTCTGGGGCCTGGATCACTTCTCAAGTCATATAAAGGCAGATGTCATAGGGGTTATATAAAGGTTTCCACTCTGATACTAGCTTTAAGGAGACCCTCTGTGGGAACACACATCAGAAGACTGTGGGCTCTAAAAACATGTAGCCTAGCCTGACTATTAGGACATGAGTAGTTAGACAATATCAAGTTCTTACAGAATAGTTTCTGATTGTTGAGGAAAGGTATTTTACAAAATAGACATTTAATTGCTGCAACCATGTTCATGCACATGAGTGTGAGTTGTCACTGCCTCATGCACCTTAGAAGCATAAAGCTGTTTAATTTCCCCAGCTTCATGTTTTCTTAGTCAGTCCTGCATCTGAAAACCTCCATCTCTTGCTTCTACTCAGAGTCATATTCCTCTCTTACTTCTTGCTTTCCTTCCTGCACACAGCATGTCAAACAACTACTTATTCCCCTGGAATATATATGGATGGATAATATATATATATGGATATATAATCCCCTGGATTCCCCTTGACTAGTGACAAGGAAGCTTGTTAGCTGTGGCTTCACGGTACTGGCTATTCAGTGACTTTATGCAATTGAAATATTGCCATGGATTTGGGGCAATACTGGGCTATTTTTAGCCAGGTTATTCCCTGTTCCAGTTGCCGGTGCTGTTGTGCAAACACATATGCCAGCATGGCATAGAGGAGAGGTGCGAAGGTGGCAATAAGAGGCTGGAAGAATGGAGGGGCAGGAACTTTTTACAGCAGCAGCAGCTTCAATTCACATCCTGTTACAGCCTCACTCAATCTTCCTTGCACAGTATTTTGTTCAGGTCTATATGGCTCCAGCTACAGCTTCTATTGTTTCCAGCTATTTCACAACTAGACATTTAGTTGTGCCTTTCATTTTACCTGAAGGAAGGAGATTTAACACATCTGTTGGTCTTAACCTCTTCTGTGGTTTTCCTGCAGTTCAAAGATTCACATGGTGGCTGTTTTAACCACTGGCAGGGCAGCAATACAAAAGCTCTACAGTGAATGCAGAGGTTGTTTTTAATTAAATAAATATGTATTTCATTGTCTCAGATGATCCTGAGGTTCTATATCAGCAGACAATATCTAACATGTCCAGAACACATACATCCTGCTTCTGCCATGTAAGTCACAGGTCAAAGCCACCAAATGGGTGGCTTGCTTGTGCATGCTCCCTGCCAGGACTGCACAGAATGGGGAAGCCCTGGGCACATCGGGCAGCTGGGGTAGACAGCCAGGTCAGGCTTGGAGCACTGATGGGTTAGGAGGATTTACAACAATCCAGGAAGAGAAAATAGGAAATAAGCATCAGAAGACTATAATTAGAGCTTGAAATTAGAAGAAAGAAACCAGTCGAGTGGTTGAAATAGTGGAGCAATGATGGCAAAAGGAAGAGGGGATGACTGTTTGCAGGCGGGTGGTGGAAGGACTGGTGTGTGGGTGGCACTGGAGCCTCCCCCTGCAGCCTGTGGTAGCTCTACCAGGCAGCCAAGCCCTGCCAGTGCTGGAGCTAATGGGCTCCCCCAGTGCCGTGCTGCCCCTCAGTGGGGCTGGCTTGCTTTTTGAGCTCTCTGGCTCAGCGGCAGCGCAGAGATCTCTGCACCCAACTCCCTTGTGCAGTGCAGATTGGCCCTAAGACTCTTTTATGTCACTCTGGGAATGAAATACAAATACATTCAGAATAAGGCTTTTTCATACTGCCAGTGTGAGATAAAGCTTTACTTTCCCTGATACACACACACTCACATCCCATATATGCACACACAACCGTTCCACCAGCTCGTGTTACCCTCATTTTATGCACTGAAAGCCAGCCTCATACAAGTTACCCTGTTGTAATCATGTATGCTTCATTGCTCTGCCTCTGATCAACATATATCCTGCATGTAACTTGTGCTGCCATTTATGTCACAGCTGAATTTGGCCCAGAAATGTCATTAGTATTAAGCTGCTTTTTTACATTCCACATTTGTCCAAAGATCTTGGTAACAGTATAAATCGCAGCCAAAGCTGAATGCTAATCTCTTGAATTTTGAAAACACAACAGGCAAAGTCAATCCCTGAATACATCTGAAACACAAGCACTCAGAATACAAACATTCACAGGGAATAACAAAGAAAGCCCTGACATTTCTACAGTCAAATAATAGCACTAGTGCTGAACAAAGAACAATTTTAGGGAACAAAAAGGTAGCAAGATTAAAAATATACCTGATTAAAAGGGACACTGTTTTGCCAAATGCTCGGGCTTTTGTTAGAAACAGAGAATCCCTTTCAATTGTGTGGGTCAAATTTATGGGGATAAAAATTGACAAAAAGTGTAGGACGTGATTTTCTGCAATGGTTATTTATCTGCAGTGCTGTGACAATGGAGACTTGGTTTCTATTTGCTGATGAGTGAACTACAAGCGGGGGGGGGGGGGGGGGGGGGAGGAACGCAATGATCTCACTCAAGTGCACCTCACTGCTGCTAAAACTGAGGAATACCTAAACCACAATTTATTTACAAACAGGTCCTTCCTTTTTGCACAACTCATGCTGTTTCAAGTGAATGGTTGTGTCCTACTGCTAAGTATGATGTCACATCTGTAGTCATCCTTTCCCCATTTGACTAAATGGGGAAATAAACAGAGCATATAGACCAGTGCACACAAAATCAGACCTACTTCCAGAATTACATTCCAAAATTAAGAGTTTAATTGCTTGGCAAAGCAAGCTTCTCACTCTTATTTATTTGTCTTTTTCATCAATGAAGATACATTCACCTGCATGTAATAAAAAAATATATCCAAACAATGATCGCTCCCAGAAAACAGAAGTAGTTGGCCAAGGCAGCCTGGGAACTCCATAAAGATTTAAGGGACAAGAGGAAATGATGGGATAAAGAATGACATTTTCCAAAGACCTACTGGAAAATATTGCTTGGTAAAAGAAAAATATGTTATGTCAAGATCCCCTGCCTTCTTTCTGATCAGTATTTTTCATCATACCCATTTTTTTCTCTCTCTTTCTCTTCTCTCCCATTTCTGTATTTTTTTCTGAGCATTACCTCAGAAGTTTTATCTAATCCATGAAGTTTTAGCTAACTCAGCTGCACATAAAGCTCAGGTGCAATGGTGCTCCTAGCACCAGAGTCACAACCAAACAAACTGAAACAGGAGGCAGGGTTTCCTGCTTACGAAAGAAACACCAAGCAGGGACTAGCTTTCTGGTTCCAGGTTTGAATAGTGTCTGGCAGAACAGGGTTTGGCCTCTGACAGAATCAGCAGGAAAAGCTGCAATAATATTCAAAACACAGTCTGCCAATTAATTATTCTCTAAAAGCCACTCCACTTGTCCATGACCACTCTGGAATCCATGTGCTGTAATGGAGCTGGTCTTCAGCTAGCATGAGCAAAATAGTTCTTCTTTCATGATGATAAATCCATATCAGTAGAGGATCCTGCAGCCTGACTTTATCCCATCCACAGATAATTGTGTCCAGATATTCCCTGCTTTTGTTTGTTCATAGGCACCATCATAGAGACCAAAAAGAGAGGTTGGTAATTTAAAATATAACCCTTATAGAACAGCAGATTCTGCTCTTTATATTTTGATATTTAGTATCATATTCATTTTCTCAGCCCCAGAGTTCCCAATACAAGGCATGTGCCATTCTGAACTGTCATGGATGTAAGCAGGAATTCAAGCACTTCACTGATGACTCAAAAGAGCTTTAAAATGGGTATTAGTCCATGTCAGAGTGGATACATTCTGGAATCCACTGCATGCCGATCTGGAGTGTCTTGGATACATTTTTCAAAGATTCCAATATATAAATAAAGCATAAAAAAAAAAAGAAAAATACTAGAAAAGTGCTTGCTGCTCACTGCATGGTAAAATCCATGATTGTATCAAATAGTAGAGATTTATATTTTCACTTTTTCATTCCTATAAACTGAATCTCATCATTTTTATTTGGTTTCAATTTTGTTACATTAAATAGGTGTTAAAAAGTTAGCAGAAATATCTATGGTAAAAAGCGCCAATAAAAAATTAAGAAACCTTAAAATGGAGGAAATCAATTTAGTGCACTTCATGTTAATCTTTAAACATATTTCATAAGAAATTTTGGGATCCAGAAAATAGGTTTCAAGATATTAATCATCATCTTCATCCCAGAAGCACATGGAACTCTATAGTGTTTTGAACTGCACATGCACATAGCAGAAAGACACTGTGATGTCAAAACTGTCACTGTCTTCTACTGGGCAGCCTATGAATATGTTTGGCATCCACCTAGTAGAAGACCCTCTATTTCAGGACAAAGAATGACCAGAATAATGCAAGCTATTTGTTTTATTGAGAACATCAGAGATTTAATAGGAAAATAATAACTCAAGAGCTTCCTCGGAGGGGAGTATATCACTTCAAAGAAATACAGCTATGCCATAAACTGAAATTCAAGAACAAAAAGAACATAGGTTATGCTGGTAGGATAGGATTTGTTCTTCTAAGACTCCTAGGTTTCCCAGGTCAAGTTTATGAACTTTTGATCTGAAAATAACCTCTGAAGACTGTGGAAAAGAAGGGTTTCTTGGGAACTGGGGGAATATTTTGCATAAAATTGTTTGCCTGTTTGTTTGAATGCTGTAAGTTTGGATGTGATAGTAAGGGTGACAAACCAAGAAGACTTCATACAGGTTTTTCTGAGATACCTTATTCACCAGTGATATCTCCTAATTCTACCCTCAACTCTTTGCCCCAACTACATCTGATTAAGTGGCTGATGCAGACTAGACTGTACCATTAAAATCAGGGAATTTTTTTTTATGTAATAACAACTTTGGTGCCTGATATGCAGAGATAAAAGACTAGTAAAATTAGCCCACCTAGCACTTTAAGAAGAAAGGTTTTAATGTCCACTAAAAAAACCCCCAAAACCAAAAAAAACAAGCAAACAAAAAAACCCCACCAGTGTAGACTCTCAGAGACAGATACTCTATACTGGTGTGCCATGAAACTGATGCACAATACTGTGGTGTGTGCTCTGTGTGTGTGTGAATGAGACAGACTTCTTGGCCTTTGCCATGTTATTCCCATACCATTATGAGGGGGGAACTCAGGAGCTGTTAGACATTATCTCCCTGCAAGATGACCGTCATGTAAAAAAATGTGAACATTAAAAATTCACTACTGTGAATTTTAAGCAGGGCGTCAATTTTCTGTAATTCATGAGCTGGATGCTAGTCAACTTTTGAATCATGCTTCAGGTAGCTGCTACCGGGTGGCTCGTGAAGAGGCAGAGCACAAGGCTGAACCTGATAGTACTCGAGAGCCCCACAGCAGCCCCTGGCAGTATCCCTGGCAGAGCTGAAGGCAGTGACACTCCTCTGCAGCCGACTGCGCTCAAGCTGCAGTGTTGCTTTCAGCAGGGCTGAGGCATGTTGTAATGCCTGGAGGTACAAACTGCAGGCATTTTCCCCGCACTGGAGAACTAGGGAGATACACTTTGCTTTAAAGGCTACAATCACAGTCAAGCAAGAATTGTAAGGCATATGGTGTTTGTGGACAGGAGATATCTGCTTAGGTGCAAGGAGCTCATAAAAGTGTGTTTCTGTGTGCATAACTTGCCTGGCATTAATCAAGGAAAACTTTTAAATTAATCGACCCGGTAAGCACAGTGGAAGGAAAATATCTGCCAAGCGATCCAAAACCAGAGGGCAACCCGGCACGGTGGCCCCGGCAGCTGCCCGCCCGCCCGGCGAGGAGGAGCTCGGCGCTGTAAGAGTCCTGCCCGGCGCAGCGCAGTACATCCAGCCCCCCCCCCCCCTCCGGCGGGATATACAACCTACTGATGCATTTTGTTCCACGTTCAGAGGCGTGGGTGTGATATCTAAAATTATGCAGACTGTTTTTTTTTTTTTTTTTTTTTTTTACTAGTATAAATGACTGGTACAATGGGAAGGAGGGAACAATAGGACTTTGCGGTGCGGGATGATATGCAGTGGAATAGGATTAAGGAGGCCAATAATTATATGGAAGAATCTTGTTTCCTAACCTCCTACGTGGTGAAGTGTAAAGTGTAATTGTAAATTACAATTAGCCGGAGAATAAAGGTGTCCCCGGGAGCGGGGTGGAATGTCATCGCCGTGTATCGATGAATATTAAACCCGAGCGGGTTGGGACTCTGCCTCTCCGGAGGCGTTTTGCGGACGGGCTGAGCCGCGGCTGCCGGGGGGGGGTCGCGGGGATAGGGCGAGCAGCGCACGAAGGTCGGGGCCTCCTGCTCGCGCCTCGGAGCTGCTCGCCGGCCGCGCCGGCCGCGCAGCGGTACGTGGGGCGCGGAGCGGAGCGGGCCGCGGGGCGGGGTGAGGCGGGGCCGCTCTCGGCACGGCGGCGGTGGCGTCCGGGGCTCCGGGTCCGACGCTGACAGGAGAGGGGCAGCGGCTAATCGGATTGGGAAAACTCCCGTAATCCCAGCCCGATCGGCGGTCTCCCTCTCTCCAGTATCACTAATGTCACTTCTATTGGCTGCATTAGACAGATGTTCAAAAGCTTCCTTTCGCTCGCTCGCTAAATCTAATCCCCCTGTAATACTTTCACTGCTATTAAATCCACATGCACCCACTCTTCTTTCTCCCCCCCCCCCTCGCCCCACCCCTTTTACTTTCCTGAGTGGACCCTGGCTGCGTTTGATCGCTTCTTCCAGGGCAAAACGAGATCTTCTGGCGAACAGACAATGGGATTACCCTCCCTCCCCATCTGGTTGTCTCCCACTGAACCCTGTCTCTTTCACAACCAAAAAAAGTAACAAACAAACACACACAAAGTCCAGCCCAACTAATACCGCCTGGGATGTGACTATTGCTAGCTATTCAAGGGATTTGGTTCTCCGTTCAGAAAAGAGAGATTTATGAGATTTACCTCTTCGATGCATGATTGCAATTAGAGTGTTGGGATGCTCTAGATCCCCCCATATAAATGTATAGATGGATAAACATACACACATCTGTGTAGACAGATCAGATACCCATTTTCAGCAGGTGCATCTTCCCAGTTAAAGAAGGTTAGGGAACATCCAGCCAGACTGGCTTTTAACTTAGAATCATAGAATCATTTAGGTTGGAAAAGACCTTCAAGATCATCGAGTCCAACCATCATCCATGCCCACTAAACTATGTTCTTGTTCCCGACCAGTTTTCCCTGACACTCATTCCTGCTTCACTTTTACTGTTCTTCCTTACTTTTTGCAATCTTTTTCATTGTACTCGCCTTTCCCTCTTACAGGGTCACAATCCCCTTTTAAGTGTTTTATTCCCCTCCCAGCAGCTGTCCTTTTGTTGTTTTCTCTGATTAACCCGCAGAAATGAAACACATGCAACTCTGTCTCCTTGCATTTTTAGATGTTTCTCTCACTACTGTCTGCTACAGCTCATTGAAAGTGCAAAGTGAAAACAGATGTATAAAATATAAAAAACATACCATATACACGCACCAACTCCATGGCACGGAGAACAAATCTAGTAAATCCCATCAGAGAGAGAGAGAAAGAAAAAGAGAGGGGAAAATAAAGGGGGGAAGAGAAAGGGGGGGGGGAGAGAAAGAGAGAAAGAGAGAAAGAGAGAAAGAAAGAAAGAAAGAAAGAAAGAAAGAAAGAAAGAAAATATTAATATATAATGTGCATCTCGGGTTCCTAATCAGCACAAAAGAGCATTTTCGTGAGATTTGATCATTTCCCTCTGCCCGGACAAGAAGAAATCAATGGGGTAGGAATCTATAAATCAGCTATCATGTCAGGACAAATCAAAATAATGCTTCTATTATTTCAATCAATAAACCATTTTTATACCTAACATCTGATCTACACAATGTGTTTCTGTTGGAAATTTGCAGAGCCACTTTGCACAAAACCCAAATCACTAACATAGGTGTCAATCACATTTAAAACTGAAATGGCCGGAGACTTCAGCGCGGGGCTGACTTGAAAAATGCCGGAGGAAACAGAAATGCACGGGGGGACAGATTTGGCTGAAAACACTTCCGAAAGCCTGTTGCTTCTTTATTCTTTCCACCCCCCAAGCCCTAAACTTTGCAAGCGGTTGAGTCGAGTGGCGAGTTAGGGAGGAGGGGAGATGGGTGGGGTGCCGGAGGGGGGTAGGTAGGACCCCGCCAGGTCCGTGCACTGTGAGACGTGTCCCCCAGAGCCTACAGAGGTCGTCTGGAGAGCGCGGAGCGCGTCTGTGCAGAGGCCGGCGGCCCCGGCACCCCCCGGCCCGGCCCGCAGCTGTAGTCCCCAGCCTAGTCCCAAACGCCGCCGGGGCTGTGCCCGGGCGACTGCGGATCAGCGCAGCCTGGGCAGGCTTGAGTGTCTCGAAAGAGCAGCCTGATGCTTGCGAGTCCTCTCCCTTCGGGCCAGCGCCTCTGCCGCTATCTGTCTGGAAACCCCTCCAGCCCCAGACAGGGACAGGGAAGGTGCCAGATGGATTTCCCCTACATCTTGCTGTACAGTGCTTCACCTTGCTTGTTCACATATCCATCAAATAATTCATGCCAAACAACCATTTAGAAAACATTTTCTTTGGTTTTTTGAAACCCTACTGTATAGTGCCATCTGCCTGATATAAATGAATAATACTTCTTGATACCATTCCTAAACTATTTTTTTACAGTCTAATTGGAAAGGGGGTGGAGGTGGGATTAATCATCTTTAAAAATGGAAACACCCAGACAACCACGGATTCGGCGTATTTATTGCTTCAAATTAAACAGATGTCCCCCCACCCAACCCCCTCCCTCGTGGTTGGATTTAGGACAAACAGGGGAATTTCTCAGAACCAAAATCCCACACAAAATTCTTTGGAATGTAGAGCCTAGATTCGTTTTTTCAAGGGCTAAGTAGCATCAGGCATAACTCATATGTCTCAATCAATCCTTCATTAGACAAGAAGAGGAGGAAGAAGAAGAAAAGCAAGAAAGAGATTTTCGTCCTGGCAGAGGGGGGGCCGTCCCGCTCTGCCCTGGATATCCCTGCAGCGTTTCACTTCCCTCCTGTGCCCGGTCCCTCTCGGTTTGTTCCGTGTCGCCGCGTTACAGCGGGCACGGGGCAATTATCTGTAATTCATTGTTTGTTGGGGAGGGAGGAGGGGAAGAGCAAGTAGAAACTGAAAAGGTTGCAGATTTCCCCCACCCAGGAATGATAAACAGGGTGGAGAGGCTGTTTAGCTTGTAATATACATTCCCCAAGGTTTCAGCTTTGCTATCTTTTTTTTTTTTTTTTTTTTTTTTTTTTCTGTAAGTGCTGTTATTTTTTGAAGATAATGATGATTTTCGTGCGCCTCTGGCAAGGCGCCTTGGGAACAAAGAACATTTGCACCTCTTCTCTTGGACAATCAGCGCCTGTTCACACCAGACACCTTTGCTCTGCCCCTCTCCCAGCGCCCCTCGGTTGTTTTTTTGTTTGTTTGTTTGGTTGGTTTTTGTTTGTTTGGGTTTTTTTGTTTTTGTTTTTTGTTTTTGTTTTTGTTTTGTTTTTGTTTAATTTAAATTTCCTAATGGAATTGCTTCTTTGCCTACATGCTATTTTCATAGATGTTTTATTTCCCGCCTCCCCTCCCATTTCCAGATCAAACGAAAGCTTCCCTATCTTCCCGGGGTGGTGGTGGTGGGAGACTAGGTTATTATTAGAAAGCCTGATTCCCACAGTCAAAAAGGGAGAGAAAGGGAAAAATCTCAGGTTTTAACTGAGCAGGACTCTTCTGCAAAATGTTGACGAAGGCGGCGGGTAGCCAAGGGCGGCGCCGGGAGGGGCACCGCACCCTCGGTCCCGCACGGGCTGGCCCGGAGTGCTGCGCGCTCCGCAGGCGGCTGCAGATCCGGGGGGCTCTGCCACCCCCCAGCCTTTCTTCACTTCCCACCAGCCCCGTCCCACTCGGGGTGCACGCCGTCGCGCCGGCCCGCGGGTGCAGGCAGGGCTGTGGGCGGCGGGAGCGGCGAAAGCATCACGGAGCCCCCCGCGAGCACGCGTGGATTGCGCCCCACCACACGTAGATCCGTAAGCTTCCTCCTCCGCACCCGTCCCCACCGCCCGCGCACTTGGGCAGCACACATTTAGTTCCTTTCCTTAAGACAGCAACAAAGGGGAGAGAGAAGATTCCCAGCAGATGCTTAGTTTTTTAAACTCAGAGATGATGTGAGTACATTTTCGGCCGAAAAATACCAGTGATAATTAATGGATTAACGAAAACATTGGTGTTTATTATTATTACTACTACGAAAACTCTGGAGCTGGGCTGTTCGGTTCCGAGCTGAGACCTAAACATTTCTTTCAATTTCATAATTTCAAACCGATTTAAGTGCTGGATCATCAGGTTTTCTCTTTGTCTGCCCCAGTTGTAAAAAATGGCTTTGAGATTAGCTAATTATGGCGCATTAATCACTGATAGAAAGGAATAAATCAAAGCCGGGTTCGAATTTTCAAACTCATTAGTAGAGATGTTCATGGCAACTGTATCTGCAGCAGATAGGTGCTGTTTAAATTACTGAGGCTACAGAGTAAACCACATCCATGTCACTTTAAAAAATTTATTTTATTTATACATACCGGTTGTGCCGTTAAATGGAGGTTTGGGTGATTTTTTTCAGTCTAGTTTTGTAAAATAAGAGTTCCTATAGTAGTGCAGTCTGAAGCTAGCAACGTTGAAATGTGGAATTATCAAACTTCTTCTAATAAAAGCAGAACATAAAGGAGACAAACAGAAGGATGTAAAAGAGAGAGATATGCAGATAAAAGTCTTGTCAAAAAGACCCATTATATTATTTTTCCTGTGACTAGATTATACAGAAGTCTGTATAACAACATTCATACTAGACGCTGGTTTTTTTCAGCATTTCACTAGCCCTCACATCCTTCCTACTCTCCTCTCTACAGCACAGTGCGTTTTGTAGTCATGTCCTCTCAGTATTTTGAAACATTTCTCTTCGGGGGTGGGCGTTAGATAAGTATATGCCAGAAAGCAACAAGCCAGCTTCTGAGGGAAGAAATCATGTAGGTCTTCCAAAAAAATAGAGTCTGCAGACAAAAATTTAGACAACCCCCCACCCCCACCCCCCAGACACACACTCTCTCTCTCTCTCCCCCAAAAAGCACTCCTCCACCTGGAAGGAGACAGCGCGCGCCCACCCCCTCACGGGCGCTTCCCAGACAGTCTTGCCCTCCATCCCCCACGCCCTCGTCCTCGTCTCGCCCCGCCCGGAGACCGTACCTTCGTCGAGCTCTCCGACCCACGCAACTGCCCAAAAAGTGGAGCTGAAGAAGCCTCCACAGTCCAGTCACTACCGCTAGCACCCTCCATGCTGTCCTTAGCCGGGCACCGCTGCCAAGCTGTCGGGGTTTAACCCCAGCCAGCAACTAAGCACCACGCAGCCGCTCACTGACTCCCCCCCATCCAGTGGGATGGGGGAGAAAATCGGGAAAAAAAAAAAAGTAAAACTCCTGGGTTGAGATAAGAACGGTTTAATAGAACAGAAAAGAAGAAACTAATAATGATAATAATAACACTAATAAAATGACAACAGTAGTAATAAAAGGATTGGAATGTACAAATGATGCGCAGGGCAATTGCTCACCACCCGCCGACCGACACCCAGCTAGTCCCCCAGCGGCGATTCCCCGCCACCACTCCCCCCAGTTCCTATACTAGATGGGACGTCACATGGTATGGAATACCCTGTTGGCCAGTTTGGGTCAGGTGCCCTGGCTGTGTCTTGTGCCAACTTCTTGTGCCCCTCCAGCTTTCTCGCTGGCTGGGCATGAGAAGCTGAAAAATCCTTGACTTTAATCTAAACATTACTTAGCAACAACTGAACACATCAGTGTTATCAACATTCTTCGCACACTGAACTCAAAACATAGCACTGTACCAGCTATTAGGAACACAGTTAACTCTATCCTAGCTGAAACCAGGACACAAGCACAGGTGGCCGAGGCTCTGGATACCAAACCCGCCTAATGACACCGCCTCCCCCCTTCCTTTTAGTCAAGAACCTTATAATTAATTTTAAGTTACTCCGCGTACCATATAATTAAAACCAGGCTGGGAAACAGCGTCAGACCCCGGGAGTGGGGGATGGGGAATGGGAGGGCGATTTGCATAAAGCTTTATCTTTAGTGCGGGTTGAGCTAGCACGGGTTATAACACTAATTGCACCAGGTTAATGCGCAGATTGGTCTCCACCGCGCTCCTGCGCCTGGTTTAAACCCGGAGCTGCACTCGCCCCTCTATCTGCGCGTCGGCGGCCCCCGCTGCTGAGCCCCCCCGGGATCAACCCCTGCCGCGACGGCCGCGTTCCCTTTGCGGGGGGGGAGCACTCTGCCCCGATCCTCCCGCCCCCGCCGTTGGTGCGGAGCAGCGGCCCCTTCCCCCGCTGCGCGGGTCGCGGTGCAGCAGCGCAGCCGCGTGGCCACGGCGGGCAGAGCGGTCCCGCGGCTTCCCGCGGTGTTGTGCTGCCACCTGGCGGGCCGCGCCAGAGCCGTCGCTCGCGCAGCCTGCGCGCCCTCCGCCCGCTCCCCACCGCGTCCCCGCTCGGCACCAGCCCCTTCTGCAGGTGCTGTTCCCCCACGCAAGCGTCCGCGGCAGCTGGGAGAACCCTGGTGCGGCGGCCCCAAACTGCCCTTCCACCTCCTACGCCGCGGGTGCCCTGCCCCGGCGTCAACGGTGTAAGGGAGAGCGCGATGTAAGCGTTACCTTGTGCACACCCAGTACGCAGATGAGTGACAGGGTGCTTCCACCACCGCCCTCCCGTGTGACACTAAACCGGGGGCATGATTTTACCAGGCTATTGTACAATTCATGCAGTCCACCTGGCTTTCAGAGATGGACCTTTTGGACTGTCTTAGGCAGTAGTATGAGTAAAAGGCTGGTGAAAGAGGGGAACTGAGGGCCCAGGTTAATACATCCATGTTGCTTTCTACCTCAGGTAGTATAGCGTATGCTATATTCTTCTGCCTACTTTTTGGTGACCAGATTTGCCACTTCATGCCTACTACTAAGTGGTGCTTTGATCCAAGACTGCGTTTTCTCCTTCACAGTATTGTGGGAGCATACAGCATCTCATTATGAAGTACAACTGTGATGAGAGTCAGGGATGGGGAAAGGGACAAGGGCAGGGGAAGCAGCACCCTCACTTCCTCAGCACCCCATATAGTTCTCTCTTGCAGAATCTGACATATGACGCTTGCAGGATAAGAGGACTAAAAAGACCTGAATTTTCAGTAGAATAATCCTTCCTTAAGAAATTCTGCTTAAGTCTTGTGCTGAATGAGTTGAGATTATCTTCATTGTTGCTAATATCAAGAATGAACAAAATACTATTTTACTTTTAAATTAATGAGGTTCTTCATACCTTCAGTATTTGGATTAGTCTGAGAGTAGTTAATTTTGCTTCTTATCTCTCCCCTTGAGTTGGCTGTCTTGGTAGAGCCAGTTGTAGACTGGCGGGGCAGGGAATCTAGCTGTGTGTAAGCTCATCCCACTCTGTCCTGCCAAAGGAGTACCAGAATAGGATGCCACAGCAATTAACAATCCAGCATCTGAACATAAGCTTATTTTGCTAACCATTTAAGCTAATAAAGAGGCAATGGTTATTTCTAGCAGGGGCTGAGGTGGGTAATTGGTTAACCGTTGCAGTTAAACCAGGGCTCACCTGTCAGAAACATTGCTGAGCAGATCCTGATAGCAACCAGATCTCAGTTGGTTCCAGAACACAACACATTTTCTAAGTCCACTTGCAGCACAAGTTAATGATCAGTTTGCCTAATTATTAGTTTGGTATAGTTAGTTATCATTAGTTTGGCATAATCACTTATGATTAGCCATACTTCTGCTTTCGTTACTGTGCAAGCAAATGGTATATTACACACTTCAAAGTACTCATTAGCCACAAATTCCATTACAAGTTTAGCCTGTGCTTCCTCTGCTAGCTGCACATATTTGTGTCCTTTCATTAACTCTTTCCTAAAATCTTAAGAGTTGGATTCATACAAAAGTAGGGATAGAGCATGCTCAGTATTTTTACATTTATTTCCAGATACTATTATAAATCCACAGGTGTCCTGGGTTCAGCTGGGATAGAGTTAATTTCCACAGGAACCTGGGAGGGGGCACAGCCGGGGCAGCTGACCTGAACTAGCCAAGGAGCTATTCCATACCATGTGACATCATGCTCAGTATATAAGTGGGGAGTGGGCTAGGGGGGCTCTCTCGGCTTTCGGTGGGGGAAGTGGTGGAGCATCGGGTCCCGGGTGGTGAGCAGTTGCACTGTGCATCACTCGCTTTGTATATTCTTTTATTAGTACTGTTCTTGTTGTTGTAACTTCTCTTTTTTTTGTGTTGTCCCAGTGAACTGCCTTTATCTCAACTCTCGAGGTTCCGGTTGGTTTTTTGTGTGTTTTTTTGTTTGTTTGTTTTGTTTTTGTTTCTGATTCTCCTCCCCATCCCACCGGAGGGAGGCGGAGGAGTGAGCGAGCGGCTGCGTGGTCCTTTGTTACCGGCTGCGCTGAAACCACGACAACAGGTCACAGGCACTTGTGGATCAAATATTTTCACATTAAAGTACTTCAAAATTCATGGCTGATTTGTGTGTAAACTGCACACAGAGCTGTACTGCCTGTCGATATGTTATCAAGCTGAGTGCAAACGACATACTGTGCTTTGAAGACTGATAGCTCTTGTATCCCTTCTGTTACATCCTCCATCATCTCATTTAAATTAAGAACTTTATTGACCCCTAGGAACTCACAACAGATTCTTTCCCCAGGCAAGACAAGGGATACCAGCTGACCAAACAATGAGGTGAATGGTTTATTCATTGTTATTATAGAAGTCTAAAGAATCCTGAGTGTGTTCCTTGATTCTTAGAATGTATCACTGCAGGAATTGCTCCTAATCATGCTTAACTAGGAGTCGTTTATTAGAGTCATCAAGGACTAGCGACTTGAAAGTCTATGGCAATTGCCCCAGATTAGGATGTGGCAGTACCAACTAGAAACATCTGTAACAAAATAAGTTAGCTACAGAAATTTCACTTGTTGTGTTCCAGTGTTGTGGTTTAAGCCCAGCCAGCAACTAAGCACCACACAGCTGCTCACTCATTCCCCCCACACTCAGTGGGATGGGGGAGAGAATCAGGAAAAGAAGTAAAACTCATGGGTTGAGATAAAAATGGTTTAATAGAACGGAAAAGAAGAAACTAATAATGATAACACTAATAAAATGACAACAGTAGTAATAAAAGGATTGGAATGTACAAATGGTGCGCAGGGCAATTGCTCACCACCTGCCGACCGACACCCAGCTAGTCCCCGAGCGGCGATTCCCCGCCCCCACTTCCCAGTTCCTATACTAGATGGGACGTCCCATGGTATGGAATACCCCGATGGCCAGTTTGGGTCAGGTGCCCTGGCTGTGTCTTGTGCCAACTTCTTGTGCCCGTCCAGCTTTCTCGCTGGCTGGGCATGAGAAGCTGAAAAATCCTTGACTTGAGACTAAACACTACTGAGCAACAACTGAACACATCAGTGTTATCAACATTCTTGTCATACTGCACTCAAAACATAGCACTGTACCAGCTACTAGGAAGACAGTTAACTCTATCCCAGCTGAAACTAGGACAATAACACAAGTCCTCAGCCTCTGGAGGTGACTTCTGTCAGGTGTAAAGGAAAGGTACCCCTTCAAGGATGAAGTTACATGTCACCAAGGCAAGTGGACCAATATGGGGAGAGGTATCCAGTACGTGAGGGAATTAGCCGTGCTGGAGGTGATTCATAATGATCCAGAAAATGCACAGTCACCCACAGATCCAGATGAAGTCCAATGCACACAACCCATGTGGCAGAAATTTTGACGAAGTGCACCACTGTCATATGCCAAGTCAGTGGCAGTAATGTCCTGGAAAGAGGGTGAGGGGCAAACAGTGGATGAATTGGCTGTCCAACTCCAGCAATACGAAGGAAGTCTCTCTTCCTCCATACGGGCCTGTGTCTCAGCTGTAGAGGAATTGTCCCGGGAGTTCCAGCAATTCAAAGTGGATCTGTCCTCCTCCTCACCTGTACAGGCCCGCACCGCAGTTATTAGGAGTAAGCGTTCCTCTGCCCAAGAGAGAGGAGAGAGAAAGTACACTCGACGGGCTAACCTGTGGTTTTACCTGCGTGACCATGGAGAGGACATGAGGAAGTGGGATGGAGAACCTGCCTCAGTCCTGGATGCACGAGTACGGGAGTTGTGAAAAAAAGCAACCAGAAAAGAGGATTCTTCTTGGAAAACTGCTGCTCCAGTTTCCCGTGAGCAGTCCCCCAGACGCAGTAGATGGGCTGATCTCATTTCTGATCCCCTTGAAGGGACTTCTGATTCACGTGTGCAGAAAGTGAGTAACGGATATTCTAACCAGGATTAGAGGGGCCCTGCCTCCAGCCAGGTGGAGGAGAGGGACAACCGAGTCTACTGGACAGTGTGGATTCGATGGCCTGGCACATCAGACCCACAGGAATATAAGGCTCTAGTAGACACCGGTGCACAATGTACCCTAATGCCATCTAGTTATAAAGGGGCAGAACCCATCTGTATCTCTGGTGTGACAGGGGGATCCCAAGAGCTAACCGTATTGGAAGCTGAAATGAGTCTAACTGGGAATGAGTGGCATAAACACCCCATTGTGACTGGTCCAAAGGACCTATGCATCCATGGTATACACTGTCTCAGGAGGGGGTATTTCAAGGACCCAAAAGGGTACCGTTGGGCCTTTGGTATAGCTGCATTGGAGACGGAGGAGATTGAACAGCTGTCTACCCTGCCGGGTCTCTCCCAAGACCCTTCGGTTGTGGGGTTGCTGAAGGTTGAAGAACAACAGGTGCTACCACGACGGTGCACCGGCGGCAATATCGCACCAACCGAGACTCCCTGATCTCCATCCAAAAGCTGATTTGCCGATTGGAGAGACAAGGAGTGATGAGCAAGAACCCTTTAATAGTCCCATATGGCCCGTGCGGAAGTCTAATGGGGAATGGAGACTAACAGTAGATTATCGTGGGCTGAATGAAGTCACGCCACCGTTGAGCGCTGCTGTGCCAGATATGTTAGAACTTCAATATGAACTGGAATCAAAGGCAGCTAAGTGGTATGCCACAATTGACATTGCTAATGCATTTTTCTCCATCCCTCTGGCAGTGGAGTGCAGGCCACAGTTTGCTTTCACTTGGAAGGGGCGTCCAGTACACCTGGAATCGACTGCCCCAGGGGTGGAAACACAGCCCCACCATTTGCCATGGACTGATCCAGGCTGCACTGGAAAAAGGTGAAGCTCCAGAGCACCTGCAATACATTGATGACATCATTGTATGGGGTGACAGAGCAGAAGCATTTCTTGAGAAAGTGAAGAAAATATTCCAAATCCTTCTGAAAGCCGGTTTTGCCATAAACGAAAGTAAGGTCAAGGGACCTGCACGGGAGATCTAGTTGTTAGGAATAAAATGGCAAGATGGACGTCATCAGATCCCAATGGATGTGATCAACAAAATAGCAGCTATGTCTCCCCCAACTAATAAAAAGGACACACAGGCCTTCTTAGGTGTTTTGGGGTTTTGGAGAATGCATATTCCAAATTACAGATTGATTGTAAGCCCTCTCTATCAAGTGACCCGGAAGAAGAATGGTTTAAATGGGGCCCTGAACAACAACAAGCCTTTGAACAAATTAAATGGGAGATCGTTCATGCCGTAGCCCTTGGGCCAGTCCGGGCAGGACAAGATGTTAAAAATGTGCTCTACACTGCGGCTGGGGAGAATGGCCCTACCTGGAACCTCTGGCAGAAAGCACTTGGGGAAACCCGAGGCCGACCCCTGGGGTTTTGGAGTCGAGGATATCGAGGATCCGAGGCTCGCTATACTCCAACTGAAAAAGAGATATTGGCAGCATATGAAGGAATTTGAGCTGCCTCAGAAGTGGTTGGTACTGAAACACAGCTCCTCTTAGCACCCCAACTGCCAGTACTGGGCTGGATGGTCAAAGGGAGGGTCTCCTCTACACATCACGCGACTGACGCCACGTGGAGTGTTGGGAATTGGCTTGATGAAAAAGGACATGGATCTATAGAAAAGTTGTGCGAGCAGAGTTCTGTGTGAAAGAATGTCAGTTTGAGCAGCAAGATTAGGCCTTCGCTGAAAATAGCTGGCTTTGCTGATAGCAGGAGAAAAACAGCAGCTGGTCTCGCTGATATCAGGAGAAAGACAGGGACGGTGTGACCTTGGCATAACTTCATAAGTAACTTTTGAAGAAGTTCCCATGAGAAAGTTACGGAACATGCATAGCTGCGAACCACAAGTGGGTGTGTTTTAGTGATGAATAAACATTAGCAATGTACCAATCATATTAGGACTAGTAGGCATAATTATCGCAAACTGTATAAATATGAGCTATCCGTGCAAATAAAGTTGAATCACTTCTATCACTCATATTGGGTCGACTAATGTGCATTCCTCCGCCGCTCCAACAAATGGCGCCCAACGTGGGGCCGAAGAAAGGGGAATTGGAGCGACGGACACTGAGAAGCACCGGTAGCAGCGACCGGGGGGCAAAAGATTAACCAAACGCTGATCGTCTTGGTTGGTGTGTTAACTCTCGTGCCTGGACCATCCAAAAGGGGTTCGCCGTCAGTGAGGGCTACTGGAAAAAGGCTGCAAAGACTTTTTAACCGAGGTGCCTTAATCAAGGAGCATCAAGGAGCATAAAGAAGCCAGCCGGCAATGGATCAAGAGGTAGCCCTAAAATTATTACAGTGCTTTTTAGAAAAGCGGGGGATAAATTGCGTTAAGCAAGTTTCGGGATTAGTTGCTTTAGGTTGTGTTAAGGGATGCTTTAAGAATCCGGATTTATTATTTGAGGAGAGTGAATGGCGTAGATTAGGAGACGTATTATGGGATATGGTAATTGACGATGACAAATCAGCTAAAAAACTAATGAAGCAAGGACAGAAACCTTTCAATTAGTGTGGGTACAGCTTTTGAGCTTAGTACCTGGAAAGCTATCGGAACCTCCCTATGGGATGAAATTAGTGACGGGTCTAAAGAAGTTAAAGGTCTTGCAACTTTATGGAAATTGATTAAGACAACTCTGCAAGAAATGAAAGCAGATCGTAAAGCATCTGCGTCTGCTTTTGCTGCTCTCTCTCTCCAACCGCAAGCGAAAGGGAAAAGCAGGGAGAAAAACATAATGCAGCGAGAGAGACTTTTTGGAGCTTGTTCGCCTGCTCTTGTGCCCTTGACTTCTGCTCCACTCTCTGGGACTGCCGATATTAATCGGCCATCTGACAGTTCCCAAGCCTCCCTAACCATACGATTAAAGGAAACCCTACAGAATCAGGGAGTGAGTAAAAATCTGCCTACGAAAAAACAGCCCCCAGATACCACCATTCAACATGAACAAATTATACCTAGCATACACCCTGATTCAAATGATGCAAACAAGGACTTGGCTACTCTAATAATAGAACAAAAAGAGACAATGTTAGAATTGTTAAAGGAAATGAGAAAAAGAGACGGGGAAACCAACTGCACCCGTGATAGACGCGGAGCTGCTTGTAATAGCCGCTGCAGAAGAAAGGCAGAGACATTGGAGGGGTGTAATAAAAGATGCCATTATAGAAGGGACTATGCTCCAAGCATTCCCAGTTATTGCATCAAATGGACAGAAAAAATGGGAGGCGTTTGACTGGAAGGTCATTGAGAAATTAAGGAATGCTGTGAGTCAGTATGGAATCAAATCTGCGTTAACTCACCAAATACTGCAATTCATTTTTTCTGCTGTGTCGTGGTTTCAGCCCAGCCGGTAACAAAGGACCACGCAGCCGCTCGCTCACTCCTCCGCCCCCCTCCGGTGGGATGGGGAGGAGACGGAGGAGAGAAAAGAAAAAGAAACTGGAACCTCGAGGGTTGAGATAAAGGCAGTTTACTGGGACAAACACAAAGAAAACTACAACAACAACAACGGCACTTATGAAAAAGTATACAAAAAGAGTGATGCACAGTGCAACTGCTCACCACCCGGGACCCGACGCTCTGCCACTTCCCCCACCGAAAACAGAGACCACCCCCCGGACCGCTCCCCATTTATATACTGAGCATGATGGCACATGGTATGGAATAGCTCCTTGGCTAGTTCAGGTCAGCTGCCCCGGCTATGCCCCCACCTCCCAGGTTCCTGTAAAAATTAACTCTATCCCAGCTGAACCCAGGACATGCTGATACGCTGATACCTCAAGATATTAAACAGCTAGCACAGTTGGTTTTGACACCCACCCAAAAGTTAGTGTTTTTACAGCAGTGGGAGACGTTCTGTGATAGGGAACAAGCAACATCATGACAACAAACAGATCCCCTATGGGGAGTAACCACGCAGATGCTGATGGGTACTGGACCCTTCGCATCAGGGAACGCTCAGTTACAATGTATCACTGAGGTTCATCATCTATCACAGATCTTGGCGTATCAAGCTTTTCTTACCATACCAGACAATATGTACAGCCATGCTTTTACCCAGGTGAAACAGGAGAATACAATTTATGACCACCCTGACATGAACGAGGGCATGAAAGAAAACATGTTCAAAATACTCGCTTTTGAAAATGCTACTGAAAAGACACGCAAAGCATTGTGTAATTTGCCGAAAAATGCAGACGTCGTTGATATGATAGAATACATGGATCGATCAGTGGACTCACAGAAAGTAGCCTATGCTGCCACAGCTCTCCAAGGAGCTACAAAGAAACACAAGGCCAGTAAGACACCCTTGGTCAAGTGTTTTAACTGTGGCAAACGTGGACACATTAGGAGCAAATGTACAGTTACTGCTAGCAGTAAGTGCTGCAACAAGTGTAAGAAAGATAACCATACCACCAAGAATACAGGAAGAAGGGAAAGTTTACACCGACCGTGAAGGCCCCTCGCGTGATGACACGAATGCAAGGGGCTTGAGCTGCCAGCCCTCAGGCAGCCTCGCAACCACCAGATCCGCCACTGCAGGAAGCTTCGGAGTGGATGTGGAAACCGCAGTACACATCCAACATAAAGGGACCATTGGGGTTTGGACTTAGTGCATTTTTAATGGGGCAATCTTCAACAGCTCTAGAAGGAATTCTGGTAGTCCCAGGGCTTATTGATGCAGATTATTGTGGGACTGTGAAAAATTATGATTCATGTTTTAATCCCTCCTGTTTCTATTCCTAAAGGTACCAGAATAGCACAATTAGTTCCATTCAGGTCGTGTGTTCCGAACCCAGGTGAAGTACAACGTGGAGATGGTGGATTCGGCTCCACAGGGAAACCGCAGGTACACTTTGCCATGGACACAACAAGAGGTAAACCAGAACAGGTAGTGCAATTGGAAGGGCCCGATAGAGTTGTCGTCAAGAAACCGATGACAATCAATGTAGGAGCTGATGTTACGATTATTTCACGATGCATTTGGCCTCCATCATGGCCATCGATCAATCCAAATTTTGGTATTGCTGGGATAGGGGGCACACAAGCCACCTTAGTAAGTCAGCTACTGATTACATTTGTGTTCCCCGATGGTGAACGCATTACGACGTGTCTGTATGTCATGACTACCCCAACTGAATTGTTTGGCCTCGTAGGCCGTGATTTACTGAGCCAAATGAAGGCAATGTTAGTGACGCATCCTTTTTAGGAGCGGTCACTGAGGGGTAGCCAATTCTGAAAATTAACTGGAAAACAGATGAGCCTGTTTGGATTGATCAGTAGCCGCTAAATTCTGAAAGGCTGCTAAAAATACAAGGGTTAGTTGAGGACCAATTGAGAGCGGGACATGTTGTTCCTTCTACTAGTCCATGGAATACATCAATACTTACCATTCCCAAGAAAAGTGGGAAATGGAGACTGTTACATGATCTCAGAGCTGTGAATGCAGTATGGGAGCCCTGCAGCCAGGTTTGCCGTCTCCAGTTATGCTTCCATAAAAATGGGATTTGTTAATTATAGATCTAAAAGATTGCACCCAGATGGCGCTGAACGGTTCGCCTTTTCAGTACCATTGATTAACAAGGCAGAACCCTATAAGAGATACCATTGGGTCGTGTTACTGCAATGAATGCGCAATTCCCCCACGATGTGTCAGGTGTATGTGGCCTGGGCATCAGAGCCTGTAAGAAAGCAGTTACCTCAGTAACTTGCCACAGGATGAGATTTTAACTCAATTGCAGGACATCTTAAGCCATCGCGGAGTAATAATCACTCCTGAAAAGGTGCAAAAGGCAGCACCTTGGAAGTATTTGGGGTGGCACATAGATGCTAGCAATGTTAAACCTCAGAAGGTTCAAATAACATGAGAAATTTCAACGTTACATGATGTCCAGAAGCTTGTGGGAGATATCCAGTGGGTGCGGAATCTTTGCGGTATCACTAATGGCGATATGACCCCTCTGGTAGAACTCTTGGGTATGAGAACACTGTGCAGATGAGAAACGGGAAATGAAAGAGCTTACCAATTGGTTGCAGCGCCACGGGAGCCTCCTCCAGGGAATTGTTTTCAACAAAGCATGGCAATCACATGCGTTCTTGCACCAACCCGCTAGGATGTTAGCAAAGCAATTTGACTTACCACTTACTGAAGCCCAAGGTATCGTTAAAGCATGCCCCAATTGTCAAAAGGAGGGGCTGGGCTTGGGCTGTGGGGTTAACCCACGAGGTCTTTTGCCATTGCAGTTGTGGCAAATGGATGTCACCCATGTCACGTGGTTTGGTGCAAAGCGTTCTGTGCATGTGTGTATTGATACCTATCCTGCTGCCATGTGGGCCACGGCACGAACTGGAGAAAAGGCCTTACATATTGAATGACATCTTCACGCTTCTTTTGCAGTGCTGGGTGTGCCTAAAGAAATTAAGACGGACAACGGCCCAGCCTATGGTTCTACACGATTTGCTCGATTTTGTAATTTGTGGGGAATTCTACATGGTACCGGTATTCCACATCTTCCCACAGGACAGGCTATTGTCGAATGGGCCAACCAAACCCTAAAAGAACATGCTGCAAAAACAAAAGGGGGGAACCCAGGGCTTACTCCCAGAGGAACGATTGGCCAAAGCCTTATTTGTGCTAAATTATCTTAGATTGACAGGTGATCACAAAGACCCACCAATGGTAGTGCATCATGTTCTTTTACAGGCAGAAAAGACGCAACAAAGTATGGGAATCATGGTAATGTATAAGGACCCAGAATCCGGGAAATGGTACGGATCAGCAGAAGTAAAACTTACTGGGAGATCCCGGCTAAGTGGGTCAAGCCATGGCTTCGCACTGATGCTGGACCCGGAATTGTCCCAATGGCAACTGGCACGGCACCGGCGGGTGCTGGAGCCACTAATCTGACAGATTCTAACTAATAGAGTATTACTAGCAGACACTGAGTCCTTCAGAGAGGTTTTTAGAACAGTGTGCCTTATTGTATATAGAACTTGCTTTAGGTAAAAAGTGTGTTAAGCATAATTTGATTAAACATAGTGTGATTACAGGAAGACAGTGTGGGGTAAATGTAAAAGTTAGTTAAAGCCAAAATTAGGGGTAAGGTCTATTTCCATTAATAACCTGGGAACGAGGTTGATTGTGTTTCCACAGATACAGGCCCACGACGGACTCCTGTTCGATTTGCACGACCATCATCATCTGGAGCATCATAGATGATGTGGCAATATGAATACTACCTCAGCCGAAAACTAATGTATAGGTCACCTTGGCTAACATAACAGGTCAAGATTCTCTGTGCATCGCAACTGTATCGTAAAGCCCATGAACCAATAGACAAGATGGCTATGACTCGTGCAGCGCGCCTGGCCAGCGAGCGTATGCGTCATAGATTGCAACCGAGGCGGACTTTTGGCACCCGCTGGCCACGTGTGCTAAAACCCGTTCCTCTGCAAATGTATAAATACCGGGATTTTCTGAAGAGCATCGGGCTGGTGTACGGTGAGGCCATCGTTGCCTCTGTGGGGATGCCCACGGAAAGCTGGCACCTACCGATTGCTGGGCTGAGTTCGTGGAGCAAGATGGCACAAGAACGTATGGATGGTTCATTTTCCTCATAGTCCTCATGGTCTGGGCCATTAGGGGTAACAGGTTGGCTCAAAGAATTATGGGCATTATTGTAGTTACTGTGGTTTTAGCTATTGTAATAGTTTTACCTTGTTCAGCTTATTAAGGAAAATGGCATCCCAAGTTATTAAGCAAGCCTGGATTGCTCAAAAACAAAAAGAGGGAGAAAGATTTAAACGGAGACCTACAGTGGATTCGACCTTGTTGTGGTATTACAAATACAGACTTACAGCCGCTGCTGGATTTATTGCGGGGCAGCGATAGCTTAACTTCTACAAGACAACTAAGTGCACTGGGATGGCAAGCCTTGACAGCAATTGGACAAAAAAAAAAATCACATCATCCATGTCTGGCAGATACGTTCCTGATTTACCCATAAATTTGAAACCTTATGCTGAGATTGATATGGAACACACTGACTGTAGTAAGCAGCATGACAGTGACACCGGTGATTGATCCACATCGGTTAACGCCATGGGACAGTAAGAATGTTTGGGTGTCACTAGCTAAAGCTATTAATCAAACCTCTTTTTGTGTGTCATTGGCATTACCTGTACAGTCTTTTATTCTTATGTATTTTATTAGGTATGATGTTGTTTTTACTGTGTTTAATTAATTGTGTTCATAGATCTTTGCGCAGGGCAATACAGCAGGTGTTAAAATTTTACCTCAATCTATACACAAACAGATAAATTGGCTGAAAAAGCATACACAAAAAATCCAGCAAGAAATTAATTGGTTTGATGGGGTGTTACAATCAATATCCGGCGGAATAACACCATGGCTAATGGCATGGATTAAGGAATCCTTACAGTGGTTGGGTATATTGATATTAATCTGTGTAATAGTTAGAATTGCGTATGGGTGCATGATAAAAGGAGTCTCAAAGCTGACCCACCAAGCTCTACTCGCACAAAAAGAAAAAGGGGGAATTGTTGGGAATTGGCTTGATGAAAAAGGACATGGGTCTATAGAAAAGTTGTGCGAGCAGAGTTCTGTGTGAAAGAATGTCAGTTTGAGCAGCAAGACTAGGCCTTGGCCGAAAATAGCTGGCTTTGCTGATAGCAGGAGAAAAACAGCAGCTGGTCTTGCTGTTATCAGGAGAAAAATAAAAACAGTGTGACCTTGACATAACTTCATAGGTAAATTTTGAAGAAGTTCCCATGAGAAAGTTACAGAACATGCATAGCTGCGAACCACAAGTGGGTGTGTTTTAGTGATGAATAAACATTAGCAATGTACCAATCATATTAGGACTAGTAGGCATAATTATCGCAAACTGTATAAATATGAGCTATCCGTGCAAATAAAGTTGAATCACTTCTATCACTCATATTGGGTCGACTAATGTGCATTCCTCTGCCGCTCCAACAGTGGAGTAAGTGGATCGCACTGATGACACAGCGAGCTCGCATAGGAAACCCCAGTCGCCCAGGAATATTGGAAGTGATCACGGACTGGCCAGAAGGCAAAGATTTTGGAATGTCACCAGAGGAGGAGGTGGCACGTGCTGAAGAGGCCCCGCTGTATAATAAACTGCCAGAAAATGAGAGGCAATATGCCCTGTTCACTGACAGATCCTGTCGCATTGTGGGAAAGCATCAGAGGTGGAAGGCTGCTGTATGGAGTCCTACACGACTAGTTGCAGAAACTGCTGAAGGAGAAGGTGAATCGAGTCAGTTTGCAGAGGTGAAAGCCATCCAGCTAGCATTAGATATTGCTGAAAGAGAAAAGTGGCCAGTGCTCTATCTCTATACTGACTCATGGATGGTGGCAAATGCCCTGTGGGGGTGGTTACAGCAATAGAAGCAGAGCAACTGGCAGCGCAGAGGTAAACCCATCTGGGCTGCCGCACTGTGGCAAGATATTGCGTCCCTGCTAGAGAATCTGGTTGTAAAAGTACGTCACGTAGATGCTCATGTACCCAAGAGTCGGGCCACTGAAGAACATCAACAGAAGCAGCAGGCAGATCAGGCCGCCAAGATTGATGTGGCTCA
Organism: Astur gentilis; assembly: GCF_929443795.1. Lineage (NCBI taxonomy): Eukaryota > Metazoa > Chordata > Aves > Accipitriformes > Accipitridae > Astur > Astur gentilis. The sequence continues at coordinate 17,193,373 of NC_064918.1, read as the reverse complement.
GGTGGACCTGGACTGGCAATATAAGGGCAAGGTATTTATGGCTGGGTGGGCCCATGATACTTCAGGCCATCAGGGAAGAGATGCAACATATAGATGGGCTCGTGATCGAGGGGTGGACTTGACCATGGACACTATCACGCAGGTTATCCATGGATGTGAAACATGTGCTGCAATTAAGCAAGCCAAGCGGTTAAAGCCCCTGTGGTACGGAGGGCGATGGCTGAAATATAAATATGGGGAAGCCTGGAAGAACCATGATGTCACACTCCCACAAACCTGCCAAGGCAAGTGCCTGCCATGTGCTTACAATGGTGGAAGCAACCACCGGATGGCTGGAAACATATCCCATGCCCCATGCCACTGCCGGAACACTATCCTGGGCCTTCCAAAGCAAGTTTTATGGTGACATGGCACCCCAGAAAGACTCGAGTCGGACAACGGGACTCATTTCCGCAACAACCTCGTAGACACCTGGGCCAAAGAGTATGGCATTGAGTGGGTGTATCACATCCCCTATCATGCACCAGCCTCTGGGAAAATCGAAAGATACAACAGGCTGTTAAAGACTACAGTGAGAGCAATGGGGGGTGGAACCTTCAAACATTGGGATACACATTTAGCAAAAGCCACCTGGTTAGTCAACACCAGAGGATCTGCCAATCGGTGTGGCCCTGCCCAGTCAGAATTTTTACATACTGTAGAAGGGGATAAAGTCCCTGTAGTGCACATGAAAAATATATTAGGGAAGACAGTCTGGGTTACTCCTGCCTCAGGCAAAGGTAAACCCATTCGTGGGATTGCTTTTGCTCAAGGGCCTGGGTGCACTTGGTGGGTGATGCGACAAGATGGAGAAGTCCGATGTGTGCCTCAAGGGGATTTGATTTTAGGTGAGAATAGCCAGAATTAAACTGTATGATATTAGTTGCTATATAACCCTGCTACTGTATGTTATCATTACTATAATTGTTATATGCTATATCCATAGTACTATAGTAAGAATCACTTAGATCAGGCAAGAAAGAACTGTGATAAAACTGAGCAAAGCGCAGTAGTGATGGAACCAGAACTGACTCCAGCATGCAACAATCCAACGGTGCACACCATCCTCCTGCTGTGTCCAATGTCACCTGCTCGTCACACCGCACTGAAGCCCAATTCTGCTCTACCGACTGAGAGGACTTTGCACCATCCCTCCTGCCCAGACAGACTGGTATGACAGATGGAGCCCAGAGTCGGAAAGTAAATGAACTCAACAAATGTTTTATGAATATAACTCATGAACTAAAGGAATGATATCTCTGTGTGTGTATACATATATACATATATATATAATTGTTCATATGTCTCAAAGGGATGGAAAGGTGATGATGATTGACCAGGATGTAACTAAAGGTATGGGAACTGAGCATGACATCAATGGTATAGAATAAGGGGTGGATACTGTCCTGGTTTCAGCTGGGATAGAGTTAACTGTCTTCCTAGGAGCTGGTAAGGAAATATATTTTGAGTGCAGTATGAGAAGAATGTTGATAACACTGATGTTTTCAGTTGTTGCTCAGTAATGTTTAGCCTCAAGTCAAGGATTTTTCAGCTTTTCAAGCCCAGCCAGCGAGAAAGCTGGAGGGGCACAAGAAGTTGGCACAGGACACAACCAGGGCACCTGACCCAAACTGGCCAACGGTGTATTCCATACCATGTGACGTCCCATCTAGTATAGGAACTGGGGGGAGTGGTGGCGGGGAATTGCTGCTCGGGGACTAGCTGGGTGTCGGTCGGCGGGTGGTGAGCAATTGCCCTGCGCATCATTTGTACATTCCAATCCTTTTATTACTACTGTTGTCATTTTTTTAGTGTTATCATTATTAGTTTCTTCTTTTCTGTTCTATTAAACCGTTCTTATCTCAACCCACGAGTTTTACTTCTTTTCTCGATTTTTTCCCCCATCCCTTTGGGTGTGTGTGGGGGAGTGAGCGAGTGGCTGCATAGTGTTTAGTTGCTGGCTGGGGTTAAACCATGACCGCCTCCCAAGTTCAGTTTGCTTCTGTCATGAATAAAATATTTAACTGATCGTTTGCTGTCAATTCACCTTAATTTAGTTGGGGGAATTCCGAATTCAACACAACTACCTGGTCTGTCCAGTCTGGGTCGTGACATTTACCCATACAGACTCCATCATAATATGTAAATAAAATATGAGACAGGCTCCAAGGAATTGTCAGCTAACTGAGCCATTCTTCATTCTGCCCAAGATCTATAAGAAAGTCGCTACTGCTGTAAGCAAGCCTGCTACACGCAAGTACAGTGGTGTATTGCCCCAAGCATGCCATTAGACTGAGCTATACAGCTATGGGATAGCAGGTTGAAGAAAACTAACTTTTTTTTTCCCCTCATTTCTCCCAAACAATGGAAAGCTTTCTCTTTACAAGTTACAAATTAGAATTGCTTTGCTGATGATAAGCTCTGGCTTCTGTTGAGCAAACCTTGAGCCAGGAGTTCCTGGTTTTTTTTTCCAGACATGATCTCTTGAGACTTGTGCTGCTCTTGCTTCTGCAGCAGTCTCTGTTCCTGCTGCTAGTGTTATTCCCACTGCTTCAGCATTTTGCAAAATGCCAGTTTTCTGGCTGAAATCTAATAGCTGACGCCCTGTACAGGGGCTTGCTACATTCAGTGCTGCTACTAAAAGGGTCTTAGGCCCCATTCAGAGGCTTAAATTTCCTTGTGTTGAATTACACTTCTCTCTCTCAAACATGAATGGAAAATATTTGCTACATTTAAGAAAATCATCCTGATGGAGTATGCTGGTTTTGGCTGGGATAGAGTTAATTTTCTTCACAGTAGCTAGTACGGGGCTATGTTTTGGACTTGTGCTGAAAACGGTGTTGGTAATTCAAGGATGTTTTCGTTACTGCTGAGCAGTGCTTACCCAGAGCCAAGGCCTTTTCTGCTTCTCACCCCACCCCACCAGCGAGTAGGCTGGGGGGGCACAAGAAGTTGGGAGGGGACACAGCTGGGACAGCTGACCCCAACTGACCAAAGGGATATTCCAGACCATATGATGTCATGCTCAGCATATAAAGCTGGGGGAAGGAGAAGGAAGGGGGGACGTTCGGAGTGATGGCGTTTGTCTTCCCAAGTCACTGTTACGCATAATGGAGCCCTGCTTTCTTGGAGATGGCTGAATGCCTGTCTGCCCATGGGAAGCCATGAATGAATTCCTTGTTTTGCTTTCCCTGTGTGCATGGCTTTTGCTTTCCCTATTAAATTGTCTTTATCTCAGCCCACAAGTCTTCTCACTTTTACTCTTCTGATTCTCTCCCCCATCCCAACTTGGGGTGGAGGGGAAGTGAGTGGTTGTGTGGTGCTTAGTTGCCAGCTGGGGTTAAACCATTACAGGGAGCTATTATGTGGGCTAATATAAAAATGCCAATTTAAAATCTACTGGGTTTTTTTTTGTCACATGCTGTTCTTTTTCACCTGTTTTGACACTAGGCTTTTGCAAGGCACTGAGCCCTAAAGTAAGCCTTTTTATATTCCTTAAGATTTCTTTTCTCCAGTAACTAAAGAACTTGCACTGTGTTAAGAGCTGGGGCATAGCAAAGTTGTAGCCTTCAGCTACTATTGGCTTCATTCATTTACTGCAGCTCTATAAGCAGCCTCCCTGTATTTCAGGTAGACAAATCTCTCTTGGAGGGGGCTTCAGCTGTGTGACCTGTGCAAAATTATTTGCTGCAATCTGCACTGCACAGTAATTTGCAAAAAGAAGTTGGCCAAGCATGCACAGTGTAACGAATACAGCACGTACTCTTTCCAACAGCCATAAGATCTTTTCATAGCAGATTTTCTGCTCTTCCTCCTGTCAAAAAGGCAATGTGTGCGTTTGAAAGCAGCTCTGCTCCATTGCAATAATTTTGTATTGCTGTCAATTAACTTTTGGATTATTAATCTCTTGGGTCCCACATTGAACAGGTGAATACAATATACCATAAACTTTCTTGATGGAAAGTTGACTATTGATGCATATTCAGAGAGCTTGCAATGCAGCAAATTGGAAATGGAGTAGCAGTTAAGCCAAAGCTGGTACAAATGCTGTCCCTCCTGCTATCTGTGAGTACTGATCTTAGTGGAGTCTGAGATTTCACTACTGATTCAACTCTTGGCTTGCAAGCTTGGAAGTCACTGTTTCTTCCAACCTTAAGGTCCCCAAAATATGGAATATCTCTTCCATTATAGAATTCAAGCTCCAGCCTGTAGACTCCAATCAAAAGCAAATTATCAGTCATTTAGGGTAGCAACAATGTATTTTTTCCTCTCTCCCATAGTTATATTTGTGTGAAATACTTATCAGCATTCAAAATAATAGTATCACTTTAACTTTTCCAATCCAAAATCTGCAATAAATAATAAATTTAACAAAGCAAGAGCTAAAACTTTCAAAAGATACAAGTTAATATCCACCCATATAATTAAAATGAGCTCATAGGCAGTGAAAAAAATAGTGCACTCACTGAATCAACAACCAGTCCCACGAATGTCTGCATGTTTTATGAGCTGCAGATGTACATACCCATATTAAAATATGACATTGTTCTTCATATATTTGCTGTGTTTTCATGACAAAACCAATTCTACAGAAAAAGACAGACAGAGGACTTCTTTAAAAGCAATTATAAAATGCATCTTGAAACACTTATGCATTTTATATGACACTGTACATGCAAAATACTGCTTTAATTCCAGTATCTCTATTTTGAACCAGTTGTGTAACCCATTCAGATAAAAATAGCATGGAAAGCTGTTTTTACAGTTCATCTAAGTATTCTTAAAAAGATCACTGCAGAAAAATTTTACTCCAGTAATATATGTAAAAACATGGCATAACCTTTAGATGTTGTTGAGATTAGCAAAAGTCAAGAAACTGCTTCAGACTCAGTTTAATTCTTAGATGACTGTTTTTAACTTTGAACAGAGTTTTCAAAATACTGCCCAAATGCACAGTATTGTTGAACAAATTCTGATTTATTGAAAGTAAACATTTACATTGGCTACAACACTATAACTGTTACAAAGCTGGATAAAAGAGGCTTAAATAGCAATAGAAAGCAAGTGCAGTAAAAAGTGAATAGAGAAAATATTTGGCCTAAGTGATCTTCTGGCAGTATTTATGTTATGTATATTTTGTTAAATATTTGTAGTAACTCTAAGGCACCATAGGCTAAATAGCAGGCTGCAGTACTGTCTTGTGCACAAAAATTTAATAAATTTATTTGGAGGAAAAAAGGCTGTAGAGTTAAAAGAAACATAGGTATATTTTATGTTTACATAAAGGAATGGCTGCTTCTTAAAATTAAAAGATACAATACATAGTGGGTAAATTTAAAAATTATTTTTAGAACATTAAATTATATTGAATGTCTGTGTATAAGGACTATTTTTACTGGCTTGCTGGTAAATGTTTAATGTAATCTATTCTTCAACAGGGTTTTCACATGCTAGATATGTTCATCTAAAAACTACTTGAATTAATTTTTTTTTCCTTACAAACGTCTTATACCTAGTACGTCATACTGTATACAAAATCCCAATGCAACGTGCAATGGGTAGTAATTTACATCATAGACATTCTGCAGCAGACAAAAACTTAACAGGAACATACAATCAAATGTTACATTTGTCACACAAAACAACAGCTCAACATATTTTATTCCATCTGCTCTTGTCTGTGGCTGTTGCTTCAGCCCATGAGCAGAGTAAGAAACTGCCATCCAAGGAAAGACAAAGGAGCTCAGCACTTTCAGACTTAAAGTTTCCAAAACCAAATCCAGAAATTCAAACTACTGGTGACATTCTTGTGCTTGCAGAACACTGCTTTTTTTCAAGTAAATCTTCCCATTTTTATTTATCTGATTCTGAAGCACAAGTTTCTCTCCACTCCTGAGTGCTTCAAGGAACAAATTTGATTATTATTACAGCCCTGACTAGACTCAAGATACTTTTCTGAACAACTTTCAGCCCTACACATATTTTAACTGCTCTCCAAACAAAAAAACCTTGCTTCGTTTGGTCAACAGGCTCATCTTTCACCTTGAGGTAGTGTTTGTAACAAAGAAATTGTGCAGGACACCAAATTAACACCTCAGTTTTGAAAATAAAGCATCGCAGAACCCTAAGTGCCCCAAGAGACGCGTGGAAATGCAGCTAGTGCCAGCGGGTCACTGCAATGCTCCTGGCATGCTGCCTGCAGTGGCGGCAGCCGGCAGAAGGGCCGCATGGTGCCTGCAGGAGCGTGGCAAGGCCAGGGCCGGGGGGCCCTCCCAGCCCTTTCTCCCCCTCACCTTCACCACCACAGCTGCCGTCCCACCCTCATGCAGCCAAGAAGCTCAGTCCTGCTAGATTCCCGCCAGACAATGTGCAGACATCAGCACCCTGCAATGGGCCTTTGCCTCAGAGGCTTTTAAAAAACTTACCATGAGAATGAGGAATGACTAGTACAAAAAGCACTTAATGTTTGTTCAAGGGCCTAACCCTCAGCACCTCCGATGGGTGTTCAACACAATGCAGGATCAGACCCCAAACCTATATGTTGTGAAAATGATAAGATTACAGAGTGCTTTTGCTCCTGTAGAGTTACTTCCCTGCTAGTCATGACAAATATTCTTTGTATTTGACTTACATTTTCTAGAGCCAAGAAGAAATCCATCTAAATTAATATAATGCTTAAGTAGCTAGATACTGGTTTTACATTTGTTTAAGGTTGGTTTTTTTTAGTGTTTCTTTTTAAATCATGAATATCTTCATTCAGTTGTCCCTTTTTTTTTTTGCACTTTGTACTCATCCATGTTGGAAGTATGCTAATTATTTCCACAGTAGGAAGTGGTTTGTAAGCAAAGTATAATTGATCTAAGCACAAAGTCTTCATTTGGAGTGATCTTATACTTGTATTAACAAAAGCATAATCTTAGCATTATTAATCAGATGCATTTTTAGTACCAACAGTTATAATATTAAAATTATACAGCATCAATAACAGTTTTTCAAGGGTTTTAGAGAAAAATACAAGCATAAACAATTCTGGTGTCATTGACTAGTTCCTGTAAAATATTAAGCAGAATATTACACAAACTGGCCATTTTATGGTAAGTAATACAGAGCCAAAGACTCAGGTGATCAAAGCAGTGTAGCACTGCTGAAGAAAATAGCTATGCTGATTCATAACATAGAAGATAACTCAAATTGCTTAACCCCTTGAATGCTAAATATCTGCCTGAATTTCAAGAAAGGTTTAAAAGCATCTTTTTTTGATTCCTTTCTCAATGTTTAAAATACTCATAGAAATATAAATATGGTAATTTATAATTAGGGTACAATATTAAAGTATTAACATAATTTTTCTATCAAACCTTCCCAATTTGAGGGCTTGTAATTTGTTGTGGGATGTAGGAAGAAGTTAGAAAGTTCTTTCCTAATAATTCCCTCGGTTGCTCTGTGCTGGACAGTCACAGCTAGATAGCTATGGCTTCATGGAGATTTCTACCAAGAGAGATAGTAGAGCCTGGGGCTCTATTTTCTTTGATTAAAAGCTATCTGTGAAAAGCCTACACATTTACAGCAGGAGTTATAAAGCTTGCTCTATCACCAATATGTGAGCATAATAACAGAGGAAGGGAAATGCAAGGGCTTTACGGATAACACAGGGCCTTTGCTCAGATGAGCCTGGCTTTTTATTTTTCATCCCCTGGAATCCATGTGAATAACAGACCCCTAAAGAACCTCCCTCTTTCTCTTCACCTTTTAAAAATGATGAGAACTAATACTTTGTTAAAGGAACTATCTGAAGACTCATGTTCACCTGCAGATAATATAACACCTTAGAAGAAGTTTCCCGTTAATATTTTGGCTAAAGAAAAAAAGTGACTGAGTTACTGTGTAGCAAGTGAATTTTGGTTTAATTCCATTGCTGTTTCTGTGTAACACTGGGCTTGTGTCCTTGTACTCTCCCCTATACTGTAACACTTCCTCAGGTGGCCCAGCTGCCCCAGGCATGGTGCTGCCTGTGTGCTGTGCTCTCCCCATGCTGCAGCTTTGTTCTCCCAGTCCCTTTTCTTGCCATGCACTGGATGGGACCTGAAGTGAGCACCTTACAACAGCAAGGCCTCCCTGTATACCTGAGCCCTGCTTTCCTCCATGCTGTCCCTTCCTTTTGCTCATCCATTTAATTCAATCCTTGGAGCAGTCTTAAAATTTGGAAGAGACGTATTTTCCCTCCTCTTTCCAGTGGTTGTACTAACAATGGCACCGTGCATAGCCAGCATCATGACACCACTATGCAAACCAAGGCTGACTTGCTGCCATAGTTTCATTCCAAGTTTCTTCCTTCAAGGCGCTCATTTGTGACCCTGCTGCAGCTTGAGGGGACAGGGAAGATGACTGCTTACTTGGCTTCTCCAGTTCACTCATGGTCATCTTTCTTTTCTCCTAGTTTTTTGAGAAAGCCTCCCCGAGTGGTGGACTATCAGCCCAGCAAGTTAATGTAGGATATCTTTGTGGACTTGCTTCCTAGTTTCTTTCTGTTCTGAAAAACATTGTGATTCAGACACATATGGCAGGACAAATTATGGAGAGAGGGTCATTCCAGGGTTTTGGCTCCACTTCTGCATTATGCTGATTTTGTGCAGTTACACAACCTAAGGCAGTCCTTACGTAGATAGATAACTTTCAGGAATCCTCTTTCTTTCAAGAAGTTAACCTGTGTCCCAACACAAAAGATAACAATTAGAGTAGTGGTACTCATGTTAAGGGTCCACCAAAAGGGGGTGAAAGTTAACACAAATCCAATAGCAAAATGGGGATTTGCAAACAGAATTGGGTCTACAAGTATGGATGTGAACCCAGAAAAACTGAGGTCCCCAGCAGATAAGTCTGGAATGCTAAAATACATCTCCAAATATGTGCTCCTAGGCCCAATAACACTATTTTACTTGCAGGGCGCTTCAATTTCAGCAAGGAATAAGGGAGTGCAGAAAGAAGGAACCACCCATTACTGCATATCTAATGCAGTTCTGTTTAAAAGAAACAAACACTGGCCTGTGCTCTGTTGTGCTGTTATTTGGCTCTTCAGTATCTTTATTATGAAAATAACATAATAGAGGATTCAGTCTATTTTTGCTTTCTGAGGTGGCCTGTAATAATTGCACAGATGCGTAAGTTGAACTGCTCTCCATATTTAAGGGTGTGATTTATGCCTTGGAGACTGGTGTTGCCATCATGCTCACTTGGAAAAAACAGTTGTTAGTTTAAAGGACAGAAAGATTTGATTTGATTTGTTTTCCCTTCGGAATAAATGAATAAAAATATTTCACCAAGAGAAAAATCGGTAAAATTTTGCATTTGTTTGTATTTTCTGATGTACGAAAAATCAACTCAGTCATGTAAAAGCCCTAATTCAGCAGGTACTTTTAAATATGTGGCTAGATTTAACCACAGAGCAGTCTCACTGAAGTTAAGATGAAAACATTAAAGAACCTTGTTGATCTAAAGAAACTGTAAAATCTAGTATATAAAAACCAAATTTGTAAAAAGGAAGTTAACAGCTTCAGGATTTCCAGGTGCTTGCTAGGCTTGTATAATTAAAAAATGCAACTGAGCTACTTAATGGATAAGACAGTGTTTCCAGAGAAGATAAAGAAAAATAAACATACACCATCAGAGTAATTACTTTTTGCTTTGTTTCACTCATTAAATAAAAAATGTATTGTTGTTTTAACCTTTGACTCTAAATCCTAGCTGCATCTGTGTAAAATAATCAAAGATAGCTGCAGGTAACCAATCTCTTTAATTTGACATGTTCCAGACGACCTTTTATTGTGTTTAAATACAGAATATTTTATTTATTTGAAAGGATCCTGCATAATACAGGTGCTCCACTATAAAATCTTCTCTCTTGCTTATAATTAAGTCATTCTAAATTTAAAATACCAGTATACAGTACTAAAACCTCCAATTGAAGTTTAATATAAAAATATTAGCACAGAACTCCTTTTTAAAGTCTGTTTATTGTGAGCAACCCAAATGCCTGTTTAATTATTATTAGTTGTAGTATATTAATAGACTTTGCACCCCTACAGTTGCCAATTCATACCATCTCAGGTATTTTGATGAGATAAGAAATACTAAGTAAGAAAACAGTAAGTATTCAAAGGGTTAATTTGCTCAGAATAATAATTATAAATTAGTTTTTTGCATCTTCTTCAGTTCAAAATCCAGCTTTGAGACCAAGGAAGGCTTCCAAATCACATCAATTAAATAAGAGTGGTCCTTTTAACCAGTAGCAGTTTGATTGCCAATGACTCGAAGAATCTCTTTATGAATGCTTGGTTCCTGTGTATTTATACTTGTATCACCCACTTGACCGTCTTCATAACTAAAAAAAAGAGTACAGAAAATAAAATTAGTGTTTTATTAATCTACCTAAAAACATCCAAACCCATTTCATTCAATAATCAAGAGTGTTTATTCCATATGTTAACATGTTTCCTATTAAAATGCTCTGCTGCACTTCACTGTTATATGGAGATCCTAAACTCTCTATAGAGTGAAGGGTGGTAGGGCTGCCACTGTCATTGAAACCCTGAGGTTGAATAACCCGCTAGGACCCAAAAGGGACTTCTGCCGGCACCTGGCCCACCGAGGCATGTTAGCAGCTTCTCTCTTGCTGGAGGTATAAAGGAAAGGGCTGTTTCTGTTTCTGCAGCTGCTCCCAGACCACCCTATGCGAGGCTAGTGCCAAAGCATGCACAATATACCGCAATGCCTGCAGTACCCAAACTCCTGTCACAAGTCAGCCTCCATTTAGTGGTGACACCATGACAACCTCCAGGGTTTTTCTCCTTATGAGAACTCGCCTGCATTAAGGATTTGCATGGATAAAGCAATCCTGATCACTGAAACTCCCAGTGCTGGTCAATCTGAAGTCAGTGTGCTCCTCCACTGGTCTGCATGACTCTCTTTGCAGGGCTGAAATCTATGCCGATATATAATTACAAGTCATAGGTGAGAGGGGAAACGCTCACATCATAGACAGAAAGCCTTTAATGAATTCCTCAGCTTTAAAACATACACCCAAATAGAAGAGATATTTTATGATACATGGATAGACTTACTGTAACATGAGGTAATGCTATAGAGTGGGAAAAATCAGTAACTCTCCATTCATTTATTCTATAACTAAACATCTACTAAACCTTTGTCACTAACTTATACATACATTTCCTAACAAAAGTAAGTACAGAGATAAAGGAAAAATGAAGTGATACTTTATAGAATTAGGAAGAAACATCTTTTATCTACTTCATTTACAACTATTGGAGGGAACATGGGGAAAAAGGCCTAGAATAGACAGATGTTGAATGTTAAAAGAAGCTTTGTACTCACACAAAGAAAAATCTTGTACACACGTGATCCGTATTGGGAACTACCCATATCTCTCCATGTTTGTGCAGATCAGATGAAGTTATCACTATTAGGGAAAGAATAAATTTCATAGTGATGAAAACATGCCTGGAAAATATTGCTTTAAAAGATTTGCTTTTTAAAACACTTTAGTCTTCTGGGAATGTGTGTGGTTTTCCACTGAATGTCTGTGGCATAGTGTTGACTCCAAGTGGGCTGCTAGTACAAACAGGGAGATGAACTTGATCCTTGTTTCCAAAACATGTTATATTTTCCAGAAAACACAGATGTATGGGAGCCAGTTCTTAATTGGAATGAAAAATGAAAAAGTATATTTATTAAAAACTGATTTTAAATGGCTATTAAGGAGCATCTGAGTCAACTAATCAGCCTTTGGAACAGAGATATTTGTGTTTGATGATGGCTGAGCCAAAAATAAGATGTGAAAGATAAAGCCTGAAACTGAGATACCACAAATTTGGGATTTGCAATATTACCAAATATTTTTAAAAAATTAGCATAGCAATTATGACTCAAGGGGATCACAAAGCTTGCCAAAACTTGCTCAACATTTAGAAAACAACAATGAATTTGATGATAGGTTATTTACCAGCAGAATTAGGACAACACAGGAAAGAAACCTTTTTATTGCTAGGTAGAATCTTTACTATCAGTCTGTATTTGAAAAGATTTCTATAAATTCATTTAAACACTACCATGAATAAATGCATATTCAGTTTTTATACTGTATCTCCCATGAACTGTAATTTTTAACAAACATTTTTCTCTTGTGATGCAGGGAATGACACTAGGCCTAGTAGATATAGAAATAGAACGTATGTTTAGACTCAGTGTATTGCCAAATAAAAGACTCAGGAATTTGTTAGAAGGTTAACGACTGTCTCCATAAGTTGATTTACGTAGACAAGCCAAGGACATAAAGCACAAGATTCCTGTGTCTGTAAAGATAACATGCCCTGTTTGAGGAGGTATTCTGTTTGATAAGAAAATATGTTCTGTCTCTTGTGATGACTGAGCCAAAAGCTAGGTGATAAGCAGAGAAGTTGTTTGTGGGGCCCATAAGGGGATCGTACTGCGCAAACTCATACAACAAGGGTCAAACAGCGGCCAAGTGAGGAAGACTATGGAAGACCACCAGAGGACTCCAGAAGACCACCGAAGACCTTCAATGCACATGCGTAAAGGGCATTTACATATGCTAATGACTTATCGGAAAATCAATGAATATGTATATTATTTCTCGGAAATTCTATGAATATGTATGTAAGACATGTATTTAACCTATACAATTAGTCCCAGCCGGGAAGCACGTTTGGAGGAGCGATCCCCCATGCTTCCAGCGCTGCAATAAAGAATACTTAACTCCATCACCGAATGCTCATTTCAAGAAACACTTGTAATTAATTTTATTTAAAATCTATATTAACCACCTCCCCTGAACACTTATTTTCACAGAAAAATGAAGTGACTATGAATGATGTAAAATATACTTTACCAAATATTTAAAATTCACCCTTATAAGATCCATAATCCATTAATAAATGTGAGGAAAGAATGACATAGGTGAAAAAGTCCTTGGGAAAGATGTAATTTATATTTAGAAACTTCAAGCATTAAGGGCCAAGTAAATTCTAGTAAACCCTAGATTCATTTCATATCTTCTTCTGAAATTTTTAGAACTAAACTTATGTATTTTTCTGTCCAGATCAAATTGTGTTTTCATGTTGACTGACATCTCCTTAATCATATTAAATATTTCACTTGAACATTCTCAAAAATATATATATTAAAAAGTAGCATGTCTAGCTTAAAGCTTCCATTTTGAAATAACATCTTTTCTGCCATCTGTCTGAATTTTTACTTTTAAAAATAAACAAATGCTCAAAATGGAGGGAAAACTGAGTTTAATATAATTTTTTTTTGTTTGGCCAATAAGACTAATTACCAATTACTGGTACAATTCTTATTCAAATTTCATAACTTGTTGTTTTCAAAACCTGCTGAGGTTTCATTAGTTATTAAAAGAATAGCCAAGTCTTTCAAGAATGACCATACTCACAAAATTTCTGAAGCCATCAGAGAGAACAGACATTACCAGACGAACATTATATTTGCCTGAGAAGTGAAAAATTATGTGGAAATTCAATAGGAAAGCTGTTTTTTCTGACTTGTAGGTATTTAATGTATTTGTCAAGAGCTTGCAAGAAGTCACTATTTCAAATAAAGACCATGACTTGGGTTATATTGATGGCTTAGGAATATGATCACATTTGAAAGATAGACCAGATGATCAGTTGCTATGTGCATATGATTATTTCATGAAAATTCAGCATGTGTTACAGGTTTTGTTTGAAGAAGGAAACATTCTGAACTGAAATATAAAGGTCAGCTATTAAGCAAGTACCCGTACGCCTACCAGTAGTCTCTTACCTAAAAACAACCAGTACTGGAACTAAAGGTCTCACTGATTTGCATCCAGTAACACTATGTCCATGACTAAAACAGTTTTTCAAGAGCTTTCAGCTTACCTTCACATAAGGCTATGCATTTTAAGTTACGGCTTTGCAAAAATTGTGACTGTTGTCCTTTCTTCTGTGACTGAGATGTAAAAACATGAGAAAACTTAATTAGTGCAGTAAGACAAGCTGAGTGAAAAAGTAACAAAGGAGAGGGCTGCTATTTTCAGTGGTTATTAATGAACAAAGATAGAGGCAGTCTTTCTAAAACATTTCTATTGTATTTCTAAATGTAAAAGAATTCCTAAAATTTTTTTTTATTATTATCGTAGGAGGGATTTGAACTCCTTTATTCAGAAAGAAAAGTTCCTAATTATTATAGAATGAATAATTTTATTAGAAATATCAGAGTGTTACTGACAAACAAACTGATATCAGAAAAAAAATAATTACAAGGTGAATTTGATCATTGATTCTTTGGCCACTACCCTGATATTTTACTGGCCTTCTCATTTCTGAGGGCTTCTGCTGTTACATACCAATTTCTCTCCAAAGCCAGTTTATTCTGTAGTTTTTACGTGTTAACTATAGAGACAGATGTAAGGTTTCTTTCTCAAAATTTAGCCCTACACATAGATGCTATGAATTTGCTTTAGATAAAGCAGAATTCTAATGGTTTAATATGTTAAAACTATAAAAAAGAAAAAATTACTTGCTATCAATGAAATGCTACTCATTTTTCAGTGATAACCACTCTCAATTCCTTTTTATACATCATTCTTCTGCAAGTCTAGAACTCAGAAAGCAAGGGCTTGCTAAGGGTCATAATGCAATATGTATTTCATTTTCTTTCTCTTCCCAAATACTACTACTTGGAAAAGAAGTACACAGGGACCTGCAGTATACTCTGTAAATTGTCACTAAAAGCAGTTGGGCTGTATTTGATGGTTGCAGTCTCTGAAGTTGTTGATTTCATTCAATAAAATAAAACTGTTAGCTTTCACAAAGGGAATATTACCTCTTTTTCAGCTATCAAGTTCCCAAACATAAACCCATAAATCTTGCAGAGATGGTTCATGTACTGTACCTGTGATGTATTACTGCCCTTACTGCCTGAAGCTGGTTCATTTCTAGCTGATGCCTTCTGCTGCTTCTTGTTCATCCCTAAGAATATTAAAATCATGTAAGATACCCTGGCATATAAATACCTTCATAAGCAAAGTTAAGTATGGAGAATGAAACATGTAGCACAGTGAGAATCACAGTCCTTTGCATAGCAGTCAAAAAGCTAGTTAACTTTGTCATAGAATATTTCGATTTAATCCTGCAAATTACCAACACATTTGCATGTGTTGCAAAGACCTTAGGAAAGTCAAATTAGCATTAAGAAGGTGCAAAAGCAGATAAACATGAGCTTAAATGACACTGAATTCAGCTCAGGAATGCTCTTAGGTGGTTGCTTAACAGAGTTGCATGTCAGCATGTCTTGAGTTTAACTGACCCTATTCAGTTTGAAGTAACACAGTCTGATTTACAGTGGGTGGGACAGTAAAATCATGAGAGAAAGAACTTTAGATATTAATCTTTAACAATTTATTTAGATTTATTAAAAGTCTAAATAATTTTTAGGAGTAGTTAATTTATTTAAAGGTAGTTTTAAAGTCTACCTTGGTTTAATTTATCTACAGGTAAAAGTATTAAATTGTCAGCCACCTTTGATCCAATTTCCATCTCGGAAATCTAAACACCTACATTTGTGCCTTACATCTCTCTTATATTCCTCATGTTGGTTTATATAAAATTCCTGTATTGTATGCTACTACAGGCTTCCTTGCTTTTCCAGTATCCCATACTTCTTGGCAGTTTGCAAACACAGACTGAATTATGGAGAAGTTTAAGTCCTTGAAGGAACAGGGAGTGTAGGACTCTGTGGTTTTTATTGGCATCAAGTATTATATACTTCATGGGAATACAGGTCTCCTTTCTGGAGGAGACTGGATGGAAGGGACCAAAAAAGGTAGAGATGAGAAAAAACACATTGAAGCTGACAAAGCAATGTACAAAAAGAAGGGCATTTTGTTAGATAATGATACTGCAACCTGCACTTTTACTGAGTCCTAAAGAGCTTCCATACTTGTGTAATCTCTGAAAAGCTAAAAGTGCATTTAGAGATTACTGATAATAAAATTCAATAAATACTAGTAAAAAATGCTGAGCTCTTAAAATGAATCGTGATATTACCAAAAATACTGAAAATCAGAAAGCATAACTAAAACTCTCAGAATTAAATTTATCTACATGCACACAAACACACATTCAACTATACCAACACTTTCATATGTGAGGAAATGGAGAGACATGGATTTGATGGGTGGACCACTTGGTGGAAAAGGAATTGGCTGAATGGTCGCACTCAAAGAATTGCAGTCAATGGCTCGATGTCCAGGCAGAGACCAGTGGTGAGTGGTGTCCCTCAGGGGTCCGTATTGGGACCAGTATTATTTAACATCTTTGTTGGGGACATGGACAGTGGGATTGAGTGCACCCTCAGCAAGTTTGTGGATGACACCAAGCTGAGTGGTGTGGCTGATACTCTAGCTGGAAGGGATGCCATCCAGAGGGACCTTGACAGGCTAGAGAGGTGGGCCTGTGCGAACCTCATGAAGTTCAGCAAGGCCAAGTGTAAGGTCCTGCACCTGAGCCAGGGAAATCCCAAACGTTAGTGGATTGAGAGCAGCCCTGCAGAGAAGGACTTGGGATATTAGTGGATGAAAACCTGAATATGAGCTGGCAATGTGCGCTCGCAGCCCAGAAAGCCAACCATATTCTGGGCTGCATCAAAAGAAGCATAACCAGCAGGTTGAGGGAGGATGATTCTGCCCCTCTACTCTGCTCTCGTTGAGACCCCACCTGGAGTACTGTGTTCAGCTCTGAGGCCCCCAACATAAGAAAGACATGGACCTGTTGGAGCAAGTCCAGAGGAGGGCCACAAAGATGATCAGGGGTCTGGAGCACCTCTCCTATGAAGACAGGCTGAGAGAGTTGGGGTTGTTCAGCCTGGAGAAGAGAAGGCTCCAGGGAGACCTCATTGCAGCCTTCCAGTACTTAAAGGGGGCCTATGGGAAAGATGGGGAGGGACTCTTTATCAGGGAGTGTAGCGATAGGACAAGGGGTAATGGTTTTAAACTGAAAAAGAGTAGATTTAGATTAGACATTAGGAAAAAAATTCTTTACTGTGAGGGTGGTGAGGCACTGGAACAGGTTGCCCAGAGAAGTTGTGGATGCCCCCTCCCTGGCAGTGTTCAAGGCCAGGTTGGATGGGGCTTGGAGCAACCTGGTCTAGTGGAAGGTGTCCCTGCTGTGAGAGATTGAAAGAGTTAATGTCTCAAACATTGTGGTGGGGCAAGTTCTGCTTAAAGACAAACCCTGCACAGCAAGGAACCAAGGTGAAAAGCCCATCAGCTCAGACATCAGCAACAGGAGGGGGAGGGCATGCTGGAGGGTGCACAGCTCCCTGTTCTGATAAGCTGTTCTGATACAAAGATCAAACAATGGCCCTGTCTGCAGGGAAGGAGAAGTTACTCCACAGACGACCCCCAAACCCAAGGGCTCACAAACTGTTCATTAACCTGACGAGTTCGGGTGCCCACCTGAAGGAGGGGCAAGGATGATAAAAGGACACAAACTGAAGCCCTGGGTGCGCAAGCCCACTGGGACTGGACCCCTCAGCTGACTGAACCAATGCTGGACTCGGGACCGGTGAAATCTTTCTCTCTTCCTTTTTCTCTCTCTGTCTTCTTCTCTCTTTCCTTTTCCACAATCCCTACACCTCATCCATTTCAAGATATAAACCATTGACCAAGTCTGGGACTAAGAGTAGATCCAGCCGCCCCTAGACCCTTCTCTGAGGAGGAGTCTGGAAAGCAAGGGGGTCTGCTCTGAACCTTGCGACTCAACGGGAGGGATCTCCTTATTCCCTGAATTGATGTATATGGTTACACAGTTTACAGAAGTAGTCTTATGCCAATTCCTGTTGTGAGAAACCCTGCCACCTACTACCACGCCTCCCCAGTTCAGTTTGTTTCTGTCATGAATAAAATCTTTAACTGATTGTTTGGTGTCGTTTCACCTTAATTTAGCCCGAGGGAATTTCAAATTAAACAGGACTCCCTGGTCTGTCCAGTCTGGGTTGTGACACCTGCCCATGGCAGGGGGGTTGGAACTATATGATCTTTAAGGTCCCTTCCAACCCAAACCATTCTATGATTCTATGATTTTATGAAATGGTAAATACAACATAACTAAAGGAAAAAGTCACTGTAATTTAAAATCTCTACAAAAGTTTCTTAATATACACATTGGTGTATCATGTTTCTATTGTGCTTCTATTTATGATTTTATTCTTACATGGAAAACTGCATCACTCACTTTTGGATTTATTAGTGGGACAAATTATGTTCCCTCCCCTTCTCATGTTAAAATAAACAGTCCTGTACTTTCTATGTAACCCTGACATGGCAATACTTAAGAATATTATTAAACATACACAGTTGAACATGTCTATTGATGAATATTTGTTTTGTCAGATCAGGTCCTAAAAGCCCATGAATCCATAGATAATGTTAGATGGGCTTAGGCAGATACTGACAAAAAAAATCACAAATGCAAAGTTGGATTTCCACTGCATAATCAAGAAAGACCTGCTCCATTACACACAGCATCCAGTATTAGCTACTATTTACTTCAAGCACAGTGTCAAGATACTCAATACCTTGGAAAATGAGGACAGGTATTTAATAAGGGAACTTAGATTTTCTCTTTCTTAAATAAATTAAATCTTGGCCTACAAAGATAAAATTTACTATAGTGTTGTATACAGTGAAGCTAGTAAGAAAAGCAGTAGATTAAGATACCCCCCTATATTTCTACAACTTTAGAGTGATTTATAAATATCACCTGAGTAACCAAATGATATGCTTGACAATGGACTAAGGTAGATTCCACTTCCAAACATTGCACCATGGAGCTGAAAAAGAGCGGAGTGATTGCTTAACATTAATTTGGTTATCTGGACAAAATAATGACAGGCACAGGTCATCATGTAGATAAGCATCTGCCCTACTGCACTAATTTATTGTCTGGTAATAAATGGTGTTCAAAGAAGTCTTTAAAAAAATCATGTTGTGAATATACAACTAAGATACTGTATATTCTGGAAACCATGTTCAAATGCCCAAAGATAATTTTACATCAGATTTATATAAAAAAATTGCATTTTCTGTTTTTAAATCCAACATTGCCATGGAGGATGCCTACAGAGGGTGCTTCTGTAGATGGCCAAATACACCTTAGCCTTAAAAAGGCTGAGCTTGCTCAGCATGTGTCTCACATGAAAACCATGGCAGGAACCACAGCCTAAGCCAGCCTTTGTGAATCATCATCAGCACAGCTGCTGACTTTCTTTTCTTTAAGGTAAGAAATGAAGAGATGGTGATAACACTGCTCATATGCTATAGAAAAATTCAGTCACTAGTTCAGCCTGAGTACTGAAGGAATGGGTTCAATCAAACTTTTGCCTGAGCCAATTCAGACATGCATATCCCATCACTACAGGACTACACTTTAGCCACAAAGCTACCAGCTGTCTGAAAAGAAGAGAGGAAAGGGAAGACTCTTCTTCACCAATGTGGCAGGTTGACCTTGGTTGAATGCCAGGTGCCCACTAAAGCTGTTCTATCACTCCCCCCTCCTCAGCTGGACAGGGGGGAGAAAATATAACAAAGGGCTCATGGGTTGAGATAAGGACAGGAGAGATCACTCACCAATTACTGTCACAGGCAAAACAGGCTCAGCTTGGGGAAAATTAACTCAATTTATTACCAATTAACCAGAGTAGGGTAATGAGAAATAACCCCAAATCTCAAGACACCTTCCCTCCACCCCTTCCTTCTTCCCAGGCACAGCTTCACTCCTGGATTCTCTACCTACCCCCCTGAGCGGCGCAGGGGGATGGGGAATGGGGTTTATGGTCAGTTCATCACGTTATTTCTGCCACTTCATCCTCCTCAGGGGCAGGACTCATCACTCTTCCCTTGCTCCAGTGTGGGGTCCCTCCCACAGGAGACAGTCCTCCACAAACTTCTCCAACGTGGGTCCTTCCCACAGGCTGCAGTTCTTCACAAACTGCTCCAGCATGGGTCCATTCCACGGTGTGCAGTCCTTCAGGAGCACACTGCTCCAGCGTGGGTCCCCCACGGGGTCACAAGTCCTGCCAGAAAACCTGCTCCGTGGGCTCCTCTCTCCACAGATCCGCAGGTCCTGCCAGGAGCCTGCTCCAGTGTGGGCTTCCCACAGGGTCACAGCCTCCTTTGGGAACCCACCTGCTCCGGCGTGGGGTCCTCCCCAGGCTGCAGGTGGAGATCTGGTCCCCCGTGGTCCTCCCTGGGCTGCAGGGGGACAGCCTGCCTCACCAGGGTCTTCACCACGGGCTGCAGGGGAATCTCTGCTCCGGCGCCTGGAGCACCTCCTCCCCCTCCTTCTGCACTGACCTTGGGGTCTGCAGGGTTGGTTCTCTTACATGTTCTCACTCCTCTCTCCGGCTGCCGTTTCTGTCTGTCCCACAACTTTTTTCCCCTTCTTAAAATGTTATCACAGAGGCGTTACCACTATCGCTGATTGGCTCAGTCTTGGCCGGCGGTGGGTCCGTCTTAGAGCCGGCTGGTATTGGCTCTGTCAGACACAGCAGCTTCTCACAGAAGCCACCCCTGTAACACCCCCCCCCCCCCCCCCCCCCGCTACCAAAACCTTGCCACACAAAGCCAATACAACCAACATCTCTGCTCTATGTCATGGAGCTTGGGCTAAGCAACAAAATTGAGCACTTTTTATTAGTGCTGTGGTCATTTTCTTGTCTGAAAAGGGGGAAGTATGGGTTTTGCTTCTTCTCCAGGGACTGACTGCTTTATGTGGAAAAGTCTTTAAAGAAAACACACAAAGTAGTTGTTAGAGCACAAATGAGAACTCAGAGTATCTCCTACCCAGGTAGATATTATGCCCACTGGGCTTCAGTCATGCTCACCCTTATTTCTTTCCTCTGACCCAATGACATTTACATTGTCTCTGCAATGTGCCAGAGCTCCCATAGGAATGTGCAATCATGCTCTCACTCCTCCAGAGCCTACAATGTTGTATAGGATCCTTGGTGAGTAGATATTTTTTCCTGACTGCTTGGTACTGAGGTAAGCAGAATGAACTGCACTCAGGATATGCCCTAGTTGTGTGAGAGATTTAAAAATGATTACTTGTATAAAACAGGACTTTACTGCTTCATCCTCTTCCCAGTATCTCAACCCTGAACAAAAAAATAAGCATGAACAAAGGATTTTACTTTGGTGAATTTTGGTGTGTAAATCCTGCTTTCTTGGGAAAAATATCTTACAAAGATGGTAATAAAAACACCCAAACCACTAAGAGGAACAGCTGAGGTTTCCATTCCCTTTTTTTCAGTGTTTTCTGTTCCCTGATCCTTAGTCTGCACCCCGGGATCCTCCTCCAAGGTATCACGGACTCAGCTCCAGGGAAAGAGCTGTATAAACCCTGATGCTAAAATACTCCCAAATTACAGCTCCCCAGTCCCTCTGATACTGCCTACTTTGCTCTGCAATAGTGGTCTCCCGATGATTCAGTCTGAGAAACCGAACTGAAGTTTGCAATAGCTCCCTCCTGGTCAGTACACTCATATTCCCTTCCCAAGGAAACCAGAGGAGAAGAGAAGATGCTGTAAACTTAGAATGCTCTTGGATCCTATAACATAGACATAGTTTATGTAGCTCTAAATTTTAATCCTCGAGATTGCTTTTAAGCAGTACCGAGCTAAGCCTCCTGGAGGTGCTGCTGTGCAATGTAAAAAGGAAACACTGATTCCACCGATGGGATTTTTTAGCCATTTTAGCAGACACATTATTTCATTTTAATTGCTTCAGAAAAGTACCTTTTCCAGGAAACATGAGGGTATTTGAAATCACCTATTTTGCCATCTATATGACTACCAGAACCACATCCCTTGAAAACTCGCCTAAGCTTAATGTGTAATCAAACATGCACAGGTTAGCTAAAGTCTATTTAGTCTAATATTTACCTGCAGCCTCGTATTGGAAGCAACAACTAAGCCGTTCCTCAGGATGGAATGCCAATTTTCAATATGTGAACCACTGAAAAAGTGAAAAAGAATGCATTAAAATCCACAGTGTAAAATGCAAAATGAAATCAGTAATCCTTTAAAACAATAAATTCCCAGCTGTAAACCTCAAACGGCAAGAACAAAAAAATAGCATGGCATTTTGGTAACCTGTGATTAATATGAATATATGTACTCACTGAAATGCAAAGGTACTTCCGTAGAGATTTTTAGCAGTTCGGAAATTGGATTCTTTGGCTGGTGGACTGCTGAGAAGTAGGAACTGGTGGGGAGTGTGCATAAACTTCAGTTGCTGTAAAATATAACAGTGTACAAGTGAAAAGAAGTTGTATTGGGTCTGGCTGAGATGGAGTTAGTACTCCCTATAGCAGCCCTCATAGCGCTGTGCTCTGCATCAGTAGCTAGAAAGGTGTTGATAACACCCCAGTGTTTTGGCTACTGCTGAGCAGTGCTGGCACAGCATCAAGGCTGTCTCGCCAACATTTTTGCCCTCCCCTCAATGGCAGGCTGGGGCTGGGCAAGATCTTGGGAGGGGACATAACCAGGACAGCTGACCTAAACTAACCAAACAGATATTCCATACCATATGATGTCAGCTCAGATATAAAAGCTAAGTGAAGGGAGATGGAAGGGGGGCATTTTGTCTTCTGGAGCAACCACTATGTGTACTGAAGCCCTGCTTCCCGAGAAGCGGCTAGACATCGCCTGCTGATGGGAAGTAGAGAATAACATCATTTGTATTTTCCTTGCTTTCGCGCGCGACCTTTGCTATCACTTTATTAAACTGTCCTTATCTTGACCCATGAGCCCTTTGTTATATTTCCCCCCCCGTCCAGCTGAGGAGGGGGAGTGATAGAGCGGCTTTGGTGGGCACCTGGCATCCAACCAGGGTCAACCCACCACAGTCCTTTTTGGCGCCCAACGTGGGGCTCGACAACGGCAGTTTTGCACTAAGTGTTCTATAGCTGCTAGGTATTAAGTGGCAAGCTCCTGTGCAGGTCACAGAGCTTGTTAGCTGCTTGCTTATCTCTAGCTTGCTGAGTTTGGGAACATGTTAATGCAAATAATGGCTGTGTGCTTTGTCCTGGCACTGATGGCTTTGTTGTGCTGTGGGAGCTATCTTGTGTGGAGAATGAAGGAACGTGGGAACGTGCTAATACAAATAGTGTCTATGTGCTTTGTCCTGGCACTGATGGCTTTGTTGTGCTGTGGGAGCTATCTTGTGGGGAGAATGAAGGAACGTGGGAATGTGCTAATACAAATAGTGTCTATGTGCTTTGTCCTGGCAGTGATGGCTTTGCTGTGTTGTTGGAGCTATCTTGTGGAGGAGATGAGGGAACACATCTTCCTCTCCCTACCAGGCATTGATGTGAATGGTTTTATTATGCAGGCTCCCGAGGTCCTTGTTCACCCTTACGTGAGCTGTTCAATACTAATAATACTGGTGGCATATTATGGGTATTGTTGAATCTGGTCTCATCTTAGGTGAGGCAATACTGAAATGTGCCCTCAAGCGACCGGTCCCTGGGTGGCAGGGTATATGGAAGGATGTGGGCAGATTCCTAGGACGATTATCACCTCCCATAATTTGGGATTTTACATCCTAACAGGCAAGTAACCCTGGCAAACTGACACGTCACCTGATAGAAGGGTGCCTTGCCTATCCCAATGAAAACCAGCAGCTTCTCGCACTGTACTGGGGCCTGGCCTATGCCTACCGAGCCACAGTTCAACACTCTCAGAGGACCATGGTTGAGGCAGGGACCCAGACTGCATCTAAGGACACCATGCTCGAGATAGGGACCCAAACAACAAGAACTACAGTAATTGCCCCAATAGTGAAACAGAAACAGTGGACAAGGAGATCAACAGGCCCATACCATCGATTAGTGAGAGAAGAAGAAGAGGAAAGGCTTGATTTAGAAGCTGGTCCTTCGATAAAGAAATTGGAGGAAGGAGTGAGGGAACTTGCAGAAAGACTACACCCGCCAGCCAGGTGAGCGGATTGCTGCCTGGCTGCTCCGATGCTGGGATAACGGGGCTGATAATCAGCAACTGGAAGGCAAGGAAGCGCAACAGCTGGGATCCCTCGCTAGAAACCGGGGAATTGAAAGAGGAATTGGAAAAGAGGCAGCAGTTTGCAGTCTCTGGAGCCGGCTCCTCTCAAGTGTGAGGGCAAGATATCCATTCAAGGAAGATCTTGTGAACTCCTCAGGAAAGTGGACTACCGCAGATGAAGGCATTCAGTACCTGAGAGAGTTAGCAGTGGTGGAAGTCATCTACAGTGATCTAGATGATGAGAAAGTCTCCAAAGATCCAGATGATGTCCTGTGCACACGGGCCATGTGGAGAAAGGTGATTCAAGGTGCCCCAGCGTCATATTCTAAGAGCTTGGCAGCAATGTATTGTCCAGATATTGAAACACCAACTGTGGAGAAAGTGTCGTCTTGGCTCCAAAACTTTGAGGAAAATCTCTGTGTCTCCTCATCCCTACAGGACAGTGCCTTGGCTGTTAGGGATGCTCCAAGAAATCAGTCCTCTCCTGCCCCAGTCAGAGGGAAAGGGAGCCCAAGGCGTATGCCACGTGGTACACTCTGGTTCTTCCTGCATGACCAAGGGGAGGACATGAGGAAGTGGGATGGTGAACCCACCTTTAAGCTGGAAGCCCGCGTACGTGAACTGAGAGGGGAGACAGCTGTTAAGAAGGTGTCACCCAAGAAGAAGGCTGTCAGCGTAGTTGCTGTAGAGGCCCAAGAAAGCACTCAGCGATCCTCCAGGCATAGAAGAACTAAAACTACTTCCCTTGATTCTGGTGAGGGGACTTCTGGTCTGGTACCGCAAGGATCGGACAGTGAATATTCTGATGAGGAACAGCAATAGAGGGTCCCTGCCTTCGGCCAGGAGGAGGAAAGGGATGATCGGATATACTGGACTGTGTGGATTCGATGGCCTGGCACATCAGACCCACAGAAGTATAAGGCTTTGGTAGACACTGGTGCACAGTGTACACTGATGCCATCAGGATACAGGGGCACAGAATCCATCTGGATCTCTGGAGTGACAGGGGGATGCCAAGAATTGACTATACTGGAGGCTGAAGTGAGCTTGACAGGGGACAAGTGGGAAAAGCACCCCATTGTGACCGGTCCAGAGGCCCCTTGTATCCTTGGCATAGACTACCTCAAGAGAGGGTACTTCAAGGACCCAAAGGGGTACCGGTGGGCTTTTGGTGTAGCCACTGTAAATGCAGAGAAGATCAAACAGCTATCTACCCTGCCTGGCCTCTCGGAAGATCCCTTTACTGTGGGATTGCTGCAAGTTGAGGAACAGCAGGTGCCAATCGCTACCAGGACAGTGCACTGTCAGCAATATCGGACAAACCGAGACTCCCTGGCTCCCACCCATGAGCTGATTCATTACCTAGAGAGCCAAGGAGTCATCAGCAAGACTCACTCACCTTTTAATAGTCCTATATGGCCAGTGCAAAAGTCTGATGGAGGATGGAGACTAACAGTAGATTATCGCGGCCTGAATGAAGTGACACCACCACTGAGTGCTGCTGTACCAGACATGGTAGAGCTCCAATATGAACTAGCATCAAAGGCAGCCACGTGGTATGCTACAATTGATATTGCCAATGCATTTTTCTCCATTCCTTTGGCAGCAGAGTGCAGGCCACAGTTTGCTTTCACGTGGAAAGCTGTCCAATACACCTGGAATCGACTGCCCCAGGGGTGGAAGCGCAGCCCCACCATTTGTCACGGATTAATCCAAATGGCACTGGAACAAGGCGATGCCCCTGAACATTTACAATACATAGATGACATCATTGTGTGGGGCAACGAGGCAGAAGTCGTGTTTGAGAAGGGAAAAAGAGTAATTCAGATTCTTCTGAAAGCTGGTTTCGCCATAAAGAAAAGCAAGGTCAAGGGACCTGCACAGGAGATTCAGTTCTTGGGAATAAAATGGCAGGATGGACGCCGTCATATCCCTATGGATGTGGTTAACAAGATAGCAACTATGTCTCCACCAGCTAACAAGAAAGAAACACAAGCTTTCCTAGGCCTTGTGGGCTTCTGGAGAATGCATATTCCAGGTTATAGTCAGCTTGTGAACCCTCTCTATCGAGTAACGCGGAAAAAGAACTATTTTGAATGGGGCCCTGAGCAACAACAAGCCTTTGAGCATATCAGACAGGAAATAGCTCGTGCAGTAGCTCTTGGGCCTGTCCGGACAGGACCAGATGTACAAAATGTACTCTACACTGCAGCTGGGGAACATGGTCTCACCTGGAGCCTGTGGCAGAAAATGCCAGGAGAAACCCGAGGTCGACCATTAGGGTTTTGGAGCCAGGGGTATCGAGGATCAGAAGCCCACTACACCCCGACTGAAAAAGAGATACTAGCAGCATATGAGGGGGTTCGAGCCGCTTCAGAAGTTGTTGGTACAGAAACATATCTCCTCTTGGCACCACAATTGCCTGTGCTACACTGGATGTTCAAAGGAAACATCCCCTCTACACATCATGCAACCAGCGCTACATGGAGTAAGTGGATAGCATTGATCACGCAACGGGCTCGACTGGGGAAATCTAACCGCCCAGGCATTCTGTAAGAGATCATGGACTGGCCAGAAGGCAGAGATTTTGGAGCATCGCCTGAGGAGGTGGCTCGTGCCCAAGAGGCACCACCATATAACAAGTTATCAGAAGACGAAAGGTGTTATGCTTTGTTTACTGATGGATCCTGTCGTGTGGTAGGGAACTATTGGAAGTGGAAAGCTGCTGTGTGGAGTCCCACATGACAAGTCGTTGAGGCCACTGAAGGAGAAGGTGAGTCAAGTCAGTTTGCAGAAGTGAAAGCCATCCAACTAGCCCTAGACATTGCTGAACGAGAAAAGTGGCCGGTACTCTACCTCTGTACTGACTCCTGGATGGTGGCTAATGCCCTATGGGGGTGGCTACAGCAGTGGAAGAAGACCAATTGGCAACGCAAGGGTAAACCCATCTGGGCAGCAGCATTGTGGCAGGACATTGCTGCCCGTGTAGAACACATGACTCTAAAGGTACGTCATGTAGATGCTCACGTGCCCAAAAGCCGTGCCACTGAAGAACATTGAAATAATGAACAGGTAGACAAGGCTGCCAAAATAGAAATAGCTCAGGTGGACCTGGACTGGGAGCGTAAGGGTGAGCTATTTGTAGCTCGATGGGCCCATGAGACATCGGGACATCTAGGGAGAGATACAACATATAGGTGGGCTTGTGATCGAGGGGTGGACCTGACCATGGAGGCCATCATACAGGTCACTCATGAATGTGAAACATGTGCTGCAATCAAACGAGCCACCAGAGTAAAGTGTCCCTGGAACAGAGGGTGGTGGCTGGGCTTTCGATATGGCGAGGCCTGGCAAATTGACTACATTGGACCACTGCCACGAACACGCCAAGGCAAGCGCTATGTACTCACCATGGTGGAAGCAACTACTGGTTGGCTAGAAACATATCCTGTAAACCATGCCACTGCCCAAAACACCATCTTAGGCCTCGAAAGGCAAATTTTATGGTGATGTGGTACCCCAGAAAGAATTGAATCAGATAATGGGACTCATTTCCGAAATAACCTCATAAGCTCCTGGGCCAAGAAACACATCATTGAGTGGGTGTACCACATCCCCTATCACCCACAAGCATCTGGAAAATTGAGAGATATAATGGACTGTTGAAGACTATGTTGAGAGCGCTAGGCAATGGGACATGGAAGCATTGGGATACAAATTTAGCAGAAGCCACTTGGCTAGTTAACACTAGAGGATCTGCTAACCGTCCTGGTCCTGCCCAAACAAAACCCCTACATACTGTGGGAGGAGATAAGGTCCCCGTAGTGCACATGGGGAAGTGGCTGGCAAAGGCAGCGTGGATTGCACCTCCCATGGGAAAAGGTAAACCCATTCGTGGGATTGTCTTTGCTCAAGGACCTGGGTGTACTTGGTGGGTAATGTGGAAGGATGGGGAGACCCAGTGTGTGCCTCAAGGACATTTAACCTTGGGGGAAAAATAATCTGTGATGTGAGTTGTATGTTGTAGGAAGTAATGTAGCAGGAATGACCTGAACTGCAGAGGAGTGAACTTTGCAAGGAACCAGACAAGTGCATCAGTGACCCAAACCAAGCTGGTGTTGGTGCCCAACGATCGAACCTACTGCTTCTCCTGTCCTGACCACTCATCTTGATGGATGGGGCCCAAATCATAACTTCTGTGTGAACATCTGAAGGAGTGGAAGAAGCCCATGGACTATCTATCTCTTAAAGGACAGGGGATAGTAGTTAATAAGAATGTATAAATCTGTACGTTGGGTATAAAAATGGTTTAAGTATGTAGTTTCAGTTGTAAGAGTTGGTAAGAAAGGATTTCAGTAATGAGAATTAAATACAATAGTATGGTTAGAAGATATCTTTATTAAATTATGTAGGACCTGAGCAGGACGCAAATGGTATGGAATGAGGGGTGGAGATTGTATTGGGTCTGGCTGAGATGGAGTTAATACTCCCCATAGCAGCCCTCATAGCGCTGTGCTCTGCGTCAGTAGCTAGAAAAGGTGTTGATAGCACACCAGTGTTTTGGCTACTGCTGAGCAGTGCTGGCACAGCATCAAGGCTGTCTCTCCAACGTTTTTGCCCCCCCCTCAACGGCAGGCTGGGGCTGGGCAAGATCTTGGGAGGGGACATAACCAGGACAGCTGACCTAAACTAACCAAACAGATATTCCATACCATATGACGTCAGCTCAGATATAAAAGCTAAGTAAAGGGAGACGGAAGGGGGGCATTTTGTCTTCTGGAGCAACCACTACGTGTACTGAAGCCCTGCTTCCCGAGAAGCGGCTACACGAAAGCATTGTATTTCCATAATGGTAGTTCTTAAGATACCATGCTGTTTCACACAATATATGACTGCATCTAAATAACTACATGAACTAAGTTGAAATTGGTCTCATTACCATAATTTTTTACCTGAAATCAAACAGTAAAAATGTCCTTGAGTTTATGAAACATATGGAAGTTTCTGTAACGTATTTCAGCCTAATATGGCTCTAGTAAAGTAATTAAATTGAACAATTTCATCATGGTATTCTGATCAGAGCTGGCTTTGAATTAAGATTCAGATTTGAAAGGCTGCAGATTACTACACCCTTAATCAGAGGATCAGAGGCACACATTCTCAGAAATGAATCTCAGCACCATGCCTTTAAAATTCTAGAGCTATATTCTTTTTACAGTGTACTCATATGTGGATCCCTGGTACATCATGTTTGTGCGCACTGCTTTTCGTACAATTCTGTGTCTAATATTCTATATGGTAATAAAACAAATAGTGATGTTCTTCTCACCCAATCTCAGATGACTACAAGGTAGATGCATTTGAGCTACTCACCTCGAATAGGTTTTTTCTGAGCATTATTCCTTTGACCTATTTTAGATATTCACATGACCTGAAACTGCCTATTTCTCTCCCCTGTCTATTAATGGAGCCCATGTGATTAATTTGAATGTAGACACGTTTGGACAGGAGACTCCCACCTAAAATGCTAATATGAGCCATGAGAAATGAGAAAATATTAAAGAACCCACAGACACTTACCCTATTCACCGGTAGCTTCACAATATGTGATCTATTACTAGAAATAACCCTAAAATAAGAAACAGATGTATTAGACATGATAACCAAACAGAACTTTTCTTCTTAATCATGTGTTATGAATGGCCACCACAAAGAATACAGCTGCAGGCCTTTGAACCTATCAGATGGAAGTAGACCGAATCTTGACTACAAATCAGATATGAGGCCATACAAATAAGCTAGAGTCTTTCCAGTGTTTTCAGAGGGCCCAGATGAGGTCCAGAAACAGTACAGAAACAAATGCAGTTGCAAATATCAACCCTGATGTTAATTCTTAGGGTGAGTTTATACCAAATTAAACTGGTGAAATGATTATTCATTCAACTTGGTACTTTAATAATTATCATCTTATGTGAGTCACTTTTATACCACTGTAGAAGAGGATGTGCAAGCGGGTCTTGTTTATCCATCTGCTTCTTTATTTCCAAGTAAGGTGCCTAGAAAAGAGTAATTACATTCTTTATTTCTAGTTGAAATCATAAGGTTAAATTTTATATGTTACATTGCCCATGATTTCATCTATTAAAACGAATACATGGGACTCATTATTAGGCTTAAATCACAGTTTTACTGACATTTAGCACTGTACAGTTATAAATGTGTTTTGAAAACAACAAGAATTAATATAGCAATTATTTTCCCTGGAGTAAAATAATCATATATTTAGCATCAAAATGAGTATATTATAGCAAACATTGGTGATCTCAGGGAGAGCAGCAGAAGACGTCTATTTATGTTTGGCTCTTGGAATAAGAAATTGGACTGGAACTTCACAAAATTAAGTCTCTCAAAATACCCCAAGATAATCCACTCCAATTTGTTAACTGTTTTATGGTATAATCTGGTAAAATACTGTATCAGTTTATAATCCCTTTGAAAACCTTTCTTGATTTCAATCACAGTGCAAAGCATCCCTTTAAAACTCTTCAGTCCAAGAATTATTTTAACATTAAGAAAAAGCAAAATGGTGGTTTTATTTTTCTTTTTAAAAGACATTATATTAGGTAACAGAAATACCTGATTTTTTAAATTTTTACAAGATGTTACATTAAGTAACAAAAATATCTGAATTTTAATTTTCAATGTATTTTACTACTCTCTGTACACCTCATTCTTCATTCCAGAATCCCAAAGTACTTTACGAATACATATAGAATAAGATTTATAAACTCTTGTGAGGTTACATTTATATAACAGTTGGAAAAGCAAGGTACATGAGAGAGGTTTCAATAATCACTTATAATCAGCTGGGCTGTTTGGGAAAGGAAGTGTAACAATAAACATAAATACAGCTATCAGATTCTGTCCCACTGTGAATATTGAGAAACCGTATGGTAGTTATCCCAAGAGACCCAACCTTCCAAGTCCACAACCATACTTAGCTGATCAAGTGTTTTGTTATAATAGAAATAAAGTTATCATTCAGAACACTGTCACAAAATCAATTTATTTTGCTTTGGAAATAAAAGACCCAGTTTGACTTTGATATTTCCAGAAATGCAGCAGTTGATCATCTCGTTACAATGTCCCGTTTTGCTGTTATTATCTCTTATTTAAACTTCAAAAGATCTGAGTTCTATTTCATCACTTTTATTTGACTGCTGTTATGGATACTCTAGGTTTGTTATTTTTAACATGCATTTTAATATTATTACAGCTCTATAGGAAAGAGATGATACTATTGACTTCCCCACTCATCATAGGTAAGCAATAAAAACATATTCCTAATTCTAGAAATGGCGATTAAGTTATGTAAAGATTTTTAAACTCACCTGTGTCATCTCTCTAATAGAAGTGATACTATCCAATGCTTTCATGACTCGGTCATAATTCTTCTTCTGATGTAGAATAAAATAAGCAAATAAATTAAAAGAATATTGGTCTTTGGCTCTACAAAAACCTGAATTCTTTGAGCGCATATAAAACTAAAGTTAGGACGAATGTTCAGCAAACCAATCTTTTCAAACATTTCTAACCAATAGCTTCCTTCCACCTTACACACAGACTCTCTCATTCATAGTTCAGGAAAATTCCCTGAAAAAATATTATCATGATGTTTTTTCTTTGAATTTCACTGGACTCCCCAACACACAACAATGTGACTCATTAAAAAAATTAGGTCACTTTTTAAACAAACATTTGTAACTAAACACAGGCTCTGCCAGTTATTTGGACAATATGCTATTAAGTTAAATAATGTAGTGAACAAATAGATTTTAAATAAAATGCTAAATAAGCAGATGTGTTTACTTTGCCAACAGCTCTATAAAACTTCAGGGGTCCTTCAGTTGTCCCTCTGCCTTACCCTGACCCTTGTCTACCTTCTGACTGGTAATTGCTATCAGAGGGCTCCACCTTTTCTGAGTGGATGAGCTTAACAGTCCATGCTTCACCAGCTCCACATGTAACTTGCCTTCAGGAGCCCCATTGTTCCCCATCTTTGGATCTTTCCAACTTCTGCCCGTGGGCTTTCACCTCGCCCATGCTGGAGAGAAGCTGGGAGGAGGTGGTGTGGGCCCTGCTAGCCCAATGGCTCTCTCCACTCCTCTTCTGGTGTGACCCCTTTTCACGTTCCCTCATCTGCTTCAAACCCCTGCCCTGCCTAGCAGTCAGACTAGCTGTCTCCTCATTAGCCCCTTTTCAAGCACCTCCTGGCAAGTCTTCCTTCCTGCACACTACAGAACACACTCACCCCTTCCTCTGAGAAAGACCACTGCTAACTGGCCTTTGTTCAGAAAAAGTGAAATGCATCACAATGCAGGATGTCCAAAGTTCTCATTTACGCCTTTGAGGATGGTTCAAGTGAGCTGTAATAGTCCACAGCTTCTCTAGGGCTTCTCTGAGAGGCAGCATTTGCAGCCTGAGGAGCAAGTAGTGCAAACACAATTCTTTACTTCAAAATTTGATGCTTGTACAAAACTCTACTGTTATGTCCAACATTTGATAAAATTAAGATTAAGGACATAATTGTTTGCAAAGAGAAAATGAGATGACAGCAATAACCACTTTAAGAATAAAAAGATGGACTGGAAATCCCCCAGTCTACATGGTCTACACCTCCCAAAGGCCATCTTTCTCTTTGTGTCCAATGTGTACACTGAGAGAAAAACACTAAGAATATAAAATTTTGCACCTAGAATTTGTACCCTAAAAGAAGTTCTTGGCTTCAACATAATTTTGAATGCAATTTACAGTTTATTCACAAATACCTTCTCAGAGACAATTAAAAAACCTACAAAGTTCTGAAAATAGTCACACGCTTGTGCTGTATTCTGGAGCTATATCTCTTACAGTAAAGGAGACTCCTCCAGAAGAAGGCTTTGTTTTAAAATCTATTGCATGACTGAAACCAAGCTATGACATAATGAAAGATAACTACTTACCCTAGGGTTAAAGGCCAGCATCTGAGGATCATTAGGATCAACTACAGAAGGATATGGCTCAAAAATGACAACTTTCCTAGGTGACTCTAACGCAGACCGACACATGGATACTAACAGATCAACCACCTAGGGATAAAGAAAAATATTTATTTAATATATGTACTTTCATATTGTATCATCCAGTCTGCTTTTTTTACACATTACAGTAATACCATATTTCATTGTTATCTATATTACCTAAACCATGTTATCCACAGGACATAGTTTAGGACTGAAATTTTTCCATTGACCTCAACAGGCTTTGGGTCGAGCCCTGTACATTATTCCAGGTGCATAAGTAGGACCAGTATCTGGTCCTAAATGTATTATCACATCAAATACATTGCTTGTAGTCCTGCTTTCTCTTGTGTACATGTGCTAATTCCTGGATTAAATTAATTCTCTAGGGAAATTAAGTTGTGCTTGATCTGTGTATCTTTGTGCAGTAGATGCCAGTGAAAAATGTTGCTCAAGAAAGAGGAAGGGATTGTAAATCTGTACCACTGCCTGCTGTTCTCCTGAAGACTGTAATCATGGAAACACTAGCAAACATTGCTTCTGCTAAAGCTAGAACAGTGCAGTGATTTAACAGTCATTTGCATGGCTCACACTGGGAGATCCTCTTCCTTCCTTCCTGTTGTACAAAATTATGACATGGCTTTGAATATCTATGATTTCCAAGATTTCACCATAAGATGTGTGTACACAACATAGGCATGTATTCACATATGTTGCACGTAGGCACATATACAACTTCGCAACAGATTTCTGTATAATTGTTTCAAAATTTGTAACTCAGAGGTTAAAAATAGACTACAGCAATCACAAAGCAGAGAGAATTCTGGCAACTGTGAAACCTAAATCCAGCTCATAATGAAATCCAAAGTTGCTACATAAAAACGTAGCTGCAAATTAGCTCATTTCCCCCTGGTTTCTCTGTGCCTTCTGAAAACATTCCTGTGTGAAAACAGACTTTTCCATGAAAGAAAGGAAAATCTGAGATGAGCCATACTTAGTAGGCATCCCTGGTTCCTCCCACAGTTCCACATGGATCAGATCTCATCTCACAGCTCAAGCTGTTCTAGAAGTTATTATATATCTGATCATCTGGAGTAAAAAAAAAAAAAGATCGTCCTTTAGAGAAGCAGAATGAAAATAAGAATCATGATGAAAGGGAAAAGGAACTGCACTTCAGTGAGTCATACTGTTGCCATTCTCCTCTGCTCATTTAGCATGAGTGGACAATTTTCTCCATCAGTTTAAAAATATTCTGTTAGTTCCAGTTACTAAATATCACACATATATTGAAAAATGAAGTTTTTTAAATAACAATTCCTTCCTCCATGGTGCTCTCATTTCTTTCCAGTTTATAATACCTGCAAGTGTGATGAATGTTTCAAAATAGGGCATCTGCATTAGCATTTGCAAAGGAGACCAGGAGTCTGCATACACAGCCAGGTCAGGCAACAGGCCTGCAACTGTGTAAATGTATTACCATGAAATTGAGCCCAAGTTCATACACCCTGCTTCTCAGAAGCACTTCTTAGCCTCCAGTTGCAAAACACTACTAGGGAAGAGTTGTTTGAGTCCCCAAACCTCTTAATACAGTGACCCAAAGTTGTCTTGCTTTATGATTTGCACGATGGGACTTTTGTCTTAAAATTGGCACAGTTCTCAGAACACCATCCCAAAGCCCTCCTTTAAAACAACTGTTGATTCCTATATTGTTTCTTACCATGATACCAGCATATTGTTCTGACATGGGGGAAAACATGCATAGATCAGGCTTAATTAAACCCCTGATTTCCCCTGA
Source organism: Astur gentilis (assembly GCF_929443795.1). Taxonomy (NCBI): domain Eukaryota; kingdom Metazoa; phylum Chordata; class Aves; order Accipitriformes; family Accipitridae; genus Astur; species Astur gentilis. Next base: position 17,158,342 of record NC_064918.1, on the reverse strand, counting down.
GATCATTGTTTTGAGCTGCTGGAATGCAGAGCAACTTAAACTGGGAGGTAAGTCTAATACAAGCTTTATAATACAAACTTGTGCATGTGTTCCTTGGTAATGGGAAGTGCTGTGGATCTAGTAAATGTCCTTATAGCCAGGCCCAAACCTCCTAACGATAGGTACTGAAGTACATAACTTAGGATTTAAATATTTTCAAGGAGGACAAGATGACACTTGCTGATGACAATTCTCTCTTATGATATCAGTCTCTCAGACAGTGCCTCTCTCTCTCCAGAGACTCTCTACAGGGAGTCTGAACTATCAACAAATCAGACATTTAATTTTCAGGCATTTTGACTACGTGACTAAAATAAGGCAAGGTGAGTTCAGGCTTGAAAGTTTTAGAAAGTACAATCTCTTATTATTAAAAAGGAGCCATCAGAATATTGGGAGTGACAAAGTAGGGGTATATAGCTTAGGAAACTAGCTGAAAGCACAGCAGAAAGAACAGGATGTGATTTCTAATAATGGGAACCTATATTTAGGCTCTTTCACTACACAAATTGATTTGGAGGAAGATTCATCTGACAAAATGTAGAGATTCACAATGTGAACACATACCTCTTACTAGTCAGCCTAGGCTCTCTTTATAATCGATGGAGAAAATAACCACTGTGCTGATAGTCTATGCTGTGATTCACACCATCCTAAACTAATGTCAAAAATAGATCAGATGAATCAAACCCTAAGAGTGTTAAATACTTTCTGCAAACAGGAACAGGAACTCAACCAGATCAGATGTAGTGAGCTGGGTGCAATGCTATCACTAGTGAGACTTAGCAAAATTTAGTCATCTAGGTCCAATGGGACAATTGACAAAACCTCTTATCTAACTCTTTTAAGTACCATTAAGGTTGTAATCACTTCAGTACTCTTCAGCAAAGCTCTGTAGATGTAGAGGTACTCTAGAGATCTAGAACAAGCTCTGCATATGCCTGCAACAGTGATATCTACATAAAACACAGAGTGAGTGCTAATCAGGACCACCTCTCTTGTCAGCTGTATTTAAAAAGAGAAGTGAGAGCTACTTGTTTGTACCTAAATACCATGTAAGTGCCTACATTCAAAAAATAAAACTCTAGCTCCACAGAAACACATAGCTGAGGTCTTCAGAGGACTTCAGGCTGGGGAAGACGTGGGGCTTCATCAGCACACCTCTCTACATTTCTTACAAGCTTGCACAGGTATCCCAATGTTTGACATGCTAGATGTTGCAAATATAGCCATCTAATGGTCTTCAGACATCAGATGAGCTGATGTGCAGATCCCACAGTTATATACTCAAGTGAAGAACCTGGTGTACACTGCTGCAAGTTTCTTCCTTTGAGGATATGCCCATAGGTGGTATTCAGGCACTTAGCCAAATACTTTATTTCAGGTGGCTAGACCCACTAGTGCTAGTTAAAGTTAACTGAACTGAACATTTGCTCTTCCAAAAACCATGTTGCTTACTACGTAAGTGCACAGTGAGTGACACGTGTTTCGGAAATCAGAGAGGAATGCATTTTTTCCATAAGATGTGTAAATTTTTAACTTTAAGATCTTAAAAAGATTTTAAACATAAGATCTTTTATTTTTTTAATTTACTGAATTCCTGTAACTATTTTAATCTAAGGTTAAATGTGATTTGGAAACATAGTTTAAAATACTTTGTTTTAAGACACATACAAAATTATGAAAGAAAACAATGATATGGTTATAACTACATTAATATCTGAACTTAGAGTCAGGAAGCAAGCTTACATTAAATTCCTGATCCTTGAGAAAAGAGAAAAAAACCCTATGTAGCAACAGCAGTAAGGACTTTCCCACTGTTATTTAATGATCAAAACAACAGATGCTCAGTGGATAGCTGCAACCAAACACCATGAACAGGAAGTAGCTTATTAATTGCGTGAGAGTAGTAATGGCTCATTAGGTGAAAATAAATGGGAATTATCTCCAAATGACAATGGCTGCCTTTACTAACAACCCAGGTGACCTAATTGAACAGAACAAGAAAACAGGGTTACTCTAATTACATGGAAGCAAAACAATGGAAGCATCTGATTAGTACTGTTTGAAAATGCCATGCATAAAACAGTGTGTTTACAGTTATAAAAGAGGACAAATAAATAATGCTTACCAAAGAGTACTCATATGGGGAATAGAAGTTAAAATAAATACTGGAAGAGACTGAGAAGACTGAGTATACTATAGAAAATCAGACATGTAATAAGCATTAGATAATTCTACCTGAGCCCCAGTTGCAATTTCATCAGCAGCTTCATTCATCACTCCTAACGTTTGGAAAGCAAATACACAGAGCTCCCGTTCACAAACAGTGGGCTACACAGAGAAAGTAAGTTAATTATATTTTTGTTCTAGTTTTGGGTTATTGGTTTTATCATGCAATACCTACAACAAAACCCAAACACATTTAATGTGAATTTTTTTCTTCAGATATTAACTGCAACATTAATTTCAAATTATGAATACATGTCAATTGTTGAGGAAGATACATTAGAGAAGCGTTTTAATAATCTGAAAAACAAGTGTTAAGAACTCTAAAACTCCTAAGTATTCAAAGAGGCTAAACTTGAAAGAAATCCAAACAGATTACAAAATCAAAATTACAGTCATAGTACCCAAATGTCCTTAACACTGTCATATCAGACTCTGAAAACTTCCTACATAATTAAAATTTATGGAGAACAAATCCAGAAACTAATGGGGGCACCCCCCTTTCACAAAGGCAGGTTTATTCTTCAAGGATTGTTATTCTGCTTTTGAGAATACACATAAAAATATGATCCAGAAGACAAATTTCTTGAAGAAGCTACTTTTAATTTAATTCTTAACTAAATGTATTGGATTTGTGTGGCAAGGTTTTGGTAGCAGGGGGGCTACAGGGGTGGCTTCTGTGAGAAGATGCCAGAAGCTTCCCTCATGTCTGATAGAGCCAATGCCAGCTGGCTCCAAGACGGACCCGCCGCTGGCCAAAGTTGAGCCGATCAGCAACAGTGGTAGCCTCTCTGTGATAACATATTTAAGAAAAGAAAAAAACCTGTTGCGCAACAGCAGCTGGAAGGAGTGAGAACATGTAAGAAAACCAACCCTGCAGACCCAAGGTCAGTGAAGAAGGAGGGGGAGGAGATGCTCCAGGCGCTGGAGCGAAGATTCCCCTGCAGCCCGTGGGGAAGACCCTGGTGAGGCAGGCTGTCCCCCTGCGGCCCAGGAAGGTCCACGGTGGAGCAGATCTCCACCTGTGGCCTGTGGAGGACCCCACGCCAGAGCAGGTGGATGCACCCAAAGGAGACTGTGACCCCATGGAGATTCTGCACTGGAGCGGGGTCCTGGCTGGACCTGTGACCCCATGGAGGGGAGCCCATGCTGCAGCAGGTTTTCTGGCAGGACTTGTGACCCCATGGGGGACCCACACTGGAGCAGTGTGCTCCTGAAGGACTGCATGCTGTGGAAAGGACCCATGCTGGAGCAGTTTGTGAAGAACTGCAGCCCGTGGGAAGGACCCACGTTGGAGAAGTTCATGAAGGACTGTCTCCCATGGGAGGGTCCCCACGCTGGAGCGTGTGATGAACTGACCACAACCCCCATTCTCTATCACCGTGTGCCACTTGGGAGGAGGAGGTAGAGAAGCCGGGAGTGAAGCTGAGTCCAGGAAGAAGAGAGGGGTGGGGGAAAGGTGTTTTAAGATTTGGTTTTATTTCTCATTATCTTACTCTGACTTTTGATTGGTGATAAATTAAATTCATTTCCCCAAGTCGAGTCTGTTTTGCCCATGACAGTAATTAGTGAGTGATCTCCCTGTCCTTATCTCGACCCACGAGCCTTTAATCATATTTTTTCTCCCCTGTCCAGTTGAGGAGGGGAGTGAAAGAGTGGCTTGGTGGGCACCTGGCATCCAGCCAGGGTCAACCCACCACACTAATTTAACAATTCACTTGTAAACTTTAAGATAATGCATTATAATTTTATAGAATGAACACTGTATTTGGGAAGGCCACATGTTATTTTATAAGTAAAGGTGCTTGCACCCTTTTTTCAGATATCAGAAAGAAATAAAAAAAACTTGCTGTTGAACCTTTTTTGCCTATCTTTTTGAAAAATTTCATTCACAATTACCATTACAATGATTAAATAAAGCAACATATTTAAACTTCTGTATATTGAGTGAAAATTGAGTGTTCTGCCTTCATAAAGCAAACAGAGCAGAAATAAAAAAGAACACAGTTTTAAGTAAAGAGAATAGGCACGTCTTCATAAGCTTCCTAATTGGTTACATCCCTTACAGCAACTCCATGCTTATTTACTGAAAGATAATTAGCAGATTAACTTTTTAAAGGCTGAAGTAATGAATCACACAAAGTGAATTGTTATAAGCATTCAAAATGAACAGAGTGGAAAGAAATACAAGAAACATAAATTAAAACCTTCCTTAAAATTGACCTCAATAAACATAACTTTTTATTACAATGTTGAAAACAATCAAAAATATTTTTTGGATACTATTTGTTTAAATCCATATTATTAAATCCTAACTCACTGAGACTTAAAACAATCTTTGGTAGGCACTACTAAACTTTTATAACTAAAAATTCTGAGTCTAGCTACCATGATGATCACTACAGTATGTGTAGCAGTACACTGAAGTTCAAGCCAATGTCTCTAGGAAGCACTTGCAGAAATGAAAACATTGAGCACACAATGAAAACATAAAATTTAGTTGAATTCCTTTTCAGGCAACAGCTTCGTCAGTAATAAGCATACTGCTGTATTTGTAGTCATTTATTTCATATGCATTTGTTGGGTTTGAAATATAAAATCATAGAATCGTTTAGGTTGGAAAAGACCTTTAAGATCATCGAGTCCAACCATCATCCATGCCCACTAAACCATGTCCTGAAGTGCCTTGTCCATGAGCTTTTTGAATACCTCCAGGGATGGTGACTCAACCACTTCCCTGGGCAGCCTGTTCCAATGCCTGACAACACTCTCTGTAAAGAAATTTTTCCTGATAGCCAATCTAAACCTCCCCTGGCGCAACTTGAGGACATTTCCTCTCCTCCTATCACCAGCTACCTGACAGAAGAGACCAGCACCCACCTCACTACAACCCCCCTTCAGGTAGTTGTAGAGAGCGATAAGGTCTCCCCTCAGCCTCCTTTTCTCCAGACTAAACAGCCCCAGCTCCCTCAGCTGCTCCTCATAAGACTTGTGCTCCAGGCCCCTCACCAACTTGGTTGCCCTTCTCTGGACACGCTCCAGCACCTCAATCTCTTTCCTGTAGTGAGGGGCCCAAAACTGAACACAGGACTCGAGGTGCGGCCTCACCAGTACAGGGGAACAACCACCTCCCTGCTCCTGCTGGCCACACTATTTCTGATACAGGCCAGGATGCCTTTGGCCTTCTTGGCCACCTGGACACACTGCTGGCTCATATTCAGCCGGCTGTCAACCAGCACGCCCAGGTCTTTCTCTGCCAGGCAGCTTTCCAGCCACTCTTCCCCAAGCCTGTAGTGCTGCATGGGGTTGCTGTGACCGAAGTGCAGGACCTGGCACTTGGCCTTGTTAAACTTCATACAGTTGGCCTCATCCCATCAATCCAGCCTGTCCAGATCCCTCTGTAGAGCCTTCCTACCCTCGAGCAGATCAACCCTCCCTCCCAACTTGGTGTCATCTGCAAACTTGCTGAGGGTGCACTCAATCCCCTCGTCCAGATCACTGATAAAGATATTAAACAGAACTGGCCCCAATACTGAGCCCTGGGGAACACCACTTGTGACCCGCTGCCAACTGGATTTAACTCCATTCACCACAATCCCCTGGGCTTGTCCAGCCAGCCAGTTTTTTTTTTACCCAGCGGAGAGTGCACTTGTCTAAGCCATGAGCCGCCAGATTCTCAAGGAGAAGACTTCAAAAAACATCTGAAATCTACTGCATTGGCATATTCTCACATCAGTTGCTTTACAAGAGCTATCATCTTTCAAGTCTAATGGAGTAATTTGATTTATTTTATCTGCTATGGTACATTGCATTAGGCAGCATACAAAGCCTAACATGATCCAATTCACTGTGCCATGGCACACTATACAAAAAGTATTTATTATTGTCATTATTCTTAGGTTTTTCATATTCAGAAAGTGGTTAAATCGCTTACTTGGGCATATGGTGGCACTACCACCTTGACTGTCATAATCAGCAATATACAGAGACTCCCTTTTATTCCAGAGCAATCCCAGAGTTTAGCCATGCTTGCCATGAAGAAAAGCATTAAGAAAACACTTATTGTCATTTTGTTTATAACCTCAACGAAGTTACCCTGAGACTTAAAGATGGCAAATTAAATCTTTGCTCTTTTTTTTTTCCTTTCTGTGTTATGATCCCAGAAATGTCTGAGTATCTGTAAGAGGGAAGTTAGGAAAATGGACATTGTACTTATGTTTGACATTTGAAAGGCCTTTTTTCTCTCAAGTGGACACTGGGGCTAAGATCTTAAGGTTGGAGAACTGTAGGTATGAGGAGAAGCAAGACAGCAAAAATTGAGCTCTGAAGAGGAACAGACATTACTGTTAGGGTCTACAAAATTCTTTTGATTTTATGCATTTGATGAACCTTTATGCCCACTGAATATTTTTTAGAATAAAGACTTCACAAGACAATGCTGATAAAATAACATTTTAAGCAATGGCAAGAGTGATGGATCACTACATTTCCAAGTTATTCACAACCTAGTATCTATTTCAATATTCAGACAATACATGTACAGAAAATACCTTGAAATTGAACACAAAATCATTCAAGAGCTCCCAAAACATTCACTAGAACCTCATGTTCTAGTAAGCATGATATAATATACAATAAATGATGTGATAATGAAACCAGAGGAACTGCTTTGCTATTTTTGTCTACCTTCTTCAAAACACAAGAAAAAAAAACTTTTCCCAGTAATGGGAATGGGTTTCACCAAACCCATTTCTATTTGAGAAACAACATATACTTCAGGAAGCCACATAGTTTTGCTGCACAAATTTCTAGTAAATAATAAACACAATTTCCAGTTTATTTTCTTCAATTTTTAAACTTGCTATTAAAAAATTTAAGGTATCTCTAGTCTGATTTTGTGTCCCTTGACTCACTAAATCTTTAAAGCATTTCTATGGTAGATTCTGTCTAATTTCAGAAATCATTAAAACCCTGTTTGAAGTGGCATTGGTTAAAGAAAAAACACAAAAAGAACTACAGAAAAAATTGAACTCTATACAATGTCTGCATTCTACATACTCTCTTCAACTAAAAGCTGGAGCAAATACATAGTTTTGCATTACATGAAAACATATGGGCTCTGCCAGTCTAATGGGGAAAATAACCCAAACCCAGACACTTCAATAGCCTGCCTTCATATATCCACCCTGGATGCCTTCTTACTCAAACTCCAGCCATTTTAAGAGCACTTCTGGATCTTGTTTCTAAAATTTTTCCCAATTTAACAAAATCGGAAACTTTTAACTTAAATTTCCCACAAGTGTTAGTAGAGTGTTCTAAGACATATTGGTGTGGCCATTTCACTGTCCTCTACTCCAGTCATTAGTTAGGTTCAAGCATTTAAACTCATCTCTTCCCCTCCAAAATGAAAAGATTGGCTTACAATTAAGAAGCAAACATTTGGAGGGCTTTTGTTTGTCACCTGATGGTGACATCTATTGTGTCACATTTCCATATTTTGGTTTTGTCTGCAACTGTACATGCTAGAACCAATGAAAACAAAGTTAATAAATCAGTTCTAGAAGACAGAGTTTAAAAAAAATCACAAGCTTTATGGCAAAACTGGGATTCAAGGCCACTCTTACACTGCTGCTAGTGTTTTGCATACTGCCAGTATGTTTCCCTTTACGGCATCCACTTGTCTCTTCTCTTATAATAGGATGTGAGCCCTTGGGAGAGGAACAGTCTTGTTCTGACTTCATATCATAAATATGAGAAATGCCCCTAGCCACAGTAAACAAACAAGAACAACAACAGAAACACATTTATAAATGCTAAGTTGTTCCAATGTAATTTCTGGACACTCTTATTTTGGTTCAAGTCCACATAATATTCGGCAAGCTGAACTAAGAACTTTTGTGTATGTACATGAAACATAGAATCATAGAATGGTTTGGGTTGGAAGGGACCTTAAAGATCATCTAGTCCCAACCCCCCTGCCATGAGCAGGGACACCTTCCACTAGACCAGGTTGCTCCAAGCCCCATCCAGCCTGGCCTTGAACACTGCAAGGGAGGGGGCAGCCACAGCCTCTCTGGGCAACCTGTTCCAGTGCCTCACCACCCTCACAGTGAAGAACTTCTTCCATACATCTAATCTAAACCTACCCTCTTTCAGTTTAAAGCCATTACCCCTTGTCCTATCACTAGATGCCCTTGTAAAAAGCCCCCCCTTCAGCTTTCCCGTAGGCCCCCTTTAAGTACTGGCAGGCTGCTGTAAGGTCTCCCCGGAGCCTTCTCTTCTCCAGGCTGAACAACCCCAACTCTCTCAGCCTGTCTTCACAGGAGAGGTGCTCCAGACCCCTGATCATCTTTGTGGCCCTCCTCTGGACTTGCTCCAACAGGTCCATGTCTTTCTTATGTTGGGGGCTGTGAGAGATTGAAAGAGTTAATATCTCAAAGATTGTGGTGGGGCAAGCTCTGCATAAGAACGAACTCTGCATAACAAGGAACCCTGCATAGCAAGGAACCACAAATGAAAAGAAGCCCATCAGCACAGGACATCAGCAACAGGACCCAGAGGGTGTGCAGCTCCAGTGTTCTGATATGCTGTTCTGATATGCTGAGCAGGGCAGCTCACCAGGCATGGCCAAAGATCAAACAATGGTCATGTCTGCAGGGAAGGGGGAGTTACTCCCCAAAGGACCCCCAAGCCCACTGTCCTGGTTTCAGCTGGGACAGAGTTAACTGTCTTCCTAGTAGCTGGTACAGTGCTATGTTTTGAGTTCAGTGTGCGAAGAATGTTGATAACACTGATGTTTTCAGTTGTTGCTCAGTAGTGTTTAGACTATAGTCAAGGATTTTTCAGCTTCTCATGCCCAGCCAGCGAGAAAGCTGGAGGGGCACAAGAAGCTGGCACAGGACACAGCTAGGGCAGCTGACCCAAACTGTCCAACAGTGTATTCCATACCATGTGACGTCCCATCTATTATAGGAACTGGGAAGTGTGTGGGGGGAATCGCTGCTCGGGGACTAGCTGGGTGTCGGTCGGTGGCTGGTGAGCAATTGCCCTGCGCATCATTTGTACATTCCAATCCTTTTATTATTGCTGTTGTCATTTTATTAGTGTTATCATTATTAGTTTCTTCTTTTCTGTTCTATTAAACCGTTCTTATCTCAACCTACAAGTTTTACTTCTTTTCCTGATTTTCTCCCCTACCGCTGGATGGGGGGGAGTGAGTGAGCGGCTGCGTGGTGCTTAGTTGCTGGCTGGGGTTAAACCACAACAATCCTTTTTGGTGCCCAACGTGGGGCACGAAGGGTTGAGATAATGACAAACCTGACCAGAGCTTGTTAAAACAAATTTGTTCTAAGCTTTCATTATGTTGATTTATGTGTTCTTAGAGTTGTTGCTCTGGTTTTTAAAGCTCTGTTATGTATCACCTCGCTTGCTGTACGTAGTCCCTGTTCTGCTGCTTATCATCCGTGGGAGGTTGTCGTGGTTTCAGCCAAACAAGTAACAAAGGACCACACAGCCGCTCGCTCACTCCACCGCCCCCCTCCGGTGGGATGGGGAGGAGACGGAGGAGAGAAAAGAAAAAGAAACTGGAACCTCGAGGGTTGAGATAAAGGCAGTTTACTGGGACAAACACAAAGAAAAATTACTGTTGGGAATTGGCTTGATGAAAAAGGACATGGGTCTATAGAAAAGTTGTGCGAGCAGAGTTCTGTGTGGAAGAATGTCAGTTTGAGCAGCAAGATTAGGCCTTGGCCGAAAATAGCTGGCTTTACTGATAGCAGGAGAAAAAAAGCAGCTGGTCTTGCCGTTATCAGGAGAAAAATAAAAACGGTGTGACCTTGGCATAACTTCATAAGTAACTTTTGAAGAAGTTCCCATGAGAAAGTTACGGAACATGCATAGCTGCAAATCACAAGTGGGTGTGTTTTAGTAATGAATAAACATTAGCAATGTACCAATCATATTAGGACTAGTAGGCATAATTATCGCAAACTGTATAAATATGAGCTATCCGTGCAAATAAAGTTGAATCACTTCTATCACTCATATTGGGTCGACTTATGTGCATTCCTCCGCTGCTCCAACAAATCACAACAAAAACAACGGTACTAATGAAAAAGTATACAGAAAGAGTGATGCACAGTGCAACTGCTCAACACCCGGGACCCGATGTTCCGCCACTTCCCCCACCGAAAACAGAGACCACCCCCCGGCCCGCTCCCCATTTATATACTGAGCATGATGGCACATGGTATGGAATAGCTCCTTGGCTAGTTCAGGTCAGCTGCCCCGGCTATGCCCCCACCTCCCAGGTTCCTGTAAAAATTAACTCTATCCCAGCTGAACCCAGGACATTATCCACCCCTTATTCTATACCATCTACATTATGCCCAGATCTTACATTTTTCTAATCAACCACTACTACTTTCCTTGTCTTATATATAAGTATATGGACTCCACCCCCCGACCTCGCGCACACACACACATGGTGTTCCTTTAGCCTATGGGCTATCCCTCTAATGTGTCCATCGATTCTGGGGCTCTATCTGTTGTAACAGTTCTTCAGGATAAGAGAGAGATGGTGTGAGATGTTGGGTTGTTGTACGCTGCCTCTGGAACTTGTGGCTAGTACATTTGGTGTAACTCATGCCCTTGGTCTGCAGGTCAAAGATGTTGATCTTGAGGAAATTGGTGGGTGCCAGTTCAAGTTCTATCGCTATTGTACTTGGCTCAGTTTCAAAAGTCCATCCTGTAGTCATTTGGGTAATTCTCACAATAATACCCTTGATATGGCATATAGACACTATAGATACAATGACATGCATTGGCAGGTTATTTAGCACTTAAATATCATACAGCCCAATTCACTGGCTATTCTCTCCCAAAATCAAACCTCCCTGAGGTACACATCGAACTTCCCCATCCTTCTGCATCACCCACCAGGTGTACCCAGGTCCTTGAGCAAAAACAACCCCTTGAATGGGTTTGCCTCTGCTTGAGGGAGGACTAACCCAGACTGTCTTTCCTAACATTCTCCTCATGCGCACTACAGGGACTTTATCCCCTTCTACAGTATGTGGAAGTCTTGGTTGGGCAGGGCCAGCCCGATTGGCGGATCCTCTAGTATTAACTAACCAGCTGGCTTTTGTTAAATGTGTATCCCAATGTTTGAAAGTTCTGCCCCCCCATTGCTTTCAATGTAACTTTTAACAGTCCATTGTATCGTTCAATTTTTCCAGAGGCCGGTGAGTGATAAGGGATGTGATATACCCACTCAATGCCATGTTCTTTGGCCCAGGTGTCTACGAGGTTGTTTCAGAAGTGAGTCCCGTTGTCCGACTCGATTCTTTCCAGGGTGCCATGTCACCATAAGACTTGCTTTGGAAGGCCCAGGATAGTGTTCCAGGCAGTGGCATGTGACACAGGGTATGTTTCCAGCCATCCAGTGGTTGCTTCCACCATTGTAAGCACATGGCACTTGCCTTGGCGTGTTCGTGGGAGTGTGATATAGTCAATCTGCCAGGCCTCCCGCTGTTTATATTTCAGCCATCGCCCCCCATGCGAGAGGGGTTTTTGCCGCTTGGCTTGCTTAATTGCAGCACATGTTTCACATTCATGGATGACCTGTGCGATAGTGTCCATGGTCAAGTCCACCCCTCGATCTCGAGCCCATCTATATGTTGCATCTCTTCCCTGATGGCCTGAAGTATCATGGGCCCACCCAGCCATAAATAGCTCACCCCTATGTTGCCAGTCCAGGTCCACCTGAGCCACTTCAATCTTGGCGGCCTGATCTGCCTGCTGCTTCTGTTGATGTTCTTCAGTGGCCCAACTCTTGGGTACATGAGCATCTACGTGACGTACTTTTACCACTAGCTTCTCTATCCAAACAGCGATATCTTGCCACAGTGCGGCAGCCCAGATGGGTTTACCTCTGCGCTGCCAGTTGCTCTGCTTCCATTGCTGTAACCACCCCACAGGGCATTTGCCACCATCCATGAGTCAGTATAGACATAGAGCACTGGCCACTTTTCTCTTTCAGCAATGTCTAACGCTAGCTGGATGGCTTTCACCTCTGCAAACTGACTCGATTCACCTTCTCCTTCAGCAGTTTCTGCAACTAGTCGTGTAGGACTCCATACAGCAGCCTTCCACCTCTGATGCTTTCCCACAATGCGTCAGGATCCGTCAGTGAACAGGGCATATTGCCTCTCATTTTCTGGCAGTTTATTATACAGCGGGGCCTCTTCAGCCCATGTCACCTCCTCCTCTGGTGACATTCCAAAATCTTTGCCTTCTGGCCACTCCATGATCACTTCCAAAATTCCTGGGTGACTGGGGTTTCCTATGCGAGCCCGTTGTGTGATCAGTGCGATCCACTTACTCCATGTGGCATCAGTCACGTGATGTGTAGAGGAGACCCTCCCTTTGAACATCCAGCCCAGTACTGGCAGTTGGGGTGCTAAGAGGAGCTGTGTTTCAGTACCAAGCACTTCTGAGGCGGCTCGAACTCCTTCATATGCTGCCAAGATCTCTTTTTCAGTTGGAGTATAGCGAGCCTCGGATCCTCGATATCCTCGACTCCAAAACCCCGGGGGTCGGCCTCGGGTCTCCCCAGGTGCTTTCTGCCAAAGGCTCCAGGTAGGGCCATTCTCCCCAGCTGCAGTGTAGAGCACATTTTTAACATCTTGTCCTGTCTAGACTGGCCCAAGGGCTACGGCATGAACAATCTCCCATTTAATTTGTTCAAAGGATTGTTGTTGTTCAGGCCCCCATTTAAAATCGTTCTTCTTCCGAGTAACTGGGTAGAGAGGGCTTACAATCAGACTGTAATTTGGAATATGCATTCTCCAAAAACCCACAACACCTACGAAAGCCTGTGTTTCCTTTTTATTAGTCGGTGAGGACATAGCTGCTATCTTGTTGATCATGTCAGCAGGGATCTGACGAGGTCCATCTTGCCATTTTTCTCCTAAGAACTGGATCTCCTGCGCAGGTCCCTTGACCTTACTTTCTTTTATGGCAAAACCAGCCTTCAAAAGGATTTGGATTATTTTCTTCCCTTTCTCAAAGACTTCTTCTGCCATGTTGCCCCATACGATGATGTCATCAATATATTGCAGGTGCTCTGGAGCTTCACCTTTTTCTAGTGCAGTCTGGATCAGTCCATGGCAAATGATGGAGCTGTGTTTCCACCCCTGGGGCAGTCGATTCCAGGTGTACTGGACGCCCCTCCAAGTGAAAGCAAACTTTGGCCTGCACTCCGCTGCCAAAGGAATGGAAAAAAATGCATTAGCAATGTCAATTGTGGCATACCACTTAGCTGCCTTTGATTCCAGTTCATATTGAAGCTCTAACATATCTGGCACAGCAGCGCTCAGCGGTGGCGTGACTTCATTCAGCCCACGATAATCTACTGTTAGTCTCCATTCCCCATTAGACTTCCGCACGGGCCATATGGGACTATTAAAGGGTGAGTGAGTCTTGCTGATCACTCCTTGGCTCTCCAATTGGCAACTGAGCTTATGGATGGGGATCAGGGAGTCTCGGTTGGTGCGATATTGCCGCCAGTGCACCCTTGTGGTAGCAACTGGCACCTGTTGCTCTTCAACCTTCAGCAACCCCACAACCGAAGGGTCTTGGCAGAGACCCGGCAGGGTAGACAGCTGTTCAATCTCCTCCGTCTCCAATGCAGCTATACCAAAGGCCCAACGGTACCCTTTTGGGTCCTTGAGATACCGTCTCCACAGACAGTCTATGCCAAGGATACACGGAGTCTCTGGGCCAGTCGCAATGGGGTGTTTATGCCACTCATTCCCGGTTAGACTCATTTCAGCTTCCAATACGGTTAGCTCTTGGGATCCCCCTGTCACACCAGAGATACAGATGGGTTCTGCCCCTTTAGAACTTGATGGCATTAGGGTACATTGTGCACCAGTGTCCACTAGAGCCTTATATTCCTGTGGGTCTGATGTGCCAGGCCATTGAATCCACACTGTCCAGTAGACTCGGTTGTCCCTCTCCTCCACCTGGCTGGAGGCAGGGCCCCTCTAATCTGTTGGGAAGTGGCTTGCTGAAAAGGGACATGGGCCTGTGGAAAATTTGTGCGAGCAGAGTTCTGTGTGAAAGAATGTCAGTTTGAGCAACAAGACTAGGCCTTGGCTGAAAATAGCTGGCTTTACTGATATCGGGAGAAAAACAACAGCTGGTCTCGCTGTTATCAGGAGAAAGACAGGGACGGTGTGACCTTGGCATAACTTAACAAGTAACTTTTGAAGAAGTTCTCATGAGAAAGTTACTGAACACGCGTAGCTGCCAACCACAAGTGGGTGTGTTTTAGTAATGAATAAACATTAGCAATGTACCAATCATATTAGGACTAGTAGGCATAATTATCGCAAACTGTATAAATATGAGCTATCCGTGCAAATAAAGTTGAATCACTTCTATCACTCATATTGGGTCGACTTATGTGCATTCCTCCGCCGCTCCAACACTAATCCTGTTTAGAATATCCATTACTCACTTTCTGCACACGTGAATCAGAAGTCCCCTCAAGGGGATCAGAAATGAGATCAGCCCATCTACTGCGTCTGGGGGACTGCTCACGGGAAACTGGAGCAGCAGTTTTCCAAGAAGAATTCTCTTTTCTGGTTGCTTTTTCTCGCAACTCCTGTACCCGTGCATCCAAGACTGAAGTGGGTTTTCCATCCCACTTCCTCATGTCCTCTCCATGGTCACGCAGGTAAAACCACAGGTTAGCCCGTCGAGTGTACTTTCTCTCTCCTCTCTCTTGGGCAGAGGAACGCTTACTCCTAATAGCTGTGGTGCGGGCCTGTACAGGTGAGGAGGAGGACAGATCCACTTTGAATTGCTGGAACTCTCGGGACAACTCCTCTACAGCTGAGACACAGGCCCGTAGGGAGGAAGAGAGACTTCCCTCGTATTGCCGGAGTTGGATAGCCAATTAGTCCACCATTTGTCCATAGCCCTCTCCAGGACATTACTGCCAATGAGTTGGCATAGGTTGGTGGTGCACTTTGTAGAAACTTCCGCCACATGGGTTGTGTGTATTGGACTTCATCTGGATCTGTGGGTGACTGCACATTTTCTGGATCATTATAAATCACCTCCAGCACGGCTAATTCTCTCAGGTACTGGATACCTCTCTCCGTGGTGGTCCACTTGCCTTGGTGACATGTAACTTCATCCTTGAAGGGGTATCTTTCCTTTACACCTAACAGAAGTCGCCTCCAGAGCCTGAGGACTTGTGTTTTTCTCCCAATCGCCTTGTCGATGCCCCCTTCCCTAGACAGAGATCCCAACTGCTTGGCTTCCTTACCCTCTAATTCCACACTACTAGCCCCGCTATCCAAGCATCGGAGCAGCCAGGTAACAATGTGCTCACCTGGGTGGTGGCTAAAATCTTTTCGCGTGTCACGCAACTCACTCATGGATAGAGATCGGGTAATTATTTCAGGTTCTGCCTCTACCTCCTATTCTTACGATGACCCTGGTTCATCTTCATCTCTCACTAAGCGATCTGATTTCTTTGTGTGTTTCTTTTTCTGTACAGGGGCGACTGATACTGGCACAGGTTGGTTCTCTGGTTTAGCTGCAGTGTCTGTCACCGGGGTAGGGGTAGTCACGGTACCTGTTGTCGTGGTAGGGACAGCCACGGTGCTTGTTGTCGGGGTAGGGGCAGCCACGGTGTCTGTTGTCAGGGTTTGGGTAGCCACGGTGCATGTTGTCCTGTTTTCCATCTTTTCCCCCTTTTCCCCCCGAGGGTGCTGCATAATATCAAGCAGTGTTTGGTAGACACTGGCCAGGGCCCAGCACAGTCCAGCAAGTTGTACATCTTTGGAATAGCCACAGCATTTGTCTGTCAAATATTCTACCATTTCATGAGGGTTCTGTAGTTGTTTGGGAGTGAACTTCCAAGCCACTGGCGGTGAGAAGTTCTCTAGATACCTGCCCATATCCTCCCACATGCTGTGCCACTCATGAATATCCATCTTTGGGGCAGATCTCTGGGTGGTCCTCTTAAAGACCCTTTTTGTAGCCCTAAACAAGACCTGAAACATAGTCAGGAGGCATAGCACTAACAGCACACTGGCTTGCGCATCCCAAGGATATTCAAAATTCTCGAAAACTTTTGTAATTAGTCGGAAGGAGGAAAGGGAGGCGAACGGACGGGGGGAAGTATCCCCCCCTGACTTCCCTATTGATGGGGTGTAATTACCAATAAAATCCGACAGAAGGTGCCCAAAGTATGGAAACAATATCACTGCTGCCTCATACAGATACCAGCTTAACCTCATGACCAGTGATGTAATCATTTCACAAGTCGACATTGCCCAGTACAGCAAAATGATAATCCCAGTCACTCTCCCAGAGATGAGATACGCAACTAGAGGCAATACATAGAGCATATAAGAGCTTACAAAACACCACCATGTAAACAAATGAAACAACATTGTGACTAACATCTATTTATCTAAGAAATGCGTTTGACAAATTTGTTTCAACACGCTCTGGCCAGATCTGTCGTTATCTCAACCCTTCGTGCCCCACGTTGGGCGCCAAAAAGGACTGTCGTGGTTTCAGCCCAGCCGGTAACAAAGGACCACGCAGCCGCTCGCTCACTCCTCCCCCCCCCTCCGGTGGGATGGGGAGGAGACGGAGGAGAGAAAAGAAAAAGAAACTGGAACCTCGAGGGTTGAGATAAAGGCAGTTTACTGGGACAAACATAAAGAAAAATTACAACAACAACGGTACTAATGAAAAAGTATACAGAAAGAGTGATGCACAGTGCAACTGCTCACCACCCGGGACCCGACGCTATGCCACTTCCCCCCACCGAACGCCGAGACCACCCCCCTGGCCGCTCCCCAGTTATAAACTGAGCATGATGTCACATGGTATGGAATAGCTCCTTGGCTAGTTCAGGTCAGCTGCCCCGGCTATGCCCCCACCTCCCAGGTTCCTGTAAAAATTAACTCTATCCCAGCTGAACCCCGGACAGAGGTGGATTAAGGTTTTCGCTTTGATGTATTGCATAACACTGGTTTATGGTATGATAAAGTCATCGGCTGTGGGATTAATCTGGTATTTGAACTCAGCTTTGTCACCTTTATACTGCGGGAGCAATCTATGGGAAACTATTAATAATTACACCATTCACCTTTCCTCCTTGGAAAACCAGTCTATGGGTGGGGTACCTTTCTTCCCCTCTCCTTTCTCCTTCAGTCCAGTTACAATGGTGTTTGAGAATTTTGAAAAATTTGAATACTCCTGGGGTGTTGGGACTAGCACGGTCCTAGCCCTACTGCAGGGAATTAGCATACTTCTGAATGTGGTTCAGGTCTTGTTTAAGGTTAAACAACTATTTAAGAAGATCACCCAGAGATCTGCCCCATGGCTGGATAATTATGAGTGGCAGGGTGTGTGGGGTAGTATGGGCAAGTACCTAGAACAGTGGGCACCTCCAATGTTTTGGAAATTCACCCCTGAACAAGTGCAGAATCTGGAAGAACTAGTAAAATATTTGGAAAAGGTATGCTGTCACCCCAGCAGTTCCAGAGAGATACAAATCACTGCAACATGCTGGGTCCTGGCCCATGCCTATCAAGCCCTGTTCGACACCACTCAGTACCCTCAAGGGGAAGAGAAGGTCTCTGGACCCAACAACAAAATGATGAGCACCGTGGCCACCCAAACCTCGGCAATGGGCATTGCGGCCTCTCCAGCCCCAGCAACAAGCATTGCAGGCACCCAGACTTTGGGAAAAGGCACCGTGACCCCTCCAGCCCCGGCAATGAGCACAGCTGCTACCCAAACCGCAGCAATGGGCTCTGTGGTCCCTCTAGCCCTGGTGACGAGCACTGCTGCTACCCAAAACTTGACAACAGACACTGCGGTTATCCAAAACCCAGGAAGCGAAACTGCAGCTGAACCAGAAAACCAACCTGCACCAGTATCAGTTGCCCCCGTACAGAAAAAGAAATATACAAAAAAATCAGTTCGCTTAGCGAAGGATGAAGGTGAACCAGGGTCAGCACAGGAACCGGAGGAAGAGGCAGAACCAGAGGTAATCACCCGATCCCTATCCTTGAGTGAGCTGCGGGATATGCGAAAAGACTTTGGCCGCCGTATAGGTGAGCATATTATCATCTGGCTCCTCCAATGCTGGGACAATGGGGCTAACAGCTTGGAATTAGAAGGTAGGGGAGCCAAGCAGCTGGGATCGCTTGCCAGGGAAGGTGGCATTGACAAGGCAATTGGAAAAGGGACATAAGCCCTCAGCCTCTGGAGGCGACTCCTGTCAAGTGTGAAGGAAAGGTACCCCTTTAAGGAAGATGTTATATGTCAATCAAGCAAGTGGACCACCATGGAAAGAGGTATCCAATACGTCAGGGAATTAGCTGTGCTAGAGACGATTCATCATGATCCAGACAACCCACAATTACCCAAAGATCCAGACAAAGTCCAATGCACACGACCCATGTGGCGGAAGTTTGTACGGAGCGCACCAGTGTCCTATGCCAACTCACCGGCAATAATGATCTGGAAAGATGAAGAGGCACCAACAGTGGAGGAAGTGGCCCGCCAACTCCGGCAATACGAAGAAAATCTCTCCTCCTCCCTACAAGCCTGCATTTTGGCTTTGGAGAAGCTGTCCCAGGATGTCCAACAAATCAAAGAGGATATGTCCTATTCCCCACCTGTAAGGACCAATGTCTCAGCTATTAGGAGTGAGCGTTCTTCTGCCCAAGAGAGAATATAGAAGGTACACACTGCGAGGTGCCCTGTGGTTTTACCTATGTTATCTTGGAGAGGACATGAGGAAAAGGGACGGAAAACCTACCTTGGTCCTAAATGCACGGGTACGTGAGCTGTGAGGAAAAAACACCACAAAAGGGGATTCTACCAGGAAAAATGCCACTCCAGTTTCCAAACAGAGTAGAAGGGCTGATTTTATTTCTGATCCTCTTGAAGGGACTTCTGAGCCAATTCTACAAGAAGTGAATACTGAATACTCTGACCAGAATTAGAGGGGCCCTGCCTCCATCCAGGTGGAGGAAAGGGATAACCAGGTCTATTGGACTGTGTGGATTCGATGGCCTGGCACGTCAGACCCACAGGAGTATAAGGCTTTAGTAGACACCGGCAATCAGTGCACTCTAATGCAATCAAGTTCTAAAGGGACAGAACCCATTTGTATTTCTGGTGTGACAGGGGGATCCCAATAGTTAACTGTGTTGGAAGCCGAAGTAAGCCTAACTGGGAATGAATGGCAGAAACACCCCATTGTGACTGGTCCAGAGGCTCTGTGTATCCTTGGCATAGACTATCTCAGGAGAGGGTATTTTAAGGACCCAAAGGGGTATCGATGGGCTTTTGGTATAGCTGCCTTGGAGACGGAGGGCACTGAACAGCTGTCTACCCTGCCTGGTCTCTGCCAAGACCCTTCGACTGTGGGGTTGCTGAAGGTTGAAGAACAAAAAGTGCCAATTGTTACCACGACCGTGCATCGGCGGCAACATCGCAATAACCGAGACTCCCTGATCCCCATCCACAAGTTGATTCGCCTACTGGAGAGCGAAGGAGTGACCAGCAAAACTCACTCACCCTTTAATATTCCCATATGGCCAGTGCGGAAGTCTAATGGGGAGTGGAGACTAAGAGTAGACTATCGTGGGCTGAATGAAGTTACGCCACCGCTGAGTGCTGCCGTTCCAGATATGCTAAAACTTCAATACGAGCTAGAGTCAAAGGCAGCCAAGTGGTATGCCACAACTGACATTGCTAATGCGTTTGTCTCAATCCCTCCGGCAGGAGAGTGTTGTCCACAATTTGCCTTTACTTGGAGGGTTGTCCAGTACACTTGGAATTGATTGCCCCAGGGGTGGAAACACAGCCCCACCATTTGCCATGGACTGATCCAGACTGCACTGGAAAAAGGTGAAGCTCCGGAACACCTGCAATACATTGATGACATCATCATATGGGGCAACACGGCAGAAGATGTCTTTGAGAAAGGGTAGAAAATAATCCAAATCCTTCTGAAAGCCAGTTTTGCCATAAAAGAAAGTAAGGTCAAGGGACCTGCACAGGAGATCAGTTTTTGGGAATAAAATGGCAAGATGGATCTCGTCAGATCCCAATGGACGTGATTAACAAAATAGCAGCTATGTCTCCCCCAACTAATAAAAAGGACAAACAGGCCTTCTTAGGTGTTGTGGGCTTTTGGAGAATGCATATTCCAAATTACAGTCTGATTGTAAGCCCTCTCTACCCAGTTACTCGGAAGAAGAACGATTTTAAATGGGGGCCTGAACAACAACAATCCTTTGAACAAATTAAATGGGAGATTGTTCATGCCGTAGCCCTTGGGCCAGTCTAGACAGGACAAGATGTTAAAAATGTGCTCTACACTGCAGCTGGGGAGAATGGCCCTACCTGGAGCCTTTGGCAGAAAGCACCTGGGGAGACCCGAGGCCGACCCCCGGGGTTTTGGAGTCGAGGATATCGAGGATCCGAGGCTCGCTATACTCCAACTGAAAAAGAGATCTTGGCAGCATATGAAGGAGTTCAAGCCGCCTCAGAAGTGCTTGGTACTGAAACACAGCTCCTCTTAGCACCCCGACTGCCAGTGCTGGGCTGGATGTTCAAAGGGAGGGTCTCCTCTACACATCACGTGACTGACGCCACGTGGAGTAAGTGGATCGCACTGATCACACAATGGGCTCGCATAGGAAACCCCAGTCACCCAGGAATTTTGGAAGTGATCATGGAGTGGCCAGAAGGCAAAGATTTTGGAATGTCACCAGAGGAGGAGGTGACATGGGCTGAAGAGGCCCCGCTGTATAATAAACTGCCAGAAAATGAGAGGCAATATGCCCTGTTCACTGACGGATCCTGACGCATTGTGGGAAAGCATCAGAGGTGGAAGGCTGCTGTATGGAGTCCTACACGACTAGTTGCAGAAACTGCTGAAGGAGAAGGTGAATCGAGTCAGTTTGCAGAGGTGAAAGCCATCCAGCTAGCGTTAGACATTGCTGAAAGAGAAAAGTGGCCAGTGCTCTATGTCTATACTGACTCATGGATGGTGGCAAATGCCCTGTGGGGTGGTTACAGCAATGGAAGCAGAGCAACTGGCAGCGCAGAGGTAAACCCATCTGGGCTGCCGCACTGTGGCAAGATATCGCTGTTTGGATAGAGAAGCTAGTGGTAAAAGTACGTCACGTAGATGCTCATGTACCCAAGAGTTGGGCCACTGAAGAACATCAACAGAAGCAGCAGGCAGATCAGGCCGCCAAGATTGAAGTGGCTCAGGTGGACCTGGACTGGCAACATAGGGGTGAGCTATTTATGGCTGGGTGGGCCCATGATACTTCAGGCCATCAGGGAAGAGATGCAACATATAGATGGGCTCGAGATCGAGGGGTGGACCTGACCATGTACATGTGTTTCCATGAATGTGAAACATGTGCTGCAATTAAGCAAGCCAAGCGGTTAAAGCCCCTGTGGTATGGAGGGTGATGACTGAAATATAAACATGGGGAAGCCTGGCATATTGACTATATCACACTCCCACGAACACGCCAAGGCAAGTGCCATGTGCTTACAATGGTGGAAGCAACCACTGGATGGCTGGAAACATACCCTGTGTCCCATGCCACTGCCTGGAACACTATCCTGGGCCTTGAAAAGAAAGTCTTATGGCAACACAGTGCCCCAGAAAGAATCGAGTCGGACAACGGGAGTCATTTCTGAAACAACCTCATAGACACCTGGGCCAAAGAGCATGGCATTGAGTGGGTGTATCATATCCCCTATCATGCACCAGCCTGTGGGAAAATTGAGCGATACAATGGACTGTTAAAAGTTACATTGAAAGCAATGGGGGGGCAGAACTTTCAAACATTGGGATATACATTTAGCAAAAGCCACCTGGTTAGTCAACACCAGAGGATCTGCCAGTCAGTGTGGCCCTGCCCAGTCAGAATTTTTACATACTGTAGAAGGGGATAAAGTCCCTGTAGTGCACATGAAAAATATGTTAGGGAAACCAGTCTGGGTTACTCCTGCCTCAGGCAAAGGTAAACCCATTCGTGGGATTGCTTTTGCTCAAGGGCCTGGGTGCACTTGGTGGGTGATGCGAAAAGATGGAGAAGTCCGATGTGTGCCTCAAGGGGATTTGACGTTAGGTGAAAATAACCAGAATTAAACTGTATGATAATAGTTGCTATATAAGCCTGCTACTGTATGTTATCATTACTGCAATTGTTATATGCTATATCCATAGTACTATAATAAGAATCGCTTAGATCAAGCAAGAAAGAACTGTGATAAAACTGAGCAAAGCGCTGTAGTGATGGAACCAGAACTGACTCCAGCATGCAACAATCCAACGGTGCACACCATCCTCCTGCTGTGTCCAATGTCACCTGCTCGTCACACCGCACTGAAGCCCGATTCTGCTCTACCGACTGAGAGGACTTTGCACCATCCCTCCTGCCCAGAATGACTAGTATGACAGATGGAGCCCAGAGTCAGAAACTAAATGAACTCAACAAACGTTTTATGAACATAACCCATGAACTAAAGGAATGATATCTCTGTGTGTGTATACATATATACATATATATATAATTGTTCATATGTCTCAAAGGGATGGAAAGGTGATGATGATTGACCAGGATGTAACTAAAGGTATGGGAACTGAGCATGACGTCAATGGTATAGAATAAGGGGTGGATACTGTCCTGGTTTCAGCTGGGATAGAGTTAATTGTCTTCCTAGTAGCTGGTACAGTGCTATGTTTTGAGTTCAGTATACGAAGAATGTTGATAACACTGATGTTTTCAGTGGTTGCTAGGTAGCGTTTAGTCTCAAGTCAAGGATTTTTCAGCTTCTCATGCCCAGCCAGTGAGAAAGCTGGAGGGGCACAAGAAGTTGGCACAGGACACAGCCAGGGCAGCTGACCCAGACTGGCCAACGGTGTATTCCATACCATGTGATGTCCCATGTAGTATAAGAACTGTGAAGTGTGTGAGGGGGGGAATCGCTGCTCGGGGACTAGCTGGGTGTCGGTCGGCGGGTGGTGAGCAATTGCCCTGTGCATCATTTGTACATTCCAATCCTTTTATTACTACTGTTGTCATTTTATTAGTGTTATCATTATTATTATTAGTTTTCTTCTTTTCTGTTCTATTAAACCGTTCTTATCTCAACCCACGAGTTTTACTTCTTTTTCCCGATTTTCTCCCCCATCCCACTGGATGGGGGGGAGTGAGTGAGCGGCTGTGTGGTGCTTAGTTGCTGGCTGGGGTTAAACCACGACACCCAGCGACCCATTTCCTGAAGGTTCTGAAAGCAGAAACCGTGCATGACACCTAATTAGCCTAATGAGTTCGAGTGCCCACCTGAAGGAGGGGTAAGGATGATAAAAGGACACAAACTGAAACCCCACATGCACACGCCCACCGGGACTGGACCCCTGAGCTGACTGAACCAATGCTGGACACAGGACTGTTGAAATCTTTCTCTTTTCCTTTTTCTCTCTCTGTCTTGCTCTCTCTTTCTTTTTCCTTTTCCATAATCCTTACACGTCATCCCTTTAAGACATAAAACCGTTGACCAAGTCTGGGACTAAGAGTACATCCAGCCACCCCTGGGCCCTTCTCTGAGAAGGAGTCTGGAAAGCAAGGGGGTCTGCTCTGAACCTCATGACTTAACGGGAGGGCTCTCCTTATTCCCTGAACTGATGTATATGGTTACCACGGGTTACATGGTTTACTGTGGTAGTTTCATGCCAATTCCTGTTGAGAGAAACCATACCACCTGAGACAAGGGGAGTCCAAAGTATCTCAGTAGACATCATAAAGGGAGGTAAAAGATGATGTGTAGTGCTTACATTGTTGACATTAGCTGAGGTAGAGACAGTCCTTGATAAGAAGAGCTGGTCCCAAGAACCAGCCAATGAGGTAGAGACAGTAGATAAGAAGACTGGTCTTGTGGCTTGGGTGAATACCAAGAAATCACTGAGCCTGCGCAAGGAAAGAGGTTACTAGCGGTGACGGATTCATCCATCTTCATCTCTGCGACCACCAGACAACCACCATAAAGAGGCCCTGCGCAGGCGCAGTTGGGAGGAGACTATGGAAATGACCTCTCGGAGCTAATTTTCATATGAAGCGGGGATAGGTCATGCATATGTATAGGCATACTGTGAATATGTAATACCTGACTGTATAAACTTGAGGCAAACTACCGAGTTGGGCACGTACGACTTTGGTGGGACCACCCCCCGTGCTGCCCAGCGCTGAATGAACATACCTACTTTACAATCTCACTGATTGTGGAGTCTGTTTTCCGCACATCGGTTTGGCGAGCCAGCCAGGAGACTCTCTGCTCGGCTGCAGGACCGACTGCGGAGCGGACACCCCTATGCGAGCCCTGAGCACTTTCCTCGGAGGAGCCTCCGCTGCCAGCCACTCACCGCAGGAGCAGACAACAACCTCCTGAAGCCACGGACCAAACGGTATGTTTTACAAGGGGAGCCTGTAAAAGTACGGGCCGGGGCAGCTGGTAAATCGCACAGAGACGTCTGGCGTGCAGCGTAGTCCCCGTATGGGAGGAGGGTACCCTGTGTGGTAACAAGGGGGGGATTTGCTGACCAATAGAGCAGCCGCTAGTGATCTTGGCAGTAGATCAAGCAAATCCAGGGTGATTGCTGCATCCCAGTATTGGGAGCCAGGACGGACCTGTAAATGACTGGTATATAAGAGGCAGGAGAAGGGTAAGCGCACCCCCTCGCAATTGCACTTGGTTCATTTTGGCAGCTGCTGAAGGTTGTCAACTGGAGCGTTGATTGTATGATGTGAATGTTTCGAAATTTATGTTAAAGATTTTGTGTGGGTGTGTGGAAATGATATGTTGAAATTTATAGGTGTATGTATGTTTGCTAATGTGTGAATGTCTTTACGTATTAATAGGGGTCATTCCCTGCTTTGTATGTGGGCTTGCATCTGGACTATATAATAATTAGCATCCGGCTTGGGTTTTGTTGAAGTGTAAATCTTGTGGGAGAAGCTGGTACTGTACATCTAGCAGACAGAAACCAGACTGCCTTGAGTGTTTTCTCCAAATTCCACACTTTTATGATTGGGAAAGACCTCACTAAGAATCCAAAATAGTGAGATTGGTGTGTAAAGGAAAATTTAATTCCAGGAATTTGGGACGTGTGGGAGGAAAACTGGGGAAGACTGTAAAAGAAGTGTAAGAAACAATTTGCATGGAAGCTTATTAAAAGGAGAAGCCAAAATCAAACTTAAGAATCATTAGGAGGAGTTATAAAATGGGAAACAATCAAGGACGAATATTGAGGAAAAGTCCTCTGGGTTGTGTAATTGCCCACTGGAAAGATATTGTTGGGACCGGAGGTACAGAAAGTAAAAAGAACCTTATTAAATACTGCAATGAATGGTGGCCGTTGTATAAGTTAGAAAGTGGTGCTAAGTGGCCACTTAATGGGTCAATAGATTATAATACTCTATTACAACTAATGCTGTTTTTAAGGAGAGAAAGAAAATGGGATGAAGTTTCGTATGCAGACATGTTTTTCACCCTCCGAAATCATCTGGAGTGGCAAAGGGACTGTGGAATGGTACCCCCACAGGACCCCATGGTGCTCGCACTTGAGCGAGAAAACAACAAGGAGCTTAGAGGTAAACTGAGGTGGTGTTGTTCGGCATGTAGTATTGGACAAAGTTGTACAAAGACAAATAAAATCCATCAGGCACCAGAACAAGATCTAACTGATTTGTTTAAGCCTCCCCCTTGACCACAGGAACAGGATGCAGACTCGGATAGAACTCCGACCCCCCCGAGCAGTCCTGTATCTTCCCGTACTAGGAAGAAAATTACCTCAACAGCTTTACAAGTCCCTCTCCGAGAGGCGGTGGGGCCGGATGGTGGGACAATGTTAATCAAAGTACCCTTTTCTACTGCTGACCTAGGGGAATGGAAAAAGGTTGCAAAGGATTATAGGAGAGATTCGATAAGTGTAGCTAAGCATTTCCAATTTATTGTAAAACAGCATAACCCTGATTGGAAGGATATACAGCTGTATATTGGAATATACAACTGAGACAGAGAAACAGCTGATTTTAAAAACAGCAGGGAACCTTGCTGAAGATCATTATAAGATTACAGGAGGGGACATTAAGGAATATTTCCCTCTCCAACAACCAAAGTGGGATGTTAATAGATCCGCACATATGGAAAGATTGCAGGGGTATCAGGAGTGGATTACAAAAGGAATGGAGAGGGCAATCCCCAAAACTATAAATTGGTCAGCTTTATATGCAGTTAAACAGAGTCCTTCCGAGTCTCCATCCGAATTCCTGGATCGACTGAGGGATGTAATGCGCTGCAGCACACCGCTGGATCCTGGGTCAGAGGTAGGAATACAACAATTAGTCTCCCTGTTTTTGGGTCAGTCTACAGGGGATATAAGGGGCAAACTTCAGAAATTACGCCCTACAGAGGGTAGGAATTTAGAAATATTGTTGGATGAAGCATGGAGAGTATTTAGTAACAGAGAGGAATGATATAGGCAAGGGCAAAGGAAATTAATGGCTGTTATTCAGGAAGAAAGAGGAAGAGGGCCTAGATGAGACTTGCCCCAACTGGGCAAGGATCAATGCGCTTTGTGTAAGAAATTCGGTCATTGGAAAAGGGAATGCCCAAGGAACAAGGAGGATCAGAGGGCTCAAACAGGAAGAACAGTAGCCCATGTGAAGGGAGATTGACGGGAACCTGGGGAATCTACCCTAGCGGATCCACTGGTTATAATTAAGCTAGGGAAAACACAACAAGAGGTAGAATTTTTGGCAGATACAGGAGCAACATACTCAGTTCTGAATCAAGCTTTGATGACCCTGGGAGATGATTATGTCATGGTGAAAGGAGTGACTGGCCAAAGTGAAAAGGCATATTTTTGTAAACCTTTAGAATATAAATTAGGAAAACAGTGGGGCATTCATAAATTTTTATATATGCCCAAATCCCCAAAGGCACTTTTGGGAAGGGACTTGTTGGAACAATTGAGAGCAAAAATTGTATTCAAAAAGGGAGAAATTACTCTGGAGGTAAAAGATCAGCAATATATTCAAATATTGAGCCTAACCTTAACCAGTCTCCCCCTAGAAGGAAGCATTAACCAGGACATCTTAAACCAAGTGTACCCAGGGGTATGGGCTACTGATGCACCTGGAGAGCAAAAAGTGCTCCACCTGTTGAACTTAGGCTCAAGGAAGGCCAAAAGCTGGTAAGAATTAAACAATATCCTCTAAAGAAGGAAGACAGAGAAGGAATCCGGCCGGTGATAGAAAATTTTTTGCAGTTGGGATTATTAAAAGAGTGTGAGTCTGAATTCAATACCCCTATATTACCTGTTCGGAAGCCCGATGGGTCATATCGGGTGGTCCAAGACTTACGGGCGGTGAATAAGATAACTGAAGATCTTTACCCAGTAGTGGCGAACCCATATACCCTGTTAACTGTATTAACACCTGAATTGACTTGTTTACTGTTTTAGATTTGAAGGATGCTTTCTTTTGCCTCCCTCTCCATGAAGCCAGCCAAAAATTATTTGCATTTGAATGGGAAAACCCCAAGAGTGGTCGAAAGACCCAGCTCACTTGGACGGTGTTGCCATAAGGATTTAAGAATAGTCCTACCATTTTTGGCAATCAGTTTGCGAAAGACTTGGAATCCTGGGAAGCCCTGTCTGAGGAGGGGAAGCTGTTGCAGTATGTGGATGATATCCTGATCGCCACCAAGACAGAGAAAGATTGTATGACATGGACGCCGCTGAGCAGAAACACCTTGAGTGGAACAAGGAGACCGAACGAGCCTTTGAGCTACTGAAAAAGGCTTTGATGTCGGCTCTGGCCTTAGGACTCCCAGTTGTGAGTAAGCTGTTTCTTCTTTACTCCCACGAGAAGCAGGGCATTGTCCTGGGAATATAAGCACAAAACCTGGGCCCATATCGACAGGCAGTTGCCTACCTCTCTAAGCAGTTAGACACGACTG
The DNA here is from genome assembly GCF_929443795.1 of Astur gentilis. Taxonomy (NCBI): domain Eukaryota; kingdom Metazoa; phylum Chordata; class Aves; order Accipitriformes; family Accipitridae; genus Astur; species Astur gentilis. Next base: position 17,129,974 of record NC_064918.1, on the reverse strand, counting down.
CAAAAGGTTGGCCTGGATGCCTGCGGGCGGATGCGGCTGTGATACTGAATATACAGGAAGCCCGAAAGTTTAGTCTGGGCCAGAAAATGACTGTTCTGGTGTCTCACACAGTATCAGCAGTACTGGAAGCAAAAGGTGGACACTGGCTCTCTCCACAAAGATTCCTGAGATATCAAGCTATATTGGTAGAGCAGGATGACGTGGAGATAGTAGTCACTAACATTGTCAACCCAGCTTCTTTTCTCAGCAGGAACATGGGAGAACTGGTACATCATGACTGTTTGGAAACCATCGAAGCAACATACGCCAGTCGCCCAGACATGAAAGACAGCCCCATGGAAAATGGGGAAACTTGGTTCACAGATGGAAGCAGTTACGTCCTAAACGGTAATCGACATGCGGGATATGCCATAACCACCAGCCAAGAGGTAATGGAATCAGGGGCTTTGCCCATGAACACCTCCATACAGAAGGCAGAAATAATTGCTCTAACCCACGCCCTGGAATTGGCCCAGGGCAAAGTTGTGAACATTTATACAGACTCAAAATATGCCTTTGGAGTTGTACACGCACATGGAGCAATTTGGAAGGAGAGAGGACTATTGAGAAAAATATCAAACATGCAGAAGAAATTCTGGTTACTGGAAGCTGTCCAGCTCCCTAAGTAGCAATCATGCATATTAAGGCACACCAGAAAGTGAGCTCAGATTTGGAAAAAGGGAATGAGCTGGCACACAGAGAGGCAAAACAAGTGGCCAAAACAAAGGTAAAAATAGAAGGGGCCTTAATTCCTGATAGGCAGAGTTCACTAGAAGGTAAGCCAGAATACACTAAGGAAGATCAAAAGCTCATGACAGATTTAGAAGGGTCATATAATGCAGAGGGGTGGGCTCATACCCCGCAGGGAAAGCTAATCGTTCCCTCTTGCTTACTGTGGCATTTGATATGGGAGGAACATAGGAAAAGACAGTGGGGAACTGTGGTTAGACAGGTAACCCGATCGGAAGATTTCGCGGTGTACGGAAAGGTAGGGCCCCACCCCCTCCAGTTACATTAACCAATAGCAGTTCAGTGGTGACACAAGCGCACCGTGGCTATATAAGGAAGCAACACGGGGAATAAACGCTTTTCGCCATCCACCACATTGGTGTCCGTGTGTGACTAGCCCGAACGGCTTGTACGTTTGCCGTCGTGTCTTCTCCGAACCGGGTCGCCTTGCCTCACAAGAGGCAACGTAGTGGTGCCGAAACCCGGGACGAAAAATAACTGCGCCCCCAGTACACGGGAAGGCGCGGCCAGGACATCGGGAATCTCAACGGACGCGAGAAGACGGCCGGAGCGGTGGGACCGACTTCGGCGGGGAGGACGCTCCCGTACCGCCGGTATGGAAGCTCTCGGCAAGGTAGTTTCGCAACTGCATAAGCAGTGGGGGATTGACTGTAAGGCTAAAGACTTCGAATGCGCGGTTACAAGATTGCTTAAATTAAGCACCATTGAGCGTCCCGTAGACATTCTTCACCCGGAGTGTTGGGACAAATGTACGAAAACGCTTGCAGAGGACGTAATGTGTTCAGGGTCCAGCAAGTGTCTTAAGAGTTGGGGGAGGGTTACACAAGCATTGCGAAAAGCATTGCAAGAGCAAGAGACCTGGAAAGCGGCCCAAAGTTGTTTGAAAGTTACTCCTAAAGTGGGGGTTGGAGCAACTACTCAAATGATGTTTAGTGATTGTCCTGCCGATCCTGACCCACCATCCGAAGACAAAGATTGCCCGCAATCGTTGTCTCGGTCCCCCAGTCCTACCCCCAATTTGGCCGTAAAACAGGTTCAGCGGCAAAAATGTGATAATGTCGATGTGCGCGAGAACGCGTTTAACAACGAGGGTCCCGAGGAGGTTTGCGAAAGACCGCCACCGTATGCGCCACAAAATGGCACCGGCGAAGAGGGAGAGGGGCGGGGCGGCGAGCCGTTTCCCACCACAAACATGCACAGTCGGGAATCCAGGGAAAAGTGGGAGGAGATCGCGGACGGAAAAAGGGAGGGGAGCCCGGGGCCCAGTCGGGGGGCGCGTCCCAAGGCATTTCCTTATAAGGAAAGAAACTCCCCGGAAGGGAGGCGGAGAGGGGGTGGGAAGAAGCCTGCCCGCGGAAAGGGGAGAGGGCGGAGCCCAAACAAAAGATACCGTAGCCCGGAAGTCTCGGACCACTCGACTTCCACCTCTGACTTGGAGGACGACGGGGGTGGCCGGCGGCGCGTGCGGGATGCAAAGCGTTATACATCCAGCCCAAGTTCCGACTCGGATAACGAGGAAATGCAAGCAAGCTCTAACAAACTTAAAGGCTTGGCCTAGTCATATATGGTCAAGAAAAGCTTGCAAAAATCTACGCTGCTCACAGATTGGAAAAAAATTCAAAGGGCGTGTGCCGAGTGGGCCCCACCCACAGCGCTAGCTTTCCCGGTCAGGGAAATAAACGGCCAAAAGACTTACTCTCCGGTTAACCCTAAAGACATACAAGCAATCGTTAAAGCAATTGCGGAAAAAGGAATAAACTCCGCGATGGTTTCCACCCTAATTGACAGTGTTTTTGGCAACGATGATATGCTCCCTTTTGACATTAAACAAATGTGCAGAATGATTTTCGATGGCGCAGGGATGATAGTATTTAAGCAAGAATGGGAGGATAATTGCTCAAATACGCTGGCCAAGGTTGCCGGGGACGACCACCCATTGCGAAACTCTAGCCTACAGCGGTTAATGGGCAGAGACCCAACAATGGTCACTCCTCAGGCACAAGCCCAAAACATGAGAGCCCCAGAAATCGCGGCTACAACTCGCACAGCTAGGGAAGCCATCCGTACCACTTGCGGGATAGTCGCTAAGCCAGCCCCGTGGTCTACCATAAAACAAAGTGAAAGCGAAAGCTTCACCCAATTTGTAGACCGTCTCCAAGCTGCCGTAGACTCTTCCAACTTGCCAGCAGAAGCCAAAGGCCCAGTCGTCGCCGACTGCCTGCGACAACAATGCAACCAAACTACCAAAGAAATTTTGCGATCGGTGCCACCAGGCTCTAGTGTTGCGGCAATGATCAAGCATGTGGCAAGGGAAGAACATCTGACCCCAATTCACGCTGCAGTGAGCGCTGCCGTGGCCGGAGTAATGGCCGTCCAAAGTCGCCATGGCCACAGCCAACCAGTACCGCCTGATCCCCCACCCCAAGGCAAGCTGAGAGGACCATGCTGGGCTTGTGGCAAAAAAGGTCATATCGCCGGAGAATGCAGGCTAAAAAAGCAGGGAAACGGGCAGGGGAGGGGACCTGCGGGCCGCAGGAGGCCCCCTCCCAGCTGGGATATTCAGCGGCCCAGTTATGCGAACCCCGCATGGGGCGAGCAGCTTCCGAATCCACTACCTCCTCGAGAAGCCACCAACTTTATGGCCCAGCCAATGCCTCCACAGCAGTCGTTCCACCAGCCGATGACCCAGCCAGACCTAACTACCTTCGCAACTTCGAAGGACAAATTGGAGACCAAAACCTTCGAGTGGCCCTGGCAGTACAATGCGATACCCCGCCAATAATATGGGGAATTTGCCGGCAGTACTTTTACAACTCCGACATAATCCCCGGTAACAGCCCTTCAAGCCACTTTCGGCTCAGTGATACCGCAATCAGTGTTCCCTTCCTGATTGACACCGGCGTGGATGTAACAGTCATTCTGCAGACGCTTTGGCCCCCAGGCTGGAAGTTAGAAGATGCCCCCACCGTAGGCGGAGTAGGAGGAGTTTCCATCGCAAAGAAAAGCGTTGAATTAATATCAATAACCCTCCACAATAAAAGAAGGCCCGAAACAGAAGTCCAAATACATGTTTACGTTCTTTCGAACGTCCCACCTTTGCTCGGACGAGACGCTCTATCCCGGCTGAACGTCAGAGTGACAAATTTACCTTAAGGGCCACTGCAGCATACCCTCCACCTCCAATCAAGCTAACCTGGAAATCGTCAGACCCGGTGTGGGTCGAGCAGTGGTCCATCCCTGAGCCTCGATTGACAATCCTCCTTCAATTGCTTCAGCGAGAATTAGAAAAAGGGCATATCGAGCCATCTACTTCCCCGTGGAACACACCAGTGTTTGTTATACCGAAACGCAGCGGTGAAGGCTTTCGTCTGCTCCACGATCTGCGTGCTGTCAACAAAAAAATCCAGGCCATGGGCCCAGTACAAACATGACTACCTGTTAACTCCTTCGTTCCAACGAACCAACCTTGTGCGGTACTCGATATCAAGGACTGCTTCTTCTCCATACCCCTACACGAACAAGACAGAGAACGATTTGCCTTTTCTGTTGTGTTCCCTAATGGTCAGCAACCCAGTTTGCGATTCCACTGGAAGGTTCTTCCCCAAGGAATGGTTAACTCTCCTACCATATGCCAAATTATTGTAGGCCGAGCCCTAGTGCCCGTTCGATCAGCGAACCCAGAAGCTACCATTATCCAATATATGGATGATATTCTCATTGCAGCTCCAACGTCAGACCTCGTAGACAGCCTCGTGTCAGCAATCTCCAAGGTTCTAAAGGCCAACGGCTTTGAAATAGCTGAAGCAAAAATAAAAAGAGGTCCTTCAGTTACGTTTTTAGGTGTAAAAATCGCCAGCTCTCATGTAACACCCCCAGCAATTAAAATTCGCCGTAGTATCAAAATGCTTCACGACGCACAGCAGCTAGTAGGATCTTTGCAGTGGCTGTGCAACGTCATCCTCATCCCACCAGAAGTTATGTCCCCACTGTATGAGCTTCTTAGCGGCAAGCATCCATGGGAACAAAAGACCCTCTCAGACAAGGCCACGCGCTCACTCGATTTCATCGAACGACAGTTGTCTACAGCGGTCCTCTCCAGATGGAATCCAAGCCTACCATTGGACCTTTACGTCCATTTCACCAAAGAGGGAGGAGTGGGAGCACTAGCACAAGGACCCCCTGATACAGCTAAACCAGTACAATGGATAGTCCTCGGAAAAGCCTCACGCGCATTTACCCCGGGAGTGGAGTGTCTCGGAAACCTCATTATGAAGGGCAGAAAACTTGCCCTAAGTCACTCGGGCTTCGAACCTGCAAAAATATACTTACCTTTCCGGAAACAAATCCCAACATCATCAGTGGCAGTCTCAGAGCATCTTGCCTTGGCCCTTTTTGGATTCGTAGGAGAGCTTTGTTATTCCGCAAAACCCCCATGGACTCAGCTGTTAGCGATAGTAGATATCGACCTTCCACAAAAGGTCAGAGACCGACCACTACCAGGACAGACCGTCTTCACCGACGCTTCCTCAACCACCTCTACCGCAGCCGTGGTGTGGCGAGCACAAGAACAGTGGCAATGTATCAAAATGACAGATATGTCGCTGTCAGTCCAACTATTAGAAGCCTCTGCCGTAGTTTTGGCGTGTGAGCTGTTTCAATCTGAGCACCTTAACATCGTAACAGACTCCATGTTCGTTGCCAGACTTTGCCAAGCAATGTCCAGACCAGGCATCTCAGCATCCCCTGCCGCAGCCATGATCGAAGAAGCACTTTTCTCGCGTCAAGGTACTGTGTCAGTTATACATGTCAACAGCCACGACCCTGTCAAAGGATTTTATCAGATTGGCAATGACAAAGCCGATGCCGCAGCAAAGGGACTCTGGACTCTGCGGGACGTGCGACAACTGCATGAGTCACTGCACGTCGGAGCCAAAGCACTCGTCAAAAGGTGCGACATCTCAATGGCAGACACCAGGCACATAGTGGCCACCTGCCCCCATTGCCAAAAAGCACCCCTGTGGTCCAGCGGAGTTAACCCCAGAGGTCTTAGGGCCTCGGAGATTTGGCAAACAGACTTTACCCTCTGCCAATTGTTAAAACCCAGAGTCTGGCTCGCCGTAACAGTCGACACATATAGCGGCATGATTGTTGCGACCCAGCATGCGAAAACGAACTCTAAAGCGACAATCCAACATTGGCTAACCGCTATGGCATGGCTTGGTATTCCAAAACAAATTAAAACAGATAATGGCACAAACTTCATTTCCAAGTCGACTCAAGAGTTCGCCACAAAATGGAACATCACCTTAAAACAAGGCATCCCCTACAATAGCACAGGACAAGCCATCGTAGAAAGGGCGAATCAAACTCTAAAATCTAAGCTAGAGACCCTAGCCAGAGCAGAAGGGTTCACCAACAATATCCCTCCACCGGAACAACCACGCTTGTTAGCCACCGCCATGCTAGCGTTAAACCAATTTCCAAGGGGAGATCAAACACAGACCCCTTCCCAAAAGCACTGGGCCACCGAAGCCTTAAAAGAAGGTCCACCAGTTAGTATCAAAAATGAGCTAGGAAATTGGGAGTCAGGATGGAAGTTAGTCCTGACAGGTCGGGGGTATGCAGCAGTAGAAAAAGACAACATTATTAAGTGGTGTCCTTTAAAGTCGATAAAACCTGCGTTGCGTAACGAAACTAACGAAACTTCTGAGTTTCTTTTAACAGGTCTGCAGCTGTGATTCCTCTCGTCAATTTCACATTTCACCACCAGAGCGAACACCGTTGATCCCGCGACAGCATCTATGCCTCTGTGTCTCCCTGATCCTGAGCTTAACTTATACAGTACAGGCAAGATCGGACATTCACCCCTATCAGCCATGCACCTGGACACTCCGCAACCCTACAGATGGTAGAGTAATAGCACAAGTCGTATCTAACACCCCTAGTTTTATTGTTAGTCTCAAAGACATATTTAACTTTCGAGGAGAGAATTGCGTTAACTGGCAAACGTATTGGTGTCCCGGTTCCAGCCCCGGGAAAAGCTACTGTACCTATCCTGGTTATTGGTTCTGCGGATATTGGGGCTGTGAAACTATCATAACCAGTAATCGGTGGAAACCGCCCAAGAGAGATAACTTCCTGTACGTAAGCTACTGGCCGCAAGAATGCAAACAACCCACCTTTGCTGTAGATGGGATGGTTAGTGAAAGGGGAAGTTGTTCCCACTTAAATGTAACAGTTTTGCGACCCCAAGATGTAGGCTGGATGTTGGGCAAAATGTGGTCAGTATTCATTCATAAATGGGGTCAAGACCCAAGTGCGGTCGTAGAAGTTATTAGACTTCCACCGCAGCATCATACTGCCATTGGACCTAACCAAATTATGGCTCAAGAACATAAAAGCTTAAGTAACACCCCAGCACCTGACCCTATGGGCGCTACGCCAGAACCTAATACGGTTTTAGCACCCCCTTATAGAGTGCCTCAAACGACTCCTTTTACCTTATTTTACCGCATGCTAGATGCAGCATTTTTATCACTAAACGCAACAAAGCCAGACCTTACCGATTCTTGTTGGCTTTGCTATGACGCCATTCCGCCCTTTTACGAAGGTGTAGCCCTTAGCGCCCAGTTCAGTTACTCCAAAGAAAGTAGCCCCAGTCAATGCTTGTGGAATACTCCTCGAAAAGGGATCACGCTAGAATGAGTTTCGGGTGAGGGAGTTTGCGTAGGCAATCAACAGATAGTGCAGCGTAACAGACATATCTGCAATGCCTCTGTTGTCCTGGATGGGACCTACTCCTGGGCTGTCCCCTCTGCTCCAGGAGTATGGGCTTGCAACTCCACAGGTGTCACCCCATGCATTTCCATCAAAGACTTTAATGAAGCTAACGACTTTTGTGTTCAGGTTGTTATTATTCCTAGAATCCTGTACCATTCCGATGATGAAAGTACTTCGCAGCTTTGAGGAAAATCTCCCACGACAGAAACGGGAGGTAGTAACCGCTATTAGTCTCGCGGTGCTTTTAAGTTTGGGTGCGACAGGTACAGCGACAGGCATCGCAGCGTTAGTATCCCAGGAACAAAGCCTGACGCAACTGCAGATGACTATTGATGAAGACTTACGCGAAATTCAGCAATCCATATCCTTCCTAGAGTTGTCCCTTAACTCCCTATCTGAAGTGGCGTTACAGAATAGGCGTGGACTGGATCTCCTACTTATGCATCAAGGAGGTCTATGCGCTGCCCTTAATGAAGAGTGCTGTTTTTATACCAACCATTCAGGAATAATTAAAAAATCTATGGCAGAGCTCCAAGAAAGGCTGGAGCGACGCCGCAAAGAATATTCTCAGCAAAATTGGTTTAATTCGCTCTTTACCCAATCCCCCTGGATCGTCACCCTTATATCTACTTTGATGGGACCAGTTATCGTTATTGTTCTCACGCTTATAATCGGTCCTTGCCTTTTAAACAAGCTAGCTCAATTTGTTAAAGCCCGCCTAAATCAAATTGATGTTATGTACTTAGAACAAAGACAGCTTGTTTAGTTATAACAATTCGCTTGAAACACATTATAAGTAACTAACGTATTATAGTTGCAGTTTTGTGTATCTGTTGGTGATCTGTCTTTGCTTGTTGTTACTAACACAGTTATATAAGTTTATTTGTTCATGGACGGGGGGGAAATGTGGTTAGACAGGTAACCCGATCGGAAGATTTCGTGGTGTACGGAAAGGTAGGGCCCCACCCCCTCCAGTTACGTTAACCAATAGCAGTTCAGTGGTGACGCAAGCGCACCGTGGCTATATAAGGAAGCAACACGGGGAATAAACGCTTTTCGCCATCCACCACATTGGTGTCTGTGTGTGACTAGCCCGAACGGCTTGTACGTTTGCCGTCGTGTCTTCTCCGAACCGGGTCGCCTTGCCTCACAAGAGGCAACAGGGAACACAGGCTCTGTATAATCATTTGATAAGAGAAATTGCGGCTAGAAATTTATACACCATGGTGAGACAGGTGACACAACAGTGTGATCTTTGCCTCCAGACTAATCCTAAGAATACCCCCAAGCCGGAAATGGGCCAGATTGGAAAAGGCAATGGGCCTGGACAACAATGGCAAATTGATTTTACAGAACTTCCAAGAAAAGGGGGGTATCGATATTTATTGGTATTAACTGATACCTTTTCAGGTTGGCCAGAAGCATTCCCAACAAGAACGGCTAAATCTCGGGAGGTAATTAAATACTGGTACAAGAGATAATACCACGTTTTGGGGTTCCAGCAACCATATCCTCTGACAGAGGACCACATTTTGTCTCAAAAATAGTACAACAAATTAGCCGCCACTTGGGTATAGATTGGCAGCTTCATACTCCATATCACCCTCAGTCGAGTGGTCAAGTGGAAAAAATGACCCACTTAATCAAACAGCAAATTGTGAAATTAGGACAAGAAGCGAATTTGACATGGCCTCAGTCTCTCCCTTTAGCCCTTCTGTGTATATGAACAAGACCAAGGGCGAAAGAAGGACTGAGCCCCTTTGAAATTCTGTATGGACAACCCTATGGGATACAGAGAGGGGTGTCTCTACAAGCGGGGGATGAAATTATGACTTCTTACATGCTAGCATTAGGTAAGCAACTTAATAAAATCAGGAAGCATGTGGTAGGGACTCGAGGGAGAGGTTTGGATTGGCCTGTACATAATATACAACCAGGAGATTATGTGTATATAAAGTCTCTTACAGAAAAAACTCTGGAGCCACAGTGGGAAGGAGCATTTCAAGTATTACTTACCTCCTTCACCGTGATTAAGATCAAGGAACAGAACACCTTGATCCATCACACTAGGGTGAAGAAGGCACCCAAAGGACAATGGACTTCACAAGAAAAAGGACCTTTGAAGCTCAAATTTGTGAGACATTGATTGTTATGTTCCTGAGTTGGACCTTGTCCAAGGGGCAGGCTTGGGATTGAAATACTTATTTAAATATGACAGAGAGTATCTTGAAAGTACTAAATTTATCAGATTGTTGGGTATGTAATCCCCTTCCTCGGGGGAACATGGAACTCCCCTTTTTAGGAATCCCAACCACAAATTGGACATCTCTTATTAAAGACGGGCCAGACAGGAATGGATCATGCCTTCATGGAAAGGGAAACACTCAGCGGGGACCCAACTTTGATTTGGAGGTGCCCAACCCTAAACAGATCTTAATTACTGGCCGTTGCTTAAATATTACTGATAATATTTGGGGAGACATGGATAATTGTAGCCTTGCGGAAAATCTGGGAACTTTTGATAAAGGAAAATTAGAATGTCTTGGACTGAACTTAAGTATCAGTTTCTATGATATCCAGAAACCAAAGTGGGGGGGCAGGAAAGAAGGGGTGAGAACAAGACAGAAGGGAGATGCATCTTGATTCAAGATGCAACATAGGGCCTGGATACTGGTGGCTCTGTGGGGATGGCAGGGCCAGAAAGAGTTTACCCCAGAACTGGAAGGGACACTGTGTTTGAGGGTACCTTGCACCTCAGGCCAGTATATTCGAGGGAGCTTCGCCTCCCCGAGGGTTTTTGAGAACACCTTGGCTCCGTGTAAAATGGGCTGAAACCCCACTAATTATTCGAGGTACTGGGTACCATAGTTTTGTCCGATGGTTAATCCCCTCTTTAGGGGTAAGCGAGTTGGAGAAAGCTATCATGAATATATCTGCTACATTAGAGATTATAGAAAGTGCTACAATTGATGCAATTTGAGGGCTGCAACTGGAAATACAATCCCTAAGTAAAGTAGTACTCCAAAATAGAATGGGATTGGACATGCTTTTAGCAAAAGAAGGGGGCTTATGTGTAGTTATAAACCAAACTTGCTGTACCTATATCAATCAAAACCAATGAATTGAAACAGATCTTGAGGAGATATGGGAAAAGACTAAAATACTACGTGAAGTTTCCCAAGATGACACTTCTTGGGGCTTGACAGGCATATTAGAAAAATTAACCTCCTGGTTGCCAAATTTGACATGGTTAAAGCAGTTGTTTGTCACTATAATAATCATCATTCTCTTGTACAGGAGACTCTTACAGTGAATGGAAAAAGAATCAGTTACGACGAAAACTCGAGACCAACAAATACTTTGAGAGGATGCTAGATAGGGAAACAATGTATTAGAAGTACTAGGATTAAATATAGTAAAAGAATTTACTATTTTCTAGAAAAGGGGGGACTGAGACAAGGGGAGTCAAAAGAATCTCAGTAGACATCATAAAGGGTGGTGAAAGATGATGTTTAGTGCTTACATTGTTGACATTAGCTGAGGTAGAGACAGTCCTTGATAAGAAGAGCTGGTGCCAAGAACCAGCCAATGAGGTAGAGACAGTCCTTGATAAGAAGCAGGAGCAGGCCCCAAGAGCCGGCTAAGACTGGTCTTGCGGCTTGGGTGAATACCAAGAAATCACTGAGCCTGCGCAAGGAAAGAGGTTACTAGCAGTGACGAAGAGGAGTCATCCATCTTCATCTCTGCGACCACCAGACGACCACCATAAAGAGGCACTGCGCGGGCGCAGTTGAGAGAAGACTATGGAAATGGCCTTTCGGAGCTAATTTTAATATGAAGTGGGGGTAGGTCATGCATATGTATAGGCGTATCATGAATATGTAATACCTGACTGTATAAACTTGAGGCGAACTGCCGAGTTGGGCGCGCACGACTTTGGTGGGACTACCCCCCGTGCTGCCCAGCGCTGAATGAACATACCTACTTTACAATCTCACTGATTGTGGAGTCTGTTTTCCGCATGTCACACCTACTGTTATGCCTCCCAAGTTCAGTTTGCTTCTGCCAGGAATAAAATGTTTAACTAATCATTTGGTGTTGTTTCACCTTAATTTAGCCTCAGTCTGAGGTTTCAACACAAGATGGCACTCTAAAGAGAATTCTTGACTGAAAGAAAAATTGATACACAGAGGGTTTTTTAAATCATCTTATTGAATACATTTTGAGAATTTTTTGTCCTGTATAATTGTCTCACAGGTCTTTAAAATCAATTCAATGATGCTGTTTTACCAATGGCTTTAATATTTGTAAATGAGGAATTTGGAAATGCATACAGACAGTAAGATAGTCAGTAGCTACACATCTTAATTTATACTATGTAAAAACCTGAATAAGATCACAGAATTACCAAATGATTGAGGTTGGAAGGGACCTCCGGAGGTCATCTGGTCCAACACCCCTGCTCAAGCAGGCTCACTTGGAGCCAGTTGACCAGGACCATGTCCAAATGACTTCTCAATATCTCCATGGATGGAGATTCCACAGCCTCCCTGGGCAACCTGTTCCCATGCTCAGTCACCCTCAGAAAAGGTGAAAAAGGTAGAAAAGTGTTTCCTGATGTTCAAATGGAACCTCCTTTGTTTCAGTTTGTGCCCATTGCCTTTGGTCCTGTTACTGGGCATCACTGAAAAGAGCTGGGCTCCATCCTCTTTGCACCCTCCCTTCAGATGTTTATACACATTAATAGGATCCCACCTGAGCCTTCTCTTCTCCAGGCTACAGTCCCAGCTCTCTCAGCTTTTCCTCCTATGTGAGATGCTTCAGTCCCTTAATCATCTTAGTGGCCCTTTGCTGGACTCTATCCAGCATGTCCATGTCTCACTTGTACTGGGGAGCCCAGAAATGGACACAGTACTCAAGGTGTGGCCTCACCAGTGCTGGGTAGAGGGGAAGGATCACTTCCCTCCACCTGCTGGCAATTTTATTGTCTAATGCAGCCCAGGATACCATTAACCTTGCCACAAGGGCACGTTGCTGGCTCATGTTCAACTTGGTGTTCACCAGGAGCCCCAGGGCCTTTTCTTCAAAGCTGCTTTCCAGCTGGGTGGCCCCCAGCATATATTGGTGTCTGGGGTTGTTCCTCCCTAGGTGCAGGACTTTGCACTTCTCCTTGTTGAACTGCATGAGACTCCTGTCAGCCCATTTCTCCAGCCTGGCGAGGTCCTTCTGAATGGCAACACAACCCTCTGGACTATCACCCACTTCTCCCAGTTTTGCATCATCTGCAAACTTGCTAAGGGTACACTCTGCTCCATCATCCAGATCATTAATAAAGATATTAAACAGGACTGGACCCAGTATTGACCCCTGGGGTACACTGCTAGTTACTGGCCTCCAAATAGACTTTGTGCTGCTGATCACCGCCCTTTGAGGCCAGCCAGCCAGCCAGTTTTCAATCCACTTCACTGTCTGCTCATCCAGTCCATGCATCAACAGCTTGTCTATGAGAATCTTATGAGAGACAGTGTCGAAGGCCTTACTGAAGTCCAGGTAGACAATATCCACTGCTCTCCATCTACCGGGCCAGTCATTTTATCATAGAAATTTATCAAGTTGGTCAAGCATGACTTCCCCTTGGTGAAGCCATGCTGACTATTCCTGATGATTTTCTTCTCCTTAATGTGCTTGGAAATGGTTCCCAGGCTTAGCTGTTTCATCACCTTCCCAGGGATCAAGGGGAGGGTAACCAGCCTGTACTTCCCTGGGTCCTCCTTTTGCCCTTCTTGAAGATAGGAGTAACATTTGCTTTCTTTGAGTCTTCAAATATGATAATATATTATAATATATTTTTATTATACTTATTTTAATCAGATCTTAAATATAATAATCACTTTTAATAATGACTCATGATTTCATTATATTTAAATTTTTGTAATAAAAGTACTGTTATCACATGCTGAATTCCTAAAACAAGATATCTCTCTACTAATATAGCAGCAAAACTGTTGCATTATTAAAATGAAATGTAGTCCTTCCCTAGAATATTATTACCAGCTCTAGAGTAACAGGAAGAATTTCATATAGCATTAAAAAAATGTTAATAGCCTTTTAATATAGAACCAAATAATGTTGAAGTTTCTTTAGTATATTATTACATCTGCTTTGTAAAATACATTTTTTAGCTAGATGAACCAAATTATATGGTTGAGAAGGACCTTTGGAGGTCAGTTAGTCCTTTTATTCTCTCATAGAGGACTAGCTTTATCTAAACTTTATCTAAAATTTTAGATAAAGCTCAAATTAGCTTTCTCTACTGTTTTATTAAGCACTGGAACAGGTTGCCCAGAGAGGTTGTAGAGTCTCCACCCTTGGAGATATTAAAAAGCCAGTGAAAGGCAGTGGATGAAACAAGCTCCAGTTTCAGGGGTTTTTCACTAGAGACACCTGTTCCATGGGAGAATATCTCAGTACTTCAGAATGGGCATTGTGGAGGTCGTTAAAATTTCCTCAGTTTACTTCTAATATTTAGTGTATTAGTTTGACAGAAATCAGGATAATCTATTTGTCCTGGTTTCAGCTGGGACAGAGTTAATTTTCTTTCTAGTAGCTGGTACACTGTTATGTCTCGTATTCAGTATGAGAAGAATGTTGATAACACTGATGTTTTCAGTTGTTGCTCAGTAGTGTTTAGACTATAGTCAAGGATTTTTCAGCTTCTCATGCCCAGCCAGCGAGACAGCTGGAGGGGCACAAGAAGTTTGCACAAGACGCAGCCAGGGCACCTGACCCAAAGTGGCCAAAGGGGTATTCCATACCATGTGATGTCACATCTAGTATATAAAATGGGGGGACTGGGGGTGGGGGAGATAGCCGCTCGGGAACTAACTGGGCATTGTTTGGCGAGTGGTGAGCAATTGCATTGTGCATCACGTCTTTTGTATATTCCAATTCTTTTATTATTATTATTGTTATTTCATTATCGTTATTATCATTATTAGCTTCTTCCTTTCTGTTCTATTAAACTGTTCTTATCTCAACCCATGAGTTTTACTTCTTTTTTCCTGATTCTATCTCCCATCCCACAGGGTAGGGGGGGAGTGAGTGAGCGGCTGCGTGGTGCTTAGTTGCTGGCTGGGGTTAAACCATGACAGTCCATTTTGGCACCCAACGTGGGGCCCAAAGGGTTGAGATAATGACAAGCCTGAGCAGAGCTTGTTAAAACAAATTTGTTACAAGCATTCATTATATTGGTCTAATAGTCGCTGGCCACTATGTTGATTTATGAGTTCTTAGAGTTGTGGTGCTCATTCTAAGAGTTCTGTTATGTATCACCTCATTTGCTGTATGTAGTCCCTGGGCTGCTGCTTATCATCCGTGGGAGGTGGATTAAGGTTTTCACTTTAATGTACTTTGTAACACTGTCTTATGGTATGATAAAATTATCGGTCGTGGGACTAATCTGGTATTTGCACTCAGCATTGTTGTCACCTCTATACTTCGGGAGCCATCTGTGGGAAACTATTAATAATTACACCCTTTACCTTTGCTCCTCGGAGAGCCAATCTATGGGCGAGACACCTTTATTCCTCTTTCCCTTCTCCTCTAGTCTAGTTACAATATCGTTAGAGAATTTTGGAAAATTTTACTACCCTTGGGATGTTGAGACCAGCACGGTCCTATTGCTAGGAACTAGCATGTTCCTGAATGTGGTTCAGGTCTTGTTTAGGGTTAAACAACTATTTAAGAAGATCACCCAGAGATCTGCCCCAAGGCTGGATAATTATGAGTGTCAAGGTGTGTGGGGTAGTATGGGCAAATGCAAAGGGTGGTGGGCACCTCCAGTGTTTTGGAACTTCACCCTTGAACAAGTGCGGAATCCTGAAAAAATACTAGAACATTTGGAAAAAGTATGCTGTCACGCCGATAATTCCAGGGAGACAAAAATTACTGCAATGTGCTGGGGCCTGGCCCATGCCTATCGTGCCCTATTCAATACTATTCAGTACCGTCAAGGGGAAGAGAAGGTCTCTGAATCTAACAACAAGGCAACAGGCACTGTGGCCACTCCAACCCTGGCGACAGGCACTGCAGCTGAACCAGAAAACCAACCTGTACCAGTAACAGTGGCCCCCATAAAGAAAAAGAAATATATAAAAAAATCAGTTTGCTTAGTGAAGGAGGAAGATGACCCAGGGTCATCATAGGAACAGGAGGAAGAGGCAGAACCAGAGGTAATCACCCGATGCCTATCCTTGAGTGAGCTGCGGGATATGCGAAAAGATTTC
Source organism: Astur gentilis (assembly GCF_929443795.1). Taxonomy (NCBI): domain Eukaryota; kingdom Metazoa; phylum Chordata; class Aves; order Accipitriformes; family Accipitridae; genus Astur; species Astur gentilis. The sequence continues at coordinate 17,114,120 of NC_064918.1, read as the reverse complement.
GTCCATCGCATAGGTACATTATCATCTGGCTCCTCCGATGCTGGGACAATGGGGCTAATAGCCTGGAATTAGAAGGTAGGGAAGCCAAGCAGCTGGGATCGCTTGCCAGGGAAGATGGCTTTGAGAAGGCAATTGGAAAAGGGACACAAGCCATCAGCCTCTGGAGGCGACTCCTGTCAAGTGTGAAGGAAAGGTACCCCTTTAAGGAAGATGTCATATGTCAACCAGGCAAGTGGACCACCATGGAGAGAGGTATACAATATATATATATACAATATATGAGGGAATTAGCCATGCTAGAGATGATTTATTATGACTTGGACAATGCACAATTACCCAAAGATCTAGACGGAGTCCAATGCACACGACGGAAGTTTGTACAGAGCGCACCATCGTCCTATGCCAACTCACTGGCAATAATGACAAGGAAAGATGAAGAGCCATCGACAGTGGATGAAGTGGCTTGCCAACTCTGGCAATACGAAGAAAATCTCTCCTCCTCCCTACAAGCCTGCATTTCGGCTGTGGAGAAGCTGTCCTGGGATTTCCAGCAATTCAAAGAGCATATGTCACACTCCCCACCTGTAAGGACCAATGTCTCAGCTATTAGGAGCGAGCACTCCTCTGCCCAAGAGAGAGAAAATAGAAGGTACGCACCGCAACGTGCCCTGTGGTTTTACCAATGTGACCATGGAGAGGACATGAGGAAATGGGATGGAAAACTTGCCTCGGTCCTAAATGCACAGGTACGTGAGCTGCAAGGAAAAAACACCACAAAAGGGGATTCTTCTAGGAAAAATGCTGCTCCAGTTTCCAAACAGAGTAGAAGGGCTGATCTTATTTCTGATCCTCTTGAAGGGACTTCTGAGCCAATTTTACGAGAAGTGAATACTGAATACTCTAACCAGAATTAGAGGGGCCCTGCCTCCAGCCAGGTGGAAGAAAGGGATAACCAGGTCTATTGGACTGTGTGGATTCGATGGCCTGGCACATTAGTCCCACAGGAATACAAGGTTCTAGTAGACACCAGCGCACAGTGTACTCTAATGCCATCAAGTTCTAAAGGGGCAGAACCCATCTGTATTTCTGGTGTGACAGGGGGATCCCAAGAGTTAACTGTATTGGAAGCTGAAATGAGTCTAACTGGGAATGAATAGCATAAACACCCCATTGTGACTGGCCCAGAGGCTCCGTGTATCCTTGGCATAGACTGTCTGTGGAGAGGGTATTTTAAGGACCCAAATGGGTAGCAATGGGTTTTGGTATAGCTGCCTGTGGTAGGTTGGCCCTGGCTGGATGCCAGGTGCCCACCAAAGCCGTCCTATCACTCCCTGTCCTCAGCTGGACAGGGGAGAGAATATATAACAAAGAGCTTGTGGGTCAAGATAAGGACAATTTAATAAAGTGATAGCAAAGGTTGCGCACGAAAGCAAAGAAAAACAAATGATGTTATTCTCTACTTCCCATCAGCAGGCGATGTCTGGCCACTTCCTGGGAAGCAGGGCTTCAGTACGTGTAGTGGTTGCTCCAGAAGACAAAAATGCCCCCCTTCCGTCTCCCTTTACTTAGCTTTTATATGTGAGCTGACATCATATGGTATGGAATATCTGTGTGGTTGGTTTAGGTCAGCTGTCCTGGTTATGTCCCGTCCCAAGATCTTGCCCTGCCCCAGCCTGCCATTGAGGGGGGGCAAAAATGTTGGCGAGACAGCCTTGATGCTGTGCCAGCACTGCTCAGCAGTAGCCAAAACACTGGTGTGTTATCAACACCTTTCTAGCTACTGATGCAGAGCACAGCGCTATGAGGGCTGCTATGGGGAGAATTAACTCCATCTCAGCCAGACCCAATACACTGCCTTGGAGATGGAGGGCACTGAACAGCTGTCTACCCTGCCTGGTCTCTCTCAAGACCCTTCAGTTCTGGGGTTGCTGAAGGTTGAAGAACAACAAGTGCCAATTGCTAACACAACGGCACACTAGCAGCAATATTGAACTGACCAAGACTCCCTGATTCCCATCCACAAGTTGATTTGTCGAATGGAGAGCCAAGGAGTGATCAGCAAAACTTGCTCAGCCTTTAACAGTCCCATATGTCCAGTGTGAAAGTCTAATGGAAAGTGGAGACTAACAGTAGAGTGTCATGGCCTGAATGAAGTCATGCCACCACAGAGTGCTGCCGTTCCGGATATGGTAGAACTTCAGTATGAACTGGAACCAAAGGCAGCCAAGTCGTATGCCACAACTGACATCGCTAATGCGTTATTCTCAATCCCTCTGGCAGCAGAGTGACACCCATAGTTTGCTTTTAGTTGGAGGGGCAACACAGCAGAAGTAGTCTTTGAGAAAGGGAAGAAAATAATCCAAATCCTTCTGAAAGCCGGTTTTGCCATAAAAGAAAGTAAGGTCAAGGGACCTGCACAGGAGATCCCGTTTTTAGGAATAAAATGGCAAGATGGACATATTCAGATCCGAATGGATGTGATCAAGAAAAGAGCAGCTATGTCTCCACCAATAAAAAGGAAACTGTCCTGGTTTCAGCTGGGATAGAGTTAACTGTCTTCCTAGTAGCTGGTACAGTGCTATGTTTTGAGTTCAGTGTGCAAAGAATGTTGATAACACACTGATGTTTTCAGTTGTTGCTCAGTAGTGTTTAGACTAAAGTCAAGGATTTTTTAGCTTCTCATGCCCAGCCAGCGAGAAAGCTGGAGGGGCACAAGAAGTTTGCACAAGACACAGCCAGGGCACCTGACCCAAAGTGGCCATCGGGGTATTCCATACCATGGGACGTCCCATCTAATATAGGAACTGGGAAGTGGAGGCGGGGAATCGCCGCTCGGGGACTAGCTGGGTGTCGGTCGGCGGGTGGTGAGCAATTGCCCTGCGCATCATTTATACATTCCAATCCTTTCATTATTGTTATTGTCATTTTATTAGTGTTATCATTATCATTATTAGTTTCTTCTTTTCTGTTCTATTAAACCGTTCTTATCTCAACCCACGGGTTTTGCTTCTTTTTCCCAATTTTCTCCCCCATCCCACTGGGTGAGGGGGGAGTGAGTGAGTGGCTGCGTGGTGCTTAGTTGCTGGCTGGGGTTAAACCACGACAGAAACACAGGCCTTCTGAGGTGTCATGGGTTTTTGGAGCATGCATATTCCAAATTACAGTCTGATTGTAAGCCCTATTTATCAAGTGACCCGGAAGAAGAATGATTGTAAATGGGGCCCTGAACAACAACAAGCCTTTGAACAAATTAAGCAGGAGATTGTTCATGCAGTAGCTCTTGGGCCAGTCTGGACAGGACAAGATGTTAAAAATGTGCTCTACACTGCGGCTGGGGAGAATGGCCCTACCTGGAGCCTCTGGCAGAAAGCACCTGGGGAGACCCGAGGCCGACCCCTGGGATTCTGGAGTCGGCAATATCGAGGATCCGAGGCTCGCTATACTCCAACTGAAAAAGAGATCTTGGCAGCATATGAAGGAGTTTGAGCTGCCTCAGAAGTGGTTGGTACTGAGACACAGCTCTTCTTAGCACCTCGGCTGCCAGTGCTGGGCTGGATGTTCAAAGGGAGGGTCTCCTCTACACATCACGTGACTGATGCCACATGGAGTAAGTGGATCGCACTGATCACACAATGGGCTCGCATAGGAAACCCCAGTCACCCAGGAATTTTGGAAGTGATCATGGAGTGGCCAGAAGGCAAAGATTTTGGAATGTCACCAGAGGAGGAGGTGACATGGGCTGAAGAGGCCCCGCTGTATAATAAACTGCCAGAAAATGAGAGGCAATATGCCCTGTTCACTGACGGATCCTGTCGCATTGTGGGAAAGCATCAGAGGTGGAAGGCTGCTGTATGGAGTCCTACATGACTAGTTGCAGAAAGTGCTGAAGGAGAAGGTGAATCGAGTCAGTTTGCAGAGGTGAAAGCCATCCAGCTAGCGTTAGACATTGCTGAAAGAGAGAAGTGGCCAGTGCTCTATGTCTATACTGACTCATGGATGGTGGCAAATGCCCTGTGGGGTGGTTACAGCAATGGAAGCAGAGCAACTGGCAGCGCAGAGGTAAACCCATCTGGGCTGCCGCACTGTGGCAAGATATCGCTGTTTGGATAGAGAAGCTAGTGGTAAAAGTACGTCACGTAGATGCTCATGTACCCAAGAGTTGGGCCACTGAAGAACATCAACAGAAGCAGCAGGCAGATCAGGCCGCCAAGATTGAAGTGGCTCAGGTGGACCTGGACTGGCAACATAAGGGTGAGCTATTTATGGCTGGGTGGGCCCATGATACTTCAGGCCATCAGGGAAGAGATGCAACATATAGATGGGCTCGAGATCGAGGGGTGGACTTGACCATGGACTTTATTGCACAGGTTATCCATGAATGTGAAACATGTGCTGCAATTAAGCAAGCCAAGCGGTTAAAGCCCCTGTGGTATGGAGGGCGATGGCTGAAATATAAATTTGGGGAAGCCTGGCAGATTGACTATATCACACTCTCACAAACTCGCCAATGCAAGTGCCATGTGCTTACAATGGTGGAAGCAACCACTGGATGGCTGGAAACACATCCCGTGCCCCATGCCACTGCCCGGAACACTATCCTGGGCCTTGAAAAGAAAGTCTTATGGCAACACAGTGCCCCAGAAAGAATCGAGTCGGACAACGGGAGTCATTTCTGAAACAACCTCATAGACACCTGGGCCAAAGAGCATGTCATTGAGTGGGTGTATCACATCCCCTATCATGCACCAGCCTCTGCGAAAATCGAACGATACAATGGGCTGTTAAAGACTACAGTGAGAGCAATGGGGGGTGGGACCTTCAAACATTGGGATACACATTTAGCAAAAGCTACTTGGTTAGTCAACACCAGAGGATCTGCCAATCAGGGTGGCCCTGCCCAGTCAGAATTTTTACATACTGTAGAAGGGGATAAAGTCCCTGTAGTGCACATGAAAAATATGTTAGGGAAGACAGTCTGGGTTACTATCAAGCAAGAATGAACTGTGATAAAACTGAGCAAAGCGCAGTAGTGATGGAACCAGAACTGACTCCAGCATGCAACAAACCAACATTACACACCATCCTCCTGCTGCGCCCAATGTCACCGGCCCGCCGCACCATTCTGAAGCCTGATCCTGCTCTGCTGACCGAGAGGACTTTGCACCATCCCTCCTGCCCAGAAAGACTGGTATGACAGAGCCCAAAGTCGGGGATTGAATGAATTCAGGGAACATTTTACAGAGATGGCCCATAGAGTCAGGGAATGATATCTGTGTGGGGGTATACATATACATATATATATATAAAAGGATGGAAAAAGGTGATGGTGATTGATTCGGATGTATTGAAAAGTATGGGACCTGAGCATGATGTAAATGGTATATTGTCCTGGTTTCGTCTGGGATAGAATTAATTTTCTTTCTAGTAGCTGGTATAGTGCTATGTCTTGGATTCAGTATGAGAAGAATGTTGATAACACACTGATGTTAGTTGCTGATAAATCTGGCAGAAAAGCATGTTTTTAAAAGGTACATATGAGCTTGAAATGCAAATAAACACCTGAGAGGATTTTCAAAAGTACAGATGTTTAGCCATGACTTAAAATGGTGTTAATTGAATAAGTAGATTTTTTTGCAAATCCTTATAGCAGCCTATTTTACATACCCCGCCTACAGTCAGAATGCCTGACTGTGTTGCCACTGAGTGTCACAGAGGTGACTTCTGCTACCATGTAAGCAATAACCTTCCTGAATTTAGTTCCATGGATGATGTCTGCTTCATCTTATGTGTAGTTGCTCACCACACTGTGTAGAAATTGGCAGATGAGGTGTCAGACCATTCACACACTGGTATCAAACAGTTTTCCATGGCTTTAATCTTTTAAGGTTACTCAGGTTTCCATAGGATTCAGGACAGGTAAAAGAAGACGGATTCTAAACTGCAAGGTCAGTCCTAAAGGTAAGAATTTTATTCTCCTATATACTCTTTTACAAAACTGCACTGATCCAGTAGCTCCAGGCAGGGTGTGTCTTTCATGACCAATCTTATTCTTTTTTACTATGCATTCACCAGCTCATGAGAGGGTGCAACATTCAGCATGCAAAATTCCTGGTTCCCAGTTATACAGGAATGAAAGGAAGGAAGAGCTGTGTAACTGGCCAGTCCTTGGGCATACTGAACCACAACAGTGCCCCTGGACTAGGTCACTGCTAGATCAGACACTTCATAGAGCATCTCCTTCTACTGCCTTTTTTATCACATTATGGAGGATGGTTCATTCCAGTGGCCCATGAGCAAAAGAGTGTCAGAAGAACTTCATGACCTTGTAGCATTAACACCTGTGTATCTGAATACCCTGGTCATGGCTTGATAGGAGCTAAAGGACCGAGGTGACCCTAAGCTTTTACAAGAGTGCCAGAGGACCAGGGAAGCACTCTAATGTACTTCCTCTAGCTTATCCGGTTATGACTACTCTAGCACAATAGTGTTCAGTGAAATACAACCCTCCTTTGTTTCTATGATTATTATACAAGCCTGCTTTCCATCTCCCTTGCTTGCAATACACTTTTTCAAATTTAAAGTAAAATCTAGTTAATATGCATTACATTTTTGCATCTTAAAAGGATATTAGGATGAAACACATTTGAAATAATTCAATAGTTTTATAACAGGCTTGTATCGTCCATTGATATTTAAGGCATTAGAAAATGCATTGTTTATCCCAGCAAGCACACCACTTACCCTCAGCATAGGGCCATTCTGGAACACATGAGGTTCGTCACAAACTACACAGTATTCATTCAATACTGGTATCCGCTGCTCAGCAAATTCAATAGTCTGAGACCAATGAAAATTAGAAAAACAACATCTGCTTAAAAATAATTAACAGTCAGCTCATGCTCCACAGTGTTTCATAAATGGGTAAGATATGACATCCTACCTGCACAAGAAAGCCACGGTCTCGTACCAGAATGCATTTTGCACCATAATTTTGCTGCAAGGAAAAAGTTCAGGCAACTTCAGTGTTGGTAGACTAATTATAAGGAAATGGTAAAACATTTGTATTTTTGCATGCAAATATGTTAAACAATATCTGCATCTAAAAATATCTCTCATTTGCATAAACCAACCATTACAAATAATCAATCCTTTTACTGTTTGCTGAGTGTGGGGTAGATTTTTAGCATTTCTTTTTAGTTCTTAAATCTGATGAGGGTTTTTATCTCAGCATCCTAAAACCTTTAATCTTTAAGGCATTCGATAACTTCCTTTAAATTTTAACTGTGTATTGTCTGTCCAAATATGGGCTATATGCTTAGACTTGAATGACTAATATAACTCTCAGAACAGCTGAAAATCTTTTTCTTTTATATATTTAATAAGATCTCACTTCTGTGAGCACCACGCTGACAGACCTCTGTGCTTAGATCCCACTCAGATTCTTTCTGCCTTTTTATTTCAATGTACAACAAATAAATTAGAAGGAACTTTTGTTATAGGAGTCACTAAGGTACAAAATTCCCTCTGGGCGGATATCTATCTCAATCAACCCTTGTTTTGAATAAGAGTCAGATCAGCTCCATTTACAGCTTTTTTTTGATTTTGTTTTTGTTTATAGTCTTATTTTCTTTTATTTCTCTAACTGCTTATTTGGGAAACTTTTCCCTTTTTTCTCCTGGGCAATAATCCTCCTAATTGTATTCATATATGAGATTCAAATATTTAAGCTGAGAACTGAAGAGAAGTTAGGGTCCTGATTCATTGCTTCCACATTCCACTGACTTCAAATCGCAGTTAGGCACCCAGGCTACCCACATATCTGGTGCCTGCGTATAAAATAGACTCTTGATGCCCTTCTCCTAACATCAGTCAAACTGCACCTGACCATGTATGTGATGATTTTCCCTCAAAGTAAATGCATTATAGCAATAAATTACTGGTAGTTTTTATAGACTGTCAAGCAGGGCTTGCATTTTTTCCATATCAGCTGATAACATCAGTAATGAAACCACTTAGTCAACTCTTCATCTTATCAAAACCAATGAGACTTTTTATATTAACTTCAGGAGAGAAAAGTCTGCTAAGGTAAGACATCCTTTGCTGATTCAGAAAAAAATGAATCTCTAAACTGTGACAAGTAAAAAGTCTATTGGCTCACCTTAAATTAATTCTGCTGTGCACATTAAAGGAACCAACCACACAGCATGTATATAAATGATTTTATGATAGTATATCGCTGCTTTTAGATTTGATGAGTATAGCTCACAGCTTATTAAACTAATTTACCATGATACATAACACACACAATGTAAGTTCATTATTCAGAATACACTATTTTGAATATATGTATGGTATTTCAAGCAAGAAACAGCTTTTGCACGCTGATAACATCAAGGTACCACCAGGCTAAGGGAGTGGAGAGGACTGTCTCCTCAGTGTCTCTCCCCAAGTCTAACACAGAAAATGGACCAGTGCCTTGAAAGAGCACAAACAGACCCACTCTTTCTTCTAAAGTATAAAAGCCATCTTTTAAGAGGCAGAAGAATTAAGTTTGAGCTCTCTCTCTTAATTTAAGAATATGTGCTACCCTTTGTTTTCCCAATTGATCATGTCTCTGGGGAAAGAAAGGGGGGCAGTATAGACCTAATTCCTTCCCTGACCTCTGGCTGCCACCAGTGAGTTTGAAGGTTAAAACTTTCACAAAGCACAAATGCGCAACAGGTGAGCTGAATCATGACTGCATTCCTTCCAGTATGATGATGATCACAGCTGAAAAGACCAGAAGGAGAGGTAACTTGGCACCTGAATGAGCCAATGGACGGTTGCTTCCCCCACAAAGCAAACAGGGAAATGAGTAAAGACCTGTGTGACCAAGCCAATTTTGCAGCACAGAAGCTCACACTCTCCCTTCTTCCTGCAGCAAGAAAGGAGGCAGGGAAGGAAGTAGATGATTGAACTTTTCCCATGGCCAGCAGCTGTATATTGAGCTGTATTCAATGTGAGATGTAAAATCTCTGTCTTGACCTAAGCAAAATCTGGTTTTATAACTTAAATATATGTGCATGCACAGTTGTTTAAATCCTCCTTAAAAAGCTGAATCCATTGCTCTTGTCTTCCAATATATTCAATATATCCAATATATTCACTAACATATGTCCTAAGTATTAATGCCTTTGTATAATAAGCACAATAGTACATTTGGAAAATAATAGGAGGAAAATGAGCAGAATAAAAAAAAATATTACGCACAGCAGCTTGTGAAGGTGATGGTGTTAAGATACCAATAAGCCCTGAGGTAAGAGAGAAACTCCTGCCTTCTGCTATTCTGGACTCCTTGAAAGGCTCCATTTTGGATGATTTAGGGGCATTAGAGTAAGTCTTGCTGAGTAACTTGTGGTTCTTCAATTCATCCAATTCTTCCATTCTAAGATTACTGGAGTAGGACCTGCTTAAAAGTTTGTAGGGCTTCAAGGTGCTGTTGTGCTCACATCGAGGGTCCCCAGAACACGACCTACTTAATAGCTTATGGGGCTTTAAAGTGATGCACTCCTCCTGCTTGATGGCTGCAGAGCAAGAACGGTTCAACAGTTTGTGCGATTTAATAGCTATTGTCTGTTCAGCCCTAGGGTTACTCGATAATGAGCGGCCAAAGGTTCTGTGAGATTTTGTGGCACACACATCCTCTGCCTTAACTGTGCTAGAGTAAGTCCTTCTCAGTAGCTTGTGAGTTTTGGAGATCCCATCCTGTTCTGACTTCAGTTTTGATTTATTTTTACCACAGCCAGGTGGAGGATAACTTGGCGACCTTAAAAATAAAGAAGGGGAAGACGTAGTTGGAGAATAATCGGTCTTGTGCAAATCAAACAAGTCCAGACATATGTACAAATTTATAAGTGCCACCTGTCTTTATGTAATCGACTAGTGATAAACACAGCCCAACATTAAAAAAATGAGCAATTGTATGTAGGACTAATTTCCCAATACCAAATAGACATCTTACTCCTATTTATACACAAACTCATCCATTGAAAAGATGACTAACTACTTAAGATAAGTTAGAGCTATATCCTTATAGCTCTTTGTAAAGGTCCCTATGTCTCCAAACAAACCATTTATTCAGGAGATTATCTTTGAAAGGTGAGGTGATTCTCCCCCTCTACTCCATTCTCATGAGACCCCACCTGGAGTACTGTGTTCAGCACTGGGGCCCCCAACATAAGAAAGACATGGACCTGTTGGAGCGAATCCAGAGGAGGGCCACGAAGATGATCAGGGGTCTGGAGCACCTCTGCTATGAAGACAGGCTGAGAGAGTTGGGGTTGTTCAGCCTGGAGAAGAGAAGGCTCCGGGGAGACCTTACAGCAGCCTGCCAGTACTTAAAGGGGGCCTACGGGAAAGCTGAAGGGGGGGCTTTTTACAAGGGCATCTAGTGATAGGACAAGGGGTAATGGCTTTAAACTGAAAGAGGGTAGGTTTAGATTAGATGTATGGAAGAAGTTCTTCACTGTGAGGGTGGTGAGGCACTGGAACAGGTTGCCCAGAGAGGCTGTGGCTGCCCCCTCCCTTGCAGTGTTCAAGGCCAGGCTGGATGGGGCTTGGAGCAACCTGGTCTAGTGGAAGGTGTCCCTGCTCATGGCAGGGGGGTTGGGACTAGATGATCTTTAAGGTCCCTTCCAACCCAAACCATTCTATGATTCTATGAAATGAAAACCACATATTTCACACAAGATTATATCACATTTTTCATATCAAAATCTATCTTTCCTATGTAATCATCATGGCATGATCCCATTAAATTATTGTCTTCTGGACACGGCATAACAAATTGTATGTCCAGATTCAATGGAAGATATAATGAGCAGTGAAACTTGCAGGCAGTAAATCAAATTTAATTCAGCTGAAATGAACATTTTTTTAAAAAAATATCACAATAATCTGGGTGCTTTTGTGGAAGACAATTTGATGCCCTTCTCTCCTGTTTTAGACAAATTCTAGCTCTGTAACACTAGAAATGAGAATGGGAGGGACCTAAATTATGAATGCAGAAAGTAAAGAACAAAAGGTTTTTATGAATCAACATTCACATGAACTGTCACATTTCTATAAGGTTCACATTCATCTGTCCTTGCAAAGCAAGAACCAGTATCAGGTATGCTGAATCATTTTTCTACACTTTTCAAGCAACCCTAATCTTTGTAGTATTTTTTGGGCTTTGATCAAATAGAAAAGAAGTGAAACCCCAAAGGGAGAGGCTGACAGGTTTCACCACCCTATTAGCAAGTGGTGACAGTGGAAAATGCATGTGGAGGTTGCTGACTCACTGTTGGAGTTGGCTCATTACCACCCTTGGGCAGACAGGAGGTAGGAATGGTGCTCTAGGGAGAGAGAGAGGGTCCCTGTGTTTGGGCTGAGCGGTCTTTGGACAGGCACCACAGCAGCAGCCAAATCAATAGGAGAAAGATTGGGCTGGCTTTTGTATGCCCTTTCTGAATAAAACCAAATCCCAAGTTACAGCCTGCACTAGGCAATGGTGCATGGCATGGTAGGGAACGGGTAAGCTTCCTACTTAAAACACCATCTTCCTCTTCTACCTTTGAAAAGACAAATAATCTTTTGTTATCTTTGACATTCCTCCCTTCTTCAATGTGAGTGATCACTGTACTCCCTCTCTTTTTTATACATGGAATTTAGAATGGCAAAATTCATCAAAAAGAAGGAATGTTCGACGAAACATTCAATTAAAATGTACAGAAGGGGTGATCTGTCAACCCTTCATAAGCAGGAACACACTCGAAGAATAAATAGTCACATTCTTGAAAGAGGTAAAATCAGAGCCTGATTTTACAGACACTTAAGAGTATGAGTAACTGGCAGAAGTCATAATGAATTCAAATGAACTATTCACAAACTACTGCTTATGTTTTTAATGCCTTTGTTCTTCGAAATTCTGTGCCTGCATTTCAGAAGTGGTGAACATTCATGTACTCAAACAGTGGAGAGGGGTGGGTGCTCAGCAGCTCTGAAGATCAGTCTTTCATTAATGACCATTCTCATTTTAAAAAATTAAAAATATACACAGCTGTGGAAAGAACAGCTAGACAACCACAAAATTATATATATAAAATATATATAATATATATTATATATATATTCTTGCTATTCAAGTAACAGTCAAATACTACCAAGCTAGTAAAGATACAAATACAACCAAGTTAAGTAATATAAAATTAATTATTTCCAATTCTAGATGAATCATGGCTGTTTCAGAGAGCAGGGCACTGAAATGTTCTGCCTTCAAATAGTCTTAGAAGTTGCAATAGTACCTAGTTCGCTTTTGATGTCATGCAAGGCAAGGACTGGAAACCTATGAGGTAAGATATAAATAGAGCACTTCTCTGTGGAGAAAAGTCAACATTTCACCTTGTGAAGTCTGCTGTGGATTTTTAACATGATATGGTGGTAACAGCTCATTTTCCTTGCTATTACCTGCGCAATGTAGAAAAGATGTGCAGAGGGGATTTCACCTTTTTGTCAGACACCTTCTTATTGTGCGTACAATTAGATTTCTCTTTGGTGTTCTTCCACTGTTGTGTAACAAATGTCTGCATGATTCTGCAAATTAAGAAAGAAAAAAAGATTTTCTTATCCTAGCCAAGACATACTCACTTTAAAACTAGGGTCTCAGTTCACCACGTAGGCAACATGATGCAATGTCCTCAGACAGAGTTTCTGTCACATATGTGGACTGATGATTGGGTGCTTCAGCTCCTCAAAAATGTGGGTTTTTTTCCACATAAAATGAATTCACATGGAACTCTTATTGAGAATACAGTCTGTGTAAACAACCACTGCAAGACATAATTATGCCTCTCATGGAGATCTAGAGACAAACTGATTCAAAGGCATCCCATCCAACTATAGGCATCTGTCTCTCCAGTGACTAGAGGTAGGCTACAGTATCCACACTGCTCAAGTAGGAGCATATTCTCCTAAAGCACAAACATGAAGGTAGGGATGTCGAATATTACGCTACCCAAAGGGATTTACAGAGAAGACAGAGCCAGACACTTCCCAGAGATGCACAGCAAAAGGCAGTGGTCACAAGTTGTAGCAAGTGAATCTAAAAAACATAAAGGCTATAAAGACAAGACATCCACAGAAGAGTGGTTAAGTAAGTACAACAGGTTTCCCACAAAGGCTGGAGTTTTTCACAGCTCAGCTGCTTGAGGCCCTGAAGTGAACTAATCCAACTTTGAAGTCAGCATTACTTGGAGCAGGAGGTTGCACTAGGTAACCTCCAGCAGTCCCTTCTAAGCCAAATTACTCTGTGACTCTAATCTAGCAGTGGGGGTCTATAAGTGCTAAAGTCAAAGTGGAAGTTTGCATGGACTATATAAAAAATTTACTGACTCTTCAAAGATGAATATCCTGTTCACAGCCATGAGGAGCCACAGAGTTCATAGGTATTCTGACTTCCACTCAACTGTGAATTATACAGATATGTACCTGAAAATGTCTTATGGGAAACTTTGGTAATTACCCAGTGCACAAATCAGAGACAGTGTAAGTACTGAAATGTTTTAAGAGACTTTTCATGCCTGGGGAGCTTTTTATTTTTTTTCTTCAAAGTCATGTACCATAGAGATTTTAATAACATTGCTTCATTTGTATGATTACAAAAATGCTGCATTGAATTTCTTTAAACACCAAACAGCAAAATATTTTTTTTTCTTAAGGGATTCTTACTGTTGTAAGGGTCAGATATTAAAGCCTATATTTTTGTCACTTTATTACACATACACAAGCATATGTGAAAAGATGACTCAGCAAAATGTTATTAAATTGAATTGTACCATGAACACATGAAACTGCTAATTTTTTCAACTATTCTTCACTCTTGTCCTCAAAACATGGATGGCCTAATTACTGTGGTGCATCCTAGAGGCTACCATGAAAGCATAGCCCCCTTAGGGTATGGATGATGCTAAAAAATATTCCTGCTCCAGAGGCTTCATAATCTAAGCAAAACCATGAGATTGAACACTCCTAGCTACAGTCTTATTGAACTTTTGTAGCTTACTTCCTAAAAGGCAGTAAAGTGACAGAAAACCCTGGCAGGCAGCACAAATCAAGTTCTCTCCAACAACTGTCAAAACTGAAGTTAAAAAGGCAAAACCTGTCATTTTTTATTTAAAGAAAAATCAAGTTCAAAACACTTTGATCCAACTAACCTGACAACCTGTGAATTTTATCCTACTTGACATGTCTGGGAACTTAAAAGAGTGTAAAATTTACTTAAAAACAGGGGTTTACACTTTTCCAGACTCACTTTTTCAGCTGATGTCCCAGACCAAATCTTTCCTTAGTAGAGATCTGAAATACATCCACAGTTGGCACTATGGAAAAAGGAGATATTGTTGATATATGAATTTAAAGCAATAATCAAGAGCTCATGACTACACAAGTCATATTTAAAGACCCTGTTCTATCTGGACCTTTACGATAGGCAATGCCATTGAAGCAATGGTGAAAGCAGACATGTCATCTAAGTCTATGAAGAAATGAATGATCCTTTTTGGAATATTAGCCAATATAATTTGCAGTTTTACAAATGAGTATTTTAGATATTGAATTCCCCAAAATGTATCTCTTCCCACTGACTTTAATTACATAAATGCATCTTTTTTATATATATATTATGGAAGTACTAGAGAGTAGTGTCAGATTAAATGTATCTGGACTGGTAATTCATCTCATCTAATATCTTAAACTTTCTTCCAAATAAGTAGTCTTTACATACTACAGTTCCTGTGACTATGAAGAAAACCCAGAGTGGAATAAACTGAATTAACTAATATCTGGGTTTTCTTTCTGAGGGCATTTTAATACAAGATTCATAATCATCATCTAAGTGTCTGATGTATGAATTCCAGTGGCCAAGGATTACCCTGAATTTTCCTCAAGACCCATCCTAATGTTGATATATCTATATTTATCTGTCAGAAAATTGAAAGTGTAAGGGGTGAAGGCTGGAAATTAGCTCCTGGTATTACTAAAATCCTTTAATAACATTTACTAGATAGAATGGCAGATGGAATCCAGCACTTGTTGAGAGAGTCTCAGGTCCTCAAGGCAGGACAACAGCCAACACATATTACAAGCATGAATAGACTTTATACTTTGTATTACATAAGGAAGTAATGACTATAGTAAAATAAAAAGGAATGAAAACAAAAAATCTGGGGGCGGTTCAAATTTCATTAGAAAAAGAAAACCAGTATTTTAAAATCTATATTATTCTGATCACTCAGAAAGCCAGATTTTATTCAGAATGTCAAAGTTTATCCTTTAATTTCACTTTAATAAATTAATTTTAAAAATAAAATACAATATATATATAACCTGGCCATCCAATTTCATTTAGTTCAAAGCACTGTAGATACCCTTTCTCTAATGTTATTATTCAAATATAATCTCACCTTTTAAAGACAAACTGATGAATTTTTCAAAAGGGATAAATGATTTGATTAGGGTAGCAATGTCTTTAAATTGTTAAATTTAGGACACATGGTAGGGGGAGAATATTTTCAATGAGAATCATCATACCTAGATCAGCAATCTTAAAATCTGACATCATCTAGACTACAATTGCTGTCTGAGCTCTACAGCCAGAGGAGACGGCCTGGTACCCTCCAAAACCTGATTCATCCTAATATAAGAAAGACAGGTTTCTAAGACAGGTGGGAGAAACTGCCCATGGGTACAATAATGAGATAAGGTATCAACTAGAAGAATGACTAGCTAAAATCAGGATATTAAACAGCTACAATGTGGTATGTATACCTCCCATTGTGCTTTGGAGTATACTGCATTTCTGTTTCTTTTATCAATGAACAGAAAGTACTATAAGAGAAAAAAATGTAGCATAAAGTTATGGCCCAGTAGTCTCAAAACAACATAATTGAGAGGTGATGCGGTTTAACTAAGCACCACACAGCCACTCACTCATTCCCCCCCAAGTTGGGATGGGGAGAGAAAATCGGAAAGGTAAAAGTGAGAAAACTCGTGGGCTGAGATAAAGACAGTTTAATAGGGAAAGCAAAAGCCATGCACACAGGGAAAGCAAAAGAAGGAATTCATTCACCACTTCCTATTGGCAGGCAGGTGTTCAGCCATCTCCAGGAAAGCAGGGCTCCATCATGCGTAATGGTGACTTGGGAAGACAAATGCCATCACTCCGAACGTCCCCCCTTCCTTCTCCTTCCCCCAGCTTTATATGCTGAGCATGACGTCATATGGTCTGGAATATCCCTTTGGTCAGTTGGGGTCAGCTGTCCCAGCTGTGTCCCCTCCCAGCTTCTTGTGCACCCCCAGCCTACTCACTGGTGGGGTGGGGTGAGAACCAGAAAAGGCCTTGATGCTATGTAAACACTGCTCAGCAATAACTAAAACATCCCTGAATTATCAACACTGTTTTCAGCACAAATGCAAAACATAGCCCCATACTAGCTACTATGAAGAAAATTAACTCTATCCCAGCTAAAACCAGCACAAGGGGAAAGAGGAATACGCAGAGAAAGGGTTTTGTTAACACAAAAGATGGTGGATCTCATCAGCCTTTTCTGGTAAATAAACATGGCTGCAACAGCAGCTGAGCTCATAAAACCAGTATCAGCGAAGCACTTGCCTCTGGCCCTGATCTTGCCTTTCTTGGTACTCAGGCACCGCCACAATCAGTCAGCCATGGGACTGGGAACTAAGCTTCCAGTTTTAACCTTGTCAATGGTGCAGAAGATATCTTATTGTTACTTCTCATTTCACTAGATCATTTCTTACTACATGCTGCTCTTCATGCTTCAGCCTCTCTTATTTGCAGCACTTCTTTATTTTTTAAATTACATTTTGATAAAAATAGTCTGAATACTAATACTGCTACCTGCTATGGCAAATACATATTTTAAGATCTGCATATTTACATAAAGATTGAAGCAATAAAATACTGACAAAAAGACCAAAGTCAAGCAAAAAAAATAATGACTGATGTAATGAAATGCTTATTTGAATGAACAGAATATAGCTTATAGTTAGAATCGGCAGACAACGCATCCTATAAAAATAGCTCACTGGGACAGATTTTGCTAAACATCTTATGACTGGAAATATCTATTCATTTTCCAGAGGCAGAATTCTCCCACAGATACAAGCTTGAACTGACAGCTTGCACTGGAAGCCTCCAAAGCCAAGCAAGTTATGATCCAAATTACACACTTATTTCTGACTTCCCATTGTAAAAATATATCTGAAGTTGACTCTTGCATATGAATGTTTCCAAATCTTCAGTCTCAGTTGATTCTTCATGAGTTTGACCATTTTTACTCTCATGAGAAAGCTTTACTTGCATAACAACCAGAGAGTAGAATGTCAAGATAACATTTAAAATTCTCGTTCAAATTTAAAGATCCCCAGAGTTCACATAGTCAGTCATACAGAAATCAGAAGCTGGCAGGATAATTATCATGGTGCATGAAAAAGGGCATATTAATGTGCTGCACAGATCTGTGTATGTATACCTTATCAGTGATATCTGCATCTGTGAAGATGATCCCTGATTTCCAAAATCAGGAAATCACATATTAGAAACTGTTGATCTTTATTCCTTAACCCCTGGTTCCTAGGGGAAGCAGCTGCATTTCAAAGGATATCAAGAGAACAAGTTCCAAAACTCAACCTATGAAAGTTTAAACTAGATGCTCACGTCATTATTGAGGACCTAGCCATGCAAATATACATAAGCATAATTTCAAATCAGTAGGACTGCTCTCGGCAGTAGATTTAAGCACATGCAGGGTCAAAGATTTGGCAGTGAATGAGTATCTATGACCTAGTACATGGCTCAGACTGAGATACCATACAAGGCACATGAAGAATACACAGGTGACTAACCTGGACCATTTAAGTATTGTGTAAGTGAACAGTGCAATCTCACTATTATAGGCTCTGTGCGAATTACATCCCAAGCCACAGCAATCTCTTCCTAGTTCAAGATAAAAAGAAAACAACAGACACCATTAGCCATCATGAGGAACTGTTGCATTTTGTCAGTCTACCTTAGGGTTGTTATAAACACCATCCATCCATTTATCCAGTTGTGGAATATCTACTCCAACATTAAACCTGAGACTTAGGACAAACTATTGCCTGCTGATGCCCCTAAGAGCAGTGTTAGACTGCTTCCAGTTCTTGAGTATGCTCATTTAAACTGAGCACAGGTTTCTACACAACACTACATCTGCAGTGCAGGCAGACATGTTCCCATCTATCAAGAGATACTGCTTCAAAGCTGAGAAGCAAAGGAGCAAATAAAGATGGGAAGGAAACTCATCCCATAACATAGGGCAAAGGAAACGTTTGCTCCTTCTTAAGACTGATTAAAATAATTCAAGGTATGATCAGATTTTCTTAAATTTTAGAAGAGCCTGAGAACTTATGTGCTGTACTGACCTGAGAATATGACATATCTGTGCAAAAGCTAATGATGCCCCTAAAAGCACTAATTTTCATTCTGCATCTAAAGGACAGAAAGTTACTGCACAGAAGAGGTGAGAAAGTGTGGAGTTAATGACAGTATAACTGTTACAAAAGCCATGCTGCCAGTTGACAGCACCACTGTCCTGTCTCCTTTGCCACTCAAGCCTCTCTCCTAATCAGCTGCAGATGTTGAGAAGCACACAGGAAAGCTCCAGCCAAGGTCTTCCCTCCAGGACTCTATGAAGTGCTTTCACCTAACTAATGTCTACGATAGCAAAAAAAAAAAAAAAAAGTACTTTATTTATATCAGTTAAAACATTTACCATTCACAAAGCATGTTTGAAAGGAAATACATATGCAGTAAATAAAAGCCTACAAAACATTTTAACAATGTGATCATAAAAGGAAAAGGAAACCTTTCCACTGAGTAGCAATCAATAATGTGACAGCCACTTGTGAAGATCAAGCCTCTGAAAAAGGAACGTCTCAGTGGTTGTCTAGAGTCTGATGTGTAACAGAATTAAATGGGTATTAATGTTCATTATGTAATCCTGTGATTAGATTACTTACATCGAGAAAGCTAACATCAATATGCAGATCAATATCTACATCATCAATGGCTCCATATTCCCTGAAAGGAAAGAATTACATTACATTAGAGCTCTTTAAGATACTCCTCAGCCCAGAAGTGCTTATAACAGAGATGATTTTATAAAGGATAATCTTATCTGTAAAATCAGAATGGCGATAAAATACACATTTACATAGATTGGATCAATATTCCCAGTGGATGATTGTCTGCTGCACTGAAACCTTCTTTCAGTAGATCTTGCTTAAATAGGCTAAATCTTTTTTCTACTAATTCCCCCAAATTCTCTCTCCATTTTTGTCTCCATTTTTGTCTCATGTATTGCACAAATAAATCAAGAAAACAATAATGGTCACATGCTGCTCCTATTTATGATGAAAGAAAACCCTAGTTAATTTTCAAAAGTATTTTAGGTTAACAGCCAGCAACTTAAGGAGAGGCTTGAGATAAATCATTGCAGACAAATACAGCATAGCCTAGAGGGTGGCATATTATACCTGTGGTATTGCTTCATACATTCAAGAATTTGTTTGTCAAAACATAAAGATTGCACTGTAATGCGCTCAAGGCAATAGTTACCTTATTTTATCTGTTTTGTGTAGTATTGCTGGAATCCCCAAGGTGCAGATTTAACTTATGCTCATAGCTGTTTCATTGCTGTCTGAAATCTTACATTTAAAGTGTGACTTCTGCCTCTTATTTTCTGACTCATTCTGATTGCCCTCCCCCAACGTACTTCAAGACTTCGGAAAAATAGGGCTAGAAAATATTCATTCATATACCTAAATATAAAATTACTTTCCTTTTCATTTAAATTACTTATGTGGACAATTCTGTAAAAGTGCTATCACTCTCAGTTTTTCACACATTAGCTTCTAGTCAATAGGTTTTTGCTTTACACTGCATTTATATGCTTGTTCTCACAATGACTTCCATGTTTTTCTATTAAACTAGACTAAGACAGTGCACAGTAGCAGTTGTGCATAAATAAGTTGATGAGGTAATTTTGAAATACAAAAATATTTTTGTGAATATGACTATCTCCTAACAAAGTGGCCTCTCAGCCCATGGTAGGACCTAGCTCGCACTGAAAATGCCTTGACCTCTTGTGAAATTTTGTGGAGGGAACCCCTTCCACCAAACCTCAGCATCCCAAAGTCTCTCTCTACATCAGATGCATCCACACATGGCACAAACGGGGCAGGTGAATGGCTGACCAGGGCTGCATTACCTGGAGGCTTCACAGCCACCCTTATGGATGCTCCAGAGTCTGCTCACCCAGAGCCATACAGGCATTTGCTGACCTCCTACAGCTCACTGAAGACCTGAATTGAAACAGTGAAATTTTCCACCTACTGAATGGCTTAGCCACTATGCTACACAACAGTGGCCTCAAATTTTTTTGTAAATTTTCTAGAAGATCCAAAGAACAGATTGCTATGAACTCCTAAGTAATATTTATGAACACAGGCTGGTGTTACTCACATGATTGAGATTCAAAAGGCTGTGAACAGGCATAATTTTATAAATTAAACAGAAACATAGTTGAACTAACTAAACAAAGAAATATTACTGGAAGAAAGGATAAGATAAAAATAAGTTACAACTGTGGAATTTCCATACTCACTGAAATCCCTTTGCCCCCACTCCATTACCATCATAGAAAATAGATTTTAGACACATGATTATGACTCTAGTTTTATTTCTTCAAGCTGAAAGGAAGGAAGAAATGTTTTCTTCCACTGCCTGAAGCTTATGATCTGCTGCCTACCATGGCTCTAAGAACACGTCTTGATTTTGAAGCTCCCAGAAGTCCTCTGTCCATCAACTGTCGTGGTTTCAGCCCAGCCGGTAACAAAGGACCACGCAGCCGCTCGCTCACTCCTCCGCCCCCCTCCGGTGGGATGGGGAGGAGACGGAGGAGAGAAAAGAAAAAGAAACTGGAACCTCGAGGGGTGAGATAAAGGCAGTTTACTGGGACAACACAAAGAAATTACAACAAGAACAACGGTACTAATGAAAAAGTATACAGAAAGAGTGATGCACAGTGCAACTGCTCACCACCTGGGACCCGACGCTCCGCCACTTCCCCCACCGAAAACAGAGACCACCCCCCGGACCGCTCCCCATTTATATACTGAGCATGATGGCACATGGTATGGAATAGCTCCTTGGCTAGTTCAGGTCAGCTGCCCCAGCTATGCCCCCTCCCCCCCAGGTTCCTGTAAAAAACAATTAACTCTATCCCAGCTGAACCCAGGACATTATCCACCCCTTATTCTATACCATCTACATCATGCCCAGATCTTACATTTTTTTCCTAATCAACCACTACTACTTTCCTTGTCTTATATATAAGTATATGGACTCCACCCCCCGACCTCGCACACACACACACATGGTGTTCCTTTAGCCTATGGGCTATCCCTCTAATGTGTCCATCGATTCTGGGGCTCTATCTGTTGTAACAGTTCTTCAGGATAAGAGAGAGATGGTGTGAGATGTTGGGTTGTTGTACGCTGCCTCTGGAACTTGTGGCTAGTACATTTGGTGCAACTCATGCCCTTGGTCTGCAGGTTGAGGATGTTGATCTTGAGGAAATTGCTGGGTGCCAGTTCAAGTTCTATCGCTGTTGTACTTGGCTCAGTTTCAAAAGTCCATCCTGTAGTCATTTGGGTAATTCTCACAATAATACCCTTGATATGGCATATAGACACTATAGATACAATGACATGCATTGGCAGGTTATTTAGCAGTTAAATATCATACAGCCCAATTCACCGGCTATTCTCTCCCAAAATCAAATCTCCCTGAGGTACACATCGAACTTCCCCACCCTTCTGCATCACCCACCAGGTGTACCCAGGTCCTTGAGCAAAAACAACCCCTTGAATGGGTTTGCCTCTGCTTGAGGGAGGACTAACCCAGACTGTCTTTCCTAACATACTCCTCATGCGCACTACAGGGACTTTATCCCCTTCTACAGTATGTGGAACTCTTGGTTGGGCGGGGCCAGCCCGATTGGCGGATCCTCTAGTATTAACTAACCAGCTGGCTTTTGTTAAATGTGTATCCCAATGCTTGAAAGTTCCACCCCCCATTGCTCTCAATGTAGTTTTCAGCAGTCCATTGTATCGTTCGATTTTTCCAGAGGCCGGTGCGTGATAGGGGATGTGATATACCCACTCAATGCCATGTTCTTTGGCCCAGGTGTCTACGAGGTTGTTTCGGAAGTGAGTCCCGTTGTCCGACTCGATTCTTTCCAGGGTGCCATGTCACCATAAGACTTGCTTTGGAAGGCCCAGGATAGTGTTCCAGGCAGTGGCATGTGACACAGGATATGTTTCCAGCCATCCAGTGGTTGCTTCCACCATTGTAAGCACATGGCACTTGCCTTGGCGTGTTCGTGGGAGTGTGATATAGTCAATCTGCCAGGCCTCCCACTGTTTATATTTCAGCCATCGCCCTCCATGCGACAGGGGGTTTTGCCGCTTGGCTTGCTTAATTGCAGCACATGTTTCACATTCATGGATGACCTGTGCGATAGTGTCCATGGTCAAGTCCACCCCTCGATCTCGAGCCCATCTATATGTTGCATCTCTTCCCTGATGGCCTGAGGTATCGTGGGCCCACTGAGCCATAAATAGCTCACCCCTATGTTGCCAGTCCAGGTCCACCTGAGCCACGTCAATCTTGGTGGCCTGATCTGCCTGTTCGTTGTTTTGATGTTCTTCAGTGGCCCAACTCTTGGGTACATGAGCATCTACGTGACGTACTTTTACCACTAGCTTCTCTATCCGAACAGTGATATCTTGCCACAGTGCGGCAGCCCAGATGGGTTTACTTCTGCGCTGCCAGTTGCTCTGCTTCCATTGCTGTAACCACCCCACAGGGCATTTGCCACCATCCATGAGTCAGTATAGACATAGAGCACTGGCCACTTCTCTCTTTCAGCAATGTCTAACGCTACCTGGATGGCTTTCACCTCCACAAACTGACTCGATTCACCTTCTCCTTCAGCAGTTTCTGCAACTAGTTGTGTAGGATTCCATACAGCAGCCTTCTACCTCCGATGTTTTCCCACAATTCAACAAGACCCATTAGTGAACAGGGCATATTGCCTCTCATTTTCTGGCAGTTTATTATACAGCGGGGCCTCTTCAGCCCGTGTCACCTCCTCCTCTGGCGACATTCCAAAATCTTTGCCTTCTGGCTAGTCCGTGATCAATTCCACAATTCCTGGGCAACTGCGGTTTCCTATGCGACCCCGTTCTGTGATCAGTGCGACCCATTTACTCCATGTGGCATCAGTCGCGTGATGTGTAGAGTAAACTTTCCCTTTGAACATCCAGCCTAGCACTGGCAGTCGGGGTGCTAAGAAGAGCTGTGTTTCAGTACCAACCACTTCTGAGGCAGCTCAAACTCCTTCATATGCTGCCAAGATCTCTTTTTCAGTTGGAGTATAGCGAGCCTCGGATCCTCGATATCGCCGACTCCAAAACCCCAGAGGTCGGCCTCGGGTCTCCCCAGGTGCTTTCTGCCAGAGGCTCCAGGTAGGGCCATTCTCCCCAGCCGCAGTGTAGAGCACATTTTTAACATCTTGTCCTGTCCAGACTGGCCCAAGAGCTACGGCATGAACAATCTCCCGCTTAATTTGTTCAAAGGCTTGTCGTTGCTCAGGGCCCCATTTAAAATCATTCTTCTTCCAGGTCACTTGATAAATAGGGCTTACAATCAGACTGTAATTTGGAATATGCATGCTCCAGAAATCCACAACACCTAAGAAAGCCTGTGTTTCCTTTTTATTAGTCAGTGAGGACGTAGCTGCTATTCTGTTGATCAGGTCCGCAGGGTTCTGATGACGCCCATCTTGCCATTTTACTCCTAAGAACTGGATCTCCTGCACAGGTCCCTTGACCTTACTTTCTTTTATGGCAAAACCAGCCTTCAAAAGGATTTGGATTATTTTCTTCCCTTTCTCAAAAACTTCTTCTGCCTTGTTGCCCCATACGATGATGTCATCAAAATATTGCAGGTGCTCTCGAGCTTCACCTTTTTCCAGTGCATACTGGATCAATCCATGGCAAATGATGGGGCTGTGTTTCCACCCCTGGGGCAGTCGATTCCAAGTGTACTGGACGCCCCTCCAAGTGAAAGCAAACTGTGGCCTGCACTCCATTGCCAAAGGAATGAAGAAAAATGCATTAGCAATGTCAATTGTGGCATACCACTTAGCTGCCTTTGATTCCAGTTCATATTGAAGCTCTAACATATCTGGCACAGC
The DNA here is from genome assembly GCF_929443795.1 of Astur gentilis. Taxonomy (NCBI): domain Eukaryota; kingdom Metazoa; phylum Chordata; class Aves; order Accipitriformes; family Accipitridae; genus Astur; species Astur gentilis. The sequence goes on along the minus strand of NC_064918.1, from coordinate 17,089,719 downwards.
AGCGCTCAGCGGTGGCGTGACTTCATTCAGCCCACGATAATCTACTGTTAGTCTCCATTCCCCATCAGATTTCGGCACGGGCTATATGGGACTATTAAAGTGTGAGTGAGTCTTGCTGATCACTCCTTGGCTCTCCAGTCGGCAAATCAGCTTATGGATTGGGATCAGGGAGTCTCGGTTGGTGCGATATTGCCGCCGATGCACCGTCGTGGTAGCAATTGGCACCTGTTGTTCTTCAACCTTCAGCAACCCCACAACCGAAGGGTCTTGGGAGAGACCCGGCAGGGTAGACAGCTGTTCAATCTCCTCCGTCTCCAATGCAGCTATACCAAAGGCCCAACGGTACCCTTTTGGGTCCTTGAAATACCCCCTCCTGAGATAATCTATACCAAGGATGCACGGGGCCTCTGGGCCAGTTGCAATGGGGTGTTTATGCCACTCATTCCCGGTTAGACTCATTTCAGCTTCCAATACGGTTAGCTCTTGGGATCCCCCTGTCACACCAGAGATACAGATGGGTTCTGCCCCTTTGGAACTTGATGGCTTTAGGGTACATTGTGCACCAGTGTCCACTAGAGCCTTATATTCCTGTGGGTCTGATGTGCCAGGCCATCGAATCCACACTGTCCAGTAGACTCGGTTGTCCCTTTCCTCCACCTGGCTGGAGGCAGGGCCCCTCTAATCCTGGTTAGAATATCCGTTACTCACTTTCTGCACACGTGAATCAGAAGTCCCTTCAAGGGGATCAGAAATGAGATCAGCCCATCTACTGCATCAGGGGGACTGCTCACGGGAAACTGGAGCAGCAGTTTTCCAAGAAGAATTCTCTTTTCTGGTTGCTTTTTCTTGCAACTCCCGTACCTTTGCATCCAAGACTGAGGTACGTTTTCCATCCCACTTCCTCATGTCCTCTCCATGGTCACGCAGGTAAAACCAGAGGTTAGCCCGTCATGTGTACTTTCTTTCTCCTCTCTCTTGGGCAGAGGAATGCTTGCTCCCAATAACTGCGATGTGGGCCTGTACAGGTGGGGAGGAGGACAGATCCACTTTGAATTGCTGGAACTCTCGGGACAACTCCTCTACAGCTGAGACACAGGCCCGTAGGGAGGAAGAGAGACTTCCTTCGTATTGCCGGAGTTGGACAGCCAGTTCATCCACCATTTGTCCATAGCCTTCTTTCCAGGACATTACTGCCAATGAGTTGGCATAGGTTGGTGGTGCACTTCGTAGAAACTTCCGTGACATGGGTTGTGTGTATTGGACTTCATCTGGATCTGTGGGTGACTGCGCATTTTCTGGATCATTATAAATCACCTCCAGCACGGCTAATTCTCTCAGGTACTGGATACCTCTCTCCATGGTGGTCCACTTGCCTTGGTGACATGTAACTTCATCCCTGAAGGGGTCTCTTTCCTTTACACCTAACAGAAGTCGCCTCCAGAGGCTGAGGACTTGTGTTTTTCTCCCAATCGCCTTGTCGATGCCCCCTTCCCTAGACAGAGATCCCAACTGCTTGGCTTCCTTACCCTCTAATTCCACACTACTAGCCCCGCTATCCCAGCATCGGAGCAGCCAGGTAACAATGTGCTCACCTGGGTGGCGGCTAAAATCTTTTTGCATGTCACACAACTCACTCATGGATAGAGATCGGGTGATTATTTCAGGTTCTGCCTCTTCCTCCTGTTCTCGCGATGACCCTGGTTCATTTTCATCTCTCACTAAGTGAACTGATTTCTTTGTGTGTTTCTTTTCCTGTACAAGGGCGACTGATACTGGCACAGGTTGGTTCTCTGATTTAGCTGCAGTATCTGTCACCAGGGTAGGGGCAGCCACGGTGCCTGTTGTCGGGGTTGGGGTAGCCACGGTGTCTGTTGTCCTGTTTTCCATCTTTTCCCCCTTTTCCCCCTGAGGGTGCTGCATAATATCAAGCAGTGTTTGGTAGACACTGGCCAGGGCCCAGCACAATGTAGTGAGTTGTGTGTCTCTGGGATAGCCACAGCATTTTTCTTCCAAATATTCTATCACTTCATGAGGGTTCTGTAGTTGTTCGGGAGTGAACTTCCAAGTCACTGGCGGTGAGAAGTTCTCTAGATACCTGCCCATATCCTCCCACATGCCGTGCCACCCATGAGTATCCAGCTTTGGGGCAGATCTCTGAGTGGTACTCTTAAAGACCCTTTTTGTAGCCCTAAACAAGACCTGAAACATATTCAGGAGGCATAGCACTAACAGCACACTGGCTTGCGCATCCCAAGGATATTCAAAATTCTCAAAAGCTGTTGTAATTAGTCGGAAGGAGAAAAGGGAGGTGAACGGACGGGGGGAGGTATCCCCCCTAATTTCCCCATGGATTGGGTGTAATTACCAATAAAATCCGACAGAAGGCGCCCAAAGTATGGAAATGTTATCACTGCCTCATACAGATACCAGCTTAACCTCATGACCAGTGATGTAATCATTTCATAAGTCGACATTGCCCAGTACAGCAAAATGATAATCCCAATCACTCTCCCAGAGATGAGATACGCAACTACAGGCAATACATAGAGCATATAAGAGCTTACAAAACGCCACCATGTAAACAAATGAAACAACATTGTGACTAAAATCTATTTATCTAATATAAGAAATGCATATGACAATTTTGTTTGAACACACTGTGGCCACATCTGTCGTTATCTCAACCCTTCGTGCCCCACGTTGGGCGCTAAAAAGGACTGTCGTGGTTTCAGCCCGGCTGGTAACAAAGGACCACGCAGCCGCTCGCTCACTCCTCCCCCCCCCTCCGGTGGGATGGGGACGAGACGGAGGAGAGAAAAAAAAGAAAAAGAAACTGGAACCTCGAGGGTTGAGATAAAGGCAGTTTACTGGGACAAACACAAAGAGATTACAACAACAACAACGGCACTAATGAAAAAAAAAAAGTATACAAAAAGAGTGATGCACAGTGCAACTGCTCACCACCCGGGACCCGACGCTCTGCCACTTCCCCCACCGAAAACAGAGACCACCCCCCAGCCCGCTCCCCATTTATATACTGAGCATGATGGCACATGGTATGGAATAGCTCCTTGGCTAGTTCAGGTCAGCTGCCCCGGCTATGCCCCCACCTCCCAGGTTCCTGTAAAAATTAACTCTATCCCAGCTGAACCCAGGACATCAACACATAAGCAATGTAAATAAATAATGAAGAGTTTGTATCAGTCAGTCCAGAGTGCTTTCTAATGGCTTTGGTGGCCAGATTTCAAAGGGCAGTGGTGAAAAGCATGCAGGTATAGGAATTTCCCTTTTATATATATACAGTTGACTCTCTGTCAGGAGAAGACTACTAAAAGTGTCAACTGTCTAGGAAATATGCATCTTAGTGGGTGTCACTGTCAGACACTCTTGTTGCAGTCACAAAAGTAGAGCTGCAGGAGATGGATGAAACTGAATGCTTAATGCTATGTTTGTTATTTCCAAGAGTTTATATTTTCAAGTGCAGCAGAGTGGAAAAAGCATGAATGTTTTCCACATGCCAAAAGTAGCCCTAGATGCCAATTTCTACTACAGTGAGCCCAAGGAGATCACAATGCTTCCAATAAAACAGCTGATTCAATAAATTAGATGCATTAAAATTTTTGAAAAGTTACATATAATGTTACAGTTTTAGGAGCCTGAGAGAGCCTATTATCAAGGTATTCTCAATTTCATAGTTATCAGTTTGGCAACTAAACATTTATCATCTCATTCTTTGCTCATGAGCTAGCAGGGCTCATTGACAGAGCATTAAACTAGACTTGAAGGGGAAGGGGGATAATATCAGGCTTGCCTGTGAGAAGCCAAGGGACAACATGCCAAGGTTAGAGGGATGGGGTGCTAGCAAGGGCCATCAGCCTGTTGTTGTGAGACTTGCTGGGTATACTGGAGCACACTTGAAGTCTTACAGAGAGGAGCCAGGGGCTCCTGATGTAATAGGAGCCAACAGGGAAACACCAGTGAAATACCTGAAAGGAATTAAGGGGTGTTCCTCTAAAATGGTGACACAGCCAACAGCCCAGCTGAAGTGCCTCTACACCAATGCACGCAGCATGGGCAATAAACAGGAGGAGCTGGAAGCCACCGTGCTGCTAGAAAGCTATGACCTAGTTGCCATTACTGAAACTTGGTGGGACGAATCCCATGATTGGAACACAGTTATCGATGGCTACAGGCTGTTCAGAAGGGACAGGCGAGGAAGGAGGGGCGGAGGGGTTGCTCTCTACATCAAGAAATGGATAGCTTGTGAAGAGCTGTCTCTGAAGAATAGCCACGAGCAGGTTGAAGGCTTATGGGTAACAATTAGACACCGAGGCAACAAAGGGAACCTTGTGGTTGGTGTTTACTACAGGCTGCCTGATCAAGAGGAGCCTATTGACAAAACCTTCTTACTCCAGCTACAGGGGGCATTGCGCTTGCAGGCTCTCATCCTGCTGGGGGACTTCAATCACCCCAACATCTGCTGGAAAAGTAGCACAGCGAGCTGCAGGCAATCCAGGAGACTCCTGGAGTGCATTGAGGATAACTTCTTAAGGCAGGTAATAGACAGCCCTACCAGAGGGGATGGAAGACTGGACCTGATGGTCACCAACGCAAGTGAGCTAATTGGTGACATCAAGATTGGAGGCAGCCTGGGCTGCAGTGATCGTGCACTGGTGGAGTTTGCAGTCCTGAGGGATATGGGACAGGCAAAGAGTAAAGTCAGGACCCTGAATTTTAGGAAAGCAAACTTCCAGCTGTTTAGAGAATTAGTCAAGAGGACCCCCCTGGGAAACTGCCCTCAGGGACAAGGGAGCAGAACCGACCTGGCAGATCTTTAAGGATGCTTTCCATAGAGTGCAAGTGTGGTGGGTTAACCCTGGCTAGATGCCAGGTGCCCACCAAAGCTGCTCTATCACTCCCATCCTCAGCTGTACAGGGGAGAGAAAATATAACAAAGAGCTCATGGGTGAGATATGGACAGGGAGATCACTCAACCAATTACCGTCACAGGCAAAACAGACTCAGCTTGGGGAAAATCAACTCAATTTATTGCCAATCAACCAGAGTAGGGTAATGAGAAATAAAATCAAATCTAAAAACACCTTCCCTCCACCACTCCCTTCTTCCCAGGCACAGCTTCACTCCCGGATTCTCTACCTACCCCCCCCAGCAGCGCAGGGGGATGGGGAATGGAGGTTACGGTCAGTTCATCACATGTTATTTTCTGCCGCTTCATCCTCCTCAAGGGCAGGACTCATCACACTCTTTCCCTGCTCCAGCGTGGGGTCCCTCCCACGGGAGACAGTCCTCCACAAACTTCTCCAACGTGGGTCCTTTCCACGGGCTGCAGTTCTTCATGAACTGCTCCAGCATGGGTCCTTTCCAAGGGGTGCAGTCATTCAGGAGCACACTGCTCCAGCATGTGTCCCCCCACAGGGTCACAAGTCCTGCCAGAAAACCTGCTCCAACGTGGGCTCTTCTCTCCACAGATCCACAGGTCTTGCCAGGAGCCTGCTTCAGCACGGAGTTCCCATAGGGTCACAGCCTCCTTTGGGCATCCCCCTGCTCCGGCGTGGGGTCCTCCCCAGGCTGCAGGTGGAGATCTGCTCCACCGTGGACCTCCCTGGGCTGCAGGGGGACAGCCTGCCTCACCAGGGTCTTCCCCATGGGCTGCAGGGGAATCTCTGCTCTGGCACCTGGAGCATCTCCTCCCCCTCCTTCTTCACTGACCTTGGAGTCTGCAGGGCTGTTTCTCTTACATGTTCTCACTCCTCTCTCTGGCTGCCATTTCTGTGCTCGCTGCAACTTTTTCCCTTCTTAAATATGTTATCCCAGAGGCACTACCACTATCACTGATTGGCTCGGCCTTGGCTGGCGGTGGGTCTGTCTTAGAGCCAGCTGGTATTGGCTGTCGGACATAGGGGAACCTTCTAGCAGCTTCTCACAGAAACCACCCGTGTAGCCCCCCTGCTACCAAAACCTTGCCACACAAAGCCAATACAGCATGAGCTCTCAATCCCCAGGTGTAAGAAATCAGGAAAGGAAGGCAAGAGACCAGCATGGATGAGTCGAGACCTGCTGATCAAACTAAAGGGCAAGAAGGTAATGCACAGGCAGTGGGAGCAGTGTAGGGTTCAGTTATATGGAAGTTAGTTATTGGACCTGAAAATAGCTCATGGTCACAAGATTGTTCCAGGCGCCTTTAGAAGGCCTTGAACAGAATAAATAAGAAGATAAAAGAAGAAAGATCCCAATTAGGAAAACACAGGTGCACATTCCACGATAAAGGGAACTTGGCACAAACAACCTCAATTCAGGGGCTTATCTTGACCAATTGGACTAAGACAAGTCTTGTATGCTCTAATTAACACAACCAATTATGTCTTATGTTTGTGCGCGTGGACAGTACCGATGTAACCAATCACCGCTTATGCTTGTGCGTGTGGACACCAAGTGCTTGCATGTAGTAGCCAATCAAAGTCTCTCACCAACTTAGAGAATTGTATAAAAATGATTAGCTAAGCTCAATAAACTGGCGACTTTAATCATCACATTGGTGTTTCGTCATCCGGGCCCCGCACGGATTAATCCCTAAACCCTACATTTGGCGACCTCCGACGTGATCCGAAGAGGAACAAGAGGCAACGCTACTGAAAAGGCGGGGGAATTGCCGCGGACCACGGTGGCTTGAAAGACAGCACCGGCACTGCTCGAGAGAGGCAGGACACTGCTTGGGAAAAGCAAGTAAAATCATAAGCTTACGTTGATAAAAAGGGCGGCAAGGGTTTCGCAGCATCTGCGAGGGAAAAGACAGCCGGAAAGATATTTATGAGGCTGGTTGAAAAAACAGAGAAAAATATTAAAAAGGACAGAAACCTTTCAATTAGTGTGGGTACAGCTTTTGAGCTTAGTACCAGAAAGCTATCGGAACCTCCCTATGGGATGAAATTAGTGACGGGTCTAAAGAAGTTAAAGATCTTGCAACTTTATGGAAATTGATTAAGACAACTCTGTAAGAAATGAAAGCAGATCGTAAAACGTCTGTGTCTGCTTTTGCTGCTCTCTCTCTCCAACCGCAAGCGAAAGGGAAAAGCGGGGAGAAAAACATAATGCAGCGAGAGAGACTTTTTGGAGCTTGTCCGCCTGCTCCTGTGCTCTTGACTTCTGCTCCACTCCCTGGGACTGCCGATATTAATCAGCCATCCGACAGTTCCCAAGCCTCCCTAACTGTACGATTAAAGGAAACTCTACAGAATCAGGGAGTGAGTAAAAATCCGCCTATGAGAAAACAGCCCCCAGATACCACCGTTCAACATGAACAAATTATACCTAGCATATACCCTGATTCAAATAATGCAAACGAGGATTTGGCTACTATAATACAAGAACAAGAGAAAGCTAAAATACATGCTGAAGCTCACGCTGTAGCACTCGCGGTAGCATTACGACTGATGGTGCGACGGGGAAAAGGAGACTACGGCCCATACAAAGACCCCCCCGCGTGTCATCGGTGCGGTCAACCAGGGCATTTGAGACGTGCGTGCCCTCAACACATAGCAACGCAGCCTCGATCTGTGCCGGCACGGACTAACAGCAGCCGGTCAAACTTTCCTGGGGTCTGTGAGAGGTTGCAGAAGCCTCTGTACATCCACAAAAGCTATCGCTACACAAAGACATACGAAATGTACATGATGTACAAAAAACTTGTCGGAGACCTGCAGTGGATCCGGCCTTATTGTGGTATCACCAATACAGACTTACAACCACTGTTGGACTTATTGCGGGGCAGCAATAGCCTAACTTCTGTACTACATCTAAGTGCGCCCGGGCAGCAAGCCTTGACAGCAACTGAGCAGAAAATCACATCATCTATGTCTGGCAGATATATCCCTGATTTGCCCATAAATTTGTATGTATGTAACTCAGATAAGGAAGTTGCGGGAATTTTGGGTCAGTGGGGTGAGCAACAAAAACAAAACCCATTGGTAATACTAGAATGGATATTCTTGCCTGCTAGCATGTCAAAAACGGTAGTCACTAGAATTGAAGCTCTGGGGATGTGCATTCAAAAAGCAGGGGTAAGGGCGATACAAATTTCAGGGAGGCAAATGGACAAAATCATTTTACCTATGTCACTTGATATTGTGAGTAATGCCGTGATGAAAAATGACTGCCTTGCAGTAGCTCTGCTGGACTTCAAGGGGGAAGTAGATAATCACTACCCCCCCCACCCATTATTTAAAACAATGTTAACAATGGAACCGCACTCTATTTGCAGCAATAAGCCGCTGGAAGCCATTACCGTTTTTACTGATGCTAGCAGCAAGACAGGTAAAGCAGGGTTTGTATATTTACAGGGCGGATCCTGGAAATCCGAAGTCATTCTGTCAGAGGGGTCAGTACAAGTGCTCGAGCTATTAGCCGTATGCTCTGTTTTTAAAAAATGGGATAAAACACCTGTCAACATTATTTCAGATTCTCAATATGTCGTGGGGATAGTCAAACGTATGCATAGGTCCCTACTAAAAACTGTAAACAATAAGCGGCTGTTTATGACACTTTTGAAATTATGGATGTTACTAGAAGAACGGACAGACTTATTTTTTATCGATCATGTTCGTAGCCATACAACGCTGCCGGGATTCATTGTGGAAGGTAATGCGCGCGCGGATCAGCTGGTAGTAGCCAATGCAAACATCTATTTTAATACACCCAAACCTGATTTGTTTGGACAAGCACTACTATCCCATAAATTTTATCATCAGTCGGCAAAAGCGCTGAGTAAACAATTTAATCTTCCATTGCAGCAAACCAGAGCTATTCTTGCTGCTTGCCCAGACTGTGCGAATATTCCAAACTTACAACCACAGGGGGTGAACCCCCGGGGATTATCACCATTGCAAATTTGGCAAACAGATGTTACGGAATATCCCAGTTTTGGGAGATATAAATTTATTCATGTATCTATTGACACATATTCGAACCTTATGTGGGCTACTGTTCATATATCAACCAATGCTAAAGCCGTAATTAAGCACCTTTTGGCAGCATTTGCCGCCATGGGAGTGCCAACAGAAATTAAAACAGACAATGGCCCGGGATATCGCTCACAGTCATTAGAAACATTTTTACAGATGTGGGGGGTAGCTCATAATTTTGGCGTACCCCACAATTCCACTGGTCAAGCTATTGTTGAACGTGCACATCGGACCTTAAAGGATCGTTTAAACATTTTAAAAACGGGGGAAGATATGCGGCACTGTACTCCCCAAGAGTTAATAAGTAAAGCACTGTATGTTTTGAATTGGCTACAGCCACGTGGTACTGAGGATCAGATCCCAATTAATAGGCATATGTGTGGGAACAAAAATGTTGATAAAAATCAGCCGCAAGTTTCAGTATTCGATCTGGTTTTACAGCAGTGGCAAGGACCTTGCAAATTATTTACGTGGGGAAGAGGGTATGCTTGTGTTTCCACAGGTAACGAACAACCCCATTGGATACCGGCGAAATGGGTCAAGCCGTGGATTGAGCGACCAGATGCCACAGACAACTCAGAAGAGCAAGAGCAAGAAGCAGCAGAGACGTCAGCAGGTCCTGAAGCCCTAGATAGACCGACTAGACAAATCACGACGGAGACCGGCAGTCAATGTGGAGATCAAGAATGCATGTAAAAAACATGGAGTATGATATAGTTTTTGAATATGTGTTTTAGTGCGAGTGGGTAGAAAAGAGAGTAAATTAAAAAAAAAAAAAAAAAAAAAATAATTTTTTTTTACCATTGTAACAGACATTCAACTAATCATAATCAACTAACCTACTAACCTATAACTAATTGTACAGAGGCTAAGCAGTTTAGAATAAGTGCTGTAGAGAATAAGTAAATATATATATATAGTTTAATGTTAATCAGTCCGCAGCGAAACATTACTCACAGAAGCCGAGTGTGGAAGTAGTTTTCAGATACCTGATATGTAGTCGTTCATAAAAAAAAAAAAAAAAAAAAATTACTGAAATTAGAAATAAGGTCATAGACTTAGTTAAGAATCTAGAAATAGGGCGATGGGAAGGTCCATTTTTCATTAATAACCTCGGGGCGAGATTCTGCTTATGTTTTCACAGGTGCCAGCCCCTGATGGACTTCCGTTTGATTTATGCGACCATCATCACCTGAAGCATCATAGATGGTGCGGCAATACAAATTCCACCTCAGCCAAAAACTAATGCGTAGGTCATCTTAGCTAACGTAACAGATTAAAATTCTCAGTGCATTACGGCCGCATCACAAAGCCCATGAACGAATTGATAAGATAACTATGACTTGTGCAGTGCGCCTGGCCAGCGAGTGCATGCGTCATAGGTTTTTAATTGAGGTGGCTTTTGGCACACGCTGGCCACGTGTGCTAAAATCCATTCCTCTGAAAATGTATAAATACCGGGATTTTCCGAAGAGCATCAGGCTGGTGTGCAGCAAAACCATAGTTGCCTCTGTAGGGACACCCACATAAAACTGACACCTACTGATTGCTGGGCTAAGTTTGCGGAACAAGACAGCAATATGCTATTCAAAAAAAAAAAAAAAAAAAAAAAAGGCGAGAGAGGGGGAGATGTAGGGTTCAGTTATATGGAAGTTAGTTATTGGACCTGAAAATAGCTCATGGTCACAAGATTGTTCCAGGCGCCTTTAGAAGGCCTTGAACAGAATAAATAAGAAGATAAAAGAAGAAAGATCCCAATTAGGAAAACACAGGTGCACATTCCACGATAAAGGGAACTTGGCACAAACAACCTCAATTCAGGGGCTTATCTTGACCAATTGGACTAAGACAAGTCTTGTATGCTCTAATTAACACAACCAATTATGTCTTATGTTTGTGCGCGTGGACAGTACCGATGTAACCAATCACCGCTTATGCTTGTGCGTGTGGACACCAAGTGCTTGCATGTAGTAGCCAAAGTCTCTCACCAACTTAGAGAATTGTATAAAAATGATTAGCTAAGCTCAATAAACTGGCGACTTTAATCATCACATTGGTGTTTCGTCGTCCGGGCCCCGCACGGATTAATCCCTAAACCCTACAGAGCAGGGACAGGTATCCTGGGAAGAGTACAGGGGCGCTGCCTGGTTGTGTAGGGATGGGGTCAGGAAGGCCAACGTGTGGCTGGAGCTGAACTTGGCAAGGGACACAAAGAATAATAAGAAGGGCTTCTACAGGTATATGTCAGCCAGAAAAGGAAGGTCAAAGAAAGCATACACCCCCCCCGATGAACATGAGTGGCAAACTGGTAACAATGGACGAGGAGAAGGCTGAGGTACTCAACAACTTTTTTGCTTCAGTCCTCACTGGCAACCTCTCTTCCCACACCTCTCGAGGGGATGGACCTCAAGGCAGGGACTGGGGGAGCAAAGTCCCTCCCACTGTAAGAGAAGATCAGGTTCGCGACCACCTGAGGAACCTGAATGTACATAAGTCTATGGGAAATGACGAGATGCATCCCAGAGTCCTGGGGGAATTGGCTGATGTAGTTGCCAAGCCACTCTCCATGATATTTGAAAAGTCATGGCAGTCAGGTGAAGTCCCCGGTGACTGGAAAAAGGGAAACATTGCACTCATTTTTAAAAAGGGTAGAAAGGAGGACCCTGGGAACTACCGACCTGTCAGCTTCACCTCTGTGCCTGGGAAGATCATGGAACAGACCCTCCTAGAAGCCGTGCTAAGGCACATGGAGGACAAGGAGGTGATTTGAGACAGCCAGCATGGCTTCACCAAGGGCAAGTCTTGCCTGACCAACCTATAGCGGCCTTCTATGATGGAGTGACTACATCAGTGGACAAGGGAAGAGCTATGGATGTCATCTATCTGGACTTCTGTAAGGCCTTTGACACAGTCCCCCACAACATCCTTCTCTCTAAATTGGAGAGATATGGATTTGATGGATGGACTGTTTGGTGGATGAGGAATTGGCTGGATGGTTGCATCCAGAGTGTAGTGGTCAATGGCTCAATGTCTGGTTGGAGATCAGTTATGAGTGGTGTCCCTCGGGGGTCTGTATTGGGACCAGTACTTTTCAATATCTTCATCAATGAAATAGACAGTGGGATTGAGTGTACCCTCAGCAAGTTTGCAGGTGACACCAACCTGAGTGGTGCAGTTGACGTGCCTGAGGGATGGGATGCCATCCAGAGGGACCTGGACAAGCTTGAGAAGTGGGCCCATGTGAGCCTCATGAAGTTCAACAAGGCCAAGTGCAAGGGCCTGCACCTGGGTCAGGGCAACCCCTGGTATCAATACAGGCTGGGGGATGAAGGGACTGAGAGCAGCCCTTGCAGAGAAGGACTTGGGGGTACTGGTGGATGAAAAGCTGGACATGAACTGACAATGTGCACTCACAGTCCAGAAAGCCAACTGTATCCTGGGCTGCATCAAAAGTGTGACCAGCAGGTCGAGGGAGGTGATTCTTCCCCTCTACTCTGCTCTGGTGAGCCCCCACCTGGAGTACTGCATTCAGCTCTGGGGTCCTCAGTACAAGACAGACATGGACCTGTTGGAGTGGGTCCAGAGGAGGGCCAAAAAAATGATCAGAGGGATGGAACACATCTCCTATGAGGAAAGGCTGAGAGAGTTGGGGTTGTTTAGCCTGGAGAAGAGAAGGCTCCAGGAAGAGCTTATTGCAGCCTTTCAGTACTTAAAGGGGGCTTCTAAGAAAGATGGGGACAAACTTTTTAGTAGGGCCTGTAGCAATAGGACAAGGGGTAATGGTTTTAAGCTAAAAGAGGGTAGATTCAGGCTAGATACAAGGAAGAAATTCTTTACAATGAGGGTGATGAGGCACTGGAGCAGGTTGCCCAGAGAGGTGGTAGATGCCCCATCCCTGGAAACATTCAAGGCCAGGTTGGACGGGGCTCTGAGCAACCTGATCTAGTTGAAGATGTCCCTGCTCATTGCAGGGGGGTTGGACTAGATGATCTTTAAAGGTCCCTTCCAACCCAAACTATTCTATGATTCTATGCTTTCCTAAACCCATATACAACTATATGGATTTTAATTTCCCAGGTCCTCTAAATGTAATGAATTTCCACTTAATTTGAAAAGGTATAGTACACCATAGTTGTAGACATGTTCTCTCTTCTTAGATTAAAATAACAGAGCTTATTGTTTAGAGGTTAATGGGAATTGTTGCTTGGAATATATGTATGCCTAAGGTTATTATCTTCTCTGTATTTTATTACTTGGTTTGTATGACAACTTTGATATTTTCTTTGTAATACATCTGACAGGGCTGTTCCATCTTGCCTACCTGTTATTTTTATGAAATTATTAAGATTACATAGATGGAAAATGAAGTTATAAAAGACCTGAAGCATATTAAAAATATCATACAGCTATGCCCTATGGCAGAATCATGCACACTCATATATGCCCAACAGAATTTTTGTGTAATTACTCTTTGCAATCCACCCCTGACTGAGGTTCCACCACTTCCCTTTGTAGGATACTTTAGTTTCCCACAATTAGAAAGCTTTCCTAAAATCTTATCAAATTCTTGTTTGTTGCTAGCAAAGCTAGTTTCTTATTGTCTCTCTGACAATAGAGAACATTTGATCACTCCTCCTATCGACAAACAACATTTTTTGAAGAACTGTTATTATGTCCTCTCCTTCTGCGTTTTTTTCCAGACTAGACAAATCCATTTCCTTCAGTCTTTCCCTAGGGAAAATATTTACTAAATCTCTTCTCATTCCTCTTGTTCACCTCCAGGGTAGAAGACAGGATATGACAGAAAAGAAGTTTAACAAGGGTTTAGAATAATGCTGAATAGTAATTTTCAACAAAATATGACAGCCTGATCGAATACTGACTGAACTGCAAAAGACAATGATGTTTTAGAGCAGGCTTCCAGGGCTTGTCCTCAGCATATCCAGTTGTATTAGTACTCAGCCACAAAAAGAAAAAACAAAACCAGCATTATTGCTAGCCAGCAGTGCTCCTTCCTTTTGCCACAATATACAGGAATTATCAGAAAATACTTGTGTTTTGGCAGTGAGGGAAGGTCCACATGGAAGTCAATCTCCAAAACGTTAAAGGTTCCACAATACAGAAGGGTCAATGACATACCTGAGAGATACTGCGTTAGGTCCATAGATCTCTCTCACTGCTGTCAAATCAGCTTCCAGCTGTGGGTGCTTGTGAAGTTCTCCATCATAGCTAACCTACCGGAACAAAATAAATTCTAGGTGTTCTTATTTATTTCATTACTGGCACCTAATCTAGGCTCTTGAAAGTTCCCCCTGCAAAATATGCTGCATAAAGATTCCTTAATGCCATGCTCAGAAAGGACACTATGTTGATAAGTTGAAGCACTGAGGTGGTCTAGCTCTCCTAAGCAATGCTATTTGCAAAGCAGGCACTTCTGCATCGAAATTCCAGAGGGTCCCACTCCTGTCTGTGGGAAGAGAAGCTGCAAAGGACTCATCCCTCTGTCCTGTCTTGTCCTGGGGTCTGTTCTGGGCCACTTGTGCATTTTAAAACTGGTAAGTAGGAGAAGAACCGGATCTCCCCAGTCATAGCATCCCAGTCCAACCACTACAGGACAAAGGTTTGCTCCCTCTTGCTTGTTATCACCCTCTCATATATTTTAGACACAGAATGGCTTGGGCTCAACAAGAGAAGCATGAGACTATACTATATACCAAGTGTCTCAGCATCTAAATTACATTTTCAATCTACTCATTGGCTGTATTTGACTATTTTATCTACCAATGCAATTATATCAGATCAAAAAGAAAAATAATTAAAGAACACTTTCCCATTTTAAGTATTTTACCAGAGAAGGTGTAAAGAAACATGTTTAGACATCATCTCAATTTTTTAAAACTCTGCATGGAAAGTGGAAACAGCTATGTTAGTGCTTACACTATAAAGAGCTGGTTTGGTTGGGCTGTATGAAGTCAAAATAATTAATATCCTCCTATCTTCTACAAGGACCAAAATACCTTTTTAGGCTTGTAACAATCTATTAAAAGTCTATTACTACTTCCTCTTTAAGCAATATGCTCCTGATTGTGTGAGCCTAATTCTACTTCTTTACACCAATTAGAATGACCATAATTCCACAAAAGTCGATGAACTCCCTAGATTTGGACACATTCAGAAATGAGAGTAGGATTTGGCTTGTACCTTTAACAAATTCAGAGAACAAAGCACAAGAGTGCAATTTATCCCTTTAGATGTATATACATCCTTATACAGGAATTCCTGCTGAGAATTCTTGCTATTGCAATCGTATCTAACTGCAGTAATGTTTCTTCCATTTGTACATCCAAATCTGTAGGAGACCAGTACTGTGACACTTTCAGCTCTGATACCTAGAGATGTACTTTTCAATCTAATGAAATAAATTTCAATAGAATTAAAATAATAATCAGCTGATCACTTTTTACATGTGAAAATTAGCAAAGAATAATTTGATTAGACTTAGAATTCTTCAAATATAAGGCACAAAATTCATCAGCATAGCATGAGCATGTATTTATCAGAGATATCAACGATATTCACAACCAGAAGGGTATAAACCAAGTATCCCTGCCTTGTTTGGGCAGGCATGTCAAAATAATTTCCCAAGTAGAAGAGCACAGGAAGAAAACTTTATTATAATTTTTTTTTCCACTTAAGGTAGGAGCAAACCAATCTTTTTTACATACTCATTACTCAAAGATTAATTATTTAAATCTAAGTGAGAGTTGAGATCAATTGCATCAATAATTGCTGTCCCGCTTCCAAAGAGAGCACAGCAATCATTTCACAAATCATACCTGTAGCTCACCTGTCACCTTTGTTGGTCCTAAACCACATTTTTTAAACAGTCTTCTGTATCAATAATAGTAAAATCCAAAAGGAACACTATGCAGAACATGGAACTGCTCAACATAATGCTTTCTCCAATCTATTTTCTGATGGTAAGAGGTTATGAACTCAAAAGGGAAACAAAGCAGTGTTCTGGCAAATTGTAAGATCACAGTGTGGCATTTTCCATCCCTGAATTAGTGCCACAGACATGCTGGTGTACGCAAAGGAGACTGCCAGAGTTTTGTATATCTGCATTTGCAAATATGTCCTGTAACTGAAGCACGAGAGAGGGAGACAGAGTGCCAAAGGCAGTAGTATTACTGTTTCAATCTCCTGTTCTCTTTTGCAAATATAAAAGATAGAGATTCAAAGTAAGAATTAACAGAGTCTCAGAGAAAGTGAATATAAAAGCAAAAAAATCTGATAACTCTGCTGTGTCTGAAGGGTCTGTGTTTAGAAAGTCTCAGTTTTTAATCTGAGACATGATTCAGATTATTTTGTCCCACATAATGACCCACTGAAAATCAATAGGACTTAGGCTATTGAATCACTTAACTACTTTAAAGTATTTATCCATTAAATCCTTAGGGAGGAGTACAAGCAGGTGCCTAGGAAGCAGATACAAACATTTATTTTATGGTCAAAAGGTCATATCTTTTCACTTCCCATCAAATGCCATTTCCCATTTTCCATGGTCCTTGTTTCATCATCAGTTGCTCTCTTGTCTTTCCAGCTATAACCACTTAGAAATATTAGAATTATCCCTGACCTCCACCTTTTCCAAGTGTATTGCACACAATTACACTAGCATCTATTCCCTCTAGTTGCTAAAGTCAACATTTTTGTCCCCTTTCTCTGTGGGCACATGTCCTGTTTTCGGCTGGGATAGAGTTAATTGTCTTCCTAGTAGCTGGTACGGTGCTATGGTTTGGGTTCAGTATGCGAAGAATGTTGATAACACTGATGTTTTCAGTTGTTGCTAAGTAATGTTTAGACTAAAGTCAAGGATTTTTCAGCTTCTCATGCCCAGCCAGCAAGAAGGCTGGAGGGGAACAAGAAGTTGGCATAGAACACAGACAGGACAGCTGACCCAAACTGGCCAACAGGGTATTCTATACCATGTGATGTCATGCCCAGTATATGAACTGGGGGGGAATTGGCCTGGGGGGGCTCGCTGCTCGGGAACTAACTGGGCGTCAATTGGTCGGTAAGTGGTGAGCAATTGCATTGTGCATCACTTCTTTTCTGTATTCCAATCCTTTTATTATTATTGTCATTTTATTATTGTTATTATCATTATTAGTTTCTTCCTTTCTGTTCTATTAAACTGTTTTTATCTCAACCCAATGGTTTTACCTTTTTCCTTCTGATTCTCTCCCCCATCCCACTGGGTGGGGGGAGTGAGTGAGCAGCTGCGTGGTGCTTAGTTGCTGGCTGGGGTTAAACCATGACAGCACAGTACACACTTGTCTCAAATGAAGCAGCTTACCTTACTGGTTCCCCATATGTACAGTCAACTTTTTTGTTTTTCCAATACACTTGGTGCTCACTTAATAACTCTTACAATCAATTTCTTTGAAAAAGGACTGTTCTTTTTATCTCTCAGAGGACTTTGGTTATTATCTGATTTCCTATTTATTTCCTAATTCCTCAATCTTTTTTTTTAATTCTTCTTTAGAATTTTTTCCTTTTGACCATGAAATTTTAAATTAAAAATTTCCTTTTTTCTCTCTTGTTAAATATACTTTCTGTGATGTCTTTGGGTTTTTCCATTTGTTTGTTCTCCTTATTTTGCTTTTTGAGTATTCTATACTCAAGATATTCACAGTCACCTGATATTTTATTTTTATTGCTGTAATTTTACTGCTTTTTTTTGACAGTTATCATTCCTTCAATTAAATGTACTACCTTAAAAAATGACAATGCAATATAATGTAGTTTCCACTTCAAATATAAGGCAACTAAATTCTAATCAGTATTTCCTATTACACAGCTCTTTTACACCTTAGAAATGATTTACTGTTCTCTGTGTTCATAACGCATAGGCAGCACTGATATTTATTCATTCATTTGGGCACTGGCAGGCATCCTTTACTAAATGTATTTGCACTGTTTCAAGAAGTAAGCACTGGCTTCAGCCTCAATGCTGAGTGTTTTGGGTTTATGTGGCATGGTTTTGGTAGCAGGAGAGGGGCTGCAGGGCCAGCTCCTGTGAGAAGCTGCCAGAAGCTTCCCCGGCTCCAAGTCGGACCTGCCTCTGGCCCAGGCCGACCCAATCAGTGATGGTGGTGGCGCCTCTGGGAGAACAGATTTCAGAAGGGGAACCTGCAGTAGGGGGGGGGATTGGAATGTGAGAGGAACCCCTCTGCGGATACCGAGGGCAGGGAAGAAGGAGGAGGAGGAGGGGATGCCCCCACAGCCCGTGGTGAGGTGGCAGGCTGTGCCCCCCCCAGCCCATGGAGGGGAGCGGGGGAGCAGATGCCCACTTGCAGCCCGGGGAGAGAGGAGCCCACGCCGGAGCAGGCAGATGCCCCTGAAGATGGCCGTGACTCCATGGGAAAGCCCGTGCTGGAGCAGTGTGTTCCTGAAGGACTGCAGCCTGTGGAAGGGACCCATGCTGGAGCAGTTCGTGAAGAACTGCAGCCTGTGCGAAGGGCCCACTTTGGAGAAGTTCGTGGAGGACTGTCTCCCGTGGGAGGGACCCCACAGTGGGGCAGGGGAAGAGTGAGGAGTCCTCCCCCTGAGGAGGAAGGAGCAGCATAGACAGTGTGATGAACTGACCCCAACCCCCATTCCTCGTCCCCCTGTGCCGCTGGGAGGAGGAGGTAGAGAGAACTAGGAGTGGAGTTGAGCACGGGAAGGAGGGGTGGGGGGAAGGCGTTCTAAGGATTGGTAGTAAATTGATTTGATTTTGTTTCTTCCCCAAGTCTTTTGCCTGTGACCATAAGTGG
Source organism: Astur gentilis (assembly GCF_929443795.1). NCBI lineage: Eukaryota > Metazoa > Chordata > Aves > Accipitriformes > Accipitridae > Astur > Astur gentilis. The sequence goes on along the minus strand of NC_064918.1, from coordinate 17,070,920 downwards.
GGAGTGATCCCTCCCTGTCCTTGTCTTGACCCACGAGCTTTTCTTCATATTTTCTCCTCCTCATCCCACCCAGGGGGAGGAGTGAGCAGCCTTGTGGTGCTTTGTTGCCGGTTGGGCTTAAACCACAACACTGAGGCAGTGAAAACTTTCATAAACAGCAACCATAATTTGTTAAAATGTTCATTGAAATAAATGGTTCTAATCTTAGATTTGGATTGCAATTTGAGATTATAAGTGAGGAATTATTCCTTTGGGGCAATAGACTAAAAAGATAAGAAAAATCTGAATAAAGAGTCTAACAGTGTGAAGCGCTCTATTGACATTGCAGAAGGAAAAGATATGAAGAGATTTTATTTCCCAATACATAAAAGAATGGAATAATAACTAATTCTGCTGAGGGAACAAGAAGTAAAGACACAGAGCTGTACATTCATATAAAAATATGCAGCGTTTTTTCAAGGTGAATTTAACTGTAGAGCTCAGAAAAAGAATGGACTATTGCCTACATCAAAATTTTTTTGTAATAACCTTTTTACCATTAAATTCCAGTTCTCTTGACTTTACAAAATGGCAGTCCTCCAGAAGGAAACAGATTTGGATCCAGCCTGACTTCCCATTTGTATCAATAATGGGATATGCTTTAAAGAGTGAATATCTATTTCCTGGATGTAAACAACTGGCTTCTATTTTCAAACCTCCTGAAGAGCACATGGTTTTTCTATTCTTACAGCTTTACAAATGTAAACAAACTCATCTTATTTTAAATCTGATATAATTATACAGTATAACATATTCAATACTTCTACTATAAAAGACCACATATATATACACATGACATTCTATTCTATGTTGAATAAACATAAGAAATTAATTATTATCATAAATTTATAATGGAATGAACCACAGAAGCTTTCTAATATTAATTTCTTGAAACTTGTGCAAAAATATCCTTCATTACCTGTCCTCCATAATAAAATTCCTCAGAATCATTATCTCCTTCAGAGTCTTCTTCAACTGTGCTGTTGTGCTGTGACTCCTTAATGGAAAAGGAAAGTTAACAATGGTACAAGCAATATGTTTATCTTGCATTTATAGTTCTAATTATAACTACAGTAATTATGTTTTTACAAATAAGCTCTAAGTACCCTTTATTAAGAGATCTCAGACAAAACAAGCACCCACTAACTAGGTACATAAAACCACCCTGAATATATGTTGGAGAAATAATACTTTGGGTACAGCCACAGTGTGGTATTTTATGGAAGTGGAGAATTCAGTGGACTATGCAGCTATGCAGGGATACTTCACTGTGTGCTTCTGCTAAACAAAGCATAATTTACTCACCAAGAAAGGTTCTGGACTTAATTCATTTGGCATTTCAGTGTAAAAAAAAGTAAAAAATTACTTTACCTTATTCTGGTAAATCAATTCTAATAGTTTAAGAAATTAATTCAAGCCTGAGCATGGGATGTCTTAAGTTCCTTTCTGTGAAAAACTCTCTGACACACTGCTGCTTAATTATTATTTTTAACAGAAGTATCAGCCTGTTGCCAGAAAATTTCAAACTTAATTTTCTGACTAGTTCTGTTCTAAGACTTTGAAAATTAAGGATTAGAAAGTAATATGCTTACCCAAGTAAAACCTGCTCTAAATAGGCTGCTCTGTGAATAATTGCTCTCAAGTAAATAGAACTGATCATGGCTTAGACTGCAACTCAGCATGAACTGAAGTGTTATATTTTCTTCCTACCAATGGAACCTTTACTTATAATTATTTAATTTCTTGAAGATATTAATTCTTGTTTCCCACAATCCATCTATTATTTCTAGGCCCTATGCTGACAAGTATCCTATAAAGAATACCTGATAAAATCATAATTCTTCACTTCAACCTGAACATGATGTATTTATTGCATATTTTTTATTTATGTCCTGTACAGAACTGCCATAATGGAATAGAAATCAGATGTATGAATCAAAGATTAGAAGTTACCCCTAAATCCCATATATTCATAAATGTCAAATATACTCTTATCACCAATTTCTATGGTCAGACATTCTAATCCCATTTCCTTACCTTTGTCTCTAAATTCCTGCTCTATTCACTGTAGGTATACATAGAACAAAAATTGTATTTCAGCCAATTTAATGGCAATTTTCTAAGACAAGGCATAAAAATAATTTCTGCTTCTACTTTACTGAAAAGAAACAAAGTGACTTCAGTCTTCTTTGTTTTATAACTTTAGCTCAAAGGGAAATCTGTGTTAAAAGAGAACTCAACTGAACAAAAATTCAACACAAAGCAAAGAGAAATTAAAATCTCACACTACAATAGTGACAAACCCATCCTATCCTAACCAAAACCTCTAACTGTTTAGACAACAGAAATGGTCAGTCTTTTATTTAAAGGCTTTTTTCAGTACTTTCATACTTAAGTACCTTGTTCAACTGGAAAAATAAATAGATAAAATCCCAAACTCTGTCCCATAGAAGCTAACTGTATCTCAGGCTTTTAATCAAAAGGGTAAATTCTTACTGCGCTTGAATTTCTAATGTTTAGAGAGCACTGAATACAATTATGAGGCAGCCGAAGCAAAATATTTCCAGTGCAGCTTTTTACATCAAATCAGGTTTCATCTACAAAACCCCAACCATACCCATTATTGTATCTGAACATGCTTATCTGCCTTTTCCAGGATCAAATACAGATCAGAGCCTAAAAAGCAGTAGTCAAGAAACAAGTATTCCAACCAAAGCAACCACCTTTACCAAAGGAAGTCTTTAAGCCAAGCACTTGAATTCTTGATACAGTGCTCAATTTCTTGTTTGGGGTAGGAGCCTATGTGGTTCTTCCTTTGAGCCCATAACACTGTCAACCCCTGTATACCTTACGTTAGTGCCACTTCTTTCTTGAGTTAATGTCTCAGTGAGACTGGTCAGGGACCCATGCCAGAGGTACAGCACAAATACAACCATGACTGGAAGGCCTTAACACTCCAGACGCTACTTATGGTGAATAGTGTCATGCAGAGGTCCAGAGACTCCAGCAGGACTGCTGTAGGCTGCATGAAGAAGCAATGAGCTAATAAATGGGATGTGGTCCTATGTGCAAGACTAGGTTAAAAGGTAATGGCATCATCATCTACTTCTCCAGGAGAGCTGTATTTTTAGGGCAGACAGGGTCTATGCCACCGCTGAACAAAAAAATAGAATAAACGTCAAAACCATATTTCCTAGGATGGGAGCATCCCTATCCCAACTAAGTGATTCACTGGTTAATCCATGTATGAAACCCAGAGAACTATGCTCACCTTATAAAATGTGTAAACCTACAGTTTGGGTAAGCATAGATTTGTCAGGAAATCTATGGTAAATATTAATATTTTATTATTTTCTGTTGTTTCTTAAAATAACTTGTTAAAATATACATACAAGAAATACATACCTCTCCATTCTCCCTCTGTAATTTTGACCTTATGGATAAGCAATAGTTGACATCACTGGTTTTTCTTAATTCTTAAAAGAAAAGGGAAAATAGGGAACATATGTGAAAAATGGAAATAATTTTGCATATGCAGACCTGAAATACTTGGAGTAGTAGAGCAAATAAGGAACAAAAAGTTACAGATATGAAAAGCACCAAAGAGTTTACAATACAACAGTCTAAAATTAAGAAGCCCAAACATCTCAGAAGACTCATATTTTTAACTGTAAAATGAAACTCAGCTGGTCCATCTAGGAGATTTGGTTTTCCCAATCTGTAATTTACACTTCAGTGTCATTCATTAATTTTGTATACTTTATAAAAGAACAAAAAATCAAAATCCCTCAGCAAAATTAAATCAGATCATCTTCTATATAAAATACAGGGGTTTATTCTATTTTAAATGACAGGCTTTATTTCTTTTTAAATTACAGAAATATTTGCAAGTAAAATTTATCTTAGACTTCTGACTAAAATGGCCAGTTTTTGTTTGGGTGCCACTCCACTGACTTCAATAAAATTATTTTTTATTTACATCAGTATAAATGAGACCAGAGACCAGAGATCTTCAGATCATATCGGTTTCCAGTGGAATTCAAAGTAATTCTGTGTTACACAAAAAAAAGCCCTAAAGTATTGTAATAATAATAAAAAGTCTGCAAAGTCAAGTGTTCCTATCTGAAGAACTGCCAGAATTAAGACTGCTCTATGCAGTTTCTCCTGCAGCCTGAAATCATCAGGGAATTTGACTGCTAAAATCTAAATAATCTCTATGGAGTATGCACAGATCTTGATTATATATTGTATAAATGTGCCTAGATGTCTGAAAAGCATGCCCTTTCATGTATCAAATACTTTTTGAAAGTATGGAAATAATTTCAAATGAAGAGGTTCCCAAAATCACTGGGGAAAAAAAATATTTTTCTATAATCTCATTTAGTGAAACAGCTGAACCATTTTGTTTGAAATTTCCTGAAATAATTCATCAGAGGCAATGGTAGTTATAGACTGTTTCATCCCCAATGGTGAAGTTTTAGGCAAATGAGCATGAAAACTTATAATTGGGAAGTATTAAGCACCTCTAACTGTATTCAAGGAGAATTGCTTTAGCACAGACTGCAAAACATTAAAAGAATAAAATACATTCTGCCTACACAATTGTGTTGATCCCCAAAAGAAATATTTTAATTTCTTCTATTCTGAAATGTAGGACAATTTACTACAGGAAGACTGTGAGAAAATAGCAAACTGTACACACATTAACATATCTCCTTTTAAGTACAGGCAACGTCTTGTCTTGTCTTTCCTCACAAAAAATGAACTCAATAAAACACTCGGGACATAAGATTACCTGTAGCGATTTGGTGGAAAATTACTGGAATTGGCTCTGTTGTAACTAACACATCTTCATCGTTATCAGAACTGGAAACATAAGTGTTATCTACAAAAGAAAACCACCTTGTATGGTGAAGTCCAATTGTGCTCTGCCAGCCCCTTCCACTGTTGCCCATCCCACCCTTGTACCATAAGGAACCATTTCCCACGTGGTTAGGGAAACACGGTGCTATTATCTTCCTGGTGTGCTTTTTTTCTGCTGAGATTGCTAATGAAAAGAAAAATACCAAAAGAATGGAAGATTTGGACCCAAATTTTATAAAAGCAAACCCCTGGAGTCCGATGTCATGGCTTTCGGGAATCACACCAAGTGCTGCTCTGAACTGTCCCACAAGGCTTATGGGGGTTTGAGCCAACCTTTTCCAAAATGAAGACTTGTTCTATACTTTTTGTCATGCCTGAAACTAAAACTCAAGCTGGGTCTGGTGTGCAGAGTGAAGGCTGCATTCAGAGCTGGGTGTTAACAGCCCATTATGCAGAATACCCATGCCTCATTTTGCCTGGTCACATAAAGAATGTTTGAAGTATCTTCTAATCAGTGGATAACCTTTCTTGTGCCTAATTCAGGAAAAAAAATCTTTCCTCCCACTTAACAAAAACATTAGGTATGGATAAGAATATGGAAAGTCTATTCCAAACTTTCTTACAAAATGTGGAGATTAGGCTGTGATTTTTTTCTTTTTTTTTTTTTTCTTCCCAACCAAAGGTTTAGTAAAAACAAACAAGGGGTAGCAAGTTTTTATGTAGTATCTGCAGAAGCATATTTTGCATTAATTGCTGAACTGCCTATAAAAGTAATAAGATTTTGTTTTCTACTGATCTGGACTGAATTGAAACGTACGATCTAGAGCAGAAAGGCTGACAATTAAGATAAATGCAGATAAAGACACAAATAATAAAACTGAAACAAGGACTCGATCTCTCATAATTTTGAACACTCCAGTCCCACATCAGCAAAGTGTGTGAACTCACACATAATTTTAAGCATACTGCTTCAATCTCAAAGCCTTTGACCACAGTGCTTTCAGTGAAATGTTAAAAATGTTAGCATTAATTGATCAGTAAATTCAGCAATATTATTTGTATTACATTGGTTCTTAGCAGCCTGTATTAAGACGAAGCCCTGGCGCTGCCACAGCTTTCTCGCACAGGTGTGCCATGCTGCCTTTGCAGACTAGCAGCTGCACTGCTGCACATGGACAGGTGCATGGGGCTTTCCCAGCCCACTGCCTGTGAAACAGCCTTTCTGACACATTCACACACATCTACTGAGTCTGACACTATTCCACACCTTTGCCTACTTCCAATCCTGCACTGTCCCATGAGGTAATCTGAGTAATCTGTGCTCAGCTCAACAAACATATACTGTGAGCAGGCAGTTGCTGCAGGAGGCTGACACCACTTTTGCCTGAGCACTGCACTCCAAGTGGGCACAGCAAACTGCTCCATCTGCTCAGTTTGTGTCTGCTCGGCTACACACTTGGAACAGGGATGTGGTTTAGAGCCACAGCATTGTGCAAATAAAACGGGGTCCCTCCAGCCATCTGCCAGCACTCACTTCTTCTTCCACTTTTGTCTGTCTGCAGAACAGGGTGTAAACTATGCCTCCAGGACAGCTGCATCTCACCCTCTCCACAAACCCCTGCCTTGCCTCTATTTACATGCTCCACCTTGCTGCCATCATTTCAGTGTCAGCCTCACCATACTGGATGGCTCTGGGTATACAACACACGCCCATTCCTTTCCCAGGTTTGGGAGTGTAACTTACTGGTATAGAGTCTAATGAGCTGGAATAACTGAGGTCAGCATTTCACTCTAAATATACCTAACACCATATATATGGATAGAAGAAAGGAAATTCATGTGCTAGAACTTATTGCTGTATGAAAAAGTAGGAAAAACAACAATATGTGCTGTACAGAATATACAATTATCAAGATATACATATATGAATTTTAATTATATTTTTATGTCCATTGTTTGTCATTCTTTCTTGGCAGCTGGATAATATACCTTTCACTTCCAAGTTTTTGTTTTCCTTTTCTATTTGGCAACCACTGGGGTGGTTTTTTTTCTTTCCTTCCATCAGTCTAATGAAACTTGAAATTAAGATACTGGGTTTGATTTGCTTTCTTCGACATCCAGTTTCTAACACACTACACCCAGGAACACCTCTCCTCTTAAGCGGAGTCTGCCTGGACCTAGTGGAGGGATGCAACAAACCACTCACTGCCAAACTAGTTCTCTCTGTGTCTGCTACAATCTAACGAGATCTAAGAAAAGGATGTTTCTTTTAACACGTGTAACCCACAAATCACTGGGATAAAAGACTACAGCAGTTCTACAAGTTTATGGCAGCCAACATGTATCACTCCAAACATATATTAATTAGCAAAATGCTTGCTGCTGTAATGGTTCTCACAGGAGTCATGATTCACTCATATTAATGGAACTTTAGTCTATTCACTGATGTTATATACTATAACTGCTCCTTAGGAGCATTATTTTCCCCCAGTTGTGTCAATGTTATGAGAAAATGGTTGCAAAGATATTTTGCTGGAACTGATACTACCTGCCTCTCAAATTTTCAGTGATATTTTCACAATTTCAGCAATGTATATATAACTTTGAGACATTACTGTCTCAACACTATTCCTATTAAGTTCTTCAGTGTGCCTTTGTGAGCATATTTTTAGCTTTCACTCATAATTATGAAACATTCAAACACCTTCCATTATTGAAAGTTGTCATGTCATATTACAGTTCCCATAGGTATGATTTAATGCTCAGCTGTTTGTAATCTTTTGATGCTTTATGAAGCAATTCAGCAATAGCTACACACTGTTATCAGTGCCAAAGCGGTGACACTGCATACATAACAACAATACATGGAGCTAGAGTATACACAGTACCCAAAGCTCTTCTTATAATATCTAAAATTTACTTGTGGTGGTATCACTTTCGGCTGAATGAAAATCATTTGTATGGTAACTTAATCTCTTCTATTTTCATATATTTATTGCATACATTAGCAATTTATCTGATGATCAACTCTGACAGCCTTCTCACAGATTTCCAAATTTGATCCAATGTGTATTACACACTCTTAATCTCCAAAGGATATGACTTTGATATAGCTACACACTAATGGACTTAAACCTTGATCTATAAAGACTTATCCCGTGAGAAATTTAATTTGATGAGCATATGCTGCTCTGAACTCTAGCAACTAGCAGTAATACTTCATCTTAAAAAGTAAATCATCTTCCAGTTGAGGAGGATACCAGCACAGAGCTTCCCAGGCTTGACACCATCACACCTTGACATGTCCCTGAAACATCCCTTAAAATACACACCAGAGAAGAGAGCACCACAGTCAGCAGTAATGTTAAGTTATTTAGCACAAAGAGAGGAGACAAAGAATCTGGCTCACCAAGTCAAAGCGAGTAGTTTTAGGATCAAAGCTGTAAAATGGCAAAGAGTCATTATCCTTCCTAACACACTAAAAACCTCTTCATCACAAAGCAAACATACATACTGCAAAAGCTTGAGATATGAATGAAATCAGCTCTTCCAAAAAAAGCTTGAAGGGTTAGATTTTTAATCAGTAAACATGCACAGCTGGTTTACCCCCCCCCCCCCCCCCCCAAGTTAGCTACAGGTCTATCTGGCTTTAAAATATAGGGGGTGATGGCAGAGAATATTCATTAGGTTTTAGAGTCACCAAAGTCACTCAGGCTTGTAGGCCATCAGGGCATGCTGCAAACAGCATCTGTAAGGGAAGTTTGAGGTCTGTCAGTCAGAAGAGTTTGCCAGGAGATGACATCTCATGTGCTGTGGGAGTAACTGCTGGTTCAGTGCTCCAGCTTGCCATTTAGTTTAGGGGTTCACAGAGATCAAGTTCAGTGCCTTCATAATAGCTTAATCCCTGAAATGAATAAATCCATTACTGATGTTTAATAAAACAAAACGTTATGATGCAGATTTTTTTCAACTATTTGTCCCTCCTTTCATTGTCAGGTCAATGGAGTAATCAGTGAATCAATTTATCACTGGTATGACTGTGTATTTTATGAATCTCAGTTTCTCTGTTTACTAGATGTTGAATAGATTATTATTAGTAGCAGTTTTTCCTACAGTTTTTACTGGTGTAAAAAATATCTCTCACAAAGTTTGTGAGCATTCTTTCACATAATCCATTGTATTTAGCATCACTGCTGACGCTGATTTCTCTCTGCATCTGCTTCAAACACTCTCGTGTTTTGAACAGACATAGTCTATTCCTGCTTATCAGTGAAGAAGATCAAAGCCTCACTTCTTTAGAGATTCTAAAAGAAAAAAGAAATATTTCTTTTAGAAATATTACAGAGATGTTACGGATAATGATCAAAAAAGGCCAGAGGATTTCATATCATTCATGGTACTTACACTATTAAATACTCCCAGGTGCAAAATACACAACGTGGTGCAATCCAACAGTACTACCATGTACCTTTACTTGCACAGTGCCTGTCTGCCCTCACCCTCGCATCCCTCTTCTGCTTCTGCTAACCTCTGTGCCACCTGAAGTATCTGTGCAGTCTCTTTGTGAAGGAAATCATGGAAACAAGCTAGCTGAAAACCAGCTTTTGCTCTTTCCTGGTTGTCTTTCATATGGATAATTCCCCTTGTCTGGGATGGCCACATGGTAACACAAATGCTTTTGCCAACCCAGCTCAGGGTATGACAGGGAGGCAGGACTGAGCAGCTGGGAACAGCTTTGCAAGCTCATGTTACCAAAGACATACCCATACACAAACCCTTGGCTGCAACAGACCCTGAGAAGTATCAACACACAGCCTACAGACTTGACTTTAAGAATGTGACTAGTCTCATTAAGGTCTAACACAGAAGTGCTTTGCTGGCCCCGTGCAGAAAGATCAAGCTTTATCTACCATGCCAAAGAGGAGTTGGGTGATTTCTCACTCCTATCACTGTTGGCTCCAGACACAGAAAGCATCACGAGCTCCGGTCTCTGTAAACTTGTGAACCAGGTTTTCTCACCCTGACCCAGTTGATAAATGATGCCTGAAAAGGAGAAATTACTGTGAAAATAATCTAACTAATGGAAAATGATTAGCACAAGGATGCACCTGGAAGACATTAACACCCTTTCAAATATTCTCATCTGAATACTGCAAATTGCAGTAACATGCATACAAGTATCATAGACAGGAATGTTGCACTGTACCTGGGTAATCCTCAGAGACATGCACTGAATAGGAAACACTGTAAAAAGAAAAAAAAAGAAAACAGAATTAATAACAACAACATTAACTGCTGGCATAAGATTTTTTTCTTGCTCCTGTATTATTTTATGTTTATTTATAGGTTCCTGACAGGTTCCAGGACAGAAGGTAACAGCTATTTTGATGGCTTTTGAAGTGTGCAGCTAAAAAAAAGTGTCATGCCCATTTTGAAAGCTTACTTGGCACATCCCAATTTCAACCTTCTTAAAAAGAATATAAAAAATGCATTATATTCACTTTAGAGTAATATTTCACAATGTCTGTACTTATGCTTAAAAACCCCCACATTGCTCTTTGAACACCAGAACTAGAAAAGCCCAGTTTTCTCTGCATCTGTTTCTGGGGTTTACTCAAGGCTCAGTAGTACTTCTGTACGTTCCTGTTAGTCTCAACAAAGGCTCTGTATGGTTTGGACTCCTTCCTCTCATCAAACCCCCATATTTATAACAGTTGTGGCAATCTTATTTGACACCTCTACCTCTCTGTCAAGCTGAGTTCAAATCAAATTTGAAAGAGCCATGGTCACACTAAAGGGTAGCTTCACTACATGGATTACCTGAATCTGTTTCATCAGAAAACAGACATACAAACATACTGTCCCAGTCCTTCAGCTCAGCCCACATGTGCTTTCCCTACCACCCAGTGAGATGTTCACTAAACTCACTGCTGAGAGCAGGACAAATGGGCGTGATGGTCTGCTCAGTTATCTAAGTACCCACCAAGTCCCTTTGATTTTTTTAAGGTTAATGTGCATCTTCATTTTGCATTAAAAACATTCAACTCTGCAGCATGCTGAAAGCTTTCTGTTGTATAATTCATGTTCTTTCCACTTCTAAATCCTATAAATTGTATGTGTCAACTTACATATTTAAATAATACATGATATGTGTTCATGTCTGTAGTGAGTTAAGCAGACAGACAAAGGCAGGATGGCACAGTCCTTTTAATAAATTTTGGTATGTATTGTACATTGCTGAAAATTGATTCAGTGGATCTTTCTGAATTACATGAATACAACTTCCATGTAGACTATAAAATAAAACCATGGATGATTTTTTTTCTTTCTCAAGGACTTCTGTTAAATGAGGTCTACTTTCACAAACCAATGACTGGAAGAGGCAATACGAAAAAGTAGGTCTCATACTTTCTTCTGTAAGCCAATCTATTACCACACAGCTCTGTCACCTGTTTTTGCACATAATCTATTCTAGCATAATTCATTTTATGTATTGTTTGACTAAGAAGCAAAGATGCCTGTTTCTTCAACAGCTGTAAACGTTCACATAAATTGAAGCAGAAAGTGTTTATTACAGTTGACAACAGATTTTGCCACACAACTCTTGATAGCCTCAGTCAAGCCAGAAAAATCCCATCACTGTGTAAATCCAACATTTTGGGATTTTTCACTTTTATTTATTTTTCAGACATTTGGAATAGGCCGCATTTGTATCTCCTCATCTTGGAGTATTTTCCCTAAAGACTGCAGTATTTAAATCTAATTAATCTACCATGGCATAAAATAACACTATTTTAAATAGGGAAATATTCCAAAATAAGGAAATGTTATATCTCAGCACAGTCATGTGTGGAGAATTTTGTTCTGTGGTGCAAAAAAATCCCACAAAAAAAGCCCCCAAGAAGTTAACTAAGGGCCTGTTCTTACGAAAAACTATCTTCTTGACATTGTATTTGTAACCATGACTTCTTCCTTCTACTACCAAAAGAAGTACTTCAGTCTTATTCTTTTAGACTGACTGCTTGCCACACCTCTTTGCTGCCTCCAGAATTGATGTGTATAGATTGGTTTGACTATTGTTATATAGGATTATCTTCAAGTGTGGACTTTTATTCTAAGAAAAGAAAAATTTTTCTAGAACTCAGGAATTACTCCACGTTCAAATTTAAAAACTATCTCAATCCAATTTAAAAGCTGCAGCAAAGCAGGGAAATTCAATGTACATATTAAAAAAAATGTTCTTCATATTGAGGACAGGAACAGGGGCTAGAGAAGTTACAGAATTTCTATCAGTGAAGATATTCAAAACTTACCTGGATAAGCAATCTAATCTAACTTTGAAGCTGGACTTAACTTCGAAGTTGGTTCTGCTTTGAGTGGAGGGTGGACCAGGCAGTCTGCACAGGTCACCCCCCCACAGAATTACTCTATGCTCCTATGTGCAGAAACCCTATGAAAATGTGTTTCTCTTCCTTCTTCTTCATCATGTGGTATCTGTGACAGCAGCAGCTGTGGCAACATTAAATGGACATTGATGAGAAAAATACATACTGTAGGTCTTGTGAGATGGAACTAAAATGAAAAGGTTCATGAAGATGCAGGTTAGAAATAGTCTCAAACCAGATCCTGTAATGACTGCAAGCAAATTCAGGGTCTGATCCAGAGCCCACTGAATCCAGTAGTGGTCTCGCTACTAAGATGGATATTATCAGAGAAGGGAAAGGAAAGATAAAAATTATATGAAGTAAAATTATTCTGTGATCCCAGTAATAAAAGTTCCCTTACAGAAAAAAAATTGCCACCAAAATCTGATGCCACCACCATCTGAAAAGCATTAATAGAAAATCTATCTGCCAAACCAAATCAAATGGTAATATGTTGGAAATAATAATGGAATATGATAAGCCTGTGCTGCCACTTCGGAGGAAAGCATTTAAAGGGATGTTGTTACCAATATTTGATAAAAGTTGAAATTTTATTTAAGTCGGGTTTGGTTAAAAGGGTAAAGATTATAGAAAATAGGGGGTTGAAGCTCACAATAGCTATAGAAACTTAGGAACATACAAAATGTGCAATGCGCAATAATAAGAAGAATAAGTATTGTCTAAGATCGGTTAACCATAGAAATTTTGAAAGATTTGTTAGGTTGTAGTGTTTTGTTTTAATGAACTAAGAGAGAGATCGTTATGGACCTTAGTTCTGTGGTTTAGAAACCCCACTTTGATCAAGAGACCAGTTAGTGGAATAGGTAAGATTAACCAATGAATGTTATAGTATAAGAATATTGATAAGTTGATGTAACTGAGGGCCAATCACCAGAAACGTTAAATTTAAGAATTAACATTGAATGTACTTTTATGTAAATCTAATACATGATGGCAAAGTCCTACTGCGCAGAATCACATAAGAGAGGTCAACTATCAGACAAAGTGAGGAAGACTATGGAAGACCACCAGAGGGCTTCTGAAGACCACCAGAGACTTCACCACGCCTGCGTAAAAGGACATTTACGTATGCTAATGATTTATCGGACAGTTGATGATTATGTATGACATTTCCCAGAAATCTAGTAAATATGTGTAACAGGTGTGTATTTAACCTGCATGATCAAACCAGACAGGTGCGCACACTAGGTGGAGTGATCCCCTGTGTGCCCAGCGCTGCAATAAAGGAGTGCCTGCTTCTTAACTTCTCATTGCTGTTAAGGAGTTTTATTCCGGATTTCGGTAACAGTTTTGGTGACCCAGATGGGACCTTGCGAGTGAGACTGGATGAGATCGAGTGTTGATCAAGCTCCAGCCGGCACCGAGGGATTCTCGGGGAGAACCATCACTCTCGACTCATAAAGCTCCTCGCAACGTTCCCTGGAAAAAGGGTAAGGCACTTCTTTGAAACTTGTTTGGATAACCTGCCCGTAAGGCGCGGCAAAAGCTTCGCAGGGTTGGGGCTGAGAGGGTACCCGTTTGTGTAGTAGCCTAGGCGTCTGCCCGTAAGTCATAAGCGAAAGCTATTGCAGGGTTGGACAATTTTGGGAAACAAAGGAACCTATATGCTATAGAGTTCTCAAAGGTAGTGCCTCCAACTGCGGTTGGAAGTTTTAAAGTGTGAATACATTTTGCTGGTTAATAATCTTGCCAGGGGATATTGGTTATGACCCTTGCCTAGGGAATTCGGCTTTGTCCGTGCCCTAGACAAGTAGTTGGACTCCATTACCTGGCAACAATTGTAGTGCTCCAACTGAGGTTGGAAGTTTTAAAGTGTGAATACATTTTGCTGGTTAATAGTCTTGCCAGGGGATATTGGTTATGACTCTTGCCTAGACAAGTCGGTTTTGTCCGAGCCCTAGGCAAGTAGGTGGACTCCATTACCTGGCAACAATTGTTATTTGTATTCGTTTGATATCTGGTATTTGATACATACATTTGGTATTTGAAACTTTGTACTTGATACTTGGCATTTGATATTTGGTTCGGTATTTGACATTTGATAATTGATTATTGATTTCTGACATTTGATATATTTAATAAATATTTGGTATTGGGTATAAACATAATGGCATTGGCCAAATTATTCAAGAGTAAGAGTATGGGAAATTTATCCACTGATGGAAAGATACCAAAAACATCTCTGTTGGGATGTTTATTGGCACATTGGAGTGAATTGCATGATAATTTACGTAAAAATCAAATGATTGAATATTGTAATCACTGGTGGCCCTTGTATGTTTTGGAAGATCAGGAAAAATGGCCAACAAATGGAACTTTAAGCTATAATACTATATTAGAGTTAATGTTATTTTGTAGAAGAGAAGGTAAATGGAGTGAAGTACCATATGTGGATTTGTTCTTTTATTTGAGACAGAGAATGGATTGGCAAAAGGAATGCAAGTTAATTAGTCGAGATAATTTGGTTGCGAGCGGCGGAGGAATGCACATAAGTCGACTCAATATGAGTGATAGAAGTGATTCAACTTTATTTGCACGGATAGCTCATATTTATACAGTTTGCGATAATTATGCCTACTAGTCCTAATATGATTGGTACATTGCTAATGTTTATTCATTACTAAAACACACCCACTTGTGGTTTGCAGCTATGCATGTTCCACAACTTTCTCATGGGAACTTTCTCAAAGTTGTTTATGAGACTCTGTCAAGGTCACAGTGTCCTTATCTTTCTCCTGATATCAGCAGGACCAGCAGTTTTGGCCGAGGCCTAGTCTTGCTGCCCACGCTAACATTCCTTCACACACCACTCTGCTCGCACAACTTTTCCATAGACCCATGTCCTTTCTCATTAAGCCAATTCCCAACAATTCCCCCTTTTTCTTTTTGTGCAAGTAGAGCTTGGTTGGTCAGCTTTGAGACTCCTCTCATCATGCACCCATACACAATCCTGACTATTACACAGACCAATATCAACATACCTAACCATCGTAAGGCTTCCTTAATCAATGACATTAGCCATGGTGTTATCCCGCCGAATATTGACTGTAACACCCCATCAAACCAACTAGTTTCTTGCTGGATCATTTGCGTGTGTTTCTTCAGCCAATCTATTTGTTTGTATATAGTTTGAGAATAATCACTTAAATTAAAGCAACACATCCCATAAACATCTTCATACCCGTGTCCTTGTGCCAACAACAGAAAATCAATAGCTGCTCTATTTTGTAAAATTTTAACACCTGCTGTATTGCCCTTTGCAAAGATCTATGAACACAATTAATTAAACACAGTAAAAGCAACATTATACCTAATAAAATACATAAGAATAAAAGACTGTTCAGGTAATGCCAATGACACACAAAAAGAGGTTTGATTAATAGCTTTAGCTAGTGACACCCAAACATTCTTACTGTCCCACGGCATTAACCGATGTGGATCAATCACCGGTGTCACTGTCATGCTGCTTACTACAGTCAGTGTGTTCCATATCAATCTCAGCATAAGGTTGCAAATTTATGGGTAAATCAGGAACGTATCTGCCAGACATGGATGATGTGATTTTTTGTCCAATTGCTGCCAAGGCTTGCCATCCCGGTGCACTTAGTTGTCTTGTAGAAGTTAAGCTATCGCTGCCCCGCAATAAATCCAGCAGCAGCTGTAAGTCTGTATTTGTAATACCACAATAAGGTTGAATCCACTGTAGGTCTCCGTTTAAATCTTTCTCCCTCTTTGGGCATTATTTCCCCTTTTTGTACACACAGGCCAATAAATTCCTGCATTTTATCCTTGGGGGATTTCTCTTCCACCTTACCCACTACTTTGGCAAAAGAGTCCATACTTTCTACAATCGCATTTGCTGTTTTTCATATGCTTTTTTCATCAATGGTTGCCTACATTTACCCCTGTCTCTTTTTCGCATTTCATCCAGCAATTCTAACATTTTCTCTTTTTGCTCTATTATTAGAGTAGCCAAATCCTTGTTTGTATTATTTGAATCAGGGTATATGCTAGGTATAATTTGTTCATGTTGAACGGTGGTATCTGGGGGCTGTTTTCTCGTAGGCGGATTTTTACTCACTCCCTGATTCTGTAGGGTTTCCTTTAAGCATACGGTTAGGGAGGCTTGGGAACTGTCGGATGGCTGATTAATATCGGCAGTCCCAGGGAGTGGAGCAGAAGTCAAGGGCACAGGAGCAGGCAGACAAGCTCCAAAAGGTCTCTCTCGCTGCATTATGGTTTTCTCCCTGCCTTTCCCTTTCGCTTGCGGTTGGAGAGAGAGAGCAGCAAAAGCAGACGCAGACGCTTTACGATCTGCTTTCATTTCTTGCACAGTTGTCTTAATCAATTTCCATAAAGTTGCAAGACCTTTAACTTCTTTAGACCCATCACTAATTTCATCCCATAGGGAGGTTCCGATAGCTTCCCAGGTACTAAGCTCAAAAGCTGTACCCACACTCATTAAAAGGTTTCTGTCCTTGCTCCATTGTAGAAGCCGCTTTAAATCCCGAAACTTGCTTAATGCAATTTATCTCCCGCTTTTCTAAAAAGCGCTGTAATAATTCTAGGGCTACCTCTTGATCCATTGCCGCCGGCTTCTTTATGCTCCTTGATGCTCCTTGATTAAGGCACCTTGATTAAAAAGTCTTTGCAGCCTTTTTCCAGTAGCCCTCACTGACGGCGAACCCCTTTTGGACGGTCCAGGCACGAGAGTTAACACACCAACCAAGACGATCAGCGTTCGGTTAATCTTTTGCCCCCCGGTCGCTGCTACCGGTGCTTCTCAGTGTCCGCCACTCCTATTCCCCTTTCTTCGGTCCCTGTTCGGGCGCCATTTGCGAGCGGCGGAGGAATGCACATAAGTCGACTCAATATGAGTGATAGAAGTGATTCAACTTTATTTGCACGGATAGCTCATATTTATACAGCTTACGATAATTATGCCTACTAGTCCTAATATGATTGGTACATTGCTAATGTTTATTCATTACTAAAACACACCCACTTGTGGTTTGCAGCTATGCATGTTCCACAGCTTTCTCATGGGAACTTTCTCAAAGTTGTTTATGAGACTCTGCCAAGGTCACAGTGTCCTTATCTTTCTCCTGATATCAGCAAGACCAGCAGTTTTGGCCGAGGCCTAGTCTTACTGCCCACGCTAACATTCCTTTACACACCACTCTGCTCGCACAACTTTTCCATAGACCCATGTCCTTTCTCATTAAGCCAATTCCCAACATTTGGTGATGTCATTAACTTCAGAAAATAAGAAATCTAAGAGTTGTTGTTCAGCTTGTGATATTGGAAGGAGGTGCATTAGATGTACGGTACCAAAAGAGGATGAAATGGAATTAGATTTAGAAATAGCCCCACCAAGGGAGGAGCGGGATGCCTCTTCCTCACATGCACGGGAAAGGAGTATTGAATCAGGGAGAATAATAGAACCAGATAGTACTAGGACGGGGGGCGAAGTTGATGAAACACCAGAAGTAATAGTCCACACTCCAGTGTCTCGGAGAACTCGGCAGCAATCTCAATTGTTGGATCCTTTGAGACAGGGAGTGGGACAACATGGACCAGTATATGTCAAAGTGCCGTTTTCTATTACAGATTTGATGGCATGGAAACAAGCGGCAGGGGTTTATAGGGAAGATCCGGAGAGAGTAGGAAGGGTTGTAGAAACAATTATTAGAACTCAGGATCCCGACTGGAATGATTTACAAGTAATATTGGATAATTTATTGGACAGCACTGAAAAACAGATGGTATTAAAAACTGGAAAAGCACAAGCAGAGGCAGCACATATGAATGAAAAGCTCTCTGGAACTTTGGAACAGAGTTTTCCTTCAGGAGACCCTCAGTGGGATCCAAATGACCCTGTAGACAGGAGAAGGTTAACTCGGTACCAAAGGTGGGTATTGTATGGAGTAAAACATGCAATGCCAAAAGCTCTGAATTGGTCCAAATTATATGAGATAATGCAAGATAAAAATGAATCTCCTTCTGTGTTTTTGGAAAAATTGAAGGAAACTGCTCGAATATATAATGATTTAAAATTGGAAACAGAGGCAGAACAGCAACAGCTGGCCTCGATTTTTATGGGACAATCGGCACCTGATATAAGGCAAAAGCTGCAAAAATTGGAGGGAGAGGACTCAAGAAATCTGAATAAAATGTTAGAAACAGCATGGAAAGTTTACAATAATTGGGAAAAGGAGGAGGAACAAAGAAAAGAAAAGAAAGAAAAGATTAGAGAAAGTAGATTAATAGCTGTTTTAACAGGGGGTGCAGTAAGAAGAAGAGGACGAACCCGAGGAAGAGGAGGTTTTAAAAACTTTGGTGACCGGCACCCTAATGCACCTTTAGGAATAAATCAGTGTGCATATTGCAGAGAGAATGGACATTGGAAAAAGGATTGTCCTCAGCTACAAACAAATCAGCAAGAGGCTGTGAAAATGATGACTTTGAATGAATAAAGGGGACTGGAGGGGAGCCCAGCTGAACCTCTGGTTACAATTAAGCTGGGAAATGATAAAGTTGAATTCTTAGTAGATACAGGAGCAGTATATTCTGTTTTGAATACTCGTAAAGGGAAATTAGGAGACAAAACAGCAACCATAATTGGAGCGACTGGGAAATAGGAAAATAGACCATTCTTTCAACCCCTTGATTTAAAAATTCAGAAATAAAGCAATTACACATGAATCTTTGTATGTGCCAGAATGTCCGATACCCTTGTTGGGTCGAGATTTGTTATCCAAATTAAATGCACAGATAGTTTTTGAGGGAGGAGAAATTCTTTTAAAAATACCAGAATCAAAGACAGGAGAAATTTTGATGATACAGGAGAAGGTTAAGACTCAAGAGACGCCACAAGAAGTTGATGATGCTGTGATCCCTACAGTTTGGAACACAGACATACCTGGAAAATCTAAAATGGCATAACATGTAAAGGTGGAACTGAAGGAGAATGTGAGGCCAGTGAGATTAAAGCAATATCCAATTAAACCTGAGGCTAGATTGGGAATCAAGAAATTAATTGATAAATTTTTGAAATATGGAATTTTAGAGGAATGTGAATCTGAATATAACACTCCAATTTTACCAGTGAAAAAGCCAGCAGGAGAATACAGATTAGTACAGGATCTGAGAGCAATAAATCAGATAGTGAAAGATATACACCCTGTAGTGGCCAATCCATATACACTGTTAACAGCTCTAGGGGAGAATCATCAGTGTTTTACAGTGCTTGATTTGAAGGATGCTTTCTTTTGTATACCCCTGGAAGAAGAAAGTTGAAAATTATTTGCTTTCGAGTGGGAGAATCCAAACACAGGACGAAAAACGCAATTGACATGGACAAGACTGCCACAAGGGTTCAAGAACAGCCCAACAATTTTTGGGAGCCAATTAGCAAAAGAACTTGAGATGTGGAAACAAGATGGTCCCAAACCTGGACATCTGCTCCTTCAGTACGTAGACGACATACTGATAGCTACAGAAGAGAGACAAGCGTGTATAAAGGTAACAATTGATCTTTTGAACTTTTTAGGGCTAAGTGGATACAAAGTCTCTAGAACTAAGGCCCAGATAGCAAAACAGACTGTGATATATCTGGGTTTTGAAATCTCCCAAGGACAAAGACAGTTGGGAACGGAGCGGAAAGAAGCGATTTGCAGTATCCTGGAGCCGAAAAATACCCATGAATTGAGAACCTTTTTGGGAATGGCTGGGTGGTGTCAGCTATGGATAATGAACTATGGTCTGTTGGCTAAGCCATTGTATGAAGCTCTTAAAGGTCCACCATTTGAATGGGGTCCAGATCAGCAAAGAGCTTTCAAGAGTTTAAAACAGGCCCTGATGACAGCACCAGCCTTGGGACTTCCGGATTTGACTAAAGACTTCCAGTTATTTGTACATGAGAAACAACACATTGCACTGGGGGTGTTGACCCAGAAGATGGGAAGTTGGAAGCGACCGGTTGGATATTTTTCCAAACAATTGGACTTTGTAAGTAAAGGCTGGCCTGCTTGTTTGAGAGCGATAGCAGCCACTGTGATGATAATACAGGAAGCTCGAAAATTGACTTTGGGAAGAATGATGGTGGTATATGTGCCACACATGGTAATATCAGTGTTGGAGCAAAAAGGGGGCCATTGGCTATCCCCGAGCAGAATGATGAAATATCAGGTAATTCTAATGGAGCAAGATGATGTGATTTTGAAAACTACTAACTTGACTAATTCTGCAGTCTTTCTGAGTTCTGTACAGGAAGAAGGACAACTGGAACATGATTGCCTGACTACCATTGAATATGTATATTCCAGTCGAGAGGATCTGAAGGATGTACCTATGGACAACCCGGGCTGGGAATTGTACACAGATGGTAGCAGTTTCATTGAAAGTGGAGTTCGCCATGCAGGATATACGGTAACAACTGAAAAATCAGTTACAGAAGCCAATACCTTGCCTAGCACAACTTCAGCTCAGAAGGCGGAATTAGTGGCTTTGACAAGGGCTCTAGAATTGAGTAAAGAAAAGAAAGTAAACATCTGGACTGATTCGAAGTACGCATTTGGTGTGGTCCATGTCCACGGGATCTTATGGAAAGAAAGAGGATTATTATCCTCTCAGGGGTCCAACATTAAATATAAAGAGGAGATTTTGCATTTATTACAAGCAGTACAGAAACCTACTGCAGTGACAATCATGCACTGTAAAGCACATCAATCAGGGAACACAAAAAAGATTGTAGGGAACAGATTAGCAGATAAAACAGCTAGGGAAGCAGCCAAAAGGAATACTTTACAATTGGCATTAATTCCCACAAAAACTATTGCATTACAAAAGGAAAAGCCTAAATATTCAGAAGAGGATGAGAAATTGGGGAAATTATTAAATGCGAAGAAAAATCTGGAAGGATGGTGGGTGACATCAAAAGGACAAGTAGTGGTCCCACCATTTGTAATGAGGGAAATAGTACAGACAAAACATAAAGAATGTCATTGGGGAGCAGAAGCATTAGTAACCTTTTTGAGAAGGCAAGTAGTATCAGTAAAAATGCTAGAAATAGCTAAAATGACAACTGCTAAATGTGAAATATGTTTGAAAAACAACCCAGTAGTAAAGAAAAAGGTCCAAATGGGGATATTGAAATCAGGAATGGAACCAGGGGACTATTGGCAAATAGATTTTTCAGAGTTACCTCGACAAAATGGGTATCGATACATTCTGGTGGGGGTTGATACTTTTACAGGATGGCCAGAAGCCTTTCCCTGTCGGACCAATCAAGCAAAGGAGGTCATTAAATGGTTATTACAAGAAATGATCCTGAGATTTGGAGTACCTATTGGAATCTCTTCTGATAGAGGTTCCCATTTTGTTGCAGAAGTGGTCCAGGGTGTTAGTAGAAGTTTGGGAATTACATGGGATCTACATACACCTTGGAGACCACAATCTAGCGAAAAGGTGGAAAGAATGAATCAAACACTGAAAAGGCAAATTAGTAAAATATGTCAAGAAACCAATTTGAAATGGCCTCAGGCACTCCCATTAGCCCTTTTACGAGTTTGAATCCAACCAAAGAGCGGGACACTGATTAGCCCTTATGAGTTATTATATGGAAAACCTTATGAATCTCCTGAACCAAATCTGAGCATACATTTAAAAGGAAAACAAGATGTGTATAACTATTTACTTTCTTTAGGAAAAACTTTAACTGCGCTGCAGAGTGTGGTTGTTTGGAGCAGACCTCTGTCTTTGGAAAATCCAGTACATGACTTCCAGCCAGGTGATTATGTCTATGTGAAGACATGGGCTTCTGAACCTCTTCAAGAACGCTGGAAAGGACCCTTTCAAATATCGTTGACTACCTTCACCGCTGTCAAGACTGCTGAATCAGATGCATGGATTCATTATTCAAGAATAAAGAAAGCACCAACAGGGAATTGGAGGTCTAAGGAAGTTGGTCCTTTGAAACTCTATAGATAAGTTGCATACTATGTACTTGGGAAAATAATTGTGTAAAGCTTATATTAGGGTTACTATTAGGGATACTCTCAGGAGCATTGATCCTCTTGTGTGTTATAGGCTGTGAATATTTCCTCATAATTCGCTCTAAGCATAAGATACAAAGCAGATGTAAAATTATAAAAGTAGAATCACGAATTGACATGATAAAGGAATCTGTAAAGTAAACAAAATGGGACTGTTATTGCTTAAATTATTAATCTTGATATCAGTCGCTCCTGGGATGCTGATACAGGACAATCTAGTTTTACAATTGATTCAGGGTTTTGCGAAGGTACAAAACTTGACTTCAATAACGGCCTGTCTTCCCATTCCAAAGTCAGCCGAGAATCCAATTCCATGGGGAGTATTGACAATGAACCTGACCAAAACTTGGAAAAAGATGTGGGACAATGAAAATCAGCTTAGCAGATTAAATTGGACAGACCTTGATGGCAGTTATTCTTTAAATTTTGAAAGAAGGAACTATAGCATTTTGAATTGTAACATTACTAAACCATCTACCTCATTGGCAAAAGAACTAATTTATCGTCCTTCAGGAGAAACTTGTACCAATACCTCTTGGGGTTGCCAACTGTCAAAGCCATGGAGACAAGTGCAAAAAGGAACTTGGGATCATATTCAAAATATAGAATGGTGTTTAGAATTTATTGGAGTTATAGGGCCCTTGCTAGATCCACCCAGAACTAAAACTATTTATGGGAATTTGGATTGGGCCAGACAAACAGAGAAAATCACACATCCTAAATGGAATTGTACAAAGGTTTATACTTGTAATTCTTCTGATGCAGAAATTCAAAGACTATATCCAGTGGCTAAAGCACTGAGATGGGGATGTGTTTGTAGAAATTACAGTAGTGCTTTAAATGATACTTGTTCCCCTCTTAATAATGGGAGAAGAGCTTGGCCTGGAATAGACTGTAACAAAGGACAGGTAGAAAGTTTAGGACTAACTGTTTGGGTGAGTAGCGATGGTATGTGGTCTACTCACCTTCCCATGAAAGACAAAAATAAACAGTGGACATTGGGCTTACTGACTTTATGCCCTCTTTGGAAGAAATCCCCCCTATGGCCTCGATGGTGGAATCGAGTGAGACGAGAGGATGATTCCTGGCAACCCCCAAGTACTGGAACCCAAATAGGATGGGTATTGAAATCTATTTTTACACCGCAGGTGACAACTCTTCAGAATAAAATTATTCTTCACAATCTTTCACTCCAAGTGGAAACATTGGCTAATGCTACTCGAATTGGGCTAAATGAACTTAATGCACAGGTGCAAGCTACTAGTAAAATGACATTGCAAAATCGTCTAGCTTTAGATTTGCTATTGTTAAAAGAACATGGAGTATGTGGGTATATTGGACTTACAAATGATTCGTGTTGTGTCCATATACCAAATGTAACAGATGACTTAAACCATCAGATAGATAGGATAAAACATGTGGCTCAAAGTAGTAGAGAACTAAGAACAAATACAGAAAGTTTTTGGCTGAACAAGATATTCCAGAACACTGGATTCTCTCTGACTGGATGGTTAGCGGGGCTTTTGCAGAATGTAATTGTAATTGTTATCATCATCATTATAATTTGCGTAGCTTTTAGTTGTTTTAAAAAAGCTGTGACACGATCTATATTGAGATGAAATACTAAAGTTAATAGTTTTAAGCAAAGAAAGGATAATTTGGGTGATATGTCTAATTTCTTTTAAGAAGAAAATCAATCGTAAGACTATGATTGTCCAAGCTATTGCAAGACATCAAAATGGACAAACAATCCCAGAGCTTCCTTCAACTTATAGTGAATAATTGATAAATCATAGTGAAAGTATTGAAGTGATTTTCAAAACTTTCAAAGGGGGGAAATGTTACCAATATTTGATAAAAGTTGAAATTTTATTTAAGTCTTGTTTGGTTAAAAGGGTAAAGATTGTAGAAAATAGGGGTTTGAAGCTCTCAATAGCTATAGAAACTTAGGAACATCCAAAATGTAAGCTCTTGGGCAAAGAGAAAAATCCATGAAAACTGAAAAAGGCAGCAATGCTACTAAGAAAATTAACTCTATACCAGCTGCAACCAGGACAAAAGGTTACTGCAACAAAGCATGTTCATAAAAACAAGAAGTACCAGCTTCATCTCTTTACATCAATCTGTAAGATTGTTTCCTGTGCCTTGAACTGCAGTTTTTACCCATCACAGTATAAACCCCAGAATCGGACATGCATCCTGAAGCCACAACAGTGACGCTGGAGTATATGACATCTTCCCATCAAATTCACATTATCTCAACTCTATGCTACCTGTAGTTTCTGTCCAGAAAATAAATCCTTTAAGCTGAATATCCAGCTGTTTTTCACAGCAGGAACAGCATGAAGCATCTGGTGCAAGTCTGAGATTTATGCCTATGGAATGGTTATGATGATTCAACCAGCTCCATCCCATGGCAACAGCTGACTTACTGCCTTAAGTGTGGAAATTGTGATCCAATTTTTATTCCAGTTTTAGCTGTCTCTGCTAGAGCCAGAGCTCCATGTGCTAATGTTGTAGCTCACAAACTTGCTGAAGAAATGAAACAAGATTTTTTTTGTCATGTGGAATCTTATGATAGTCTAATGCCAATCTATAACAAGATATAAGAAGAGAGTAAATAAGCATCACTGCTCACAGATTATTAATTTCATACTAAGAATCACACGAGTTAGAAATATGGAAGATAGGACATGACATGGTTCTGAAAATAAAAGTTTGCATAAGGCTTTTAAAAATACAAATAAATATACATGCTTTTTGCTCTTTCACACAGTGAAATAACTATTGAAGCAGAGGACTTGTGCTTTTTTTTAAACAGTGAAATAAAACCTGATGTAATTAAATAAAATAACAATTACTGAAAAACAACCTTCTTATCTTCTGGAAATGAGATTTAGAACTCTCCACAAATAAGACAAAAATTAAAAGGAGGTGGACATAAGTTTTTATGCATGTATTATCACAGCTATGGAAAAAGTGACTGTTAATCAAGGGCAGCAAGAATATTCTCACTATATTAAAATTTATTTTCTTTTCTTTTACAGAATTTAGAACTTGAATTAAATCCCACTGAAGTCCAAGGGAGTCTTTAGTACTTGACAAAGGAGATTACACTCTTTCTTCCTTTCACTATACATCAAAACTCCCCATGGTGCACCTGCAATTATACAGAAAATAACAAGTGACTGAGTAATCTTTTCCTCTGGATGCTAGAGAATGTGCGTGTGTGATGACATATGAAAAGTCCTAGGCAAGTCTATTGATGACAAATGAGAACTATTCCAAAGAGAGATGAGCAGTGTCAATATGTCAAAAATGGCACTGCTTTTATTTCTTGACATAACCTGGAGGAACAGAGGTGCTTAGTCAAAGTTACTATATGTTTGCATTTGTCACTAATAATTGTGCTACTGGTCCTTTCACACAAAGTGCATCTGAATCAAATGGTGAACATTATTCATAAAGCCCCACTTGATTTTGCATATTATTCAAATAAAGGGGATACAGAAGACTGCAATTCAACCATTTCCCTTTTGCAAAGCTTCCAATGAAAAAAACATGACAACTTCTAGTAAATGCACAGAAGTCTACAGGATTAATCATCACTCCAACAAACATGAGGGCACTCCTAAAAATAAAAATAGCACTTATGAAATAAGCAAATCGAAGACACTCGGGGGGGGGGGGAGTGGAGTGTGTGCTGTGTGTCACTCATTTTATACATAGAAAGAGTTACACTAAAATATGGCTACATGTGCAAAGCCAGGTTGTCAACAATCAGACTATACCAGAATCAGACCATTTCATCCAGAACTACAAAAACAGCCTCTTCTTGTAGTCACCCTGTCTGACCAGGTCCAGCTCCCTCCTGTTGACAGATTCTCTTTAAACCTCTCCTGTGTTCTTCCTTCTCCCCACTGATCCCACTGGTTTGAATTCTCCCTCCATCCTCCCCATTAGCTCTTCATTCAATTTCAGTCTTCTCCAGGATACAGAGTACAAAAACTTGGGACAGTAACCTCTTAACCCAGCTCAGCCACAGCCAGAGCAGCATATATGATCACAGCCTTTAGGCACCTTATTTCCAGGGTTGGGCTCATCTTCTTCCACTATGTGTTTTCTACAGTTTTGGGTTTGTTTGGGTTTTTTTTTTGTTTGGTCTGGGGTTTTGTTTTGTTGTTTTGTTTTTTTAAGTAAAAAAGTTTTTCCTCTCTTCAGTTTCTTTTCCTTTTGGAGCACTGCTGTCAGAAGTAACCACAATACGCTCTTTTTGGAGCCAGTTAAGACTTATCTTAAAGCCATGAACTTTTGGTCCACATTGTTCCTATTGGAAGGCTGTTCTGAGGCTCTTGTGACTGTAATTATAGTAACTCAGTTTTCAATTCAGATCAATTGAACAGAAACCCCTTGTCCAGCCCCTGTACGAAGACTCTGAGTTGAGATCTTTCAAAATAAAAATAAAAGCATACAAAAAGAAGCAACCATGATCCCAAGGCAGAGACACAAGGCAAATTGCAGACTGAACAGTTATAGTTTAACAATGATCCAAGCAATAGAAAAGAGCGCCATCATGGAAATTTTACCTGATCATTTTAGCAGATAATTCCAGCATCTTACCAATCATTAAAAACATAAATAAAGCTCATATAAATCCCTGGAGATATTCACTGTTTAACTTCACTGTGTCCCTATGTCGTGGTCAGACCCTCTGCCTCTATCTGCCCTTGAAGGAATAAGGTTCTGAGTCTGAGGTACTAAGTGAGGTTTATTGGGATAAGACACTTCTTAAGTGGATAACAATTACACCACCCTGCAAGTGGGGACTATTCTGCTTCTATTCCAAATTCCTTATAATCTACCTAATAGGTATCACTCAGTTCCCAGGAATGTATCCTTACCTGGTGGCCCAAGTAAGGGGAGATCACCAAAGTGCAGGCCAGCCATTCCCCAGGAGCACTGGAATTGGCCTCTCAGGGAGTGGTTTATATACCCTTCCTCAGTGGTTTCTGTGGTCACCACATAGTGGTATCATTTTGCTGTTGCCGGGTGTCCTGGTTTCAGCTGGGATAGAGTTAATTTTCTTCCTAGTAGCTGGTACAGTGCTATGTTTTGGGTTCAGTACGAGAAGGATGTTGATAACACACTGATGTTTTCAGTTGCTGCTAAGTAGTGTTTAGTCTAAAGTCAAGGATTTTTCAGCTTCTGATGCCCAGCCAGCGAGAAGGCTGGAGGGGCACAAGAAGTTGGGAGGGGACACAGCCGGGGCAGCTGACCCAAACTGGCCAACGGGGTATTCCAGACCATGTGATGTCATATCTAGTATATAAACAGGGGGGGAGTGGGGCTGGGGGAATCGCAGCTCAGGAACTAACTGGATGTCGGTCGGTGAGCAATTGCATTGTGTATCACTTGTATATTCCAATCCTTTTATTATTACTATTGTTTTATTAGTATTATCATTATTAGTTTCTTCCTTTCTGTTCTATTAAACTGTTCTTATCTCAACCCATGAGTTTTACTTTTTTTTTTGCCAATTGTCTCCCCCATCCCACTGGGTGGGGGGTGTCGTGGTTTCAGCCCGGCCGGTTACAAAGGACCACGCAGCCGCTCGCTCACTCCTCCGCCCCCCTCCGGTGGGATGGGGAGGAGACGGAGGAGAGAAAAGAAAAAGAAACTGGAACCTCGAGGGTTGAGATAAAGGCAGTTTACTGGGACAAACACAAAGAAATTACAACAACAACAACGGTACTATTGAAAAAGTATACAAAAAGAGTGATGCACAGTGCAACTGCTCACCACCCGGGACCCGACGCTCCGCCACTTCCCCCACCGAAAAAAAGAGACCACCCCCCGGCCCGCTCCCCATTTATATACTGAGCATGATGGCACATGGTATGGAATAGCTCCTTGGCTAGTTCAGGTCAGCTGCCCCGGCTATGCCCCCACCTCCCAGGTTCCTGTAAAAATTAACTCTATCCCAGCTGAACCCAGGACATTATCCACCCCTTATTCTATACCATCTACATCATGCCCAGATCTTACATTTTTCTAATCAACCACTACTACTTTCCTTGTCTTATATATAAGTATATGGACTCCACCCCCCGACCTCGCACACACACACACACATAGTGTTCCTTTAGCCTATGGGCTATCCCTCTAATGTGTCCATCGATTCTGGGGCTCTATCTGTTGTAACAGTTCTTCAGGATAAGAGATAGATGGTGTGAGATGTTGGGTTGTTGTACGCTGCCTCTGGAAGTTGTGGCTAGTACATTTGGTGTAACTCATGCCCTTGGTCTGCAGGTCAAAGATGTTGATCTTGAGGAAATTGCTGGGTGCCAGTTCAAGTTCTATCGCTATTGTACTTGGCTCAGTTTCAAAAGTCCATCCTGTAGTCATTTGGATAATTCTCACAATAATACCTTTGATATGGCATATAGACACTATAGGTACAATGACATGCATTGGCAGGTTATTTAGCAGTTAAATATCATACAGCCCAATTCACCGGCTATTCTCTCCCAAAATCAAATCTCCCTGAGGTACACATCGAACTTCCCCATCCTTCTGCATCACCCACCAGGTGTACCCAGGTCCTTGAGCAAAAACAACCCCTCGAATGGGTTTGCCTCTGCTTGAGGGAGGACTAACCCAGACTGTCTTTCCTAACATACTCCTCATGCGCACTACAGGGACTTTATCCCCTTCTACAGTATGTGGAACTCTTGGTTGGGCGGGGCCAGCCCGATTGGCGGATCCTCTAGTATTAACTAACCAGGTGGCTTTTGTTAAATGTGTATCCCAATGCTTGAAAGTTCCACCCCCCATCGCTCTCAATGTAGTTTTCAGCAGTCCATTGTATCGTTCGATTTTTCCGGAGGCTGGTGCGTGATAAGGGATGTGATACACCCACTCAATGCCATGTTCTTTGGCCCAGGTGTCTACGAGGTTGTTTCAGAAGTGAGTCCCGTTGTCCGACTCGATTCTTTCTGGAGTGCCATGTTGCCATAAAATTTTCTCTTCAAGGCCAAGGATAGTGTTCTGGGCAGTGGCATGGGACACAGGGTATGTTTCCAGCCACCCAGTGGTTGCTTCCACCATTGTAAGCACATGGCACTTGCCTTGGCGTGTTCGTGGGAGTGTGATATAGTCAATCTGCCAGGCCTCCCACTGTTTATATTTCAGCCATCGCCCTCCATGCGACAGGGGTTTTTGCCGCTTGGCTTGCTTAATTGCAGCACATGTTTCACATTCATGGATGACCTGTGCGATAGTGTCCATGGTCAAGTCCACCCCTCGATCTCGAGCCCATCTATATGTTGCATCTCTTCCCTGATGGCCTGAGGTATCGTGGGCCCACTGAGGCATAAATAGCTCACCCTTATGATGCCAGTCCAGGTCCACCTGAGACACTTCAATCTTGGCGGCCTGATCTGCCTGTTCATTGTTTTGATGTCCTTTAGTGCCCTGACTCTTGGGTACATGAGCATCTACGTGATGTAGTTTTACCACTAGCTTCTCTGGACAAACAGCGATATCTTGCCACAGTGTGGCAGCCCAAATGGGTTTACTTCTGAGCTGCCAGTTGCTCTGCTTCCATTGCTGTAACCACCCCCACAGGGCATTTGCCACCATCCATGAGTCAGTATAGAGATAGAGCACTGGCCACTTTTGTCTTTCAGCAATGTCTAACGCTAGCTGGATTGCTTTCACCTCTGCAAACTGACTCAATTCACCTTCTCCTTCAGTGGTTTCTGCGACTAGTCGTGTAGGAGTCCATACAGCAGCCTTCCACCTCCGATGCTTTCCACAATGCGACAGGACCCATCAGTGAACAGGGCATATTGCCTCTCATTTTCTGGCAGTTTATTATACAGCGGGGCTTCTTCAGCACGTGCCACCTCCTCCTCTGGCGACATTCCAAAATCTTTGCCTTCTGGCCAGTCCGTGATCACTTCCACAATGCCTGGGTGACTGGGGTTTTCTATGCGAGCCCGTTGTGTGATCTGTGTGATCCACTTACTCCACGTGGCGTCAGTCGCATGATATGTAGAGAAGACCCTCCCTTTGAACATCCAGCCCAGCACTGGCAGTCGGGGTGCTAAGAGAAGCTGTGTCTCAGTACCAACCGCTTCTGAGGCGACTCAAACTCCTTCATATGCTGCCAAGATCTCTTTTTCAGTTGGAGGATAGCAAGCCTCCGATTCTCTGTATCCCAGACTCCAGAACCCCAGGGGTCGGCCTCGGGTTTCCCCAGGTGCTTTCTGCCAGAGGCTCCAGGTAGGGCCATTCTCCCCAGCGGCAGCGTAGAGCACATTTTTAACATCTTGTCCTGTCCAGACTGGCCCAAGAGCTACGGCATGAACAATCTCCCGCTTAATTTGTTCAAAGGCTTGTCGTTGCTCAGGCCCCCATTTAAAATCATTCTTCTTCCGGGTCACTTGATAGAGAGGGCTTACAATCAGACTGTAATTTGGAATATGCATGCTCCAAAACCCCACAACACCTAAGAAGGCCTGTGTGTCCTTTTTATTAGTCGGTGGGGACATAGCTGCCATTTTGTTAATCATGTCCATTGGGATCTGACGACTCCCATCTTGGCTTTTTACTCCTAAGAACTGGATCTCCTGTGCAGGCCCCTTGTCCTTACTTTCTTTTATGGCAAAACCAGGCTTCAAAAGGATTTGGATTATTTTCTTCCCTTTCTCAAAAACTTCTTCTGCCGTGTTGCCCCATACGATGATGTCATCAATATATTGCAGGTGTTCCAGAGCTTCACCTTTTTCTACTGCAGCCTGGATCAGTCCATGGCAAATAGAGGGATTATTTTTCCACCCCTGGGGCAGTCAATTCCAGGTGTACTGGACGCCCCTCCAAGTGAAAGCAAACTTTGGCCTGCACTCCGCTGCCAAAGGAATGGAGAAAAATGCATTAGCAATGTCAATTGTGGCATACCACTTAGCTGCCTTTGATTCCAGTTCATATTGAAGCTCTAACATATCTGGCACAGCAGCGCTCAGCGGTGGCCTGACTTCATTCAGCCCACAATAATCTACTGTTAGTCTCCATTCCACATTAGATTTCGGCACGGGCCATATGGGTCTATTAAAGGGTGAGTGACTCTTGCTGATCACTCCTTGACTCTCCAGTCGGCAAATCAGCTTATGGATGGGGATCAGGGAGTCTCGGTTGGTGCGATATTGCCGCCGGTGCACCGTCGTGGTAGCAATTGGCACCTGTTGTTCTTCAACCTTCAGCAACCCCACAACCGAAGGGTCTTGGGAGAGACCCGGCAGGGTAGACAGCTGTTCAATCTCCTCCGTCTCCAATGCAGCTATACCAAAGGCCCAACGGTACCCTTTTGGGTCCTTGAAATACCCCCTCCTGAGATAATCTATACCAAGGATGCACGGGGCCTCTGAGCCAGTCGCAATGGGGTGTTTATGCCACTCATTCCTGGTTAGACTCATTTCAGCTTCCAATACGGTTAGCTCTTGGGATCCCCCTGTCACACCAGACATACAGATGGGTTCTGCCCCTTTAGAACTTGATGGCATTAGGGTACATTGTGCACCAGTGTCCACTAGAGCCTTATATTCCTGTGGGTCTGATGTGCCAGGCCATCGAATCCACACTGTCCAGTAGACTCGGTTGTCCCTCTCCTCCACCTGGCTGGAGGCAGGGCCCCTCTAATCCTGGTTAGAATATCCGTTACTCACTTTCTGCACACGTGAATCAGAAGTCCCTTCAAGGGGATCAGAAATGAGATCAGCCCATCTACTGCGTCTGGGGGACTGCTCACGGGAAACTGGAGCAGCAGTTTTCCAAGAAGAATCCTCTTTTCTGGTTGCTTTTTCTCGCAACTCCCGTACTCGTGCATCCAGGACTGAGGTAGGTTTTCCATCCCACTTCCTCATGTCCTCTCCATGGTCACGCAGGTAAAACCACAGGTTAGCCCGTCGTGTGTACTTTCTCTCTCCTCTCTCTTGGGCAGAGGAACGCTTACTCCCAATAGCTGCGATGCGGGCCTGTACAGGTGAGGAGGAGGACAGATCCACTTTGAATTGCTGGAACTTTCGCGACAATTCCTCTACAGGCAAGAGACAGGCCCGTAGGGAGGAAGAGAGACTTTCCTCAGGTATTGGATACCTCTCTCCATGGTGGTCCACTTGCCTTGCTGACACCTAACTTCATCCTTGAAGGGGTATCTTTCCTTTACACCTGACAGAAGTTGCATCCAGAGGCTGAGGACTTGTGTTTTTCTCCCAATCGCCTTGTCGATGCCCCCTTCCCTAGACAGGGATCCCAACTGCTTGCCTTCCTTACCCTCTAATTCCACACTACTAGCCCCACTATCCCAGCATCGGAGCAGCCAGGTAACAATGTGCTCACCTGGGTGGTGGCTAAAATCTTTTTGCATGTCACACAACTCACTCAGGGATAGAGATCGGGTGATTATTTCAGGTTCTGCCTCTTCCTCCTGTTCTCGCGATGACCCTGGTTCATTTTCATCTCTCACTAAGCAAACTGATTTTTTTGTGTGTTTCTTTTCCTGTACAGGGGCGACTGATACTGGCACAGGTTGGTTCTCTGGTTTAGCTGCAGTATCTGTCACCGGGGTAGGGGCAGCCACGGTACCTGTTGCTGGGGTAGGGGTAGCCACAGTGTCTGTTGTCGGGGTTTGGGTAGCCACGGTGCCTGTTGCCCGGTTTTCCATCTTTTCCCCCTTTTCCCCCTGAGGGTGCTGCATAATATCAAGCAGTGTTTATTAGATACTGGCCAGGGCCCAGCACAATGTAGAAAGTTGTACATCTTTGGAATAGCCACAGCATTTTTCTTTCAAATATTCTATCACTTCATGAGGGTTCTGTAGTTGTTTGGGAGTGAACTTCCAAGTCACTGGCGGTGAGAAGTTCTCTAGATACCTGCCCATATCCTCCCACATGCCGTGCCACCCATGAATATCCAGCTTTGGGGTAGATCTCTGAGTGGTCCTCTTAAAGAACCTTTCTGTAGCCCTAAACAAGACCTGAAACATAGTCAGGAGACATAGCACTAACAGCACACTGGCTTGTGCATCCCAAGGATATTCAAAATTCTCAAAAGCTGTTGTAATTAGTCGGAAGGAGAAAAGGGAGGTGAACGGATGGGGGGAAGTATCCCCCCCGACTTCCCCATGGATTGGGTGTAATTACCAGTAAAATCCGACAGAAGGTGCCATAAGTATGGAAACGATATCACTGCTGCCTCATACAGATACCAGCTTAACCTCATGACCAGTGATGTAATCATTTCACAAATTGACATTGCCCAGTACAGCAAAATGATAATCCCAATCACTCTCCCAGAGATGAGATATGCAACTACAGGCAATACATAGAGCATATAAGAGCTTACAAAACGCCACCATGTAAACAAATGAAACAACATTGTGACTAACATCTATTTATCTAATATAAGAAATGCGTATGACAAATTTGTTTCAACACACTGTGGCCAGATCTGTCGTTATCTCAACCCTTCGTGCCCCACGTTGGGCGCTAAAAAGGACTGTCGTGGTTTCAGCCCAGCCGGTAACAAAGGACCACGCAGCCGCTCGCTCACTCCTCCGCCCCCCTCCGGTGGGATGGGGAGGAGACGGAGGAGAGAAAAGAAAGAAAAAAAACCTGGAACCACGAGGGTTGAGATAAAGGCAGTTTACTGAGACAACACACACAAAAAGGTTACGACAACACAAAAAAAAAGATTACAATAACAACAATGGTACTAATGGAAGGATATACGAAGCGAGTGATGCACAGTGCAACTGCTCACCACCCGGGACCCGATGCTCCACCGCTTCCCCCACCAAAAGCCGAGAGAGCCCCCCGAGCCCGCTCCACACATATACTGAGCATGATGGCACATGGTATGGAATAGCTCCTTGGCTAGTTCAGGTCAGCTGCCCCGGTTGTGCCCCCCCCAGGTTCCTGTAAAAAAATTAAATCTATCCCAGCTGAACCCATGACAAAATCCCAGCCCCATAAAATTTAATTGGCAAAACTCTCACTGACTTCAAAAAAGTGAAGGTTTAGCCTTATCTCAGCTTCTTTACCAGCAAATCTGCAATAAAAAAAAATTCAGAGATGATGTATTCCCTTCATCCCTTCCTTACTCCTTACTCTGTCTGTACAGTTTAGCACTCGGCCACCAAAATGATCACCAAAATTTGGAAAGCATCCTGAAGATGGGAAATGACCTCTAAGTGATAAGTTTTGTAATCAGACATTCTATTATGAAGTATTTCCAGTAAATCTAGAGAATGAGAGTAAACTTGAACAGAAAACTTCAGTCTTCTGCTAATGTGAGATTAAAACCAGTAAGTCTTTCACTAATACAGAGCTCTTAATCTGAATTTCTCCTCAGAGCCTTTAAGAACAGATACAAAGAATAATGTAAAAAATGAGATAATATAAAGAGAACAAAACCAATTAACCTATAGAATGAAATAAAAAAGAAAAAGAATCAAACACCAAAGAATAACTCCTCCTTTCTTGATGCTTCACTGACACCACATGGAATTGCAATGACTTGAAGAACTGTTCAGCCAGCAGTGCCCCAGACTGCAGAGAAAGCATCAATGAAAGCAGTAATGCAGCTGCAAGTGCTTGTCACCCTGTTTACTGAGGCCATTGTACTGAGAAACCTAAATATAGAGATTCAAAAATCTGATTCAGATATCTACATCTTAAAATCTGGGCTAGTTTTACAAAGATCCAAACTATCTTCTCAGGCATGTCGGGATACATAAAACATACACAGCACAGTAAGCGAACTGCAAATAGTTCAAAGTAGACAGAGTCAAAATAATGTAAACATAAACACTTGGGAAGATTTATTTATTTTTTTTTTTAGTTTGAGGGTTGGGGTCTTGGGTTTTTCTTGAGGAAGGAGAGTTCACAAAGAAAAACAATCAGGTATTATTGCCCCAAGTGGGTGGGTACATTGCATTTTAATGTCCTCAAAAACTTCCCCTGAAAAACTTACCAGCAGACATGAGTCAAACTGCTTACCTGCTCACACAATTGTTTATCATCAGATGCATCAGTGATATGAGTCATGCAAGCACCTAGATCAATAAACATCCCAATTTCTTTCACAGCCCTGTCAGGTGCTATGGGGCTATTGCAGAGGCTGCTCCTCCAGAACAGAAAATGGGGAGCCTGGTGGCAAAGTGATTATAGTTCACTCCATTTTGAAATATTACTCACTTTCCATCATCTGATAGCATCATTAAGCCCAAGAGAAGTAGGATAACTGTTCAAAATTACTGCCTGGGGTGAAATGGAACAGTAAAGCTGTATCACTTATTTGCACCAGAGAAATTAAGAGGAAAAATAGCAGTCTCCTTTCACACCAGGACACGTATAGCAGAGTGCCTGAAAAATATAGCTAGATTTTACTGCTTAATGAAATACTTAGTGATATATTAAGGCACAGAAATTATTATTGTGGGGGAGTTCATGATGTATTAATCAAAACACATTTGAAAAGCTTTATCGTATTTTTAAATTACGTTCGACTGCACGATCCAGCCTTGCGAGGACCCAGCCACCTCCCGGGATGTGCTGCATTCTCAGCTCCTACTGAGAAGTCTGTGGGAACGGAGAATGCTTAGCACTTTGCAGGATAGGGCCCTCAATGCTCAAAGGAAAATCTAACCTAAACATAACCAAAATGACTCAGATCAAGTAGCATTAATTAAGAACATCTAACAAGAACATAGTTAGGAACATAAGCAAAAAAATTTCAAGCATTTTTTTAAAAAAACCCAAACCTTAGCACTAATTCCCCTCCCATATTACTCAGCAGCAAAACTCTGGCTGAGTTGAAGAAGATAGAAATAAGGCTCCCCCCCTTCCCGATTTCTCTAGTTGCTTGACCACCAGAAGACATGCCTATTGCTCTCTTTCTCAAGTGCATTCTCTCTGGGCCTCAACACTTGTGGAAACACCATCAAAAGTGCTAGGACAATGCTTTGGTGGGAAAGCCATTGACAGTCCTCCTGTTTTATAGGTGGGAAACAAATACCCAGGAATGACACTGAACTGTTTCAGCTCACACAGATAGTGGTAGATAACAAGAGATCACAAGCACCAGCTGGAAGACCATCCTTTCTTATATAAAGGTCTTCAATGCTGGCAAAACTATTGTTATCCACAGGATATGTGTCTTTCACATTGATTGACAGGTGTTTTGCTACATTTTTCAAGTCATCAGCTATATAATCAAAATGTTACATCTATTATCTGCCTAATTTAGCTAGGTATATCCATCCATGAATACGTTGTGTAATGAAATTCCAATACAAACAACACTGCTTTGTTCCTCTGCAAATGGCAAAATCCTGCCACTTCCTTTTTTGAAATAATAAAGTACAAAGGCTTATATGAAGGCACCTACTATGCATTTTCAATAAAATAAAGATTTTGAGCTTTACTTTTGGAACATCCACTGTACATTTTTTACCAAACTTCCACCATAGTCACAGCAGTTGACCATTCAATTGCCACTGCTTCCCAGAGCAAGGGGATTTTACTGAATTCACATTTGCTAAACTGTCTACAAATAGAATTGGATGAGTGGTAATCAGTTTGATTTTTTAAAAGCTTGAAAATTTTACAAACATTATGTGCTGTAAGTAGTATAAAAGGCAATTGTAACAAGGTACTTCCACTGGGAATAAGATACCTCTTATAATTAGGACAATGCATTTATACAAGAGTTTACTGAGGATGAGCACTCTTGCACAGTCCTACTTAAAAGGACTGATCCTATCATCACCATAAGCATTAAAGCAGTGGCAAAGCCAATACAGAGCTTGCAGATATGACAACGCTATAGAAAACTGGTAAGCAAAAGTGGAAGAAAAATCATACAGAGCCAGTTAAGTGACTTTAGAGACAAACAAAACCTCTGTTATAGATTTTCTTCTTTTTTTTAAAACATTCTTTGCAATATGGATCACATTGAAATATGAGAATGAAAACTGCTCTTGTACAATATACTTCACATCATTAATGAATCCTAGCTTTAATGAGAAATTGCTATAATTAAAATTCAATCTCTTAAACAATTTGTTGTTCCTCACCTGTGAATTCACCATGTTATTTTAACCTAATGAACATCAGTGTAATGCATACTACATCTTTCTAACATGAAAACCACTTGCCTCCCAAAATAATAATTAGAAAGAAATTAAATTATAGATAAATAACTACATTGTGTTTGATTTGTTTTAAAGATAAAAAACAGATCTTGCAGGACTTTAAGCTAATTTCATTTGATGTACTATATTTACTTTATTAGATCAGGAGAGAAGCGGAAATGCAGTAGTGTACTGTAAATGTGCCTAATAAAGTAGGTAAACATAGGCATCAACAACTTAATGCATTTCCAGTGAGCTATATTTGTTTTTATCAAAGTATTTGTGTAAGCAGAAACTACAGTCTAAATCTAAAGCTTAAAAAAAAAAAAAAGGCACAGCTCATTCAGGGAACTAGAGGTCTAAGCATGTAAACTATTTAATTTAGGAGTCTATTCTTCTTTTCAGGGTCATGCAATCCCCCCATTGACCTCGGTGGATCTTACACTGTCAGAAAAACAGAATTCTAAGTCAAAGGTTGTTTGCCTCTCCTTTTACAGCCTCTTCTTTCAAATCCACAGGTATAAACGAACCTCTTCCTTTCCTTAAGAAAGAACTAAAACCAACATACTAGCCCCTCTTTTATAGGAAAGGGCAGGGGAAGAGAGGGGCAAAGAGAGGGTATGCTTTAACCTAAAGAATGTGTGGGGCTGAAAAGATGTGGAGAGCGACGTGAACTGGGAATGCTTAGCAATTACATTTCTAAACTGAACTGCCCCTAAAACAAGTGGGAGCCCCGACATCTATTTCCATAGGGGAAGAACTGCTTCCATGCTGTGATGGGTTAACCCTGGCTGAACACCAGGTGCCCACCAAAGCCGTTCTATCACTCCCCCATCCTCAGCTGGACAGGGGAGAGAAAATATAACAAAAGGCTCGCGGGTCGAGATAAGGACAGGAGAGATCATTCACTATTACCATCACGGGCAAAACAGACTCAATTTGCAAAACATACTCAATTTATTACAAATCAACCAGAGCAAGGTAATGAGAAGTAAAATGAAATCTCAGAACACCTTCCCACCACCCCTCCCTTCTTCCCGGGCACAACTACCCTCCCGGATTTCACCACCAAGCCCCCCCAGCGGCACAGGGGGACAGGGATGGGGTTTATGGTCATCACACGTTATTTTCTGCCGCTTCACCTCCTCAGGACGAGGGCTGATCACACTCTTCCCCTGCTCCAGCGTGGGGTCCCACCCACGGGAGACAGTCCTCCACGAACTCCTCCAACGTGGGCCATTCCCACGGGCTGCAGTTCTTCACGAACTGCTCCAGCATGGGTCCATTCCACGGTGTGCAGTCCTTCAGGAGCACACTGCTCCAGCGCGGGTCCCCCACGGGGTCACAAGTCCTGCCAGAAAACCTGCTCCGTGGGCTCCTCTCTCCACAGATCCGCAGGTCCTGCCAGGAGCCTGCTCCAGCGCGGGGTTCCCACGGGGTCACAGCCTCCTTCGGGAACCCACCTGCTCCGGCGTGGGGTCCTCCACAGGCTGCAGGTGGAGATCTGCTCCCCCGTGGACCTCCCTGGACTGCAGGGGGACAGCCTGCCTCACCAGGGTCTTCACCACGGGCTGCAGGGGAATCTTCGCTCCGGCGCCTGGAGCATCTCCTCCCCCTCCTTCTTCACTGACCTTGGTGTCTGCAGGGTTGTTTCTCTTACATGTTCTCACTCCTCACTCCGGCGGCAGTTTCTCCCCGTCCCAACTTTTTTTCCTTCTTAAAAATGTTATCACAGAGGCGTTACCACTATCACTGATTGGCTCGGCCTTGGCCAGCGGCGGGTCCGTCTTAGAGCCGGCTGGTATGGGCTCGCTCTCTCTCGAACACAGGGGAAGCTTCCAGCAGCTTCTTACAGAAGCCACCCCTGTAACCCCCCCCCCCCCTACCAAAACCTTGCCAAACAAAACCAATACACATGCAGTTAAAAAAGCTTCATACAGAATCAGGCAAGTAGAGGTTTCAATAAATGAGCATCCAGTATGAGAGATGAAAGTGAACTGGCTCTTTGCTTTATGATCCATTAAGGGATCTAGCCACATAGAAAAAAAAGGAGAAAAAAAAGATAATTTGTCCAAATCAGTATACCCTCAAATCATACTTAATTTAAATAAACAGACAAAAGGGTCCAAGGAGTTCAGCTCTGCCTATGCACAAGTGAAAGTAATGCAAGCTGGTTTATTAATAGACAGATAAAACCATCCAGATAAGGCCTAATGAGTCAGTATGACTCAGCAGCTGAGGGAGATCTCCACAGCTTTCACACATGATGATGAGTGCCTGTGACAACAAGGTCTATAGCTGAAGCCCCAGGCAGCAGCACACAGCTCTCTCGAGCTGGTGGTGGGAAGTGTTAAACAGCTGTAATGGAAACAGGGGCACTTGGCACTTCACTTGGGTTACTGGCAGGTTAGGTGATCATCTCCACATACCCACCCAGGAGCACGCAGGCATGATGGCCGGTGGAGCAACCCTGATAGCCTGGTCCAAGCAAGGGAGCCCCAGGGAAGCTGGGGTTGCCCTAGGGAGCCATCAGCCCTATGGGCTGGGGGCTGACACTCAACATGGGGGGGCAATGGGAGAGGCTCCCTGCAGCACCCTACAGACTGAAGGGTTACTGCCAGGGTGCATGGGACACATTATGGGGTGCTGGGGAAGAGCGCATTGGAACTGCCCATGACTTAATGATAGGTTGCTTAAGGGAAGGACCAAAGGTTGGGAAAGGTGGTTTGGGGGGAACAAACAAGGGAAAACAGAGGGACAGGGGGATAAAAGAGGCCGGTCCTGTGTCAACAGGTCAGTACACTTGTCTGGCCATGCCCTGTGCCAGCTCAGCGCAGGCTGGCGTCTCATGAGCACCAAGCTGGACTAGCTGGTGAGCAGGATAGGAGGCTGGGGGGCCTATATATATATTTATATACACACATGCACATATTGTGCCTACTGAGAATACATGCTCAACCTAACTACCAGGTGCACTTGGGGACATGAAACTGTGGCAGCCTCACCTCTAGCAGGCTACCAGGGTTGGCAGCTCCTAGAAGATACCATCTTTGCACAGTATTTGCATAAATAATTGTGAAAACCTCATCTGATATCCAAATAGGAAGAACCAATATACCAACCAAAATATGGGGTTAAGGATATCCCAACTATAATCCTCACAGCTCTCAAATGTCCAAAGATCAGTTATCATGTGTCCTGGTTTCAGCTCGGATAGAGTTGTCTTCCTAGTAGCTGGTACAGTGCTATGTTTTGAGTTCAGTATGCAAAGAATGTTGATAACACTGATGTTTTCAGTTGTTGCTCAGTAGTGTTTAGTCTCAAGTCAAGGATTTTTCAGCTTCTCATGCCCAGCCAGCGAGAAAGCTGGAGGGGCACAAGAAGTTGGCACAGGACACAGACAGGGCACCTGACCCAAAGTGGTCTAGTATATAAACTGGGGGGAGTGGGGGAGGGGGGGATCACAGCTTGGGGACTAACTGGGCGCAATCATTGGGTGGTGAGCAATTGCACTGTGCATCACTTGTATATTCCAATCCTTTTATTATTACTATTGTCATTTTATTAGTGTTATTATCAGTTT
Organism: Astur gentilis; assembly: GCF_929443795.1. Taxonomy (NCBI): domain Eukaryota; kingdom Metazoa; phylum Chordata; class Aves; order Accipitriformes; family Accipitridae; genus Astur; species Astur gentilis. The sequence goes on along the minus strand of NC_064918.1, from coordinate 17,029,742 downwards.
CTTCTTTTCTGTTCTATTAAACCGTTCTTATCTCAACCCACGAGTTTTACTTTTTTTCCGGATTTTCTCCCCCATCCCACAGGGTAGGGGGGGAGTGAGTGAGCGGCTGCGTGGTGCTTAGTTGCTGGCTGGGGTTAAACCACGACAGTCCTTTTTGGTGCCCAACGTGGGGCACGAAGGGTTGAGATAATGACAAACCTGACCAGAGCTTGTTAAAACAAATTTGTTATAAGCATTCATTATATTGGTCTAATAGTCGCTGGTCACTATGTTGATTTATGTGTTCTTAGAGTTGTTGCCCTGCTTTTTAAAGTTCTGTTATGTATCACCTCACTTGCTGTATGTAGTCCCTGTGCCGCTGCTTATCATCCGTGGGAGGTGGATTAAGGTTTTCACTTTGATGTATTGTGTTGTTGTATGTATCGTTGTATTGTTTGATGTATACTCGTTTATGGTATGATAAAGTCATCGGCTGTGGGATTAATCTGGTATTTGCACTCAGCATTGTCACCTCTATACTTTGGGAGCCATCTGTGGGAAACTATTAATAATTACACCATTTACCTTTCCTCCATGGAAAACCAGTCTATGGGTGGGGTACCTTTCTTCCCCTCTCCTTTCTCCTTCAGTCCAGTTACAATGGTGTTTGAGAATTTTGAAAAATTTGAATACCCTTGGGATGTTGAGACCAGCACGGTCCTAGCCCTACTGCTAGGAACTAGCATACTTCTGAATGTGGTTCAGGTCTTGTTTAAGGGTAAACAACTATTTAAGAAGATCACCCAGAGATCTGCCCTGAGGCTGGATAATTATGAGTGGCAGGGTGTGGGGGGTGGTATGGGCAAGTACCTAGAAAATTGGGCACCTCCAATGTATTGGAAATTTACCCCTGAACAAGAGCAGAATCCAGAAGAACTAGTAAAATATTTGGAAAAGGTGTGGGAGCAGCTCTAAACACCTGGCATTTGTTTTCAAGAGTGACCATTAGAATTTGTTGTGGTGCATGTTCGCCAAGTCTTTGAAGAACTAGTTTTACAAGGACAGGTTGGAGGATGGCCTTGTGTAGGCCTGGGAAGATGTGGCTGAAGACAGTCACGAGTATGTCTATGGAATGTTTTTATCTTTAACTGTTCTGAGGACTGGCAAACATCCCAGCTGGGCCAGATATGCCCTCCTGTGTTAGTAGTATTGGCTGTATGTCGTTACTTCTTTCTAGATCTTTGTTGAAACATATATAAGGTTGATCCTTTTGTGAAATAAATGGAATCTTGTACAGGTAGCTTGAGCACTTAATTCAGTCACCGCAGTGATGGAACCAGAACTAGCTTCAGCATGCAACAATCCAGCACCACACACCATCTTTCCTGCCCTGAAAGACAGATGGAGCCCAAAGTCATGGACTAAATTAACTGAATGGACATTTTATAGGGACAGCCCATAGATTAAGGGAATAATATCTGTGCGTACATATATCAAGAGACAGGAAAGGTGGTGGTGGTGATTAATTAGGATGTATTGGAAAGTGTGGGACCTGAGCATGACGTAAATGGTATAGAATAAGGGGTGGATATTGTCCTGGTTTCAGCTGAGATAGATTTAATTTTCTTCCTAGTAGTTGGTACAGTGCTATGTTTTGGATTTAGTGTGAGAATAATGTTGAGAACACACTGATGTTTTAGTTGATGCTAAGTAGTGCTTATCCTAAGTCAAGGACTTTTCAGTTTCCCATGCTCTGCCAAGAAGGAGGTGCACAAGAAGCTGGGAGGGAGCATAGCTAGGACAGCTGACCCAAACTAGCCAAAGGGATATTCCATACCATAGAATGTCATGCTCCCTATATAAACTGGGGTGAGCTGGCCGGGAGGAGCAGATCGCTGCTCCGGGACTGGCTGGGCATTGGTCAGTGGGTGGTGAGCAGTTACATTGTGCATCACTTGTCTTTCTTGGGTTTTATTTCTCTCTCTTTTTTTGTTATCTTCCTTTTCATTACAATCATTATTGTAATATTTTATTTTATTATTAAACTGTTATCTCAACCCACAAGTTTTACTGTTTTTTCGATTCTCCTCCCCATCCCACCAGGGTGGGGGAGGAGCGAGCAAGTGGCTGCGTGGTGCTTAGTTGCTGGCTGGGGTTAAACCGCGACAGTCCTTTTCAATTTTTGCCAACACAGTTGAATACTATATACTACAAAACAGGAACTCTTTGGTGCTTAAAACATACTAACCTTTCTGCCAAATCTCTATTATAAAGTCACTGTGTAAACAGCTCTGCATATGGAAAAAGTAGCCTTTCAAAAAATCTTCTATGCTCATCAGATTAATTTTGGCAACATACTATGAGGTCCTACCCATACAGTAATCCATTTGAAACTGATAGTTTCCTTCTCCAAAACTATGCTCAGCACACAGAGGTAGCACCTTCCCTAACAAGTATGTCAGCCTTTCTTTCTACCCTCACACACATAAGACCTCTGATTCTGTGTGGGGTTTGCTGTGCAGGATGGCAGCAACTGCAGCTAGAGAGGAATGTTGTGTAATGCTAGGTGCATTTGTCCCCTCTCAAGTTTCAAGTCTCCACTGAGGCACAAAAAACCCAAAGAAAGCCAAGACATCAGAAAGCAATGTGCAAGGACTTAGAACAAAAAAGTATCTGCATCGAGCATCTAATGCCTGTATTTCTGCAGATTAAAAAAAAAATGCACGTACAACAAAGCATGACAAAAATTTTAAAGCAGTGTTCAAACACCTTAATTAAAAATGATCAATACAGAGAAAAGGAGATAGCACAAGCAAACCTTGAAAATGCTGTCTGTAGTGCTATGGGTGAATCTATATATATAAAACACATGAATTCTGTTTCGCCTTTATGAACTGCCTCTATTTTTATGTCTAACAGCTGCTTTTCACTCTCACAGTGTATTGAATTGTGTTCCTTCCACTAAAAAAAAAAAAAAAAGAGCAAAAAGAACTACCAACTTGTCAGGATAAAACCCCACCACAGTAATTAAGAGCTAGTAAGTAATGAGTAAGGTTACTTCAACACAAAATGGCTTTTCTGTTTTCTCTAAAAAAGGTGTTATGTTTGGAAATAAATAATTTCCACAACAACTAAAAGAGTCCAGTCTCCAATGCTGCCTTTTGCAATTTCTGAGGCACTGAGGGGAAGGACATACAGACAGAAGTGCCAAGCCAAACACAGGCTGAGAGGTAAGGCTTTCCCAGCAGGCAGGCAAGCCTCAAATTTGGGGGTCAGCCTGGGCTCTGGGAAGGTGGTTTACACAGACAAGAGCCAGCACAGAAGAACCTGACCTGGGGCCACAGGATTTTTCGTAGCAGCAAAGAAATAAGCCAGTCAACCTCTGTTTATAATACAGGCTAAATTAAGCAAAACTGAGACAAGAAACCTGCGTTGAACCTATCCATTTACTTGTTTCCTTTACCTCTAACTTGACAGCTACTTGTTAAAGCTTAAATCCATCCTGGAGGTGAAGCTCTGGAAACAAACAGTTAATAAGCAGTGCAGAGCCTGAGGCATCATCATCAGCATTGGGACATGTAAGCTACATGGTCCCAAGCCCCTCTACAAAACCCAAAGAAACATGGAAGCTGTAATTTACATAACCCAAACTCCCACTGACCATACAGGAGGTGGCTGTGGTAACAGCAGCCCTGCAGCTTTGCTTGTTGTGTCCTTGCATCCCACTCCCTGTCCTGGTTTATACCCTTTTCTCACCCCCACCACTTCACTTTTGGAGGAGGACCCACACCAGTGAAAAGATGAAACAAGTAAGTCTGACCTGTTTTTAAAAAGCCTCTACTGATATAAAGTGTATCCCCTGAAAAACTGCTTTGGTTCTCTGAAAGATCAGGATCTAGCTAGGGAGACCTATTAGATGCTGCTCAGACAATGGTGCTTTTTCAAAAATACAATGGATGACCAGGTAGACCTGTATATGACAGCCAAGAACAAAACACTCACCTGGGAAAATCTGACTTCCCTAGGGGAGGTCACCTGAATTGACACCCTGAGCATCTTTAGGATATGTGATAACCCTTTCCTGTCAGACAAAGCATTTCTAACACACCTAAATTAACATTCACAATGCAAAATGCTTTCTATGCAGAAGGCACAGCAGTAGAAAAAACTTATCACAAAGGGTGGTGTTGGGAAGTGGCTTGCTGAAAAAGGACATGGGTCTATGGAAAAGTTGTGCGAGCAGAGTTCTGTGTGAAAGAATGTCAGTTTGAGCAGCAAGGTTAGGCCTTGGCCGAAAATAGCTGGCTTTACTGATAGCAGGAGAAAAACAGCAGCTGGTCTTGCCATTATCGGGAGAAAAATAAAAACAGTGTGACCTTGGCATAACTTCACAAGTAACTTTTGAAGAAGTTCTCATGAGAAAGTTACTGAACACGCATAGCTGCCAACCACAAGTGGGTGTGTTTTAGTAATGAATAAACATTAGCAATGTACCAATCATATTAGGACTAGTAGGCATAATTATCGCAAACTGTATAAATATGAGCTATCCGTGCAAATAAAGTTGAATCACTTCTATCACTCATATTGGGTCGACTTATGTGCATTCCTCCGCCGCTCCAACAAATGGCGCCCGAACAGGGACCGAAGAAAGGGGAATTGGAGCGACGGACACTGAGAAGCACCGGTAGCAGCGACCGGGGGGCAAAAGATTAACCGAACGCTGATCGTCTTGGTTGGTGTGTTAACTCTCATGCCTGGACCGTCCAAAAGGGGTTCGCCGTCAGTGAGGGCTACTGGAAAAAGGCTGCAAAGACTTTTTAACCGAGGTGCCTTAATCAAGGTAGCACCCAGAAGTATCGAGAAGCCGGCCGGCAATGGATCAAGAGGTAGCCCTAAAATTATTACAGTGCTTTTTAGAAAAGCGGGGGGTAAATTGCGTTAAGCAAGTTTCGGGATTAGTTGCTTTAGGTCGTGTTAAGGGATGCTTTAAGAATCCGGATTTATTATTTAAGGAGAGTGAATGGCGTAGATTAGGAGACGTATTATGAGATATGGTAATTGCTGATAATAAATCAGCTAAAAAACTAATGAAGCAAGGACAGAAACCTTTCAATTAGTGTGGGTACAGCTTCTGAGCTTAGTACCTGGAATGCTATCGGAACCTCCTTATGGGATGAAATTAGTGATGGGTGTAAAGAAGTTAAAGGTCTTGCAACTTTATGGAAATTAAGACAACTCCGTAAGAAATGAAAGCAGATCGTAAAGCGTCTGCGTCTGCGTCTGCTGCTCTCTCTCTCCAACTGCAAGCGAAAGGGAAAAGCGGGGAGAAAAACATAATGCAGTGAGAGAGACCTTTTGGAGCTTGTTCGCCTACTCTCGTGCCCTTGACTTCTGCTCCACTCCCTGGGACTGCCGATATTAATCAGCCATCTGACAGTTCCCAAGCCTCCCTAACCATACGATTAAAGGAAACCCTACAGAATCAGGGAGTGAGTAAAAATCCGCCTACGAGAAAACAGCCCCCAGATACCACCGTTCAACATGAACAAATTATACCTAGCATATACCCTGATTCAAATAATGCAAACAAGGACTTGGCTACTCTAATAATAGAGCAAAAAGAGACAATGTTAGAATTGTTAAAGGAAATGCGGAAAAGAGACGGGGAAACCAACCGCACCAGCGATAGATGCGGAGCCGCTTGTAATAGCCGCTTGTAATAGCCGCTGCAGAAAAAAGGCAGACATTGGAGGGGTGTAATAAAAGATGCCATTATAGAAGGGACTATGCTCCAAGCATTCCCAGTTATTGCATCAAATGGACAGAAAAAATGGGAGGTGTTTGACTGGAAGGTCATTGAGAGATTAAGGAATGCTGTGAGTCAATACGGAACCAAATCTGCGTTAACTCACCAAATACTGCAATTCATTTTTTCTGCTGATACGCTGATACCTCGAGATATTAAACAGCTAGCACAGTTGGTTTTGACACCCGCCCAAAAGTTAGTGGTTTTCCAGCAGTGGGAGACATTCTGTGATAGAGAACAAGCAACATCACAACAACAAACAGATCCCTTATGGGGAGTAACCACGCAGATGCCGATGGGTACTGGACCCTTCGCATCAGGGAACGCTCAGTTACAATGTATCACTGAGGTTCATCATCTATCACAGATCTTGGCGTATCAAGCTTTTCTTACCATACCAGACAATATGTACAGCCATGCTTTTACCCAGGTGAAACAGGAGAATACAATTTATGACCACCCTGACATGAACAACGGCATGAAAGAAAATATGTTCAAAATATTCGCTTTTGAAAATGCTACTGAAAAGACACGCAAAGCATTGTGTAATTTGCCGAAAAATGCAGACATCGTTGATATGATAGAATACATGGATCGATCAGTGGACTCACAGAAAGTAGCCTATGCTGCCACAGCTCTCCAAGGAGCTACAAAGAAGCACAAGGCCAGTAAGACACCCTTGGTCAAGTGTTCTAACTGTGGAAATGTGGACACATTAGGAGCAAACGTACAGGTACTGCTAACAGTAAGTGCTGCAACAAGTGTAAGAAAGATAACCATACCACCAAGAATACAGGAAGAAGGGAAACTTTACACCGACCGCGAAGGCCCCTCCCGCGGCGACACGAATGCAAGGGGCTTGAGCTGCCAGCCCTCAGGCAGCCTCGCAACCACCAGATCCGCCACCGCAGGAAGCTCCAGAGTGGATGTGGAAACCGCAGTCAACATAAAGGGACCATTGGGGTTTGGACTTAGTGCATTTTTAATGGGGCAATCTTCAACAGCTCTAGAAGGAATTCTGGTGCTCCCAGGGCTTATTGATGCAGATTATTGTGGGACTGTGAAAATTATGATTCATGTTGTAATCCCTCCTGTTTCTATTCCTAAAGGTACCAGAATAGCACAATTAGTTCCATTCAGGTCGTGTGTTCCGAACCCAGGTGAAGTACAACGTGGAGATGGTGGATTCGGCTCCACAGGGAAACCGCAGGTATACTTTGCCATGGACACAACAAGAGGTAAACCAGAACAGGTAGTGCAATTGGAAGGGCCCGATAGAGTTGTCGTCAAGAAACCGATGACAATCAATACAGGTGCTGATGTTATGATTATTTCACAATGCATTTGGCCTCCATCATGGCCATCGATCAATCCAAATTTTGGTATTGCTGGGATAGGGGGCACACAAGCCACCTTAGTAAGTCAGCTACTGATTACATTTGTGTTCCCCGATGGTGAACGCATTACAACGTGTCTGTATGTCATGACTACCCCAACTGAATTGTTTGGCCTCGTAGGCCGTGATTTATTGAGCCAAATGAAGGCAATGTTAGTGACGCATCCTTTTTAGGAGCGGTCACTGAGGGGTAGCCAATTCTGAAAATTAACTGGAAAACAGATGAGCCTGTTTGGATTGATCAGTAGCCGCTAAATTCTGAAAGGCTGCTAAAAATACAAGGGTTAGTTGAGGACCAATTGAGAGCGGGACATGTTGTTCCTTCTACTAGTCCATGGAATACATCAATACTTACCATTCCCAAGAAAAGTGGGAAATGGAGACTGTTACATGATCTCAGAGCTGTGAATGCAGTATGGGAGCCCTGCAACCAGGTTTGCCGTCTCCAGTTATGCTTCCAGAAGAATGGGATTTGTTAATTATAGATCTAAAAGATTGCACCCAGATGGCGCTGAATGGTTCGCCTTTTCGGTACCATCGATTAACAAGGCAGAACCCTATAAGAGATACCATTGGGTCGTGTTACTGCAATGAATGCGCAATTCCCCCACGATGTGTCAAGTGTATGTGGCCTGGGCATTAGAGCCTGTAAGAAAGCAGTTTCCTCAGTAACTTGCCCCAGGATGAAATTTTAACTCAATTGCAGGACATCTTAAGCTATCGCGGAGTAATAATCAGTCCTGAAAAGGTGCAAAAGGCAGCACCTTGGAAGTATTTGGGGAGGCACATAGATGCTAGCAATGTTAAACCTCAGAAGGTTCAAATAACATGAGAAATACCAACGGTACATGATGTCCAGAAGCTTGTGGGAGATATCCAGTGGGTGCGGAATCTTTGCGGTATCACTAATGGCGATATGACCCCTCTGGTAGAACTCTTGGGTATGAGAACACTGTGCAGATGAGAAACGGGAAATGACAGAGCTGACCAATTGGTTGCAGCGCCACGGGAGCCTCCTCCAGGGAATCGTTTTCAACAAAGCACGGCAATCATATGCGTTCTTGCACCAACCCGCTAGGATGTTAGCAAAGCAATTTGACTTACCACTTACTGACGCCCAAGGTATCGTTAAAGCATGCCCCAATTGTCAAAAGGAGGGGCTGGGCTTGGGCTGTGGGGTTAACCGACAAGGTCTTTTGCCATTGCAGTTGTGGCAAATGGATGTCACCCATGTCACGTGGTTTGGTGCAAAGCGTTCTGTGCATGTGTGTATTGATACCTATCCTGCTGCCATGTGGGCCACGGCACGAACTGGAGAAAAGGCCTTACATATTGAATGACATCTTCACGCTTCTTTTGCAGTACTGGGTGTGCCTAAAGAAATTAAGACGGACAACGGCCCGGCTTATGGTTCTACACGATTTGCTCGATTTTGTAATTTGTGGGGAATTCACCTTGGTACCGGTATTCCACATCTTCCCACAGGACAGGCTATTGTTGAATGGGCCAACCAAACCCTAAAAGAACATGCTGCAAAAACAAAAGGGGGGAACCCAGGGCTTACTCCCAGAGGAACGATTGGCCAAAGCCTTATTTGTGCTAAATTATCTTAGATTGACAGGTGATCACAAAGACCCACCAATGGTAGTGCATCATGTTCTTTTACAGGCAGAAAAGACGCAACAAAGTACGGGAATCATGGTAATGTATAAGGACCCAGAATCCAGGAAAAGGTGCGGATCAGCAGAAGTAAAACTTACTGGGAGATCCCGGCTAAGTGGGTCAAGCCATGGCTTCACACTGATGCTGGACCGGGAATTGTCCCAATGGCAACTGGCACGGCACCGGCGGGTGCTGGAGCCACTAATCTGACAGATTCTAACTAATAGAGTATTACTAGCGGACACCGAGTCCTTCAGAGAGGTTTTTAGAACAGCGTGCCTTATTGTATATAGAACTTGCTTTAGGTAAAAAGTGTGTTAAGCATAATTTGATTAAACATAGCGTGATTACGGGAAGACAGTGTGGGGTAAATGTAAAAGTTAGTTAAAGCCAAAATTAGGGGTAAGGTCTATTTCCATTAATAACCTGGGAACGAGGTTGATTGTGTTTCCACAGATACAGGCCCATGACGGACTCCTGTTCGATTTGCACGACCATCATCATATGGAGCATCATAGATGATGTGGCAATATGAATACCACCTCAGCCAAAAACTAATGTATAGGTCACCTTGGCTAACATAACAGGTCAAGATTCTCTGTGCATCGCAACTGTATCGTAAAGCCCATGAACCAATAGACAAGATGGCTATGACTCGTGCAGCGCGCCTGGCCAGCGAGCGTATGCGTCATAGATTGCAACCGAGGCGGACTTTTGGCACCCGCTGGCCACGTGTGCTAAAACCCGTTCCTCTGCAAATGTATAAATACCGGGATTTTCTGAAGAGCATCGGGCTGGTGTACGGTGAGGCCATCGTTGCCTCTGTGGGGATGCCCACGGAAAGCTGGCACCTACCGATTGCTGGGCTGAGTTCGTGGAGCAAGATGGCACAAGAATGTATGGATGGTTCATTTTCCTCATAGTCCTCATGGTCTGGGCCATTAGGGGTAACAGGTTGGGTCAAAGAATTATGGGCATTATTGTAGTTACTGTGATTGTAGCTATTGTAATAGTTTTACCTTGTTCAGCTTATTAAGGAAAATGGCATCCCAAGTTATTAAGCAAGCCTGGATTGCTCAAAAACCAAAATAGGGAGAAAGATTTAAACGGAGACCTACAGTGGATTCGACCTTGTTGTGGTATTACAAATACAGACTTACAGCCGCTGCTGGATTTATTGCGGGGCAGCGATAGCTTAACTTCTACAAGACAACTAAGTGCACCGGGATGGCAAGCCTTGGCAGCAATTGGACAAAAAAAAAAATCACATCATCCATGTCTGGCAGATACATTCCTGATTTACCCATAAATTTGAAACCTTATGCTGAGATTGATATGGAACACACTGACTGTAGTAAGCAGCATGACAGTGACACCGGTGATTGATCCACATCGGTTAACGCCATGGGACAGTAAGAATGTTTGGGTGTCACTAGCTAAAGCTATTAATCAAACCTCTTTTTGTGTGCTTATGTATTTTATTAGGTATAATGTTGTTTTTACTGTGTTTAATTAATTGTGTTCATAGATCTTTGCAAAGGGCAATACAGCAGGTATTAAAATTTTACCTCAATCTATACACAAACAGATAAATTGGCTGAAGAAACATACACAAAGATCCAGCAAGAAACTAGTTGGTTTGATGGAGTGTTACAGTCAATATTCGGTGGGATAACACCATGGCTAATGTCATTGATTAAAGAAGCCTTACGGTGGTTGGGTATATTGATATTAATCTGTGTAATAGTTAGAATTGCTTATGGGTGCATGATAAAAGGAGTCTCAAAGCTGACACACCAAGCTCTACTCGCACAAAAAGAAAAAGGGGGAATTGTTGGGAAGTGGCTTGCTGAAAAAGGACATGGGTCTATAGAAAAGTTGTGCGAGCAGAGTTCTGTGTGAAAGAATGTCAGTTTGAGCAGCAAGATTAGGCCTTGGCCGAAAATAGCTGGCTTTACTGATAGCAGGAGAAAAACAACAGCTGGTCTCGCTGTTATCAGGAGAAAGACAGGGACGGTGTGACCTTGGCATAACTTCACAAGTAACCTTTGAAGAAGTTCTCATGAGAAAGTTACTGAACACGCATAACTGCCAACCACAAGTGGGTGTGTTTTAGTAATGAATAAACATTAGCAATGTACCAATCATATTAGGACTAGTAGGCATAATTATCGCAAGCAGTATAAATATGAGCTATCCGTGCAAATAAAGTTGAATCACTTCTATCACTCATATTGGGTCAGCTTATGTGCATTCCTCCGCCGCTCCAACAGGGTGGACTTTTCAATAATGAGAGCTGCTTTGTACAGAAGACCCTCAGGTGCCTTAGAAAAAGAAGCCAAATAACTACAGATATTATATTATATATCTACAGGTATTGTGAAATATATATCTACAGGTAGACAGAGGCCATTTTCACAGCAGAATTGGAGCACTTATGCTGAAATGGGACCAAGGTTAGGAGAGTCTGAGCATTGGTAGAGAGAATATTTGGTGTTGTGGTTTAAGCCCAGCCGATAACAAAGCACCACGAAACCGCTCGCTCACTCCTCCCCCCCTGGACCCAGTGGGATGAGGAGAAAATATAAAGGCAGGCTCGTGGGTCAACACAAGGACAGGGAGGGATCACTCCCCACTTATGGTCACGGGCAAAAGACAGGCTCAACTTGGGAAAAAAACAAAATCAATTTAATTTACTACAAATCAAATCAAAACAAGGACACTGAGAAGTAAACCCAAACCTTAGAACACCTTCCTCTTATCCCTCCTTCCTTCCAGGGCTCAACCCCACTCCGGGTTCTCTCTCCCTCCTCCCCCCGGCGGCACAGGGGAACAGGGGGTGGGGGTTGGGGTCAGCTCGCCACATGTTGTCTCTGCCGCTCCTTCCTCCTCAGAGGCAGGACTCCTCACTCGGCCCCTGCTCCAGCGTGGGGTCCCTCCCACGGGAGACAGCCCTTCACGAACTTCTCCAAAGTGAGTCCTTTCCACGGGCTGCAGTTCTTCCCGAACTTCTCTGGCGTGGGTCCTTCCCACGGGCCGATCTTCAGTCACAGAATGCTCTAGCGTGGGCTTTCCCATGGAGTCACGGCCATCTCTGGGGGCATCCACCTGCTCTGGTGTGAGGGGTCCTCCCCGGGCTGCAGGTGGGCATCTGCTCTACCATTCACCTCCATGGGCTGGGGGGGGACAGCCTGGTGTCTCACCACGGGCTGCAGGGGCATCCCCTCCTCCGGCACACCTCCTCCCCCTCCTTCTTCACTGACCTCAGTATCTGCAGAGGGGTTCCTCTCACATTCCAATCCCCCTACTCACTACCTGTTCCCCTTCTGAAATCTGTTCTCCCAGAGGCGCCACCACAGTCGCTGATGGGCTCGGCCTGGGCCAGACGCAGGTCCGACTTGGAGCCGGGGGAGCTTCTGGCAGCTTCTCACAGGAGCCACCCCTGCAGCTCCTCCCCTGCTACAAAAAAACCCTGCCACACAAACCCAAAACATTTGGTTATACGTATGGGCTTCCTATACAAAACAGCAAAGAGTAGACTAGGAGCATGACCAGTACATCCGACCATTCAGATACAGCAGTTCTTCATGGCAGAAACACAGAGCTCCTGCTCTGCCTGCAAATGTGATTACCTACAGTCCTCAGTGGTCGTGCAGTTTCAGCAGCAAATCTTAATGAAATGCTTTGGAAAGGAGGCTGTTAAGAAACAGCATTGGCAGCATCCATTTACATAAATCTTATTCCTCTCTCAAAAAGAGGAATGTCTTCAAAGAATGGGAGCCAGGGGGCTGACGTTCCTACCACTGCCTCCAGAGAGTACACAGATGACTGGCTCTAACCCTGAGCTGCTCTAAGGGTGCACACCAGACACTCTTCTTTAAGAAATATATACAGTAAGGAACAGATAATGGGACCATATATTTTAATTTTGAAGTGTCTTAGCACTGATGGATTAAATACATGACAGCACTAAAATGTCATTCATCTTTCTTTCAGATCCACTGAATATCCCTGAGTTCCCATTGCTACCAGAAGTCTAAAATACATATAAACACATATTAGAAGTGTATTGGGTCTGGCTGAGTTGGAGTTAATTCTCCCCATAGCAGCCCTCATAGCGCTGTGCTCTGCATCAGTAGCTAGAAAGGTGTTGATAACACCCCAGTGTTTTGGCTACTGCTGAGCAGTGCTGGCACAGCATCAAGGCTGTCTCGCCAACATTTTTGCCCCCCCTCAATGGCAGGCTGGGGCTGGGCAAGATCTTGGGAGGGGACATAACCAGGACAGCTGACCTAAACTAACCAAACAGATATTCCATACCATATGATGTCAGCTCAGATATAAAAGCTAAGTAAAGGGAGACGGAAGGGGGGCATTTTTGTCTTCCGGAGCAACCACTACACGTACTGAAGCCCTGCTTCCCAGGAAGTGGCCAGACATCGCCTGCTGAGGGGAAGTAGAGAATAACATCATTTGTTTTTCTTTGCTTTCGTGCGCGACCTTTGTTTTCACTTTATTAAACTGTCCTTATCTTGACCCATGAGCCCTTTGTTATATTTCCCCCCCCTGTCCAGCTGAGGAGGGGGAGTGATAGAGCGGCTTTGGTGGGCACCTGGCATCCAACCAGGGTCAACCCACCACAGTCCTTTTTGGCGTCCAACGTGGGGCTCGACAACGGCAGTTTTGCATTAAGCGTGCTACAGCTAGTTATTAAGTGGCAAGCTCCTGTGCAGGTCACAGAGCTTGTTAGCTGCTTGCTTATCTCTAGCTTGCTGAGTTTGGGAACATGTTAATGCAAATAATGGCTGTGTGCTTTGCCCTGGCACTGATGGCTTTGCTGCGCTGTGGGAGCTATCTTGTGGGGAGAATGAAGGAACTCAGGAACATGCTAATACAAATAATGTCTATGTGCTTTGCCCTGGCACTGATGGCTTTGCTGCGCTGTGGGAGCTATCTTGTGGGGAGAATGAAGGAACTCAGGAACATGCTAATACAAATAATGTCTATGTGCTTTGTCCTGGCACTGATGGCCTTGCTGTGCTGTGGGAGCTATCTTGTGGAGGAGATGAGGGAACACATCTCCCTCTCCCTACCGGGCATTGAGGTGAATGGTTTTATTATGCAGGTTCCCGAGGTCTTTGTTCACCCTTATGTGAGCTGTTCAATACTAATAATTAATACTGGTGGTATATTATGGGGTTTGTGGAATCTGGTCTCATCCTGGTATAAGAGAAGACAAGTTTCAGGTGAGGCAATACTGAAATGTGCCCTCGAGCGACCGGTCCCTGGGTGGCAGGGTATATGGAAGGATTTGGGCAGATTCCTAGGACAGTTATCACCTCCCATAATCTGGGACTTTACACCCAAACAGGCAAGTAACCCTGGCAAACTGACACGTCACCTGATAGAAGGGTGCCTTGCCTATCCCAATGAAAACCAACAGCTTCTCGCACTGTACTGGGGCCTGGCCTATGCCTACCGAGCCACAGTTCAACACTCTCAGAGTGTTGAGGATTTCTTGGCTGGGCGAGGGCATGTGAGCAATCCAGCCTTTAGCTGGGAATGAAGCATAAGCATACAAAGTGCTGAAGCGGACAAGGGCGCTGTGTCCTTGTACGCTGGGAAAAGGAAGATAAGAAGAGCCTGACAAACAACTCCTGGATGCTGAAGAACGAGATAAGCAACTGCAAGATGCCTCGTGAAGAAGCTTGAGCAGCCAATAAAGGATAAGATAGCGCCGCGTGAAACGGGATATTGTACTAATCAGAGCATTGTATAAGGCGCGTGCATAAGCGCATAGGGTATATAACTGTGCTGAAAGTTGTAGTAAATGGGCTTCACTTGATCACATTGGTCTGTGTGTGATGTCCCCTGTGGATCCTCCGCCGCATTTGGCGCCTGAAAGGGGACCCTCAGATCGACTCTTTACCATCTATACAAGAATCTCTCATGCAGCTGAACCAGTGAGGGAGCGGAGAAGCCGGCCAAAATGATCCCTGCTGCCCTGGCAGGATGGCTTGAGTCTCAGCTAAGCCAGGAAGAGGAGGAGGTGCGTGCAAGTGAATAGAAGGTTGAATCTCGCCCTGATCAGGTGAGCGGTTGGAGAAGGAGATGGGGTTGTTTACAATTTAAATGTCATTAGTAAGGGGAGAAAGGGGCTTGCTGAGCTGTGAAATAATTAGCAACTTATTTCCTTCTTCCTGTAGGGGGAAAAATTCCCATAAATTCCAGTGTCAGTGCAGATTGACACACATCCTCTTAGTTTATGTGTTAGATATTTCTTGAATTATCAGTATGAAAGTACAGTACTGTACTGGTTTTGGCTGGAATACAGTTAATTTTCTTCATAGCAACTTGTATGGTGCTGTGTTTTGGATTTGTGACCAGAACAGTGTTGATAACACAGGGATATTTTAGTTACTGCTGAGCAGTGTTTACACAGCATCAAGGCCTCTTCTGCTTCTCGGACTACCCTGACAGCGAGTAGGCTAGGGGTGCACAAGAAGTTGGGAGAGGACACAGTTGGGACAGCTGGACTCCCACTGGGGGGGAGTGAGTGAGCGGCTGTGTAGGGCTGAGCTGCCCACCGGGGTTAACCCACAACAGGTACAATGGTAGGAGACAGGTTATAACAGTATATGCTGTGAACTTTGATTTCTTGTAGCAATACGAATGTCTCCAAACATTTCTGTAAATCTTCAAATCTATCCAGATCCACTTTTCTTATCTCTCTTCTCCATTTTAACTCATGTAGGTCCCAGCAATACTGTACATCTCCACTTTAAAAGGAACTTTGAAAAGCATCAAGGATATTACCTTTTAAATGATGCCCAATCTTGTCTCAGGTCTTCACTTTTGGAATACCATGAGCTGCTTTTAAAATATGCATAATAGTACCAGCAACAGACCCATACCTCACTTCAGCTCCTGTCAGTAACTCTACCTACCACAGTCCCCACATACTTCTGCAGACTTCATTCTGAATCCTTACCTGACCATCCCCTGCTGTAACCTCTTTATACAGGTAAATTTATGTGAATCGGGATTGCAATCCATATTTAAAATCCCATTGACAATTAGACAGATTTTACAAACTTCTCCTTCATCTTTATGCATACAAGTATGCAAGTATTTAGTTTTCAGACTCCAGCCAAAAAGTAAAGTATTTTAATAAGAAACCTAGGCCATATACATCCAAAAGCTATTCTATATTTAACACAGTTTTAATTTGTTTGCCTGAAACAAAAATGCTTGTTCTGAGGATTTTTGCTCTATTTTATTTTTCTGTAGCCTGTTTTGTCCCTGTAAATACAGCAACAAAATGTATTTTTCCCTTTACTCCTATTCCTCGCCTATTTTAATCATTTTGATGTGGAATGGTACATTTCTTTAGAATATAACACATTTTAAAATCCTCTCCTTTTTTCTCAAGAGGGTTTCTTTTTTTTCCGGACACAATCCTTCCTCACATGCTCTTATCAGTGGCATTTTCTCTCTGACTCAAGCTCTTACACATGTCTTTCCATTTCCCCTTCCAATGTACGTGTGTATCTCCTTGTCACTCCCTCTGTCCTTTCTATCAGTATCCAGCCATCTTCTGCTCCCCATTCTCCCCCACTTACTCCACCACTGTCTCCTTGTCATACCCTTCTCTACACCCATTCTGATTCTGACTGGAGTAAGGCAGCTCCAGCACACCCAGCTGAGGACTGTTTTTGTGTATATAGGCTGAGCTATGGCCCAAGTTGGATTTTCAATCTGTGTATCTACTGGAAGGCATGAAGCTGGACATGGGACAGTGAGAAAGCATTATTCCTGCAATGTCCCAAAGCATTCCAGTGAAGCCAGTTACATCCTCTGATGTCACTAAACCTTTACATTTGAAGACTTCATAACAAAACGTGACAACAGCATCCATTTAGTTGCGAGACATACACCAAAGCTACATTAGGGCAAGATTTGCATAATCATATTGCTTTAAAATTGACCTAACAGCATTCCTAATTGTTGAAATCCACAGATGTCCATGCTGCTGCAACTATATGTCACCCTCCCCCCTATGCCATTAAATAACACCTTAAACATGATTTCAAATATCTGAATGCAAGCATACACATTCATACAGTACAGATCCTTGGGTTCATAAGCTCATGATTGGATTACACTGTTTCATCAATGCAATAGCCATCTGTGAAAGATAATTTAATCTAGACCTTCTCCTCCATTATCTCTAACCTTTTTAAAAAAAAACATCTGAGAAGGAGAACACGTGAGAGCAGAAACTGGTTATAAACCATGTTGCACCAAGGCAGCTTGAGGTTAAGTTGTAAGAATGAAATATATTTATTTGGGGATCAGAATACACAGACTTTACCAGTGAAAAAAATAATCTGTTATTTTTCTTTACTGATGAAATATATCCTAGATGTCAAGGGCTTGATGTATCCTTCACAGTTCAGTGGCTCCTGAATCTCACACAGACAGTATGCTGGAGCTGCAACTGTCATTTTACTCGAAACACCACAGTGAGGCAAGAATCTCACAACTGCTTTGTATTAAAAGATGGATTTAGAGCAAAATTCCATTGAAAAATACATGAAGCTATATCAACTGACATCAGGTGAGTTTCACTTCACAAAAGGAACTCATTGGCTGACAGAAGATTGAATGCTCATTAAAAAGTCTTTTGACATCTCCGTTCCTAACCAGCCATGTCTCCTAAGCACCTACATTTCTGCTCCAGAGCCTGCATCCAAGCAGTCTTACACAGTCACAGGCATACAAAAAGATTTAGGGATTGTGAGACCAAATTTCAGAAACCTCCACAGCTAAATGTCAAATGAGAAGGGGCCTGGACAATGCAGAGGTTTTAAGAAACTTTTAGGCGCTGGGTTCCTCCAGTGGCTCCAGCTCTGTTTTCAGGCCAGAGCA
This sequence comes from Astur gentilis, assembly GCF_929443795.1. Classification (NCBI taxonomy): domain Eukaryota; kingdom Metazoa; phylum Chordata; class Aves; order Accipitriformes; family Accipitridae; genus Astur; species Astur gentilis. The sequence goes on along the minus strand of NC_064918.1, from coordinate 17,011,965 downwards.
GCCTAATTGTGGGGCTGGAAGTACTGTGGAGTCTCACAGCTGAACATCCTGATATCTTTACCTTGGGGACTAGAGCAGGAACGCACTCTCAAAGCAGATCATACACTATGCAAGGAAAGGGAACCACTGCCACAAAATATTTAGCCGTATTTCAGAACAAAAGGGCTAGCATAGATACTTAACACTTCAAGACTCTGGACAGGAGGCAAATACTTAAATTCCCTGAGAGTGCATGTCCCAACACAAGCCTGGCAGCTTTTCTTACCAGGCACCTCAGGACATTCCCTCTTTATTTGCTGAGGCTTTGCAAAGCCTCTTCTTGGCAGCCTGCCAGTCCTCCCAGGAGCTGGGTCCCCACACTGGCAGCTCCAATGCACAGGAAACCAGATACAGGGCCAATACGTGTTGTGAGACAGGTGCTATAAGAAATGAATAAATTTCATTCCACAGATACTTCAAGAATGATTCAAAAGGCCAACAAGTATAAGTTTCTCTGATGCAGATGCCCCACTGCATTCTTACTAGTACACTGGCACTTGCTTGGTATGTTCATCCATCTTCACTTTCAACGGAAAATAAAGTTCTTAGATTTTATTCTTAAAGATGAATGCTTTTACCATGCTGTTTCTCAAGATACCTCTGCAGGATCATTTGCCATTTTATTAGTGTAACTGTGAAGTAGCTGGTTATGAAATAATGAAAGCTGAAAGTTCAGTGACCCCACTTCCTGTCATCAACATGAACATATGCTTGTATCAGGAACATAAACATGGCATGCTACATGTTGGAGAATCCTGATGGAAATCTCAGATTACATAAAATCCCTCACAAGTTTAATTAATGTATAGTCCCCTGACCATTTATTCTTCTCTCAAAACGCTATTGACCATGACATTGACCATCTCACATGGTCAATGTTAATGAAAATAATACCAACAAGCTCAGTTTTCAGCTTTAACTCCATTAGAGCTACAACCATGTATGAAAGATTTCATGTAATATTGTAATGATTCAGGCCCAGCCAGCAACTAAGCACCACGTGGCCGCTTGCCCACTCCTCCTCCCATGGTGGGATGGGGAGGAGAATCGGAAGAAAAAGGTAAAGACTCGTGGGTTGAGATAAGGACAGTCTAACAGGACAACACAAGGAGAGAAGAAATAATAATAAAAACAACAACAATAATAATAAAAGAATATATGAAGCAAGTGATGCACAAAGCAAATGCTCACTACCCGGAACCCGATGCTCAGCCTGTTCCTGAGCCTCGATCCCTCGTCCCCACCATCAGCTCCCCCAGTTATATACTGAGCATGACATCATATGGTATTGAATATCCCCTTGGCTAGTTCAGATCAGCTGTCCTGGCTGTGCCCCCTCCCAGCTTCTTGTGAAAATTAACACTATCCCAGCAGAACCCAGGACATTATCCACCCTTTATTCTATACCATCTACGTCATGCCCAGATCCTACACTTTCCAATTAATCACCACCACTTTCGCTGCCTTTGAGAGAGATTATATATACATACACACACAGAGATATCATTCCCTTGGTCTATGGGCCATCCCTCTAATGTGTCCATTGAGTTCATTTAATCCATGACTTTGGGGCTCCATCTGTTGTAACAGTCTTTCAGGGCAGGAAAGATGGTGTGTGGTGTTGAATTGTTGCATGCTGCATCCGGAGCTCACGGCTGGTGTATTTGGCACAGCCCACGCGCACGGTCTGCAGGTTGAAGATGTCGATCTTGAGGAAGTTGCTGGGTGCTAGTTGCTGAAGCCAGTTCAAGTTCCACCACCGCTGCACTTTGCTCGGTTTCATCAGCGTTCATTCTTCATTAATCTGGGTGATTCTTACTGTAATACTATTGATATGGCATATAGCAACTGTGGGAGTGATGACATACAGTGGCAAGTTTATTTAGCAATTAACATCATACAACTTAATTCATTGGCTATTCTCACGCAAAATCAAATCCCCTTGAGGCACACACCGGACTTCCCCATCCCTTTGCATCACCCACCAAGTGCACCCAGGTCCTTGAGCAAAAGCAATCCCATGAATGGGTTTGCCTTTTCCTGAGGCAGGAGTAACCCAGACTGGTTTCCCTAACATATTTTTTATGTGCACTACAGGGACTTTATCCCCTTCTACAGTATGTAAAAGTTCTGACTGGGCAGGGCCACCCTGACTGGCAGATCCTCTGGTCTTGACTAACCAGGTGGCTTTTGCTAAATGTGTATCCCTGTTGAGGATTTCTTGGCTGGGCGAGGACATGTGAGCAATCCAGCCTTTAGCTGGGAACGAAGCATAAGCATACAAAGTGCTGAAGCGGACAAGGACGCTGTGTCCTTGTACGCTGAGAAAAGGAAGATAAGAAGAGCCTGACAAACAACTCCTGGATGCTGAAGAACGAGATAAGCAACTGCAAGATGCCTCGTGAAGAAGCTTGAGCAGCCAATAAAGGATAAGATAGCGCCGCGTGAAACGGGATATTGTACCAATCAGAGCATTGTATAAGGCGCGTGCATAAGCGCATAGGGTATATAACTGTGCTGAAAGTTGTAGTAAATGGGCTTCACTTGATCACATTGGTCTGTGTGTGATGTCCCCTGTGGATCCTCCGCAACATTTGGCGCCTGAACAGGGACCCTCAGATCGGCTCTTTACCGTCTATAGGAGAATCTCTCGTGCAGCTGAACCAGCGAGGCAGCGGAGAAGCCAGCCGAAATGATCCCTGCTGCCCTGGCAGGATGGCTTGAGCCTCAGCTAAACTGGGAAGAACAACATGAGTCTCAGCTAAGCTGGGAAGACAAGGAGGCATGCGCAAGTGAATAGAAGGTTGAATCTCGCCCTGATCAGGTGAGCGGTCAGAGAAGGAGATGGGGTTGGACAAAGAGCAAGAAGCAGTCCTGAAACTCCTTCGTTATTTTCTCTCTGAGAGAGGACTGAAATGCGATAATTCTGTGATAAAGGGGTTGCTTTTATGGGCCTGGAAGAGAGAACTTATTCCGAGTATAAACGTCGCATTTGAAGTAGCGACCTGCGATAATATAGGCAAGGTGCTGTGGGACACTATTAGCGGCGGGGGGGATAAGGCAAAGGAAGCAAACAAATACGCAGCACTCTGGAAGGTAATTCGAGATGTGCTACAGGCACTGAGGGCGGACCGGCAGGCAGCCGCCGCTGCCCGCGCGGCCATGACCCCCTCTGCTGCCTCCACGGCTGCCGCGTCAGCCCACTCCGCTGCAGTTAGGGGGACATTCTCGACACAACTATCTCCACCCCCCCGAACATCCATTTCTGCTAATGCTGAGACGCCTGCACAGACACAGCCTTTGCCTATACCCAGCCAGGCCGCTGGCGCCGAAAATATTCCCCTGCCTGTTACTCCGCGAGAAGCGGGGGAATTAGGGGGGGCCGATTGTCGCCCGGCAGGTCCGGAGCCGACAGACTCGGAGGTGGTGAACCAGTTACAAAAACTGACAGTACGGTCAGAAGAACCAGAAGTGAGGGGGACATATGCATCCTCCCGAAAGGGTGAGCCGAGAAGGCAAGAGAACGAAGATTTTGGCCGTATGCCAGCCCCGCTTTCTCCCCCCGCCCGCCCGCCCGCTCTCCCCTCCGTCCGCCCGCCCGCCGCGGCGTGTGTCAGCCGGCCACGGAGCGGCCGCCGCCAGCGCCCCCGCCCCCGCCGGCCCCCGGGCAGCACCGTCCGCGCCCCCGCCCCCGCCCTTGAATCCATCCCGCCTCTCGAAGCCGAAGCCATCCGCGCCCGCGATAGACGCGGAGCCGCCTGTAATAGCCGCTGCAGACGAGAGGGAGAGGCATTGGAGGGGAGTAATAAAAAATGCCCTTGTGGACGGGACTATGCTCCAAGCATTTCCAGTTGTTGTACAAAATAATGGACAAGAAAGATGGGAGGCGTTTCACTGGAAAGTCCTTGAGAAATTAAAGACTGCTGTGAGTCAGTACGGAATCCGCTTATTGATAAAGCCAGTAAGAAACCCTCGGTCAAGTCTTTTAATTGTGGTAAACTTGGACACATCAAGAGCCAATGTAGAGTTTCTGCTAACAAAAAGACGGTGCAACAGTTGTAAGAAAGATAACCATACCACCCAAGAATGCAGGAAGAAGGGAAACTTTACACTGAGCGCGAAGGCCCCTCGCGCGACGACACAAATGCAAGGGGCTTGGGCTGCCAGCCCTCAGGCAGCCTCGCAACCACCAGATCCGCCACTGCAGGAAGCTCCGGAGTGGATGTGGAAACCTGTCGTGGTTTCAGCCCAGCCGGTAACAAAGGACCACGCAGCCGCTCGCTCACTCCTCCGCCCCCCTCCGGTGGGATGGGGAGGAGACGGAGGAGAGAAAAGAAAAAGAAACTGGAGCCTCGAGGGTTGAGATAAAGGCAGTTTACTGGGACAAACACAAAGAAATTACAACAACAACAACGGTACTATTGAAAAAGTATACAAAAAGAGTGATGCACAGTGCAACTGCTCACCACCCGGGACCCGACGCTCCGCCACTTCCCCCACCGAAAAAAAGAGACCACCCCCCGGCCCGCTCCCCATTTATATACTGAGCATGATGGCACATGGTATGGAATAGCTCCTTGGCTAGTCCAGGTCAGCTGCCCCGGCTATGCCCCCACCTCCCAGGTTCCTGTGGAAATTAACTCTATCCCAGCTGAACCCAGGACAAAACCGCAGTAGACATTACGTTGGTGGATGCAGGAGTCCACTTGGTGGATAGCAACATAAAGGGACCACTGGGGTTTGGGCTTAGTGCATTTTTAATGGGGCGATCTTCAACAGCTCTAAAAGGAATTCTGGTAGTCCCAGGGCTTATTGATGCAGATTATTGTGGGACTGTGAAAATTATGATTCATGTCTTAATCCCTCCTCTTTCTATTCCTAAAGGTACCAGAATAGCACAATTAGTTCCATTCAGGTCGTGTGTTCCGAACCCAGGTGAAGTACAACGTGGAGATGGTGGATTCGGCTCCACAGGGAAACCGCAGGTATACTTTGCCATGGACACAACAAGAGGTAAACCAGAACAGGTAGTGCAATTGGAAGGGCCCGATGGAGTTGTCGTCAAGAAACCGATGACAATCGATACAGGAGCTGATGTTACGATTATTTCACGATATATTCGGCCTCCATCATGGCCATTGATCAATCCAAATTTTGGTATTGCAGGGATAGGGGGCACACAGGCCACCTTAGTAAGTCAGCTACCGATTACCCATTTGTGTTCCCCGACGGTGAACACGTTACGATGCGTCCGTATATCATGACTACCCCAACTGAATTGTTTGGCCTCATAGGCCGTGATTTATTGAGCCAAATGAAGGCCATGTTAGTGACCCATCCTTTTTAGGAGCGGTCACTGAGGGGCAGCCAATCCTAAAAATTAGCTGGAAAACAGATGAGCCTGTTTGGATTGATCAGTGGCCCCTAAATTCTGAAAGGCTGCTAAAAATACAAGAGTTAGTTGAGGACCAATTGAGAGCGGGACATGTTGTTCCTTCTACTAGTCCATGGAATACACCAATATTTACCATTCCCAAGAAAAGTGGGAAATGGAGACTGTTACATGATCTCAGAGCTGTGAATGCGGTGATGCACAGTATGGGAGCCCTGCAGCCAGGTTTGCCGTCTCCAGTTATGCTTCCAGAAGAATGGGATTTGTTAATTATAGATCTAAAGGATTGGTTTTTTCGCCGTTCCCTTGCACCCACATGACGCTGAACGGTTTGCCTTTTCGGTACCATCGATTAACAAGGCAGAGCCCTATAAGAGATACCATTGGGTCGTGTTACCGCAATGAATGCGCAATTCCCCCACGATGTGTCAGGTGTATGTGGCCTGGGCATTAGAGCCTGTAAGAAAGCAGTTTCCTCAGACAATTATTTATCATTATATGGATGACATTTTGATAGCGGGAAGGAACTTGCCACAGGATGAAATTTTAAATCAATTACAGGCTACCTTAAGCCATTGCGGATTAATAATCGCTCCTGAAAAGGTGCAAAAGGCAGCACCTTGGAAGTATTTGGGGTGGCACATAGATGCTAGCAATGTTAAACCTCAGAAGGTTCAAATAACATGAGAAATTTCAACGGTACATGATGTCCAGAAGCTTGTGGGAGATATCCAGTGGGTGCGGGATCTTTGCGGTATCACTAATGACGATATGGCCCCTCTGGTAGAACTCTTGGGTACGAGCGCACGTGCAGATGAGAAACGGGAAATGACAGGAGAACAGAAAAGAGCCTTAGAATATATATCAAAGAAAATTGCATTTAGCTTTGCATCCAGATGCAATGAGGATTTACCGATAATATTGATGATTGTTAATACAGGGGACTCTCAGAGACAACACCCTTATGCGGTAATTTGTCAGTGGGACACAAAGCGCTCAGATCCCTTGAGAATTTTGGAATGGGTCTTCTTGGCCATGCGACCAGACAAATCTATTGTAACCCGATTGGAATTATTTGCACAACTGATCATTAGGGGAAGAACGAGGACTGTAGAGATTGCAGGGACGGAACCAGAAAGGTTACTAATACCTCTAGTAAAATGGTATTTGGAATGGGGAATTCAGCATTCTGTAGCATTACAAGTGTCATTAGCGGGGTTTGGAGGTACGATAAGTAATCAATATCCAAAGCATAAGTTGTGGTCACTATTGGAACAGCAAACCTTTGAGCAAAAACCATGGAGGTCGGAAACACCTGTACACGGGGTAACAGTGTTTACTGATGCTGGGAAAAAGACAGGTACGGCCGCCTGTACGTGGAAAGATGCTAACAATCAGTGCTGTGACCATGTTGAAAAGGGAGAGCCTGGGGATTCTTTACAGATGTTAGAATTAAAAGTGGTGATTTGGCACTGCAGCATTGGGCTAAGGAGGCGCTGAATATCGTATCCGATTCTCTTTATGTAGTTGGGGTGGTACAAAGGATGGAAAGAGCAATGGTAAAGGAGGTCACAAACAAAAGATTGGGCATGTTGTTTTTGTCATTACTACGCTGCTTGAACTCTCGGAGGGTAGAGTATTTTATAACGCATATAAGAAGTCATCAAAAGCTACCAGGTTTGTCAGAAGGAAATGACAGAGCTGACCAATGGGTTGCAGCGGCATGGGAGCCTCCTCCAGGGAATCGTTTTCAACAAAGCACGGCAATCACATGCGTTCTTGCACCAACCCGCTAGGATGTTAGCAAAGCAATTTGACTTACCGCTCACTGATGCCCAAGGTATCGTTAAAGCATGCCCCGATTGTCAAAAGGAGGGGCTGGGCTTGGGCTGTGGGGTTAACCCACGAGGTCTTTTGCCATTGCAGTTGTGGCAAATGGATGTCACCCATGTCACGTGGTTTGGTGCAAAGCGTTCTGTGCACGTGTGTATTGATACCTATCCTGCTGCCATGTGGGCCACGGCACGAACTGGAGAAAAGGCCTTACATATTGAATGACATCTTCACGCTTCTTTTGCAGTGCTGGGTGTGCCTAAAGAAATTAAGACGGACAACGGCCCGGCTTATGGTTCTACACGATTTGCTCGATTTTGTAATTTGTGGGGAATTCACCATGGTACGAGTATTCCACATCTTCCCACAGGACAGGCTATTGTTGAATGGGCCAACCAAACCCTAAAGAGCATGCTGCAAAAACAAAAGGGGGGAACCCAGGGCTTACTCCCAGAGGAACGATTGGCCAAAGCCTTATTTGTGCTAAATCATCTTAGATTGACAGGTGATCACAAAGACCCACCGATGGTAGTGCATCATGCTCTTTTACAGGCGGAAAGGACGCAACAAAGTACAGGAATCATGGTAATGTATAAGGACCCAGAGTCCGGGCAATGGTGCAGACCCGCAGAGGTAAAACTTACTGGGAGAGGGTATATGTGTTTGCTTACAGATCGAGGCCCTCGCTGGATCCCAGCCAAGTGGGTCAAGCCATGGCTTTGCACTGATGCTGGGTCCGGAATCGTCTCAACGGCAACTGGCACAGTACCGGCGGGTGCTGGAGCCACTGATCCAACAGATTCTAACTAATAGAGTATTACACTTTAGAGGACTAGCGGACATTGAGCCCTTCAGAGAGGTTTTTGGTTAAGGCAGCATAAGGAAGTATATGATTTATCGCTTGTAGAAGACTTAGGACAGCGTGCTTTATTGTATGTAGAACTTCCATTAGGTAAAAAGTGTGTTAAGCATAGTTTGATTAAACATAGTGTGATTACGGGAAGACAGTGTGGGGTAAACGTAAAAGTTAGCTAAAGCCAAAATTAGGGGTAAGGTGTATTTCCATTAATAACCTGGGAACGAGGTTATGATTGTGTTTCCACAGATACAGGCCCACGACGGACTCCAGCTCGATTTGCATGACCATCATCATCTGGAACATCCTAGATGGTGCGGCAATATGAATGCCACCTCAGCCAAAAACTAACGTATAGGTCACCTTGGCCAATATAACAGGTCAAGATTCTCTGTGCATTGCAACCGCATCACAAAGCCCATGAACCAATAGACACGATGGCTATGACTCGTGCAGCACGCCTGGCCAGCAAGCACATGCGTCATAGGTTGCAACTGAGGCGGATTTTGGCACCCGCTGGCCACGTGTGCTGAAATCCATTCCTCTGCAAATGTATAAATACCGGGATTTTCCGAAGAGCATTGGGCTGGTGTACGGCAAGGCCATCGTTGCCTCCATGGGGACGCCCACGTAAAGCTGGCACCTACCAATTGCTGGGCTGAGTTTGCGGAGCAAGACAGCACGAGAATGTACAGGTAGTCCATCTTCCTAACAGTCCTTGGATGGACATAGTCACGGATACCGCCACAAACCAAGTAAAACATCTGGTGACTGGATAAGATTGCTTATGCCTCAGTACAGCTATTGTAATAATTTTACCTTGTTTAGCTTATTGAGAAAAATGGCATCCCAAGTTGTTAATCAAGCCTGGATTGCTCAAAAACAAAAAGGGGGAATTGTTGAGGATTTCTTGGCTGGGTGAGGACATGTGAGCAATCCAGCCTTTAGCTGGGAACGAAGCATAAGCATACAAAATGCTGAAGCAGACAAGGACGCTGTGTCCTTGTACGCTGGGAAAAGGAAGATAAGAAGAGCCTGACAAACAACTCCTGGATGCCGAAGAACGAGATAAGCAACCGCAAGATGCCTCGTGAAGAAGCTTGAGCAGCCAATAAAGGATAAGATAGCGCCACATGAAACGGGATATTGTACTAATCAGAGCATTGTATGAGGCGCATGCATAAGCGCATAGGGTATATAACTGTGCTGAAAGTTGTAGTAAATGGGCTTCACTTGATCACATTGGTCTGTGTGTGATGTCCCCTGTGGATCCTCTGCCACATATCCCAATCTTTGAAGGTCCCGCCCCCCATTGCTCTCAGTGTAGTTTTTAGCAGCCCATTGTATCTTTCGATTTTCCCAGAGGCTGGTGCATGATAGGGGATGTGATACACCCACTCAATGTCATGCTCTTTGGCCCAGGTGTCTATGAGGTTGTTTCGGAAATGAGTCCCGTTGTGTGACTCAATTCTTTCTGGGGTGCTTTCTACCAGAGACTCCAGGTAGGGCCATTCTCCCCAGCTGCAGTGTAGAGCACATTTTTAACATCTTGTCCTGCCCGGACTGGTCCAAGGGCCACTGCATGAACAATCTCCCGCTTAATTTGTTCAAGGATTGTTGTTGCTCAGGGCTCCATTTACAATCATTCTTCTTCCAGGTCACTTGATAAAGAGGGCTTACAATCAAACTGTAATTTGGAATATGCATCCTCCAAAAACCCACAACACCTAAGAAAGCCTGTGTTTCCTTTTTATTAGTTGGTGGAGACATAGCTGCTATTTTGTTGATCACGTCCATTGGGATATGATGACGTCCATCTTGCCATTTTACTCCTAAAAGCTGGATTTCCTGTGCATGTCCTTTGACCTTACTTAGTTTTATGGCAAAACAGGCTTCCAGAAGGATTTGAACTATTTTCTTCCCCTTCTCAAAAACTTCTGCTGTATTGCCCCATACAGTGATGTCATCAATATATTGCAGGTGTTCTGGAGCTTCACCCTTCTCCAGTGCAGCCTGGATCAGTCCATGGCAAATGGTGGGGCTGTGTTTCCACCCCTGGGGCAATTGATTCCAAGTGTACTGGAAGCCCCTCCACGTGAAAGCAAACTGTGGCCTGCACTCCGCTGCCAGAGGAATTGAGAAAAATGCATTAGTGATGTGAATTGTGGCATACCACTTGGCTGCCTTTGATTCCAGTTCATATTGAAGTTCTAGCATATCTGGAACGGCAGCACTCAGCGGTGGCGTGACTTCATTCAGGCCGCGATAGTCAACTGTTAGTCTCCACTCCCCATTAGACTTCCACACTGGCCATATGGGACTATTAAAGGGTGAGCGAGTTTTGACAATCACTTCTTGGCTCTCCAGTCGATGAATCAGCTTACGGATGGGAATCAGAGAGTCTCAGTTAGTGCGATATTGCCGCTGGTGCACCATTGTGGTAGCAAGTGGCACTTCAACCTTCAGCAACCCCACAACTGAAGGGTCCTCAGAGAGGCTGGGCAAGGCAGACAGCTGTTCAGTGCCCTCCGTCTCCAAGGCAGCTATACCGAAAGCCCGCCGATACCCCTTTGGGTCCTTAAAATACCCTCTCTTGAGGTAGTCTATGCCAAGGATACATGGAGCCTCTGGACCAGTCACAATGGGGTGTTTCTGCCATTCATTCCCAGTTAGGCTTACTTCAGCTTCCAATACAGTTAACTCTTGGGATCCCCCTGTCACACCAGAAATACAGATGGGTTCTGCCCCTTTATAGCTTGATGGCATTAGAGCACATTGTGAAACAGTGTCCACTAGGGCCTGACATGCCAGGCCATCGAATCCACACAGTCCAATAAACCTGATTGTCCCTTTCCTCCACCTGGCTGGATGCAGGGCCCCTCTAATCCTGCTCATAGTATTCAGTGCTCACATTTTGTAAATATGAATCAGAAGTCCCTTCAAGAGCATCAGAAGTGAGATCAGCCCTTCTACTCTGTCTGGGGAACTGCCTGCTGGAAACGGGAGCAGCATTTTTCCAGGAAGAATCCTCTTTTCTGATTGCTTTTTCTTGCAACTCACATACCTGTGCCTCTAGGTTCAAGGTAGGTTTTCCATGCCACTCCCTCATGTCGTCTCCATGGTCATGCAGTTAAAACCACAGGGTACCCCGTGGTGTGTACCTTCTATCTCCTCTCTACTGAGCAAAGGAAGGCTTACTCCTAATAGCTGAGATATGGGCCTGTACAGGTGGGGGGCAAAACTTATCCTTGAATCACTGGATCTCTCAGGACAGTTTCTCGGGTAGCATGTCTGGCAGTTTCTCCACAGCTGAGACACAGGCCCGTAAGGAGGAAGAGAGACTTCCTTTGTATTGCTGGAGTTGGACAGCCAGTTCGTCCACCGTTTGCCCCTCACCTTCTTTCCAGAACAGTACTGCCAATGGGTTGGAATACGACGGTGGTGCACTTCGTAGAAACTTCTGCCATATGAGTTGTGTGCATTGGACTTCATCTGGATCTGTGGGTAACTGCTCGTTATTCGGATCATTATAAATCACCTCCAGCACAGCTAATTCCCTCAGGTACTCCATGGTGGTCCACTTGCCTGATTGACATATAACATTTTCCTTGAAGGGGTACCTTTCCTTCACGCCTGACAGAATTTGGCTCCAGAGGCTGAGGGCTTGTGTCTTTTTTCTAATTGTCTTGTCAATGCCCCTTTCCCTAGACAGGGATCCCAGCTGCTTGGCTTCCTTACCCTCTAATTCCAAGCTACTGGCCCCATTATCCCAGCATCGGAGCAGCCAATGCACTCACCTGGATGGTGGCTGAAGTCCTTTTGCATATCTCACAGCTCACTGAAGGATATGGATCAGGTGATTACCTCTGGTTCTGCCTCTTCCTCCTGTTCTTGTGATGACCCTGGTTCACCTTCATCCCTCGCTAAGTGAACTGATTTTTTTTCTGTATTTCTTCTTCCGTATGGGGGCGACTGATACTGGCACAGGTTGGTTCTCTGGTTCAGCTTCAGTGCCTGTCGTGGGTGTTTGAGTAGCCACAGAGCCTGTCACAGGGGTTTGAGTAGCCACGGTGCCTGTCGCTCTGTTTTCCCTCCCTTCCCCCTGAGGGTGCTGCATAATATCGAGCAGTGTTTAATAGATACTGGCCAAGGCCCATCACAGTGCGATAAGTTGTGCCTCTTTGGCATTAGCCACAGCATTTTCCTTTCAAATATTCTATCACTTTATCAGGGTCCTGTAGTTGTTGAGTAAAGTTCCAAACCATTGGAGGTGAGAAGTTTTCTAGATATCTGCCCATATTCTCCCACATGCCATGCCACCCATGACTATCCAGCCTTGGGGCAGATCTCTGGGTGGTATTCTTAAGAAAAAATTTTGTAACCCTAAACAAGACCTGAAACACATTCAGGAGACATAGCGCTAACAGCATGCTGGGTTGAACATCCCAAGGATATTCAAAATTCTCAAAAGCTATTGTAATAAGCTGGAAGGAGAAAGGGGAGGTGAAAGAGCGGGAGAAAGTATCCCCTCCTGTCTTCCCCATAGACTGGGTGCAATTACTAATAAATTCTGATAGAAGGTGCCCAAGGTACGGTCATGACAACAATGCTGCGTACAAATACTGGCTTAACCTCATGACCAGTGATGTAATCATTTCATAAGTCGACATTACCCAGTACAGCAAAATGATAGTCCTGATCCCTCTCCCAGGGGTGATAAACATCACTGTGGGGAATACATAGAGCATATAAGAACTTACACAATGCCACCATGTGAACAAATGAACCAACATTGTGACCAGTGACTATTTAACTAATATAAGAAATGCATATAACAAATTTGTTTTAACACGCTCTGGCCAGATCTGTTGTTATCTCAACCCTTTGAGCCCCATGCTGGGCGCCAAAAAAGACTGTCATGGTTTCAGCCCAGCCAGTAACAAAGCACCACGCAGCTGCTTGCTCACTCCTCCCCACACTGCTCCGGTGGGATGGGGAGGAGAATCAGGAAGAAAAAGGTAAAGACTCGTGGGTTGAGATAAGGACAGTTTAATAGGACAACACAAGAAGAAATAATAATAATAATAATAATAATAATAATAGAATATACAAAGCAAGCAATGCACAATGCAATTGCTCACCACCTGGAACCCAATGGCTAGTCTATTCTCAGCCGCGATCCCTCCTCCTTGTGGGCCAGCTCCACCAGCTCCCCCAGCATGATGTCATATGGTATCGAATAGCCCCTTGGCTAGTTTGGGTCAGCAGTCCTGGCTGTGCCCCCTCCCAGCTTCTTGTGAAAATTAACTCTGTCTCAGCCAAACCCAGGACAAATATTCACAGAACCGTATTAAGCCAGTAGACAACCTTAATTTATATAATTCCCTGTCTATAAGGGAAGGCTGTTGATAGTGTCCATAACTGCCATACTAAGGCATTAACCAAATATATGTTTTCCAGAAGTTTTTAATACTTGAAGGTTATATTTTTTGGTCTGAAGTACTGTAAAACTCTTTTGGTTTTTTATGTTCCCACTGTTTTGTACAAATATATATTGAAATAACCAGAGTTCACACAGTTTTAATCCAGACAAAGTTAAGTTAATCTTTTTAGGTGTTTTCACAGAATAATCTTCTTGAAGAAATCACCATTTCTATTTCAATTAATGGTTATATCTACAAAAAACTCTGAAACCATTTTGGGACTCGGCTTAATACTGATTCTGAGTGAGTGACAGGTAAAGAGGTTTTCATGTGGCCCAGCAAATTATGTTCTTAAAAGAGACTCTGTGACAACCAGGTTTTCAGATGCTAAGGCTAAAAAGACAGAGGAAGAAAAGCATGGTTTTGACAATTGGCCTTCTATCTGTGCCCTCTGCAACACCAGCAACTTGATAAGAATACATGAAAGCAAGCTTTTTTCCTTGGATAAATTGCAGCTCTCCCACCATCCAGGAAAGTACTCAAAAAGAGAATACATCTGCAAAGATGGCAGAAAACAGACCTCTGGTCTTCATAACTCCCCCCAGGTGAAAAAAATCACCTGGATTGCCATTCACTAGGAGTAGTCAGGGCCAAATCAAAAATTCATCAGTATTGCTGAGGACTCAAGTGAGCCCCATCACATCAGTGGAATTACTCCAGATTTATACAGCTGTAGTTGAGAACAAGCAGTTGACTGTCAGCAAGTACTTTTATGACAATGAAGTGCTTCCTGGTTTTGACACCTTTATCAACCCCAGGTCCTACTCTGACAGAAGAGCATCCTAATTATTTTCATATCTTGCTGTATGTATGATCATTACAGGGTGAGAACTCCCCATCAAAGATGGATTTTTCAACATAAAGGAAAAAGAATGAGCAAAACCACAAAAAAAACCCTAAAATTAAATATTCTATCATTTGCAGAAAAGCTAGTGACCTGGAATACCATCTCTAACCCGTAGGCTATTTTTTCTACTTGAGAGCAAATGCTGTCTGTCACAAATAATACCTTATTGGGTAGAAACAAAACAGTTGAACGGTGCAAAGTTATCCTGCCTTCTAGCTTTGCTCTTAAAATATGAAAAAATCTTATCTATAAACATAAAATGGAACATTCATTTAAAGCAACAAGATTTCAGGATGGCAACATCTAATATATGAGATAAAATGCAGAATGCTACACAGTTTGAAAGGAACTTATTCTTTAATTATATACTTCTTTTTACAAATGGTATATATCACTATTTTTTGCACTCTCTTTTGGCAAACAGTACATTTCATTACACAGGAGACATGCTGTTGCTCCTTTTATTTCTGATCAATGCCTCAAGGCTGGAAGGAGATGTCTGGAGGGCTTGCTAGCTTTTTTGAGCGTCCTCTTTGCCCTCAATTCCTTGCTCTAGACAGGCTCCCACTGAGCACCACAGAAGTCTCCCTCAGAAGAACTTCATCGAAGGGATTCAGCTCAATCCTAATTGCCAGGACACACCATGGTCTTCTACAACAGCCAGGAGAAGCCAAAGCCTTCTACAGGGCTCACGCAGGTACTCTGCCTTGAAGTAAGCTACAGAAAGATGTTCACGCTCCAACCTTTACCCAAGACTGTTTTCTCCCTGTTACCTTATGTGAGCATGTGCAAGACCATGACTTACTCCCATGGGATTACATAATGACAAAAGCATGTTTAGCCCTTGCAGTAGGGGAACACAATGTCTGACATAAAGCTCCCTGGAGATAATGGGTCCTCCCAGGAAAGTCTGACTCATAAAAGCTACAATTGTTCCCAGTCCTTAGGCAAGGCTGTTTCCTGCTCTTCCTCCCATAGAAACAGGCTGGATGCAATCTTATGTGAGCATGCAGAAGGTTGTCAGGGGAAGGAGATATATTTCTGTACATTGTTTAGTCCCTCATCTTTCAATGAGATTTTCTAGCTACTGCTGCACAGGATAGTAGGCTTATCTTTATGAGTCAATTTTACCTTGTTAAAAGGAGCTACTTTTCCTCAGATGAGGCCTGTTCAATGAAACATCTGTAAAAATCTACCCTCTTGTAGCAAGGAGGACATTAATTCTTAAGAGCTGTCCTCTTAAGTGGGATTTATTTAATGCCAAGGCAGAATTATAAATTGGACTTTTTTAAAGATTTACTCACATTTCATCCCTTTCATAGTTTTAATTGTAACTAAACTGAACTCTCCCAGCAATTTAAAATTTACTTTCCCTCTAGGTGCTGAAGCTTATTAAAGTAGGTATTTTGACTCTGAGTGATTAGACTCTGACTCAAATGAGAATTCATATTCTGCACAGTAAGTAATCCATGGAAAAAATATGCCAACAGGTATCTTCAGCTCTTTATTTATGAGCAATCAAAAATATGGGAAATTATTAGAGACTAACAGGAAAAAAACAGAAATGTCATTAGTCCCAATACAGAGAAAAGTGATCTAAATTATTTTTGTCAGAGTGAACTCCACTTTCAAATATATTTGTCTTATCACATTAACACACTAACAATGACAGCCTACAGGTCTATTTTTAGGTACTTAATATGTTAAAATATGTGATGAAAGCAGAGGAAGAAGAAATTACTGAAAACATTTTCTGTAAAGACATTCAAGCACTCTTCCCAGCTCTGTGTTGGTGAATCATTCAAACAGCAGTGCATGCGTTTGTATGACAAAAACACCTGCATAAAGAACCTGTTGTTTTTTAAAAGTGCTAAGCAATGCACAGTAATACTGAGACCACTATGTGGTGTGGGAGTTCAGCACTTCTGAAAACTAGGCCATTCATTTAAGTGCCTAAAACCACATTTTTCTCACAGAAGGGTAGACCTTCACAATTTGAAGGTATTGTTCTTAGTATCAGTACAGTATGCAGCTGAAAGAGGATAGTCCCTCACTTCACCAGACTAGAAAGAGATTTCCATAAATCCATAATATCCCTGAAGTATGTAATTTTTACAAGATGCACTGATGGGGATTGGGTTAATTTCAGACACTGCTGATTTTCTAACAGCAAGGCAAGAAGGATCTGTCAAAAACAAGATCATCAAAAAAAGGCGAGGTCAATGAGACTGTGAGTAGAATGGTATTGATTTTGCTTTTCACAAACCCTCACCATTGCCTATTTTTTAAAAGTACCCAAGGCTGTATTCAACATTACTTAATCTACAGAATCTTTAATGAAGAAATTAAAAACACAATGCTTTCCATGTTATATGTAAACTAGACTCCTGTCTCGTATCACAGATTTTTCTTCCAGGAAATGGTGCTGTCCTGGCAAAAATGTTAAGCCCTATTTGATAGGAAAGTTAAAATTGAAAGACGATGTACAATCTTCCAAGTATTCTGAAATAGCAATAAACAGAGGGCTAAGTACAAGCTGCGTATCTAGTTTTCATCCCTATCTTACTGTAGTAGAGGTAGATTTTAGGAATGTAATTACATATTTAATAACCTGTACACAAAGTTAAGCGCAACCATTAGCAACAGAAGATGACTGTGGTGGTTTAACCCCAGCCAGCAACTAAGCACCACGCAGCCACTCACTCACTCCCCTGCCATCGAGCAGGATGGGGGAGAAAATCAGGAAAAAAGAAGTAAAACTCGTGGGTTGACATAAGAATGGTTCAATAGAACAGAAAAGAAGAAATTAATAATGGTAATGATAACACTAATAAAATGACAACAGTAGTAATAAAAGGATTGGAATGTACAAATGATGCGCAGGGCAATTGCTCACCACCCAGCGACCAACACCCAGCTAGTCCCTGAGCGGCGATTCCCGCCCCCCCACTTCCCAGTTCCTATACTAGATGGGACGTCACATGATATGGAATACCCTGTTGGCCAGTTTGGGTCAGGTGCCCTGGCTGTGTCCTGTGCCAACTTCTTGTGCCCCTCCAGCTTTCTCGCTGGCTGGGCATGAGAAGCTGAAAAATCCTTGACTTTAGTCTAAACACTACTGAGCAACAACTGAAAAACATCAGTGTTATCAAGGTTCTTCGCATACTGAACTCAAAACATAGCACTGTACCAGCTACAAGAAGACAGTTAACGCTATCCCAGCTGAAACCAAGACAGTATCCACCCCTTATTCTATACCACTGACGTCATGCTCAGTTCCCATACCTTTAGTTACATCCTGATCAATCATCACCACCTTTCTTTCCATCCCTTTGAGACATATGTACAATGATATATATATATGTATACACACACAGAGATATCATTCCTTTAGTTCATCCATTATGTTTTTAAAATGTTTGTTGAGTTCATTCAGTTTCCGACTCTGGGCTCCATCTGTCACACCAGTCTGTCTGGGCAGGAGGGATGGTGCAAAGTCCTCTCAGTCGGTAGAGCAGAATTGGGCTTCAGTGCGGTGTGACAAGCAGGTGACGTTGGACACAGCAGGAGGATGGTGTGCACCGTTGGATTGTTGCATGCTGGAGTCAGTTCTGGTTCCATCACTACTGCGCTTTGCTCAGTTTTATCACAGTTTTTCTTGCTTGATCTAAGTGATTCTTACTATAGTACTATGGATATAGCATATAACAATTATAGTAATGATAACATACAGTAGCAGGGTTATATAGCAACTAATATCATACAGTTTAATTCACTGGCTATTTTCACCTAACGTCAAATCCCCTTGAGGCACACATTGGACTTTTCCATCTTGTCGCATCACCCACCAAGTGCACCCAGGCCCTTGAGCAAAAGCAATCCCATGAATGGGTTTACCTTTGCCTGAGGCAGGAGTAACCCAGACTGTCTTCCCTAACATATTTTTCATGTGCACTACAGGGACTTTATCCCCTTCTACAGTATGTAAAAGTTCTGATTGGGCAGGGTGTGATGGGTTAACCCTGGCTGAACACCAGGTGCCCACCAAAGCCGTTCTATCACTCCCCCATCCTCAGCTGGATAGGGGAGAGAAAATATAACAAAAGGCTCGCGGGTCGAGATAAGGACAGGAGAGATCATTCACTATTACCGTCACGGGCAAAACAGACTCAATTTGCAAAATTAACTCAATTTATTACAAATCAACCAGAGCATGGTAATGAGAAGTAAAATGAAATCTCAGAACACCTTCCCACCACCCCTCCCTTCTTCCCGGGCACAACTACCCTCCCGGATTTCACCACCAAGCCCCCCCAGCGGCACAGGGGGACAGGGATGGGGTTTATGGTCATCACACGTTATTTTCTGCCGCTTCACCTCCTCAGGACGAGGGCTGATCACACTCTTCCCCTGCTCCAGCGTGGGGTCCCACCCACGGGAGACAGTCCTCCACGAACTCCTCCAACGTGGGCCATTCCCACGGGCTGCAGTTCTTCACGAACTGCTCCAGCGTGGGTCCATTCCACGGTGTGCAGTCCTTCAGGAGCACACTGCTCCAGCGCGGGTCCCCCACGGGGTCACAAGTCCTGCCAGAAAACCTGCTCCGTGGGCTCCTCTCTCCACAGATCCGCAGGTCCTGCCAGGAACCTGCTCCAGCGCGGGGTTCCCACGGGGTCACAGCCTCCTTCGGGAACCCACCTGCTCCGGCGTGGGGTCCTCCACGGGCTACAGGTGGATATCTGCTCCCCCGTGGACCTCCCTGGACTGCAGGGGGACAGCCTGCCTCACCAGGGTCTTCACCACGGGCTGCAGGGGAATCTTCGCTCCGGCGCCTGGAGCATCTCCTCCCCCTCCTTCTTCACTGACCTTGGTGTCCGCAGGCTTGTTTCTCTTACATGTTCTCACTCCTCACTCCGGCGGCAGTTTCTCCCCGTCCCAACTTTTTTTCCTTCTTAAAAATGTTATCACAGAGACGTTACCACTATCACTGATTGGCTCGGCCTTGGCCGGCGGCGGGTCCGTCTCAGAGCCGGCTAATATGGGCTCGCTCTCTCTCGAACACAGGGGAAGCTTCCAGCAGTTTCTTACAGAAGCCACCCCTGTAACCCCCCCCCCCCCCCCCCCGCTACCAAAACCTTGCCAAACAAAACCAATACACAGGGCCACACCGATTGGCAGATCCTCTGGTGTTGACTAACCAGGTGGCTTTTGCTAAATGTGTATCCCAATGTTTGAAAGTTCCACCCCCCAATGCTTTCAATGTAGTCTTTAACAGTCCATTGTATCGCTCAATTTTCCCAGAGGCTGGTGCATGATAGGGGATGTGATACACCCACTCAATGCCATGCTCTTTGGCCCAGGTGTCTATGAGGTTGTTTCAGAAATGAGTCCCGTTGTCTGACTCAATTCTTTCTGGGGTGCCATATCGCCACAAGACCTGCTTCTCAAGGCCCAGGATAGTGTCCCAGGCAGTGGCATGGGGTACAGAATATGTTTCCAGCCATCTGGTGGTTGCTTCCACCATTGTCAGCACATAGCGCTTGCCTTGGCAAGTTTGTGGGAGTATGATATAGTCAATTTGCCAGGCTTCCCCAAATTTATACTTCAGCCATCGCCCTCCATACCACAGGGGCTTTAACCGCTTGGCTTGCTTAATTGCAGCACATGTTTCACATTCATGGATAACCTGCGCGATAGAGTCCATGGTCAGGTCCACCCCTCGATCTCGACCCCATCTATATGTTGCATCTCTTCCCTGATGGCCTGAAGTATCATGGGCCCACCGAGCCATAAATAGCTCACCCTTATGTTGCCAGTCCAGGTCCACCTGAGCCACTTCAATCTTGGCAGCCTGATCCACCTGTTCGTTGTTTCGATGTTCTTCAGTGGCCCAACCCTTGGGTACGTGAGCATCTACATGACGTACTTTTACAACCAGATTCTCTAGCTGGGACGCAATATCTTGCCACAGTGTGGCAGACCAGATGGGTTTACCTCTGCGCTGCCAGTTGCTCTGCTTCCATTGCTGTAGCCACCCCCATAGGGCATTTGCCACCATCCAGAAGTCAGTACAGAGATAGGGCACTGGGCACTTTTCTCTTTCAGCAATGTCTAACGCTAGCTGGATGGCTTTCACCTCTGCAAACTGACTCGATTCACCTTCTCCTTCAGCGGCTTCTGCGACTAGTCGTGTAGGAGTCCATACAGCAGCCTTCCACCTCCGATGTTTTCCCACAATGCGACAGGACCCATCAGTGAACAGGGCATATTGCCTCTCATTTTCTGGCAGTTTATTATACAGCGGGGCCTCTTCAGCCCATGTCACCTCCTCCTCTGGCGACATTCCAAAATCTTTGCCTTCTGGCCAGTCCGTGATCACTTCTAACATTCCTGGGTGACTGGGGTTTCCTATGCGAGCCCATTGTGTGATCAGTGCAATCCACTTACTCCACGTGGTGTCAGTCGCGTGATGTGTAGAGGAGACCCTCCCTTTGAACATCCAGCCCAGCACCGGCAGTCGGGGTGCTAAGAGGAGCTGTGTCTCAGTAACAACCACTTCTGAGGCAGATCAAACTCCTTCATATGCTGCCAAGATCTCTTTTTCAGTTGGAGTATAGCGAGCCTCGGATCCTCGATATCCTCGACTCCAAAACCCCAGGGGTCGGCCTCGGGTCTCCCCAGGTGCTTTCTGCCAAAGGCTCCAGGTAGGGCCATTCTCCCCAGCCGCAGTGTAGAGCACATTTTTAACATCTTGTCCTGTCCGGACTGGTCCAAGGGCTACGGCATGAACAATCTCCGGTTTAATTTGTTCAAAGGCTTGTTGTTGTTCAGGGCCCCATTTACAATCATTCTTCTTCCAGGTCACTTGATAAAGAGGGCTTACAATCAAACTGTAATTTGGAATATGCATCCTCCAAAATCCCACGACACCTAAGAAGGCCTGTGTGTCCTTTTTATAAGTTGGGGGAGACATAGCAGCTATTTTGTTAATCACGTCCATTGGGATCTGACGACGTCCATCTTGCCATTTTATTGCCAAAAAACTGGATCTCCTGTGCAGGTCCCTTGACCTTACTTTCTTTTATGGCAAAACCGGCTTTCAGAAGGATTTGGAATATTTTCTTCTCTTTCTCAAAGACTTCTTCTGCCGTGTTGCCCCATACAATGATGTCATCAATGTATTGCAGGTGTTTTGAAGCTTCACCTTTTTCCAGTGCAGCCTGGGTCAGTCCATGACAAATGGTGGGGCTGTGTTTCCACCCCTGGGGCAATCGATTCCAAGTGTACTGGAAGCCACTCCAAGTGAAAGCAAACTGTGGCCTGCACTCTACTGCCAGAGGAATTGAGAAAAATGCATTAGTGATGTGAATTGTGGCATACCACTTTGCTACCTTTGATTCCAGTTCATATTGAAGTTCTAGCATATCTGGAACGGCAGCACTCAGAGGTGGCGTGACTTCATTCAGGCCGCGATAGTCAACTGTTAGTCTCCACTCCCCATTAGACTTCCGCACTGGCCATATGGGACTATTAAAGGGTGAGCGAGTTTTGCTGATCACTCCTTGGCTCTCCAGTTGGTGAATCAACTTGTGGATGGGAATCAGAGAGTCTCGGTTGGTGCGATATTGCCGCCGGTGCACCATCGTGGTAGCAATTGGCACTTGTTGTTCTTCAACCTTCAGCAACCCCACAATCGAAGGGTCTTGGCAGAGACCAGGCAGGGTAGACAGCTGTTCAGTGCCCTCCATCTCCATGGCAGCTATACCAAAAGCCCATCGATACCCCTTTGGGTCCTTGAAATACTCTCTCCTGAGGTATTCTATGCCAAGGATACACAGAGCCTCTGGACCAGTCACAATGGGGTGTTTCTGCCATTCATTCCCAGTTAGGCTTACTTCAGCTTCCAATACAGTTAACTCTTGAGATCCCCCTGTCACACCAGAAATACAAATGGGTTCTGCCCCTTTATAACTTGATGGCATTAGAGTGCACTGTGCACCCGTGTCTACTAGAGCCTTGTACTCCTGTGGGTCTGACGTGCCAGGCTATCGAATCCACACAGTCCAATAGACCCGGTTATCCCTTTCCTCCACCTGGCTGGAGCAGGGCCCCTCTAATTCTGGTCAGAATATCCAGTATTCACTTCTTGTAAAATTGGCTCAGAAGTCCCTTCAAGAGGATCAGAAATGAGATCAGCCCTTCTACTCTGTCTGGAAACTGGAGCGGCATTTTTCCTGATAGAATCCCCTTTTGTGGTGGTTTTTCCTCGCAGCTCACGTACCCATGCATTTAGGACCGAGGTAGGTTTTCCGTCCCATTTCCTCATGTCCTCTCCCTGATCACATAGGTAAAACCACAGGGCAACTCGCAGTGTGTACCTTCTATATTCTCTCTCTTGGCCAGAGGAACGCTCACTCCTAATAGCTGAGACATTGGTCCTTACAGCTGGGGAATAGGACATATCCTCTTTGAATTGCTGGAAATCCTCCGACAGCTTCTCCACAGCCGAAATGCAGGCTTGTAGGGAGGAGGAGAGATTTTCTTCGTATTGACGGTGGCGAGCCACTTCCTCCACTGTCGGTGCCTCTTCATCTTTCCAGGACATTATTGCCAGTGAGTTGGCATAGGACAATGGTGCGCTCCATACAAACTTCCACCACATGGGTCGTGTGCATTGGACTTCGTCTGGATATTTGGGTAATTGTGGGTTGTCCGGGTCATGATGAATCGTCTCTAGCACAGCTAATTCCCTGAGGTATTGGATACCTTTTTCCATGGTGGTCCACTTGTTTGATTGACATATAACATCTTCCTTAAAGGGGTACCTTTCCTTCACACCTGACAGGAGTCGCCTCCAGAGGCTGATGGCTTGTGTCCCTTTTCCAATTGCCTTGTCAATGCCACCTTCCCTGGCAAGTGATCCCAGCTGCTTGGCTTCCCTACCTTCTAATTCCAAGCTATTAGCCCCATTGTCCCAGCATCAGAGGAGCCAGGTGATAATATGCTCACCTATACGGCGGCCAAAATCTTTTCGCAAATCCCACAGCTCACTCAAGGATAGGGACCGGGTTATTACCTCTGGTTTTGCCTCTTCCTCTGTTTCCCGTGATGGCCCTGGCTCATCTTCCTCCTTCTCTAAGCGAACTGATTTTTTTGTATATTTCTTTTTCTGTACGGGGGCAACTAATACTGGTGCAGGTTGGTCCACTGGTTCAGTTGCAGTATCGCTCGCTGGGTTTTGGATAACGGCAGTGTCTGTCGCCAAGGTTTGTGTAGCAGCAGTGCTCGTCGCTGGGGCTGGAGGGACCGCAGCGCCCGTTGCCAAGATTTGGGTGGCCACGGTGCTCATTGTTTTGTTGTTAGGTCCAGAGACCTTCTCTTCCCCTTGAGGGTACTGAGTGGTGTCGAACAGGGCTCGATAGGCATGGGCCAGGCCCCAGCACGTTGCAGTGATTTGTATCTCTCTGGAGCTGCCAGGGTGACAGCATACCTTTTCCAAATATTTTACTAGTTCTGTTGGATTCTGCACTTGTTCAGGGGTGAATTTCCAAAACATTGGAGGTGCCCACTTTTCTAGGTACTTGCCCATACCACCCCACATACCCTGCCACTCATAATTATCCAGCCTTGGGGCAGATCTCTCGGTGATCTTCCTAAATAGTTGTTTAACCTTAAACAAGACCTGAACCACATTCAGAAGTATGCTAATTCCTAGCAGTAGGGCTAGGACCGTGCTAGTCCCAACATCCCAGGAGTATTCATATTTTTCAAAATTCTCAAACACCATTGTAACTGGACTGAAGGAGAAAGGAGAGGGGAAGAAAGGTACCCCACCCATAGACTGGTTTTCCATGGAGGAAAGGTAAATGGTGTAATTATTAATAGTTTCCCACAGATGGCTCCCGCAGTATAAAGGTGACAATGCTAAGTGCAAATACCAGATTAATCCCACAGCCGATGACTTTATCATACCATAAACCAGTGTTATACCATACATGAAAGCGAAAACCTTAATCCACCTCCCACGGATGATAAGCAGCAGAAGAGGAACTACATACAACAAGCGAGCTGATACATAACAGAGCTTTAAAAAACAGAGCAACAACTCTAAGAACACATAAATCAACATAATGAAAGCTTAGAACAAATGTGTTTTAACAAGCTCTGGTCAGGTTTGTCGTTATCTCAACCCTTCATGCCCCACGTTGGGCGCCAAAATGGACTGTCGTGGTTTAACCCCAGCCAGCAACTCAGCACCACACAGCTGCTCACTCATTCCCCCCCCATCCAGAGGGATGGGGGAGAAAATTGGAAAAAAAGAAGTAAAACTCGTGTGTTGAGATAAGAACGGTTTAATAGAACAGAAAAGAAGAAACTAATAATGATAATGATAACACTAATAAAATGGCAACAGTAGTAATAAAAGGATTGCAATGCACAAATGATGCGCAGGGCAATTGCTCACCACCCGCCGACCGACACCCAGCTAGTCCCCGAGCGGCGAATCCCTGCCCCCACTTCCCAGTTCCTATACTAGATGGGACGTCCCATGGTATGGAATACCCCGTTGGCCAGTTTGGGTCAGCTGCCCTGGCTGTGTCCTGTGCCAACTTCTTGTGCCCCTCCAGCTTTCTCGCTGGCTGGGCATGAGAAGCTGAAAAATCCTTGACTATAGTCTAAACACTACTGAGCAACAACTGAAAACATCAGTGTTATCAACATTCTTCTCATACTGAACTCAAAACATAGCACTGTACCAGCTACTAGGAAGACAGTTAACTCTATCCCAGCTGAAATGAGGACAATGACCTGTACTCATGCCAGCCCTTCCTAAGCCCTGTATAAATACAGTTCCTGCTAAACTAAAACCATTCAGAGCAATGGATTCCATAAAAATTGTTTTCTCCTATTTTTAAGTTGTACTTTCATGGATACTTTTATCTTATGTAAGCCAGCATTGTTTCTAAAAGGAGCATTCCAACCTTCTCTTCCCAAACCTTGCATAGCCAGAAAACACATTGCCATGCAATGAACCAGACAGAGGAGCTAGGTTAAAACTAACTTATTCAAAAAAGGTTGGTCTTAAACTAGATCATTTTGGAAAGGAAAGAAAAAAATGAAAATGTTCAGGAAAGTGTTCCATTTTGATATTTTCAGATGGACACTGATATAGAGAAGGAACTGCTAATTGCTTAATGATTGTCTCTCTGTAACTTTACATACCAAAGACTGGTGTTTGTCAAGGATTAAGCCTGTCTGAGACTGGTACTTGGGAGTGATGAGCAAGAAGGAACCATGAGCAATCACAAAACTTAATTAAATGTTTGATGAACTTACAGTCTTGTTGAGAAGGCACAAGTAGAGGCCTTGCTTGAATAGATAGGGCCAGAAAAGATAAGAACTCCTGTCTTTGTTCTCGTCCTTGTAGATAATTTAGCTTAAACTAACCATATGGTTCTACACCACTAATGAAAACTTAGATAATAAGAGCACTAACAAACACTGATGTATCAAAACATGTAAAAGACCATACTGCGCAGAATCACCTGAGGAGGGTCAAGTAGTGGACAAGTGAGGAAGACTATGGAAGACCACCAGAGGACTCCTGAAGACCACCAGAGACCTTCAATGCGCCTGCGTAAAGGACATTTGCATATGCTAATAGTTTCCTGGAAAACTAATTAATATGTATAACATTTCTCGGAAATCTAGTGAATATATATGTAGAACATGTACTTAACCTGCACAATTAGACCCGACGGTGTGCACAATAGGTGGAGCGATCCCCTGTGCATCCAGCGCTGCCAATAAAGAATACCTACTTAATAGTTAATCAAACTATTGAGTTAATTTCTTTGAATCAACACATTTTTATGTTTCAGTTGTAAAATTTTTTTTCAATTCTCTCTCTCCTTTTTTGCTACAGTATATATAAATTGAACATAAATTTTCAAATAAAAACACACATTGATTAGCCCGAAACTATTTTTCTTCACCACTTTTTTGTATTGAAGACTTTCAGCATTATCAGAATGATGTCAGCATTTCAAAATTATTCACTAAATGGAATCTCTGATGTAGGCACAGTTTTATTAAATTCATGTAAGTAGCAATAGGGCATACCACTAAAGGGGAAAAAAACATTATCTGTATGTATTTATCAAGTGGTTCAAACACCTGGTGGACATAATGTGCTAGGACTTCAGACAGTGGTTTTCATCTTTAGCTGTAGAAAGCCACAAGCAATTTAGTTACTCTTTCAGTGGCACAGCTCCCCAGCTGTGAAATATTTCACTGCTACAGTGAGGTGGGAATTAATTCATCAATTTACATGAGAATTTCTGATACTACAATATTAAGCACTATGTATAACCCCTTGAATAAAAAACAAATAGCCAAATATTCAAAATCAAAAGAGTGTAAGTTAACAATTTGTCATTATTTTAAGCAAAAATAAACAATTACTTTATACAAAAATTCAACTTTCCTTGCATCTGCAGAACTGCCATTATTGTAATCAGTGTGTTCATGTAGGGAAAGCAGAACACAAGAGGGAATTCTGACAAATTTAATCTGTGTGTTTAGTTCTTACAGGTCTTATCTAGTTTCTTTACAATATGCTGCAGTATTAGATCTGTTCTCATGCACAGCCTTATTGTCACTGTCACTCACTGCCAATGAGAGTTAAGTACTTATTTGAATAAAGAGGTATTTCAGAACTGATATGATGTCCTTGTTTAGCCTCAGAAAAAAAAAAGGGGGTGAGAAAAACACTAAAAAAAAGGAAACATCTTTTTTTCAGGACAACCAAGCACTGCTTTTATGTAAACCATGTCAAATGACATATAAAGTGAAAACAACTTCAGGGCATCATGCATATCTATTTGAAAGATGACAGATCAGCATTTCTGTTCAGTCTACAGGGTTTCTGGAGGAGCAATGTTTCATACAGGGGCAGATAATAGGAAAAAGGAAATTAGATTCTTTAAAAAAAAAAAGAAAACTCAACATGTTCACACTGTAATATCCTTTTTAGATCCTGCAGTAAAAAGCATAAAGAATCCAGCCATTTCTGATATTCTGCCAGATGTAAAGAAGAGTAAATCTTGCACAGTCACAGCACCCAAATGAACACCTCACTTTATAAGAAATCTATCACCCTACCTATCACTTTCTGACAATGAAATTAAAAATTATTAAACTGATAAACAATCTGCCCCATATTTAGTGACCACATTATGCACAAAGATGTGCTTCACTAATAAATTTCTAATTACAACCTTCCCAAACCAGGAAGCATCTCTGCAGTGTCAAACAACTCTAATAATTTAGAAGTGTGAACACAGTGCATTTAAAAAAAAAAGTACAGTCTGAACATGAAATACAGTCCAAAAGGATTAACGGAACTACACAGGTAAAGGATTATTTATGATAATTCACACAATACAAATATGTTTGTACTTAAATAATAGCTTAATACCACCTAAAGATCAAATGTTGGAACAGGTTTATACAATTAATAAAAAAAATAATAGTTCTTAGTTGGTTTCACTGGAACCTCTGTACTTGAACAAAAGCTAACTCATGCCCTCAGGGTTTGGTTCAGGACTTTACTGTGGGAATACAAGTTAACTCCACTGAAGCTATGATAAATGTGCTCCAGATCAGGCCTATCTATTTAGATTGATCTGCAGCATGGTTATGTACCACCTCAACATTTGAACAGTATTAACGTAAGAAGGGGCTGTGCAATCAATCCAAGCAACAGGGAAAAATCAGATAGTCAGAGAAGATGGCCCCAAGAAGAAAAATATCACACAGATAAACTTAACAGTTTAAAGAACAAACAGAAATCTTAGGTCCTCATCATAACTGAAATAATACTGGTACACTGACTTCCATGGACTTACACTGATTTGCTAAGAATCTGGCTCTGAGTTTATAAATGACCACTGATGGGCACTAGGGGCAACTACAGTATGCAGAGGAAAACCCCCAGTGATGTTTAACTTGCTAGTATTTTAATCTGCCTTTTTACAAGGGTAAGACAAAGAATCCTCCTTCTCAAACAGAAAACATACTGCCTTCTTTCAGAGGTCTCTGCTCTTGTATCTAACCACTATGGCTAAAAAAAAGCCATGCTACACACAGACCTAAAGGAACATCTAAAGGAAATAAAGCATGAAAAAGACTTAGTTCCAAGCATGGCTAGTGAGTGCTAAAGTACTGTAATCTTCCGTACACACCATTTCAACTCTTACTCATTTAAATCTGTTTCTTGGTTTGAACATCCATCCAGTGAACATTCACCCCTTTGCCCATTACTCAAAAGCCTGAGTTCCTGCTGGTTCACAAAACAAAGTCATCAGGCTAAATATCTGAAGTAACAGGACTAGGTCTATCAGCTGATACTCAAGTCTATGATCACAAGCTAATAGAGGTTTTGTCATTTAGGGACAATTCCTGAGTGCAATAGTAAAAAAATAGGGTCAGCACTCAGGAAGTCCACAGATGCAGCAACAGTAGTAGGGAAAAAAATCATGGCCAAATGCAAGAAAAAGATCCTTAGATAGCATTGTGCTCTCCTAAATTGATACCACATACATGTCACTGTTGCTGACCCTTGTAGAGCCTGTACTGGAGACCTGCCCAAATGCTGCACACAGTACAGCATAGCCACTGCTCAGCAACCACCTTCTCTAAGAAGAAACCACTAACTCTTCTTCAATGTGAGAAAGAAAAGTTTGGCCCTTAATGGTCAAGGCTTAGGGTTTTCATTTTACATACTTCACAAGAGAGCTTACTACCATAAACATGCCACTCAGTACACCACTGTATAGTAAGAATATCATAAAACATCTTTCTAAATCAAAATACAAACAAGCAGAGAACATGAAACCCTTCTCTCAAAGGATGCCTTTTAAATGTCCTTAAAATGTCAAAAGGAAAGTGAAATTTGAGTATGCTCTAAGTAACAATCCACTTTCACTAATTTCTCTAAGCCTAACTTTTATTTTTTAATTCAGTTTGAATTTTCAAGATCCTGAGACTAGTTTCCAGTCAACAGTTTCCTTAAGCAAATGCTGACCCTAGTTAAAATTCAAGGCTGTGGGATGTAAGGCCCTCTTCCATCTCTCGTTGTAGAAGTGACATTTTGTTTCAACATTTATAAACCAGTTTGTTGTACATCAGTTATGCCCTTAGGCTTTTTACTTTATTCAGCTTGGAAAATGGAAACAATAGACAGGTTTCACTTCCTGGTTTCTTGCTGCAATATTAGGTTTAGAAAACAGTGCAAAGTAACTTTCAAATTTGATTGTTTTAATTACATGATAAATAGTATTTCTGTTAGATAATTTTTACTGTATCAAGCCTTTCAAAATTGTCTTTTAAAACAAGATCAAAACAAAACATATACTAAACCCCTAAATTAAAGAGTATACTACAAGCAACCTGAAAATACATCTGATTCTCAGCTACTAGGTGAACTGATCTATTCTGCTCCACTGAAAATGATAGAAGTTGTCTTTTCCTTTAGTAGGAAGTGGCAGGGTAGTGAAGTGGGAAAGCATTTTTCTGAGCAGTCTCGCAGCCTGGGGACCATCTAGGAGCCTGGTCCTGCAGCCAGGCCCCAAAGCATGCACAGGGGAGAACCGATGGCTGTAGGAGCGTTGCCTGCACTGAAAGGTTCACTTGCAAAGAATACAACACTTTAACCTGATGTACCCTGGTAAAGAAAAAGAATCACCAAAGATATCAGATGAACTGTCTGAGAAAAAACAAACAAACAAACAAACAAGACATCTTGCCAAGTCTAATAAAATTCAGCTAAAAGATAAGAGGATGACCTAGCATATACTATAAATACCGTATTAAATAAAAGGTAACTAAGATCCAGGAAAACAAAAAGGATGTGTGTTCAAGCTTTTACATACATTTCCTTTTGAAAACAGACAAACACAACAAATGGTGAAATATAATAAAACAAAATGTACATGCATAATCCAGTTTATAACCAAAAGCTCATAACCACTTAGAAATAATACTTAAACTACCATTCACTAAAACATTTTTTTACCCTTAGAAGCTATACTGACATTTCACTTAATGTCTCAGTAGTTTAATTTGGTCAATTGCAGTCTCACATCTGTTATGGGACTAAATATGGCTCTCAAATGCAAGAGAATAAGGTGCTGATATGAAATATGGCCTATTTTTTATTAAAATAATAACTTTTTCCAATTTTTTAAGATGAATTAACTTTATATTTCATATGTTGATGCCTTTCCTGTGTTTCTGTTAAGTTTACATACAGCAGAAATTCTAGATATACACATAAATTAAAAAAAGAGAAACGGTGAAGCACCACAGGGCAGCACTCAGAGGAACAAGCCTCTGACAACTAGGATCACCTTTCTGATCACCTCCCTCAACACTTCCTCCTCAGTTTTGTTTGCACAAAGGCAGATGATTTATTGATCCTCCTTGCAAAAGGAAAGAAAACAAAAAAGCCTGCCATGGTATTGAACCACTGCACCTCACTGCCAGCAGGAAATGGAGTCATTACTGTAAAAAAAAGTACCTTTTGGAGCCTCCAATATAGGTGAAGGTAAAGGTGGAGTCTGAGTACCTGAAATCTGAAATACAACGAGCTGCGTTATTACAACTTGTCTTTATTTTGGCTGAAATAGCTGAGGTTTTGCAGACCAGCATTCTGCTACCGACACGGGGGGGGGGGGGGGGGGGGGGGGGGGGGGGATCGGGGTGAATCAGAGGAAATGCAGCAACTCCCCCCCCCAGCCCCTCGCAACAAGTGCCCGGTGCTATGGCAACGGCAGGGATTTCCATTGTCAGAAACGGCAACAGGCAGAGACAAGCCGGGCTCCTGCGACGGCAAATCACTGCCGGCACCTCACCGTCCCCGCCAAGGAAGCGGCGAAACCCCGGGGTTTTTTTGCACGGAAGGGAGGACGTTTACCGCTTGCCATGCTCCCAGCCCTGAAGCCGGGCAGGCGGGCGGGCGTAAAAGCATGCACCGAGGATGGCAGGAACCCGGCCGCCCGGCAAACAGCCGTGTAGCGCCCGCCGGAGCAAAAAGCACCAGGGCTGGGCTCGGCTGGGCGCTCGCCCCAGCAGCTGCGGGCTGCGCCAGGCAGCGAGGGTCACGCACACTCGCACACAACCGCCCGGTTTTGCGTGTGGCCACTGCCACGCTCCCTGACTCGGGATGCCCCCCGCCCCTTTCTCAGCCGGCGCCTGGTCTCATCTGTCCTCAAATGCCCTCGGAAGGAGAGGAGAAAGAGGAAGAAGGGGGCTGAGGGCAGGCACACGCCGGCTCGGCGGCGGCCCCCGCTCCCGGGAACGGCGGCGAAGGGCACGGGCATGGGCACAGCCCAGGCAGCCGCGCCGCGGCGGGAGCGGGGTCTGGGGCGGGCGGCGGAGGCAGCCTCCGCGCCGCCAACCTGGCGCCCGGGAGAGAAACTCACCTGCAAACAGGCAGTCCTTCTCCGCCTTGCACTTTTGGATCACAACGTCAATATCCTTCTGAATCCTCTCTTGTCTTGAACACATCCCCATGAAATAAATCCCAGGAAAAAACAAAAACAAAAACAAAAACAAAACCAGCCTTTATTTCCACCCCACCCCCCGCGCTGCCAGTTTTAATATTCAGTCCGAAAGATGGACCCTGGGGCTGGCGAGCAGGAGTCTCCCCAGCGGCCCGGAGGGATCCGCTCGGCCGGCTGGAGGACAGAGGAGGAAGGCGGCGGGAGCCGATGTTGCATGCCCAGATGTGCCCGCCCAGATGTGCCGCCGCTGCCGGCGAATGGCAATTTCCTCACAATAGATCCAGCAGAGTGGCGGCGGCGACACGGTATCCCCCCACGTCCTCTAGGTTTTGGGGGTTTGGTTGGCTGGTTTGGTCTTTTTTTGGAAGAAAAAAAAATAAAGCGGGGGGGGGGGGGGGCCGACCCGACCGATCACATCCCTGCCCCTCCCGCCAGCAGCGGCGATCCCCCCGCAGCAGCAGCGCGGAGGGCCGGCGGCGGCGCCCGCACCCAGTCCCTGGCGGCGCGGCGGGGCCGGCGCTGCTACAGCGACGCCGAACCGCAGACCCTCCCCTCGCTCCTGGCCTGGCACGTACGGCCCCCGCCGGTTCCCCGGGCAGAGGCAGCGCGATAAAAGCAAGAGGCGGATGCACAGAGCCGTGCGGGCAACCCGTGAGACGGAGGCTCGATGGCCCCAGCCCCGCTGCCGCCCCTCGCCTCCTCCCCCCGCCCCGGCCCCGGGCATAGGCTTTCGCCTCCTCCCGAGCAGCGGAGAAATGCAAATGGTAAGTGATCTAGGCGGCGGGGCGGCTCCCAGGCCGGCACCGGGGAGGAAGCGAGCAGCGCCGTGCTGCGCAAGGCCAGCGGCGGCGGGGGAGGGGGGCACTTCCCGGACGGGCAGGGCCCCGCGGGGCCCGGCAGCGGGGGCCACTCGTCTTTTTTTCCCGGGGGGACGCCGTCTGGCTCCCAGCGGGGCGGGTGCTGCAGACGGTACCCTGTGGCTCTCTCCTCCGCAACTCCCCTTCCGCCTGCGTCCGCGCCCTTCCGCCCCCGGCGGCGGGTGCACTCCTACTCGCCACTGAGGGCGGGCGTCGGCTAGTGGCACCTCGGCCCCACCGCGGGCAGAGTCCTCTGCCTGGCCCTTCCCCGGGCAGGAAAATCGGGCAGCCCACCCTTACCAGAGTGCCAGCCCATGCCTGCCTTCGCGTCCGTCCTATCGACGGGGATGCGTGCCCATTGAAACAATAAAAAGAGAATTAACGTGTTTATAATCCATCTCTAACCACCGTGATTTTTAATCACACTCCTCTCCCGTCAGTCTTCAGCAAATTTGTCTCAAACCTAAGGGCTTCGGGAGAGGACTTGGGCTGTCGGTACAGTGCCTAGCAGGCTAGAGGCTTTGGGCGCTAATGCAACACAAGTAATGACCGTAATATAACACAGAAGGAATAGTTAAGTCTGCAAACCCAAATATTTTTCATTAGCCAAAGAGCAAAGGAAATAATTAATTAAAAAAAAACCAACGAGTGTGAACACAGTGGAAACAGATTTGATTAAAAAAATTCAAAAGAATATTCATAAAATTAATTTTTTATGTATTCACCCAGCTCTAAACAGCTCCCATGGATTATTCATTACTGATCCCAGTAGTTTTAGTGGTTTTTCATTAAGCAAGTCTGTATTAAACATGTATTGTTGATTTCAAACATAGGGGAGAAACACAATCATTATTTTGTTATTTGTTCTTAAGTGGAAATAGCTAAAAAAGTGAGGTTAAAATGATTCCATATTTTTTCCTATCTTGAAAAGGTTTCGTGTCTGAAGGAGGGAACAGAAGGTAAATTATAAGAAAAAGCAGGTAGTGTTTAAAGAGAACAAAAATCCACAACTCTCTGCCTCTAAGAAAATAATTGATCGTTAAAGGGACATTTCCAGGCTACTTTTCAGTGCTGTTCACTAAATTCTCTTCTACTGTGGCAAGACTTTTCCAAGGTAGGATACAGAACTTGTCACTGTAGT
This sequence comes from Astur gentilis, assembly GCF_929443795.1. Lineage (NCBI taxonomy): Eukaryota > Metazoa > Chordata > Aves > Accipitriformes > Accipitridae > Astur > Astur gentilis. The sequence goes on along the minus strand of NC_064918.1, from coordinate 16,977,950 downwards.
CAGAAATACGGTGTAATACAGTAAAACTGTCATTCTGTCAAGTTATGCCAGCTTGGTCAATAAGTGATGCTTTTCTAGAGGTTTTTTTAGCTATTCAAGGTAGGACATCAACAGCCATGCTTGCTGCCTTCCCCTTAATCGTAGGTAAAGATGTAATCAGAACTTGATTTATTCTGGTGGGGTTTTGGTCCTGAACCTTGTAGAGAAAGGTCTCTGTTATCCCTCCCGTGTGGATCAGGAAGGGGGGAAGGTTATTAGATAGTTACAGGATATTTATGCTGACAATTCTGCTCACAGCTTATTCTGACTACAGGGTTCTTTTCAGTGTCATGTCAGTTAACACAATTCTTGATTGCCTTTTTAAGCCTTAGACTGTTTTCATAGACTTGGTAACACTGAATTAAAACATTGTCCACAAAGAAACAGTACTGTCTTCAGGAAAACTAATATAGCTGGTATCTGGTTTTACAGTATTAACTGAATAGAACAAGAATTCTGGAAATATGGTTGGTTATTTATTCCATTTATTATTATTTATTGTAAGTGGCTCTTAAATGACTAGATTCTTAGCCAATTTGGCCCTTGACTTATCTGATGACTCTAGTACTGTTATAGCAGGCATGGTTGATTTCAGTGAGGAAAAGCTAGATTATATATTGAGGTTATTCTATTGATTAAAATACTGAAAATGGAAATGTTAGAAAATCAAAGTGAATCTTTCGAGTTGATCCTTAAATTTGTACAGATTGACAAACTGCTGACATCCAAATACCCTAAGTGTTATTGCAACAGTGTCCGTATGTGTGCTGTAATCCCTATAACGATGTAAATTATACCACCCTCCTGAAGAAACTTTCTGAGGAGTTTTACAGGTAATTTCATGAACGATAGGACAGTTGGTCTTGGAAGTAATGGTCTTGGCTCAAGGGAATTCAATGTATGTCTTTCCAGTTCCTTTCTCAGTCTTGAAAATCAGCTCATGTCGTTTCTAGTTTTGTCTCAAGTTCAGCTAAGCTCAGTTAGATCGTACTGAACTGATTACCCCAATTAAGTGAAAAAGAACCAAAAGTAACTTTTATGTTTGTATTCCTGGGAACTTCATAACATTTACAGAGGTGTAAATCAGGTAAAAAGAAATTGAAATCTGTGGAGTTACATGATTATAAAATTTATGCGAGAAGACGATTGGCTCAAAATGTAATGGGAAAACTATCTAAAGAGATAGAAACAACAGAGTGAATGTGTTTCAATAATGTGTGAGCAGTGACTAAGAAAGTTATTGAGGAAATGCACAGGTCAGCCGATTTCTGCTCATTCTGGTCAGCCAATTTCTGCCTCCTTTACACTAAGCAGATTTTTTTCATTTTATGCAGAGAAAAAAAACCCATTCCACCTATTAGTAAAGCTGGTAGAAATGTTTCAGTGAGCATCAGGACACCCTCCTCTGTCCCAAAGTATTTTCTTTATATATTTTTCTAAACATGTTCCTCTTACATATAAACACATATTAGAAGTGTATTGGGTCTGGCTGAGTTGGAGTTAATTCTCCCCATAGCAGCCCTCATAGCACTGTGCTCTGCATCAGTAGCTAGAAAGGTGTTGATAACACCCCAGTGTTTTGGCTACTGCTGAGCAGTGCTGGCACAGCATCAAGGCTGTCTCGCCAACATTTTTGCCCCCCCTCAATGGCAGGCTGGGGCTGGGCAAGATCTTGGGAGGGGACATAACCAGGACAGCTGACCTAAACTAACCAAACAGATATTCCATACCATATGATGTCAGCTCAGATATAAAAGCTAAGTAAAGGGAGACGGAAGGGGGGCATTTTTGTCTTCCGGAGCAACCACTACACGTACTGAAGCCCTGCTTCCCAGGAAGTGGCCAGACATCGCCTGCTGAGGGGAAGTAGAGAATAACATCATTTGTTTTTCTTTGCTTTCGTGCGCGACCTTTGTTTTCACTTTATTAAACTGTCCTTATCTTGACCCATGAGCCCTTTGTTATATTTCCCCCCCCTGTCCAGCTGAGGAGGGGGAGTGATAGAGCGGCTTTGGTGGGCACCTGGCATCCAACCAGGGTCAACCCACCACAGTCCTTTTTGGCGTCCAACGTGGGGCTCGACAACGGCAGTTTTGCATTAAGCGTGCTACAGCTAGTTATTAAGTGGCAAGCTCCTGTGCAGGTCACAGAGCTTGTTAGCTGCTTGCTTATCTCTAGCTTGCTGAGTTTGGGAACATGTTAATGCAAATAATGGCTGTGTGCTTTGCCCTGGCACTGATGGCTTTGCTGCGCTGTGGGAGCTATCTTGTGGAGGAGATGAGGGAACACATCTCCCTCTCCCTACCGGGCATTGAGGTGAATGGTTTTATTATGCAGGTTCCCGAGGTCTTTGTTCACCCTTATGTGAGCTGTTCAATACTAATAATTAATACTGGTGGTATATTATGGGGTTTGTGGAATCTGGTCTCATCCTGGTATAAGAGAAGACAAGTTTCAGGTGAGGCAATACTGAAATGTGCCCTCGAGCGACCGGTCCCTGGGTGGCAGGGTATATGGAAGGATTTGGGCAGATTCCTAGGACAGTTATCACCTCCCATAATCTGGGACTTTACACCCAAACAGGCAAGTAACCCTGGCAAACTGACACGTCACCTGATAGAAGGGTGCCTTGCCTATCCCAATGAAAACCAACAGCTTCTCGCACTGTACTGGGGCCTGGCCTATGCCTACCGAGCCACAGTTCAACACTCTCAGAGTGTTGAGGATTTCTTGGCTGGGCGAGGGCATGTGAGCAATCCAGCCTTTAGCTGGGAATGAAGCATAAGCATACAAAGTGCTGAAGCGGACAAGGGCGCTGTGTCCTTGTACGCTGGGAAAAGGAAGATAAGAAGAGCCTGACAAACAACTCCTGGATGCTGAAGAACGAGATAAGCAACTGCAAGATGCCTCGTGAAGAAGCTTGAGCAGCCAATAAAGGATAAGATAGCGCCGCGTGAAACGGGATATTGTACTAATCAGAGCATTGTATAAGGCGCGTGCATAAGCGCATAGGGTATATAACTGTGCTGAAAGTTGTAGTAAATGGGCTTCACTTGATCACATTGGTCTGTGTGTGATGTCCCCTGTGGATCCTCCGCCGCATTTGGCGCCTGAAAGGGGACCCTCAGATCGACTCTTTACCATCTATACAAGAATCTCTCATGCAGCTGAACCAGTGAGGGAGCGGAGAAGCCGGCCAAAATGATCCCTGCTGCCCTGGCAGGATGGCTTGAGTCTCAGCTAAGCCAGGAAGAGGAGGAGGTGCGTGCAAGTGAATAGAAGGTTGAATCTCGCCCTGATCAGGTGAGCGGTTGGAGAAGGAGATGGGGTTGTTTACAATTTAAATGTCATTAGTAAGGGGAGAAAGGGGCTTGCTGAGCTGTGAAATAATTAGCAACTTATTTCCTTCTTCCTGTAGGGGGAAAAATTCCCATAAATTCCAGTGTCAGTGCAGATTGACACACATCCTCTTAGTTTATGTGTTAGATATTTCTTGAATTATCAGTATGAAAGTACAGTACTGTACTGGTTTTGGCTGGAATACAGTTAATTTTCTTCATAGCAACTTGTATGGTGCTGTGTTTTGGATTTGTGACCAGAACAGTGTTGATAACACAGGGATATTTTAGTTACTGCTGAGCAGTGTTTACACAGCATCAAGGCCTCTTCTGCTTCTCGGACTACCCTGACAGCGAGTAGGCTAGGGGTGCACAAGAAGTTGGGAGAGGACACAGTTGGGACAGCTGGACTCCCACTGGGGGGGAGTGAGTGAGCGGCTGTGTAGGGCTGAGCTGCCCACCGGGGTTAACCCACAACAGGTACAATGGTAGGAGACAGGTTATAACAGTATATGCTGTGAACTTTGATTTCTTGTAGCAATACGAATGTCTCCAAACATTTCTGTAAATCTTCAAATCTATCCAGATCCACTTTTCTTATCTCTCTTCTCCATTTTAACTCATGTAGGTCCCAGCAATACTGTACATCTCCACTTTAAAAGGAACTTTGAAAAGCATCAAGGATATTACCTTTTAAATGATGCCCAATCTTGTCTCAGGTCTTCACTTTTGGAATACCATGAGCTGCTTTTAAAATATGCATAATAGTACCAGCAACAGACCCATACCTCACTTCAGCTCCTGTCAGTAACTCTACCTACCACAGTCCCCACATACTTCTGCAGACTTCATTCTGAATCCTTACCTGACCATCCCCTGCTGTAACCTCTTTATACAGGTAAATTTATGTGAATCGGGATTGCAATCCATATTTAAAATCCCATTGACAATTAGACAGATTTTACAAACTTCTCCTTCATCTTTATGCATACAAGTATGCAAGTATTTAGTTTTCAGACTCCAGCCAAAAAGTAAAGTATTTTAATAAGAAACCTAGGCCATATACATCCAAAAGCTATTCTATATTTAACACAGTTTTAATTTGTTTGCCTGAAACAAAAATGCTTGTTCTGAGGATTTTTGCTCTATTTTATTTTTCTGTAGCCTGTTTTGTCCCTGTAAATACAGCAACAAAATGTATTTTTCCCTTTACTCCTATTCCTCGCCTATTTTAATCATTTTGATGTGGAATGGTACATTTCTTTAGAATATAACACATTTTAAAATCCTCTCCTTTTTTCTCAAGAGGGTTTCTTTTTTTTCCGGACACAATCCTTCCTCACATGCTCTTATCAGTGGCATTTTCTCTCTGACTCAAGCTCTTACACATGTCTTTCCATTTCCCCTTCCAATGTACGTGTGTATCTCCTTGTCACTCCCTCTGTCCTTTCTATCAGTATCCAGCCATCTTCTGCTCCCCATTCTCCCCCACTTACTCCACCACTGTCTCCTTGTCATACCCTTCTCTACACCCATTCTGATTCTGACTGGAGTAAGGCAGCTCCAGCACACCCAGCTGAGGACTGTTTTTGTGTATATAGGCTGAGCTATGGCCCAAGTTGGATTTTCAATCTGTGTATCTACTGGAAGGCATGAAGCTGGACATGGGACAGTGAGAAAGCATTATTCCTGCAATGTCCCAAAGCATTCCAGTGAAGCCAGTTACATCCTCTGATGTCACTAAACCTTTACATTTGAAGACTTCATAACAAAACGTGACAACAGCATCCATTTAGTTGCGAGACATACACCAAAGCTACATTAGGGCAAGATTTGCATAATCATATTGCTTTAAAATTGACCTAACAGCATTCCTAATTGTTGAAATCCACAGATGTCCATGCTGCTGCAACTATATGTCACCCTCCCCCCTATGCCATTAAATAACACCTTAAACATGATTTCAAATATCTGAATGCAAGCATACACATTCATACAGTACAGATCCTTGGGTTCATAAGCTCATGATTGGATTACACTGTTTCATCAATGCAATAGCCATCTGTGAAAGATAATTTAATCTAGACCTTCTCCTCCATTATCTCTAACCTTTTTAAAAAAAAACATCTGAGAAGGAGAACACGTGAGAGCAGAAACTGGTTATAAACCATGTTGCACCAAGGCAGCTTGAGGTTAAGTTGTAAGAATGAAATATATTTATTTGGGGATCAGAATACACAGACTTTACCAGTGAAAAAAATAATCTGTTATTTTTCTTTACTGATGAAATATATCCTAGATGTCAAGGGCTTGATGTATCCTTCACAGTTCAGTGGCTCCTGAATCTCACACAGACAGTATGCTGGAGCTGCAACTGTCATTTTACTCGAAACACCACAGTGAGGCAAGAATCTCACAACTGCTTTGTATTAAAAGATGGATTTAGAGCAAAATTCCATTGAAAAATACATGAAGCTATATCAACTGACATCAGGTGAGTTTCACTTCACAAAAGGAACTCATTGGCTGACAGAAGATTGAATGCTCATTAAAAAGTCTTTTGACATCTCCGTTCCTAACCAGCCATGTCTCCTAAGCACCTACATTTCTGCTCCAGAGCCTGCATCCAAGCAGTCTTACACAGTCACAGGCATACAAAAAGATTTAGGGATTGTGAGACCAAATTTCAGAAACCTCCACAGCTAAATGTCAAATGAGAAGGGGCCTGGACAATGCAGAGGTTTTAAGAAACTTTTAGGCGCTGGGTTCCTCCAGTGGCTCCAGCTCTGTTTTCAGGCCAGAGCAGCCTAATTGTGGGGCTGGAAGTACTGTGGAGTCTCACAGCTGAACATCCTGATATCTTTACCTTGGGGACTAGAGCAGGAACGCACTCTCAAAGCAGATCATACACTATGCAAGGAAAGGGAACCACTGCCACAAAATATTTAGCCGTATTTCAGAACAAAAGGGCTAGCATAGATACTTAACACTTCAAGACTCTGGACAGGAGGCAAATACTTAAATTCCCTGAGAGTGCATGTCCCAACACAAGCCTGGCAGCTTTTCTTACCAGGCACCTCAGGACATTCCCTCTTTATTTGCTGAGGCTTTGCAAAGCCTCTTCTTGGCAGCCTGCCAGTCCTCCCAGGAGCTGGGTCCCCACACTGGCAGCTCCAATGCACAGGAAACCAGATACAGGGCCAATACGTGTTGTGAGACAGGTGCTATAAGAAATGAATAAATTTCATTCCACAGATACTTCAAGAATGATTCAAAAGGCCAACAAGTATAAGTTTCTCTGATGCAGATGCCCCACTGCATTCTTACTAGTACACTGGCACTTGCTTGGTATGTTCATCCATCTTCACTTTCAACGGAAAATAAAGTTCTTAGATTTTATTCTTAAAGATGAATGCTTTTACCATGCTGTTTCTCAAGATACCTCTGCAGGATCATTTGCCATTTTATTAGTGTAACTGTGAAGTAGCTGGTTATGAAATAATGAAAGCTGAAAGTTCAGTGACCCCACTTCCTGTCATCAACATGAACATATGCTTGTATCAGGAACATAAACATGGCATGCTACATGTTGGAGAATCCTGATGGAAATCTCAGATTACATAAAATCCCTCACAAGTTTAATTAATGTATAGTCCCCTGACCATTTATTCTTCTCTCAAAACGCTATTGACCATGACATTGACCATCTCACATGGTCAATGTTAATGAAAATAATACCAACAAGCTCAGTTTTCAGCTTTAACTCCATTAGAGCTACAACCATGTATGAAAGATTTCATGTAATATTGTAATGATTCAGGCCCAGCCAGCAACTAAGCACCACGTGGCCGCTTGCCCACTCCTCCTCCCATGGTGGGATGGGGAGGAGAATCGGAAGAAAAAGGTAAAGACTCGTGGGTTGAGATAAGGACAGTCTAACAGGACAACACAAGGAGAGAAGAAATAATAATAAAAACAACAACAATAATAATAAAAGAATATATGAAGCAAGTGATGCACAAAGCAAATGCTCACTACCCGGAACCCGATGCTCAGCCTGTTCCTGAGCCTCGATCCCTCGTCCCCACCATCAGCTCCCCCAGTTATATACTGAGCATGACATCATATGGTATTGAATATCCCCTTGGCTAGTTCAGATCAGCTGTCCTGGCTGTGCCCCCTCCCAGCTTCTTGTGAAAATTAACACTATCCCAGCAGAACCCAGGACATTATCCACCCTTTATTCTATACCATCTACGTCATGCCCAGATCCTACACTTTCCAATTAATCACCACCACTTTCGCTGCCTTTGAGAGAGATTATATATACATACACACACAGAGATATCATTCCCTTGGTCTATGGGCCATCCCTCTAATGTGTCCATTGAGTTCATTTAATCCATGACTTTGGGGCTCCATCTGTTGTAACAGTCTTTCAGGGCAGGAAAGATGGTGTGTGGTGTTGAATTGTTGCATGCTGCATCCGGAGCTCACGGCTGGTGTATTTGGCACAGCCCACGCGCACGGTCTGCAGGTTGAAGATGTCGATCTTGAGGAAGTTGCTGGGTGCTAGTTGCTGAAGCCAGTTCAAGTTCCACCACCGCTGCACTTTGCTCGGTTTCATCAGCGTTCATTCTTCATTAATCTGGGTGATTCTTACTGTAATACTATTGATATGGCATATAGCAACTGTGGGAGTGATGACATACAGTGGCAAGTTTATTTAGCAATTAACATCATACAACTTAATTCATTGGCTATTCTCACGCAAAATCAAATCCCCTTGAGGCACACACCGGACTTCCCCATCCCTTTGCATCACCCACCAAGTGCACCCAGGTCCTTGAGCAAAAGCAATCCCATGAATGGGTTTGCCTTTTCCTGAGGCAGGAGTAACCCAGACTGGTTTCCCTAACATATTTTTTATGTGCACTACAGGGACTTTATCCCCTTCTACAGTATGTAAAAGTTCTGACTGGGCAGGGCCACCCTGACTGGCAGATCCTCTGGTCTTGACTAACCAGGTGGCTTTTGCTAAATGTGTATCCCTGTTGAGGATTTCTTGGCTGGGCGAGGACATGTGAGCAATCCAGCCTTTAGCTGGGAACGAAGCATAAGCATACAAAGTGCTGAAGCGGACAAGGACGCTGTGTCCTTGTACGCTGAGAAAAGGAAGATAAGAAGAGCCTGACAAACAACTCCTGGATGCTGAAGAACGAGATAAGCAACTGCAAGATGCCTCGTGAAGAAGCTTGAGCAGCCAATAAAGGATAAGATAGCGCCGCGTGAAACGGGATATTGTACCAATCAGAGCATTGTATAAGGCGCGTGCATAAGCGCATAGGGTATATAACTGTGCTGAAAGTTGTAGTAAATGGGCTTCACTTGATCACATTGGTCTGTGTGTGATGTCCCCTGTGGATCCTCCGCAACATTTGGCGCCTGAACAGGGACCCTCAGATCGGCTCTTTACCGTCTATAGGAGAATCTCTCGTGCAGCTGAACCAGCGAGGCAGCGGAGAAGCCAGCCGAAATGATCCCTGCTGCCCTGGCAGGATGGCTTGAGCCTCAGCTAAACTGGGAAGAACAACATGAGTCTCAGCTAAGCTGGGAAGACAAGGAGGCATGCGCAAGTGAATAGAAGGTTGAATCTCGCCCTGATCAGGTGAGCGGTCAGAGAAGGAGATGGGGTTGGACAAAGAGCAAGAAGCAGTCCTGAAACTCCTTCGTTATTTTCTCTCTGAGAGAGGACTGAAATGCGATAATTCTGTGATAAAGGGGTTGCTTTTATGGGCCTGGAAGAGAGAACTTATTCCGAGTATAAACGTCGCATTTGAAGTAGCGACCTGCGATAATATAGGCAAGGTGCTGTGGGACACTATTAGCGGCGGGGGGGATAAGGCAAAGGAAGCAAACAAATACGCAGCACTCTGGAAGGTAATTCGAGATGTGCTACAGGCACTGAGGGCGGACCGGCAGGCAGCCGCCGCTGCCCGCGCGGCCATGACCCCCTCTGCTGCCTCCACGGCTGCCGCGTCAGCCCACTCCGCTGCAGTTAGGGGGACATTCTCGACACAACTATCTCCACCCCCCCGAACATCCATTTCTGCTAATGCTGAGACGCCTGCACAGACACAGCCTTTGCCTATACCCAGCCAGGCCGCTGGCGCCGAAAATATTCCCCTGCCTGTTACTCCGCGAGAAGCGGGGGAATTAGGGGGGGCCGATTGTCGCCCGGCAGGTCCGGAGCCGACAGACTCGGAGGTGGTGAACCAGTTACAAAAACTGACAGTACGGTCAGAAGAACCAGAAGTGAGGGGGACATATGCATCCTCCCGAAAGGGTGAGCCGAGAAGGCAAGAGAACGAAGATTTTGGCCGTATGCCAGCCCCGCTTTCTCCCCCCGCCCGCCCGCCCGCTCTCCCCTCCGTCCGCCCGCCCGCCGCGGCGTGTGTCAGCCGGCCACGGAGCGGCCGCCGCCAGCGCCCCCGCCCCCGCCGGCCCCCGGGCAGCACCGTCCGCGCCCCCGCCCCCGCCCTTGAATCCATCCCGCCTCTCGAAGCCGAAGCCATCCGCGCCCGCGATAGACGCGGAGCCGCCTGTAATAGCCGCTGCAGACGAGAGGGAGAGGCATTGGAGGGGAGTAATAAAAAATGCCCTTGTGGACGGGACTATGCTCCAAGCATTTCCAGTTGTTGTACAAAATAATGGACAAGAAAGATGGGAGGCGTTTCACTGGAAAGTCCTTGAGAAATTAAAGACTGCTGTGAGTCAGTACGGAATCCGCTTATTGATAAAGCCAGTAAGAAACCCTCGGTCAAGTCTTTTAATTGTGGTAAACTTGGACACATCAAGAGCCAATGTAGAGTTTCTGCTAACAAAAAGACGGTGCAACAGTTGTAAGAAAGATAACCATACCACCCAAGAATGCAGGAAGAAGGGAAACTTTACACTGAGCGCGAAGGCCCCTCGCGCGACGACACAAATGCAAGGGGCTTGGGCTGCCAGCCCTCAGGCAGCCTCGCAACCACCAGATCCGCCACTGCAGGAAGCTCCGGAGTGGATGTGGAAACCTGTCGTGGTTTCAGCCCAGCCGGTAACAAAGGACCACGCAGCCGCTCGCTCACTCCTCCGCCCCCCTCCGGTGGGATGGGGAGGAGACGGAGGAGAGAAAAGAAAAAGAAACTGGAGCCTCGAGGGTTGAGATAAAGGCAGTTTACTGGGACAAACACAAAGAAATTACAACAACAACAACGGTACTATTGAAAAAGTATACAAAAAGAGTGATGCACAGTGCAACTGCTCACCACCCGGGACCCGACGCTCCGCCACTTCCCCCACCGAAAAAAAGAGACCACCCCCCGGCCCGCTCCCCATTTATATACTGAGCATGATGGCACATGGTATGGAATAGCTCCTTGGCTAGTCCAGGTCAGCTGCCCCGGCTATGCCCCCACCTCCCAGGTTCCTGTGGAAATTAACTCTATCCCAGCTGAACCCAGGACAAAACCGCAGTAGACATTACGTTGGTGGATGCAGGAGTCCACTTGGTGGATAGCAACATAAAGGGACCACTGGGGTTTGGGCTTAGTGCATTTTTAATGGGGCGATCTTCAACAGCTCTAAAAGGAATTCTGGTAGTCCCAGGGCTTATTGATGCAGATTATTGTGGGACTGTGAAAATTATGATTCATGTCTTAATCCCTCCTCTTTCTATTCCTAAAGGTACCAGAATAGCACAATTAGTTCCATTCAGGTCGTGTGTTCCGAACCCAGGTGAAGTACAACGTGGAGATGGTGGATTCGGCTCCACAGGGAAACCGCAGGTACACTTTGCCATGGACACAACAAGAGGTAAACCAGAACAGGTAGTGCAATTGGAAGGGCCCGATAGAGTTGTCGTCAAGAAACCGATGACAATCGATACAGGAGCTGATGTTACGATTATTTCACGATATATTCGGCCTCCATCATGGCCATTGATCAATCCAAATTTTGGTATTGCAGGGATAGGGGGCACACAGGCCACCTTAGTAAGTCAGCTACCGATTACCCATTTGTGTTCCCCGACGGTGAACACGTTATGATGCGTCCGTATATCATGACTACCCCAACTGAATTGTTTGGCCTCATAGGCCGTGATTTATTGAGCCAAATGAAGGCCATGTTAGTGACCCATCCTTTTTAGGAGCGGTCACTGAGGGGCAGCCAATCCTAAAAATTAGCTGGAAAACAGATGAGCCTGTTTGGATTGATCAGTGGCCTGTAGGGTTTAGGGATTAATCCGTGCGGGGCCCGGACGACGAAACACCAATGTGATGATTAAAGTCGCCAGTTTATTGAGCTTAGCTAATCATTTTTATACAATTCTCTAAGTTGGTGAGAGACTTTGATTGGCTACTACATGCAAGCACTTGGTGTCCACACACACAAGCATAAGCGGTGATTGGTTACATCGGTACTGTCCACGCGCACAAACATAAGACATAATTGGTTGTGTTAATTAGAGCATACAAGACTTGTCTTAGTCCAATTGGTCAAGATAAGCCCCTGAATTGAGGTTGTTTGTGCCAAGTTCCCTTTATCGTGGAATGTGCACCTGTGTTTTCCTAATTGGGATCTTTCTTCTTTTATCTTCTTATTTATTCTGTTCAAGGCCTTCTAAAGGCGCCTGGAACAATCTTGTGACCATGAGCTATTTTCAGGTCCAATAACTAACTTCCATATAACTGAACCCTACATCTCCCCCTCTCTCGCCTTTTTTTTTTTTTTTTTTTTTTTTTTTTTTTTGAATAGCATATTGCTGTCTTGTTCCGCAAACTTAGCCCAGCAATCAGTAGGTGTCAGTTTTATGTGGGTGTCCCTACAGAGGCAACTATGGTTTTGCTGCACACCAGCCTGATGCTCTTCGGAAAATCCCGGTATTTATACATTTTCAGAGGAATGGATTTTAGCACACGTGGCCAGCGTGTGCCAAAAGCCACCTCAATTAAAAACCTATGACGCATGCACTCGCTGGCCAGGCGCACTGCACAAGTCATAGTTATCTTATCAATTCGTTCATGGGCTTTGTGATGCGGCCGTAATGCACTGAGAATTTTAATCTGTTACGTTAGCTAAGATGACCTACGCATTAGTTTTTGGCTGAGGTGGAATTTGTATTGCCGCACCATCTATGATGCTTCAGGTGATGATGGTCGCATAAATCAAACGGAAGTCCATCAGGGGCTGGCACCTGTGAAAACATAAGCAGAATCTCGCCCCGAGGTTATTAATGAAAAATGGACCTTCCCATCGCCCTATTTCTAGATTCTTAACTAAGTCTATGACCTTATTTCTAATTTCAGTAATTTTTTTTTTTTTTTTTTTTTTTATGAACGACTACATATCAGGTATCTGAAAACTACTTCCACACTCGGCTTCTGTGAGTAATGTTTCGCTGCGGACTGATTAACATTAAACTATATATATATATTTACTTATTCTCTACAGCACTTATTCTAAACTGCTTAGCCTCTATACAATTAGTTATAGGTTAGTAGGTTAGTTGATTATGATTAGTTGAATGTCTGTTACAATGGTAAAAAAAAATTATTTTTTTTTTTTTTTTTTTTTTTAATTTACTCTCTTTTCTACCCACTCGCACTAAAACACATATTCAAAAACTATATCATACTCCATGTTTTTTACATGCATTCTTGATCTCCACATTGACTGCCGGTCTCCGTCGTGATTTGTCTAGTCGGTCTATCTAGGGCTTCAGGACCTGCTGACGTCTCTGCTGCTTCTTGCTCTTGCTCTTCTGAGTTGTCTGTGGCATCTGGTCGCTCAATCCACGGCTTGACCCATTTCGCCGGTATCCAATGGGGTTGTTCGTTACCTGTGGAAACACAAGCATACCCTCTTCCCCACGTAAATAATTTGCAAGGTCCTTGCCACTGCTGTAAAACCGGATCGAATACTGAAACTTGCGGCTGATTTTTATCAACATTTTTGTTCCCACACATATGCCTATTAATTGGGATCTGATCCTCAGTACCACGTGGCTGTAGCCAATTCAAAACATACAGTGCTTTACTTATTAACTCTTGGGGAGTACAGTGCCGCATATCTTCCCCCGTTTTTAAAATGTTTAAACGATCCTTTAAGGTCCGATGTGCACGTTCAACAATAGCTTGACCAGTGGAATTGTGGGGTACGCCAAAATTATGAGCTACCCCCCACATCTGTAAAAATGTTTCTAATGACTGTGAGCGATATCCCGGGCCATTGTCTGTTTTAATTTCTGTTGGCACTCCCATGGTGGCAAATGCTGCCAAAAGGTGCTTAATTACGGCTTTAGCATTGGTTGATATATGAACAGTAGCCCACATAAGGTTCGAATATGTGTCAATAGATACATGAATAAATTTATATCTCCCAAAACTGGGATATTCCGTAACATCTGTTTGCCAAATTTGCAATGGTGATAATCCCCGGGGGTTCACCCCCTGTGGTTGTAAGTTTGGAATATTCGCACAGTCTGGGCAAGCAGCAAGAATAGCTCTGGTTTGCTGCAATGGAAGATTAAATTGTTTACTCAGCGCTTTTGCCGACTGATGATAAAATTTATGGGATAGTAGTGCTTGTCCAAACAAATCAGGTTTGGGTGTATTAAAATAGATGTTTGCATTGGCTACTACCAGCTGATCCGCGCGCGCATTACCTTCCACAATGAATCCCGGCAGCGTTGTATGGCTACGAACATGATCGATAAAAAATAAGTCTGTCCGTTCTTCTAGTAACATCCATAATTTCAAAAGTGTCATAAACAGCCGCTTATTGTTTACAGTTTTTAGTAGGGACCTATGCATACGTTTGACTATCCCCACGACATATTGAGAATCTGAAATAATGTTGACAGGTGTTTTATCCCATTTTTTAAAAACAGAGCATACGGCTAATAGCTCGAGCACTTGTACTGACCCCTCTGACAGAATGACTTCGGATTTCCAGGATCCGCCCTGTAAATATACAAACCCTGCTTTACCTGTCTTGCTGCTAGCATCAGTAAAAACGGTAATGGCTTCCAGCGGCTTATTGCTGCAAATAGAGTGCGGTTCCATTGTTAACATTGTTTTAAATAATGGGTGGGGGGGGTAGTGATTATCTACTTCCCCCTTGAAGTCCAGCAGAGCTACTGCAAGGCAGTCATTTTTCATCACGGCATTACTCACAATATCAAGTGACATAGGTAAAATGATTTTGTCCATTTGCCTCCCTGAAATTTGTATCGCCCTTACCCCTGCTTTTTGAATGCACATCCCCAGAGCTTCAATTCTAGTGACTACCGTTTTTGACATGCTAGCAGGCAAGAATATCCATTCTAGTATTACCAATGGGTTTTGTTTTTGTTGCTCACCCCACTGACCCAAAATTCCCGCAACTTCCTTATCTGAGTTACATACATACAAATTTATGGGCAAATCAGGGATATATCTGCCAGACATAGATGATGTGATTTTCTGCTCAGTTGCTGTCAAGGCTTGCTGCCCGGGCGCACTTAGATGTAGTACAGAAGTTAGGCTATTGCTGCCCCGCAATAAGTCCAACAGTGGTTGTAAGTCTGTATTGGTGATACCACAATAAGGCCGGATCCACTGCAGGTCTCCGACAAGTTTTTTGTACATCATGTACATTTCGTATGTCTTTGTGTAGCGATAGCTTTTGTGGATGTACAGAGGCTTCTGCAACCTCTCACAGACCCCAGGAAAGTTTGACCGGCTGCTGTTAGTCCGTGCCGGCACAGATCGAGGCTGCGTTGCTATGTGTTGAGGGCACGCACGTCTCAAATGCCCTGGTTGACCGCACCGATGACACGCGGGGGGGTCTTTGTATGGGCCGTAGTCTCCTTTTCCCCGTCGCACCATCAGTCGTAATGCTACCGCGAGTGCTACAGCGTGAGCTTCAGCATGTATTTTAGCTTTCTCTTGTTCTTGTATTATAGTAGCCAAATCCTCGTTTGCATTATTTGAATCAGGGTATATGCTAGGTATAATTTGTTCATGTTGAACGGTGGTATCTGGGGGCTGTTTTCTCATAGGCGGATTTTTACTCACTCCCTGATTCTGTAGAGTTTCCTTTAATCGTACAGTTAGGGAGGCTTGGGAACTGTCGGATGGCTGATTAATATCGGCAGTCCCAGGGAGTGGAGCAGAAGTCAAGAGCACAGGAGCAGGCGGACAAGCTCCAAAAAGTCTCTCTCGCTGCATTATGTTTTTCTCCCCGCTTTTCCCTTTCGCTTGCGGTTGGAGAGAGAGAGCAGCAAAAGCAGACACAGACGTTTTACGATCTGCTTTCATTTCTTACAGAGTTGTCTTAATCAATTTCCATAAAGTTGCAAGATCTTTAACTTCTTTAGACCCGTCACTAATTTCATCCCATAGGGAGGTTCCGATAGCTTTCTGGTACTAAGCTCAAAAGCTGTACCCACACTAATTGAAAGGTTTCTGTCCTTTTTAATATTTTTCTCTGTTTTTTCAACCAGCCTCATAAATATCTTTCCGGCTGTCTTTTCCCTCGCAGATGCTGCGAAACCCTTGCCGCCCTTTTTATCAACGTAAGCTTACGATTTTACCTGCTTTTCCCAAGCAGTGTCCTGCCTCTCTCGAGCAGTGCCGGTGCTGTCTTTCAAGCCACCGTGGTCCGCGGCAATTCCCCCGCCTTTTCAGTAGCGTTGCCTCTTGTTCCTCTTCGGATCACGTCGGAGGTCGCCAAATGTAGGGTTTAGGGATTAATCCGTGCGGGGCCCGGACGACGAAACACCAATGTGATGATTAAAGTCGCCAGTTTATTGAGCTTAGCTAATCATTTTTATACAATTCTCTAAGTTGGTGAGAGACTTTGATTGGCTACTACATGCAAGCACTTGGTGTCCACACGCACAAGCATAAGCGGTGATTGGTTACATCGGTACTGTCCACGCGCACAAACATAAGACATAATTGGTTGTGTTAATTAGAGCATACAAGACTTGTCTTAGTCCAATTGGTCAAGATAAGCCCCTGAATTGAGGTTGTTTGTGCCAAGTTCCCTTTATCGTGGAATGTGCACCTGTGTTTTCCTAATTGGGATCTTTCTTCTTTTATCTTCTTATTTATTCTGTTCAAGGCCTTCTAAAGGCGCCTGGAACAATCTTGTGACCATGAGCTATTTTCAGGTCCAATAACTAACTTCCATATAACTGAACTCTACAGTGGCCACTAAATTCTGAAAGGCTGCTAAAAATACAAGAGTTAGTTGAGGACCAATTGAGAGCGGGACATGTTGTTCCTTCTACTAGTCCATGGAATACACCAATATTTACCATTCCCAAGAAAAGTGGGAAATGGAGACTGTTACATGATCTCAGAGCTGTGAATGCGGTGATGCACAGTATGGGAGCCCTGCAGCCAGGTTTGCCGTCTCCAGTTATGCTTCCAGAAGAATGGGATTTGTTAATTATAGATCTAAAGGATTGGTTTTTTCGCCGTTCCCTTGCACCCACATGACGCTGAACGGTTTGCCTTTTCGGTACCATCGATTAACAAGGCAGAGCCCTATAAGAGATACCATTGGGTCGTGTTACCGCAATGAATGCGCAATTCCCCCACGATGTGTCAGGTGTATGTGGCCTGGGCATTAGAGCCTGTAAGAAAGCAGTTTCCTCAGACAATTATTTATCATTATATGGATGACATTTTGATAGCGGGAAGGAACTTGCCACAGGATGAAATTTTAAATCAATTACAGGCTACCTTAAGCCATTGCGGATTAATAATCGCTCCTGAAAAGGTGCAAAAGGCAGCACCTTGGAAGTATTTGGGGTGGCACATAGATGCTAGCAATGTTAAACCTCAGAAGGTTCAAATAACATGAGAAATTTCAACGGTACATGATGTCCAGAAGCTTGTGGGAGATATCCAGTGGGTGCGGGATCTTTGCGGTATCACTAATGACGATATGGCCCCTCTGGTAGAACTCTTGGGTACGAGCGCACGTGCAGATGAGAAACGGGAAATGACAGGAGAACAGAAAAGAGCCTTAGAATATATATCAAAGAAAATTGCATTTAGCTTTGCATCCAGATGCAATGAGGATTTACCGATAATATTGATGATTGTTAATACAGGGGACTCTCAGAGACAACACCCTTATGCGGTAATTTGTCAGTGGGACACAAAGCGCTCAGATCCCTTGAGAATTTTGGAATGGGTCTTCTTGGCCATGCGACCAGACAAATCTATTGTAACCCGATTGGAATTATTTGCACAACTGATCATTAGGGGAAGAACGAGGACTGTAGAGATTGCAGGGACGGAACCAGAAAGGTTACTAATACCTCTAGTAAAATGGTATTTGGAATGGGGAATTCAGCATTCTGTAGCATTACAAGTGTCATTAGCGGGGTTTGGAGGTACGATAAGTAATCAATATCCAAAGCATAAGTTGTGGTCACTATTGGAACAGCAAACCTTTGAGCAAAAACCATGGAGGTCGGAAACACCTGTACACGGGGTAACAGTGTTTACTGATGCTGGGAAAAAGACAGGTACGGCCGCCTGTACGTGGAAAGATGCTAACAATCAGTGCTGTGACCATGTTGAAAAGGGAGAGCCTGGGGATTCTTTACAGATGTTAGAATTAAAAGTGGTGATTTGGCACTGCAGCATTGGGCTAAGGAGGCGCTGAATATCGTATCCGATTCTCTTTATGTAGTTGGGGTGGTACAAAGGATGGAAAGAGCAATGGTAAAGGAGGTCACAAACAAAAGATTGGGCATGTTGTTTTTGTCATTACTACGCTGCTTGAACTCTCGGAGGGTAGAGTATTTTATAACGCATATAAGAAGTCATCAAAAGCTACCAGGTTTGTCAGAGGGAAATGACAGAGCTGACCAATGGGTTGCAGCGGCATGGGAGCCTCCTCCAGGGAATCGTTTTCAACAAAGCACGGCAATCACATGCGTTCTTGCACCAACCCGCTAGGATGTTAGCAAAGCAATTTGACTTACCGCTCACTGATGCCCAAGGTATCGTTAAAGCATGCCCCGATTGTCAAAAGGAGGGGCTGGGCTTGGGCTGTGGGGTTAACCCACGAGGTCTTTTGCCATTGCAGTTGTGGCAAATGGATGTCACCCATGTCACGTGGTTTGGTGCAAAGCGTTCTGTGCACGTGTGTATTGATACCTATCCTGCTGCCATGTGGGCCACGGCACGAACTGGAGAAAAGGCCTTACATATTGAATGACATCTTCACGCTTCTTTTGCAGTGCTGGGTGTGCCTAAAGAAATTAAGACGGACAACGGCCCGGCTTATGGTTCTACACGATTTGCTCGATTTTGTAATTTGTGGGGAATTCACCATGGTACGAGTATTCCACATCTTCCCACAGGACAGGCTATTGTTGAATGGGCCAACCAAACCCTAAAGAGCATGCTGCAAAAACAAAAGGGGGGAACCCAGGGCTTACTCCCAGAGGAACGATTGGCCAAAGCCTTATTTGTGCTAAATCATCTTAGATTGACAGGTGATCACAAAGACCCACCGATGGTAGTGCATCATGCTCTTTTACAGGCGGAAAGGACGCAACAAAGTACAGGAATCATGGTAATGTATAAGGACCCAGAGTCCGGGCAATGGTGCAGACCCGCAGAGGTAAAACTTACTGGGAGAGGGTATATGTGTTTGCTTACAGATCGAGGCCCTCGCTGGATCCCAGCCAAGTGGGTCAAGCCATGGCTTTGCACTGATGCTGGGTCCGGAATCGTCTCAACGGCAACTGGCACAGTACCGGCGGGTGCTGGAGCCACTGATCCGACAGATTCTAACTAATAGAGTATTACACTTTAGAGGACTAGCGGACATTGAGCCCTTCAGAGAGGTTTTTGGTTAAGGCAGCATAAGGAAGTATATGATTTATCGCTTGTAGAAGACTTAGGACAGCGTGCTTTATTGTATGTAGAACTTCCATTAGGTAAAAAGTGTGTTAAGCATAGTTTGATTAAACATAGTGTGATTACGGGAAGACAGTGTGGGGTAAACGTAAAAGTTAGCTAAAGCCAAAATTAGGGGTAAGGTGTATTTCCATTAATAACCTGGGAACGAGGTTATGATTGTGTTTCCACAGATACAGGCCCACGACGGACTCCAGCTCGATTTGCATGACCATCATCATCTGGAACATCCTAGATGGTGCGGCAATATGAATGCCACCTCAGCCAAAAACTAACGTATAGGTCACCTTGGCCAATATAACAGGTCAAGATTCTCTGTGCATTGCAACCGCATCACAAAGCCTATGAACCAATAGACACGATGGCTATGACTCGTGCAGCGCGCCTGGCCAGCAAGCACATGCGTCATAGGTTGCAACTGAGGCGGATTTTGGCACCCGCTGGCCACGTGTGCTGAAATCCATTCCTCTACAAATGTATAAATACCGGGATTTTCCGAAGAGCATCGGGCTGGTGTACGGTGAGGCCATCATTGCCTCTGTGGGGATGCCCACAGAAAGCTGGCACCTACCGATTGCTGGGATGATTTCACGGAGCAAGACGGCACAAGAATGTACGGATGGTTCATCTTCCTCATAGTCCTCATGGTTTGGGTCATTAGGGGTAATGGGTTGGCTTAAAGAATTATGGTCATTGTTGTAGTTATTGTGATTTTAGCTATTGTAATAATTTTACCTTGTTCAGCTTGTTAAGAAAAAATTGCATCCCAAGTTATTAAGCAAGCCTGGATTGCTCAAAAACAAAAAGGGGGAATTGTTGAGGATTTCTTGGCTGGGCAAGGGCATGTGAGCAATTCAGCCGTTAGGTGGGAAAGAAGCATAAGCATACAAAGTGCTGAAGCAGACAAGAACGCTGTGTCCTTGTACGCTGGGAAAAAGGAAGATAAGAAGAGCCTGACAAGCAACTCCTGGATGCTGAAGAATGAGATAAGTAACTGCTGGACACCTCGTGAAGAAGCTTGCACAGCCAATAGAGGATAAGATAGTGTCACGTGAACCGGGGTATTGTACCAATTAGAGTATTGTATAAGGCGCGTGCCCAAGCACATACGGTATATAACTGTGCTAAAGGTTGTAGTAAATGGACTTCACTTGATCACATTGGTCTGTGCGTGATGTCCCCTGTGGATCCTCTGCAACACTTACAGGTGAATTCAACTTCCCAGACATCAACTGGGAATACCATACTGCTGTGACGAGCAAGTCTGGGAAATCCCTGAAGCTTGTGGAAGATAATTTCTTGTCACAAGTACTCAGTGAGCCAACTAGGAAAGATGCCCTCCTAGACATGTTGTTTGTGAATAGAGATGTTGTGGTAGATGGCTGTCTTGAATCATGAAATAGCTGAGTTTAAAATTTTCAGTGTAACGTGGAAAAATGTTTTGGTTTAACCCCAGCCAGCAACTAGCACCATGCAGCCACTCACTCACTCCTCCCCAGCCCACCCCCGGGTGGGGGGGAAGTGAGTGAGTGGCTGTGTGGTACTTAGTTGCTGGCTGGGGTTAAACCCTAACAGGAAAACTACATGGTCACATGCAGACAGTCTTCAGCTAGTTCCACCCACTGACAGCTATTTAACTTCATTTCTGCCCTGATATTTGCTAAGTCAAAGATCCTGTGGTATCTGACAATGAAGTTATTTTCAATTCTTTCACAAAATAGTGTAAATAGAAGTAATTCTTCCTTTTCTTACCTTCCCCAATCCATTAAAACACAAAGAAAGAATGACATTGTGATTAATTTCATGAAGACATTGGTAAGAGAAGCTGGTTTCTGAAAATGGAAGCAGATGAGAGTTTTGATATTTGCTGGTAATCTCAGGAGGGCTCTGCCATCAGCAGCAAGCAGTATGGAACAAAGATGATTGGAAGAAGGGTGTGCCTGTTAATGAGACTGAACTCATTACAACAGTAGAGGAGAAGAGGAGGAGCATGACGTGAGACTCTAAGCAGCCAAACCTTCTCTTTAGAAAGTATAGCTATATCCTGAAGCTAGAATACCAGTAAATGACCTACCACATTAAGACATGGAATTAGTGAAGGGGCACACACATGTAGTGCTCTGGCTAGGGAAGTGTTGCAAATGAGATTTTTTGTTACATGGTTTTGGTTTAGCAGCAATTTAGGATTTACTGATATTTTTGAGATAGATCACAAGATTAAGTTGTATAATTTTAACAGTACTTAATCATCAGCCAATTTAACAGAGTGATTCAATGGAATTTGTTACAGTCAAATTTGTGACTAAGTTAAAGATTCAAAAATGGCAAGGATCACCCGAAACTTACAGCAGGGTTGCATGCACAGATGGAGGTTAAATCAAATCACATACACGTGCAGACAGAGAAAACATTTCTGAACCACACACAGACAGGCAAAATAGTTCCAAACCAAACTGAAAATGCACAGATACAACAGTTCTGACCCAAATTTTACCCCCCCACACATGCACAGAGGTTAATCTATGATTAAAATTTCCTTTTCATGAGTTTCATGAATTACTCACTTTTATGTGCTAGCATTCATCAACGGACGGTCAGTGAACCTCGCAAAATCAGGCCTTTAAGTCCTTGTGAAATCGTCAATGGACGATCTTTTGATCTTCGCGAAATCTACCCTGAGAAGCATCCCAGCTCAGAGGGAGATATTGGGTCACACAGCCCGCTGCGGTCCTGGAGAGCTCAAAAGGTCTCACCTTGGATCGCTATTTATAGGGTCTCAAGATGACTGGCTTTGGTCATTATTTTACATTCTGGCCACAATTCATGCTGAGTCATTCTGATGTACAATTCAGGTAGCAGATGGCCTATGCATGGCTTATCCTGAGATCTCAGAGTGGCCCAGGAGGCTGCACCACCACAGGAAGGCAAAAAAAAAAAGCTGTCAGCCCTCCTTTTGTGCTTCCCTTAGCTTCAGGGTGTGCTACCTGCCCATGTGAACAAGTGCTAAGAGCCAGGAAAGGATGTTAAAGGAAAGGTGGGATCAACTGGTAGCCAAAGTTATCACTAAAGGGAGGTTTTGTAGAAATCTAGAGTAAGAACTACTGTAAGATCATCTTGGGCAACAAATACACTCTAGGTAGGTAAACTTAAAAACACAATACAAGAAACACCCACACAAATTAAATGGAAAAAAAGCATTTTTAAATTGCTGTGCTACCAAAAGAAAATGTGGATCGCTTTTCAATGATAATTACCAGTGTAATTATTTACATTTCAGTTTAAGTTGAAGTAGGCTATGAAGACAGCTTAAGAATTCTTTTCAAGCTTAAGTATTCAAATACTTAAGTCCCCATAACATAATAAAAATATGTAACTGGCCTCATTCCACAGCTGGCAGTTGTTAGATTGACCAGTCAGGCCACATCTTTTCTTTATTCTCAGATATAAGGGAATAGTAACTAAGATAAAACTGCCTGGACGATAGCTCTGTTTAAAATGAGGTATTGGATTTGTGGGTGTTGGTGTAAAACCTCATCCCACATGGGAATTCTAAAGGAAGACAACTGTACCTGGTTAGGAAAAACCTTGAAAACAGAGGAGACAATATATTTATTGAGTTACTGCTGATTGTCTGCCTATCAGAAATGCAGACCAAAATCATGTGTCACGAGAAACATAAGCCAAGGTTAAGGTGTCAGGAAACACACCTCAAATTAGGGGGCACAGCTCAACCCACAGTCTGTTTGAAATCAGGGAGCTGCAAGAAGCTCCTGTGACAAAGTAGTTGAGAAAAGGAGATCTGTGATATGAATCAGTTTAAAATAGTAGGAGGCTGGTTAAAAATTAATTTGAAGCTGTCTACAGCCTGTAAAAACACCAAGAGACAACTGAAAGGGTCTTGCAGTGTTGGCAAGGCACCCACTCATTCTGAGCCACTTGCCAATTCCTCATGCTTATCAGGCCATTAGCTGGTCCCCAAAACTGGTTTAGAGTCACTGCAGGTTTGGTCAGTGCCTAATTGCCGCCAGGGATTCTGCTGTAGGTCACAACCCCCATGCTAACATAGGGGTGACAGCCCTGCCATGTATCTTGCCATTGTGGCGGTGTAAGACATCAGACAAGTCCAGAGGATGATATCTCACAGTGTAATTCAAGGGTTTTTTTTGAGAATTTGATATTTCTGTCATTTAATTGGGGACACCAAATAAATATCAGAAAAGTTATATTATTTGAAACAAGACACTTCCTGTAAGAAGTCAAGAACTTGAAAGATGCAGCTGAACCTGCCTCTATTAGGCTCAATACTTTAAAGGTCTATTTGCCACAGCCAACATTGCATTTATAAGCAGTATAAAATGCATACACATTAGTACTGACTAGTTAAAAATACCCTTTATGAACTACACTTATAGATAATCTTTTAAGTTAACAGACCATCTAATTTATACTATCTTGTATATATGTAATAGTAAATGTCAGCTATATGTACAACATCTGGAATTCAAGCAGGAAACTCATCTATACTGATATGAATGAAATATTTTACAACTCCATTTGCCTTATGTTTACTTAATCTGAATCTGTCATTTCTTTTCAGGTTACATGCTAGTCTTTCATAAAAACTACAGAATGAGAAATGAGAGGTTTAAGAACCTAGTTCAGAAATCTGTTTAAAGATTTCTATTCTTCCAGAGGAAGAGCCAGACTATAACTTAGATGATTAATATGACACTAGAATCAAGCTCAACATTGCAGTTGTCTTTTTATTCAGTTTAATAAAGAAAAAAAATACTGCTTCCATAACTATTCCTTTCTACCATAATTTTTCATGTTTGGAAACTGAGATTTAACTAAAATATCTAATATGACTGTATATCCTATAAAAGTCTTTAGAATATTAATTATATTCTACCCATTTTATAATGAGTTCAGTGTTTTATGGCTGATAATCAAACCTGGTGCTCCTTTTTCCATTCACTTACATATTTTGTATGGCAATGCAAGGTCATACTGAAGGTGCATCTAGATTAATATTTCATGTCTGACAGCAGCAAACATTTATGAAAAGAGTAAGAAGGAGGACAAGCACAGAGTTATACTGCCCACAATATGTTCTATGTAGGATTCAATCTTTTGGTTGGAGACTATCTTCAGGAAAGAAGATCAAGTCTTATTTAGATATAAAGCCAAGTTTTAAAAAGATCATATACACATTAATATTTTAAAAGCTGAAAAACAAAAACATGTGGGAATAATTTCAGTTCTGTGGAAGAAAGCTGAGGAGTAGTCCAGGGATGCAGCTGTACCAGTGTATTGGGTTTGTGTGGCAAGGTTTTGGTAGCGGGGGTGCTACAGGGGTGGCTTCTGTGAGAAGCTGCTAGAAGCTTCCCCTATGTCCGAAAGAGCCAATGCCAGCTGGCTCCAAGATGGACCTGTGTGGTGGTGCATTTCTTTCCCTCTCTCCAGGCTGATTTACGAACTTGGGAAGTCTCACTAGGCCTTAGCATAAGTGTAATGAGTCGGGCAGTTAAGCGACCCTTGACTGTGCCAGAAACTCTTACACAGCTAAGACAGGGAGATACGCTGTGCGTCTCAAGGACTCCTGCTGCCCAGTGAAGGTAGGGGGATGGGAGTAGAGATAGCCAGTTCTCATAACAACCTGCAGCCAGTTCTTTCTCATAACAACCTTCAGCCAGTTCTTTCTCATAACAACCTTGAGACATTACAATCCTCCCCTGACAATCTTGAAGCATCCCGTATCTATGTTTTGAGTTATTCTCTAACAGCCTCGGAACTTTCCAGCGCAGCTGGGATTTTAGAAATTTGTTAATGAAGAAAGTCAATCATCTCCCAAACCTATAAACAGTGGTACTAAGTGAGGCCCTTTGAGCTCTCCTGGACCACAGCGGGCTGTGACCAGCATCTCCCTCTGAGTGGGACACCTCTCAGAGCTCACAAACCTTCCTGTTTGTGAAAATCGGAGGTCTGTCGCTGAAAGCCGACACAACCTGGGCTGATTCTCTTCGCTCCTTGGGGTTTGACCCTTCACTGGTTGAGACAAATGCCGAAGCATTTGATGTGAATATTTTCACTGACCTCGAGGGGAATTTTTAACAGGTATAGGTCTCTTATTCTCTCTTATTGTCTTATATGTATTTCTCTTAGTGTCTTTATACATGCATATGTACTAACCTGAATAGTCTATGATAAGCATATTATAGCAAGTATATGTCGTGGTTTAACCCCAGCCAGCAACTAAGCACCATGCAGCCAGTGGGATGGGAGAGAGAATCGGAAAAAAAAAAATAAAACTTGTGGGTTGAGATAAAGATAGTTTAATAGAACAGAAAAGAAAAAACTAATAATGATAATAATAACAATAATAAAATGACAATAATAATAATAAAAGGATTGGAATATATAAGTAATGCACAATGCAATTGCTCACCAACTGACGCCCTGTTCATTCCCAAGTAGCGATTCCCTCCACCCCTACTCCCCCCAGTTTCTATACTAGATGTGATGTCACATGGTATGGAATACCCCATTGGCCAGTTTGGGTCAAGTGCCCTGGCTGTGTCCCCTCCCAACTTCTTGTGCCCCTCCAGTCTTCTTGCTGGCTGGGCATGAGAAGCTGAAAAATCTTTGACTTGAGACTAAACATTACTTAGCAACAACTGAAAACATTAGTGTGTTATCAACATTCTTCTCATACTTGTTACAATACAAGGAAAAATCAGTTTTGTACTTAGAAGTTAAAATTGTAACTATAGGGAATTGTGTTAGGTGCAATGAATCATGTTAGGTATAATCATAGAAACCTTATATATTTTCTATTGAATTTTGTGTTTGGAAACTAACATTATGATTGAAACAATAGAGGTAATTATAAAGTGTAGTCAAGTGATTGACTAGTAATTACTCATAAGTTTTGTAGTTCATTGCTCTCATGACTGGATGTTCCTGTATGTTAGATGAGAACAATATTGGAACTGACCACCTGTGACTGAAACTGTCTTAAGCTTCAAAGAACAAGGACAAGAAACTAAGGAAACCGTCATGGACACCAGTTATGCTGCTTGGAAACCCCCTTACCCTTTCCATTTTGATTTGAATATCAAGGATTGCAATCAGTAGAGCTAAGTGAAATTGACCAATGATGGTTTTTAAATAAGAATATTGATGAGGTTATATAATCACAGGACCAATCATTATAAAGGTTAAATTTAAGAGTGAGCATAGTGTGCATTTTTATGTAAAGAACTTATGTAACGATGATTTGACAGAAAAAGTATATAAAAACTAATGGATTTTAATACTAAGTTGGACATACCTTTGGAGGAGCTATCCCCCGTGTCCCCAGCACTGCAATAAACGAAGTGCCTGCTTCTTAACGTCACATTGGTGTTAAGGAGTTTTATTCTGGATTTCAGTAACATACTGAACCCAAAACATAGTAATTTACCAGCTACTAGGAAGACAATTAAGTCTACCCCAGCCAAAACCAGGACAGTATCCACCCCTTTGTGATGGGTTGACCCTGGCTGAACACCAGGTGCCCACCAAAGCCATTCTATCACTCCCCCATCCTCAGCTGGACAGGGGAGAGAAAAAAAATATAACAAAAAGCTTGCGGGTCGAGATAAGGACAGGAGAGATCATTCACTATTACCGTCACGGGCAAAACAGACTCAATTTGGGAAAGTTAACTCAATTTATTACAAATCAACCAGAGCAAGGTAATGAGAAACAAAACGAAATTTCAGAACACCTTCCCACCACCCCTCCGTTCTTCCCGGGCACAACTACCCTCCCGGATTTCACCACCAAGCCCCCCCAGCGGCACAGGGGGACAGGGATGGGGTTTATGGTCATCACACGTTATTTTCTGCCGCTTCACCTCCTCAGGACGAGGGCTGATCACACTCTTCCCCTGCTCCAGCGTGGGGTCCCACCCACGGGAGACAGTCCTCCACGAACTTCTCCAACATGGGCCATTCCCACGGGCTGCAGTTCTTCACGAACTGCTCCAGCATGGGTCCATTCCACGGTGTGCAGTCCTTCAGGAGCACACTGCTCCAGCGCGGGTCCCCCACGGGGTCACAAGTCGTGCCAGAAAACCTGCTCCGTGGGCTCCTCTCTCCACAGATCCGCAGGTCCTGCCAGGAGCCTGCTCCAGCGCGGGGTTCCCACGGGGTCACAGCCTCCTTCGGGAACCCACCTGCTCTGGCGTGGGGTCCTCCACGGGCTACAGGTGGAGATCTGCTCCACCGTGGACCTCCCTGGACTGCAGGGGGACAGCCTGCCTCACCAGGGTCTTCACCACGGGCTGCAGGGGAATCTTCGCTCCGGCGCCTGGAGCATCTCCTCCCCCTCCTTCTTCACTGAACTTGGTGTCTGCAGGGTTGTTTCTCTTACATGTTCTCACTCCTCACTCCAGCGGCTGTTTCTCTCCGTCCCAACTTTTTTTCCTTCTTAAAAATGTTATCACAGAGGCATTACCACTATCACTGATTGGCTCGGCCTTGGCCGGCGGCGGGTGCGTCTTAGAGCCGGCTAGTATGGGCTCGCTCTCTCTCGACCACAGGGGAATCTTCCAGCAGCTTCTTACAGAAGCCACCCGTGTAACCCCCCCTCCTGCTACCAAAAGCTTGCCAGAAAAAAACAATACACCCTTATTCTATACCACTGATGTCATGCTCAGTTCCCATATCTTCAATTACATCCTGGTCAATCATCATCTTCTTTTCCGTCCTTTGAGATAGAGAGAGAGATGTATCTATGTATTCACACACAGATAAATAATTCCCTTAGTTTATGGCCCATGTTTATAAAATGTTCATTGAGTTTATTTAGTCCCCGACTTTGGGCTCCATCTGTCTGTAGAGAAATTCCATGCGGGGACGGATGACAGGACACCAATATGATGATCAAAGTCGCCAGTTTATTGAGCCTAGCTGATAATTCTTATACAATTCTCTAAGTTCCTAAGAAACTTTGCTTGGCTGCTGCATGCAAGCATTTGGTGTCCACGCGCACAAGCATAAAATGTGATTGGTTATATCGACACTGTACACCCGTATAAATATAAGATATAGTTGGTTATACTAACTCTGTACACGCGCATAAACATAGGACATAATTGGCTATATTAACTAGAGCATGTGAAACTTGTCTCAATCTAATTGGTCAAGATAAACTGCCGAATTGAGGTTGTTTGTACCAAGTTCCCTTTATCGTGGAATGTGCACCTGTGTTTTTCTAATTGGGCTCTTTCTTTTTCTGTCTTCTTGTTTATTCTGTTCAAGGCCTTCTAAAGGCGTCTGGAATGCTCTTGCGACCATGAGCTACTTTCTGGCCCAGTCACTTAATTCCATATAATTGACACCTGCACTGTCATACCAATTTTTCTGGTCAGGAGGGATGGTGCAAAGTCCTCTCAGTAACCAGAGCAGGATCGGACTTCAGTGTGGTATGGTGAGTGGATGACATTGGACACAGCAGGAGGATAGTGTGTAGTGCTGGATTATTGAATGCTGGAGTCAGTTCTGGTTCCATCACTACTGCGCTTTGCTCAGTTTTATCACAGTTTTTCTTGCTTGATCTAAGTGATTCTTACTATAGTACTATGGATATAGCATATAACAATTATAGTAATGATAACATACAGTGGCAGGGTTGTATAGCAATCAACATCATACAGTTTAATTCATTGGCTATTCTCACCTAAAATCAAATCCCCTTGAGGCACACATTGGACTTCCTCATATTTTCACATCACCCACCAAGTGCACCCAGGCCCTTGAGAAAAAGCAATCCCACAAATGGGTTTACCTTTGCCTGAGGCAGGAGTAACCCAGACTGTCTTCCCTAACATATTTTTCATGTGCACTACAGGGACTTTATCCCCTTCTACAGTATGTAAAAGTTCTGATTGGGCAGGGCCACACCGATTGGCAGATCCTCTGGTGTTGACTAACCAGGTGGCTTTTGCTAGATGTGTATCCCAATGTTTGAAAGTTCCACCCCCCATTGCTCTCAATGTAGCATTTAACAGTCCATTGTATCGCTCGATTTTCCCAGAGGCTGGTGCATGATAGGGCATGTGATACACCCACTCAATGCCATGCTCTTTGGCCCAGGTGTCTATGAGGTTGTTTCGGAAATGAGTCCTGTTGTCTGACTCAATTCTTTCTGGGGTGCCATGTTGCCACAAGACCTGCTTCTCAAGGCCCAGGATGGTGTTCCGAGCAGTGGCATTGGGCACGGATATGTTTCCAGCCATCCAGTGGTTGCTTCCACCATTGTAAGCACATGGCGCTTGCCCTGGCGGGTTTGTGGGACTGTGACATCGTCAATTTGCCAGGCTTCCCCATATTTATATTTCAGCCATCGCCCTCCATACCACAGGGGCTTTAACCGCTTGGCTTGCTTAATTGCAGCATATGTTTCCCATTGATGGATAAACCTGTGCAATAGTGTCCATGGTCAAGTCCACCCCTCGATCATGAGCCCATCTATATGTTGCATCTCTTCCCTGATGGCCTGAGGTGTCATGGGCCCACAGAGCCATAAATAGCTCACCCTTATGTTGCCAGTCCAGGTCCACCTGAGCCACTTCAATCTTGGCAGCCTGATCCACCTGCTGGTTGTTTTGATGTTCTTCAGTGGCCCGACCCTTGGGTACGTGAGCATCTACATGACGTACTTTTACCACTAGCTTCTCTATCCGAACAACAATATCTTGCCACAGTGCAGCAGCCCAGATGGGTTTACCTCTGCGCTGCCAGTTGCTCTGCTTCCATTGCTGTAACCACCCCCACAGGGCATTTGCCACCATCCATGAGTCAGTACAGAGATAGAGCACTGGCCACTTTTTCAGCAATATCTAATGCTAGCTGGATGGCTTTCACCTCTGCAAACTGACTCGATTCACCTTCTCCTTCAGCAGTTTCTGCGACTTGTCATGTAGGACTCCATACAGATGCCTTCCACCTTCGATGCTTTCCCACCACGCGACAAGACCCATGAGTAAACAGGGCATATTGCCTCTCATTTTCTGGCAGTTTATTATACAGCGGGGCTTCTTCAACACGTGCCACCTCCTTCTCTGGCGACATTCCAAAATCATTGCCTTCTGGCCAGTCCGTGATCACTTCTAACATTCCTGGGCGACTGGGGTTTCCTGTGCGAGCCCGTTGTGTGATCAGTGCGATCCACTTACTCCACGTGGCATTAGTCGCGTGATGTGTAGAGGAGACCCTCCCTTTGAACATCCAGCCCAGCACTGGCAGTCGAGGTGCTAAGAAGAGCTGTGTCTCAGTACCAACCACTTCTGAGGCAGCTCAAACTCCTTCATATGCTGCCAATATCTCTTTTTCAGTTGGAGTATAGCGAGCCTCGGATCCTCAATATCCCCGACTCCAAAACCCCAGGGGTCGGCCTCAGGTCTCCCCAGGTGCTTTCTGCCAGAGCCTCCAAGTAGGACCATTGTCCCTGGCTATGGTATAGAGCACATTTTTAACATCTTCTCCTGTCCGGACTGGTCCAAGAGCTATGGCATGAACAATCTCCCGCTTAATTTGTTCAAAGGCTTGTTGTTGCTCAGGGCCCCATTTAAAATCATTCTTTTTCCTGGTCACTTGATAGAGAGGGCTTACAATTTGACTGTAATTTGGAATATGCATTCTTCAAACACTGTCCCCTGGCCAATTCCCCCCAGTATATATACTAGACATGACGTCACATGGTATGGAATACCCATTTGGCCAGTTTGGGTCAGCTGCCCTGGCTGTGTCCCCTCCCAACTTCTTGTGCCCCTCCAGTGAGTTTCAAAGGTTTTAGATAATGACAGACCTAACCAGAGCTTGTTAAAACGAATTTGTTACAAGCATTCCATATATTAATTTAATAGTCGGTGGTCACAATGTCGATTTATGAGTTCTTAGAGCTGTGGCGCTCATTCTTAGAGTTCTGTTATGTATCACCTCACTTGCTGTATGTAGTCCCTGGGCTGCTGCTTATCATCCATGGGGGGTGGATTACGTTTTTCGCTTTGATGTATTGTGTAATACCGGCTTATGATATCATAAAAATATCAGTCGTGGGACTAATCCGTTATTTGTACTCAGCATTGTTGTCACCTCTATACTTCAGGAGCCATCTGTGGGAAACTATTAATAATTACACCCTTTACCTTTCCTCCTTGGAGTGCCAATCTATTAGTGAGACACCTTTCTTCCCCTTCCCCTTCCCCTCCACTCTAGTTACAATAGCGTTTGAGAAATTTGAAATTTTTCAATACCCTTGGGATGTTGAGACCAGCATGGTCCTATTGATAGGAACTAGCATGTTCCTGACTGTGGTTCAGGTCTTGTTTAAAGAAGTTAAACAACTATTTAAGAAGATCACCCAGAGATCTACCCTGAGGCTGGATAATTATGAGTGGCAGGGTGTGTGGAGTAGTATGGGCAAGTACCTAGAAAAGCGGGCACCTCCAGTGTTTTGGAACTTCAACCATGTACAAGTGCAGAATCCAGAATAACTAGTAGAACATTTGGAAAAAAGTATGCTGTCACCCCGGCAATACCAGGGAGACACAAATCACTGCAAGGTGCTAGGGCCTGGCCTATACCTATCAAGCCCTGTTCAACACCACTCAGTACCGTCAAGGGGAAGAGAAGGTCTCTGGATCTAACAACAAAGCAACAGTCACTGTGACCACTCACAATTGTGTGACAATGCACAATTATCCAGAGATCCAGATGAAGTTCAATGCACATGACCCATGTGGCAGAAGTTTGTATGGAACGCACCATCATCCTATGTCAACTCACTGGCAATAATTACCTGGAAAGACGAAGAGGCACCGACGGTGGATGAAATGGCTCAATACGAAGAAAATCTCTCCTCCTCCCTACAAGCCTGCATCTCAGCTATGGAGAAGCTGTCCTGGGATTTCCAGCAATTCAAAGAGGATATGTCCTACTTCCCACCTGTAAGGACCAATGTCTCAGCTATTAGGAGTGAGTGTTCCTCTGCCCAAGAGAGAGAAAATAGAAGATACACACCGCAAGGTGCCCTGTGGTTTTACCTATGTGACCACGGAGAGGACATGAGGAAATGGTACGGAAAACCTACCTTGGTCCTAGATGCACGGGTATGTGAGTTGCGAGGAAAACCCACCAAAAAAGGGGATTCTTCTAGGCAAAATGCCTCTCCAGTTTCCAAACAGACTAGAAGGGATGATCTTTCTTCTGATCCTCTTGAAGGGACTTCTGAGTCAATTTTACAAGAACTGGGTAATGGATACTCTGACCGGAATTAGAGGGGCCCTGCCTCCAGCCAGGCGGAGAAAAGGGACACCCAGGTTTATTGAATAGTGTGGATTTGATGGCCTGGCACGTCAGACCCACAGGAGTACAAGGCTCTAGTAGACACTGGTGCACAATGTACTCTAATGCCACCAAGTTTTAAAGGGGCAGAACCTATTTGTATTTCTGGTGTGACAGGGGGATCTCAAGAGTTAACTGTATTGGAAGCTGAAGTAAGCCTAACTGGGAATGAATGGCAGAAACACCCCATTGTGACTGGTCCAGAGGCTCTGTGTATCCTTGGCATAGACTACCTCAGGAGAGGGTATTTCAAGGACCCAAAGGGGTATCAGTGGGCTTTCGGTATAGCTGCCTTGGAGACAGAGGGCACTGAACAGCTGTCTACCCAGCCTGGTCTCTTTCAAGACCCTTCGGTTGTGGGGTTGCTGAAGGTTGAAGAACAACAAGTGCCAATTGCTACCACGATGGTGCACCGGCGGCAATATCGCACCAACCGAGACTCTCTGATTCCCATCCGCAAGTTGATTCACCAACTGGAGAGCCAAGGAGTGATCAGCAGAACTCACTCACCCTTTAATAGTCCCATATGGCCAGTGCGAAAGCCTAATGGGGAGTGGAGACGAACAGTTGACCGTTGTAGCCTGAATGAAGTCACGCCACCGCTGAGGTCTGCTGTGCTCGATATGCTAGAACTTCAATACAAACTAGAGTCAAAGGCAGCCAAATGCTATGCCACTATTGTCATAGCTAATGAATTTTCCTCAATCCCTCTGGCAGCAGAGTGCTGGCCAGTTTGCTTCACTTGGAGGGGTGTCCAGTAAACCTGGAATCGACTGCCCCAGGGGTGGAAACACAGCCTCACCATTTGCCATGGACTAATTGTGGTAGGTTGACCCTGGCTGGGTGCCAGGTGCCCACCAAAGCTGCTCTATCACTACCCCTCCTCAGCTGGACAGAGGGGATAAAATATAACAAAAGGCTCATGGGTCAAGACAAGGACAGTTTAATAAAGTGAAAGCAAAGGTCACGCGCAAAAGCAAAGAAAAACAAATGATGTTATTCTCTACTTCCCCTCAGCAGGCGATGTCTGGCCACTTCCTGGGAAGCAGGGCTTCAGTATCTGTAGTGGTTGCTCCGGAAGACAAAATTGCCCTCCCGTCTCCCTTCACTTAGCTTTTATATCTGAGCTGACATCATATGGTATGGAATATCTGTTTGGTTAGTTTAGGTCAGCTGTCATGGCTATGTCCCCTCCCAAGATCTTGCCCAGCTCCAGCCTGCTGTTGAGGGGGGCAAGAATGTTGGCAAGACAGCCTTGATGCTGTGCCAGCACTGCTCAGCAGTAGCCAAAACACTGGTGTGTTATCAACACCTTTCTAGCTACTGATGCAGAGCACAGCACTATGAGGGCTGCTATGGGGAGAATTAACTCCATCTCAGCCAGACCCAATACAATCTCCACCCCTTATTCCATACCATTTGCGTCATGCTCAGGTCCCACATAATTTAATACACATATATCTTCTAACCAAGCCATTGTATTTAATTCTCATTACTGAAATCCCTTCTTACCAACACTCACAACTGAAACTACATACTTAAACCACCTTTATACCCAACATACAGATTTATACATTCTTATTAACTACTATCCCCTGTCCTTTAACAGATAGAAATTCCATGGGCTTCTTCCACTCCTTCAGATGTTCACACACAGGTTATGACTTGGGCCCCATCCATCAAGATGAGTGGTCAGGACAGGAGAAGCAGTACGTTCAATCGTTGGGCACCAACGTCGGCTTGGTTTGGGTCACCGATGCACTTGTCTGGTTCCTTGCAAAGTTCACTCCTCTGCAGTTCAGGTCATTCCTGCTACATTACTTCCTACAACATACAACTCACATCACAGATTATTTTTCCCCCAAGGTTAAATGTCCTTGAGGCACACACTGGGTCTCCCCATCCTTCCGCATTACCCACCAAGTACACCCAGGTCCCTGAGCAAAGACAATCCCACAAATGGGTTTGCCTTTTCCCATGGGAGGTGCAATCCACACTGCCTTCCCCAGCCACTTCCCCATATGCACTACGGGGACCTTATCTCCTCCCACAGTAGTAGGGGTTTTGTTTGGGCAGGACCAGGACGGTTAGCAGATCCTCTAGAGTTAACTAGCCAAGTGGCTTCTGCTAAATTTGTATCCCAATGCTTCCATGTCCCATTGCCTAGCACTCTCAACATAGTCTTCAGCAGTCCATTATATCTCTCAGTTTTTCCAGATGCCTGCGGGTGATAGGGGATGTGGTACACCCACTCAATGCCGTGTTTCTTGGCCCAGGAGCTTATGAGGTTATTTCGGAAATGAGTCCCATTGTCTGATTCAATTCTTTCTGGGTACCATGTCACCATAATCATAGAATCATAGAATCATAGAATCATTTAGGTTGGAAAAGACCTTCAAGATCATCGAGTCCAAATTTGGACACATATTTAGCTAACAGTCGCAAGAGCATTCCAGATGCTTTTAGAAGGCCTTGAACAGAATAAACAAGAAGACAAAAAAAGAAACATGCCAATTAGAAGAACACAGGTGCGCATTCCTCCATAAAGGGAACTTGGCACAAACAACCTCAATTCGGCAGTTTATCTTGACCAATTAGACTGAGACAAGTTTTGCATGTTTTAGTTGATATAACCAATTATGTCCTATGTTTATGCGTGTGTACAGAGTTAGTATAACCAATTATATCTTATGTTTATGTGCGTGTACAGTGTAGATATAACCAATCATATTTTATGCTTGTGCGCCTGGACAGTGACTTTGCAGAATATGTGACTATAAGTATGTGTGTGTTTTAGCAATAAAGGGTCGTCTGTCGTCTGCTTTCAAGATTACAGGCGTCCGTCTACTTCAATCTCCTCATCCAACCATCATCCATGCCCACTAAACCAGGTCCTGAAGTACCCTGCCCACTCGCTTTTTGAATATATCCAGGGATGGTGACTCAACCACTTCCCTGGGCAGCCCGTTCCAATGTTTGACAACCCTCTCAGTAAAATTTTTTTTCCTAATATCTAACCTAAATCTCCCTTGCCTCAACTTGAGGCCATTTCCTCTTGTCCTATCTCCAGCCACCTGACAGAAGAGACCAACACCCACCTCACTACAATCCCCTTTCAGGTAGTTGTAGAGAACGATAAAGTTGTAGAGCCTCCCTACCCTCAAGCAGATCGACCCTGCCTCCCAACTTGGTGTCATCTGCAAACTTGCTGAGGGTGCACTCAATCCCCTCATCCAAATCATCGATACTGATATTAAATAGAACAGGGCCCAACACTGAGCCCTGGGGAACACCACTTGTGACCCGCCGCCAACTGGATTTCACCCCATTCACCACTACCCTCTGGGCTCGGCCATCCAGCCAGTTTTTCACCCAGTGAAGAGCACACTTATCCAGGCCATGAGATGCCAGTTTCTCAAGGAGTATGCCATGAGAGACAGTGTCAAAGGCCTTGCTGAAGTCGAGATAGATAACTGTTGGAGCGGCGGAGGAATGCACATAAGTCGACCCAATATGAGTGATAGAAGTGATTCAACTTTATTTGCACGGATAGCTCATATTTATACAGTTTGCGATAATTATGCCTACTAGTCCTAATATGATTGGTACATTGCTAATGTTTATTCATTACTAAAACACACCCACTTGTGGCTGGCAGCTATGCGTGTTCCATAACTTTCTCATGGGAACTTCTTAAAAAGTTACTTATGAAGTTATGCCAAGGTCACACCGTCTCTGTCTTTCTCCTGATAACTGCGAGACCAGCTGCTGTTTTTCTCCTGCTATCAGTAAAGCCAGCAGTCTTCGGCCAAGGCCTAATCTTGCTGCTCAAACTGACATTCTTTCACACAGAACTCTGCTCGCACAACTTTTCTATAGACCCATGTCCTTTTTCATCAAGCCAATTCCCAACAGATAACATCCACAGCCTTTCCCTCATCCACTAGGTGGGTCACCTGGTCATAGAAGGAGATCGGGTTGGTCAAGCAGGACCTGCCTTTCGAAAACCCATGCTGACTGGGCCTGATCCCCTTCTTATCCTGGACTTGCCATGTGAGTGCTCTCAAGACAAAATGTTCCATAATCTTCCCCAGTACCGAGGTCAGGCTTACAGGCCTGTAGTTCCCCAGATCCTCCCTCCGGCCCTTCTTATAAATGGGAGTCACATTGGCAAGCCTCCAGTCCTCTGGGACCTCCCCCGTTGACCAGGATGGCTGATAGATAATAGAGAGTGGCTTGGCAAGGACCTCTGCCAGTTCCCTCAGTACTCTTGGATGGATCCCATCAGGTCCCATAGATTTCTGAGTGTTCAGATAGCATAGCAGGTCATTAACTATTTCCTACTGGATTAAGGGGGGTATGTTATGCTCTTCATTCTTACCTTCCAGCTCAAGGGGTGGAGTACCCTGAGGATA
The DNA here is from genome assembly GCF_929443795.1 of Astur gentilis. NCBI lineage: Eukaryota > Metazoa > Chordata > Aves > Accipitriformes > Accipitridae > Astur > Astur gentilis. The sequence continues at coordinate 16,940,787 of NC_064918.1, read as the reverse complement.
ACTGGACTCACTATTAAAGACTGAGGCAAAGAAGGCATTAAGTACCTCAGCCTTTTCCTCATCTCTGGTGGCTACGTTCCCTTCTGTATCCATTAAAGGAAAGATATTCTCCTTGGGATTCTTTTTACTGTTAACATATTTGTAAAAACATTTTTTGTTGTCTGTCCTGGTTTCAGCTGGGATAGAGTTAACTGTCTTCCTAGTATCTGGTATGGTGCTATGTTTTGAGTTCAGCATGTGAAGAATGTTGATAATACCGATGTATTCATTTGTTGCTCAGTAGTGTTTAGACTAAAGTCAAGGATTTTTCAGCTTCTCATGCCCAGCCAGGGCACAAGAAGTTGGCACAGGACACAACCAAGGCACCTGACCCAAACTGGCCAACGGTGTATTCCATACCATGTGACGTCCCATCTAGTATAGGAACTGGGAAGTAGGGGGGGCAGAGAATCGCCGCTCGGGGACTAGCTGGGTGTCAGTCGGCGGGTGGTGAGCAATTGCCCTGCACATCATTTGTACATTCCAATCCTTTTATTACTACTGTTGTCATTTTATTAGTGTTATCATTATCATTATTAGTTTCTTCTTTTCTGTTCTATTAAACCGTTCTTATCTCAACCCAGGAGTTTTACTTTTTTTTCCCCGATTTCCTCCCCCATCCCACTGGGTGGGGGGGAGTGAGTGAGCGGCTGCGTGGTGCTTAGTTGCTGGCTGGGGTTAAACCACGACATTGTCCCTTACAATAGTGGCCAGATTTAGTTCTAGCTGAGCTTTTGCCTTTCTAATTTTCTCTCTGTGTGATCTAAGAAGATCCCTGTACTCCTCCCAAGTTGCCCACCCTTTCCTCCAGAGATGATAAACTCTTCTTTTTTCCTTGAGTCCTAGCAAAAGCTCCCCATTCAGCAAGGCCGGTCATTTTCTTCAGCGGTTTGACTTGCGGCATATGGGAATAGCCTGGTTCTGAGCCATTAAGATTTCCTTAAAGAATGTTCATCCCTCCTGGACCCCTTTGCCCTTCAAGACCGTCTCCCAAGGACTCTCTCAACCAGTGCCTTGAAGAAGCCAAAGTTAGCCCTCCGGAAGTCCATAGTGGTGGTTTAGCTGACCACCTTCCTTGCCTTACCAAAAATTGAAAATTCTATCATTTCATGGTCACTAAGCCCAAGACAGCGTCCGACCATCACACCTCCTACCAATCCTTCCCTGTTTGTAAACAAGAGATCTAGCAAGGCTCCTCCCCTGGTTGGCTCACCCACCAGCTGTGTCAGGAAGTTATCTTCCACACACTCCAGGAATCTCCTAGATTGTTTACTCACTGCTGTGTTGTATTTCCAGCAGATGTCTGGAAAGTTCAAGTCCCCCACAAGGACAAGGGTACACAATTCTGAGACTACTGCCAGTCGCTTGTAGAACAATTCATCCATCTCTTCAACCTGGTCGGGAGGTCTATAACAGACTCCCAGCACAATATCTGCCTTATCGGCCTTCCCTCTCATCCTCACCCATAAGCACTCCACCTTGTCATCAGAATTGTGTAGCTCTGTACAGTCCAAACACTCCCTAACATAGAGAGCCACCCCACCACCTCTTCTACCTTGCCTATCCCTTCTGAAGAGCTTTAGCCATCCATTGCAGCACTCCAGTCATGGGAGTCATCCCACCATGTTTCCGTGATGGCGACTAAGTCATCTCTATCCTGCTGCACAATGGCTTCCAGCTCCTCCTGTTTATTGCCCATGCTGCGTGCATTGGCATAGATGCATTTGAGCTGGGTTATCGAATCCACCCCTAACATCGTCATGATGCCCCCAGACTCATCTCTAGTGCACATAGTTTCCCCTTTCGAACCTAGTTTAAAGCCCTTTCTATGAGCCCTGCCTTTCAAGGCCTAAGGTGGTGTTTTGGGCAGTGGCATGGTTTACAGGATATGTTTCTAGCCAACCAGTAGTTGCTTCCACCATGGTGAGTACATAGCGCTTGCCTTGGCGTGTTCGTGGCAGTGGTCCAATGTAGTCAATTTGCCAGGCCTCGCCATATCGAAAGCCCAGCCACTGCCCTCTGTTCCAGGGAGACTTTACTCTGGTGTCTTGCTTGATTGCAGCACATGTTTCACATTCATGAGTGACCTGTGTGATGGCCTCCATGGTCAGGTCCACCCCTCGATCACGAGCCCACCTATAGGTTGCATCTCTCCCTAGATGTCCTGATGTTTCGTGGGCCTATCGAGCTACAAATAGCTCACCCTTACGCTCCCAGTCCAGGTCCACCTGAGCTACTTCTATTTTGGCAGCATTGTGTACCTGATGCCTAAAAGCCGGTTGAAGAAACTCTCTAAGACTCGTCTTGGAGTTTTAGAAAGCAGGCATTCTTTATTGCCATGCTGGATGCACGGGGGATAATTCCACCTAGCGTGCATTCCACAGCTTCAGCACAAACAGGTTATATGGAGTAACAATTACATATTAATCAAATTAGTATACATATACATAAAAATTATTGTAACTGATTATCATAGTACTGCGTACATCTGATCATGCGCAATGAAGAATTCATTTGAGTTGAAGGGCTGCTTTTACAACCACCGACCCCTTTGAGATTCTGTTTGCTGTCCTTGAAGTCTTTGTTCTTGTCCTTGTTGTTTGATCTTGAAGCTTAATAAAGTTTCAATCACATGTGGTCAGTTTCAACATTGTTCTCATCTAGCGTACAGGAACATCCAGTCATAAGAGCCAAGAACTGCAAAACTTATGAGGAACTATCTCAACTAGTTAATTGCTTGGCTATACTTTTGTCTATTGTTTCAACCATAGTGTTAGTATAAGATTTCTAATAATTATTCACCAAATCTCACTTTTACAGTCACCTAGCAGCAAACCAGTTTCCATGTCTGGTACAAAATATTAAAACCATCAAAATATTTAGACATACCATACAGAATGTATGGACATATGCTATCATACCTGTTCATTATTTTGATTTACTTCAGTGACACAGCTTTTGGACATGTGAGCATCTACATGACATACCTTTAGAGCCATGTGTTCTACACAGGCAGCAATGTCCTGCCACAATGCAACTGCCCAGATGGGTTTACCCCTGCATTGCCAATTGGTCGTCTTCCACTGCTGTAGCCACCCCCATAGGGCATTAGCCACCATCCAGGAGTCAGTATAGAGATAGAGTACCAGCCACTTTTCTCGTTCAGCAATATCTAGGGCTAGTTGGATGGCTTTCACTTCTGCAAACTGACTTGACTCGCCTTCTCCTTCAGTGGCCTCAACGACTGGTTGTGTGGGACTCCACACAGCAGCTTTCCACTTCTGATGGTTCTGTACCACATGACAGGATTCATCAGTAAACAAAGCATAACGCCTTTCGTCTTCTGATAACTCGTTATATGGTGGTGCCTCTTGGGCACGAGCCACCTCCTCAGGCGATGCTCCAAAATCTCTGCCTTCTGGCCAGTCCATGATCTCTTCCAGGGTTCCTGGGTGGTTGGATTTCCCCAGTCGAGCTCGTTGCGTGATCAATGCTATCCACTTACTCCATGTAGTGCTGGTTGCATGATGTGTAGAGGGGATGTTTCCTTTGAACATCCAGTGTAGCATGGGCAATCGTGGTGCCAAGAGGAGTTATGCTTCTGTACCAACAACTTCTGAAGCGGCTCTGTCATGGTTTAACCCCAGCCAGCAACTAAGCACCATGCAGCTGCTCACTGACTCCCTCCCCACCCAGTGGGAGGGGGGAGAAAATCGAGAAAAGAAGTAAAACTCTTGGGCTGAGATAAGAACAGTTTAATAGAACAGAAAAGAAGAAACTAATAATGATAATGATAATTTTATTAATATTATTGTCCTTTAATATAGTTATTATTATCATTATTATTTTCTTCCTTTCTGTTCTATTAAACCGTTCTTATCTCAACCCATGAGATTTAGTTTTTATTTCTCATTACCCTACTCTGATTTGATTAGTAATAAATTAAACTAATTTCCCCAAGTTGAGTCTGTTTTGCCCGTGACGGTAATTGGTTTAGTGATCTCTCCCTGTCCTTATCTTGACCCACGAGCCTTTTGTTATATTTTCTCTCCCTTGTCCAGCTGAGGAGGGGGAGTGATAGAGCAGCTTTGGTGGGGACCTGGCATCCAGCGAGGGTCAACCCACCACAGTAGCCTTAGTACAGTCTTCAGAACTATTCACACATGCCATGCTCCATTACTTCTTTCTGTCTGTGAAACCAAAATTGTCTCATCTAAACTAACATGTTAGCCTGGAGAGGTCAATTTTCTTGTTGACTACAGTGTAAGTTATTTTGACCTGGAGAAGAATCCATTCTCCTACATGAAAACTACAGATTATGAAAATCCTCTATCTCAGCCTTACAGTCTCAGGATTGCTATTAAAAATTGCAAGATGCTCAGATGTTAATGCCATTTAGGCTATGCAAATACTCAAGACATAGTACTTGAACATGCATGAATAAGTATACATTTCTTCTACATAGAATAAAAATTATAAAAATCTAAGATTTGATCACAGGTAGCACAAAATATTAAAATGTCAGTTTTACAGAGAGACTTGTACCTGTGTAGTTTATACATATGCTGTGTTTGAGAAGCATGCAGAGAATGTATTACATATATTGCAGGTTATTTTCTCTCATTCACAACTTCTCCTAAATCATATGACATTTTGATGTAATAAACCACTTTTGGATCTATATAATGCCACCAAATGAAATGGAATATTTTCAGATTCTTGTACTGTAGAAAGAGGGGGCAGCTAGGCAGGGGTAGTCATTCTGGTAGCTCTGTAGTCCATGATAAGTAAGGATAGATAAACATTGACAAAATGAGACATTAAATACAAGCAAAAGCAAAATTTCATAAAATAAGAAATTTGATGTTCTTGTTGTGCACAATTTTCATCATCCAGAAATGAAGGACCATCGTCATTAATACAATGTCACTGCTTCTCCAATTAAAGGAATGTACATCAGAATCTGCTTACTGCAGCTGTAAATGTCTCTGTTTCACTGTTCTGATTTACTCCGTTACAAGCCTATTTTCTCCTGTACATGACTAGCTGTTGTTTAGCTTATGCTGGGAGAGACCATTCAGGTCAAGGGCTGCATGCAGATGTCCTCTGAAATAATGAGTGAAGAGGTAGGAAAATTGCTTTCTCTTGGAGAGGGAAGTTAAGGTTGCAGGATATGCATGACTGAAGTGAGGAAAGTGTCAGTTCCACTGATGCTGATGTGGTAAACCATGTGAGTGCGTGGAACAGCACAATGTGATGTAGCCTTTTCATCCTTTGCCTTTGTGGGTTTCTGTCAAATATGATGTGAGCTAATTCTTTCACAATGCTGTAAAACAATAATGATTTCTTACTTTTTAATTATCATTTGGTGACAGACATTGGATGTGGGAAGGAGGAGGATGTCATCTGGGGATAAACCAGTAAGAGGGTTTTGTCTATCAGCAGCTGTGCATGAGCCATTAGCAGCTGTGCACACACTCTTCACTGTTTTAGGATAAAATCATACAGAAAAGTATCACTCCAGATGAGGAAGGTTTATGTATGTCAGCCCTCAACCAATCACACTGCAAGCATATTCCTTCCTATGCTGGTCACTGCCTAGCCTCCAGCAATACATCCTGGTGCATCTACACTTGCCATCCTCTTCCACACTAACATCATGTTAATGTTAACATCTTCCACACTTAACAACACATTAACATCATCTGAACCTTGAGTGTTTGAGTGCACTAGGCGTAAACATTCTGTTAGAGCTGGAATTGTTGAGAAAAGCCCTCAGATCCAGTTTTGAAACACAACTCCCCAACACACCTGATTTGCACTGTGAAAACTGTGGTGTTCAGATTTGCACATCTGTTTCTCTAACAAGTTTGTTTTAAGTGTCTGTTTTGTAAAGGAGGAACTGGGTAACAATGAAGTGACAAATACCATTGAAAATACCAGAGCCAAGCTTGGGAGTCTTTACTAATTCTTTCTTAACATATTTTTAATGTGCAAAATGAAAAGCGTGTTGAGAATTTGTGAAAAACAAACCTATGTCAAACCAAATGGTGTCCCAGGACCTATGCATATGTTCTGTAATACGTGCCTTTATGCTTTTGCAGGTACACATAATGTTATAGCTCCTGTGATATCATCTGTGGATATTGATTCCCCCTCATTCTGTAACCCAAACAAACTCACACTCTTTAAGGGTAAATATCAACATCTTTCAGTTTTCAGAGGAGAGACCAAGGCCCTACTCCTCATTCATGGCTTGTAAACAGCTGCTTACCATTGGCAGAACTGGAAGTACTCGATGCTTTCTCAGATCCTACCTCACTCCACAGCTCCCCAAATATTATACTTTATCATTAATGCACTCCTGACATTTTGGGTGTCTTTCCAGCCCTTTTCCAAATGTCCCCAGGATAATGTGTGTAGAGATACCCAAGGCAATACATATCCTATTTCCTTTGAGTCTACTTGCAGTATCTGGGATCTAGAAATACCTCCTGCTTCCTTCCAGTCCAACAGCCTTTTCTCTGTCTCCTGGAGACTTCTTAACTATAACTGATGCACTTCAATGTGAGGTGGAGCCATCTGAACACGGACTCCAGATCCCTGTTTACACACAAACAAAACCAAAATCACTGCTTGGCATTGTGGCAGGTACACCTGCCCCGACAGGAAACAAAACTTCTCTGGGCAGGGAGGAGAGGAAAAAAACCCCAAACCTTAGAGGCGGCAGGTTGAAAATTGAACTGACCAATCGAGATGTGCCAGGTACACTGAAGTGTTGACCTTTTGGCCAATGGGGATTAAATTGACCTCAGGTCAGATTCGACAAGGGTATAAATGGGGTCCCACCAGAGGACATTTTGAATCAGTCCTCCTTGGAGCAGCGGGTCTGCAGTCGGGGACTCTCCCCTTGGATCTGGACGCCGCCCTAGGTAACTCCTCGAGGTTGAGAGCCCTCAGCTTTTAGGTGAGTGATATGCACATTTTGAGTCATTATTTTTAAATCTTAAGAATTCTTAAGTTGGCTGTGTAGTATTAATTCCCCTTATATCATTGAACCTGTGGTTCACAAATGTTATTGGAGTTCTAACTAACTTTTTTACTGAAGAATAAATCTGATTTTTAACACCTGTTGGATTTGATTGTGTGAGTCTCCGTAACAGGCATATGTGAAAAGCTTTTATCCACACTTGGGTACACCTGCCATTTTACTCTTTAAAGTAAGACAGGCAGGCTCCCGTGGTGGCACAGCCCTCCTTCACACGATTGTGCCTTCCCATCAGGAATTGCACCCCTGCGTGTTCCAGCTGCATGTGAAGCAGCCCACACATCATGCACCTGTATGGTTGTGTACTTGACCATGTGTTTTCAGTCAGCGTAATGTTCTGGAACATGGAAACAGCCACTCAGAGGTAGTGAAATGTCATCTAACTGGAGTGAACTGTTTTGTGTGTGAAAACAAATGTCACTCAAAACCTGGCCTTCCCTCCTCACGCCCCCTCCTCCTCCCTTGCTATCACACACACACCACACCAGCAATGGGTAGGTTCTGATTTCATTTTGAGCAGTATGAACCCAAAATACCTGTGCTACCTCCAGTGCTGTCACTTGGCTCCATTACCAGGCAGATGTCTGTCTCTTGCTCTCTTCCATGACAAGCATGAGACAGGCTTCGCAAGAGGCAGGCTGTGCATAAAGGGCGAGCCTGTGAGACCTCTCTACAGTTTCATTTCCAGCCACCATTTCCCGCTCTCATTGTGGAGGCACACTACCACCCAGCATCTCACTGCTCGGTTCAGCCAAGGTGAATTACAAACCCACCCGTTTTATTGTATTTCTGTTGGAAGAACAGGCAGGGCCGCCGACCGAGGCCCTCGGGGCAGTCCCGCACTCAGCCGAGGAGCCTCTCTCCTCCCCACCCCTCCCCTCTGCCCGGCGACCCTCGCCTCAAGCCGCACAGAGCGCCGCCGCGACGGGCAGCACCGCCGCCACTGCCATGTGGAGGGAGGGAGGCCGGGCCTCCCGCACCGTGGGCCACCGCACTCGCGCCCACATGTCGAACCGCCGCCAGGCCCACGCGCGCCGCGGCCACGAGGGCAGAGCCCGCCCCCCCGGGCTCCTCCCCCTCCCCTCGGCCCGGGCGCCTCAGCCCCTCAAGGACTCCGGAGCGCTCAATGTCAGGCGCGCGGTGTGGCGCGGCCGCTGGCAGGGGGCGGGCGAGGGGGAGCGATGCCAGCCCTGCGCGGGAGCGCGGCTCAGAGTCAGCGGCGCTGGCCATGCCGGGCGGCGCGGCGGCGCAGAGCTGAGCCCAGCCCAGCCGCGCCGCTGAAGGACACCGGCGGCGGCGAGGCTTCCCCGCGCTCTCCCGCGGCTGGTGCGCGCCCGCCCCGCAGCATGGAGGCTGGGAAGCGCAGCTCCTCTCCCGGCAGCCGGGACGATAGCAGCGCTAACGCCTTCCCAGCCAAGCCGGCGGCTCCGGCGGAGAAAGCCCAGAGCAGCCCCGGAGGCAGGGGCAGCGGCGGCGGCGTGAAGGAGCATGGCAACTCGGTGTGCTTCAAAGTGGACGGCGGCGGGGGCGAGGAGCCTGTGTTGGGCTTCGAGGATGCTGAGGGGCCCCGGCGGCAGTACGGCTTCATGCAGCGGCAGTTCACCTCCATGCTGCAGCCGGGGGTCAACAAATTCTCCCTCCGCATGTTCGGCAGCCAGAAGGCGGTGGAGAAGGAGCAGGAAAGGGTTAAAACCGCGGGGTTCTGGATCATCCACCCTTACAGCGACTTCAGGTGAGCACGGGGCTCCCGCGACCGCACGGGGGGCGGCCCCGCCGCCTCGCACCTCGCCTGGCAGAAACTTCGGCGGGTTCCGGCCTGGGGGGGGGGCGGCGAGCACCGGCGCTCGCTCGGCGGCCGGCCGCGCCCCGCGGAGGTGAGGGTGTTCCCCTTCTCGCCGCTCCCGCGGGCAGGCCTCGCCTCGCCCCTTCCCTCCCTCACTCCCCGCGGCGCCTCACTGCCCCGCTTGGAGACTAAAACTTTGCCTCCCCCGTCCGTGCGGCGGGGAAGGGGCTGGAAGCCGGCGCAGGGCAATTGCCCTGCCCTCCGCGGTCCGTGCACCGCCGGTGGGGCGGACGCTGGGCTTGGCCCGGCGCGGCGCTCTCCAGCGTGCTGCACCCGGGGCCATCCCGGGTTGGTCGCGTCGCGGGGGCCGCCGCATTCGCGGCGTCCGTCAGGCGGGGAACGGGCGGGGGCGCCGCCGGAGCGGGGCACGGCCTTGCCCAAGGGTGGGAGAGCTCGCTGGGGTGCACGCAGCGACAGTTACATAATAATTTATTTAAAATCCTGGGGGCCTCGTTGGGCGCATGCCGGCTCCTTCCTGAGCGCCTGGAGTAAACACTTGTTCATGGTGTCACATGAAGGAAGCACGTTTTTGTCAGAGTTGCAGCAAAATAACTTTATCCAAGCTAATGCTGTGTGGGAAACTATGTTTTCAGAGACAGAGAGGTAAATGTGATGCTAAATTAGAACGTTGCTGTCACAATAAGTTGAAGGTATGCAAAATTGGAATATTCGCATGAAAAGCAGTGCAAATAAATTCCAGGGAAGAGATATTTCCCTTTAAAATTACATCTTAAATGAAGGATTATTTAATTTTGCTATATATGCCAGCTGGCTATATGCCTTTGTAAATTTTACACTCTATGATATTTGCTAAAGAACTATTGGTGGTGTTAAGCATATTTGATCAACAGCTTGAATTAAACAGCCTGCGTGTATACAATAAGTGAATCACATCAGAAACCATTTTTTAAAAAAGGAAAATCCAGAATGATCAAGTTACATGGATCTTCTAAGAAAAAGTAGCTTAAATAGAACATGCTTCAAGAGGGAATGAGAGGAAATACTTCCAAAGTCCAAATTTCTGTGGGACTATTCAGAGTGAGGTGTTATGCAGTGAGCTGTGCTAACACTTTGTAGTCAAGCTTGAGAGCAGTACAGCTATAAGAGCAGAGGAGCAGGGCAGCACTCATGACTCAAAATCATGCTTCAAATCCCTGCTTTTTCCTGGGTTCCTGGAGGCAATAAGCTGCACTCATTCTTTTCCTGGAATACCTTTTCCCTCACATGCCAGCTCAGCTGCACTAGCAGGTGCATTAAGGGGGGGAGAGAGAGCCAAGAGTCCACCCACTCCCTTTCTGCCAGCCGGAGAGGGACATAGCAGGTCACATCTTGTGCTGTGGTAACATGCATAGGAGACTGGGGGGGGGGGGGGGGGTCGTCTGATAGCCTCTTACCTGCATGTGTGCATGAGTAACTTCATTCACATGAGAATTCCCTTAAAATGAATGAGATTATTCTTGTGAATAAATTCCCTCGTTTTGTTGTAAGCTTGGATTCTGAGTGAGGTACACAACTGAACGATGTTTTGGGCAATAGGAGGTTATGCATCATATTTTGCCCATGTAACTTTTTAAGCTGATATGTGAAATAGGTGATAGGTATGTTGATTCTGTTTCATTACACAAATATCTTCTAATTCTGTCCTACCTTTTCCTGTGGGAAGGTTTAGAGATAATAGCATATGTTTACTTATTTTTTTCAGTAGGAGTAAACAACACTGCATCCTTTTCAGGACTGTCATCTGCATATTCTTTAATTAGCTGTATTTTCTGGGGGTTTTATTATGTTTTTATTTTATTAGAATAAAGGTTTTTGTTTTTTAAATAAAGTTCATAGTCTTTCATTAGTCTTGGAATGATGTGGCCTGATCTGGACCCAATTTTTTAGCCAGTAGGACTGTTTCAGTGAGAAATGTGAGATGTTTGTGTCGTTTCTCCTGAAATAATTGGTATAATGGCAATACTCTTTTTGGGTGGCAGTGTCTATAGAAATGTGTGAAGAAGTTGTACTATATATATATTCTATTCATCTTCCTATATGGGAATAAGGTAAAAAAGCTGAATATTTTATGATATCCAAATGGGAAGATTTAGGGTAAGTTTGTAAATTTAGCTATTAGGGTGTTTGTAGCACATATGAAAATGAACATCACAGTAAATTTTAAATATAGGCACACTTAGGAGAATATTGGGTTAACCATGTAAGACATGGGAAAATTCTGGTACAGACTCCTGTGGATTCTCTTTTTTTTTTCTTCTTCTTCTAGTTCTGGATGCTTGTATGCATTTGCTGGGATACTTTGATGCATTTGGTTACATTTATTGACCTCATTCTCATGATTTTTATAGAACTTAGTATGTTTATCTACACACCAAGCAATATTTTTCTGTGTTGTTTGGGGGGGCAGGCAGCATCCCTGCACCCTCCCGCCCCCCTTTTTAGGTATGAACAGAGTGTGGAAGCTGTGTCTGTAAACTCAGTGCTCTGTGAATCACTTACTTGCATCCTTGTGGGGCTTGGTCTCTAGTTTTATGGCTCTTCATCCTGCCTGTGTTTCAGGGAAGAATTTGCTCTTCATCAGACAGATACACCCTTGGAGAATTAAATTCAATAAGTTTTACATAATTTTTCCACAAGGGGACCATTTTGTTCCCGGTTGTCTCTTCTCAGTCTTCTGAGGTTAATGTCTAATTTGGAATCTGTTATGTAAACCGAGCACCTAATGCACATCAAACCCAGTAAAAGACCTCTGTTTATCTCTTCGCAGCTGTGATTACTGCATCTCTAAACTTGGACAACAATTCTGTGTAATTGCATGACTCACAAAAAGTGAATTTATCGTCAGTGTTTTGGTTAGAGTTTATTGAAGTCCTGCATGCTTTCTGTGAGATACCAAGTGCCTCCGGTCATCCCTGCTTGTGTGCAGAATGAGCCCATGGGAGAGCATCATCAAGCCAGCCCCATGGCCTTGCAGTCACTGGATGAGAGCAGCATGAAGCCAATGGGAGATGCAAGCAACTGCACATGGTTCTGGTGCTGCCATACATTTCACTCATTTCATAGCAGAGTTCTGGTGGACCTGGGCTTTGGGTGACTTTTATATATTATGGCCTTCTGGTATTAGTGGAAATGTACGTGGCTGATTTTTAAGACAATTACTCATTGTCCTTAGGCACATCAGGAGTTTCATTAATTCTCAGAGGGCTTGCTTGCACATGCCTGGACTGTTGTGTCCATCCCTGTGTCATCTCCCTCTCTCCCTGTCTATGAGTACACAGAGAAACTCGCGCTGTCATGGAAATCTTGTTTTTATTACCACATCAGCTAGGGCATCTGTAGTAAGCATTCTAGAAAGAAATCAGAGTTACTACCTCCAGAGTCACAAGAGAGAGGCATCTTTTGACAAGAAAGAGCAATGTATGAGAAAGACTGAGTGGGAATAATATGTGTGTGAGTAAATGTAGCCTTCGCACTCTGATGGTTCCAGTTCTTAATTTGATGCTTGGGAATAGCCTTTGACTGAAAGTGGGGACAGAAATTTTAATTGGCTTCAAGATAAAGTGAAGTAAGACTGTGATGTGGAGTTAACTGGCAGAGTAGTGGATAAGGAAGTGAAATGCAGGCAATGCTGAAGGTCTTTTTCCTATATAGATGAATATAAAGTATGAACTGATTTGCAACAATAGCAATAAACTATTACCATCTTATATTTGGAGAATCTCTCTGGGTAGCTTCTCATCTATTCAAGGAGCACAAAGTCTTATTTTAATAATAACAGAAAACTAAAAGCAGAGTTAGTTCTAAAACTCGAACAGAAAATTTCAGAGCATAGTGAATAGTAAAGGTATGCCAGATTTTTTTAATGTGTGGCATTCCAGTTTCAAAACCTTTTTGTATACACATTTGAGGGTTATCATGTAAACCTATGAGGTTTATCATATAAACCTTTATAAATCACAAAGCTCTACTGATGCTACCTTGTAAGTAATTTTAATGTCAGGTTTTAATGGGTTTTAATCAGGGTGAAAGACACAATCGTGTTTGCACATGTACATCTAGGTACTTATGGAAGAATATTTTTATGTCTGTTGCTATTAAAAATATTCTCTTATTTTGTGCAGTTTTATGCAACCCATCCATGTTGTCATGCACATGTGCAGCTTAATTTTTCAGTTAAGTATGTGCCAAAGTGTAAGTCATAATTGCAATGTATTAGTGTGCTTCATGTTTTTTATTATACTTCTCTCAATTTTGAACTTACATTTGCCTTATGCATCAACTTTCTTTTTAATTTGTACATGTCTTTTGGACCTGCCTTTGACCACCAGCAGTCACCCTAATGTGGTAGACTGTGTATGTTATATGTGCAGCTCACATACATATTTATAAAATTTGTGCATATATTGATTTAAAACCTGTTATTCCTTGGGACCAGTCTTCACTCTACATGTTATAGCTATCATTTGTATTTTAAGAAGCTTAGGGTAAGCACTTTGTCCCTCTTTTTTGTCACATGTATGTAATGTCTCAGTTGAAGCTAATGAAATTTATCTTTTTGTGAGCTGTTATATACTTAGGTTTATACAGAGCAGTAGAGTTTGAAATTAATGTTATATGTGATGAAGACAAAATGTGTTGTATCATACTTAAGTGTACTTGATATAGATATATGTACGTAAAATTAAGTATATAAATCATGTTGGCTTATATTAAATAGATCAGTTACAAATTAGTGTGGGTTTTAATGTATACATTATGTATGTCAATGGTAGTGTAGGAGTATGAAATATCTGTAGTTTTGGATTCTAAAGGTAGTCATCTCAGTCTTGTTGCTCAGGATGTGTCATGAGGTTCTCTTACGGTATCGAGACTTTTGAATTATTTGCTAATAAACTGATAATCAGGATTTATAATTATACTGTATACATTCCTTGCATGAACCAATTTCTTTGGGGTTTATTTATTTATGGTTTTATGACTGAAGCACAGTTTTAGCTAGGGCTATCTCTCATGTATCATTTTCAAATACTATTGTGGTGATTATAATTTTTACTTCTATTAAAGAAAAACTTTGTACAGTTAAATTATTCCTATTACATGAACATTCACTCTTTGTATGTGACTAAACACAGAGAACCATTTAGTATTAAAAAGATTATTAGTAGTGCTTGGCTTTTTATTTGCTGCATTCCAACAATTTTTGCAATTCTGTAAATGCCCCAAAGGATAAAATGACAAATTTGTAGCATTAATCTAAACAATGAATTTATAATGTCCAAAAATTCTTTCTGACAGCAAATTATATTTTAAGCTTTATAATAGTTCCCCAGGTAAAATGCAACTCCCATAAAGGTAGGCTGAAGAGAAATATGGTAACGGTCCTCAAATGCATAAATGGATGTTACAAAGAGGAAAGAAATTACATAGAAGTAATGGGGTGAAATTGCAGCATGAAATATCAAAAATAGACATTTAGGAAGCAGGACCAAAAATAAGCAATGAAATATTCTATTGGAAATGATTTGATGTGGAATATGGGCAAGAAATGCATTAGGTTCTTATCATCTTGAGTTCCTATTATTTTTAATATTGAATAATGTCTCATCATTGGCTGTCACTGATTCATTTGTTGTGAAATCTAGTTGACTAAAGCTAGCTACTGGCATTTCTTTTTGTACCAGTTATAAGCACGTATTAGTGAAAATGGATACGTAGAAGCGTATGTTGTGCTTTTGGGCTCATGAGGGTCATGTGTTCTTGTCCTCTTTGAAATTTTCTTCAAGAACCACAAAAGAAAGCCATCTGAGTCCACCTGAGGTTGGTGCAGCAGCCACTCACCTTCCAGTCCTCTAGGGGATGTGGGAAGGTTTATGCCTTTATTTGTGCAATGAAAGCAATTCATTTTATTGATAAGACATCCTTCTGTCCCTGGATAATGAAGGATACTAATATATAGTTTGAACTCACATATATGTTGAACATTTCCCAATTTTTATTATGTCCATTCTAGTCCTGGAATGACAGTCCATTCACCGCATTTTCTTTCAAACTTTGGACATGTTATATACTTGAACATAGTGTAATGTTTACAACAGAGAAAGAGCTCAGTAAGCATAACTCAAATAATTCCTCAGTTCTTTGAGGTATTTTTAATTTAACTTGGGATGTTTTGAAGATCACCTGCAGCACCTATGAAGAAGTACTCAACTACATATTTTCTGCAGGATGTTTAATTTTAGAATATTCAGCTTCCTCACAATCTAAATGAAGGCAAATGCATTCACCATGATTTTGAGATGTGTTTAAAACAAAACAAAACAAAAAAACCCAATCCAAATCATTACAGAATTCCTATGGGTAATTGTCATGGTTTAACCCCAGCCAGCAACTAAGCACCACGCAGCCACTCACTCACTCCCCCCCACCCAGTGGGATGGGGGAGAGAATCGGAAAAAAAGAAGTAAAACTCATGGGTTGAGATAAGAACGGTTTAACAGAACAGAAAAGAAGCAGCTAATAATGATAACACTAATAAAATGACAACAGTAGTAATAAAAGGATTGGAATGTACAAATGATGCGCAGGGCAATTGCTCACCACCCGCCGACCAACACCCAGCTAGTCCCTGAGCGGCGATTCCCCACCCCCACTTCCCAGTTCCTATACTAGATGGGATATCACATGGTATGGAATACACCGTTGGCCAGTTTGGGTCAGTTGCCCTGGCTGTGTCCTGTGCCAACTTCTTGTGCCCCTCCAGCTTTCTCGCTGGCTGGGCATGAGAAGCTGAAAAATCCTTGACTATAGTCTAAACACTACTGAGCACCAACTGAAAACATCAGTGTTATCAACATTCTTCTCATACTGAACTCAAACCAGCACTGTACCAGCTACTAGGAAGAGAGTTAACTCTATCCCAGGTGAAACCAGGACAGTAATCTAAAAGATGATATTTTGGGGGTGTTATATGTGAGTCTTTAAACTTTGACCTGGGATGCTCAATATGAGACTTCCTCTTCAGTTTTCTGATTTTTTTGTTTTGACTGTAGTGAGAAAAAAGTGCTTGATCAATATTTTCTCTATATATACACATATAAAGATTTAGATCTCATAAGATCAGCATCATGTTTGGGCTCATGGGGGGAAAAGTACTGATTCTGTTATTCCCATTGGTTATTTTAGCAAGACTACACATTTTTGAATGTGTACTGGCACTTTATTTATTAGTTCATCAAAATAAGCAATGCTTATAATCACATCAGTAAAAGGTTTTTCTTTATATTAGGCTTCTTGGACTTGAATGTATGGAGGGAACTGTGAATTGGAATACTATGTAAAAGCATGGAATAGTAAATAAAGGTCTGGGCTTAGGATTTGGTTTGAGGATTTTGGTGACTACAAAGCTGAATAAAAAAATGCATAACATTTGATAAGTTGCTTAGGCTTTTTTATGATTATATAATCAAGTTAAAATTTGAGTGGCTCAGTTTCTGATTGTTTAGTCTGGGGTAGGTTTTTTCAGAGTACTCAGAAATAGAGACTTATGAAATCAGAGGTCACTTAAAAAGTATGAATATTTACCTCTGCATTTCTGTCTACCTAGAGATCAGTGGAACCGTAATATTTAATTAAACTTTGTCAGCTTTTTTGAGAGACTTGGTTTGAAGGCTCAGTTTGAATTATGAAAATTAGTAGAGAAACTTACTTAATTTGGTTGTAAATAAGCAGTATCCATTCTCACCTCTGCTTTCACTCAACAGCATGCCTGAGAGCCGTTTTCTATGTCAACATCCAATTTTTGAGAGAGAAAAAATTCTTAACCTACTTTGCAATGTTTAATTTTTAACCTGACAGTATAGTTCTTGTTAATCACTTGAAAGTCCTTTAGCTGTCTATTCCCTGATTCTTTCCCAGAGGCATGATTTAATTTTAAAAACCATAGTGTATTCAGCTCTAATTATTGGAGGGCTTGTTCTAGACACATAGTAAGGTATGTTAATGACCAAAAATTGTATCAGCTGGAGTCAATGTCAGTACTACCTCAAGGACACTGTCATTTAGCTTCCATAAAACCTCTGCTAATATTTTTTAATCTGATCATAGTCAGATTCAGGAAATCTGCATGATATTTTGAAATAATCTTATGGCCTTGGTTTGCAATGCAATTGGAACAAGTCTGGAGTAAACTTGTCTTCTGAAAATATTCATTTGATTACAAAAGAAATGCGGTCTGTTTCCATTATATATTAAAAAAACAACCCCCCCCCAAACCCCTAAACCTGTTCTTATTTATGCCAGTGAAATTCCCACAATAGGAGTTGCAGCATGTAGCTAAGAACAGAATTTTGTTCTTATTTTATTAACTTCTGTGCTGTTTATGTGGATGTCTTATCTAATGAAGCATGTTATTTAACAAATAATTTGATACACTTTTGGAATTTAGCATGCTGCTGACATTAATACACTTTCTATCTCTAAAAATATTACATTTATTAAAAAATTCTTATTAAGATATTTTGCTTTCAGCTGAAAAAACACAGATTGCTTTATGCTCACAGTCAAAGCTAGTTTAATATAGAAAATGATAAAGTCTGTTACTGTCAGGAATAAGTTTTTGGTTGTTTTTTTTTTTTAAATGATGTAATTTAAAATAGCCAATATACATAAAAATTATTATTCTTTTTCATCCAGTTCTTAGTCTGCAATCCACTGAAGCTTATGCTTGTGCTGAACCTTCAGTATGTGAATAGCCCCACAGAAATAAAATGTGCCTTCACAATATCAAATCTCCCAATTCTATATGTAGCGTATTCTGGTTGCCTCCAGATTTTTCTCTCCTGTCAGCAAAGTATGGAAGTACTGATGTTTCCTTGGCTGGTTCTGTTGTATCTTACAATAACTTACCAGATCCTCAAAGCAGCACCTCTCTTTGGCATGACTGCAGCAATATGCAGTGTTGTTCTGATATGATCTGAACTTTAAGCAAATCTGTAGATTGCAGTAAATTTAGGGTAATATATCATAGGATCCTAATGATAAATCATAGAATCATAGAATCATTTAGGTTGGAAAAGACCTTCAAGATCATGAGTCCAACCGTCAACCATGCCCACTAAACCATGTCCTGAAGTGCCTTGTCTATGCGCTTTTTGAATACCTCCAGGGATGGTGACTCAGCCACTTCCCTGGGCAGCCTGTTCCAATGCCTGACAACCCTCTCTGTAAAGAATTTTTTCCTAATATCCAACCTAAACCTCCCCTGGTGCAACTTGAAGCCATTTCCTCTCGTCCTATCTCCAGCCACCTGACAGAAGAGACCAGCACCCACCTCACTACAACCCCCCTTCAGGTAGCTGTAGAGAGCGATAAGGTCTCCCCTCAGCCTCCTCTTCTCCAGACTAAACAACCCCAGCTCCCTCAGCTGCTCCTCATAAGACTTGTGCTCCAGGCCCCTCACCAACTTGCTTGTTATTATTCTAAATTGCTCTAGGTCAAAGCTATGGACAATATACAGAACCTTTATAAGATATATACAGTAAGATCTATCTAACTTTACCCAGGAGATGGAATAAGAGTATGGGTGGAAAACCATGGGGATGCAATCAAGCTTTCACATGACTACTGAGAGGTTTTCCATCAGGCTCTTGAATGACTTCTATTTGTTCATTTCAGGAGGACTTATGATTTCTGTCTGGTAGAGAAATTACTATGAAACCAGTAGTAGGCAATACTACCCCCTAAAACATCCTATTACTGCCTGACAGTACATACTTGCAAGCTTCTTGGTTCCCCAAACACATCCTGGGCTACAGGTTCCTAGGGATGGCTGCATATGTGCTTGTTTGCACTTGATTTCTCAGCCAAGATAACAGCCAAGCTTGTCTGTCACTCTGGTTCACCTTCTCTTCACTGCCAGACGAGCTCAGTAGTAAAGCAAAGATTTCCTTTCTACAACTAGGGATTACTCTGTCAGACAAACCCTTGGAAACAAAACATAAGTAGTAAAATAAATAAGGCATATACCTCAAGCTTCAGTTAATAATTGGGTACCTTTCTTGTTAGCCACCATACCAAGTATACTTCAGAGATTTCCTGTTTTTCAGAGCTGTGTCCCCATTGTTTATGGAAACTGTTATCTAGGTGAATCCCTAAATACTGAATCCTGCTTTTGATGTCTTTTATTTATAGCATTTCTTATGGTCTAATTTTCAGGTAGTGAAATCTTGCTATAGACAACTTGCAATTCTCATTTGAAAGTTAGCAAGAGCATGGTGATGTAGTCCCTCACAGATCAGTTGCGTAGTTCGCTTTGGTTTGGTTTTTTTTTTTGTTATGAGAACAACTTCTCTTTTCCCTCATTCTGTTTTTCCTTCCTCCTCCTACATCCCTTCCTGAAGATATAATGAATTCCTTTATATAAATGGAAATGATGCATTGATTTTTTTAAGAAAATTTGTTAGCTCTGCTATGCGGTTTTTCAGTATTTCTGAGTCTGTTAGCTAGGAGATACTGAGCTGTTAGTTCAAACTAGCAGGGAGAAGTTCAGCTAGGTATTCTTCATAGTGTCTTGGAGTTTGTAAATATCATGGTTTAACCCCAGCCAGCAACTAGGCACCATGCAGCCACTCACTCACTTCCCCCCGCCCAGTGGGATGGGGGAGAGAATCGGGGAAAAAAAAAGAGTAAAACTCGTGGGTTGATATAAGAACAGTTTAATAGAACAGAAAGGAAGAAACTAGTAATGATAATAATAACAATAATAAAATGACAATACTAATAATAAAAGGATTGGAATATACAAAACAACTGATGCACAATGCAACTGTTCACCACTTACTGACCAATGCCCAGTTAGTTTCCGAGCGGCAATCCTCATGCTCCTGGCCAACTCCACCCTTTTTATATACTAGATGTGTTGTCACATGGTATGGAATATTCCTTTGGCCACTTTGGGTCAGCTGTCCTGGCTGTGTCCCTTCCCACCTTCTTGTGCCCCTCCAGCCTTCTTGCTGGCTGGGCATGAGAAGCTGAAAAATCCTTGACTTGGTATAAACATTACTTAGCAACAACTGAAAACATCAGTGCGTTATCAACATTATTCTCATACTAAATCGAAACCACAACATTATACCAGCTACTAAGAAGAAAATTAACTTTATTCCAGCCAAAACCAGGACAGTAAATAAATACCTTGTAATAATTAAAAAAAAGTAATTATATGCACATTTTCTATTTCCCATCACTTGGGCAGGTTGGCAGCTTTCTGTTGAGAATGTATCTGATGCAATTGAACATGCTGTCACCATAGACCTAGTAACAAGATACTTTTTGCCCAAATTGTCTCCTCAGCCCATTTATTGCCCGCTTGGGAATTCTAGTGTTGCATACATCTAAGATATAATTATAAGAAACACACTTTTGTAATGCAAAGGGAGTGTGGTATTAAGAGTAAGCACTGCCAGATGGTAGTCAATCTAACATAGCATTTAAAAAGGGTCAAAATTGAAAACGTCTGAAATTCAATAGCTTATTAAGCAATAGACATTGCATGTATGGGACAAGCGAGAGAGAAATAACCTAATTTAGGTGCCCACATGACCAAACCCGACTTTTAATTGGATACATCTTGTTAGTAAATATCTGAAATGCATGTTTTTACTAACTTATAGTTGTTTATTGAAATTTGGAACTGAATATTAAATGCAATGATATACTGCTGGGTGTTGAAAAGTTGAGTAGGATTTGTACATGTACTTATTGTGTATTTATTGAAGGAGTGAATTTATTATGATGGCTGATCTCACTGGAACAGAAGAAGAAATCTAAAAACAATTTCAAGGTTTTTGATGTTGAAAAGAATTAAATCCAGTACCTATATAATTGTATTATTTCATACAAATATTACTTAGCTAAATGTAAAGTAAATACAACATAAATGATGACTGAATCCAATTAAATGTCCTGAGTTTTAGTTTGCTATTTAAAGATATTAGCTATGAGTTTAAAATTTCTTGCTTCTCTTTTAAACTGAAGATGAAAACTCCTCTGTTCTTGTTTCCTAAAGGTACATTTTCCTGTGGTTTGCCTGTATGCTGTGCTCTGTCGTTCACATGCAGACTAATTTTCTTTTGGTGAAAGATGATTCTTGTTAAGACAGGTCTGAGAAATACTCCTTCAGTATTATACAACCTGTCAGTGTTATTCAGCAATTTCCAGCCCCCCCCCCCCCCCCCCCCCATTCCCAAGGACTGTATTAACATTGCTTGATTTGACCGTGATTGTATCATTTCTAAGCTGCAGCTAACTTTTACATTCTCGACAGGATAGACCAAATTTATCTTTCTGTGGAGGGGATGGAAGAGCTGCAGTGAACTTCCACACTTGCTTCTTACAGTGCAACAGAGTTCAGACTTGGTTCAGGGAAGGAGAGATAGCTTTATAGCCCAGGAATGCAGGTATGATGGGTCTGTGTGAAATGGTAGCAGATGTTCCTGCTGGGGCCACTGACTTGTAATTCCATGAAGTGTCACTGAATTGCAGCTCATCTTAATGTTGAATGTACATACTGATTTTATGCCACTGGCAAAATGAGCAAATGGAATATGATATTTAACTTGGTTTCATGTTTCCAGTACAAAGATTTCCATTTCTGGAACAGCTTAGAAAAATGTAAATTTTACCCAGTGCTCTGCACAAAGTGTGCAAATCTATAGGATGTTAGATGAAGATCTGAGATGGAAGTCAGGAGCCTATCTATCTTTGGATTTCAGAACGAGTTAGGGACCTAGATACTTGTAAGCATCTGGACTCTGTGGCTGAACATCTTTCAGAATTCTAGCCAAAAGGAACCACAAATGGTAAAACTGATTTATAAAAAAATATCACCCATGAGTGCTGTGCATTTTCTGAATTAGTATATCAGAATAATTTGAATATGCTTCATGTTCCATTCCTCTCTGTACTGGCTTTGTGTGGCAAGGTTTTGGTAGCAGGGGGGGTTACAGGGGTGGCTTCTGTAAGAAGTTGCTGGAAGATTCCCCTGTGTCTGACAGAGCCAATACCAGCCGGCTCTAAGAAGGACCCACCACCGGCCAAGGCCGAGCCAATCAGTGATAGTGGTAGCGCCTCTGTGATAACATTTTTAAGAAGGAAAAAAAGTTGGGACAGACAGAAATGGCAGCCGGAGAGAGGAGTGAGAACATGTCAGAGAACCAACCCTGCAGACACCAAGGTCAGTGAAGAAGGAGGGGGAGGAGATGCTCCAGGCGCCGGAGCGAAGATTCCCCTGCAGCCCGTGGTGAAGACCCTGGTGAGGCAGGCTGTCCCCCTGCAGCCCAGGGAGGTCCACGGTGGAGCAGATCTCCACCTGCAGCCCGGGGAGGACCCCACGCCGGAGCAGGTGGGTTCCCGAAGGAGGCTGTGACCCCATGGGAAGCCTGCGCTGGAGCAGGCTCCTGGCAGGACCTGAGGATCTGTGGAGAGAGAGGAGCCCACATTGGAGCAGGTTTTCTGGCAGGACTTGTGACCCCGTGGGGGACCCATGCTGGAGCAGTGTGCTCCTGAAGGACTGCACACCGTGGAATGGACCCATGCTGGAGCAGTTCGTGAAGAACTGCAGCCCGTGGGAATGGCCCACGTTGGAGGAGTTCGTGGAGGACTGTCTCCCGTGGGTGGGACCCCACGCTGGAGCAGGGGAAGAGTGTGATCAGCCCTCGTCCTGAGGAGGTGAAGCGGCAGAAAATAACGTGTGATGAACTGACCGTAAACCCCATTCTGTGTCCCCCTGTGCCACTGGGCGGGGGGAGAGGTAGAGAATCCAGGAGTGAAGTTGATCCCGGGAAGAAGTGAGGGGTGGAGGGAAGGTGTTCTGAGATTTGGTTTTTTTCTCATTACCCTACCCTGGTTGATTTGTAATAAATTGAGTTAATTTTCCCCAAGCTGAGTCTGTTTTGCCTGTGATGGTAATTGGTGTGATCTCTCCTGTCCTTATCTTGACCCACAAGCCCTTTGTTATATTTTCTCTCCCCTGTCCAGCTGAGGAGGGGGAGTGATAGAATGGCTTTGGTGGGCACCTGGCATTCAGCCAGGGTCAACCCATCACACTGTCATATTATATATTTTGATTGTGCAACAGATCAGTATCTTTTCTAAGATTATGATGAGAAGTTCCATTAATCATTTTTCACCCTCAATTTCTTGCTGTTCTCCACCAATGAATTACTAATATCTATTTGGCTGTTCTAATTATTACACATCTTTATCTTAAAAGTGTTTGAATAGTTCATAAATCACTGTCCTCTAAAAATGAGACATAAATATTTGGCTAAACTAAATTTTCTCTTTCTAAGGAATATTGGCTTGTGGCTAAAACCTCTTCAGAGATCTCCAAAGTAAAATATTTTCATTTGCTGAAAGCCAGAAACATATTTATTATATTCAGACAACTTCATTTTCAGTGAATATGGATGGAAGATATAGATGGACATCTAGTGTTTTATTTACCATAGTAAATGGAAACACTTTTTGTTTTGCTTCCTTGGTACATTTGCTGTTGTCTATAGTTCAGGTCATAGGTCCCCAACCAAAGTTTCTTTGAGTGCTTATTTTAGAGCCACTTCGCAGTGGCTATGATTATAGGCAACTTTTTACTTGCAGGTAAACACTTTCCCTTGTCACCTTTAACCTATACTATGTGGCTGATCTTGAAAGCCAGCACAGGGACTGTGCCATCATTAAGGAATATGGACTACTTTGTTTGAATGCTTGAAGATTAGAGAAAGAGAATTTTTGTACCAAAAGACTTCAAAGTGTCCTGGTTTCAGCTGGGATAGAGCTAACTGTCTTCCTAGTAGCTGGTACAGTGCTATGTTTTGAGTTCAGTATGAGAAGAATGTTGATAACACTGATGTTTTCAGTTGTTGCTCAGTAGTGTTTAGTCTCAAGTCAAGGATTTTTCAGCTTCTCATGCCCAGCAGGCGAGAAAGCTGGAGAGGCACAAGAAGTTGGCACAGGACACAAGCAGGGCACCTGACCCAAACTGGCCAACGGTGTATTCCATACCATGTGACGTCCCATCTAGTATAGGAACTGGGAAGTGGGGGGGGGCAGAGAATCGCCGCTCGGGGACTAGCTGGGTGTCGGTGGGCGCGTGGTGAGCAATTGCCCTGTGCATCATTTGTACATTCCAATCCTTTCATTATTGCTGTTGTCATTTTATTAGTGTTATCATTATTAGCTGCTTCTTTTCTGTTCTATTAAACTGTTCTTATCTCAACCCGCGGGTTTTGCTTCTTTTTCCCAATTTTCTCCCCCATCCCACTGGGTGTGTTGGGGGGAGTGAGTGAGCGGCTGCATAGTGCTTAGTCGCTGGCTGGGGTTAAACCACAACACAAACTCAGTTGTGAAAAACAAACACTCTACCAAAATATAAAGTGGAGAAGTAGATTATTAAATAATTCCCTTTTATATTATTTCTGAGAAATATTCATAGGTGAAGCATATAACAAAGCCTGTGGTTCAGATTGAATAAATTTACAGATCTTAATATCTTTATTAATCTTTTATTTTTAAGGTTGACTGAGATGTTTTTCTGCAGCTTGAAGTGACTTCCTTTCTTTTTTTATTAAAAAAATGGAGGCAAATGTGGAGGAAAAAACCTTTATCTAATATACATATTTTGAATAACTACTTTACTTTAGATGGTTCTGTCTCAATGAAGATAGAATAGAAACTTAAATTTTAATTTAATTTATATATTGGTAACAAATATCTTCCAGTGGCTCAACAACCATTTCATATGACTAAGTTAAAACAAAATAATTAACAAATATATTTTCAAGCCTATAATGTGCCATAATTCAATAAATACTTTCAATACATAGGTTTGTAAATTTCATACATATTGTTTTTAGAAATGGATCTTGACCATCTATTTCAGTGTTGCATATACCTGTGAGAAACTGTAATGGAGCCTCATTTTTTAATTACAACCAGCAGTTTTGCTGCTGGCAAAGGTGTACTGGAAAGAGAAAAGGCCTCATTGCATGTAAAGGCAATCTCTCTGGACTGCTTGATGTTGCAGGATATCTCCTGTTTTGCTGGTCAAAAACCATCTAATAAACAGGTGTACATAGGTTGTTTTGTTGTTGTTCTTTTGGGTTGTGGGTTTTTTTTGGAAGGCATTTGATTGTTTGCTTTTTTAAGAATAACCAAAGACATTTCATTGAAAAAAAATCTTTGTTTCCTTACATTGAATTAAATTGCAAAAGGGCCATTCAGCAATCACATTTCATTACTCTGACCAAAGTTCATAAATGTCAGAGACAAATTTTACATCCCCAGAAACTTGGTTTGTATTCCAAACCTCTACCCTTCACTGAGCTGCTTGGAATGGCAGTACATGAGGTTTTGCTCAGGCCTGTTTACATGGAACTTTCTGGAATGTTAGAGGGTAACTAGCATGAAAAGATGATGAGGAGCAGAGGTAAAACTAGCAAGATCACAGTTACGTAGGGCAATAACTAGAACATCTTTGAACATCATGTATTCTCTTTCTTGTTTGCTTTGTTTGCTTTTCTGGGTTTTCCTTTTTGTTTTAAACAAGTGAATATCAGGTCTATCTGATCACTGCTCTGTCTAGCTACATAACCGTTTTGTCAATGCAGGCAGAGCACTATGCTGTCAAAAGGATGGTAAGACTGGAGCGTGCAGTATGTAAATGGGGAAATTTTAAAGAAATGTTAAAATTATATTGCATCTGTTGAAATACAGTTGAAGGCAAATGTCTAGCAGAGAGATCTGGATACAAGTTGAATAATGAAAAAAATGGAGATTTCTGAATATGGTTGGTTTTAAGGAGGAAAAACCTGCAAGAGCTGCATTTTATTTCTGGTAGGGATAGGTGTTTTAATGTATGAAGTATGAAATTTTGTTTTGAACGATAATGGTAGAACTGAATATTGAACGTCCTAGCTGAGCAGTCTCCTTCCTACCCACTCATTAGTGCAGAACTCCTAAGGCACTGTATTGGCTTTGTGTGGCAAGGTTTTGGTAGCGGGGGGGGGGGGTTACAGGGGTGGCTTCTGTAAGAAGCTGCTGGAAGCTTCCCCTGTGTTTGAGAGAGAGCGAGCCCATATTAGCCGGCTCTAAGACGGACCCGCCGCTGGCCAAGGCCGAGCCAATCAGTGATAGTGGTAACGCCTCTGTGATAACATTTTTAAGAAGGAAAAAAAGTTGGGACAGACAGAAATGGCAGCCGGAGAGAGGAGTGAGAACATGTCAGAGAACCAACCCTGCGGACACCAAGGTCAGTGAAGAAGGAGGGGGAGGAGATGCTCCAGGCGCCGGAGCGAAGATTCCCCTGCAGCCCGTGGTGAAGACCCTGGTGAGGCAGGCTGTCCCCCTGCAGTCCAGGGAGGTCCACGGGGGAGCAGATCTCCACCTGCAGCCCGGGGAGGACCCCACGCCGGAGCAGGTGGGTGCCCAAAGGAGGCTGTGACCCCATGGGAAGCCCGCGCTGGAGCAGGCTCCTGGCAGGACCTGCAGATCTACAGAGAGAGGAGCCCACATTGGAGCAGGTTTTCTGGCAGGACTTGTGACCCCGTAGGGGACTCACACTGGAGCAGTGTGCTCCTGAAGGACTGCACACCGTGGAAAGGACCCATGCTGGAGCAGTTCATGAAGAACTGCAGCCTGTGGGAAGGACCCATGTTGGAGAAGTTCGTGGAGGACTGTCTCCCGTGGGGGGGACCCCACGCTGTGATGAGTCCTCCTCCTGAGGAGGATGAAGCAGCAGAAAACAACGTGTGATAAACTGACCGTAAACCCCATTCTGTGTCCCCCTGTGCCACTGGGCGGGGGGAGAGGTAGAGAATCTGGGAGTGAAGTTGATCCTGGGAAGAAGGGAGGGGTGGAGGGAAGGTGTTCTGTGATTTGGTTTCATTTCTCATTACCCTACCCTGGTTGATTTGTAATAAATTGAGTTAATTTTCCCCAAGCTGAGTCTGTTTTGCCCGTGATGGTAATTGGTGAGTGATCTCTCCTGTCCTTATCTCGACCCACAAGCCCTTTGTTATATTTTCTCTCCCCTGTCCAGCTGATGAGGGGGGAGTGATAGAATGTCTTTGGTGGGCACCTGGCATTCAGCCAGGGTCAACCTGCCACTGGCACGTCACTCTGTAAAAAGGGGATCATAATAAATCCATGTGGGGAAACGCATAAGCAGGCTTGTGGAAGATTACTTCTGTCATTTTGTAAAATATTTTGTGTTGTACACATTGCATTTTCAATTAATTGATATTTTAGAGAGACAAATTGATACAATGAATTCAGTCAATAAAATATCAATACAATAAAAACACTAATATAATTTTCAGCATGTATATTTGAGCATGTACATGAATGTTTCCTGTCACTGATCAGCTCAGGAATCGAAACCATACAGCTCAGATGTTGAAAGTGAAGACTAATTTCTGTTCTCTGCTGGAGAGGATTTGAACCTGTATGTTTACTTTGCATGGCACTTCTGGCATGGATACTTTCAATATCAATATCACCTGTCAGTTGTTCTGCTTTGGCAGAGCAAAAAAGTGAGAACTCCTCTTCAGTCTAGTGGTTACCTTCCCTGGGAAGAATGTTTTGGTTCCTGCTCTAGTTTATATTTGTTTAGGGAAAGGAGAACATGTCAGCAGTGTACCTTGCTTCAGGAGCTATAGTATGTCTTGGGGGTTATGAATTTTCCTGAGAGGCAGGAGATTCTGGGCTCAGCTGCCCACAGATAGATGAGGAAAGTCACATGGATTTTCCTAGGCGTTGGTGAGAGCTCTAGGTATTAAGCTGTTTTGTAAAAGGAGGATGCACATGACATGACCCCTAATGACTTCTCTTGTTGCTCTGTTGTGAATTTGAACTTTTTATTCCTTTGCTTTTCTAAAAAGTGTCTGAAATATATTTTAATCCTTTTTCATCAAAGTATAAGGTAAAAATTAAGAAAATTATCATTTCGATTTGATCTGAACACCAATTCCTCAGTTCAGAATATAATAGAATAGTTCAGTTGGAAGGGACCTACAACGATCATCTACTCCAACTGCCTGACCACTTCAGGGCTGACCAAAAGTTAAAGCATGTTATTAAGGGCATTGTCCAAATGCCTCTTAAACACTGAGAGGCATGGGGCATTGACCACCTCTCTAGGAAGCCTGTTCCAGTGTTTGACCACCCTCTCGGTAAAGAAATGCTTCCGAACGTCAGGTCTGAACCTCCCCCCTGACGCAGCTTTGAACCATTCCCACGCGTCCTGTCCCTGGATCCCAGGGAGAAGAGCTCAGCACCTCCCTCTCCACTTCCCCTCCTCAGGAAGCTGTAGAGAGCAATGAGGTCGCCCCTCAGCCTCCTTTTCTCCAAGCTAGACAAACCCAGAGTCCTCAGCCGCTCCTCATAGGACATGCCTTCCAGCCCTTTCACCAGCTTTGTTGCCCTCCTCTGGATGCATTTAAGGACCTTAACATCCTTCTTAAATTGTGGGGCCCAGCACTGCACACAATACTCAAGGTGAGGCCGCAACAACCCTAAATATGGCGGGATAGTCACCTCCTTTGGCTGGTTATACTGTGTTTGATGCACCCTAGAATGCTGTTTGCCCTCTTGGCTGCCAGGGCACACGGCTGACTCCTATTGAGCCTGCTTCGACCAGCACCCCCAGATCCCTCTCTGCAGGGCTGCTCTCCAGCCACTCCTCTCCCAATCTACACTTGTGTCCAGCGTTACTCTGTCCCAGGTGCAGAATCCAACATTTGTTCTTGTTAAATTTCATGCCGTTGATGATTGCTCAATGCTCCAATTTATCTAGATCCCTCTGCAAGGCCTCTCATCCCTCAAGAGACTCAACAGCACCTCCCAGTTTAGTATCGTCAGCAAATTTGCTAATGGTGCATTCAACTCCTGCATCCAGATCATTGATAAAAATATTGAACAGAACTTCCTCTAGAATTGAGCCCTGAGGAACACCACTGGTGACTGGTTGCCAGCCGGATGTAGCCCCATTCACTACAACCCTTTGAGCCCTGCCGTTCAGCCAGTTCTTCACCCATCACACTGTGTATCTGCTCATCTCACAGTTGGACAACTTGTCCAGAAGGATGCTGTGAGGGACATTGTCAAAAGCCTTCCTAAATTCCAGAAAAAACTATATCCACTTCCTTCCCTTCATCGACTAGGTGGGTGACCTTATTATAGAAGGATATCAAATTAGTTAAACAGGACTTTCCCTTTGTGAACCCATGTTGACTGTGCCTGATGATTGCATTGTTCTTTAAATGCCTTTCAGTAGTACCCAGTATAATCTTCTCCACAATTTTTCCAGGAATTGAGGTTAGACTAACAGGTCTGTAGTTTTCTTGGTCTTCCCTCATGCCCTTCTTGTAAATTGGAATAACATTGGCTAGCTTCCAGTCAGCAGGGACCTCCCCAGACTCCCAAGACCTTTGGTAGATGATTGAGAGGGGTCCTGCTGTAACATCTGCTAGCTCCATCAGTACTCTGGGATGAATCCCATCAGGTCCCATGGACTTATGAACATTCAGCTGATACAGCTAGTCCCTTACAATTCCAGTGTCCACAAATGGAAAGTTACTGTTCCCACAGTCATGGTCCTCCAACTCAGGGGACTGTGCAGCCCAAGATATATTGGTATTATTAAAGACTGAGGCAAAAAAAAAGCACTGAATGCCTCCACTTTTTCTTCATCCCCATTTGTCAGGTGACCATCTTCAACAAGTATCGGTCCAATGTTTTCTTTAGCCCTCCTCTTGCTATTAACATACTTAAAAAAAGTCTTTCTTGTTGCCTGACACAACACTGGCCAGTTTCAATTCTAGTTGAGTTTTGTCCTTTTCTGTCTTCTCCCTGCATGGACGAACCACAGCTCTGTAATCTTCCTGTGAAGCCTGACCTTGCTTCCAGAGATCGTACAATTTCTTTTTCCTTTTGAGCTCCACAAGGAGGTCCCTGTTCAGCCAAGCTGGTCTTCTGCCCCGCCTGCTTGACTTACAACACAGTGGTATTGCCTGCTCCTGTGCTTTTAAAAGGTAGTTCTTAAAAACTGACCAGCGCTCGTGGACCCCTAAGGCCTCAAAAGCAGATTCCCAGGCTACTCTGCAAAGTAGCTCCCTGAATAGCTTAAAATTGGCTCTCTTGAAATCCAGGGTAGCAACCCTGCTGACCTTTTGTCCTGGTTTTGGCTGTGATAGAGTTAATTTTCTTTCTAGTAGCTGGTATAGTGTTATGGTTTGTGTTCAGTATGAGAAGAATGCTGATAACACACTGATGTTTTCAGTTGTTGCTAAGTAGTGTTTATACTAAGTCAAGGATTTTTCAGCTTCTCATGCCCAGCCAGCGAGAAGGCTGGAGGGGCACAAGAAGTTGGGAGGGGACACAGCCAGGGCAGCTGACCCAAAATGGCCAAAGGGGTATTCCATACCATGTGACGTCATGTCTGGTATATAAACTGGGGGGAGTTGGCCTGGGAGGCAGATCGCTGCTTGGGAACTAACTGGGCATCCATCGGCGAGTGGTGAGCAATTGCATTGGGCATCGCTTGCTTTGTATATTCCAATCCTTTTATTATTATTGTAATTTTATTATTGTTGTTATTATCATTATTAGTTTCTTCCTTTCTGTTCTATTAAACTGTTTTTATCTCAACCCAATGGTTTTACCTTTTTCCTTCTGATTCTCTCCCCCATCCCACTGGATGGGGGGGAGTGCGTGAGAGGCTGCGTGGTGCTTAGTTGCTGGCTCGGGTTAAACCAAAACATTTTTCCTCTTTACACTGAAAATTTTTAACTCAACCATTTCATGATCCAAGACAGCCACCTACCACCACATCTCTATTCACAAACAACATGTCTAGGAGGGCATCTTTCCTAGTTGGCTCACTGAGTACTTGTGACAAGAAATTATCTTCCACAAGCTTCAGGGATTTCCCAGACTTGCTCGACACAGCAGTATGGTATTCCCAGTTGATGTCTGGGAAGTTGAATTCACCTGTAAGGACAAGGGCTATTGATCCAGAGAATTGTCCTAATTGCCTATAGAATAACTCATCAGTGCTATCATCCTGGCTGGGTGATCAATGGTAGACACCCACTATGACACCTGCTTTGTTTTCCACCCCCCTAATCCTCACCCAGAGGCTCTCAAGCACATCATCGCTAACTGTAAGGGCTGTGCAGTCAAACCTCTCCCTTACATACAGTGAAACTCCTCCACCTCGCCTGCCCTGCCTGTCCCTCCTGAACAGCCTATAGCCCTCCATCCCAGCACTCCAACCGTGGGACTCCTTCCACCAAGTCTCACTAATACCAATGACAGCATAGCTCTGGGAACAGACCAAGGCTTCCATTTCATCCTGTTCATCATACTGCATGCGTTGATGTACAAGTGTTTCAGATGTGCTCCTAAGCCCTCAGTGCTCCCTGGAGCGGTGCAAATGCTGCGCTTAGCATTGCCACCCTCATGGGATGCCATGCCAACCCTTGGTTTACCTTCAGCTCTCCTGATGGTATCCCCTTCCCCCACCAATTCTAGTTTATAGCCCTCTCAATCAGTCCTGCCAGCTTATGAGCAAAGACACATTTCCCCCATCGGGACAAGTGGATGCCATCAGGCCCCAGCATACCTTGTGTTTCAAAGACTCTTCCATGGTTATAAAAAAAACAAAGTTCTGGCAGAGCCACCAGTCCTGGAGCCAGATATTGATGTCTTGGGCATGCCTGTTTCTTCCAAAGTTTCTCCCCATTACTGGGAGGATTGAGGAAAACACTGCCTGTGCTCCTGAATCTTTCAGCATCCTTCCCAGGGCCCGGAAATCTCTTTTGATCGACCTTGGACTTCTTGTACCCACATGAAAGAGCAGGAGTGGGTAATAGTCTGAAGGCTGTACTAAGCTTGTCAGTCATCTGGTGACATCCCTGATTTGGGCCCCAGGGAGGCAGCAAATTTCCCTGAAAAGAGGGTCCAGTCTGCAAATGGGTGCCTCTGTTCCACTAAGGAGGGAGTCACCTATGATCAAAACTTGCCACTGTTTCTTTTTGGCACTGGTCTTAATGCAGGTCTTGTCGCGAGGTGTTGGTTGATCTGACCTTGCTGAGAGTACTTGCATAGGTTCCTCCTCTTCCGTCTCATCATGTCCTTTGTCTACTGTACCCAGAGCTTCATACCTATTCTGTAAAGGTATCTGAGAGGGGAAGGAGTGATTGCTCTTACAGGTCCATGCAGTAACTTGCCTCAACCCCTCCCTATCCCTTGTAATGCTGCTTTCCTCCTGGCACAAAACAGATCGTGGACCTACATCATTAGTGGCCATGCTGAGTTGGCTTGTGCGCAATAGATATGGTAGAGCACAGCTTCATTGGTCAGTCTCCTTTTCAGACTCCCAGCTGCTCCTCAATCTGTCCACTTCCTCCTGCATCTCAGCCACCAGGCAGGGCAGTTCATCCACCTGGTCACACCACCCACAGACTTGCTTGTTATCATCCTCCATCTCCAAGGATATCCCTGCACACATCCCACAGCCAGAAACCTGAGTGGTCACATGCTTTAACAGGAGCTCTGTCTGCATTGGTTTTATTGGATACTAGAAGTTCAGAAGAGGCAGAGAGCACCACTTTTTTGCTGTATACCTCCCCACTGGGAAATATACATGCTCATCAGTTAGCTGGGCTGACTGTTTTAGCCTGTTTAAATCACCTGTGCTGCTGGGTGCAGGCTCCACCCCTTGCTGGCTTGTCCAATCAGTGGGTCTGGGCTCAGTCACTAGGGGAATGTCCCTTGTTCAGCTGTAGTCTTTCCTTGTCCTTGTCCATTTCTTGTGTGTCTTTGCTACCGCTCCTCCTCACACTGCTCTGGTGTCCATGTAGTTCTTGCAATGTTTCTATTAGTAAATAAGATATTGGTGCTTTTTATGGGGTTGTTCTGGAAACACAGGAATACTGATACCTTGCATGGAAATGTATTCAAGTCATAGAATTGCATAATAATTTAGGTCAGGAGGAACCTGTGGGAGGTCATCTAGTCCAACCACCTGTATAATATAGGACTACTGAGTTAGATCAGTTCTCAAGCAGAACAAGAGGTTATGCTTTGGGTTCAGACTTTCTCAGATTTGGTTTCAGTTCTTTTATTGAACAAGAATAATTTTCTTTGACAATTTAACATTTAGGACTTATCATAAAAACTGTTGGGCATATATTACCATCCCCTGGAAATCTTCCATCAGGATGGATGGATCGTCTATGTAATAGGTGGGTTTATGCGCTGTTTCCATAGTAGATACTAAAGTTAGGAGTCCAGCTCTCTACCATCTGTATCAAGCACTGTTAGCAGCATTCAGAGGGGAGCCTTTAAATACTTCTGGAACAAAATAGTGAAATGCAGTATCCTTTTTATGCTATGGAAGTTGCAGCTATTATTGTCCAGACTTCTTAGCTAGCTTTGAAAGAAGATAGACTATCAGGTTGTAAAAATGCATGAAAGTTCAATTCAGATTATAAAAGTAGATGAAGGTTTTGATCTTATCTAATTTTTGTTTCTAATTTTTGCTTCAGTGCTTTTTTTTTTCCTCTTCCTATAATTTTATTCCAGCACTGTAATGGTATGAGTATATTTGCAAAGAGGTACTTACATTTCATATGTTATCTGTTACATATTTGGGTTTCCATTTGGATAGAAGCCTTAAAAAAATATTGCATTGCTAAAGCACTTGTGATTGGCACCAGACATATTAGTGTGTTTATATAACTAAAACTAGGTTTTGACAGGAGTCTGGAGAAGTCTACTGAGTGCCACACATGCACACCTTTCAGATATGCCATGGAGTCATAAACTATGCTACTGTCTTTATCCTAGATGCATATTCTTGAGAAGGAAAGCACATAATGAAATGTATTAATTACTTTGTCTTCTCTACTGACTGAATATATTGAATGAGTTAAAACAATGAGAGTTTACTTAGCATTAACAAAATGTTTAAGCACCCTCATATATGTCGTATCTCTATACAAAATCATAGTA
This sequence comes from Astur gentilis, assembly GCF_929443795.1. Lineage (NCBI taxonomy): Eukaryota > Metazoa > Chordata > Aves > Accipitriformes > Accipitridae > Astur > Astur gentilis. The sequence continues at coordinate 16,906,786 of NC_064918.1, read as the reverse complement.
TAATTACTAATCTCATTTGGGCAAAACTGACACCAAGTTTCAGTACTGTAATTAATTTGTATAGAACCAAAAATGTACTTGAGGTGAAGAAACAGCATGATAGAGACCACATTACATCAACTGTTCTGTTTCTTCCTTTTTTTAGGTTTTACTGGGACTTAATCATGCTCATAATGATGGTTGGAAACCTTGTCATTATACCAGTTGGAATCACGTTCTTCACAGAACAAACAACAACACCATGGATTATTTTCAATGTGGCATCAGACACTGTTTTTCTATTGGACTTGATAATGAATTTTAGAACTGGGACTGTAAATGAAGACAGCTCTGAAATAATACTGGACCCTAAAATCATTAAGATGAATTACTTAAAAAGCTGGTTTGTGGTTGACTTCATCTCATCAATACCAGTGGATTATATCTTTCTCATTGTAGAAAAAGGAATGGATTCGGAGGTTTACAAGACAGCAAGAGCACTTCGTATTGTGAGATTTACAAAAATCCTCAGCCTGTTACGTTTATTACGCCTTTCAAGACTGATTAGATACATACACCAGTGGGAAGAGGTAAGATATATATGGTTATAACATCATTTGCTAAGTTCTTATTCCTACAAAAAACTATTCAGGTCTCTCCAAAGAGCTACACACAAACCAGAATGGAATAAAGAGTTTTTACTCCCCAGTTAGTGTAATTACATACAGGTGGTAGTAGAAAAGCCTTGTTGGAAAAAAGCACAAAGGAGTAACCATCTTCTGTCTGCTAACCACAGAGACCAAAAAATATGTTTGGGACCATCAGCACAATGAGCATGGATGGGCTCCTTTTGAGAATATTAGAAATTTTAGCAACCACCTAAATCTCCATTTGAGTTTGGTGACTAGCACTTAGACTTATGAAGTTAATACTCTTGTAATCACAGAGAACTTAAAATACATGTTCATATTTTTCTATTTAAGGAAAAATTGAAACCATTTATAATTGAGTAGATTTCCTAGAACACTCATTGTTTTAAGGTTGTATGTAGGCTGAATATATTGAATGCTGACCTTCTTCATAAAAAAATGGGTAGTTCAAATTTTGAGTAATTTCTTTCTAAACTGTCAACTCCACTATTTCCAGACGTGACCTTATGCTGCCTGCCAATTTGGCATGGTGATGTTTCCAGGAAATTATGGCATTCCCTAATTTGGCATGTTCATGGCTAGGAAGTGTTTAATGCTTTGGCATACAGCACCATGATTCAGTCATTTCATTTCTTGCTTGTCCCCATTTCTGTAGTTCTAAATATCATAATATGTTTTAAAAGGAAGTGCTAAAAACATAGGAAAAATAACTGCTGTTTTCTAAACCTTTCTTGTAGCAAGTGTAATGAGAATTATTTTGTAAAGCATTTTCACAGAAACATTGTTAAAATAGATTTGCATAAATTTATTTACCTATATTAATAAAGATTTATTTAAGTGAATATTGAAGGATTATTTGGTACCATTTCTGGTGCTTTTTCTGCTGGTTATCTCATTTTTAAAGTATTGTGTTCACTTTCCAGTTTAATAGAAACCTAAATGCAAAGCCATCTCACAAATAATGTCAGATTATATTTAAAAATGGCACGATGCTGGATGATACTAAGTATCAAAGTCTAATAAATTTATAGTTGTTTCTCAAAACCCTCCTGAAATAGGTCATTATTTTTTATTAATGTATTTTGTAAATTCTATTTCTTTTTGCCTCCCTGTAGTGCAGTGTAACTATATTTTTGACACAGAAATAGAACACTGCAGTTTTGTACTCAATTTAATAAGGCAAATGATTAAGCATATCTTGCAGTTTTACCATAAAGCTGTGCTTTTGTCTCTGTGTTTTACAGAGAGACAACCTTCTGAAATGCATTCAATGACATTATTTTATGGTAGCTTGAGTTAATAGCTTGCCACTATAAAGCCCTACTAAGCAGAGAAATTAATACTTTTTTTCTCCCCTCCCATCTGTTGTCAAAAATAAATCAGGTATTCTAAATCAAAAGTAGTTGAATCGAGCACTAAGTGGGACTAGAAGTGACCAGACGTGGTCCAAACCATCAATAGCTGGTGTTTGGCTCATGTAATCTATAGCTAATGGCTGTTGGTGTCTCCAGGCTGCTTGATTGCAACTTCACCTTTGATTCCACTGGTAAAACTTGTGAAATATTTCTTGTATGATAATTTATTTAGCAAGTATTGAAAAATAAGTAGAGTCCATCTTTTTGTGTTTGATAACATATTATAGAGCTCCCTGGATGTTCTCAGGAAGGTGAAAGAGGATCTGAAATATTTTTTTGTTTTTTTGAGCGTGCAATAAATCAGCAAGAAGCTCATTGGTTGCTTTTAAAAAAGAGTTCTGATGACTGTGAGAACATGTGGGAACAGTGATGAATATGTAGACTGAATCAAGTTTTGATAAATCCCAAAATGAAATGTGTGCAAAAAAAAATTTAATCTTTTCTTTAGCATCTTATAGAGATCAGAAATAAAGGTCGTCATGGATTTTCATATTTGGCTTTTGTTATCACAGTAGTTGATTATTGTTTTGAATGTAGAGTGTGAAACTTCTGCACGGTGATTCATTACCACTTTGGAGAAATTGTATGTTATAGCATTGTAATGTTTTAAAACAACAAAACTGGCTAGGGATGAACTTTGCTGAATTAGGAAACAACAGTTGGATGATCTCATAGGGGTAGTCAGTGAGACCTTTGCTGCTGATATGAATCTTTTCTGTATTGTGTGTGTTTGCACATGCACAACAGAGCAACTGTTAACTAATTTTTATGACAAAGAACTAGTGACCGTGTGTGGTTAAAAGGATCAAATAGGTTTTGCATATGGGCTGACATGTTGGTTTTAAATGTGGTGTAGATAAATCTGAAATACTATGTATTTGGATCCAGAATAATGAGCATTATGTCAAAAATATTGAGAGGACAGTCAGCAAACTCATTCTTCATAAACTGCCAGGAGGATACTTCCTGGAGAACTGATGAATGAACAAACCAGGATGTATAATAAGGCTTTTATTCCACTGAGGTATTTATACATCCTCAAACAGAAAAGACATGTTGAAATTATTTGAGCTTTTCCTTCTTTAGTATCACATACCTGGACTTCAGTTGGTTAGTATCCTGAACTTTAAGATGAGTAGGCAAAAATTTAAAAGACTTTTATATGATACTAGTGAAACATGGTTCCTTTTCTTCATTTATGTTCACATCACTTAAATCAATTAAATCAGGATCAAGCTGCTAACAGCCACATAGAGTAATATCGAGGTAAATAATGTATGCATTGTAGAAGCTTTCTCCTTAACTGTTATGAGGGAACAAAGCTATAGCCTGTGGTGCGATATATATGAAATCTGACTGATATATTAATATGTCTGATGTTAATAGTTTATCCAAATGAATGACTCAGTGGAAATGAGAAGAAACACTTAAACAAGGGGACAGGAGATATGTTGGCAGGAATTTATTTACTGAATTTGCAAATTCACATTGTCCTAAAACTGGTTTTAGCTACAATATCTAATATGCCAGTCTTTTACAACCCAGATGCTGACAAATAGATCATATACTTATTTAAACAAAATTATATAATATAACATGTAAGGACAAATTTGTTATTTAAAATACTGGTTGCAGAAATTATAATTTTGCAATAATTTCTTACAGGGGGGTTGTTTTGGATTTATTTATTTTTTTAGCATAGGTTCCTAAAAATACCAAACAGGAAGTACTGGACTTCTTATTTACTTTAACTTTATTAAATTCAGAGAATATAATATGAGAGAACCAATAACATATTCCTGACATGATCAGGAAGTGAATACGCAGAGAACTAGACAGTAGTTAACTTCAAACCAAAGCCATAGAAGAAAATATGTTTGCTTGAGATGAAATAATTATAGAATGTTGAATGATCAAATTCATAATTCTTTTTTTGTAAAATACTTCTCAAAGAGACTGAGACCACTTAAGCTGCTGACCCCTGAACATTTTACATAGGTTTGCATGCAACTGGTAAGTTATTCTTAGTTACCAATGCTCATAGATAACTGAACAATTAAAAATAAAAGATATGAACAATGAGGAATAAATACATCATTGCAATAACTAATTTACATTCTTAAATATGAATTTTTCTTTTTTTTTTTGTTTCAGTTAAGAGATGTCGAATGATATGCCACTTGGCTTTATATTTGCCTATGATATAAATGTACTGATTCTTTCAAATAACAGTATTTTCCAAAAGCTGCTTAAAAAACAGATTTAATAGCTTTGTTTAAAGCTATTCTAATCACAGGACAAAATCTAGTAGATGTATGAATAAATGTGTTACTTCTAAAACTGTACCCTAAGTCTTTCTTGTTCTGCAATGCCTGATTATTTAGAATTAGAACAAATTTTAAAGTGACTGAATGCTTATCGCAAGATGTGCAAAAAAGGTTATGTTTTGCAAAAAATCATCTAGCAAAATATATAATAATTGTAAATTGCAGCCATGTCTTATTTTGGTTTGACTTGTACTGAAATCTGGTTTTCAATTTGCCAAACCTTTTCAAGGCTCATGAACCTACACAACCGTTGATATCCATTCTAGCTATTGCTAAAGCTCAAGCATTTAATGAAATGTATTCCCAGAACTTGATGACACCACCCTGACTGGTGCAGTTGACATGCCTGAGGGATGGGATGCCATCCAGAGGGACCTGGACAAGCTTGAGAAGTGGGCCCATGTGAACCTCATGAAGTTCAACAAGGCCAAGTGCAAGGGCCTGCACCTGGGTGGGGGCAACCCCTGGTATCAATACAGGCTGGGGGATAAAGGGACTGAGAGTAGCCCTGTGGAGAAGGATTTTGGGGGTACTGGTAGATGAAAAGCTGGACATGAGCTGGCAATGTGCGCTCGCAACCCAGAAAGCCAACTGTATCCTGGGCTGCATCAAAAGAAACGTGGCCAGCAGGTCAAAGGAGGTGATTCTGCCCCTCTACTCTGCTCTGGTGAGCCCCCACCTGGAGTACTGCATCCAGCTCTGGGGTCCTCAGTACAAGACAGACATGGACCTGTTAGAGTGGGTCCAGAGGATGGCCATGAAGATGATCAGGGGGCTGGAACACCTCTCCTATGAGGACAGGCTGAGAGAGTTGGGGTTGTTCAGCCTGGAGAAGAGAAGGCTCCGGGGAGACCTTATTGCAGCCTTATAATACTTAAAGGGGGCTTCTAAGAAAGATGGGGACAGACTTTTTAATAGGTCCTGTAGTGACAGGACAAGGGGTCATGGTTTTAAACTAAAAGAGGGTAGATTCAGACTAGATATGAGAAAGAAATTTTTTACGAGGGTGGTGAAACACTGGCACAGGTTGCCCAGAGAGGTGGTAGAGGCCTCAACCCTGGAATCATTCAAGGTAAAGTTGAACAGGGCTCTGAGCAACCTGATCTAGTTGAAGATGTCCCTGCTCATTGCAGGGGGGTTGGACTAGATGATCTTTAAAGGTCCCTTCCAACCCAAAACATTCTATGATTCTATGAACTTCTGAGTGTGATGGGTTGACCCTGGCTGGACGCCAGGTGCCCACCAAAGCCGTTCTATCACTCCCCCTCCTCAGCTGGACAGGGGAGAGAAAAATATAACAAAGGGCTTGTGGGTTGAGATAAGGACAGGAGAGATCACTCACCAATTACCATCACGGGCAAAACAGACTCAGCTTGGGGAAAATTAACTCAATTTATTACCAAACAACCAGAGTAGGGTAATGAGAATTAAAACCAAATCTCAGAACACCTTCCCTCCACCCCTCCCTTCTTCCCGGGCACAACTTCACTCCCAGATTTCTCTACCTCCCCCCCCCCCCAGCGGCACAGGGGGACGGGGATGGGGTTTACGGTCATCACACATTATTTTCTGCCACTTCATCCTCCTCAGGGGGAGGACTCATCACACTCTTCCCCTGCTCCAGCGTGGGTCCCCAACGGGGTCACAAGTCCTGCCAGCAAACCTGCTTCAGCGTGGGCTCCTCTCTCCACAGATCCGCAGGTCCTGCCAGGAGCCTGCTCCAGTGCAGGCTTCCCACAGGGTCACAGCCTCCTTCAGGCTTTCCACCTGCTCCACTGTGGGGTCCTCCACAGGCTGCAGGTGGAGATCTGCTCCACCGTGGACCTCCCTGGGCTGCAGGGGGACAGCCTGCCTCACCAGGGTCTTCACCACGGGCTGCAGGGGAATCTTCGCTCCGGCACCTGGAGCATCTCCTCCCCCTCCTTCTTCACTGACCTTGGTGTCCGCAGAGTTGTTTCTCTTACATGTTCTCACTCCTCTCTCTGGCGGCTGTTTCTGTCTGTCCCAACCTTTTTTCCTTCTTAAAAATGTTATCACAGAGGCGTTACCGCTATCACTGATTGGCTCGGCCTTGGCCGGCAGCGGGTCCGTCTTAGAGCCGGCTGTATTGGGTCTGTGGACACAGGGGAAGCTTCCAGCAGCTTCTTACAGAAGCCAACCCTGTAATCCCCCCCCCCCCCCCCCCGCCCAAAAAAACCCCCTGCCACACAAAACCAATACACTGAGCATAGAATCATTTAGGTTAGAAAAGACCCTTAAGATCATCAAGTCCAACTGTTAACCTAACAGTACGAAGGCCACCACTAAACCATGTCCTTAAGTGCCACATCTACACATCTTTTAAGTACCTCCAGGGATGGTGACTCGACTGCTTCCCTGGGCAGCCTGTTCCAATGCCTGACAACCCTTTCAGTGAAAACATTTTTCCTAATATCCAATCTAAACCTCCCCTGGCGCAACTTGAGGCCATTTCCTCTCATCCTATCCCTTGTTACTAGGCAAAAGAGACCAACACCCACCTCACTACAACCCCCTTCAGGTAGTTGTAGAGAGCAATAAGGTCTCCCCTCAGCCTCCTTTTCTCCAGACTAAACAACCCCAGTTCCCTCAGCCGCTCCTCATAAGACTTGGTCTCTAGACCCTTCACCAGCTTCATTGCTCTTCTTTGGATGCGCTCCAGCACCTCAATGTCTTTCTTGTAGTGAGGGGCCCAAAACCAAACACAGTATTCGAGGCGTGGCCTCAACAGTACCGAGTACAAAGGGACAACCACTTCCCTGCTCCTGCTGGCCACACTATTTCTGATACAGGCCAGGATGCTGTTGGCCTTCTTGGCCACCTGGGCACACTGCCGGCTCATATTCAGCTGGCTGTCGACTAACACCCCCAGGTCTTTTTCTGCCAGGCAGCTTTCCAGCCACTCTTCCCCAAGTCCATAGCGCTGCATGGGGTAGTTATGACCGAAGTGCAGGACCTGGAACTTGGCCTTGTTGAACCTCATGAGCTTTTTTCTTTATTTCAATGAAAATTATTTATTTGAGAAAAATATACATTATTACAGCTAAAGCATACATCCATGAAATATCAGTGATGTAAATGTTAGATCATACTCTCAAGTTTTCATTTCTCACTCTTTTAAATTCTGTACAAGAGTAGGAAAATACACATAACTGATACGGACAATTATAAGGCATTATGATCCATGGTCTCCTAATAACAGAGTGCTAACTGCCGAAAAAGAACAGCACATTTGTAGAGCAGGCAATTATTGAAATACAAGCAAGTCATAGAGTATTCTGTTTTTCAATTTCTACTTTATGATCTAAGCATAATCACTTTCATGGGAGGAATAATCCATCTCCCTACAGAGTAAAATAGGAAGTGTTACAAGTGTAAAGTTTCTTGCTTCATGTTTTTACCCCCTTTTTTAAGACTGTGCAAACTAAGTTGCCTTTCTTGTGTGCATATGCCAATAGAGTAATTGTGTGGCAATGATGTTTTCCCTAGGAGATAAACCATGTAGAACATAGCCTGAGATAGATTTCCCTGAACTCAAATGCTGGAAGATAATGTTTTCTTCTTTATATGAGTGTTTGTCTGACTTCTATAGTAATGGCCCTGTTGCTGGGAGTCTTGGCTGTAGACCGAAGAAGGTGGGTTCACCCCTGCAGTAGCATTTCTAGGTGATGCCAGTCAATCAGTTTTGAAAATGATCAGAACTGTGTCAGCCTGTCTTTGACACTGAAGCATAACAGTTTTTTTAGAAGAATTTTTAAGGTCTAATTTGTTGTTCATTATTTTTTTAAGCTACTCTGGAGATAATTCCTTGTTTTGCACCTACTAGAGCTTGCACACATTGCTCCTGTTTGCAGATTTGGAAAAAAGCCTCTTGTTCTTCCATCCTAAGCTTTTAACACAAGCAAAAAGACCCCTTGGCTTTCACAGGGTAATGACCTGATGGATGCACCCCACATCAGGCGGGAGGGGAGGTAGGGGATGTTCAGTTCTCTTGCAAGACAGAGCTGATGGCTGCTCACCAAGTTGTCCTACTCCTTCCCTGGAGCTGAAGAGCTGTCAGAGAAGGTGATGATGGACAAAGACCTGTTTGGGCAGGCCCTGATCTGGATCGTGATTCATTGGTTGGACACTGTGATGTTGCAGAGTCCTTCCTGTGGTGACCGCACAAGCTGCCTTTGGTTCCTGCAGTGATGAGACAGAAGGGGAACCCGTTAATTGGTTTTTTCATTTTTTTCCACTGTATTTTAACAAGAATGATAATTTTAGGGTTTTTTTCTTTGTAGGCTAAACACAGTCCATTCAGGTATCTCTGCATTTTCAGCATTGTATTAATTGTGACCAGTTCAGAATGACTTTTTTCACTTCTAAATTACTCAGCAACAGTAATTTAACTAAAAGATATTCTCAGCTTGTCACTAATGCCTTGTGAGATCTTTCCCCTCTGTGTTTGTTTGCATAATACCAATAGATTTTTGCATGTAAAGAAGTCAGTTGAATAAATACCTTAGATTTGTGCCCAGATTTTAATTTGTCTTGGTATTCTCTTTATATAGCTGCTAGATCAAGTCATCTTTAGAGATTGTTATAGGGATACATTATGGCCATTTTGTGCTGTCTTAAATAGACTTACTTTTAAAATAAAGTTTTAGAAGACAAATGTGAAGTTGGGTTGCTAGTCTACGTGGTAAAATATGCCCTGATGAGAGCATAATGGGAGATTTGTAATCCACTGTAATAATATCTAATACTTTTTTTTTTTTTTAAGAAAGCAACAAGATGCCCTTATAAGACATCATTACTAATTGAAAGTTGAGGAACAAATTATACAGGAAAGACAAATCACAAAAGTATACGGGTAGAAGCTGGGTATGAACAATTTTAACTTTTTCCTAACATTTGGCTACAAGAAGCATTTAATTTCTTAAATTAAATAGTCATGTATTAAAGGGTGAAAAGATAATTAATTAGATTTCAAGTTGATATAATTCTATGTTCTACTTTAGGGAGAAAGTTGTCAGTTGCTGTGAGCAGCTTTTTAAATTAAAACCCCCACCAATGTATTCTCTCATTCTCTTCTGCAGAGAACAGTGTGATGGTGAAACTGCAGGTTTTAATTAAGGAATGTGGATTTTGTGGGAGAGCATTGCCTCAGTTATCTCAGAAAGGTCTGAGAGGTAGAAAAGGGAGATATCTGGAGAAATCGTGCTGGGCTGGGCTGGATAGACTGTCCGTGCACTGTTGCCTTTATTTATTCTTCTGGTCTGTCATGTTCCTTAGTTCATCTGGGCATTTTATCAAATAAGACCAGGACTGAAATGATATAGAATTCACGACATGTCAATGGGCTGAGGATCATGTTCTGATTTTGATCAAATTTGACTACCTTTTAATACAATAAAATATCTGGGACACTACTTGTTTAAGTAGGTTTCTGAGGACAATGGAATAATGGTTTAATAGTTAATTAGGAACAAGGTTCTGCTTTATAAGCATAAAATGGTCTGAATTAACCACTTAGGGAGTAAGATACAAATGTATAAACCTATTTAGTGAGTGCTGAGGAACTGAGATGGCAGTATAGAAATGGCTTTTCCAACTGCAAGTTATATTTAATGAGTTATTTCTAACCTGAATCTCATGGAGTTTATTCCAAATAGCCATGACATTATCCCACATGTGTAATGTATGATTTAAATATAGTTGTGACCTGAAAAGAACAGGAAAATAACCTAATTCAGAAATTGTCAGAGCTTTGCTCCTTGCTTCCAAGCAGAAATTAAGGCTGTGATTGAACTGTTATGCTCTCCTCACCATACTGCACTGGGAACACACTCTCTTTCTCACCATTTTAATCTTCCTTAACCCAGACATGTGCTTTGCCATAACCTTTCCATGCATCTAGGCTCATAGTGTTTTCCTCTGTTACTTATTGTTGTCTTAAAACAGGTCTTTTTTTCCAGCCTCTGTTTTCAGAACCGATGGCAACAAGCTTAACTATACATCTGCTTACTTTGGTACAGTGCCTTGTAGTTGCACTGGCTTTCTGTACAGTAAATGTTTCAACTGTTGTTATCAAACTGGCAGAAACTGCTGCTGTGCAGTGTATTCAGTGTCATTTCAATCTTGGTTTTGTATGATAAAATGGTATGCAACATTGGAGATCCTGCTTTGCATCCAAGTAGGTGCTCCTAGGTGAGGAGCTGTGACAGTAAAACCCTGTATAGCACATGCATGGGGAGAAACCATATGTAAAAAACTGAAAGTGGATGAATGGCTAATTATGATATAACTGCTGTAATCTTGCCATAGTCATTGGCCTCGTGCGATTGGGCTGCCTGTAGAAGAGAGAAAAGGTGAAACTGTCAAAAAAAAAAAAGTGAAAAAATAATGGTAATAAATTCAAACAAATGTGCATGTACATATTTATGTGAATATGTCTCCACGTGTGAAGGTTCCTAAGAGTATCTATGTACCTCTGAATAGAAACCAGAGAAAACTGTCCTATGTACAGGTTTCATCTCTCCAGATTAATTCTCCATGCATCGTAGGCTCAGTTTACCTTACCTGACTGAAAATATTCAAAGGCTTATGACAAACAATGTTTTATCTCCACTAAAACCTATAAGTTTTGCTGCTGAGTTGATGCATCTGATCATATTTTTAAGATGGTAGCATACAATATTTATGGCAAAAACCTGAACCTCGAGAGAGCATTGCTGTGCGTAATTTAAAATGAATCTGTTTTTAAGACTACCTTCCTGTGGGATTTCCAAAGCACATTATTGAGAAAGGTGTAGTAGTTCTCTTCAAGATGATTAATTCTTCCCTCAGCCAAAGCAATGAATTATGTCTTCATCTGTCTCAGAAATGACTGGGTATCCCACCTGAGAATTGTTTTCCAACTGGTGAAATTTAACATCAGATATGTTTTAACAAGGAAATGAGAAAAAAAAGCAATTAAAATGTGATTTCAACAGGCAAGGGGTAACTTCTAGAACTGCTGCATTGTTTTGATCACCAAGAAGTTTTAAGATATTGAACTCAAACAAGTAACTTTATATATGGTCATAATTTGCTGGGATCAACACTTGAGTCGTTTGATTATATATATTTTCACAAGGGTGAGATACTCTTTTCTTGCAGACTCTTTGCAATGAACTAAGCCAAACACTGTTTTTCCTTCAGCATCAATCATATAAACACTCTTTTCCCCATCACTTACTTATATTGCCCATGGCAAAATCAACCTATACCACAAATGTGGCATTCTTTTTGTCCTTTTTATTATGTGATACTTTTAGTAACAGAATACACACCTTAGCCCTATGTGGATTTTTATTTGTATTTCTGTTAATGTTTGCATATCACAAATGTGTATATTTATTGATCTTTTAAAAAAAAGTTTTAAAAAATTCAGTTTATTGGGCTCTTAATTGACATAGTAACTGCCAGGCAATGGGAATGAAGATGTCAAAATACTTTGCGTGAATAAAACTAATCAGCCCTGTAACTTTTTTATCAAAAGCAAATCCATTAAGAGATAGATTATTTTAAAAATTATTATTAAATAAATTCTGGTAGAACTTTACATGCTTTCTTCCTTTTCGTTTAACCTTCCCATTGTTATTCCCATGGAAGCTAGTGAAAATAAAATTAATCAATCAACACTAAGATTTTTACATATACTATTTTTCTGTTTATTAACATAATTGATTGAATTACTAGTTCTTGTCAACTCTTGTTTATCTCCTCATTTAAACAGTTTTGAAACTTATAGTCCCAAATGAGTCATAACCACGGTCCTATGGATTTCCTTCCATTTTCTCTAAGTTTTCCTCTGATGTCAAACATATAATGGTGGTCTTTAGAAGCTGTAATTATGTCATTCAGAATTAGAAAATTTAGCTAAGTAGCAGATTGTCATCTGAGCAGTGCAAAATAATTCCCCACTAATATAAAACTATAGTTTTTTGATAAGTCATGAAAGAGCTATAGCTTGAGATAGTTAAGGCTTGAATTTCAGGATTATTATACATGTTTGAGGAGTCTCATTTTCCACTAGTTCTCCTTTTTTGATCTTTTGACAGTAAGCTTTTTGGAGCAGCAATGCATTCCTAGCTCTATGTTCCAGTGCTAAATACACTCAAAAATTTAATAATATATTAATCATTATGTGTGCTAAACCTAGGGGAGGAGAGAGTAGAGGGGGGGGAAGAAAATCTAGCAAGAGAAGGGGCAAGCAATCTCATGCCCATAAATGATTTTTTTTCTCTATAACTAGTGCTTCTCGTTAGCTGCTGCTGTCTAGAAAACCAATATCAAAAAGCTCAACTGTGTTATTTTCCTTGACTACCATCTTTTAGGTTAAGCTATGTGAAAATTATGGAAGTGTGTTGTGGTTTAACCCCAGCCAGCAACTAAGCACCACGCAGCCTCTCACTCACTCCCCCCGCACCCAGTGGGATGGGGGAGAGAATCAGAAGGAAAAAGGTAAAACTCCTGGGTTAAGATAAGAACAGTTTAATAGAACAAAAAGGAAGAAACTAATAATGATAATAATAATAAAATGACAATAATACTAATGAAAGGATTGGAATATACAAAACAAGCGATGCCCAATGCAATTGCTCACCACTTGCCGACCAATGCCCAGTTAGTTCCCAAGCAGCGATCTGCCTCCCAGGCCAACTCCCCCCAGTTTATATACTAGACATGATGTCACATGGTATGGAATACCCCTTTGGCCATTTTGGGTCAGCTGCCCTGGCTGTGTTCCCTCCCAACTCCTTGTGCCCCTCCAGCTTTCTCGCTGGCTGGGCATGAGAAGCTGAAAAATCCTTGACTTGAGACTAAACACTACTTAGCAACAGCTGAAAACATCAGTGTGTTATCAACATTCTTCTCATACTGAACCCAAAACATAACACTATCCCAGCTACTAGAAAGAAAATTAACTCTATCCCAGCCCATAACCAGGACAAAGTGATATGGCTGGCAGTAACATAGATCTTTTGAATTGTGTCCAGTACCATTGACATCCAGTTTGTGGCTGGAAGCTGAGAACTATATTAATTTCTCCCCTGACTGTGTTCTTCTCATTGCAGATACTCAGCAGAATCAGTCCAATGAAAAAGCAGCAGGACTAGTGGCACTCACAAGAAAATGTATCTCTGAATTCCTAAGACAGAAAATATATTCAATGTAACTTCTTCTGAATATGCTAAATAGTGCTTTTATCAATTTTATTTGTATATATTTTTATTTTACTATATTTTCATAATTGTTATTATGGAAAGAATGGCTGATCTTCACGAAATTTATGACTATATTAGAATTATGTCTGGCAGTTCAGGACACTGAGGGAATTTATACTGCAAATCACAATGTCTGATAATTTCTCTCAAGATGGCTTGAAGACTTACTAGCCTTCAGCTAGCCTTAGCTTAGCTTTTTCTCAGTTTTCCTTAACAGCCACCATCTTTTAATCTGTGTTTATATTTTGGGACTCCAGTTTTGACTAGCATCTTCAGGTTTGCAGTAATTCTATCATATAATAATTGAATTAATTAGTAAATTACAAAAGAATATTCTTGCTGGTCATCATGCCAGTTCAGTTGCCTTGTTCTAATTCTTGGATGTTCATCAATCTTTGGTTGTCTGGGCTGCTTAGGGCAGTTTGGGAAATGTATAGAAGCAGGTTTCTAGCTACCTAGAGGACTTCAGTAGGGTCAGACACATGCAGACTCCATCAGGGGTAGGCAACAGCTGAGCTGGACTGTTGTGAACACTATACTTGTGACTGAAGTGCCTCAGATTCACCCATGTTCTGCTTCCGTGGCTCTAGTCCTAAGTGTTCACTCTACAGTATTTGCACCATTTCCCCTCTCCATTTGCATGTATGTAACATTGTGTGTGTGGTATTCCAGTTGGGTAGCAGATTAGGTAGATACTATTTTGGGGCCTGACATTGTTCTTTTCGCTGATTTATGCTTGAAAACCTGATATAGGAATACAGAGATACAAATCTGTTAAATATTTTTATAGCATTTTCACATTTCTGAGGTTTTACATGGATAAAGTTTATCAAACTGTAGTTTATTTTTAAATTGAGCTACAAATGTACTCGAGTGACCCTCAGCTGTTTTTTACACTGAGAAATATACTCCCAGGTATTTATACTGCAACATCTTTTCACTCCCCCACCTATTCCTTTATGTCATGGAAGTGTCTTGGGAAGATAGAAAGCCTGTGCTCGGTAAGAGCCAACAAGTTCAACCGTACACCTAACAGTACAAAGGCCACCACTAAACCATGTCCTTAAGTGCCACATCTACACATCTTTTAAGTACCTCCAGGGATGGTGACTCGACTGCTTCCCTGGGCAGCCTGTTCCAATGCCTGACAACCCTTTCAGTGAAAACATTTTTCCTAATATCCAATCTAAACCTCCCCTGGCGCAACTTGAGGCCGTTTCCTCTCATCCTATCCCTTGTTACTAGGCAAAAGAGACCAACACCCACCTCACTACAACCTCCTTTCAGGTAGTTGTAGAGAGCAATAAGGTCTCCCCTCAGCCTCCTTTTCTCCAGACTAAACAACCCCAGTTCCCTCAGCCGCTCCTCATAAGACTTGGTCTCTAGACCCTTCACCAGCTTCATTGCTCTTCTTTGGATGCGCTCCAGCACCTCAATGTCTTTCCTGTAGTGAGGGCCCAAAACTGAATACAGTATTCGAGGCGTGGCCTCAACAGTACCGAGTACAAAGGGACAACCACTTCCCTGCTCCTGCTGGCCACACTATTTCTGATACAGGCCAGGATGCTGTTGGCCTTCTTGGCCACCTGGGCACACTGCTGGCTCATATTCAGCTGGCTGTCGACTAACACCCCCAGGTCTTTTTCTGCCAGGCAGCTTTCCAGCCACTCTTCCCCAAGCCTATAGCGTTGCATGGGTGGTGTTGTGACCCAAGTGCAGGACCTGGCACTTTAGCCTTGTTGAATCTCAGACAATTCGCCTTGGCCCATCGATCCAGGCTGTCCAGATCCCTCTGTAGACCCTTTCTACCCTCGAGCAGATCAACCCTCCCTCCCAACTTGGTGTCATCTGCAGACTTCCTCAGGGTGCACTCAATCCCCTCGTCCAGACCATTAATAAAGATATTAAAAAGAGCTGGCCCCAATACTGAGCCCTGGGGAACACCACTTGTGATCGTCTGCCAACTGGATTTAATTCCATTCACCATAGCTCTTTGGGCCTGGCCATCCAGCCATTTTTTTACCCAGTGAAGAGTATGCCCATCCTAGCCATGAGCAGCCAGTTTCTCCAGGAGAATGCTGTGGGAAACAGTGTCAAAGGCTTTACTAAAGTCCAGGTCAACAACATCCACAGTCTTTCCCTCATCCACTAAGCAGGTCACCTTGCCATAGAAGGAGATCAGGTTACTCAAGCAGGACCTGCCTTTCATAAACCCATGCTGACTGGGCCTGATCACCTGGTTGTGCTGTACATGCCATGTGATGGCATTCAAGATGATCTGCTCCATAACCGTCCCTGGCACTGAGGTCAGACTGACAGGCCTGTAGTTTCCCAGATCCTCCTTCTGGCTCTTCTTGTAGATGGGTGTCACATTTGCTAACCTCCAGTCAACTGGGACCTCCCCGGTTAGCCAGGACTGCTGATAAATGATTGAAAATGGCTTGGTGAGCACTTCCGCCAGCTCCCTCAGTACCCTTGGGTGGATCCCATCTGGCCCCATAGACTTGTGTGTGTCTAAGTGGTGTAGCAGGTTGCTAACCATTTCCCCTTGGATTATGGGGGCTTCATTCTGCTACCCATCCCTGTCTTCCAGCTCAGGAGGCTGGGTACCCGGAGAACAACTGGTCTTACCATTAAAGTCTGAGACAAAGAAGGCATTAAGTACCTCAGCCTTTTCCTCATCCTTTGTTGCTATGTTTCCCCCTGCATCCAATACAGGATGGAGATTCTCCTTAGTCTTCCTTTTGTTGTTAATGTATTTATAGATACATTTTTTATTGTCTTTTACGGCAGTAACCAGATTAAGTTCTAGTTGGGCTTTGGCCCTTCTGATTTTCTCCCTGCATAACCTCACGACATCCTTGTAGTCTTCCTGAGTTGCCTGCCCCTTCTTCCAAAGGTCATAAACTGTTTTTTCCTGAGTTCCAGCCAGAGCGCTCTGTTCAGCCAGGCCAGTCTTCTTCCCCGCCGGCTCGTCTTTCAGCACATAGGGACAGCCTGCTCCTGTGCCTTTAAGATTCCCTTCCTGAAGAATGTCCAGCCTTCCTGGACTCCTCTGCCCTTCAGGACTGCCTCCCAAGGGACTCTATCAACGAGGCCCCTAAATAGGCAAAGTCTGCCCTCCAGAATTCCAAGGTAGCTGTTCTGCTAATCACCCTCCTTACTTCTTCAGCAATCAAAAACTCTATCATTTCATGATTGCTGTTCCCAAGGTGGCCTCCAACCATCATCTAACCCACAAGTCCTCTGTTTGCAAACAAGTCCAGTCGGGTGTCTTCCCTAGTTGTCTCACTCACTGTGTCAGGAAACTATCTTCCACACACTCCAGGAACCTCCTAGACTGTTTCCCCTCTGCTGTATTGTATTTCCAGCAGATATCTGGTAAGTTGAAGTCCCCCATGAGAACAAGGGCTAACAATCATGAGACTTCTTGCAGCTATTTATAGAATATTTCATCTGTCTCTTCAACTTGGTTGGGTGGTCTATAACTGACTCCCACCATGATATCTGCTTTATTGGCCTTTCCCCTGATTCTTACCCATAAACACTTGTCCCTTTCATCACCATCATCAAGCTCTGGACAGTCAAAATGCTCCCTAACATACAGGTCTACCTCACAGCCTCTCCTTCCTTGTCTATCCCTTCTGAAGAGCTTATAGCCATCCATTGCAGCATTCCAGTTGTGTGAGTCATCCCACCATGTTTCTGTGATTGCAACTGTATCATATTTTTCCAGCTGCACAATTGCTTCCAACTCCTCCTGTTTGTTGTTCATGCTGTGTGCATTGGTGTAGATGCACTTCAGTTGGGCTATTGATCCTACCACATTTTTTTGTGGAGAAGCCCTAATTCCTATGTGACTGTTCTCAGGTGGTTCGGTGGTTTCTAACACATCAACAACCCTTGCGTCTTTGCTGTCGCATTCTGATGTTCTCAATATTTCTAAAGTAGCAGATGAAGATTAAGTAGGATTCTACCTCTTCACGATGTTTTCCATGGCAGATCAAGTATTTGTACTTGAAAAACAGAGTTATATATTCTGCATTATGTGTTTTGAAAGAATAACCATAGATTTCTTGGATATGGGGAGTAGAGTTCATTAGCTCACTAGTGTTGCTTGATGAACACTACTATGTAGGTAGAACAAAATAAGTTATAATAACTCTTAAACATATAGAGATGTATCAAAATCATCAGCTGATTTGGCCCATTACTAGATTTTCAATCTTCTACTTACTATGTCTAGTTTAGAAAAAATATTTCTACCAATAAATAAATCACATTTTAATGAGCCTTTTATCCTGAAGTGCTCAATGTGAAGTTTTATGATAATGCATAGAAAAGCATGTCTCTGTAGGAGCTTGATGACTTAATCTACCTCCTGATTGAAAGTTTGATGAGATAAACTATCAGTAACTGAAAAGTGATAAAAGGTGGTCTAACACTGACACAGATCTGCTGCCTCAATAACTAATCAGTATAAGAACAGTGAGCCAAAATGGCTCAGAAATTGGAGTATTATATTTAAAAAGCTAAGGTAAAATCTGCACACCTTCAGAAAAATGCCTGGCATGGCATATCTTTTATTTTAGACAGTTCTTCAAAATGTATTTCTACCCTAAATAACAGCTTTGTAATTCATAGTGCTCTCTTTGCTGGCATGTAACAATACTGTACTCTGCCTGTTAGCCATGCTAAGTGCACCAGCATCAGTAAAGGCTGCTATTATATCTGTTGTAAGTTAATGGTTTTTTTCACTCTTTACCATTTCTTCTGCTGAAATCTAGTTTCAAATGCAGTTTCTATTGGATTGTGATCTCTCCTGTGTCCTTGGGTGATTTTGCCTGTACCATGTACCGTCACCAACTTTTTGTGTGGGTTTTTTTTTTTTCCCCACAAAATGACATCTATTCAGGGTTCCTGATTTGCCACACTTTTCCTTGATTCCTTCAAGTAGTGAGGTATGACCTATCTGAAAGTGAACTTCCAAATCTGAGGTTTCTAAAATCAGTAGACAGCTGAAGACTCCTCTTCCTTCATGGTTGGTTGTTTGCTATGGAGTCCTTGGCATATAAAAATGCATGATAAGATACAAGGTTACATTGTCCCATCTCTGCCAATTCCTAGACAGTCAGCACTTTTTAAACTGGGAACCAGTTGGGGTTTGGCATTCTCAGGGTAATGCAGATTGGCTTATAACCTTGGCATAGTTGACAGCAATCCAGAATGATATTTGATATATACCAATGCTTATGTTTAATTGTCAGTAATTTCCCTGGTGCTATAGCACCATTCTTCAACAAAGTGTTACAAATTCACTTTGTTTTATGTCTCTTAGGTATGTTGTCGATAAGAGGTTGTGAGAACCTGCAGTGGCCAAAAAGGATCATTAAATGTTCTTTTTCTTTGTAGTGCACATTAGCTATCACAGATCTTTGATCCAACAGTATTCATGTGTCTGTATCCTTTTATCCTGTTTATTCCTTAAGATGAATGAAGTTACAGTAATCTCTATACCTAATAGGGGCAGGTCTTTAAGAACTTGAATAGGCTGTTAGAGACAAGCCCTTTTTGATGCTCTGTTGGTCTTGCTCCCTTGTGCCCATGCCAAGCTCAATGTTAAACATACCCCGCATCTACTATGGATTTGAGATTGCTGCAGTTTTTAGGCAAGTAGATTTATACACCTGTTGCATGTGAGTGCAGCTGGTAGAGAACTGATGTATGCCTTGCAGATCACCTATTCCTTTCTATTAATGTTTCTGTGAGCAATGTCTAATGCTAGCCAATGAAATATTGTTTCTTAAGTCTTATTTCTCAAGCTACTTAAAATTTATTTATTTGACATTTTAATATTTTTTTTTTATTCAGAAGTAGTGCATAACATGAATTGTCTTATTTTGGTCGGTTTCTTATTATTTTGTTAAAGATCTTTTAAAGAAATGCAAGTTTTATTGATGTTGTGAAACTTTCAGTTCTGCTGGGGAGTATCATTTTTCCCTACAGTCTTCATTTTGGAGCATTTGACAGACTTTTAGGTTTCAGAGCTAGAGACATGGAATACTTTGAAGATAGTTTGAAGGCTTGAATTTGAATATAGCAAATTCTAAAGAGAAAATAGGTTTCATGTGCTGAGTTCTTTTTTCTTCATGTCTTAAATTCAGTGATTCTCTATATTCAAGACACAATTATGAGGGAATCACATGACTAAGTTTATAGGGAGGAGGGAGGGAGGACACACTGGGAAACTCCCAGGGGGTCTGTCTGCCATAACACCTTTTGCTAGAGTAGGGAAACTCCAGGAATTCCTTGAAGATGCTTCATGATACCAATTTTTCTTTTCAATTCCTTGAGTGATATACAAATAATGACAAATGCAACTGTGCTGGGTAGCTATAAGGCCAGCTGTATTGGTTTTGTTTGGCAAGGTTTTGGTAGCGGGGGGGGTTACAGGGGTGGCTTCTGTAAGAAACTGCTGGAAGCTTCCCCTGTGTTTGAGAGAGAGCGAGCCCATATTAGTCGGCTCTGAGACGGACCCGCCGCCAGCCAAGGCCGAGCCAATCAGTGATAGTGGTAACGCCTCTGTGATAACATTTTTAAGAAGGAAAAAAAGTTGGGATGGGGGAGAAACTGCCGCCGGAGTGAGGAGTGAGAACATGTAAGAGAAACAAGCCTGCGGACACCAAGGTCAGTGAAGAAGGAGGGGGAGGAGATGCTCCAGGCGCCGGAGCGAAGATTCCCCTGCAGCCCGTGGTGAAGACCCTGGTGAGGCAGGCTGTCCCCCTGCAGCCCAGGGAGGTCCACGGTGGAGCAGATCTCCACCTGCAGCCCGTGGAGGACCCCACGCCGGAGCAGGTGGGTTCCCGAAGGAGGCTGTGACCCCGTGGGAACCCCGCGCTGGAGCAGGCTCCTGGCAGGACCTGCGGATCTGTGGAGAGAGGAGCCCACGGAGCAGGTTTTCTGGCACGACTTGTGACCCCGTGGGGGACCCACGCTGGAGCAGTGTGCTCCTGAAGGACTGCACGCCGTGGAATGGACCCATGCTGGAGCAGTTCGTGAAGAACTGCAGCCCGTGGGAATGGCCCACGTTGGAGGAGTTCGTGGAGGACTGTCTCCCGTGGGTGGGACCCCACGCTGGAGCAGGGGAAGAGTGTGATCAGCCCTCGTCCTGAGGAGGTGAAGCGGCAGAAAATAACGTGTGATGACCATAAACCCCATCCCTGTCCCCCTGTGCCGCTGGGGGGGCTTGGTGGTGAAATCCGGGAGGGCAGTTGTGCCCGGGAAGAACGGAGGGGTGGTGGGAAGGTGTTCTGAGATTTCATTTTACTTCTCATTACCTTGCTCTGGTTGATTTGTAATAAATTGAGTTAATTTTGCAAATTGAGTCTGTTTTGCCCGTGACGGTAATAGTGAATGATCTCTCCTGTCCTTATCTCGACCCGCGAGCCTTTTGTTATATTTTCTCTCCCCTATCCAGCTGAGGATGGGGGAGTGATAGAACGGCTTTGGTGGGCACCTGGTGTTCAGCCAGGGTTAACCCATCACACCAGCGAACTTCAGTTTCTTGAAAAAACATATTTAAAACTTTTAATAATATTTTCAGTCCATTATGAATGGCATGTTCCATGTATATAGTTTGTTTAGGCCCAGATGTTATTTTGTCCACGTTTTTCTTTTCTTTGGGAGAAAGCAGTAGGGAGGTTACTGTAACCAATGAAAGGAAAATTCCACTGTTAAACTATTAAATATTCCTTACCTATTAGTAGGGATTTTCTTTTCTTATTCTGCTATTTTTATGTACCACAGACGATTCCAGTAACAGCAGTAGCAATGTCTGACCTTGTGTTGTAACACACCCAAGTTGCATGCCAATCGTGCCTTAATTATGGCAGTGGTAAGTTAAGTCTCTATGATAATTAGAGCTGGCATTTTCTGCAAATATGAGCTTTCAACAGAGGATGCCAATTCATGATTGATGATGATGATGATGATGATGATAATAATAATAATAAATAGTGTGATGGTATCAATGACCAATGATCTGAATATTTTTCATCAAAGCAAGGAGGAGAGAGACAGATGCCAAAAAGAATAATGTTCAGTAAATAAGAAGTCATCTAGAGCACAGAATCAGATAAAGTCCCTGCCTGGCTATGCTCCTATACTCTCTAGGGAGTGGTTCGAATTATCAGATGACTATCTACTCTCTTTTTGATTTGTTAAAGCAGTTCAATTTTGTTCACTAGGCAACTATTTAGGAAATAATTCATCTATTCCTTATCTCAGATAATAGTCCAGCCTCCAGGCTGCTCAGTGAGAAATGCCTCCCTATTTTTTTTTTGTTCTATTGCAAAAATGTCTTGGACCTGTTACAGTACACATAGGAATGTGTCTGTGTTTTATTTGAAGTTGTAGATCTTTTAGGATGAGGAGAACCTTTCCTGCTTATTCCTAAAGATAAGCAGATGTTATGTCTGCATCCTATTCCAAAATTTCAGTATCAAATTGAAACTAGTATGTTTAATAATTTTCTGAACTGGTGTTTCTGTCTTATTTCCATTGAAAATTAACTTTTCTCCATTTGCCTTCCTGAGCCTTGCCAGTTTCCACATTACTCTAAGGTGGTTATAACCACTGGTGACAGAAGAGTTGGAAGCAGTTGCTTTTAAAGTGTCAGTGCTGGCAACTCATGAAAAGGTAATATTAACAGTGCTACAAAATAGCTGCTCATTGCTGGGAAAATGGTCAATGCCAATGCACTGTAATAATTCTGTTTCTCTCTATTATTAGTGAACCCTGTAAAGTGACCAGGCTTTTTGATGTATGTTTGTAATGGAATGTTTGCTTACTAATAGCCCTTCATATCTAAGCAAATTGATATCCAGATAAATTTAATCATCATATTTTCAGAAGTGTTCTCAGTTCCACTGAGTTTGATATTATTTGATTGCTGGTACAAAAGAGATAGAGAATATAAATATATTTGTAACTTTGAAAAGTCAGAAAAGAGTCCATCTGCTTTCTTCACCCTACAGCTAGAAAAAAAGAATCAGGAGACTTGCTTCAACCACTATTATTGGGAAATATGTCTTTTGTCATAAACATAATAATACACAGAACCACAATCCTTACAGCAGCTTTGACTGTTCTGTTTTCCTGTTTCTCCCCCCTCCCTCCCACCTTTCCAGTTATTGCCTTGTTTTCTCTCTAATATTTTCTTTTCCTGGTAGGAGGCAATGTTATTTTCTTAGCTTAAAGCTATTTTGTCATTTTTGAGCTCAAAGGTCATTTTGTTAGCTTGAAAAAATAAATTAGTGGAATTTTTCTTCATTTATCTACAGGTAAGAGATATATATGTGTTGGGAAGTGGCTTGCTGAAAAAGGACATGGGCCTGTGGAAAAGTTGTGCGAGCAGAGTTCTGTGTGAAAGAATGTCAGTTTGAGCAGCAAGACTAGGCCTTGGCCGAAAATAGCTGGCTTTGCTGATATCAGGAGAAAAACAACAGCTGGTCTTGCCGTTATCGGGAGAAAAATAAAAACAGTGTGACCTTGGCATAACTTCACAAGTAACTTTTGAAGAAGTTCTCATGAGAAAGTTACTGAACACGCATAGCTGCCAGCCACAAGTGGGTGTGTTTTAGTAATGAATAAACATTAGCAATGTACCAATCATATTAGGACTAGTAGGCATAATTATCGCAAACTGTATAAATATGAGCTATCCGTGCAAATAAAGTTGAATCACTTTTATCACTCATATTGGGTCGACTTACGTGCATTCCTCCGCTTCTCCAACATATATGTATGTTGTGTATGTATGTTTGTGTAGGTCTAGAGTCGCAATCTAACCATGAGAAAAGACAATATAGGAACAATTTATTTATGACTCTTTGATATTAATCAATTTCCCAAAGCAGATTTGCAATTATTTATTAGTTCAGTACACTCTGAATGAAGTTATTCACTTTCACTTCTCAAAGCCATTGGTTTTTGTATGTAGATGAGGATGGCAAAGAAACCTCAATGAATGTAGGCAGGAGCACAATTTTATATGTTCAGGATGTGAATTGAAGAAAAGGCACATACAGTTGCATGACGATCTCTTGTTCAGCAATTCTGTTCTGCAAAGGATTTTAAGATTTTGAAATTTTTCTTATCTTCTGTAGGGTTTAGGGATTAATCCATGCGGGGCCCGGACGACGGAACACCAATGTGATGATTAAAGTCGCCAGTTTATTGAGCTTAGCTGATCATTTTTATACAATTCTCTAAGTTGTTCAGAGACTTTGATTGGCTGCTGCATGCAAGCATTTGGTGCCCACGCGCACAAGCATAAGCGGTGATTGGTTACAGCGGTACTGTCCACGCGCATAAACATAAGATAAAGTTAGTTATACTCTGTACACGCGCATAAACACAGGACATAATTGGCTGTGTTAATTAGAGCATGCAAGACTTGTCTTAGTCCAATTGGTCGAGATAAGCCCCTGAATTGAGGTTGTTTGTGCCAAGTTCCCTTTATCGTGGAATGTGCACCTGTGTTTTTCTAATTGGGATCTTTCTTCTTCTATCTTCTTGTTTATTCTGTTCAAGGCCTTCTAAAGGCATCTGGAACAGTCTTGTGACCATGAGCTACTTTCAGGCCCAATAACTAAGTTCCATATAACTGAACCCTACAATCTTCAGTAAAGAACAAAATATGGTAATGTCAAATTTACCAACAGGAAGAATCAAGAAGAATATTCTTCAGTTAAGCTTGAATATTTTATTTTGACAAAATCAAAATATTTTCATTTCACCTTTTGTGGTGGGTTGACCCTGGCTGGGCGCCAGGTGCCCACCAAAGCCACTCTATCACTCCCCCTCCTCAGCTGGACAGGGAAGAGAAAATATAACAAAAGGCTTGTGGGTCGAGATAAGGACAGGGAGAGATCACTCGCCAGTTACTGTCATGAGCAAAACAGACTTGGCTTAGGGAAAATTAACTTAATTTATTAGCAATCCAATCAGAGTAGGGTAATGAGAAATAAACCCAAATCTCAGAACACCTTCCTCCCAACTCTCCCTTCTTCCTGGGCACAGCTTCATTCCCAAATTCTCTACCTCCTCCCACCGAGCAGTGCAGGGAGACGGGGAATGGGGGTTGCGGTCAGTTCATCACACGTTGTCTCTGCCGCTCCTTCCTCCTCAGGAGGAGGACTCCTCACACTCTTCCCCTGCTCCAGCGTGGGGTCCCTCACATGGGAGACAGTTCTCCACGAAATTCTCCAACGTGGGTCCTTCCCATGGGCTGCAGTTCTTCACAAACTGCTCCAGCATGGATCCCTTCCATGGTGTGCAGTCCTTCAGGAGCACACTGCTCCAGCATGGGTCCCCCACAGGGTCACAAATCCTGCCAGAAAACCTGCTCCAGTGTGGGCTCCTTTCTCCACGGGTCCACAGGTCCTGCCAGGACCCTGCTCCAGCACAGGCTTCCCATGGGGTCACAGCCTCCTTCAGGAACCCACCTGCTCCGGCGTGGGGTCCTCCCCGGGCTGCAGGTGGAGATCTGCTCCACCGTGGACCTCCCTGGACTGCAGGGGGACAGCCTGCCTCACCAGGGTCTTCACCACGGGCTGCAGGGGAATCTTCGCTCCGGCGCCTGGAGCATCTCCTCCCCCTCCTTCTTCACTGACCTTGGTGTCCGCAGGGTTGGTTCTCTTACATGTTCTCACTCCTCTCTCTGGCTGCAGTTTCTGTGCAACTTCTTTTCCCTTCTTAAATCTGTTATCCCAGAGGCGCTGCCACTATCACTGACTGGCTCGGCCTTGGCCAGCAGTGGGTCCATCTTGGAGCCGGCTGGCAATGGCTCTGTCAGACATAGGGGAAGCTTCTAGCAGCTTCTTACAGAAGCCACCCCTGTAGTCCCCCTGCTACCAAAACCTTGCCATGCAAACCCAATACACCTTTATTTTTCATTTGCATTATTATATATAAAGTTGTTACAATTTTATTTTCATTTGGGAGACAGGGTATTTCAGCATTGTCAGCTCCTTAACTTCCCCCTTACTGTTCATCCAGAAAATGTTGGAAAAAGTGGTGTTCTTTCTTTTCCAAAGAAATGTGATTCCCCATATGTAACAATTTTGTAATTTTTTAATCAGATCTAGTACTGAGTCACATACAATTATATAAACCATAGCAGATTTTTATGCATACTAAGATTGGTGGCCATGCATTTGCTGAAATATAATGACTCATTTTCAGGAACAGATAAAACCATTATACTGCCTGGAACAGTTTTGATGCTGTCTGGCTTTTACTTTTCAATTACAGCATAGGTTATTTAATACTTTTCTTATCTTAAGGTCTATATACCTTCTCTGCTCTTTGCAACATTAAAAAGCTAATAATACAGAAAGCAAAAAAATTACCATGGAAATTATATCTAGGGAGAATTCATGATACCCAATATTTATGCCATTACTTGTCCCAAGGAATTTGTTGCTCATACATGTCTGAGCATGTAATATTGTAACTTGATGTCAGATTTTGTTATTTGAAGTCTGGATATGTGAATGAGTATGATTAAGAAAGTATTGGTGTTTCACTTTTTCATTCATTTTCATAACAGATTATTCCTTTCCTAAGTTTTGGATTTTTTTTCTTTTTTCCAGTTACTCAGTTTATACTGCAGCCTCTCAATAAAAGAATTCTCTCGGCCATTACTGTTGTTAACAGGGAAATAAAATAATGGATTTTTAATACCTAAAGCTTAGCATTATTAAGTGCTACTCATTGATATTTATCTTCTGGAATCCAGAATACCTTGCTCAAGGCCTAAGTTCCCTGTACAGCGTATGAGGAAAGTACCCCATTGGTGCAACTTTCAGAACAGGATTCAAAGCAATTCTGAAAGCTGCACCCCCAAATGCATACATTCACCTTGACCCAGATGCGGTTGGGTAAATATAAAACCCAGAGGCCAGAGTAGTGTAGGATTCTGCCCTTCAATATAGTCTGTACTGTGGTGGTTCAGGCATATGTCCTGTGAGACGGAGGCAGGTCTTTCAGCCTGAAAAGGGGGCCCATCTCCATCATCATGAAGTACTCAATCTACTAAGCTATTATATAAAAGCTAGGTATATCGTTATTAAAACTGGTGCCACTAATAGTCACTTCTTAATTCTGTGAGGAGCCAACTCCCAATGGCTTGTATTAGGTTGCTTTGAGAAGGCTTACCAAACTGGCCTTCAGAAAATTAAGAGAAGAAATAGATAGGATTTATTTAAAATACTCAAAACATTTCAAGTTGAAAGTCAGCATTAAGCTGTATGGGCTGTTGCAGAACCTTACATATCTTGATGTTTTATTATCACCTTCAAAGAACCTGAGGAAATAGGCAGCACCTTTAGTAGGAATTTGTCCATTGTAAATTTATATGCCAGTTTAGGTTTTATATCATGTCCATAACCACACTTAATTTTATTTAATTTAAAGTGACGACAACCCTGCCACCCCATGACTGTGTGGTATTTCTGGAGCATGCTGGAGTGTGCTCTCTGCTCTGTTGTTAGTTTTGACTTCACAGCAAATAAGGCTGAAAATTATTTAAAGTTGGTAAATTAAGGTGTGTTTAGCTAAGGTTAAATGATGTATTTATTAACCCACTGTGCTTTAAATTCAGTCAGTTTCTACTTTTCCATGTTTCCTGCTTGACACTAGATATCCCATCATCTAAGTATTATTTTCACATTGTCCTTTAAATTCCATTTGAGTATACTTTATCTGTATGGAACAGGAGGTCACACTATTGTGTGAGCAAAGTATGATTGTATGGGAACTAAACTGTCTGGAAAAAAAATACCTTAGGAAATAAATAGTGCTTCAAAGACGTACATACATAACCAGAGGTATTCCACAGGATCCTGTCCTGGGTATATCCAGGTCAGGTAAATGCTGTAGGTGTAGGTAATCCTACCTTCAGTCTGATCTGTTGGAGTGCTTCTAGCCCATGCTTCCAGGGATGTAATGAGAATCGTGTCCTCAGCCTGAGCTTTGAATTTATCTCTTTGTCTCTCTTTGCTGTTAATCTGAGTTTGGTTTTGGATCTTCATGCTTTTACAGTCTTAAATTTCTTTGTTTCATTATTATGGCAGGAATAGGAGTTTTAATGTTTGTATGCCATGCTGTTTGGGTTTTTTTCCCCCATTTTCCTTTATTCTGTCCTCTCTGTTCCATCTTTTACTTTCACCAGGATGTCTGTTGCATTGGAAGGTAGGAGCTACTGTTGGTTCATCTTTCTGCTACATTTTGCACAATCTCCACTGATGTGACATCTCCCTTTGCTGTGAGACTGTGGGCTGTGGGACAGGGTGGAAGCATATGATCTTTGGCTCACAACTGATAAGAGTCAGTGAGAGAGGGTAAGCCTATTTGACTGTGTCTGTGAAGAGTTTTTGTAAAATGGACCAGTTACTGGTTGTAAGATCTTTTTTTTAGTAGTTCAATATTCATTTAACATTGAGCTCCATTCACTTCTCTATTAAGCTGCTAAACTGATCCTGAAATGCAGTAACTAAAGATTGATATTTTCTAATTAATAAAATGGAAGCTGTTCATGAAGATAGCAACATGAAAGCTTTGGGGAAAATACATTGTCCTGATTTCTCCACCGTAAGCAATTTGGTATTGTTAGACATTTAGTATATAAGGCCAAATTTTGTCACATCCATTACTTGAGTCATGAACTTCATCATTCATCAGTTTTCCAATAAATCAAATAAAATCTATGTGTTTTGATCTTGTGGAGAAGCAAGTGAAATGGCTATGAATAAACTGAACACACTCATCAGTATTTTCATAGAAGTGACTAAAAAAGTTACATTAGCTCAATAAGAGACATTGGAGAGAATCATATTATCCAGTTTTAGTATTGCCTGATTCAAAGGGTTAAACAAAATCTAACCCCCCCCACAAATGATGATATTCTAGTCTAATAATGGATTTAAATACACTATCACAAGCTAATACTGTACAAGCAGTACAGTTAAATTGCAAGAGCAGGCAACAAAGACTTACTTCAGTTTTTGTATTATAATGGATAATGCAATCTATGCCCATGTCTCAGCTAAGTAGGACAAAGACATTTACATCTTATATGATCCATTGACAAGTTCTTAAGAAACC
The DNA here is from genome assembly GCF_929443795.1 of Astur gentilis. NCBI lineage: Eukaryota > Metazoa > Chordata > Aves > Accipitriformes > Accipitridae > Astur > Astur gentilis. The sequence goes on along the minus strand of NC_064918.1, from coordinate 16,877,975 downwards.
TTACATCAAATGGAGTTCTATATTTGTTCATTAATTGTACTATAGTGCTACCTGAAATACTTTATTTGATGTTGGAAGTCACATTGTTTCAGATGCAGCAGGAGTCTGTCCAAGGTTGTTAGCTGCTAGTGGCAGATGGAGGGTAATCTGTTGGCCTATTTAGTTCACCATAAAGGACTTTCTCAATACATCCAAACTTTCCCCTAATATATTTATGATATTTCTATTTATATATAGTATTATGAGCTAGACTGAATGTATCAAGTATATTAAAAATTACTAATTACAGGCAAAACTAAATAAACCAAGCATAATTATAAAGTAGTACAGAACAATCAACAGAAAACATATCCCAGTGTACCAGCAGCTGAAATACGTGCTTTCTGATAATTTTATTTGTAGGGTCAATGGAATGGCACAGATAAGGCTTGCCACCTCTCAGTGGAAATAGAGGAATTATGTATTAATTGTATGCACATTTTTAATAAGGAATGAGAAACACAAGGTCAGGTTCCGGCAACAACTTTGAAGCGTCAGTGCCAGTAATTTACTCTGTGTGAGAGTTATTTTTTCCACCAATATTCTATTTAGTGCTCCACCAGCATGTCAGAAAAATGGACTTATGTTTTTCTAGACTAACAACAAAAAAACCATAAGGAATATGATTGTGACTGTTCACTTATTTTCAAGTCAGGAACTACTGTGGTTTTCTGAGAAGAGAGAGGAAAAGGGAAAAGTAGGTATCATTCTGTAGGCAAAATAGTTTTGTTAGATTAGTCTATCTAACACATATCTAATCTATGACACATTAGAATTTACCAAATTAAGCTGCTGTTATTTTTATAACTATTCAAATAGTATATGCTCCATTTAGAATACATAAATACATAAATTTTATCTCAGAAGTTGCTGAACCTTCTCACTTTTTTGCAGTGTATGCACTGAGTTTGCTTTTATTAATTAATATTTCAAATCACATGTGAACTTACACTATTGGTGTTTATTTTGAACTTACTACTTGTAAAGTTTTTGAACAACAAATAGATGTCTCTAAAATGTATACTATTCTGAGAAATGTTTTTATGATTTTGAAAGTAGCCATAGGTAATTTTCTAAATAATGCTGGGTTTATCATTAAAGTCGACAAGGAATATGCTTATATGTATCATGGGAAAAAGCTGTGCAAGATTTAGAGAGAGCCTAGTGGGGTGGCTATCTGCTTTTCTCTGCCTGAGTCAAGCCAAAGCTCCTCTTCTTCATCCATACTTACTGCATTCACAGTGCCTTAGTAGCAACAGTGTAGATGTCCTGGTTTCAGCTGGGATAGAGTTAACTGTCTTCCTAGTAGCTGGTACAGTGCTATGTTTTGAGTTCAGTATGCGAAGAATGTTGATAACACTGATGTTTTCAGTTGGTGCTCAGTAGTGTTTAGACTATAGTCAAGGATTTTTCAGCTTCTCATGCCCAGCCAGCGAGAAAGCTGGAGGGGCACAAGAAGTTGGCACAGGACACAGCCAGGGCAGCTGACTCAAACTGGCCAACGGTGTATTCCATACCATGGGACGTCCCATCTAGTATAGGAACTGGGAAGTGGGGGCAGGGAATCGCCACTCGGGGACTAGCTGGGTGTCGGTCGGCGGGTGGTGAGCAATTGCCCTGCGCATCATTTGTACATTCCAATCCTTTTATTACTACTGTTGTAATTTTATTAGTGTTATCATTATCATTATTAGTTTCTTCTTTTCTGTTCTATTAAATCGTTCTTATCTCAACCCAGGAGTTTTACTTCTTTTTTTTCTGATTTTCTCCCTCATCCCACTGGGTCTGTTGGGGGGAGTGAGTGAGCGGCTGCGTGGTGCTTAGTTTCTGGCTGGGGTTAAACCACAACATTAGATTTCCAAATTACAGAAATATAAATAACGTTTCACCCCTACTGTTGTGTAGTTATATTGTAGTCTGTTATTACCTCAGATACATTTTATTATAAACTCTCTTTTCATGTGAAATAATTCATGGGTTCTTTATTGCTTCCACAAGTAAATGTAACTGATTCCAGAAATGCTATTTTCCTTATTTAATGCCTCACTGTGCTTAGTTAAACTACAGTGCAAATTTGGAGTTACCGAGCTATACAACTAATGGATGAGATGAGAAATACTGCTATTTGAAGAACAGTCTTGTTACAGTGTGAGCATTCCTGCTTGTTTAACAATTCTGACACAGAGATTAGTTGATTTTTCCTTTATATTAATATTAAGCAGTCAAAACTCATTTTCCCTGTTCACTACTTACATGGCATTTTTCCAAATGTATCAAGTAGAAACTGCTGGATTATTTCTGAAAGCAATTATTCATCTGCTAGAATGGAAAGTAAACCCAGTCTTCAAATTTCAGCTGATTTTGACTGAACAAACAGGTCATGTGTTCTTGTGTTCCCTGGCCAGAAAAAAATTAATCATATTTCTGGTACAAGTATTCCCAGATATAAATAACAATTCTGTTTTCTAATGTTCTTTAGTATGAATTTAAAATGCCTTGCTTTGGAAAATTATTCCTGCAACGCAAAGAGACGGCTGTGACGACTGGAGGCTTGCCAATGTGACGCCCATTTACAAGAAGGGTTGGAGGGAGGATCCGGGGAACTATAGGCCTGTCAGCCTGACCTCAGTACTGGGGAAGATTATGGAGCAGTTCATCTTGAGTGTGCTCACACAGCATGTGCAGGAGAACCAGGGGATCAGGCCCAGCCAGCATGGGTTCATGAAAGGCAGGTCCTGCTTGACCAACCTTATCTCCTATGACCAGGTGACTGGCCAAGTGGATGAGGGGAAGGCTGTGGATGTTGTCTACCTGGACTTTAAGGCCTTTGACACTCTCTCACAGCATACTCCTTGAGAATTTGGTGGCTCATGGCTTAGACAGGTATACTCTTTGCTGGGTAAAAAACTGGCTGGATGGCCAAGCCCAGAGGGTTGTGGTGAATGGAGTTAAATCCAGTTGGCAGCCGGTCACAGGTGGTGTTCCCCAGGGCTCAGTTTTGGGGCCAGTTCTGTTTAATATCTTTATCAATGATTTGGACGAGGGGATCAAGTGCACCCTCAGTAAGTTTGCGGATGACACCAAGTTGGGAGGCAGGGTTGATCTGCTCAAGGGTAGGAAGGCTCTACAGAGGGATCTGGACAGGCTGGATAGATGGGCCAAGGCCAATTGTATGAGGTTCAACAAGGCCAAGTGCCAGGTCCTGCACTTGGGTCACAGCAACCCCATGCAGCACTACAGGCTTGGGGAAGAGTGGCTGGAAAGCTGCCCGGCAGAGAAAGACCTGGGGGTGCTGGTTGACAGCCGGCTGAATATGAGCCAGCAGTGTGTCCAGGTGGCCAAGAAGGCCAATCACATCCTGGCCTATATCAGAAATAGTGTGGCCAGCAGGAGCAGGGAAGTGATTGTTCCCCTGTACCGGGCACTGGTGAGGCTGCACCTCGAGTCCTGTGTTCAGTTTTGGGCCCCTCACTACAGGAAAGACATTGAGGTGCTGGAGTGTGTCCAGAGAAGGGCAACAAAGCTGGTGAAGGGCCTGGAGCACAAGTCTGATGAGGAGCGGCTGAGGGAACCGGAGCTGTTTAGTCTGGAGAAAAGGAGGCTGAGGGGAGACCTACCTGAAGGGGGGTTGTAGTGAGGTGGGTGCTGGTCTCTTCTGTCAGGTGGCTGGAGATAGGACGAGAGGAAATGGCCTCAAGTTCTGCCAGGGGAGGTTTAGATTAGATATTAGGAAAAATGTTTTCACTGAAAGGGTTGTCAGGCATTGGAACAGGCTGCCCAGGGAAGTGGTTGAGTCACCATCCCTGGAGGTATTCAAAAAGCTCATGGACAAGGCACTTCAGGACATGGTTTAGTGGGCATGGTTGACGGTTTGACTTGATGATCTTAAAGGTCTTTTACAACCTAAACAATTCTATGATTCTATGAATAGAAGTGAAATGCATTTGATGGAAAAGCAATGTTAATATTCCCTGAAATTATTTCAGTATTTACTTGCTTATAGACATAATGTTCTTCCTGCAGCTATTCATTTATACTTGTCTTTTTGATCCCTGTGACACCATATTAATGTAGTCACTTCACTAACCTTTTCAGAACCAATTCAGTTTTTGAAATCGTGAATTAAAAAATAAAACCTTCTTCCAATATCCTTATGCTGATGCCTCCTTACCAAGGTGCTCCTTGAGAAGAGTATTTAGAGGGATGCTATCATAATCTGTGCTTCTCTTGTTGCAGCATTGTACTCTGAAAGCTCGCAGGCTGTGGTGCCAAGGAGGTTATTGCAAGAATGTCATGAGAGAGCTGGGGGAAAATAAAGGCAAACTGTGCATCGAAGACTACTGGCACTACTTGAGGGCACCCAGATTTCAGGAACAGGATAATTCCCATCTTTTATTCTGTTTTGACTCCATTTCCCTGACAGTTTTACTTTTTTTTCCTAATTTGTTTATGCAAGTAGAAACCTGAGTCTCCACCTACTCTGCTAAACTTCATGTTTTATTGCTGACTCATCATTCTGGCTTACCTTCAGTCCAGCAGTCTATTTTGGCCACTTATTCTGCCTTATCTAAATTTTGGATTTTGAATTCTCTGGAGCAGGAACTGCTTTCTTTTATTGTCTGTAAAATACCAGCACAGTTGTGTATTGATGTTCAACTGGGGTTTGCAGGGACTACTGTAATATGATTAATAACTGCTATTAATAACTTGATCTGCATTCCAATAGCTCACTCACTGAGATATCTCCAAGGTTAATAGTTGTTACTATTTATTTTCTATTCCTCTTAGTGCCTAGAGACTCAAGCCAAGATCAAGGTTGTATGGACACATGGGATAAATTTAATCTGATTAAATATAAATATCTACTTCTGGGAAACTTTCAGCCTTCTACATAATAAATTTATCATAGCAAAACAGTTGAGATTTTGCTGTTTGTCCCTTGTCAAAGTCAGTACTGTTCATCTACTGGTTTGGGTTTTTTTAAGCATAACTTCTATCTGCTTTTCATAAGAACATCTGCTTTAATTTAGTTCTTTCTGAAAGAAAACTAATGAAGGTGCAATTTGTAATGGAAAATGTGAGAAGTGTAATCACTGAGATTTTAAGGTAAAGATACTCTGTTTCAAAGTAATTTTTCGTTGAGAGTCTCAGCTAATTTTTTCCTGTGTTGCTAATAACAATCCAGTATTTTGTTTAGCAAGTCTGAATCTTCTGATTATGAACAATAGTGGACAACAGATGTTAGAAAGCAACTCTTGCTCAGTGCTGAGTACTCTGTCTCCAATTTAGGCAAAAAGATGTATTTAAGATGCAAGAAAGCCACAGGTTATACCACAGCACAGTGATCTTTATTTTGGTCTCTATTTCTTTCTCAATAATTTCCAACATACAATTTGCTTTTTCAACCAGAGCTGAGCATTAAGTTGTTCTTTTCATGGGATTATCATCACCCAAGATCTTGCTCCTGATATAATAGTTAGCTCAGTGCTCATCATCTTGGATATGAAGTTAAGGTTGGGTTTTTTTAACCTTGTGTGTCACTTTACACTTAAATAAAAATTCTTCTGTCATTTTATTGATTATTTTTATGTCTTTCTGCAGTTCTCAACTTGTCCTTGCCCTTATTACCCTAACTAATTATTATCAGCAAACATCATTACCCCCTTTCCAGGCTGTTCATGAGTATGGGGACCAGCATAGTCCCAGCAGAGGTGGTGGCCCCTCTCCATTGTGAGCATTTCCCACAAGAAGGGGCTGGTGTGGTGGGCAGCCCCCTCCCGACCCAGGGCCTGTGCTTAAACACATGAATTAGTCAAGGCACTGAAGCAAAAGCTAGACATGAATGTTAAGCATTGGGTTACTTAGATGTTTGGGCTTGATCCTGCAAAAACTTGTGTTTTGTTAAGATAAGACTGTATAGCACTTTGCAGAACAGAGCTAAATGTTAAAAGCATAGTGTAAATTGCCTTCTTGCTTTTCAAACCATTATGCTTTTTTCTTGTTTAAAGGTGTTAAACATGAAAACTGCAGAAATAAGATGCAGTAGAATTTAGCAAGTACATATTGCTTTGCATAAGCAGATCTTCAGTGTTGTTTAATTTTGATCTTATTGGTTTAGTGCACTTTTAGATTTAGATAATAGCAGTTAGAATTAAGTTGTCATTTATCTTCTTTCAACATTGCCTTAGGGTTTATGAAGAACATAATACTGTAGTTACACATGCCTTAATGTTTTAGAAGAGAAGCCATTAATGGCATACTTATGAAAGTACATTTTAAACCACAGTGAATATTTTTACAGGTCAAGTAAAGACATTTGTTTAATTTGCCCTATTTTTAAAGTGATATTGCCACATGACAGTGTATTACTGTTAGAGAACTAGATAAACACAGTTAGAGTAATTAACCTTCCTGGAAAGAAGGAGCTTCTGAAACAAACATACTGTTCTAAAAAATAGTCACTGTTGAATTATCAACATCTGCTAGATAAAGACTAATGATCTCATTATCATTTCTTTTAAGAATATTCAACTGATTTCATTTGGAGGCAAGTGAATTAAACTCAAATGAAATCAAGTGAGCTGAGTCAGTCTTTTTACACCAGGACTGAATTTGAAACATTTTTTCCCTCCTATACTTTTTATTAGATCCATTACAAAGCAATAAACTGCAAACAACTGAGCATCAGAATTCAGTCTCAGACCTCTTAGCAAAAGGAGAACATTGTGCAATTGTTTAATATGTGATGTTTTAAGTATGACATTTCTGCTTTTTGATTTAATATAATAATATGCCTCTTTACAGCTTTTCTGACTCAAGAGTAGCTTGACATGAAGTGGTTGAGATTTTCAAATGACTTTCTGGTCAAAATTTTTATGACATCATCATACTGACAGACTAGCTGAAGTCTTACCAGTGTTTTACTATTTCAACATATGATCGCAAAGTACATAAAATTACTTGCTTTTCTCTGCCCCTTAACTCTATCCCTTTATTAATTTCCCCTTTTTCTAAGACTAAAAATACTTAAAACCCTCTTGCTGCCTTTATAATTGTTTCAGTGTCACCTTTCCCCAAACCAATTGATTTGAAGCAGTGTTGTTCTTGATGGCCATTAAAAGAAAAAATATTGTTCTGCATATGAGTGTATTTTATTTGGAATGTGACACTGTAACAAGTATTTCAATAATTAGACTGAAGCATAATCTCTCAGTGATTCCTGCTTTTTCTTCTGATCTTTCGAGCATGCTATATTTTACCAGAGAGGTAGCAGTCAAACAGAGTTTAAAGTATTCTCTCTCAGTACACTCTCCAGTTCCTTAGAAAGTTGCTCAGCAGCTACAGAGATTTTCCATCTTTAGTGTCTCATTAATAGAGATCTTCATCAAGGCTAAGTAAATGTCTGATGAAAACTGAACTTGAAACTTGCTAATGTAAGCACACTGCTGCTTATCTGGGTGTAAGTGCCACTCTTCTGTCAAAACTGTGCCTGTAAAAACTAGCTGAGTGGGAAGGAAGCCTCCTGTGAAAAGTGAAAAAAGAGCTCAATATGAAGTTTCATATGATGGACTGATTTATTTTTTTTTAATAATATATTACATTCATGTTAATTAATTCACTTTTGGAGGGTTGTTTGGTATTTTTTGTAAGATGAAGAAGAATATCATGACATTATTTTAAGCTTGAGGAGCTGCTCTAGATTTTATAGAGATGAAATATAACTTTGTGGACTATCGATAAGCCAGAATGACCTTTTTAAGCTGTCAGCACAGCAAAACAGCTAGGTTCTTTTTGAAATGCATGAATATTAATTGCTAAAATTGCTAATATTTAATGGAGATATCCTGTGTTTTTTGGTCTTGGAAACACCTGATAAAATGTGTCATCATAAACCTGAAAGTTACCCAGCATATATACAAACACTCTCTTTCCTTACCCTACATTTAAGTGGAAAATAAAGACTCAAAAGGAGTCGATAAATAAAAAAAGTGGCAAGTCTTCCTTCCCAAATCATATGGCTAAAGACTTTGTTCATTTTTTTTGCATATGCAAATATATTCAAATAGATGAATGAACATTTTAATCATCTTGCTCTGAATCTGTCAAATGAATGACACCTTCAAATGCAAAATGAATTTAAGAAATTAATTGAAATTATTTCAGTTTTGGCTACATGACTTACAAATACAATAATAAAAAGCATCAGGAAGATCCTAAGTATGAGCTCATACATTTCTCAGCAGTGTGTTAAAGATGTCACAGTTAGACTTAATGCACATTCCAGATGGTGATTACAGCTGATTCTTTTTGGCAATGAATTATATATTATAATGAATATATTAGACTCAGGCTTGACAGGAAAATATTTAAGGCTTTTGATCTAACATGTAGTACACTGTTCTGTCTTTGTTACCATGAAGAAAATAAATGCAAAAAGTAAACATCACTTCAGGCATAATTGGAAGTAATTTTGCCATCCTTTGCTCAAAAAATATTTCCAAAACTTTTTATCTGAGTACAGGGAGGATGTGGTTGGAGGTTTTTTTGAATATGGGCAAGAACAATGCTTTTCTACTTCCAGTTCAAACTTAGAATTAAGACAAATTTTGTACCCAGTCCAATTCAAGGTGTCACTGTAAATGTATGGCAAACCATTCCTCTCTGGCTGGCTGTCAGTTTGCCTCTCAACGTGATCTTGGAAACACACTGTCATGGTTTAACCCCAGCCAGCAACTAAGCACCACACAGCTGCTCACTCACTTCCCTCACAGTGGGATGGGGGAGAGAATCAGAAGGGTAAAAGTGAGAAAACTCATGGGCTGACATAAAGACAGTTTAACAGGTAAAGCAAAAGCCACACATGCAAGCAAAGCAAAACAAGGAATTCATTCCCCACTTCCCATCAGCAGGCAGGTGTTCAGCCGTCTCCAGGAAAGCAGGGCTCCATCACGCCTAACGGTGACTTGGGAAGACAAACGCCATCACTCCAAACATCCTCCCTCCCTTCTTCTTCCCCCAGCTTTATATACTGAGTATAATGTCATATGGTCTGGAATATCCCATTGGTCAGTTGGGGTCAGCTGTCCCAGCTGTGTCTCCTCCCAACTTCTTGTGCCCCCCCCCAGCCTACTCGCTAGTGGGGTGGGGTGAGAAGCAGAAAAGGCCTTGGCTCTGGGTAAGCACTGCTCAGCAATAACAACAACATCTTGGCATTATCAACACTGTTTTCAGCACAAATCCAAAACATAGCCCCACACCAGCTACTGTGAAGAAAATTAACTCTATCCCAGTGTATTGGGTTTGTGTGGCAAGGTTTTGGTAGCGGGGGGGGGGGGGGTTACAGGGGTGGCTTCTGTAAGAAGCTGCTGGAAGATTCCCCGGTGTTCGAGATAGCCCACACCAGCCGGCTCTAAGACGGACCTGCCACCGGCCAAGGCCGAGCCAATCAGCGATAGTGGAAATGTGTTGGAGCGGCGGAGGAATGCACATAAGTCGACCCAATATGAGTGATAGAAGTGATTCCACTTTATTTGCACGGATAGCTCATATTTATACAGTTTGCGATAATTATGCCTACTAGTCCTAATATGATTGGTACATTGCTAATGTTTATTCATTGCTAAAACACACCCACTTGTGATTTGCAGCTATGCGTGTTCCATAACTTTCTCATGGGAACTTCTTCAAAAGTTACTTATGAAGTTATGCCAAGGTCACACCGTCCCTGTCTTTCTCCTGATAACAGCGAGACCAGCTGTTGTTTTTCTCCCAATATCAGTAAAGCCAGCTATTTTCAGCCAAGGCCTAGTCTTGTTGCTCAAACTGACATTCTTTCACACAGAACTCTGCTCGCACAACTTTTCCACAGGCCCATGTCCTTTTTCAGCAAGCCACTTCCCAACAGAAATGCCTCTGTGAGAACATTTTTAAGAAGGAAAAAAAAGTTGGGACAGACAAAAACAGCCGCTGGAGAGAGGAGTGAGAACATGTAAGAGAAACAACCCTGCGGACACCAAGGCCAGTGAAGAAGGAGGGGGAGGAGATGCTCCAGGTGCCGGAGCGAAGATTCCCCTGCAGCCCGTGGTGAAGACCCTGGTGAGGCAGGCTGTCCCCCTGCAGTCCAGGGAGGTCCACAGTGGAGCAGATCTCCACCTGCAGCCTGTGGAGGACCCCACGCTGGAGCAGGTGGGTTCCCGAAGGAGGCTGTGACCCCGTGGCAACCCTGCCCTGGAGCAGGTTCCTGGCAGGACCTGTGGATCTGTGGAGAGAGGAGCCCACGGAGCAGGTTTTCTGGCAGGACTTGTGACCCCGTGGGGGACCCACGCTGGAGCATTGTGCTCCTGAAGGACTGCACGCCGTGGAAAGGACCCATGCTGGAGCAGTTCATGAAGAACTGCAGCCCGTGGGAAGGACCCACTTTGGAGAAGCTTGTGGAGGACTGTCTCCCGTGGGTGGGACCCCACGCTGGAGCAGGGGAAGAGTGTGATGAGTCCTGCCCCTGAGGAGGATGAAGCGGCAGAAAATAACGCGTGATGAGCGTAAACCCCCATCCCCATCCCCCTGTGCCTCTGGGGGGTTTGGTAGAGAAATCCGGGAGTGAAGTTGTGCCTGGGAAGAAGGTAGGGGTGGAGGGAAGGTGTTCTGAGATTTGATTGTATTTCTCATTACCCTATTCTGGTTGATTTGTAATAAATTGAGTTAATTTTCCCCAAACTGAGTCTGTTTTGCCTGTGACTGTAATTGGTGAGTGATCTCTCCTGTCCTTATCTCAACCCACAAGCTCTTTGTCATATTTTCTCTCCCCTGTCCAGCTGAGGAGGGCGGAGTGATAGAACGGCTTTGTGGGCACCTGGCGTTTAGCCAGGGTCAACCCATCACACCCAGTCAAAACCAGCACACACACAACAAGCTGTAGAAGGGTTATTTGCCTGCTGGGTCTCATAACAGCTGGTATATTCTGAATATTTAATATGCAAGCGTTTTACTAATGTAAAAGTAAAGGATGCCAGGAATAAAGGAGGTACTCCCTAGATGTGTTCATTGCAGTAAACAAACCTGAAAACAATAAAACCTCAGCCATTCTGCTGAGTCTCTTGCTGGTCAGGTTCTTCTACCAACCCATCTCTGAGGACCTCATCTTGTAGTCATAATTTCAAGAAGGGGTTAATTGAGCACAAATGTTTGCCCTCTTTTACTCTTGGCACATGCTTCATCAGCTCATAGGAGTAAATATTCGCTCTCCCCATTGTCGTGGTTTAACCCCAGCCAGCAACCAAGTACCATGCAGCCGCTCACTCACTTCCCTCATCCAGTGGGATGGGGGAGGAAATCGGGAAAAAGAAGTAAAACTCCTGGGTTGAGATAAGAACGGTTTAATAGAACAGAAAAGAAGAAACTAATAATGATAATGATAACACTAATAAAATGACAACAGTAGTAATGAAAGGATTGGAATGTACAAATGATGCACAGGGCAATAGCTCACCACCCGCCGACCAACACCCCACCAGTCCCCGAGCAGCGATTCCCTGCCGCCCCCGCTTCCTAGTTCCTAAACTAGATGGGGCGTCACATGGTATGGAATACACCGTTGGCCAGTTTGGGTCAGGTGCCCTGGTTGTGTCCTGTGCCAACTTCTTGTGCCCTGGCTGGCCATGAGAAGCTGAAAAATCCTTGACTATAGTCTAAACACTACTGAGCAACAACTGAAAACATCAGTGTTATCAACATTCTTCTCATACTGAACTCAAAACATAGCACTGTACCAGCTACTAGGAAGACAGTTAGCTCTATCCCAGCTGAAACCAGGACACCCATTTATAGATCTTTGCTTTACTTCTCTTAAAAAATATCTTTCTTTTTAGTTGGGTCTGTCCATAAACTATGGTTTCACTTCTAATATTTTTTAGTTGCCAATCTTGATACACTTCTGATCTTTCAACTGCTGAATCTGTTAATTTTGAAATGTGGTGCTCCTCTGTTGACAGAGTTGTTATGCATTGCAAGATGTACTTACTTAAACTTCTCCCTCAGCTGTTTAATCTTGCTATTTAAAAGACTCAGGTTAGTACAATGTTACCTGTCATTTCCCTGTCAGTCCAGGCTTGGTACTACCTACCTGGGCAGCAGCTCTGTAGAAATGGCCCTGTGGACAATGAGCTGCACAGGAGCTACCCTGGGGCTGGCAGTAGTGAAGATTAGCAGCATCTGGTGCTGTAGGAGCAGGGGTGCAACCAGGAGATGGAGGGAAGTAATCCTTCTCTTCTATTTCGCATCTTTAAGAGAATGTCTGGAGTACTGGGTCCAGTTTTGGGCTTCCCAGTACCAGACAGACATTGATGTACTGGAGCAAATTCAGAGGATGGCCATTGTGGTGGGTTGACCCTGGCTGGATGCCAAGTGCCTACCAAAGCCACTCTATCACTCCTCCCCTCAGATGGACAGGGGAAAGAAAATATAACAAAGGGCTCATGGGTCGAGATAAGGACAGGGAGAGATCACTCAACCAATTACCACCACGGGCAAAACAGACTCGACTTGGGGAAAATCAATTTATTGCCAATCAACTGGAGTAGGATAATGAGAAATAAAACCAAATCTCAAAACATCTTCCCTCTACCCCTCCCTTTTCCCCAGGCACAGCTTCACTCCCGAATTCTCTACCTACCCCCACAACAGCGCAGGGGGATGGGGAATGGGGGTTATGATCAGTTCATCACGTTATCTCTGCCACTTCATCCTCCTGAGGGGCAGGACTAATTACACTCTTCCCCTGCTCCAGTGTGGGGTCCCTCCTGCTGGCTGCAGTTCTTCACGAACTGCTCCAGCATGGGTCTCTTCCACGGTGTGCAGTCCTTCAGGAGCACACTGCTCCAATGTGGGTCCCCCACGGGATCACAAGGCCTGCCAGAAAACCTGCTCCGTGGGCTCCTCTCTCCACGGGTCCACAGGTCCTGCCAGGAGCCTGCTCCAGCACGGGGTTCCCACAGGGTCACAGCCTCCTTCAGGCTTCCCACCTGCTCCACTGTGGGGTCCTCCCCGGGCTGCAGGTGGAGATCTGCTCCACCGTGGACCTCCCTGGGCTGCAGGGGGACAGCCTCCCTCACCAGGGTCTTCACCACGGGCTGCAGGGGAATCTCTGCTCCAGCGCCTGGAGCACCTCCTCCCCCTCCTTCTTCACGTACTGCTACACACCACCGCTGTAGCCCCCTTGCTACCAAAACCTTGCCACACAAACCCAATACAGCCATCAAGATGCTTGAGGAGCTGGAGCACAAGATGTACAAGAAGCAGCTGAGGGACCAGAGCTTATTTAAGGCTTTGGGGGTCCTTATCACTGTCTACAAACACCTAACTTTAGGTGGTCTTCAGGAAGATGGTGCTAGACCTTTCTCAGAGGTGTACAAGGATAAAAGGAAGGTTAGTAGACACAAATTGCAATAATAAATTTGGATTACATATTAAGATATATATGGTTTTTTTAACATGAATCTGGTGAAATACTGAAACAGGGTCCCAGGGTATTTGTGGCATCTCCATCCCTGGAGGTATTCAGAACTTGACTAGACATGGACCTGAGCAACCTGATGGAAGGTGGCCTTCCTTTGAGCAAGGAATTGGACCAGATGGCCTCTTGAGGTACCTTTCAACTGATGTGATTTTATGAACTCTATTTTTCTACTTTGTTTTTTATTTACATGCTGTTAGTACATTCCCAGAGTTTCACCTATTTACTGTGTTAATATCCAGTTAAATTTGTCCTGGCAAAATACTTGCTTGTATGTCTTTGTCCAATTTAAAATTAAAAAAAATATTTTGTGCTGTTAGGCTGATAGCAATTTATCTTCGCTAATGCAACAGACAACGTTATGGCAGATGATGTAATTTGGACTTCTGGTCCCTGCTAGCAAACTCACAAAGAAATATTATTTGTTCCTTTTCTTGCATCTTTTCACGTAAGATAAGCATAACTTCTTATGCTGTGTTGGTTGCCACAACTGTGTATGCACTTTTGTGGTTTTGGGTAGATTCCATTTTGGACTCCAGAGGCCTTTCTCTCTTATTTTGGGTTCTTGTTTGCCCACACATCATAAGCCTCCTCTCCTTCAAAAATATGCTGGACTTGTTCTTCAGCTTTTAACTGATCATAAACTCCTATGTTTCTACTCTATTTGTTTTCTTTTTTAAAAAGTGTATTGATCACATTTCATTTTTATTCCGAGTGCAGTGCATTCCAAATGTCTCCTGTATGGTTTTATGTTGGCCTCGTCTTCCCAATTTAACTTAAAATTATAAAAAGCATTATGTTCAGAAATGGCTACTGACAAATATTTTTCTGCATGTCTTACCTTCTGCTTGTATCTATTGCAGTTAGTCGTTCTTTTAAAGAGAAATTGTTTAGATAATTTTCTGAGGTCAGTGTTGAAGATGGATACAGCTCAAAATGGCTAACTCACCTGGTATCCATCACAGTCTCTATTTGCACATGGATCTCGAGCTGTATGGACTAAGTTGTTTCTTTGTCATCACACAAGAGATATGAGAAAGATAATGTTAGGAAAATGAAACATTTTCTCAGTATGCAGAAACATGAGACAATGAAGAATGGTATATTAAAAGCAAAGTATATTTAACTAGAACTATAAAGGAAAGATGATGATAACTGTTAATTTTGTTTGCAAGCTTCAGGTCAAAACCAGTCTTTCGTATACCAATTGAGTAACCTGATATGGGGCTGTTAATATTCCAGCTTCACCTACTCTATGTGGTTGTATTTTCTTTTCTATGTGTTTTTTTGGGTTTGGGTTTTTTTGTTTGTTTGGGGTTTTGTTGTGGGTTTTTTTATTATTTGCATAAGGTATATTTTTTTCTTTCAATATAAAATGAATTTTTTTTTTCTTTTAAATCTCAACATTTTTCATGAAATGTAATATTCTTGGTCATGTTTTCTGGCCAGGCCAGATCTTTACTATTCCATATTATGCCTTCTATTAAAGAATTAATCACTTCAATAGAGTGTTTAATAAATCTTCTTGAGACTTCCTATTTTTGAGAGGATTGTACCAGATGTGAGTTCACATCTGTGAATTATAAAGGTTTTTTGCATGCTCTTCCCATTTCTTTTCTGTAGAAAGGTTGGGCTTAGTAGTATGAAATAGCTTATAAAGTGTTATGGAGTAGTGTCCCATGAGAGAAATGACAGTTGTGGCATTGTTAATGTCATTTTGACAGGCTACAAAAAAACCCTCAAAATGCATCAAGTAAATAAATGTCCATTAGTGTAAAAAAATAATATTAAAAAAAAGTCTTTACCAACTGAGTGCATTTTCTTTCTCCAGATTTCAGGCTTCTATTTGAAGGTGTTAATATCCTATGACAGAAAGCAAGCTTAAAACTTGGATGAAAGTTATTAATAAGCAGTTGTGTGCATTAAAGAAAAGTTAGGTTTGTGGGGTTTTTTTCTTGACTATGATAAAAAAAATCATATGCATCAGATTCAAGTTGCAATAAAGGATATACAACTATAAGTAACTGCTTACCTGAGATGAGAACACGTGTAGCAAAGAATAGAGTACATGGTATATGATATGTCATTTTTGCACACTTCCAGTGTCTGGATACCTTCATTATGTTTCATTTTAAGTAGTGGCAAAAGATAACCATTGTAAAGTGATCTCTGTAATATTTCCACAACAACAATTTAGCATTGGTATGCTGAACAGTCAGTACTCCCCTGAACTCAGCTTTTTATACAGGTAGGACTTTGTTACCATGGTGATGCCACAGCATTGCTTTTGACTAAAACCAGAACCAATTAGACTGCATTATATTACCCGTTCATATTTTACTACCATTGAACAATGTATTTCTTGAACTTCAGCTGCCACAAATCATGATATTTAATGGGACAAGCTCTTTATAAAGGTTGGCTGCAGAAAAAGAGAGACCAATCTATTTGTACCTTTCTTTGCTCTTTAATTTGTGCTCATTCAGTATATTTTGAACTCATGCTTTTCTAAAATAATATAATATTGCATCTTTGTTGTTCATTTCTGCTGTTCAAATAGACATGCAATTGTCACCCTCTTTGGCAGTTTGTCCGCCCTCTCTCTCATTTCCCTGTCCTGTATTTCTCCACCCTACACAAGTCATAGCAATTATGAATTACCTTGTATTCACTGAGTGCATCTAAGCATCCACCCACTCCACATCCTTTCTATAGCAAAATATTGTATATCAGAGAAAGGTACCCTTATTCCATCAATGCCTCATTTGATCAGTCTGTGGCTCAGCATTTCTTAATTATGGTGACACGGGGTTTTAGGGAAGTAAAGATCCTTTGAATTTAGGTTTCCTACAGCAAAATACAGACCTGTTAAAGCTATGTTATTAAATTCTATACAGGGTTCATTCTTTAAGACAATTTTCAACCACTTGAACTCAATACTAAACAAGAAAGAATTTAAGCTTAATTATGATAGCAACTGGTCCAGATATAGGAAAAAATGGAGAATATTAAAATGATCTGCAATCAAGATAACATGATTTGTAAAATAGATTAATATGAATAATACATTTTAAGAAACTTTTCAAGTGTCATTCCATTGTCATTCTTCACCCAATAATATTTTTC
Source organism: Astur gentilis (assembly GCF_929443795.1). NCBI lineage: Eukaryota > Metazoa > Chordata > Aves > Accipitriformes > Accipitridae > Astur > Astur gentilis. Next base: position 16,861,303 of record NC_064918.1, on the reverse strand, counting down.
GGGAGAAAATAAGCGTTAGTTGTTTTGGAGACATTATTTCTACTGATTTCTCTCTGTTAATTTTCAGCTTTATTCTTTCATGGTTTTTATTGCACTTCAGCATTTCAGAGTTTTAGCTTATACATTGCATGCTTTTCTAAAATGAATTCTGGGTTTTTTTCAGTTATAGTATAAAAAGGTCTTGAAGCCTCCTGCAGTACTTTGACCATTTTAAATGGAATATATTTAGAAATCTGCAATAACACTTCAACTTGACAGTTGAAGGAAATATCTAAACATCAGAGCACTGCAGTTTTGAGATGGGACTGCAATTAGAGAATTAGCTTTTCATACCTGTAATGGACGCATGCGTATACTATAATCACTAAAATCAGTTCAGTATTTTCTTCCCTAGTATGAAGCTTTCCCTGCATCTGAAAAGCTCTATTTATTTCATAAAAACAGATAAATAGATAGAACTGTGCTGAGAAATGGAGAATGATGATGGTATCAGTGCTCATGAAGTAAAAGATTAATTACTGAACAGTTATTCTTTCAGTTTTGATGCTATGAGAAAAAAAACATGTTAGCTCACCTAAGCTAAGCTTGGAGAAGGATTTTAGGGCTTCTCTCTGATTTCTTGCTGTTGCTGCAAGACACTGAATCAAAAAAAAATGAACAGAGTTTTGTATTTGCTCCTGGGAAGAAGAACACCTGTGTGTATTGGGTCTGGCTGAGTTGGAGTTAATTCTCCCCATAGCAGCCCTCATAGCGCTGTGCTCTGCATCAGTAGCTAGAAAGGTGTTGATAACACCCCAGTGTTTTGGCTACTGCTGAGCAGTGCTGGCACAGCATCAAGGCTGTCTCTCCAACATTTTTGCCCCCCCCTCAATGGCAGGCTGGGGCAGGGCAAGATCTTGGGAGGGGACATAACCAGGACAGCTGACCTAAACTAACCAAACAGATATTCCATACCATATGACGTCAGCTCAGATATAAAAGCTAAGTGAAGGGAGACGGAAGGGGGGCATTTTTGTCTTCCGGAGCAACCACTACATGTACTGAAGCCCTGCTTCCCAGGAAGTGGCCAGACATCACCTGCTGATGGGAAGTAGAGAATAACATCATTTGTTTTTCTTTGTTTTCACACGCGACCTTTGCTTTCACTTTATTAAACTGTCCTTATCTTGACCCATGAGCCTCTTGTTATATTTTCTCCCCCCATCCAGCTGAGGAGGGGGAGTGATAGAGCAGCTTTGGTGGGCACCTGGCACCCAACCAGGGTCAACCTACCACACTGTGTCAACCTGTGAGCTTCAACTTTTGAGTATCAGGATGAGATAGCACATCTCCTAAAATCCATGCTGTTAACATGGGTGCCCAGCCTCACTTAGGTACAGCAATCATATGTTTGCTCAGGGACTAGCACAAAGTATCAGATAGAAATATCTGCCCTTAGCAGGATTTTTCAGATCTATAAAAGTCCTCTTCCCTAACCTGCTGTTCTAGGAAAGAAATAGCAGAGGAAGTGGCAAGGCAATGCATAACTGTTTTCCTTGCCCTCCATGAGTAGTTGCTTCAGAGATTTCTAATTCAGGATACCTTCCTCCCTGTTATTTCCCTCTATGTTGGAGGGGTATTGAAGACAGCACATCATCCATGAAGAAGCAGCTGATACAGCTTAGGAATTTGTTTGTATGAGCTTAAAATGCCCCTTTGAATTTTCAGGGATGTTCCCAGATAGGCTCTCATGCAATGCACAACAGTCATGGATCTATGTGTCTTTCCAGTTTTTCTTGCTCATTCAGCTTGAAGAAGGTCATTGAATTCAGGGAACTTTTTGCCCTTCATTACTCTTGTAAACATTTCTCAACTGATATACACATTTTCATTTTAAGCAATATTTATTGAAGTGTCTTGAACAGTTGGTGCTTGGATAAAATGCTAGTTTGGTGTCAAACACTGTAGTATAGCAATTCTGTTAAGTTTTTACAAAAATAATATTCACACTCCTTCCTAATGTCAACTATTTGTTTATCTATTGCTTATCCAAATATAAGTTATGCAAGAATTGGCAAATATGCATGCCCTGAAGAAAGAAAAAGGAATAATCCCTGTCAGTCAAGTTCAACCCCTTATTTTAGACTCTATAAAAAAAAAATATGACGTTTTGGAACAATGGGACCAATTTAAATCATTTAAGTTAGCACTCAAGTCTCTCAGGCTTTGTAGTTTTCATACCTAGAGTTTGTTCTGAGCACAGTAGATATGTGGTGATAGGATATTGGTTTGGTGATTTACAGGAAGGTAATTGAGAAGCATTTTCAAAAACTTAAATGATATGGATTTAATAACCTTTAAAGAGGATTTGTAGGAGTCAAGAATTACCCGTGTAACATTTTTGTTACTTGAGTATTTTGGTGAGAATCAAATGACTTGATATTTTGATCATAAAAAGTATTCCACAACAGAATTATACATAATTTCAACTATTGTTGGAATGCATTCCAATACAGATTCAAAATCTATTAGAAAATGCTGTAGCTGTGCTGGTGTGATATGATAGATATCTTTCGGCTGAGGGTTAGGGGTTTTTGTGGTTTTGGTGTGTGTGGGTTTTTTGTGGGTTTTTTTGTTGTTGTTGTGTTGGTGGTGTGTGTTGGTGTGGGTTTTTTTTTTATTTGGGGTTTTGGTTGTGGTTTGTGGGGGGGGTTTGTTTGTTCAGGTTTTTTTTAATTTTTTAACTTGCATATTGTTTAACGTATAGATCCCTGACTATTAAATTCTTATTTATTGTATGCTGTCTTCATCCTACCTCAAACAAACAAATTTCTCAGGGGTCTAAACTTTTTTGTATTTTTTCAAACACAAATATTTCAAGACCAGGAATTTGCTGACCTCTTCTTTCATCCTCAATGAACCACACTATTTTCATCTCCAAAAACATAATAAAAGGAGCTGTCAGTGTAGCCACTTCTAGTACAAATTTGAAAGATGCAAAGGCATCTTAACCACTCCACAAGTTAATTTGGATAACTTTGAAACAAACCTAGTACTAGTATAGGACAGAGAAGTTAGCCAAATGAGACTGTCACTGACAGAAGTTGAAAAGTGAGGATGAAAAAAGATCTGTGTCAAAACCGAAAGTATAAAATGGTTACTAAAACCAAGAAGGAGGTGGCAAGGACAACAAAAAGTCTTATGAGGAATGGCTGAGGGAACTGGGGTTGTTTAGTGTGGAGAAAAGGAGGCTGAGGGGAGACCTTATCACTCTTTACAACTACCTGAAGGGAGGTTGTAGCAAGGTGGGTATCAGTCTCTTTTCCCAAGTAACAAGTGATAGGATGAGAGGAAATGGCCTCAAGTTGTGCCAGGGGAGGTTTAAATTAGATATTAGGAAAAATTTCTTCACCAAAAGGGTTGTCAGGCATTGGAACAGGCTTCCCAGTGAAGTGGTTGACTCACCATCCCTGGAGGTATAGATGTGGCACTTTAGGGACATGGTTTAGTGGTGGATTTAGCAGTGTTAGGTTAACGGTTGGACTCAATGTTCTTAAAGGTCTTTTCCAACCTAAATGATTCTATGAAAGACAACTTTTTCAGTGGTTCTGTATTACTGTTGATGACTTTTATAATCACAACAGTAGCATGTAGCCATGCTAGTCCAAGAAATGCCCCTGGTTGACAAATAGTGAGGAAGATAGTCTAGGACCCTCTGACTTTGCAGTCAGCAAATTAAAAACTAGAAGTAGAGGATAGAGACTAATATAAATATTTACGTATGCTGAGCAGCATCTTAAACATTGCTGAAAACACTACTCCAAAAATAAAAATTCAGAAAATTCAATGTTAACTACATTTTCTGACTTAAAGGATACATGGCTTGACCATGCTGCTCCCTGCTGATCTGAGATACTGTAGCCAACTTCTGTAGGAAGAGATAAAGCACAAAGAAGAAGATAAAAGCTAAAAAGAAATGAAGATTGTCATTTTAGCCCAAAGTTTGTACAACAGTGAAGAACAGAAGAGATGCAGTTGATAAAGAAAACCCAAACCTTTTTGCTGAAACAGGGGCCAGAAGTGTGGTTTTATGTCTGGCTAAGCTGTGTGCTGATATATACATTACAGGACAGCTTTTATAGACTTGGGATTCTAGGTCAGTCCAAGTCTCCTGGAGAAAGTGAACAACATGGAGGATAAAACCACAGAAGATTAAAGGAAGATGAAAGTTTTAAATTTTTATTTCAGTCCAAAGCATCTGTTCACTGCAAGAGTGTTTTGGGTTTATGTGGCGGGGGTTTTGGCAGCAGGGGAGGGGCTGCAGGGGTGACTCCTGTGAGAAGCTGCCAGAAGCTCCCCCGGCTCCAAGTCGGACCTGCCTCTGGCCCAGGCCGAGCCCATCAGCGACAGTGGTGGCGCCTCTGGGAGAACAGATTTCAGAAGGGGAACAGGTAGTGAGTAGGGGGATTGGAATGTGAGAGGAACCCCTCTGCAGATACTGAGGTCAGTGAAGAAGGAGGGGGAGGAGGTGTGCCGGAGGAGGGGATGCCCCTGCAGCCCGTGGTGAGACACCAGGCTGTCCCCCCCCAGCCCATGGAGGTGAATGGTAGAGCAGATGCCCACCTGCAGCCCGGGGAGGACCCCTCACACCAGAGCAGGTGGATGCCCCCAGAGATGGCCGTGACTCCATGGGAAAGCCCACGCTAGAGCATTCTGTGACTGAAGATCGGCCCGTGGGAAGGACCCACGCCAGAGAAGTTGGGGAAGAACTGCAGCCCGTGGAAAGGACTCACGTTGGAGAAGTTCGTGAAGGGCTGTCTCCCTTGGGAGGGACCCCACGGTTTAGCAGGGGCTGAGTGAGGAGGCAGAGACAAGGTGTGGCGAGCTGACCCCAACCCCCACCCCCTGTTCCCCTGCACCGCCGGGGGGAGGAGGGAGAGAGAACCGGGAGTGGGGTTGAGCAGTTGGGAGTGGGGAAGGAAGGAGGGATGAGGGGAAGGTGTTCTAAGGTTTGGGTTTACTTCTCAGTGTCCTTGTTTTGATTTGATTTGTAGTAAATTAAATTGATTTTGGTTTTTTCCCAAGTGGAGCCTGTCTTTTGCCTGTGACCATAAGTGGGGAGTGATCCCTCCCTGTCCTTGTGTTGACCCACGAGCCTGCCTTTATATTTTCTCCTCATCCCACTGGGTCTGGGGGGGAAGGAGTGAGTGAGCGGTTTCATGGTGCTTTGTTATCAGCTGGGCTTAAACCACGACAGAGAGTCTGACTTAAAGAAGTCCGAAGTTTCTTTTTCATATGCTATAGAACAGGACAAACAGTTACTTATGTGTATGTAATGCCAGGACAATTATGTAGACTTTTTTTTTCTTCTCTCTGCTTTGTTCACAAAAAGACAGAAGGTCAAGGAACGTTCAGAAAGCAAGTCACTGTTCCTTCAATGTGGGGTTATGTATTTGAAACAACTATTTTTTCTGTATACGTTGGTAACAATTTGGCTGAATATATTCTTGAAGTGCTTGTATTTGTCAATATATAAAAATAATGAGGAATTTGTCAGTATGTACTGATGAAAAAGAAATTCCTCCTGAAATCAGTTAGGACTCTGAAATGGTAAATTAATTGAACAATGCTTTATATAGCTTGTGTATAAAGAGAAATATATTTCTTTATGAATACTTAGGACCAGCTCAGCTACTGATGAGGATGATGCTAAGGAAGTAGATATATTTCTATATCTGTGCTTTGTTCTTTCTGCTGACAGTTAAAATGCAAATCCACAAGAACAAGGCTATGGAGAGCTGTTAGCATTAAATTCTAGTCTTGAAATGTAAAGATTTGTACATCAGAGTTATTAACAGAGGCATGTGGCAAGATGGATGGTTACCCCTTTCTGCTTTTGGCTGGGTAGCATAATAATGGTGAAAAACCCCACGTTGAACCCATGTTCATTTCCTGAATGAATATGATGCTTGTGGGATAGAATGATGGGAATACAGATTTCCTACCCTACCACTAAATGTCTTCTGCCTTGAGGCTGGTGAAGGGAAATGCTGTGGGTAGCACCCCCATTCTTATAGCTGTCATGAATCCAAGTAATCCAGCATGGGTTATGATTTGGAGACCCCTCTTTATGGTAATGCTTTGAGTGGTCTCAAGGTGTATAGCTCTGGTGTGAAATGTAAGAACTAGTTCATTACTCTTACTTGAGCTAGTAGACTTCTCTCACAGAGAGACGAATGAGCCTGATGACTGAGGGTGAAGTTCAAGCAAAAAGGAAAGTTCTGTGAACAATTTAAGAGCAGATCCAGAGATAACTGGGTCATGACGTAATGGACTTCTAGGGAAAATGCCTGAAGTGATAGGCTGCCTTGGTAAACTGCTGTAAAGCCAACAGCTTTAGCATCCATAGAAGATAAATCTATTGAGGACTGTATAATTGTAATTGCAAGTATTTTGTGCACTTAGGAAAGACTGGAGTAAGAGAGAGTTAGCTGATGTTTTTTTTTTTTTCTCCTTACAAAACTAACAAACAGTGTTCAGTGGAGTGCTTGGTACAAAATACTTGGAAGCTTTCTGTCATGGTTTAACCCCAGCCAGCAACTAGGCACCATGCAGCCGCTCACTCACTTCCCCCCCACCCAGTGGGATTGAGGAGAAAATCGTGAAAAGAAGTAAAACTCGTGGGTTGAGATAAGAACAGTTTAATAGAACAGAAAAGAAGAAACTAATAATGACAATGATAACACTAATAAAATGACAACAGTAGTAATAAAAGGATTGGAATATACAAATGATGGGCAGTGCAATTGCTCAGCACCTACCGATCAACACCCAGTTAGTCCCCAAGCGGTGATCCCCCTGCCCCCACTCCCCCCAGTTTCTATACTAGATGGGATGTCACATGGTATGGAATACCCTGTTGGCCAGTTTGGGTCAGCTGCCCTGGCTGTGTCCTGTGCCAACTTCTTGTGCCCCTCCAGCTTTCTCGCTGGCTGGGCATGAGAAGCTGAAAAATCCTTGACTTTAGTCTAAACACTACTTAGCAACAACTGAAAACATCAGTGTTATCAACATTCTTCTCATACTGAACTCAAAAACATAGCACTGTACCAGCTACTAGGAAGACAATTAACTCTATCCCAGCTGAAACCAGGATACTTTCTGATGCTCAGGACATAGCCATATGGAGAAGTGGAAAGATCATTTACTGATGCAGACTCTTCCATTTCTGGTTTGATGTCAGATATTATAGTCTATTCTTTTGCAGTCATGAAATAGAAAAACTGAGTATTCGTCTTCTGTTTCTTTAAGGTAGACATAACGAGAAAAAAATCCCATTTTAGAACAACTCATTTGTTCATTGTTGCCTCTGCTGAGCACTGTTATACATTCTTCATGGAGGGAAAGAGAAATAAAGAAAGCAAACACCATATTTGAAAGTGTGTAGCACAGAAGAATGTAGGACAAAAGTTTGGTAACATCACTACATTTATAGACTGGTGAACAGAAGTTAAAATGCATTGAAAAATGATTGCAAATAAACAGGTCCTAAAGCAGACAAGACAGCTGGATACAGTAATGTGAGCAAAGCAGCATCCTGATTTTAGAAGCAGCAACAAAACTTTACAGCTGGTTACCTTGCCTTAAACTGAGAACATTCAGGGCAGTAATAACTGGTCTGTATTTCACTCTTTCTGTCATGGATATGTGTCATTGGGAACTGAGTTTATAAATCCTTCTATACCCCATGAAAGTATCTCATGGAAACCTTGGCTCAACATACCAGAAGTATTGCCAGGAGTTCAAAATTCAGGAGTTATGTCCCTCAAAGACTGTGATATTTCCCTTAAGAAAAAATGGTTGAGTTGAAATTTTGAGCTTCTGAGACTAGTATTTTTCAAGGTTTTCCTAATCTCTATACAAATTGGGACACAGCTGCAGCATTTCTGTTGTCTGCAAGGTAAAGTAGCAGATCTCAGACAGAAGAGAGGAATCGTGCCACAGCTGGATATAATGGAGATGTCAGGTTTAATAATTTGACTTTGCAGGCTGAGAATGTGATAGATTTCACGGGGATTATTTATAGAATCCAGTCTCACTGACACAGAGTTGGGAGAGTTTTGGACATATTTTCCTTGGCAAGCAAGTTTTCTTTTGCATAAATAGACTGCTAAGACTGAGAGCCTCAGGAGAAACTAATTAAACTGAGGAAGAAATGTCAAAGAAAGGGGAATTAAACTCATAATGAATGTCTTCTTACTTGAATTGGTAATAGCTTTTTCTTCCTTGCAGTCTCCCTTTTAGTAACGTCACCTGCTTTATAGTTTTATATGCCTTCCCTTGAATAGTGACAATTTTGGGAAAAAGCATGGGGAAAAGAGAAAATTAGCAAGTCTCCACATTAAATATTGGCTGCTTTATGGTTTGTTTTCCATTTGAAATCTAAAAGACAAACAGCTGTTAGCAAGCTTTTCAGAGTAAGCCTGAAGAGGCTTCTGTTACAGCTTAAATCTGTAGTAGCCAACTTTCTTAACTGTCTTTGAGTTACTGAAAGGTACCAGAAGAAAATATAATTGTCAATAATGTACATTATAGCATCATGCTATCAGAATGTCCTTTAGCAATCAGTCTTAATGTTTCATCGTTGCTGGGAGTACAAATAAATATTAATATTCTTTCAACAAAGAAGAGTTAGGAGGCCTAGTTACACTTTTAAGTTAGGAGGTTTCAGTTGCTTGTTCTAATGGAAAATAAACAGTGACTTTTAAAATTTTTGGTTTTTTGAAGACTTGTAGAAAAAAAACATATTTCATTATTACATGTTCCAGATGGTTGAGGGTACAAAGCATTAAGCCTGAACACCCTGAAGAAACAAGTTCAACACCAAAGTCTAGATCTTTATTCTTACAAAGTCAACTGCAATTCCAGTTTACCTACCAAAGAATATCACCTCTTGAACTGAGTAGGTAGGGTTGAGTTATTTTTCAAAACTGTGGTTGAGATGTGTATTGGGTTTGTGTGGCAAGGTTTTGGTAGCAGGGGGGGTTACAGGGGTGGCTTCTGTAAGAAGTTGCTGGAAGTTTCCCCTATGTCTGACAGAGCCAATGCCAACCGGCTCTAAGACAAACCCGCCGCTGGCAAAGGCCGAGCCAATCAGCGACAGTGGTAGTGCCTCTGCAATAACATATTTAAGAAGGGGAAAAAAGTTGTGGTGGGACAGAAACTGCAGCCAGAGAGAGGAGTGAGAACATGTAAGAGAACCAATCCTGCAGACCCCAAGGTCAGTGAAGAAGGAGGGGGAGGAGATGCTCCAGGCGCCGGAGCAGAGATTCCCCTGCAGCCCGTGGTGAAGACCCTGGTGAGGCAGGCTGTCCCCCTGCAGCCCAGGGAGGTCCACGGTGGAGCAGATCTCCACCTGCAGCCCGGGGAGGACCCCACGCCGGAGCAGGTGGAAGCCTGATGGAGGCTGTGACCCCGTGGGAAGCTTGGGCTGGAGCAGGTTCCTGGCAGGACCTGAGGATCTGTGGAGACAGAGGAGCCCACGGAGCAGGTTTTCCGGCAGGATTTGTGACCCCGTGGGGGACCCACGCTGGAGCAGTGTGCTCCTGAAGGACTGCACACCATGGAAGTAAGCCATGCTGGAGCAGTTTGTGAAGAACTGCAGCCTGTGGGAAGGACCCATGTTGGAGAAGTTCTTGGAGGAGCTGGAGCAGGGGAAGAGTGTGATGAGTCCTGCCCCTGAAGAGGATAGAGTGGCAGAGACAACATGTGATGAACTGATTCTAACCCCCATTCCGTGTCCCCCTGTAGCACTGGGGGGGCGCGGTAGGTAGAGAATCCGGGAGTGAAGCTGTGCCTGGGAAAAAGGGAGGGGTGGGGGGATGTCGGAGTGGGAGACGGTCCCGGAGTAACGATGGAGTCTCAATATGAGTATGATCATTCTCCTTTATTACAGGGTTTACAGGGTTTATATAGAAAAAAGCGATAGCACGCGCTAACAACAACGTTATTATTTGCTAAGCTTCTATGTCCACGTGCCTTAAGCATTATTGCGATTGGAGCAGCGCTTTGTTCACGCGAAGTGGAGACTCGACTCTTATCAGCTAGATTTCCGCTTATTCTACTTGCAGCACCACCTGCGTACATCTGGCTGGTCACAGAGAGTCCAAGGTCACCTCCTTCGGGCCTAACTCTTGCTCAAAGCCTGGGTTGCTCAGTGGTACGAAATCGTGTCCCTTCTCGCTCAACCATGTTTCCACAATTCCCCCTTCTTGTTTTTGAGCAATCCAGGCTTGGTCAACTATCTTCATCATGGCCTTTTTAGCGCAGCTAAGTGCTACACACAGAAAAATACCTAAAATTACAAAAATAATTAGATTGCGTAAGCCTTCAGTAAGCAACTCTAACAGCCAAGTCGGCAAGCTCCCAAAAATACTAGTCAGCCATCCGTCAAGAAAGCCATGGTTCTGACGAATCTGATTGGCATGTGCTTTTAACCATTGCAACTGCTTATGTATGGATTCACTGTGGTCAGACAGATTTATACAACACATACCTTCAAAATCGTCACAACCATGGCCTTGAGCCAATAATAAAAAATCTATCACTGCTCTATTTTGTAAAATTGTGTGACGTAGGCTCTTTTGGTCGTCTAAAAGTGCTTCTAACACTTCCGTGGTAGCATTGGCTTGTTTCTCTGCCCAGCAAGCTAGTTTTCCTAGTTCATTTAGCGCTCTTCCTGCAGCTGCACCTGGAACAAACAATGATAAAAACACCCGTTCTGTGGGGCTAAGTAGGGTGACCTGATCATTACAGTCAGGAGCGAGACCTGTGACGCTTCGCTTCTGATGACCAGATATACTACTTCTGTTTAAATTTTTCCACCAATTTTGGTTTGGAGCCAGCAATGTTAATTTGCCTAGATAACACAGTCTGCCAAATACATTCTTTGGAATTCCCTGCCACGCTCTATCGCCACATATTAGAAAGACATCAGGAGGCAGGGCCTTGGGTGTGCCATTGTTCCAGATGGGCAGACCGCCTCTAGCTTCTCCCCCAAGGGCTCCTGGTTCCTGCGGCCACGAGGTGTCATTTGTACCACAAAAGCTGCCTATGTCCATGTAGTCATAATAGGTGGCAGCTGAGGTGATATTTGTCCATCCTGACCAATTATAAGATTGATAATAGTTCAAACCAGTGAGGCCAGGTCCTCCAAAAATTATACAGGTTTGGGTCCAATTCTGTGAAGTGTTACCAATGCGCATTGAGCCTAACAAGTTCAATTCTTGGGGGTCCCACGGTAATGTGCGGTTCAAGTTATTCAAAAGCAAAGCAGAACAATGACTAACACTTATTGCGGCAGTACAGTTTGTTGTACTATAAGCGGCAAAATTTTCTGCTTGAAAGCCAGGCACTCCTATTAAACAGGTTCGAAAAGGCTCTGTTGCAGAAGCAAGGGATAGACAAAAAGCGGGTTGGCCTGTCATGTTCGCCCAGGTAACCCACATGTTTTGTCTGGGCTCAATGTGATGGAGGGTCGTTGTCACTGGTACCATCATACCTACAATCAAAATCCTGATCATTACAGTAACTTCCTGCCCTTTCTCAGTTTCCATGCAAATCGCTTTCGGCATTTTTCTTTCGCTTGGGTCCAATCTGGTTTGGGAACGGCCCATATAGCGGGCACTAGGTTTGTTCTGCTACACTCAAGGTCACAAATTAACACTTCTTCTGCCTTTTTAAACACCAAATTGGCCCAGTCTCCACGACTATGCAAATAACGACTACTCCCCAATGTTTCGTGCCCTGTGACATGCAAGACCTTAGCTACATCAACTTCCTTTTGCAAACAGCTATCACACCAGCGTCTGGCAAGTGACACCCGACGCCACCATTCCTTCATACAAATATAGCAAATACACAAGACCCAGGGTTTACAGGTTGCACAAGAAGTACAAACTATTTCTGTAATAAGCGTTTCCTTGTACCCGCTCATATAGAGTTCTTTTCTACTTATGTTACTCCTTCTCTGTTGTCTTGGTCCTTTTCAAGAGATTCTCCACTTTGCTGCTCAGACGGCTGGTCTCGGTGATCCAATGCAGGCTTCACTGCTCGGCTGGGCACCCACACTGGACCGCGATCTGTGGAAACACACATAACCTTGCCCCCAGGTTATTAATGGAAATGGACCTTCCCATTGCCCTGTTTCTAGATTCTTAACTAAAACCATGACCTTACCCCTAATTTTGGCTTTAGCTAACTTTTCTTGTGGAGAGAGATTCCCTACTCCCCCTTTTTGTGTTTCATCAATTAACACCTGCTGTATTGCCCTTTGCAAAGATCTATGAACACAATTAATTAAACACAGTAAAAGCAACATTATACCTAATAAAATACATAAGAATAAAAGACTGTTCAGGTAATGCCAATGACACACAAAAAGAGATTTGATTAATAGCTTTAGCTAGTGACACCCAAACATTCTTACTGTCCCACGGCATTAACCGATGTGGATCAATCACCGGTGTCACTGTCATGCTGCTTACTACAGTCAGTGTGTTCCATATCAATCTCAGCATAAGGTTGCAAATTTATGGGTAAATCAGGAACGTATCTGCCAGACATGGATGATGTGATTTTTTGTCCAATTGCTGCCAAGGCTTGCCGTCCCAGTGCACTTAGTTGTCTTGTAGAAGTTAAGCTATCGCTGCCCCTCAATAAATCCAGCAGCGGCTGTAAGTCTGTATTTGTAATACCACAACAAGGTCGAATCCACTGTAGGTCTCCGTTTAAATCTTTCTCCCTCTTTGGGCATTATTTCCCCTTTTTGTACACACAGGCCAATCAATTCCTGCATTTTATCCTTGGGGGATTTCTCTTCCACCTTACCCACTACTTTGGCAAAAGAGTCCATACTTTCTACAATCGCATTTGCTGTTTTTCATATGCTTTTTTCATCAACGGTTGCCTACATTTACCCCCGTCTCTTTTTCGCATTTCCTCCAGCAATTCTAACATTTTCTCTTTTTGCTCTATTATTAGAGTAGCCAAATCCTTGTTTGCATTATTTGAATCAGGGTATATGCTAGGTATAATTTGTTCATGTTGAACGGTGGTATCTGGGGGCTGTTTTCTCGTAGGTGGATTTTTACTCACTCCCTGATTCTGTAGGGTTTCCTTTAATCATACGGTTAGGGAGGCTTGGGAACTGTCGGATGGCTGATTAATATCAGCAGTCCCAGGGAGTGGAGCAGAAGTCAAGGGCACAGGAGCAGGCGAACAAGCTCCAAAAAGTCTCTCTCGCTGCATTATGTTTTTCTCCCTGCTTTTCCCTTTTGCTTGCGGTTGGAGAGAGACAGCAGCAAAAGCAGACGCAGACGCTTTATGATCTGCTTTCATTTGTTGCAGAGTTGTCTTAATCAATTTCCATAAAGTTGCAAGATCTTTAACTTCTTTAGACCTGTCACTAATTTCATCCCATAGGGAGGTTCCGATAGCTTCCCAGGTACTAAGCTCAAAAGTTGTACCCACACTCATAAAAAGGTTTCTGTCCTTGCTCCATTGTAGAAGCCACTTTAAATAAACTTCATCATATTTTTTGCCTCTCTCTGAGAGTATATGTTGGAGGAGCTTAACTACCGCTTCTTCTTCTTTGGAAAGCGCAGACCCCATCTCCTCCCCCGACCACTCACCTCCTTTACGGGTGAGTCCTTTTTAATATCCGTCTCTGTTTTTTCAACCAGACTCATAAATGTCTTTACGGCTGCCTTTTCCCTCGCAGATGCTGCAAGTTGTTTTACCGTTGTCTCGATCCCTCTCTTAGAGAGGATACTTGCGAGCAATGTCGCTGCAGCTTCTATTTCCATTGCTGCGCCTTGTCCTCTGGGAGACGAGAGGCCACCTCGAACCGTGTCTGCTCTGACTATGCACCCAAGCAGCACTTCTCCCAGCCGTTTAGTTTTCCCACTCCCCTCCTTTCGCTGCTTACCACAGTCTCGGAGAATTCAGTCGTGCAGAACCATCCTCTGCTACCAGATGTCAGAGTGGGAGACGGTCCCAGAGTAACGATGGAGTCTCAATATGAGTATGATTGTTCTCCTTTATTACAGGGTTTACAGGGTTTATATAGAAAAAAGTGATAGCACGCGCTAACAACGACGTTATTATTGGCTAAGCTTCTATGTCCACGCGCCTTAAGCATAATTGCGATTGGAGCAGCGCTTTGTTCATGCGAAGTGGAGACTCGACTCTTATCAGCTAGATTTCCGCTTATTCTACTTGCAGCACCACCTGCGTACATCTGGCTGGTCACAGAGAGTCCAAGGTCACCTCCTTCGGGCCTAATTCTTGCTCAAAGCCTGGGTTGCTCAGTGGTACGAAATCGTGTCCCTTCTCGCTCAACCATGTTTCCACAGAGGGAAGGTGTTCTGAGATTTGGTTTTATTTCTCATTACCCTACTCTGGTTGATTGGCAATAAATTAAGTTAATTTTCCCTAAATCGAGTCTGTTTTTCCCGTGATGGCAATTGGTTGAGTGATCTCTCCCTGTCCTTATCTCGACCCACGAGCCTTTTGTTATATTTTCTCTCCCCTGTCCAGCTGCGGAGGGGAATGACAGAGAAGCTTTGGTGGGCACCTGGCATGCAGCCAGGGTCAACCCACCACAGATAGCAGTTCATAAACACAGAGGAGCAGCAGCAGCTTGTCTCTACATTCTCAGCCAAATTTTTACTCAGATTCATCTGATCCACCTCACATGGGTTGATGTTGGCTGGACTGAAATTCCATATTCTCTTAGGGTCCAAACCTCTAATACTAGAAAGTTTTTAGTTGAATTTTTATTCCTCAAGAGCTGCTTTATACTTTTCTCATCAAACTACCAAATTAAAATATCTCAGAAAATAAATGTCTTCTATCTCATTCTCAGCAATAAAAATGGAAGGCTCCATGCACAGGTGGGTGCTACAGAGGTTCATAATGCAGTAATCTAATAATCCCTAGTTCAGTAGGTTACTGTAGAGTAAATAGAATGTATTAATCAGTTATGTTAATCTATAATCAATAGATCAAGTTGCCCAGAGAGGCAACAGAGTCTTCATCCTTAATGATACTCAAAACATGACTGGATACTGCCCTGAGCAACCTGCTGCAGGTGACCCTGTTTTGAGCAAGGGGTTGAACTAGGTGACCTCCAGAGGTGCTGTTCCACCTCAGTGATTCGCTGATTAATACATAATCAAGATAACTTTCTCAGAGTTTCTCATAAGTCAGAAGGACTGTCTCAGACCAGGAAGTCCTGTGTGGAAAACCAGGTCCAACTCAATTTTAGACATTGTTCTGAAGAGTTAATTATGGAAGCTGAAAACCAGTCACTGCAGATTGCAGTGATTATCATTTAGCTTTATTTTCTGTATGCAAATGAGATGATCAGAATTTAGGACTGTATGAGACTAGCCTTCCAAAATGCTTCTGTCCTTATATTGAGCAGGACTATGCATTTAAGTTAGGCTAAGTCTTAACAAAAAAACTGTTCAAGGACATCTTCCTGAATGCCCAGAAAGCTATGGATCCACATTTATTCAGCACTGAACTGGTCAGAAAATATCCAGGTCAAAAGGAGATACGAAATCAGTGATACATGTATATTTCTCATAAGTATGTAAATGATACGAAAAAAGGGAAGGCATTGAATAAAAATGTCAAGTGAAATAGCTGGGAACTGATAAGGGCTAAAGAAACCAGGGATAATGGAGCTAAACATATTGAACACACACTGAAAATTAAGAAAAAGAAAACCAATATAACTCAGAAAATTAACAAGGTATTAGAAGAATCTGCTCTTTATCCAGCACTCCTTCATGTATTTATCAGTAACTTGAAGGAAGATATAAAACTTTTGCTCATAAAACTTGATCTTGAAAGAAAACTGATCAATGCTATAAAATTCATTTTAATGCATCAGTAAGGAACATAATGGGCGTGGAGACAAAGAGCACAGCCTATACCCCTGCATTATGGAAGGACTCGTTCTTAAAAGCTGTAGCTGATGGTGTAGTTCAGAGAATATGCTTTGTTAGAAAAACTAGTTGGAAGTGCCTGTCTTGACCTCTTTAACCTGAAATCACCCCTTTGGTTGTGCCAGCATGGGTGTTTGTCAGGTCACTCTGTAAAGCAGATCAGGGAGAAGATCAAAGCTCAAAACCAAAATAGACTTTTTATTATTTTCTTTAACCCAATCATATCCCTGATTCATTTTATGGCAATGCCTACCAGTTCTCTTGAAAAAAAGTAACAGGAACATGTAAGCACTATAAAAAGCCATCCACTTACTGTGTCCGGTCTAGGACAGGAAAGGGTGGGAAGGCTTCTTGAGCTATTGGGAAGTCTTTGGTTAATAGTGTACCTTTGCAATTATATATTTCATTCCTCCGATTTTTACTTTACATAAACCATTATGTTCAGAGATAAAATCATAGAATCACAGAAACATTTGTGTTGGAAAAGACCCTTAAGATCATCAAGTTCAACCGTACACCTAACAGTACAAAGGCCACCACTAAACCATGTCCTTAAGTGCCACATCTACACATCTTTTAAGTACCTCCAGGGATGGTGACTCGACTGCTTCCCTGGGCAGCCTGTTCCAATGCCTGACAACCCTTTCAGTGAAAACATTTTTCCTAATATCCAATCTAAACCTCCCCTGGCGCAACTTGAGGCCGTTTCCTCTCATCCTATCCCTTGTTACTAGGCAAAAGAGACCAACACCCACCTCACTACAACCTCCTTTCAGGTAGTTGTAGAGAGCAATAAGGTCTCCCCTCAGCCTCCTTTTCTCCAGACTAAACAACCCCAGTTCCCTCAGCCGCTCCTCATAAGACTTGGTCTCTAGACCCTTCACCAGCTTCATTGCTCTTCTTTGGATGCGCTCCAGCACCTCAATGTCTTTCCTGTAGTGAGGGCCCAAAACTGAATACAGTATTCGAGGCGTGGCCTCAACAGTACCGAGTACAAAGGGACAACCACTTCCCTGCTCCTGCTGGCCACACTATTTCTGATACAGGCCAGGATGCTGTTGGCCTTCTTGGCCACCTGGGCACACTGCTGGCTCATATTCAGCTGGCTGTCGACTAACACCCCCAGGTCTTTTTCTGCCAGGCAGCTTTCCAGCCACTCTTCCCCAAGCCTATAGCGTTGCATGGGTGGTGTTGTGACCCAAGTGCAGGACCTGGCACTTTAGCCTTGTTGAATCTCAGACAATTCGCCTTGGCCCATCGATCCAGGCTGTCCAGATCCCTCTGTAGACCCTTTCTACCCTCGAGCAGATCAACCCTCCCTCCCAACTTGGTGTCATCTGCAGACTTCCTCAGGGTGCACTCAATCCCCTCGTCCAGACCATTAATAAAGATATTAAAAAGAGCTGGCCCCAATACTGAGCCCTGGGGAACACCACTTGTGATCGTCTGCCAACTGGATTTAATTCCATTCACCATAGCTCTTTGGGCCTGGCCATCCAGCCATTTTTTTACCCAGTGAAGAGTATGCCCATCCTAGCCATGAGCAGCCAGTTTCTCCAGGAGAATGCTGTGGGAAACAGTGTCAAAGGCTTTACTAAAGTCCAGGTCAACAACATCCACAGTCTTTCCCTCATCCACTAAGCAGGTCACCTTGCCATAGAAGGAGATCAGGTTACTCAAGCAGGACCTGCCTTTCATAAACCCATGCTGACTGGGCCTGATCACCTGGTTGTGCTGTACATGCCATGTGATGGCATTCAAGATGATCTGCTCCATAACCGTCCCTGGCACTGAGGTCAGACTGACAGGCCTGTAGTTTCCCAGATCCTCCTTCTGGCTCTTCTTGTAGATGGGTGTCACATTTGCTAACCTCCAGTCAACTGGGACCTCCCCGGTTAGCCAGGACTGCTGATAAATGATTGAAAATGGCTTGGTGAGCACTTCCGCCAGCTCCCTCAGTACCCTTGGGTGGATCCCATCTGGCCCCATAGACTTGTGTGTGTCTAAGTGGTGTAGCAGGTTGCTAACCATTTCCCCTTGGATTATGGGGGCTTCATTCTGCTACCCATCCCTGTCTTCCAGCTCAGGAGGCTGGGTACCCGGAGAACAACTGGTCTTACCATTAAAGTCTGAGACAAAGAAGGCATTAAGTACCTCAGCCTTTTCCTCATCCTTTGTTGCTATGTTTCCCCCTGCATCCAATACAGGATGGAGATTCTCCTTAGTCTTCCTTTTGTTGTTAATGTATTTATAGATACATTTTTTATTGTCTTTTACGGCAGTAACCAGATTAAGTTCTAGTTGGGCTTTGGCCCTTCTGATTTTCTCCCTGCATAACCTCACGACATCCTTGTAGTCTTCCTGAGTTGCCTGCCCCTTCTTCCAAAGGTCATAAACTGTTTTTTCCTGAGTTCCAGCCAGAGCGCTCTGTTCAGCCAGGCCAGTCTTCTTCCCCGCCGGCTCGTCTTTCAGCACATAGGGACAGCCTGCTCCTGTGCCTTTAAGATTCCCTTCCTGAAGAATGTCCAGCCTTCCTGGACTCCTCTGCCCTTCAGGACTGCCTCCCAAGGGACTCTATCAACGAGGCCCCTAAATGGTGTGCCCTCTGGAAGGAAAAACATCTATAATGTTTCTTTCTGACATCTTTTTTTCTGACCTTGGTCAGAAAACATGGATATTAAAAGGAGATATGTAATCAGTGATATATGTATATTAATTATATGTTTGTAAATGAAATGAAAAAAAGGGAAGGAATTGAATGAAAATGTCAAGTCAGATAGCTGGGAACTAATAAGGTCTAAAGAAACCAGGTTTGATATAATAGATGGGTATTTTCCTGATATCAGTCTCATTTGTAGATAGTTGCATCATCTGTAATTTTTGTCTTATATTGTTATTTCTGAACCACATATTTTTCAGGACTCCAGGATCAGTGTCTCATTTCATTATTATCTTTGGCATCCTTAGACTTTGGAGTTTCGAACAATATGATCATATGTTTCTTTGTGTATATATACAATAACACAGAAATTATTTATAAGTAGAACAATCACAAAGGCAGCAATTTGTGTGAGTGGAAGCCTCAGAATAGAAACATGATGCCACAGCCCTTTTCTAGGAGTATGTGAAAATGCTGTCAATTAGGTCTAACAAGGGAATATTTGTAAATAACAGTAGGGAAAAATGATGAACAGAATTTAAACAAGCTATACATTTTGCACAAAAAGGAAAAAAACCACAACTCCCTCCTTCCCCAATAACTGTTAATCTGAATTAATTCACTGTTTTGTCTGGAGATACTGAGATGCACTTTTTCAGGCACAATGGAAGGATATATGTGTTTTGTACTTTTCTGGAAAGATTTCTGTATGTTCATGGACACTTAGTTCTGCTTTGGTGCAAGTGAGCAAGCTGTCTCAGCAGTTTGTATTTCAGTCTAGCCTCAAAGTGGAACCAGGCTACAGCTTCTCCAACACTGGCAAGCATTTAAATTTTCTACACTTTAGCTTTTTGTGCTTATGTACAGATGTCGTGGTTTAACCCCAGCCAGTAACTAAGCACCATGCAGCAGCTCGCTCACATCCCCTCCACCCAGTGGGATGGGGGAGAGAATCGGGAAAAGAAGTAAAACTCATGGGTTGATATAAGAACAGTTTAATAGAACAGAAAGGAAGAAACTAATAATGATAACAATAAGAATAATAAAATGACAATACTAATAATAAAAGGATTGGAATATACAAAACAAGTGATGCACAATACAATTGTTCACCACTTGCCGACCAATGCCCAGTTAGTTCCTGAGTGGCGATCCCCCCAGCCAACTCCCCCCAGTTTATATACTGGGCATGACATCACATGGTATGGAATACCCCTTTGGCCAGTTTGGGTCAGCTGTCCTGCCTGTGTCCCCTCCCAACTTCTTGCGCCCCTCCAGCCTTCTTGCTGGCTGGGCATGAGAAGCCGAAAAATCCTTGACAGTATAAATACTGTTTAGCAACAACTAAAACATCAGTGTGTTATCAACATTCTTCTCCTACTAAATCCAAGACATAACACTATACCAGCTACTAGAAAGAAAATTAACTCTATCCCAGCCAAAACCAGGACAACAGCATGTTCTGCGTCTCAGTGAAACTTCTTTCCCTATAGCAGAGGGGAAAAATCTCTGGCACACTTTAACTTAGTGTAAGAAATTACAGCTATAAGGAGCAGTAGGGTCTAAGGCTGCAGAAGCTTCTTTGCCCTTTTTGGAACTGCCCATTATGGCATGAATTCAGTGAACAGGAGCAGATCGATTTGCCATCACAGATGCCTGGTTTTCTCCCCCATTCATTCACAATCCAGTTGCATCCAGCTCTTAACCACTTCTTTAATGTGCCTTTGAGGTATAATACTTTTCAGAGTTCTTGATGTAAACCTCCAAATTAGAGTTACAGGGGCTCAAGACAACTTATTTCTGTTGCTGCTTCTCTGTCACTGTCACCTAAGTGACATTCATCCCAAAACACTTCCATAAAAGAGCAGCAGTGTCCATGCTAGCTACCAACTTGAAACAAAACAGCCTCACTCCTGAACCCTCTCCTTTTTCTCTGTTTACAAGGCTTGTTTATTGCAAAGGCATTAAGATTAAGTGAGCTTGTGATAAAGAAAACAAATGTTACAAAAAGCTTGCTTCAACATATATAAAAAAAATTGTCAAAAAGAGAAGGCACCATAATATTCACGTTTTATGGTCTGTGAGAAAGAAAGAATGTTGGTACAAGCATCTCCCTGAAGTGAGGAGGAGAGAGGAGTGATGAAGGATACCCATCAAAGTCCCTGAAGAGCAAAGGCATATACAGAGTGCTGCGGTGCCCCCGTTGCTGTGGTTTAGGAGTGGTCTTTTAGGAGCTAAAGGGAGTGGTTGGCAATTTCTGTGCTGAGAGAGTTTGTATTTACAAACTTATGTGTGAAAGTTCTTGCTGTGAGCTCATCACTAGTGGCTCTTTTCATATCCGTCTCACCTATCCTGATTGCAAGGCTATCAAATTGCACAGAGTCATGTTGGAATTAGATTTGCTGAGGACAGTGATACAGAGATGTCTGAGTTGGCTTTTCCCCTCCATCCCATCATGTGTCCTATACCCTCTAGGCAGCCACCCCCCTCAGTCCAAAAGATGCAATAGTGTTGACTCGGCTTGATGGGCTTTACACCTGGACATGGGGACTGAGGCTCTCCTGGGGCAGCCCTGGGAGCAGCCTGGCAAGGTATTATTTGGGCTATTTAAAGAAAATCTGACATTTTCTGTGAAAAGATAAGGTTGCTCTTATTGCTTCACTGTCTCTGAAATGGCACATAAAATTAGTTTGTGTGTGGTGTCTAATTCCCCACAACTACAATGTTTAAAAATGAATTTCATGCCTCTTGTTCATGCAATTTATACCATATTTTTTTCTTGAACTTCTCTAGTTCTGTTGGAAAAATGGAGCAAATTCCTTCAGCTCAGCAAAGTGCATTTGCAACATGCTGTCATTAAACAGCTAAAGCTGAAACATCATGGGGACTTTGCTGTCCCAGTCCCTGTCACTATTCTCTTATTCTGCAGCTACAAAGAACATGTTATATAACTAACATAATTTTTAGTGTCACAGCAGGCAGCTAGCGAAATGGAAACTGAAAACTGGGTTATTTTAGTTAGGAAAGAAAATGAATATATGAGATTATTCAAATCCACTTTATTTACAAATATAAAAGTTCTGTATTTTGAAAAGCTCTGAAGAGAAGTTGTTCTTGACAGCAAAATTCTCACCAACTCCATTTGGGCAATAGAAAGTGTTACAGCTCAGGTGTCTCTATTTCACCTCTTGTGTTTATGTGAGTTCATTTACAGATTACAATCTTTATCTAAAAACTCTATGGTAGAACTTTTGGCTATCATTTTTAAACACATATGCTTAAAGCGGTTCTGGTATATTCACATGCAGAAACCTAAATAGAAATGGCATGATTTGCAGAGGTGTGATCAATTCTAGGTCCTATTGAAATCAATGGGAACTGATGAGCGCTCAGTTCTTTTGAAAACCAGGCCATTTATATATAGGTGCCTAAATATGGCACCCAATTTTGAAAAGCCTGGCTTTAAGATAATATACCATCTTCCTCCTTTTGATATCTGGGTCCTTGCTGCAAGAAAGGGTAAGAAGGGTAATGAAGAAACAATTGTAATGAAAAGAAGACTTACCAGAGCAACCAGGAATATTTCTGTGTAGTTAATACCCTGTGATTATAAAAATAATTTTTGAAATCACTAAAAGCAAGTTTCCACTGAGGTAAAATTTCCTGTTCTGTATACAGCTTTTTTCCTGAAAGTTGTAGGAAATGGATATACTAAACCCTGTCCTTTTGTTCCCTTCTGTTGGATTTCATTGAAAAGTTGTATTGGGTCTGGCTGGGATGGAGTTAACTTTCCCCATAGCAGCCCTCATAGTGCTGTGCTTTGTAACTGTAGCTAGAAAGGTGTTGATAACAAACCAGTGTTTTGGCTACCACTGAGCAGCACAGCATCAAGGCATAGCCAGGACAGCTGACCTAAACTGTCCAAAGAGATATTCCATACCATATGACCTTGTGGTCAGCAATAAAAGCTAAGAGAAAGGAGGAGGGGAGGGGGACATTAGTTATTAAGGCATTTGTCTTCCAGAGCAACCACTATGTGTATTGAGGCCACCTTCCCAGGAAGTGGCTGGACATTGCCTGCTGATGGGAAGTAGAGAATAATAATTTTGTTTGTTTTCCTTTGCTTCCATGCGTGGCCTTTGCTTTTCTTTATTAAACTGCCTTTATCTCAACCCACAATTTTTTCATCTTGTTTCTCCCCCCTGTCCTGCTGAGGGGGGGAAGTGATAGAGCCGCTTGGTGGGCACCTGGCAGCCAGCCAGGGTCAACCCACCACAAAAGTACGGTGACAAAGGGGCACTATAAGAGATTCACAGAAAAAAATTGCTCTTCCACCTCCTTAAGAAACCAAGCTAAAGTAAAATTTGATTATCATATTATCACATGATTCTAGAAGTTGATGTTTTGAGAAAAAATGTTACACTGGATGAAGTTTTGGAGAAAAGGATGGAGAATGGTCCTCTCAAAGGAAGAGGTAATTTTTTTCCCTTTATGGCAGGGGGTAAATTTTGAGACTGAATCACAAAACTTTCCTGGACTGAATAAGTATTATCTATTTAAAGCTGAGCCTACCTGTAAGTCAGGTTAGGATGGCCTACTTGTAACGGTGATGTTGGATCATTTAATTAATGTCTCTGAAGTACACTCAGTTTTGAAACAAAACCTTTTTTCAGTTTAAACAGCCCTTTGAAGTAGGGTCTAGAAGACAAAAATGAGGTTCACCTTAGTTTAAGGTGACAAATATTTTACTTTTGTCAGCAGTTGTGCCATGTTTAGTAATGTAAATGGATTTTAACCATTTCATCCCTTCTTTGACTGGTATAAATTTATTAACTTCAATGAAGTAAATGGAAATTCTCCAGTTTAGAAGAATTAAAGACATGGTTTGTTGTCCTTCAATATACTTTGGAGGCTGGGAATATTCAGACACTATTTTAGCTATTTTTAATGGGTTACATATTTTAATGGGTAAAATATGGAATACCTTCTGGAGAAAGTAAAGCCAAGAGGGATAATTAATATAAATTATGAATAATGAAACAATTAAGTAATAAATTTCACATAACCTACCTGGACTGTATTCAAAGACCTCAACAGCTCTGAAGACTCTGGCATTCCCAGTACCTGAGAGCTGTTTGTGGAAGATTGGTTGTTACCCAATAAATTGAGTAGGTATGTAAACTTTTTGCTGTTTTGAGACACATTTTCCCCTCCTCCCCAAATGTTGTTCTGATCAAATGCTCCTTTGCTTGTCCAGAGCAGGCTGGCCAGTAAGTGACCTTGTCATTTCTGTCACGAGAAGCACTGATCTCGATACAAACCTGCTAAACAGATCACTGTGAGTGGCAGGAGGCTGCCAACTAAGTCCCCGCTCTGGAGGGAGCAGCCTAGGGGATACTGCCACTGGAAAGGTGACAGTGGGCAGACTGGGAAATTAAGCAAATGCCCTTGGGGAGGCTAGGTAGAGCTTAGAAATGCAGTTGATTCAAGAACTGTCAGCCACACCGCTTCCGTAGTAAGATCCTTTAGTTGGCTATTTTACTTATCTGCATGGAATTATCTTTTATTCACTAATGCCAAGCAGGACATTAGATGGCATAACAATAAATGGAATCTGGTACTTTTAATGTAGTCTTGCTTAACTGCTGTGAAACACCTTGGGATGTTAGTCATGTAAAAGCAAAGTTAAAATACTGGCATCCTGAATGTTTTTTTGTGAGGTTAACTGAGAGAAAGGGAAGTATCTGCACATTTGAGAGATCTTGGCAGTGTAGATTAATCTTAGGACATGTAACCCTTTTTAGATTTAGAGATGGTTAATGGGGATTTATTGTCATTCCATAAAATCCTTCCAGACCACACAGATACTTGGTTCCTTTTGGCTTTCTCACAGAAAATATGTTCTCTGTGCTTAGCCTCCCTAAGCCTCTCTGTTGCTGCCATTGTCTTCAGCTGTAATACTGGCCTCAGAATGCAATTAGTTTTGGTGTCACATTGACAGCTTTACATGTTTATGGTATGTAGTACTTGGAGAAACAGGTTCTCTGCACAGATAACATTGTTCTTTTAGGAATTACAAAAATACATAATGATAGGACTGCATGTCCAAAAGCTTGTGCACCTTTCCATCTGTATCAGCTAGTCTCCTTGTATTTCTTGTATCATTATATATTGTAGCACAGCTACAGCAACAGACATGTTAAGCTATTTTAATTCAGTTGGAATAGTGCATAATACTATTTTGAGAATCCATATTTGTGTCAGTGATGTTTGTTAGAAGTTGCCAAATCTGGTAGCCCCAAAAAGTCAAGGCTGCTGCAGCTCCATGTACCCAGGTCCAGCCGGTAGTGAGGCTGAACATGTATTTCCAGTAAGTTACACATGCACACAATACTTAAACATATACATACAGCTAGCCACATAGATCAACCCATGCAGAAAACACAGTACTCACACAAACACAACCTGTTCCCATCACTTGGAAAATATATATGCATATAACTATAACATATACAATGTTGATCCCTCCAGGAGCTGGGCTCAGACACGATGCCTAGTAGCTGCCCCTAGGTCCTCGGTGTCCCCAGTTTCTGGCACCTGGACATGCAAACACTGGGGCCTACAGCACTATGCATGCACAATGGTTCCCTGCAATAACTGAGCTTAGACACTCAGTCTGCCCAGTAGCTGCCCCTGGATCTCCATCTCCCAGTTACCTTGCACACAAACACATGCAGACATATTTGCATAGTAGCTGGTCCAGGCATATGACCTTACCGCTAGCCAAAACCCAGACCCCACAGTCTCTCCAGTAGCTGGGTTGGACCCCTGGAACCTCAAGGAGCCAACTCACAGACCCTCTGGTCTCTCCAGTATCCAGCCCAAACTTACAGCCCCATTGATATTTGGCTTCCCAGCCTCTTATCCTGCTCACCAGCTAGTCCAGCTTGGTGTTTCCTAGCAATTACACATTGACATACATGCCCATGTGATATCCACATACACTGGCTCTCCAGTTGCTGGCACCATGGACACACCTGTGCTCCCACTCCAGTTGCTGGCACTTAGCCCTCCATGCATACACATGCACACATGCCTCTGAAACCACTTATAAAAATTAGACATGTAGTTTAAAGAAATGGGTAGCTGGTTAGAAGTGGGGAAAGATTTATTCTTTCATAAAACTTCCACTGTTTTCCAAAAAATAATTTTGAAGTCCCAAGAGTAGTGGGACAATCTCTACCTGCTTTCTCTGTTGGCCTCTTGGGAAGAGAGGACACTGTGAAATTGCAGGAGTTAAATGGATTTCTCTACCCTCTTCACCTACCCTGATGGTCACTAAACTGTGAGGATGCTGCTTCTTTCCTCTCACTTTACTCTCACAGTTAAGTTTTCCACAAATACAAAAATCCAAATGAAATATGCCTACATGTGTCCTCATTGTCACGTTGTCCTCTGCGGCTTTCCCAAGGATGGTAAAGAACAGGGTGTCAATAAGAATCTTCTTATCCTCTGCTCTGATGACTGAAAAGAGGAAGCAGGAGGTTGTGGAACTGAACTGAAAAATGTCAAATAGTCACAGAAAAAAACCCTTAGAATAAACTATTAATAATAATGTAAATATATTCAAAACTGGATTTTCGTAAATAATACTTAAAATGAATGATTGCAACATTATTTATATGGTTGTTCCTGAGAAATTGGACCCCATTAGTTAATACCTTAATGTCAAGTATGAATAAATTACAGTCAAATTTAGTGCAAAATTATCTCTCATGCACAGAAAGATGACTGCAGTCATCAACGGCATGAAATTTAACAAGAACAAATGTTGGATTCTGCACCTGGGACAGAGTAACGCTGGACACAAGTGTAGATTGGGAGAGGAGTGGCTGGAGAGCAGCCCTGCAGAGAGGGATCTGGGGGTGCTGGTCGAAGCAGGCTCAATAGGAGTCAGCCGTGTGCCCTGGCAGCCAAGAGGGCAAACAGCATTCTAGGGTGCATCAAACACAGTATAACCAGCCAAAGGAGGTGACTATCCCGCCATATTTAGGGTTGTTGCGGCCTCACCTTGAGTATTGTGTGCAGTGCTGGGCCCCACAATTTAAGAAGGATGTTAAGGTCCTTAAATGCATCCAGAGGAGGGCAACAAAGCTGGTGAAAGGGCTGGAAGGCATGTCCTATGAGGAGCGGCTGAGGACTCTGGGTTTGTCTAGCTTGGAGAAAAGGAGGCTGAGGGGCGACCTCATTGCTCTCTACAGCTTCCTGAGGAGGGGAAGTGGAGAGGGAGGTGCTGAGCTCTTCTCCCTGGGATCCAGGGACAGGACGCGTGGGAATGGTTCAAAGCTGCGTCAGGGGGGAGGTTCAGACCTGACGTTCGGAAGCATTTCTTTACCGAGAGGGTGGTCAAACACTGGAACAGGCTTCCTAGAGAGGTGGTCAATGCCCCATGCCTCTCAGTGTTTAAGAGGCATTTGGACAATGCCCTTAATAACATGCTTTAACTTTTGGTCAGCCCTGAAGTGGTCAGGCAGTTGGAGTAGATGATCGTTGTAGGTCCCTTCCAACTGAACTATTCTATTATATTCTATATGTTTGCAATGTAACCATTTTTGGTACCTTAATGTGAGCTCATTGTGAGTTCAGAATAATAAGACATCATAAAAAGTGTCATTTTCAAGTTTTGGAGGGGATTTAGATTAAGATGAAACATAAAATATCAGGCGGTGATTGTTCAAGTGAGAGTAATAGTGTATGTGATCTTGAATGCCATATATAAGCATTAGCAAAATTTAGTATATTTTACTGTTTTTAAAAAATCTAAACTCCGTTTTCCTGACAGTCTTAATTTCTGTAGATTGGAATGCATGTTCTCCTATCCTAGAAATGAACTTTACCCTCTAACTCCAAATTCTGATGTAGA
Source organism: Astur gentilis (assembly GCF_929443795.1). Classification (NCBI taxonomy): domain Eukaryota; kingdom Metazoa; phylum Chordata; class Aves; order Accipitriformes; family Accipitridae; genus Astur; species Astur gentilis. The sequence continues at coordinate 16,833,726 of NC_064918.1, read as the reverse complement.
AAATTAATAGAGTTCTAAAAAGTAGAACCATATGTATAAGAATGTCTATAGAATCCCATCTCAAATCAGTTTGCTCTGCTGTGTCAGATGCATATGAATTTGCTTAAAAGCCATTGGCTATTTTATAGCATCACAGTTATGAGAGATAAGAAATAGGTCCAAAGGTTATTTTGTGCATATCTCTGCCTGAAAAGCATTTTCTAGTGTCTCGCAGTCATAGTACATCTTTTGGGAAGACACAGGCATGCATACATGCCCTGTGTTTTAGGGCATGTGTTGGTATAGCTGCACCCTATAGCTGGAGCGTACATTGTGAGCACAAGTTTCTTAACATTTTATGTAGGGGTGTCTGCTGCCTCCCCCAGTTTGCTGCTCTTCCCTCCTCCTTTTGGTTCATTTGCTCGCAGGAGAACAGTAAACAGCACTGCTGCCTGCATGACTTGGCTGGGGATAGATTTGAGGGATTCTCTTGCTGTCACCTATTTCCTTGCACAATAAGAAAATTCCTATATTTAACCCTATTCTCCACTCTAAAGATATTATTTGTCCTGTCAAAGGGTAAACCTTCTGGATCAGGAGTTTATTCTGATTAATATATCACAGTGGGGTTCTGTGATAATACAGATTATAATAAAATCCTGTTTCAATGAAACAGATAGATTGGTGATGTCTTTCTTGTTTTCCGCATAGTGAGGAGTGAATGAAGTATGTGATGAGCAACTTAGTAAGGTAATTTAGAATCTTACTGTGTTCTGTGCAAAATGATATGTTTCCAAGTGCAAACTAAAAGTCTGTTTGAAAGATTTATGCTGGGGTTACAGTTCAGAAATATCCTTTTCTTTTTATCTATGTGTCTTGCAGCTGGATTTTTAATTGCTTGGAGTCTACTAATTGGCTTTACTGGTAGACCTGCTGAGAAAGCATTGCAGTCATCCAAGCGAGGCACAAGAAAGAAGTGTATGGATTAGATTTCTGAATAATTTTTGGACACAGGCAGTATGAATCTGAAGAACATTTTATAAGCATTGACAAGCCAATTTAACTGTAGCAGTAATGAGCTAAGAACCAAAAGAAGCCAATTATTTTTCTTTTCCCATTTATTAAGATTTGTACTTTTAATTCGTTAATTTTCTTAGACCTTGATAGGAGGAGCATTCAGTACCATCTTCTACCGTCTGATGTCAGGGATCAATGTGTGAATTTAGCTGTTTTGTATCACTGGATAGGTTCATCTCTGAGTGTTCATGTAAGTGTGTATGAGACCGTTCCATTAAAACCCTCAGGTGACCTACAAGTCCAAATTCAAGTGTCAACGCTGCATTAGATACTTTATTCAAAATATAATTGATGCCAAATCATTTGCCCTGGTTTTGATAATGAAACTGAGAATTGCAGCTCACTGCATATTACAGATGTGCCAGGGGCTTCTGCATAGGAGCGTGGAGGTGAAGTGCTGGTGTGCAGTCCTGTTTCTTCTCTGTCTAGGGCTGGGTGAACTGGTGGTGGGAAGAGGGGAGCTGGCTTCTGGTGCCTGTGACTCTGCAAAAGGAGGGGGCTCCTTATAGCTTGCCAAGGGTGTACGAAATCCTTATTCAGCTTTGTGGCTGGCCAGGGACAGCCTGGATCTCTAAATGAAAGAAAAACAACATTTGGCTGAAACTTGGTGCTAAAGCTGTTATTTCGGACAAAGAATCCTGAAATTTTTACAGCTGGTTCTACAAAATAGCAAAATAGGCCTTTAGCTGCATATCAAACATCAAGTATCTTTGTGTGCTCTGCTATTATGTCTCAGCAGATTACTAGGTATCTCTGGAGCAGTGAATCTAGATCTGGGATGTTGGCTGGTGCTTAGGTGGGACAGCTCGCTCACTAACTCTTCGTGTGCTCTGCAGGAAGAATTAAGAAAACCTGTGTTTATTTCTATCCTCTGATATTCCCTTTCCCAATCAGAAAGTGTATTAATATTGCTAAATGCCCCTGCCTACTACCACCAATCCTTGAAAATCTTATTTAGAGGGGCCTAGCTTGACTCCTCACATATTTTATCCCATACTGTCTTACTGTACCCATGTTTTTACTAGGGTCTCCGCGGTTGTTATTTATAGGCATTCATTGTTTAGCCCATGCTGATTTGCAAGATTCACGTGCTAACTGTTGCATTGCCTTCTGTTGGTTCTCAGTTTGGTCTGAGTGTGGATCCCCTCAAGAGTGATAAGGAACAGTTTATATATAAGAAAGCCCCACAAAGCTTATAACTTTTTTTTTCTCTGTTTTTATGCAGAAGGAGAAATTCCATTTTGAATTTCTGGTGTGATCAGTGCCATGGGATCTCAGAGTATAGGCACTGAAGAACTAAACAAATAAATCCATAAAATGTTTCAAATAGTCAAAAGGGAAGGGGAGGTGGCTAAGAGCACCACTTCAGAAACCATTACTCAGTGTGATTACTGTGCTATGTAGCCTTTACAGAGCAGAAGGGACAAACAGCATACTAAGCAGATCTACCACAAAACATGGGTTTTAACTGGGACCACTGTATAACTTTCTGGGCAGACTGAAAAATATAACGGGTTGGGAATGTGGTGGAGATAGGCTGGTCTAGATTGTCCCTGACTCATAAAAATTTCACTTTGTGTAAATGAAAGCAGTAATTTAAAAGGGAAAAAAACCAACAACATCTAAACAGTTTTTCTGTAAGAAAGGGAAAGTTAATAAGCAATGTATCAAGGAGACGTACTCATTTGTTTTGTATTTTTAGGCCTTTCTGTAACTCAGTGAGGTCAGCTCAACAAACTCTTTGTTACTGAACATAATTTCAAATGTAGTTTTCCCTCTATCAGAGTAATTGTAATTGTCCTTAACTGTTCTCTTTCCATGCAGGGGAAAAATAACCTAAGAGAATACAGCAGAGGGTGGTTATTTCCAAATAGATGGTTAAACCATTCCACTAGAAAATCAAATTAGATTGGAATGAAATACAGATATGGAAATGCTATTACTTTGGTGAATTGTATGCAGGGACCCTCATACAAGGGCGTAATAGGGTTTGCAGGATCTAGGTGCAGAAGTACTAACTTCAGAGAAGAGAAATAATGTAATTGAGAAGGCTTTCTGGACTGGTCGATGATGTAAAGCAGAGTCCTCCACTGGAATGTAGCAGAGTGAGCTAAAATCAGGATGGATCTACATTTTGACAGGTGATGATAACTTTCCAGTGATGCCAACCTAACTATACAAAGTTAAAATGATGGACAGACCCCTGTTTGGTTGGCTGGTTTTTTTCCCACTGAGTCAAGACAACTGCTAATATGCTTAAAATAAGGTACTTGCTAAGTGCTTTCCTGGATTAGGCAGTAAAGCTCATGCCACATCACCTGCAAATGCATATTTTGTTATTGAACAAGTTAATGTATACAGTTCTGGCTTGGTGAGGTGCTGGGGTACTGTTGTGGGGTGGGTTCATACCATGTTCACGGAAGGTGGTGAGGCATTTCCATTGCTAAAGGTAGCCTGATCAAAATGTTTTCATGAGTTTGGTCAGTTTGATCATTCCAAGTTTGCAGTGGAAAACAATAGCAAGAATTATTCTTGTGCATATATTATATTTGCTGTAGAATTTTCTATACAAAATCTGCCTGAAAAATGAAGCAATCCTTATCTGTAATTGGTGATGTATGGTACATTCAAGGCTCCTTTTGGTAGCAGTGCACTTTTGATCAATTAACTGTGTCTGAAAGTAGCCTTAAATAGATTAATCCACTTTTCTATCCACAGACTTTCCAGAATAACGCCAATATATCCCTCATTGACAAAAACTAACAAGCAAGGGGGAAAACAAAAGAAAAGAAAACAAAGCAACCCAAGAATTAAAAACTGAAGTGAGTAAGTAAATGCTGTGGTTGACTTCCCCTTTGGCTTCATGCCACTGCCAAGGAATCCTCCCACCTGGCCTATCTTTTGTTGGACTGGAGGAAATGAAATGCAAACTCAAGCATGTGAAATGGAGTTTGACACATCCAATACAGGCAATTAACATGATTCTTAATTTTCCACTGTTTTGGTAAGGTGGGAGTTTTGAGGCAGGAGGAGAAGTCTCTGTCACAGCACTGTCCCAGAGATGCGAACTGCAGCACTAAGAGCACACAGGATAAGCATTTCCAGCATTTGGCCTTCTGGAAACAAAGGATTTCTGTAATTTAGGACTATGTTAGTAATAGTAAGATGATTGAAATACCATTGCAAATTTGCAAACTCTTCCAATTTTATTGTAGGCCTTACAGTATTGCTTTTCTCTCTAAGTCCCAGTTCCTGGAGTTGTGTGACTTTGTAAACATCTCAGATTTATTACTATTTTATTTTCTTACAGCTATTTTTAGCCTCTCACCAATTTCTGAGGGAAGTTTGATAGGCATGCAAATGTGAACAACCCAAAGCATATTTTTAAATGAATCTCAAGTTTTATGGGGTCACCTAAATCACAATTATATTTGCTTGGAGTTGGTAATATTGCCACAATGTGGTAGTTGAAATACTAACTTTTTAATGGCAGCCATTGGATACAATGACTCTGAAAAAGGATGGACAGTTACTTTCTCTAAATTTGAGAAACTTTTCTGGATATTTTTTGGATGTAATGTTCATGTTATCTGTGGGACCGTATGAAAAAAAAGAAAAGAAAGATGATGTGGCACAGGGATGGTGTATAGAAAAATTAGATCATTTGGAATGGATGGACTGAAAATGTACTGCAGGGATACTCTGGAGAACAAGAATAAGACAAAGCACATAAACCAGAAGGAAATTCTGGTCTACTTACTGAAAGTAAATCCTTTTCCTCCAGATGTTTAGTAACAGAAGAGTCTGCCTTTAAAAATGCAAGTGAGTCAAAATCTCAACACCAATTTGGAATTGCTTATAATCCACAAAGAGAAAGTAATGATACGTTTTTCTTCTCAACCCCCCCCCCCCCCCCATGATTCTGCTTTAGCAGTCTGTCTTTTGTTTAAAATGTGAGCCATATATAGAAAGCAGAAAAGGAAAATATCAGGAGGTTAGAGCTGTACAAAATAAGGGCTAGACAGAAACAGACTGACAGAGAAGAAAAGCAGTAGAGTGCAACCTGTATTGTAGAGGAACACATTCAAAGTACAAGAAAAATCTCCATCTTTTAACATCAATGTTAAGTGAATGGAAGATAAAACTATTAAATGTCCCAAAGGAGATGTCCCAAAGTTTTCCTTCTGTTCAAGGAGAAGAAAAAAGCAGGGGTACATGGTATAATTGAGGCTTTCAATGAAGAAGAGTATGTTTGCTTCAAGTTCTTAGACTCAAGTTTTGCTTCACTAACGTGTCCTCTTCAGTGGGTGCCAATTATTTGGCTGTCATATATGCTTTTCCTCAATAGCCAGTTTGATTTCAGCTGGACTGTGGAGTCAGCTTCAGTGTCAGCAGACAGAAAGCAGAAACAGGAGACTGGAAAAAGGCTGTGTGGGGTCAAGCATATATTAAATCCACTCAGAAGCCAACAGGCAAATGTGGCCTGTTCATAAGAAAATGTGAAACAAAAGATGGTTTTGCTTTGCACAGTTGACAAACATGAGTATTGCTCAGTGTTGCACAGGCAGGAGGAACAGGCTATACTCATGATCTCTGTACAACGCTGACCACCCTCAGTGGAGCAGTTCCTGTGGGGCCAGGCGTCTTGCAGTTTAAAAGGATAGTATTTCATAGAGAAAGACCCACAAAGAGAAAGCGGAAGACAAAATAAAATCCCCATGTGCAGTCCTTGAGTCACAATAATCTTATGAAACTAAAAAGAAGAAATTATTAGGCTTGAAAAGAAGAGGCACTGTTATACATCTTGGAAAGAGCAAGGGTTATTATACAGGAGAGAAAAGAAAACTAAGCCACTGACCATGGCATTGAATCGTAGTCTGTGATGTCAAGGAAGAGGTAATGCTAGCACCAGCCTGCACTGACTACCATGCTGTGGGAGTGCTTTAATTGCTGGTATGGTTGTAACAGGTATAGTCTGGAGATGGGAGTCACAGTAAAGGGCAGCATGAAGTGCTCTTGAGAACAGACAAAAATTCTGTCACTTTTGCTTTTGTGAATAATAAGCCATAAGAAAGCAAATTAATCTATGTGACTGCAACCTAAATTACTGAGCCTTTAGCAAAGTGGTCTGAGAGTAGGATATCACCCAAAAAAGCTCACTGATGGTTGCCAAACCTCTAAGTAAGGCCCTTTGCAGAACACAGCATGGATTAGCTCTGTGGAGCAACATGCAGTCAAGTTTTTTGACATACATTTGCATCTGTAGCAAAAGGCTGCAGACAATCCAACACACAAACCCCTGGCAGTAAATCACTGAAAGATTGCAAGGAATGAGTACACAGAAGGTTTTTCCTGGTACCAAGCGCAGGATGGAATGAAATACTGCTCTGAAGGAGATCTGGCAATAGCATTAGCTAGCAGAAATGTTGATATACTAAATCAAAATACATGAGAGGACAGAGGTATTCCTGGGACAAATAAGGAGGTATATTGTCTACCACAACATGAATGGCCATTGAAGGCATACACAGAAACAGCAGTAATTGTGCAAAAGGTATTTACTTGTACAGTGTTCAGCAACAGATCACTCAAGATCTATCAGCCTCATAAAATCTGAATGCAATGATAAAATGTTCAGATCAAACTTCTGAGGATAGATAATAGATGGTCAACTGTGATGACTCCAATTTCAGCAAGAGCTGCAGTAGGGAACTGAAGCCAGCCTTTGCAAAGTGCAACCTGGTGGATATTCTGTACTTAGAAAATGGGGCAAAATATTTTGCAGCAAAGTGATTTATAGCCAAAGGGCAATTTGAGAACAAGACATCTTCATCAGATCATCTAGAAAACAATAGAAAGCCAGTGCTAAGACAGCCAAGAAAGTAAAGGCAAAGAGACAAGTACAGATCTGTATCTGGAAATGCCTGGCCATCACAGTACATCCTCAGCAGGAATAAACCTAATGTGGTGATTGCTAGGCTGGGGGCAACCTTCCTAGGAGTGTCAGTGTGCCATGGCCCAACAGAGACACTGGACAAGGCTGGTTAGGTAGGCAGCTCACTGCACAAATGGATCAGGACAAAGAGCACGCAGGAGCACCTCTGTGCTCAATGATTGAGTGGCATGGAAAGCCACAAAATTAATGTGCAGTAGAGTGTGAGGCCAAAGGAAGGGCATCGTGTTGGGCTGGCCAGAGGCTCAGTGCACATCCTGCACTTCTCTTACTGGCGTGCTACAAAGAGTGCAAGAATGATACAAAAGAAAAAAAAAATGGAGGTAGTGGTGGTAGTGATGTAGGAATATTCATTTAGTGTGAAAAGAAATTACATGGTATCATTATTTTTCAGTAGAGTTGGAAAGCTTACCAGGTTTACCACATCTTTGTATAGTTTATGACTTGCTGTTGATGAGTTTTAGTAAATAATTATTTCAGTTATATTACTCACATTTAGTGTATGTTTCAAATTCATAGGCAGACATGTTGTTCCATATATAAAGCAGTCTGTCTTGTTCCATTATTCATATGGCAAACTATAGCTAGGCATAGTGTTTAATGAGGTACTAGTTAAAAAAATATATATTACTAAATGTAAACTCTTCTTGGAGAGACTATATAATAGTAAGTACTGTGAGAAATACCATGGCTTTACACATTAGGATTCCTGTGCACTAACAATTGTCTTTTTCAAAATACCTTACCATAGTAAAATAACCATGTTAAAATATAACTAATTAATTAATATTAATTTATTTGTTCAAATAATAATGTGAAAAACTCAGTCCAGGCATAATGTCCCCTCATCAGCTCTTCATTGTTATGACTGACAACATTAAACACAAAGTCCAAAACAATTGCATATTGAATACTGAAAAATTTTACCCATCAGAAGCAAGTATTATTTTAAATAATATTTTGCAAAAATATTTTAATATTTTAAAAATTTAATAAAATATATTTAATATTTAAAATAATATTAGGCAAAAAAAAGAACCCAAATAGGAGCATAGAAGAACACTTCCTTCTTCTTACTGTAGTTCCTCTTTTCTGATATTACTTGTATGTATGCCTTTTTTATCTTTTTTTTTTCAATCTCTCATTTTTTTAGAGTATCCGTAGAGATTAGTAAAGACTTTTGAGTATTCAGAACTGTGTGCAAATTATGTTTGTGGATATGCAAACATACACTCACTTTTCATAATGCTAGTCATTTATTTGCCAAATGTTGAACACAGTTACAAAAATAGAATAATTTAGCATATAAAATTTCTGCTCAAGGTAGTTTTATGTACTAAACCAAGTAAACATAATATTTTACAAGAGACGGTATTGTATGCAAATCTCCAAAGTAATTTCTTTGAACTGGTGATATTTTTCTGACTACATGAAGATTTTAGCAGGCAACTGAATTCTTAATTTCTGCTGGCAAACTTTGAGGTGATTATTAAGACTACAATTCTGATGTGTTCTTTCTACCTGCTCAGTCATCAGTTATTTGTTTTTATTTAATTTTTAATAGCCCAAAAGAGGCCCTTTATGTGATTTTGAGTGACAATAAGATTTTAACTGTAGATTTCATTTGCACTTCCCGGAAAAAAGTTTTTTATAATGCAGTTCAATTAACCATATAATTTTAAAAATAATTTTTCAGTATTGTGAAATATTGACTTAGACCTCAGATCATTGACATGTAATTAGGATAATAATTTATTCATATATATACTTTTAGATGTCATTCCTTTGATTTTTTTAAGTGTGTGTGTGATTATGTGGTTTTATCATGTTTGCTATTACCAAGATTACCAAGATTTTCAAAGGAATAAATGAATTTTCTGTGTTTTGGGCTTTAAGCATCCAACTGATGAAGAGTTCTGACTTTCAAAGAGTATCATGCACTAATCTTCTGCCTTGACTTGTACTGACAATCCTTGTTATAACCAAAGTCTTATTTTTTTAATAAGAATTGGCCTATGAACTCTTCTTTTAGATTACTATAAAAAGCAAAATTTAGATTCTAATACATTATGGAATTTTACATATTTTATTCATGGCTTATATTTAATCTTAAGAACCCAAATATTTAAACATTAAAATGTAACAATTGTGCCTCATAAAACAACATTTGGGGCTTTTAAAAATGAAGGTATCACATGATATTAAAAGAAAGCATTCTGAATCAATTTGGTTTCAGAACTTTTATTCCACAGGAAATTTAACATAACAACTTTTATTTTCAATTATTTCCTATTATTTCCATGTTTGGAAGATTAACCTCAACAGCTTCAGTAAGACACCAACTTTAATTCCCCTGGAGAAATATTCCTCATTATTTCAGTTGTTTCCTATTAGATCATTATGTTGCTGTATTATAATTAGGACAATTAGTTTGAAGCTCAGATATGCAGCAATATGACTTTGGGGGTAGGCATCATGTAAAAAGAACTGGTTATTTAAGAACATTAATGAACCATCCCCTTAAATCTCAAACTGATTCTTTTGGGCATTTAGGATGATGTAAGAGAAAATTTTCTTTTCCTTTTATTCACACACTTTCTTTTGCTTCCCAAGCCTCGTTCTGGCTGAGACAAGAGAAGCTCCTTGAAGCATTTGCAGCCTGTCATGACATACAGGAGATCTAGCGAAAAGAAAAAAACACTGAGAATTGTTTTACAGAAACAAAAGTTTCAGATACAATTTTTATAAATGTGCAAGCTTTCAAGTTTCTGTATATATCCAATCTTTTGATGCTTCTACTTTCAGAAAGTATCTGATTTCATTTCATATTCACAGAGTTTGGAAGTTAAAAAATGACTACCCTAAAAAACCCCCAAACTAATGAAGTTTAGGAAAATACTGAGGTTGAAAGAAGTTGGTTACATGTGTCCCATTTGTACCATACTGTTTGTAAAAATATATTGTTCTGGGATATGCTGCTACTTTTTATGTATTTATAAATACTTCCTGCAGTATTTATTCATTTTTATTGAATTTGGGTAGAAGTCTTTTTCTTCAGTTATGGTTGTCCCAGTTAAACCTAAAACCATTTGATTCTTTAGATGCTTTATGTACCCTAGTCCATACTTTGAAACATCCTGGGATGCATTTAATATTCAAGGCAACTGTTGCTCATAGCCACAACAGACAGAACTAAGAAGTCTAAAAGGGATCACAGGAAACATTGTTCGTGATCTGTTTTACTGTTGGATCTGTGAATCCAGGAGTCCAGATTGTGTCCCACCTGTTTCAATGGCAGGTGCAGCCAAGGCTCTGCCCTGTTCCTCTCTTTTAAATACATGGCTCAAAGGAGTGTTATAATCTCCAAAGTTATGTTTTAAAAACAGAAATCAAAAGGGTGCAAGGTTTGTGAGACTTGAGTGATCAAAAATGGTGTAAAACAAGTATCAGATATGGCACTTTTTGTGAAGACTTCAGTACTTCCTGAGGATATCCCTAAATTGTCTCAGCAGTTTTGACACATTTTCTGGTAGACTTCTTTATAAATATATGTCTGATATTTATTGCTTTATTTCACATTTAGTAAGGATGAAAACAGCTTGCCTAAGTAAGTATATTAAAACTGGGGAATTTAGGCTTCAGAAGCTCGTAATAATTCCTAAAAATGCAATCAGGTATCTGACTTTATGCCCTTATATTTGAAATGTTGTAGGCAGTGATATTTTTTAGGATTCACATTGCTCACTCTGCTGCCCTTTTCAGCACTGTGGGAGTCCCTGCCTTGGCCTTTCTGTGGGCGGATGAGTGACGGTGAATAATATTTCTTTTCTCTTGCTACCAGAGTTCATTCGCACATTAATATGAGAAACAGTTCCTCTTGCTCAGCTAGTAAGATAAATCATAAACAATATTTTGGGCCATTTAGAGACTGGCTGTATCTTCAACTTCCTTCTTTGTAAGATACAAATAATTATAAAAGATAATAAATGAAATGTTCCTTCTAGCTCAGCTTCACTCACAGAGGTCTCCAGCTTGAGTTCAGTGATGCTGTCACTTGAGATACTTGGCCTATCAAGAAGCTTGAGCTGAAGGTCAGGCAATGTTGATGCTTGAAATGCTGAAATGGAAACTGAGCTATACTTCAAGCTGACAAAACTCTCAATCTCTGTGCTCATGTACAGTCCAAGTATTGCATGTTTGTATCTTTCTGACAGCTATGAACTAGGGGGTTTTTTTTGTTTTTACTTTGCTTCAGTTAATGAAGGTAAAGGCTTAGTCTAATAAGGTACATTCTGTCATCAAAATAAGTGATGAATGAGACCTCCATCTCTGTAAAAACACAGTGAAAATTAGCACTGTATTTTTTATTTCAGGATCCTAAGGTTTGTCAGTCTTGGCTTGTTTTCTTCATTGTAGAACTAAAGTGACTGCTCTTCTCTATTTTAATGTCAAGACAGGTCACACACATTAATCACAACAGGATAATAAAAACACACGTTTTGGCAGTGAAGTCATGCCCTCTGTGTCAGAGGTAATATATTAGTATGGCATTGGCAAATTTACAGTAGAAAATATATATTGCAGAATTTATATATAGTAAATAAATTTTGCTTCCTGGTTATACGTGACCTTTCCAAGGCTTGCCTAATTCTTCCTTCAGCAAAGTAGTTTTATTAATGCTTTCAGGTTTAACCTGGACGTAGCGCACTGTCACATTTATATGTTGTTGTGTTGTTCTTTTTGCTCCACTGAAGCTGACTTCCATTTGTACATGCCTTGAAGAGGAATAAATAGGACTTCCGTTATCAAACCTAATGTCAGATTAACTCCATCTAGAAAATAACAATTTTTAAAGGTCACATAAAATAGGGACATTCTCTGCTCTTTTTTCCGAATATGTTTGATTAAAAATAGTTTGCTCTGTTTATTAAAACACTGGTGTCTTACCTTCAGGGGCAACTAAAGCAGAAGCAGATCTTCACATTTGTCATCAGCTTAAGGTCACAAATACAACTAGATTAAATAGTGCTATATACCTTTCCCCACTACTGAATTATCAATGATGAAATATTTATCATAAAATTAAGCACACACATCAAGAGTCAGTTGAGTGTAAAATGTTACTCTGAGGGCATAGCCAAACATTTCAATCGATGGGCCTTTACATCTACATTGTACAGATATATTTTCAGTGTAGAGTGTAGTAACCTGCAACTCCCAAAGAAATTGGCTTTGGTAGGAGTTGGATCAGACCCACAGTGTCCCAAGTGATATTTACAAAGAGGCTTTGTGCTCCCCCACCTTTTATATTATTTCATTTCCTGGAGAGCTTTGTTACAATTACTATCTTAAAAGTGAACATTTGGCTCAGGAAAATTTGGATCCCACAGTTTATAATCTCTTTCTCATTGGTGCTCTGAGGGATAAACTTAATAATTCTGGACTGACCCAGAGATTGAATCAAACAACCCTTGTCATTTTTATAACTGTTATTTTGCCCTGCAGTCTAGCCTGAAGTTCCAGTGTTGCCCTTGATACTGCTTTCAGCATACTTTCCAGAGCTGCTGTGCACATGCCACTTTCTCTGTCTCCCCACTGTGGCTATTTAATATTCCAGACTCCACACAGCTCAGTACAAGTGTCATTTCATATTGCCCAAGGCATGATGCAAATCCTAATATGAAGATTAAACCTGAGCTAGCTTTGTGATACTAAACACCTTTAGTACTTCTAAGGTGTGGAAGAGAAGAGGTATCAGGATGAACTTGGTGGTGTGAGATTTGAATACATTTTCCAGGAAGTCCTAAGACTTTTTTATTCCTTTTTTTTTTTTCCTCCTGGAGGAATTAAATTCTGATAATTTATATAAATAAAATTTTATATAAACTGAACTAAACATCAAAACTGAACAAATATTACATGCCACTTATCAGAAGGCAGAAGAGGTAAGCTATGCATTCACAACAGCAGTTAATTTAGTTAAACTATGCATTCACTATTAACTTAATATGACAGCCCTCAAATACTATTAAGCAAGTGGGTTGGTAAGACTGGAACAGTTTTTCTGTCTCAGGCTCAGAAATCAGAGTTATCAAAACTGATTTAAAGTATACACTCCATTATAAATGTGAGGAAGGAATAGTCTGCTTCCTGTTTCACACGTGGGAATAAAAAGAGTCATTAATAAAGTGTGAGTAAAAACTGAGATAAAACGTGAACTCTGACTTCTTCAGCAATTTTTTATTCTCTGTGTGCAATATTTTGCCAAAATATTAAAACCTGTTAATCTGTGGTTACATTTCAGTCATTGTCAAAAGGCATTGTCAGCTCTTTAGGCAAAAATTTAAGGTTTCTGGGATATTGAGAAAAGGTTATAAAAATAATATAGGAAGAAATTACAAGTTTTCAGAAGCAAGTTCATAAACTAAATTTATTATTAAGCATGTTTTTGAACTATATGGACACTATTAAAAATAACAGTATTAGAGCACCGCCCCCAACAAACATGATAATAATAATTAAAAATATCATGAATAAATGAAATGAAACCGAGTAGTAAGCAAAAAGGAGAGATATCTATTAAATCTTTCCTATTATGTGAAATAAAAATGTGGAAAGAGTTAGTTCTCAAGGGAGTTTTATTTTTTTCTGAGTTGCAGTAATCTCATGTCACTCTAGTAATTTTTTTTTTAAATGTGTTGTCCAAAATTTGCACCTCTTCATAGTTAAACTGAATATTTAGGTATGCAATTAGGAGTCTGTCACAGTCTACTCAGTGGACTCGTGATGGTTCATTTGCTACGATCTCGAAAGTACAAAATTAAGGTGACCAACACCAAAGGGGATAGAAGTAATCACACAGTAAAACTTTATTGTATTGCCTGTGAGGAGGCACACGATAGTTAGAGATGGGTGAAGGAAAGGAGAAAAGTAAAGTAAAGTTTAGAGAGAGGAGAAAGAGAGGTTATAGCTACCACCGCTGATCTCACGACATCCTAATGGTCCCGGGTCCAGCTGATGCTGCGTCGTCGATCATCGTGGTCCTTGGTGGGGAAGCTTCAAACTTCCGTTGTTCAGAAGTCATCTTTTATGCTTAATAACACACCTTGCTCCACCTCTGCCTCAGGAGTCTCCGCCCTTCTCAGAATACAATTATCATATCTCCGCCCTTCTCGAGCGAGGCTATCACGCAGGCGTGGGGTCAGTGTCCGAGGCGTGGTAAGTCTTGGAGGTGGGTAGTCTTCGACCAGGAGGTGTGTTTTGGTATTATAATGAAGCAAAGTTCATCTAAAGTTCATGATTTCTTCATTGGTGTTATGCCAACAGTGGTAATTCATCCTTTTTGACAGTAGCTATGCGGTTATCTCTAACGGTTCCAGCCAGGTACCTTCCAGGAACCTTGTACCGCACATTCCATCCTTGGGACCGGCCGCTGCGCTCCAAACAGGCCGTTGTCAGGTACTGTTCATGTTCCTGATGACAATGTTGAGACAATGCTGATTTTCTGACCGACTCTTACAGAGTCTAAATAAAGTGGCCAGATTTTCAACTGTGTTTTATAGATGCAATTTCTGCTCATTTGCATGGGATTTGTGGATGGTAAGCATTTAATGATAACCAGGCTATTTATATTTAACTACCTGAGTAATGGGTTTAAGATCCGAACTTTAGTTGTGTGCAAGTGTTTGAATTATTTTTGTTATAAATATTATCTTGAAAAGACATTCATTCAAACAGAGAGATTTGACTGAATGTACAACACACCTGTACTGCGAAATCAAGGTGAATCAATTTTTGGTCTTCTCATATTTCTTCCTGTCCTACTGGAGGACCGGCTGACGGGCAAGCCACTATCTGGTGAAATGAGTGGCATTAGATTTCTGTGCTCCAGTTCCTCTCTTAACAAACTATGCTTCATACATCTCCTAGTAGTTTTAATAAGGTTTAATTTGTTAATACAGGCACTGTACTTCGTGATTACAAAAAGAAAATGCTTTAAAAATATGACTTCTTTTACTTCTCTTATTTCAATGTATCACAATCAGTTCCTGAATGGAAGAACATAAAATATGCAATATATGACTTCAGTCCACAGGGTAGTTTGGCTATTAATTTTAAAAAACACCACACACACACCCCTTCTAAACATAAAGATGTCAATACAGTACCATCAACAAATATTGTTCACTTACAGTGTATACTTTGGGTATTTAAATGTTTTTTCCAACCAAACACACATTTCCATGATAAGTTCCTTTCAGGAAAAAAAAAAAAAAAAGAAAAGCTTTTATTTACTGGAGAGATAATATGCAGAGCTGTTGAAAAGATTTTTTTCAACATTTGCTTAAGATTTTTCTTATGAAGTTATTTTCTTTAATACAGAGTTATCAGTTATTAGAGTAGGCTACACATATTAGACTATATAAGCAAAAGATGAGTGATAAACCACTACAATTAATCAGTGGTATGGTTGAAATGCTGATACAATGTTACCATGTTAAGCAATCCAGATAATATCCAGAATATGTTCATGTATTTTTAATAATACTGATCCTGAATGCTAAGCTGTACAGGAGCTATTTCTGGAGTGAAAGGTTTCAGAAATGATGGAAGGTTGCAGTGTCATATACTGACTGTTGCAGTCATTTCCTTTGGTGGATTTAGTTTCACATAAAATTTTCAGCATGTTATTGTTCTTGCAGTATGTGACCATTATTGCAGAGGCACACTACTAATGAAGAGGCTTTGAAGGAAAACAAGTTAGTCGTACCACTGTAACAAGATAGAATAGAGCCCAAACCCCAATGACAGAGTTCTTTGGTTCAGCAAGGTCCTTTAGTTGGAACACATTACTCCAGCTGTTTGGTTTGAATTTTAGTCTCCCTTTGTAATATCTCTTTGTACTGGTCTACTGGCTCATTTGGGAAGCCTTACTGAGCCATCACACAGTCTCACAGGGTAGGCAGGAGGTGATACATCCATAAGAGCTAGGCAAGATCTTGGAAATGCTTAAATAAATACATTGGCAAATCCATCCACCTGCTTTTTTTGTTTTTCAGTTCACATTACCCAATTGAATAATGTGGAACTTTTAAAATTTGAAATGAAAATGTACCAGCACAAAATGATCTAAAATCATCAAAATTCTATATCAAGATATGAGCTTTGCAATTCAGAGCATCTCGGTAATCTGAATTGATGCCCAAAAATGGGCTCCATCCAAGTGAAAGAGCCACAGAATAATCATTTCTATGCAGCTCTGATCACAGGATATATGCACAATCTGTTGTGGTGCCTAGGCACATAGTTACAGAGGCAGGATAAGGATTTAGGAGCCTTGGGTCTATGCAAGTGCTGTTTTGTGGACTCCACAGAGTTTTGGAGAACCAGATCTTCTCCTGCTCATCACATACACCTAGGTGAATGTTTTCAGAAAAGTGCTCTTTCTAAGTTAGCACAGAAATGAAGATGTTTGTGCTCAGTTTGGCTCTGATTGATTGTCATATTTGTGACCCGTTTTTTTAAAAACACTCAGTATCCAGTACAGTGAATTATTCTGAAAATCTGGTCTCTTACAGTAAAGCTTAATGGGAAGCTTGAGGCAGTATGAAAACAGTATGGGTGGGAACTTTGATTTTTGTCCAGCCCTAGTGTAGAGATGTGATAACTTGCTTTTCTGGAGCAATAGAAAATTCTTGGGGAAGTTGTGATCTCTGTGTAAAATATGTATTATTTCTATCTTATCTTCTGCACTTTTCCAGACAAATATTCTAAGGGAAATCCTGCTTTCTCTGCAAAAAACTTCTGCAACTTTTCATGTGATCAGGAATTAATCTGCACTTTGCAGGTGTAATAAAATAACTGTGTGGATAAGATGTAACTTGAATGAGTGCTAGTGTTCCAAAACAGTAGTAATCCTTGCTATTTTTTTCAGTTTTTTAAAAGAAAATTATTTCAGTTTCACATATCTACTCTCGATTCATATCATGCTACTGAAAATGTAGCTATTGAAATAGCTATAATGTAAATACATTTCTAAACAACACAAATGTGTAATGGTGACACTTTTCTGTTTATTCCCATTTATAGTATCTCCTAAATACCAGTGTCATCTCAATTTTGACAGGACATAGATGGTATTTGGATAAGACATGACATTTTGAATAATGTTACAAGCATCTATTTCCAATATTTATTAAACTGGTATTTGGAATATATTCTCTTAAAATAACCTAGCCTGAAAAAATGTTTTGCACATAAAGTTAATGTCTGAGGTATGTTTCTACTATGTAGGTTTTGCATTTTGGGACTCAAAACATACACCATCATTTTCAAACAAGGACAAACTCTCACTAACAGAAAATTATGTTGAAAGGCACCTTAATGCACTCTCCATATTTGCACTTGCACTCATTTACATGTGGGTACTTAATCTCCACTTTCAGTTTAGATATGTAAGTCAGGATACAAACATTCCCTCTTTTATGTGTGAATTCTTTTATTTAAAAATGCAAAATGGCATGTGCCAATATGGCTGTATACCTCTAGCAATCTGATGTTTTCAGCACTAAAGTCTCTGATTTCTATGTCTATCTGTACAATTAAATAATATTTTCTACTTAAAATTCCATGAAATATCAACTGGATATTCTTCATCTACTAAACTGAACTCCTGGATAGTGATAATTATGTGTATTAAAATACAGCATATTTACCCTGAGTTGACTGAATTGTGTAATAAGTAAAGAATATGGCTGTATTTGTAGCTTGGAAGTGCTTTAAAAACAATATAGAAGAAAAGTGCTAAATATAATGTTTTTCTCCATACTATTTGGCAACTGACTTCTGCTGTTCATGCTAATTCTGTCCAACAATCTTGCCCGTGAGAAACTTGAAAATATCTATGTTGTTTTTAAGAGTATATATATATGTGTTGCTGTAAGACTTTTCAAATGCAAACATTTTTTGTCTAAGAATGGAGCAATATATTGAAATCCAAATGATTATATTAGTTTGACATAAACTTAGCTACTACAGGTGTTTTAGGATTCCCAGTATTTTAGGAAAACTGCCAATGATTAAGAGCAATGAAATACTTAAGTGTTGTTTTTCTTGGTGGACTGGTATGTACAAATTGGATTAATAAATACACAGTGTAGAAACAGAAGTCCAAATATGTAACATTATTTATATAGTTTCTTCACTCAGATTTTGGTGCTTTTAAGAAGGTAAGAAATGTGAAAGTGAATCTTTTCAGACTGGGTCATTGAATTTGTATCTCCCACAACTTTGTGAGTATTTAGACACCAAGTTCACAGACAAGTAATGGTCTCACTGCCTTACCAAGCTTCCCAATTTTTATTTTTTTTTAATTTGTGAGACTTGCTTCAAATGAAAGAAGTTGTAGGCTTTAAGAAAATACTTCAGTTGGTGACTTTGGATCCAAAATAAGCCCTTTTCAGCATCTTATATAACACTGGGGTGCAGCCAAAAGTCAGATGTGTCAGCACAGCTCTGCCCAAATTAATGGGCCTTGCTGAGAACTCTCAGCTTTCTTAGAAGTTCAGGATGATACTTCTTTGTCTTTAACCTGCCTGATGAGAAGTAAATGCATCATGTGTAATTTTTGCCTACAGATTTTCCACATGACGTACGATCTAGCCAGTGCTGTGGTGAGAATCTTTAATCTGATCGGAATGATGCTGCTGCTGTGCCACTGGGATGGTTGTCTGCAATTTTTAGTACCATTACTCCAGGATTTCCCACCAGATTGCTGGGTGTCCCTAAATGGTATGGTTGTAAGTATTGGTCACTTTTCATTGTGCTTTCTAAACATTTTTTTTCTAAACAGTTAGCTTCAGACTTAAGTGTAAAAATACATGCCTAGTAATACACTGCCCTGCATTTTATTCAAAGTTACTTTTGTTTTTTGTTGGTTGGCTTGCTAATGAATGAAAGTTTTTTTTGTAGCCTTCATCACCAATAACATTATAATGACTCATTGTCAGTAAATAAGCCAGAAAATATTTTCAGTTTTAAGGTCATTTTAATTTATTAATCCTCATTCCCTCAAAAAAGCCACCAAAAGAAATTTGGAAGCACTCAGTTCACCAGTGCTTTCAATGTAGACTCTAGTTTCAGAATGCTCCTGAAGGTATATTATTTGTGTTTGTTTCACCTAATGTTGTCCTCAGTTTGTTTTGTAAATAACTTCTGGGCCATCTCATGGAGCACCTTTATGAAGTTGTTACCAACTTAATTGTCAACGTGATTATTTTCTAAGTAAAATATGGGAAATACAGATTTACTTCTGTGATACTTTTGTGTGTGTGAAAGGACAGTTCAAGGGTGGAATTTGGCTGTGCCTTATTTATAAGGAAGGGTAAGGATGTTCCACTTGCTTGACATGTGTCTTAAAATCAACAGCTGTGAAGAATTAAATAGTTTTTATGAAGTCAGATAATGAGGTAATACATAGAACATTTTCATAGGAAATACACTGAAAAAATTATTGAAAAATACCTATACCAAAAAGAAAAGGCCCCAAGCAACTGTGATTGGCCATCTGAATATGTGAGTGTCTCCACTTTTTACAATCTTCGAATCCATAAAAGAACACCTTTACTGTAGATGGGCAACTCACTCAGTCCCACGTATTTCTACTGTAGAAACATAACAGTATTTGTTCCTGTGGTACTGCACATTACCGTGGGAGCTCATTGACTAAGATTGTCAGTCATACAGACAAGTATTTTCAGTCATCAAGCAACATCTTTAATGATAAGCAGCATGTTTGCTGATACCTCATTGTGAAGCTTTCCTAAAAAAATAGTGACATATCCTCAAAAATGGGATTGCTACAATAAAAGTAGGTCACCAGGATGCTGACTGGCATGTCTTTGTGACGTGCAGAAAACAGACTCCACAATCAGTGAGATTGTAAAGTAGGTGTGTTCATTCAGCGCTGGGCAGCACGGGGGGTAGTCCCACCAAAGTCATGCGCGCGTGACTCGGCAGTTCGCCTCAAGTTTATACAGTCAGGTATTACATATTCACAATACGCCTATACATATGCATGACTTATCCCCGCTTCATATTAAAATTAGCTCTGAGAGGTCATTTCCATAGTCTCCTCCCAACTGCACCTGCGCAGGGCCTCTTTATGGTGGTCGCAGAGATGCAGATAGATGACTCCTCTTCATCACCGCTAGTAACCTCTTTCCTTGTGCAGGCTCAGTGATTTCTTGGTATTCACCCAAGCCGCAAGACCAGTCTTAGCTGGCTCTTGGGGCCTGCTCCTGCTTCTTATCAAGGACTGTCTTTACCTCATTGGCTGGTTCTTGGCAGCAGCTCTTCTTATCAAGGACTGTCTCTACCTCAGCTAATGTCAACAATGTAAGCACTAAACATCATCTTTTGCCCCCCTTTATTATGTCTACTGAGATTGTTTTGACTCCCCTTGTCTCATTTGCATTCTGCTGCATTCTGCTACATTCTGAGTTCTGCTTTGTAACATCTTTTATTCACATTTAGAAAGGGTACATTTTCTACCAGCTTGTTAAAGATCTGGATGAAAACCATGCTAGAGAGTGAAAGGAAGCCTTGGATTACACTTTTAGAGTAAAAGTATTTAACTTTTAAAGAACACTGAACTATAAAATTCTTTCTCTTCCATAAGAGCTACATTTAATCTAAGAAGGCCGTGCACACTTCTTTCTGCTGTCCTTACAGGCCACATACTGTTGGAAAGATCCTTTTTGAAAGTTGTGCTTTTTTTTTTTTTTTCCTCTGGCAACTTAATCTGTTGCCATTAATGAACATTGTGGGGAAATTTGAAAATTGAGCAAGATTATGTTCACAGCATAGGCAGTCTTTTAGTCCTATGTCAAGAGAAAGAGTTGTAGACTGACAGCCTGGAATCAGGAGCATATCTAAGGCCACTGTTGGGGGAAACAACTAGACCTTTCTTCTGACCCCGTCATGATGTTATGAGACATTTCCTGATTGGTTTCTGGGCTCTGGAAGTCAATTCTTTAGCACTAAATGCAGACAGAGAACCCATCACAGAACATCAGTCCTCTGAAATGATAGAGGGAATAAAAGGATGATGACAATGATGATGATGGTTATTGTCCTGGTTTTGGCTGGGATAGAGTTAATTTTCCTTCTAGTAGTTTGTATAGTTATGTTCTGGATTTAGTATGAGAATAATGTTGATAACACACTGATGTTTTCAGTTGTTGCTAAGTAGTGTTTAGTCTAAAGTCAAGGATTTTTCAGCTTCTCATGCCCAGCCAGCAAGAAGGCCGGAGGGGCACAAGAAGTTGGGAGGGGACACAGCCAGGACATCTGACCCAAACTGGCCAAAGGGGTATTCCATACCATGTGATGTCATGCCCAGTATATAAATTGGGGAGAGTTGGCTGGGGGGATTGCCACTCAGGAACTAACTGGGCATCCGTCGGCGAGTGGTGAGCAATTGCATTGTGCATTACTTGTATATTCCAATCCTTTCATTACTACTATTGTAATTTTATTGGTGTTATTATTATCATTATTAGTTTCTTCCTTTCTGTTCTATTAAACTGTTCTTATCTCAACCCATGAGTTTTTCTTTTTTTTTCTGATTCTCTCCCCCATCCCACTGGGTGGAGGGGGAGTGAGTGAGCAGCTGCATGGTGCTTAGTTGTGGCTGGGGTTAAACCATGACAGTTATATACTTTGCTGGTGTATTCAGAGTCTAACCAACTGTTAACTTTGGAATTTGGAAAGGCATCAGGTTCCTAATACTACAAGAGCTTTGGGAAGAGGGGTACTTTACTCCCCCTAGTATACTTTAGCATATAACAATTTAAGCTGCTCTGAATTTAAACACTTTTGTTACTGAAATGACTGCACCTAATACTGGGGTTTAGACTCAAATGCTGTTGAGACAGAAAGTCAGATAAGAATCTTATTATTTCTTCTGGCCTTAAGTTCTTTATCTGTGAATTGGTAACAATGGCCACGGCGAAAGGCCAATATTGTCAGGAAGAGGAGGTCTTTCCCTAACCCCAGCTAATGCACCTTTCTGTCAAAGTATTCTCTTCTACTCATATTTTAGTAGATTAGTAGGTAAAGATAAATCCTTGCACCTGCATACATTTGGAGTTTTGTTCAAATTTCTAAGTCAAAGAATTCTGAAATAGAACTGCTCGAAGAAAGGCAAAATTACCCCTCTTTGAATTTCAATCTTTTTTTTGAGTAGAGGAGGGTTGTGTGAGCATTTCCTGAGATTCACGCTGTGGCTCCAATGTGTATTCCTCAAAATGATGTTGTTACAAGGGCTAACCTCAGGCTAATACACCAAATTTGCTTTGAAGTAAAATTGTAACACTTATTCATTTTGATCATTGCCTTGAAGATTTATTCAAGCCAAGGTATGCTCAACCAGAAAAAGTTATTTTTCCAATATGCAGCACAGTCAGTGGTCAGTTGCAAGCCAGAGCATCTGCAGATAACTTGATGCTAAAGGAAGTAAGGATGCCATGAAGATGACATGCTGTCTCCATTGACACAGCCCAGCATACTCTTCCAGCCCATAGTTGTCTTCTGTCTTGCACATTAGTTGCTTCAGGCTGCAGAGTGCAAGAACTTCTAAAAGCCTTCTCCTGAAAGCTGTTTCTTCTGTACAATCTGATATGTGGAAGTACTCAAATTCCACAGGCATGATCACGGTTAAGAAAAATAACATAGGTTAAATTTAATGTCAGAAAGCAATAGGATAATGAAATCAAGCTGCAGTTTGCTTACTGCCTCTCTGAACAATAAAACTGAATGCAATTAAAACAAAACAAATTGATTGGATTTTCATCTTTGAAAGGATGATAAAAAAGTCACAGTGGATCATGAAGTAGACTATGAAATGAAATGGAAAACCTGCTGTGTAAAAGGGAATAAGATCACCATTGGCTAATACTGCACCAACCTACAGCCTAAGTAGTTCAACAAAAATGTTCAGATCACATTGGGATATTAATAATATTAATATTAAACACAGATTATATTTGTACTCTCAGATTGGCCTTCTTGTCTAGTTCCTAACATTGGCCTTCACTTTGCTATGAAATGAAAGCCAGAGCTGGTATCTTCCTTTAATTTTTCTAGATGTGATCCCACTTGTCCACTTTTATATCTTTACTTCCATTTGATTGCACTGACATTATTAATGCTGAGTTATTATTGACAATCAGGATCTTGTGCTCTTCCAGAATATCAATGAACTTATTCAAAATAAGAAAACCAGTAAATACAATATAAAAGTAAGCAGCAGCTGGGTTTTTTTCTGCTCACTTTAAGTCATGTTCCAACCAATCCATTACAAACAAAATAACAATTACTTCTGCCACGGTATATGGTGTTCTGATGCTGTTCCTAGGGTTTTTTAACACTAGGATTGTGAGTTTCATTCCTAAAAAAGGTCTTTTCTGAAGAAGTTTCACAGACTTTCCTAATGATGCTGCCTAATTTCTCCTTGGCTCAGAAAGCCTATTATCCACATCTCCTTGTATGATTTATCCTCAGCTATTTGATCTGCATTGCTTCAGACTAGTGTATTTCCATAATGACTCATACACCAAACATCTTTATCATACCTCAGAGTTTGAACCAATAGTTTTTTAGAAAATTAGGAGTAAAACTTTCAGCTGAAACCAGGGGAGGCACAAGAACAGAAAAACACAGTGATCCTCTCCTATAGTCAGTCAGTGCAAACTGAGATTCTACTTTTTGCATTTGGTTTCAGCTGCAGTGAATTACAAAAACACAGCATGTAAGTCCCAACTGATGAACAGTTATAGCCAGGTCTTATATGGGACAGAGTTTCTAGGCAAGTAGAGATGAGAGATGACATTTTTGCCACTGATGCCACCTGGCCATCGAAGCATGACTGCATGCAATAAAGCATCCCTTGCAGTAGATTATTTTTTGTTGTATTTGAAGTTTGCTCTTTTCATATCACCTATGGCAAAGTCTCAAAAGCATGTTAGTCCTTGAAGTAACAGTATCTGAAGAGCCCCAACCTCTATTTTCATGTCTATGTATGCAATAATTTGTCGGATGGTTAGGAAATAGTCTTTTAATCAAGGTATTTACCTGAAATTTCCAGATTTCTCATGTACAATGTTCCCTTAGGGAGATAAAAATGTAGCAGAGAAGTATAGAATTTAACTTGAATGCTGAGGTTTTTAAAAGCCAAGAGGGATTGTAAAGCTTTTGGAAAGGGGTGCTTTGCTGGCATTTCTCACAGCAGTCAGCCGATGTTTGCTCAGCAAGAACCCTTCGGGTACTCTGGTTTCTTTGTTTTGGCTTTTCCTTACTGTCCTTGCAGTTGGATTGTTTCCAACTCCTGGGGGTCTTTAGGTTTTGGATTTGGTGAAGGTAGATTTTGCATTATATTAACTCCCCTTTGTGTCACACCAATTGCTCAGGGGCAAAAGAAATCAGATGTTAGACTTCAGATCCTCATCTCTGACAGTATCACTATTGAAAAGAATTTGGAATTTCTGCTGTAGAGTCTGAAAGTCCTTCCCATTTGTCCTGGTTTCAGCTGGGATAGAGTTAACTGTCTTCCTAGTAGCTGGTACAGTGCTATGTTTTGAGTTCAGCATGCGAAGAATGTTGATAACACTGATGTTTTCAGTTGTTGCTCAGTATTGTTTAGACTAAAGTCAAGGATTTTTCAGCTTCTCATGCCCAGCCAGGGCACAAGAAGTTGGCACAGGACACAACCAAGGCACCTGACCCAAACTGGCCAATGGCACAGTACCAGCTACTAGGAAGACAGTTAACTCTATCCCAGCTGAAACCAGGACACCATTATAAAATGAATGGCTGGAATACTTGATAGGGAAATTCAGAAATGCAGGAGATAGATGGTGAGGATTTATAATGCTCTAAGAATTATGCTAACATATCTATAATATGCACAAAACCTATTTAGTAGCAACACACAACTTTAATTTTAATTCTCAACATTTCTTAGTAATGAACACCATTTTCAAATACAGAATCACATGTAGATCTCTGCTTTACTCAGTGGAGATCAAGGAATGCATTATAGTCATTTGATGTGTTATTCAGCATTGGATATTCTCCTTTTTGATAACGCATTGGCTTAGCACCTTCTTCCCTATAGCTGGCCATTAGGGCAGCTAATTTTTTAATGAGATTTTTCTGCATTTGATCATTATGTGATAATCTTCATTTAGTACTTCACAAATGTTTTCGAGTACCTTTTTATTATGTAGCAAGATATTGTGGAGCCATGTTCAAAGCATAGGTTCCTCTGACTTTGTTTGCAATGCCAAGCAATAAATGCTTATGTAAATCAAATCCCACAATCTTAAATTGGGTGCTTAGAAAATATGGAACACATGGGAATGATCTGATTACTAGAGGCACTGAGGATCTCATGAGGTATACTACTACTCTAACATATTTTATACTCATGTATGTATATTTATGTATGTCTAGTTATAGCAAATGCTTCTAGGAACAGATGAAAGATTGAAATTACCTGTCAGAGATGGACTGTGATCAAAATATTAGTTAAGTGGGAATTGCCCAATTCAGATAAGTGCTCCATTTACAACACAATTTGGAAATAGGTTAATACCAATAATGACAATATGTAATTTGTATTCTTAGGACTAAGGTACCCATATTTTGGGAATCTACACTGAATAATAATATCCCTTCTAGTATGTGCAGTTGTTCAGAATTCAGTTGTTGCACTCTCTTGCACACAGCACTGACCCGGCCACTGTCAGTCCATTTCCCACTGCATCAAGATGAAGGCAGTAATAATAACTTTTCCTTCTTATCTTCATGCTTTTAGTATAATATTGTATATAATTTTGCTGATGTCTCCTGTACATTTGGACTGTGTATTTTAATAGATTTCTGATGTGCTTACATAAAAGCAGTTATTAGATTTTCCATTCCTCATGTTTATTGAAAATATTTCATTATTTATATTTTTTTCTGTGTACTGATTTCTGCCAACATGAAATTGATTCCAAATAATAAGCAAGTTCCTGTGATCCAACCTAGCATCTATACAGTATGCTTTAAAAGTTACTTCCATCATGGCTGCTGTTTCTTGTCCTAAAAATTGTATGCATTTGTTCCAAGTTACTTTCTTATTGTTTCTTTTATGTCTTCTGGTTGAGATTGTATTATCTTTTTCTTTCAAGCCATGATATCCATGAACATTTGGATTACAACTGAGACAAAACTGAAAACAGTCCTTCAAAGGAGGTATTCCCAGTTGGAATCCCACAACTCCATCAACCTTGGAAATTGTTTAGCATTATGAACTCAATTACTGTCATAAGCCCTGCTACCTTACTTTACTCTCACTATTCTTAGTTATAAAATACTTTAAACTCAATGTAGCAGTATTGATATAATTATTTAATGCTGATGGTGATATCTCGGTAGGTATTGGTGCTCAGTCCTGCAGGCAAAGGATCTAAATTAGGACACCCATGTTTGTGTTGATTGTAGCACTGTGTTACTGATGTGATAATAGGTGCTAAAGAGGATGACTTCTGTAATGAATTAGTTGACTGCCTTGCATGCTTCTGTTTCTTTCAGATAGAAAGCTGTTTTTCCTTATATGGGATAAGAATAATAAAACAATTAGTTGGAGGAAGCATGCAAAAGCAAATTGATATATCTGATAGATACTAACTTATTTCCACACTTTTTCTTCATTATTGTAAGAGCTAGTAGGGAATTATCAAGATGTGGATGCAAAGAGGGATTTGCCCATTTATCATCAAAATTTAATTTCCATTTCCCTCCCCCCACCATCAACCCAACTCATAAATTTTTATACTGCAGTATATTGTGAAGGGATTTCTGCTAAACTGTAAATTACAAAATATTTAATGTAAGCCTTAAACTTGAAAGAATACAAGTAACTGCATGTAATATGGTTAAGTCTAATGTTGTACTTGATAGACATTCTAGGGAAAAATAATAAGCATCATAATGTATGCCTTAAGCCACTTCTTTAATAAAAAAAGTGAACAAAAGCAGAAACAAAAGTTGGACCTCTCATATTTTAGAACCTTGTATCCCCCATTTGCCTTATAATGAATACTCAGGGGGAGAGTTATATGCACCTCATGGCCAAATGCAGCTTCTCTGTTGTAAAAGAGAGCATTCCCTTTGTTTCATGGGAGCTGAATCAGCCTACTTTGTCTCTATAAATTTTACACTGTTTATCTGCATGTTGTGGTATTCCAGGTTGAACTGGGATATTGGTGTGGAACAATTATTCTGAAGTAGCTTTCTATGGGTGGCCTTTTCTCCTGTGACTGGAATATCCAAACACTGAACCCTTGGAATATTTATGCCAGAGTAGGTTTCCCAGAATAAATCCAGGTGTAGATAAATCCAGATGAATACCTTTCATATACAGCTGCTCTTCAGCAAATCTTCTTGATCTGTATGCTTTAAGACTGTATAAAGATAATTGGCTCTGTATAAGCTGTGTATTCTTTCCAAGGGGTCATTATCAACCATCTCACATTCAGGTTTTCTCAAGAGCACTGATTTTACTGCTTTTAACTGAGGGGTTTTGCCATATCAAATTTGAACTTTCTATACATGTCTATGCAGCACCCAACTCATTCTAATATCTAAAGTACATCTGGAGAGAAGTCTCTATTGAGATGCAGTTGGCCACCTGAAATTGTGGCATTTAGAATGCTTACATTTCACATTAGAAAAAAATCAAAGCAAGATACATTGTTCTGGGTCATGTCATTCTGAACTGAGGCACTTTCACACATCAGACACTTGAGAGATTTTTGTTTCCATTGACCTGTGTCCACCAGACCTACATCACTAGTCTGTAGGGTCTGTAATCTGGATGCTCAAAATCCCAGAGGGAGGCAAGAGGATATAAGACCAATGTTTTTTAATCTAGTTGTTTCTGAACTTCTCCTTTAATGGAAATTTTAATATTTTATGTTTTCATAGAATAGAATCATAAAATCATTTAGGTTGGAAAAGACGCTTAAGATCATTGAGTCCAACTGTTAAACAAACAATACCAAGTTCACCACTAAACCATGTCCCTAAGTGCCACATCTACATGTCTTTTAAATACCTCCAGGGATGGTGACTCAACTGCTTCCCTGGGCAGCCTGTTCCAATGCTTGACAACCGTTTGGCTGTATTTTCTGTATGCAAATGAGATGATCAGAATTTAGGACTGTATGAGACTAGCCTTCCAAAATGCTTCTGTCCTTATATTGAGCAGGACTATGCATTTAAGTTAGGCTAAGTCTTAACAAAAAAACTGTTCAAGGACATCTTCCTGAATGCCCAGAAAGCTATGGATCCACATTTATTCAGCACTGAACTGGTCAGAAAATATCCAGGTCAAAAGGAGATACGAAATCAGTGATACATGTATATTTCTCATAAGTATGTAAATGATACGAAAAAAGGGAAGGCATTGAATAAAAATGTCAAGTGAAATAGCTGGGAACTGATAAGGGCTAAAGAAACCAGGGATAATGGAGCTAAACATATTGAACACACACTGAAAATTAAGAAAAAGAAAACCAATATAACTCAGAAAATTAACAAGGTATTAGAAGAATCTGCTCTTTATCCAGCACTCCTTCATGTATTTATCAGTAACTTGAAGGAAGATATAAAACTTTTGCTCATAAAACTTGATCTTGAAAGAAAACTGATCAATGCTATAAAATTCATTTTAATGCATCAGTAAGGAACATAATGGGCGTGGAGACAAAGAGCACAGCCTATACCCCTGCATTATGGAAGGACTCGTTCTTAAAAGCTGTAGCTGATGGTGTAGTTCAGAGAATATGCTTTGTTAGAAAAACTAGTTGGAAGTGCCTGTCTTGACCTCTTTAACCTGAAATCACCCCTTTGGTTGTGCCAGCATGGGTGTTTGTCAGGTCACTCTGTAAAGCAGATCAGGGAGAAGATCAAAGCTCAAAACCAAAATAGACTTTTTATTATTTTCTTTAACCCAATCATATCCCTGATTCATTTTATGGCAATGCCTACCAGTTCTCTTGAAAAAAAGTAACAGGAACATGTAAGCACTATAAAAAGCCATCCACTTACTGTGTCCGGTCTAGGACAGGAAAGGGTGGGAAGGCTTCTTGAGCTATTGGGAAGTCTTTGGTTAATAGTGTACCTTTGCAATTATATATTTCATTCCTCCGATTTTTACTTTACATAAACCATTATGTTCAGAGATAAAATCATAGAATCACAGAAACATTTGTGTTGGAAAAGACCCTTAAGATCATCAAGTTCAACCGTACACCTAACAGTACAAAGGCCACCACTAAACCATGTCCTTAAGTGCCACATCTACACATCTTTTAAGTACCTCCAGGGATGGTGACTCGACTGCTTCCCTGGGCAGCCTGTTCCAATGCCTGACAACCCTTTCAGTGAAAACATTTTTCCTAATATCCAATCTAAACCTCCCCTGGCGCAACTTGAGGCCGTTTCCTCTCATCCTATCCCTTGTTACTAGGCAAAAGAGACCAACACCCACCTCACTACAACCTCCTTTCAGGTAGTTGTAGAGAGCAATAAGGTCTCCCCTCAGCCTCCTTTTCTCCAGACTAAACAACCCCAGTTCCCTCAGCCGCTCCTCATAAGACTTGGTCTCTAGACCCTTCACCAGCTTCATTGCTCTTCTTTGGATGCGCTCCAGCACCTCAATGTCTTTCCTGTAGTGAGGGCCCAAAACTGAATACAGTATTCGAGGCGTGGCCTCAACAGTACCGAGTACAAAGGGACAACCACTTCCCTGCTCCTGCTGGCCACACTATTTCTGATACAGGCCAGGATGCTGTTGGCCTTCTTGGCCACCTGGGCACACTGCTGGCTCATATTCAGCTGGCTTTCGACCAACGCCCCCAGGTCTTTTTCACTTTAATTCAGAATGAAGCTAAAAGCTAAATAAGGAGAGCTCCCTGTAGAACAGGAATTCTCAGTATGCATCCAGTTCTGGTTACCAAAACATGAGAAAAGGAGGAAATATATGGCACTATTAATTTCTTTCATTTGTTTTAATCTATTGATTTTCTTTCACATCCCTTAGAGTGGGGTTATTTTCTTTCACATTGCTCCCTTCCCTTTACTGCTCTCCAATAAATCTGCTTTATGCACATACTCTCATTTGGGCAGACTCAGCCTGAAGTAATTCAACTAGAAGTAGAAAACTTTCAGAAAATAATGTAATTTACTAGAAATGATGGAAAGGATTTTCTATTGGAGAAATACAGTAATATTCCACAAATTTTACCTTATCTGAAATGTGCAGCATCTTATGTAACATTATTATTCATGAGTAAATAGAATATCTTCTAGATAGTCTCTCTACAGATGTCTACATATTATCTGTATGAGCAAGCAGTGAGCACTTTCTTGTATCAATTTCTTGCAAACTTTAAACATTAAATGCCTCTTAAATATACTTTGCTTCCTTTTTAGATCTCTATGACCATCTCATTTACTGCTTAGCTGATACTTTTGATAACATAAGGAAAAGAACAGAGCCCTGTGTGGGACCTTCTCTGGTCCATACACCACTTGTAATAATTTGCTGTGGTTTTTTTCCTCATGTGGGAGCAATAGCAATTGGCATTAAAAAATTGCTGAGCATCTATTTTTAAAAACTGTTTATAAAACAGTTACACATCTATTTACTCTAGATGTTAAAAAAAACCCCAAACAATAGTTTTCCCTAAATTTCAAAAAAATATTATTGAAATGACCTTAATATTTTTTTCTCTTTGTTTAGAATGGCTGGGTTTTATTACAAAAAGTTCATGACAATCTCATGTGAATAGGATTGGAGGAGAGAAAGATGTACACTATTAGGTCTAGTGCAATAACACAGTTTTACCTAGGTTTTGCACTACTGCTAATACAGTCAGAGAGATGCTTTGAAGCAATCTCTTTCAAAATCACCAAGCTTAAATATTCTTTGGTATTTGAATGAGGCAAAAAAATAATTCCCATATTCTTCACAGATGACTCATGTACCTTTTCCAGTTGATCTCATATATCATTTTAGTCAGTCCAAGATGCCTTAATCTGTAATAAAATAAGAGAATGTAATTTCTCTTGGATTTCCATAAAATATTTTTGTCCTTTTCCAGTATTTTTAGGCAAAAATACATTAGAGTGTAGTCACTGTATTTGATCTTTTGTGAAAGGGATGAAGTTATCTTGCATTTGAGGGTAGCCTAGCACTTTGACAATAGTACATATAATCAAAAAAAAGGATTATCTAGATTGATATAGATAGGGAGGGATTTACATGACTTGTTTTGAATACCTTTCTACTTAGAAGTGGCATTTTCAAACAGAGTCTACTCAGACTGCTAGTTCAGTTTTACAGAGAGTAATTGAGTAATGGTCAGGAATAAAGACATAACACCAACTGTTTGTCACTCTGCAATAATACCTAATATCCCTATACTTAATAGTAAAAAACCTTTTAAGTTTATCTTTTAGATACAAGTACAAAAGTTCTGCCAAATCTAAACTCAGTTAAATGTTGCTAAAACAATGTTGACAGAAGAATCTTTGTAGGAGTTTTCTATTTATTTTGAGTAGCTTTTTCTAGATGTTCAGAAATAAAGATTATGGTGCATGACAGAAACCTTCAGCAGGACCAAAATATAAATTTAACTCAGCTTTGTGTGAAGAGAAGATGCAAGAGCACACCCTGGAAAGGTATACTCAAAGGCAATGGGTATAAAATGGGCAATTTCTGTATAAAATGATTCTTTAAAATGTAG
This sequence comes from Astur gentilis, assembly GCF_929443795.1. Taxonomy (NCBI): domain Eukaryota; kingdom Metazoa; phylum Chordata; class Aves; order Accipitriformes; family Accipitridae; genus Astur; species Astur gentilis. The sequence goes on along the minus strand of NC_064918.1, from coordinate 16,801,857 downwards.
AGATAATGTAGAGCTCTTGGTTACATGAATAGTAGGATGTTCCGAACCAGTAGGCAAGGAACACATTGTATTACTTTCTCTGCACAGGTCACAGAAGGGCAATACAGGGAGTCACATGTAGTTTTTTCTCACCTGAAAGAACAAAATTGCACTTGGAAACATTTTCCTAAAAGAAAAATGTCTGATTCATTTCTAAATGAAAAATTAATCATAATATAATAAGACTTTTTCTTACAACTAATCAGATCATACTATATTTTGGGCTAAAATCAAAATACAAAACTGATACAATCTCATAGTCCTTAGCATTCAGTCTTATTTTATTACCGAAGCCCTAACTTTACAACTTTCGCTGACATTCAACATCAGGAACTCCAGTGTGTTTTGCATAATCGCAGTACATAATAATCCTTTAAACTGTGGATTACTGTAGGATAAAATCAGCTAGTTCAGTATTATATTTTATGTTGGTTGGGTGGCTGGTTTTTGTGCGGCTTTGGTTAGCCTTCATTACGTAACTACTCACTGTGCTGGTTAAATGTAAAGGCCAATCTGAAATCAAGCAATGCCTTGCTTAGGAGTGAGCCTCAGATACATGTACATCTCTTGTGATTATTTCCTAGTTGTTTTCCACTCATTTTCAGGGTTCCTTAGAGAAGCCTATTCTCCCAAAACAGCTTTGTGAAATATTTTGGTCAATAGCATTGTAAAAGTGTTGTAGTAGTTGTACCTATAAATTATAGTAGCAGTGATGTATTAATTTAGTGGTTCCTTCTGTATGGTAATTCTAGATTATTGAAAAGGAATCTAGCAAAGCAATAAGGCTATTATATGAATTTAAAAAATGAGAAGAGAAATTTGGAAGTTTGTGCAAGTGTACAGATATGATGAATACCATCACATGCTAAGCAAAAATACATAGAGTCTGGATAAAACTGAATATTTATAGCAATTAGCATTCACATTTATTGTAAGATGGAAAATGTGTAAGACAAATCACACGGTGGTACATAGGGAATTACTTGAAAAGTCTATTCTATGTAATTCCTGAGTACCAGTTAAAGGTACCTTGCCATCTACTTTCTCAAATGATAGTCAAGCCTAATCGCTGTACGTTTACCTTGGAATAAAGAATTGTAAAACTGGGAATTCTCATGGCACTCTCCTTTTAGTGTGTTTTACAGTTACAGTTAATTATTTATATTCTCAGATCAGCAATTTGTAAACTGAGAAATATTTTCAGGGATAAATTTGAAACAAAGGGAACTTATGAACCTGGATCATTTGGAGAATACAACAAGCAACCTCCAAATTATAATGTAATCCATATGCTCTGTGAAAGACTAGCAAAAATTAAACTTGTGGTTCTGAAATGTTTTCTGGCCAGTTAAACTATTATTATTGTTGATTGCCATGCACCTTTTATCAAGATGAGGGTGTTGGTCACATGCCAGGAGGCTTGTGTTAGTGTGATGCAAGTGGCCTGGAAGTCAGTGCTGGAGTGCTGCGCTGGTAGGATGTCCACCACGTGTCCACTGCCCAGGGACCCACTGCAACAGAGGGCTGAAGCAGGCAGATAGTTGTGGAGCCATTGCCACCACTGGTCTTCCAAAAAGTCTAGTGAGTCCATGAGGAACAGTTGTCGACTGGTTTCTGTGCCTCTCCAGATCAAGTTTGACTGAAAATATCATGCTGCCTTGCTTACTTTGAATATTGGAATAGAATATTTTCAGTTGGAAGGGACCTACAACGATCATCTACTCCAACTGCCTGACCACTTCAGGGCTGACCAAAAGTTAAAGCATGTTATTAAGGGCATTGTCCAAATGCCTCTTAAACACTGAGAGGCATGGGGCATTGACCACCTCTCTAGGAAGCCTGTTCCAGTGTTTGACCACCCTCTCGGTAAAGAAATGCTTCCGAACGTCAGGTCTGAACCTCCCCCCTGACGCAGCTTTGAACCATTCCCACGCGTCCTGTCCCTGGATCCCAGGGAGAAGAGCTCAGCACCTCCCTCTCCACTTCCCCTCCTCAGGAAGCTGTAGAGAGCAATGAGGTCGCCCCTCAGCCTCCTTTTCTCCAAGCTAGACAAACCCAGAGTCCTCAGCCGCTCCTCATAGGACATGCCTTCCAGCCCTTTCACCAGCTTTGTTGCCCTCCTCTGGATGCATTTAAGGACCTTAACATCCTTCTTAAATTGTGGGGCCCAGCACTGCACACAATACTCAAGGTGAGGCCGCAACAACCCTAAATATGGCGGGATAGTCACCTCCTTTGGCTGGTTATACTGTGTTTGATGCACCCTAGAATGCTGTTTGCCCTCTTGGCTGCCAGGGCACACGGCTGACTCCTATTGAGCCTGCTTCGACCAGCACCCCCAGATCCCTCTCTGCAGGGCTGCTCTCCAGCCACTCCTCTCCCAATCTACACTTGTGTCCAGCGTTACTCTGTCCCAGGTGCAGAATCCAACATTTGTTCTTGTTAAATTTCATGCCGTTGATGATTGCTCAATGCTCCAATTTATCTAGATCCCTCTGCAAGGCCTCTCATCCCTCAAGAGACTCAACAGCACCTCCCAGTTTAGTATCGTCAGCAAATTTGCTAATGGTGCATTCAACTCCTGCATCCAGATCATTGATAAAAATATTGAACAGAACTTCCTCTAGAATTGAGCCCTGAGGAACACCACTGGTGACTGGTTGCCAGCCGGATGTAGCCCCATTCACTACAACCCTTTGAGCCCTGCCGTTCAGCCAGTTCTTCACCCATCACACTGTGTATCTGCTCATCTCACAGTTGGACAACTTGTCCAGAAGGATGCTGTGAGGGACATTGTCAAAAGCCTTCCTAAATTCCAGAAAAAACTATATCCACTTCCTTCCCTTCATCGACTAGGTGGGTGACCTTATTATAGAAGGATATCAAATTAGTTAAACAGGACTTTCCCTTTGTGAACCCATGTTGACTGTGCCTGATGATTGCATTGTTCTTTAAATGCCTTTCAGTAGTACCCAGTATAATCTTCTCCACAATTTTTCCAGGAATTGAGGTTAGACTAACAGGTCTGTAGTTTTCTTGGTCTTCCCTCATGCCCTTCTTGTAAATTGGAATAACATTGGCTAGCTTCCAGTCAGCAGGGACCTCCCCAGACTCCCAAGACCTTTGGTAGATGATTGAGAGGGGTCCTGCTGTAACATCTGCTAGCTCCATCAGTACTCTGGGATGAATCCCATCAGGTCCCATGGACTTATGAACATTCAGCTGATACAGCTAGTCCCTTACAATTCCAGTGTCCACAAATGGAAAGTTACTGTTCCCACAGTCATGGTCCTCCAACTCAGGGGACTGTGCAGCCCAAGATATATTGGTATTATTAAAGACTGAGGCAAAAAAAAAGCACTGAATGCCTCCACTTTTTCTTCATCCCCATTTGTCAGGTGACCATCTTCAACAAGTATCGGTCCAATGTTTTCTTTAGCCCTCCTCTTGCTATTAACATACTTAAAAAAAGTCTTTCTTGTTGCCTGACACAACACTGGCCAGTTTCAATTCTAGTTGAGTTTTGTCCTTTTCTGTCTTCTCCCTGCATGGACGAACCACAGCTCTGTAATCTTCCTGTGAAGCCTGACCTTGCTTCCAGAGATCGTACAATTTCTTTTTCCTTTTGAGCTCCACAAGGAGGTCCCTGTTCAGCCAAGCTGGTCTTCTGCCCCGCCTGCTTGACTTACAACACAGTGGTATTGCCTGCTCCTGTGCTTTTAAAAGGTAGTTCTTAAAAACTGACCAGCGCTCGTGGACCCCTAAGGCCTCAAAAGCAGATTCCCAGGCTACTCTGCAAAGTAGCTCCCTGAATAGCTTAAAATTGGCTCTCTTGAAATCCAGGGTAGCAACCCTGCTGACCTTTTGTCCTGGTTTTGGCTGTGATAGAGTTAATTTTCTTTCTAGTAGCTGGTATAGTGTTATGGTTTGTGTTCAGTATGAGAAGAATGCTGATAACACACTGATGTTTTCAGTTGTTGCTAAGTAGTGTTTATACTAAGTCAAGGATTTTTCAGCTTCTCATGCCCAGCCAGCGAGAAGGCTGGAGGGGCACAAGAAGTTGGGAGGGGACACAGCCAGGGCAGCTGACCCAAAATGGCCAAAGGGGTATTCCATACCATGTGACGTCATGTCTGGTATATAAACTGGGGGGAGTTGGCCTGGGAGGCAGATCGCTGCTTGGGAACTAACTGGGCATCCGTCGGCGAGTGGTGAGCAATTGCATTGGGCATCGCTTGCTTTGTATATTCCAATCCTTTTATTATTATTGTAATTTTATTATTGTTGTTATTATCATTATTAGTTTCTTCCTTTCTGTTCTATTAAACTGTTTTTATCTCAACCCAATGGTTTTACCTTTTTCCTTCTGATTCTCTCCCCCATCCCACTGGATGGGGGGGAGTGCGTGAGAGGCTGCGTGGTGCTTAGTTGCTGGCTCGGGTTAAACCAAAACATTTTTCCTCTTTACACTGAAAATTTTTAACTCAACCATTTCATGATCCAAGACAGCCACCTACCACCACATCTCTATTCACAAACAACATGTCTAGGAGGGCATCTTTCCTAGTTGGCTCACTGAGTACTTGTGACAAGAAATTATCTTCCACAAGCTTCAGGGATTTCCCAGACTTGCTCGACACAGCAGTATGGTATTCCCAGTTGATGTCTGGGAAGTTGAATTCACCTGTAAGGACAAGGGCTATTGATCCAGAGAATTGTCCTAATTGCCTATAGAATAACTCATCAGTGCTATCATCCTGGCTGGGTGATCAATGGTAGACACCCACTATGACACCTGCTTTGTTTTCCACCCCCCTAATCCTCACCCAGAGGCTCTCAAGCACATCATCGCTAACTGTAAGGGCTGTGCAGTCAAACCTCTCCCTTACATACAGTGAAACTCCTCCACCTCGCCTGCCCTGCCTGTCCCTCCTGAACAGCCTATAGCTCTCCATCCCAGCATCCCAGTTTTAATAGAAATATAACATCTGAAGTGTAAGTCTCTTCTTAAAAAAACCCCTGTGAGCCAGTGCACTCATCCATCTCAACATGATTTGAGGAAATATAAAGTTGGCATGTGTACAAATAAATACAAGGTGAAAGATTTCTAGAGTTTAACAAAGCTTGTTGGTTTTACTCCCTTGCTTCTAAAATCTTTCAGACTTTAAGACAGAAAAAATACTATTTAAAAGATTCACTTACAGTGGTGACATTGAATGCATTATCTGATTGAACAACTAAATATGTATAGTGTCAATGAAAAACTCACCCAAATTCAATATAACCTGTGTTTCTAATCAAGAATGACTATAGATTTTATTTTAAAAGAGTGGAGAAACATGCTATTTTGCTATTTTGAAGAATCAATGCTCCTTTGATATTCTTCCTTTGATGAACTTCCTTGCAAGAAGTGATTTTGTTCCTTAACGTAGGCTTGATTCTAAAGGTTGGATCTGAAAAATACTTTAATATATTTTCTTTTTTTTGTCAAGAATTGTATTCTTTACATTTGGGTGGTTGTCCTGGTTTCAGCTGGGATAGAGTTAATTGTCTTCCTAGTAGCTGGTACAGTGCTATGTTTTGAGTTCAGTATGAGAAGAATGTTGATAACACTGATGTTTTCAGTTGGTGCTCAGTAGTGTTTAGTCTAAAGTCAAGGATTTTTCAGCTTCTCATGGCCAGCCAGGGCACAAGAAGTTGGCATAGGACACAGCCAGGACACCTAACCCAAACTGGCCAACGGTGTATTCCATACCATGTGACGTCCCATCTAGTATAGGAGATAGGAAGTGAGGGCAGGCAATCGCCGCTCAGGGACTAGCTGAGTGTCGGTCGGTGGGTGGTGAGCAATTGCCCTGCACATCATTTGTACATTCCAATCCTTTTATTACTACTGTTGTCATTTTATTAGTGTTATCATTATCCTTATTAGTTTCTTCTTTTCTGTTCTATTAAACCGTTCTTATCTCAACCCACGAGTTTTACTTCTTTTTCCCGGTTTTGTCCCCCATCCCACTGGGTGAGGGGGGAGTGAGTGAGCGGCTGGGTGGTGCTTAGTTGCTGGCTGGGGTTAAACCACAACATACTCCGTGCTTTTGAAATTTTATTCTGAACTTCATAAAAGCTTTGTAACAGCTTTGTAAGCTGTATTTCCTTAAAAATTATTATTAAAATAATCATTTGGAATGGAATATTATTTTGGATTGGATTCATGCATTACGAACTTTCTTTAGTCTTCTGGGTTCAGTTAAGGGAGCACATTGACCAGATAAAAGGTTGAGTCAGAGCAGGCTGATTCATAGGCAAAAGAATAGAAAAAGTATTTTTCCCATAAGCTTTAATTTATTATCTTGTGACTTTTATATACAACTGTAGGAATTTCTGGTTGTATCTCTGATTAGGTACAGATACACAGAACAAAGAGCAGTACTAAGCAGTGTACAGGGAAGCCTCCCCTATGAAATTCTGTGCATATCTTCTTATGTGAACCATCATATTGAATTCAATAGGCCTATTCATGTGAACAGAACTCAAATATATGTGAAAGACCAGGCTGTGTGCATAAGCCAAATATTTGCACAATTATTGCTGTTTATGAATTACCACACTGATTCCACAAAGAAAATTATTCATCCTTACCACAATACGGTGATCACAGGAAGATATTCTTGCTGCTTGTTTTTAATAGGGGATTATTTAATTTCCTCTGCATCAAGAAAAATAATCAGAAGAAAGATCTGTTTCACTACTGTGTTTTTGTTTGTTGGCTAGTGTCAAAGACATAGCACCAAAACATGAATAAACTGTTATGACAGCAAAGTCACTGCACAACTCTGGGCAAAGTAAATATATAATATTTAGTCATTGCTCCTCCAGTCAAACCTCTTTTCCTGTGAAATGCAATGCCAAACACTTTCTAAAATTTTTCTGCCCATATTGATCTCGAAAGTATATGCTGAATCATTTGCACCATCTGTTATCTGTACACATATCAGCATGGAGAAATGTTGAGAAGATTCTGAAGATATCTTTATTCCACTGAGCTTACCAATTCATTTTTTTTCCTTAAATCATATGTACTTACACACTTCCTAAAATATACTCTTCTTCCTTGTGCTTCTTAAGATTTTTTGAATAACAGCAGAATTTTTAGTCTTCCAAGTCTGATCTCACTTTGCCTTTGTTTACTAGTTTTAGAAAACAAGAGATTCTTAGTAATAATAGCTGTGATAAGAAGTAGAGGTTTTGCATGATAGTACATTCACCATTGCATGAGTTTTGAAACAATAAACATTGCACAACTTTCCCATTGGCCAACTTGGTTATTCACTGTGGTATTCAAACAACATTTTTTAAAGTTGAAGTGCTGAGATGATAGTATTTTGCTGTAATTTGCTGTTTGAGATTTTAACTAATGTGTCATTCTAAGGAACTGTATGAAGCCAGAGGCAGTAAATTATGCAACTGACTGATGGACAAGTATGTAAGCTGTATATCCATATCAAAATGTATATATGGATTACTGTTGAAATGATAGATTTCTTATAGGGGCCCAATTCTAGTCTGATGTCAGTGTTATATGCATATAACTTAGTTGGCACAGGGAAATTACTGCTAATGGATATAACTTGTATTCTGAAATATGAAAGCAGAGCCAGAATTTGAAGACATGTAGATGCCAAATCTAGAGCATGAGAAACTTTTGATGTCAATAAAACTTTTATGGAAATTTAAGTGTAACTGTTGGGAAGATTTGGTTATTGAACTTAGATGATGCAGGTTTTGGTAAGGAACATATCTTTTTTCTAATTCTGTTTGACATATCTATTAGAAGTGTCATAAACATGCAATATAGTCTTTTATTAGCATGCCTTTTTGATTAGTTAAATTATATTTTAAATATGGCTTGCAGATAAATATATACAAATAACTTATATTATGGCTATATAAGACACAAATACAGTTTAATCAAATTCCCCTTGGAAAAGACTGTAATTTTTACAGTAACTTCGACCAGCAGTGGCTCACATCCTCCAGATTTTAGGCGGATGTTTCCTTGGGGCACCACTGCATTATACTATGTGCTACCAAACCAGCAAGGAGGCTTTGTGCTTTCTTCCACCTGTGAACCCCCACCCTGAACTTTACATTTGTTTTGTGTGATAACTTTCTGTGACAATGCTAAAACCAGAAGGCTTATGGACTGTCTTCGTGCCTCCACGCTCATAAATTAAAAGTGCCCACTTTTAATGGGCAATGGGGAAGGAGTGGGATATGAGCTACCTAGTGTGTCCATAGTATTAGTCTTGTTTGGGTTTCAGCACAGGACAGACTCATGTAGGCAGCCTAGAAGGAATGGATCCTCACCCACACCAGCTTCCAAATAGAACTGGTATTGCTGGGAGAGTGCTATGTGGCCAGTGCCACGTCAGGGGCGTTTCTAAGAGTATACCCATGTGAACCAAGTTCTACAGTTTGGAAATGCTTTCCAATACTTTTTAATTTACTAGTATAGACACAGACCATCTATACCCTGTCAAGATTTGTATCCATCTTCCCTCCTTCAGATATCACTTCCTTTCAGGAGAATCCAAAGTCTATGGTGGGCATGAATGGATCTATGTGATGGATTACAAGGCAAGTTCTTCAGGGTAGGGGCAGGCTACTCCCCCACTATTACTGCAGTTTTGAAAGGGAGAATCAGGAGTGTGAGTTCAAGATCCTTGTAGAAACCATTTCACTTTATTCCCAAGTCAATCCTTGCTCCATGATTGTAAAGCATGCCCTTGCAAACTGAGAGGACCATTTCTGTGACACACGCAGCAACTGTGATGTGAAAGGAAAAAGGAACTGAGTAAAAAATTTGGAAACCACTACTGTCTGTGCAATAGTCTGCTTGTTACAAGATTTCTAAATCAATTTATATCTCAGTGCGAGGGTATGGTTGAGGGAAGATAAGCTGTGCCTGAGGGAATGACTACAATATGGAAGTGGAATTGATTTGTCTGATGACAACAAAATCTCCTGGTGAAAACCTCCATAGATTCCAGTAAAATAGAAACCCTTTCCTAATCCACTGAGAAAAATAATTTGCCTTTTATTGTTGTCCCTTAGAAGGTGCCATGTGACATTTCTGTGATTTATTTCTTATGAACTGAAAAGTTAATATTACAAAAAGATATTTGTAACAGTTTTGTGTGAAATTATGAGACAAAGGATAGCATCCTGCAGTGAAGGAAGAGGCTTGGAAACAGACCTTTAAAAATCAGAAGTGCCCTGTGATGAATGTATTCTTTAGGATAACTGCTAAGTTAATGTATATACTTAGAAAACTAATTGCAAATGATCAGTGATCATTGTTTTCACAAATGTGAAGATTTCCTAATGTCATCAAGCTAGATTATGTAATCAGTCTTTGGATAAACAGCTTTCGTATTTCTCATGATTACAGTCTTTAATAGTTTTTCCAAATAATCTAATTTTATTTAAAACATTTTAAACCGATTACTGCTAATCTGGAACCAGTGATCAACCCATTGTCAACTAAGAAATTAAATGCCCTTTTTTACTGATTGGTAGGAGATTTTTTCATCTCATAGAGGTTTGGAGGCTTTTTAAATCTACACATTAAAAACAGAATATGACCATTTAGGGAAACAATTAACATTTATTTATAGAAATATTAATATTTAGCAATTATATTAAAGAAAAGCTGTCTATGTAAACAGAGGACTTTATTTCATAGGATGGGCTTTTATTAACTCAGGAATATTATACGTGAATGTGTTATGTAAAAATTGCCTTACGATGAAAGTGCAAAAATGCTTCTTAAAAAAAAAAAAAAAATCCTCTGTAGGCTAGTAGCAGAGGAATTGCCACTCCTCACTTTTGTACAGCAAAAAGCAGCACAGCAGAATTGGGTTGTGGAAAATTCCAACCTCTCACGTTGAAACAAAGTTAGGGTTGCTCCTGCCAAACCCTTAGGTTATACAACACAAGTAGAAAAATAATTAAATAATAATTATGATTTCATATAGTAACATTGGTAGTAGCATACATTATTTATAGAATTTGACATTAGAACCATTGTTCTTTTTAAGTGGTTTCTATATTTGGGATAAAACAGTGAACAACACAAGTAACTGTCCTGAAAGTTGTACTCTCCACAATGGCATTTGTTCAGCACCATCTTAAAAAAAATCCCCATAGAAACTAAAAAGACCAATGTTTGCAACTGATTATTAAGATAAAAAAAACAAACACAAACAAACAAATAAAAAAGCATTGGCAAGTATTTTCAGCAACAAAATCCTCAGACAAATCCAAGTTGAATTTAAATGTTTTGTCAGGCCTTTTCACCAGGTCTTTTTCTCCTTCTGCTAAACCCTTTCTACCCATCTGAGGACCAGCTCCTCAGGACCATCCATTCACAAATGTCTGAAATGTGCCTAGCCTGTAACAAGGTCTATGACAAGCTAAATAGTAATATCTAATGCCGCTTATATAATGAAATGGCCATTTGAGATGGCCTTGACCTCCAGTTGGGTTTCAGATGTAATCATGACCGTTTGAGGTATTGGATCATACTTGGCATATATATGGGTAGATATATGGTTAAATATATAATTTTTTATTTTATACATTTTTAGTTATTTCTCTTCTGTCATTACAGCTCACTTATTCCCTTGTTGTACTACTTCTCAATTAATATTTAGTTCAGTTTTCACTCACCCTGTTACATTTTGTATTTTGTTTCTTCTTGCTTCTCCTCACTTCCGTTTTCTTATTCTTTCTTAAAGACAGTGGTATTTTACTTAAAATTGTAATTCACAGACTTGGAAAGGATCTCAGTCAAGAAATAAAATCAACCAGCTTTTGGATTAACTCAAACACTTTGATGTAAAAATATCATTTATTGAAAGAATTTTAATTGAGGTTTATCACAGTGAGGATATGATAGAAAAGGTTCATAGACAAGATCAAGATCAGCTTTTATTTAATATTTATAATAGTTATGCTAAAAAGTACAGTTTAGGAGTGAGATCCACTGTATGGAGTCTTGTGAGAACTGAGGTTTTGATCTGACAACCTCTTGAATACTATGACTTTAGTAATGCTACTTGTAGCCTTAAAGTTCAGATATTTTTTTTCCAGCAAGTAGTTTATTGTTTTCCCCCATGTAGTCTATATAAAGCTGCAACTGCCAAAGAATTTGGTATGGTTCTCTAACAATTTCCTTATTAATTATTTCCACCCAAAGGAGATTGATACCAGCTGGAAGGAAAGTCCTTCAAAATACACCGAACCCTGATTGATATAAGTTGCTTTCCTGAGAGACAGGGAACTTGGATTAAAATACTGCACTGACCCAGATGGCAAGGAGTTTCTGTGCTCCAGATGGATATTTGAATCCTGAACTGGAGATTTTTGAGGGAAGCTTCTTAATTTCTTTCATTTTCTGAGTATTTTTTTAAAGCCCCAAAACAAAAGGAAGCTTATATCCTTATTACTCAGTGAAACCCACCTGATTACCAGCAGTGTAATTTTAATCGAAGATAATTCTTTTTTTTAGTACAGACATTGAAAATCTATTCCTTAGCAGTATCTACAACACAGAAGTTTCATTTGTAAAGACAGAAACAGCTCACAAATATGAAAAGCTTTAACTTAGAAAGTGAAACAAGTGTAAATACAGAGGAACCATTAATTTGTAAATTATTATATTAGTGAATAAATAGTAACTTTGTCATCTGCAATCCAAGAATTGTTAGCTTATTTTCTGTTACCAGTTATTTTAGCTGATAGGGTCTAGAAAAAAAGCATTTGAATAGATGAAAAGCACAAGAGTAGTTTTTAATCTTGGCATTTAAAAGGCAAGAGAGCAAGCCTGAAGCTCTTTGAGGAAAAAGAGCATTTGAGCAAAGCTTGTATGGATGGAAGAGGGACACAAACATTGATATTTCATATGTAAATTTTATATATAAATGCTACTGCTCATTTGGAGATTTGTTTATGTTAACAGGTTTATTATTTTTGGTCTTGTATATTAGACACTTTACTGGATAACTGTTTAATCTTGCTAATGTCATACCAGTTCTTTCTTCTTCACTACTTCATTTCTGAAATTATTCTCAGTTCTTTGTTGCAAATACTGTGTTTCCTCATGTATGCTGTGTGCCTCCAAGCACAATTTGTTTTCCTGGGCACTGGATGATCAAGAACTATAAAACTGTTCTCGTTTCATTCCTTTGACAAGGAAAATAGAAAAATCTGACAAGGACTCCCAGGGCTTTTTGGAATGTGTTAAAGTGTCTGCTTTTCTCTGGGAACAACCCCTTTGACTCTCTCTATGTAAAGCTAAAGGGAGGATGCTGACAACACCTTTGCAATTTTAAAAGCTTGTGAGTGAGCTGTTGGGTCCTTCCAATCTCCCAGAGAGAATGGGAAGGGGTAGCTACATATCAGATATGCAGGACCCAGATATTCACCTTTTATTTTGAGCTGTGTTTCACAGATAGTGGCTATGAACATGGGTTTGCTATAATTGCAGAATAAACAGACTTCTTTTGAATTGAGATGCTTCTGGTAGAAACAATATTACAAGAAAAACAGGACAAGCATACGTTACAACAAATAATACTTTTTCTCTCCTTGGGAAGTGAAACAGCTGATAAGATGAAATGTGGTTGTGTGTTAAAATGGACAACTGAAAAGAAAGAAATGGGGCCATAGGAGTATGTTCATGCATATTAAAACAAAATACTACCTTCTTGCGCTTGATAAGTCTGCATGCTCAGTTCTTTCTAATCCATCTGCCATGGACTGTAAAATAAAATTGACTTTTAGTCTCCTTGTAATTAGCTTAACACCCACGTTTAAGAAAACAATCATGTATTAAAAATAGTCAATTTTATTTCATCTCACTGTGCTAAGTACTATCTGGCAGAATCTCTGACACTTTATGTAACATTTAATTTAGAAGGAATATCTCTTCTCATGCACAGAGGATACATTACTAGACTGCTCTTTCAGAGCCAGTAATCTATGATCCCACTATACAGGTACAAATGTATTTTTCCCTTCAGTTGCTTGCTGGCTCAGTCACTTGTCTCTTTTCTTGCAGAATGATTCCTGGGGAAAGCAGTACTCATATGCACTCTTCAAAGCTATGAGCCATATGCTCTGCATTGGCTATGGAGCCCGTGCGCCTGTCAGCATGTCTGACCTCTGGATAACCATGTTGAGTATGATTGTGGGGGCTACTTGTTATGCCATGTTTGTTGGTCACGCCACTGCCCTCATTCAGTCTCTGGATTCCTCACGGCGACAATATCAAGAAAAGGTAACTAATTTTAATGTAAATTCTTAAGTTTTGAAATAGATTAATGAGATGTTTTAAAAGTGGAAAAGGCCTTACAAGTTTACATGAAATAATCTAGTAGCATCTGAATCCTGCAGCAAATTTCATTGAATTCAGAACATGCCATGGGCTAAATATATTCCTACATGAACCCACATTCCTTAGAATGCACGTGGTTCTGTGTCACATGCATTGAATGAAATATTGGATGTGAAACTTGCTTTAAACTCCGTAAAATCTGTCAAAACTCCATCCTCTGGATCAGACTGTGCTTTATACCCCTGTGCTATACTCTGTAGGTACTTGATCTAGGTAGCTTGAATGAGGGCCTTGAGCTCAGTACCTTGGTGTCATGGTTTCAGCCCAGCCGGTAACAAAGGACCACGCAGCCGCTCGCTCACTCCTCCGCCCCCCTCCGGTGGGATGGGGACGAGACGGAGGAGAGAAAAGAAAAAGAAACTGGAACCTCGAGGGTTGAGATAAAGGCAGTTTACTGGGACAAACACAAAAAGATTACTACAACAACAACGGCACTAATGAAAAAAAAAGTATACAAAAAGAGTGATGCACAGTGCAACTGCTCACCACCCGGGACCCGACGCTCCGCCACTTCCCCCACCGAAAACAGAGACCACCCCCCGGCCTGCTCCCCATTTATATACTGGGCAGGATGTCACATGGTATGGAATAGCTCCTTGGCTAGTTCAGGTCAGCTGCCCCGGCTATGCCCCCACCTCCCAGGTTCCTGTAAAAATTAACTCTATCCCAGCTGAACCCAGGACATTATCCACCCCCATCCCTCTAATGTGTCCATCGATTTTGGGGCTCTATCTGTTGTAACAGTTCTTCCGGATAAGAGAGAGATGGTGTGAGATGTTGGGTTGTTGTACGCTGCCTCTGGAACTTGTGGCTAGTACATTTGGTGTAACTCATGCCCCTGGTCTGCAGGTCGAAGATGTTGATCTTGAGGAAATTGGTGGGTGCCAGTTCAAGTTCTATCGCTGTTGTACTTGGCTCAGTTTCAAAAGTCCATCCTGTAGTCATTTGCATAATTCTCACAATAATACCCTTGATATGGCATATAGACACTATAGGTACAATGACATGCATTGGCAGGTTATTTAGCAGTTAAATATCATACAGCCCAATTCACTGGCTATTCTCTCCCAAAACCAAATCTCCCTGAGGTACACATCGAACTTCCCCACCCTTCTGCATCACCCACCAGGTGTACCCAGGTCCTTGAGCAAAAACAACCCCTTGAATGGGTTTGCTTCTGCTTGAGGGAGGACTAACCCAGACTGTCTTTCCTAACATACTCCTCATGCGCACTACAGGGACTTTATCCCCTTCTACAGTATGTGGAACTCTTGGTTGGGCGGGGCCAGCCCGATTGGCGGATCCTCTAGTATTAACTAACCAGGTGGCTTTTGTTAAATGTGTATCCCAATGCTTGAAAGTTCCACCCCCCATCGCTCTCAATGTAGTTTTCAGCAGTCCATTGTATCGTTTGATTTTTCCGGAGGCCGATGCGTGATAAGGGATGTGATACACCCACTTAATGCCATGTTCTTTGGCCCAGGTGTCTACGAGGTTGTTTCAGAAGTGAGTCCCGTTGTCCGACTCGATTCTTTCTGGGGTGCCGTGTTGCCATAAAATTTTCTCTTCAAGGCCCAGGATAGTGTTCTGGGCAGTGGCATGGGACACAGGGTATGTTTCCAGCCACCCAGTGGTTGCTTCCACCATTGTAAGCACATGGCACTTGCCTTGGCGTGTTCGTGGGAGTGTGATATAGTCAATCTGCCAGGCGTCCCACTGTTTATATTTCAGCCATTGCCCTCCATGCGACAGGGGTTTTTGCCACTTGGCTTGCTTAATTGCAGCACATGTTTCACATTCATGGATGACCTGTGCGATAGTGTCCATGGTCAAGTCCACCCGTCGATCTCGAGCCCATCTATATGTTGCATCTCTTCCCTGATGGCCTGAGGTATCGTGGGCCCACTGAGCCATAAATAGCTCACCCCTATGTTGCCAGTCCAGGTCCACCTGAGACACTTCAATCTTGGCGGCCTGATCTGCCTGTTCATTGTTTTGATGTCCTTCAGTGCCCTGACTCTTGGGTACATGAGCATCTACGTGACGTACTTTTATCACTAGCTTCTCTATCCAAACAGCGACATCTTGCCACAGTGCAGCAGCCCAGATGGGTTTACCTCTGCGCTGCCAGTTGCCCTTCTTCCATTGCTGTAGCCACCCCCATAGGGCATTTGCCACCATCCATGAGTCAGTATATAGAGCACTGGCCACTTCTCTCTTTCAGCAATGTCTAACGCTAGCTGGATGGCTTTCACTTCTCCAAACTGACTCGATTCACCTTCTCCTTCAGCAGTTTCTGCGACTAGTCATGTAGGACTCCATACAGCAGCCTTCCACCTTCGATGTTTTCCCACAATGCGACAGGACCCATCAGTGAACAGGGCATATTGCCTCTCATTTTCTGGCAGTTTATTATACAGTGGGGCCTCTTCAGCCCGTGTCACCTCCTCCTCTGGCGCCATTCCAAAATCTTTGCCTTCTGGCCAGTCCATGATCACTTCTAACATTCCTGGGCGACTGGGGTTTCCTATGCGAGCCCATTGTGTGATCAGTGCGATCCACTTACTCCACGTGGCGTCAGTCACGTGATGTGTAGAGGAGACCCTCCCTTTGAACATCCAGCCCAGCACTGGCAGTCGGGGTGCTAAGAGGAGCTGTGTTTCAGTACCAACCACTTCTGAGGCGGCTCAAACTCCTTCATATGCTGCCAATATCTCTTTTTCAGTTGGAGTATAGCGAGCCTTGGATCCTTGATATCCCCGACTCCAAAACCCCAGAGGTCGGCCACGGGACTCCCCAGGTGGTTTCTGCCAAAGGCTCCAGGTAGGGCCATTCTCCCCAGCTGCAGTGTAGAGCATATTTTTAATATCTTGTCCTGTCCGCACTGGCCCAAGAGCTACTGCGTGAACAATCTCCTGCTTAATCTGTTCAAAGGCTTGTCGTTGCTCAGGCCCCCATTTAAAAAGGTTCTTCTTCCGAGTAACTTGGTAGAGAGGGCTTACAATTAGACTGTAATTTGGAATATGCATTCTCCAAAAACCCACAACACCTAAGAAAGCCTGTGTTGCCTTTTTATTAGTCGGTGAGGACATAGCTGCTATTTTGTTGATGACGTCCACAGGGTTCTGACGACGCCCGTCTTGCCATTTTACTCCTAAGAACTGGATCTCCTGCGCAGGTCCCTAGACCTTACTTTCTTTTATGGCAAAACCAGCCTTCAAAAGGATTTGGATTATTTTCTTCCCTTTCTCAAAGACTTCTTCTGCCGTGTTGCCCCATACGATGATGTCATCAATATATTGCAGATGCTCTGGAGCTTCACCTTTTTCTAGTGCAGCCTGGATCAGTCCATGACAAATGGTGGGGCTGTGTTTCCACCCCTGGGGCAGTCGATTCCAGGTGTACTGGACGCCCCTCCAAGTGAAAGCAAACTGAGGCCTGCACTCCGCTGCCAAAGGAATGGAGAAAAATGCATTAGCAATGTCAATTGTGGCATACCACTTCGCTTCCTTTGATTCTAGTTCATATTGAAGCTCTAACATATCTGGCACAGCAGCGCTTTGTGGTGGCGTAACTTCATTCAGCCCACGATAATGTACTGTTAGTCTCCATTCCCCATTAGATTTCTGCACGGGCCATATGGGACTATTAAAGGGTGAGTGAGTCTTGCTGATCACTCCTTGGCTCTCCAATTGGCAAATCAGCTTATGGATTGGGATCAGGGAGTCTCGGTTGGTGCGATATTGCCATCGGTGCACCGTCGTGGTAGCAATTGGCACCTGTTGTTCTTCAACCTTCAGCAACCCCACAACCGAAGGGTCTTGGGAGAGACCCGGCAGGGTAGACAGCTGTTCGATCTCCTCCGTCTCCAATGCAGCTATACCAAAGGCCCAACGGTACCCTTTTGGGTCCTTGAAATACCCCCTCCTGAGATAATCTATACCAAGGATGCACGGGGCCTCTGGGCCAGTCGCAATGGGGTGTTTATGCCACTCATTCCCGGTTAGACTCATTTCAGCTTCCAATACGGTTAGCTCTTGGGATCCCCCTGTCACACCAGAGATACAGATGGGTTCTGCCCCTTTATAACTAGATGGCATTAGGGTACATTGTGCACCAGTGTCCACTAGAGCCTTATATTCCTGTGGGTCTGATGTGCCAGGCCATCGAATCCACACTGTCCAGTAGACTCGGTTGTCCCTCTCCTCCACCTGGCTGGAGGCAGGGCCCCTCTAATCCTGGTTTGAATATCCGTTACTCACTTTCTGCACACGTGAATCAGAAGTCCCTTCAAGGGGATCAGAAATGAGATCAGCCCATCTACTGCGTCTGGGGCACTGCTCACGGGAAACTGGAGCAGCAGTTTTCCAAGAAGAATTCTCTTTTCTGGTTGCTTTTTCTCGCAACTCCTGTACCCGTGCATCCAAGACTGAAGTGGGTTTTCCATCCCACTTCCTCATGTCCTCTCCATGGTCACGCAGGTAAAACCACAGGTTAGCCCGTCGAGTGTACTTTCTCTCTCCTCTCTCTTGGTCAGAGGAACGCTTACTCCCAATAACTGCGATGCGGGCCTGTACAGGTGAGGAGGAGGACAGATCCACTTTGAATTGCTGGAACTCCCGGGACAACTCCTCTACAGCTGAGACACAGGCCCATAGGGAGGAAGAGAGACTTCCTTCGTATTGCCGGAGTTGGACAGCCAATTCATCCACCGTTTGTCCATAGCCTTCTCTCCAGGACATTACTGCCAATGAGTTGGCATAGGTTGGTGGTGCACTTCGTAGAAACTTCTGCCACATGGGTTGTGTGCATTGGACTTCATCTGGATCTGTGGGTGACTGCGCATTTTCTGGATCATTATAAATCACCTCCAGCACGGCTAATTCTCTCAGGTACTGGATACCTCTCTCCATGGTGGTCCACTTGCCTTGGTGACATGTAACTTCATCCCTGAAGGGGTATCTTTCCTTTACACCTAACAGAAGTCGCCTCCAGAGCCTGAGGACTTGTGTTTTTCTCCCAATTGCCTTGTCTATGCCCCCTTCCCTAGACAGAGATCCCAACTGTTTGGCTTCCTTACCCTCTAATTCCACACTACTAGCCCCACTATCCCAGCATCGGAGCAGCCAGGTAACAATGTGCTCACCTGGGTGGCAGCTAAAATATTTTCACATGTCACACAACTCACTCAGGGATAGACATCGTGTGATTATTTCAGGTTCTGCCTCTTCCTCCTGTTCTCGCGATGACCCTGGTTCATCTAAATCTCTCGCTAAGTGAACTGATTTCTTTGTGTGTTTCTTTTTCTGTACAGGGGCGACTGATACTGGCACAGGCTGGTTCTCTGGTTTAGCTGCAGTGTCTGTCACCGGGGTAGGGGTAGTCACTGTACCTGTTGTCATGGTAGGGGCAGCCACGGTGTCTGTTGTCAGGGTTTGGGTAGCCACGGTGCATGTTGTCCTGTTTTCCATCTTTTCTCCCTCAGGGTGCTGCCTAGTATCAAGCAGTGTTTGGTAGATACTGGCCAGGGCCCAGCACAATGTAGTGAGTTGTGTGTCTCTGGGATAGCCACAGCATTTTTCTTTTAAATATTCTACCACTTCATGAGGGTTCTGTAGTTGTTCGGGAGTGAACTTCCAAGTCACTGGCGGTGAGAAGTTCTCTAGATACCTGCCCATATCCTCCCACATGGCATGCCACCCATGAGTATCCAGCTTTGGGGGAGATCTCTGAGTGGTACTCTTAAAGAGCCTTTTTGTAACCCTAAAGAAGACCTGAAACATATTCAGGAGGCATAGCACTAACAGCACACTGGCTTGCGCATCCCAAGGATATTCAAAATTCTCAAAAGCTGTTGTAATTAGTCGGAAGGAGAAAAGGGAGGTGAATGGACCGGGGGAGGTATCCCCCCCTAATTTCCCCATGGATTGGGTGTAATTACCAATAAAATCCGACAGAAGGTGCCCAAAGTATGGAAATGTTATCACTGCCTCATACAGATACCAGCTTAACCTCATGACCAGTGATGTAATCATTTCATAAGTCGACATTGCCCAGTACAGCAAAATGATAATCCCAATCACTCTCCCAGAGATGAGATACGCAACTACAGGCAATACATAGAGCATATAAGAGCTTACAAAACGCCACCGTGTAAACAAATGAAACAACATTGTGACTAACATCTATTTATCTAAGAAATGCGTTTGGCAAATTTGTTTCAACACGCTCTGGCCAGATCTGTCGTTATCTCAACCCTTCTGCCCCACGTTGGGCGTGAAAAAGGACTGTTGTGGTTTCAGCCCAGCTGGTAAGAAAGGACCACGCAGCCGCTCACTCACTCCTCCGCCCCCCTCCGGTGGGATGGGGGCGAGACGGAGGAGAGAAAAGAAAAAGAAACTGGAACCTCGAGGGTTGAGATAAAGGCAGTTTACTGGGACAAACACAAAGAGATCACAACAACAACAACGGCACTAATGAAAAAGTATACAAAAAGAGTGATGCACAGTGCAACTGCTCACCACCCGGGACCCGACGCTCCGCCACTTCCCCCACCGAAAACAGAGACTACCTTCCGGCCCGCTCCCCACTTATATGCTGAGCATGATGTCACATGGTATGGAATAGCTCCTTGGCTAGTCCAGGTCAGCTGCCCCGGCTATGCCCCCACCTCCCAGGTTCCTGTAAAAATTAACTTTATCCTAGCTGAACCCAGGACACTTGTGTATGTCTATACAAATTCCTTTGGACTGCAATTTAGGGAAAAACTTGAACATTTTAAAAGAATGGCCTTTAAATGAGGTCCAAACCCAATTAGTTTTGTTTGGAACTACCTCAGAGAAGTGCTCAGAAGAGGTCTTTCTTTCCTTTATAATGTGTCCTGGTTTCAGCTGAGATAGTTTACTGTCTTCCTAGTAGCTGGTACGGTGCTATGTTTTGAGTTCAGTATGAGAAGAATGTTGATAACACTGATGTGTTCAGTTGTTGCTCAGTAGTGTTTAGTCTAAAGTACAAGGATTTTTCAGCTTCTGATGCCCAGACAGAAAGAAGGCTGGAGGGGCATAAGAAGTTTGGAGGGGACACAGCCAGGGCAGCTGACCCAAAATGGCCACAGGGGTATTCCATACCATGTGATGTCATGGCTAGTATATAGCCTGGGGGGTGTTGGCCGGGGGGAGGCACATTGCTGCTCTGGAACTAACTGGGCATCAGTCGGCAAGTGGTAAGCAATTGCATTGTGCATCACTTTTTTTGTATATTCCAATCCTTTTATTATTATTATTGTCAATTTATTGGTGTTATCATTATCATTATTAGTTTCTTCCTTTCTTTTCTATTAGACTGTTCTTATATCAACCCATGAGTTTTACCTTTTTTTTTCCTGATTCTCTCCCCCATCGCACTGGGTGGGTGGGGATTGAGTGAGCGGCTGCGTGGTGCTTAATTGCTGCCTGGGTTATACCATGACATATGGCCTCTTCAGTTCCCCATTTGCTATAATAACTGATTTTGTCTTCTTTTAAGCACCTCAATAACTCTGCATATCCTTATTGTCCCTTGCTCTGGTTTATTCTGATCCTTTCTTCCTTACGCCACCATTCCTTGCCTCATCACCTGGATTCACAGCTTCACCTATACTTGCCTCTGCCTTTTATTGCACAACTGACTATTATTTAGTGCATCTTTATGCTCATTTCAGAAAGTTCCCACCATGTACCTATTTATGCTTTTTAAATTACAACCTATAAGGGATCTAATAAGAAATTGAATCAACTTTTTCTTCCTGTTTCATAAAGAACTCTCTTCCACTAAATTCTCTCTACATTTCTAACCTTTGGCCACCATTCCTTCTGTCCTTGGAGAGGACCTAACAGGTCACGGAGGATAGTGTAAACAATACCATTATGTCGTGGTTTAACCCCAGCCAGCAACTAAGCACCATGCAGCTGCTCACTCACTTCCCCCCACCCAGTGGGATGGAGGAGAGAATTGAGAAAAAAAAAGTAAAACTCGTGGGTTGAGATAAGAACAGTTTAATAGAACAGAAAGGAAGAAACTAGTAATGATAATAATAACAATAATTGTTACGGATGCACGCACAACCAAATCCAACAGGTGTTAAAGCTCAGATTTATCCTTCAGTAAAAAGTTAGTTAGACCTCCAATAACATTTTATAAACTACGGGCTCAATGATGTAAGGGGAATTAGTACTACACAGCAGATGTAAGAATACTTAAAAGTGATGACTCAAAATGCGCATATCACTCACCTAAAAGATAAGGGCTCTCTCCTTTGAGGAATTACCTCGGGTGGGGTGCCCCGACCCAAGGCGGAGTCCCCAACTGCAGACCCGCTGCACCGAGGAAGACTGATTCCAACATGTCCTCTGGTGGGACCCTGTTTATACCCTTGTCAAATCTGATCTGTGCTCATTTTAATCCCTATTGGCCAAGAAGGTCACCTCTGTGTACCTGGCACATCTCACTTGGCCAGTTCAAATTTCAACCTGTGGCTTCTAGGATTTAAGTTTTTTTCCTCTTCTCCCTTCCTGGAGAGACAATGACAATAATAATAATAATAAAAGGATTGGAATATACAAAACAAGTGATGCACAATGCAATTGCTCACCACTTGCCGACTGATGCCCAGTTAGTTCCAGAGCAGCAATCCACCCCCCCCCCCCCGGCCAACTCCCCCCAGGCTATATACTAGCCATGACATCACATGGTATGGAATACCCCTGTGGCCATTTTGGGTCAGCTGCCCTGGCTGTGTCCTGTGCCAACTTCTTGTGCCACTCCAGCCTTCTTTCTGGCTGGGCATCAGAAGCTGAAAAATCCTTGACTTAGTATAAACACTACTTACCAGCGACTGGAAACATCAGTGTGTTAGCAACATTCTTATACTAAATCCAAGATATAACACTATACCAGCTACTAGAAAGAAAATTAACTCTATCCCAGACAAAACCAGGACACCATGCCAGGAGAGAGGTCAGCTGAGCAAGGTAGTAAAATCAGAGAGTTCAAATCAGCAAATAACAAACACAGCCTGAGCAATAGTATTTGGCATATGTCCATAAGAAAGTCCAATCAGGCAAATTGGGCAGAAATCCTGGTGTGATGGAACACAAGCCTTGGGGAGAAACCTGGCAGAGAGTAAGTAGATGTGATGGGTTGACCATGGCTAGACGCCAAGGTGCCCACCAAAGCCGTTCTCTCACTCCCCCATCCTCAGATGGACAGGGGAGAGAAAAATGTAACAAAAAGCTTGTGGGTCGAGATAAGGACAGGAGAGATCATTCACTAATTACCATCATGGGCAAAACAGACTCAGCTTGGGGAAAATTAACTCAATTTATTACAAATCAACCAGAGTAAGGTAATGAGAAATAAAATGAAATCTCAGAACACCTTCCCTCCACCCCTCCCTTCTTCCCAGGCACAACTTCACTCCCAGATTTCACCACCAAGCCTCCCCAGCAGCACAGGGATGGGGTTTACAGTCATCACACATTATTTTCTGCTGTTTCACCTCCTCAGGGCAAGGGCTCATCACACTCTCCCCCTGCTCCAGCGTGGAGTCCCACCCACAGGAGACAGTCCTCCACAAACTTCTCCAACGTGGGCCATTCCCACGTGCTGCAGTTCTTCACGAACTGCTCCAGCATGGGTCCATTCCACGGTTTGCAGTCCTTCAGGAGCACACTGCTCCAGCGTGGGTCCCCCACAGGGTCACAAGTCCTGCCAGAAAACCTGCTCCGTGGGCTCCTCTCTCCACAGATCCGCAGGTCCTGCCAGGAACCTGCTCCAGCGCGGGGTTCCCACGGGGTCACAGCCTCCTTCGGGAACCCACCTGCTCCGGCGTGGGGTCCTCCACGGGCTGCAGGTGGAGATCTGCTCCACCGTGGACCTCCCTGGACTGCAGGGGGACAGCCTGCCTCACCAGGGTCTTCACCACGGGCTGCAGGGGAATCTTCGCTCCGGCGCCTGGAGCATCTCCTCCCCCTCCTTCTTCACTGACCTTGGTGTCCGCAGGCTTGTTTCTCTTACATGTTCTCACTCCTCTCTCTGGCGGCTGTTTCTCCCTGTCCCAACTTTTTTTTCCTTCTTAAAAATGTTATCACAGAGGCGTTACCGCTATCACTGATTGGCTCGGCCTTGGCCAGCGGCGGGTCCGTCTTAGAGCCGGCTGGTGTTGGCTCTCTCTCGAACACAGGGGAAGCTTCCAGCAGCTTCTTACAGAAGCCACCCCTGTAACCCCCCCCCCCCCGCTACCAAAACCTTGCCACACAAAACCAATACAGTAGAGGACAGGGTGTCCCTGGCATGTACTGAAGATGAAAAGGAATGGCCGGAGTTTGCTGGGCAAGAAAAAGGGAAAAGTCCAAAAAACGATCTGAGTAGGATGGATTGGAGCATTTTCTTTGCAGGCAGGCAAAGAGAGAGGAAGACAAGAGTGTGTGGGAGAAAAAAAGTTTACATTCAGTTTTGTTAAGCTCAAGTTGCAACATGACCATGGAGTCAATATATAAGAGACAGGGAGAGGTAAGGGATGAGCTATAAGTCCAGCAACAGAAAAATTAGCCAGTGGCTGATACCTTAATCTCACAGCTGTTTAAAACAGAAGTTTGCAAGCAAGAAAGCCCACACAATGTTATCTTAAAACATAAGTGAGGATGAGAGGTTTAGGAGACAATGAGTGAGAGAAGGAAATCCTAAACCTAGTATAACTGCAGCATGATATGACAATGTTTTGAGCATCAGAAATATAGTGCATGTGTAAAAATATTCATATATTTTAATCTGTGTTAAGTAAAACCTGTTTCATTTGCATTTTTGGTGTAAATTAATACCTGGCAGCAGTCAAGTGGTATTGCATTTCTCATGTTTTCACATAACAAAGCTTTTCTTGGTTTTCCCCCTGTTTTTTATGCACACACTTTATTAAACATTAGTATAGAAATGTCTGGCATTTTTCACTTCCTGAAATTCTGAAAATTTTCATTCTTCTTTTTGTTTTTACTTATTATTTGTTTCCTGACATCAGAGGCAAAAGCATAACATGGCATTGACAATCAGGAATGAAAGAAATGAACCACAAACTGTATGTTTCTCTGTCTTTCTGGCAGCCATTTGTATGCCAGTTATTATGGGTTAGAGCTAAAGGATGTCTTAATTAAAGAATTTTTTCTACTGTTTTCTGAGACCCTGAAATCATATGTATCAGCTATAACAACTGTTGCGGAGGATTCACAGGGGAAATCACACACAGACCAATGTGATCAAGTGAAGCCCATTTACTACAACTTTCAGCAGTTATATACCCTATGTGCTTATGCACGCGCCTTATACAATACTCTAATTGGTCCAATACCCCGGTTCACGCGAGACGCTATCTTATCCTCTATTGGCTGTGCAAGCTTCTTCACGAGGTGTCCAGCAGTTACTTATCTCATTCTTCGGCATCCAGGAGTTGTTTGTGAGGCTCTTCTTATCTTCCTTTTTCCCAGCGTACAAGGACACAGCGTCCTTGTCTGCTCCAGCACTTTGTAAACTTATGCTTCGTTCCCACCTAACGGCTGGATTGCTCACATGCCCTCGCCCAGCCAAGAAATCCTCAACAAACAACTATACTGACATGTTTGTATATTCTTGTCCATTGCTTTATCATAGTTAATCATATATTTTGAAATAAATCTTTGATTATGGCCTAAGAATTATAAATCATTACTATATACTTCTAATGAATATTGTATATTTTTCTTTACTCTACAAACTAGATAAATTGGTATTTCAAAGACCAGTTTATGCTATCCATTTTGTCAGCATATTTTCTAAATTATTGACAGATAAAAATAGCTTATATTTCACTTAACTGAGACTTGAGAAAAAAGTAAATCAAATCTTCAGCCACAGGTTTCAGAGTTTTAATATATATACTGCAATATCTATTTTTGCCTAGTGCATTGCTGCTTTTTTTTTCTCCTGGAATTCAAAAACTGGAAAAATCAGGAGACTGTGACTTGTTTAGATTTTTGGGG
Source organism: Astur gentilis (assembly GCF_929443795.1). NCBI lineage: Eukaryota > Metazoa > Chordata > Aves > Accipitriformes > Accipitridae > Astur > Astur gentilis. The sequence continues at coordinate 16,776,315 of NC_064918.1, read as the reverse complement.
GCTTAAATGCTAGGATCAACTTCTTTTTTTTAGTCTTATGTATATAGGACTGTGTAGTTCTTGGCTCCATTGTTTTCTTTATAAGAGATACAGAAAATAATGGAATTAACATGAATTGCTAGGCAACATAGAATGATAGTGGAGATGAAGAAGATGTTGTTCTTAGGTTCTTCTCTGAGTAACATGATGCCAAAATCTTATCCTCCTTGTTGTCCTACTGTTTTTTCTGCTGTAGCTAAAATGATATTTCATAAATGTATCTGTGGAATGCAACTAATGGAAGGAGAGTTCTGGTCCTTCTCACACTGAAAGCAGCTAGAAGTGACATATTTGCTGAAATCACCATATCTTCTTCATTCAGATCCTTCCAAAGCTCAGGGTATGCAAAACTAGAACAGGCATAATTCAAAATGGAGGAAATAAACACAGGAAGACAAGAGAGAGTTTTCATTAAGCCAAATATATCAAACACCATCTAAGAACTTGACCTGTGCCAAACATTACATGCTGAGAGAAATCAAAGTATGGTAAGAAAGGAAATATTGTTCCACAAATTTACTGTTATGGGCAAAGACATAATTTATCAGAGGAAATTAACAGTGATTATTAGCTGCCAAATGTAGAAGGTGGACAATAAAATCACATACCAAGAATTGCTACAAAAAAAGGACACATTAGTGCATTCTGGTCACTTTGAGGAACACTTCAGAGATTTTTCTGCTGAAGTGAATGGAACTGTTCTCAGAGAAAAAATACCTCTTAGAGTGAATACATACATCAGAACTTAGTTTCAATGAGTGAAGTGCCAATGCCTTACAGAGGAGAAAGATATGTCCAAACCAGGTATACTCAGTCCATATTCCCTTTTCAATAAGGAAGTCTGACAGAGCATTCTACCTTATAAAAGGACAGACGTTGTCAATGAATCAATGGCATCTTAGCACTCTCCCTCCCCAGTCTTTGGTATAAGTCCAAGATGAATGCATCAGTAAATAGAAGTCATATTTTAAGAGATAACTCATTTGAAATTTTCTAATATCTAGGAATTCACCATATCTGAAAGACATTTACCTTTGCTAAGGCAACATTTGAAACAACTAGAAATGCATATGCAGAATTTGTTAACAAACTAGTGTGAAACAAAGCAGCCAAATGAACAGTCACTTGACAAGGAACTAAAGATCATTAGTAAAATATTTCTTCCTTTCGATGTTGGCAGTTTTTTAATGGGAAGATGTTCACCTAATGCTCTGGATATCATTGAATAATCTTGACTGAAGATTGGTTAGTATTTCATCTGTTCCAGTCTGTTGTGGGCATAAAATATCCAGGAACAAAGTCACAACAAGATAATAGAGGCAAGATTTGTGACAGCATACAGATTGTCTCATGTTCATAAAGATTTTAAAATTGGTTTGATAAAATGACAGCTATTGGATCCATTTTCATTATGCTATCATTTTGTATATTTTGATTTTTCTCTATTGGTAAGCAACTCAACTGTGCAAGGTTTCAAAAATAGAAAAAAAAACAGACAAAGCAATTTTACCAGTTGCAAGTATTAGAGGCATAAAATATATTTAATTCAACCATATGCATATCATAGGAAATTGAAAAAATTACAACTATCTCCATATAGTGGATGTTGTCCTAGTTTTGGGAAGATATGTTAAATGATTACTAAAGATATGAAGGAATTCTGGACTTGACATCAACTTCAAATGTCTCAAAAGACATCTCCTCCTAGCCCTATACTCTGCTTTTATCTTCTCTCTTAATTTATGGTCTTTTAGCACATTTTCAGTTAAATCAGTCTAGTTCAAAGGGAGAAAAGGATCTAAATGTACTTTTCTACAGATAAAAAGCAATAATTGCATATAAAGGTTATTTAAAAGCAACTTACTATTTGGTTTTGGGTATTTTTACATAGCATTGTGATTTGAAGCACAGATTGTTCATTTTTCATTTTCTTTTTAAGCATCCAAATAAATGTTCACAAATGAATAACAGGTTTAGGGCAGGAAGATGGCTTTAGATTTTGCAGCATGAGGCCTTGCACTGGCTTTTCAAGTCTGCCTCCACAGCTCCAGTTTGGATATCTAAATTGTCTGTGTAGTGCATGGGGAGATACTCAACATGCACTCACAAGAGACAGAAAGCTCTCAGGGTGCTTTGGGGCAGCAGTGGCTGAAGCATGTTTCCATTTCCCTTCCCCTCCATGAAGCTGTGGCACATACTCAAGCACCTTGTGCAGTGAGACATCTGAGCTCCTTCATTTGAAAACAGGGAAGAGGGACCACCTTTCTCTTCGGAGGCGGCCAGAAGAGCAGGTGGAAATGCCTCCCCTGCCCAAGATGCACCTGGGGCAGAGGACAGTCCTGGAAACCACAGGGGCAGGTTGCACCTGAAGCAGGAGTATATCCCTGCCACTTGCTCTGGGCTCCTTGTGCTGGTGTGAGATGAAGCAGATTGAAAGTGGAAAGGAGACTCCTCACATCAGCAGCTCAAAACACATTACATTGCTGAAAGGAATGGAAAATGCGCTGTGCCTGAGAGGGTTAAAGTGAATCATCGTGACTCCCTGGGGAACAACACACTCTGCTCCCCTACCTCTCCTAAATATTTAGGAATAACTGAGAGCCAATGCCTGAGCCAGTATCTATGGATTGTTTCTGGTAGTTATAATTCTTGGGTTTGTGATTTTATTTGGAAGTCCATGGGGTCTTCTAGTTAGAAAGGGTCTAGAAGTCTTGACTTTTGGATTATTTCTGAATCATTATATCATCTTATGCTGTTTTGGCAACCATCCAATGACAGGCTGCTAAATGGATAGATGTAGTATTCCTGTCTTCTGTTAGCCTTATTGATCCTTGTAGAAAGTGCTGAGATTTCTTAGAATAAAACAAGTTATTAAAAGATATTGGGCATAGCCAAATTACAAAATGTTCTGAAAGGGAAAAAACACATAGCTGCAGCTCAGAAAAAACTTTTCAGTTGTTCTGTTTCAAAGGGTGCATACTGTTATTTAAAAGAACATGCTTGCACTTATGGATATGTTAATTCTTTTATTTATTCTTAAAGATTATTTAAATATTTTGATGCATAATAAAGACCATCATGAACTCAACCCTCTGACATATAACTGAATATGTAAATACAGACACTAGAGCCAGTGTGGACTGCACAGAGACTTATTCATTGAATGTGAAAATGTTTGTTGTGTCAGGATAGGGCCTTTACTAGCATCACTTGCTTTCTCTTTCTGTCAGCTCATCTTATCAATTTTCATTTATTATAATTATCTGAATTTTTGCTGCACATAGTTGTGATATTTAATTTGACCTTGATCTTCCCAGGTTTTGAAATGGGAAAGAACAAATAGATATTATTGCAGCAAGTAAGGACAAAAACTATTCCCCCTCTCCCCCTAAACAAAAACCAGAAGTTACTCACCTTTAACAATACAGCGATAACAAAATAAATGTGTTTCTTTTCAAGTGGAACTGAATAGTATGCTGTGGTGGGTTGACCCTGGCTGGCTGCCAGGTGCCCACCAAGCGGCTCTATCACTTCCCCCCCTCAGCAGGACAGGGGGGAGAAATAAGATGAAAAAATTGTGGGTTGAGATAAAGGCAGTTTAATAAAGAAAAGCAAAGGCTACGCATGGAAGCAAAGGAAAACAAACAAAATTATTATTCTCTACTTCCCATCAGCAGGCGATGTCCAGCCACTTCCTGGGAAGGTGGCCTCAATACACATAGTGGTTGCTCTGGAAGACAAATGCCTTAATAACTAATGTCCCCCTCCCCTCCTCCTTTCTCTTAGCTTTTATTGCTGACCACAAGGTCATATGGTATGGAATATCTCTTTGGACAGTTTAGGTCAGCTGTCCTGGCTATGCCTTGATGCTGTGCTGCTCAGTGGTAGCCAAAACACTGGTTTGTTATCAACACCTTTCTAGCTACAGTTACAAAGCACAGCACTATGAGGGCTGCTATGGGGAAAGTTAACTCCATCCCAGCCAGACCCAGTACATATCCTCAATTTGAGGGTAAGACTTTAGGAGAGGAATAAAAATCAGTCAGAATGTTCTCACTAGACTGCTCTCCTGTTTTTTTCCTGGTACTTCATTATTGTATGTCAGCTTCTTGTTACAGTCAATCTTGCTGTGGTAATCAGGCTGCTTATTTTTGCCTTGTATCTCTAAAAAGGCGATTGGTTCCTCCCAGTAGCAGGTACTGTGCAAGCCAAGTGCTATCCACCCAGCTGCATCATACCTGTGCCAAACTGTGCAAAACAAAAAATAAAAAAAACCTTTAGAACACATTTTTCTAAACACTAAGTATTTACTAAAACCATAACGAAAGCAGATCTTTTCATCAAAATGCACAATGCTATGAGTTAGCACTGTACAGTTTGGGGTTAGGAAAATGTCATTTTCACATAAGCATCTATACAACTGCCTTCTAGAAAAAATATTTTTTCATCAGCTGTTTTTTATTATGAGCAGTGCTGGATGCCTATATATATTCAGGCAGAGCTGGCTGAACATATACCTTTAGTGCAGAATTTTATGTAAATGTAAAAATAATTTTATAAAGTTTTGAAGAAAACTTTGAGCTATTCTTAAATTAAAAGTGAAGGCAAGTCTTTGGGTGTTTCTTATACATTTGATTGGAGCTGGTAACCTGAGTTTAATGGAGTTAATTCCCCTAATTCAGATACCTCCATATCCTTTTTCAACAATATTTTTTCTGGTGCAGGTCTTTCTTTTCCCCTGAATTTGTATTGAATTTAAGCAAGTAAGAGAGGGCAATCACCTGGCAGAAGAGTCTAGCTCTCTTTGTTGCTGCTTCACTCCTGCACAGCATCAGGACTTCTTCAGCCCTCATTTGGGCAGTGTCAGGGCAGCATCAGAAGATGGACATGGGCCTCACCTCAGCCAGGAGTACCACTGACACCAGAGGCAGCCCAAAAGGCTAACGCAAAGGAAAACTGAGGCAGAGAGCCCAAAGGGATGATTGATCAGTGTAACAGAGGAAGGCACCTGTGACTTTTTCCTGTGGTATGCCTGTGAGGAAAAAAAGCTGCTGGAAGTAGGAGCCAAAGGATATGTGAAGTGGGAGGTAGGGAGGGATGAAGAGGGAAAAGAACCGGGACTGCACTGGGGGGAGAGGCTGTCAGCTTCTTTTAAGTAGAAGAACCATGATAGACATAGGAGCTTATAATGGAGGATTTGTTGATGGACATGAATTCATCTGCTGAGAAGACCCTCTGATTGGGCAGTACATGACTTCATCTGGAAGAAATTCAGAAATTATGTTCTGTGTCTAGACCACATATCTCTAGAAGACTGAAAAATGGCCTGGTGATCTATTATTATCTATTGCATCCATAAATCAAGCCCCCTTCAAAACAACAAAAAAAGTTCTTTTAAACAAAAACAACCACTTTGTGTTGCCCACGTGGAAGGACCCTCTTCAGCAGGGCTGTGCCAGTGCCAGGTTGGCTTCACTGGAGTTCCCACACTAGAGCCTTTTGATAGGATGCAATTGTCAGTGCTGGTAATGGTGTTTAGAGTACTAGTTATATTGAGTTTGTGTGGCAAGGTTTTGGTAGTGGGGGGGGGGTTACAGGGGTAGCTTCTGTGAGAAGCTGCTAGAAGCTTCCCCTATGTCCAATGGAGCCAGTGCCAGCTGGCTCCAAGACGGACCCGCTGCTGGCCAAGGCTGAGCCAATCAGCGACAGTGGTAGCACCTCTGGGATAACATTTAAGAAGGGGGAAAAGTTGCTGCGTGACAGCAACTGCAGCTGGAAGAGAGAGGAGTGAGAACATGTCAGAGAAACAAGCCTGTGGACACCAAGGTCAGTGAAGAAGGAGGGGGAGGAGATGCTCCAGGCGCCGGAGCAGAGATTCCCCTGCAGCCCGTGGTGAAGACCCTGGTGAGGCAGGCTGTCCCCCTGCAGCCCAGGGAGGGCCACAGTGGAGCAGATCTCTGCCTGCAGCTCATGGAGGACCCCACGCTGGAGTAGGTGGATGCCCGAAGGAGGCTGTGGCCCCATGGGAAGGCCGCGCTGGAGCAGGTTCCTGGCAGGACTTGTGACCCTGTGGGGAACCCACACTGGAGCAGTTCGTGAAGAACTGTAGCCCTTGGGAAGGACTCATGTTGGAGAAGTTCATGGAGAACTGTCTCCCGTGGGAGGGACCCCACTCTGGAGCAGGGGAAGAGTGTGAGGAGTCCTGCCCCTGAAGAGGAAGGAGCGGCAGAGACGTGTGATGAACTGACCCCAACCCCCATTTTCCATCCCTCTGTGCCGCTCTGGGGGAGGAGGTAGAGAATTCAGGAGTAAAGTTAAGCCCAGGAAGAAGGGAGGGGTGGGGGTAGGTGTTTTTAGGATTTGGTTTTATTTCTCATTACCCTACTCTGATTTAATTGGTAATAATTTAAACTATTTCCCCCAAGTCGAGTCTGTTTTGCCCGTGACAGTAATTGATGAATGATCTCTCCCTGTCCTTATCTCGACCCACGAGCCTGCCTTTATATTTTCTCTCCTCTCTCTGGCTGAGGAGGGGAGTGATAGAGCAGCTTTGGTGGGCACCTGGCATCCAGCCAGGGTCAACCCACCACACAAGTTCAAAATAAAAGTGGACTTATGTTGGAGCGGCGGAGGAATGCACATAAGTCGACCCAATATGAGTGATAGAAGTGATTCCACTTTATTTGCACGGATAGCTCATATTTATACAGTTTGCGATAATTATGCCTACTAGTCCTAATATGATTGGTACATTGCTAATGTTTATTCATTACTAAAACACACCCACTTGTGGCTGGCAGCTACGCGTGTTCAGTAACTTTCTCATGAGAACTTCTTCAAAAGTTACTTGTGAAGTTATGCCAAGGTCACACCGTCCCTGTCTTTCTCCTGATAACAGCGAGACCAGCTGTTGTTTTTCTCCTGATATCAGTAAAGCCAGCAGTCTTCGGCCAAGGCCTAGTCTTGTTGCTCAAACTGACATTCTTTCACACAGAACTCTGCTCGCACAACTTTTCCACAGGCCCATGTCCTTTTTCAGCAAGCCACTTCCCAACAATTCCCCCTTTTTCTTTTCGTGCGAGTAGAGCTTGGTGTGTCAGCTTTGAGACTCCTCTCATCATGTACCCATACGCAATTCTAACTATTACACAGATTAATATCAATATACCCAACCATCGTAAGGCTTCCTTAATCAATGACATTAGCCGTGGTGTTATCCCGCCAAATATTGACTGTAACACCCCATCAAACCAACTAGTTTCTTGCTGGATCTTTGTGTATGTTTCTCCAGCCAATCTATTTGTTTGTGTATAGATTGAGGTAAAATTTTAACACCTGCTGTATTGCGCTTTGCAAAGATCTATGAACACAATTAATTAAGCACAGTAAAAACAACATTATACGTAATAAAATACATAAGCACACAAAAAGAGATTTGATTAATAGCTTTAGCTAGTGACACCCAAACATTCTTACTGTCCCATGGCATTAACCGATGTGGATCAATCACCGGTGTCACTGTCATGCTGCTTACTACAGTCAGTGTGTTCCATATCAGTCTCAGCATAAGGTTTCAAATTTATGGATAAATCAGGAACGTATCTGCCAGACATGGATGATGTGATTTTTTGTCCAATTGCTGTCAAGGCTTGCCATCCTGGTGCACTTAGTTGTCTTGTAGAAGTTAAGCTATCGCTGCCCCTCAATAAATCCAGCAGCGGCTGTAAGTCTGTATTTGTAATACCACAACAAGGTTGAATCCACTGTAGGTCTCTGTTTAAATCTTTCTCCCTCTTTTTGTTTTTGAGCAATCCAGGCTTGCTTAATAACTTGGGATGCCATTTTCCTTAATAAGCTGAACAAGGTAAAACTATTACAATAGCTACAATCACAATAACTACAATAATGCCCATAATTCTTTGAGCCAACCTGTTACCCCTAATGACCCAGACCATGAGGACTATGAGGAAAGTGAGCCATCCATACATTCTTGTGCCATCTTGCTCCACGAACTCAGCCCAGCAATCGGTAGGTGCCAGCTTTCCGTGGGCGTCCCCACAGAGGCAATGACGGCCTCACCGTACACCAGCCCGATGCTCTTCGGAAAATCCCGGTATTTATACATTTGCAGAGGAACGGGTTTTAGCACACGTGGCCAGCGGGTGCCAAAAGTCCGCCTCGGTTGCAATCTATGACGCATGCGCTCGCTGGCCAGGCGCGCTGCACGAGTCATAGCCATCTTGTCTATTGGTTCATGGGCTTTATGATACAGTTGCGATGCACAGAGAATCTTGACCTGTTAAGTTAGCCAAGGTGACCTATACATTAGTTTTCGGCTGAGGTAGTATTCATATTGCCGCATCATCTATGATGCTCCAGATGATGATGGTCGTGCAAATCGAACAGGAGTCCGTCGTGGGCCTGTATCTGTGGAAACACAATCAAACTCGTTCCCAGGTTATTAATGGAAATAGACCTTACCCCTAATTTTGGCTTTAACTAACTTTTACATTTACCCCACACTGTCTTCCCGTAATCACGCTATGTTTAATCAAATTATGCTTAACACACTTTTTACCTAAAGCAAGTTCTATATACAATAAGGAACGATGTTCTAAAAAGCTCTCTGAAGGACTCAGTGTCCACTAGTAATACTCTTATTAGTTAGAATCTGTCGGATAAGTGGCTTCAGCACCCGCCGGTGCCGTGCCAGTTGCCATTGGGACAATTCCGGGTCCAGCATCAGTGCGAAGTCATGGCTTGACCCACTTAGCCGGGATCTCCCAGTAAGTTTTACTTCTGCTGATCCGCACCATTTCCCGGATTCTGGGTCCTTATACATTACCATGATTCCTGTACTTTGTCGCGTCCTTTCTGCCTGTAAAAGAACATGATGCACTACCATTGGTGGGTCTTTGTGATCACCTGTCAATCTAAGATAATTTAGCACAAATAAGGCTTTGGCCAATCGTTCCTCTGGGAGTAAGCCCTGGGTTCCCCCTTTTTGTTTTTGCAGCATGTTCTTTTAGGGTTTGGTTGGCCCATTCGACAATAGCCTGTCCTGTGGGAAGATGTGGAATACCGGTACCATGATGAATTCCCCACAAATTACAAAATCGAGCAAATCGTGTAGAACCGTAGGCTGGGCCGTTGTCCGTCTTAATTTCTTTAGGCACACCCAGTACTGCAAAAGAAGCGTGAAGATGTCATTCAATATGTAAGGCCTTTTCTCCAGTTCGTGCAGTGGCCCACATGGCAGCAGGATAGGTATCAATACACACGTGCACAGAACGCTTTGCACCAAACCACGTGACATGGGTGACATCCATTTGCCACAACTGCAATGGCAAAAGACCTCGTCGGTTAACCCCACGGCCCAAGCCCAGCCCTTCCTTTTGACAATCGGGGCATGCTTTAACGATACCTTGGGCATCAGTAAGTGGTAAGTCAAATTGCTTTGTTAACATCCTAGCGGGTTGGTGCAAGAACGCATGTGATTGCCGTGCTTTGTTGAAAACGATTCCCTGGAGGAGGCTCCCGTGGCGCTGCAACCAATTGGTCAGCTCTGTCATTTCCCGTTTCTCATCTGCACAGTGTTCTCATACCCAAGAGTTCTACCAGAGGGGTCATATTGCCATTAGTGATACCGCAAAGATTCTGCACCCACTGGATATCTCCCACAAGCTTCTGGACATCATGTAACATTGAAATTTCTCATGTTATTTGAACCTTCTGAGGTTTAACATTGCTAGCATCTATGTGCCACCCCAAATACTTCCAAGGTGCTGCCTTTTGCACCTTTTCAGGAGTGATTATTACTCTGCGATGGCTTAAGATGTCCTGCAATTGAGTTAAAATCTCATCCTGTGGCAAGTTACTGAGGTAACTGCTTTCTTACAGGCTCTGATGCCCAGGCCACATACGCCTGACACATCATGGGGGAATTGCGCATTCATTGCGGTAACACGACCCAATGGTATCTATTATAGGGATCTGCCTTGTTAATCGATGGTATCGAAAAGGCGAACCGTTCAGCGCCATCTGGGTGCAATCTTTTAGATTTATAATTAACAAATCCCATTCTTCTGGAAGCATAACTGGGGATGGCAAACCTGGCTGCAGGGCTCCCATACTGTGCATCACCACATTCACAGCTCTGAGATCATGTAACAGTCTCCGCTTCCCACTTTTCTTGGGAATGGTAAATATTGATGTATTCCATGGACTAGTAGAAGGAACAACTTGTCCCGCTCTCAACTGGTCCTCAACTAACCCTTGTATTTTTAGCAGCCTTTCAGAATTTAGCAGCTACTGATCAATCCAAACAGGTTCATCTGTTTTCCAGCTAATTTTCAGAATCGGCTACCCCTCAGTGACCGCTCCTAAAAAGGATGGGTCACTAACATTGCCTTCATTTGGCTCAATAAATCATGGCCTACGAGGCCAAACAATTCAGTTGGGGTAGTCATGACATACGGACACGTCGTAATGTGTTCACCATCGGGGAACACAAATGTAATCGGTAGCTGACTTACTAAGGTGGCTTGTGTGCCCCCTATCCCTGCAATACCAAAGTTTGGATTGATCGATGGCCATGATGGAGGCCAAATGCATTGTGAAATAATCATAACATCAGCTCCTGTATTGATTGTCATCGGTTTCTTGACAACAACTCCATCGGGCCCTTCCAATTGCACTACCTTTTCTGGTTTACCTCTTGTTGTGTCCATGGCAAAGTATACCTGCGGTTTCCCTGTGGAGCCGAATCCACCATCTCCACGTTGTACTTCACCCAGGTTCGGAACACACGACCTGAATGGAACTAATTGTGCTATTCTGGTACCTTTAGGAATAGAAACAGGAGGGATTACAACATGAATCATAATTTTCACAGTCCCACAATAATCTGCATCAATAAGCCCTGGGACTACCAGAATTCCTTCTAGAGCTGTTGAAGATTGCCCCATTAAAAATGCACTAAGTCCAAACCCCAATGGTCCCTTTATGTTGACTGCGGTTTCCACATCCACTCCGGAGCTTCCTGCGGTGGCGGATCTGGTGGTTGCGAGGCTGCCTGAGGGCTGGCAGCTCAAGCCCCTTGCATTTGTGTCGCCGCGCGAGGGGCCTTCGCGGTCGGTGTAAAGTTTCCCTTCTTCCTGTGTTCTTGGTGGTATGGTTATCTTTCTTACACTTGTTGCAGCACTTAGTGTTAACAGTACCTGTACATTTGCTCCTAATGTGTCCACGTTTGCCACAGTTAGAACACTTGACCAAGGGTGTCTTACTGGCCTTGTGTTTCTTTGTAGCTCCTTGGAGTGCTGTGGCAGCATAGGCTACTTTCTGTGAGTCCACTGATCGATCCATGTATTCTATCATATCAACGACGTCTGCATTTTTCGGCAAATTACACAATGCTTTGCGTGTCTTTTCGGTAGCATTTTCAAAAGCGAGTATTTTGAACATGTTTTCTTTCATGCCCTCGTTCATGTCAGGGTGGTCATAAATTGTATTCTCCTGTTTCACCTGGGTAAAAGCATGGCTGTACATATTGTCTGGTATGGTAAGAAAAGCTTGATACGCCAAGATCTGTGATAGATGATGAACCTCAGTGACACATTGTAACTGAGCGTTCCCTGATGCGAAGGGTCCAGTACCCATCGGCATCTGCGTGGTTACTCCCCATAGGGGATCTGTTTGTTGTCGTGATGTTGCTTGTTCCCTATCACAGAGCTTCTCCCACTGCCAGAAAAACACTAACATTCGGGCGGGTGTCAAAACCAACTGTGCTAGCTGTTTAATATCTCGAGGTATCAGCGTATCAGCAGAAAAAATGAATTGCAGTATTTGGTGAGTTAACGCAGATTTGATTCCGTACTGACTCACAGCATTCCTTAATTTCTCAATGACCTTCCAGTCAAACACCTCCCATTTTTTCTGTCCATTTGATGCAATAACTGGGAATGCTTGGAGCATAGTCCCTTCTATAATGGCATCTTTTATTACACCCCTCCAATGTCTCTGCCTTTCTCCTGCAGCGGCTATTACAGGCGGCTCCGCGTCTATCACGGGTGCGGTTGGTTTCCCCGTCTCTTTTCCGCATTTCCTTTAACAATTCTAACATTGTCTCTTTTTGTTCTATTATTATAGTAGCCAAGTCCTTGTTTGCATTATTTGAATCAGGGTGTATGCTAGGTATAATTTGTTCATGTTGAACGGTGGTATCTGAGGGCTGGTTTTTCGTAGGCAGATTTTTACTCACTCCCTGATTCTGTAGGGTTTCCTTTAATCGTACGGTTAGGGAGGCTTGGGAACTGTTGGATGGCTGATTAATATCGGCAGTCCCAGGGAGTGGAGCAGAAGTCAAGGGCACAAGAGCAGGCGGACAAGCTCCAAAAAGTCTCTCTCGCTGCATTATGTTTTTCTCCCCGCTTTTCCCTTTCGCTTGCGGTTGGAGAGAGAGAGCAGCAAAAGCAGACACAGACGCTTTACGATCTGCTTTCATTTTTTACAGAGTTGTCTTAATCAATTTCCATAAAGTTGCAAGATCTTTAACTTCTTTAGACCCGTCACTAATTTCATCCCATAGGGAGGTTCCGATAGCTTTCCAGGTACTAAGCTCAAAAGCTGTACCCACACTAATTGAAAGGTTTCTGTCCTTGCTTCATTAGTTTTTTAGCTGATTTATCATCGTCAGTTACCATATCCCATAATACGTCTCCTAATCTACACCATTCACTCTCCTTAAATAATAAATCCGGATTCTTAAAGCATCCCTTAACACGACCTAAAGCAACTAATCCCAAAACTTGCTTAACGCAATTTACTCCCCGCTTTTCTAAAAAGCACTGTAATAATTTTAGGGCTACCTCTTGATCCATTGCCGGCCGGCTTCTTGATACTCCTGGGTGCTACCTTGATTAAGGCACCTCGGTTAAAAAGTCTTTGCAGCCTTTTTCCAGTAGCCCTCACTGACGGCGAACCCCTTTTGGACGGTCCAGGCACGAGAGTTAACACACCAACCAAGACGATCAGCGTTCGGTTAATCTTTTGCCCCCCGGTCGCTGCTACCGGTGCTTCTCAGTGTCCGTCGCTCCAATTCCCCTTTCTTCGGTCCCCGTTCGGGCGCCATTTGTTGGAGCGGCGGAGGAATGCACATAAGTCGACCCAATATGAGTGATAGAAGTGATTCAACTTTATTTGCACGGATAGCTCATATTTATACAGTTTGCGATAATTATGCCTACTAGTCCTAATATGATTGGTACATTGCTAATGTTTATTCATTACTAAAACACACCCACTTGTGGTTGGCAGCTACGCGTGTTCAGTAACTTTCTCATGAGAACTTCTTCAAAAGTTACTTGTGAAGTTATGCCAAGGTCACACCGTCCCTGTCTTTCTCCTGATAACAGCGAGACCAGCTGTTGTTTTTCTCCCAATATCAGTAAAGCCAGCTATTTTCAGCCAAGGCCTAGTCTTGTTGCTCAAACTGACATTCTTTCACACAGAACTCTGCTCGCACAACTTTTCCACAGGCCCATGTCCTTTTTCAGCAAGCCACTTCCCAACAGACTTAGATTATCAATTGCACATGTGAAACAATAGCCATTGGATGCTATCATACTTACAGCCAGTGGTACTATAGTGCAAATTGCTTCTCTTGCCATGGAAATAAAGGCTTCTTTATTCTACTCTAAAACTAAAGTAATTTTTGCTAAAATTTCAGATGCTGGACAGAGTTCTCCTAAAAATAGATAAGATAGGAAGAAAGATATATGTATTGTATAAATCTGATTTCTCTAAAGTCAAAGAAAATGTAGATAACCCTTCGGTCTTTTTAATTTAGAATTGTTTATAGAATTTTTTAGGAAACCTTTGCTAGCCTTTCACTACTTTCACATTTTTTCTTAGCCTCTTACAGATGTTTTGCCCACTATCTCCAAAGCTCTCTCTATTTCTCCTTTATGTTATGGAGGAATGTTGGAGCGGCGGAGGAATGCACGTAAGTCGACCCAATATGAGTGATAGAAGTGATTCAACTTTATTTGCATGGATAGCTCATATTTATACAGTTTGCAATAATTATGCCTACTAGTCCTAATATGATTGGTACATTGCTAATGTTTATTCATTACTAAAACACACCCACTTGTGGTTGGCAGCTACGCGTGTTCAGTAACTTTCTCATGAGAACTTCTTCAAAAGTTACTTGTGAAGTTATGCCAAGGTCACACCGTCCCTGTCTTTCTCCTGATAACAGCGAGACCAGCTGTTGTTTTTCTCCTGCTATCAGTAAAGCCAGCAGTCTTCGGCCAAGGCCTAGTCTTGTTGCTCAAACTGACATTCTTTCACACAGAACTCTGCTCGCACAACTTTTCCACAGGCCCATGTCCTTTTTCAGCAAGCCACTTCCCAACAGAGGAAGGAAAAAAAAAGAAAAGAAAGGTATTATTTGACAGAAGTTCCATTATTTCTCTTTAGAAGTTACAGCTTTGTGACTTTACCTTTGCATGAATCCAGCTATATTGAATAAAACACTTTCCCTGAGTGTTTCTGCTAAAATGATCAGCACAGAAACGTAATGTCATCATTTGTTTGAGAGTTAAATCTCCATAGAGATGTGGGAAGTAATCCACTATTACTAAGAACTTTTTCTCTGTCTTTTTGGAGACTTGAAAATAATATTTACTCCGGTTGATGCATTGAACTATTTCTTCACAACCAGAAATAAAACAAGGATTGTTAGCTTATTTGTTTGAAGCAAGCTATAAATTGCCTTAAACTATGTTCTTTGCAGAATGCACCCCATTGGCTTTTCTGTCTCTAATAGGCCCTCTATCTCTCCTAATTCTCATCATTATTCTAATTAAAGAATTATTTTTAAGTCTTATTAAAACTTATGAATTTTTTTCTGTACCAGGTAAATAAGTTCCATAATTCTGAAATATAAGGGGAAACATCCTGTCACTCACAGGCATTCCTCTGGAACCATCAGGTCTATAATAACTGCTTTTCGTTGGAGTACAAACGTTGCTTAGAGTATTACTTTACTGCCATGACTCTAGGGCTGTTGTTTATCAAAGAAGCCTCCAGGTGACATAAATTCCTTTCCCTAAGGATGTCTCTGAAGTGTTTATACTTCAATACTAGATAAAGGAAAGGTAAGGAGAAAAAGGAGATAGGAAGATTATAGATATTTTGTAAGAATGAATGAAACAAAACTCCTGGGAACATGAAAAAGACGAGCAGTTCATTGGACTGGTGGAGGCTGTTGCAGTTGTTGGTGCAGAAGGCTCAGAAACATGAATGCCAGGTGATATTGCATGTTAACCTCAGTGATTCAGGTAAAGCTGGAGACTTGAACAGTCAGACAATTTTAGATTATTTTAAAAAATTAATCATAATCTTCAAGTCACCTTTATAAGTGAAAGGGCTCTTTGCATCATGTAGTGACAAGCTATATGCTCAAATAACATATGCAAGGTTTCAGACTGTATATGTAAAGCAGTAGATCATAAAGTAATAATAGTATATAATAAGGTTACCTGCTCAGAGCAGAGGTTTTCTGAGCTCTAAGCTCCTGTGGTTCTTAAAAAAAAATCTTAGTACTGCAGCTGTCTGACACTGACTCAGGTGTTTACATGTTAAATGCCTGTGATGAGGTGGATTAATTGCAGCCAGTGGTCCTGTGCAGACCCTTCTTTCCCATGAGTAGCATCTGCATGGGATGAGTCTTTGTCAGTGTTTCTCACCACCTCGATTCTGTGTAAGTGACTATATTGGAAAAGCAAGGTGAAATGTGATCATCTACATCGCTATTTCTATCCCTATGGAGAACAAGAGAACTTTTTTTCTCTCTCTAGCTTGATACATGCTTATGCAAAGCAGAAAAGACACTGGGAAATGCCCAGCCTAGAACAACCATTTCCTCATCATTAGGACACTGCTGTGAAATGAGGGATGGCCAGTTTCAGGTCTCTGATCAGAAGTCAAAGAAAGCAACATATCCAATAATTGAGCAACTAGACCATATTTGTTTACTGAAGAATCTTTGTGTCTCCCTTTGGCTTTGGACAGACCTTCCCATGCATGATAAACTTATTGCCATGCAAGTTTCTTTGAAATGGAACAATTTAAAAAGCAAGTTCTTTTTGGTGAATTGGCATTTTCCAGTAATTAATAATAATAATAATAATAATAAAAAGGCAACATAATTAGGTCTTATCAGAGCCAGAATTTCCAGGATCAGCAGCTGTATCGTACCAGCGTTTCTACCTTACTTGTGCTGGTGCTGCTATTAGCATAGATGTCGGCACAACAATTATGGTGCTAATAAAACATTTTTTTTTCTTTTCATTACAACTATTAAGCAATAGATATAAAGTTACATAATTTCAACCTAATTATTCTTTTTCTATATTCCTTTTCTAAATTACTACTTCAAATTGCTTCTTGAAATAACTGGATTTCCTGTGGGCAAGATGCTAACAATTAAGCATGCCCATTTAGCTAAAGGCATTGTAGCATGTGCTGAATTTAGCATTATGCAATGTTTCTGTATTGCAGGACCAATAGGGTGAGGTGAAGCCAATGCCACAGGAAACTACTGCTCCTGATAGGCAGACCCAACATGCATTTCTAAAAAAACCCAAACATTCAAATGAAAATAGGCAATTGACACTTTTCACCCTGTGTTCAGAGTCAGCATCAAAGGTAGCTGTAGTGTGTGTTCAGTGCCTAGAGACAGATGTCCCCATTACAGGTTCTTCAGCTGGCACAAACTGCTGCTCGTGCCTAGAACTGAACTGAAGGAGTGTCCGAGAAGAGATGAGCTCCCTTGCCCCTGCACTTCTCTCAGAGTGCACATGAGGGGAGAACTCCTTCTGCCTCCTCTGGTTCACTCCAGGCACTTTTTTTAAATGTACATTCTTTTTTACTGGCACAGGGAAGTTGAAAATAAAAAAAAAATCCAAAACATTCAAAATATACAGAAAACTGTACAAGATGACAGGATAGGTATTAAATTTCACTTTGAAACTGGCAACTTTAAGGAGACCATTACAGTGTACCTCATATTTTTAAATAAGCTGTCATCTGTACAGTATTTTTCTCATTAAAAATGTGGTGGGTTGACCCTGGCTGGATGCCAGGTGCCCACCAAAGCCGTTCTATCACTCCCCCTCCTCAGCTGGACAGGGGAGAGAAATAATATAACAAAGAGCTTGTGGGTTGAGATAAGGACAGGAGAGATCACTCACCAATTACCATCATGGGCAAAACAGACTCAGCTTGGGGAAAATTAACTTAATTTATTACAAATCAACCAGAGTAAGGTAATGAGAAATAAAACCGAATCACAGAACACCTTCCCTCCAAACCTCCCTTCTTCCCAGGCACAACTTCACTCCCGGATTCTATACCAAGCCCCCCCAGTAGCACAGGGGGATGGGGATGGCGTTTACGGTCAGTTCATCACACGTTATTGTCTGCCGTTTCATCCTCCTCAGGGGCAGGACTCATCACACTCTTCCCCTGCTCCAGCATGGGGTCCCACCCACGGGAGACAGTCCTCCACGAACTTCTCCAACATGGGCCCTTCCCACGGGAGACAGTTCTTCACGAACTGCTCCAGCATGGGTCCATTCCACGGTGTGCAGTCCTTCAGGAGCACACTGCTCCAGCGTGGGTCCCACACGGGGTCACAAGTCCTGCCAGAAAACCTGCTCCGTGGGCTCCTCTCTGTAGATCCGCAGGTCCTGCCAGGAGCCTGCTCCAGCGCGGGGTTCCCACGGGGTCACAGCCTCCTTCAGGAACCCACCTGCTCCGGCGTGGGGTCCTCCACGGGCTACAGGTGGAGATCTGCTCCACCGTGGACCTCCCTGGACTGCAGGGGGACAGCCTGCCTCACCAGGGTCTTCACCACGGGCTGCAGGGGAATCTTCGCTCCGGCGCCTGGAGCATCTCCTCCCCCTCCTTCTTCACTGACCATGGGATCCGTAGGGTTGGTTCTCTCACATGTTCTCACTCCTCTCTCTGGCGGCTGTTTCTGTCTATCCCAGCAACTTTTTTTCCTTCTTAAAAATGTTATCACAGAGGCATTACCACTGTTGCTGATTGGCTCGGCCTTGGCCGGTGGCGGGTCCGTCTTAGAGCCAGCTGGTATGGGCTCTCTCTTGAACACAGGGGAAGCTTCCAGCAGCTTCTTACAGAAGCCACCCCTGTAACCCCCCCGCTACCAAAACCTTGCCACACAAAGCCAATACAAAAAAAGAAAATCATCCTGCTTTAGACTTGATACAGTTTCACCTATAGTAGCATGGAGAAAAGATGCTTTTCATTCCTCCAGGCTTTGATAGTTGTTTCATTACATCAGAGTTCTGTCATTGCCTCTGTGAAGAGAGGAACTGAGCTTGCTTTTCATGCTCCTTCCCTCCTCTCCCCTCCCCTTTTAAAAACAGTAAAAAGCAAATTTGTGCAATATAAAGAACAGGATAAGAAAACAAATCCTATTCAGAAAATTCCATATAACTTAATTTCTCAATTACACTAATTAGAAAGAACAATAATAAGAGATTGTGTATTTTGTGGCAATTGAAAGTAAATGTTTAATTACTCTGTGTAAGTAAAATGACAGCTTAAAGCATTCTTGCAAGCAACAGTGCTCTTTGGGGGGTAATTAGTGAAAAATAGTAAAAAAATTATAGCTTTTAGGCTAAACAAATCACTTAGGCTAAACTTTGTCACTGATAAAGAACTATAAAAATGAACCTATCGCACCATTCAGCAGAAAACTTACTTTTTATTTTGATCTGTGGTTGATTATAAATTGTTGGTTTTTTTCTGTGAAAATATCTGTAAGCTAAGCAGAGTAGTAGTGAAGAAAGCAGATCGTAGAAATATCTCTGGATTCATAATGAATTCAGCCATTCAGTGACTGTGGGATGGACAGGTGAGCTTATTACTTTGCTAATACCAAAAGAAGATAACCAAATGGATGATCGGCAGGTTTGCTGTCTGTTACTTTTTCTGAACACAACCAGATATCTGGTCATTTGATAACCATTTGTGCTTACTCATTTTCTGGTATGTACAGTTATCATCGCAGGTAATCGTCCTATGAGTAAATGTTAAGGTTAGTGTTAACTTCAAGTTTGACCAAGTGTTCGGTTAGAGACTGTCCTTCGGAGCCTTGACAGCCAGATCTAAACTTCAGCTGGCTCATGAAATAACCTGCTATCCTAGTCTAGAGGACTACGCATAAATGAGAGGTGTTCATAAAATGGAAGTAGTTCCTTTTTCAAATGCAGTTAGGGAAAGTCATACAAGAGAGGGACAGGAATTTGAGTCTTGTCCCCATTTGAAACAGAGGTATTTCAACATTCAAAACCTTTCTTTCTTTTCCTAATAATCTCAGTCAAGGCTAGGATTAAAAGGATTTTAAAAGGATGAACTGTACAAATACCAGACATACCGTAACCCTTGCAAGGGGCACAGCAATGTTTCTTGATTCCTGGTTGAATTTCCAGTGAAGGACAAGAGTCCCCTTTGACCAAGTGCATGGAAACCAGCTGCAGCCCTCTAGTGAATATGAAGCAGGAGCCTAAAGAGATTATTTTTAACATTAGGACAAAATCAGTGAGTCCACTCCTATACAGATGAAAAGACTATTGTCGTATGGAAGAGAATGAGCATTGCAAATAGCAAATATGTAGTAGCAGCTACTGAAGATAATGCTTTTAAATGTTGGGTGAGACAGAATAGAAGTTGAGTTTGAACACTATAGGAATTTTTATCCAAAAATTATAGCTTAGAAAGATGTTTTTGACCTTTCTCTCCTTACTGTCCTCCGGTAATCTAAAAACCATTCAGGTGCTCAACCAAGGGCAGTAGATAAATGCTTAGACCTATGTTGTGTTTGCATAACATGAGGGCCTTGCAGTAACGAGGAATGCTCATATAAAAGTCCTTTGCAACTCTCTCGCATTATACCCTACATATCTCAAATGAATATATATTTTTGATTAGCAAGGATTATTCTTTATTAGTGTTGCTCAAGCACATTTGTATGCAAATAAGATTGGGTAGAGGGGTGCAGTCCCTGTGCTAAGGAGCATAGTGAAGTCCTT
Source organism: Astur gentilis (assembly GCF_929443795.1). NCBI lineage: Eukaryota > Metazoa > Chordata > Aves > Accipitriformes > Accipitridae > Astur > Astur gentilis. The sequence goes on along the minus strand of NC_064918.1, from coordinate 16,756,150 downwards.
TCCTTGTCCATGTATGCTACGACATGACATGTGTTACATGTCATTATTACATGAGACCACAGCAATGGAGGGCTGAAAACAAACACAAAGGGGACATTGCATAGTGCAGCATCTTCTCTTTGGCTTTGCTGCAGAAAAGCTGGAGCACTGCACAACAGCTGGGACTGTGTGACCACCTTGGTGAGCTATATAGAGCACTGGGCGATCTCATATCCCTTCCCTCCAAGTAAATCCATGCCTAGATTAGCTGCAACTGATTAGTAGGGTAATTTTAGAAGCAATACCTTGTTTATGCTAGAGCATGTCTGTCTTCTAGTGACCCAGAACTCTGATTTATACCCAGAATATATGGATAAATTTCTTCTTTGAGCAGTGTGATGGGTTAACCCTGGCTGAACACCAGGTGCCCACCAAAGCCGTTCTATCACTCCCCCATCCTCAGCTGGATAGGGGAGAGAAAATATAACAAAAGGCTTGTGGGTCGAGATAAGGACAGGAGAGATCATTCACTATTACCGTCACTGGCAAAACAGACTCAGTTTGCAAAATTAACTCCATTTATTACAAATCAACCAGAGCAAGGTAATGAGAAGTAAAATGAAATCTCAGAACACCTTCCCACCACCCCTCCGTTCTTCCCGGGCACAACTACCCTCCCGGATTTCACCACCAAGCCCCCCCAGCGGCACAGGGGGACAGGGATGGGGTTTATGGTCATCACACGTTATTTTCTGCCGCTTCACCTCCTCAGGACGAGGGCTGATCACACTCTTCCCCTGCTCCAGCGTGGGGTCCCACCCACGGGAGACAGTCCTCCACGAACTCCTCCAACGTGGGCCATTCCCACGGGCTGCAGTTCTTCACGAACTGCTCCAGCATGGGTCCATTCCACGGTGTGCAGTCCTTCAGGAGCACACTGCTCCAGCGTGGGTCCCCCACGGGGTCACAAGTCCTGCCAGAAAACCTGCTCTGAGGGCTCCTCTCTCCACAGATCCGCAGGTCCTGCCAGGAGCCTGCTCCAGCGCGGGGTTCCCACGGGGTCACAGCCTCCTTCGGGAACCCACCTGCTCCGGCGTGGGGTCCTCCACGGGCTACAGGTGGAGATCTGCTCCCCCGTGGACCTCCCTGGACTGCAGGGGGACAGCCTGCCTCACCAGGGTCTTCACCACGGGCTGCAGGGGAATCTTCGCTCCGGCGCCTGGAGCATCTCCTCCCCCTCCTTCTTCACTGACCTTGGTGTCCGCAGGCTTGTTTCTCTTACATGTTCTCACTCCTCACTCCGGCGGCAGTTTCTCTCCGTCCCAACTTTTTTCCTTCTTAAAAATGTTATCACAGAGGCGTTACCACTATCACTGATTGGCTCGGCCTTGGCCAGCGGCGGGTCCGTCTTAGAGCCGGCTAATATGGGCTCGCTCTCTCTCAAACACAGGGGAAGCTTCCAGCAGCTTCTTACAGAAGCCACCCCTGTAACCCCCCCCCCCGCTACCAAAACCTTGCCAAACAAAACCAATACAAGCAGAAACCAATGATGAGCATGCAAATTTAAATCTCACTTCTAAAGGATGGGGGTGAAGAATTCTTGCTTCAGAGGTGCAAAATAGCTGTACAGAGGTTAAATCAGACTTACATATTCATCATACATTGTTAAATAGTCCCATGCAAAATTACTTTCTTCTTATTTAGGGAATGCATGTTGTACATGTGGCCTCATCTAATCTTTTGCCACTTGGCAAAGCAAAATCTAATTTCAGTTCCAGAGGATGGAGCAGCCTTCAACTATACAAGTTAAAGGATATGTGCTACAGTTCATAAGGAGTGCATGTACGTGTCATGGTTTAACCCCGGCCAGCAACTAAGCACCACGCAGCCTCTCACTTGCTCCCCCCCACTCAGTGGGATGTGGGAGAAAATCGGGGAAAAAAGAAGTAAAACTCGTGGGTTGAGATAAGAACGGTTTAATAGAACAGAAAAGAAGAAACTAATAATGACAATGATAACACTAATAAAATTACAACAGTAATAATAAAAGGATTGGAATATACAAATGATGTGCAGTGCAATTGCTCACCACCCACCAATCAACACCCAGTTCGTCCCCAAGCAGCGATCCCCTGCCCCCACTCCCCCCAGTTCCTATACTAGATGTGACATCACATGGTATGGAATACCATGTTGGCCACTTTGGGTCAGGTGCCCTGGCTGTGTCCTGTGCCAACTTCTTGTGCCCCTCCAGCTTTCTCGCTGGCTGGGCATGAGAAGCTGAAAAATCCTTGACTTGAGACTAAACGCTACTTAGCAACAACTGAAAACATCAGTGTTATCAACATTCTTCTCATACCTAGCTCAAAAACATAGCACTGTACCAGCTACTAGGAAGACAATTAACTCTATCCCAGCGGAAACCAGGACAGTACATTATAAATTCAATTGCTCTACAGAGATGCTGATCCTAATTAAGACTTCATTGTGTTTTTTTATCGAAAACAGCATGAAAAAAATGAAGAAAAAATTACATGAAGAATCTTTACATAAGGAAACTAAGTTTCTGCCAAGTTTTAACTCACCTATAAGCCTGGGTGGGGTTTTCTCCTTCTTTGTCTCAGTGCCTTATGCTCTTCAACTGAGACATGGATGGGGGTTTGGAGAGGCAAAAGTCTTGGTCAGGTGATACTTGTCCAATTGTGGTTTAGGCAACTTCTCCATTTTGTGGGTCTCAGATGTATCATATATTTTAGTACAGTACAATTCTGAGTATGTTATTTCGGGACATTCTTTTCTGAAAATTATGCTATCCAAAATGGCTTCTGAAGAAGGGAAGCAAACAAAGCAGAAGACAGGGCAGAGGACTAGTAGAAACAAGGAAACCAAATGCACAAGGTAAATTGAGTGAGGTCCTCTGAGTCTCCTGGGTCCTGGCATCTATCTGTTTCCTGATGCCATGCCTGGTTTTACAGTTCACTTTTCTCTTCATTCCTCCTGAGGAATGCTTTCTACTTCATTGTCTCCACAGATTTTAACTTTGTTCTTCAGTCACCTTATAAGCATACACAACATTAATATGTTGCATATTAATACAGCATATCCAGTTTTTGAAACTTCATGCCTTAAACTCTCTCTGAATGCAGCACTAGAGAAGTAGATATACACTGCGTACAGTTTCCCTGTCTACTGCATGGAATGAGCTAAAAATGGTGTTGGTGTAGTTTCACAACTTCTATATAGCTGGGAACTTAGGGAACACATGACAAGCATGAGGGTTTGACTTCTAAAACTTATAAATTAATGTGGATATTAGTATCACCACTAAAGGCAGTTTCCATAATTTTCAGTTGTGCTGTCACATGAGCAACAGTAATACTAAATTAGCTAATATTTCTGCATGGGTCCTCTGACATATGTATAAAATGTTATCTTTATAAAATATATAAATCTTAAGTAGATACATGAATGAATTTTCATTTTGTAGTTGCCTTTAGATAGTAAAAAAAGTGGGTGGGTTTTTTTCTGATTCTTCTTTTTATTCTCCTGACAGTACAAACAAGTGGAACAGTACATGTCATTCCACAAGTTACCTGCTGAAATGCGCCAGAAGATCCATGATTACTATGAGCACCGCTACCAAGGCAAGATCTTTGATGAAGAAAACATTCTCAATGAGCTCAATGATCCCCTTAGGGAGGTAAGCGTTCAAGTGTTTCTTCATGGTATGGAAAACTTTAATGTCTGCTCTTTCTGTGTTGAAATGCTCTTTCTGATTCTATTCTGTAACATTTAATCTCATTTGACCATCTACCTAGTCAATTAATGACCAGGAGAATGAATTTTGTATTAGATCAATACAAAGAAATAAGCAAGTTTACACTATTCTGAACCAGTCTAAGTCACTGCCACACAAGGATGTCAAAGAGTAAAATCCTGTCCTTAAGTGTTGAGAGAAACTCATGGTCTTCTGCCATTCTTTAAAATAGAGTGGCTAGACTAGAATGTTTTTTTCTGCTCTCTCTACTTGCTAACCAGGTATCTGTGCAGATGAAACCACTGAAAGCCACCAGTGAAGGGAGAGCTCCTCTGTTTCATTCTGTGAAGTAGCATCCTTGGTTAAGATGGTCTTTACTTGAGGAGAGGAAGCTGGAATATGACATACAAGCCATTAAAAAATATCTTTTGTTAAAACTCTAGCTTGTATTTCAGTTCTGTGGTTTTTTAAAATGTTATGTTTTGTGTGGAAGCAGTTGGAATTTTCTTTGGCAAGGTGCTTGTGTGGGAGGAAGGCAGAATTCATCTTCCTGTAACAGAGGTAGCTGCTTAATTGGAATATAAATCTCACTATCTTCTGTTGGGTGATGCTCATGCTTGATCTACTTAAGGATGTTGGCTGGTATCTTCTACAGAAAGGAGGAGAAAAAAAAAACAGAGGAGAAGAAGGAAGTTGAAAAATTCAGAGAGAAGAAAGCATAAATAGGGAAAAGAGAAAAGAAACAAGAAAAGAGGAGAATAAAGGATGTGTGATGAAACCTGTGTAATTTTCAGTGATACCAAGTAATGCCTTTTAGTGTCCTCTGCTATGGGAGGAGTGGTGCTGAATACATATATATAACTCCCAACACAGCACAGGATGACATCTATACTTTTGGAAAGATATGTGAAGGTGTTTGGGTTTTTTTTAACAAGTTTTGTGGCATAAGAAGAACATAGGTCTGTGACAGATTGTCTGTATCGTTGAATCCAGCTCTTTGTTGTGAAGGGAAAACATGTCATACAATCCATTTCCAAAATCAGTCAAGTTCCATATTTAAAATAGTTGTCATATTCAAGTTATAAGAAACAATGCCATTCCCGCTCATGGGCTCTGAGGCCATGTCTGTGTTATTATAGTCCGAAAGTGGCCTTCCTCCTTACAAAATGACAACTGGGAATGGTAAATGGTGCCCAAAATCGCTCAGTCATTGCTAGATGGTTCAAGTCAAAATCAGGCCAAACCATGATTGTTCTAACAATTTAACAGTACAGATGACTGAATTTCAGTTCCTGGACCCATTTAATACCCTAACATAGATGTAGCTTGAGTCCTTTCATTGTGGACTTGTGTTTTGGAGGGTAGGTGGAGGGCTCTGGCTTCTGCACTGCCAATTTACCCTGCAGGTCCCCTTGGTATCTTTTGAAATGTCAAGAGGAGAATGCATTATAAAAATCTATCATATAGGACAGGAAAAGTGTGGAAATTATCCCTAGAGTACAATGACAGTCAAAACATGAATCTTGGCCAGTATGGAGCTTTTGTTTTGTTAAAAAAACACATGCATGTACAGACTCATCAGTCACAGACATCAGAAACAGTTTAATTTATTTCTGCTTTTAAGGAAAGCATTTCTCCATAAATAAAGCCTAATACCCTTCCACTGAAAAAAAAATAAATATCTGTCTTTTCCTCCCTCCTCCCTCCCCTTCCTTTTTTCTCATTGCTTAAGAACAGCAAGGTAAATTTGGTCAAGCATAAAAAACAAAAAGCACTTCTGGGGAGAGATCAAGCTTGGAAAATTTAAAAAATTAATGAGCCACTAAAAACATGGAGTAAGAATAGAATTTCACTGAAGGAGTAGCTTCTGGTTTTGCTATGATCATGCTGTACTTCACATGTTTTCTTTGTTCTCTGTATTATATAAAAAAATTATTTACTCAGTAGAGTGCATTCCTCAGAAGGTACAATCAGCTTGCACACTGCCCTGATGACAACATAGTAGTTGTCCCAGAAAAAGTTGGATTTTTTTTTTTTAAAAATAAAGTAAGAACTGGACAGTGGCAATGCCAGAACAGGTTTCCCAATTAATCTGTCCAAATTCTGGCTGCAGCTCACACACTGTGCTCTGAAAACATGACTTGGGTGTTTGCTTAGTTTAGCAGTTTCAAATTCTATTTTAGCTACTGCTTCAGTATGCGCAGTTTGGTAGTGCAGGTAGTGGCTGTTTGTTTGGTGCTACTAATGGATAGTAAATTAGACCATTTTAAAGGCAGAACACAATTGTTCTTATATTGGATGGGTTATACCATTTTACGTGCAAATAACTGCACAAGGCTATAATGTCCAGGTGATAGCAGAGATACCCTAGCTGTATGATTCAAGAATAAATATTTACTGCATTTCTTTTCAATAAATCCTGCAGTTTATTATACCTTGAGTTTGGTGTAGGGTAAGAATTAAACATTCAGAGTCTCCACAGGGCATATTTAGCTTGATGAAAGTAGCTTCTGATGAAGACATTCAACTGAAACCATTATTTCCTCACTTACAGTAAGCAGAACAAAAGAAACCACACAAACAACTGCATAATTAGAGCATGAATATCATCAAATGCTATAAAAAAAGTTGCAGTGTTCCCAGTTCTCCTTGTTCTCAGCCATTCAAGCTTACTGTATGGGTTGAAATTTTGCACAACTAGACTCTCTTTAGGAGTGATGACCTTTTTTTTGGTCCATGTTTTAAAAATTTGGTTCACACTTTTTTTAGCAGACAAGTAATTATGCATGATATAAATATGACCATTCAACCATTAAAAGAAGCTAAAGGACATAGTATTAGGAGTAGAAATCTGATGTAAAAATAATTCTTACATGATAAATACTAATAAAGCTGTATATGCTTATAGTAGAGGTAAGATATTTTTGGTAAAAGAGGATGGATGTTCATTTAACTTAGCTTCTGAAAATTTTATACGGAATATTCATAGTAGATTGGACGAGGAAAATAGTGAAAAGCTAAGAAAAGGTTTGATGCATATGTGTGAGTGGCTAACTTCATTGGGTAACAGAAAATAGTCATGTTTATTGTGGGGAATTAGCTAGGGCTTCATACTAAAAAGGAAAAAAGGATGCTGAACATTTCTAAATTTTACAAAGCTCTCTAGGTGCTTCATAGCTGAGTAAAGCAACTGGTAAACCAAGTGGTAGCTGACCTGTATCATTTAAGGATAAGCTTGCATTAATAGAGATTCTCTTCAATGACTGGGAGCAAAGGTAGACACTTATTAGAAAATGGGACTTAAAAACCTCATCTTCTCCCTGGTTAAGTTAGTTGCACAATTTGGGTATATTAGTCCCATGGTAACTCTATACACTCAAACTGAATTAACCACACAATACTATATGTGGTGTGCTACTACCTGCTCGTAAGGAAATGTCCTCTCACATGAAAGTTGGGAATTAAATGTTTCTTTTAATTAAATTCAGAAATTTCACTCTTGCTGAAAAGCATATCCCCTTTTTCACATGTAGACTTATCTGATAATAAGTGTCCAGCCTTCTTGAGAATCAGATAGTCAGGAGACTCCTGGCAGTTACATTTTCTGTAGAGATGGAAGATTTTAAATTGCTTATGCCAGGCCATGCAGGGTTGGATTCATCTAACCTATCTGTAGCTCTATACAAGTTCTGCATCAAATCCAAGCTAATCATCAGGCTCCCTCTACACACACCCCTGTCATGGTTTAACCCCCAGCTGGCAACTAAGCACCACACAGCTGCTCACTCACTCCTTCCCACCCAATGGGATGGGAGAGAGAATCGGAAGGGTAAAAGTGAGAAAACTCGTGGGTTGAGATAAAACCAGTTTAATAATTAAAAAACAAACCCCAAAAATATTGTAAGGAAAAGAGGGGGGGGGGAAATGATAGAATCATAGAATACCAAGTTGGAAGGGACATCAAGGATTATCTGGTCCAACCTTTCTTGGCAAAAGCATGGTCTAGACAAGATGGCCCAGCACCCTGTTGTATTGGGTTTGTGTGGCAAGGTTTTGGTAGCGGGGGGGAGTTTACAGGAGTGGCTTCTGTGAGAAGCTGCTAGAAGCTTCCCCTATGTCCCGTGGAACCAATGCCAGCTGGCTCCAAGATGGACCCGCTGCTGGCCAAGGCCAAGCCAGTCAGTGACAGTGGCAGCGCCTCTGGGATAACATTTAAGAAGGGGAAAAAGTTTCTGCATGACAGCAACTGCAGCTGGAAGAGAGAGGAGTGAGAATATGTGAGACAAACAACCCTGCAGTCCCCAAGGTCAGCGGAGAAGGAGGGGGCGGAGGTGCTCCAGGCACCCACTCTAGATCAACCCACCACACCTGTCCAGCTGAATCTTAAAAGTGTCCAATGTTGGGGAATCCACCACTTCCCTGGGGAGATGGCTGATTGTTCTCATTGTGAAAAAACTTCCTCTTGTGTCCAATCAGAATCTCCCCAGGAGTAACTTGTTCCCATTACCCCTCGTCTTTTCCATGTGACTCCTTGTAAAAAGGGAGTCTCCATCTTCTTTGTAGCCACTCTTTAAATACTGGAATGTGGTGATAACAGAATCATAGAATCATAGAATCATTTAGGTTGGAGAAGACCTTTAAGATCATTGAGTCCAACCATCAACCCAACACCACCATGCCCACTAAACCATGTCCTGAAACAGAGAGAAAAATAAAACCCAAGAAAGACAAGTGATGCAAATGAAAACAATTTCTCACCACCAAGCGAACAATGCCCAGACAGTCCTTGAGCAGCAACACCACCACCCCACCCCCCCCCGCCAACCTCCCCCCTAGTTTTATTGCTGAGCATGACATCATATGGTCTGGAATATCCCTTTGGTCAGTTGGGGTCAGCTGTCCCAGCTGTGTCTCCTCCCAACTTCTTGTGCACCCCCAGCCTACTTGCTGGTGGGGTGGGGTGAGAAGCAGAAAAGGCCTTGGCTCCGGGTAAGCACTGCTCAGCAATAACAAAAACATCCCTGAATTATCAACACTGTTTCCAGCACAAATCCAAAACATAGCCCCATACTAGCTACTATGAAGAAAATTAACTCTATCCCAGCCAAAACCAGCACAACCCCCCCAACACACTCTCTCACTGTTAAAGAAAAACTAGCTGACTAGCTTAGAAAAAAGGCTACATCTTCAAACAGCAGTTGACATGCAAGATAAATTCTGTCTTTAATAATATTTGCAATTAACTATCTCTCTCCATAATTTCTTGAGGTAGTAATTAGCAATTGGTAGCAATTAGCATGTTTTCCTTACATAAATATAATCTCTGGTTCTTCAGCAGAGATTCTTGTGAAGTTTTCTAGAGTTTACATTTTTTAATTCGAAGTTCTTGCCACCTACATGCTTGAACATCATCTGGCATCAGAAGGCCCTAGTCCCAAAAGTGGTCATTGTAACTGTCATGACATGAAAAGGATATGGTACAGAGAACAAGAAAAAAAAAAACAAAACAAGGAACACAGCTAAGAGAAATCTCTTCCAAAAGGGCACCTGAATTACAAAAGTTAAAAGACATATACATAAACAGTTTCATCTAAGAACGGAGTGTAAGAAATGTCAAACTGGGTCAGCTCTGGTGTTCATCTAAGCTACTAGCCTCCCCAGCAGTGCCTGTAGGTGGACACCTAGGGAAGAACAAGAACAGGGCAAGTATGGTATTTCCCTTGATGACTCTTCTAGACTCCAACTACTTTCAGTTCAAGGGATTCTCTGAGATTGATGTGATTTGTCTATTGACTAATCCTTAATACATATCTCTTCCAATTACTTATTTACACTCCTCTTGAATTCACGTAATCTCTCTGCAACCACAACATGCTTTGGGAAGGAGCACAGACCTGTACCCTGCTGCATGAGAAACCACCTCCTTGTCTTGGCCCTGAACCTGGCTCCCACTGTTTTTTGGTTTTGATGGTCATTAATTCTTGTAGCAAAAGTGATAGTACAGTTAATTCCTACCCACCCTTTGCATGCCAATTATGATTTTATGGACTTCTATGATAACATTCTTAAATTGTATCTTTTGAGGGTAAAGAGACCTATTCTACTTAATTCTTTCTTGCATGGAAGCCAGATCACCCACATGATCATCCTTCTTGCCATTCTCAAAATTTTTTCCTGACTCTACTATAGCCTTTTAGGGATGAGAGTACCATATCTGCACCCAGCATACTGATGTTATAATAATATGAATAATTCCTTTCCTAATAATTCCTAACAGTAATTTGCTTTTTTAATCACTGCCAACCACTGAGCTTACTTTTTTTGTTTTTATTATATCTGTAAGAGCTAACTCCTAAGAGGTAATAGATACATTATTTGTATTTGCCTATGTGTATCACTTAACATTTTTCTCCATCGGTAATTCCAACCAGCCCATAAGAAGTCCCTTTTAGTTTCTTTTTAACAAGCTGCTTCATCTTTACACAGTGACATTTCTGAAATTGAGCAGAACTGTGTGAAGTTCTTGGCCTTTGTTGTTACCATACCTATTACAGCCTAATGAATCAGGTGTAAGATTCTGAAAAAGATCCTGCATAGTGCTTAGTATTGCATCAAGAGCTGCATTTTTTTGACGGTTCTTGTAAGGGAGATACTTTCAAACAAAATAATGGAAAGCTTCTATTACTGGATTTATAATTTGATAATAGTAATTGTATCTAAATGAAAACAGGGCTAAAACCAGATCAGTTTGGTACATGTAGACAAACTGAGTATATTTTTAGAGAAAGTATTTGGTCCTTTCAAATTCAATTTTTAAAATTATCAATTCGGTAACTTCACTATTCTTCCCAGTTAGCTTTCTCCTTTTCCCCATTAAAACTTACTTCCTTTTGTAATATCTTTCCTTCTATTTCATATTTATCTTTAGAAATCACAAAACATTAGATTCTCATTTAGACTATGCTATAATCCTATGAGCAAAGGATGAAACATCTACAGAGTTAATAGTATGAGGCCAAAATGTGGTGTGATTAGAGCATAGTAAGTTTCAATACTTTTTGATAGTGTAATCATGATTTTTGGATACAGGCCATCAAACATTAAAATTTGCTGTGGTTTAACCCCAGCCGGTAACTAAGCATCACACAGCCGCTCACCCACTCCCCCCCACCCAGTGGGATGGGGGAGAGAATCGGGGGGAAAAAAAAGTAAAACTCGTGGGTTGAGATAAGAAAGGAGGCTGTCACCCCATGGGAACCCCGCGCTGGAGCAGGCTCCTGGCAGGACCTGCGGATCTGTGGAGAGAGGAGCCCACGGAGCAGGTTTTCTGGCAGGACTTGTGACCCCGTGGGGGACCCACGCTGGAGCAGTGTGCTCCTGAAGGACTGCACGCTGTGGAAAGGACCCATGCTGGAGCAGTTTGTGAAGAACTGTCTCCCGTGGGAAGGGCCCACTTTGGAGAAGTTCGTGGAGGACTGTCTCCCGTGGGTGGGACCCCACGCTGGAGCAGCGGAAGAGTGTGATAAGCCCTCCCCCTGAGGAGGATGAAGTGGCAGAAAATAATGTGTGATGACCGTAAACCCCATCCCCATCCCCCTGTGCTGCTGGGGGGGGGTTGGTAGAGAAATCCGGGAGTGAAGTTGTGCCTGGGAAGAAGGGAGGTTTGGAGGGAAGGTGTTCTGTGATTTGGTTTTATTTCTCATTACCTTACTCTTTCTGATTTGTAATAAATTGAGTTAATTTTCCCCAAGCTGAGTCTGTTTTGCCCGTGATGGTAATTGGTCAGTGATCTCTTCTGTCCTTATCTCAACCCACAAACTCTTTGTTATATTATTTCTCTCCCCTGTCCAACTGTGGATGGGGAGTGATAGAACGGCTTTGGTGGGCACCTGGCGTCCAGCCAGGGTTAACCCATCACATAGCTTCTGCTGAAAACCAGGAAAAGTTACTACATATTAAACAATGCTTACCATAGCATGTTCATTCCTATTAGGTCTGAATATGCTATTGCAATTATAAATGGAGTTGCTGATTTTTAGGAGGTTAAAAATAATAACAAATTACTTCAGATGACTTCTGAGTTAGTTTCCCTTATGTAAACACATTCTTTTAACACTGTGCTTGCTTTGGTTTGGCTATTGTTCTCTTTAGTAGGATTTGGAAAGTTTCGGTTTACTCAGCTAAAACCAAATGATCTTTTGCCCTTATCCCTGAATGAGCCCTTTACATTAAACCAGCAAAAGTTAACACATGTTCCTCTGAATCCTTTAGAGAATAACTGAAGATAAATGAAAAATAAATAAATAAAAATTCTTGATGCAGGTTTGGAAACTACATTGTTTTAATTCAAGATTAGGAGATGCAGCATCTGGCTACAGGAAAGCGCTCTGGTACCTGTCAAGGTTCTCCATTTTCCACTCATGGGCTTCTTCAGTAAAAAGTCATGGCACTTGCATAAGGGGAATGTGGGAAGGGGAAGAGGGGAAGCAGAAGGAGGGATGCAGTCCTTATCCCAGTAGAAACCCTGGCGCAGACAAGACAGGGATGCATGGTATGGATGTGCCCACGTCTCTTTCCTGTAAATCTCATCCTTGGAGGTGGTGAGAAGGAACTTTTCCTTCAGTTTTCACTGTGGAATTTATATTCTGGATCCAGAAGCAGGATAAAGCCTTTTGAAGCATATTTGTTTGGAATTGGTAAAAGTGCTTTAGGGGTCATGTAATACAAAAGTTTCTGTGTTGAGTGGGCACCCTTTAAATCTGCCAGTGTCCATGAAAGTCACCACAAATAAAGATTAGTGTTGTGACTCACCACCAGCAAGAGGAGATATATATGTTGTGAACTGTCTGATGCAGAAGCAAATGCATGTGCCTATTTTTATGCACTCGGTTGCACACTAGGAATAGTAGTAACAGTGTACAGAAGGGTACACAGTATTTCCCATGCATAAATTTGGAGTTGCCTTTTAAAAGCATGTGATCCTAAAGGCAAGACAAGGAGAATGAAAAACAACAAAGCATAAAATGTGTTCTGAATGCACACTTATGGAGTTAATTTCCAGTTGGTACACTGGTGATTTAAGAAGGTAAATCTTGTTAAAGCTGTGGGAGATAAACAAGTTAAACTCTGCACATCATGGCAATGCTAGATCATTCTTTTGCCTTTTTCCTAGTGCCACTTGAACAAAAAAAATTGTACCTTTTTTTGAAAGCAGCACAAAAATCTGTCTAAACTAGTTTTGGACTGTTGCTGTTATCTAGCAAATGCAGTAAGCAAATGCTTATGTTTTCTCCAAAAATTGTCTTGCAGGCAAACCAAAGGTGGAATACTCTAAACTTGTTTACACAACTACTGTGGTAAGGGTCTGTGGCAAAACTCCAAACCTGTGACAAAACATCCAAAGCACAACCGCTAGAAAACTTCACAGAAAGACAATCACTAGAAAGCCTCTTCGAGGCACAACCGCCGGAAAGCCTCCCAGAAACAGTTCACTACCCCACCTTGCAGGGCATGTCCTATTTCAGCTGCTTGCAGCTACCTGCTTGGCTGTTTGAGACAAAATGATTGCCAGTCTCTCACAGTCTCTCAGTCCCTCACACGTATTAAAAATAAGTTTATTTCATAGTGAGGAATTTTTTCTTGTACTAAATTGAAAATCAGGAAGCGAAGATGGGTCTGTGTGTATTAAAAAAGTTAGAAAATAGTAGAACTACTTAGAATCATTTGAAAAATATACCTGATGAGAGCATTATGTTATGGGAATTGGACAACAGATTATTTGGGAAATACAGTGTCTAGTTCAGGCATTCACAGGCCTTGAAACAAAAATCTAGCGACTCGTATCACTCATTGCTAGACATTGTATTAACACTTGGGTATTTATGAAAACACCAGTTTTCATAATCATCCACATTTCACCAAGAGTAGAAAGTCTCCCATCAGTAGGGGTTGGAAATAAAATAGTTCATGCTTTTTAGCATCTGGCACAAAATAGATTCACTAGAGAGAGGTAGAGAAATGCTGTCAATATTATGTGTGGATGGCTTAATATATAACAGACCTTGAAAGGAATTAAGAGGCAATGACATCTGTAGACCTTTTGAGCAGAACTGGATGTGTATGTAGCTTGCTTTGCCATTCTCTAACACCAGATATGTTCTTCACAATATTGATACTTACAGCAATGTGACAAACTTAGAATGTTAGAAAGAGGTTAATAGCCTTCCTGAGCCATTATTTAAAGTTCATAGCTGGCCTATTTTTAGGCCACCATGTGAGAAGATGCTCACTGAAAATAAATACAAATCATGTGTCCTTGCAGAATATAGAACATCAGTTCATTTTTAAAGAACATAATTGGGACCGGGAGCAGAATCTTCTTTCCTCTCATCTTTTTGCTTGTAGAGTATGACTTCAGTTATACAAGCACACACTCTTACATGAGTTATATTAACCTCTAAATATTTAACTGAAATGAATTTGAAATATAGTTCTAATGGGGCACATTAACCTTTGATTTTTTTTTACATTAAATGTACAAATATGTACATTTGTACACATATAGGTATGTCCCGGTACACATATAAATACATGTGTGGGACTGCATATATATATATATATACACACACATAAACAGACATTCAGGCAAACACATGTCCAAAATGTGTGTGTGAGAAAAATACTATATAATACTCTGTTGATACCTTTGCACAGTACTGTGTAAATACATACATTGCATTATGTACTCCAATATGGTCTTTATGTTTGTCACTGTTAAAGTATACCTCAACACATATTTCCTATGCCACCAGTCTATGTTTATAATATATTACCTTACAATGAACTGTAATGACAAGGTTTTAAGGGCTCTGCTATGATATAAAATCAATATAGATAAATTTATTTATAAAAGTAGAGATTAATATAGTCTTAAGATAATTTGAAAATCTTTCTGAATAAATTATAGGAACATATTTCTTATGGAAATAATCCTCAACCTATATTTAATTCATAAAGTGAGTAATGTACTTATACTTAAATGCTATTCATTGTTAAATAATTGTAAAACTTTGGGCAAACAGATGAACTGAAATTGTTTTGAAAAAAAAAATTAACTGATGTAAAGAATGTGGCACTGCATATGCATCTGCATCCTGTGGCTGCCAAGAATATAGAGATGCTAATGGCGGTTCTGAGAGCCCTGCTGTCATCAGACCCCTTGCTTTTAGCACATGTCTAGTCCTGGAAAGAAAGCACAGGCACAAATATTTAAGGCCTTAGTGATTGCATGCTGTCGTGGTTTCAGCCCAGCCGGTAACAAAGGACCACGCAGCCGCTCGCTCACTCCTCCGCCCCCCTCCGGTGGGATGGGGACGAGACGGAGGAGAGAAAAAAAAGAAAAAGAAACTGGAACCTCGAGGGTTGAGATAAAGGCAGTTTACTGGGACAAACACAAAGAGATTACAACAACAACAACGGCACTAATGAAAAAAAAAAAGTATACAAAAAGAGTGATGCACAGTGCAACTGCTCACCACCCGGGACCCGACGCTCCGCCACTTCCCCCACCGAAAACAGAGACCACCCCCCAGCCCGCTCCCCATTTATATACTGAGCATGATGGCACATGGTATGGAATAGCTCCTTGGCTAGTTCAGGTCAGCTGCCCCGGCTATGCCCCCACCTCCCAGGTTCCTGTAAAAATTAACTCTATCCCAGCTGAACCCAGGACACATGCAAAGAGCAAGCACAGCATAATTACTAAATATAGATGATAGAAAGCTACATGTATCTCCCCTGGCTTCTTAGATGTATTATTTACATAGCAATTTCCTTTCCATGCTCCCTAGAACAAAAATTTTCAGGATCTACAAATGCTGTTGATGTTCCATGTGTCCTTGATCTGTCGAGTCTAGACCATGATTTGTCTCCTAGTTGTAATATAACTCTTTCTTTGTTATTCTGATACCATGCACTCCCTTTTCTCTTGTTTATATTATACACTAATGGCTCAAATACTGGCCTAAAATTCCTTCATGTTGTATTCCCTAAAGGCCTTATTTTTTTAACTTCTGATTTAGGGTATTTCACTATGGCACCTGTTCTTTCACTATCATACCTGTTTTACAGTTGATGATATCCTTAAATATCTTTTTTTCAGGGCCAATTGGCCATCCCAAGATCTGCCATTATTAAGAGAGTCTGCCTACTGGGTGTTTAAAGAGTCTGATGCATTACTTCTACTTTAGCTGTTATTATTAATCCACATAGGCTTAGTCCACTCCTGCCAGTTTGCCTTCTCTTTCTTCCACATGATCTGCTATCGAGGCTGTCACCATGCCTACTTACACTCCTCAAAATTTCTTATAGTCTTTACACCTCTCATGCCATTTATGCATCTCTTTCCCCTGTAGCTAGCAATATTAGTCAAAGTGGCACTCTCAAGCAAATTCTGTCTTTGGGGGTGTCTGGCTGTCACTTTACTAAGTTATTTCCAAAGACTTCATCTTCATTTTTACCAGATGTCGTGCTTTAACCACAGCCAGCAACTAAGCACCACACAGCCACTCACTCACTCCCCCACACCCAGTGGGATGGGGGAGAAAATCAGGAAGAGAAGCAAAACCCGTGAGTTGAAATAAGAACAGTTGAATAGAAAAAAAAGAGGAAATTAATAATGATAATGATAACACTAATAAAATGACAACAGCAATAATAAAAGGATTGAAATGTACAAATGATGCACAGTGCAATTGCTCACCACCCACCGACAGACACCCAGCTAGTCCCTGAGCGGCGATTCCCCGCCCCCACTCCCCCCAGTTCCTATACTAGATGGGTTGTCACATGGTATGGAATGCCCCTTTGGCCAGTTTGGGTCAGGTGCCCTGGCTGTGTCTTGTGCCAACTTCTTGTGCCCGTCCAGCTTTCTCGCTGGCTGGGCATGAGAAGCTGAGAAATCCTTGACTATAGTCTAAACACTACTGAGCAACAATTGAAAACATCAGTGTTATCAACATTCTTCGCATACTGAACTCAAAACATAGCACTAGGAAGACAATTAACTCTATCCCAGCTGAAACCAGGACAGTATCCACCCCTTATTCTATACCATTGACGTCATGCTCAGTTCCCATACCTTTAGTTACATCCTGATCAATCATCATCACTTTTCCATCCCTTTGAGACATATGAACAATTTTACATATGCATATATATACACACACTTGGAGATATCATTCCTTTAGTTTATGGATTATGTTCATAAAATATTCATTGAGTTCATTTGGTTTCTGACTCTGGGCTCCATCTGTCATACCAGTCTGTCTGGACAGGAGGGATGGTGCAAAGTCCTCTCAATCGGTAGAGCAGAATTGGGCTTCAGTGCGGTGTGACAAGCAGGTGACATTGGACACAGCAGGAGGATGGTGTGCACCGTTGGATTGTTGCATGCTGGAGTCAGTTCTGGTTCCATCACTACTGCGCTTTGCTCAGTTTTATCACAGTTCTTTCTTGCTTGATCTAAGTGATTCTTACTATAGTACTATGGATATAGCATATAACAATTACAGTAATGATAACATACAGTGGCAGGGTTATATAGCAACTAATATCATACAGTTTAATTCTGGCTATTCTCACCTAAAATCAAATCCCCTTGAGGCACACATCGGACTTCTCCATCTTTTCACATCAGCCAGCAAGTGCACCCAGGCCCTTGAGCAAAAGCAATCCCATGAATAGGTTTACCTTTGCCTGAGGCAGGAGTAACCCAGACTGTCTTCCCTAATTTATTTTTCATGTGCACTACAGGGACTTTATCCCCTTCTACAGTATGTAAAAATTCTGATTGGGCAGGGCCACTCCGATTGGCAGATCCTCTGGTGTTGACTAACCAGGTGGCTTTTGCTAAATGTGTATCCCAATGTTTGAAAGTTCCACACCCCATTACTTGCAATGTAGCATTTAACAGTCCATTGTATCGCTCAATTTTCCCAGAGTCAGGTGCATGATAGGGGATGTGATACACCCACTCAATGCCATGCTCTTTGGCCCAGGTGTCTATGAGGTTGTTTCGGAAATGAGTCCCATTGTCCGACTCAATTCTTTATGGGGTGCCATGTCGCCACAAGACCTGCTTCTCAAGGCCCAGGATAGTGTTCCGGGCAGTGGCATGGGGTACAGAATATGTTTCCAGCCATCCGGTGGTTGCTTTCATCACTTTAAGCACATAGCGCTTGCCTTGGCGAGTTTGTGGGAGTGTGATATAGTCAATCTGCCAGGCTTCCCCATATTTATATTTCAGCCATCGCCCTCCATACCACAGGGGCTTTAACCGCTTGGCTTGCTTAATTGCAGCACATGTTTCACATTCATGGATAACCTGCGCGATAGTGTCCATGGCCAGGTCCACCCCTCGATCTCGAGCCCATCTATATGTTGCATCTCTTCCCTGATGGCCTGAAGTATCATGGGCCCACTGAGCCATAAATAGCTCACCCTTATGTTGCCAGTCCAGGTCCACCTGAGCCACTTCAGTCTTGGCAGCCTGATCCACCTGCTGGTTGTTTTGATGTTCTTTAGTGGCCCAACCCTTGGGTACGTGAGCATCTATGTGATGTAGTTTTACAACCAGATTCTCTAGCCAGGACGCAATATCTTGCCACAGTGTGGCAGACCAGATGGGTTTACCTCTGCGCTGCCAGTTGCTCTGCTTCCATTGCTGTAACCACCCCCACAGGGCACTTGCCACCATCCATGAGTCAGTACAGAGATAGAGCACTGGCCACTTCTCTCTTTCAGCAATGTCTAACGCTAGCTGGATGGCTTTCACCTCTGCAAACTGACTCGATTCACCTTCTCCTTCAGCAGTTTCTGCAACTTGTCGTGTAGGACTCCATAGAGCAGCTTTCCACCTTCGATGCTTTCCCACAATGCGACAGGATCCGTCAGTGAACAGGGCATATTGCCTCTCATTTTCTGGCAGTTTATTATACAGTGGGGCCTCTTCAGCCCATGTCACCTCCTCCTCTGGTGACATTCTAAAATCTTTTCCTTCTGGCCAGTCTGTGATCACTTCTAATATTCCTGGGCGACTGAGGTTTCCTATGTGAGCCCGTTGTGTGATCAGTGCAATCCACTTACTCCACGTGGCGTCAGTCACGTGATGTGTAGAGGAGACCCTCCCTTTGAACATCCAGCCCAGTACTGGCAGTCGGGGTGCTAAGAGGAGCTGTGTTTCAGTACCAACCACTTCTGAGGCGGCTCGAACTCCTTCATACGCTGCCAATTTCTCTTTTTCAGTTGGAGTATAGCGAGCCTCGGATCCTCGATATCCTCGACTCCAAAACCCCGGGGGTCTGCCTCGGGTTTCCCCAGGTGCTTTCTGCCAAAGGCTCCAGGTAGGGCCATTCTCCCCAGCTGCAGTGTAGAGCACATTTTTAACATCTTGTCCTGTCCAGACTGGCCCAAGGGCTACTGATTGGACTATTTCCTGTTTTATTCGTTCAAAGGCTTGTTGTTGTTCAGGGCCCCATTTAAATCATTCTTCTTCCGGGTCACTTGATAGAGAGGGCTTACAGTCAAACTGTAATTTGGAATATGCATTCTCCAAAGCCCCACGACACCTAAGAAGGCCTGTGTGTCCTTTTTATTAGTTGGGGGAGACATAGCTGCTATTTTATTGATCATGTCCATTGGGATCTGGCGATATCCATCTTGCCATTTTATTCCTGGAAACTAGATATCCTGTGCAGGTCCCTTGACCTTACTTTCTTTTATGGCAAAACCAGCTTTCAGAAGGATTTGGATTATTTTCTTCCGCTTCTCAAAGACTTCTTCTGCCGTGTTGCCCCATACGATGATGTCATCAATGTATTGCAGTTTTTCCGGAGCTTCACCTTTTTCCAGTGCAGTCTGGATTAGTCCATGGCAAATGGTGGGGCTGTGTTTCCACCCCTGGGGCAATCGATTCCAAGTGTATTGGACACCCCTCCACGTAAAGGCAAATTGTGGACGACACTCTGCTGCCAGAGGGATTGGCAAAAACGCATTAGCAATGTCATTTGTGGCATACCACTTGGCTGCCTTTGACTCTAGCTCGTATTGAAGTTCTAGCATATCTGGAACGGCAGCACTCAGCGGTGGCATAACTTCATTCAGGCCGCGATAGTCAACTGTTAGTCTCCACTCCCCATTAGACTTCCGCACTGGCCATATGGGACTATTAAAGGGTGAGCGAGTTTTGCTGATCACTCCTTGGCTCTCCAGTTGGCGAATCAACTTGTGGATGGGAATCAGGGGTCTTGGTTGGTGCGATATTGCCGGTGGTGCATCATCGTGGTAGCAGTTGGCACTTGTTGTTCTTCAACCTTCAGCAACCCCACAATCGAAGGGTCTTGGGAGAGACCAGGCAGGGTAGACAGCTGTTCAGTGTCCTCCATCTCCAAGGCAGCTATACCAAAAGCCCATTGATACCCCTTCGGGTCCTTAAAATACCCTCTCCTGACATAGTCTATGCCAAGGATACACGGAGCCTCTAGACCAGTCACAATGGGGTGTTTCTGCCATTCATTCCCAGTTAGGCTTACTTCAGCTTCCAATACAGTTAACTCTTGGGATCCCCCTGTCACACCAGAAATACAGATGGGTTCTGCCCCTTTATAATTTGATGGCATTAGAGTACGCTGTGCGCTGGTGTCTACTAGAGCCTTATACTCCCGTGGGTCTAATGTGCCAGGCCATCGAATCCACACAGTCCAATAGACCCGGTTATCCCTTTCCTCCACCTGGCTGGAGGCAGGGCCCCTCTAATTCTGGCCAGAGTATCCAGTACTTGCTTCTAGTAAAATTGGCTCAGAAGTCCCTTCAAGAGGATTGGAAATAAGATCAGGCCTTCTACTCTGTTTGGAAACTGGAGCGGCATTTTTCCTGATAGAATCCCCTTTTGTGGTGTTTTTTCCTCGCAGCTCACGTACCCGTGCATTTAGGACCGAGGTAGGTTTTCCGTCCCATTTCCTCATGTCCTCTCCTTGATCACATAGGTAAAACCACAGGGCACCTCGCAGTGTGTACCTTCTATATTGCTTGTCTTGGGCAGAGGAGCGCTCACTCCTAATAGTTGAGACATTGGTCCTTACAGGTGGGGACTAGGACATATCCTCTTTGAATTGCTGGAAATCCTCGGACAGCATCTCCACAGCCGAAATGCAGGCTTGTAGGGCGGAGAGGTTTTCTTCATATTGACAGAGTTGGCGAGCCACTTCATCCACTGTCAGTGCCTCTTCGTCTTTCCAGCTCATTATTGCCAGTGAGTTGCCATAGGACGATGGTGCGCTCCATACAAACTTCTGCCACATGGGTCGTGTGCATTGGACTTCGTCTGGATCTTTGGGTAATTGTGGGTTGTCCGGGTCATGATGAATCATCTCTAGCACAGCTAATTCCCTGAGGTATTGGATACCTCTTTCCATGGTTGTCCACTTGCTTGATTGACATAACATCTTCCCTAAAGGGGTACCTTTCCTTCACACTTGACAGGAGTCGCCTCCAGATGCTGAGGGCTTGTGTCCCTTTTCCAATTGCCTTGTCAATGCAACCTTCCCTGGAAAGCGATCTCAGCTGCTTGGCTTCCCTACCTTCTAATTCCAAGCTATTAGCCCCATTGTCCCAGCATCGGAGGAGCCAGGTGATAATATGCTCACCTATACGGCAGCCAAAATCTTTTTGTATATCCCACAGCTCACTCAAGGATAGGGACCGGGTTATTACCTCTGGTTCTGCCTCTTCCTCCTGTTCCTGTGATGACCCTGGTTCACCTTCATCCTTCGCTAAGCGAACTGATTTTTTTGTATATTTCTTTTTCTGTACAGGGGCAACTGATACTGGTCCAGGTTGGTCCACTGGTTCAGTTGCAGTATCTCTCGCTGTGTTTTGGATAACCGCAGTGTCTGTTGCCGAGGTTTGGGTAGCAGCAGTGCTCATTGCTGGGCTGGAGGAACCTCAGTGCCCATTGACAAGGTTTAGGTAGCTGCCGTGCTTATTGCTGTGGCTGGAGGGGCTGCAGTGTCTGTTTCTGAGGTCTGGGTGGCCGCAGTACTCGTTGCTGGGGCTGGAGAAGCCGCAGTGCCCGTTGCTGAGGTTGGAGTGACCACAGTGCTCATCGTTTTGTTGTTAGGTCCAGAGACCTTCTCTTCCACTTGAGGGTACTGAGTGGTTTCGAACAGGGCTCGATAGGCAAGGGCCAGGCCCCAGCACGTTGCAGTGATTTGTATCTCTGGAATTGCCAGGGTGACAGCATACCTTTTCCAAATATTTTACTAGTTCTTCTGGATTCTGCATTTGTTCAGGGGTGAATTTCCGAAACATTGGAGGTGCCCACTTTTCTAGGTACTTGCCCATACTACCCCACACACCCTGCCACTCATAATTATCCAGCCTTGGGGCAGATCTCTCGGTGATCTTCCTAAATATTTGTTTAACCTTAAACAAGAGCTGAACCACATTCAGAAGTATGCTAATTCCTTGCAGTAGGGCTAGGACTGTGCTAGTCCCAACATCCCAAGAGTATTCAAATTTTTCAAAATTCTCAAACACCATTGTAACGAGACTGAAGGAGAAAGGAGAGGGGAAATGAGGTATCCCACCCATAGACTGGTTTTCCAAGGAGGAAAGGTAAATGGTATAATTATTAAGTTTCCCACAGATGGCTCCCGCAGTATAAAGGTGACAATGCTGAGTGCAAATACCTGATTAATCCCACAGATGATGACTTTATCATACCATAAACCAGTGTTATACATCAAAGCGAAAACCTTAATCCATCTCCCATGGATAATAAGCAGAGATACAGGGACTACATACAGCAAGCGAGGTGATACATAACAGAACTTTAAAAACCAGAGCAACAACTCTAAGAACACATAAATCAACATAATGACCAGCAACTATTAGACCAATATAATGAATGCTTGTAACAAATTTGTTTTAACAAGCTCTGGTTCAGGTTTGTCATTATCTCAACCCTTCGTACCCCACGTTGGGCACCAAAAATGGACTGTCGTGGTTTAACCCCAGCCAGCAACTAAGCACCACGCAGCTGCTCACTCACTCCCCCCCATCCAGTGGGATGGGGGAGAAAATTGGGAAAAGAAGCAAAACCCATGGGTTGAGATAAGAACAGTTTAATAGAACAGAAAAGAAGAAACTAATAATGACAATGATAACGCTAATAAAATGACAACAGCAATAATAAAAGGATTGGAATGTACAAATGATGCGCAGGGCAATTGCTCACCACCCGCCGACCGACACCCAGCTAGTCCCCGAGTGGCGATTCCCTGCCCCCACTTCCCTGTTCCTATACTAAATGGGACATCACATGGTATGGAATACCTTCTTGGCCAGTTTGGGTCAGTTGCCCTGGCTGTGTCTTGTGCCAACTTCTTGTGCCCGTCCAGCTTTCTCGCTGGCTGGGCATGAGAAGCTGAAAAATCCTTGACTTGATACTAAACACTACTGAGCAACAACTGAAAACATCAGTGTTATCAACATTCTTCGCATACTAAACTCAAAACATAGCACTGTACCAGCTACTAGGAAGACAATTAACTCTATCCCAGCTGAAACCAGGACACCAGATGATGATATCTCTTCTGGATCCAGCTCTCCATGTCTCACCCTTTCATTTGTAACTGAGCAGCATCCTAATGTTTCACTGTAAAACTGGGCTCCAGAATGTGCACTTTCAGTATTTTTCTACATCTACGTGCTTGCGCTCCAGCGCAGTGGCCTGAGTGTGGGACATGAATTCCTTAGACTTGTGTCACAAGTTGCTACTCACAACATAACATCACTGAGCCCTTATGCCTGATCCCACTCCAGCACCGTTTTCAGTAGTTTCATTTAGAAGTCAAATTCAAATGTTCTTATAATTAGCTTGTCCCAGTAACATAGTAAAGCAGTGACGAAGGCTGATTCAGAATTAGAAAGGGATTGTGCATCCTCCTTAGCTTTCTTTTAATATCCTTCTGTTATATATAGATGTGTACATCTATAGCTGACATTGTAAATATTCTAATACACACACACTCACACAGAGGCATTCAGGGTTCTATCACACATTTGTCTAAGAAATCTAAATAAATCTTTTCATTGCTTATAAATGTTCTTTTTTTCCCCCACTTTAAGATGCTGAATATACATAATGCATCAATGTTTATATTTTGTGTGTTAGATTAATTTTTCTGTTTATCCTATATCATAATACAGAGTAGGCCTTCATTAAATAGTTACAAATCAAATTAGATGCAAACAAAATGTAATTAAAAACTCTAAACATAACTTCAGTGTGGATATTTCAAGCTCAGCTTACTGGGATTTATCCAGTATAATCAGTAAGATTTAATTTAAGTCACTTAATTTTATAGAGAGAGGCCTTGAACCAATGGGCTTTTAATTCATAATAAGTAAGTGTTAACCTAGCAATTAACAAGATAGTATTTCTGATCCAGAGCTCTTAGAGAGCTTTAAAATAACTCAGTGAACAAATCGCCACTGATTTTTAAATAACTGTTTTCCTGGTTGTTGTTGCTACTGTGTCAGCTAAACTATATACATAGGGTGTAGATAAAGCACATTCTCTTGAGAACTACCTCCTTGCTGACTCAGTTGTTTTGGCCATTTGGGTTGCAGTACAAAGGGGACTGGAGAAAGGAGGAGGGGACAAAGAGAAAGGGATAAGATGGCAGAAGGAATTTCTTGCCTGTTGCAAAGCTCATAATAAACTCTCCGTGGAAGTATTTCTAGCTTCAAGTTCTGTTCTTGATCAAAGAAGTACAAATCAGAAATAAGTCAAGGCAAAAATTTATATCCAAGCCATAGCTTTCTATTTCTCCTAAGGCATGTTGATTTTTTCCTGCCATCTAGTTCTTTGCTTCAGTACTTTGTTTTAGCCCCCAGCCAGTCCCCTGCTAGCTTCAAACACAGATTTTTCCTCCCTGCCTTCATACACAAGTTATAGCCTTCCCTTTTTTCAGTGAGACAAACTATTGTTCAGGCATCACATGCTGTTCTGCATTCTGACTGACATATTTTACACAACGAAGCACCCAAATGGATATATTTTACCTAATAAATCACAGTAACTCAGGCTGCCTTTGTGAAACTCCACTCTTTTTCTTTGTGGCTTCCTTTCTCTCATACAC
Source organism: Astur gentilis (assembly GCF_929443795.1). Classification (NCBI taxonomy): domain Eukaryota; kingdom Metazoa; phylum Chordata; class Aves; order Accipitriformes; family Accipitridae; genus Astur; species Astur gentilis. Next base: position 16,731,211 of record NC_064918.1, on the reverse strand, counting down.
AACTATGCTTCCTTGCAATCAGGTAAATCAAGTACTGTCCTGAGAATAGCAGCACTCTTTCCTCCACTATTCTAAAACAAAACCATTTTTTTCTAGCACTCAGGCGAAATCTCACTGACTTTGGTGAATATAAGAAGTACTCTTCATTCAGAAGAGCTATAAGTAGCATTTGAGCTTTTTTTTTTTTTTAAGGATATAGTAGAAAAAAATTGTAGCTGCCACACAGGTCACATACAAGGTCAACCACAGATTGATTGGTGTTAGCAAGTAGTATTACTGGAGTTTCAGTACAAATGCATAAGAATGAATATAGTTTCCAGATTCATCAGATTACCAGATAGAGGAGGTGACTGGAAGCTCCAAAGACAGTGGAAAAGCAATGCTACAGTAGCTATTAACCTGTGAGCAAGCAGACTAGACAAAGTTTTGTAATTATTAGCAAAACCAACTTTATCCTGTTCCTTAATCACTTTTTTAGAAAAACATGAGTTGTGCTTCATTCTTTGTACAACAAACATGACTAATTCACACCACTCTTCCATGTACTAACACAAGTTTCTGATATAGATACCAATAGGATTTTGTAAATTTCACGTCTCTTAGGATTCACCTTTCTGTCACAATTTGACAATACATGTTTTAAAATCTGTAGTCTCATTGGCATAATGTGACAACTTCAATATTTAAAATGCCTTACTAAACCAAGACTTCAGTCTTAAGTGCCACTGCCCAAGATAGTATTTAGTAAATAGAATCATAGAAATATAGAATCTTAGAATGGTTTGGGTTGGAAGGGACCTTAAAGATCATCTACTTCCAACCCCCCTGCCATGGGCAGGGACACCTTCCACTACACCAGGCTGCTCAAAGCCCCATCCAGCCTGGCCTTGAACACTTCAGGGATGGGGCAGCCACAACTTCTCTGGGCAACCTGTTCCAGTGTCTCACCACCCTCACAGTAAAGAATTTCTTCCTTATATCTAATCTAAATCTACCCTCTGTAATATGCTAGTATTAGTGAGCATAACACACACACACAAATGGGAATAAAGATATTTAGATACTCAAGGACAGAAAACTGAAATAGCGATTGTTAAATATATTTGCAAATTGCAGTTTATTTATTCAGTTAATAAAAGGGAACAGTCTTTGTAGCAACTGCTGTATTGTACAGCACTAATTCCATATTACCTTCTGTAATAAACTGTGAGTGTGTTTTTTCTAAGAGCATTCAGGAAATTTCTTCAGCAGTACAGTTCAGAAAGGAAAACCTACAAGAAATAGAGGTTGGTCAACTGGCCCAAACTTTAAGTACTTATCTGAGTTATCAGGACTTCTCAGGCTTTTGGAATTAGACTGGCTATCTCACAATTACAGACTGCCTTAAAACATTGCCTGTATCTCTGTTCTCATTTTGATGCTTCTCATCCCTTTCCTAGCTGGAAACCAAAATTAAGAGGTGTAGAACATTTCAGAACATTAAAGAAGATTAAAGCTAAATTCCCTTAAAAAAATAGCCCAGTTTAGGCATGGATGGACAGTTGGGTGAGTGAAAGGCTGAATAGATAGTGTCTTCTTTCTTTCTTTCCATCTTTCTTTTGCTCTTGTTTAATCTTCTAAATATAATGGAAGATCCAGAAGAGAAAAGAAGCATGAGAGGCACAGAACTGCTCTCCCTTAAGCTCAATTAAATCAATTAAGCTGGGAAAAGATGGATATCCTTCATCAGACTGACTTTATTGGAGGTTTGGTTGAACCATATATTCTTAAAAGGATTATCCTGTCTACATTTGAATTTAATGAAATAATAATTCTTAAGCCTAAAAAATGCATATAAGGAGTTGAATAGAAAATTCTAACCAACTAGGGAATGATAGAAAAGTATGCAGAAGGCCAACATTTAATCAATGAAGCCAAGAAAACATAATTGGTCAAATCTATATCCCTTCTGCTTGCAAATGCATAAAAAAGATTGCTTTCTCTTAGGAGGCAGCAATATTATCTAGCATACGCACTCTTTAAGACTGACTTGCCTTAAAATGAGGTGAACAGAACAAGACAGAAAAAGAAAAAATAACCTGCCTTCACTCAGTCCTGGCAGAATCCAAGCAGGGGATTTCATTCAACATTTGGCTGGAAAGCATATTTATTCCTCCCTTCCTTTTGCCTATCTCCTTTTGACTGTCTCATCTCACAGCTGACTAGAAAATTTTCTGCATCTGGGCAACCTCTGTGCAGGTATGCTTGAGGTCTTGGGGACCTGAGGGCTTTGAAACTGTAAATACACAGGTTGTCCATTGGTTTTCAAGGCAACTAAGATCATGTGGACTGTCTTTGCCCTAGAGATCAGAGTTTTTTCAGGTTTTGTGCTTTGTCTGTAAGTCAAACACGTAGGTTACCTCAGCATTCTTGGGCTTTATAATATATAGCCACAGGGGCTAGAGAGCAAGGTTTTCTAAAGCCCACACACCCGCAATATCCAGCTATGTTAACAGAATGGCAAAATATCAAAGTTCTGATGAAAAGAGAATTGTGTTTCCCAATGTAGCTCTAGACATAAATGATGGTATCCAAGAGTCACCCTATTTGTAAGTAAAATTTCAGCAGGGTCTCTGTGTTAAAAGTGATCAATGTAATTGAAAACTGGAAAAATCATGGAAATCCCATTCAAAGAGAAAAATGTACATAGTCATTATTACTTATATGAAAGCCTCTGAGCAAAATTTATTTTTAAGTGATACCCTCTGTATAGATGATTAAATACAATGTGTCAAAGTAATTTGAACAACTTCAGGTGCACCAGAAATAAAGAATATTGCATCCTGTTGCCGCATGTAGATTTTCTGGCATTAAACAAGTTCTGAGCTAATGATGTAGCCATTCCCTCAGTGGACTACTAATTGTAGTCCTGCAGATTGCATGCTGTCATAAAACCTGTGAGAATTTAATATCTGTGTGATGCCTCCTTTCTGCCTAAGTTGACTATAATTGACCAATGGGTTAAAAAATTTACAGGATGTCATGAACACATACAGAATATGACTTCTTAAAACCCAGCTTAAATATATTTAACCTGCCCATATAACCCCAAATCCCTAAATATGCTTTTTCCTGTAGTTCTCTCTTAATCACCTGCTCAGTAATTTTCCTTTTGTGAATTATTTCTAAGAGAAAAAATAGCTTTCTTAATAAGGTGATTTCTTCCTTTCAATAGCCAGGAAATTAAGACTGATTTAGTTACTCATCCTTTGAAAACGGAGTGTAAAGGAGGGACACTCAGAAGAAAAAAAAATGCATTGTTAAAGTTATGCACTAGATTTTTACAATAGTATGTAGAAGTGACCTAATGAAACTAAGCAATTCTTTGATGTAGCCATAAACAGACTTTGGTGGCCTACACATAAGAAGGACACAATTTGTAGATGGAAGTAGTACCTTTTATTAGCTCAATTGGATTAGTGGGAAAAAGCAAAGACAACTTTCAAGAACTTTGTCTGCTTTTTTCTAGCAACAGCATTTTCCAGTCAGTCTAACTAAAAGCACCACCATTATCTAAAAATCTTCTCCTGGGGAAAATGTCCTAAAAACTCTTATAGATGCCATCACAGAAGTAGCATACTGTGGGTCACCGTCGTGCCCCGGTCACAGCTAGGACAGCCTTGCAGCTGCTTCTGTAAATGTGATATCCTGAGATGCATCAGAGCAGTCATCCAGAAATATTGAACCCATGCAAAATTATAATACCTGATGGTTTAATATCAGTTTGAAAAAATAGCCAGGAAGGCCAAGATGAGTGATAAAACTGGTACAATATAAAGGAGTGGGAGCCAGTGTAATTACCTAACCAATCTCTTACATAAAGTAGACCATTGCACTTCCGACTTAGTTCTTGTGTAACAGAGAGGAACAATTGAACTAGATCAACATGTGCTCTATGTAGGTCTGAATCACTTGTGCCCTTTAACTACTTTAGCTATATAACACACTCCTAATCCTTTGTTAAAGCTTCACTTGGTATTTTCTTGGTGTAGAGGTGACACAAAATCATTACTATTTCTTCTAAATAAGATATATTAGGCAGCATGATCTGGTACTAGTCTGGCTCCAAAGAATTAACTCAAAGAAAATAATAGTGAAAAATTTTTCTTTGTGTCATGGTTTAACCCCAGCCAGCAACTAAGCACCACGCAGCCACTCACTCACTCCCCCCCACCCAGTGGGATGGGGGAGAAAATCAGGAAAAAAAGTAAAACTCGTGGGTTGAGATAAGAACAGTTTAATAGAACAGAAAAGAAGAAACTAATAATGATAACACTAATTAAATGACAACAGTAATAATAAAAGGATTGGAATGTACAAATGATGCGCAGTGCAATTGCTCACCACCCGCCGATCGACACCCATCTAGTCCCCGAGTGGCGATCCCCCGCCCCCACTTCCCAGTTCTTATACTAGATGGGACGTCACATGGTATGGAATACCCCGTTGGCCAGTTTGGGTCAGCTGCCCTGGCTGTGTCCTGTGCCAACTTCTTGTGCCCCTCCAGCTTTCTCACTGGCTGGGCATGAGAAGCTGAAAAATCCTTGACTATAGTCTAAACACTACTGAGCAACAACTGAAAACATCAGTGTTATCAACATTTTTCTCATACTGAACTCAAAACATAGCACTGTACCAGCTACTAGGAAGACAATTAACTCTATCCCAGCTGAAACCAGGACACTTTGCATGAAATGTCAACTTTTATTTTGTCAGTTTGTTCTTTTGTTACCTTTGTTTTAAAATACAAAACTCTTTCTCCTAGTACTGAGTTACATAAACCGACATGAAACAGATTCATAATCTTTACTGTTTCTTTCTCCCCAAGATGATATTTCAAGTAATACACAAGCATCTGAAATTGCAGTGCTGCTTGTGATTAAGACTCAGGGAAATGTATTTTATTGCTCTGAATGATCTCATATTTAAATAAAAGAACAGTTTAAAGAAAAACAAAGTACATTTCTTTCTCCCTAAGTAATTTTCCACCTTCTAATGTATTAAATAAGGAAAGTTTTTACTTTAGCATAAACTTTCACAGAAAACTAATCAACAAAATGAATGCATTACTAGGATGTAACGGCTGAAATTGCCACATGTATTGGGTTTATGTGGCAAGGTTTTTTTTTGGGGGGGGGGGGGGGCCTACAGGGATGGCTTCCACGAGAAGATACCAGAAACCTCCCCATGTCCAATAGAGCCAGGGCCAGCTGGCTCCAAGACGGACCCGCCGCTGGCCAAGGCCGAGCCAATCAATGACGGTGGTAGCATCTCTGGGATAACAGATTTAAGAAAGAAAAAATTGCTGCAGAACAGCAGCTGGAAGAGAGAGAACATGTGAGAGAAACAACTCTGCAGACACCAAGGACAGTGCAGAAGGAGGGGGAGGAGATGCTCCAGGCGCCGGAGCGAAGATTCCCCTGCAGCCCGTGGTGAAGACCCTGGTGAGGCAGGCTGTCCCCCTGCAGCCCAGGGAGGTCCACGGTGGAGCAGATATCCACCTGCAGCCTGTGGAGGACCCCACACCGGAGCAGGTAGATGCACCCAAAGGAGGCTGTGACCCTGTGGAGAACCCACACTGGAGCAGGTTTTTCTGGCAGGACTTGTGACCCCACGGGGGACCCACACTGGAGCAGTGTGCTCCTGAAGGACTGCACCCCGTGGAAGGGACCCACTCTGGAGCAGTTCATGAAGAACTGCAGCCCGTGGGAAGGACTCATGTTGGAGAAGTTCATGGAGGACTGTCTCCCATGGGAGGGACCCCTGGAGCAGGGGAAGAGTGTGAAGAGGAAGGAGCGGCAGAGACAACACGTAATGTACTGACCATAACTCCCATTCCCCGTCCCCCTGTGCTGCTCTGGGGGAGGAGATAGAGAAATTGGGAGTGAAGTTGAGCCCAGGAAGAAGGGAGGGGTGGAGGGAAGGTGTTTTTAAGATTTGTTCTTATTTCTCATTATCCTGCTCTGGTGTTAATTGGCAATAAATTGAACTAATTTCCCCAAGTCAAGTCTGTTTTGCCCATGATGGTAATTGGTGAGTGATCTCCCTGTCCTTATATCGACCCATGAGCCTTTCAGTATGTTTTCTCTGCCTTGTCCAGCTGAGGAGGGGGAGTGATAGAGCAGCTTTGGTGGGTACCTGACAGCCAGCCAAGGTCAACCCATCACACCACAGCAGTATGGTTTTGTAGCTATGTTGGTACCTTCATTAGGCAACTGAGGCTAAGCAGGTAAGGTGTGTGTATACATGGTTATATCCAGATATAGCTTATATATCAAGAGAAAAAGGCTGGCAGAAGATGGAGCCATAAGAGGACATGAGGTTCCAAGGGTGAAAATCCTACACCAAGGGTGTGCTTTGTTGAGTTTCCCAAGACAAGATGAATTCCTTTTCAGTTGAGCTGGGCTGGCTCTGTGCAGAGGAGTCATGAAGGCCTGAATTCTCCCATCTGTCTATATTATGCTCGCCTATGAAGCTATTAATATACATTACTGATCACTTGTCTTTTTTTTCCCTATTTCCTTTTTTTTTTACTTCATCTGCCCCACTTCTCAGCTTTTACTCCAGACACCATTTCTCCAGGTTCTGTGCTCCCATGCTCTCACTTGTTCAGGAATTTAAGTTTCTTGATCTGTTTTTGAAAGTCAGCCTTCCTGCCTCCTTTTTTCCCTTTCTTCTAGTTCATTTGTGTTTCTTCTTTTTGTTTTCCTCCCATTCTCTTTCTTAATACTCCACCTAGGTCTATTTTTATCTTTCTTCCTGATCATGACTGGAGTTGAACTTTTCACTCTCCCAGCCTTTTCTGTGCTTCCCTATCAGTGTCTATATAATTTGCAGTCAATTTTTCTTTTTCTTTCTTTAGTAATTTCCTTTCTCTGACTCCTGGACATGCAAGACAGAGTTATTCACTTTCAGAGACAGAAAACAAGCAGCAAGTCTACTGAAAAGTCCCTGAGCAAGGCAAGACAAGTAATAGTTGTTGTCAGCTTTCCAGCATCAGCCAAGACTGCAGTAACGCAGTCTCATACAGAGCTAAGAATGTAGTCTGGGACTTCTTGTGTGATGCCACCATACTGCAAGCAGTGGGAGCAGAGAATAACTTTCCCTTGGAAGGGAAGTGGTGGCTGAAGCTTTACTGAGAAATTAAGTTCCTTGTTACCTATTTAGATGAGAAGGAAAACAGGCTGTTCCTCATTCTTTAGAAAGACAGTGAGCTGGAATGTCTTTTTAAATATTTATTCTTTCATACAGAATTTACCAGGGTAGCCTGGGATTACCCCTCTTGACTTAATGACTCATCAGGATTCACTGATCTTGAATGCCAATGACACTTATCTGGTAGTTCACACCTTGCACTGCTGTTGCTTGAGATTATTTTCGGATTCAGGCAAACAGCACCACATCTTGCATCAAATTTTCCATGTGTTTTTACAAGCAAGACTAGTTTTGGGATAGGGGAGGGTTAAGCTCTGATTCTGATGTCATGTGAGGAGATAGTATTGTCCCATAGTATTGCACCAGTAGCACCCATGTCTTTGCCTGCACTGGGTGGAAGTCATAGCCAGATCACTCCTCCTTTCTATAAGTAGGAGTCTCCCAGTCATTACAAATCTCTGCTCTTTTCCTCCCATCTTTTCTGGTTTCCATTCCTTCCATGTATTCCTGTACATTTCAAGTTTCATGCAACCACAAAGAAGTCTGCTCTTGATCTCAGATTGGTTTCCTCGTGTCTTAATCCAGCCCATTTATGCTTAGCCATGGAGTCCATACATGTTGCAGTGTTTCAGGCATGCTAATACATTCATAAGAAGGGGAAGTATGGCAATTAGAGAGGGTGAGGGAGAGTGAGGCAGTACAGTGAAAAGTGATGGGAGTGTTCTATTTCCATCACTTATAAATAATTCTCAGATAAAATGTTCTTGGTGGAATCATATCCCCATATTCCCACTTAATTCAATTGTAGTTTAGTGATTGACTTCAAAGATGTAGCATCTTACTCTTCATTCACTCTATCTTTAACCCAATAATTCTGAAATTAAATCTACATTAAAATAAAATTATATAAATTTATATATTTTTTGTATCTCCTGGGTACATTCCAGAGGAAAAAAAGATATTATACTTATCTAAGTATAAAGATGTGATGCTACTGAGACCAAGTTTAAAGAGAATCACTGTACTGCTCTTTGTTAAGAGTCAATGTTCATTTCTGCTTACAGACACTTCTGTTTCCACCTTGCCATTACATAATGACACTTTCTCGTGGGATTGTCAGAAGATAACATGTGTATCCTAGAATTAGCACAAGGAAGTAATTTTGACCTGGTTTTTCTTTTTTTTTTTAAGTGGAAGATAAGACATTGCTGGAGATAACAGCTTTCTGCTTCCCAGGTGCCTGGTGAGACATTTTGCTTCACATTATTTTTCCAAGTTCCATTGGATTTATTTTGAAAGGATGTAATTTCTCTTGGAAAGGTGGTTGTTTCTTCACTCTTAGATCATGCCCATGCCTCTTAATTGCTATAGTAGCCAATGGCTTCCCTTTGTCGCGTCCCAAAGTTGGAGCGACTCAGGTTCGTGGATTTCCTTTGTCAGAATTAAGGTGAAACGACACCAGGGGAGTTCAAACAACAATCAACATTGTACTGGCATTGTGTGGCAAGGTTTTGGTAGCGGGGGGGGGGGGGGTTACAGGGGTGGCTTCTGTAAGAAGCTGCTGGAAGCTAACCATGTGTTCGAGAGAGCCAATACCAGCCAGCTCTAAGACAGACCCGCCGCCGGCCAAGGCCGAGCCAATCAGCGATAGTGGTAACGCCTCTGTGATAACATTTTTAAGAAGGAAAAAAGGTTGGGACAGACAGAAACTGCAGCCAGAGAGAGGAGTGAGAACATGTAAGAGAAACAACCCTGCAGACCCCCAGGTCAGTGCAGAAGGAGGGGGAGGAGACGCTCCAGGCACCGGAGCAGAGATTCCCCTGAAGCCCGTGGTGAAGACCACGGTGAGGCAGGCTGCCCCCCTGCAGCCCAGGGAGGTCCACAGTGGAGCAGATCTCCACCTGCAGCCTGTGGAGGACCCCACGCTGGAGCAGGTGGATGCCCAAAGGAGGCTGTGACCCTGTGGGAAGCCCGCGCTGGAGCAGGCTCCTGGCAGGACCTGCAGATCTGTGGAGAGAGGAGCCCACATTGGAGCAGGTTTTCTGGCAGGACTTGTGACCCTGAGGGGACCCACGCTGGAGCAGTGTGCTCCTGAAGGACTGCACGCCGTGGAAAGGACCCATGCTGGAGCAGTTTGTGAAGAACTGCAGCCCTTGGGAAGGACCCACGTTGGAGAAGTTCGTGGAGGACTGTCTCCCGTGGGAGGGACCCCACGCTGGAGCAGCGGAAGAGTGTGATGAATCCTCCCCCTGAGGAGGATGAAGCGGCAGAAAATAACATGTGATGAACTGACCGTAAACCCCATTGCCCCATCCCCATCCCCCTGTGCTGCTGGGGGGGTTGGTAGAGAATCTAGGAGTGAAGTTGTGCCTGGGAAGAAGGGAGTTTTGGAGGGAAGGTGTTCTGAGGTTTGGTTTTATTTCTCATTACCCTACTCTGGTTGATTTGTAATAAATTGAGTTAATTTTCCCCAAGCTGAGTCTGTTTTGCCCATGATGGTAATTGGTGAGTGATCTCTCCTGTCCTTATCTCGACCCACAAGGTCTTTGTTATATTTTCTCTCCCCTGTCCAGCTGAGGAGGGGGAGTGATAGAACGGCTTTGGTGGGCACCTGGCATCCAGCCAGGGTCAACCCACCACAAACATTTATTCAACCTAGCTAACCTTGCTGAAGTACAAGTGAACTTATCAACATGAACCTTGCAACATGTCATTAAGCCACTGTTTGAGAAGAGAAGGGAGGTGTAGAAAAAGAAATGGAAAAAGGAACATGAAATGTATCAGAAGGAGAGCCCTCCCGTTGAGTCATGAGGTTCAGAGCAGACCCCCTTGCTTTCTGGACTCCTTCTCCAAGAGGAGCCCAGGGGCAGCTAGATCCACTCCTAGTCTCAGACTTGGTCAATGGTTTATGTTTCAAAGGATGAGGTGTAGGGACTGTGGAAAAGAGAGAAGGAAAAGAGGGGGAGAGAGAAAGAAAGAAAGGAAGGAAGGAAGAGAGAAGAAAAGGGTTTCACCAGTCCTGGGTCCAGCATTGGTCCAGCCAGCTTAGAGATCCAGTTCTGGAGGGCACGCACTGAGAACTCGTTGTGCCTTCTTTTATAGTGTGTTAGTTGATGGTCTTGACGTGCGCAGTTCCCATTCCCGGGGTTCTCTGGAATCAGTCAGTGAGCTTTGATGGGGGTGTTCATTGCGGAGTTGCCTCTCTTTTCCTGCTGGCATGACCGCTTAAGATAGAAGCACAGTCCCATCTTCCATGGGGCCTCCTCCTCCAGGCGCATATGCTGTGCTCCTTCTCCTGGTCACTTAAGATAAGGACTTGCGGCTTTGGAGAAGTGCGGTCCCACCCTCCCTGGGGCCCTCTCCTCCAGCCACATTGTCCTGTTCACAAAACTCCAGCATTTTTACAGAGGCCGTTTTCTCCACCAAAGTTCTTTAAAGAATGATTGAGACATTGACTATAATTTGTCAGACCATCACACCCTTCAAAGGCAGATTCCCCCCCTCCTTCCCAGATGCAAGGGGACTGATTTTAAGAACCCATTATGGTTTTGATGCTTATACCGTGGAATTAGCTGAACTTTCCCATCACATCTGCAAGCAGGATATCAGATGTTGGGGGTGGGAGAAGAAGGAAGGAATTTGTCTGAACTGTGGACGAGCATATCTGAACTTGCTGCCCAGAGAGCAAGCTGCATGGGATATGTGAGATATGTAAGTATGAGACAGCAGTTGCATGGAAGGTTGAAAGAGCAACATCCAGCAGGAGTGCAAGGGGCCTCAGTCAAGGAGGCGAAAGCACTGGTAGGTGGGATGTTTCCTTTGCATCAGTCATGAAGAGTTGTCTTGGTGTAATAAATGCTAGGGATGCTCCTCTGACATTGAAATAATATTTAGGTTTCCAAAGCAGTTAGGTGACTGCTGTTTGTATTTTTCTTTTATTTCTTCTCTGTGCATTTATACACAGATGATCATATATGCTTTTCCTGTCATGTTTGGGTTGCTAACTCAGTAGATGTTGCTTGCCTGAGCCCCTCTTCATGTCTAATACTAATTAGTCCCAGTTCTTCAATACACTGTTAAATCTGTATGACAACTGACGATGTTCAGTTTCCTAAGACAAAGTAAAGTCTGCAAGAATTAGCTTGAAACAATTTGAAATTCTTGAAATTCTTTCAGGAATTGTTCATTTTTTAGTTTAAAGCAAGTAGTACATTTATAGCTTTTTGCTACTAATACTTTCGTGTAGATGTGCTCATAGTTGGCTCTGTAAATATAAATATTCTTGGTGGGAGACGCCCTTAAGGCCTGTAGCAGTCTTAGGAAAATAGTAGTGCTTTCTGCATATAAGGGTCTACTGTATATGAATTTCTTTGAAGGGCAGGAATGTATGCCTCAGTGTTTATAAGATTAATTAAATTCTGGGAAGGAAATGTTCCTTCTGATTTCAGCTAGCCCTGCAGCTAACTATAATGTGCATTTATATTACCACTGCAGTTGTTCCAATCAGAAAGATGTTACTGGTGTAATATTTGAAAACACAGGGATAAACTTTCTGCTTGCAAAACTTTTATCACTTAATACAGTTATTGCAGCAGCTAATCTTGTTGTAAGCCAGTGTAATTCCTATTTAATTTTTATCTTTCTGTCATCTTTTTTCCCTTAAAAGCCAAAGGAAATAATAAATAATGTGGAAAATCACCTGAAGAAGGCAACCTTTGACCTAAGTAATGCAAATCAGTATTGCACTCTTGTTTCAATCACTTAAGTACAAACAGATGAAATTGTAATGAAAAGATTAAAAAATTAGGCATGGAAAGAAACACAGAAAAGCCCAATAAGGGCATAAAGAACTTATTTGTGAAGAAAGCAGAAAGTCTTTTCTCAATGCCCATCATAATGTACATATTTGCTGACCATTATTATCATTATGTTTCTTTCCCATTTAGGAGATTGTCAACTTCAATTGTCGGAAGCTGGTTGCTACAATGCCTCTTTTTGCTAATGCAGACCCAAATTTTGTGACTGCCATGCTAAGCAAACTGCGATTTGAGGTGTTCCAACCTGGTGATTATATTATCCGAGAAGGGGCTGTGGGTAAAAAGATGTATTTCATTCAGCATGGTGTTGCTGGTGTCATCACCAAATCCAACAAGGAGCTGAAGCTGACAGATGGCTCTTACTTTGGGGGTGAGTAGGAAAAAATTAATTATAAGATTGGAGTGAATGCACTAGAATAAAACATGTTCAGATATCAGACATATAGAGACATCAGAATAAGTCTACTGAGTGTCTTTTGCCTAGAAAATTTCAATTGCAGTGAAGAGTGCACAAAATATTTCTGAATAAGACATTCAGAGTCTGCTTACTGTTGCAAGGATAACTATTGAAGATACAGAATGACCTTCCTGAATTTTCAAGTTATTTTGAATTGAGCACTGTTATTTAACAGACAGTATTTCAATAATAATTATAATAATTTGCATAGAAATTTTATAGCTTGTTAAAGGTAAAATAAGCAGGATTCATCTTTAAAAATGGATACAAATTTTGAGTCATAAATGTAAAGTACTTCTAAAAGGTAAAAATCACTGTAAGAATTACAAAACTAGACAGTGGATAAAAGACCATTATTTATATGGGATATTTTGTTATTCTTCAAGAACATTTCAGGCTGTTATTAGTGCTTTTTTACTGAATTTTAGCACACAACAATGTTTATCCTTCCAGTATATACTATGAGAAACTGGACTCCCTATTTGACTAGATAGCTCTCTAACAGATGTATATTAATAAAAACCACAATTTTAATCCAAATTAAATTCATTTGGTAATCCTAATGAAAAACAGGGGTTTATTTAGATGAAGGCATCCAAATTTTTATATTTGGATTAAAACAATCTTTTTTTTTTTTACATATAATAATTGACCGGTATGAAAATGTTGTTCCTTGTGACTGTAAATTGACTTTGTGCAATAGGTGTCTGCTTCTGTGAGTAGCAGCAAGACTGGTTTCCAGAAGCTGATTGAACATTTGCGTGTACCACTGCCACCCATGACAGTTACAGTTAGTTGGTTATTGTATTAATTTTCTGTTGAATCCCATGAATTATTCCAGAACTGAGTCAAAAGCCTTTCAGAAAATGTTCAGTTGAAAATCTAATCAGTGGTATTTAGCTGGTATATAGAAGTGGGAAGCTTAGAAAAGTGAATTTGGCTCAGTGTTTGAATTAGGCTATAGAGTTACTTAACTAATCCCATTTTAGAATAATACGCTAAAGCAACTCCTACTGATCTGGCCAGCAGGCCTTGTCACTCTGCAGCAGCCTCTGCAAGGTGATTTGTACCCGTATTTGTAGAAGCACTTCAGTAAAGAAGTCTTGTGCTTATCTCATGAGCTTAAACTGTAGATGCTGAAGACAGGAGATTAAGGAGAAAGAAAAGGTAAATGCTGAGGATGAAGAAACGGAGCAACCTTGGTCTTGGTCTTCTCTATGCTTAGCAGTGCCCTAGTTTATGAAAATGAGTTTGCAAGAGCCTGTGTGCTGAATCTGGCCATAATACTCCTCTGAACCAGCAGATGATCAGAGGAGATTGCACATGAAAGTATTTTACATAACTGTTAGCCTGTTGTTGCAGTGCAAACAACTACTTAGCTCATCCTGTTCATCTGCTACCCTTCTTAGCAGGAATGCAGACAAAAAATAAGGTATTTGCAATATCCAGACACCACAAGAACTTATTACACTACATACCAAAGCAGTTTTGTTCATCCAAACTGCAGCTGGGATGAGACGAGGGGTGCAAAAATGGGGGCAAATGCATCCAAACCCTAACAGCTGCTGGGGAAAATGGGAGATAATAGCTGCTGCTTGATGTAACAAAGAGAGGAGAGGACACAGGGGGAAAGAACCTGAGAAAGGAAGTGCCCTGAGATCTAAAGTATTGTGATTCAGACCTTTTTTAACAGAATACCACATAGCATTGTGAATTCCCTGAAGTTGGTTTCAGACCCTGGAGAAGAAATACCTATTTGACTGCAGCTGAAAAGAGAGGAAACAAGCTGCATATTGGACAACTGCAAATTGAAAAATGTTTGCCTTGTCAAAGCAGAAAAAAATTTCTAATATTCTCCTCTCTCTGGAGATGTTCTTTCCCTGAAATGTGTATCAGAATCTGAGTAAAGCTTCCTGACGAAAGCAGAATTCTCTTGCCTGATCTTTGTTCTTAATTAAAAAACAGGCTTCCTTATGGATCTGGGTGTTATAAGTCGCACATGAAACTAGATAAACCTTACAATTGCTTAGAAATTCTCAGAAAGAATGTGCCTGGATAACCATCAATGGAATTGATTAATCAGGCTACATTTCATCTCTGCTTTACATTGATTTTTGAGGGAGGTGCAGAGTGGTGATTCTAGAGAGCCCTCCATAGATCTGGGCTTGATTACTGTCTGCATCATTTCCTCATCTGTGCTCACTGGTTTCTCCTTTCTGGAGGGAAGGAGTAAGTACAAGACTACCCACAGAGATACTGTGGTTTGTTCATTGCTATTCCTGTGGGAAGAACATCCTATTCCTTAACCTTCATGTGTGTTCATAAATCTAATTTTCTTGAACTTTGTGTGCAGGAGCATTACTTAGCTCAGCAGCATGTAGGATGCTAATTTTGATCCCAACAATTTTTTTGTCCTTCAATATCCTAATTGAAGGATATTATCATCCAACATGTCTACTCCAAGTACTAGTATGAATTTGAAAGTAATTTCTGGTATTATGCTTTTCCGTAGGCCATGTACCCCCCTACTCTTGCCTCCACTTCCCCTTCGACAGAAAACACAAAATATGTAAGGGAACAAGTGAGAAATACTGACCAGTCTACACTCCCTCAGATCTGCAGTCAACATACCAAAAAACAATGTCCCCCAATTATTGGAATAACAAAATAGATATATAAAAATGTTCAGAAAAAAAGTGTGATTTGAGGTTGACTATGTTCTTTCAAACCTTTCAGTAATGACCACAGAGGAAATGTTTTAAAGAGTGCCATAAATTATGTCTTGAACAGACATGGATCAGTGGAAGGATTGTTACATAAAGATTCAGGACAATCCATTTTCCTTTTCCTTTTACTGACATTTAAAGAAAACAGTAACTTTTTATTGCCTAAACTTAGAATCCCTGTCCTTACATGATGTACTTGTGTGAGTTTTTATAGCAGGGTGTCGTGGTTTCAGCCCGGCCGGTAACAAAGGACCACGCAGCCGCTCACTCACTCCTCCGCCCCCCTCCGGTGGGATGGGGACGAGACGGAGGAGAGAAAAAAGAAAAAAAAGAAACTGGAACCTCGAGGGTTGAGATAAAGGCAGTTTACTGGGACAAACACAAAAAGATTACTACAACAACAACGGCACTAATGAAAAAAAAAGTATACAAAAAGAGTGATGCACAGTGCAACTGCTCACCACCCGGGACCCGACGCTCCGCCACTTCCCCCACCGAAAACAGAGACCACCCCCCGGCCTGCTCCCCATTTATATACTGGGCAGGATGTCACATGGTATGGAATAGCTCCTTGGCTAGTTCAGGTCAGCTGCCCCGGCTATGCCCCCACCTCCCAGGTTCCTGTAAAAATTAACTCTATCCCAGCTGAACCCAGGACATTATCCACCCCCATCCCTCTAATGTGTCCATCGATTTTGGGGCTCTATCTGTTGTAACAGTTCTTCCGGATAAGAGAGAGATGGTGTGAGATGTTGGGTTGTTGTACGCTGCCTCTGGAACTTGTGGCTAGTACATTTGGTGTAACTCATGCCCCTGGTCTGCAGGTCGAAGATGTTGATCTTGAGGAAATTGGTGGGTGCCAGTTCAAGTTCTATCGCTGTTGTACTTGGCTCAGTTTCAAAAGTCCATCCTGTAGTCATTTGCATAATTCTCACAATAATACCCTTGATATGGCATATAGACACTATAGGTACAATGACATGCATTGGCAGGTTATTTAGCAGTTAAATATCATACAGCCCAATTCACTGGCTATTCTCTCCCAAAATCAAATCTCCCTGAGGTACACATCGAACTTCCCTATCCTTCTGCATCACCCACCAGGTGTACCCAGGTCCTTGAGCAAAAACAACCCCTTGAATGGGTTTGCCTCTGCTTGAGGGAGGACTAACCCAGACTGTCTTTCCTACCATACTCCTCATGCGCATTACAGGGACTTTATCCCCTTCTGCAGTATGTGGAACTCTTGGTTGGGTGGGGCCAGCCCGATTGGCGGATCCTCTAGTATTAACTAACCAGGTGGCTTTTGTTAAATGTGTATCCCAATGCTTGAAAGTTCCACCCCCCATCGCTCTCAATGTAGTTTTCAGCAGTCCATTGTATCGTTTGATTTTTCCAGAGGCCGATGCGTGATAAGGGATGTGATACACCCACTCAATGCCATGTTCTTTGGCCCAGGTGTCTACGAGGTTGTTTCGGAAGTGAGTCCCGTTGTCCGACTCGATTCTTTCTGGGGTGCCGTGTTGCCATAAAATTTTCTCTTCAAGGCCAAGGATAGTGTTCTGGGCAGTGGCATGGGACACAGGGTATGTTTCCAGCCACCCAGTGGTTGCTTCCACCATTGTAAGCACATGGCACTTGCCTTGGCGTGTTCGTGGGAGTGTGATATAGTCAATCTGCCAGGCCTCCCACTGTTTATGTTTCAGCCATCGCCCTCCATGCGACAGGGGATTTTGCCGCTTGGCTTGCTTAATTGCAGCACATGTTTCACATTCATGGATGACCTGTGCGATAGTGTCCATGGTCAAGTCCACCCCTCGATCTCGAGCCCATCTATATGTTGCATCTCTTCCCTGATGGCCTGAGGTATTGGGGGCCCACTGAGCCATAAATAGCTCACCCCTACGTTGCCAGTCCAGGTCCACCTGAGACACTTCAATCTTGGCGGCCTGATCTGCCTGGCGGTTGTTTTGATGTTCTTCAGTGGCTCGACTCTTGGGTACATGAGCATCTACGTGACATACATTTACCACTAGCTTCTCTATCCGAACAGCAATATCTTGCCACAGTGCGGCAGCCCAGATGGGTTTACCTCTGCGCTGCCAATTGCCCTTCTTCCATTGCTATAGCAACCCCCATAGGGCATTTGCCACCATCCATGAGTCAGTACAGAGATAGAGCACTGGCCACTTTTCTCTTTCAGCAATGTCTAACGCTAGCTGGATGGCTTTCACCTCTGCAAACTGACTCGATTCACCTTCTCCTTCAGCAGTTTCTGCGACTAGTCGTGTAGGACTCCATAGAGCAGCTTTCCACCTTCGATGCTTTCCCACAATGCGACAGGACCCATCAGTGAACAGGGCATATTGCCTCTCATTTTCTGGCAGTTTATTATACAGCGGGGCTTCTTCGGCCCGTGTCACCTCTTTCTCTGGCGACATTCCAAAATCTTTGCCTTCTGGCCAGTCCGTGATCACTTCTAACATTCCTGGGTGGCTGAGGTTTCCTATGTGAGCCCGTTGTGTGATCAGTGCGATCCACTTACTCCACATGGCATCAGTCGCGTGATGCGTAGAGGAAACTTTCCCTTTGAACATCCAGCCCAGCACTGGCAGTCGAGGTGCTAAGAAGAGCTGTGTTTCAGTACCAACCACTTCTGAGGCGGCTCGAACTCCTTCATATGCTGCCAAGATCTCTTTTTCAGTTGGAGTATAGCGAGCCTCGGATCCTCGATATCCCCGACTCCAAAACCCCAGAGGTCGGCCACGGGTATCCCCAGGTGCTTTCTGCCAAAGGCTCCAGGTAGGGCCATTCTCCCCAGCTGCAGTGTAGAGCATATTTTTAATATCTTGTCCTGTCCGGACTGGCCCAAGAGTTACTGCATGAACAATCTCCTGCTTAATCTGTTCAAAGGCTTGTCGTTGCTCAGGCCCCCATTTAAAACCGTTCTTCTTCCGAGTAACTTGGTAGAGAGGGCTTACAATTTGACTGTAATTTGGAATATGCATTCTCCAAAAACCCACAACACCTAACAAAGCCTGTGTTTCCTTTTTATTAGTCGGTGAGGACATAGCTGCTATTTTGTTGATGACGTCCACAGGGATCTGACGACGCCCATCTTGCCATTTTACTCCTAAGAACTGGATCTCCTGCGCAGGTCCCTTGACCTTACTTTCTTTTATGGCAAAACCAGCCTTCAAAAGGATTTGGATTATTTTCTTCCCTTTCTCAAAAACTTCTTCTGCCGTGTTGCCCCATACGATGATGTCATCAATATATTGCAGGTGCTCTGGAGCTTCACCTTTTTCTAGTGCAGCCTGGATCAGTCCATGACAAATGGTGGGGCTGTGTTTCCACCCCTGGGGCAGTCGATTCCAGGTGTACTGGACGCCCCTCCAAGTGAAAACAAACTGAGGCCTGCACTCTGCTGCCAAAGGAATGGAGAAAAATGCATTAGCAATGTCAATTGTGGCATACCACTTAGCTGCCTTTGATTCCAGTTCATATTGAAGCTCTAACATATCTGGCACAGCAGCGCTCAGCGGTGGCGTGACTTCATTCAGCCCACGATAATCTACTGTTAGTCGCCATTCCCCATTGGATTTCTGCACGGGCCATATGGGACTATTAAAGGGTGAGTGAGTCTTGCTGATCACTCCTTGGCTCTCCAGTTGGCAAATAAGCTTATGGATTGGGATCAGGGAGTCTCGGTTGGTGCGATATTGCCGCTGGTGCACCGTCGTGGTAGCAATTGGCACCTGTTGTTCTTCAACCTTCAGCAACCCCACAACCGAAGGGTCTTGGGAGAGACCCGGCAGGGTAGACAGCTGTTCAATCTCCTCCGTCTCCAATGCAGCTATACCAAAGGCCCAACGGTACCTTTTTGGGTCCTTGAAATACCCCCTCCTGAGACAGTGTATACCATGGATGCATAGGTCCTTTGGACCAGTCACAATGAGGTGTTTATGCCATTCATTCCCAGTTAGACTCATTTCAGCTTCCAATACGGTTAGCTCTTGGGATCCCCCTGTCACACCAGAGATACAGATGGGTTCTGCCCCTTTATAACTTGATGGCATTAGGGTACATTGTGCACCAGTGTCCACTAGAGCCTTATATTCCTGTGGGTCTGATGTGCCAGGCCATCGAATCCACACTGTCCAGTAGACTCGGTTGTCCCTCTCCTCCACCTGGCTGGAGGCAGGGCCCCTCTAATCCTGGTTAGAATATCCGTTACTCACTTTCTGCACACGTAAATCAGAAGTCCCTTCAAGGGGATCAGAAATGAGATCAGCCCATCTACTGCGTCTGGGGGACTGCTCACAGGAAAACTGGAGCAGCAGTTTTCCAAGAAGAATTCTCTTTTCTGGTTGCTTTTTCTCGCAACTCCTGTACCCGTGCATCCAAGACTGAAGTGGGTTTTCCATCCCACTTCCTCATGTCCTCTCCATGGTCATGCAGGTAAAACCACAGGTTAGCCCGTCGAGTGTACTTTCTCTCTCCTCTCTCTTGGGCAGAGGAACGCTTACTCCCAATAACTGTGGTGCGGGCCTGTACAGGTGAGAAGGAGGACATATCCACTTTGAATTGCTGTAACTCTCGGGACAACTTCTCTACAGCTGAGACACAGGCCCGTAGGGAGGAAGAGATACTTCCTTCGTATTGTCGGAGTTGGACAGCCAATTCATCCACCGTTTGTCCATAGCCTTCTCTCCAGGACATTACTGCCAATGAGTTGGCATAGGTTGGTGGTGCACTTCGTAGAAACTTCCGCCACATGGGTTGTGTGCATTGGACTTCATCTGGATCTGTGGGTGACTGCGCATTTTCTGGATCATTATAAATCACCTCCAGCACGGCTAATTCTCTCAGGTACTGGATACCTCTCTCCATGGTGGTCCACTTGCCTTGGTGACATGTAACTTCATCCCTGAAGGGGTATCTTTCCTTTACACCTAACAGAAGTCACCTCCAGAGGCTGAGGACTTGTGTTTTTCTCCCAATCGCCTTGTCGATGCCCCCTTCCCTAGACAGAGATCCCAACTGTTTGGCTTCCTTACCCTCTAATTCCACACTACTAGCCCCACTATCCCAGCATCGGAGCAGCCAGGTAACAATGTGCTCACCTGGGTGGCGGCTAAAATCTTTTCACATGTCACGCAACTCACTCATGGATAGAGATCGGGTAATTATTTCAGGTTCTGCCTCTACCTCCTGTTCTCGCAATGACCCTGGTTCATCTTCATCTCTCGCTAAGCGATCTGATTTCTTTGTGTGTTTCTTTTTCTGTACAGGGGCGACTGATACTGGCACAGGCTGGTTCTCTGGTTTAGCTGCAGTGTCTGTCACCGGGGTAGGGGTAGTCATGGTACCTGTTGTCGTGGTAGGGACAGCCACGGTGCTTGTTGTCGGGGTAGGGGCAGCCACGGTGTCTGTTGTCAGGGTTTGGGTAGCCACGGTGCATGTTGTCCTGTTTTCCATCTTTTCCCCCTTTCCCCCCTGAGGGTGCTGCATAATATCAAGCAGTGTTTGGTAGATACTGGCCAGGGCCCAGCACAGTGAGGCGAGTTGTATGTATTTGGAATAGCCACAGCATTTTTCTTTCAAATATTCTGTCACTTCATAAGGGTTCTGTAGTTGTTCGGGAGTGAACTTCCAAGTCACTGGCGGTGAGAAGTTCTCTAGATACTTGCCCATATGCTCCCACATGCCGTGCCACCCATGAGTATCCAGCTTTGGGGGAGATCTCTGAGTGGTACTCTTAAAGAGCCTCTTTGTAGCCCTAAAGAAGACCTGAAACATATTCAGGAGGCATAGCACTAACAGCACACTGGCTTGCGCATCCCAAGGATATTCAAAATTCTCAAAAGCTGTTGTAATTACTCGGAAGGAGAAAAGGGAGGTGAACGGACGGGGCGAGGTATCCCCCCCCTAATTTCCCCATGGATTGGGTGTAATTACCAATAAAATCCGACAGAAGGCGCCCAAAGTATGGAAATATTATCACTGCCTCATACAGATACCAGCTTAACCTCATGACCAGTGATGTAATCATTTCACAAGTTGACATTGCCCAGTACAGCAAAATGATAATCCCAATCACTCTCCCAGAGATGAGATACGCAACTACAGGCAATACATAGAGCATATAAGAGCTTACAAAACGCCACCATGTAAACAAATGAAACAACATTGTGACTAACATCTATATATCTAAGAAATGCGTTTGGCAAATTTGTTTCAACACGCTCTGGCCAGATCTGGCGTTATCTCAACCCTCGAGCCCCACGTTGGGCGCCAAAAAGGACTGTCGTGGTTTCAGCCCGGCCGGTAACAAAGGACCACGCAGCCGCTCGCTCACTCCTCCCCCCCCCTCCGGTGGGATGGGGAGGAGACGGAGGAGAGAAAAGAAAAAGAAACTGGAACCTCGAGGGTTGAGATAAAGGCAGTTTACTGGGACAAACACAAAGAGATTACAACAACAACAACGGCACTAATGAAAAAAAAAGTATACAAAAAGAGTGATGCACAGTGCAACTGCTCACCACCCGGGACCCGACGCTCCGCCACTTCCCCCACCGAAAACAGAGACCACCCCCCGGCCTGCTCCCCATTTATATACTGGGCAGGATGTCACATGGTATGGAATAGCTCCTTGGCTAGTTCAGGTCAGCTGCCCCGGCTATGCCCCCACCTCCCAGGTTCCTGTAAAAATTAACTCTATCCCAGCTGAACCCAGGACACAGGGAAAGGAATTAGGCAATGAATAATACATGATGCTAATTTTCACTATATTGCTCAGTTATATATTAATTTCTACATCAGTGAAATGACATAAGCCACAGTTACCAATGGAGAATTCCAGGATTTTAATACTCTATAGCTGCTTTCATCAAATTCTTCAGGACCATATCTTGTTATTTTTGAGGAAACACCGCAATACTTATTTTTCCTAAATGTCTATGGATTTTTGATGTCTTCCTTCACTTTACTCCATTTTATAAAATATCTTCCACTTCCCCATTATTAGGAATGTGATTGCTGCTACTTTCAGCAAAACAGTAAACATGTCTTTTCTCTTTACAAATAAAAGAGAATGGAACTTCTCACACTGAGACTGACACAGTTTTCATACAACAGGAAACAAGGTTGCCCTCAATGAAAATTATAACCTTCTCCTTCTAGCTGCTTCTGTAGGATGGTGTCCTGGTTTTGGCTGGGATAGAGTTAATTTTCTTTCTAGTAGCTGGTATAGTGTTATGTTTTGGATTTAGTATGAGAAGAATGTTGATAACACACTGATGTTCTCAGTTGTTGCTAAGTAGTGTTTAGTCTTAAGTCAAGGATTTTTCAGCTTCTGATGCCCAGCCAGCAAGAAGGCTGGAGCGACACAAGAAGTTGGGAGGGGACACAGCCAGGACAGCTCACCCAAAGTGGCCAAAGGAGTATTCCATAGCATGTGACGTCATGTCTAGTATATAAACTGGGGGAGCTGGCCTGGGAGGGATTGCTGCTTGGGAACTAACTGGGCATTGTTTGGCGAGTGGTGAGCAATTGCATTGTGCATCACTTGTTTTGTATATCCCAATACTTTTATTAGTATTGTCATTTTATTATTGTTATTATCATTGTTAGTTTCTTCCTTTCTGTTTTATTAAACTGTTCTTATCTCAACCCAGGAGTTTTACTTTTTTTCCTGATTCTCTCTCCCATCCCACTGGGTAGAGGGGAAGTGAGTGAGTGGCTGCGTGGTGCTTAGTTGCTGGCTGGGGTTAAACTATGACAGATGGGCAGGGAGAGTAAAATGTGAATGAAGAATGTCAGGAGAGAGTGGATACTCCTGACCAGGAGAAGGTAGACTATGTTAAAATATGGGACAAAACCATAGGGGAGGTCAGAAGAGTGTGGAGAGCGAGATGGAGGTCAACAGAGAGAGGACTGTGTGGGTAGGAGTCAGGTTGTGAGTGGTGCAAAGATATGAGATAGGGGAACTGTGAGTGCAGGGGAATGTTGTTGGCATGAGATTGATGGGAAAGGGAAGAAAATGCAAGGGGCAAGAGAATGTGTGAACAAGCCTAAAGCAACCTTCAGAAGCTGGAAAGGGAGCAGGAAGGTACTTACACCTATCCCTTTTGAACAGCAAGTAGGGAAACCTGACTGAATGTTTGTTTGCAGCTAAGTTGAATTGTAAGCTTGATATGAACACACTTGAATTCAGCCTTCCTGGGACAGAGAAGAATTGGGAGGCGGGTGAAAAATGTAAGTAATTGTATTTTGAGGATGTTGTGATGGCTAAATTTTATTTTTTTTTTTGTCATCTGGTCCATGGTTTTGAGTATTTGCAGTTTACAATACTGAAAATGTAAAGTCTTTGTTAAGTACACAGCAGTGGAGAATGAGACCTCCCCAATTTTTTTGTCTGTCTCAGTATATATTTGTGTTTCTTTTCTTTAATACCTCGGTATTTCAAACTCATATATGCTATAATCCCAGTAGTAAATGGTAAGGAGGAAATTACCATGTTTCAGTCCTACTGAACCTTTTCTTCTGAGTACCAGATGATTGTATTAGAAATGACTCAAAGGCTTCTTGTGGTAGGAGGTATTACTGAACAGATTGCATATTTCTTCCTCGCTAGACACATAAAATTGGTAAAAAGCAAATATTTTGAAGTCTTTACAGATGAAGCACAAGAATATGAGTCTTTTGCTTGTAGAGAGGCATAGTTCATCATTTACTGAGGCTTTACAGAGCAGAAATAATAATGTATCTAATGAACCTAATACTAATCTAATTTACATTATACCAATATACATTGGTATAAACTGGTGTAATACCACTGATACGAGGCAATTCTGATTTTTGCTGGAGTAAATGATATCAGAACTACTCTATAATAATATTATATATGTTGGTGATTCAAAATGTCTTATGATTAATAACAACAAAAAATATACAAGAGTGCAATAAACTAGAGAGAAGTTGGTTTTAGTAAAAGAACTCCTTTCCAACAATTCCTTTTCTCTTACTCAATTGGTTCCATGTGTGGCTCTTAGTGCTCGTTTAGTCATCATAAGCTCTGGCTCTGCAAGTTCTCCTTCCCTTCTGAAAAGGCCTTTTCCTCTCTTTATTTTTTATAACATGTAGTTCATGGAATACTTTAGATTTTTAAATATTTTATTTTGCCTAAATTATTTAATACTGTTTTAACAATTATCCTTACACACTTGAAATTCTAATAAATTATATTTTGCATTTGCTTCAGCTTGTAGAAGGCCAGTTAGACAGAACTACTTTGACCTACCTATTACTGATGGAGCTTTTCCTCATTTCTGAACAGCAACTGTCAGTATATTTTAGACCAGTGCATTGGAAAATAATACCATGGGAAATGTTGAGTCACTTTAAATTATATTTTGCCACTTTTTTTTCTGGCTACACTCTAGGTACTTCCTTTTGATGCTCTACTTTTAAGGATTTGCAGCATAATATTGATTATAAATAGAGAAAATGCTATTAAAGTGCCTGTCTGCTCACTGCTTTACAGCTTGTAATTTATACCTGGACAATATGATATGATACAGTTTTACATTTTGCAAAAACACTGCATATGGCTACTTCTTATTTAAGGTATTGGTGAATTAAGTCTCTCAGTATTCATACTCCAATCTAGCACCACACTGAATGTGATGGGTTGACCCTGGCTGAACACCAGGTGCCCACCAAAGCCGTTCTATCACTCCCCCATCCTCAGCTGGATAGGGGAGAGAAAATATAACAAAAAACTTGCGGGTCGAGATAAGGACAGGAGGGAGATCATTCACTATTACCGTCACGGGCAAAACAGACTCAATTTGGGAAAATTAACTCAATTTATTACAAATCAACCAGAGCAAGGTAATGAGAAATAAAATGAAATCTCAGAACACCTTCCCACCACCCCTCCCTTCTTCCCGGGCACAACTGCCCTCCCGGATTTCACCACCAAGCCCCCCCAGCGGCACAGGGGGACAGGGATGGGGTTTATGGTCATCACACGTTATTTTCTGCCGCTTCACCTCCTCAGGACGAGGGCTGATCACACTCTTCCCCTGCTCCAGCGTGGGGTCCCACCCACGGGAGACAGTCCTCCACGAACTCCTCCAACGTGGGCCATTCCCACGGGCTGCAGTTCTTCACGAACTGCTCCAGCATGGGTCCATTCCACGGTGTGCAGTCCTTCAGGAGCACACTGCTCCAGCGCGGGTCCCCCACGGGGTCACAAGTCCTGCCAGAAAACCTGCTCCGTGGGCTCCTCTCTCCACAGATCCGCAGGTCCTGCCAGGAACTGCTCCAGCGCGGGGTTCCCACGGGGTCACAGCCTCCTTCGGGAACCCACCTGCTCCGGCGTGGGGTCCTCCACGGGCTGCAGGTGGAGATCTGCTCCACCGTGGACCTCCCTGGGCTGCAGGGGGACAGCCTGCCTCACCAGGGTCTTCCCCACGGGCTGCAGGGGAATCTTCGCTCCGGCGCCTGGAGCATCTCCTCCCCCTCCTTCTTCACTGACCTTGGTGTCCGCAGGCTTGTTTCTCTTACATGTTCTCACTCCTCACTCCGGCGGCAGTTTCTCCCTGTCCCAACTTTTTTTTCCTTCTTAAAAATGTTATCACAGAGGCGTTACCACTATCACTGATTGGCTCGGCCTTGGCCAGCGGCGGGTCCGTCTTAGAGCCGGCTAGTATGGGCTCGCTCTCTCTCGAACACAGGGGAAGCTTCCAGCAGCTTCTTACAGAAGCCACCCCTGTAACCCCCCCCCCCCCCCCTGCTACCAAAACCTTGCCACACAAAGCCAATATACTGAAATATATAATTAATTATAAGTAGCCTCTCTGAGATGTGATTATTCACATTCTTAATGGCAAGTACACTATTAAATGCTTTAAGGGAGCAGGATCTCCAGATCTCCTTACCAACTTATTCATAAAATACTTTTCAAGTGAACAGTATAAACCATTTTTCTAAAAGTATCGTCTGCAAGAGGTCCTAAAAATGAAATGTCTTTTTGGCACAAACTAGTCTGCCATTTTGAGGATACAGTTTCCTCATGGTATAGCAGAATTCCTTGTTCTGCATTATGTTGTTCTTTTGACACTATATTTTATATAGAAAATACTATGCAGTCAGAAGAACTTGCTATTTATTCTTTTTAAAAGTCTAAGAGACTTCTAAAGAAGTTAGAAAGAAAATAACTTACTCTGCGATGATAGAAGGTAGAAGTGGATTTGGTTTTAGGAGTTTTATTAATTAGCAAAACCTAAAATATATATTTAATACTGTTAATAATAATAATGCTAATAATAATTCCTGGTATCTAAATAACATAGTCTTCAAACCAAATTATAATTCTAGTTCTGTGAATTCATGAATAATATAAAAAAAATTTAATTTAATCTTTATACCTAAGAGCGTCTACTGGACACAAGCAAAATATCACATCAGTATAGCTTGGAAATCTGAAGTGACCAACACAGATAAACCAGAAGATGATTTTCCAAGTACCTTCACTTTTACACAGAAGAATTTAAACTAAATATTTTGGTTTAGATTAAATATTTCATCTAAATATTTAATTCAGAACTGACAGTCTCTGATCATTTCTTTAATAATTTAATCGAAAAAAATGAAGTGCAATATTTTTACAATCCACTTAAATTCAAGTTGAATAGTCTAATTTGTAACTTATTATTTGCCAAACTCAAGAAGACAAGAGCATAACACTGAATACATAAGCAACTAAGTGGCTTTTTTTCAAAAGGGAACAGGCATCCATCTGAACAAAAGTAGGCATAAATGAATGGAACAAAGTCACTTTTGGACTTTGACCCAGCCAGTATAAAAGCTGAATCTGTACTTAGGCATATTATCTTAGAATCTAAGCTTAATTTTTTTAATACGAAATTTAAATTAATATAATCCAAATTATGAGTTTTTAAAAGAAAATAAATAGACTATCTTAGTCTCTCTTGGTAGAAAGCACACTTCATTAAAGTAAAATAAAAATATATAGATGCTCTGTTATAAATAGCATTGAAGATAAAATAAGGACTTGCATTTCTATTTTATATAATGATTCTAAGATTCTCTTCTATCTGTTCTCTTCTATTAGAGCTTTCTCAGGAGAATTTGATTTAACAAGAGAAAATAGGCAGGATGTAAGAAATGCTGCCTCTGTTTGCTCTAGTCATGAAAACTTGGCCACAGCTATTTGCAGTACCTTCAGATAGAAAAAAGAAAAGACATAAAATGTCTCTGGGCAGATAACATGCCATTTTTTTAATAAAGGCAATTGTATTCTAACCATGTATATTTGGCTGTCTTTCTTGATGTAAAAATAATTATTACTAACAACCTTTCTGAAAAGAATTAAATTAGACTGTCGATATATATAAAGCGTATTACATTGAAATATGCTCAATAGTGTATCAGTATTAACTTTACAGAAAATATGAGGGCTTAAAAAAATTGTTATATATCAGTCTTGTAAAAAATTACAAGTCATTAGAGAATGGCTAAAATGGATTGGCTTATTGCATCCAAACATGCCTTGAAAATTAATATATGCCTAAAATGTCTTTTTCTGTATCAACATTTACTTATATCACAGTAGATAATATTTTAAAGGATCTGCCAAGTTGTTTTAATGAATTTCACATGGAAATAATGAGGCCTGTTCTGAGTAAGTCTCAGAACATCCAAATTAGTAGCATGTTATCACACTGCTTTTCTCAGTGCTGCTATCAAGTAGTGTATTAAGACTTATTCAAGGAAATGGACTGATAAGAACACAAGTTGTTTCAAGAAACAGGCTTCTTATAGGTAGGTGGCATAAAAGACAAATTCTGGTCAAAGTAAAGAAAGGCACATACTTTCAGGCTTGTTGACAATTCCTAAATAATTACGAAAAGTTGCTCACCCATTAGCAGACTTTGTTTTTAAAAAATAAGTATTCCTCTGTAAATCCTATCAAAGTTTGGGTCAATGAAAATTAGGCAATTCTTTTCAGAAGAATAATTCCCCCCCCCCCCCCCCCCCCCGGAAATTTGTGCTATCTCCAATGAAATAAATGTACCTCTCTGCCAATTAGAAATGCTATTAGAAAAAAATAAAGAATAGAACCTCTCTCATTACACCACTTACTCTATCAAACATTTGACATATATACACAAAGGTTAAGCAAATGAGGGCTTTGGAAGGAGACCTTTATGGAAAAGAGTAATGGAAAGAAATATAGCAAAAGACCTAATCAGCTTTCACCTGTATTGTAGATCAAGAAAATGGTTCTGAAATGCCAATCATGGATACATGTCTCCAGCTGCTTCCAACTTGTCTGTTTTGAAAGTTCCTTCTTGTTTCAGAGGCTTTGGAGACAAAACTTCCTTTTTCCAAATGTGGTGATTGTGTTCAAAGGATAACATTCTGGATGAAAAGGATTGGTATAATACTGTTTATGGGGGGTGCTGATATCCCTTATCATCTACTTCTTTGTCCTACTGACCATTTCGTACCTCAAGAAGACTAAAACCCCTATTATTACTTATTGGCTATTACACCATATCATTATGTCATCCTCAAATATAGAAGCAAATGTTCTCTTTGGTTCCCATTTGTCCCGATCCAATGTCAGGGAAGGTTTTGATATGATCCCAAGAACGAGATTAAGACACAAACGAGGTCAAATGCCGTATAGTCAAAAGACCTTTTATTATCAAAAGTATCAAAAGTAAAAAATGGTGGCGATAGGATAGAATGGAAGAAAAGGTAGAAATTAAGCAAGCAGTCGGGGTAGGATTGCTAGGATAGTCACCACCACGGATCCAGTGGCGTCCCATTGGTCCTTGATCTTCAGTTCTTCGGTGGTGGGGAAAAGGCCACCACAGCTTGTATCTACGGGTTTTTATAGGGCATATTTCGATGATGTCATGCACTGCAGGTTTCGTCTATCACATGACCTTCATGTGATCGACACCAGAAACCAGTATCTTATCAGCTCCAGCCCTGTTTCCTCCCCTGGATGCCTCAATGGCCTGGTAATTGTCCTTATGGACTGAGGAGTGTCCTGCTTAAACGGGCCATCTTAGAGATAAAAGGCTTGAGATAAGCAGTTCGCAGTTCCTTAAGATGACAGCCCAGTCTCTCACACCTAACAATCTTTGAGGCAAATGGTTCAAGATAACAATTCAGTCTCTTACACCATTTCATTCTCTTCCTATCTTCAGATATATGACATATCTTCATGATGGAGAAATTATCTCAGCCAGTAAAGGTGCTGGCAAGGAGGAACAGGTATTTGCAAACAAGAATCGCATTCCTAACTTGCAATCACACAAGCATGAGTCTCCAGCTTACTGAATGAGATAAACTTTTGCATTTTTAATTAATATATTAATAAGTATGTAATTCACCTTTTTTCTAATCTGTTTTCTGTTTACAAAGTTGACAATTTCAACCTTGCTGGTTAGGGCACATTTTCTATTTCTTTTATTTGCCCTGTTAAATTAAATAAAATTCAAAAAATAATAAACAGTGTACATGCTGAGAACTCATATGTCAGG
Organism: Astur gentilis; assembly: GCF_929443795.1. Taxonomy (NCBI): domain Eukaryota; kingdom Metazoa; phylum Chordata; class Aves; order Accipitriformes; family Accipitridae; genus Astur; species Astur gentilis. The sequence goes on along the minus strand of NC_064918.1, from coordinate 16,701,426 downwards.
GTCTTCAGAGACAGAAATATCAAATGACTGGAAACAGGCAATAAAAATGTGAAAGAAACTGACCTAGGTGGTTTTTTTTATTTTTTTTAAATAGGATGACTATATAAGGGCAACAGCTATCACAAAGAGTTAAATTTAAATTAGGTTTAGGTAAAGAGTTCAAAAAGTGATAGGAGACTGAAACTGAGGCTTTAAGGAAGTTGGTTTGGACCCTTAATTGTAATTGGCCATTTTCAGTCCCTCTTCAAAATAGTAACTACTCAGCAGTATTATCCAGGCCTCCTTCATGGAATGGTTTGAATCTTAGAATGGTGTGGGTTAGGTTGGAAAGGACCTTAAAGATAATGTAGTTCCAAGCCCCTGCCATGGGCAGGGTTCACCTTCCACTAGACCAGGTTGCTCAAAGCCCCATCCAACCTGGCCTTGAACACTTCCAGGGAGGGGGCATCCACAACTTCTCTGGGCAACCTGTTCCAGTGCCTCACCACCCTCACAGTGAAGAACTTCTTCCTTACATCTAATCTAAACCTACCCTCTTTCAGTTTAAAGCCATTATCCCTTGTCCTATCACTAGATGCCCTTGTAAAAAGTCCCTCCCCATCTTTCTTGTAGGCCCCCTTTAGGTACTGGAAGGCTGCTATAAGGTCTCCCCAGAGCCTTCTCTTCTCCAGGCTGAACAACCCCAACTCTCTCAGCCTGTCTTCATAGGAGAGGTGCTCAAGCCCTCTGATCATCTTTGTGGCCCTCCTCTGGACTCACTCCAACAGGTCCATGTCCTTCTTATGTTGGGGGCCCAAGTGCTGAACGCAGTACTCCAGGTGGGGTCTCATGAGAGTGGAGTAGAGGGGACAATCATCTCCCCTGACCTGCTGGTCATGCTTCTTTTAATGCAGCCCAGGATATGGTTGGCTTTCTGGGCTGCAAATGCACACTGCTGGGTCATGTTGAGCTTCTTTTCAACCAACACCCCCAGTCCTTCTCTGCAGGACTGCTCTTGATCCACTCATCACCCAGCCTGTATTTGTGCTTGGCATTGCCCCAACCTAGGTGCAGGACCTTGCACTTGGCCTTGTTGAACTTCACGAGGTTTGCACAGGCCCACTTCTCAAGCCTGTTAAGATCCCTCTGGATGGCATCCCTTCCCTCCAGCATGTTGACCACACCACACAGCTTGGTGTTGTCGACAAACTTACTGAGGGTGCACTTAATCCCACTGTCCATGTTGCCAACAAAGATGTTAAACTGCACTGGTCCCAATACCGACCCCTGAGGAACGCCACTCGGACATCAAGCCATTGACCGCAACTCTTTGAGTGTGACCATCCAGCCAATTCCTTATCCACTGAGTGGTCCATCCATCAAATCCATTTCTTTCCATTTTAGAGACAAGGATGTTGTGCAGGACAGTGTCAAATGCTTTGCACAAGTCCAGGTAGATGATGTCAGTTGCTCTTCCCTTATCCAACGTCGTTGAAGGCCACCAAATTTGTCAGGCACAATTTGCCCTTAGTGAAGCCATGTTGGCTGTCACCAATCACCTCCTTATTTTCCATGTGCCATGAACCCCCTCTCTGGTTGATGAGCCCAGATATCTGAAAGCAACTTTACAGAAAATTGTTGTTGGCAGGTTTTAAATGAAGAGGTCATGCAGGCATTTTCTGCTATTGCTCGCTCTGACAAACTCAAACTGTCTTGTCTGCAATTCCATATTTAGAATAAATAAGGTGGGAAAAGATGTAGGTTTTGCATACCTTTTGGACAGTTCAGATTACAAACCTGTCTGTAAAAGGCAGTAATTGTCTCCATTTTCCTTCCTCCTTAAATTCACTCCTTTGCTCTGGTAATGTTCTTCTTGGGCAGTGACTATATTTTAAAGTTTTGTAAATATAGGACTGATTTCAGAGCTAAGTGTTACCTGAGCCTTTTCATTTCCATCCACTCCATAGATATGGATTTGGGGGATATGAATTGCTTTTTTTTCCCCCTCCACAGTCTTGACTATTGTGAACGTAAATACTGTTTTGCAAAACAAAATCCACATAGCTATCTGGCATAGCATTTAATTATTACTGTGGAGAAAATAAATTAGTGAAACTCATTTAATTTGTGTAAGTTACATTCTGACTAATCATAAGACTTGGTGTTAGTAATTTTATTGTCTATAACAAAAAGTAGCCTATCCCTGGGTTTTCCATTTTGTGCACTAATGATAATATATTGAAAGATAAAAAGAAGATATTAAAAAGTTAGAAAAAATAGTTAAATATAGAGGTATCTGATGCTTTCCAGTGTTTAATAAAGAAAAAGGAGACAGACATACAAAAGTATATGTTAAAGCAATCACAATTTTATCATATGAAACAGCTTCTCTCTGTTTTCTGTATTAGAGATGGTTAAGTCAACATGGAACTGGAAAATCACTCCATTTCTGAAGGATTCTCCATTTCTCAAGAAGCTTACCGTTGGGTTTTTTTAATTGCTTGAAGTTTATATAGTACTTTGCTAAAGAAAAAATATCACTCACATTTCCTGTTGTAAAGCTGGGAGCAGAGTGCCCCAGGTTGAAGGTTACTGTCCCTTCCTGTGAATGGCACACCAAGAAGGTGCCTGTTAGCTAGTTTCTGGTCACTGGACAACTTCAGTAGCTTGAAGGAAATCAAGAACTACTGATCTTAGCACTGTGCCAAAGAGTTGCTGTTATGAAGAGTTAGGGAGAATTACCTAAAGCTGGTAGTTTTGGAAAACATGCTCTGAAGACTTACAGGACATGCTATAAAAAGGCACGAAAGCATGCAAAGAGCTGTCATACATTTAAGTTCCGTCTATAATAGTTTAGTAACTCATTGCTCTCTATAAAATAAAAAATATTCTAATCTGCTGTCCCATTCTCACAAAACATTCCCAAATGCGTTAGACCAACTGACCCAAGCCTTTGAATTGCTTTGATTTTCCATCTTTCTTCTGCCACTGAAAGTAACCAGATGGTCTGAATAGCTCCTTGCCCATTTGCACAGCAATGTATATGCCTGCTACATGATGAAATAAGTTTCCTGCTGAGGAACTTGTATTGGGTTTGTGTGGCAAGGTTTTGGTAGTGGGGGGGTGGGGGGGTTACAGGGGTGACTTCTGTGAGAAGCTGCTGGAAGCTTCCCCTGTGTCCGACAGAGGCAATACCAGCCAGCTCTAAGATGGACCCACTGCTGCCCAAGGCTGAGCTAGTCAGCGACAGTGGTAGCTCCTCTGTGATAACATATTTAAGAAGAGGAAAAAGTTGCAGCAGGCACAGAAACTGAAGCTAGAGAGAGGAGTGAGAACATGTGAGAGAAACAACTCTGCAGACCCCCAGGTCAGTGAAGAAGGAGGGCGAGGAGATGCTCCAGTCACGGGAGCAGAGATTCCCCTGCAGCCCATGGTGAAGACCCTGGTGAGGCAGGCTGTCCCCCTGCAGTCCAGGGAGGTCCACGGTGGAGCAGATCTCCACCTGCAGCCCATGGAGGACCCCACGCCAGAGCAGGTGGGTGCCCGAAGGAGGCTGTGACCCTGTGAGAAGCCCGTGCTGGAGCAGGCTCCTGGCAGGACCTGCGGATCTGTGGAGAGAGGAGCCCACGGAGCAGGTTTTCTGGCAGGACTTGTGACCCCGTAGGGGACTCACACTGGAGCAGTGTGCTCCTGAAGGACTGCACACCGTGGAATGGACCCATGCTGGAGCAGTTCGTGAAGAACTGCAGCCCTTGGGAAGGACTCATGTTCCATGGAGACAGGACCAGTTTGATATCTTTAATAAACCAGCTAACTATTTGACTCACACTGTTTCCCTTATTATCAGTTTATCTGTTTGTGGACACATTTTGTCTTCAAGGCAACTTTATATTGTTATTTTGGGTTTTGAAGTTTCTCAATCTCTAGTCAAATGTTAATATGACATAGAAAGTTGAGTAATTACATCTGGAGTATAATTTATATGGAAAATGAACTGACAGTTAATGGATAGGTGCCACACTGTCAGCTAAGCTGTACTGCTTCCCAGAAGAAAAGGTTTTTCATAGGTCTATATAAATTGGAAACAGGAAATTATCACTAGGGTAGCCAGTTCATGTACCAATCCAGCAAAGACTAATAAAGCAATGCAACATCACAAATGGTGCTAGAGGTGCACCAGTTATTTTCTTGAGGAAAAAAATGTTAAGGAATCACATAGCAACAGGGGAGGGAGAAAATTAGCACCTACAGTGGCATATCGATATAGTCCATAAGAACTATGAACCTGATTTCAGTTGGTACCAAAACTGTGGCCCTTACATAAAGGCCTACTAATCCTAATTCTTTAAGAGTCAACCTATGGGTTGTATCATTCACCTTCACTCATTCAGGTTTTCCTAAAATCAGTCTTCCTTAGTGTTGTCTTTCAGGTATGTAGAATTTCCTATCCAGAATGTTTTGTCATAGTAATGCAATAATAAAATATGATCTACATGTTTCCTGTTTTACAAGATACAGATATGGGCAAGCTTCTTTAGAAATTCATGGTGTTCCAAAAACTGAACCTGATGCTCCTACTGAAATGCTGCCATGTATGTGCGCAACTGATATATTGTTGATCAGTTTTGATTATTATAATTATAACCTTCAGAACAGACTTAGCTTCAAATTTTTATTATTGTGGGGTTTAGTTCAATGTCTTGACAGCAAAAAGTACATGGTATTTGAGCCCTTTTCAATGTTCTTCTGAGAACTGCATTGTTCTGTGAGAAAGATCTTAGCAGAACACAAATTGTGATTTTCACAGATAAATTAATTGCATTTGTATTAAATATAAAATCTATGAACAAATTAATGTTTTTAGCATTTTTTAGTACTTTCAAATAGTCATTTTTCATTAGTGCAGTGATTGACATTTGTTTCAGAATTTTCTAGGGAACAGTTGTCCAAAGGGATTAAATAATTAAAGTAAAACTCACATTAAGAGTTGAATTACAGGTTCATTGTAGCCTAATACATAATTATTAATTGGAACTGAAGACATTCTTACATTTGGAAAGGAAAGATAAAGCATTTGACACTTTGAAAGCATCAGCATGAAGGCAGTGCACCATGCCAAGCGCAGATGGGAATATTAGTGAGTAATATGCTGCCACCGCTTTCTTTTTATGCTAATAAAGAACCCTGTTTGTCCAAGCTGTTTGAAAATAGTCTGTGCCCTTTATCTTTCACTGCACACTCCTGTGCTATTGACTGTGTTTCATAGTCCATTTAAATCAACTGAACGTCAAGGAGAGTGTAATTGTTGAAGGTACCTGGTGTACTTGATGCCACTAAGACTCATTTTAAATATATCATGGATATTTTCATTACTGAGTTCTCCTCATGAAATCTATTGTTTATTTATTTGTAAAAAGAAATAATATTATTTTGATTTATTTAAAAGAACACAAGTGTTTGATGGGAACACATTTTGGCATTCTCTATTCTTGCTCTCCAGTCCAAGTAAATGAGATTTTATATATTATGTCTTATTATGCTTGAAAGTTTGTTCCAAGCAAATAGCTAATAGATGAAATGAACTTAAATGCAGAACACATACAATTAAGAAGCACATTAGTCTTGTGGCCAGATTACAAATGATACTATTGATACGTATAACAAAGCAATATAGATGATATATCAGTGGCTATAATACAACTCTAATCAGTCAAGAAACATTGCTGGAAATGTATTTTATGGCTGTTCATCACATGGTACTTTTTCTGTCAGAAGGATGTAGTTCATCTTTTGAATGAGACTGTTCAACTGGAGCTGGGAACATGAAGTTTTCCCTGCTTCCTGAGCATTCAGGCTCCACAGTGGCACTCCTGATCAGTTTCTAGGCTCTGGGACATTTCTCATATGTTTTCTGACCCATCCTTTATTGCCGTATCTAACTAGAAGACTATTATGGTTATTAAGAGCCTTCTGAAAAGATACTCTTCAACCATAAGTTGTGGGCTGACAGGGTTTGCAGAATATGATGTATAGTTTACAGAGTGATTCTTTCCATTCTCCTTACTTGACAAGAATAATGGAAGAGGAAAGAAGGGGGAAAAGTAATGATATTTATTGCAGTAACACCCATGAATTCCACGGTCCTGTTGTCCTGCGATGAAATCTATCATTGTTTCTTATGGTTTCTTCCTATACTTCTTATTGAAGTAATCAAAAATGCAATGTTCTATATTAATAATGATGAAAACAGTACTTTCTCCATTATTTTTTACACTCTTCAGAATGCTTGGGATCCATAGTCAATGTTTGTTTTGGGCATGTGATGTTTTTAGACTTGAGTATATTTATTTGTTGAGTACAGCAGAAGACACCTCCTTATGTCTTTAGTATTGTTTGCAGCAATTTTAAGTGAAGAAAGTTGAAAATCAAGAGGTGATCATTCGTCACAGAGATTTTCCAGATAATTGTTATCTATAAATTCAACCATGTATTGTAAAACTTAAGAAATGGAGCAGTCATTTGCTGCATTTAACTGCTCCTTTTCGGCAAAATTTCCTTCTCACTCTTATAACCAAAAAGCAGTGGGTTCAAAGGAGAAGGGGTCAGGCTGAGCTAGGGGATGGAAGAGGAAAGGACTGACATCTGTTTGACCTGGCTGGCTCTTTACAGCAAACTGTCATTATTTCGTGGGCATCAGGTTTTGTGAGGGACATTAGGTCAAGACTCTTACAATAGCCATTAGTCTCTATAAATTCTCCCCAAAGCTGTTGGAGTTTAAATACATTCAATACTAGTATTAATACCACGTTAATGTACTTTGATTTTGCATTGGATTTGTGTGGCAAGGTTTTGGTAGCGGGAGGGCTACAGGGGTGGCTTCTGTGAAAAGCTGCCAGAAGCTTCCCCTACGTGCCATGGAGCCAATGCCAGCCGGCTCCAAGATGGACCTGCAGCTGGCCAAGGCTGAGCCCATCAATGATGGTGGTAGCACCTCTGGGATAACAGATTTAAGAAAGGGGGAAAAAAACCTGCGGCACAACAACAGTAGCTGGGAGAGAGGAGTGAGCATATGTGAGAGAAACAACTCTGCAGACACCAAGGTCAGTGAAGAAGGAGGGGGAGGAGATGCTCCAGGCACCAGAGCAGAGATACCCCTGCAGCCCGTGGTGAAGACCCTGGTGAGGCAGGCTGTCCCCCTGCAGTCCAGGGACGTCCACGGTGGAACAGATATCCACCTGCAGCTTATGGAAGACCCCACGCCAGAGCAGGGGGATGTGCCCGAAGGAGTCTGTGACCCTGTGGGAAGCCCACACTCGAGCAGTCTGTTCCTGAAGGACTGCACCCCATGGAAGGGACCCACACTGGAGCAGTTCGTGAAGAACTGTAGCCCTTGGGAAGGACTCATGTTGGAGAAGTTCATGGAGAACTGTCTCCCGTGGGAGGGACCCCACGGTGGAGCAGGGGAAGAGTGTGAGGAGTCCTGTCCCTGAAGAGGAAGGAGCGGCAGAGACAACGTGTGATGAACTGACTGCAACCCCCATTCCCCGTCCCCCTGCGCCGCTCTGGGGGAGGAGGTAGAGAATTCAGGAGTAAAGTTGAGCTCGGGAGGAAGGGAGGGGTGGGGAGAAGATGTTTTAAGATTTGGTTTTCATTTCTCATTATCCTACTCTGATTTGATTGGTAATAAATTACATTAATTTTTCCCACGTTGAGTCTGTTTTGCCCATGATGGTAATTGGTGAATGATGTCTCCCTGTCCTTATCTTGACCCACGAGCCTTTTGTTATATTTTCTCTCTCCTGTCCAGCTAAGGAGGGGGAGTGATAGAGCGGCTTTGGTGGGTTCCTGGTGTTTAGCCAGGGTCAACCCACCACAGATTTATCTACTATTATTTAAGCATCTTAGCCCCTAAGCCTTCAGAGTTAGGTGGCATATGGAAATTCCTCAACAAGTATGAGACTGAAAACCATTAAGGTTCTTTACATTCTAGATTAATAAAAAAATGTGTTTTCTTAAAGACATACAAAACAAGAAAGTACTATTCTAGTATATTATACATCTGAAGTAATGCCTTCAGAACTCTTTATTTTTATTAATGAAGAATATTTGTATTTCCAGAATTCATTGAGAATGATAGTTTGTGATAAACATACAAGCAGGGTAGGAGACAGTTTCCTAGCCCACTGCTAGTATTTAAATATGAACAAATATGAACTCACTGCTCTCAACTGCTAGACCTAGGTAGGGTCCAAGAATTGTTTCTATTTCTAAGTGTGTTCTTATGCCCAGACTTGAAAATGGGATCAACTCAAACACTTCTTTTTGCAACTGACTTTTTAATTTTTTGAATTTTAATATAAATTAACTTGAATGTTTTAATAAAACACCTGTTGTGATCTAAAAGAAAACATATTTTATTTTTACTTTTTAGGGAATATGGATAGATAGGTAAGAATGGATAGACAATTTGAAAGAAGCTTCCAAATTGTTTTTAATTTTGAAGTATCCTGCAAAGACCCTGACTTTTAGCTAACTGTAATATATAATGAAAAATAATTCTAACTGACTCTACTTTATGTAATACTGTGTTAAATATTCTTTTATTTTAAGTAATACTAAGCCTCACAAACTTTTCTAATCTAAATCTTCATTGAAAAGTGGGGCAAAGATGCAGAAAAGAATTATCATATATGCATTTAAAAAGTGGCATATCAGCAATATTTTGAGTTTGACAACTTTACAAACATATGAAGAATTCTATAACATGTCTGAATATTGAAGACTTCGGAAAATTCCCTAAGATTTATTTATGCGCCTCTCTTATTCTACCCCATATGTTTTTGTTGTGATTTAACCCCAGCCAGCAACTAAGCACCGCACAGCTGCTCACTCACTCTGCCCCAGTGGGATGGGGGAGAGAATCAGAAGGGTAAAAGTGAGAAAACTCATGGGTTGAGGTAAAGACAGTTTAACAGGTAAAGCAAAAGCTATGCGCACAAGCAAAGCAAAACAAGGAATTCATTCCCCACTTCCCATTGGCAGGCAGGTGTTTGTTCAGCCATCTCCAGGAAAGCAGGGCTCCATCACGCATAATGGTGACTTGGGAAGACAAACTCCATCACTCCGAACGTTCCCCCCTTCCTTCTTCTTCCCCCAGCTTTTACTTTCTGAGCATGACATCATATGGTCTGGAATATCCCTTTGGTCAGTTGGGGTCAGCTGTCCCAGCTGTGTCCCCTCCCAGCTTCTTGTGCACCCCCAGCCTACTCGCTGGTGGGGTGGGGTGAGAACCAGAAAAGGCCCTGGCTCCGGGTATGCACTGTTCAGCAATAACAAAAACATCTTGGCATTATCAACACTGTTTTCAGCACAAATCCAAAACATAGCCCCATATTAGCTACTATGAAGAAAATTAACTCTATCCCAGCCAAAACCAGCACAATATAAGCCTCAGGCATCGACTTTGGCCTTTATCCAGTAACCCTCTTCCTGCAGGTTCAGGAATCAGCAGTTTCAAAATCGGGGCTGTTTCTTGGGACTCTGCATATGGCTTTGGTCTCCTCTGTTCCAGAATGATGAACTCCTGTTGGAGGCACTTGAAGAGAAAGTCTACTAGACTAATCAAATGGAGTAAGCAGAGGTTCAAAGGGATCTGTTGTTTAGCCCAATGAGGAAAAAAAGTCTAAAATCATACATTTGCTCTCCCCAAATACCTTGGACATAAACCCCAAGGAAACAGAAGGCATTTTCATGCTTGAAGAATTTTTTATTAGAGCAGTTCTTATATTCAAATATCATTATATGAATTATTAAATTACTTTAGTAAATCTGGTAAATGATTATGTCAGCTGAATATTTTTAAAAAATCAATAGAATCACTTGGGTTAATTGAGTCAGCAAGCTATGTTTGACAGCAGATGGATCATTTCTTATAAGTTAAAGAAGATTTTTTCTTTTTAAAAAGGCCTGATAAAATCAGAGTCTAGAGAGAAAACTTATAAGCAGGGCTCTTAAAGGAGATTAGTTATTTTTTCAGAGTAGCAAAAATAGAATCAAACACCTTCAGAATTGCCCCTGCAACCTTGCGTAAACAGCAGTAGAAAAATTGCTGCTGAGTACTGTTAGCACTAAGTCACTTCATAGCTTTTAAGTTTCACATGGTTCACTAACTTCTTCGTTTCCTGTGTGTGTTGAATTTTTCTCTCCCCAGAGATTTGCCTTTTGACCAAGGGCCGTCGAACTGCCAGTGTACGAGCAGACACGTACTGTCGCCTGTATTCCCTCTCAGTGGACAACTTCAACGAGGTCCTGGAAGAGTACCCCATGATGAGAAGGGCCTTTGAAACGGTGGCAATTGATAGACTTGACAGGATAGGTATTAATTTTTTTCCATATTTTAAATTCTTAAAACTTTTCTACCTTTTCTTTTCCTTGAGTTGAAGGATAAAATGCCCAGATTAAATCCTTCTTAAAAGTTTCATTTCTGTTATGCTGCAGTAAATGTTCTGTTGATCTATGAATAAGACATGTCCAGACAAGAAATTCTGCGAGCTCACTTTTAAATAATAAAAACCTTTGAATTTTAGAAAGCTCTCATAGTCCTCTGTGGATTATTTTGTATACTTTAATTATCATTAGCATTATTTATTAATCCTGTATATTTCTTTTGCTGCTCTCAGCACTCATAGGGTTTATTGCAGTTTCATGAGCAGTGGATGACATTGTCCTACATAAATAGTTTACAGATGACATGCTGGGAAGAGCTGAAGTCTCTCAGCACTCAGAAAACCCATGTTTGTTGAAGTGAATTAATCCTTTGCAGCAGGACTCTCATTTTCCTCACAACATGGGCACTGCTAGCATTGATGGCTGCACACTGGCATTACTGAGATCTGCTTGCAATCAGAAAAGCAGGCCAACGATATCCAAGTGAAAGGCAGAATGATATGGCAGATTATCAAAACAGGGTGTGTGAAGTCTGCTGTTGTGCATCCAGACATTCTGGACCTCTCTAATAGGACATACTAGATAAAATATATGGTCTTTGGTGGGGAAAAGTGCACTCTGATCATCATTATTGACACTGGTTTTAAAATGCAGCTATGCATAAAAAATTGTTTATTCTGATTTGGAAGAAAACTTGTTTTCTTTAATATAGCAAGAGTAAAGAAATTAAATACATGTATAAAGGTTTCAAATATTTAATAGACCTGGTTTAGTATTTTGCAGGTTTTGAACACTCTGTGCATTAATTTATGTTTTCAAGACTTCAAACTCTTATAATTTGTCTCTCGGCTCTTTGGAAATGTAGTCAAACTCAAAGTAATATGTGCTTAAATAATATTAGTAGTAAAGTTCAGTCTGCTCTTGGAGTAGTAATTCCATCTGAAGTGCTGTGTTTACAATATGAAATCTACACAGGACAAAAGATAAAATATGAACTGTTTTATTGAAAAGAAGAAACAATTGAGTGCAATTGTGTTCCTGTGTATCTGATGACACAGAATAGCATCTACATCTTGTAGACACTGAGAGCCATCAAGCAAACATCAGGACACAGTGTATAGCAGTCTTTATTGTGTAAGCAGGTGTCACATTAGCCATGAGTTCATATTAATTCACAAATATTTAAGAAAATGATTTCTTGCAAGCTAGAGCTCGCTGGTTACTAATGTCTAATAATTAGTTCCAGGGAATGTGCTAAATGACAGATATATTTATAACTTATGCAACAGTTTAGTGGAAATTGGGATTGTTTTGCAATGTGAAAGACGTTATACACGCAGACTGGTGGCTTTTTCCACCCTGTTTTTCAGTAAATTACCATGGTTACATTTTCAGAATACTTGTAGTAATAGCAATGCACTACAAGTGAAGAGGCACAGAAAGTTCAGGTGTCTTTGAGCACAATGGTGTTATGAAAACCTGCCATGCTGGTGCAGAGAGAGGGGGAACTAAGCGTGCATGCAGGCCAGTTGTCAGGAGCTGCATGCCAGCGTGAGCTGCTGTGGTGATGCCTGGAGAGGCTCAGCACCGCTCCGCCACAAGGGGTGAGCTCTTTGGTCCCCGGCTCCTGGGGAGATCAGTGCGGCGCAGCCTATCACAGTGGGCTCACTGCCAAGCTGTGGCCAGTGCTCAGTCTGGTGTTTGCTGAGGCTTTTACAATGCCAATATAGGCCTCAGTGATGGGGGTTGAAATGCAAAGTCAGAGTGGGGATCTGCCCCTGTGTGTCAGGCTTGCTAACTCTTCTGCCTCTCTGTAAAGGGAAGAAGAACTTGATCCTCCTGCAGAAGTTCCAGAAGGACCTCAACACCAGGGTTTTCAACAACCAGGAGAATGAGATCTTGAAGCAGATTGTGAAGCATGACAGAGAGATGGTGCAGACCATCACCCCAGTGAGCTTGCAGCAGATGCCCGTGCCAAACTCCAGCACCTCCACCGCCTCCTCATCATCGCGTGTCAGGACGCAGTCCCCTCCCATTTACACCACTAGCAGCCTTTCTCACAGAAACCTGCATTCCACCTCACCCAGCACACAGACACCCCAGCAAGCCATCATCCTCTCGCCCTGCTCCTACACCACCGCCATCTGCAGCCCACCCATACAGAGCTCTCTGGCTGGCCGAACTTTCCAGTATGTCTCACCAACCACCTCGCAGCTCTCCCTTATGCAGCAGCAGCCGCAGGTGCCCCAGCAGCCGCGTGGTACTGTGCAGAAGAACGAGGTCCACAAGAGCACCCAGGCTCTCTACAACACCAATCTGACCCAGGAGGTGCGGCCCCTCTCTGCCTCTCAGCCTTCCCTGCCCCATGAGATCTCCACCCTGATTGCCAGGCCTCACCCCACTGTGGGGGAGTCCCTTGCCTCCCTCCCGCAGCCCACCCCTGGCCCCAGCATGCCTCCGGCCAGCCAGGCCACTGTCCCCCAGCATGTCTCGCTCTTCCGACAGATGTCCTCAGGAGCCATCCCCCCGAACTGGGGGGCCATGCTGCCCACAGCCCCTCTGCAAAGGGATTCTTCCATGGTCTTAAGCACAGAGCCTGAGGGAGACAAACTGCGGTTCGCATCAAACTTATGATCCCTGGTAACTGTGAGCAACAGACTTGTAATGAACTGAGAACCATTCCTGGAACTGTTTTAGCCTATTTCCTAATGTACCCCAGCAGTCTACTATGAGAAAAATATTTTAGACAGCTTTGCCCTACAAAACAAATTTAAAAATTATATATATATAAATGGAATTAAAAAAACTTGTTTGAATTCATGTCTTCTTGCAACCATTAAAGAAGTCTAAATTCAGCTTTAACATTATTTAATTTTAACATGTCGACTTTAAAATCGGTCTGACAGATTTCTCTGTTTATGAGGTTTGCTATTTGCATGGGAAAATTGTCAAGACAATAACAAACTTCAAACAAGTATATTAAAAATATCAATGTAACTAAAACATAGCACTGACTGATTGATATTCTGAAACCTTCATTATTTTATTTATTACATATATGTTGTTAATTTCACATGAAGAATTCAGTTGTTATTTCCCATTGCATTTCATATTTTAGCACTTTCCATTCAGAATTAAATTGGAAAACAAATAAATTGAAAACACCTGCAGTCAAAAGGCTGGCACTAGTACTCCTCTGGATAGATTGTAACCTCATGATATGTCAACCGTTCTGTTGTTTCAGAAAAATGGGTGGACTTCAATCTTCACATTGCTAAAGACTTTTACAAAGACTATAAATATTGCCATTATAAATAACTTTATAGACCCAAACAAAAATAGCTGCTGTGTGGTGTACCATTGCAAGGTCTTTGTTTAGGAATTTAGGTTCAGCTCTTCACTTCAAAATTTACAGTTTTAAAATTTGTTAAAGCTAAGTGCAACACAACTGTTGAATTGTAATGCAATGGCTTAAAACCTACAATGTTACTTTTACATGCAATGTTTTATGCAAAATTGTACGCTTGATCCTGCAAATTGCTTGTACTTCACCAGTACCATCACTTTTCTTCTCCTTGCCCTCAATAGCATCTGAAAATATTCCATGCATGTTTGGGGGGAAAAAAAAAAGACGATAAAAATAGGTTCAGTCAGCCATTTTAGGAAAAGGCTTTACAGTATCTTAGAAAATAATAACCATTCATTAATTGTGTCTACCTTAAAATTCCTGTAATGCTGACTTTGAATCTCTGGTTTAAGTCTAGAAGTGAAGTTTTTTATTTAAAGGATTATTTGTAAACCACAGCTTGATTTAGGCTTTCAGGTGCTTTCTGTGTCTTCACTGTAGTTTTGTAGTTGACTGTGGTGTTAATTTTAAAAAAATATATATATAACATAGCATCAAGTTTGTCTGGAAATGCACGATTTTTGTAATTAGATGGCTATTATATCCTAAGGCATGTAGTGACAAGCATAACCCATAGGTACAAGGTTTATTATTTTTTATGTCTTCAAAACAGAAAGGAAATGGTGACAGAAAGCAGGGTTAAAGCATACTGTTCCATGAACGTTTTGTTTTGTTTGCTCAAACCTTCATGTTATGTTATCCACAAAAAAAGTTCTTCCGTAATCATTTGTGCCTGATTTGTCACATTAAATAGAGATTGAAACTAAATGTGTCATAATTTAACTCATTGAAAAATCAGCATTATGAATATGATACAAGCAGATATTCTGTTCCTTAAAACCCAGCAGACTCATGTGAAGGAAGTGAATGCAAAGGAGTTCTTCTTTTCCCATTAAAGCTGAGTTTAACAATGCATGGAAAAATTAAATAACATCACAAACTTTGTAATGCAGTGAATCCAGATGTACTTGAGAGCCAAGTAAATATTCTAAAGTTAACAGAGATTGAACCCATGCTGCCTGTTATACCTTTTACTAAAGTGGTACATCAAATAAAAATTTTAAATAAACTTCCAGTTTTGGTGACTCCCACTCACCAGTAAAAATCAATGTAATTAACCCATTAACATGCTGCTGCCATTAATCCAAGTGGCCCAGAGTAGTATACAAAGAAGCGATTGTTTAAAAGTGTTTGGAACATTATGGATATGCTGCAAGACCATTTATTTATCAGTACAATACCCCTTATATTATTTCAATACTAACAAATTCTGACAGTTAATTAAGATCATATACTGATCTTTCAAACTGTTTAAGGTTTACATTTGCTAGGAGAAATGGGGTTAGTAGCCAAATATTTTTATATATACTTTTATTTTATTTTAAGCACTATGAAGAAATATTAATTCACATTGTCTTTCAGTGAAACCATAATAATTTTTAATGACTTTGTAATAGAGAGGACAATATCTAGGATTTGTATGTTAAAAAAAATGGTACAGGGTATAAAATTATATACGTGTATATATATGTATATATGAATGTATATATACTCAGATTAAGAAACAAATTACTCACATTCCTGTAATATAAAGGTCCATTGCTAGTTTCAGAAGTGACCTGTTTTCTCTGTACATAACTAAGCCCATAAGTATGAAATCTCACATCTGTACAGGATGAAATGTATTAATGAAAAAGGTTGGATCTTACTGCTGCTGGGAAGACTATAGATCAGATTCTTACAATAATTGTATGACCAGGGATGACTTAGATTTTTTCTTTTGTCTTTGCTCAAAGCCATAAATAAATATAAAAAATACTATTAATAAACTGAAGAAAATATATAAACAATAAAACCATGAATATTTTTTGGTTCCAATATCTTTATAAGTGAACAAGTTTTGCTTTACCGTGAAAGAAGAACTGTTTGCTTTTCTCTTTTCTTTGTTCTGCACCCCAGAAATGATATGCACTAAGTATGGGGAGGTGGGAAAAAAAAAGCCTGAGTAATTACGTGCACAGTAGGAAACAGAGGGCTTAGAAATTTGAGGATACTACCTGATTTACTCAAGCAATTCCTAAGCAATATTTCCTCTGTTGATTAGAGGAATTCATTGTGCTAAAAAATATTTTCCCCACAAAACTCTCATTTAAGCCATTACCACTAACCTGTAATATTTCTTGAGTACAAGTGTTTCAAACTGAAGTTTACTTATATATATAATTTTAAATATCCTGGGGGAGAATCCCAAGTAGTTGTTAGTGTAACTTAAGAAAACTATATTCTATCATTGTCACGTCCCAATTTCTCAGGACAATGACTCAGGTTCACTGATTCCCAGGTCAAGATTAAGGTGAAACAACACCAGGGATCCTTTGCCTCACAAAAATCAACTTTCATTCACTCACAACAAGAACTGGCATGAAACTACATCAGTAAACTGTGTAACAGGTGTTAAGCATGCGTCACCAAACATATACTACAAGCCTTGCTTATTTGGGGATCGGTTCAGGGAAGAAAATAAGGAGATCCCTCCTGTTGAGTCATGAGGTTCAGAGCAGACCCCCTTGCTTTCTAGACTCCTTCTCAGAGAGGAGCCTAGGGGTGGCTGTATCCACTCCTAGTCCCAGACTTGGTCAGCAGTTTTATATCTAAAGGGATGGGGTGTAGGGATTATGGAAAAAAGAGAGAGAGAGAGAAGAGAAATATTTCACCAGTCCTGGGTCCAACGTGGGTCCAGCCAGCCTAGAGGTCCAGTTCTGGAGGGCACACGCACATGGGGATTCAGTTGGTGTCCTTTTATAATCTCCTTGCCCCTCCTTCGGGTGGGCACTCAAACTCATTAGGCTACTTAGCTGTTATGCCCAATTTGTGCTTCCAGAACCTTTGGAAAATGGGTTGGTGGGCTTGGGGGTTGTTTGGGGAGTATCTTATCCCTCCCTGCAGGCATGAGCATTCTTTGACCTTTGGCAATATATGGTGAGCTGCCCTGCTTAGCCTATCAGAACATGGAACTGCGCACCCTCAGGCACACCCTCCACACCCTGTTGCTACACCTGCAGTTCGTTGCTATGCAGGGTTCATTGTTATGCAGAACTTGCCCCACCACAATGTTTGAGACATTAACTCTTTCAGTCTCTCACAATCATATGTTCACTTTATCGTAATATGTGTGCCAATCCCAGATGATCTACCTCTGAACTTGTGTATAATAGTTGAGATTTCAAAGGAACATCGGTGTGGAAGTAGTGTTCATTAATTACATTTTAGGTCACTGTAAATGAAAAAGCATAGTCCATTCAAAACAATAATAGGTCTTTTTGCATTAACTTCTGTAGGATATATAATCCTAGATAGATAAACTGTGATTTTAAGCAAGCATGAGTAGTTGAATTTTCAAATTGCATCCTAAAATGTATTGTGATTTCTTTTAAGTGGCATTTAATGAATTATTTTGCATTACTAAGATATAACTCCAGTCCAGTTGTAGTCAATTAAATTATTTCCAAAAGGACCAGCATTGTACTAGAAACTTCTTCTCTAGCAGCAAAATTCTGTCCTCCCATCTACATTTGACCATTGAACAGAGTATACTTTGCCGTTTTGGTCCAGTCTTATTGTTTAATACATATATGTGTACAGAACCAAAAGAAACAAAGGGTTGGTTTTAAGTGATATTTCATATTACTACATACGATATCTATATGTACCTACACACCAATGTATATATATTTAAAAGTCTGTCTGTTTCTAATATATATTTCTACCTCAGCTTAATTTCTATCTTACCTTAATTTTAATTTTAATTTAAAAAGCAGCAGCAGAAATGGAAGCAAAGTAAATTTTATTTTAAACAGCAAACTTTCATGTCTTGATGCTTATCATTAAGATTCAATCTTAATATTTTATTTTCAAAATTTACTCATGTGAGTTCTTACACTGACTTTGTCAGTGTGACACACCTATCCATGTGAGTTCTTTTCTACTTTATAGGTGACATTGTCCAGTGAAGAAAACTGTTTTGTTTTAAAAATAAGATGTTGGATTTTTAAACAAACCTGCAAGTCAACTGCCCTGGGAATATGTAGTGACACTAGCAATATCAGCTGTTCCAAAGTCCCCTGTTCACACACAAAAAAATGTTACAAGATAGGAACAGAAAGTATTTGTTTAGAAATAAGGGATCTGAGTTGCAAGCATTATCTGGTACGTTCTAGGACACATGTCCTGGTTTCAGCTGTAATAGAGTTAATTTTCTTTCTAATAGCTGCTATAGCATTATGGTTTGGGTTCAGTATGAGAAGAATGTTGATAACACGCTGATGTCTTCAGTTGTTGCTAAGTAATGTTTAGTCTAAAGTCAAGGGGTTTTCAGCTTCTCATGCCCAGCCAGCAAGAAGACTGGAGGGGCACAAGAAGTTGGGAGGGGACATAGACAGGGCAGCTGACCCAAACTGGCCAATTCAGTATTCCTTACCATGTGACATCATGTCTAGTATATAAACTGGGGGGAGTTGGCCTGGGAACGGATCGCTGCTCAGGAACTAACTAGGCATGGGTTGGCGAGTGGTGAGCAATTGCATTGTGCATTACTTGTTTTGTATATTCCAATACTTTTATTAGTATTGTGATTTTATTATTGTTATTATTATCATTATTAGTTTCTTCTTTCCTGTTCTATTAAACTGTTTTTATCTCAACCCACGAGGTTGTTGTGGTTTAACCCCAGCCAGCAACTAAGTACCATGCAGCCGCTCACTCACTCCCCCCCATCCAGTGGGATGGGGGAGGAAATTGGGAAAAAAAAAAGTAAAACTCCTGGGTTGAGATAAGAACGGTTTAATAGAACAGAAAAGAAGAAACTAATAATGATAATGATAACACTAATAAAATGACAACAGTAGTAATAAAAGGATTGGAATGTACAAATGATGCACAGGGCAATTTCTCACCACCCGCCGACCGACACCCAGCTAGTCCCCGAGTGGCAATTCCCTGCCCCCCACTTCCCAGTTCCTAAACTAGATGGGACGTCACATGGTATGGAATACACCGTTGGCCACTTTGGGTCAGGTGCCTTGGTTGTGTCCTGTGCCAACTTCTTGTGCCCTGGCTGGGCATGAGAAGCTGAAAAATCCTTGACTATAGTCTAAACACTACTGAGCAACAACTGAAAACATCAGTGTTATCAACATTCTTCACATGCTGAACTCAAAACATAGCACTGTACCAGCTACTAGGAAGACAATTAACTCTATCCCAGCTAAAACCAGGACAGTATCCACCCCTTATTCTTTACCATTGACGTCATGCTCAGGTCCCATACCTTTAGTTACATCCTGATTAATCATCACCACCTTTCCATCCCTTTGACACATATGAACAATGAGATATATATATATGTATACACACACAGAGATATCATTCCTTTAGTTCATGAGTTCTATTCATAAAACATTTGTTGAGTTCATTTAGTTTCCGACTCTGGGCTCCATCTGTCACACCAGTCTGTCTGGGCAGGAGGGATGGTGCAAAGTCCTCTTAGTCAGCAGAGCAGAATTGGGCTTCAGTGCGGTGTGACAAGCAGGTGACATTGGACACAGCAGGAGGATGGTGTGCACCGTTGGATTGTTGCATGCTGGAGTCAGTTCTGGTTCCACCACTACAGCACTTTGCTCATTTTTTATCACAGTTCTTTCTTGCTTGATCCAAGTGATTCTTACTATAGTACTATGGATATAGCATATAACAATTATAGTAATGATAACATACAGTAGCAGGGTTATATAGCATCTAATATCATACAGTTTAATTCTGGCTATTCTCACCTAAAATCAAATCCCCTTGAGGCACACATCGGACTTCTCCATCTTTTCGCATCACCCACCAAGTGTACCCAGGCCCTTGAGCAAAAGCAATCCCACAAATGGCTTTACCTTTGCCTGAGGCGGGAGTAACCCTGACTGTTTCCCCTAACATATTTTTCACGTGCACTACAGGGACTTTATCCCCTTCTACATTATGTAAAAATTCTGATTGGGCAGGGCCACTCCGATTAGCAGATCCTCTGGTGTTGACTAACCAGGTGGCTTTTGCTAAGTGTGTATCCCAATGTTTGAAGGTTCCACCCCCCATTGCTCTCAATGTAGTCTTTAACAGCCTGTTGTATCTTTTGATTTTCCCAGAGTCAGGTGCATGATAGGGGATGTGATACACCCACTCAATGCCATGTTCTTTGGCCCAGGTGTCTATGAGGTTGTTTTGGAAATGAGTCCCGATGTCTGACTCAATTCTTTCTGGGGTGCCATGTCACCACAAAACCTGCTTCTCGAGGCCCAGGATAGTGTTCCGGGCAGTGGCATGGGGTACAGAATATGTTTCCAGCCATCTGGTGGTTGCTTCCACCATTGTCACACTTGCCTTGGCAAGTTTGTGGGAGTGTGATATAGTCAATCTGCCATGCTTCCCCATATTTATATTTCAGCCATTGCCCTCCATACCACAGGGGCTTTAACCGCTTGGCTTGCTTAATTGCAGCACATGTTTCACATTCATGGATAACCTGTGCGATAGTGTCCATGGTCAGGTCCACCCCTCGATCTCAAGCCCATCTATATGTTGCATCTCTTCCCTGATGGCCTGAAGTATCATGGGCCCACCGAGCCATAAATAGCTCACCCCTATGTTGCCAGTCCAAGTCCACCTGAGCCACTTCAATCTTGGCAGCCTGATCCACCTGTTGGTTGTTTCAAAGTTCTTCAGTGGCCCAACCCTTGGGTACGTGAGCATCTATGTGATGTAGTTTTACAACCAGATTCTCTAGCTGAACAGCAATATCTTGACACAGTGCAGCAGCCCAGATGGGTTTACCTCTGCGCTGCCAGTTGCTCTGCTTCCATTGCTGTAGCCACCCCCACAAGGCATTTGCCACCATCCATGAGTCAGTATTGACATAGAGCACTGGACACTTTTCTCTTTCAGCAATGTCTAACGCTAGCTGGATGGCTTTCACCTCTGCAAACTGACTCGATTCACCTTCTCCTTCAGCAGTTTCTGCGACTAGTCGTGTAGGACTCCATAGAGAAGCCTTCCACCTTCGATGTTTTCCCACAATGCAACAGGACCCGTCAGTGAACAAGGCATATTGCCTCTCATTTTCTGGCAGTTTATTATACAGCGGGGCTTCTTCAGCACATGCCACCTCCTCCTCTCGCAACATTACAATATCTTTGCCTTCTGGCCAGTCCATGATCACTTCTAACATTCCTGGGTGACTGGGGTTTCCTATGTGAGCCCGTTGTGTGATCAGTGCGATCCACTTACTCCACGTGGCGTCAGTCGCGTGATGTGTAGAGGAAACTTTCCCTTTGAACATCCAGCCCAGCACTGGCAGTCAGGGTGCTAAGAGGAGCTGTGTCTCAGTACCAACCACTTCTGAGGCAGATCAAGTTCCTTCATATGCTGCCAAGATCCCTTTTTCAGTTGGAGTATAGCGAGCCTCGGATCCTCGATATCCTCGACTCCAAAACCCCAGGGGTCGGCCTCGGGTCTACCCAGGTGCTTTCTGCCAGAGGCTCCAGGTAGGGCCATTCTCCACAGCTGCAGTGTAGAGCACATTTTTAACATCTTGTCCTGTCCAGACTGACCCAAGAGCTACGGCATGAACAATCTCCCGTTTAATTTGTTCGAAAGCTTGTTGTTCAGGGCCCCATTTAAAATCATTCTTCTTCCAGGTCGCTTGATAGAGAGGGCTTACAATCAAACTGTAATTTGGAATATGCATTCTCCAAAACCCCACGACACCTAAGAAGGCCTGTGTGTCCTTTTTATTAGTTGTTGGAGACATAGCTGCTATTTTGTTAATCACGTCCATTAGGATCTGACGACATCCATCTTGCCATTTTATTCCCCAAAACTGGATCTTCTGTGCAGGTCCCTTGACCTTACTTTCTTTTATGGTAAAACCAGCTTTCAGAAGGATTTGGATTATTTTCTTCCCTTTCTCAAAGACTTCTTCTGCTGTGTTGCCCCATACAATGATGTCATCAATGTATTGCAGGTGTTCCGGAGCTTCACCTTTTTCCAGTGCAGTCTGGATTAGTCCATGGCAGATGGTGGGGTTGTGTTTCCACCCCTGGGGCAATCGATTCCAAGTGTACTGAACACCCCTCCACATAAAGGCAAATTGTGGACGACACTCTGGTGCCGCCAGAGGGATTGGCAAAAACGCATTAGCAATGTCACTTGTGGCATACCACTTGGCTGCCTTTGACTCTAGCTCGTATTGAAGTTCTAGCATATCTGGAATGGCAGCACTCAGTGGTGGCATAACTTCATTCAGGCCGCGATACTCAACTGTTAATCTCCATTCCCCATTAGACTTCCGCACTGGCCATATGGGACTATTAAAGGGTGAGCGAGTTTTGCTGATCACTCCTTGGCTCTCCAGTTGGCGAACCAATTTGTGGATGGGAATCAGGGAGTCTCGGTTGGTGCGATATTGCCGCCGGTGCATGGTTGTGGTAGCAATTGGCATTTGTTCTTCAACCTTCAGCAACCCCACAATCGAAGGGTCTTGAGAGAGACCAGGCAGGGTAGACAACTGTTTAGTGCCCTCCGTCTCCAAGGCAGCTATACCAAAAGCCCATCGATACCCCTTTGGGTCCTTAAAATACCCCCTCCTGACATAGTCTATGCCAAGGATATTTGGAGCCTCTGGACCAGTCACAATGGGGTGTTTCTGCCATTCATTCCCAGTTAGGCTTACTTCAGCTTCCAATACAGTTAACTCTTGGGATCCCCCTGTCACACCAGAAATACAGATGGGTTCTGCCCCTTTAGAACTTGATGGCATTAGAGTGCACTGTGCACCCGTGTCTACTAGAGCCTTATACTCTTGTGGGTCTGACGTGCCAGGCCATCTAATCCACACAGTCCAATAGACCCGGTTATCCCTTTCCTCCACCTGGCTGGAGGCAGGGCCCCTCTAATTCTGGTTAGAGTATTCAGTATTCACTTCTCGTAAAATTGCTCAGAAGTCCCTTCAAGAGGATTGGAAATAAAATCAGCCCTTCTACTCTGGAAACTGGAGCGGCATTTTTCCTGGTAGAATCCCCTTTTGTGGTGGTTTTTCCTCGCAGTTCACATACCCATGCATTTAGGACCGAGGTAGGTTTTCCGTCCCATTTCCTCATGTCCTCTCCCTGATCACATAGGTAAAACCACAGGGCACCTCGCAGTGTGTGCCTTCTATATTCTCTCTCTTGGCCAGAGGAGTGCTCACTCCTAATAGCTGAGACATTGGTCCTTACAAGTGTGGAGTAGGACATATCCTCTTTGATTTGTTGGACATCCTGGGACAGCTTCTCCACAGCCAAAATGCAGGCTTGTAGGGAGGAGGAGAGATTTTCTTCATATTGATGCAGTTGGCGAGCCACTTCCTCCACTGTTGGTGCCTCTTCATCCTTCCCGGATATTGCTGCCAATGCGTTGGCATAGGACAATGGTGCGCTCCGTACAAACTTCCACCACATGGGTCGTGTGCATTGGACTTCGTCTGGATCTTTGGGTAATTGTTGGTTGTCCGGGTCATGATGAATCGTCTCTAGCACAGCTAATTCCCTCAGATATTGGATACCTTTTTCCGTGGTGGTCCACTTGCTTGATTGACATATAACATCTTCCTTGGAGGAATACCTTTCCTTCACACTTGACAGGAGTCGCCTCCAGAGGCTGAGGGCTTGTGTCCCTCTTCCAATTGCCTTGTCAATGCCACCTTCCCTGGCAAGTGATCCCAGCTGCTTGGCTTCCCTACCTTCTAATTCCAAGCTATTAGCCCCATTGTCCCAGCATCAGAGGAGCCAGGTGATAATATGCTCACCTATACGGCGGCCAAAATCTTTTCACAAATCCCACAGCTAAGGTGATCCTTGGCCTATGAATTGAAAGACTCAAGCACACATTTGAACTGAAACTATATTTTGCCCCATCCTTGAAACTGTTCCAGATATGTGATGTTATTTCACTGCTTGCAGAAGATACCATATTTCTTACTATTCTCCAATTTTACATGTCAGATTTGTAGTATGGTTCTCCCTACACTCTGCTTTGAAGACAATCTGCAGCAGTGAGTTAGTTCTTGCTGAAAGCTCAGTGGCAAATTTGGATCGAGTAGAACTGCAGACCAAAAGAGAAGGGAAGATGCCAAATACCAAGTCTACAACGAGTCCAAATTAGCCTGTGCACGAAAGGGAAGCAGGTAATTGACCCATTTCTCTGGAAAGTCTGCAGACACCTGCAGGGATTCTGATACTGAACCATGGGTCTCAACAAACCCAGGGTCCAATCTGAAAACGCATCTTCAATGTCAGCTACTTCTGGACTCCACAGTTACTGAAAAGTTTACATAGACACAGGCAATAGTTCCTATAGCATTAGCAAAGCACCTTATCTGTCTTCTATTTAATGACTACTCTACTTTTTATAGGTTGCATATTGCACTTGTGTTGTGGCTTAACCCCAGCCAGCAACTAAGAACCACACAGCTGCTTGCTCACTCCCCCCCACCCAGTGGGATGGGGGAGAGAATTGGAAAAAAAGTAAAACTTGTGGGTTGAGATAAAGACACTTTAATAAGATAGAAAAGGAAGAAAATAATAATAATGGTAATAATAATAATATAAGAATTAGAATATACAAAACAAGTGATGCACAATGCAATTGCTCACCGCTCACCAACCCATGCCCAGTTAGTTCCTGAGCAGCGATCTGCCCCCCCGGCCAACTCGCCCCAGTTTATATACTAGGCATGATGTCACATGCTATGGAATACCGCATTGGCCAGTTTGGGTCAGCTGTCCTATCTATGTCCCCTCCCAACTTCTTGTGCCCCTCCAGCCTTCTTGCTGGCTGGGAGGGCAGCATGAGAAGCTGAAATGTCCCTGACTTAGTGTAAGCACTTCTTAGCAACAACTGAAAACATCAGTGTGTTATCAACATTCTTCTCATACTGAACCCAAAACATAGCATTATACCAGCTACTAGAAAGAAAATTAACTCTATCCCAGCCGAAACCAGGACAACTTTACATCACAAAAGAGACGTTCTCTGGGTGGTACATTGCTCATGGATTTACTTTTACCTTTTATTCAGGGAGCAAAATGTGTGCAGTCTGTGTCCTGTTTTGTCGCTGCAGTGTGGGGGTTTTAAACAGAGACCTGGTTTTGAAGTAAGAAAAATTCCTTTGTATCAGAAGGCAGTAACTTCAGATTTTAGTCTTCATTGTGGACATTTTGCAGTTCTGGACCAGGCTCTGTTTGAATTGTTTTTTTTATTTCTGTGCAAAGTCAACATAAACAATGGGTTTGCTGTGCTTGTTACACCACAGGTATAGTCTGCATTGTTGAGGAGATGCCTGCAGAGTTTTATATTAATTAGCTTTTTCTACATGCTGGAGAATTTACATCCAATTATATTGGTTCCTCTAGCCCAGCCAAGAGGCAGTGTGAGCAATAACTGATGCTAGGCCATCATCCACTACAATAAGCAATCTTCTAGGTAAGGAGAGAAGATGGACAACAATATTAGAGAAGGTCTTACAAAGAACTGTAAGTATTCCTAAATATGACCTGGACTGATCAATTCACATCTGAATCCTTTATGAAAGTAGATTATATTGTAATTGCAAATTTTGCTTTTTTTTAATCATCCAGTTGATACCCTTTCTGCCTATGATTTATCTTCATCCTGTGCTAAGTCATCTTGGCAACAGAAATGTGTACTGATATTTGGAGGCAGTGTTGTATCTCAACTGTGTTTCAGTTTAGCTGATACCAGTATGTTGATACTCAAAAAAGATTATGAAATATTATTTTGAACCCTATAAAAGAAGTGTATTGTGCACATTTTACCAACTGGTATAATGTTAATGCCTTCTTCCAGGAAGGGCTCAAGTAATTTTAATGATTCACTTGGACCTTTGGTATTATCTCACAGATAATGGTGCCCTGGGCAGAAATGGTAAATGCTGTGGAAAAATCCAAGAGAATGGTTTGGACATCTTCTTTATTTTCTCCATAGCAAGAAGTTGTTCATCAGATCCATCAGACAAATCAGATTCTAGATGGCTCAAGGCTTTTGCTTTTGTTCGTGTCTGCTTTGCAAGACAAAAAGATGTGGACACAGTTCAGAACTCTTAGTCAAACTCTTGACTGAACTAATGATTAGCACACAGAGAAATAAACTTCCTTTCTATAGCATATGATAATCATATGTCATCTGGCACATAACATCAGAAAGCAAACTTTTAGACAGTGGAAAAAAAATCATTTGTCACCACTGTATACATGACTGAAGATGGTATGTGCCCCTAAACACTAATCTACTGTGTGGGTTAGATCAAAGATAACCTCTGAGCCAGAAAGTGAGAAACTGTGTCTTTGGGCTTTTAATCTCCTATTTTATTTGTATACATTTAAATCTCCCAGAATAATAAATCCAAATACAAAAAAAAGGATCTGTGACTTAATGAGTTCCTTAGGTTTTGATCATCTATAAGCAAGCATTACAATTGCATTTCTGGTTTCTATGAGAGCTGAATTAATCTGAATGAAAATGTGTCACATAAGACATCTCTCAGATGTGGAGTTTGAGAATATGAATACTCTATAACCTTTATTTTCTTGCTCAGGTCTATGATGGTCAAGTGTTCTGTGAAAGAAGACATTTTTAATTTGTCTTTTGCCATTTTTTGGACAGCTTGCTAAGAAAAGGAGAGTTGGCATTAATAGCTGGCAAAAACTGACGTATCTGGGGTGAACTTATAGTGTAGGCAGTGTTATTACAGAAGATAGTACTGAGCACAGAGCACCATATGTCATGGTCCCAGTTACACTGGCTATTTCAGGTCTATGGTTGTCAATGAAGTCATGTATTGTTTATTGCTGCACTCTTCTGGCTCACTTCTTGCTCTCTTATCTTGTCCCTAACAGTCCTGTGCAAGACAGAGATACTGGAAATCTGGAACATACAGAAATTTTTCTGTCTTCTAGAACAGCTTTTTCATAATTTCAGATGTGATAGGTGATAAAATACATTGTGCTATATGGAATGATTGTTCTCTGGTGTTTTTTATCTCAGATGTTTGGGGGGGACTTCTCAATAGTAATGGGACATACTGATGTCATTGCTAGAGAGCAGTGAAAAGAGCAAAAGAAACAATAACAGTGAGTAGAAGAAAGGCAGAGAGAAGTGCCAGAGGCAGAAAAAAATTATTTCCTTGAAATAAGGCACTTGCGTTGAGATTCCCTGAAGGACATGAAAGAGATAGAGGAGGAAAGATGACAATATGTCATGTCCTATTTAAGGCTGCCAAGCAGCTTTGTCAAGAGGGTAGCAATAAAGCAGGAGAAGCAGGAGAAATCAATCTCTCTTGTGTTACCATCACAAATACATGACTTCTTTTAGGTAATTTATATAATTTCTTTTGAGAACTGAAAGCATAGAGACCCACATTGCTGGTTGCTTCTGTTGATATCAGAGCTGGGCCTGCTAGAAGGGTGTAAGAGAGAAAGGCTGGAAAATCACAAAACTGGTGGGTATTCTGGACATTTTTTTGATCCCATGCACCCTTTTAGGACTTGTTGTATATTGAAAAATGCTGTAGTAAATTTTTTGTCATGTTATAATAGCATTGCACTCTGTGTCTAACAATTATTTTTATGAACTTGGAAAATATGTACAATCTTTGTCAGCAGAGTTAAGTAAGCTCCATGGTAGGCTGAACTGATCTGAATGTGAGTGGGTCCAAATACTTTAGATGGAAACCACAAAACATACTGCTGATCAGGAGTTGGTGGAGGTTGCGACACAGCATAACCAGCATGTAAGATTTCCAAAGAGGTTTCTTCCAAAGATTTGTTCTAACTTAGACCAAATCTTACACTCCCACACATTCCCTATCTTTCTTATTTGCTGTGTCCAGCTGTCATGGTCCACTCGGTGGACTTGTGATGGTTCGTTTGCTACGATCTCGAAAGTACAAAATTAAGGTGACCAACACCAAAGGGGATAGAAGTAATCACACAGTAAAACTTTATTGTATTGCCTGTGAGGAGGCACATGATAATTAGAGATGGGTGAAAGAAAGGAGAAAAGTAAAGTTAAGTTTAGAGAGAGGAGAAAGAGAGGTTATAGCTACCACCGCTGATCTCACGACATCCTAATGGTCCCGGGTCCAGCTGATGCTGCGTTGTCGATCATCGTGGTCCTTGGTGGGGAAGCTTCAAACTTCCGTTGTTCAGAAGTCATCTTTTATGCTTAGTAACACACCTTGCTCCACCTCTGCCTCAGGAGTCTCCGCCCTTCTCAGAATACAATTATCATATCTCCGCCCTTCTCGAGCGAGGCTATCACGCAGGCGTGGGGTCAGTGTCCGAGGCGTGGTAAGTCTTGGAGGTGGGTAGTCTTCGACCAGGAGGTGTGTTTTGGTATTATAATGAAGCAAAGTTCATCTAAAGTTCATGATTTCTTCATCGGTGTTATGCCAACAGTGGTAATTCATCCTTTTTGACAGTAGCTATGCGGTTATCTCTAACGGTTCCAGCCAGGTACCTTCCAGGAACCTTGTACCGCACATTCCGTCCTTGGGACCAGCCGCTGCGCTCCAAACAGGCCGTTGTCAGGTACTGTTCATGTTCCTGATGACAATGTTGAGACAATGCTGATTTTCTGACCGACTCTTACACCAGCTTATCTCCCATTTCTTTTTTTTGCTTCTGGGAGTGAAGCCAGAACATCACTGTACTGGTGATGAAAGGCAGCAAATCATGACAGTACCCCACAAAACTATGATAAAGCTATCTTTGGTAGCCAGAGACTATAATCAGAAAAGGTTACTTGTGTGCTTCATTGTATGTCCTGCAAACATTAGGGGTAAACAGAGGCATGCATTATTTTGAAATCCATCTAGAAGAAAATATCCAGAATGTGATTGAATTCTATCTATTTGTACATTAAGTTTTGTTTTAACACTACAGTTGGGGGAAGAGGAATTCATTATAGATAGTAGCAGCAAGCCTAGGATAAATAAATATAATATCTAGTGACTATGCTTATAACTCTAGAACAAATGAGTATTGGGAGGAAAAGAGGTGTAACTCATTTAACCATTAATATCTAAGAACACTCATACAAATTGCATTTTGTGATGGAACATCTTATCCCAATAAACATCATGTAAATTTGTTAAAAGTTTATTGGCACTAGCACTTTGAAGCTATGCCCATACACCAAAATGATGGAAAGCTATTCAGTAATGTATAAAGAAAAAAAATAAACTAAAAGATAATGAATATAACAAAACTGAAACATATTCAGTTATCTACATATATCTAAATCTCTTGCATGAGCTTTTATGCAGACAGCAGTGCAGCCCAGCCTTCTACACCTTAAATGCAAATAATACATGTTGGATAACTTTGTTACAACCATCTGTGATCTCCAGCCATACCATTCTCAGTGCAATGCAATACCATTCTCAGTGGCTGACAAGACAGTTTTTCAGCCAGCAGAAGAATGTTTGGAATCAAAACTATTGCTTCCAAACTTTAGGTGCAGGGAAATGTTTTAGTCAAAAGTATTTGCTAATCTTAAGCTGTTAGCAGGTATTAAAATACTAAGTATAATACTTTAGACATTTTATTTCAGATTTTTTTTTCAGCAATTAGTATCTAGAACCCTCATTTATACCATATACTAAGATTACACCATATACTAAGATTAAAATTCTATCAGTATGGGTAAGTTTTGATTATTACCTTTATTTCTTATATTTCCTGCTGGCACTAGAGAATAGTGTTTAAATGCAACAAAAACCCCTGACCTGATAGAACTGAACAGAGGGTTTTCTTTAAGGGCCAAAGTAAAGAAATCTCATACTCTACCAGGTACTATGAATAAAAATTCTTCAGCTCTGCTCCCACAGTCTCACTGCAGTACCAGCCCTTAGCTTTGGTGCATCTGTTCTGCACAGGTTTATTCATTTAGTAGATTATCCACTAGCCTTTTTTCTAGTCTTCCCAAGTCCAGCTTGAATTTTCACTCTCCTCTCCAGGACAAACACAGGCCACTTACAGTGATTACCTGCCTTTTAAGGCTGTTTAAATGGTGCATAGGCTCATTGAATGGGTTGTGGGACTGGTGCAAAGTCCAGCTAGTGGTCAGTAACTAGCAATAGTGATCCTCTGGGATCATTACTCAGGCCAATACCATTTAGTATCTTCATTAACAATGATGATGGTGGGACAGAGTGCATGTTTTCCAACAGCCCCAATTGGCAGGGGGGAGGGGGGTGTCACGTCCCAATTTCTCAGGACAATGACTCAAGTTTGCTGATTCCCAGGTCAGGATTAAGGTGAAACGACACCAGGGATCCTTTAACTCTGTCCTGGTTTCAGCTGGGATAGAGCTAACTGTCTTCCTAGTAGCTGGTACAGTGCTATGTTTTGAGTTCAGTATGAGAAGAATGTTGATAACACTGATGTTTTCGGTTGTTGCTCAGTATTGTTTAGACTAAAGTCAAGGATTTTTCAGCTTCTCATGGCCAGCCAGGGCACAAGAAGTTGGCACAGTACACAACCAAGGCACCTGACCCAAACTGGCCAACGGTGTATTCCATACCATGTGACGTCCCATCTAGTTTAGGAACTGGGAAGTGTGTGTGTGGGGGGGGCAGGGAATCGCTGCTTGGGGACTGGCAGGGTGTCGGTCGGCGGGTGGTGAGCTATTGCCCTGTGCATCATTTGTACATTCCAATCTTTTTATTAATACTGTTGTCATTTTATTAGTGTTATCATTATCATTATAGTTTCTTCTTTTCTGCTCTATTAAACTGTTCTTATCTCAACCCAGAAGTTTTACCTTTTTTCCCGATTTCCTCCCCCATCCCACTGGATGGGGGAAGTGAGTGAGCGGCTGCGTGGTACTTAGTTGCTGGCTGGAGTTAAACCACGACAAACTCACAAACCTCAACTTTTACTTGCTCATAACAAGAATTGGCATGCTCACCGCAAAAATTGGTATGCTCACAACAAAAATTGGCATGAAACTACATCAGTAAACTGTGTAACACATGCTAACCATACATCACCAAACATATACTACAGGCCTTGCTTATCTGGGAATCAGTTCAGGGAAGACAATAAAGCGAGCCCTCCCATTGAGGCACGAGGTTCAGACTGGATGCCCTTGCTTTCTAGACTCCTTCCCAGAGAGGAGCCTAGGAGCGGCTGAATCCACTCCTAGTCCCAAACTTGGTCAACACTTCATGTCTAAAGGGATGGGGTGTAGGGATTATGGAAAAGGGAAAGAGAGAGAGAAGAGAAAGATTTCACCAGTCCTGGGTCCAGCATTGGTTCAGTCAGCTGAGGGGCCCAGTCAGCCAAGGGGTCCAGTTCTGGTGGGCTTGCACACCCGGGGCTTCAGTTTGTGTCCTTTTATCATCCTTGCCCCTCCTTTGGGCGGGCATTAGGCTAATTAGGTGTCATGAGCAGTTTGTGAGCCTTTGGGCTTGGGGGTTGTTTGGGGAGTAACTTCCCCTTCCCTGCATGGTGAGCTGTCCTGCTCAGCATATCAGAACAGCACCTCAGAACAGGGAGCTGTGCACCCTCCAGCACATCCTCCCCCTCCTGTTGCTGATGGGTGCTGATCCGCTTCTTTTCACCTATGGTTCCTTGCTAGGCAGAATTCCTTGTAATGCACAGTTCGTAGTTAAGCAGAACTTGCCCCACCACAATGTTTGAGACATTAACTCTTTCAGTCTCTCACACCTCCTTGGCTATGTAACATAATATGCTTGAACAGAACCTGCACTCTATTTTTTTATGATCACATAGCTGAGCCAACTATTGCTGGTTGCTTTTGATTTGGGACAATTTACAGATTTCAGTGATGGAAAAGCTATATGCTCACAGTTTCTTTTTTTTTTTTTTTTCTATTTTTTACTAGTCCATGATAATTTCCTGCTGGTTTATGATTTTCTGGAATTTTACATTGTCCTTTTTTAAATTTATTTTTTGTCAGGTTTAGTGTGTTCAGCATGAACAGGCTTTACATGTAAATTTTCCAGGTTTTAATAGCTCTAAATATCCAGTGTTAATGGTTGTTTGCTTTGTGTTATCACATTATTTACAGTTGATACTCCTGAAACTATAAAAGTGACCTGGTTTCAGCTGGGATAGAGTTAATTGTCTTCCTAGTAGCTGGTACAGTGTTATGTCTTGGGTTCAGTATGAGAAGAATGTTGATAACACACTGATGTTTTCAGTTGTTGCTCATTAGTGTTTAGACTAAAAGTCAAGGATTTTTCAGCTTCTGATGCCCAGCCAGCAAGAAGGCTGGAGGGGCACAAGAAGTTGGGAGGGGACGCAGCCAGGGTAGCTGACCCTAACTGGCCAATGCGGTATTCCATACCATGTGATGTCACATCTAGTATATAAACTGGGGGGAGTAATGTGAGGGGATCGCCGCTCGGGGACTAACTGGGCATGGGTTGGCGAATGGTGAGCAATTGCATTGTGCATCACTTGTTTTGTATATTCCAATCCTTTTATTATTATTATTGTCACTTTATTATTGTTATTATTATTATTAGTTTCTTCTTTTCTGTTCTATTAAACTGTTCTTATCTCAACCCATAAGTTTTACTTTTTTTTTCCCCAATTCTCTCCCACATCCCACTGGGTGGGGGGGGGGAGTGAGTGAGCAGCTGCGTGGTGCTTAGTTGCTGGCTGGGTTTAAACCACAACAAAAAGCCAACATCTTCTTTTAGATGTATATATTTCAAATTTATATAGAGAAAAATAGCTTATCTCCCTGCAGTTATTATTTTGCTGAATGCTTCTGGGTGAAAGTTTCTTTTTCAATTACACTCATTTAACTAGTTGTCAAAAGACAAACTGCAGGAAAGAAGAGCGAGCATACCTTTCATTTATTTCCTTACTAGATTGGTGGTTTCTTTTCACCATAGCTGAACCTATTCAAAGCACATGATGCAATCTTATGGTCACTAATTAGCCATTTAAATTTAATAAGTTGAATCAGTGAAATGATTCTTTATAATAGGGAATGTTGCTGTTTGTTACAATAAAAGCATACCTACAGAGCAGTGCTTCCCTGTAGTGGGTTGACCCTGGCTGGACACCGGTTGCCCACCAAAACCGCTCTATCACTCCCCCCTCCTCAGCTGGACAGGAGAGAGAAAATATAATGAAAGGCTCGTGGGCCGAGATAAGGACAGGGAGATCACTCAGCAGTTACCATCATGGGCAAAACAGACTTGACTTGGGGAAAAACTAAATTTCTTACCAATGAAATCAGAGTAGGAAAATAAGAAATAAAACCAAATCTTAAAACACCTTGCCCCCACCTCTCCCTTCTTCCTGGGCACAGCTTCACTCCCGAATTCTCTACCTCCTCCTCCCGAGCAGTGCAGGGGGACAGGGAATGGGGGTTGCAGTCAGTTCATCACACATTGTCTCTGCTCCTCTCCAGGGGCAGGACTCATGTGATGGGTTGACCCTGGCTGAACACCAGGTGCCCACCAAAGCCGTTCTATCACTCCCCCATCCTCAGCTGGATAGGGGAGAGAAAATATAACAAAAGGCTCACGGGTCGAGATAAGGACAGGAGAGATCATTCACTATTACCGTCACGGGCAAAACAGACTCAGTTTGCAAAATTAACTCAATTTATTACAAATCAACCAGAGCAAGGTAATGAGAAATAAAATGAAATCTCAGAACACCTTCCCACCACCCCTCCCTTCTTCCCGGGCACAACTACCCTCCCGGATTTCACCACCAAGCCCCCCCAGCGGCACAGGGGGACAGGGATGGGGTTTATGGTCATCACACGTTATTTTCTGCCGCTTCACCTCCTCAGGACGAGGGCTGATCACACTCTTCCCCTGCTCCAGCGTGGGGTCCCACCCACGGGAGACAGTCCTTCTTAGAAATGTTATTACAGAGGCGTTACCACTATCACTGATTGGCTCGGCCTTGGCCAGCGGCGGGTCCGTCTGAGAGCCAGCTGGTATGGGCTCGCTCTCTCTCGAACACAGGGGAAGCTTCCAGCAGCTTCTTACAGAAGCCACCCCTGTAACCCCCCCCCCGCTACCAAAACCTTGCCAAACAAAAGCAATACAACTCATCACACTCTTCCCCTGCTCCAGCATGGGGTCCCTCCCACAGGAGACAGTTCTCCACGAACTTCTCCAACATGGGTCCTTCCCATGGGCTACAGTTCTTCACAAACTGCTCCAGCGTGGGTCCCTTCCACGGGGTGCAGTCCTTAAGGACTTCAGTCCACTGCTCCAGCATGTGTCCCCCATGGGGTCACAAGTCCTGCCAGAAAACCTGCTGCATGGGCTCCTCTCTCCACAGATCCGCAGGTCCTGCCAGGAGCCTGCTCCAGCACGGGCTTCCCATGGGGTCACAGCCTCCTTCGGGAACCCACCTGCTCCGGCGTGGGGTCCTCCACGGGCTGCAGGTGGAGATCTGCTCCCCCGTGGACCTCCCTGGACTGCAGGGGGACAGCCTGCCTCACCAGGGTCTTCCCCACGGGCTGCAGGGGAATCTTCGCTCCGGCGCCTGGAGCATCTCCTCCCCCTCCTTCTTCACTGACCTTGGTGTCCGCAGGGTTGGTTCTCTTACATGTTCTCACTCCTCTCTCTGGCTGCAGTTTCTGTGCAACTTCTTTTCCCTTCTTAAATCTGTTATCCCGGAGGCACTCCCACTGTCACTGACTGGCTCGGCCTTGGGCAGCAGTGGGTCCATCTTAGAGCTGGCTGGCATTGGCTCTGTCGGACATAGGGGAAACTTCTGGCAGCTCCTCACAGAAGCCACCCCTGTAACCCCCCCTGCTACCAAAACCTTGCCACACAAACTCAATACATTCCTGCAAGGCATTTCATGCAGCAAGATTTCTAGCTGAAACACAAGCAATGCCTATTACTGAATCAGATTTGTAGACTTGCTGCAGATGAGCATGTAATAGTACGGTGTGTAATGCCTTCATCAGTCTGAAGCACCGGGTCCCAAGGAGTGAGACACACTTCACTAATACTGTGTCCCAAAATAAGGTACAGTTCAGCTAGACTTATTAGCTTTGGCTTTATAACAATACTGAAGCAGCTTAGGTTGGAGTGAGGGTGCCCTTGCTTGCTTGAGGCAGTTTTGGGAGTGTGAGGACATGACTGCAATGCTACAGAAGACTGTCCAGCACCCAGAAGACCTGAATGAATGACCTTCATGTAGGCTGGCATAAACAGCACTGCGCAGGGAGACAGAAGCATGCACGCTGCCTTGGCACCCTGGGCTGGCCAGGACCCATAGTGCACTGGACGAATGTCAGCTGTACTGACAAGGTGCATGGGCTTGGGTTGGGAAATTTGTGTGTTAGCCAGTGGTGGTCATTTGCACAGTACAATTAGCAAGTGTATAGTCCTCATGAGTTTGCAGTGCTCAGTTTATCAGCCTCCACTTCCCAGAGTTTCTGGGGACCATAGCCTGCAGGCTGAGCTAAGTGTCAGTAACAAGACTCCAAATTGTTTAGGGACAAGCTCTGTTGAAGATGAAATAGTGATCTGACATTCTGTTTTTCTTGCTCCCTTATGCATGTGAGCAGTATCTATATATCTTTCAGGGACATTTTCTAAGTTTAGAGGAAAACTTAGCACTTATACAGCACTTAATGTTTTTGATTCTTAAAAACATGTTCTAATTCACATCTATCTTCTGCAGCCCTGATTTTGTCTTACCTTTATGCAGGAAGGATGAAAAATGTGTATATCAACTTTTCACTCTCAGATATCTGAAGCTACTTTTCTTAAGATTTTTTTCCCCACCATCTTAATAGAATTTGTTCAGTAAGAGAAAGAACATACTGTCATATATATAGACAAGTAATTTGAATAAAATGACACATTCTTACTGATAGTATTTATGACTTGTTATCCAGTTCTTCCTGATGTTTTATAAAAAGCTCTTCTATTTATTACATGTCCACAGAAAATGGGCACGTATTCTTTCTAATGTGTATGCATAAAGCTTTGCAAGATTTTATTGAAATGTCTATTTCCTCATCTTATAAAAATCTTTCATCATTATATCAGAGAAAAAACAAAACAGATTTAGATGGCAAGTATTTACTAGAAAATAGAAGTAGCCAACAAAGTGACTTTTTTTTAAATAAAGTTTCCTTTGAATTTCCTTGATCTTTCCTTGATTCATTTTCCAGAATTTTTCCTGATTTACTGCCAGCAGAACTGATGTGACCAAGGGTAGCTTACATAGCTTTAACTCTCTAATAGTTGGTGTCTGTTATAATTCCACATGAACTTAATGAACAGACCGCTGTAGGTCCTAACACAATTTTTAAGTTGACTGAAGAAGTGATGACCACATGAAAAGTCAAGGAGCTATACTTATGCATTTCTTTTCCTCAGATGTAATCTTAGAAATATAACTCCTCTGTATACACAATTTTGAATTAAGTGAGAATTGTGTCTACCTGAAGCAGGACAGATTCCAAATACTTCTAATTGAGGGAGTTGTCATGGGAATATTTTAAAAAAAGTTATAACCTTATTTTCTTATGCAGTAGCACTCATGTCATTAAATTGTTTGCAATTAATGACAACATGATTAATTGGAATGGTGAGAGGAGGAAAAGCAAACGTCACTCCTACCTTCAAACAGGGCAAGAAGGATCCAGGGAACTACAGGCCCCTCGGCCTCATCTCTATTCCTGGGTAGGTGATGGAGCAGCTAATCCTGGAAAACATTTCCAGGCACATGAAGGACAATAAAGTTATCACCAATAATCAACATGGATTCATAAAGGGGAAGTCATGCTTGACCAACCTGAAAATCTTCTACAATGAAATGACTGACTTTGTAGATATGGGGAGAGCAGTGGATATTGTCTACCTGAACTCCCAGAGTGCCATCACAGGATGAACACATACGTTTTCACAGTGTTTTATAACATCAAACTCTTAACAGTAGTTTCAAATACATTTATAAAACCAAGTTACAGTTCATTAGATTCAGATGAAAAGTAAGAATAGAATTTGGTTGTCTTTTCAATAGGAAAAAGACCCTTAGCTTTTAAATTCCATTGCTGAACACGTGATGGTTCATATACAGTCCTAAAGAAACAAAGGGATTAGTAGTTTTCAGAAAAGTTCCAAGTCAAGAAAATACCACAATTTATTTTTGAACTTTAGTTCAATGCATTCACTAGGATTTTATTTATCCACTATTGGTTATGTCAGTAAAAATTGTACCTCTGTCCTAGCCAACAAGAGGTCCAAGATAAAATTGCACCTCAAGTAGGATCTAAGTGAAATTAAAGCATTATTTTAGCATAAAAAGTAAAAGGCCTGAGAATGATCTGAAAAGTTCCTCTTTCTTTACCTGGATTAATGAAGAATTATGGTAGAGACAATGTGCAGTATTACATGTGGTAATACTTCTATAATACACTTCTTACTCCTATGAAAAATGAGGAAAGACCAGGAAATGGGGAAACTATGCCCCCACTCAAGCTTTTGTGAGTCTTTGCCATTAATAGTTTTTTTCCTTCACAGGAGGGATCCTTACTAAACATGAACTATGTATTTCATAGGTTCTGCATTTTTTGTGTATTATTTGTATATAACATATTTAGGCTACTACAATCTATCATACTCTGACAGAAATGGCATAAGATAGGTTTTCTTCAATGTGCTAAGTAGTTTTTCTTTTGTTCACAAACAAATTCCTTGTCTGTCAACCAAGCTACAGTAAAATCATATCCAAAGTAGTTAACAGAATAGAAAGATTTAATTTCTTCTGCAGGAATCTTCTGCCTGTTAAAATGTCTACTCCTGTTTAGGAATATGCATAATAAAGAGAAAGCTCTTGTTTTAGTAGAATCTGAAAATAGAATTTGGTTTTAGTGATTAAATGGTTTTAATGATATAAATAATATCTATGCCTGATTACCTAGTGTTGAATCCAGTTGACAGATTCCAAAACTTATAAGCATTGAAAAAACATATTTTTATACTTTAATTATACAATGTTTCATTTCCTATATGTGTCCCAATATTTCTAAATATTTCCAAGTTCTCTATTTACAAAGATACATCTTTTGATCTTGACATTCTTGGCTTCTAGTTGCATCTTCACTTCTTTGAGTGTAATTTACCCCTGTACCTATTCAGGCAAGGTAAGTTTTAGCATTTATGCATATCCCTTGATTTAATAGCACAGAACTGGACAAACTGCTCGTTGCAGTAGAATCTGTATTTTCTATATTGTTTAGTGTGCTGTCACAGCAGAGCACAGGCACCCTGTAGTGCAGGGCAATGCAGACTGAAACTGGTGTCTACAGCACTGCACAGTGGGTGCAGTATGCCAGTGGCCAGGACCTGCTGTCTCCAGGCATGCACAAAATTTGAAGAAACACAATACAGGGCAACTCCCGAGCGCATTGGTACAGGAGGGATTTTACATGGAGGCATGACCGATGTATGCACACAAATCTTGCTCACTAGGTAAATCAACATAGGAGCAGGCTAATGGGATCGTGAGCTTTTCCCTGTCTACTGTGTTTACTAGATTTGTGTGTTTCCCCCTATTTGCTCTATTAGTCTGCTGCTTACTGTGAAGCTAATCTTTACCTCCAGACATGCAGTGGGAAGATGTTGGAGCGGCGGAGGAATGCACATAAGTCAACCCAATATGAGTGATAGAAGTGATTCAACTTTATTTGCACGGATAGCTCATATTTATACAGTTTGCGATAATTATGCCTACTAGTCCTAATATGATTGGTACATTGCTAATGTTTGTTCATTACTAAAACACACCCACTTGTGATTTGCAGCTATGCGTGTTCCGTAACTTTCTCATGGGAACTTCTTCAAAAGTTACTTATGAAGTTATGTCAAGGTCACACCGTTTTTATTTTTCTCCTGATAACGACAAGACCAGCTGCTGTTTTTCTCCTGCTATCAGTAAAGCCAGCTATTTTCGGCCAAGGCCTAATCTTGCTGCTCAAACTGACATTCTTTCACACAGAACTCTGCTCGCACAACTTTTCTATAGACCCATGTCCTTTTTCATCAAGCCAATTCCCAACAGGAAGAGGTGAGCAGCCTGACAAATCCCTCCTCAGGAATGTGTTTACAACTGTTCAGCAGTGGTGGAAGCCATTTGGGAACACTGTTATTCTAAGTCCTAATGACCTCCTCTCCCCTCTGCTGTTTTTATTACATGTCTTCCTTCCAAAGGCTTCAAGAAGCTTTAGGAATTTAGCATATAAGAGAATTAGGACAAACTCGAGCCAAGCATGTGTGTGTGGGAGAGGAGAGGTGGGGAAGGGAAAGTTACTCCAAGGGCTGCTATAACCAGTAAAGATTCCTTCAATTTGTTCTCATTCTTACAAAGTCAAGATTTTTTAATGACCAGGGAGTTTGTAGGAGAATGATGCCTAAAAGGCTACATCAAAAATCTGTTCTTTGTCTTTTTGGTTCAGTGTTGCTAAATACATTTTAAATAGACAGACTTAAAAATTGTCTATCGTGAAAGACATAAACAGCTCAGCTGATCTCCAGCTTCACTGAAGACATTCCCATGACATCTGATTTAGCCACACTCAAGTTTTTCTGCTTAAAATAGGACACAAATGTAAGAAGTTAATAACTAGATGTCCTTATCCAGGAAGCACTCGGAAACATGAACAATTTCAGTGCAAGTACTTAAAGAGATTAGGGTAAAGCCGCAATTTTTACATATCAGATGAACTGGCTCAAGAAAGAAGATGAGCTAAAATAGTAACAGTATTGAGGACTAGGTCTGGCTTAGTTATTACTTCTATCTCTCTATAAGAATTTACAAGGCCCCTCCATCCCCTACAGTAATGGGCATTAATAAAAAAGCTCCAGGGAGCATGTGGCAGCTTTCACAATACAATCTGACCCTCAAATCAGCCACCTAAATAGTCTTTTCCTGAGCATCTAGTTCATCCATAAGATTAGCAAAATAGTTAAATTTGAACAAATGACTCCATGGAATTTTATTAAAAAAACTCCAATTATATATATCTTAAAGAGATTTTTGAGCCTTTGCATTTTTCAGCCCTGCAGCCTGGGAAGTATCGAAAATGTTTGTATACTTAAAAAAAAATATTGATGGTAAAAAAAATTATAGGGTAGTTAACAATTTTTTATCCAACTTTTGCATGCACCTGCCTTTGATATTGTACTGAGTCAGCAGAAAAAACCTGCAATGCTGCAAATATATTTTAGCACATAGAATGACACATCGGGGACAGCGCACACTAGTATAACGTATTAAATGCTGTGAGACTCCCAAATAGCAGTGCTTGCAAAACCAGAAATAGACAGGCTAATATCATCAAACAGCAAATTTCTCCGAAAATAGTTACATAGGTAGGGAAACATTATTTTTTGGCTCACTGATTAGTTATTCATTAGTTTTTTATGCTTTTTAAAGTACATTCATTAACTCTTCACTAGCATTTCTGGGAATGAGTTGTGGTTTTTGTCTCTAAACTGAAGATTGTACTTATTAGGAAAAAAAATTTAATCAAAATATGGCGGGGGGGGGGGGGGGGGGGGGGTGTGTGTGTTGCAATTTGTAAGTCTAAATCATTCCTCCTAAATCTTACTGAGTGCTTTGGCCTTATATGTATGACACTGTGCTGGTCACACATAGATCCTAGAGTGAATACTCAGTTATTAGGTGGTGCAACATGGCATTGAAACATCAAGCCTTCTTACTAGAGGCTGTACTACATACTTAATCCATGCATAATCCAGCTAGCATCAGCACTATTTCTAATTAATTGAAATTAAATGCACAGATGTAAGAAAAGATTCATGGTACTTAAACACATGGTAACACAAATACGTTCATAGACTGAGAAAAGCATACAAATTAATGCCTTCAATTTCAGAAGGTCGTGGTAGACTGTGCCCTCCTCCTCTGTGAATGTCCAAACTAACAAGGAGGCAGAATGGGTGTGTTTTCACTTCCCTGAATTTGAAGCGCCATGCAGGGAATATGAGTCCCCTGGCTGGTGCGGCATCCTGCTTTGAAGTAAATCCCCATTAAACACAAGACAAGAGATGACCAGCTGTGCAATCCCTTTCCTTGGAGAGTGCTCATTGTAACCATTGGGACTA
Organism: Astur gentilis; assembly: GCF_929443795.1. Lineage (NCBI taxonomy): Eukaryota > Metazoa > Chordata > Aves > Accipitriformes > Accipitridae > Astur > Astur gentilis. Next base: position 16,660,342 of record NC_064918.1, on the reverse strand, counting down.
CAGCAGCAGTAACAGTAGCAAGTTTGTTCATCCTGCAGTCATTTCAGAGGACTAAAAGAAGAATCCTATGTTTGTGTCTCCCCTTATTTTCTGGTAGCTATACTGGGACCATTCTGCTCTCCGAGTGGAGAATCTGCATGCCTGACCCTCATCCAATTTCCAGAAATCTTTTCAGTAGGCTGTTAATACCATATCATCATATACAAGCAAAGACACCCAGCACTCAAAAGTTGTAAGTCAAAAAAAGCCTGGCTTAAAATAAGAGACAGTATAATTACAAGGTTTACAATAGTAAATAACTCCTATGCCCAGAATCCATGAGCAGTTCTGCAAATTCTCATGAAGGGCTAGTTAGTTGTGCTGCAATGTGCTTGGGGCTGCTGGTATTTCAACAGTGTCCTGTTCCACCTTGTCCAAGACTTACTAGCCTACCTGCTTGTGGAAGATATTTCCTTGAGCTGCACTAGATAGATTAATCAATTCACTTGGTGTATTGGGTCTGGCTGAGATGGAGTTAATACTCCCCATAGCAGATATTCCATACCATATGACGTCAGCTCAGATATAAAAGCTAAGTAAAGGGAGACGGAAGGTGGGGGCATTTTTGTCTTCTGGAGCAACCACTATGCGTACTGAAGCCCTGCTTCCCAGGAAGTGGCCAGACATCACCTGCTGATGGGAAGTAGAGAATAACATCATTTGGTTTTGCGTGTGACCTTTGTTTTCACTTTATTAAACTGTCCTTATCTTGACCCACGAGCCTTTTGTTATATTTTCTCCCCCGCCGTCCAGCTGAGGAGGGGGAGTGATAGAATGGCTTTGCTGGGCACCTGGTGTCCAGCCAGGGTTAACCCACCACACTTGGTTACCTTGTCCTTGAGAAGGGGCATAAGCATTGAAGTGGACAGCATGAATTGAATGAACTATGTTACTGACTTGGACTACCAACAACATGTAGTACATATAATGGCTCATCCCCAGGTTATGTCTAGACCAGGAAACAGATTATTCATTAAAGTATGTTAGCTCACACATGCATTTTTCAAATGGATTTTATACTGATTGTGTTTAAGACAACCTATGTAGCTTTTATAATAAGCTACATTCAGAGACATCTATATGCCTTGCCTGTAGTGCCTTGTTCCCAATTTCATTCTCTCTTACTTGGCTAGAACTTAATTGGTACAATTGCACTATGGTCCTGCATTGAGGCAAACCTACTAGCAAGTTTATAAAGCAATAAATGGTTATAAGGGATAAGGTTATGCTACTGGCATCCTTCCAAATACATTTGCAGTTACTGTAGGCAGAAAAGCCAAATTTATTACATTTTGTTTGAGCAGAGGTCATTGCAACATTGGTCTTATGTATTTGGGAAGTCTTTTAAGCTCTTTGAATACTAAATGGAGTTTCAGTGAGCTGGAACCACATGCTAAATCTTATTACAATCACGTATTGCTTCTAGCTTTTACATATCTAGCAGGATCAAAAGTACATACTGAATGTGAATGCAATTGTTTCTTTAAATTATTTTCCAAATTAAACTTTCATTTTCATTTTCCACACCTAAAGCAGAAATATTCTTGCAAATGGTTCACACTGTTTTTTACTGAGCATGTACTGTAGCATGAATGCTGCATTTCATGCAAAGTTCTCTTCAGCACATGAGTTGCAGCCCCAGGGCAGTACAGGGAACACAGACTGCAGCTTTCTAGCTGGCCAAAGAGGGTGACCAGTTGTTGAAGAGAATGTGAAATAAATGGCTTCTTCCCCTGGAATTAATGAGTCTTCAAGCCACTGTTTATTTTTTGGTCTGCTGAGGACACTGAATTACAAAAGCACTGACTGTAGTGATGTTGTCTGCTTCTGAAGAGATCTGCTCATACTTCCATGCATGCCAGTGCCTTGTACAGATTTGTAAGAACTTTCAGTAGGATAATGTCTCCTTGATTTTGCTTCTGGAGGAAGTAGCACAAAGTCTTTTTTGAGCATTTGTACTGAAATTTGTAATGCTGTGGATACAAGATCTGTGTTAAATTTTGCCTTTGTCATTGTAATGATTTCATTTTTTAATTTATTTGGAGATATTTAGCCACAATTGATCTTTGAGTTAAACTGAGAAGCTGAGCTTCAGATGCAGCTTATTTCACCACATCTTATTAATTCATTTATTTAATGTAGCACTTCCTTCTCCCTTTTGCTAACATCTCTAAAACATACCTGAGCGAAGGTGGCATCTGTTTTCTACTGAGTGCTCATTCTTTCCAGAGGAGCTAGAGATGAAAAATATACATGAGAAACGTTTTAATTGGGTTTATATAAAGAAAAAGATCAGTCCTGTTTAGTTTCTAGCATTTTCTCCAGTTTCTTAGTGCACAGTAGTAGTCAGAAAACTGTGTGCAAAATGCTGCCATCATGTGGCTTTGTATTTATGGTCTCATCATTTTTCATTTGTCTCAGTAAGTTTCACGCATCTTTTATCTCCCTCTCTCCTGCCTCCAACTCATTTTTTGGAGCAGTAGCTCCCAATGTGAGTGTGTGTTGTTATAAGTTAGGTTGGCAATCTCACCACCTTCTTGAAAGATGTGACAGTTGTTGCATGCTAAATAAGGAAATAAATTGCCCTATATCTAGCCACTGAAGAAACTATGAATATGCAGACTTCAAAAACTAGACTATGCAAACATGGGCAGTGCCCAAGACTTCCTTCTAATCTCAAGAGCTCTGATTAAAAAAACATATAAAATTAATGCAAGGAGTAAGGGATTGATTTGCTCACAGCTCTATGCCTGGTTGCCTGAGGGAAAAGTGGCAAATCATCACAGAAAAAGTATTACAAAAAGGCAGCCAAGAAAATGCAAAGCAAAGGATTAGAAACATGGCTCTGAGAGAAAGCAGAGGTAGAGATTTTGTCTGAGTGCTAGAGCTGGAAGGCCTTTTGGATCATTTAGCAAAGCAGTGGCTTCCCACTGCATAATCCCTGCCATTTTCTAAGATCCATAGGGCTGGGAAAACATCACAGGACAGAGCTACAGGTGTCTTGGTCCGGTCCCCTACTCCAAGCCAAGATCAGCTATTCCTAAAGCAATCCTCGCAGAGGTTTATTTTAACCAGGACTTAAAAAACATCCAGAGATAGCATTTCCCCAGCCTCTCTCTGCCAAGCAGTCAGTTTCCAGCACTACAGTACCTAACTCTCCCTGCTCTTTTGTAATTTCCAAGCTAAACTTCCCTTGGTGTAATTTAAAACTATTGCCTCCTGCCCTGTTCTCAAGGGATGTAGAATATTTATTCCCTTAGTTTCATTCTCACCTTTGATCATCTCTTCTCTTCCCAAACTACTACAGCATCTTCAGTCTTTTCTTGTAGGTCATGTTGTTTAAACTCTTTTATTCTCCTTTTGCAGAATTATGGTCCCTTTGCAAGCAGGGCGTTGAGTATAGTCAGTGTAAATAGACAGTTTTGTGTTAATATCTGATGACCACATCAATTTTTACTCCTAACATACCTGCAAGACCAAATATTACAACTCTATTTTCCTTTAGCCAACATTTTCTACAGGGTGTAGTTTGTGGCAAATTTAGTATTGTTCACAACAGATGCAGAAATGTATGATACAAAAGACTGAGTACACATTCATGGCTCAAAGGACTTTCTAATCTGCAATGAAAGTCAATGTGCAGCTCAGATAGTTTTTCACTCATACTGGGAGAGCTGGAGGAACTGAAAAATAGCAATAATGTATTGAATTTCCAGTCCAGTTATACAATAGACAACCTATTATCTAGTTCACAGAAAAAATTATATCACTTAATCCTTTAGCTGTTTTTTAATTTTTATAAAAGCTCAACCTTTGTTTTTTTCATCTGACTCAGTATAAGACTCCCCTGTGATTGTCAGTGGGTTGATACTAGGGAAACCTTGATTAGAAAAAGAAAAAAAAGTAAGGTCGTCTTCTATATTTTCCTCAAAATCTTAAGCATAATCAAGAATATGATGTGTTGCTTTATCTATCCATTTTATAGGTATAGATGCTTGAAAATATTACTGCAAAGTAAGCTGTGGTGTGAGTTTTTAGTCAGCTATTCCACATTACTGGGCTATGTCCAGTCTCTTCCCTCTGTCAAATGTAGTATCTCCTCCTACTTGATAGATGAGAACTAGGGTATTCAGCAAAGCTGCGTGTGCATGTATGCTTACCAGGTGCTGTATGGTTTTAGTGCTGTACCTTTGCCAGTAATTTATAATTCTATATTGAATTGCATTCAGCACTTGATTCATCATCCTTTCGAGTAAATGGATGTACCACATTGGGTATTGGCCTTGACCTTGAGTGCACTGCAGTTATACATTTTTCTTCTTGTGACTCTCTCAAACCAGCCTGGATGATAGCCAGACAGTTTTAAAACTATATACATGTTTTCCTTTAGAGCCTTACATGTAATCTCTGATTAAACTTTTCAATTTTCTATTTAGATTCTATCATAATAAATTGATATGTATGAGACTGCTATGAGAGGCTGTAGAATTTCCATTGCTGGAGGATTTTAAGGACAAGTTAGGGAAACATCTGTCAGGACTGGTTAGGTATAGTTGATATAACCTGGAGGTAAAATAGGTGACCTCCTTAGTCCATTTTTCCTCTTTTTTAATTTGATTTTATAATTGGCCACTGAGAATACAGTTAGAAAGTCAATTACTTTATTTTTCAGTATGAACTCTTCTTCCTAAATGAAAACTAGGAATGTAAACTAAAATGCCATTGTTCATTTGTTTGTTTTTTCCATATGGGTAACTCAAAGTATCAGGATATTTTGTTCCATCACTTTTCAACTAAAAACTTCATCTGGGATATTTTTTGGCACAGGCAACTTTTTCCAAGGCAGTTTCCAGCCCTCATGTAATATGGGCAGAGACAGTTTCCACATATTATTCTTTTGCAAACACTGCAAAAAAAGGAGGCCATTTCCATTGCTTCTAAATTATCCTGCTGGATGTCTTCTACATTACAAAAGTGGAAATAAAATTAGAAGACAAAAGCAATTAAAACAAACTAAACTCTAGCTCAGCAAAGGCTTAATACCAAAGTAGAAACTACATGCAAATAACCTAAAGTAAAAATTACTGCTGCCTTCAATGCATGGAAACTTGAGTTGCCATGTGCATACCAGCTTTAGGGTTATCTGAGATCAAAGTAGCACGTAATTTAAGGAAACTTCACTGTCTTTGCCTCAAACCTAGGTTTTCATAAAATAACACATAGAACAAGGAAAGAAGACTACCCCTTGGTAAGGATTTCAGGATTGGAAAATGTGCATTAAGAATTTGACTAGGATATTATGAAGGACCCTTTAAATTAAGAATAGGCTATTGATTGTTTTATTCATACAATGACAATATTCACGAAGATTCAGTGGGTTTCTTCCCAGATAACACAAAAATGCTCTGATCAATCCAATTGATATTAAAAATATCTTGAGCTACCATTTATAAAATAGTTCTTATATAAGGACCAGGCACCTTTCTACATCTTTTTTTTGCACCTTGTTACTACAAACAAGTTAAGTAAATATCACTATAACTGAGGATTTTAGGAAAAGTTTTTCTCTTTGTGATGAGTCCCCAATTTAGACAGAGCACTGAAGTAGATTTGCTTACAATTTTACCTTTAACTGAGCACAGTGAAACCACCAATTGCTTTCAGTCTCTTGAAGTCAGACTTTACTAGTATAGTTACACTAGAAAAAAGGTCACTTTATAAAATGGAGAAAGCTGCATATTCCTGGTGAAAAGCTTTATATCAAAAATTTCAAAACAGCTCTCCTCTGCCTGCTGTCTGTTCCTTTTCCCTTGATCTTAGCCCAGTGCCTTTCCCTGGTTTCCTTGATTGCCTGAAACTCTTCACAGTTCCCTTTGGATCACTAAGGAAAGGTGGGGGTTTGTGTTTTGGTTTTGTTTTTTTCTTCCCCTCCTCTCCTGAGCTTGCGGGCATACCTGTTCCTGTAGCTCAGGCAGGCTCAAGGTGGGCTCAGCTCTTCCCAGCACCAAACTCCTTCCCACTGGCTCCTGCGCACCTGCCCAGTATGCAGCCCTCAGGAGCAGCTGAAGAGGCAGTCTTGTGCCCCCCAATAAATAATAAACCAGACATGATACATTATGTTGGTTTTATTTTATTATTTTTTTTTCCAGGCAGTTTCACTTCTATTCCCATTTATGTTACAGAACAGAAGGTGAGAAAAAAGCTTCTCCTTAAAGGAGAATCAATAAGTATTTGCAGTGTCCACTTTGCAATTCAACACCCTTCTAGTTTAAAAAGAAACATAAATGCAAATCAGAAAAGTCTTTTTAAAGGGTCATTTGTTTGTCATAGGAAATGATAGAGTGTATGAAATGTTTCAGGTTTTGTATAAAAGAGCACATCAAGTATCAAGTATGAAATTAGAAATCAGAAGACAATCTCAACGCTGGAAATTTTTGTGTCCTATTCTTACCAGATCAAGTAATCATTCATTCCAGTGTAATTCAAAGAAATGTATTTAATAATCTGCCAGAATTCCATACCAGTTTATTGTACTTTATGTAGTTTATTTCATACTGTCCTGGTTTCAGCTGGGATAAAGTTAATTGTCTTCCTAGTAGCTGGTACAGTGCTATGTTTTGAGTTCAGTGTGCGAAGAATTTTGATAACACTGATGTTTTCAGTTGTTGCCAAGTAGTGTTTAGTCTCAAGTCAAGGATATTTCAGCTTCTGATGCCCAGCCAGTGAGAAAGCTGGAGGGGCACAAGAAGTTGGCACAGGACACAGCCAGGGCACCTGACCCAAACTGGCCAACGTGGTATTCCATACCATGTGATGTCCCATCTAGCATAGGAACTGGGAAGTGGGGGCGGGGGAATTGCTGCTCGGGGACTAGTTGGGTGTTGGTTGGCGGGTGGTGAGTAATTGCACTGCGCATCATTTGTACATTCCAATCCTTTTATTATTGCTGTTGTCATTTTATTAGTGTTATCATTATCATTATTAGTTTCTTCTTTTCTGTTCTATTAAACCGTTCTTATCTCAACCCATGAGTTTTACTTCTTTTCCTGATTTTCTCCCCCATCCCACTGGGTGAGGGGGGAGTGAGTGAGTGGCTGTGTGGTGCTTAATTGCTGGCTGGGGTTGAACCATGACACATGCTAATTAAAAATGTAACTCCTGATGACCTTGATAATCTTTAATTTAACAGAACTAAGAAATCTCTCTTAACCAACAAAAATAAGCATCTCCAGAGACTCACTAAAATAAATGCCTAAAATAGATAGGATGAATTACTGCTTGAACATGACTTTTTCTCTGTTGATGAGGGAGGGAGCTTAAACCAATTGCATGGGTTTAGGCATCTTTAGACATTTCACGTTAGTTAAGATGAATCCTACCCTAGATGTTCCCATCATACAAAGATACACTTTCATGTTTGTTTTTTCTAGGTGGAATGTTAATGTCCTTCTTAACATAAGGATGTCTGAGGTGGAGGGCTGAAAGTCCACACCAGAGCTGACATTAATACAGTGTAAACACAAAGCAAATTTATTTTTTGTTTGCAGAACCATGTTTTTCAGATTGAAACAAAACAGTGTGAAAGTGTGAAACAAAGGAGAGAAAGAACAAGCAGACATACTAAATGAATGCATTTCCTCTCCAGCTTGCCATGATTCATTTTATGTATGAGTCTTCTGTGAGTTGAAGGAGACATCAGAAAAAGCCAGACAAACAAATAAAACCACCTTTGAACAAAATACGAGAGAATCGCGGAGACAACAATATGTTGCCACAGGACACAGTACAGGAGACTTGAAGTTTGTGGCTTCAAGTTTTGAGTAGGAAAATTTAGCAATTGCTAAAAATATTCTGGGATTCTGGGATCAAATCTTAAAAACTTAGCCTGTCTATTTTGGTTGCTGGGATCTTTTTTTTATCATTCATAGGTCAAGTACTCGGAGGTCAGCTCAGTGTGCTTGCTATTGATCGTAGAAAAATCTGGCCAATTAGACAGAATCTTTGTGGAAGCATATTTTAATACATTTTCAACATTAGCATCCATGCCCCTGGGCAGGAAGGCAGATATAAGAACTACCAGAGACAAGGGTAGATCAAGGTCAGCATTTATAACTTCTGTAATGAATTCTGGACCTTGTACCGAAAAATCTTTAACAAAGGGGCAATCATAAATTAAGGGAGTTAAAACTTGAACATAACTCATGTCCGACAAAAGGCTCTTTATAACTTGATTCATCTTTAGGGAACACAGAGACTGTTACATAACAGCAGACTAAGATGTTAAAAGAAATTTTTCCCAAACCAATTTTTCTATAGTGCAGCAATCTGATAGCTGTGATTCCAATCATCAGTTTAACACTCCACTTATAAACTGGTATAATTTATAGGCCTTTGAGGAGTTATATGAATACAGAACTTGGACAAAATCATATGAATCAAGTGTTGCATTTCCTTTTTATTCCAGGCAAATAAACCCCAAACAAACATTTTAGATGTATGCTTATTGAGAGAGTAGAAGAAGAATGTAAAAGTTGAGGAGAGTTTCTGACCAAGGGAACATATTATTCCAGCATTTAAGGCAGAACATTCAGAAAGATCCAGAATTTGCCTTTGACAAAGTAATTAAATCTGGCAAGCAAGGGAATTTGCTTCATCCAGTCTGATGTTTATAGGGACAGATAGTGGTTTTGCAGTTTGGACATGAGAAAGAATATAAAATGAGAAAGAAAAGAGACCTGGGGGATAAAGTTCTGTACTGTTCAAACTCAGAGTTGACAAAACCAGTACAAGGAGTTGTTCATGCTGTAGCATAAAATGCAAGATAAAATGATGCCCAGAAGCACTACTGTTCAATGGTTTATCTACCACAGTACTTGCTAAAACAGTGACAATACATTCAAATGGAGAACTAGGCTTTGGTCCTCAGGCACTGGCATAAATAATTTTCATGTCTTTGCATATAGGAGGTCAATATTAGCTAAATAAGAAACGCTGATCCTCGTAGCTAAGAGAGGCTTAACCAAGGTGTCCTGGTTTCAGCTGGGATAGAGTTAATTGTCTTCCTAGTAGCTGGTACAGTGCCATGTTTTGAGTTCAGTATGAGAAGAATGTTGATAACACTGATGTTTTCAGTTGTTGCTCAGTAGTGTTTAGTCTCAAGTCAAGGATTTTTCAGCTTCTCATACCCAGCCAGTGAGAAAGCTGGAGGGGCACAAGAAGTTGGCACAGGACACAGCCAGGGCAACTGACCCAAACTGGTATTCCATACCATGTGATGTCCCATCTAGTATATAAAATGGGGGGAGTGGGGGTGGGGGAATCGCCGATCAGGGACTAACTGGGTGTCTAACGGTGGGTGGTGAACAATTGCCCTGCGCATCATTTGTATATTCCAATCGTTTTATTATTACTGCTGTCTTTTTATTAGTGTTATCATTATCATTATTAGTTTCTTCTTTTCTGTTCTATTAAACCGTTCTTATCTCAACCCACAAGTTTTACTTCTTTTCCTGTTTTTTCTCCCCCATCCCACTGGATGGGGGGGAGTGAGTGAGCGGCTGCGTGGTGCTTAGTTGCTGGCTGGGGTTAAACCACGACACAAGGAAGAAAACCCTCCAAGGAATTTAATGCTTGTTTGTTTTCAGATGCAATTACATGATTTGCAGTTGGGTACAAACCTGGGAGAGACTTGTTTGATCCTGACGCACTTTCTGGAGCAGCTGACAAAAACAAAGTGAGACAAGGCCAATAGTTTGCCTGTGTGGTGGGGAAGCGATCACGTTTGTTCTCATTTTTTTCTCTGTCACCATGTGTGCTGGTTGGGTGACATGGCTGAGTAGCAAGGAAGAGAGCTACCTGCTTGCTGTGCCCAGGCTGCTGCACACAGTGTCAGATGGGCCCCTCTGGGGTAGTAGGGCTTATGGGGCTGCCAGGCAGGGCAGGTGGAGAGGGAGAGGCCCTATGAGCCATGGCTCAGCCATTCAGTCAAAGGCTGGGAGGGTTCCCAGCAAGACACAGAGCAGTTGCATAGCCAAGTGTTAGATAAGATGGAAAGGAGAAATCACAAGGGGCCCATAGGGGACTGTACAGATTTTTCGGAACTACCAGTTGCTCAGAAGGAAGGGGGCTATCCCTGCAATAAATCCTTTAATTTTCCTCTGTTTAACTCTGATCTTTTCTGTTTAAGAAGTTACTTATTCTAGAGTGAGATCTGAAAAATCTCTAGATATATTGATTCAAAAATCTTGGGAGGTTTTAGGTGTATTCCCTTAGGGAAAATGATGCAGGCAGTTCTACTTCACAGTTCCGCACAACTCAGAGTCCCATCACAGCATGCCAATCAATTTAAAAAAGAAAAAAATCCCAAAAACTGCCTTTCCAATACTGAAGGGAAAGCAGATTGTGATTGCCCAAACTGCTGTTGAGAATAAGACACAGAAAAAAATTATTAAGAGTATTTGGACAGTGTAATCATAGCCTTTACTGTCTCTCTGAGAGACAGCTGCCAGGCCTAGCTGGGATTTTGCTTAAACACATCTGTGTAGTGCTTTCTGAAGTATAACAGAGATGTTTAATGAACTCACACAGAGATTATTTGGGAGCAGAAAAATATGAAAGATGGTGAAGATGGTTTATGCAGGTCTCAACTATGTTGGGATATTGAGGAATCCTCACAAAACCTAACCCTACTAATAAATCAGTGTTGAGTTCATGCATGAGACTGGGTTATATAATTTCTCTGATTTATATTGACCAGGTAGTACTCTACTTAATAGTTTACTGTGGCTATTATACCTAGTTTCATAAGGTAAACCTTTCATTTTTATGTTTGACAACAAACCACATACATGACTTTAAGCTGCTCATAGTAAGACTGGACATAAATATATTGCAAGCCCCAGCTATCCCAAGTGATCCAAGAGCCTGGTGGAAAACAGTAACGCAGCCTCTGCCACTGGGTCACACTGTGCATAGACAGACCAAGAAGGAGTGAATGCAGAATAGTTCTCCCAACTTTCTCTTCTGTTGAAAATTGATAATAAGACTTGCTAGCACCACTGCTACCTAGTAGGAGGTCCACTGAGGACTTGCAGATATAAAAGAAAACCAAAAACTCTTCTAATTTATTGCCTGGAGCTGACACAGCTTCCTAAAAGAAGACACTGTACATATTTCTGTGATGGGAAAGAAAGGCACAGCCCCCTGTGATATGAAAGCAAGTCTTTCCACACAGAGACAAACAGAAAAAAGGACAACATCTTTTCTCAGTGCAATAATAGCAGAGAGTTGTCTGTTTTGTCTGTGAAAGCTGAAGCCAGAAGCAGCTCCAGCAGCTTGAAATAACTGAGCCTCAGGGAATGCCTTCACCAGAGTTGGTGGCCTGACTGCTCCTGGGCAACTGATGCACTGACCACCTTGGAAAGCATCACTGCACCATGGGACAGCACAAGCAGCATGGCACTTAGTAAGTACTCCCAGTTCTTTTACTCAAGAAATTAGCAATAGGTACCCGATTTTAAATTCTATACTTTGCTAGTTGTGGTTTTGTTCTGCTAAACTGGGAAAACCAGATAAAGGAAATGCCATATTTGAGAAGTTCTGGTATGAGCTATTTGGCACTGAGATCATTAACAGCACAGAATACAAGTCCCTGGGGTTTTTTTAAAATATCTTGAAGATATTCTTATATCTTTATATCAGATGTATCTTATATCTTTCATATAACTTCTTTAAGTAACACTGTGGAAATGTAGACTCCATCCAGAGCAGATGATGTAAATTCCTGATGAGTGCACCGAAACCCAACTCATGTCAGTACAGCTGCACTTGTGAGATAATTAGGCAGGATGTCGTAGGCTGCAAACTGAACAGAGCTGGGACAAGGGTTCAAGCTCTGGCCTTCAGTTATCCGTTTTGCTTAATAGTCATGGTGAGATGAACAGGTCAGAAACTGTTCTCATTAGTCAGTACAGACAAGGCTGCTCTGTACAGAGATACACAAGGTGTGTTGGGACACTCACCCTTAGGCTGGCCACATTCCCTGGTGAGGTTCTCTACCTTGTGTCTACACTCCCCATGGGTGCTGTATGTCTATGCAAGGCTGCACAGCCATGAGATCACTGCTAAAAAGCTGATAAACCATTCCAAAAAGGTCTGTAAGCTCTCCAAAATGATGTTGGTACTGTCTGCTGCCTGGTTATAACACTTCCCACCCAGGATCTTCTTTCTTCCCACAGATCCCTAGCACCTAATGAATTTAGACTCATCTTGCTCTCTTTTATCCACATGTATTGACCCCATAAATCTCACTGTCTTGCCAGATTTATGCTATCAAATTTGTTACTGTAATGAGTCAATGATGACGACTCTTAGATTGTATATATTAACTGCCAGATAAAACATTTAAGCAATTTTCTTAATGAGACTCTTGCTTTGAGGCCAGGGTAACAATGTATCGAAAGTGCAAGCTTTGCCAACACACTCTAAAGCTACATTATTACACAATGGTGATAAAGCATTTATGGAATTATTTTAAATTATGATGATCATCATCTACTTTGTTCAACACATTTATTAGAATTACTATTTAACCATTGACTACCTAGGTGTCTTGGACAGAAAGATAAAGATTCATTTAAATATTAAAATGTTGGAATGAGGCCATAATGGCCAAGAAGGAAGCAAAATCCTATACCTGCTCAAACTGTGGTGATGAGAAATATCTGAACCCATGGGTTTATTAAGACATCAAATAAGTGATTGTTTTTCAGCTGTGCTTTCATTTAATGCTTATCAATGATGATGCTTAATATTTATCTTTATTCGTGAAATTCAGGGGCAATCATGTGGAAATTGTAATTTTTCCTTGGATTTGGATTGTTTACCAAATTTTAAGTAATTAGAATCTAATGCAGGGTTATCTGTTTCCTCCAATTTCCTGCTGCTCAGTACCATCTACTAGAGTAGCGGAGGATATAATTATTACTAGAGAGTGCTTGAATGACTTCTGGTAATTGGAATTTCAGTAAACCTTGCCAGGTCATCTAGCAATATTAGGGAGACATCTGAGTCATTGCCCTCTTAACAATCAGCTGACTTTTTTCAGATGGCGAAGTTACTAGATGAGTTTACATGTTTTTTCATGCAGTGGTAAGGATATCTTATTTGAAATGCTTCAGGTGCACCCTTCTGGGGACCATGGGTACATATTCCTATGCTCAGTCTGGGTTTAGAACCATGCTGCAATTTTCTTGTACTGGGATTATCATCTCATCTACTAAGATTAAAATTAGCAGCATTATTTTAACCCAGTTTAAATGCCATAGTCTCACCTTCATTTGTGGCCTACAATAGGAGAAAGAAAAAGTATTTATGCAGTTCATTCATTGCAGGAACAGATTGGAAGACCTGGCATTTGTTTTCAAGAGTGAACGTTAGAATTTGTTGTGCTGCATGTTTGCCAAGCCTTTGAAGAACTAGTTTTACAAGGTCAGGTTGGAGGATGGCCTTGTGTAGGCCTGGGAAGATGTGGCTGAAGACAGTCACAAGTATGTGTATGGAATGTTTTTATCTTTACATCCCAGCTGAGCCAGATATGCCCTCCTGTGCTAGTAATAATGGCTGTATGCCGTTAGGTCTTTCTAGACCTTTGTTGAAATATATATAAATTTGATCCTTTAGTAAAATAAACGGAATCTTGTACAGATAGCTTGAGTGCTTAATTCAGTTGCCGCAATTCATAGCTAAAGTTCATTCAAACAACTATTTCCAGTAATTTTGATTCCCTTTTAGCTTTATCAAAAGTGTAATGGGAATATATATTTGAAAAGGAAATGCTTTCAACACTTATCTTAATCTCCACATTGTGCTATGGTCTGAGAGTGCATTTCTATACTTTCCATTCCCAATCACTTAGGCCAACCTTCTTGTGTATGGGAGCTAAGAAAACCCACACTGGTAAATGTTTTAGAAATATAGGAGCCACATGAATTCTAAAGAAACCTCAAGTTTAATATATTATCCATTTCCTGATCATGTTATTTGTATGCTGTGTTCTTGCATGTATCCAATATATGCGGTATGTAAGTCAAAATATATGAAAGATAATAATTAACAAGTGTTGACACAAATATATAATACAGGAGGTAGAAATAAACAGACGTCTGTAAAGTTGAAAGCAGATGACGTTTATTGCTAGAACACACACATATTTATAATACATATTCTGCAAAGTCACTGTACATGCACACAAGCATGAAATATGATTGGTTATATCAACTCTGTACACGCGCATAAACATAAGATATAATTGGTTATACCAACTCTGTACACGTGCATAAACGTAGGACATAATTGGTTATACCAACTAAAACACGTGAAACTTGTCTCAGTCTAATTGGTCAAGATAAACTGCTGAATTGAGGTTCTTTGTACCAAGTTCCCTTTATCATGGAATGTGCACCTGTGTTCTTCTAATTGGCATGTTTCTTTTTTTGTCTTCTTGTTTAGTCTGTTCAAGGTCTTCTAAATGCGTCTGGAATGCTCTTGCAACTGTTAGCTAAATATGTCCCCACAATATAACACTTTACTATAACATAGAAACATGGTATATATGTAGGATATTTGTAACAAACACAGTAAGGATGGATAATTTAATTTTTAATGTTACCTGTCAATGAAAGCATTGTGCTAAACTTCCTATGATCTGAGAATGACTACAGATGAGGTAGCTATTTATTTTTTCAGTTAAGCCAAATATGTTTAAAGGTAATTGACTAACCGCATCTAAATTCTATTTTAATGTTATTCCATGACTTATTTAAGCTGGTTAGGATATATAAGAGTATCTTGGTCAGCATAATATGTAGGCCTCTTAGAGCTTACGAACAAAATCAGTTCTCCTTTGGAAGCCTGTTTTTCTTCTTTGTGTTGCATACATGCTGAGTGGTCACTTAGAATTTACTTAGCATTTGGCAGCATCAAGGAGAAGAAGGTCTTAGGATCTGATCTCTGTCTTCTAAGAGGTTTGCTTGCCTCTTCTCTGGTCAGTAGTTTGCTCTCCTAGGACAGCTGGAACAATGAGCATGAAAATTATGGCATTAGTAGTGGAGAGCAAAATATAATAAATAGAATTTAGAGTGAAAAGGGAGAGTTTTGTTTAATTTTTGCTTGGAAAATTACCCTGTGTATTTCAGTGCTTGCCTGATGTCGTGGTTTAACCCCAGCCAGCAACTAAGCACCACACAGCTACTCTATCACTCCCCCTCCTCAACTGGACAGGGAAGAGAAAATATAATGAAAGGCTCGTGGGTTGAGATAAGGACAGGGAGACATCACTCAACCAATTACCATCATTGGCAAAACAGACTTGACTTGGGGAAAATTAATTTATTGCCGATCAAACCAGAGTACGGTAATGAAAAATAAAACCAAATCTTAAAACACCTTGCCCCTACCCCTCCATTCTTCCTGGGCACAACTTCACTCCCGAATTCTCTACCTACTCCCCCCCAGCCGCACAGGGGATGGGGAATGGGGGTTACGATCATTTAATTAACACGTTGTCTCTGCTGCTTCTTCGTCCTCAGGGGGTGGACTCCTCACATGCTTCCCCTGCTCCAGCGTGGGGTCCCTCCCACAAGCAACAGTTCTTCACAAACTGCTTCAACATGAGTCCTTCCCACAGCATGCACTCCTTCAGGAGCACACTGCTCCAGCGTGGGTCCCCCACGGGTCACAAGTCCTGCCAGAAAACCTGCTCCAGCGTGGGCTCCTTTCTCCACAGATCTGCAGGTCCTGCCAGGAGCCTGCTCAAGCGCAGGGTTCCCACGGGGTCACAGCCTCCTTCGGGCACCCACCTGCTCCGGCGTGGGGTCCTCCCCGGGCTGCAGGTGGATATCTTCTCTACCGTGGACCTCCCTGGACTGCAGGGGGACAGCCTGCCTCACCATGGGCTGCAGGGGGACAGCCTGCCTCACCAGGGTCTTCCCCATGGGCTGCAGGGGAATCTCTGCTCCGGCGCCTGGAGCATCTCCTCCCCCTCCTTCTTCACTGACCTTGGGGTCTGGAGGGTTGTTTCTCTTACATGTTCTCACTCCTCTCTCTGGCTGCAGTTTCTGTGCTGCCGCAACTTTTTTCCTTCTTAAATATGTTATCACAGAGGCGTTACCACTGTCGCCGATTGGGTCAGCCTTGGCCAGCAGCGAGTCCGTCTTGGAGCCGGCTGACATTGCCTCCATTGGACATAGGGGAAGCTTCCCTTTCCACACAAACTCAGTACAGCTATCTACACTCTTCATTTTAGGTCTGCGGCTGGCATTGGCTCTGTTGGACATAGGGGAAACTTCTAGCAGCTTCTCACAGAAGCCACCCCTGTAGCCCCCCCTGCTACCAAAACCTTGGCATGCAAAGTCAATACACCTGAATACGTGGCCTGTACTGGGTGCAGCTAACTAAGTGACAGTAAGACAGCTCCGAGTTCCCTGATCCTAAACCTCTTCATTTGCCTCAGTGGAAAGTACAGCAACCTAGAGGTGCTCTGAATTAATGATTAACTTGGCTCTGATCCCATAGAAGCCATCTGGGTAGACCTAAAACATAATGATTCCTGGTCTGCAGGAGTCTGTGAGGGAAAAGACATGTGAGGGAGCTGTATAAGTGGAAAGTGATTTTCTGGGATTTGGGGGGATTCCCTAACAGGGCATTTCTGGTTGACCAGTGCTGCATGGAGACTATGGTGGTATGTAAGGAACACTAATGTTAGGTTACTTGCTTAATTTAAAAATCTTACTACTCTCTGTTGCGATCTTCCTAAATTTCAGTGCTCTAGTCATGTAATTTCTCTTTTGGTTTTATCAGGTGAGCTATGTCCCATCATTATTTGGCTTTTTCTTTATGGGGATGATGGGCAAAGGGATTTTTATTCTTCCTTGAAAAGTGTATGTATTCTGTCCTAGTTTCGGCTAGGATAGAGTTAATTGTCTTCCTGGTAGCTGGTACAGTGCTATGTTTTGAGTTCAGTATGCGAAGAATGTTGATAACACTGATGTTTTCAGTTGTTGCTAAGTCATATTTAGACTAAAGTCAAGGATTTTTCAGCTTCTCATGCCCAGCCAGTGAGAAAGCTGGAGGGGCACAAGAAGTAGGCACAGGACACAGCCAGGGCACCTGACCCAAACTGGCCATCGGGGTATTCCATACCATGTGATGTCACATCTAGTATATAAACTGGGGGGGAGTGGGGCTGGGGGAATTGCTGCTCGGGGACTAACTGGGCATTGGTCAGTGGGTGGTGAGCAATTCTACATCACTTGTATATTCCAATCCTTTTATTATTATTATTGTTATTTTATTATTGTTATTATCATTATTAGTTTCTTCTTTTCTGTTCTATTAAACCATTCTTATCTCAACCCACGAGTTTTACTTCTTTTCCCGATTTTCTCCCCCATCCCACTGGATGGGGGGGAGTGAGTGAGCGGCTGCATGGCACTTAGTTGCTGGCTGGGGTTAAACCATTACAGTACATTTCGGCGCCCAACGCGGGGCACTGTATTGGTTTTGTGTGGCAAGGTTTTGGTAGCGGGGGAGGGTTACAGGGGTGGCTTCTGTAAGAAGCTGCTGGAAGCTTCCCCTGTGTTTGAAAGAGCCCATACCAGCCGGCTCTAAGACAGACCCACCGCCGGCCAAGGCCGAGCCAATCAGTGATAGTGGTAACGCCACTGTAATAACATTTTTAAGAAGGAAAAATTTGGGACAGGAAGAAACAGCTGCCGGAGTGAGGAGTGAGAACATGTAAGAGAAACAACCCTGCGGACACCAAGGTCAGTGAAGAAGGAGGGGGAGGAGATGCTTGAGGTGCCGGAGCGAAGATTCCCCTGCAGCCCGTGGGGAAGACCCTGGTGAGGCAGGCTGTCCCCCTGCAGTCCAGGGAGGTCCACGGTGGAGCAGATCTCCACCTGCAGCCTGTGGAGGACTGTTGAGGATTTCTTGGCTGGGCAAGGACATGTGAGCAATCCAGCCTTTAGCTGGGAACAAAGCATAAGCATACAAAGTGCTGAAGCGGACAAGGGCGCTGTGTCCTTGTACGCTGGGAAAAGAAAGATAAGAAGAGCCTGACAAACAACTCCTGGATGCCGAAGAATGAGATAAGTAACTGCTGGACACCTCGTGAAGAAGCTTGAGTAGCCAATAGAGGATAAGATAGCGTTGCATGAAATGGGGTATTGTACCAATTAGAGTATTGTATAAGGCGCGTGCATAAGCGCATAAGATATATAACTGTGCTGAAAGTTGTAGTAAATGGGCTTCACTTCATCACATTGGTCTGTGTGTGATGTCCCCTGTGGATCCTCCGCGGCAGAGGACCCCACGCCGGAACAGGTGGGTTCCCGAAGGAGGCTGTGACCCCGTGGCAACCCCGCGCTGGAGCAGGCTCCTGGCAGGACCTGCGGATCTGTGGAGAGAGGAGCCCACGGAGCAGGTTTTCTGGCAGGACTTGTGACCCTGAGGGGACCCACACTGGAGCAATGTGCTCCTGAAGGACTGCACACCGTGGAAAGGACCCATGCTGGAGCAGTTCGTGAAGAACTGCAGCCCGTGGGAAGTGCCCACATTGGAGAAGTTTGTGGAGGACTGTCTCCCGTGGGTGGGACCCCATGCTGGAGCAGGGGAAGAGTGTGATGAGTCCTGCCCCTGAGGAGGATGAAGCGGCAGAAAATAACATGTGATGACCATAAACCCCCATCCCTGTCCCCCTGTGCCTCTGGGGGGGGGTTTGGTAGAGAAATCCAGGAGTGAAGTTGTGCCCGGGAAGAAGGGAGGGGTGGAGGGAAGGTGTTCTGAGATTTGGTTGTATTTCTCATTACCTTACTCTGGTTGATTTGTAATAAATTGAGTCCATTTTCCCCAAGCTGAGTCTGTTTTGCCTGTGACGGTAATTGGTGAGTTATCTTTCCTGTCCTTATCTCAACCTGCAAGCTTTTTGTTATATTTTTTTCTCTCCCCTGTCCAGCTGAGGATGGGGGAGTGATAGAAAGGCTTTGGTGGGCACCTGGCGTCCAGCCAGGGTCAACCCATCAGAGGCACGAAGGGTTGAGATAATGTCAAACCTGACCAGAGGTTGTTAAAACATATTTGTTAGAATCATTCATTATATTGGTCTAATAGTTGCTGGTCACTATGTCGATTTATGAGTTCTTAGAGCTGTGGCGCTCGTTCTTAAGAGTTCTGTTATTTATCACCTCACTTGCTGTATGTAAGTCCCTGTGCCGCTGCTTATCATCCATGGGAGATGGATTAAGGTTTTCACTTTGATGTTTTCTGTAGTACTGGCTTATGGTATAATAAAATTATCAGTTGTGGGACTAATCCAGTATTTGCACTCAGCATTGTAGCCACCTCTATAATTTGGGAGCCATCTGTGGGAAACTATTAATAATTACACCATTTACCTTTCCTCCTCAGAGAGGCAATCTATGCGTGAGACACCTTTTTTCCCCTTTCCCTTCTCCTCCAGTCCAGTTACAATGGCGTTTGAGAATTTTGAAAAATTTGAATACCCTTGGGATGTTGAGACCAGCATGGTCCTATTGCTAGGAACTATCATGTTCCAGAATGTGGTTCAGGTCTTGTTTAAGGCTAAACAACTATTTAAGAAGATCAGCTAGAGATCTGCCCCAAGGCTGGATAATTATGAGTGGCAGGGTGTGTGGGGTAGTATGGGCAAGTACCTAGAAAAGTGGGCACCTCCAGTGTTTTGGAAATTCACCCCTGAACAAGTGCAAGATCTGGAAGAACTAGTAAAGTATGTGAAAAAGGTATGCTGTCACGCCGGCAGCTCAAGAGAGATACAAATCACTGCAACGTGCTGGGGCCTGGCCCATGCCTATCGAGCTCTGTTCAGCACTCTTCATTACCCTCAAGGGGAAGAGAAGGTCTCTGGATCTGACAACAAAGCACTGCAGCCCCTCCAACCCCCGCGAAACGCACTGCGGCCCCTCCAAACCTGGTGACAGGCACTGCATCCCCTACAACCCCAGCGATAGGCACTGCAACTGAACCAGTGAACCAACCTGTACCAGTATCAGTTGCCCCCATACACAAGAAAAAATATACAAAAAACCCAGTTCGCTTAGTGAAGGATGAAGATGAACCAGGGTCATCATGGGAACAGGAGGAAGAGGCAGAAACAGAGGTAATCACCTAATCCCTATCCTTGAATGAGCTGCAGGATATGTGAAAATATTTTGGCCA
This sequence comes from Astur gentilis, assembly GCF_929443795.1. Taxonomy (NCBI): domain Eukaryota; kingdom Metazoa; phylum Chordata; class Aves; order Accipitriformes; family Accipitridae; genus Astur; species Astur gentilis. The sequence goes on along the minus strand of NC_064918.1, from coordinate 16,640,050 downwards.
CCGTATAGGTGAGCATATTATCACCTGGCTCCTCCAATGCTGGGACAATGGGACTAATAGCTTGGAATTGGAAGGTAGGGAAGCCAAGTAGCTGGGATCGCTTACCAGGGAAGGTCGCATTGACAAGGCAATTGGAAAAGGGACACAAGCCCTCAGCATCTGGAGGCGACTCCTGTCAAGCATGAAGGAAAGGTCCCCGTTTAAGGAAGATGTTATATGTCAACGAGGCAAGTGGGAATTAGCCATATTAGAGGCAATTCATTATGACCCAGACAACGCATAATTACACAAAGATCCAGATGAAGTCTAATGCACACGACCCATATTGCAGAAATTTCTACGGAGTGCACCATCGTTCTATGCCAACTCAGTGGTGATAATGAGCTGGAAAGACAAAGAAGCACCGACAGTGGATGAAGTGGCTCGCCAACTGCATCAATACGAAGAAAATCTCTTCTCCTCCCTACAAGCCTGCATTTTGGCTGTGGAAAAGCTGTTCCAGGATTTCCAGCAATTCAAGGAGGATGTGTCCTACTCCCCACCTGTAAGGACCAATGTCTCAACTATTAGGAGTGAGCATTCCTCTGCCCAAGACAAACAATATAGAAGGTACAAACCATGAGGTGCTCTGTGGTTTTACCTATGTGATCATGGAGAGGACATGAGGAAGTGGGATGGAAAACCTACCTCGGTCCTAAATGCACGGGTACGTGAGTTGCAAGGAAAAACCACCACAAAAGGGGATTCTACCAGGAAAAATGCCGCTCCAGTTTCCAAACAGAGTAGAAGACCTGATCTTATTTCTGATCCTCTTGAAGGGACTTCTGAGCCAATTTTACGAGAAGCAAGTACTGGATACTCTGGCCAGAATTAGAGGGGCCCTGCCTCCAGCCAGGTGGAGGAAAGGGATAACCGGGTCTATTGGACTGTGTGGATTCGATGGCCTGGCACATTAGACCCACGGGAGTATAAGGCTCTAGTAGACACCAGCGCACAGCGTACTCTAATGCCATCAAATTATAAAGGGACAGAATCCATCTGTATTTCTGGTGTGACAGGGGGATCACAAGAGTTAACTGTATTGGAGGCTGAAGTAAGCCTAACTGGGAATGAATGGCAGAAACACCCCATTGTGACTGGTCCAGAGGCTTTGTGTATCCTTGGCATAGACTATCTCAGGAGAGGGTATTTTAAGGACCCAAAGGGGTATTGATGGGCTTTTGGTATAGCTGCCTTGGAGACGGAGGGCACTGAACAGCTGTCTACCGTGCACTGGAAAAAGGTGAAGCTCCGGAACACCTGCAATACATTGATGACATCATCGTATGGGGCAACACAGAAGAAGAAGTCTTTGAGAAAGGGAAGAAAATAATCCAAATCCTTCTGAAAGCCGGTTTCGCCATAAAAGAAAGTAAGGTCAAGGGACCTGCGCAGGAGATCCAATTTTTAGGAATAAAATGGCAAGATGGACGTCATCAGATCCCTATGGATGTGATTAACAAAATAGCAGCTATGTCTCCCCCGACTAATAAAAAGGACACACAGGCCTTCTTAGGTGTTGTGGGCTTTTGGAGAATGCATATTCCAAATTACAGTTTGATTGTAAGCCCTCTCTATCAAGTGACCCGGAAGAAGAATGATTTTAAATGGGGCCCAGAGCAACAACAAGCCTTTGAACAAATTAAGTGGGAGATTGTTCATGCTGTAGCCCTTGGAGCAGTCTGGACAGGACAAGATGTTAAAAATGTGCTCTACACTGCGGCTGGGGAGAATGGCCCTACCTGGAGCCTCTGGCAGAAAGCACCTGGGGAGACCCGAGGCCGACCCCTGGGGTTCTGGAGTCGAGGATATCGAGGATCCGAGGCTCGCTATACTCCAACTGAAAAAGAGATCTTGGCAGCATATGAAGGAGTTCGAGCCGCCTCAGAAGTGGTTGGTACTGAAACACAGCTCCTCTTAGCACCTCGACTGCCAGTGCTAGGCTGGATGTTCAAAGAGAAAGTTTCCTCTACACATCACGCGACTGACGCCACGTGGAGTAAGTGGATCGCACTGATGACACAGCGAGCTCGCATAGGAAACCCCAGCTGCCCAGGAATGTTAGAAGTGATCACGGACTGGCCAGAAGGCAAAGATTTTGGAATGTCGCCAGAGGAAGAGGTGACACGGGCTGAAGAAGCCCAGCTGTATAATAAACTGCCAGAAAATGAGAGGCAATATGCCCTGTTCACTGACGGATCCTGTCGCATTGTGGGAAAACATCGAAGGTGGAAGGCTTCTGTATGGAGTCCTACATGACAAGTCGCAGAAACTGCTGAAGGAGAAGGTGAATCGAGTCAGTTTGCAGAGGTGAAAGCCATCCAGCTAGCTTTAGACATTGCTGAAAGAGAGAAGTGGCCAGTGCTCTATCTCTGTACTGACTCATGGATGGTGGCAAATGCCCTGTGGGGGTGGTTACAGCAATGGAAGCAGAGCAACTGGCAGCGCAGAGGTAAATCCATCTGTGCTGCCGCACTGGCAAGATATTGCTGTTCAGCTAGAGAATCTGGTTGTAAAAGTACGTCATGTAGATGCTCATGTACCCAAGGGTCGGGCCACTGAAGAACATCAACAGAAGCAGCAGGCAGATCAGGCCGCCAAGATTGAAGTGTCTCAGGTGGACCTGGACTGGCAAGATAAGTGCAAGCTATTTATGGCTCTGTGGGCCCATGATACTTCAGGCCATCAGGGAAGAGATGCAATATATAGATGGGCTCGAGATCGAGGGGTGGACTTGACCATGGACACTATTGCACAGGTTATCCATGAATGTGAAACGTGCTGCAATTAAGCAAGCCAAGCGGTTAAAGCCCCTGTGGTATGGAGGGTGATGGCTGAAATATAAATATGGGGAGGCCTGGCAGATTGACTATATCACACTCCCACAAATCCACCAATGCAAGTGCTATGTGCTGACAATGGTGGAAGCAACCACCGGGTGGTTGGAAACATATCCTGTGTCTCATGCCACTGCCCGGAACACTATCCTGGGCCTTGAAAAGCAAGTGTTATGGCTATATGGTGCCCCAGAAAGAATTGAGTCAGACAACAGGACTCATTTCTAAAACAGCCTAAGAGATACCTGGGCCAAAGAACATGGCATTGAGTGGGTGTATCATATCCCCTATCATGCACCAGCCTCTGGAAAAATCGAACCTTACAATGGACTGTTGAAGACTACATTGAGAGCAATGGGGGGTGGGACCTTCAAACACAAACACACGAGATGCACATTACGAAAAGCCACCTGGTTAGTCAACACCAGAGGATCTGCCAATCAGGCTGGCCCTGCCCAGAACTTTTACATACTGCAGAAGGGGATAAAGTCCCTGTAGTGCACATAAAAAATATGTTAGGGAAGTTTGAGAGACTGAAAGAGTTAATGTCTCAAACATTGTGGTGGGGCAAGTTCTGCTTAATAAAAACTAACTCTGCCTAGCAAGGAACCACAGGGAGAAAGAAACCGATCAGCACCCATCAGCAACAGGAGAGGGAGGGCATGCTGGAGGGTATACAGCTCTGTTCTGATATGCTGAGCATGGCAGCTCACCATGCATGGCGAAAGATCATGTCTGCAGGGAAGGGGGAGTTACTCCCCAAACGACCTCCAAGCCCAAAGGCTCACAAACTGCTCATCACACCTAATTAGCCTAATGAGTTCAAGTGGTGTCCCAAAGGAGGGGCAAAGATTATAAAAGGACAAACTGAAGCCCAGGTGCACAAGCCCACCGGGACTGGACCCATCGGCTGCCTGAACCAACACTGGACTCAGGACTGGTAAAATCTTTCTCTCATTCTCTTGCTCTCTCTTTCCTTTCCCATAATCCCTACACCTCATCCCTTTAAGACATAAAACTGCTGACCAAGTCTGGGACTAGGATTGGATCCAGCCACCCCTAGGCTTTTCTCTGAGAGGGAGTCTAGAAAGCAAGGGTGTCTGCTCGGAAACTTGTGACTCAACGGGAGGGATCTCCTTATTCCCTGAACTGATGTATATGGTTACCCTGGGTTACACAGTTTATGGAGGTAGTCTCATGCCAATTCCTGTTGAGAGAAACACCACCACCTACTGTTATGCCTCCCAAGTTCAGTTTGCTTCTGTCATGAATAAAATGTTTAACTGATTGTTTGGTGTGTTTTCACCTTAATTTAGCCCGAGGGAATTCTGAATTCAACAGGACTCCCTGGTCTGTCCAGCATGGGTCATGACAGGAAGACAGTCTGGGTTACTCCTGCCTCAGGCAAAGGCAAACCCATTTGTGGGATTGCTTTTGCTCAAGGGCCTGGGTGCACTTGGTGGGTGATGTGAAGAGATGGGGAAGTCTGATGTGTGCCTCAAGGGGATTTGATTTTAGGTGAGGATAGCCAGAATTAAACTGTATGATATTAGTTGCTATATAACCCTGCTACTGTATGTTATCATTACTGTAATTGTTATATGCTATATCCATAGTACTATAGTAAGAATCACTTAGATCAAGCAAGAAAGAACTGTTGATAAAACTGAGCAAAGCACAGTAGTGATGGAACCAGAAGTGACTCCAGCATGCAATGGTGCACACCATCCTCCTGCTGCATCCAATGTCACCTGCTCATCACACCACACTGAAGCCCAATTCTGCTCTACCAACTTCAGAGGATATTGCACCATCCCTCCTGCCCAGAAAGACTGGTATGACAGATGGAGCCCAGAGTCAGAAACTAAATGAACATTTTATAAACATGGCCCATAGTCTAAGGGAATGATATGTCTGTGTGTGTATACATACATATATATATATATATATTTCAAAGGATGGAAAAGGTGATGATGATTGACCAGGATGTAACTGAAGGTATGGGAACTGAGCATGATGTCAATGGTATAGAATAAGGGGTGGATACTATCCTAGTTTTGGCTGGGATAGAGTTAACTGTCTTCCTAGCAGCTGGTACAGTGCTATGTTTTGAGTTCAGTATGAGAAGAATGTTGATAACACTGATGTTTTTAGTTGTTGCTAAGTAGTGTTTAATCTCAAGTCAAGGATATTTCAGCTTCTGATGCCCAGCCAGCAAGAAGGCTGGAGGGGCACAAGAAGTTGGCACAGGACACAGCCAGGTCAGCTGACCCAAAGTGGCCAATGTGGTATTCCATACCATGTGATGTCACATCTAGTATATTAACTGGGGGGGAGTGGGGCTGGGGGGAATTGCCACTCGGGGACTAATTGGGCATTAGTTGGTGAGTGGTGAGCAATTGCATTGTGCATCACTTGTTTTGTATATTCTAATCCTTTTATTATTATTGTCATTTTATTATGATGATTATTATTATCATTATTAGTTTCTTCTTTTCTGTTCTATTAAACCATTCTTATCTCAACCCACGAGGTTTACTTTTTTTCCCCTGATTCTCTCCCCTATCCCACTGGGTAGGGGGGGAGTGAGTGTGCGGCTGCATGACGCTTAGTTTCTGGCTGGGGTTACACCATGACAGCATGCCTTTCATTTACTATGGGTGTTGATCTTTTTTCATTAAATATAGATACTAGTAGCAGGAAATAGAAAACAGTCAGACCAGGGGTTCTTTGGAGTGGAATTCATTTCTGCTCTGTATGTGGATTTTGTAGACTAGACTGGGACTGAAGGGCTCCAGAGCATCATTTTTTTCAGTTGCCTGAATACAGAAAGCTGAAAAATAAATATAATTTTTTTGAGTTGCAACCCAGTTAGATCACTGTGAACCACAAATAGAAAATGTTCTGGTTTATGATCACCCCCCACAAGCTGCATATTTTAACTGGCCTGGCACAAGTTCAAGGCATTTCAGCACATGGTTTAGTGGGCATAGTTGTTGTTTGGACTCAGTGATCTTAAAGGTCTTTTCCAACGTTAAACGATTTTATAATTCTATGATTCTAAGTTAGTAGTAAGTAGTGAACACCTTAGAAAACAGATGACCATTGCTTTATCAGTTTCTATATGGTAAGGCTGATGCCTGTCTTCCTAGTGCCTACATCTCTTACCCTGAAATTTCTAATTTTTAGGTATTGAAAATATTGTATTGGGATTGCGTGGCAAGGTTTTGGTAGTGGGGGGGCTACAGGGGTGGCTTCTGTGAGAAGCTGCTAGAAGCTTCACCTATGTCCGACAGAGCCAATGCCAGCCAGCTCCAAGATGGACCTGCCACTGGCCAAGGCCCAGCCCATCAGCAATGGTGGTAGCGCTTCTTGGATAACATATTTAAGAAGGGGGGAAAAAGTTGCTGAGCAACAGAAACTGCAGCTAGAGAAAGGAGTGAGAATATGTGAGAGAAACATCCCTGCAGACCCCAAGGTCAGTGAAGAAGGAGGGGGAGGAGATGCTCCAGGCGCTGGAGCAGAGATTCCCCTGCAACCCGTGGTGAAGACGATGGTGAGGCAGGCTGTACCCCTGTGTCCCAATCCAATGTCTGTAGTGATGGTTTCAAGATGGATTCATGAGGTCCTGAGCACTCTGTCCTAGTGACAGGATTTCTCATCAGCATCAGAGAAATTGTATAGCCTGTGATGGGTTGTGATGATGCACACAGCGCTAGGGATGCTGGCAGGCAGGCAGTCTCTAGATCTGCATGTGTGTGTGTGTGCAAGTGCTCCACACTCACCCTGCAGGAGCTGGGTGGGTACCGAATGAGGGTTGGCATTGGGTGAGCAGGAGCACACGACCAAACCGGTACCTGGTTTGTAGTGTAACACACTGCATAGGTGTCCCAATCCAATGTCGGGGAATGTTTTGATGATCCCAAGAGAGATTAAGACACAAATGAGGTCAAATGTCGTATACCCAAAAGAGCTTTTATCAAAAGTATTAAAAGTAGAAAATAGTAGCGATAGGATAGAATGGAAGAAAAGGCAGAAATCAAGCAAGCAGTCAGGATAGAGTTGCAAGGATAGTCACCACCATGGATCCAGTGGTGTCCCATTGGTCCTCAGTCTTCAATTCTTCAGTGGTGGGTGCACACCATGGCTTGTCTCCACGGTTTTTTATAGGGCATATTTTGATGATGCATGCACATACATAAAGACATTTTCATTTTCTTTTATTATTTAAGCCATTTATTATAAAGTCACTACAAGCTTTAAGACTTAGAAGTAATTTAAGATTTAAAGCAGTGTTTAGAAGAAATGGTTAATTGAGTTTGATCTTATCTTACTCTGTCAAGTTATTGGAATTTGTCACAAGGTGGGTGAAGCAGAAAAGACAGACTATTTCAATGCAATGCAGTTTTCTTTCTCTCCTGTTAAACTGTGAAGATAAATTTAACATGCACACACAAAACCTGAGAGTTTTTATCTGAACTCCTGCTATTGTAAGTCATAGCAACTTAAAAGGACCTGTCATTGACAGTGAAAAAGTATTTGGCAGGATAGACTCCAGTCAGTGAAAATTAAGAAATAATAGAACTACTTTAGTGAACTTCACATGAAATAGTAGAAAAATCATCACCCAAGTATGGAAATCACCACCTCCATACAAGTATTGGGATCCTTTGGATTTCATGTAAGTCTGATGAACAAAAAATGTACAGAATATGGTTTTGATTATAGATTAATTTCTGTGTATGTTGATACACATGTTGGGAGGCCGCAAAACATCAGAGAGCAGAAGCCAACATAGAGCTATTAATGTCCTTGTAGCATGATCCTAAGAAAACCAAAGAAAGTGAGAAAGACAGAACTTTCTTGACAGGCAGGATTTTAAGGATAAACTAGTATTTAGAGGGACACCTTGTACAATGCTCAAATAACTCTCTCCTGCTGAGTGAGGTCTACTGTGCTTGGAGAAATCTGAATGTATATATTTCCATTTCATCATTAATCCCTCTTCCTAAAGAAACAATGCAAAAGACTACATTTTAGCTCATTGTTCAGACTAGTAAAAAACAAAACCCAGAAAAGTATCATTGTAACTAAATATTTGAAGGATCCCTTTGTGTCTTTTAGAATGGAAACACACACCTTGTACCAAACTGCCGAAGAGAGAAGCTTTGTGACCGTATTACACAATTCAAAAGCTGAATCTCACTGTGCAATTCTTATTTACAGCCATGCTAATTTCCAGGAAAATTATTTGTCCTCTTTTCAAACAGAGCAGAATTTGGTGATAGATATGTGTGAAGATAGAATTGCAGACCTGAGCTATCACCCAAGAGTTAAACTTAGCTTGAAAACAACTTTCTGCCAGGGTTTTAACATAATTCAGATAAGTTCACATATCATTAGGTACCATTACCTGTCCTCCCAATTCCCAGTATCCCAAGATGGGGGAATGTGAACAGGGTAAGTAATATAAAGCTTTCAATTCAAATATGCCTTCTGAATTTCTCAGATGTTTCAAGATCCATGGAAATATCCAAGAGGCATCAAAATGTACTAACTGAAATAAAACCTTTCAAGCCAGGATACCTGCTTTTTGTGCTATGTCTATCACTACCTCAGTGTGTAACTCCTGATTAGTTACAGGTTTCTGTCAGAAATCAATCCAAGATGTATTCACCAGCTGTGTGCCTCACCATTTTATTTTCATGAGAGATGAAGTATCCATTTTGAAGTATCACAAAGAAGATATATTAAAGAGATTTAAGTTTCTAGTTCTTACTAATGTCAATGGGCATGGAGCATCTAAATATCTTTAAAAATCTGACCACTTGTACTGGCTTTTTTTTCCTGGCAAATAACCTTCAAGCTTTCTGAAAAAAATAGAATAATTAAAGAAACTAGAGATTTCTCTTGAAATTTTCTGTTAGCTGAAAACTCATTTTCAATTGCAAAACAGTTTGAAATAATCCTTTCAATATTTCTCCACACAATAATTTTTCCTAAAAGCCATATCAGATGGGCAGCAGAAAATGATATATATACTTTCAGGAACATTATTAAGTCTGAAAAATCCTGAATGGAATACTGCGATCTCATTTGACAGGTCATCCACAAAACACACCAGGTCTTTCCAATCTTTCTTCTTTCTCACACAGTTTCTAGCATGATGACACTGTTTTTCATATTGAGACAGCCCTCATTTTTATATAACTATCAACAAGTTTGTATATCAGCTGAGAAAATTTTGCTGAATTTCAGGGTGACTGCTAAAAATTTTCCTCCTTTTTATTATCCCAAAATAAATGTCTCAATTTTATTAAGAAAATAACATTATTTTTTTCTTTTTGCTGGTAAAATGACAGCAACATTTGGTTGACAATAGTGCACTTGAACATATTTTATCTGCTGAAGGAAGTAAGAAGCTTAACAAAATTATTCTTTGTTGACAGAAGGAAAAAAGACTTTTGAGGAAATGAATTCTGTCATTGGAATAAAGTAGACTTTAAAAAAATTCCTTCTGTCTAGCAACTTATCTGTAGAAAGACATTTTGCCCTTAAAATTCATCATCTATCCAACTTCCCTACCACTTCATCTAGCAGATTTTCTCTGATGGTTTAAGTTTCACCCTTTATACCCTTTTAAGTCAATAAAAAGATAGACTGTTATTTACATAAAGGAGTATAGTGAATAGAAATCCCTGGACATATTAAATCTGGCAAGTGAATTTTCTTTGATCATTCATGGGGTTTTTGTGATGATTTCCAACTAATATTCAAGTGAACGAAAAGTGAATTTTCTATTCATGTGTTCCCCTAGTCACATATACCACATATATTGAGGATATTGTTATATGAGATAAAACACTGTTCTACATCATATAAGGACACAGTTTCTGAGAAATCTCCAAAGCTCTGATATCGAAACATTGTTATCCAGCTATACAGTAATTCACTGCACTGTTTACTTCTCTGTATGCATACGCAATTGCATATGAGAAAAGAAAAGTAAACATTAATGTTTTGCAGGTAAATTGCCCTTTTCTGGGAATTATATCTTGGGCAAGATTATAATCTCAGAAAGGAACAAGAATAAATTTCTCTTTATTCCCATCTTCTCCTGTTCTATTAGTTCTCCATAAATTATTACTGTTTCTCAGTAATAGCAAGCCAAGGAGGACTTTTCAAACCATCTTCTGTACTATTACTTGCTTATTACTCAGTCTTGAATAAAGATCACTTTGTGTCCTTCATGTGAACACCACCTCTAAAAAAATCAAGCCTTCTGTCTCCAATACTAGACACCTGATGATAGAGCCAATGTGAATTTAGGGCTTTTGAATATTCCCCTAAATTTTTGTTCACTGAAAACTCTTGCTCAGTTTTAATTTTTCCAATTATATGTCAGCTTCCGCTGACATGTGCTTAGTTAACATCAACAATGTAGAGCTGATGAAAAGTGAAAGGAAGCAACTCTGAAAATTACAGACAGAGTTGATGTTAGCACAACTTGACCAGTCAAGCTGGAAGGCAGAGATGGTTCTGAGGCTGACACTATCTGCAAGCATGCCCCAAGATCTTTCATTTATATGAGAGTACCATTTACATAAGGGTACAATTTCATTTTACCTATAAACCACCCCAAAATCAAATATCCCTTTACCTGATGCAAGGGTTTTGTCTCAGTTCCCCTCATGCTGTACAGCTCACTGAATCACTATCAGTTCTGGTTTTTTTTTTTCCTTGTGTTGCCTCTCACCAACATTTGTCTTTGAGCTTTAACAGTTCCATGAGTTTCATTCTGAGTCAATCATCTTAAAATCCCTGTGAACACAACTAATTCAAATAAGCTTTCCATTTCAGTTCCACCACAGTTAGAAAAAAAAGGTGTGACTGGATACTCTGCCATTGGTGCCAAAAAAATTTAACTTTATTTATCTATCATCTCCTTTATTTTAATAGAGCTCCCAACTCTACACTGCATATATGACAGCTAGTAAGAAGGATGCATTATACTGATCTTTATTAGATTAGATATATGATTTTTCCTGGAATATATATGTAGGACAATTTATGAGAAAAATCCAGGCATATTATGGGGGGTTTCTACAAGGAGTACATGTAATCTTAGCCAGTTTCTTGTAAGATTATTTGTTAATCTGATAAAGTCACTTAAGAGCATTAGCAAGTGCCAAAGGTCTGATATAGCACAGTAAATCAGGTTACACATCACAAGATCATTAAAACAAAGGCACTACAGTAGGAATCGCATCCACTAAATGTTGAACAGCCAAATACAAATGTTGTTCATTATACTATACCAGATGAAAACAACTCCCTATCCTAAAGAAAAAGATACACTCTACAACACTCTCTAATATATCACACAAAGATATGCTCTACAAGTCTTTCTCTAATATAACACATACAGTTATTGTATCCAGAGAGTAACTGAGGCAAGGAACCTGTATTCCCAAATGTCCATTGCAAAGCATCATGCAAGTTCAGTAAACACAGAAGCATTTTCAGGACTCATATAACAATGAGTTTATTGCTGTGAGCACAAATATAGCAGTAAAATACTTGTATTACCATCAAATCGATAATGAAAAAGTGGAGTTCTGCAACGACTGAATTAATTAAGCTATCTGTACAAGATTCTGTTTATTTCACTAAAGGATCAAACTTATATATGTTTCAGCAAAGATCTAGAAAGAGCTAATGGCATACAGTCAATATTACTAACACAGGAGCACTTATCTGGCTCAGCTGGGATGTTTGCCAGTCCTCAGAACACTTAAAGATAAAAACATTCCATACACATACTTGTGACGGTCTTCAGCCACATCTTCCCAGGCATACACCAGGTCATCCTCCGACCTGATCTTGTAAAACTAGTTCTTCAAAGGCTTGGCAAACATGCAGCACAACAAATTCTAATGGTCACTCTTGAAAACAAATGCCAGGTGTTCTGAGCTGCTCCCACAGAGTTCCAGATCATTTTTTTTTATAACACTGAATCGATTACCATTAAACAGACTTAATCTGTGTCAAGCTTCTTCACACAACTAATCCTCTCTCAAATGAGTAGAACTACTGTAATGAAATTCTAATTAAAGCACTCAGATAGGCTTTACAGAGATAATTTCTTTTATGAGTCCTATTCTGGGAAGTATTTTGGGTTTGTGTGGTGGGGTTTTCGTAGCAAGAGAGGGGCTGCAGGGGTGGCTTCTGTGAGAAGCTGCTAGAAGCTTCCCTGGCTCCAAGTTGGACCTGCCTCTGGCCAAGGCCAACCCAATCAGCAATGGTGGTAGTGCCTCTAGGAAAACATATTTAAGAAGGGGAACCTACAGTGGGGGAGGAGATTGGAATGTAAGAGAAACACCTATGCAGATACCAAGGTCAGTGAAGGAGGAGGGGGAGGACGTGTGCCGGAGGAGGTGATGCCCCTGCAGCCCATGGAGGTCCACGGTGGAGCAAATATGCACCTGCAGCCTGTGGAGGACCCCACACTGGAGCAGGTGGACAGACTGCCGTCTCACCAGGAGTTGCAGGGGAATCTCTGCTCCAGCGTCTGGAGTACCTCCTCCTCCTCCTCCTTCTTCACTGACCCTGGTGTCTGCAGGGTTGTTTCTCTTACATGCTCTCACTCCTCTCTCTGCTGCAGGGTTTGTTTGGGTTTTTTTTCCCTTCTTAAATATGTTATCGCAGAGGCACTACCACTGTCACTGACTGGGTTGGCCTTGGCCAGAGGCAGGTCCAACTTGGAGCCAGGGAAGTTTCTAGTAGCTTCTCACAGGAGCCACCCCTGTAGCCTGTCGGGGGATGCAACAAGTCTACGGAATTCCTGACAGTTCGAGAACAGCGCGACCTTGAGCAGCTTGTAGTATATCCTTGAGAAGTCTGGAAAGATCCGAGAAGACCAGTACGAAAACAAGATAGTGATAAGAAGAACCGTCCTGACAAACTCACCAATCATGAATTGTTAGTTACTAACTAAGCCAATCATATACTAACACATACTTTGAAGAAGGGGATAAAAAGGTGTGTTAGAACAATAAAGTAGCCATTTTGCGTGATCTATTACTTGTCGTGTCCGTCTCTACCGCGACAAATGGTGACCCCGATGCGCCAGAGCGAACAGATCATCTAACAGTGATAAATCCAGCACTAGCGAAAGTATACCAGCGGCAACGAGAGCTGCGAAAGAGTATACCGGCGGCGAGAAAAGCTGCGGAGACGGAGCCCGGTGAAGCTGTGAGCAGTGGAATCTGCCTGGTCCGGACCTGAGCCTAGACACCTAATAAGGTGAGCCACCGGGGACTAAACTGTTAGAATGAGGCAGCAATTAACAAAAGAAAAGGAGACGATTTTGTCTACCTGGAAAGCCCTGTTAACAAGAAAAGGGGTTAAAACCCCAGAACAAAGCCTGAAACGGATTTTAATACGGTGTAAGGTGCAAGGCTTTACAGCCACAACAGTTACTGCATTCAGTGTGGATGCATGGCAAGCAGTGGGCTGGAAAATGTTTGATGAGATCTCTAAAGGACAGAAAGAGCTCTGCAAGTTGGCGATCGTATGGCGTCTATTACATGAGACCCTGAAGGAATGGAAAGCAGAATGTGATGCGAAAGATCAGCAAAAGAAAGATGAGAAATCAGAAAATGTTAGTAATGAAAAAGTTTCTGCTCAAGTAACAGCTGCGGCCGATGCTGCAATATCAGCAGTTGCGGGCAGAAAACCCCTCACGAGCAAAATCAGATCATACCCTTATTCACCTCCTCCTCCTACGCCATTAATTACTTTACCGGGCGATGAGGGGCCCTTCTCACCTACTGGTGCAGCGGCAGAAGGGGTGACTCCATCAGCCCCCCCCGAAGAGAAAAATGTGGCGATTAACACTGAGCCGGAAAGCCAGGGCCGTAACGAAAGCCAGGGCCGTACCGAAAGTGAGGGCCGAAAGGATGGTGAGACTCAAACCGAATGTGAGGGCCGCACGGAAAATGAGAGCAAAAATGGAGCTGAGGCAGAAAAATCTCTAATTGACGCTATGCGATCCCTGCAGCTCGCAGATAAAACCATACCAAAAGAACCCCTGCCATGGACTCTCCCTCCGTCCACAGTAACTGTGGCCCCGAGATCCCCTGATCAATTTTGGGAGGGAGTTAGAAGATATGCTGCTGACTCCGGCAACTGGGATCTAGTAGAACGCCTCAGCCCGTGCTCTCTAACACCAGCATTTCTAAAGCCTCTAGATAACGCAGCAGAGGCTCCTGTTACATTTCCTGTTTTCAAAGCTACTGCAGGCACAAACCAGCAAGATGAGCACACTCCAATAGGCTGGAGAGTAGTGCAGGATTTGCAGAATAAAGTACAAAAATTTGGAATCAATTCTCCTGAGGTAATGCAACTTATTCATATAATTAGCACAGATCTGCTGTGTCCATATGATATTATGCATCTAGCACAAGTGCTGTTTCAGCCTGTACAATTGCAAGTATTTCAATCCACCTGGAGGCAGATGGCACGCGCGGCGGCGCTGCATAATTCACGACTGCCACAGGGTGACCTGAGATTAGGCCTTGGAGAGGATGCTTTGCTTGGTGAAGGGCAGTATAGTAACCCTCAGCTGCAGGCTACATGGCCTCCGATGACTCTTAAACAAGCCCAAAATGTAGACCTTATGGCAAAAAAGCAAACCATGGATATGGCATCTCCGAAGCAAAAATATGCCACTATCTGCCAAGGCCCCACAGAACCCTTTTTACAGTTTGTAGAAAAAATATCTGCTGCCCTGGAAAAACAGGTAGAAGATGAGGTCTTAAGACAAATGCTATGCAAAAGTTGGTAAAAGATAATGCTAATGAGGACTGTCAAAAGATCATACAGGCTTTACCAAGACATCCTTCTGTTCCCGACATGGTAGCTGCATGTTCTAAAGTTGGGACGCTGGTACACACAGTGACCACCATAGTGAATGCTATGAGAAATTCTGGAAAGTGCTTTGGGTGTGGCAGCGAAGGGCACATCATGGTAACTTCTCCACACAAAACATCACCAGGTAAACAACCGGTGCACCACTCACCGGAGATTACTTGCAAGAAATGTGGGAAATCAGGACACTTTGCAAAACAGTGTCATTCCAAATTTCATGCTAATGGACAGCCGCTACAGGAAAACCACAAAATGAGTGTGAGAGGGCGCTCAAGGAGAACAAATCCCCTCCCGACAGCCGGCCAATTCCTCTCTGCGAACAATTGTCAGCTGCGACAGCTGGCTCAGCAGGACTGGATGTATCCACCGCCGACACAGTAACTCTAGCCACGAAAGACATCGTTAAGGTCCCTCTTAATGCAAGGGGTCCTATAGGACGGGGACTGAGTGCATTGCTACCGGGAAGATCAGGAAGCACGTTAAATGGAATAATCGTGCATGTGGGAGTTATTGATGCTGCTTTAACAGGTCAAATTTGCGTGATGATTTCGACCCCCTACCCACCAGTACCAATCCCTAAAGGTACTCGCATTGCTCAACTTGTTCCTTTTTCGAGTTCTATTTCAAAAGCAGAACAGTGACTGCGATGCGCTGGAGGCTTCAGCTCCACGGGACCCCCTCAGGTCTGCTGGTCTCAGACTGTCTCATCATCCTGACCACATATGACGTGCACACTGTCGAATCATGGAAGATCTCCGACTACAGTAAGGCTTGCAGGGCTCCTGGACACCGGAGCTGATGTGACTATTATTGCCGATTATCTGTAGTCGTCTACCTGGCCAACAGAGGAGGCTGGTATGGGAGTAGTGGGGCTGGGAGGATCCACACGTGCAAAGATAGCAGCCACTCCAGTTCCAATTGCCAATCCTGAGGGCCACCAAGCAGTTGTTAAACCATATGTGATGGCAGCTCCCCTCAATTTATGGGGGAGGGATTGCTTGTCGCAGTGGGGGGTGAGAATTATCACAGATTTTTAACGGGGGCCACTGTGCTGCAGGGTGTTAGACAACCCACACTTGTTTTAACTTGGTTAACAAATAACCCTGTGTGGGTGGATCAGTGGCCCCTACCAATTGAAAAAATTAAAGGCCCTGCAAGAATTGGTAGCAGAACAACTAGCTGCCGGACACATTGAACCATCTCACAGTCTGTGGAATGCTCCAGTGTTTGTGAAAAAAAAAAAAGAAAAAAAAAAAAGAAATCAGGAAAATGGCGATTTTTGCATGACCTGTGGCAAGTCAATGCTGTCATGGCCATGATGGGGGCTCTGCAACCAGGCATGCCTTCACCTGCCATGATCCCTCAAGATTGGGAAATCAGTGTCATGGACCTTAAGGGTTGTTTTTTTTTTACAATTCCACTAGCTTCCCAAGACAAAAAAAAAACCAAAAACAAAAAATTAAAAAATTTTTGCATTCTCTGTGCCTTCTATCAATCATGCAGAACCAGCAAAAAGATATCAATGGAGAGTTCTGCCACAGAGCATGAAAAATTCACCAACCACTTGTCAGTCGTTTGTTGCACAAGCTCTGTCACCTGTACGGGAAAAATTCCCTACTAGTTATAGTTATCACTATATGGATGACATTCTGTTAGCGTCAGACAACAAGGAGCAGTTGAATGGCATGAAAAATTTGGCCATGAATTTGCTACAACAATATGAGTTAGTTATTGCCCCTGAAAAAGAGCAAAAAATAGCACCCTGGAAATATTTGGGAATGACAATTACAAATAAGCAGGTTGTGCCCCAACCTGTGAAACTTAACCCTGCAGTTAAGACACTCAGTGATGTACAGAAATTAATGGGATCCTTGAACTGGATCAGGCCCTATCTTGGACTGACCAATTCACAGTTACAACCTCTATTAGACTTATTAAAAAATTCCAATGATCCAACAGAACCCAGAATATTGAATAAGGAAGCGTTAAATGTAATTCACAGGGTGGAACAATGTATATACAAGAAATTTGTTTCTCAAATTGATCTGTCTCAATTGGTACAATTCTTTGTACTAATTGACAAAACTGTGCCATTTGGTGCTTTGGTGCAGTGGAATTCTGAGTGGGATGACCCATTACATATTTTAGAATGGATGTTTTTGTCATTTCTGGCCACGAAAAACTGCTCCTGGCTTGTTTGAACTTATTGCTGATGTAATCATAAAAGCCAGAAAACGATGTGTAGAACTAACAGGACGTGATCCAGCTACTATTGTTTTACCTGTTCAAAACTGGTACTTTCAATGGTATCTGGCAAACAATTACAAGCTGCAAGTGGCTATGGCGGGTTTTCAAGGACAGATCTCGTATCATCTACCGTCACACCCGCTTCTGAAATTTGCTCGAGAAATACCATTTGGTCAGAAAAGCTTAAGCCAGCCGGAACCTGTGAAAGGCCCTACTGTCTTCACAGATGGTTCTGGAAAAACAGGTAAAGCAGCAGTAGTATGGTATGAAAACAACAACTGGAACAGCAAAGTAGTGTATCAAAATGGTTCTCCACAAATAGTAGAGCTGCGTGCACATGGCACACTGAAGCAGCAGCTTCAAAAACAAAAAGGGGGAATGATTGGGGAACCACCACAGGCATGTTTAGATAACGTGGTTTATGTTCTTAGCTTTCTCTATTATGGGGATAATTCTTCTCTACCTCCTTTTTTCAACACTTCTCTTTTTTCAACACAGAATTTACAAAGAGGCATCAAAGTACATGTTAAAGATTTAGTTACTGGTCAGTGGAGTGGACCATGTGAGCTATTAACCTGGGGGCGAGGTTATGCTTGTGTTTCTACAGATACAGGCCCACAATGGACTCCCGCTTGATTTGTACGACCATCATCATCTGGAACATCCCAGAGGGTGCGGCAATATGAATACCACCTCAACCAAAAACTAAGTGTAGGTCACCCTGACCAATATAACAGGTCAAGATTCTCTGTGCATTGCAACCGCATCACAAAGCCCATGAACCAATAGACAGGATGACTATGACTCGTGCAGCACGCCTGGCCAGCGAGCGCATGTGTCATAGGTTGCAAATGAGGCGGATTTTTGGCACCTGCTGGCCACGTGTGCTGAAATCCGTTCCTCTACAAATTTATAAATACCGGGATTTTCCGAAGAGCATCAGACTGGTGTACGGCAAGGCCATCGTTGCCTCCGTGGGGACGCCCACATAAAGCTGGCACCTACCGATTGCTGGGCTGAATTTGCGGAGCAAGACAGCACGAGAATGTACAGATGGTTCATCTACCTCACAGTCCTCGGATGGACGTAGGCATGGATACCACTGCAAACCAAAGAAAACATCTGGATGACCCTGACTGACGTGACCGGACAAGATTGCTTATTCCTCAGGACAGCAACACCAAGCTATCCCTTTTTCACAGGTTTCATAGGGGGTTACACTGACATCGACAAAGTTTAAGAACTTATTGATGGAGACCCCTGTGCAGCAGGTCATGGACTCAATGGATGGGAATGCCTGGTTTTCACGGATCAGGCATTAACCCTCATTGCCACCCCAGGAATCACAAATTCTGGGGTCCCTGAATACAGACTGGTGTAGTATTATCAGATTTACTGCTAGACATTGATAGTGTCAGACATGCTACGCTATAAAATAGAGCTGCAATTCATTTCTTGCTTTTAGCAGAAGGACAAAGATACTTGAGGGTTGGGGATTATCTGGATGGTTGATATCTCTGCTCAAGACTGTGGGGGTAGTGATCTTGATTGTGATAACTATGCTCCTAATGTTGCCCTGTCTTTTCAGCCTTCTGCAAAGGGCCCTGCAGAGGGCAGCCAGGATATTTTTAGCACAAATACAAAAAGGGGGAATTGTCGGGGGATGCAACAAGTCTACGGAATTCCTGACAGTTCGAGAACAGCGCGACCTTGAGCAGCTTGTAGTATATCCTTGAGAAGTCTGGAAAGATCCGAGAAGACCAGTACGAAAACAAGATAGTGATAAGAAGAACCGTCCTGACAAACTCACCAATCATGAATTGTTAGTTACTAACTAAGCCAATCATATACTAACACATACTCTGAAGAAGGGGATAAAAAGGTGTTTTAGAACAATAAAGTAGCCATTTTGCGTGATCTATTACTTGTCGTGTCCATCTCTACCGCGACAGTAGCCCCTCCCCTGCTATCAAAACCTTGCCACACAACCCAATACATGCATCCAGGTCTGGAATCCTCAGCACAGGAATGACATGGACCTGTTGAAGTAGGTCCAGAGGAGGGCCACAAAAATTATTAGACGGATGGAACACGACTGCTATGAGGAAAGGCCAAGAGAGTTGGGGTTGTTCAGCCTGGAGAAGAGAAGGCTCCAAGGAGACCTTATTGCAGCCTTTCAATACTTATAGGGGGCTTATAAGAAAGATGATGTATTGGTTTTGTGTGGCAAGGTTTTGGTAGCGAGGGGGGGGGGTGTGTTACAGGGGTGACTTCTGTAAGAAGCTGCTGGAAGCTTCCCCTGTGTCTGACAGAGCCAATACCAGCCAGCTCTAAGATGGACCCACTCCAGGCCAAGGCCGAGCCAATCAGCAATAGTGGTAACGCCTCTGTAATAACTTATTTAAGAAGGAAAAAAGTTGCAGGAGACACAGAAATGGCAGCCAGAGAGAGGAGTGAGAACATGTAAGAGAAACAGCCTTGCAGACACCAGGGTCAGTGAAGAAGGAGGGGGAGGAGATGATCCAGGCACCAGAGCAGAGATTCCCCTGCAGCCCGTGGGGAAGACCATGGTGAGGCAGGCTGTCCCCCTGCAGTCCAGGGAGGTCCAAAGTGGAGCAGATATCCACCAGCAGCCTGGGGAGGACCCCACACCGGAGCAGGCGGGTTCCCGAAGGAGGCTGTGACCCCGTGGCAACCCCGTGCTGGAGCAGGCTCCTGGCAGGACCTGCAGATCTGTGGAGAGATGAGCCCACGGAGCAGGTTTTCTGGCAGGACTTGTGACCCCGTGGGGGACCCACACTGGAGCAGTGTGCTCCTGAAGGACTGCACGCCGTGGAAAGGACCCATGCTGGAGCAGTTTGTGAAGAACTGCAGCCCGTGGGAAGGACCCACACTGGAGAAGTTCATGGAGGACTGTCTCCCGTGGGTGGGACCCCATGCTGGAGCAGGGGAAGAGTGTGATGAGTCCTCCTCTTGAGGAGGAAGGAGTGACAGAGACAACATGTAATGAACCGACTGTAAACCCCATTCCCCATCCCCCTGTGCTGCTGGGGGGGTTGGTAGAGAATCCAGGAGTGAAGTTGTGCCTGGGAAGAAGGGAGGGGTGGAGGAAAGGTCTTTTGAGATTTGGTTTTATTTCTTATTACCCTACTCTGGTTGACTGGTAAGAAATTGAATTAATTTTCCCCAAGTTGAGTCTGTTTTGCCCGTGATGGTAATTGGTGAATGATCTCTCCTGTCCTTATCTCGACCCACAAGCCCTTTGTTATATTTTCTCTCCCCTGTCCAGCTGAGGAGGGCGGAGTGATAGTACGGCTTTGGTGGGCACCTGGCGTTCAGTCAGGATCAACCCACTACATATGGGGACAGACTTTTTAATAAGGCCTTTTGCGATAGGACAAGGGGTAATGGTTTTAAACTAAAAGAGGGTAGATTCAGACTAGATATAAGGAAGAAATTTTTTGCAAAGAGGGTGGTGAAACACTGGCACAGGTTGCCCAGAGAGGTGGTTGATGCCCCATCCCCAGAAACATTCAAGGTCAGGTTGGACGAGGCTCTGAGTAACCTGATCTAGTTGAAGATGTCCCTGCTCATTGCAGGAGGGTTGGACTAGATGACCTTTAATGGTCCCTTTCAACCCAAACCATTCTATGATTCTATATAGAAAACTACTAGGAAACTCAGAAATTATGTACATAAAAAGTCTTTTCAGAATGGACCATATATTCTGAATTTCTGTTAAAAGTCTTTATTAAAATCAACACATGGATACAAATCACAGTTTCAAAATTGATGTCTCTAGGCCAAGGTAGAGTTTTCGCCTGTAACTTTTTTAGTGAAATGGACAATAGAGGCACTCATCAGAACTCAAAAAGTCATCTGCTTTGGTTAGAACATTGAAAATGTTCACTGAAGCAGTGTGTGCTTTAAAGGCTTGTGTTAGCTTTTGTTCTGAGCTCATAAAAGGGTCACCGATTCTCTTCTGTAATTTTCATAAGCATAAAATTTACTACCAAGGCTATCCTGACTCTTCTGTGTGTTAGTTTAAACCATGATCTTCCCAGCCTTATTTTTCTAGGGAGAATAATTGTCTTACAGGTCATGATGAACATAAATAAAGTACACTGGTGGCCAAGCGACAGGATTGTAAGACATTTACAGTTTCATGCAAAACAGTTTAAGAATAGTAAAATTATTTTTTAGTAAACTATTAGATTAAAACAGTTAATGGAGTGAAAGCAAACAAACAAAAAAGGTTAATACAGCTCTCTGTGCCTTTGTATTTACTTTAACTTCAACTATGTTTGTTTAATAAAGGAACCATTCTTGAATTATGTGTGAAAGGTAATTTGCTGTCAAGATCCAGCAATGTTAAGCTAGAAAGAATCCCTAGAAGGTGTCATTTGGGTCATTCATACAGGCAAGGTAAAATCAGACATACCAATATATCTCCCAACATTTACTTGTCTACCATAGCTGTGAAGACTTACACAGATAAAGGCTCATTAATCTCCCCAGAGAATCTACACAGAGGTTGGCCCTCTTTCTAGTTACAAAGTTTTTCCTAACAGCTGGTCTGAATCCTCATTGCTGCAACAAAATTCTACTACTTCTCTTACAAAGTTGAGACTCCATTCACATACAACTCCTCCACCGTTTCTTCTTTAGTCTAAAAAATCTTGAAACTTTAAGTCTTTTCTGTAGGAAATATTTTCTGGATGCCTAGGAGTTGTGTCCTACTGAAATGTTTGCAATTGGCCGAAGTATCCCTCAGAGCGAGGTAACTGACTCTAGACTTATGTTTTACTCATTTTGCATAGCACAAGGATATATTGCTTATCTCAGATTATTCTTCCTTCTCTTTTCCAGGATGATGTTTGCCTTGTAAGATGTCAGTGCTGCCTCATGTTCAGTTTACGATCCAGAGCCTTCTGAACCCCTCTGAACTACTTCCTACAGCTGCATAGCTGTTTATCCCTGTGTCCTGGGTTCAGCTGGGATAGAGTTAATTTTTATAGGAACCTGGGAGGTGGGGGCATAGCCGGGGCAGCTGACCTGAACTAGCCAAGGAGCTATTCCATACCATGTGACATCATGCTCAGTATATAAATGGGGAGCGGGCGGGGTGGTGGTGGTGGTGCTCTTTCTTTTCGGTGGGGGAAGTGGAAGAGCGTCGGGTCCCGGATGGTGAGCAGTTGCACTGTGCATCACTCTTTCTGTATACTTTTTCATTAGTACCGTTGTTGTTGTTGTAATCTCTTTGTGTTTGTCCCAGTAAACTGCCTTTATCTCAACCCTCGAGGTTCCAGTTTCTTTTTCTTTTCTCTCCTCCGTCTCCTCCCTATCCCACCGGAGGGGGGCGGAGAAGTGAGCGAGCGGCTGCGTGGTCCTTTGTTACCGGCCGGGCTGAAACCACGACAGTCCTTTTTGGCGCCCAACGTGGGGCTCGAGGGTTGAGATAACGCCAGATCTGGCCAGAGCGTGTTGAAACAAATTTGCCAAACGCATTTCTTAGATATATAGATGTTAGTCACAATGTTGTTTCATTTGTTTACATGGTGGCGTTTTGTAAGCTCTTATATGCTCTATGTATTGCCTGTAGTTGCGTATCTCATCTCTGGGAGAGTGATTGGGATTATCATTTTGCTGTACTGGGCAATGTCAACTTGTGAAATGATTACATCACTGGTCATGAGGTTAAGCTGGTATCTGTATGAGGCAGTGATATCATTTCCATACTTTGGGCACCTTCTCTCGGGTTTTGTTGGTAATTACACCCTATCCATGGGGAAGTAAGGGGGTATACTTCCTTCCGTCCGTTCACCTCCCTTTCCTCCTTCCGACTAATTACAACAGCTTTCAAGAATTTTTAATATCCTTGGGATGCGCAAGCCAGTGTGCTGTTAGTGCTATGCCTCCTGAATATGTTTCAGGTCTTGTTTAGGGCTACAAAAAGGCTCTTTAAGAGGACAACCCAGAGATCTGCCCCAAAGCTGGATATTCATGGGTGGCATGGCATGTGGGAGGATGTGGGCAGGTATCTAGAGAACTTCTCACCTCCAGTGGCTTGGAAGTTCACTCCCAAACAACTACAGAACCCTCATGAAGTGGTAGAATATTTGAAAGACAAATGCTGTGGCTATTCCAAAGATGTACAACTCTCTGCACTGTGCTGGGCCCTGGCCAGTATCTACCAAACGCTGCTTGATATTATGCAGCACCCTCAGGGGGGAAAGGGGGAAAAGATGGAAAACAGGACAACATGCACCGTGGCTACCCAAACCCTGACAACAGACACCTTGGCTGCCCCTACCCCGACAACAAGCACTGTGGCTGTCCCTACCACGACAACAGGTACCGTGACTACCCCTACCCCGGTGATAGACACTGCAGCTAAACCAGAGAACCAACCTGTGCCAGTATCAGTTGCCCCTGTACAGAAAAAGAAACACACAAAGAAATCAGTTCGCTTAGCGAGAGATGAAGATGAACTAGGGTCATCGCGAGAACAGGTGGAAGAGCCAGAACCTGAAATAATTACCCGATCCCTATCCATGAGTGAGTTGCGTGACATGCGAAAAGATTTTAGCCGCCACCCAGGTGAGCACATTGTTACCTGGCTGCTCCGATGCTGGGATAGCGGGGCTAGTAGTGTGGAATTAGAGGGTAAGGAAGCCAAGCAGTTAGGATCTCTGTCTAGGGAAGGGGGCATCAAGAAGACGATTGGGAGAAAAACACAAGTCCTCAGCCTCTGGAGGCGACTTCTGTTAGGTGTAAAGGAAAGATACCCCTTCAGGGATGAAGTTACATGTCACCAAGGCAAGTGGACCAACATGGAGAGAGGTATCCAGTACCTGAGGGAATTGGCCGTGCTGGAGGTGATTTATAATGATCCAGAAAATGCGCAGTCACCCACAGATCCAGATGAAGTCCAATGCACACAACCCATGTGGCGGAAGTTTCTACGAAGTGCACCACCAACCTATGCCAACTCATTGGCAGTAATGTCCTGGAGAGAAGGCTATGGACAAACGGTGGATGAATTGGCTGTCCAACTCCGACAATACGAAGGAAGTATCTCTTCCTCCCTACGGGCCTGTGTCTCAGCTGTAGAGGAGTTGTCCCGGGAGTTCCAGCAATTCAAAGTGGATCTGTCCTCCTCCTCACCTGTACAGGCCCGCATCGCAGTTATTGGGAGTAAGCGTTCCTCTGCCCAAGAGAGAGGAGAAAGAAAGTACACTCGACGCGCCAACCTGTGGTTTTACCTATGTGATCAAGGAGAGGACATGAGGAAGTGGGATGGAAAACCTATCTCAGTCTTGGATGCACGGGTACAGGAGTTGCGAGAAAAAGCAACCAGAAAAGAGGATTCTTCTTGGAAAACTGCTGCTCCAGTTTCCCGTGAGCAGTGCCCCAGACGCAGTAGATGGGCTGATCTAATTTCTGATCCCCTTGAAGGGACTTCTGATTCATGTGTGCAGAAAGTGAGTAACAGATATTCTAAACACTATTAGAGGGGCCCTGCCTCCAGCCAGGTGGAGGAGAGGGACAACCGAGTCTACTGGACAGTGTGGATTCGATGGCCTGGCACATCAGACCCACAGGAATATAAGGCTCTAGTGGACACTGGTGCACAATGTACCCTAAAGCCATCAAGTTCCAAAGGGGCAGAACCCATCTGTATCTCTGGTGTGACAGGGGGATCCCAAGAGCTAACCGTATTGGAAGCTGAAATGAGTCTAACCGGGAATGAGTGGCATAAACACCCCATTGCGACTGGCCCAGAGGCCCCGTGCATCCTTGGTATAGATTATCTCAGGAGGGGGTATTTCAAGGACCCAAAAGGGTACCGTTGGGCCTTTGGTATAGCTGCCTTGGAGACGGAGGAGATTGAACAGCTGTCTACCCTGCCGGGTTTCTCCCAAGACCCTTCGGTTGTGGGGTTGCTGAAGGTTGAAGAACAACAGGTGCCAGTTGCTACCACGACGGTGCACCAGCGGCAATATCGCACCAACCGAGACTCCCTGATCCCCATCCATAAGCTGATTTGCCAATTGGAGAGCCAAGGAGTGATCAGCAAGACTCACTCACCCTTTAATAGTCCCATATGGCCCGTGCAGAAATCTAATGGGGAATGGAGACTAACAGTAGATTATCGTGGGCTGAATGAAGTCACGCCACCGCTGAGCGCTGCTGTGCCAGATATGTTAGAGCTTCAATATGAACTGGAATCAAAGGCAGCTAAGTGGTATGCCACAATTGACATTGCTAATGCATTTTTCTCCATTCCTTTGGCAATGGAGTCCAGGCCTCAGTTTGCTTTCACTTGGAGGGGCGTCCAGTACACCTGGAATCGACTGCCCCAGGGGTGGAAACACAGCCCCACCATTTGCCATGGACTGATCCAGGAAGCACTAGAATAAGGTGAAGCTCCAGAGCACCTGCAATATATTGATGACATCATCGTATGGGGCAACATGGCAGAAGAAGTTTTTGAGAAAGGGAAGAAAATAATCCAAATCCTTTTGAAGGCTGGTTTTGCCATAAAAGAAAGTAAGGTCAAGGGACCTGCGCAGGAGATCCAGTTCTTAGGAGTAAAATGGCAAGATGGGCGTCGTCAGATCCCTGTGGACGTCATCAACAAAATAGCAGCTATGTCCTCACCGACTAATAAAAAGGCAACACAGGCTTTCTTAGGTGTTGTGGGTTTTTGGAGAATGCATATTCCAAATTACAGTCAAATTGTAAACCCTCTCTACCAAGTTACTCGGAAGAAGAACGATTTTAAATGGGGGCCTGAGCAACGACAAGCCTTTGAACAGATTAAGCAGGAGATTGTTCATGCCGTAGCCCTTGGACCAGTCCGGACAGGACAAGATACTAAAAATATGCTCTACACAGCTGCTGGGGAGAATGGCCCTACCTGGAGCCTTTGGCAGAAAGCACCTGGGGAGACCCGAGGCCGACCCCTGGGGTTTTGGACTTGGGGATATCGAGGACCCGAGGCTCGCTATACTCCAACTGAAAAAGAGATCTTGGCAGCATATGAAGGAGTTCGAGCCGCCTCAGAAGTGGTTGGTACTGAAACACAGCTCTTCTTAGCACCTCGACTGCCAGTGCTGGGCTGGATGTTCAAAGGGAAAGTTTCCTCTACACATCACACGACTGATGCCATGTGGAGTAAGTGGATCGCACTGATGACACAGCGAGCTCGCATAGGAAACCCCAGCCGCCCAGGAATGTTAGAAGTGATCACGGACTGGCCAGAAGGCAAAGATTTTGGAATGTCACCAGAGGAGTAGGTAACACCGGCTGAAGAAGCCCCACTGTATAATGAACTGCCAGAAAATGAGAGGCAATATGCCCTGTTCACTGATGGGTCCTGTTGCATTGTGGGAAAACATCGAAGGTGGAAGGCTTCTCTATGGAGTCCTACACGACAAGTAGCAGAAAGTGCTGAAGGAGAAGGTTAATCGAGTCAGTTTGCAGAGGTGAAAGCCATCCAGCTAGCGTTAGACATTGCTGAAAGAGAGAAGTGGCCAGTGCTCTATCTCTATACTGACTCATGGATGGTGGCAAATGCCCTGTGGGGGTGGCTACAGCAATGGAAGAAGGGCAATTGGCAGCGCAGAGGTAAACCCATCTGCGCTGCCACACTGTGGCAAGATATCGCTCTTCGGATAGAGAAGCTAGTGGTAAATGTACGTCACATAGATGCTCATGTACCCAAGAGTTGGGCCACTGAAGAACATCAAAACAACCAGCAGGTGGAACAGGCCGCCAAGATTGAAGTGTCTCAGGTGGACCTGGACTGGCAACGTAGGGGTGAGCTATTTATGCCTCAGTGGGCCCCCAATACCTCAGGCCATCAGGGAAGAGATGCAACATATAGATGGGCTCGAGATCGAGGGGTGGACTTGACCATGGACACTATTGCACAGGTCATCCATGAATGTGAAACATGTGCTGCAATTAAGCAAGCCAAGCGGCAAAACCCCTGTCGCATGGAGGGCGATGGCTTAAATATAAGCAGTGGGAGGCCTGGCAGATTGACTATATCACACTCCCACGAACACGCCAAGGCAAGTGTCATGTGCTTACAATGGTGGAAGCAACCACTGGGTGGCTGGAAACATACCCTGTGTCCCATGCCACTGCCCAGAACACTATCCTTGGCCTTGAAGAGAAAATTTTATAGCAACACGGCACCCCAGAAAGAATCGAGTCGGACAACAGGACTCACTTCCGAAACAACCTCGTAGACACCTGGGCCAAAGAACATGGCATTGAGTGGGTATATCACATCCCTTATCATGCACCAGCCTCCGGAAAAATCAAACGATACAATGGACTGCTGAAAACTACATTGAGAGCGATGGGGGGTGGAACTTTCAAGCATTGGGATACACATTTAACAAAAGCCACCTGGTTAGTTAATACTAGAGGATCTGCCAATCGGGCTGGCCCCGCCCAACCAAGAGTTCCACATACTGTAGAAGGGGATAAAGTCCCTGTAGTGCGCATGAGGAGTATGTTAGGAAAGACAGTCTGGGTTAGTCCTCCCTCAAGCAGAGGCAAACCCATTCAAGGGGTTGTTTTTGCTCAAGGACCTGGGTACACCTGGTGGGTGATGCAGAAGGATGGGGAAGTTCGATGTGTACCTCAGGGAGATTTGGTTTTGGGAGAGAATAGCCAGTGAATTGGGCTGCATGATATTTAACTGCTAAATAACCTGCCAATGCATGTCATTGTACCTATAGTGTCTATATGCCATATCAAGGGTATTATTGTGAGAATTATCCAGTTGACTACAGGATGGACTTCTGAAACTGAGCCAAGTACAACAGCGATAGAACTTGAACTGGCACCCAGCAATTTCCTCAAGATCAACATCCTCGACCTGCAGACCAAGGGCATGAGTTGCACCAAATGTACTAGCCACAAGTTCCAGAGGCAGCGTACAACAACCCAACATCTCACACCATCTCTCTCTTATCCTGAAGAACTGTTACAACAGATGGAGCCCCAAAACTGATGGACACATTAGAGGGATAGCCCATAGGCTAAAGGAACACCCTGTGTGTTTGTGCGAGGTCAGGGGGGAGTCCATATACTTATATATAAGACAAGGAAAGTAGTAGTGGTTGATTAGAAAAATGTAGGATCTGGGCATGATGTAGATGGTATAGAATAAGGGGTTGATAATGTGCTGGGTTCAGCTGGGATAGAGTTAATTTTTAGAGGAACCTGGGAGGTGGGGGCATAGCCGGGGCAGCTGACCTGAACTAGCCAAGGAGCTATTCCATACCATGTGCCATCATGCCCAGTATATAAGTGGGGAGCGGGCCCAGGGGGTGGTGTCTGTTTTTCGGTGGGGGAAGTGGCGGAGCGTCGGGTCCCGGGTGGTGAGCAGTTGCACTGTGCATCACTCTTTCTGTATACTTTTTCATTAGTACCGTTGTTGTTGTTGTAATTTCTTTGTGTTTGTCCCAGTAAACTGCCTTTATCTCAACCCTCGAGGTTCCAGTTTCTTTTTCTTTTCTCTCCTCGGTCTCCTCCCCATCCCACCGGAGGGGGGCGGAGGAGTGAGCGAGCGGCTGCGTGGTCCTTTGTTACTGGCGGGGCTGAAACCACGACACCCTGTCAAGGTCAGGATTCAACATTTGTCCATGTCAAATGCTAATTTCAGTTTTTCAGACTATTTCTCCAATTTCTCCACATAATGTAATTTCAAAACCTTTCAACTAACACAGCAGCAGACCCTTCCTGGCTCTTTGTACGCTGTATTAGCATCTGGCTGTTAACAAAAACACTGAATGGTAGCAAGGTCAGAGAAACACTTACAGAATCCCATTGGATGCACCTCTGTCCTGGTTTCAGCTGGGATAGTTAACTGTCTTCCTAGTAGCTGGTACAGCGCTATGTTTTGAGTTCGGCATGAGAAGAATGTTGATAACACTGATGTTTTCAGTTGTTGCCATGTATTGTTTAGTCTCAAGTCAAGGATTTTTCAGCTTCTCATGCCCAGCCAGCGAAAAAGCTGGAGGGGCACAAGAAGTTGGCACAGGACACAGCCAGGGCAACTGACCCAAACTGGCCAACCGTGTATTCCATACTGTGTGACGTCCCATTTAGTATAGGAACTGGGAAGTGGGGGTGGAGAATCGCCGCTCAGGGACTAGCTGGGTGTCGATCGGCAGGTGGTGAGCAATTGCCCTGCGCATCATTTGTACTTTCCAATCCTTTTATTACTACTGTTGTCATTTTTTTAGTGTTATCATTATTAGTTTCTTCTGTTCTATTAAACCATTCCTATCTCATCCCACGAGTTTTACTTCTTTTTCCTGATTTTCTCCCCCATCCCACTGGATGGGGGGGGGGGGGGGTGAGTTAGCGGCTGCGTGGTGCTTAGTTGCTGGCTGGGGTTAAACCAGGACAGCCTTCCATTTTCATAATGGCATCAAGTTATTCAGAATAATTCTCCAAGTAGGTTCCAAAACAGACTGAAAGCCATGATATAGTATTTTCATCTAGACCATGCTGCTTGGTGTTTTAAGGCTACTACACAGTTTATAGGAATATGTTTATGGAAGCTATGCCATAAGTCAAAGCTATCTTGCTGTGTATGTTTGACCACACTGAAGCTCTTTACCCTGCTTAGTGAATAAATAACATGAAGAAAGACATTATGGGCAAATAGAAAAGAAGGCAGATGGTATGCTTTATTTTCCCTTGTATGTGTTTACCACCCACCAGGGCAATGCTCTTGGGTCAGAATGGACTGTGACAGACCAAAAAAAAAATGAGCCCAGATGTTCACTATGAATTGTTGTTGTATTAAGTTAATGCCAGTCTGAAATTTCATCAGCAATAGGATCACTACTGCTATGACACAAAAAAGAAAAAAAGAGACTGGAAAAGATATTTCTAGTTTTTCAAAATAATTTTTTATTTTATTTCACACTAATCTAAAGCTGCAGTGACCTAAGTTTCTCTTACCAGCCCCAAGATACACAAAGAATGAGCAGATGCTTCTCATAATTTTGCAGTTCCTGATCTGAACATAGGTCAAAAGTATGTACAGTAACTAGCTTAAGTCCTGGGAGCCATATTGGCAAGTTAATGGAGCAATCCCAGGGGGCTAATTTTCCACTCAGAGGAGGCTAGGAGGCTCAGATAATGCATCAGAATATGGTCATGCTGCTGTTAACACCCAAGAAACCTTGCTCACAGCTAGGTCAAATATCTGTGCATGGCTCTGTGTTGCATGGTGTAGAGATACAGAGGAGAAAGGAAGAAAAAGTCAAATAAAATAGAATAGAATAGAATAGAATATTTCAATTGGAAGGGGCCTACAACGATCATCTAGTTCATCTGCCTGACCACTTCAGGGCTGACCAAAAGTTAAAGCATGTTATTAAGGGCATTATCCAAATGCCTCTTAAACACTGACAGGCATGGGACATCGACCACCTCTCTAGGAAGAGAGTTCCAGTGTTTGACCACCCTCTTGGTAAAGAAATGCTTCCTAATGTCCAGACTAAACCTCCCCTGATGCAGCTTTGAACCATTCCCACACATCCTGTCTGTCGCATCCCAATTTCTCAGGATGATGACTCAGGTTCGTCGATTCCCAGGTCAGGATTAAGGTGAAACAACACCAGGGATCTTTTGCCTCACAAAACTCAACTTTTATTCGCTCACAATAAGAATTGGCATGAAACTATGTTGTTGAGGATTTCTTGGGTGGGCGAGGGCATGTGAGCAATCCAGCCTTTAGCTGGGAACAAAGCATAAGTTTACAAAGTGCTGAAGCGGACAAGGACGCTGTGTCCTTGTACGCTGGGAAAAAAGAAGATAAGAAGAGTCTGACAAACAACTCCTGGATGCCGAAGAATGAGATCAGTAAGTGCTGGACACCTCGTGAAGAAGCTTGCACAGCCAATAGAGGATAAGATAGTGTCACGTGAAACGGGGTATTGTACCAATTAGAGTATTGTATAAGGCGCGTGCACAAGCACATAAGGTATATAACTGTGCTAAAAGTTGTAGTAAATGGGCTTCACTTGATCACATTGGTCTGTGTGTGATGTCCCCTGTGTATCCTCCACAACACTATGTCAGTAAACTGTGGAACACATGCTAACCATACATCACCAAACATATACTACAGGCCTTGATTATCTGGGAATCAGTTCAGGGAAGGCAATAAAGAGAGCCCTCCCGTTGATGCACGAGGTTCAGAGTCGATCCCCTTGCTTTCTAGACTCCTTCTCAGAGAGGAGCCTTGGAGCGGCTAGATCCACTCCTAGTCCCAGACTTCGTCAACAGTTTATGTCTAAAGGGATGAGGTGTAGGGATTATGGAAAAGGAAAGAGAGATAAAAAGAGACAGAGAGAGAAAAGAGAAAGATTTCACCAGTCCTGTGTCCAGTGTTGGTCCAGCCAGCCTAGAGGTCCTGTTCTGGAGGGCATGTGGACATGGAGCTTCAATTCATGCCCTTTTATAATCTCCTTGCCCCTCCTTCTGGCAGGCACTCGAACTCATTACGCTAATTGGGTCTCATGTGCAGTTTGTGCTTCTAGAACCTTCAGGAAATGGGTTGGTGTGCTTGGGGGGGTTGTTTGGGGAGTAACTTCTCCCTCTCTGCAGGCATGACCATTCTTTGACCTTTGGCGATATATGGTGAGCTGCCCTGCTTAGCATATCAGAACATGGAACTACCCACCCTCTGGCACACCCTCAATGCCCTGTTGCTAACTGACTTCTCAACTTCGGTTCGTTGCTATGCAGGGTTGGTTGTTATGCAGAACTTGCCCAACCACAAAGTTTGAGACATTAACTCTTTCAGTCTCTCACACTGTCACTGGATACCAGGAGAAGAGATCAACACCTCCCTCTCCACTTCCCCTCCTCAGGAAGCTGTAGAGAGCAATGAGGTCACTCCTCAGCCTCCTTTTCTCCAAGCTAGACAAACCCAGAGTCCTCAGCCGCTCCTCATAGGACATGCCTTCCAGCCCTTTCACCAGCTTTGTTGCCTTCCACTGGATGCATTTAAGGACCTTAACATCCTTCTTAAATTGTGGGGCCCAGAACTGCACACAGCACTCAGGGTGAGGTGGCACCAGAGCTGAATACAGCAGGATAATCACCTCTTTTGACTGGCTAGTTATACTGGGTTTAATGCACCTGTCGCATCCCAAAGTTGGAGCGACTCAGGTTCGTGGATTTCCTTTGTCAGAATTAAGGTGAAACAACACCAGGGAAGTTCAAACAACAGTCATCATTTATTCAACCTAGCTAACCTTGCCGAAGTACACGTGAACTTATCAATATGAACCTTGCAACATGTTGTTAAGCCACTGTTTGAGAAGAGAAGGGAGGTGTGGAAAAAGAAATAGAAAAAGGAACATGAAATGTATCAGAAGGAGAGCCCTCCCGTTGAGTCACAAAGTTCAGAGCAGACCCCCTTGTTTTCTGGACTCCTTCTCAAAGAGGAGCCCAGGGGTGGCTAGATCCACTCCTAGTCTCAGACTTGGTCAACCGTTTCTGTTTAAAAGGATGAGGTGTAGGGACTGGAAAAGAGAGAAGGAAAAGAGGGGGAGAGAGAAAGAGAGAAAGAAAGAGAGAAGAAAAGGAACGGACTGCTCCAGCGTGGGTCCCCCACAGGGTCACAAGTCCTGCCAGAAAACCTGCTCCAGCATGGGTTCCTCTCTACAGGGTCACAGCCTCCTTTGGGTTGATGCCTTGAATAAAGGTATGAGAAGGAAAACTCCACTGTATTGCTGTAGTGATGAACTTTTGCTTGCTTGAGCAACTTCGAAACTTTGGTATGTACGAATAAGATAAGAAAACCTTGAGCTTTGTCAATGGTGTGCACCAAGGCACCAACAGACAAGAGGCCTTGGGCCCTGATGATAAGCCTAGGGTCCTGCTGAGTTTTTGTAATTAAAACCTGCCAAGGACAGCTAACTAGGAAAAAGAGATGAACCACCTCGGATGACCCACACTGTGCATGCCCAAAGGGCGGACACTATGTAAATGATAACATGAATATGTATGACAGTTTGGGGAAATGTAATGAATATGTATATGACTAGAACGATATAAGCTTTGTTTGCTGTAGGTAACAGTATGCATGCTAGGAGGAATTATCCCCCCTGCATGCAGCGCTGCAATAAAGAATGCCTGCTTTCTAAAACTCCAAAATCAAGTCTTAGAGTTTCTTCAACCGGCTTTTTTGGTAACAGGGTGCATACACCTGCCCCAGCGTGGGGTCCTCCATGGGCTGCAGATGGATATCTGTTCCACCATTAACCTCCATGGGCTGCAGGGGGACAGCCTGCCTCACTGTGAGAGACTGAAAGAGTTAACATCTCAAACATTGTGGTGGGGCAAGTTCTGCCTAAGGAAGAACTCTACATAACAATGAACGCTGCATAGCAAGGAATAACAGGTGAAAAGAAGCCAATCAGCACAGAACAGCACAGGACATCAGCAACTGGGTGGGGAGGGCATGCCAGAGGGTGTTCAGGTCCATGTTCTGATGTGCTGTTCTGATATGCTGAGCAGGGCAGCTCACCATGCATGGCCAAAGATCAAACAATGGTCATACCTGTAGGGAAGGGGGAGTTACTCCCCAAACGACCCCCAAGCCCACCCACCCATTTCCCAAAGGTTCTGAAAGCAGAAACACTGCATGAAACCTAATTAGCCTAATGAGTTCAAGTGCCTGCCTGAAGGATGGGCAAGGATGATGAAAGGACACAAACTGAAGCCCCACATGCCTGCGCCCACCAGAACTGGACCCCTCAGCTGACTGGACCCCTAGGCTGACTGGACCAACACTGGACACAGGACTGGTGAAATCTTTCTCTTTTCTCTTTCTCTCTCTTTTTTTTCCCTGGTAATACCTACACCTTATCCCTTTAGACATAAACCGTTGACCAAGTCCAGGATTAGGAGTGGATCTAGCCGCCACTAGGCTCCTCTCTGAGAAGGAGTCTAGAAAGCAAGAGGATCCACTCTGAAGCTCATGCCTCAACGGGAGGGCTGTCCTTATTTTCTTCCCTGAACTGATCCCCTGATAGCATATTTCCATACATTCTGTATGGTATGTCTAAATATTTTGATGGTTTTAATATTTTGTACCAGCTGTGGATACTGGTTTGCTGCTAGGTGACTGTAAAAGTGAGATTTGGTAAATAATTATTAGAAATCTTATACTAACACTATGATTGAAACAATAGACAAAAGTGTAGCCAAGCAATTAACTAGTTGAGGTAGTTCCTCATAAGTTTTGCAGTTCTTTGCTCTTATGACTAGATGTTCCTGTACGCTAGATGAGAACAATGCTGAAACTGACCACATGTGACTGAAGCTGCATTAAGCTTCAAGATCAAAGAACAAGGACAGGAATAAAGACTTCAAGGACAGCCAACAAGAACTTCAAATGGGTTGGTGGTCGCAAAAGCAGCCCTTCACCTCAAATGGATCCTTCATTGCGCATGATCGGATGTAGGCAGTACTAAGATAATCAGTTGCAATTATTTTTATGTATATATACTAATCTGATTAATATGCAATTAGTTACTCTATATAACCTGTTAGTGCTAAAACTGTGGCATGCATGCTAGGTGGAACTATCCCCTGTGCATCCAGCGCTGCAATAAAGAATGCCTGCTTTCTAAAACTACAAAATGAGTCTTAGAGAGTTTCTTCGACCGGATTTTCGATATCACCCCAAATAAGCAAGGCCTGTAGTATATGTTTGGTGATGTATGGTTAGAATGTTACACAGTTTACTGATGTAGTATCATGCCAATTTTTGTTGTGAGCATGCCAATTCTTATTGTGAGCTAATAAAAGTTGAGTTTTGTGAGGCAAAGGATCCCTGGTGTCATTTCACCTTAATCCTGACTTGGAAATCAGCAAACCTGAGTCATTTTCCTGAGAAATTGGGACATGACACTCACCAGGGTCTTCACCACGGGCTCCAGGGGAATCTCTACTCTGGTGCCTGGAGCACCTTCTCCCCCTCCTTCTTCACTGACCTTGTTGTCTGCATAGTTGTTTCTCTCACATATTCTCACTCTGTTGCCGAAAACCTCGGAATAAAGAACTTATCAACACCAATTTAGTGCAGATAAGCAGACACTTCTTTATTAACGGCCGGGTGCGTGGGTGAGTCCTCTCAAAAGACCACGCACACCGAATACCAAAATCATACACCTTATATTGAACTTATTCATTCATATTCATTAGATTTCCGAGAAAGGTTATACATATCCATTAGATTTCTGGGAAGTCACTAGCATATGTTAATGTCCTTTACGCATGCGCATTGAAGGTCTCTGGTGGTCTTCTAGAGTCCTCTGGTGGTCTTTCATAGTCTTCCTCACCTTGTCCGATAGTTGACCTCTCAGGTGATTCTGCGCAGTACGACTTTCGCCATCATGTATTTGATTACATAAAATACATTCAATGTTAATTCTTAAATTTAACCTTTCTAATGATTGGCTCTCAGTCACACCACTTCATCAATATTCTTATGCTAAAACATTCATTGGTTGATTTTACTTAATTCCATTAACTGGAATCTTGACCAAAGTGGGGTTTCTAAGCAACAGAACTAAGGTCCATAACGATCTCTCTTAGTTTCTTAAGACAACACTGTAAAACTAACAAATCGGTCAAAGTTTCTATGGTTAACTAATTTTAGACAATACTTATTCTTTTGTGATTGTATACAGCACATTTTGTATGTTCCTAAGTTTCTATATGTTCTTATTACTTATTATCTAAATTCTAAATGTTCCTACTAAATGATTTTGGCCAATTCCTTCGGCCTTGGTACCGGGTTATACAGAGGGTTTCACAGCAGCTGTCGGTTGTTAATTAAATGTGCAAAATACAATAGAGGTACTTTTGCTAAACTGCTTCTTACCATTTTATATTCTTATTAAACATGAGCTATTCTAACTACTACCAAATCAATAATAAATTAAAGCTACTAACTAGTCAATAACAAATAACATAATCAATAACCAATCAGTAACAACTCCTCTCTTCCAGCTGCTATTACACAGCAGTTTCTTTCCCCTTCTCACATATGTTATTGTTACCGAAATCCAGAATAAAACTCCTTAACAGCAATGTGAAGTTAAGAAGCAGGCACTTCGTTTATTGCAGTGCTGGGGACACAGGTGATCGCTCCTCCAAAGGCGTGTCCAACTTAGTATCAAAATCCGTCAGTTTTTATAGACTTTTTCTGTCAGGTCATTGTTACATAAGTTCTTTACATAAAAATGCATACTATGCTCGCTCTGAAATTTAACCTTTATAATGATTGGTCCTTTGATTATATAACCTTATCAATATTCTTATTTAAAACCAATCACTGGTCAGTTACACTTAGCTCTACTGATTGGAATCTTTGATACTCAAATCAAGATGGGAAGGGTAAGGGGATTTCCAAGCAGCAAACTGGTGTCCATGATGGTTTCCTTAGTTTCTTGAAACAAAACACAGAAAAACCAGTAACTTCCTGGTGAGGTTTCTATGGTTAACTATTTCAAACTTAACAATACTAAGGTTCCTATGGTCACTCATAACACAGTTCCTAAAGTTCCTATGACTACATTTCAAACTTAACACTCCTATACATTATGCTTCACAATTTTACTTCTTAATCAAACCTAAATCTTGTATGTGATGAAATTTTGATTTCTTTACCAGAATATTTGCAACATTATCACAGAGGTACTACCACTGTTGGTGATTGGCTCAGCTTTGGCCAGCGGTGGTTCTGTCTTGGAGCCGGCTAGCATTGGCTCTATCAGCATGGGGGAAGCTTCTGGCATCTTCTCACAGAAGCCACCGCTGTAGTCCCTCCCGGTATCCATCCCTTGCTACACAAACTCAACACATTCAAACTTGTAAATCACACACATAAATGGTTTGCTCCAAGCTCAGCAAAACAGAATGGTCATATCTGGCAAAGCTCTTTGTACAGAGCCATATACTTATAATTGCTAGGGGAAAGCGCACTGCAAATTATTTAGAGGTTTCATCTGAACAAGCGCAAAAGCATTCTCTGAGTTTATTGATGGCAGGAATTGCAGGGAGGAAAATTAAGAGAAAAATAGACAGGTACTCATTTCATATCATCAATGCCTTGCCTTTTTGAATTCTTCTGAACAGCTATCAACACCATTTCACAAGAAAGCACTCTTTCCCCACAACAGAATCTGCATTTGCAAATACTGCAATAGTGTCAAGTTCTGTGGTTTCTGCTGATATGTTTCCACATTGCTTTCATGTTTAATCTTGAATAGAAAAGTGTGGGACCCAGCTTTCCTACAAATTATTTTGGAGCATTAATTAGACTCAGGCTGCATCTCTATATGTGGCTGAGTCTACCACATGGCTCACTGTCACCAAAAGGGGAGAAGTGTTGCTTCCCTCCCATCCCATCACATCCCATCCCTTCCTGTTTGTTCTCAACACTCCCATTCCTTATCCCCATTCCATATTATTTCCTTCCTTGAGCCAGCTCAGGCACTGACTGAACCCCTCTGCAGGCTGATTCAACTCACCATCTCAGCAGAAGACTACCCTGTTTTGGTTTGGTTTTTTTTTTAGATTATTTATCTGCTGTATTTGTGAGGTGGAACAGCCACAGAGGGGACCAGTGAGCACCGCAGCAGTCATGAGTGGTAGGAGCACATGGAAGAGATGGACAGAGAATCCATGTGGAGAAGGAGAAAGAAGAGACGAGACGAGACGAGACGAGACTATTTCAGTTGGAAAGGACCTACAACAATCATCTAGTCCAACTGCCTGACCACTTCAGGACTGACCAAAAGTTAAAGCGTATTATTAACAGTATTGTCCAAATGCCTCTTAAACATTGACAGGCATGGGACATTGACCACCTCTCTAGAAAGCCTGTTCCAGTGTTTGACCACCCTCTTGGTAAAGAAATGCTTCCTAATGTCCAGTCTAAACCTCCCCTGGTACAGCTTTGAACCATTCCCATGTGTCCTGTCACTGGATACCAGGAGAAGAGATCAGCACCTCCCTCTCTACTTCCCCTCCTCAGGAAGCTGTAGAGAGCAATGAGGTTGCCCCTCAGCCTCCTTCTCTCCAAATTAGACAAGCCCAAAGTCCTCAGCCCCTCCTCATATGACGTTCCTTCCAGCCCTTTCCCCTTGAGACAAGAGGATATAACCAGCTGCTCGAAGTGACAGTGACCTGTTATATTGGCTTTCCATATCTTGGCATGGTAACTTGACTTTGAAATTTGTTTGAAAATCACGTGTTGGAAATCACCTTCTACTTCTCTTCTGACTGTCTGGCCTGGTTACCCATATTCATTCCTCTCATTCTGGTCCCTTTCCCTGGTCTGCCTGTCCTTTAATTTCCTTTCCTTTCTTCTTCAGCATCTTAGCTCCCACATTCATTCTTGTTCTCCTTGCCACATCCCTCTTTCATTCTCCACTGCTACCACCCACTCTCACCTTCCTCTGGCATGGGTGCAGCCAGCACAACAGGCAGGTACAGCTCCTCACGCTTGCGCAGGAGCATAGCATTCCTCATTCCCCCCAAATTTTGTAAATCCACTTAAAAAAAAAAGAAAAAGAAAAAAACTCAACAATCAGTACCCATTTCTATCTGCTACATATGAGTAAATACATCCTTCATAATGTGTAGATATCTCAAACCAAACTTCCTTACTGACAAGTTGCATGACATTAGAGATCACAGCTGGATGTTAAATACTAATAATTCAGGTTTCAAACTACTCCGACCTTTCTCTCACCCAGCATTTTA
Source organism: Astur gentilis (assembly GCF_929443795.1). Lineage (NCBI taxonomy): Eukaryota > Metazoa > Chordata > Aves > Accipitriformes > Accipitridae > Astur > Astur gentilis. The sequence goes on along the minus strand of NC_064918.1, from coordinate 16,601,162 downwards.
AGATCTGTGTCTCATTTGGTTCAATTCCTAACAATGTTTTTTTCAGAAGACACTTCAAAAGATTTTGAAAGAATTAGGGCTGCCCATATGCTGTAACCACCAACCAGACACTAATCCAATCAAAGCACAAATCCCTGCCATGTCCCACATAGCATAAAACATTGCTGAGTGCTTACGAGTGTGAAGCAGTTCTTGATGAAACCAACACAGCTCAGCTTTCAGCGCATACCCAGCACAACAACTGAGGAATTTCAATTGCTGCCCTGCAACCGCTCCTCTCAACAGGAAGGTTTTCAGCAGCACTGGAGACCTAAGGCTCTCCCTTTCCTGCAGAGGGGAACAACAGGGCATAGGAACCAGCACTGCTTGAGCTATCCAGCAAAGAAAAACAGCCTGCAGGGAATTATTACACACAGTTTTACAGATGTGAGCAGTGAAAGACATCTACACCCCATGCCTACATTGTCAGATGTGTGGCCACCCTAAGTGGCATGGGAGAATTAGCACAGGGAGGGGAGTGAGCGATACGGAGAGGAGAAGCCAGTGACCAAGGTGGGAGTTAATTTGGGGCTCCCCTGTTTCTGGGACAGCTTCCCCAGGCAGCCAAATGCTGCCTTTTTCTGGAGATAGACTGTGGGATGTTGATCCAGCACACAGATGCTTGAGACCTAAAACTCAGATCTAGTCAGTTTAGGTATTTCTCCCATTTCCGTGGAAAGGGGAAAAAGCAGCTGGATGTATTATTCAAGTCAGCATTCCAGCAGTGCAAATAACTAATCAGACTTTCTGTTTTTCACATTTGACAACCTAGGTTATGTACAGTATTTCCTACTTTCTGAAGCATCAGAGGACCTCAAATTATGATTTCTGAAACTTGTAGATAGACTATCGGAGGTTCTGATTAAATATTGGTTCTTGCATTCAACAAATTGGTTGTAAATAGCAAATGCCTGGCATAGAACACACAGATGCCCCTGTCATAGATATACATATGTTTTATTTTGCAGCTAGTGTATTTGGCTGTATTAAAACTGTATAAAGAGGGATCAACTCATATGTTATAATTATTGCCCATAAGTATGTAAATACATTCTGCTAGTTATACAGTAATCATTTGGAGAACAAACTGGTGGATAGTCCTGTGGATTCAGCTATTATCACAAAAAGATAGTCAGCTGCAAATGCTGTGCTAGTCAAACATGAATTAGCACGTAAAAAAGAGCAGTTATCTCTGTGAAACCATTCCAGGTACTAAGACATTGATGGCAGGCTCTGGAAATAATTACTCCAACAAGAAACAGCTCTGGGAATCTAATTGACTCATCTCCAGAAGAAAGTGAATCTTTATTCATTGTAGAGGGACTTGGCTGAGACCATGAGGAAATAATTTTGGTTGCTTTCCCAATATTTTCTTTATGAAAAATGAGCTTCCAGTATCCAGTAGTTTCATATTATACTACTTGCAGTCAAGACTGACTGTATGGAGACTTACACCTAAAATACAATTACATGCTGCTTTACAGAAATACTATACTATGTGTTCTGCCAACTGGTAGCTCTTACTCCACAAGTACAGAATGACTTTCTAGAAACCAAAGTTTAAATTTATTCCTTTTTATGCATTTATATGTACAGTTATACACACTTTAAAATAGTTTCTTTTAATGTTTTAGTAATGGAGACTACTAACACTCAGTAGAAATAAATCACCAATTTCACAGATCTGAAGACTGAGTCATACTTAAATGCAGTAAAATGTAAACCAGATATTATTTCTCTAGCTTAACTCACTCTCTTTTTTATTTATGGCTATTTTCATTTTTGCTAACCTGGATCAATAAGCTGTATTTGAAGTGTCCGCTTCCCTCTCACACTGCTAGAACTCTACTCTGAGCCCCTTGGACCAGCACAGTGAGCAGAATTTTTCCTTGCAGCTGTGCTTGAAGGGTATTAAACCTAATGCTTTTTTCTTGGCTTATCATAAAATTTCCTGCCTCCACCATAGGATTTTCTCAGCTCCCAATTATTCAGCTCCCACTTAACAAGTTGTCAAGCAACTACTCAAGCAGTAAAAGACACATCTCTATAGAACTGTAAATTATTTATTGTTATCAGGTAGCTGAAAATTTGCCTAACCAATCCTATGAAAAAGAACAATAAGAATTAACTCTTTAATTAGTTGGAGAGGTTGGCAAAACTAAATAGAGAGTTTCAAGTTATTATGAAAACAAAAGTATAATTGAGGAGATGTTATTCCAGATCTTTCTTGCTTCTTTTGAGAAGTCACAAGTATCTGCTCACTACCTGCCTTCCCTGTCCCTGACTGTTAACTGCACAATCACTAGCTTTTTGTATCCAGGTTGTTCTGATAGATAGATATTTCAACTTCTGTGCATTGATACTGTTACTGATTTGTTATTGATTTGTTATTAGTTAGAATTAATCATATTCAGTTTTAATAGGAATATAGAATTATAAGAAATATTTTAGCAAAAATTATATATCTATTGCATTTTACACATTTAACCAACAACCAACAGCTGCTGTGAAATCCTCTGTATAACCCTGTACCAAGGCTGGAGGAATTGGCCAAAATCATCTAGTAGGAACATTTAGAACTTAGATAACAAGCTTAAGATTTAAGATAATTTGGATATAGTAGGAGTATATTATAACCTAGAAGAATGTATAAGATGTCAGAATTTCAAATTAATGGAAACTGATAAGTTCTTTATGAAGCAACTTGTGGTTATATCTGCCAAGAAATAGTTAGTTACCTGCCAAGGGCCAAACTGCGCAGAATCACCTAAGGAAGGTCAAGAAGCGGACAAGTGAGGAAGGCTATGAAAGACCACCAAAGGACTCTAGAAGACCACCAGAGACCTTCAATGCGCTTGCGTAAAGGACATTAACATATGCTAATAACTTCCCAGAAATCTAATGAATATGCATAACATTTCTTGGAAATCTAATGAATATGAATGAATAAGTTCAATATAAGGTGTATGATTTTGGTGTTCAGGTGTGCGTGGTTTTTGAGAGGACTCACCGGCGCACCCGGCCGTCAATAAAGAAGTGTCTGCTTATCTACACTAAATTGGTGTTGATAAGTTCTTTATTCCAAGTTTTTCGGCAATACCATCCTTGAGGACATGGACTTCCCATACAGGGAAGAGATGAGGAAGATGGGCACACAGACTTCTAGCATGGGAGTACAGAATCACCTCCATATGACTGCAAGCTCTTTCCCTTTGTATGAAAGAAGACATGCCATCAAGCCTGCCTTCACAGTGGTCCGCTGACCTTCTTCAGAGACCTTCTCCAGAGACCTTCTCCCAGACCTATTAGTGGGTCTTACTTTTTAAGCAGGCATCTGTTATACCCCATTCACTCCTGCATAACATTTTGGTCTATTCTTTCAAAAAAACCATAAATGTCACTCTGGACTTCTAAACAAGTGCGATAGTGTGTACTGTTTATATGATCTTTTTAAAGCAAAGAAAGGCAAGTTCAGTTCCCTCCTCAGCCTAACAAATACACATCTCCTAAAATGAATCCTTAACTACAGACTTCAAGACTCTTATTTAGTTTAGGCCACTGAACAGCAACCAATGCAACCTTTATGGAGGTAGAGTGAGCACAAAGCAGTACACAAGGTACAAGGGCTCAGACAGCCCAAAAAGTCCAGTTATTTTAATCCAATGACTAAAACGCATAAACAGTATGGGAGAAAACACTATTCTCTGATGAATGACTAGTTACTATCCAGGCTTTCTCTTCTCTCTTCTCTTCTCTTCTCTTCTCTTCTCTTCTCTTCCCTTCTCTTCTCATCTTCCCTTTGATTTCATCAGACCCGTGCTGGCAACAATTCAGGCAAATTTGGCAAATCTTAAAAATCAATTCTGTCTACAAACTTGGCCATCCCATTTTCTGGAGACAGACCAACTCAACTCCCACGTGGTGGTTAGGGCTCATGCCCGTGTGTTGTTTAGTTGAGAAATGAGGGATGTAGGGGGAAAGGGCTAGAAGTAGCAGAAGATGGAGGAACAGTAGTGTCTGCTGACTCTCTTGCTTTAACACTTGGCCCTACTTCAAAGCACTCTTTCATTCCTTGCTTTACGTTGTCTTGGCTTCAAAAAAGGAAATGGAGAGTAGTTTCCAATCAGAAAAGCTGACAGCATGGTGGGCAGGGTACTTCTGGACAAAGCAGAAGATGCATCTATGAAGAAATTGAAGAGGCTTCCCACTTCCTGCTAAAGAAATTGAATAGGGGAGTTCTATAATAGGCAGACTGCAGCACATACCTTTCCCAAAAGAAAAAGACCAGAGTTAAAATTAGTGACAGTCCTGATCCTGCTAATATTTAGTAGTTTTCCTCAAGAATACTCACAGCATCAGGTCTCTCGGGAATGCAAGCACAGCTACCTTACAGCACATTGGTCTTTAGTTGAATTCAGCAGAAAGAAAAGAAAAAAATGATAGTTAACACAATTCAGTTGTAAAAGCTGAGGACAGTCCCTATTAGGAATGATTGCATTCTGTAGAGCATAGAAGGCTTAATAGTACTTTGGAGTTCATTTAAAGGCCATCAGTGGCTGATCATTTCCTTCCTGAGTTACCAGGTGGAAAAGAGTGATAGTTTATCTAGCCATTATTATAAGTGTTGAACACAACAGAGTTCTTACTTCAGTTACTTCCTTAGTCACATCCTTCCTTCACATATAAGACACTCGGGTATTTTTAACAAATTGGGAACTTTTTTTTTTTTTTTTAAATAAAGCTCACATACACTTTTGTCAAACTTTCCTAGGCTAGATGTTCAGTTTTATCTTGTTTGGCTTAAAAGAACTCAAGCCCCATTTACAACCTTCAACGGCAAAAGTGGATAAAAGTGCCAAATTAATTAACAGTTTTCACCCTGGATATATTAAAGGTATGGAAGGACACTGGAAATCAGACTATAATCTCAACTTCTGTAGTTAAAAAAGTGCTGTCAGCTCTTTATTCTGACAAAAATAATCTGTGAAAAACCTAGACTCATGTTGGAGAAGTTTGTGGAAGACTGTCTCCCGTGGGAGGGACCCCACACTGAGGCAGGGGAAGAGTGTGATGAGTCCTCCTCTTGAGGAGGAAGGAGTGGCAGAGACATGTGATGAACTGACCACAACCCCCATTCCCCGTCCCCCTGCACTGCTCTGGGGGAGGAGATAGAGAAATCGGTAGTAAAGTTAAACCCAGGAAGAAGGGAGGGGTGGGGGGAAGGTGTTTTAAGATTTGGTTTTATTTCTCATTACCCTACTCTAGTTTGATTGGCAATAAATTAAATTAATTTTCCCCAAGTCCAGTCTGTTTTACCTGTGAAGGTAATTGGTGAATGATCTCTCCCTGTCCTTATCTCAACCCACAAGCCCTTTGTTATATTTTCTCTCCCCTGTCCAGCTGAGGAGAGGGAGTGATAGAGCAGCTTTGGTGGGCACCTGGCATCTAGCCAGGGTCAACCCACCACAGCCCCATATACCATAATTCTTTTATCAGAATCACTGCACTCCCAAATTGTTATTAATGGGTTAATCACCAATTTCTGCTGCTAAACTCATAAACAATCAATCCACAGGGGGAAAAAAAAAAAAGATTTAATAGGAGATTTTTGAAAGAGCATATCTAAACATACAGCTTCCACAGAAAGGCTGTGGAGCAATAAAAAATAGCTACAAAGGAAAATAGTTAGGGAACTGATAGAGATCCCATCCACTTAGAATACACATGAGGAAGAGATCACTTGATTACAACACATCCTGAGGCTTCTGAAAGATTACAAGTGAACTTATGTTGACTTCTTCAGAAGTCTTTTGGAAATTCCCTTTGGAAAAAATCTTTAAGCAGTAGGTTTCTTTCCCTTTTGAAGCATAAGTACACATATTCCACATGACACCTGTCTGCTCATGAAATAACTATAGAAACATAGAAGCCTATCTTGTCAGAAATACTCTTCCCTAGCATTTCATCTAAGCGTCCTGGTTTCAGCTGGGATAGAGTTAACTGTCTTCCTAGTAGCTGGTACAGTGCTATGTTTTGAGTTCAGCATGCGAAGAATGTTGATAACACTGATGTTTTCGGTTGTTGCTCAGTAGTGTTTAGACTATAGTCAAGGACACTAAGCTAATACAATAGTGTAACAGACTGTCTTTATATGTAAGCCTCTGGGACCTTAAAAAAAAATCATACTTTGAACAACTCATTTTTCAATAATTATGAGCATTCTGGGCTCATTTGTGAAGAATGATGAACAATTTTTCTGTTTTGTTTTGTTTCAACAAATACCAAAGATGTACGTTTATATTTGATTCCAAGTTTTAGATGCACTAATGCATTTGTAATGAAAAAAACAGACCAAATACTTCATGTATTTACACATGGAACAACATCTTGTCTTAGATAGGATTGCACAGGATGTGAATGAGTGGAGAATTTGTTGTATCATGACTTTTCCTAGTCTCAGGAAAAACAGATTTCATTTCTGTGAGCATGTACACTTTTAAATTTAACTTTTCCTCTTCCCTTTTCTTCCCTTCAAGTCCCAACACCATCTAGAGAAAGGGATGGAAGCCCCTGGCAACTCCTTACTGAAGACAGAAGGTGATTAGAGGCTATGAAAGATGGGAAAATGCTGTGTTAAATTCAAAATGCAACATCTTCTTATGCAACAGGGAGATCATTCTCAAGACCCTGCACAAGTAGAATTAACTAAGAAACATTCTTGATATCACTATTTTTCACTCTGAGTGCAAGGCATATTTTTTTTTCCTTGTCATTTTGTTACCAATATTTGATAGAAATTAGAATTTTACATAAGTTAGGTTTGGTTAAAAGGGAAAAGACTGTAGAATATAGGAGTTTGAAGCTCGCAATAGTTATAGAAACCTAGGAACATACAAAATGTGCTGTAAGCAATCATAAAAAGAATAAGTATTGTCTTAGATCGGTTAACCATAGAAATTTAGATAGATTTCTTAGATTGTAGTGTTTTGTTTTAATGAACAAAGAGAGAGATCGTTATGGACCTTAGCTTTGTGGTTTAGAAACCCTACTTTGATCAAAAGACCAGTTAGTGGAATAGGTAAGATTAACCAATGAATGTTATAGTATAAGAATATTGATAAGGTGATGTAACTGGGGGCCAATCACTAGAAACGTTAAATTTAAGAATTAACATAGAATGTACTTTTATGTAAATCTAATACATGATGGCAAAATCGTACTGCGCAGAATCGTATAAGAGAGGTCAACTATCGGACAAAGTGAGGAAGACTATGGAAGACCACCAGAGGGCTTATGAAGACCACCAGAGACTTCACTACGCCTGCGTAAAAGGACATTTACATATGCTAATGATCTTTCGGACAATTGATGATTATGCATGATATTTCCCAGGAATCTAGTGAATATGTATGACAGGTGTATATTTAACCTGCATGATTAAATCAGACAGGTGCACACACTAGGTGGAGTGATCCCCTGTGTGCCCAGCGCTGCAATAAAGGAGTGCCTGCTTCTTAACTTCTCATTGCTGTTAAGGAGTTTTATTCCGGATTTCGGTAACAATTTCAAGCATAAGCACATATAGCAGCATGTGTCAGTGCATCTATGTATAACAATTCTGAAACATTACACTCTACTGCATGCACTTTTCCCCCTGGGGAGAGTAAGCAAACAAACACATGCCACATGGTAGTTGCATTGCTCAGTGCACTACTGGAAGGCACTCAATTATTGCAGAGACAAACACAACATACAGTAAAAGCAGAAAGTCTCTACAGAACAGCCACTTTTTGGTGCTGTGTATGTTTACACCACTTAGCACAGTGGAGTCCTGGTCCATAATAAGGTCCACACATGCAATCAAACAAAGGACAGTGACATTTCCTAGATTTTATGTGGGTCGATGCAGAGGCTGGAAGATGGATCAAAAGCAGGGTTCTTGTTCAAGCCTATCCTTTAATCTTCTGTACCACCATCACAACATAATGCTAGGAATAAGACCACAAGCATACAAAGAAATATTTTTAAACTTCAAAGAACTTAACAAATATTATCTGGTTGACAGTGCCAGCCCTCAGTTTACAGAACTTCTATTGAGTCTTCTTAATTTGGATACAGTTTTCTCAATTCAGTCATAAGTATTAATCATTTCCTTTTATTGTAAGTAGATTTGGCAGCATGTTTTGATTACCTGATACTTTTCACTGCAGAGGATTCTGCAGGAAGCTTTACTTTGAGAATTGTACTGAAGGTCAATGCTTTTGCCAGTCTTTAAAAATCAGCAGGTAGAAATTGTCAGGTGGCAACTTGTCTTTTAAATTTATTCTATGCGATTTCATTCAAATTTTGCAGGATGATTTAAGGGGAGGGGGAAACAGTATTTTCCTTCTGTTGCTTGTGCTTCTTGGAAGATTTTGCCAAGGTAAGGCCACTTGAAACAGCCACTCAAAATGGCTGAGACTTTTGCAGAAACTGCTGTGGGAGCAGGGAGACCAGAGTAAGCCTACATGGCTATGAGGTCCATCCCATAGTTCAAGTTCTAAGTGGGTACATTGGCTGCTTAGCAGTCTATAGGAAAATCAGAGATACAGATGACATCTTATTTTTAGAATTCATGGCTAGCAATATATATAGAGAATGTCTTTGAAATGACAATAATTTCTAACACTCACACATTTCAAAGAACTGTTTCTCTACTTATCCACCTATCTGTAAGAACCAACATTAGAATGAGGAAGTACCATCATAGAATCATAGAATATCTTAAGTTGGAAGGGACCCATAAGGACCATTGAGTCCAACTCTCTGCTCCTCACAGGACTACCTAAAACTAAACCATATGACTAAGACCATCATCCAGATGATTCTTGAACAGCGACAGCCTTGGTGCCGTGACCACTTGTGGCAGTGTGCTCCCCCTACCCCCCTCAACCGGACCTGTATTTCCCGTAATCCTAACAAAGTGATAACCACCAGTGGCGATCGTAATGGATGTGTGTGGCTATGATGGCTGCATCTGCCCCAAAGTGGATTCGGGGGAGACAGATAACAACACAATAGACAAGGGCTAATTTGAACAATGCACCCACCTAACCACAGTGCCAGTCAATGTCCAACTCAAGCCACATTTGGAAGAAACTAACACCTGTAGTCAGTATGTGTATTGGGTCTGGCTGAGATGGAGTTAATACTCCCCATAGCCGATATTCCATACCATATGATGTCAGCTCAGCTATAAAAGCTAAGTAAAGGGAGACGGAAGGGGGGCTTTTTTGTCTTCTGGAGCAACCACTACGCGTACTGAAGCCCTGCTTCCCAGGAAGTGGCCAGACATCACCTGCTGATGGGAAGTAGAAAATAACATAATTTGTTTTTCTTTGCTTTCGCGCACGACCTTTGCTTTCACTTTATTAAACTGTCCTTATCTTGACCCACGAGCCTTTTGTTATATTTTCTCCCCCCTGTCCAGCTGAGAAGGGGGAGTGATAGAGCAGCTTTGGTGGGCACCTGGCATCCAGCCAGGGTCAACCCACCACAGTATGTGAATATGAATATGAGTCAATTATCTTACTCCATAAATTGTGGACAGCCCAGGGCCCATTGAGCTCTCCTGCATGGCAGCAGGCTGCACGCCAGGATCTCCCCTTGAGTAGGGACGCCTCTCAAGGTTACTCCTCGAGGCTGAGAAACTCCTTGCCACAACAGATTCTCAGTAAGTGATTAATAGCATGCTAGCCTTTGAAATCTTAGCCAAGTGATATAAAGGATTGATTGCGCATATATAATCCTTTAGACATAAACTGTTGACCAAGTCTGGGACTAAGTCTGGATCCAGACGCACCTAAACTCCCCTCTGAGAAGGAGTTTAGAATGCAAGGGGATCCTTTCTGAACCTCATGACTCAACAGGAGGGTGTCCCTGAAAGTTTTGTCTGACCCTGTCCTCTATGCAGTAAATATCAAGTGAACCTTGCCATTGAATCTTGTTAAACCACTGTTGCATTTACTACCAAACTTTGTTTAAATCGCTGTTTTATATCAGTAAAAATATTGCTACTTCTCTCTTATGAGTGAAGTGCATCACTCCATCTGTGACGCCCCTTCCCTGGGGACCCTGTTCCAGTGACTGACCACCCTCTCAGTGAAGAACCTTTTCAAAATGTCCAATCTGAACTTCCCCTTGTTGTGCTGGAGGCGGTGATTCCCCTGCAGCCCATGGTGAGACAGCAGGCTGTCCCCCTGCAGCCCATGCAGGTGAATGGTGGAGCAGATGCCCACCTACAGGCCATGGAGGACCCCATGCTGGAGCTGATGGATGCCCCCGAAGATGGCCATGACTCCATGGGAAAGCCCGCACTGGAGCAGCCTGTGACTGAAGGACTGCAGCCCGCAGAAAGGACCCATGCTGGAGCAGCTTATGAAGGACTGCAGCCCGTGGGAAGGTCTCACATTGGAGAAATTCGTGGAGAACTGTCTCCCATGAGAGGGACCCCATGCTGGAGCAGGGGAAGAGTAAGGACTCCTCCCCCTGAGGACGAAGGAGCGGCAGAGACAATGTGTGACAAACTGACTGCAACCCCCATTCCCTGTGCTGCTCTGGGGGAGGAGGTAGAGAAAATCAGGAGTGGAGTTGAGCCCAGGAAGAAGGGAGGGGTGGGGGGAAGGCTTTTTAAGTTTTGGTTTTAATTCCCATTATCCTTGTTTTGATTTTATTGTTAGTAAATTAAATTGATTTTGGTTTTTCCCCCTAGTTGAGTCTGTTTTTTGCCCATGACCATAAGTGGTGGGTGATCCCTCCCTGTCCTTGTCTCAATCCATGAGCTTTTCTTTATATTTTCTTCTCCTCATCCCACCCGGGAGGAGGAATGAGCGAGCGGCTTCATGGTGCTTTGTTGCTGGCTGGGCTTGAACCACAACAAGGCCTTTCACTATCTTGGTCGCCCTCCTCTGGGCACACTCTGATAGTTTGATGGCCACCTTATATTGAGGCACCCAAAACTGCACATAGTACTCGAGGTGGGGCCTCATCCGTGCAGCGTAGAGTAGGACAATCACCTCCCTCAACCGGCTAGCTGTGCTGTGCTCGATGCACCCCAGGACACAGTTGGCCCTTTTGGCTGCCAGGGCACACTGTTGACTCATATTCAACTTGCCATCAACCCAAACCCCCAGATCTCTTTCCGCAGGGCTGCTCTCCAGCCTCTCATCTCCCAATTTGTATGTATAACCAGGATTACCCCATCCCAGGTGGAGAATCTGGCACTTGCTCTTGTTAAATTTCATATGGTTGGTGATTGCCCAGCTCTCTAGTCTGTCCAGATTTCTCTGTAAGGCCTCTCTACCATCAAGGGAGTCCACAGCACATCCTAGTTTAGTATCATTGGCAAACTTACTTAATGTACATTTGATTCCTGCATCCAGATCATTTATAAAAACATTAAATAGCACTGACCATTAAAATTAAGCCCTGGGGAACCTCACTGGTGACTGGCTGCCAGCCTGATGTAGCATCATTTGCTATAACTCTTTCAGCTCGACCCATCAGCCAATTGCTCACCCAACGTATTGTGGACTTGTCTAGCTGTGTGCTGGACATTTTGTCCAGAAGGATACTGTGAGAGACAGTATCAAAAGCTTTGCTAAAAACCAAAAAAGACCCCACATCTACTGGCTTCCCTTGGTCAACTAGATGGGTGACCTTGTCATAAAAGAAAATTAAGTTAGTTAAGCAGGACTTTCCCCTCGTGAACCCATGCTGGCTATGACCAATGACTGCATTGTCTCTTAAGTGTTTTTTAGTAACTCCCAGAATAACCTTCTCCATAATTTTACCAGGTGCTGGAGTGAGACTGACAAGCCTGTAATTACCAGGATCTTCCTTCTTACCCTTCTTGAAAATTGGGACAACATTTGCCAGCTTCCAGTCAACTGTGACCTCTCCAGACTCCCAAGACTGTTGAAAAATAATGGAGAGAGGTCATGCAGTAACATCGGCCAGCTCTTTCAGTACCCTGGGATGAATCCCATCGGGCCCCATAGACTTATGTGCATCCAGCAAGTCTCAAACAAGTTCAGAGATTGCCGGGAGTTTATCATCCCCTCAGTCACAGTCTTCCAACACAGGGCTCCGGAGTTCCCAGGGCCCATCATTGGTGTTCAAGACAGATGCAAAAAAGGCATTGAACATCTCTGTTTTGTCTATGTCCCTACTTGTGAGGTGGCCGACCTCATCAAGTAATGGCCCAATGTTATCTCTGATCCTCCTTTTGCTGTTAACATATTTTAAAAAGCCCTTTTTGTTGTCCTTCACAGTGCTGGCCAGCTTGAACTCTAATCAAACTTTGGCTGCACGAATTTTCTCCCTACAGTGGCAAACAGCATCTCTGTAGTCCTCCCATGTTGCCTGTCCTTGCTTCCAATGACCATACACTTTCGTTTTCCGCCTAAGTTCTAGAAGATCCCTGCTCAGCCAAGGCAGCCTTCTGCCCTGCTTGCTTGACTTCTGACACTTTGGAATTGCCTGCTCCTGTGCTCTTAAGAGGTGGCTCTTAGAAACTAACCAGCATTCATTATGCAAAAACAGTATCTTTCTTCAAAACTGAATAAAATAATCCTTGCAGTTTCATTCCAGAACTTTTCCCTTTTTCTTATAATAAATACATGTAAATTTCTGACTTTTATATGAAATGTGTATTTGAACAAAAATGTTTTCTGTTGATGTCTTTTTTCAACCCTTTTACTTACAATAGCATGTTTGTAATTAAAAGCTGGAAAAAAAATAGCATGCCTGCTTCATACGAAGTCTAAATGAAGTTCTGCTGTATAGAAGAAAATCTACTTCCTAGAGTATGGCCTTGCCTTGCTGCCAATATCCAAATAGAAATTCTGGGGCCATGGAGAATTTGAATCAGTTGCTATCCAGCATTTGTAGGGAGTATCTCCATACTTAAAGCACACTGGGTTCTGGCAAGTGCCTGGCACAGGAATTACACTAAGGTATATAATGAGGGATGCCTCCTGAGTACAGGAAATTAGCCATATGCAGCCAGAATCTGGCTGTATACCACACAGTCTGTCTTGCTAACTATAGTGAGGCAGAACTACATCAAGGAAGGATAAAAAATCAAGCCTATCTGTAAGAGACTGTCCTGGGTTCAGCTGGGATAGAGTTAATTTCCACAGGAACCTGGGAGGGGGCACAGCCAGGACAGCTGACCTGAACTAGCCAAGGAGCTATTCCATACCATGTGCCATCATGCTCAGTATATAACTGGGGAGCAGGCTGGGGGTGCTCTCTCGGCTTTTGGTGGGGGAAGTGGCGGAGCATCGGGTTCTGGGTGGTGAGCAGTTGCACTGTGCATCACTCGCTTTGTATATTCTTTTATTAGTACCGTTCTTGTTGTTGTAACTTCTCTTTTTTTGTGTGTGTTGTCCCAGTAAACTGTCCTTATCTCAACCCTCGAGGTTCCGTGGTTTTTTTTTCTTTTCTCCTTTCTGATTCTCCTCCCCATCTCACCGGAGGGGGGCGGGAAGAGTGAGCAAGCGGCTGGGTGGTCCTTTGCTACCGGCTGGGCTGAAACCACGACAGCAGTAAAGCCAGTAACTCTAATTTATTTGTGATTAAAAAATACAAACCCATTTCTAGTGAAAACATAGGGAGTTGATTTGATTATTTCTGTGAAATCTTATTATAACTCAAAATGTTTTTTGAAGAATGATTTTGAAATAGAACCCAATTCATAATTGGCATATTCTTTAGCAAGCTATTACTCTTGAATAGTTACACAGCAATGAGCTTTTAAAGACAAGATCCTATCTTCAAGACCTGCCTAAGTATGATTCAAAGCTAGAATTAAAAAAAATGCCTATCCTTGTGTTCTTAGATGGACATATCACCCTTTGACTGCTAATATTTGGGATTAGACAGTCGCTCACCTACTTTTTCATTGATTATAGCATGTAAATGAAGAATAGTTTCTCCCTAGCCTCCAGCCCCTACCCTTTTCTTCCCCTTCTCAGTACTTAGTGTATCAGAGACAGAATTGGAGGCATCAGATTGTGCAGATTAATTAATTATCACCCAGAACAAAGTGGGAGAAGGCGAGTTCAACATCTAGCTCAACATTCAACTCCAGCTTCATAGCTGAAGCTCCTCATATCACGGTCTTAAAGTACCCAAGGGAAAAATCCAGGCACCATCAAAGTGTATGGCAAAATTTCATTAACTGGGATGTCAATACTTTACCCATAAACAAGGTAAAGAAACTAAAAGCAATGTTTCTCTTGATGTCCCAAAAAATAATTTGCTCTCTGTGAAGAATTTTGCAGCAGTTTGAAGAGCCTTCACTAAAATTAAATTTCATCCAAATTTCCAAACTGTGTCAGTCTGAACATAGCTCAGGTTCACTGGTGTATTTAAACAGAAAATTCTAAGCAAACTGTATGTCTTTTAGGTATCATTACTAAGGCTTCCTGTTCTTCCAAAAGAACAGTTGTATTAGTTCAAACCATACGTATCCTTAGGCCAATAACCAATTTCCAGTTATTCCCTAATCACTTTCTCCTGGCTGCTTATGAGTCTATAGACCTCTATTTTTCACCATTCAAAAAATGCCCTTGTCTGCTTGTCACATATGCACACCACTCCATACCTTGTTCATACTTATTGCTCCTCTCTAAATCTTCTCCCATTCTGCTACATTTTTCTGAGTTGGCAAGATCAGAATTTCACAGTGTTCAAAATTCAGACATACCATGGATTTATATGTGTAAAATTATATTTTCTGGTTTATGTTCTGTTCTTTTCCTTCTCATTTCTAACATATTTTGGGAATGCAGAGGTGTTAAGTCTTATTGGGTAATGAGTTCATGCTCCTACAGAACTCCTGTAATCCCAAAATATTATTCCTAAATATTAATATTCACTCAGTTCCTGTCATTTTTAATGTAAAATTAAGATGTTTTCCTTAAATGCATTACTTTACATTTATCTGCACAGAATTTCAACTGCTACTTTATCATCCAGTCATTCCAAAATGAGGACTTAGTTATTGACTGTAAAAGAAATAAACAAGCAAAACAGTTCCACTAAAATATTAAGTTTACTCACGTAGTGAAACAGAAGTTTAAAGGTTCTACATAGCGAATGCTGTAATCATTTGTGCCCCCAGGAACATTTCAACATTTGTATGAAATGTAATTTGTCATAATCCACATGATAAACAGAAAAATATGCTACACTAGCATGCTGTAGGATATATGCTTAGAGAAGAATTGCTCTGTTTCCTGTTCTTGCACGTGATATAAATAACATTCATAAACAGATCAGGTTCCATCTCAAAGTAGCTGCCTTTTTCTTCTTTGAGGTCTTATCTAGGAAAAATGCATACAACTATGGGCTACAAGTGAGATAAAAACACACACACACACAAAAAACCCACAAAAAAACCAAACCAGAAAAATTTATCCACAGGCCCAGGAAGAGTGTGTCAGCTGTGAATAGTTCAGTTTTGACAGGTCTCAGTGTGGATGGCTTTGCACAGCACCTGTAAGCAATTAGGGAAGCCTCTGCCATGCCAACTGGAGCTTCACACTCCAGTAGTAGCCAGAGTGGACCCTAGAGAATATCATGTGTCATTTTGCAGTGACAACCAGGTTGACATTTCTGAATAATCTCAATGATCCATCTTCTGGGAAACATACCGAAAAAACACTATCTGTGACAGCATGCTTAGAAATGGAGGGATGTCTCATATAGAAAAGAATACCACTTAGATTAAGGGAGAAAGTTCTTGTGCTGCTTCCAGGACACCTTAATTGAGTGTTTACTTAAAAATAAACTTCAGGTCTAAATTATTAGGACAAACAATCTGACTAAACAAGGAATAAATAGGTACTTTCATGTCTTTCATAATACATATTTGCACATATGCACAGAAGAATGAGAAAATTCTGTTCTGTGCATGTGTAAGTGTTAAAAAACAGTGACCACTACCACTGCTGGCTGCAGACCCTACAAACTCAGCCTCAGTTACATCTAAGAAAACCAATAGCTTGCTATAGCCAAAATGCATTAGCAACACATAACTACATAAAATTTACATCTTCATGATCTTCAAGTGAATCAGAAGCATATACTAAATATTAATGTAAACATTGTAAATGTAAATAATGTAAACACCAAGTGCAGCAGACATGCAAGGAACAGCAATTTGCTTACTGACTACAGTAAAATATCCATCTTGTTTAATATAGCTATTAGGCTTGTACATCACCCTCAGCTCTGCAACTTTGCAGAACATCATTTCAACATTGTTGAACTTGCTGATCTCTAATGATGAAGAAGTCTGAATAGTGAGAATGCACAATTGTCATTTTTGTAGATAATCATCAAGAAATGCCTTATCAGAAACTGCTGTTAGGACAGTTGCTGATATACTGACACCTACAGCAAAGAGTAGGTAGTATTAGTTCAAGATGAGAAGGTGTGAAGTCAAAAGAAATACCCAGATGAAATGTCCTATGGCAGAAGTAACACTTAGGAGTATTAACTTTCCAACTGGGACATGAATAACTGCGAAGCCAGTGAAAACACATTCATTTATTGCAGAGATTATTTTTAAAGGTCCATATGAGTTTGGTTCATACCATTTCTAGACTGTAACTTTTTTCCTTTTATTAAGAGAGAGAAGTGTTAATAGTTTGGCTAATGAAGGAAAACATTATAGCTGTATAAGTGTATCACATCATATTCTCTGAATGGTCCTATCAAAGGTTTACGTGCATTTGTTTGACAAAGTAACTTCATACAAATTCACCCAGATAATAGCTCTAAAATTTACTAGTACCTGCCCCAATCAGAGACAACCTCAACCAAGCTTCTCATGTACCCTGAGCAGAACAAATTAGGTTACTGTTACAGCAAAGAGGAAATAAATTTAAGAATTGAGAAATACCTTTCTTTTTAGTCTTTAGATCAAAGATTTTGGAGACAAGCTCAATGCAACCCATGACAGGTTCTCTTCATTGCAAAACCAGAATCTGAAGCTGCACCCCTGTCGTGGTTTAACCCCAGACAGCAACTAAGCTTGACGCAGGGGCTCACTCACTTCTCCCCCAACCCAGTGGGATAGGGGAGAAAATCGGGAAAAGAAGTAAAACTCATGAGTTAAGAACAGTTTAATAGAACAGAAAAGAAGAAACTACTAATGATAATGATAACACTAATAAAATTATAACAGTAATAATGAAAGGATTAGAATATACAAATGATGCACAATGCAATTGCTCAGCACCCATTAATAGACGCCAAGTTAGTCCCTGAGTGGCGATCCCCCCACACCCACTCCCCCCAGTTTATATACTAGGCATGATGTCACATGGTATGGAATACCCCTTTGGTCAGTTTGGGTCAGATGTCCTGGCTGTGTCCTGTGCCAACTTCTTGTGCCCCTCCAGCTTTCTTGCTGGCTGGGCATGACAATCTGAAAAATCCTTGATTTGAGAATAAACACTACTTAGCAACAACTGAAAACATCAGTGTGTGGTGGGTTAACCCTGGCTGGATGCCAGGTGCCCACCAAAGCTGTTCTATCACTCCCCCTCCTCAGCTGGACAGGGGAGGGAAAATTATAACAAAAGGCTTGTGGGTCGAGATAAGGACAGGAGAGATCACTCACCAATTACAGTCACAGACAAAACAGGCTCAGCTTGGGGAAAATTAACTCAATTTATTACAAATCAACCAGAGTAGGGTAATGAGAAATAAAACCAAACCTCAGAACACCTTCCCTCCACCCCTCCCTTCTTCCTAGGCACAACTTGACTCCTGGATTCTCTACCAACCCCCCCAGCGGTGCAGGGGGAAGGGCAATGGGGTTTACGGTCAGTTCATCACATGTTATTTTCTGCTGCTTCATCCCCCTCAAGAGGAGGACTCATCACACTCTTCCCCTGCTCCAGCATGGAGTCCCTCCCACGGGAGACAGTCCTCCACGAACTTCTTCAACGTGGGTCCTTCCCACGGGCTGCAGTTCTTCATGAACTGCTCCAGCATGGGTCCTTTCCACAGCGTGCAGTCCTTCAGGAGCACACTGCTCCAGCATGGGTCTCCCACGGGGTCACAAGTCCTGCCAGAAAACCTGCTCCGTGGGCTCCTCTCTCCACAGATCCTCAGGTCCTGCCAGGAACCTGCTCCAGCGTGGTCTTCCACGGGGTCACAGCCTCCTTTAGGCACCCACCTGCTCTGGCGTGGGGTCCTCCCCGGGCTGCAGGTGGAGATCTGCTCCACCGTGGACCTCCCTGGGCTGCAGGGGGACAGCCTGCCTCACCATGGTCTTCACCACGGGCTTCAGGGGAATGTCTGCTCCAGCGCCTGGAGCATCTCCTCCCCCTCCTTCTTCACTGACCTTGGTGTCCGCAGGGTTGTTTCTCTTACGTGTTCTCACTCCTCTCTCCCGCTGCTGTTTCTGTCTGTCCCAACTTTTTTTTCCTTCTTAAAAATGTTATCACAGAGGCGTTACCACTATCGCTGATTGGCTCGGCCTTGGCCGGCGGTGGGTCTGTCTTAGAGCTGGCTGGTATTGGGTCTGTCAGACACAGGGGAAGCTTCCAGCAGCTTCTTACAGAAGCCACCCCTGTAACCCCCCCCCCCCCCTCCCCAAACCTTGCCACACAAAGCCAATACACAGTGTTATCAACATTCTTCTCATACTGATCTCAAAACATAGCACTATACCAGCTACTAGGAGGACAATTAACTCTTTCCCAGCTGAAACCAGGATAACCCCAGAGCACTCAGGCAGAGCAGAGCAGGTACGGCTTGCCTGCATGCCGGCCTGAGTGTGTGATACAGATGATGTTTTACTGTTTGCCATGCAGAGTGGGTGGAGTAAATCCAACGTATCCTTGACTCGTTTGATTCATTTTATGCATGCTGTAAAGTCAATTTGTTCATGTTCAATAATCTAATACACAGTAAGTCCAATGCTGTGTTCAGAACTTCCATATTACGGTTAAGCATGCTGTAGGTGAAGTTCTGTTGGATATTATGGCAATGCATACCCAAACACCTATCATAAGGTAAGTTTTAAAATAACATGATTGAATAGGTACCTAGGGAAATTCTTGTAATTTGTCTTCTGGCAAAAACAAGAGAGGATACAATTACTTTTCAAAAGTCTCACTCTGTACTTTAAATTTGTATATGAATTATTCAGCCTGTTTTTATGAGTACCATGGAAAATGCATAACAAGACCATGGGTACTGCAAAAGAAGTTTGTAGGAGGCCTCAGGAAATCATAAAAAAGCAAAAAGAAATTAAGAAAACAGATTTTAAAGGGCTGACAGTTGGGTTTATAGCTGCCATAAAATGGCTTTCCTTTTTAGCCTGGGGTAGATTGCAAGAAGCATGAAGTCACCAACTACATGATCAAGTGAAGACATTCAAACTGTGGAGTACAAACCATGATTTCTTTTCATACTCAAGTTTTCACCAATCATTTGAATTTTGGTTTTGGATTTCTATATACATATTTTTAATGCAGACAGAGCTCCTTTTCTTCAGAGGATGCAATTCAGATACTTCCTTTGAATGTAATAGAAGACTACTGTTTTACACCAGCTGATGCTCTGGCCTGACATACAGAATAGATACAAGTACATACATCAAGTCAACTAATTAAATCAAATGCACCTATATGAAATTTGCAGCCTCCTCCACAATTGAGTCTAACAAAAATGTGCAGTCTACAAGAAAATTTTAAGTTGAAGAATGATATGCTGTTTATTTTTTTTTGTGAAGTAGTTACTCAGATGCTTTTAAAATTGTAAGATAGTCTTAAAAAACCCCAAAATTTGGACTAGACGATGAGAAGACCTAGATTATGTTGGTATATTTGCATTCTCAATGGCTTTCATTGGCATGCAGAGTATAATGCAATATTTATCTAGTATGCTGTGGTGGGTTGACGTTGGCTGGATGCCAGGTGCCCACTAAGCCATTCTATCACTCCTCCTCCTCAACTGGACAGGGAGACAAAATACGATGAAAGGCTTATGGGTTGAAATAAGGACAGAGCAATCACTTATCAGTTACTGACATAGGCAAAACAGACTTGACTTGGGGAAAATAATCTAATTTATTGCCAATCAAAGTCAAAGTAGGATAATGAGTGTTGTGGTTTAACCCCAGCCAGCAACTAAGTGCCATGCAGCCGCTCACTCACTCCCCCCACCCAGTGGGATGGGGGAGAAAATTGGAAAAAGAAACAAAACCTGTGGGTTGAGATAAGAACGGTTTAATAGAACAGAAAAGAAGAAACTAATAATGATAATGATAATAATAACAATAATAAAATGACAACAGCAATAATGAAAGGATTGGAATGTACAAATGATGCGCAGGGCAATTGCTCACCACCCACCGATCGACACCCAGCTAGTCCCTGAGCGGCGATTCCCCGCCCCCACTTCCCAGTTCCTATACTAAATGGGACGTCACATGGTATGGAATACACGGTTGGCCAGTTTGGGTCAGGTGTCCTGGCTGTGTCCTGTGCCAACTTCTTGTGCCCCTCCAGCTTTCTCGCTGGCTGGGCATGAGAAGCTGAAAAATCCTTGACTTAGTCTAAACATTACTTAGCACCAACTGAAAACATCAGTGTTATCAACATTCTTCTCATACTGAACTCAAAACATGGCACTGTACCAACTACTAGGAAGACAGTTAACTCTATCCCAGCTGAAACTAGGACAATGAGAAATAAGAACAAATCTTAAAACACCTTCCCCCCCCCTCCTCCATTCTTACCGGGCTCAACTTCATTCCTGGCTTGTCTACGTCCTCCCCCCAAGTGGCGCAGGGGGAATGGGGAATGGGGGTTGGGATCAGTTCATCACACATTGTCTCTGCCACTCCTTCCTTGTCACTCTCTTCCCTGCTCCAGTGTGAGGTCCCACCCATGGGAGACACTCCTTCATGAACTTCTCCAACATGGGTCCTTCCCGAGGGCTGCAGTTCTTCACAAACTGCTCCAGCATGGGTCCTTTCCACAGGGTGTAGTCCTTCAGGAATGGACTGCTCCAGCATGCAGGGCCACAGGTCCTGCCAGAAAACCTGCTCCAGTGCGGGCTCTCCATGATGTCACAGCTTCTTTCAGTGCACATCCACCTGCTCTGGCATGGGGTCCTCCACAGAGGATATCTGCTCCACCGTGGACCTCCATGGGCTGCAGGGGAACAACCTGCTTCACCACGGTCTTCACCACAGGCTGCAGGGGAATCTCTGCTCCGGTGCCTGAAGCACCTCCTCCCCCTCCTTCTTCACTGACCTAGGGGTCTGCAGAGTTGTTTCTCTCACATATTCTCACTCCTCTTTCCCAGTTGCTGTTCCACAGCAACTTTTTTCCCCTTCTTAAATATGTTATCACAGAGGTACTACCACTGTCGCCAATTGGCTCAGCTTTGGCCAGTGGCGGGTAAATCTTGGAACCAGCTGGAACTGGCTGTGTCTGACATGGGGGCAGCTTCTGGCATCTTCTCACAGAAGCAACCCCTGTAGCCCCCCTGCTACCAAAACCTTACCACGCAAACCCAATAAATTCCACCCCTCACCTCTGTGAATAACTTAAATAAGACTTATCATTAAAATTCACATTCATCACGCAATTTATAATCTTCACAGACTGCACTTACATCAAGAAACAGAATTCCCCACACCAAAATCAAAATAACATCATCACAACACCGACAAAGGTGGACAATTTACACACACTCCACCCCTCACACCTTCACCATAGTTATAACAGAAATTTCCCATGATTCTTCTGCTCTCCACTCTCTAGCAATGTTCAGTCCATGTTTTGCCTGTTACCTCTCCAATTACTATCCTTATCTCAAATTCCTCATGCCCCACATTGGGCCCCACAAAAGACTGTAGTGGGTTGATATTGGCTGGCTGCCAGGTGCCCACCAAGCCAGTCTATCACTCCCTCCTCCTCAGCTGGACAGGGAGGAGAAAATTAGTTTAAAAACTTGTGGATCAAGATAAAGGCAGTTTAATAAAGAAAAGCAAAGGTCGCATGCAGAAGCAAGGAAAGAAAAAAAACCAAAAATTATTTTCTACTTCCCATCAGCAGGTGATGTCCAGCCACCACTTCCTGGGAAGGTTGGGCCTCAGTATGTGTAGTGGTTGCTTCAGAAGACAAATGCCTTAATAACGAATGCCCCCCTTCCCTTAGCTTTTATTGCTGAGCACAATGTCATATGGTATGGAATATCCCTTTGGTCAGTTTGGGTCAGCTGTTCTGGCTATGTCCCCTCCCAACCTCTTGCCCACCCCCAGCCTGCTGGACTTTGGGGGTGGTGTGGGGGCTGGAGAGCCAGCCTTGATGCTGTGCCAGCACTGCTCAGCAGCAGCCAAAACACTGGTGTGTTATCAACACCTTTCTAGCTACAAATACAAAGCACAGCACTGAGGTCTGCTATGGGGAAAGTTAACTCCATCCCAGACAGACCCAATACACATACAGATTGGCATTGCTTTATTTTTTAAAAACTCATCTTTTAGGATTTTGTTTTGCAACAGAAAGTTGTTCACCAAAGTGCCAGAAATTTGATAACAAATGGCATGAGCACAGTTCACAGAATATTTGTAAAGTTTTTCTCTGTTTGATAACATAAGCTGGAAGTGAGGAGGTAGAACATTTTGTTCTATGATTCATAAAGCATGTCTGCATTGCAGGTGATTGAAAAGTGAAAACTAGAACAAATGCACCTGTATGGCTCTCCAGCTACCCCACTTCTGATAGCAAAACTAGTGCATTTGGGACTAGATCAGCTGTCTCTATACTGCACAGCATTGTGCACTGAGGACATACCAGACAGTCATATGAATTAGCTACCTAAAACATGTATAACATCACCTTTTTCACTCATGGCAAAGACTGTTGCTTCTCAATTACTGTGGTTCAGAATAGGTTAGTTCCCAGTGTTGAAAAGCACCCTGTGCATTAAAGAAATGATTCTTTGAGTAAACGGTTGCATGTCTTATTTGCTGTTTGGTTTGTTAGTCATGAAAAGTTTGCCATTATTATTTTCCATATTTCAGTAGATAATTTTGTCTTTTTTTATTCATTTTTGCAATTTTTGATCAGCCTTGTACAAACAAGGACTGCAGCAGGGTAAGTGAGCTGACTCTTTATGGTGCTGTTGGCTGCCTTTTGTATTAGGAAGGCAGAATCCCAAAGTGCAGATGTCTGCCACAGCAGGTAGAACTGGGAGCAATGACACTTTTATGAGACATTTAAAATCTGCAATTCTATAGTGCCCAGGGGAACTGACATGCAATATTCACCCCCAAACCTACAGGCAGGTTTTCAATAATCTCTTCTTTCTCAGCCTTTTATGAATCATACTAGGCATACACAGATTTTGCTTTTACCCTCTAATGTTTTAATCTATTCCTAGAGTTTCCTTCATATGCTGTTGGATATTTTGCAATATCCTTTACAATTCTGTAATCATCTTTCCTAGGAATTCGTATTGTCCTTCTTTCATGGCACACAGCAATGACGCCCTTTCCTCTCCATTAAGCCAGGCTGTTCAAGATCCTGCCCAAAGCACAGCAGGGGTTCTGTGTCATGTTGGAGCACAACAAGAGAACAAAGATTTTAGAAATAGTTATATATAATTGTATACAATATATTCTACACTCAGAGAACTGAGAACTAACAGAAGTTTAGGTAACAACAGTATTATGTTAACTATAATTTTTTTTTATCCCACTGGTAAGTAATACTTTGAATTAGGAAAGCCTTGTGTTTAGAGTATTCTAATAATCTCCTGTTTCATTGATTTAATTTTGTCAGTGTTTATACACAGTCAGACACTTAAAAGAAATCCTGATATACATGCTTTAAGTCATGTTCTCTGTGCAAGCTTATAATCTAGCACATATTTTTCATCTAGTAACTTCAAAAAGCCCAAGTGTACCAATGGAAAAGATGTATGTGCTAGAGACTATATTTTGAAATTGAACAGAGAAGTGAAAAAAGGTCATTAAAAATGTTATTATTTTTCAGTATTGGCACTGAAATCACAACTGTGGTTAGTGTGGTTAGTGACATATATTGAATTATAGCACTGAAGTCCTACTTGTCCAGCAGAAAACATCTTTTTGATGGGAAGTCAATGTTACTTAGTGAATTCATTTTGAAGAGAAGAAAATACTCCAAAGAATGAAAGAACCCAAAGACTCAGGAACATATGAAAGTGCTTTCTTCTAACAGTTCAGGACCCGTTTCACACAAAAATGTTTGCAACACTCACATGACAAGGACAGAATTTCAGCAAGTCACAGCAGCATGAAGCCAATTAGTAATGTAAAGGCAAAAAATATTCTAACATTATTGAGACATGAATGAGGTTGGAGAATAGAAAGGAGCATCCATTTTGTCCATGTCGTATATTTTCATGTAAAAGGAAGATTATGACTTTGCTCATGATTCTGACTCACATATCAGTGAAACACTACAAGTCAGCACTCCAAAACAGTAGGAAAGATCTTGTTAGCAAACATCATATGTTTAATTTGTACATGTGACTTTTTCATATATACAGTAGCCTATAGGTATTGGTAGATGGATGGCATTTGTCTTCACTGACATCTCAGTGCTATTTAAAGATCATACCAACATCCATTTAAACTATGTAATAAACTGATAAGAGATGTATTTACCCATCAGCCAGCATCACTAAATCAACAGTAGAGACTTTACTGAAAGAAAAACTAAAAACAATCCAATAGCTTTTGTAGATCAATTATGAAGATAATTGATTTTTAAAATTATTATTATATTTTATTCAAAAAAGGGGGAAGAGAATGGAGCTTTCCTTCTTCCAGTCTCAGATATTTCAACACAGGTAGGAGCTGGATAAATTAAGTAAAACTACAGAGATATCACTACCTTTTTTTTTTACGAAGGCCCTAACAAACATCCAGTTCCCTCATACAAGATTCTCCTGGAGAGTTTGCAAACTATATGACAGAAAAAGGGAGAGAAGAAAATGTTAGTGATTGTTGCAGGACACATGGGATTGTCTCTCGAGCCCCGTACCTTATCAGCTATGCTATTGGGCCTCTTGCTGAGCAAGAGCAGCATTACTTAACCAGATAACATGGGCATGCAAAAAAGGGGAAATATCATACATGTTTTCAGGAAGAAAATAAAATCTTGCTGTACTCTTGGGGATGGAGGGGAACTAATCTTTGCAGACTAATTCATTTTCCTTTCTGTCAAAGACATTTGCTCTTCCAGCACTGGAATAAGCACTCTTGTTTGCTGTCAGCATCCAGGCTTGCTGCTTCTGGTGCCATCAGGGGCTCCCTAAGGACATTCCTCTTTGGTTGCAGGCCTGTCCCCGCTCTTTCTCCTGACTGATGCCTGTAGTCCACCATGATCTACCTGAGCAAGACTGACTTAACTCAGTGCCTGAAAACAGACTGTCTCCCAAGACTAAGGACAGCCTGAATCAAAACCAGACAGCTTTGATAAAGTACCATTTATTCAGAACAAAAGCATCACAGGGAAATCTGCTCAGAAAATAATCACTAGCTCTTCCAAGGCTGTCACCCAAATTCTGCAAGGAGATTCTAAAGCTGAAGTATCTCAGACCATCTTTGCAGTCTCTCTGTTTTGGTCAGTCCCATTTCACTTCTGAAATGAGTGAGCGACAACTCTCCTTCTGTGAGAGACTGAAAGAGTTAATGTCTCAAACATTGTGGTGGGGCAAGTTCTGCTTAAAGACAAACCCTGCACAGCAAGGAACCAAGGTGAAAAACCCATCAGCTCAGACATCAGCAACAGGAGGAGGAGGGCATGCTGGAGGGTGCACAGCTCCCTGTTCTGATAAGCTGTTCTGATACAAAGATCAAACAATGGCCCTGTCTGCAGGGAAGGAGAAGTTACTCCACAAACAACCCCCAAACCCAAAGGCTCACAAACTGTTCATTAACCTGACTAGTTCAGGTGCCCGCCCAAAGGAGGGGCAAGGATGATAAAAGGACACAAACTGAAGCCCTGGGTGCGCAAGCCCACTGGGACTGGACCCCTCAGCTGACTGAACCAACGCTGGACCCAGGACCAGTGAAATCTTTCTCTCTTCCTTTTTCTCTCTCTGTCTTCTTCTCTCTTTCCTTTTCCTTTTCCACAATCCCTACACCTCATCTGTTTCAAGATATAAACCGTTGACCAAGTCTGGGACTAGGAGTGGATCCAGCCGCCCCTAGACCCTTCTCTGAGGAGGAGTCTGGAAAGCAAGGGGGTCTGCTCTGAACCTCGTGACTCAACGGGAGGGATCTCCTTATTCCCTGAATCGATGTATATGGTTACACAGTTTACAGAAGTAGTCTTATGCCAATTCCTGTTGTGAGAAACCCTGCCACCTACTACCACGCCTCCCCCGTTCAGTTTGTTTCTGTCATGAATAAAATCTTTAACTGATCGTTTGGTGTCCTTTCACCTTAATTTAGCCCGAGGGAATTTCGAATTAAACAGGACTCCCTGGTCTGTCCAGTCTGGGTCCTGACACCTTCAGCTAGGGTTGTCTGATCTGACTGAAGGGCACCAAAAGGAAAACAGTAAGATCAGACAGTGCCTCCCTTCCCTGTGGGAGTGCAATTTAAGATGAGTCACCTGCCTTGCTTCAACACCAGGAATTTGTATTAAATTACTACCTCGTGACATGAGCTCCTGCAGGAAACATCCCTGGTCTGAACCACTTAGATATACATAATATTTGTAATACCAACACAATAGTCTTTGAATATTCCACGTGGCCTTAGTCTCTGCCACTGTCGCTATGAAAGTTTAATTCAAAAACTTGTTCTCAATAGATGAGAAGCCTGTCTCTAGTCTTTGCTCAGAAACAGTGACAGAGAGATTATAGGACCAAGCTGTCCTTCTAACCGAGGCTGCAGCTTTAAGGAGCTCCTTGGTGACAGATGGTAGAGGAATATAGAAACATCACACGCACTACATCCCCAATCTGATCTGAAATTTAAATAACCTGAATCATTAAAGGATAATGCATATGCATTTATACAAAGTAAAAAAACCCAGAACAATCTAAATCAACAAGTGCAATTTCAACTCTTAGTGTTAATTTGTGACAGGTCATTAAAGAATATCAGCTTTGGCAGAGGGTAAAATTTCTTGAATAATAACAACAGCAACAGGCACAATTGCTTGTGTCAAAAGCACAAGCAATCTCTGCTAAAGCACTGAAACTGTATAGCTGCAGCCAGAAATCATGTCCCCTAAATGACGTAAGAAGGATCCAAAAGAGTGTTATTTTCAAAAAGTGCAGGAATATGTAACTGCAATTTCTTGTTCTTGTCTACTACATTCAGATAACACAGTATCCATACATTGCAACAGCTGAATCTGATAACTGCCATTTAAAATCTTTCTAGTGACACACCAACACCCTGTTTAATTCCCACTTTTCCTTCCTCCTCTTCCCCTCCTACACAGCATTAGTAAATTTTTTTAATTCAATAAGTCCTCAAGAGTGTTGTTATTTACATAAGCTTTACTGTACCATGGGAGTCAGTAACATTTGCAATAGATTGCATTCGGATAACTGACAAAATTTAGACATTAAGAAGCACAGTTCGAGTCAATGTGCAATAATTTAATGCCAAACACTAGCTGCATTAACAGTGAAGAACAGTAATTTCAGTGCAGGGGAATCATCACACAGTAACTTGAGCTCCAGATGTTGATCTTATTTCACTTTGTAAAAGTGCAGCAACTTCTTTGTGGTGAAACTGGCCTGGCTGGTGCTATTCTCTGCAAGGGAAGTGACCATGCAAAGAGGAAGGGACAGAGTCTTATTGCATTGCAGAAAGGTCCAATGCAGGGAGTTAGGCAGCCAAGTAAAACTACACCAGGTTCAAGTGGAGGTGGCCAGGTCCTTTACAAGGCCAAGAACATGGAGAGGTGAAAGGAGAAGGAAAGCATTCCCTTGTCTGACGAGAGCAGACTCTTGTCATATTACTGTGATAAATGTATCTGAAGCAGACCTAACAATCAGGGCAGAGACATTTTCTCAAAGATATTTTCTCAAAACTGCTTAATAAAATTCTGAGCATATTAAAAAAATAAGGAACAATCAGTATTTAAAACAAATTCATCCTTCTCAACAGAAAAGGAGTTATTAGATATGCCAACAACAGGGAAAGAAAAAGGTGGGGGGTTTTCAGTTTACATTTTTTTAATTTTAAATCAGCTACTTGATGGACTGTGATGCTCTTCCATGGATATTGTACCTGATTTTTCTACAGCTGCCTCTAAGTGATGTTTCCACCTACACTAAGCTCCCTGTTGGTTTTTTTCTTCCTTTTTAATTATTAACAACTCTGATTCAAGAGCCTAATCCAAATGAGTGTTTAGTTCTTTACCACTTTTAGTCTGAGGCACTGTGTATCATGTTATTACAGCACCAGAGGAAAATGGCTATTACAGAAAAGTCATTTATGTTGTAGGATGACAGTTGGAGAAAGGAACAAAGGAGGAAAGACTTTGGAAAATATACTAGGAGTTCAGTACAAATACATAGGGAACAAGGGGAATAGCTGCATATCAGCACTGAAGCTCTTAAAATAATGATCATTTCAATTTTGTCTGGATTCTGTATCAGCTGAAAGATAATCGCACATCACTGCTGATAGAAAAAAAGAATTTGATTGGAAAAATCTATAGAAAAAAAATTACTTAGCATTTACAATTGTTGATATGGAGCAGCATTAGATAACATGCAACACAGCAGCCATGGCTGTAATGCAACAACTGCTCTTAGCGAGAGAGGAGACAGGACAGGCTTGTGGGCACTGACATGCTGTAGCAGATTGCAAGGATGCATTTCACACCGGAGGTCTGCTGGGACCCCTGAAGAAGCAACCTGCAAACACAGCAGAAAAGTTTCATTCTGCTTACATAATTAAATATTTTTTTTCCATTTAATAAAGAAGAAAGCCCAAGCCCAAGGTATACTTTTATATAAATTACTGGATTTAGCTCCACTTCTATTGCCTTCTGACGAGCTCACTTTAGGAGGTCACTGGAAGCTGTGTGGAGTCCAGATGACAAAACTCTTTTCTAATCCTGCCCTGAATTAGCAGCCAGGAAAAGCAAGTCAGGGGACTGGTATTTGTGACAGATGATGAGAAACAAAGTCAACAGCTGCAGGAGCCAGGTAAGTCTTGGGTCCCCCAAGCAGCCAGCCAGCTGAGCCAGCTCCTCCTGCACTCGTACACATGGACTGAAGGAGAAATCACAGGGTGCCAGAGAAGTCTGTCAGTGAATGAGCCTGTACCTCACAACTGTATCAAGCAAGATGAGACTGTTGGTGAATTAAATTGTAAGCATCCCCTGCATATAACTGCAGTGGTGAGCACTTAATCTTGAAACAGGAAAAAAAGGACTGTATCTTTATTCCTGAATGCTCTTCCTACTTTGGAAAAATACCTGATATTACTATTCTTTCACTATTTCAGAGCATCTCTAGTAATTGCAAGCACAAATAATGTATTTCAATTGTTCTTCAAAAACGTGTGTGTCCTTTTAGGGTTTGTTGATAGTTTTTAGTGTGTCAGCTATAGTAAGGCCTCTGAGCACCTAGCTTTCAGCCTGCTGTTTATGTGCATGTGAGGGGAAAATTTAAAAAAAAAAAAAAAAAAAAAAAAAAAAGTTCCCAACTTAAAAAGCCTTTAAAGTGATGCATGGCAAACATATGGCTATTTTGCATCCAGACACACATGGTTTTCTTCCAAGTGTTTAATCAGAGTTATCCTGCTAAGCTTCTGGCGGGGGGGGAGAATCAGCATATACTTATGCTCTTTTGTAATTCCCCTTCCCTCTTTAGCATCTATATTCCAGAACTGGCAGAAATCTCATTACATAAAATGATCAGCACCCTTTCTCCAAGTGTTAGAAGACTATTTTTTATGGCAGTATATAAGACCATGACAGCAATGGATTTTTACCTTTATTAATAGTCTACAGAAAAGAGAAATATTTTAAAACTTCTTTCCAGAAAAATGTTGAATACTGTTGACTATCATCAATATGAAATTCTTTCTCTTTCACAGAGTTTCTGCTAGGAGGAAGAACTGTCACCAACGGTAATTTCATGAAACTTTATGATTTCCAGAAGTCCTGACTTTGTCAAAGAAAAATCTGTATATATTTCTGAATCACAGATAATAAGGGGAGGCACGGAAGATAGATGTGCTGCAAAGCCAGCTGTTGCTCTTCAAAGCCTTGGGTTTTAAAATGGACAGATGCATTTAGTATCTTGAATACTATAAAGTGGCATGTAGATGCGACTATGTGCAAATACAAAGACATATTAAAAGGGTGGTTTCTTTGGATTTCTTTCAGGTGGGGAGGTATTGTTTTGTTTTCCAAAGTATTTTCTGCTGGCTGAGACCAGGCCATGTTTCTTCATGCAGGTTAAACTATTTGAAAATGCAAGGTAGCACAAGCAACGGACACTGCCTCCAGCCCAAAGGCAAAATGTAAGAAGACAGCTCATTTGCTTTAAATGAATCTGTGCCAAATAAACTTGGTGGAAATAACTTCAGGTATTCTCAATCATGCAGATCCAGACTAACTCCTCAACAGAGAAGCAGTCGTACTACTTTTTTGGAACTAAAATACAATGAAACTTTAAGTGTGCTTTATTATTTTATACATTAATTTTATGTTTGAATGCTGTTATGTGAGCATACTACTGAATCCAAAGCCATTTAACTCAGTCTGCCTCTAGACAGACATTAAACAGTGGAAGTAGAACACAGACAGATAAGAGAAAAAAAACACACTAAAACCTATGAACAACGAAACTCTCCTTTTAATTTCTCCATTCTCACACAGGCCTTCAGAATCCAAGATTATCACTAGGTTATTGAAGTGGAAACACTGGAATGATAGCAAGAAACCAGGAGCAACCCTTATGCTCTGAAGAGATATTAGAGGATGAATAGGAATCACTGGACAAAAGTGTAGACTGCATGTCTTAACCTTGTTTGATGTTTACATTTAGTAACAGGACTGTTCAGGTTGAATCTACATATATTCTGTATCCATGCTGAAATAGGTACTGGCTGGCATCATGAACATGGTGGACTTGCACTCATTAGGTTGATAATGGCTTAGAGCATTAATACGCACCAAATAAAATTGTAGGAAAAGTCAGCTTTTTGTAGGAAACTTTCTTAAACGGGAGTGATAGCGATCTTTTGACCAATTTTATTCACTCTTGCTGCAGTCTGGCAAACTCCATAAAGTTTCTACCAGGACATGTACAGGACTGCAAGAGCTAGCAGTGGAAGAGGAGGAAGTTTCAATGGTAAATACAGACCTAGATCCCCACCCTTCCAAGTTATGCAGTGTTTGAAGTTTGAACAGTTTCACCCATCATATATATAGAGGCCAACAACACCGTAAGGATGTTTGACTGAAAGGACTTCTGTTTCACTTAGTTCCTTCTTGTTTTCAGGCAACTATATAACATTTTTCCATTCACAAAGAGTTCAAGTTCAGTCTGTCAATACACTGGAAGACATTCCAGACCTTAGCAATTGTAAATCTTTGAATTTCCAAGTTTATTCATGACCAATTAATGTCTATTTGTCATTTTGGCATTTTCTTTCAAATTCCCTTCCCTTCCCATTGTTTACCCTCCTGCTAAGTTTGCTGATAACAGTCCTAGCCTCTTTCAGTTTGCTTCTTCATTTGGCTAAGTGAAGATAAGCTCTTCCTCCTCCTAATTGTCCTGGCAGCTCTTCTCTGCACATACAGCATTTTGAATTCGTCTTCCTTATACCTTGGTGATCAGAACTGCATGTTGGATCATATGTGATATTTCACCAGTGCCTTGTAGAAAGAAACACACAAATATCTTCTGATCTCTCCTGGAAACCTCTTGGGTGATATTTTTTTCCTGGTGTTGTGGTTTAACTGCACACGTGGAATCACATGTGTCTTCTACATATCTATATTATCCTGATGACCATAACAGGATTGATACTAACCTTGATGTTCCTTCCTCTACCATTTTCAACCCATGATCTCCACTCTTAACAGAAAAAGTTTTGATAAGTACTTAAATGCACAGTATCTTTTAATCTCTTCTCAAGAGCACATGCTATTCAAATCCTTTCATGAAATGGCAACACCTGCCAACAATGTATCATCTGCAAATTTTAGTAGCATATGCCAACTTGTACAACAACGAAGATACTAAATTCAGTCAATCCTGGAACAAATCATTGAGGAACATTACCAGTCCCCTTTCGTGCTAGCAAAATGGTCCTTCTTTTGTTGCAACCTAATGTTATCACTTTACCTACTGAGTGTGCTTGTACAAATTGTCATTTCCTACAGCTGAATTAATTTTTTTAGATTCAAAATTTTTAATCTCGATTTACAAATTCTGAGAGTATTAAGTGGTCTATATGTCAAAAGAATTACTGAATAAACTTCAAATTCCAGAGTCATAAGATCCTCATTGTTTCATTTTGTAATAATTCCACTGGTTTTTTTTGTCTTTAATAATACAAAAATATTTTTCAAAGCCAAGCATTTTCTTAAGGTTTTGCCAAACTGTCAGACTTCTAGTGCTCAAAGGCTTTGTTCTATATAGCTGTAATCAATGCAAAGTTCAACAATATTTGAAAACATAGGACTTTGAGAGGATGGAGTATTTTTTGGAAGTTGCCAAACAGTTGCCAACAAGCTTTAGAGACAGTAAAGCAAAAAATCATTAAAATTATTATCAGATAACAATACTGTCCATATTTATGAATGTAGAGATTTGACAATAGCTTACTTCAGCCATGCAACACTTATTAACATAGATATAGTGATAAAAATCAGGTAAATTTTGACATACAAAGAACTAATGACATGACTTACAAATGTCACCAGTTGAGTGCAAATGATGGTGTCGTGGTTTCAGCCCAGCCAGTAGCAAAGGACCACGCAGCCACTCGCTCACTCCTCCTGCCCCCCTCTGGTGGGATGGGGAGGAGAATCAGAAAGGAGAAAAGAAAAAAAAACCACGGAACCTCGAGGGTTGAGATAAGGACAATTTACTGGGACAACACAAAAAGAGAAGTTACAACAAGAAGAACGGTACTAATAAAAGAATATACAAAGCGAGTGATGCACAGTGCAACTGCTCACCACCCGGAACCCGATGCTCCGCCACTTCCCCCACCGAAAGCCGAGAGAGCACCCCCAGCCTGCTCCCCAGTTATATACTGAGCATGATGGCACATGGTATGGAATAGCTCCTTGGCTAATTCAGGTTAGCTGTCCTGGCTGTGCCCCCTCCCAGGTTCCTGTGGAAATTAACTCTATCCCAGCTGAACCCAGGACAGATGGCTAGTACTTTTATGACACCCTATTCATGAAGAATAGAAAACTGTGTATGTTTGCTGGATCTGCTGATGTTTTGTGACCCCAGAGAATGTCTAATTAGATTTTCTTTAAAACAATCTTCCCTTCTATTTCCATGATTCAATAGAACAGTTAATTTACTTCAAGAAAAAATCCCTCTTCTCCTGTGTTGCATTAAAGCATAATGAAGTTTAGCAGAAAACAAACCCCCTTGCATTCCAGCTTGTCCTCAGATGTCAGAGGGGCTGGGGGCGGCTAGGCTTAGATTCTGGGTGACCTAATTCAGCACTATAAGTCCAGTCACATTCAATATATTGAACTATCACAATTATGGATGTACTAATAGCGCACTGTACTTTCAATTTAGTCGTGTTCAATGAACTAGAATGGCCAGACTTAAGGAGTTTGGTTGTGTTCAACAAACTATCACAGCTAGATTTTAATCAATAGTACAGTTTATTAAAGCAACAGGAGTACAGGTTCTTTTGGATTGCCGGTGATAAATACACTGTCTGCAAAGAACGTGCAAGTACCAAGAATACAGTCGACTACAAGCACATTAAATTATGGAAAAACTCTATAGATTTCTAAGTTTCCCAGGGAAGCACTCGGTATAACTGAGGGTTCGAATCTTACCCAAAAGGCGTCCCTAGGGGGGGGAAGAGAGGTTCAGTCCGTTGACTGATCTCAGAAGTCAGTGATGTCCTCCCAACTTGTCTATGATGGTGTCTTCCCTAGCATTCCTCCTCTCTTAAGCCCTTTTATTCTATTTTCTTATTTTTAGGTGGAGCTTGAGTGACTCTAGTCATATATACCTTTACTTTGATTGGTATAAAATCTCCTCGCTTTACTTTTAAAGGTATGAGCTAGAGAAAATTCAGAGCGCATGCTCAGTGAGGGGTGGTCGCACCTTGGAGGCGGGTAGCTTTTGAGATGGAGGTGTGTTTTGGTATTATAATGAGATTATAATGAACAAAGTTCACCCAGATGACATGATTTAGCATGTCACTACTCGAGAACTGGGCACTTATGATATAAATCAGAAGTAGGGCAGTAGGTTGATAGAACCCCACTGTTTCACCTCCTTGCTTCAGTAGATTCAATGCAGGGACCTACTGTTCTTGTTCCTATCGTTCCAGTTCCCTATCCCTGCGATGATATCACGGAGCCTGGCCGCGGTGTCTCCACTCCACTCCACTCCACTCCACTCCACCCTCCGAGTTGTTTCTCTTAGAGTCAGCATACCAAGCTCCCCTGGTGTTGCTAACATCCAAGGTTGCAGGTTATGTTGCTTAGGGAATTATTATGGAACAGATTTCATGTATATCCACCGCATTCCACCCTGGAGATTTACCTTCACTTAAGAGGGGTGGGACATATCAATAAGTAACCTCCAGCAATCATTCCACATCCTTCAGCTGTAGTTCTACCTAACAAATACATTTTATAGAAGCAACAACCCCTTTGAAAAGTAAATTCTACTAACTTGCTGTATTGGTTTTGTTTGGCAAGGTTTTGGTAGCGGGGGGGGGGGGGGGTTACAGGGGTGGCTTCTGTAAGAAGCTGCTGGAAGCTTCCCCTGTGTTCGAGAGAGAGCGAGCCCATACTAGCCGGCTCTAGAGACGGACCCGCCGCTGGCCAAGGCCGAGCCAATCAGTGATAGTGGTAACGCCTCTGTGATAACATTTTTAAGAAGGAAAAAAAGTTGGGACGGGGAGAAACTGCCGCCGGAGTGAGGAGTGAGAACATGTAAGAGAAACAAGCCTGCGGACACCAAGGTCAGTGAAGAAGGAGGGGGAGGAGATGCTCCAGGCGCCGGAGCGAAGATTCCCCTGCAACCCGTGGTGAAGACCCTGGTGAGGCAGGCTGTCCCCCTGCAGCCCAGGGAGGTCCACGGTGGAGCAGATCTCCACCTGTAGCCCGTGGAGGACCCCACGCCGGAGCAGGTGGGTTCCCGAAGGAGGCTGTGACCCCGTGGGAACCCCGCGCTGGAGCAGGCTCCTGGCAGGACCTGTGGATCTGTGGAGAGAGGAGCCCACGGAGCAGGTTTTCTGGCAGGACTTGTGACCCCGTGGGGGACCCGCGCTGGAGCAGTGTGCTCCTGAAGGACTGCACACCGTGGAATGGACCCATGCTGGAGCAGTTCGTGAAGAACTGCAGCCCGTGGGAATGGCCCACGTTGGAGGAGTTCGTGGAGGACTGTCTCCCGTGGGAGGGACCCCACGCTGGAGCAGGGGAAGAGTGTGATCAGCCCTCGTCCTGAGGAGGTGAAGCGGCAGAAAATAACGTGTGATGACCATAAACCCCATCCCTGTCCCCCTGTGCCGCTGGGGGGGGCTTGGTGGTGAATCCGGGAGGGTAGTTGTGCCCGGGAAGAAGGGAGGGGTGGTGGGAAGGTGTTCTGAGATTTCATTTTATTTCTCATTACCTTGCTCTGGTTGATTTGTAATAAATTGAGTTAATTTTGCAAACTGAGTCTGTTTTGCCCGTGACGGTAATAGTGAATGATCTCTCCTGTCCTTATCTCGACCCGCGAGCCTTTTGTTATATTTTCTCTCCCCTATCCAGCTGAGGATGGGGGAGTGATAGAACGGCTTTGGTGGGCACCTGGTGTTCAGCCAGGGTCAACCCATCACACTTGCCCATCCAAGGACTATGCCTGTCTTTTAAGTTAAACATACGTTTAGCTTTTTCACAATGCAGTATATCTAAAGGCATCTCAAAATAAATGGAACTCTATATTTTTCCTTAAACACCAATAGCTATCTGTGCAAGGCATTTCCAATACTGTTCCTTTGCTGAAGATCATCTAACAATTCCCCCTCCCCCCGCCAAATTATGACATAAACCCCCTGCT
Source organism: Astur gentilis (assembly GCF_929443795.1). Classification (NCBI taxonomy): domain Eukaryota; kingdom Metazoa; phylum Chordata; class Aves; order Accipitriformes; family Accipitridae; genus Astur; species Astur gentilis. The sequence goes on along the minus strand of NC_064918.1, from coordinate 16,564,799 downwards.
TTTGAAAGTATGATGGCACTGCAATATTTTAATCTGGTCATAAACTGAAACATATCAAACACAGCGATTTGATTCAGAAGTGTTCAAATCCATAATGCAATTTTAGCAGAAAAGGTTAGATGCTACGTATAACCTGCACCTTTGTTAAAATACAATCCTAACCTAGATTTTAATATGACATCACTTTGAGAAACAAAATTTCTAGTTCTTAAAGACTGAACAATAAATCTGCTTATTTATATGATTTAAAATGCATTTCATTTATTCTCTTATGCATCAGAATTCTGTGAACCTCAAAGCAATTCTCTTGACTCTATCACATACTTTATATTCATAATCGCAGTTATTTCAGCTGCTAACAAAAAGGATTTGCAAATGTTTTTCAAATAAAATTGTTCAGTTGCTTTGCCTTGCTATGCATGCTCATCACAGTTTATGTTCTTGTATATTTGGACTACTGACAGTTGTGAAAAATGTTCCTGTAGTGTTAAAGTTTCAGCAATATGAGAAGGGATATTGGTACTACATCTTTTGCCACCAACTTTCCCATTTTATAAGCTTGTCAGGATACAAGTTATGGTATATGGACCCAACTGCACATGAAGTTCCAGATGTAGCCTAGTACTAAACAGAATAACTATCCAATGCAAATCACAATCAGCGGAAGAGTACTGTTCATAATCTGCTACTTGTATCAATGTTTTCACTCGAAATATTCTATAGGTGTTTAAAAATAAGTAATATATCCATTTACACATGGATAAAAAGGGAGTAAATGAATGTGCTAAGTAACCAGCACTTGTCAAAAAATACAGGACACAAAGCTGTTACTATAAATGTTATTTGCTTATTGTGGTTTGGACTGCTTAAAGAATCACCATCAAAGGTATTAGCAAAAGTGATTTAATAGGTGTTTATAAAAGCACGACTTCACAAAGTTTGATGGCAAGGTTCACTCTATTACTTAGTACATGGATGAAGTGTACAAAGAAAAATCAAGTTAGAATCAAATTAGAATGATTCATACAGAGACTGAAAACACAAAAGAGTAAGGGAGAAACATACAAAGAAAGATCAACTTAGAATTAATTTTTCATGGTTTGTACGAAGATCGGAGGTGCGGAAAGATAGGGGAGACCCTCCCATTGAGTCATAAGGTTCAGAGAAGACCCCCTGGCTTTCTAAAATCATGATGGAGCTTAGCTGTGGCTGGATCCACTCCTAGTCCCAGACTTGGTCAACGGTTTATATCTAAAGGGATTATATGTGTGTAGCAGCAGCCTAAGGTTCATTCACAGTTTAAGGTGAATCACAAGATTTAGCAGCACTTAATCTTTGACTAATTTAACATTTTATAAAATGATTAATTAGAATTGCTACAACCATAACAGTGACTTAATTATAGATTCAAAAGGGCAATACTTATACTATACTTGCTATCAGATACCTGGGTCAAATCACGCACGCAGACACAAAGAGATATACATAAACAGAGGTATACCTGTTTGTTTTGGGCTTGTGTGGAGGGGTTTTGGTAGCAGGGGAGGGGGCTATGGGGGTGGCTCCTGTGAGAGGCTGCTAGAAGCTTCCCTGGCTCCAAGTTGGACCTGCCTCCAGCCAAGGCCAAGCCAATTAGCAATGGCGGTAGCGCCTCTGGGAGAACCTGAAGTGGAGAGGGGACTAGAACATGAGAGAAACCCCTATGCAGATACCAAGGTCAATGAAGAAGGAGGGGGAGGGGTGCACCACAGGAGGTGATGCCTCTGCAGCCTGTGGTGAAATGGCAGGCTGTCCCCCTGCAGCCCATGGAGGTGAATGGTGGAGCAGATGCCCACCCTGCAGCCCATGGAGGACCCCACACTGGAGCTGGTGGATGTCCCCAAAGATGGCCTTGACTCCATGGGAAAGCCTACACTGGAGCAGCCTGTGCCTGAAGATTGGCCTGCGGAAAGACCCATGCTGGAGAAGTTTGTAAAGGACTGCAGCCCGTGGGAAGACTCACATTGGAGAAGTTTGTGAAGGACTGTCTCCCATGGGAGGGACCCCACGCTGGAGCAGGGGAAGAGTAAGGAGTCCTCCCCCTGAGGACGAAGGAGTGGCAGAGACAAGGTGTTACAAACTGACTGCAACCCCCATCCCCTGTCCCCCTGTGCCACCGGGGGGGAGGAGGTAGAGAAAACCAGGAGTGGAGTTGAGTTGGGAAGGAGGGAGGTGTGGGGGGAAGGTGTTCTAAGGTTTGGGTTTACTTCTCATTGCCCTTGTTTCGATTTGATGTAAATGAAATTGATTTTGTTTCTTCCCCAAGTTGAGCCTGTCTTTTGCCTGTGACCATAAGTGGTGAGTGATCCCTCCCTGTCCTTGTCTCAACCCACGAGCTTTTCTTTATATTTTCTCCTCTTCACCCCACTGGGGCTGGGGATGGGAGGAGTGAGTGTGGCAGTACTCTTCCCCCCGCCCCCCCCCCCATCCCGCCAGCAGGAAACAAAACTTCTCCAGGCAGGGAGAAGGGGAAGGAAAAGAAATCCCTAAACCCTGGAGGCCGCAGGTTGAAATTTGAACTGGCCAATCAAGACGTGCCAGGTACACTGAGGTAAACTTCTTGGCCAACAGGGATTAAAATGACCACAGATCAGATTCAACAAGGGTATAAAAGGGGTCCTGCCAGAGGACATGTTGAAATCAGTCCTCCTCGGAGCAGCGGGTCCGCAGTCAGGGATTCCCCCTTGGGCTGGGGCACCGCCCGAGGTAACTCCTCCAGGGAAAGAGCCCTCATCTTTTAGGTAAGTGATATGCGCATTTTGAGTCATCACTTTCAAATCTCAAGGATTCTTAAGTTGTCTGTGTAGTATTAATTCCCCTTACATCATTGAGCCTGTAGTTCTGTATTGGTTTTGTGTGGCAAGGTTTTGGTAGCCGGGGGGGGGGCGGTTACAGGGGTGGCTTCTGTAAGAAGCTGCTGGAAGCTTCCCCTGTGTTCAAGAGAGAGCCCATACCAGCCGGCTCTAAGACGGACCTGCCGCCGGCCAAGGCCAAGCCAGCCAGCAACAGTGGTAACGCCTCTGTGATAACATTTTTAAGGAGGAAAAAAGTTGGGACAGGGAGAAACAGCTGCCGGAGTGAGGAGTGAGAACATGTAAGAGAAACAAGCCTGCGGACACCAAGGTCAGTGAAGAAGGAGGGGGAGGAGATGCTCCTGGCGCCAGAGCAGAGATTCTCCTGCAGCCCGTAGGGAAGACCATGGTGAGGCAGGCTGTCCCCCTGCAGTCCAGGGAGGTCCACGGTGGATCAGATATCCACCTGCAGCCCGTGGAGGACCCCACGCCGGAGCAGGTGGGCTCCCGAAGGAGGCTGTGACCCCGTGGGAACCCCGCGCTGGAGCAGGTTCCTGGCAGGACCTGCGGATCTGTGGAGAGAGGAGCCCACGGAGCAGGTTTTCTGGCAGGACTTGTGACCCCGTGGGGGACCCACGCTGGAGCAGTGTGTTCCTGAAGGACTTCATGCTGTGGAAAGGACCCATGCTGGAGCAGTTTGTGAAGAACTGCAGCCCGTGGGAAGGACCCACGTTGGAGAAGTTTGTGGAGGACTGTCTCCCGTGGGAGGGACCCCACGCTGGAGCAGGGGAAGAGTGTGATGAGTCCTCACCCTGAGGAGGATGAAGCGGCAGAAAATAATGTGTGATGACCATAAACCCCATTACCCATCCCCCTTGTGCTGCTGGGGTGGTTTGGTAGAGAAATCCGGGAGTGAAGTTGTGCCTGGGAAGAAGGGAGGGGTGGAGGGAAGGTGTTCTGAGATTTCGTTTTATTTCTCATTACCTTGCTCTGGTTGATTGGCAATAAATTGAGTTAATTTTCCCAAACTGAGTCTGTTTTGCCTGTGACGGTAATTAGTGAATGATCTCTCCTGTCCTTATCTCGACCCGCAAGCTTTTTGTTATATTTTTCTCTCCCTTGTCCAGCTGAAGATGGGGGAGTGATAGAACGGCTTTGGTGGGCACCTGGCGTCCAACCAGGGTCAACCCATCTCAAGTTCACTACTGTTACTGGAGTTCTAACTAACTTTTACTGAAGAATAAATCTGAGTTTTAACACCTGTTAGATTTGAGTGTGCATGCATCCATCCATAACAGTGAGTGAGCAGCTTCGTGGTGCTTTGTTGCCGTCTGGGCTTAAACCACGACACTGTTAAAAATTACCCTCGAGTTCAGTGAAATATTCACGTCAAATGTCTCGGTGTTCTCAATGGGTGAAGGGTTGAGCCTCAAGGAGTGAAGGGTATCAGCCCAGGTCCTGTCATCAGCAGTCCTCTGATTTTTGAAAACTGGAGAGTTTGTGAGCTCTGTGAGGCATCCCACTCAAGAGGGAGATGCTGGTCGCAGCCTGCTGCGGTCCAGGAGAGCTCAAAGAGCCTCACTTGGGACCACTGTTTATAGGTTCACAAGATGACTGACTCTGGTCAGTGTAATTTCATTCCAGACATAATTTTTGTCAGGCATCCACAAAAGTGAGTCATGATCCAAGCAGCAGGAGTCTCAGACACGGTTCCAGGCAACAGGTGTTTCAGGTGCAGTTAGGGGGTGCCTAATTGTCCTGACTGACTGTACCATAGCCAGGATAAGAAAGTTCTGGGCTGTCCCAACTCACTGTGCAATAACACAATGTTGGCTGGTCCTGACATCACAATGTGGTCTGGGGGGGCTGCACCACCACAGTTATATAGAAGAAACTCATTGGAAAATGTATATCTTTCCCAAAAGTGACTGTAACACTTGATATTTCAATTCTGAAAGGTTTCAATGCAATTCCGACCTTAAAATAGTTTGGGGTTTTTTTCCCCTAAAAGTCATTTTTCATTTACTAATACAATGGAAATACAAAGAACATTGCTTGAAGAGAGAAACCAAGGGATGAACTTGTATTCTGTCCTTTCTGGTTCATCTTTTTCAAAATTGTTCACTAAATGTTAGTCAGTTACAATGTACAGTAGGAAGGGTCTATGTTTTTATCTTTTTCAATAAAAATGCATGCTTTACAAACTGTCGTGTCTTAAGCCCAGCTAGTAACAAAGCACCACACAGCCTCTCACTCAGTCTTCCCTGCCCCAGCCCCAGCCACAGTGGGATGAGGAGAAAATATAAAGGCAGGCTCGTAGGTCGAGATAAGGACAGGGAGGGATTACTCACCACTTATGGTCACGGGCAAAAGACAGGCTCAACTTGGGGAAGAAACAAAATCAATTTAATTTCCTACCAATCAAATTAAAACAAGGATATTAGGAAGTAAACCCAAACCTTAGAACACCTTTCCCCCCCCACGTCCTTCCTTCCCCGCTCAACTCCATTCCCGGTTCTCTCTACCTCCTCCTCCCAGTGGTGCAGGGGAACAGGGGATGGGGGTTGGGGTCAGCTCACCACACGTTGTCTCTGCCGCTCCTTCCTCCTCAGGGAGAGGACTCCTCACTCGGCCCCTGCTCCACCGTGGGGTCCCTCCCACAGGAGACAGTCCTTCACAAACTTCTCCAATGCAAGTCCTTTCCGTAGGCTGCAGTTCCTCACAAACTTCCCTGGCGTGGGTCCTTTCCGTGGGCTGACCTTCAGTCACAAACTGCTCCAGTGCTGGCTTTCCCATGGAGTCACGGCCATCTTTGGGGGCCTCCGCTCCACGGTTCACCTCCATGGGCTTGGTATCTGCATAGGTGTTCCTCTCACATTCCAATTCCCCTACTCACTACCAGTTCCCCTTCTTAAATATGTTATCCCAGAGGTGCCACCACCGTCACTGATTGGGTCAGCGTGGGCCAGAGGCGGGTCTGACCTGGAGCTGGGGGAGCTTCTAGCAGCTTCTCACAGGAGCCACCCCTGTGGCCCCTCCCCCGCTACCAAAAAAAAACCCATGCCACGCAAACCCATAACACAAACCAAACGGATGAACAAAAAGCTTTGCAAGGGGAAAACTCACCAGTCTCCTCCTCTGATCTCTTTGATACCTCTAGCACCCTTCCCTCCTTTCCCCCACAGCTGAAGAGCTCCCTTGCACAGGAGGGATTTGCTCTGGTGTCACTGAGGACATGCTATGGAGTTAACAGGATTGCAGGAGTGCAGCTGAAGACAGAATCTTTCTTACTGGTCATGTAATATGTGGTGAAAAGATCCCAGTCTGACTTTGACAGACTGCATGAGCTTGTCAGGGTTGGCAGCTAAGGAAATAAAAACCTTGTTTATTTTAACTTGGGCACATTTGATAAGGATTTATTGAGACATAATACACACAGAAACCTAGAGTATAATGTTTAGAAGCTCTTTTTGTTCAAATAGAGACACACTTCAAAGAAGCATTTTAGGCTTATAACCTCCCCTGTCTACCCTTCATCTACAATAAACATTTAAATTTGCGTGCCCAGATTTTAATTAGTATAGCATGTGGAATTAATAGAAAACATTATCAACTAAATCAGCATCACCCTTCTGTCAATTAAAAAAAAATGTTACAGATTTAGAACATTAAATGAGAGAACGGAGCTCTCTAACCCCTCAATCCAACAATTCTCTGTAAACCAAGAGCACACTCAGTACACTGCCATAGAGCTACTGGCTTTGAAGTAAGTTCAAAATATTAAGGAAGGAACAAAGCTGCTGGTGGGTGTATTCTTAATGCTTTCCCAGCTGCTCTTCCCACTGAAAAGACTGTTCAGGAGAAAAAAAGAAACTAACTCTTTAAGGCCCCAACATGTTGAAAAAGAATTATTGAAAAGTGGTTATTGATACAATTGGCAGCAAATAAAAAAAAATAGTATTGACTGAGAAATGAGAGGGGGCAGAAAGGATGACATTATTTCTGATTAATACAAGATACCAAAATTATAATAATTCCATTCCACCCAACAGTAGGCCTGAAATGTCATTCTAGGATGGTTTTGAATGACTGGAGAACAACACAGTTTAAGATCTCATTTGGGAAATTTCCTGCTAGCATATCTTATATAAATAATAAGAGGATTATACACTTCAAAGCTGGGTTTTATCATCCCACTATGCTGACCAGGGCCATCAGTTCACTGGCTTGGCTGATAAACTGGAATTAGATGTCAGAAATAGACTATTTCATAATAGAAAGTAGTTCTATATCCTGAAAAATTTATAATTCAAATAACCAACAACAGCAATTTGCAAAATATGATAATGAGGAATTCAATACCTGACTGAATTTTGGATTCCCATAAACAGTGGAAACATTTTTTTACTAAAATTAGAACAATGTCAAGATGCTACAAAAAAGAATGATGCATCATCAGAAGAAAGCCATTATTATGATCTACAGTTTCCAGCTGCTGAGCTCCAGATGCAAATTCTACCTGAAAATAGTGCATTCACTAGTGTCCTATCCCTTAGAAAATATTCTTTCCCATTCCATGGCAGATGCATCAATCTATTTAGAAAACATAAATACACTTACAGCTACACATGCACAAGCTCAATTATAATAAATATTTTATAGTGTTGTGGTTTAACCCCAGCCAGCAACTAAGCACCACGCAGCCGCTCACTCACTCCCCCCCATCCAGTGGGATGGGGGAGGAAATTGGGAAAAAAAAGGAAAACTCCTGGGTTGAGATAAGAACGGTTTAATAGAACAGAAAAGAAGAAACTAATAATGATAATAACACTAAGAAAATGACAACAGTAGTAATAAAAGGATTGGAATGTACAAATGATGCGCAGGGCAATTGCTCACCACCCGCTGACCGACACCCAGCCAGTCCCCGAGCGGTGATTCCCTGCCCCCCACTTCCCAGTTCCTAAACTAGATGGGACGTCACATGGTATGGAATACACCGTTGGCCAGTTTGGGTCAGGTGCCTTGGTTGTGTCCTGTGCCAACTTCTTGTGCCCTGGCTGGGCATGTGAAGCTGAAAAATCCTTGACTTGAGACTAAACACTACTTAGGAACAACTGAAAACATCAGTGTTATCAACATTCTTTGCATACTGAACTCAAAACATAGCACTGTACCAGCTACTAGGAAGATAATTAACTCTATCCCAGCTGAAACCAGGACACAGGACTTCTAACTAACTTTTGCTGAAGAATAAATCTGAGTTTTAACACCTATTGGATTTGGTTAGTTGTGCATCCGTAACACCCCATTGCAAAACATTTCCAGGGGGAACATCAATGCTATTTTGGATGAAAAATGACTTTTCTTAAAATGCGTCTCATAGAACCAATGACATATTAATTCTTAACTCTAATAATCTGTTTCTGCCCAAATGTCCTGTACCTTTTTTAACACTGCTGTTTTGCCTACAGGAATGGGACTATTGTTGAAATGAACTGGTATATTGGCTGAATCTCCATCTTACTGAAACAACAGTGCCTTAAAAGGTCCTAAGGAACTTTCTGACGTTGGAAAAAACAAAGAGATTAAGCTACATGAAAAGCAATTTATTGCCAAGTAAACTCAGTGTTTGGCACCAGATATCCTAACTGATGAATTTTATGTAGATCTGTTAAATAATCTCTTGTCCTACTTCTCCATATGTGAGCCTAGAAATATCTGAGATATCCTTTTCAGATGTAACCTTCAATGACCCAAAATAATGACAGAGAAACATTGTCTTTTTGATTCCTGAGGCCTTTATTCTTCCCTGCCCAAAAATAACATCTTCTTGAGTTCACATGTAACTGCTTTCTAGCTGCCTATATAATCAAAATAATCATGGGATCTTCCTAAGCAGGGAAAAAAAGGCTTCACATAGTAGAAGTAGCACAAAAATTCGACACTGCACTGTCATTTAAATTCTCTGTGCTATTCTTAGTCTTGAAGTGATATTCTCAACAGCTCTACAGCCTCCAAATGAAATGCTTCATTATTTCTTTGATGGTTTCCAACTGTCTACTACTGTCTTTACTACCCTTGAGGTAACTACATGAAACAAAGAAAAAGAAAAAAGAAAAAAAAAATGAGACACAACATGACAGCTTTGATCAGCACGAACACTTTGTGTATCTTCCAACTCTACAATGAACAGAGTACTCAGAAGCACTGAAAACATGTAATTAACTTTATCCTCTTCCTAAAAACATCTCTCCTCTAATATACACATTGCACAGGGTTTTAACAGTATGCTAAAATACACCTAGAAATAAATGCAGTAATGTTGGGAATTGGCTTGATGAGAAAGGACATGGGTCTATGGAAAAGTTGTGCGAGCAGAGTTGTGTGTGAAGGAATGTCAGCGTGGGCAGCAAGACTAGGCCTTGGCCAAAGACTGCTGGCCTTGCTGATATCAGGAGAAAAACAACAGCTGGTCTCGCTGTTATCAGGAGAAAGACAGGGACGGTGTGACCTTGGCATAGTTTCATAAACAACTTTTGAAGAAGTTCCCATGAGAAAGTTACAGAACACGCGTAGCTGCAAATCACAAGTGGGTGTGTTTTAGTAATGAATAAACATTAGCAATGTACCAATCATATTAGGACTAGTAGGCATAATTATCGCAAACTGTATAAATATGAGCTATCCGTGCAAATAAAGTTGAATCACTTCTATCACTCATATTGGGTCGACTTATGTGCATTCCTCTGCCGCTCCAACACAGTAACATTGTCATGGTTTAACCCCAGCCAGCAACTAAGCACCATGCAGCCACTCACTCACTCCCCCCACATCCAGTGGGATGGGGGAGAAAATCGGGAAAACTAAAACTCATGGGTTGAGATAAGAACAGTTTCATAGAACAGAAAAGAAGAAACTAATAATGATAACACTAAGAAAATGACAACAGCAATAATAAAAGGATTGGAATGTACAAATGATGCGCAGGGCAATCGCTCACCACCCGCCAATCAACGCGCAGTTTGTCCCCGAGTGGCGATCCCCCCACCCCTACTCCTCCCAGTATATACATTAGATGTGACGTCACATGGTATGGAATACCCCGTTGGCCACTTTGGGTCAGCTGCCCTGGCTGTGTCCTGTGCCTACTTCTTGTGTCCCTCCAGCTTTCTCGCTGGCTGGGCATGAGAAGCTGAAAAATCCTTGACTTGAGACTAAACACTACTGAGCAACAACCGAAAACATCAGTGTTATCAACATTCTTTGCATACTGAACTCAAAACATAGCACTGTACCAGCTACTAGGAAGACAGTTAACTCTATCCCAGCTGAAACCAGGACAGTCGTACACTGAATGCATTTTTCTTCTTAGTTCTATTAAGTTGCAATTCCTATGCAAAGCATAAGCACAGTACATCTGACAATCCTTATATTTTTCTATGCTATCCTAGTCTAGAGGATTTCTTATACTAAATTGTTCTGGTTCGCATATCCCGCAGCTCACTCAGGGACAGGGATTTGGTGATTACCTCTGGTTCTGCCTCTTCCTCTTGTTTCTGTGATGTCCCTGGCTCTTCTTCATCCTTCGCTAAGCGAACTGATTTTTTTGTATATTCCTTCTTTTGTATGGGTGATATAGGAATATAACCATCTGCCTTTTGACCACTTAAATGTTTAATAATTCTGTTGGCATTGTTTGTTCTTTTGAGGCTTGCTTGCCAAGGTCTGGCACCTGTGGCGTCTCTCAAGGGTTAAGCTTATCAAGGACTGGTATTCCTCAAGGACTGCCATGCCAGCCAAAGGGAGTGATAAGGGGAATCGCAATGTTAGTCTTACCACAGAACTTGTTAAAAACCACTGAAATCACCAAGTAAGAAGAGAGCATGCGTGACTGACTAAAGTTCACCAAAGGACAAAAGAAGAAGAGGAAGATAAGACCCCTTGTGGTGGGTTAACCCTGGCTGAACGCCAGGTGCCCACCAAAGCCCTTCTATCACTCCCCCTCCTCAGCTGGACAGGGGAGACAAAATATAACAAAGGGCTTGTGGGTCAAGATAAGGACAGGAGAGATCACTCACCAATTACAGTCACAGACAAAACAGGCTCCGTTTGGGGAAAATTAACTCAATTTATTACCAATCAACCAGAGTAGGGTAATGAGAAATCAAACCAAACCTCAGAAAACCTTCCCTCCACCCCTCCCTTCTTCCCGGGCACAACTTCACTCCTGGATTTCTCTACCTCCCCCCCCAGCGGCGCAGGGGGAAGGGCAATGGGGTTTACGGTCAGTTCATCACATGTTATCTTCTGCTGCTTCATCCTCCTCAGGGGGCAGGACTCATCACACTCTTCCCCTGCTCCAGCTTGGGTCCCTCCCACGGGAGACAGTCCTCCATGAACTTCTCGAACGTGGGTCCTTCCCATGGGCTGCAGTTCTTCACAAATTGCTCCAGCGTGGGTCCTTTCCACGGTGTGCAGTCCTTCAGGAGCACACTGCTCCAGCGTGGGTCCCCTCAGGGTCACAAGTCCTGCCAGGAAACCTGCTCCAGCATGGGCTTCTCACGGGGTCACAGCCTCCTTCGGGAACCCACCTGCTCTGGCGTGGGGTCCTCCCTGGGCTGCAGGTGGATATCTTCTCTACCGTGGACCTCCCTGGACTGCAGGGGACAGCCTGCCTCACCATGGTCTTCACCACGGGCTGCAGGGGAATCTCTGCTCCGGCGCCTGGAGCATCTCCTCCCCCTCCTTCTTCACTGACCTTGGTGTCTGCAGGGTTGTTTCTCTTACATGCTCTCACTCCTCTCTCCAGCTGCCGTTATCCGTCTGTCCCAACTTTTTTCCCTTCTTAAAAATGTTATCACAGAGGCATTACCAATGCTGATGATTGGCTTGGTTTTGGCCGGCAGCGGGTCTGTCTTAGAGCCGGCTGGTATTGGCTCTGTCGAACACAGGGGAAGCTTCCAGCAGCTTCATACAGAAGCCACCCCTGTAACCGCCCCCGCTTCCAAAACCTTGCCACACAAAGCCAATACGCCCCTGAAGAAGTAAACTATCATCAGAGACAGATCTGAGCCTGCGCAAGATGACACAAACATTTTAGAAGTGCTGACACAAGCTTTTGACCTACCCCCACCCCAACTTATACATATGTATATTTTGTATTGTGTAACCCTATGAATATGTATGCCCTGGTGTAATAAATATCTGGCTGCTTGCTGAGACGGTGTGTAAACTTTGAGGAGTGACCTGGGTTCAGCTGGGATAGAGTAAATTTTTACAGGAACCTGGGAGGTGGGGGGCATAGCCGAGGCAGCTGACCTGAAATAGCCAAGGAGCTATTCCATACCATGTGACATCATGCTCAGTATATAAATGGGGAGCGGGCCGTGGGGGGGTCCTCTCGACTTTCAGTGGGGGGAAGCGTCGGAGCGTCGGGTCCCGGATGGTGAGCAGTTGCACTGTGCATCACTCTTTTTGTATATTCTTTCATTAGTACCGTTGTTGTTGTAGTAATTTCTTTGTGTTGTCCCAGTAAACTGCCTTTATCTCAACCCTCGAGGCTCCAGTTTCTTTTTCTTTTCTCTCCTCCGTCTCCTCCCCATCCCACCGGAGGGGGGCGGAGGAGTGAGCGAGCGGCTGCGTGGTCCTTTGTTACTGGCTGGGCTGAAACGACGACAGTCCTTTTTGGTGCCCAACGTGGGGCACAAAGGGTTGAGATAACGACAGATCTGGCCAGAACGTGTTGAAACAAATTTGTCATACGCATTTCTTATACTAGATAAATAGATGTGAGTCACAATGTTGGTTCATTTGTTTACATGGTGGCGTTTTGTAAGCTCTTATATGCTCTATGTATTGCCTGTAGTTGCGTATCTCATCTCTGGGAGAGTGATTGGGATTATCATTTTTACTGTACTGGGCAATGTCAACTTGTGAAATGATTACATCACTGGTCATGAGGTTAAGCTGGTATCTGTATGAGGCAGTGATATCATTTCCATACTTTGGGTACCTTCTGTCGGATTTTACTGGTAATTACACCCTATCCATGGGGAAGACAGGGGGGGATACTTCCCCCCGTCCATTCATCTCCCTTCTCTCCTTCCAACTAATTACAACAGAAATTGAGAATTTTGAATATCCTTGGGATGCACAAGCCAGTGTGCTGTTAGTGCTATGCCTCCTGACTATGTTTCAGGTCTTGTTTAGGGCTACAAAAAGGCTCTTTAAGAGGACAACCCAGAGATCTGCCCCAAAGCTGGATATTCATGGGTGGCATGGCATGTGGGAGGATGTGGGCAGGTATCTAGAGAACTTCTCACCTCCAGTGGCTTGGAAGTTCACTCCCAAACAACTACAGAACCCTCATGAAGTGGTAGAATATTTGAAAGACAAATGCTGTGGCTATCCTAGAGACACACAACTCACTAAACTGCGCTGGGCCCTGGCCAGTATCTACCAAACACTGCTTGATATTATGCAGCACCCTCAGTGTGAAAAGGGGGAAAAGATGGAAAACAGGGCAACATGCACCGTGGCTACCCAAACCCCGACAACAGACACCGTGGCTGCCCCTACCCCAGCAACAGGTACCATGGCTACCCCTACCCCGGTGACAGATACTGCAGCTAAACCAGAGAACCAACCCGTGCCAGTATCAGTTGCCCTGATCAATCCTGATCAATCATCACCACCTTTCCATCCCTTTGACACATATGAACAATGAGATATATATATATGTATACACACACAGAGATATCATTCCTTTAGTTCATGAGTTCTATTCATAAAACATTTGTTGAGTTCATTTAGTTTCCGACTCTGGGCTCCTTCTGTCATACCAGTCTGTCTGGGCAGGAGGAATGGTGCAAAGTCCTGTCAGTCGGTAGAGCAGAATTGGGCTTCAGTGCGGTGTGACGAGCAGCTGACATTTGACGCAGCAGGAGGATGGTGTGCACCGTTGGATTGTTGCATGCTGGAGTCAGTTCTGGTTCCACCACTACAGCGCTTTCCTCAGTTTTATCACAGTTCTTTCTTGCTTGATCTAAGTGATTCTTACTATAGTACTATGGATATAGCATATAACAATTATAGTAATGATAACATACAGTTGCAGGGTTATATAGCAACTAATATCATACCATTTAATTCTGGCTATTTTCACCTAAAATCAAATCCCCTTGAGGCACACATCGGACTTCTCCATCTTTTCACATCACCCACCAAGTGCACCCAGGCCCTTGAGCAAAAGCAATCCCACGAATGGGTTTACCTTTGCCTGAGGCAGGAGTAACCCAGACTGTTTTCCCTAACATATTTTTCATGTGCACTACAGGGACTTTATCACCTTCTACAGTATGTAAAAATTCTGATTGGGCAGGGCCACTCCGATTGGCAGATCCTCTGGTGTTGACTAACCAGGTGGCTTTTGATAAATGTGTATCCCAATGTTTGAAAGTTCCACCCCCCATTGCTCTCAATGTAGTCTTTAACAGCCTGTTGTATCTTTCGATTTTCCCAGAGTCAGGTGCATGATAGGGGATATGATACACCCACTCAATGCCATGCTCTTTGGCCCAGGTGTCTATGAGGTTGTTTCAGAAATGAGTCCCGTTGTCTGACTCAATTCTTTCTGGGGTGCCATGTCGCCACAAGACCTGCTTCTCGAGGCCCAGGATAGTGTTCCGGGCAGTGGCATGGGGTACAGAATATGTTTCCAGCCATCTGGTGGTTGCTTCCACCATTGTCAGCACATGGCGCTTGCCTTGGCAAGTTTGTGGGAGTGTGATATAGTCAATCTGCCAGGCCTTCCCAAATTTATATTTCAGCCATCGCCCTCCATACCACAGGGGCTTCAACCGCTTGGCTTGCTTAATTGCAGCACATGTTTCACATTCATGGATAACCTGTGCAATAGTGTCCATGGTCAAGTCCACCCCTCGATCTCGAGCCCATCTATATGTTGCATCTCTTCCCTGATGGCCTGAAGTATCATGGGCCCACTGAGCCATAAATAGCTCACCCTTATGTTGCCAGTCCAGGTCCACCTGAGCCACTTCAATCTTGGCAGCCTGATCCACCTGTTCGTTGTTTCGATGTTCTTCACTGGCCTGATCCTTGGGTACATGAGCATCTACATGACGTACTTTTACAACCAGATTCTCTAGCCGGGACTCAATATCTTGCCACAGTGTGGCAGTCCAGATGGGTTTACCTCTGTGCTGCCAGTTGCTCTGCTTCCATTGCTGTAACCACCCCCACAGGGCATTTGGCACCATCCATGAGTCAGTATAGAGATCGAGCACTGGCCACTTTTCTCTTTCAGCAATGTCTAACGCTAGCTGGATGGCTTTCACCTCTGCAAACTGACTCGATTCACCTTCTCCTTCAGCAGTTTCTGCAACTTGTCGTGTAGGACTCCATAGACCAGCCTTCCACCTTCGATGTTTTCCCACAATGCGACACGATCCGTCATTAAACAGGGCATATTGCCTCTCATTTTCTGGCAGTTTATTATACAGTGGGGCTTGTTCAGTCCTTGCCACCTCCTCCTCTGGCAACATTCCAAAATCTTTGCCTTCTGGCCAGTCTGTGATCACTTCTAAAATTCCTGGGCGCCTGAGGTTTCCTATGTGAGCCCATTGTGTGATCAGTGCAATCCACTTACTCCACGTGGCGTCAGTCGCGTGATGTGTAGAGGAAACTTTCCCTTTGAACATCCAGCCCAGCACTGGCAGTCGGGGTGCTAAGAAGAGCTGTGTCTCAGTACCAACCACTTCTGAGGCAGATCAAACTCCTTCATACGCTGCCAATATCTCTTTTTCAGTTGCAGTATAGCGAGCCTCGGATCCTCGATATCCTCGACTCCAAAACCCCAGGGGTCGGCCTTGGGTTTCCCCAAGTGTTTTCTGCCAGAGGCTCCAGGTAGGGCCATTCTCCCCAGCCGCAGTGTAGAGCACATTTTTAACATCTTGTCCTGTCCGGACTGGTCCAAGAGCTACGGCATGAATGATCTCCCGTTTAATTTGTTCAAAGGCTTGTTTTTGTTCAGGGCCCCATTAAAAATCATTCTTCTTTCAGGTCACTTGATAGAGAGGGCTTACAATCAGACTGTAATTTGGAATATGCATTCTCCAAAACCCCACGACACCTAAGAAGACCTGTGTGTCCTTTTTATTAGTTGCGGGAGACATAGCTGCTATTTTGTTATTCACGTCCATAGGGATCTGACGACGTCCATCTTGCCATTTTATTCCCAAAAACTGAATCTCCTGTGCAGGCCCCTTGACCTTACTTTCTTTTATGGCAAAACCAGCTTTCAGAAGGATTTGGATTATTTTCTTCCCTTTCTCAAAAACTTCTTCCGCCATGTTGCCCCATACGATGATGTCATCAATGTATTGCAAGTGTTCTGGAGCTTCACCTTTTTCCAGTGCAGTCTGGATCAGTCCATGGCAAATGGTGGGGCTGTGTTTCCACCCCTGGGGCAGTCGATTCCTGGTGTACTGGACACCCCTCCAAGTGAAAGCAAACTGTGGCCTGCACTCCATTGCCAAAGGAATGGAGAAAAATGCATTGGCAATGTCAATTGTGGCATACCAGTTAGCTGCCTTTGATTCCAGTTCATATGGAAGCTCTAACATATCTGGAAAAGCAGCACTCAGCGGTGGCGTGACTTCATTCAGCCCACGATAATCTACTGTTAGTCTCCATTCCCCATTAGATTTCTGCACGGGCCATATGGGACTATTAAATGGTGAGTGAGTCTTGCTGATCACTCCTTGGCTCCCCAATTGGTAAATCAACTTATGGATGGGGATCAGGGAGTCTCGGTTGGCGCGATATTGCCGCCGGTGCACCGTCATGGTAGCAATTGGCACCTGTTGTTCTTCAACCTTCAGCAACCCCACAACCAAAGGGTCTTGGGAGAGACCCGGCAGGGTAGACAGCTGTTCAATCTCCTCCGTCTCCAATGCAGCTATACCAAAGGCCCAACGGTACCCTTTTGGGTCCTTGAAATACCCCCTCCTGAGATAATCTATACCAAGGATGCACGGGGCCTCTGGGCCAGTCGCAATGGGGTGTTTATGCCACTCATTCCCGGTTAGACTCATTTCAGCTTCCAATACGGTTAGCTCTTGGGATCCCCCTGTCACACCAGACATACAGATGGGTTCTGCCCCTTTGGAACTTGATGGCTTTAGGGTGTATTGTGCACCAGTGTCTACTAGAGCCTTATATTCCTGTGGGTCTGATGTGCCAGGCCATCGAATCCACACTGTCCAGTAGACTCGGTTGTCCCTCTCCTCCACCTGGCTGGAGGCAGGGCCCCTCTAATCCTGGTTAGAATATCCCTTACTCACTTTCTGCACACGTGAATCAGAAGTCCCTTCAAGGGGATCAGAAATGAGATCAGCCCATCTACTGCGTCTGGGGCACTGCTCACGGGAAACTGGAGCAGCAGTTTTCCAAGAAGAATCCTCTTTTCTGGTTGCTTTTTCTCGCAACTCCCGTACCCGTGCATCCAGAATTGAGGTAGGTTTTCCATCCCACTTCCTCATGTCCTCTCCATGGTCACGCAAGTAAAACCACAGGTTAGCCCGTCGTGTGTACTTTCTCTCTCCTCTCTCTTGGGCAGAGGAACGCTTACTCCCAATAACTGCTATGTGGGCCTGTACAGGTGAGGAGGAGGACATATCCTCTTTGAATTGCTGAAACTCTCAGGACAACTCCTCTACAGCTGAGACACAGGCCTGTAGGGAGGAAGAGAGACTTCCTTCATATTGCCGGAGTTGGACAGCCAGTTCATCCACCGTTTGTCCATAGCCTTCTCTCCAGGACATTACTGCCAATGAGTTGGCATAGGTTGGTGGTGCACTTCGTAGAAACTTCCGCCACATGGGTTGTGTGCATTGGACTTCATCTGGATCTGTGGGTGACTGCGCATTTTCTGGATCATTATAAATCACCTCCAGCACGGCTAATTCTCTCAGGTACTGGATACCTCTCTCCATGGTGGTCCACTTGCCTTGGTGACATGTAACTTCATCCCTGAAGGGGTATCTTTCCTTCACACCTGACAGAAGTCGCCTCCAGAGGCTGAGGACTTGTGTTTTTCTCCCAATCGTCTTCTTGATGCCCCCTTCCCTAGACAGAGATCCCAACTGCTTGGCTTCCTTACCCTGTAATTCCACACTACTAGCCCCACTATCCCAGCATCGGAGCAGCCAGGTAACAATGTGCTCACCTGGGTGGCGGCTAAAATCTTTTCGCATGTCACGCAACTCGCTCATGGATAGGGATCGGGTAATTATTTCAGGTTCTGGCTCTTCCTCCTGTTCTCGCGATGACCCTGGTTCATCTTCATCTCTCGCTAAGCAAACTGATTTCTTTGTGTGTTTCTTTTTCTGTACAGGGGCAACTGATACTGGCACAGGTTGGTTCTCTGGTTTAGCTGCAGTATCTGTCACCGGGGTAGGGGTAGCCATGGTACCTGTTGTCGTGGTAGGGGCAGCCACGGTGTCTGTTGTCGGGGTTTGGGTAGCCACGGTGCATGTTGCCCTGTTTTCCATCTTTTCCCCCTTTTCACACTGAGGGTGCTGCATAATATCAAGCAGTGTTTGGTAGATACTGGCCAGGGCCCAGCGCAGTTTAGTGAGTTGTGTGTCTCTAGGATAGCCACAGCATTTGTCTTTCAAATATTCTACCACTTCATGAGGGTTCTGTAGTTGTTTGGGAGTGAACTTCCAAGCCACTGGAGGTGAGAAGTTCTCTAGATACCTGCCCACATCCTCCCACATGCCATGCCACCCATGAATATCCAGCTTTGGGGCAGATCTCTGGGTTGTCCTCTTAAAGAGCCTTTTTGTAGCCCTAAACAAGACCTGAAACATAGTCAGGAGGCATAGCACTAACAGCACACTGGCTTGTGCATCCCAAGGATATTCAAAATTCTCAATTTCTGTTGTAATTAGTTGGAAGGAGAGAAGGGAGATGAATGGACGGGGGGAAGTATCCCCCCCCTGTCTTCCCCATGGATAGGGTGTAATTACCAGTAAAATCCGACAGAAGGTACCCAAAGTATGGAAATGATATCACTGCCTCATACAGATACCAGCTTAACCTCATGACCAGTGATGTAATCATTTCACAAGTTGACATTGCCCAGTACAGTAAAAATGATAATCCCAATCACTCTCCCAGAGATGAGATACGCAACTACAGGCAATACATAGAGCATATAAGAGCTTACAAAACGCCACCATGTAAACAAATGAACCAACATTGTGACTCACATCTATTTATCTAGTATAAGAAATGCGTATGACAAATTTGTTTCAACACGTTCTGGCCAGATCTGTCGTTATCTCAACCCTTTGTGCCCCACGTTGGGCACCAAAAAGGACTGTCGTCGTTTCAGCCCAGCCAGTAACAAAGGACCACGCAGCCGCTCGCTCACTCCTCCGCCCCCCTCCGGTGGGATGGGGAGGAGACGGAGGAGAGAAAAGAAAAAGAAACTGGAGCCTCGAGGGTTGAGATAAAGGCAGTTTACTGGGACAACACAAAGAAATTACTACAACAACAACGGTACTAATGAAAGAATATACAAAAAGAGTGATGCACAGTGCAACTGCTCACCATCCGGGACCCGACGCTCCGACGCTTCCCCCCACTGAAAGTCGAGAGGACCCCCCCACGGCCCGCTCCCCATTTATATACTGAGCATGATGTCACATGGTATGGAATAGCTCCTTGGCTATTTCAGGTCAGCTGCCTCGGCTATGCCCCCCACCTCCCAGGTTCCTGTAAAAATTTACTCTATCCCAGCTGAACCCAGGTCACTCCTCAAAGTTTACACACCGTCTCAGCAAGCAGCCAGATATTTATTACACCAGGGCATACATATTCATAGGGTTACACAATACAAAATATACATATGTATAAGTTGGGGTGGGGGTAGGTCAAAAGCTTGTGTCAGCACTTCTAAAATGTTTGTGTCATCTTGCGCAGGCTCAGATCTGTCTCTGATGATAGTTTACTTCTTCAGGGGCGTATTGGCTTTGTGTGGCAAGGTTTTGGAAGCGGGGGCGGTTACAGGGGTGGCTTCTGTATGAAGCTGCTGGAAGCTTCCCCTGTGTTCGACAGAGCCAATACCAGCCGGCTCTAAGACAGACCCGCTGCCGGCCAAAACCAAGCCAATCATCAGCATTGGTAATGCCTCTGTGATAACATTTTTAAGAAGGGAAAAAAGTTGGGACAGACGGATAACGGCAGCTGGAGAGAGGAGTGAGAGCATGTAAGAGAAACAACCCTGCAGACACCAAGGTCAGTGAAGAAGGAGGGGGAGGAGATGCTCCAGGCGCCGGAGCAGAGATTCCCCTGCAGCCCGTGGTGAAGACCATGGTGAGGCAGGCTGTCCCCTGCAGTCCAGGGAGGTCCACGGTAGAGAAGATATCCACCTGCAGCCCAGGGAGGACCCCACGCCAGAGCAGGTGGGTTCCCGAAGGAGGCTGTGACCCCGTGAGAAGCCCATGCTGGAGCAGGTTTCCTGGCAGGACTTGTGACCCTGAGGGGACCCACGCTGGAGCAGTGTGCTCCTGAAGGACTGCACACCGTGGAAAGGACCCACGCTGGAGCAATTTGTGAAGAACTGCAGCCCATGGGAAGGACCCACGTTCGAGAAGTTCATGGAGGACTGTCTCCCGTGGGAGGGACCCAAGCTGGAGCAGGGGAAGAGTGTGATGAGTCCTGCCCCCTGAGGAGGATGAAGCAGCAGAAGATAACATGTGATGAACTGACCGTAAACCCCATTGCCCTTCCCCCTGCGCCGCTGGGGGGGGAGGTAGAGAAATCCAGGAGTGAAGTTGTGCCCGGGAAGAAGGGAGGGGTGGAGGGAAGGTTTTCTGAGGTTTGGTTTGATTTCTCATTACCCTACTCTGGTTGATTGGTAATAAATTGAGTTAATTTTCCCCAAACGGAGCCTGTTTTGTCTGTGACTGTAATTGGTGAGTGATCTCTCCTGTCCTTATCTTGACCCACAAGCCCTTTGTTATATTTTGTCTCCCCTGTCCAGCTGAGGAGGGGGAGTGATAGAAGGGCTTTGGTGGGCACCTGGCGTTCAGCCAGGGTTAACCCACCACAAGGGGTCTTATCTTCCTCTTCTTCTTTTGTCCTTTGGTGAACTTTAGTCAGTCACGCATGCTCTCTTCTTACTTGGTGATTTCAGTGGTTTTTAACAAGTTCTGTGGTAAGACTAACATTGCGATTCCCCTTATCACTCCCTTTGGCTGGCATGGCAGTCCTTGAGGAATACCAGTCCTTGATAAGCTTAACCCTTGAGAGACGCCACAGGTGCCAGACCTTGGCAAGCAAGCCTCAAAAGAACAAACAATGCCAACAGAATTATTAAACATTTAAGTGGTCAAAAGGCAGATGGTTATATTCCTATATCACCCATACAAAAGAAGGAATATACAAAAAAATCAGTTCGCTTAGCGAAGGATGAAGAAGAGCCAGGGACATCACAGAAACAAGAGGAAGAGGCAGAACCAGAGGTAATCACCAAATCCCTGTCCCTGAGTGAGCTGCGGGATATGCGAACCAGAACAATTTAGTATAAGAAATCCTCTAGACTAGGATAGCATAGAAAAATATAAGGATTGTCAGATGTACTGTGCTTATGCTTTGCATAGGAATTGCAACTTAATAGAACTAAGAAGAAAAATGCATTCAGTGTACGACTGTCCTGGTTTCAGCTGGGATAGAGTTAACTGTCTTCCTAGTAGCTGGTACAGTGCTATGTTTTGAGTTCAGTATGCAAAGAATGTTGATAACACTGATGTTTTCGGTTGTTGCTCAGTAGTGTTTAGTCTCAAGTCAAGGATTTTTCAGCTTCTCATGCCCAGCCAGCGAGAAAGCTGGAGGGACACAAGAAGTAGGCACAGGACACAGCCAGGGCAGCTGACCCAAAGTGGCCAACGGGGTATTCCATACCATGTGACGTCACATCTAATGTATATACTGGGAGGAGTAGGGGTGGGGGGATCGCCACTCGGGGACAAACTGCGCGTTGATTGGCGGGTGGTGAGCGATTGCCCTGCGCATCATTTGTACATTCCAATCCTTTTATTATTGCTGTTGTCATTTTCTTAGTGTTATCATTATTAGTTTCTTCTTTTCTGTTCTATGAAACTGTTCTTATCTCAACCCATGAGTTTTAGTTTTCCCGATTTTCTCCCCCATCCCACTGGATGTGGGGGGAGTGAGTGAGTGGCTGCATGGTGCTTAGTTGCTGGCTGGGGTTAAACCATGACAATGTTACTGTGTTGGAGCGGCAGAGGAATGCACATAAGTCGACCCAATATGAGTGATAGAAGTGATTCAACTTTATTTGCACGGATAGCTCATATTTATACAGTTTGCGATAATTATGCCTACTAGTCCTAATATGATTGGTACATTGCTAATGTTTATTCATTACTAAAACACACCCACTTGTGATTTGCAGCTACGCGTGTTCTGTAACTTTCTCATGGGAACTTCTTCAAAAGTTGTTTATGAAACTATGCCAAGGTCACACCGTCCCTGTCTTTCTCCTGATAACAGCGAGACCAGCTGTTGTTTTTCTCCTGATATCAGCAAGGCCAGCAGTCTTTGGCCAAGGCCTAGTCTTGCTGCCCACGCTGACATTCCTTCACACACAACTCTGCTCGCACAACTTTTCCATAGACCCATGTCCTTTCTCATCAAGCCAATTCCCAACATTACTGCATTTATTTCTAGGTGTATTTTAGCATACTGTTAAAACCCTGTGCAATGTGTATATTAGAGGAGAGATGTTTTTAGGAAGAGGATAAAGTTAATTACATGTTTTCAGTGCTTCTGAGTACTCTGTTCATTGTAGAGTTGGAAGATACACAAAGTGTTCGTGCTGATCAAAGCTGTCATGTTGTGTCTCATTTTTTTTTTCTTTTTTCTTTTTCTTTGTTTCATGTAGTTACCTCAAGGGTAGTAAAGACAGTAGTAGACAGTTGGAAACCATCAAAGAAATAATGAAGCATTTCATTTGGAGGCTGTAGAGCTGTTGAGAATATCACTTCAAGACTAAGAATAGCACAGAGAATTTAAATGACAGTGCAGTGTCGAATTTTTGTGCTACTTCTACTATGTGAAGCCTTTTTTTCCCTGCTTAGGAAGATCCCATGATTATTTTGATTATATAGGCAGCTAGAAAGCAGTTACATGTGAACTCAAGAAGATGTTATTTTTGGGCAGGGAAGAATAAAGGCCTCAGGAATCAAAAAGACAATGTTTCTCTGTCATTATTTTGGGTCATTGAAGGTTACATCTGAAAAGGATATCTCAGATATTTCTAGGCTCACATATGGAGAAGTAGGACAAGAGATTATTTAACAGATCTACATAAAATTCATCAGTTAGGATATCTGGTGCCAAACACTGAGTTTACTTGGCAATAAATTGCTTTTCATGTAGCTTAATCTCTTTGTTTTTTCCAACGTCAGAAAGTTCCTTAGGACCTTTTAAGGCACTGTTGTTTCAGTAAGATGGAGATTCAGCCAATATACCAGTTCATTTCAACAATAGTCCCATTCCTGTAGGCAAAACAGCAGTGTTAAAAAAGGTACAGGACATTTGGGCAGAAACAGATTATTAGAGTTAAGAATTAATATGTCATTGGTTCTATGAGACGCATTTTAAGAAAAGTCATTTTTCATCCAAAATAGCATTGATGTTCCCCCTGGAAATGTTTTGCAATGGGGTGTTACGGATGCACAACTAACCAAATCCAATAGGTGTTAAAACTCAGATTTATTCTTCAGCAAAAGTTAGTTAGAAGTCCTGTGTCCTGGTTTCAGCTGGGATAGAGTTAATTATCTTCCTAGTAGCTGGTACAGTGCTATGTTTTGAGTTCAGTATGCAAAGAATGTTGATAACACTGATGTTTTCAGTTGTTCCTAAGTAGTGTTTAGTCTCAAGTCAAGGATTTTTCAGCTTCTCATGCCCAGCCAGCGAGAAAGCTGGAGGGGCACAAGAAGTTGGCACAGGACACAGCCAGGACTCCTGACCCAAACTGGCCAACAGTGTATTCCATACCATGTGACGCCCCATCTAGCATAGGAACAGGGAAGTATGGGCGGGGAATCGCTGCTCTGGGACTAGCTGGGTGTTGGTCGGCAGGTGGTGAGCAATTGTACTGCACATAATTTGTACATTCCAATCCTTTTATTACTACTGTTGTCATTTTATTAGTGTTATCATTATCATTATTAGTTTCTTCATTAATCCTTGACTTGAGACTAAACACTACTGAGAAACAACTGAAAACATCAGTGTTATCAACATTCTTCGCATACTGAACTCAAAACATAGCACTGTACCAGCTACTAGGAAGACAGTTAACTCTATCCCAGCTGAAACCAGGACAACCATATACACAATCATTGCGCTGGGATTAAACCATGATGGAACTATACTCTATCCATAGCAACACAGAGTATGGGCCCAGCAAAATGGAAATAAATGGCAAACTGCTAATGTTGATGCCTGTATCACACGAGAACAACAAGGATTTATTTGTGAGAGCAATACCATCAAAGCTCAAGACATTTGTCTTGACACCAAACAGAATGTTTGTCCATTTGAAATAAATCCTGATGAAACCCCGGAAACTGTACTTGTAGATATTGGAAAAGGGTGTGTTTGCATGAGAACTTTTTGTAATTTCATATTGGTAGATAACATTACTGTAGATACAAGTAATAACTCAAATATTTGTGTTTGTAACTTTACTAAAATGATGGGATGTGACTTTGAATATTCAGCTCTACTTACCTCTTATCAATTGATGCAATCTGACTATATGTTAATTTGTGATCTGTTGCCAACTCCTTGTGTGGATTGTCCTGCTCATAGTTCACAAATGAGTTTCACCATGTCTAGTGCACACAGGCAACTCATGGGGGTTACAAAAGTGACCCAGCCTTGGGTTGCCTTGAGGTTCTGTCTCTCTGCAGAGATGACTCATGGGGAGCTGTGTAGACAGCTTAGCCCTGGGTTGTCTGATAAACCCTAAACTAAACAGGGCAGTGGCTGCACCATCCAAAGAACCAAAAGCTGAACTGAGCCTTGAAATCCCTTAGCAAATAGTATGCCCTGAGTCTCAATCCAACCACTATTCAGTTGCTGAGGAAGCAACATAAAAAAAACACCCAAACCTGGAGGGTTTCAGCTTCAGTTTCAAATGACAACCTTCTGTATTCAAACAATCACAGACCAACAAAGGAAAGATAAGGGGAAACTCCACTCAGATATACATAATGCATTTAGGCCTATATCATAATCCACTCATACATAGTCATACACACCATTCCACAAGTCAGGGGATAAAAACTCTAAGGTTCAGGTTGGAAATGGGGGGAGTCACTTCTCCAACTATACAGTTGGCTTGCGAAGGAAACCCTCCCCCCCCTTGATTGGGATGCTGGTCAAGGTAACTTCCCTGGGATTGAAAGCCCTTACCTGGAGGGGTAAGTGAATATTGTTTATGCTTTAAGTTTGTAAATGCATTTGTGGTTGTCTGTGAATCGCTTGTGGTTGTAATAGTGTACTACTCTTGCCTTAAAAAATTGCAATAGTACATTCCTCCATTGTATCTGTAAAACCTGCAATAGTGGCGTCTTAAGTCTGTGAGTGAAGTTCAAGTCGTTTGCTTGAACCTTGCAGTTAAGTCCTTTTCCGTCACACTCCTATTGGAATGAACCTCACCTTGGTAAGAAAACTTTTACAGCATGAAGACCTGAAGTGACTATTTAGGCAAGTTCAAGAGAATGGACAAAAAACTCTGATTATTGTTGAGGATTTCTTGGCTGGGCGAGGGCATGTTAGGTGGGAACGAAGCATAAGTTTACAAAGTGCTGGAGCAGACAAGGTCACTGTGTCCTTGTACGCTGGGAAAAGGAAGATAAGAAGAGCCTGACAAGCAACTCCTGGATGCCGAAGAATGAGATAAGTAACTGCTGGACACCTCGTGAAGAAGCTTGCACAGCCAATAGAGGATAAGATAGCGCCACGTGAAACGGGGTATTGGACCAATTAGAGTATTGTATAAGGCGCGTGCACAAGCACATAAGGTATATAACTGTGCTAAAAGTTGTAGTAAATGGACTTCACTGGATCACATTGGTCTGTGCGTGATTTCCCCTGTGGATCCTCCTCAGATTACCATCCAGCATGATGTGGAAGAGATACATCAAGTGTTGGTATAAGTCAAGAAAGATGGAGAACATAAATGTTAGGACACTGTCTTTGGATGGTCGCCAACTTCTACAGGAATCCTCAACAGAATGCTTCACCCTGTTGTTGTTTTACTAATACTCATTGTATTGTGTCTTGTTTTCATAATTGCCTTATATGTCAAGCTTTGGATTATGATGAAACACTTAACCCATTTGACATCCCCACAATATGTGTATGTACTTGATAATCCTCACCACAAGAGTGTATATGATATCCCCAATTTATCTTAAACGTCATGAAGCTTGAGTGACTATAGACGCGGGGTGGAATATGTGGAATAACTACTGGAGATGACTTAGAAATTAAATGTCGGGGGATGCAACAGGTCTGCGGAATGCCTGATTGTTCGAGAAGAGCGCGACCTTGAGCAGCTTGTAGTATATCCTTGAGAAGTCTGGAAAGATCCGAGAAGACCAGTACGAAAACAAGATAGTGATAAGAAGAACCATCCTGACAAACTCACCAATCATGAATTGTTAGTTACTAACTAAACCAATCATATACTAACACATACTCTGAAGAAGGGGATAAAAAGGTGTGTTAGAACAATAAAGTAGCCATTTTGCATGATCTATTACTTGTCGTGTCCGTCTCTACCACGACAAATGGTGACCCCGATGCATCTGAGCGAACAGATCATTTAACGGCAATAAATCCAGCACTAGCAAGTATACCAGCAGCGACAAGAGCTGCAAAAGAGTATTCTAGCGGTGAGGAAAGCTGCGGAGATGGAGCCCAGTGAAGCTGAGAGCAGTGGGAATCTGCCTGGTCCACACCTGAGCCTTGACACCTAAAAAGGTGATCCACCGGGGACAAAACTGTTAGAATGGGGCAGCAATTAACAAAAGAAGAAGAGACGATTTTGTCTACCTGGAAAGCCCTATTAAAAAGAAAAGGGGTTAAAACCCCAGAACAAAACCTGGAAGGATATTATTATGGTATAAGACCCAAGGCTTTCAATCCACAACACTTACCGCATTCAGTGTGGGTGCATGGCAATCAGTGGCCTTGAAAATGTTTGATGAGATCTCTAAAGGGCAGAAAGAGCTGTGCGAGTTGGCTATCATATGGCGTTTATTAACTGAGACTCTGAAAGAATGGAAAGCAGAATGTGATGTGAAAGATCAGCAAAAGAAAGATGAGAAATCAGAAAATGTTAGCAAGGAAAAAGATTCTGATCAAGTAACAACTGCAGCCGATGCTGCAGTATCAGCAGTTGCTGGCAGAAAACCCCTCACGAGCAAAATCAGATCATACCCTTATCCACCTCCTCCCCCTACGCCATTAAATACTTTACCGGGCGATGAGGGGCCCTCCTCACCTACTGGTGCGGCAGCGGAAGGGGTGACTCCATCAGCCCCCCCCGAGGAGAAAAATGCGGCGACTAACACTGAGCCGGAAAGTGCTGGCCATAATGAAATGGAGAGTCGAAAGGACGGTGAGAGTCAAACTGAATATGAGGGCCGAACGGAAAGTGAGAGCCAAAATGAAACTGAGGCAGAAGAAGCTCTAATTGACGCTATGCGATCTCTGCATCTCGCAGATAATACCATAACGAAAGAACCTCTGACATGGACTCTCGCCCCATCCACAATAACTGTAGTCCCAAGATCCCCTGATCAATTTTGGGAGGGAGTTAAGAGATATGCTGCCGACACTGGCAACTGGGATCTAGTAGAACGCCTCAGCCCGTGCTATCTAACACCAGCATTTCTAAAGCCTCTAGGTAAAGCAGCAGAGGCTCCTGCTACATTTCCTGTTTTCAAAGCTGCTGCAGGCACAAACCAGAACAATGAGCACAATCGAATCGGCTAGAAAGTAGTGCAGGATTTGCAGAATAAAGTAAAAAAATTTGGAATCAATTATCCTGAGGTGATGCAGCTTATTTGTATAATCAGCACAGATCTGCTGTGTCCATATGACATTATGCATCTCGCACAAGTGCTGTTTCAGCCTGTACAATTGCAAGTTTTTCAATCTACTTGGAGGCAGATGGCACGCACAGCGGCACAGCATAATTCACGACTGCCACAGGGTGACCCGATATTAGGCCTTGGAGAGGATGCTTTGCTTGGAGAAGGGCAGTATAGTAACCCTCAGCTGCAGGCTACATGGCCTCCAATTGTTCTCGAACAAGCACAAAATATAGGCCTTATGGCAATAAAGCGAACCATGGAAATGGCAGCTCCAAAGAAAAAATACATCACTATCCACCAAGGCCCCAGAGAACCCTTTTTACAGTTTGTAGAAAAAATATCTGCTGCCCTGGAAAAACAGGTAGAAGATGAGGTGTTGAGACAAATGCTGTGCAAATAGTTAGCAAAAGATAATGCTAATGAGGACTGTCAAAAGTTCATACAGGCTTTACCAGGAGATCCTTCTGTTCCCGACATGGTGGCTGCATGTTCTAAGGTTGGGACACTGGAACACACGGTTGCCACCCTAGCCAATGCTATGAGAAATTCTGGAAAGTGCTTTGGGTGTGGCAGTGAAGGGCACATCATGGTAACTTCTACACACAAAACATCACCAGGTAAACAACCGGTGCACCACTCACCAGAGATTACTTGCAAGAAATGCGGAAAATCAGGACATTTTGCAAAACAGTGTCATTCCAAATTTCATATTAATGGGCAGCCATTCATTACAGGGACACCACAAAAAGAGCGCGAGAGTGCGTGTGAGGACAAGTTCCCTCCTGACAGCCGGCCAACTCCCCTCTGCGAACAATTGTCAGCCGCAACAGCTGGCTCAGCAGGGCTGTATGTATCCACCGCCGACACAATAACTGTAGTCAAAAAAGACATCGTTAAGGTCCCTCTTAATGCAAGGGGTCCTATAGGACGAGGACTGAGTGCGTTGCTATTGGGAAGATCAAGTAGCACGTTAAATGGAATAATTGTACATGTGGGAGTTATTGATGCTGATTTTACAGGTCAAATTTGCGCGATGGTTTCGACCCCCTACCCACCAGTAACAATCCCAAAAGGTACTCGCATTGCTCAACTTATTCTTTTTTCGAGTTCTATTTCGAAAGCAGAACAGCGACTGCGATGTGATGGAGGCTTCGGCTCTACGGGACCCCCTCAGGTCTGCTGGTCTCAGACTGTTTCATCATCCTGACGACATATGACGTGCACGCTGTCAAATCATGGAAGATCACTGACTACAGTAAGGCTTGCAGGGCTCCCGGACACCGGAGCCGATATGACTATTATTGCCGATTATCTGTGGCCGTCCACCTGGCCAACAGAGGAGGCTGGGAGGATCCACGCGAGCAAAGATGGCAGCCACACCAGTTATGATTACCAATCCTGAGGGCCAACAAGCAGTTGTTAAACCATATATATATTTATATGTGACAGCAGCTCCCCTCAATTTATGGGGGAGGGATTGCTTGTCGCAGTGGGGGGTGAGAATTACCACGGATTTTTAACGGGGGCCACCGTGCTGCAGGGTGTTAGACAACTGTCGTGGTTTCAGCCCGGCCGGTAACAAAGGACCACGCAGCCGCTCGCTCACTCCTCCGCCCCCCTCCGGTGGGATGGGGAGGAGACGGAGGAGAGAAAAAAAAGAAAAAGAAACTGGAACCTCGAGGGTTGAGATAAAGGCAGTTTACTGGGACAAACACAAAGAGATTACAACAACAACAACGGCACTAATGAAAAAAAAAAAGTATACAAAAAGAGTGATGCACAGTGCAACCGCTCACCACCCGGGACCCGACGATCCGCCACTTCCCCCACCGAAAACAGAGACCACCCCCCGGCCTGCTCCCCATTTATATACTGGGCAGGATGTCACATGGTATGGAATAGCTCCTTGGCTAGTTCAGGTCAGCTGCCCCGGCTATGCCCCCACCTCCCAGGTTCCTGTAAAAATTAACTCTATCCCAGCTGAACCCAGGACAACAACTCACGCATGTTTTAACCTGGTTAACAAATAACCCTGTGTGGGTGGATCAGTGGCCCCTACCAATTGAAAAATTAAAGGCCCTGCAACAATTGGTAGCAGAAGAATTAGCTGCCGGACACATTGAACCATCTCACAGTCCGTGGAATACTCCAGTGTTTATGATAAAAAAGAAATCAGGAAAATGGCAATTTTTGCATGACCTGTGGCAAGTCAATGCTGTCATGGCCACGATGGGGGCTCTGCAACCAGGCATGCCTTCACCTGCCATGATCCCTCAAGATTGGGAAATCATTGTCATGGACCTTAAGGATTGGGTTTTTTACAATTCCATTAGCTTCCCAAGACAAAGAAAAATTTGCATTTTCTGTGCCTTCTATCAATCATGCAGAACCAGCAAAAAGATATCAATGGAGAGTTCTGCTGCAGGGCATGAAAAATTCACCAACCACTTGTCAATAGTTTGTTGCACAAGCTCTGTCACCTGTAAGGGAAAAATTCCCTACTAGTTATTATTATCTTTATATGTATGATATTCTGTTAGCATCAGACAACAAGGAGCAGTTGAATGACATGAAAAATTTGGCCACGAATTCGTTACAACAATATGGGTTAGTTATTACCCCTGAAAAAGTGCAAAAAATAGAACCCTGGAAATATTTGGGAATGACAATTACAAGCAAGCAGGTTGTGCCCCAACCTGTGAAACTCAACCTTGCGGTTAAGACACTCAATGATTGTATTAGTTTTGTCTGGCAAGGTTTTGGTAGTGGGGGGGGTTACAGGGGTGGCTTCTGTAAGAAGCTGCTGGAAGCTTCCCCTGTGTTCGAGAGAGAGCAAGCCCATACCAGCCGGCTCTAAGACGGACCCGCCGCCGGCCAAGGCCGAGCCAATCAGTGATAGTGGTAACGCCTCTGTGATAACATTTTTAAGAAGGAAAAAAAAGGTTGGGACGGAGAGAAACTGCCGCCGGAGTGAGGAGTGAGAACATGTAAGAGAAACAAGCCTGTGGACACCAAGGTCAGTGAAGAAGGAGGGGGAGGAGATGCTCCAGGCGCCAGAGTGAAGATTCCCCTGCAGCCCGTGGTGAAGACCCTGGTGAGGCAGGCTGTCCCCCCGCAGTCCAGGGAGGTCCACGGTGGAGCAGATCTCCACCTGTAGCCCGTGGAGGACCCCACGCCGGAGCAGGTGGGTTCCCGAAGGAGGCTGTGACCCCGTGGGAACCCCGCGCTGGAGCAGGCTCCTGGCAGGACCTGCGGATCTGTGGAGAGAGGAGCCCACGGAGCAGGTTTTCTGGCAGGACTTTTGACCCCGTGGGGGACCCGCGCTGGAGCAGTGTGCTCCTGAAGGACTGCACACCGTGGAATGGACCCATGCTGGAGCAGTTCGTGAAGAACTGCAGCCCGTGGGAATGGCCCACGTTGGAGGAGTTCGTGGAGGACTGTCTCCCGTGGGAGGGACCCCACGCTGGAGCAGGGGAAGAGTGTGATCAGCCCTCGTCCTGAGGAGGTGAAGCGGCAGAAAATAACGTGTGATGACCATAAACCCCATCCCTGTCCCCCTGTGCCGCTGGGGGGGCTTGGTGGTGAAATCCGGGAGGGTAGTTGTGCCCGGGAAGAAGGGAGGGGTGGAGGGAAGGTGTTCTGAGATTTCGTTTTATTTCTCATTACCTTGCTCTGGTTGATTTGTAATAAATTGAGTTAATTTTCCCAAATTGAGTCTGTTTTGCCCGTGACGGTAATAGTGAATGATCTCTCCTGTCCTTATCTTGACCCACAAGCCTTTTGTTATATTTTCTCTCCCCTATCCAGCTGAGGATGGGGGAGTGATAGAACGGCTTTGGTGGGCACCTGGTGTTCAGCCAGGGTTAACCCATCACAATGATGTACAGAAATTAATGGGATCCTTGAACTGGATCAGGCCCTATCTTGGACTGAGCAATTTGCAGTTACAACCTCTATTATACTTATTAAAAAATTCCAATGATCCAACAGAACCCAGAATATTGAATAAGGAAGCGTTAAATGTAATTCACAGGGTGGAACAATGTATATACAAGAAATTTGTTTCTCAAATTGATCTGTCTCAATTGGTACAATTCTTTGTACTAATTGACAAACCTGTGCCATTTGGTGCTTTGGTGCAGTGGAATTCTGAGTGGGATGACCCATTACATATTTTAGAATGGATGTTTTTGTCATTCTGGCCACAAAAAACTGCTCCTGGCTTGTTTGAACTTATTGCTGATGTGATCATAAAAGCCAAAAAACGATGTGTAGAACTAACAGGACGTGATCCAGCTACGATTGTTTTACCTGTTCAAAATTGGTACTTTGAATGGTGTCTGGCAAACAATTACAAGCTGCAAGTGGCTATGGCGGGTTTTCAAGGACAGATCTCGTATCATCTACCGTCATACCCGCTCCTGAAATTTGCTCGAGAAATACCATTTGGTCAGAAAAACTTAAGCCAGCCGGAACCTGTGAAAGCCTCTACTGTCTTCACAGATGGTTCTGGAAAAACAGGTAAAGCAGCAGTATTATGGTATGAGAACAACAATTGGGACAGCAAAGTAGTACCTCATAATGGTTCTCCACAAGTAGTAAAGCTGCGTGCAATGGACGTTGTTTTTTCTATTTTTTTCTACTCTTGTAAATATTGTAACTGACTCAGCATATGTAGCTAATTTAGTTTCTCGACTAGACAAAGTGGCTTTGACCATGTCAGACAATCAGTTATTATTTGATGTGCTTTTAGAACTCTGGAAAAGTATTCAACTATGAACAGAACCTTATTTTATCATGCATATCCGGAGTCATACCACTTTACCAGGTTTTTATACGGAAGGTAATGCCAGAGCAGATGCTCTTGTTTCTGCTATGACTCTGACTACTGTTTCTAACATCAAGCAACGAGCTATATTATCACATCAATTTTTTCATCAAGGTTTTCGAGCTTTACGAAGGCAGTTTGGTTTGTCCCATGCTGAAGCTCGCTCTATTGTAGCTGCTTGTCCTGATTGCCAAGGAATTCACACTCCAGTGTATTTTGGTACTAATCCCAGAGGTATACAAGTTTTACAGATTTGGCAATCTGATGTTACTCATATCAATTGTAGGGTTCAATTACATGGAACTTAGTTATCGGGCCTGAAAGTAGCTCATGGTCACAAGAGTGTTCCAGATGCCTTTAGAAGGCTTTGAACAGACTAAACAAGAAGATAGAAGAAGAAAGATCCCAATTAGAAAAACACAGGTGCACATTCCACGATAAAGGGAACTTGGCACAAATAACCTCAATTCAGGGGCTTATCTTGACCAATCGGACTTAGACAAGTTTCGCATGCTCTAGTTAACATAGCCAGTTATGTCCTGTGTGTATGTGCATGTACAGAGTGAGTATAACTAACTGTATCTTATGTTTATACGCGTGGACAGTATCGATGTAACCAATCACCGCTTATGCTTGTGCGTGTGGACACCAAATGCTTGCATGCAGCAGCCAATCAAAGCTTCTAAACAACTTAGAGAATTGTATAAAAATGATCAGCTAAGCTCAATAAAGTGGCAACTTTAATCATCATATTGGTGTTCTATCGTCTGGGCCCCACATGGAATAACCCTAAACCCTACAATCAATGAATTTGGCAGACAAAAATATGTTCATGTTTCTATTGATACTTATTCTCATGCTTTGGTAGCAGCAGCACATAATGGAGAAACAGGAAAAATGTAATTCAGCATTTCCAGAAGGCTTTCTCTAAGCTTGGGGTGCCTTGCCAAATTAAACCAGACAATGGCCCAGCATATGCTTCACGAAAAGTTCAAACATTTTTTAATCTGTGGGGTGTTACTCATGTCACAGGAATTCCCCATTCCCCAACAGGACAAGCAATTGTTGAGCGTGCACATGGCACGTTGAAGCAGCAGCTTCAAAAACAAAAAGGGGGAATGGTTGGGGAGCCACCACAGGCATCTTTAAAGCAGTTTATGTTCTTAACTTTCTCCATTATGGGGATAATTCTTCTCTACCTCCTCTTTTTCAACATTTCTCTTCTCTTTTGTCAACACAGAATTTACAAAGAGGCATCAAAGTACATGTTAAAGGTTTAATTACTGGTCAGTGGAGTGGACCATGTGAGCTATTAACCTGGGGGCGAGGTTATGCTTGTGTTTCTACAGATACAGGCCCACAATGGACTCCCGCTTGATTTGTACGAACATCATCATCTGGAACATCCCAGAGGGTGCGGCAATATGAATACCACCTCAACCAAAAACTAAGTGTAGGTCACCTTGACCAATATAACAGGTCAAGATTCTCTGTGCATTGCAACCACATCACAAAGCCCATGAACCAATAGACAGGATGGCTATGACTCGTGCAGCATGCCTGGCCAGCGAGCGCATGTGTCATAGGTTGCAACTGAGGCGGATTTTTGGCACCCACTGGCCACGTGTGCTGAAATCTGTTCTTCTGCAAATGTATAAATACCGGGATTTTCCGAAGAGCATCGGGCTGGTGTACGGTGAGTCCATCGTTGCCTCCGTGGGGACACCCACATAAAGCTGGCACCTACTGATTGCTGGGCTGAGTTCACAGAACAAGATGGCACAAGAATGTACGGATAGTTCATCTTCCTTACAGTCCTCGGATGGACGTAGTCATGGATAACGCCGCAAACCAAAGAAAACATCTGGATGACCCTGGCTGACGTGACCGGACAAGATTGCTTATTCCTCAGGACAGCAACACCAAGCAATTCCTTTTTCACAGGTTTAATAGGGGGTTCCACTGACATCACCAAAGTTTAAGAACTTATTGATGGAGACCCCTGTGCAGCAGGTCATGGACTTAATGGATGGAAATGCCTGGTTTCCACGGATCGGGCATTCACCTTCATTGCCACCCCAGGAATCACAAATTCTGGGGTCCCTGAATACAGACTGGTGTAGTATTATCTGATTTACTGTTAGATGTTGATAGTGTCAGACATGCTATGCTACAAAATAGAGCTGCAATTGATTTCTTGCTTTTATCACAAAGACATGGTTGTGATGAGTTTGAAGGGATGTTTTGTATGAATCTATCCGATCACTCAGAATCCATTTTCAGTAGTATTCAACAATTGAAGAAGGGAGTCAGGAAGCTGATAGAAAGCGATGAATTAGGTTGGCTAACAAAGATGTTCAAGGGTTGGGGATTGTCTGGATGGTTGATATCTCTGCTCAAGACTGTGGGGGTAGTGATCTTGATTGTGATAACTATGCTCCTAATGTTGCCCTGTCTTTTCAGCCTTCTGCAAAGGGCCCTGCAGAGGGCAGCCTGGACGATATTTTTTAGCACAAATACAAAAAGGGGGAATTGTCGGGGGATGCAACAGGTCTGCGGAATGCCTGATTGTTCGAGAAGAGCGCGACCTTGAGCAGCTTGTAGTGTATCCTTGAAAGTCTGGAAAGATCCGAGAAGAGTGGTACAAAAACAAGATAGTGATAAGAAGAACCATCCTGACAAACTCACCAATCATGAATTGTTAGTTACTAACTAAACCAATCATATACTAACACGTACTCTGAAAAAGGGGATAAAAAGGTGTGTTAGAACAATAAAGTAGCCATTTTGCATGATCTATTACTTGTCATGTCCATCTCTACCGCGACAATTAAACCTATATTAAAGGTACGGCAACGGGTCCACAGGTCCTGCCAGGAACCTGCTCCAGTGCAGGCTTTCCCATGGGGTCACAGCCTCCTTCGGGCGCACACCTGCTCGGGTGTGAGGTCTTCCATGGGCTTCAGGTGGATATCTGCTCCACCATTAACCTCCATGGGCTGCAGGGGGACAGCCTGCCTCAACATGGTCTTCCCCACAGGCTGCAGGGGAATCCCTGCTCTGGCACCTGGAGCACCTTCTCCTCCTCCTTCTTCACTGACCTTGGTGTCTGCAGAGTTGTTTCTCTCACATATTCTCACTCATCTCTCCAGCTGAAGTTTTTGGTTGCGCAGCGATTTTTTCCCCTTCTTAAATATGTTATCACAGAGGAGCTACCACTGTTGCTGATTGTCTCAGCCTTGGCCAGCAGTGAGTCCATCTTGGAGCTGGCTGGCATTGGCTTTATTGGACATAGGGGAAGCTTCTAGCAGCTTCTTACAGAAGCCACCCCTGTAGCCCCCTCTGTGGGAGCAGCTCATAACACCTGGCATTTGAATCAAGAGTGAATGTTAGAACTTGTTGTGCTGCATGTTTGCCAAGCCTTTGAAGAACTAGTTTTACAAGGTCAGGTCGGAGGACTGCCTGGTGTGTGCCTGGGAAGATGTGGCTGAAGACAGTCAGGAGTATGCGTGTGGAGTGTGTTTATCTTTAAGTGTTCTGAGGACTGGTGTTGGGAATTGGCTTGATGAGAAAGGACATGGGTCTATGGAAAAGTTGTGTGAGCAGAGTTGTGTGTGAAGGAATGTCAGCGTGGGCAGCAAGACTAGGCCTTGGCCAAAGACTGCTGGCCTTGCTGATATCAGGAGAAAAACCACAGCTGGTCTC
This sequence comes from Astur gentilis, assembly GCF_929443795.1. NCBI lineage: Eukaryota > Metazoa > Chordata > Aves > Accipitriformes > Accipitridae > Astur > Astur gentilis. The sequence continues at coordinate 16,528,200 of NC_064918.1, read as the reverse complement.
GCTGTTATCAGGAGAAAGACAGGGACGGTGTGATCTTGGCATAGTTTCATAAGCAACTTTTGAAGAAGTTCCCATGAGAAAGTTACGGAACACGCATAGCTGCAAATCACAAGTGGGTGTATTTTAGTAATGGATAAACATTAGCAATGTACCAATCATATTAGGACTAGTAGGCATAATTATCGCAAACTGTATAAATATGAGCTATCCGTGCAAATAAAGTTGAATCACTTCTATCACTCATATTGGGTCGACTTATGTGCATTCCTCCGCCGCTCCAACAGACTGGCAAACATCCCAGCTGAGCCAGATATGCGGTCCTGTTTTAGTAACATATAAATGTGCTGTAAAAGACAATAAAAAGGTCTTTTTGATGTTGCTTCGGAACCATCTCGTTGTCATCCCAAGTGCCTCTTTCATCGCCGCACCCCCCGCTACCAAAACCTTGCCACACAAACACAATACAGCAGCCCAGGATACAGTTGGCTTTCTGGGTTGCGAGTGCACACTGCTGGCTCATGTCCAGCTTTTCATCCACCAGTACCCCCAAATCCTTGTCCACAGGGCTGGTCTCAGTCCCTTCATCCCCCAGCCTGTATTGATACCAGGGGTTGCCCCAACCCAGGTGCAGGACCTTGCACTTGGCCTTGTTGAGCTTTATGAGGTTCACAAGAGCCTACTTCTCAAGCTTGTCCAGATCCCTCTGAATGGCATCCCATCCCTCAGGCATGTCAACCATACCACTCAGCTTGGTGTCATCTGCAAACTTGCTGAGGGTGCACTTGATCCCACTGTCCATGTCCCTGACAAAGATGTTAAATAATACTGGTCCCCATACAGACCCCTGAGGGACACAACTCATCACTGATCTCCATCTGGAAATTGACCTGTTGACCTCTACCTTCTGGATGTGACCATCCAACCAATTCCTCATCCACGGAACATTCCACCCATCAAATCCATATCTCTCCAGAGGTGAGGCTGACAGGTCAGTAGTTCCCAGGGTCCTTCTTTCTACCCTTTTTAAAAATGGGTGCAATGTTTTCCAATTTAGAAAGAAGGATGTTGTGGGGGACTGTGTCAAAGGCCTTACAGAAGTCCAGATAGATGACATCCGTAGCTCTTCCCTTGTCCACTGATGTAGTCACTCCATCATAGAAGGCCACTAGGTTGGTCAGGCAAGACTTGCCCTTGGTGAAGCCATGCTGGCTGTCTCGCATCACCTCCCTGTCCTCCATGTGCCTTAGCACGGCTTCTAGGAGGGTCTGTTCCATGATCTTCCCAGGCAGAGGTGAAGCTGACAGGTCAGTAGTTCCCAGGGTCCTTCTTTCTATCCTTTTTAAAAATGGGTGCAATGTTTCCCTTTTTCCAGTCACCGGGGACTTCACTTGACTGCCATGACTTTTCAAATATCATGGAGAGTGGCTTGGCAACTACATCAGCCAATTCCCTCAGGACTCTGGGATGCATCTTGTCAGGTCCCATAGACTTATGTATGTTCAGGTTCCTCAGGTGGTCACTCACTAAACAGTCTGTCCAAGGCGGCAACACTTCAGGCATTTCAGATGTTTCAAATGAAAATAGATCATATGTGGGAATTCCTACATCTGTAGTTTAAAAAGCTCTAAGGTTCAGGTTGGAAATGGGGGAGTCACTTATCCAACTATACAGTTGGCTTGTGAAAGAAACCCTCCCCCCCTTGATCGGGACGATGGTCGAGGTAACTTCCCTGGGATTGAAAGCCCTTACCTGGAGGGGTAAGTGAATATTGAACTCCAGCAATATGAAGAAAATCTCTCCTCCTCCATACAAGCCTGCATTTCGGCTGTGGAGAAGCTGTCTGAGGATTTCCAGCAATTCAAGGAGCATATGTTCTACTCCCCACCTGTAAGCACCAATGTCTCAGCTATTAGGAGTGAGCGCTCCTCTGCCCAAGAGAGACAATATAGAAGGTACACATAACGAGGTGCCCTGTGGTTTTACCTATGTGACTACAGAGGGGACATGAGGAAGCAGGATGGAAAAACTACCTCGACCTAGATGCACAGGTACGTGAGTTGTGAGGAAAAAACACCACAACAGGGGATTCTCCCAGGAAAAATGCCGCTCCAGTTTCCAAACAGAGTAGAAGGGCTGATCTTATTTCTGATACTCTTGAAGGTAATTCTGAGTCAATTTTACAAGAAGTAAGTACTGGATACTCTGACCAGAATTAGAGGGGCCCTACCTCCAGCCAGATGGAGGAAAGGGATAACTGGGTCTATTGGACTGTGTGGATTCAATGGCCTGGCATGTTAGGCCCACTGGAGTATAAGGATCTATTAGACACTGGCGCACAGTGTACTCTAATACCATCAAGTTATAAAGGGGCAGAACCTATCTGTATTTCTGGTGTGACAGGGGGATCCCAAGAGTTAACTGTACTGGAGGCTGAAGTAAGCCTAACTAGGAATGAGTGGCAGAAACACCCCATTGTGACTGGCCCAGAGGCTCCGTGCATCCTTGGCATAGACTACCTCAGGAGAGGGTATTTTAAGGACCCAAAGGGGTATCAGTGGGCTTTCAGTATAGCTGCCTTGGAGACGGAGGGAATTGAACAGCTGTCTACCCAGCCTGGTCTCTCTCAAGACCCTTCGATTGTGGGGTTGCTGAGGGTTGAAGAACAACGAGTGCCAATTGCTACAACGTTAAACCTGCAGCAATATCGCACCAACCAAGATTCCCTGATACCCATCCATAACCTGATACATCAACTGGAGAGCCAAGGAGTGATCAGCAAAACTCGCTCACCCTTTAATAGTCCCACATGGCCCGTGCAGAAATCTAATGGAGAGTGGAGACTAACAGTTGACTATCGTGGCCTGAATGAAGTTACGCCACCACTGAGTGCTGCTGTTCCCGATATGCTAGAAATTCAATATGAACTAGAGTCAAAGGCAGCCAAGTGGTATGCCACAACTGACATCTCTAAAGTGTTTTTCTCAATCCCTCTGGCAGCAGAGTGTCGTCCACAATTTGCCCTTACTTGGAGGAGCATCCAGTACACCCGGAATGGATTGCCCCAGTGTTACAGATGCACGACTAACCAAATCCAACAGGTGTTAAAACTGAGATTTATTCTTCAGCAAAAGTTAGTTAGAAGTCCGGTAACATTTTATAAAACCACAGGCTCAATGATATGTTGAGGATTTCTTGGCTGGGCAAAGGCATGCGAGCAATCCAGCTGTTAGGTGGGAACAAAGCATAAGCTTACAAAGTGCCAGAGCAGACAAGGACGTTGTGTCCTTGTATGCTGGGAAAAAGGAAGATAAGAAAAGCCTGACAAGCAACTCCTGGATGCCGAAGAATGAGATAAGTAACTGCTGGACACCTCATGAAGAAGCTTGCACAGCCAATAGAGGATAAGATAGCGCCACGTGAAACGGGGTATTGGACCAATTAGAGTATTGTATAAGGCGCGTGCACAAGCGCATAAGGTATATAACTGTGTCAAACGTTGTAGTAAATGGACTTGACTTGATCACATTGGTCTGTGTGTGATGTCTCCTGTGGATCCTCCGCAACATTTTGCGCCCAAACAGGGACCCTCACATCAGCACCTTATCGTCTTTACGAGAATCTCTAGTGCAGCTCAACCAATGAGGGAGCAGAGGAGCCAGCCGAGAGTGTTCCTGCTGCCCCGGCAGGATGGCATGAGCTTCAGCTAAGCTGGGAAGCACGACATGAGCTTCAGCTGAGCTGGGACGCGCGTAAGTTTGAATCTCGCCCTGAGCTGGGAAGATGAGGAGACACGCGGAAGCTTGAATCTCGCCCTGATCAGGTGAGCGGTTGGAGAAGGAGATATGGTTGGACAAAAGGCAGGAAGCAGTCCTAAAGCTCCTTCATCATTTTCTTTCTGAGAGAGGACTGAAATTCGATAATTCTGTGTTAAAGGGGTTACTTTTATGGGCCTGGGAGAAAGAACTTATCCCGAATGTAAATGTCGCATTTGAAGAAGTGACCTGGGATAATATAGGCAAGGTGCTGTGGAACGCTACTAACTGCAAGGGGGGTAACGTAAAGGAGATGAAAAAATACACAGAGCACTGGAAAGTAATTTGAGAAATGCTGGAGACAATGAGGGCGGACTGGCAGGCAGCCCTCACTGTCTGCGCGGTGGTGACCCCTTCTGCTGCCTCCACAGCTGCCGCGTCAGCCCACCCCGCTGGAGTTGGGGGGATATTCTCTACACAACTATCTCCACCCACCCCCCGACATCCATTTCCGTTAACGCTAAGACGCCTGCACAGACACAGCCTTTGCCTATACCCAGCCAGGCCGTTGGTGCAGAAAAAATTCCCCCGTCTGTTACTCCGCGAGAAGCGGGGGAATTAGAGGGGGCCGATTGTCGCCCGACAGATCCGAACCCGACAGATTCGGGGGTGACTAATGCGGATAAACAGGTTGCGGGGGTGAGGGAACCATCTCCATCGGGTAGTGCGATGGAAGAGCTATGGGAGGTGGTGAACCAATTACAAAAACTGACAGTACGGTCGGGAGAGCCAGAAGTGAGCTAGAAGCATTCATCCTCCTGAAAGGATGAACCGAGAAGGCAAGAGAATGAAGATTCTGTCCGTATACCAGTACCGCTCCCTTCCCCACCCTTCTCCCTGCCCCCTCCCGCCCCCTTCTCCCCGCCCCTTCCGGCCCCTCCCCTCCCGCCCCCTCCCTCCTCCCCTCCCTCTCCGCCCTGCCCTCCACCCCCTTGCAGCGGCGCGTGTCAGCCGGCCATGGAGTGGCCGCCGCCAGCCGCGACCACGGCCGGCCCCCGGGCAGAACCGTCCGTGCCCCCATCACTGCCCGTTAATCCATCCCGCCTCTCGGGGCCAGAGACGGTGAAACCAACCGCGCCCGCGATAGACACGGAGCCGCTTGTAATAGCCGCTGCAGAAGAAAGGCAGAGACATTGGAGGGGAGTAATAAAAGAGGCCATTATAGAAGGGACTATGCTCCAAGCATTCCCAGTTATTGCACCCAATGGACAGAAAAAATGGGAGGCGTTTGACTGGAAGGTCATTGAGAAATTAAAGAACGCTGTGAGTCAGTACGGAATCAAATCTGCGTTAGCTCAACAAATACGGCAATTCATTTTTTCTGCTGATACGCTGATACCTGAAGATATTAAATAGCTAGCACAGTTGATTTTGACACACGCCCAAATGTTAGTGTTTTTCCAGCAGTGGGAGACGTTCTGTGATAGAGAACAAGCAACACCACGACAACAAACAGACCCCTTATGGGGAGTAACCACGCAGATGCTGATGGGTACTGGACCCTTCGCATCAGGGAACGCTCAGTTACAATGTATCACTGAGGTTCATCATCTATCACAGATCTTGGCGTATCAAGCTTTTCTTACCATACCAGACAATATGCGCAGCCATGCTTTTACCCAGGTGAAACAGGAGTATAAAGAACCTTTTGCACAGTTTATTAATAGACTGCATAGGGCAATCTATGACCACCCTGACATGAACGAGGGCATGAAAGAAAACATGTTCAAAATACTTGCTTTTGAAAATGCTACTGAAAAGACATGCAAAGCATTGTGTAATTTGCTGAAAAATGCAGACGTCGTTGATATGATAGAATACATGGATCGATCAGTGGACTCACAGAAAGTAGCCTATGTTGCCACAGCTCTACAAGGAGCTATAAAGAAGCACAAGGCCAGTAAGACACCCTTGGTCAAGTGTTTTAACTGTGGCAAACGTGGACACATTAGGACCAAATGTACAGTGACTGCTAACAGTAAGTGCTGCAACAAGTTTAAGAAAGATAACCATACCACCAAGAATACAGAAAGAAGGGAAACTTTACACTGAGCGCGAAGGCCCCTCGCGCGACGACACAAATGCAAGGGGCTTGGGCTGCCAGCCCTCAGGCAGCCTCGCAACTACCAGATCCGGCACTGCAGGAAGCTCCGGAGTGGATGTGGAAACCGCAGTAGACATTAAGTGCCGCGATTGAGAGACAGGACACAGCTTGATGCAAGCAAAATGTCGATTTTATTATGATTCTTCACGTAATTTATACTAGTTCAGGCTAGTGTGTTCTAAGCTGATTGGTCCAAATTCTACGTTAAGCATTTACAGATACATTAAGCGTTCACAGATTGGCTAATGCTAAAGGAATTTTTTAAACATTTACTTCTTCTATTTACAGCAACCTATCTTGAGCAAGAACAATAGTTCCTCTTCTACAGGGTGATTGTTTTAAAGTCTCACCAGCTCACAATCCTCTGTACAAACATAGAGTGAGCAGTCTTTGTCTCTTCTAATCAAAGTTCTTATCTTATCTTTCCCAGGGCCTATGGCCGACAAGTTCTAGCACACCTCCTTCTATCAATTTAGCAGTGCTGGGGGTTTTACTGACACCAGACAAATCCTGTCCCACATCTCCCCCTTCCTGTTGCACAATAAGAACTCTTTTTATGGAGCGTGCTATCAATCCTTGTAAGCATTGTAACAAACACGGCAAAAAAAGTAACAAGAGAACAAAGACAGCCAAAGCATACACAATTATTTTCACAAAACTCCTTAACCACCCCGACAATCCCCATCCTTCAAAAAGTTTGTCTAACCAATCCCAACTGTCGCTTTGTCGAAGCTTAGGGACTCCAGCTTCAAGCTGCTAGATGCTAGCATGAATAGATTCTGAATGGTCTGAGAGATTCATACAACACATACCCTCAAAATCCTCACAGCCATGTCCTTGTGCCAAAAGCAAAAAATCTATAGCAGCTCTATTTTGCAAGGTAGCATGGCGCACACTATCTACATCTAATAAAAGACCAGATAGTGCATTACTAGTAGCATTCGTTTGTTTGGCAAGCCAGCAGCCAAGCTTATCCAAAGTCACTAATGCTCTTGCAGCAGCAGCCCCGGGTAATAAGAGAGAGGTAACAAAGCGTTGGCTAAAAGACCAAAACTCCACATTGTCATCACAATCGGGGGTATATGTATGGACGCCACACCTTGCCCTGTGAGAGAGACGGTGTTGTAAAATCATGGATGTATTAGGAGTCAGGATAGAAAGGCGTCCGAGACTACATGGGCCTCCTTTTATATGGGAAGGGATAGTGGGCCATGCTCTGTCCCCACAAATAAGAAACATCCCCGGAGGCAATAAAAGGGGAGCATTGCTAGATTTAGACAAGTTTGTTGTTGTGTAGTTACACCAAGCAGTAGCATTTTTAAAAATGGGATGGACAGGAGACACATCCCATGTCTTAGATTGATTTCTTCCTGTATAGTTAAACCTGACACAGAAATCCATTCTTACTGATCCGAGGAGCTCAATCTCTTGTGGTTCTAGGGTAGCGAGAGGAAGGTGAGGGGTCCACACGTCCCAATAGTCCGTTACATTCCGGGACACATTTTTAAATAGGGGCTTATCTCGGAGATCTGTAGGTATCGGCCACTCGTCCAGCGGCAAGCCCACAAGGCACGTAGAAAAGGGGTTACTAGGAGAGGCGGTGGCAAGACACAAAGTGTCTTGTCCAGTGAGATTTGGTAGTGTTACCCATACGTTGACCTCGGGTAGCGCAGGTAAAAGTGGGTGACTTTGCACACCCTCTAACAGAATCATAATAAGGGATATTATTTTAAAAGTGACTTTCCGCCCTTCTCCAGTTTCCAAGCAAATAATTTTCTGCATTTTTCTTTTGTTTGATTCCAATCGGCGTTCAGTCCCTGTTGTCCTGGTCCTCCTCAGGAGATTCACCAGTCTGTTGCTCGAAAGACTGGTAAAGAAGGGTGATTGGAGTTTTCACCAGATGATTGTGGTAGGGATTCACGGAAAGGTCGTACACTCTTTGCCGGGATCCATCGGGGGCCTTTCTCTGTGGAGACACAAGCATAGCCTCTGCCCCATGTGATAAGGGGATACGGTCCCATGACTTTACCTGTTTCCGGATCACGAACCAACACTGGGGCCTTAACTCGCGTCTCGAGTGAAGCATTCGTGTTAAAATGTCGGACTATCGGAGGGTTGCTATCTAACAAAGAACAATTCAAAAAATTAAAAACATACAAAGCTTTCTGTAGACGTTCCTGAGGAGTGGCAGTCCCTAGTCCCCCTTTTTGTTGTTGTAACAAATGTTTCAAAGATTGGTGAGAGCGTTCAATCAGGAATTGACCTGTAGGGGAATGAGGGATGCCAGTAGCTGAGGGTTGTACTGACACCAGACAAATCCTGTACCACAATGAAGTTGATGGATGCAGGGGTACACTTGGTGGATAGCAACATAAAAGGGACCATTGGGGTTTGGGCTTAGTGCATTTTTAATGGGACATTCTTCAACAGCTCTAAAAGGAATTTTGGTAGTCCCAGGGCTTATTGATGCAGATTATTGTGGGACTGTGAAAATTATGATTCATGTTTTAATCCCTCCTGTGTCTATTCCTAAAGGTACCAGAATAGCACAATTAGTTCCATTCAGGCCGTGTGTTCCAGACCCAGGTGAAGTACCACGTGGAGATGGTGGATTCGGCTCCACAGGGAAACCGCAGGTATACCTTGCCATGGACATAACAAAAGGTAAACCAGAAAAGGTAGTGCAATTGAAAGGGCCTGACGGAGTTGTCGTCAACAAACCAATGACATTCGATACAGGAGCTGATGTTACGATTATTTCACGACACATTTGGCCTCCATCATGGCCAGTGATCAATCCAAACTTTGGCATTGCAGGGATAGGGGGCACACAAGCCACCTTAGTAAGTCAGCTACCAATTACATTTGTGTTCCCCGACGGTGAACACGTTACGACGCGTCCGTATATCATGACTACCCCACCTGAATTGTTTGGCCTCATAGGCCGTGATTTACTGAGCCAAATGAAGGCAATGTTAGTGACTCATCCTTTTTAGGAGCGGTCACTGAGGGGCAGCCAATCCTGAAAATTAGCTGGAAAACAGATGAGCCTGTGTGGATTTATTAGTAGCTGCTAAATTCTGAAAGGCTGCTAAAAATAGAAGAGTTAGTTGAGGACCAATTGAGAGCGGGACATATTGTTCCTTCTACTAGTCCATGGAATACACCAATATTTACCATTCCCAAGAAAAGTGGGAAATGGAGACTGTTACATGACCTTAGAGCTGTGAATGCGGTGATGCACAGTATGGGAGCCCTGCAGCCAGGTCTTCCGTCTCCAGTTATGCTTCCAGAAGAATGGGATTTGTTAATTATAGATCTAAAGGATTGTTTTTTCACCATTCTCTTGCACCCAGATGACGCTGAACGGTTCGCCTTTTCGGTACCATCGATTAACAAGGCAGAGCCCTATAAGAGATACCACTGGGTCGTGTTACCGCAGGAATGCGCAATTCCCCCATGATGTGTGATGTGTATGTGGCCTGGGCATTAGAGCCTGTAAGAAAGCAGTTTCCTCAGTCAATTATTTATCATTATATGGATGACATTTTGATGGTGGGAAGGAACTTGCCACAGGATGAAATTTTAACTCAATTGCAGGACATCTTAAGCCATCGCGGATTAATAATTGCTCCTGAAAAGGTGCAAAAAGGCAGCACCTTGGAAGTATTTGGGGTGGTACATAGATGCTAGCAATGTTAAACCTCAGAAGGTACAAATAACATCAGAAATTTCAATGGTGCATGATGTCCAGAAGCTTGTGGGATATATCCAGTGGGTGCGGAATCTTTGCGGTATCACTAATGACGATATGGCCCCTCTGGTAGAACTCTTGGGTACGAGCGCACGTGCAGATGAGAAATGGGAAATGACAGAGCTGACCAATTGGTTGCAGCGGCATGGGAGCCTCCTCCAGGGAATTGTTTTCCACAAGCACGGCAATCACATGCGTTCTTGCACCAACCCGCTAGGATGTTAGCAAAGCAATTTGACTTACCACTCACTGATGCCCAAGGTATCGTTAAAGCATGCCACGATTGTCAAAAGGAAGGGCTGGGCTTGGGCTATGGGGTTAACGCACGAGGTCTCTTGCCATTGCAGTTGTGGCAAATGGATGTCACCCATGCCACGTGGTTTGGTGCAAAGTGTTATGTGCATGTGTATATTGATACCTATCCTGCTGCCATGTGGGCCACGGCACAAACTGGAGAAAAGGCCTTACATATTGAATGACATCTTCATGCTTCCTTTGCAGTGCTGGGTGTGCCTAAAGAAATTAAGACGGACAACGGCCCGGCATATGGTTCCACACGATTTGCTCGATTTTGTAATTTGTGGGGAATTCACCATGGTACCGGTATTCCACATCTTCCCACAGGACAGGCTATTGTCGAACGGGCCAACCAGACCCTAAAGAACATGCTGCAAAAACAAAAGGGGGGAACCCAGGTCTTACTCCTAGAGGAACGATTGGCCAAAGCCTTATTTGTGCTAAATTATCTTAGATTGACAGGTGATCACAAAGACCCACCAATGGTAGTGCATCATGTTCTTTTACAGGCAGAAAGGACGCAACAAAGTACAGGAATCATCGTAATGTATATGGACCCAGAATCCGGGAAATGGTGCGGATCAGCAGAAGTAAAACTTACTGGGAGATCCCGGCTAAGTGGGTCATGCCATGGCTTCGCACTGATGCTGGACCCGGAATTGTCCCAATGGCAACTGGCAGGGCACCGGCGGGTGCTGGAGGCACTGATCCGACGGATTCCGACTAATAGAGTATTACACTTTAGAGGACTAGCGGACACTGAGTCCTTCAGAGAGGGTTTTTGGTTAGGGCATTATAAGGATTTATCGCTTGTAGAGGACTTAGAACAGCGTGCCTTATTGTATATAGAACTTGCTTTAGGTAGAAAGTGTGTTAAGCATAATTTGATTAAACGTAGTGTGATTACGGGAAGACAGTGTGGGGTAAACGTAAAAGTTAGTTAAAGCCAGTATTAGGGGTAAGGTCTATTTCCATTAATAACCTGGGAACGAGGTTGATTGTGTTTCCACAGATACAGGCCCACGATGGACTCCTGTTCGATTTGCACGACCATCATCATCTGGAGCATCACAGATGATGTGGCAATATGAATACTACCTCAGCCGAAAACTAATGTATAGGTCACCTTGGCTAACGTAACAGGTCAAGATTCTCTGTGCATCGCAACCGCATCATAAAGCCCATGAACCAATAGACAAGATGGCTATGACTTGTGCAGCGCGCCTGGCCAGCGAGCGCATGCGTCATAGATTGCAACCGAGGTGGACTTTTGGCACCCGCTGGCCACATGAGCTGAAACCTGTTCCTCTGCAAATGTATAAATACCGGGATTTTCCGAAGAGCATCGGGCTGGTGTACGGTGAGTCCATCGTTGCCTCTGTGGGGACGCCCACGGAAAGCTGGCACCTACCGATTGCTGGGCTGAGTACGCGGAGCAAGATGACACACAAATGTATGGGTGGTTCATCTTCCTCATAGTCCTCATGGTCTGGGTCACTAGGGGTAACGGGTTGGCTCAAAGAATTATGGGCATTGTTGTAGTTACTGTGATTTTAGCTATTGTAATAATTTTACCTTGTTTAGCTTGTTAAGAAAAAATGGCATCCCAAGTTACTAAGCAAGCCTTAATTGCTCAAAAACAAAAAGGGGGAATTGTTGAGGATTTCTTGGCTGGGTGAAGGCATGTGAGCAATCCAGCCGTTAGGTGGGAACGAAGCATAAGTTTACAAAGTGCCGGAGCAGACAAGGACGTTGTGTCCTTGTACGCTGGGAAAAAGGAAGATAAGAAGAGCCTGACAAGCAACTCCTGGATGCCGAAGAATGAGATAAGTAACTGCTGGACACCTCGTGAAGAAGCTTGCACAGCCAATAGAGGATAAGATAGTGTCGCGTGAACCGGGGTATTTTACCAATTAGAGCATTGTATAAGGCGCGTGCACAAGCACATAAGGTATATAACTGTGGTAAAAGTTGTAGTAAATGGACTTCACTTGATCACATTGGTCGGTCTGTGCGTGATTTCCCCTGTGGATCCTCCGCAACAATGATGTAAAGAGAATTAATACTACACGGCTGAGTTAAGAATCCCCAAGATTTAAAGTGATGGCTCAAAATGCGCATATCACTCACCTAAAAGCTGAGGGCTCTCTCCCTCGAGGAGTTACCTTGGGCGGTGCCGCGGCCCGAGGGGGAGTCCCTGACTGCAGACCCGCTGCTCCGAGGAGGACTGCCAACATGTCCTCCGGCGGGACCCCCTTTATACCCCTGTTGAATCTGACCTGTGGTCATTTAATTCTATTGGCTAGGCGGGTCACCTCAGTGTACCTGGCGCATCTCAATTGGCCAGTTCAAATTTCAACCTGCAGCCTCCAGGGTTTCCTTCCCCTTCTCCCTTCCTGGATAAGTTTTGTTTCCTGCTGGCAGCGTGGGGGCGGGGGGAGGGATGTACTGCCACAATCCACCCCGTGACCACAGTCATTATTCGACTGGTTTCTTTGGAGTGGTGGTACAGTCACCTCTTGCCTCCAAAGTTAAAAAGGGGTGCAGTTTGGTGAGTTTGACACTCATTGTGGGCCATCCTTCCCTTCTGGTCTAGAACTAAAGTGGAATATTGAACACAGGACTATTGAGTGTATGGACAGTTTAAAGGATTATACTTAACTGTTAGTACAGGCTTCACTACCAAGCGTTTGATAGAACTTATTGCAATATAGATTACAGTAATCATAACTACAAGCATTATTAAAGATTAGAGAAGGCTGATCTCCCACCCTGTGAAAGAAAATCTGAACATATCAAAACTTTTCCCAACCAGTTGGTCCCTGTGGCAGAAACAGTTGCCCCCATGGAATTTCAGGGCATAGCGTAGTACCATTCCAACTCCACCCTGTGATCCCATGGGTTAGTTGGAGGATACAGTCACATCTGGTGACCAACTATAATTGTTACATTGCTCTCATGCGAGCTCAAGGACTCGCGATATTAATGTCCATCATTTTGCCACGACATTATCATCCAGATCTTCACCATCCATGCCTGTCACCGTCATCGCTGTCAGCAAAAGGACTGGAATGTCTCGTTCCTTCATGGTCCTGTAAAAAAGCACAAACTAGGCCTTGGTCTTAAAACCGGGTCACAGGGTTAGAAGTCTGGTATTATTCACTGGGCACTGATTTGGCGAGTCTTTCCACTCCCATGAGATGGTCTCAGAAGACCAATGTAATCAACCTGCCACGTGCTCCAAAGAGCCTTGCCTTGTCTGATATGCTCGGCCAGAGCTTGGTTTGGGTGCGCTCCGTTTCTTTGAATGCAGTGGAGGAAAATAATAAAGGCCTGGCTGGTCCCTGTGGCCCCTTTTGAAACACGCCACAGTATGAGGCAGGTTCAGCAAATCCCCATTCCACCCTTAAAGGATCTTGTGGGTGCAATGGACCTAGTCTCTGATAAGCCTTAAGCTCATCTTTCAGAGTGTTAAGGGCTTCCGTATGTTGCAATGTCCAATCCCATTTTCTGTTTTTTCAGAGCAAGTCAGAGAGGGTGGGCAATCACTGACGTAATACTTGGGACAGCAGAAGTTAATGGTGGGGTATTACTGTTCAATCTTTTATAATCAATTGTTAGTTGCCACCTTCAACCTGATTTACAGACTGGCCAAACAGGAGAATTATAAGGGAAATGTGTGCAACTGATGATATCTCTCTTTTTGTAGTTATTGTGATTTTTGCTATTGTAATAATTTTACCTTGTTCAGCTTGTTAAGGAAACATGGCATCCCTTATAATAGCACCGGCCAGGCCATTGTAGAACGAGCACATTGAACCTTAAAGACCCTGCTCGATCGGCTTAGGGAGGGGGAGCAGGTGGAGCCCTCCTGGTTACGGGATAAGTCACCTGTTCTCCGTACACAGCGTCTTCTGTTAACTGCGTTAACTTCATTAAATCAGACAGTTCAGGAGGACCTGGAGCAGACGGTGGCGCAACGACATTTTACGAGCATGGAAGAGAAAGGCCCCTACCCGTTGGTCCGCGTGTGTGACCCTCAGACACGCCAATGGGATGGGCCGTTTGAGCTGCGTTGTCTCGGGCAAGGATCGCTGTCATCCTTTCCTGGCTTGTGACACCTTGGGTATCCGCTACAAATTTCTGGCAGTGGATGCAAAACCAATTGGGGGGCCCGATGTGTATCCGGATGACATCCCTCTCAGAGCCCATCAATACGTGTCTTTATGGGATCCGGCTGTCATAGACGGAGCTGAAAACATTGTGTACGAACAAGTGTCAACAGAAGAGTCAGAATCGCTCACAGCCGGGAATCTGGATGCCCCAGACAGTAAGCCTTAACATCAGCATACCAACGATAAATTTTATAAAGTAATAGAAGTAATTCTTTCCCAGCCTTAACTTTCCATTTACCCCTTGTGTGAATTCTCTGTAAAGGAGCTCCTTGCTCTGCAAGGTAAATGGGACATTTACGTGTGTTTAAGATACAGTGTTTCAACTTAGTTGTAGAAATATGCTTATGCTCATAGTACTTTACACAGTTATTTCTTTGCGTAGAACTGTTCATAACCATAGAAGCTAGCTAGTCATAGGGAGGGGGAGATGTAGGGTTTGGCGTTCGGAAGATCTCGCGATGTCACGGAAAGATGGAGGGTTAGTTGCAGCCCCTATGACACATCTGTAATCCCGCCTACCCTTGTTAGTATAAAAGGAATTAACTGCGCAATAAAAAGCGGAAGTTGACGCTCACACTGTGTGTGTTATCTGTCTCTTTCCCTGGTCCGGGCTGACCAGTGATCTAATCACGGCACCTTGATATGTAGCAAACGCTACAAATATAATAGCTATTAATGTGATCTCCTTTACTTGAAAAAGTGCATTTTACATACAAGGATGTAGCTTAGTAATAATAATGTTGCTTCACCCAGGATCGTATAAGAATACAAGCCATGCAAGTTTGTAGAGATGCAGTATCTTTGCTTAAACCAACTGATACAGCCAGAATAAAATCAGACAAGCTTCTGGATATTTCTTCAGGTCTGCAATGTTGTCTGAACTACATTTCCCTCAAGCAATGTGGAGATATAATTTTCCTTTGAAGTTTAAAGTTCACAGAAAATTGGCTACAGTTATTATTTGGTCAAATCATATTTCTAAAGCCAGTTCCCATGAGTGCAAACTCATTTATTCTTTCCTTATGCTGGATTGCCAAATTTCAGTTGTGATGACTGAAAATTACATATTTACCAGTCCATAGGCAGACCACTTTTCAGAAGTCAGTAGGTAAATAATTCACTAGAGTGTCAATCAACAGAAATTGTAACTTGAGCTATAACTCCCTCCAGCACTAAGCTATTTCCTTGCACTCTTCCAATCTTGTAAAAGCAGATTTGAAAACTATTTTCAGCAGTCTGCAGATCTATCATAAGGAATAGTTTAATATTCATTATTTGACATTTACACTACAGATGGTCCCAGGAAACACAATATAGTTGTCTCAGGTTCTAAAAAGGAGATTCTCAGTGCTTTTGTAGAAGTTGTAACAGTGGAGATTTTGCTAGCTGATTGCTATGCTTCTGATTCAAAAGGTATGTTCAGATGTATAACTTCAGTGCAAGTTCAGTTAATAGAGAATGGAGACTTGTCTTGCCTAATGGAGGCACTTTGACTAAAGCATAGTTGTATATAGTAGCTTCACCTTTTTTAGAGTCACTGGCAGGAGAGACCTCTCCAAAGAACAATTCAGTCCTGCTGAGAATTAATATAACGAAGTCTCTGCTAGTGCTGATTCAAAGATAGTAGTGATACTTTCAGTCTCCCTGTTTCTTACAGTGATTGTAGCTTTGATTCTTTCTTTCCTATAGATCTTAGTTTGTTAGAAGTGTTCTGTGATGCTTGAAATATGATAGCATGGGGAATAGATGCTTTATGGATACTTCTGAACTGGGTATCCAATTTACTGCTGTTCAAAAGGAGACTGGACTTGGTAGTCAAGGTGACTTCCCCCAGGCATTAATGTAGAAATCTCTGTATCCTTCTGCGGTGACTGAATCAAGCGCTCAAGCTCTCTGTGCAACATTCCGTTTATTTCACTAAAGGATCAAACTTATATATGTTTCAACAAAGATCCAGAAAGTACTAACAGCACACAGCCAATACTACTAACACAGGAGGGCATATCTGGCCCAGCTGGGATGTTTGCCAGTCCTCAGAGCAGTTAAAGATAAAAACATTCCATAGACATACTCGTGACTGTCTTCAGCCACATCTTCCCAGGCCTACACAAGGCCATCCTCCAACCTGTCCTTGTAAAACTAGTTCTTCAAGGCTTGGCAAACATGTAGCACAACAAATTCTATTCTAACAGTCACTCTTGAAAACAAATGCCAGGTGTTCCGAGCTGCTCCCACATCTCCCCCTTTTTTGTTTAGGAACATCAGATTCATGAGGAAGGCAGCGAGGACTCTAGCTTCGAACCGACGCAATCCTCGTACTGCTCCTCAGATGATTCTGATTGCTGCAAACACACAAATGATTAATTACCCTCCAATAGCAATACGAATTCAGATACACAAATTTAAACCTTCAAACCATGTTATTGGATTTAAGCATTTAACACTATTAGACAATTCTTTGAAAAACACCTTATTCTGCTAATTTTGTATATTTCCCATTTGATCTTGTAATATCTGTGCAAGGTCTTAGATCTCTCCTGCAATATTAGTAGTAAATGCACCTTGCAAATGTGCCTTCACCTAATTCCAATCACATAACACTTTCATTCCCTTGTAAAGGAGTTACACAGAGCCCTTGTTTTGAAATTCCCAATTGCAATGTAATTTCATTCTATTTTATAATGCACTTTGTCTATCTCTATGTGATGGGTTGATCCTGGCTGGACACCAGTCACCTACCATAGCTATTCTATCACTCTCTCCTCCACAGCTGGACAGGGGAACGGGAAATGAGGTTTGCGGTCAGTTCATCACACATTATCTCTGTCGCTTCATCCGCCTCAGTGGCAGCACTCATCACACTCTTCCCCTGTTTCAGCGTGGGATCTCTGCCACAGGAGACAGTCCTCCACGAAGATCTTCAGCATGGGTCCCTTCCACGGTGTGCAGTCCTTCAGGAGCACACTGCTCCAGCTGTGGGTCCCCCACGGGGTCATAGGTCCTGCCAGAAAACCTGCTCCGTGGGCTCCTCTCTCCACAGATCTGCAGGTCCTGCCAGGATCCTGCTCCAGCACGGGCTTCCCACGGGGTCACAGCCTCCTTCAGGCACCCACCTGCTCTGGCGTGGGGTCCTCCACGGGCTGCAGGTGGATGTCTGCTCCACCGTGGACCTCCATGGGCTGCAGGGGAACAACCCGTCTCACTATGGTCTTCACCATGGGCTGCAGGGGAATCTCTGCTCCAGCACCTGGAGCACCTCCTCCCCCTCCTTCTTCACTGACCTTGGTGTCTGCAGGGTTATTTCTCTTACATGTTCTCATTCTTCAGCTGCCATTTCTGTGTGTTCCGCAACCACATTTCTCTTCCCCCTCTCTAGCCATTTGTTTTTATTATTTTTTTCTGTCTCTTCCTCTATCTCTCCTTTCTTTTTTTTTTTGTTTGTTTGGGTTTTTTTTTGTTTTTGGTTTTTTTTGTGCAAAGAGGTGCTACCACTATCACTGATTGGCTTGGCTTTGGCCAGCAGCAGGTCCGTCTTAGAGACAGCTGGCATTGGCTCTATCAGACACCGCGGAAAACCTCCAGCAGCCCCCATAGAAGCCATCCCTGTAACCCCCCCGCTACCAAAACCTTGCCACACAAACCCAATACAGCCCAAGCCAAATTACCACTGCTTCTAAAGCATCCATTCATTCTAGTATTGTTGATCAATTTGTACCTGGGTATTCATTTCAGCCGTAACATTTTTTAATACATTAGCTACTGTGTGAGCAGTCTGAACGGATTTCACAAGCACCATGGTAGCAACAGCGGCAGTAGCTACAATAATGATAGCTGATATTATAAAGGCAATGAGCCATCCTATAAATTGTTTTGGGTGACTAATTGTCTGCTTTAAAAGCCTTGATAATTGACTTAATCCTTATTCCCTTTCCCACGATTTGGTCATATTTACAGGGATCCACAATTCAGCACGACATCATATTGGCATGATTACTGTAAGACTTAGTTCAGATATATTCTTATGAGTAAAAGAGCTAAAATACCAAGGTTAATTCAGATTAGTTTCAAAAGCATGGTTACATAAAGCGATATCTAGAAATTGAGCTCCTACAAAAACATAAGGATGTGAAGTACATATCATCACCAAATCTTTGTGATTCTATACATTCTCGTGCCATCTTGCGCCACAAGCTCAGCCCAGCAATTGGTAGGTGCCAGCCTTACGTGGGTGTCCCCACAGAGGCAACGGTGGCCTCGCCGTACACCAGCCCGATGCTCTTTGGGAAAAATCCCGGTATTTATATATTTGCAGAGGAACGGGTTTCAGCACACATGGCCAGTGGGTGCCAAAAGACACCTCGACTGTAACATAGGGAGCCTATGACACATGTGCTCGCTGGCCAGGCGCGCTGCACGAGCCATAGCCACCCTGTCTATTGGTTCATGGGCTTTGTACGTGCAGCATATTGTCATCATCCAGCAGTCACGCGCCAATCATGCACACAGCTGTGCTGTGCAACAGCCTGCTGCCCGTCCTCCCCCAGTATTGCTCAGCTTTCTCATCTCCGTGGTCAGCATTCCAAGCAACAGGCAACAAACCATCCATTTTCTGTGCTGACTGAGTTTTCCTCGGCTATCTACTTCTCCCCCAGTGTTCATCCACGGACCAAAATCCCATTTTTTAACCCATCCGTATACACCCGCAAAGAAAAAAGATCAGAATTCTTACAATACTGTTGCTGGCCACTATTGCCAGGTATGCTAAAAAAGGTATTTTTTGGAGTAGGATACACGTTGCATCATCTCGCTAGCTTGTTGTTGCATTCTCTTCAAATGTCCCTATGTGATAGCTTTTTCATTCTCGATGTGCTGCTTCCTCCTCATTTGTCTCTTCTCCTTCAAATTCAGAGTCTTCATCTGCGGGATTGGGTTGTCTGGGTGGTTTCGCCAGCTCATGATATGGCTTCACATGTTTAGCTGGAATCCACTTGGTTCCTGTGGGAAGAAGAACACAAGCATACCCTCGCCCCCAAGTGATTAGTTCCACAGGTCCATTCCAACCAGGTCCACTAAAAGGATCTTTATACAGTACTTTAGGTCTGTGTGAAATAGAATCCGGAGTTTTAAAATGCCGATCTATCGCTGTGCTGGCCATTAAGTCTGGTGAGCGATTTAAAAAATTCAACGTAAACATAGCATTATCTAGCTGTTCTTGTGGTGGCATATTCCCCCTTTTTTGTTTATGCAACATGGACTTTAAAGCATGATGCGCACGCTCAATTATTGCTTGTCCAGTAGGTGAATGTGGAATTCCTGTCACATGGGATACTTGCCACTGTTGCAAAAATAATTGAGTAGATTTAGCTACATACCCTGGACCGTTGTCAGTTTTAATGGTTTGAGGAACCCCCATAATTGCAAAGCATCGTGACCAATGTCGTTGTACATCACGTGCCCTTTCTCCAGAATGAGCAGTAGCACTGTCCACTGATAACGCTGCATAGGCTCAGCATTATTTACACTAGACACTGAAAAGGCAAAATGTGCACAATCATCAAGATGTAAAGGAATCGTGAAGAAGCAATCTTTTAAATCAATGACTTGTAATTCCCATTCTTTAGGGATCATTCCAGGATTTGGCGTTCCCGGCTGAGTAATCCCCATAGGTTGTAACACTGCATTTATCGCTCGTAAGTCCTGCAATAATCGCCATTTTCCCGACTTTTTTTGGAATAACAAAAATCGGTGTATTCCATGGACTAGTTGAAGTGACAATGTGTCCTTGCTGCAACTGCTCTTGAATTAATTTCTGTGCTTGTATCAATTTGTCCCCTTTTAATGGCCACTGATCGACCCAAACAGGCGCAGAAGTCAGCCATGTAAGTTTGAGCAGGGGTTTTACATCAGTGACCCTTAGGATAAATTTTAATTGACTGTGGTTAGAGTAATGTGCCATTGTTTCAATAAGTCTCTGCCCCACAAATTTACAGATGAGTCAAGTACATAAGGCTGAATCCATGCTTCATGCTTCTCAGGCCCCTTTACTGACAAAAGTTTGGCACTTTGCATGGGCTGTCGAGTGCCTCCTATACCAACAATTGTAGAAAGAGCTATTTGCAATGGCCACGAAGTTGGCCAGTCCTGTTTTGATATTACAGAAACATCTGCTCCGGTATCTAGCAATCCCGAAAACCATCTACCCTCAATTTGCAATTTTAAAATCGGCTGTTGCTGTGTTATTTCCTGTGACCACAATACAAAAGGACTCCCAGTGCTATCAAAGCTACCGTCGCCTCGATTATTTTGCATGTTTTGAGGTACCCAACAAGGAAGCAATATTAATTGAGCTATCTTTGTGTTTGCTGGAATTGTACATGGAATTTGCAGTGAAACTAGCATGATTTTAATTTCCCCTTGATAATCTGAATCAATAACTCCAGGGTATACAATTATCCCCTGTGTCGTAGCACTAGATCGTCCAATTATCAATCCTAACATGCCATCAGGCAAAGGTCTGAATATTGCGGACCCCACAATATAAATTCTCTGTTCTTTTATTGAGAGGTCGGCTGCTGTTGCCAAATCCAGCCCAGCACTCCCTGTAGTTGAGGGCTGGAGGCCATAGATGGTTCTTGCGTGCTGCCTGTTTGTGTAGCAGTCCCATCGGTTAGTGGTGCCTCCACTGAATTCCAGACCCTGTTGGTTTGCGGGGCACCAGGTCTCGCACCCCTCCTGTAGTTTCCCTGGAAGAGATTACCTTCTTTGTCAAATTTTGATTTGTATTGATTCGCCCAATGATATCCTTTACTACAATGAGGGCAGAAGTGATTTACAGGTTTATCACGTTTGGATTTCTGTCGCTTATGACATTGCTTAGCCATATGTCCCAATTTTCCACAGTCAAAGCATTTCACAGTAACTTGATTAACATTTAGTTGCTGTGACAGTGCAGCAGCTAACATGTTAGCTCTATGAGTGTCTGTCCCTGTGTTTTGACATATCTTAATATAGTGCCCAATGTCAGTAGCTCTTCCTCCACCTGATTTCAGTGCAGCCTGACAGTCCGTATTTGCATTCTCATAAGCCAATTGAAATAATAATGCTTTGGCAGCTTCCTGATTTTCTACCTGCCGTGTTATCGCAGCTTGAAGGCGATCAATAAAAGATACATACGGTTCCTGAGAGCCCTGTCGTATAGAGGCAAATGAAGTGGTACTTTGCCCAGTTTCAGGTACACGTCTGTGATGGGTTAACTCTGGTTGGACGCCAGGTGCCCACCAAAGCCGTTCTATCACTCCCCCTCCTCAGCTGGGCAGGGGAGAGAAAATATAACAAAGAGCTTGCAGGTCGAGATAAGGACAGGAGAGATCATTCACCAATTACTGTCACGGGCAAAACAGATTCAGCATGGGGAAAATTAACCCAATTTATTACAAATCAACCAGAGTAAGGTAATGAGAGATAAAACCAAATCTCAGAACACCTTCCCTCCACCCCTCCCTTCTTCCTGGGCACAACTTCACTCCTGGATTCTTTACCAAAACCCCCCCAGCGGCACAGGGGAACGGGGAATGGGGGTTACGGTCATTTCATCACACGTTATCTTCTGCTGCTTCATCCTCCTCAAGGGGAGGGCTCATCACACTCTTCCCCTGCTCCAGCGTGGGGTCCCACCCATGGGACACAGTACTCCACGAACTTCTCCAACGTGGGTCCTTCCCATGGGCTGCAGTTCTTCACAAACTGCTCCAGCGTGGGACCTTTCCATGGCGTGCAGTCCTTCAGGAGCACACTGCTCGAGCGTGAGTCCCCCACGGGGTCACAAGTCCTGCCAGAAAACCTGCTCCGTGGGCTCCTCTCTCCACAGATCCGCAGGTCCTGCCAGGAGCCTGCTCCAGCGCGGGGATCCCACGGGGTCACAGCCTCCTTCGGGCACCCACCTGCTCTGGCGTGGGGTCCTCCACGGGCTGCAGGTGGATATCTGCTCCACTGTGGACCTCCCTGGGCTGCAGGGGGACAGCCTGCCTCACCATGGTCTTCACCACGGGCTGCAGGGCAATCTCCGCTTCGGCGCCTGGAGCATCTCCCCCCCCTCCTTCTTCACTGACCTTGGTGTCTGCAGGGTTGTTTCTCTTACATGTTCTCACTCCTCTCTCCGGCTGCCGTTTCTGTGCTGCTGCAACTTTTTTTCCTTCTTAAATCTGTTATCCCAGAGGCGCTACTACTGTCGCTGATTGGCTCGGCCTTGGCCGGCGGCGGGTCCGTCTTAGAGCCGGCTGGTATAGGCTCTCTCTCGAACACAGGGGAAGCTTCCGGCAGCTTCTCACGGAAGCCACCCCTGTAACCCCCCCTGCTACCAAAACCTTCCCACACAAAGCCAATACAACGTCGTATAGCCACGATTGCAATATGAGCGGCTTGATCGAAAACTTACTTTGGCAAAGCTGCTTGTGCCTGAGGTGTAATGCAAGGCCCTGTTCCTTGTAACATGTTTCGATCTATAGCTATCCCTGATGACAAGTTCTCCATAATTTGTTCCACTGACAAATCATTGTATTCTAATTGCCATACAGAATACTGAGCAGAAGTCAGCACCATTTTCATAAGCAATTTCCAGTCCCAAGGAGTCATAGGATAAGTTCCTCCAATTGCTTCCACTAGTCCCATTGTAAATGAATTGTGTAACCCATTTTCACGAATTAATTTCCGTAATTCTTTTATCATTTCATAAGGTAAACCGTCATGCTGTGGTGGAGTATGGGGTTTGTGTATAACAGGAAAAGTGAACATGGTATCACCTTGCTGTAGAGCTTTTTCTCGACAGCGTTGCATCAAGCGATGTGTATTTTTCCCCAAATCATTAAATGAATCATCACATTTAGCATCAAAGTCTGTTGAAGGCGGAGCTGAGGGCACTATAATGTTTTCTCCGCACAGCTGTAAAGCAGGAGCCACAGGATTAGACAGAGGCACAGAGTTAGAAGGATTAGTAGGAGAAGGAGATACAGGCAGTGCAGCAAAGCCAGGTTCTGTTTTAAATTCTGCAAACCCTGGAGAGGGAGTACCAGGCGATTGGGGTGGGTGGGTGTGGGACGGTGGTGGCACAGGCCACGGGAGGCAGCGGTGGTGAAGGGGGTGCAAAAGTGGCGGGAGGCAGCGGCGGGGCGGCGTGGACCTGTATGCGGAGGTGAGGGTCGGCAACCCCGCGGAGTCCATGCTGCCCGCCCGCTGCCTGCCTGTCTGCCTGCTGGTGGGATATGTGCGTTAACGGTGTTAGTGCAGGCGGTGGTGGAGATAATGAGGGATATAAATCCGGCTCTTTTTCAGAGTCCACCCTGCCTGATACAAAAGAATTATTATCAGAATCAGAATCCTGCTCATTAGCGGCCTGCTTACAGACTGTCTCCTCAAAAGCAGTATCAGGCTGTATTGGTATGATTTTCACTGTCGGCTGTAAATGCACCAGTGCAGCATAAATAAATCTCCATGTCATAATTAAATTTTCTGATACACCAAAGGCCAAAGTTTTTTGCGTTTGTAAATGCTCCCTGACTCTTTTCCAAACCTTGCTATCAAAAGTTCCCTTTGTGGGAAACCAGTTACAATTATCCTTTACCCATATTAAAAGCAAAGCAATTTGTCCCTCTGTTACTTTATACCCAGAGGCCCTTAAAATATGTATTGGTTTTGTGTGGCAAGGTTTTGGTAGCGGGAGGGGGGGGTTACAGGGGTGACTTCTGTAAGAAGCTGCTGGAAGCTTCCCCTGTGTCTGACAGAGCCAATCCCAGCCGTCTCTAAGACAGACCCGCCACCGGCCAAGGCCGAGACAATCAGCGATAGTGGTAACGCCTCTGTAATAACATTTCTAAGAAGGAAAAAAAGTTGGGACAGACGGAAACAGCCGCCAGAGTGAGGAGTGAGAACATGTAAGAGAAACAAGCCTGCGGACACCAAGGTCAGTGAAGAAGGAGGGGGAGGAGATGCTCCAGGCGCCGGAGCGAAGATTCCCCTGCAGCCTGTGGTGAAGACCCTGGTGAGGCAGGCTGTCCCCCTGCAGTCCAGGGAGGTCCATGGTGGAGCAGATCTCCACCTGCAGCCCGGGGAGGACCCCACGCCGGAGCAGGTGGGTGCCCGAAGGAGGCTGTGACCCCGTGGGAACCCCGTGCTGGAGCAGGCTCCTGGCAGGACCTGTGGATCTACAGAGAGGAGCCCACGGAGCAGGTTTTCTGGCAGGACTTGTGACCCCGTGGGGGACCCACGCTGGAGCAGTTTGTGAAGAACTGCAGCCCGTGGGAAGGACCCAAGTTGGAGAAGTTCGTGGAGGACTGTCTCCCGTGGGAGGGACCCCACGCTGGAGCAGGGGAAGAGTGTGATGAGCCCTCCCCTTGAGGAGGATGAAGCGGCAGAAAATAACGTGTGATGACCATAAACCCCATCCCTGTCCCCCTGTGCCACTGGGGGTTTTTTGGTAGAGAATCCAGGAGTGAAGTTGTGCTTGGGAAGAGAGGACGGGTGGGGGGAAGGTGTTCTGAGATTTGGTTTTATCTCTCATTACCTTACTCTGGTTGATTTGTAATAAATTGCGTTAATTTTCCCCATGCTGAATCTGTTTTGCCCGTGATGGTAATTGGTGAATGATCTCTCCTGTCCTTATCTCGACCCGCAAGCTCTTTGTTATATTTTGTCTCCCCTGCCCAGCTGAGGAGGGGGAGTGATAGAATGGCTTTGGTGGGCACCTGGTGTCCAGCCAGTGTCAACCCATCACAAATGTGCTGCAAAGCGTTTAAGTAGAGCTTATGCTCCTGGGAAACTGATTGCCGCATGCTACCACAATCTTGCAACTCACCCGTTCCACAGGGGTTGCTGTTACCTATTTTCTCAGAGTCGTGGCCACTTCTCCAAAACTCTCCCCATTATATTACATGGTCTCCGCAGTGAAGGGGAATCATGTCTTTTCTTCTTCTCTTGATCACGTCATTTTCTTCTCTGTATTGGGTCTGGCTGAGATGGAGTTAGTACTCC
This sequence comes from Astur gentilis, assembly GCF_929443795.1. Classification (NCBI taxonomy): domain Eukaryota; kingdom Metazoa; phylum Chordata; class Aves; order Accipitriformes; family Accipitridae; genus Astur; species Astur gentilis. The sequence continues at coordinate 16,503,036 of NC_064918.1, read as the reverse complement.
CTATAGCAGCCCTCATAGCACTGTGCCATGCAGCTCTGTAGCTAGAAAGGTGTTGATAACACACCAGTGTTTTGGCTACTGCTGAGCAGTGCTGGCACAGCATCAAGGCTGTCTCTCCAACATTTTTGCCCTCCCCTCAATGGCAGGCTGGGGCAGGGCAAGATCTTGGGACGGGACATAACCAGGACAGCTGACCTAAACTAACCAAACAGATATTCCATACCATATGACGTCAGCTCAGATATAAAAGCTAAGTGAAGGGAGACGGAGAGGGGGGCATTTTTGTCTTCCGGAGCAAGCACTACGCGTACTGGAGCCCTGCTTCCCAGGAAGTGGCCAGACATCGCCTGCTGATGGGAAGTAGAGAGTAACATCATTTGTTTTTTCTTTGCTTTCGCGCGCGACCTTTGCTATCATTTTATTAAACTGCCCTTATCTTGACCCACGAGCCTTTCGTTATATTTTTCTCTCCCCCGTTCCAGCTGAGGAGGGGGAGTGATAGAGCGGCTTTGGTGGGCACCTGGCATCCAGCCAGGGTCAACCCACCACATTCTCTTAATCGTGCCAGCTTCTTCTCTCCATCACGTCTTCTTCTCTCCATCACGTCGGGGTCACCATCTGCGGAGACTCAATCAAGCGCTCAAGCTCTCTGTGCAACATTCCGTTTATTTCACTAAAGGATCAAACTTATATATGTTTCAACAAAGATCCAGAAAGTACTAACAGCACACAGCCAATACTACTAACACAGGAGGGCATATCTGGCCCAGCTGGGATGTTTGCCAGTCCTCAGAGCAGTTAAAGATAAAAGCATTCCATAGACATACTCGTGACTGTCTTCAGCCCCATCTTCCCAGGCCTACACAAGGCCATCCTCCAACCTGACCTTTTGAAACTAGTTCTTCAAAGGCTTGGCAAACATGTAGCACAACAAATTCTAACAGTCACTCTTGAAAACAAATGCCAGGTGGTCTGAGCTGCTCCCACATCTATGTACCTTAGAAACCTAAGTTAAAATTCCATTAAAATTAATAGGATTTCGGAATCTAAACTGTTTAGATGTTTCAAAAAACCCTAATGGGAACCTACCTACTTGCAACATTAAGCATATAATTTTTTTTAAAATATCCAGTCCCAAATGACATTCATCAAGAATAACATGCTATTAAGAAACAACATCAAATTACAGCTTGTTATTACTTTCAGAACTATAAAGTAATCTAATAGTGCAAATCCCTTGTGTAAACACAGTTACAACTATAAATCTTATTACCCTACCAAAGAGTCTGACTCTTAACTCCACCTCAATTTCTCTTTATGCTCTTGCATAATTTCTTTAAGCAGTAGGCATTACTGTTCCCCCGCTTTTTCCCCCCATCCTTCTTTGCTTTCCTTATCAACTTGAGAAGCTTTTCATGGCAAGTTCTGTCTGTGTATTCATGCAGGATTTCCCAAAGAGTTTATTTGGGCATATCTGCCATATTAACATAAAAATAAAATATTTGACATGAGCTTCTTAACAGTAACTGGATTAGAGTTGGGCATTATTCACACCGGTAAAACACTACATACCTTCAGAAAGAATGGCGTCCTACTTGTGGCAGTACACCCCACCCCCCCACCCCCCCCCCCCCACCCCCCCCAGGAAACGAAACTTCTCCAGGCAGGGAGGAAAGGAAAAAAAACCCAAACCCTAGAGGCCGCAGGTTGAAATTTGAACTGACCAATTGAGATGTGCCAGGTACGCTGAAGTGACCTTTTGGTCAATGGGGATTAAAATGGCCACAGATCAGATTCATCGAGGGTATAAACGGGGTTCTGCCGGAGGACGTTTTGGAACCAGTCCTTCTCGGAGCAGCGGGTCTGCAGTTGGGGAACCCCCCTTGGGTCGGGGCACCGCCCTAGGTAACTCCTTGAGGTTGAGAGCCCTCAGCTTTTAGGTGAGTGACATGCGCATTGAGTCATCATTTTAAATCTTAAGAATTCTTATGTTGGCTGTATAGTACTAATTCCCCTTACATCATTGAGCCTGTGGTTTACAAATGTTACTGGAGTTTTAACTAACTTTTTACTGAAGAATAAATCTGAGCTTTAACACCTGTTGGATTTGCTTGTGCGTGCCTCCATAACACTACTCTAGCAGTTATCGTTGGGAGTATTCAGGAAATGATTGAATTTGATATCTATACTTATATACAGAATGAAACACATTTATGCATTTGCGGAGGAACGGGTTTCGGCACATGTGGCCAGCAGGTGCCAAAAGACACCTCGGTTGCAACATAGGGAGCCTATGACACATGCGCTCGCTGGCCAGGCGCGCTGCACGAGCCATAGCCACCCTGTCTATAGGTTCATGGGTTTTGTACGTGCGGCATATTGTCATCATCCAGCAGTCACACGCCGACCATGCTCACAGCTGTACCGTGCAACAGCCCGCTGCCCGTCCTCCCCCAGTATTGCTCAGCTTTCTCATCTCCGTGGTCAGCACTCCAAGCAACAAGCAACAAACTATCTGCTTTCTGTGCTGACTGTGCTTTTCTTGGCTATCTACTTCTCCCCCAGTGTTCATCCATGGACCAAAATTCCATCTTTTAACCCCTCCATATACAGAGGCAAATTTGCTTTGAGAAATTTGGAGATAAAACAATTCGGCGTATAACCTTAACTGCATTCTCAGTCTCAGTACTCTGCCAAGAAAGGAAGATGTGATATAAGGGTCTTCTCTTCTGCTGAAGGCATTTGCAGCTGCGTATCAAGTAAAATTTGTCTGTGCTGAATTAATGCACAAACATGGCCACACTAAGACCAGTAGAGAGAAGATCCAGGCCCAATGTCCATTATTTACCCAAATCTCTGCATGTGGTTTCTTCCTATAGATTTTTAGTGTCTCATCTACACACTGACCACTAATTTATTTTCACAGAATCATAGAACAGTTAAGGTTGAAGGCACCTCTTGTCTAGTCCACCCATCCTGCTCAGGGCAGGGTCACCTACAGCAGGTTGCCCAGGGCCGACCAGTCTGGTTTTGAGTATCTCCAAGGATGGAAACTCCACATCCCTCTCTGAGCAACCTGTTCCAGTGATCAATCACCATTATAGGAAAAAAAAAGAAAAAAAGGTTATGTTTAAGTGGAATTTCCTGTATTTCAGTTTGTGGTCATTTCCTCTTGTCCTTTCACTTGATACCACTGAAATAAGTCTAGTTCAATCTTCCTCACTCTTTCCCATCAGGTATTTATACACATTGATAAGATGCCTCCTGAGCCTTCTCTTCTCCAGGCTAAACAATCCCAGAACTTGAGTATTAAATTCCAATTCCTGATCACCTTCAATTACCTAGAGTAATGTGCTGGTGCAGAAATTGCTTTTAAAAACAAAAAGCCTTTACAGGCTGAAATTCGAGGCTGAAATTTGAGGTTGAAATTTAAATCTGCTCTGGGATATCTGACTGACAAAAGCATGCACATTTGCAGCACAGACACTCTTGTGTTAGAAGCTACACCTTGCAACAGTGAAAATGATCCTGTATCATATCCCTTGAGAGCAGTGATAAACTGTACTTAGTTGATTACAGGTTAAAGGAATATTGAAAGCAAAAAGGAAGAAAGAAATGGAAGGAAGATTTCCTTTAAAGGAGACCATTAAGATCAGCTCTTTACTTCTTGCTATACAAGGAAAAATTTAACCCACAAATGAAACCAAGCATGACTTAGTAGGAATGAGAAAGGTAATACAGAGAAGATTCTGTAGCAGGAGATCTAGTTCAATAAATTGAACTTCAAACAGTTATTAAAAGACCAAGAAGAAAAATTGAATGTTGACTCAAAGAGTATTTCAGCTAAAGACAGAATTTTCAAATTATGCAGAAACCAATCACACAAAAAAAAAAGACAGGATAGATTAAAAATTATTGCAGATAGTTACAGGTCAATACAGCCGAGCAGACACCATAAAGCTGCCTGTCCTGGCTGGAAATATTATTTATCTTTCCAATAGCATAAACTAGATAGCACTTAGTCCTATAGAAACATATAAAAGCATGCTGTGTCCTTCTACCTCTTTGCCTTCTTCAAGGATTTTTAGAAAAGTTTTTAAATAAACCCCTTTTTTTTTATTTTCCTTATAGGAAATCTGTTACTGGTTGTGAGTGGTCCACCCAGATCATCTTCAAAAGCTGAGGAAACAATTGTTAACCTCACAGAAACAGCAGTCATCTTCAAACTCCAGCTTCAACACCAATGCGTTAGTTACCAGGCTGAATAGTAAGGCAGACTTTAGACTGCCTTCCTTCACTCTGAATTAGATATGAATAATCCCTTTAATTCTAAACTCCTGCTCCTGTAGGAGTATATAGTAAGGTTCACAACTTCCTCCCTTTGCATCATAACATGCATTGATAAATGTATTAATAGCATCCATACACTAACTCCTTGCAGCTTATAATTATTCTTAGCCTATTTCTAGATGTGCGACAGCCAAGTTTTCCAAGAAACTCATTTCTGAAAATTCCTTTTGCCATGTATTTACCAGAAAAACTTTACATAATTTGTCAGTATACTAGAGAATGGCTGCAGCACAATCCCTGTAATCATTACTGGCCTCCATTTACTAACATCCTCCAACAGTTCATGGTCCAGGGTTTCCAGAATCAGAATAAGATGGGCTTCTTTAATACTATCTGAAACGTCTCCTGTGGTCAACCAGCTACAAGATGATCAGCCCTGACAGGAATTCTCCCTGAGGATTCACCTGACAAATGTCTCAAACCAAATCCACCTAGACCTGTCTGAGCTCCTTCTCATTTCTGTAACATTCTTGATATAACAGCCTGTATTAGATTTGCAAAGGCAGTGCTACCTGCACTTGCCATCCTTGCACAATAGCAAAAGAGGGGGGAGCAGTTACCTGTTTTCCTCTACCAGTCTCAGACCCATTGTGGGATTCAACTCTATCACTATAAAGTATTATCCAGGAATACCTAAGTAAGTTTCAGTAATGGAATCACAGGAACATTCCTCCCTTAGCAATTACCTGTCCTTTCTTTATAAGGGATTTCTTATGTTTTGCTTTATGGTGACTGGCTTTCTTGCTTTTGGTGGGAATAACACTCTGTGGGAAGACAAAGGATGTGACACCCCACCCCCACTATTTCAACTGTGGGTCTCACCTGCTGTTCCCTGGTCTCATGCACTGAGGACTTCACATTAGTTGTTTTGTTCATTTCTAATTCATAGTTTTTAGGATCCTCAGCCTGTATTTCCTGAAGGTCTTGTCTCAGTGGGGTTCTGGTGCACTACTAGAATATAAAGTATGCAGAGTTACATACTGCTTGCAACCAGTCTGGTTTTGATGCTACCTCAAGTTTTCTCATTGCTAACTTACTTCACTTTGACACTTCTACCAATTTGATAAGTTTCTTCCTCCATGAAAAAGCAGTTCTTGTGCAATCTCTCCTGCAAGCTTTCTTGGGGCTGACTATGCTTATTACACCCAGTTTTGTTCCACAGGACATTATTCTTTTGTACCAGACCAGACTTTGTGCTAACTCAGTGCAAACTTCACAGGCCTCCTACTTTGGTGCACTTCGGTTATATTACTGGTTGAGGATGGCTCATTTTGAATGAGCTCTAGCATAGGATGCACTGGAAAGCCACATTCATTGCTTCCATCAGAGATATACAGCCAGTATGTGTGGTCTCTACAGAGCCAGTAGGCCAAGTTGTCAGTAGACTCTCTCACAAACAGCTGACTTCAAGCGTTGCTCTTGCCTCAGGAAAAAACCCTCAATGGAGCTCCAGAATAAGGAAAGATTCATCTGCTTCTGAGATAAAAGGAGCAGGTGTCTTCTCCAATGTCAGAAAACCTGAGTACAGAAGGGATATCAGGAGAGACTTCTGCATGACCAAGCAGACACTATTAATATTGAAGCTATTTCTCCTGTCTGAAAGGAACAGATCTATCTACACCCCAACAACTTGGTGCAACATGACCCTATATAGATACAAGAAAGTTTCAGAGTCTTCCCATCTCCTCCTCTCCATTTTAATTTTGGGAAAGGCTGCTTAGGCAGTTCCATTCCAAGTCAACACTTGCAGTCTCATAATCTGAAACAACAGTACAGATAGAATTTCATAGATCAGTCACTCACTTGAAGGTGTGTCCTGGTTTCAGATGGGATAGAGTTGATCTTTCTAGTAGCTGGTACAGTGTTATGTCTTGGATTCAGTAGGAGAAGAATGTTGATAACACACTGATGTTTTCAGTTGTTGCTTGTGGACACATATTTAGCTAACGGTCACAAGAGCATTCCAGACGCTTTTAGAAGGCCTTGAACAGAATAAACAAGAAGACAAAAAATGAAAGATGCCAATTAGAAGAACACAGGTGCACATTCCACGATAAAGGGAACTTGGCACAAAGAACCACACATTCCATGATAAAGGGATCTTGGCACAAAGAACCTCAATTCGGCAGTTTATCTTGACCAATCAGACTGAGAAAAGTTTCGCATGTTTTAGTTGGTATAGCCAATTATGTCCTATGTTTATGCGCGTGGACAGTATCGATGTAACCAATCATATTCTATGCTTGTGCGCGTGGACAGTGACTTTGCAGAATATGTGACTATAAGTATGTGTGTGTTTTAGCAATAAAGGGTCGTCTGTCGTCTGCTTTCAAGATTTCAGGCGTCCATCTACTTCAATCTCCTCAAATGGTGACCCCGAGGTGATTGCGGGCCGAGAAAATGCTGGAATTGCTGGAGGTGCGTCTGGAGGAGACTCTAGCTGAACGATCATCTAGCCAGCTGGACTGAGCGGACAACATTCTCCCGGGAGATCAATCACCCTGCTCGTTTAGAAGTAAGGTGAGCGGCTAGAAAGATTAAAATGGGTGCCCAGATGTCTGTGGAAGAAGGGGCAATTGTACGAATGCTTTCGCATATCCTCTCCACGAGAGGGATTAAGTATGATTCAAATAATTTACGTATGATGCTGAAGTGGCTTAAGGACCATGGTGCCCCCACTTCGAATGTAGAAGTCTTTGAAGTTAAAAATTGAGAAGAAATGGGAAAAGTAATTTGGGACTTTGTATCGCGTGGGGACGTGAAGGCTCAGAAAATCTCTGCTACATGGAGATTGGTGCTGGAAATGTTGAAAGCCCTTAAGGCAGAAAAGGAGGTGGCTGCCACTGCAAAAATTTCAATTGAAGTTACCCCGGAAAGAAAGGAAAGTGTGTGTAGCGAGTTGGTAAATAATTCGGACAGTGATGAGGAATTAAACACCGAGGGAGATGTCATTAATGGAGGCAACGATCAACCTTTAAGTAACCTGCCTCTTGAGCAGAGACCTATCCCCTCTGCACCTCCCTATGAGGCAGATACATCCCCAGGAGAAGCTATAAAAAACCGATGGAAGGACATAAATGATAAAATGTTAACCGAAGGTCTAAATCCTGTGGCTTTTCCAGTTACAGTCAGGCAGGACGCCCCAAACGTGTGGCAACCTTTCAATTGGGATTTAATAAAAGAAGTACGGAAAACAGTAATGGCTAATGGACTGTCTGCTCCGTTTAGTCAGGCATGATTGGAGAATATATTTACTGGTCAAATTTTAACGGGCTTTGACTGTACACAGTTGGCTACAATGATTTTGACCCCGACTCAGTGTCTATTATGGAAGGTGAAATGGGCAGAATTATGTGATTTAGCAGCACTAAGAAATTTCGACCGCCCAGAAGGAGATCCGCGGTATATGATCACTGCTGCACAAATGATGGGGACTGGTGACTTTGCAGATGTTAATAGGCAAGCAAGGCTACCGGTGGAAGCATTACAAGAATCAGCTTCCTTAGCTCTGAAGGCAATGGTAACCTTGCCTGAAGCTGGAAAGCCAGAACAATCATTTACAAGTATAAGGCAGGGTAATACGGAACCTTACATGTCCTTTATTGATCGTCTGCGAGATGCTATTGAAAAGCAAATAGATAATGCTGATGCCAAAGAAGCATTGATAATAAAATTGGCCGTGGAAAATGCAAATGCAGACTGTAAAAAAATATTACAATCGATGCCAGGAAGAGTGACACTAGTGGACATGATAGAGGCCTGTAACAAAGTTGGGTCTTTGGAGCATAAAACTACATTAATGGCCAATGCTTTTGCTGTAGCCATGCGAATGGATACAAAAAAATGTTAAGAAATGCTATAAATTTGGACAACTGGGACATTTGCAATTTCAGTGTAAAGAGGGGCGAAACAAAGTGGAAGTTGGGCCTAAAATATGCCCTCGTTGTCATAAAGGGAGACATTATGCTAACCAATGTAGATCTCGTTTCACAAATGAAGGTGTAGCTCTGCCACCTCGAGGTACCCTGTTGCTGGGAAACTACAAGAAGAGTGCGAGGAGCGGTGCGATGACCCCAACAGCTCCGAAAGGATCCCAGAACGGCGCCAAGAAGGATGTCTGGCAGAATTGCCAGCCCGAACAGCTGGAAGTGCCGGAGTGGATGTCTCAACAATAGAAACCATTCTGCTATGGAACTCTCAGGTACACCGTGTGCCAGTAAACGCACAAGGACCATTAGGTAATGGGCTTAGTGCCCTGTTGTTGGGACGGTCTAGTATAACATTACAAGGAATTTTTGTGCTTCCCGGGGTGATTGATGCGGACTACACAGGTCGCATTTATGCTATGCTTTGGACACCATCTCCACCAGTATCGATACAGGAAGGAAGCAGAATTGCACAGCTGGTCCCTTTTAAAGCAAATGTACCATGTAAGGTTAATCAACAGCGTGGCAATGCAGGGTTTGGATCTACGGGATTAGAAGCTCAAATTATGTGGTCAATGGAGATCAATAAAACAAAACCTAGTATATCGGTAGAGTTACAAAATGCAAAGAACAGGCCAGAAAAAATAAAATTACAAGCATTAGTGGATACTGGAGCAGATGTAACGGTTCTGTCGTGGGAGGACTGGCCTGTCACTTGGGAGCTTTCTGAGATGGATTCAAAACTGTTCGGTGTGGGAGGATTATCAAAAACTCGACAAAGCAAATATATGATTCAATTGATTTGTCAAAATTCAGTTTCTTATATCAAACCTTATGTAACCAATATCCCTATGAACCTGATAGGCAGGGATGCATTAAGTCAAATGGGATGTGTGCTTAGTACAGGAGACAATTTTGTGGCACGGCCATTGACGGGCGACCATGCCTAAAACTGAAATGGAAAACAGAGGAACCGGTTTGGGTAGATCAATGGCCGCTGACTGAATCTAAGGTCGCCATCTTGAAACAGTTAGTACAGGAGCAATTGGAACAAGGGCACTTGGTGAATACCACGAGCCCTTGGAATACACCAGTTTTTGTCATTCCAAAAAAATCTGGGAAATGGAGACTGTTGCATGATTTAAGAAAAATAAATGAGGTAATGGAAAATATGGGAGCCCTTCAATTAGGGTTACCCATGCCTACTATGATTCCACAAGGATGGAACATTTTGATTATCAATTTAAAAGATTATTTCTTTACAATATATTTAGACCCGAATGATGCAGAAAAATTTTCCTTTTCTATCCCCACCATAAACAAACAGGAACCCATGGAAAGTTATCATTGGGTAGTTCTGCCACAAGGAATGAAAAATTCTCCAACCATATGCCAATCCTATGTATCCCAAGCTGTAAAAGGGTTTAGACAACAAAATTCAGACTTGACTATTTATCACTATATGGATGATATCTTGATAGCAGGGAAAAGAGATTTATCCGAAAAGCTCAAAGAATTGACTACACAATTTTCTGATTTTGGATTAAAAATAGCACCAGAAAAAGTACAAAAAGTGCAACCATGGAAATATTTAGGCTGGAAGATTTTAGAAAAAAACTATAGTTCCACAAAAACTGGAAATTACAGACAAGATTGAAACATTGAATGATGTGCAAAAATTACTGGGGACAATCAATTGGGTTCGAACACTGTTGGGAATAGATAATGAGCTTCTGACCCCTTTATTTGAAATGTTACGAGGCAACACTACCTTAATGGCACCTCGGCAATTGACCCCTCAAGGTAAACCAGCATTACAACAGATAGCAGATATAATATCCCAGAGTCAGGCTTTTAGGATTAAAGAAAATCTTGACATTAATCTTAGCATTTTAAACCGAGAAAAACAACCCCTCGGGATTATATATCAATGGGAGGGGAGTCACAAAGACTTGCTAATAATAGAATGGATCTTTTTAGCTCACCAGGCCCGAAAAACCATATTTTCTCAAATTGAAATGATTTCAGAATTAATTATAAAGGGGAGACGTCGGATTATTGAGATTTGTGGACAAGAACCACACACGATTGTCGTTCCTTTGACTCAAGGATATTTACAATGGTGTCTACAGAATAGCCTAACCCTACAAATTGCTCTTGCAGATTTCGAAGGAAAGATAGATATTCATCTTCCTGCACACAAAATGTTTACCTTGCTACAGAATATACAACTAGAAGAAAAAGAATTGTGTGCAGAGTTACCTACTGATGGTCCTACAGTATTTACGGATGGCAGTGGAAAAACAGGAAAGGCAGTAGTAGTTTGGAAAGAAGGTCAGGTATGGAAAAATCACATTGTCACATGTGAAGGCTCCCCCCAAGTGGTGGAACTTCAAGCTGTAATAGAAGTATTTAAAAAGTGGCAGGATATTGTGGTCAATATTATTGCTGATTCTTTATACGTGGTGGGTGTAGTAAAACGCTTGAGACGGGCTTATTTGAAAGAAATTGATAACATCACATTGTTTGAAAAATGTAAGGTGTTACTATTACTGTTAAACCAACGGGCAAAGTGTTATTATATAATGCATGTGCGAAGTCACACCAGTTTGCCTGGATGGATCACAGAAGGGAATAAACAAGCTGATTTACTAGCTAATCCTGTATGGACTGGGCCAGCCCCCCAATAAACTTCTGCAGGCACGTGGAGCTCATAGTTTTTTCCACCAACCAGCGAAAGTATTAGCCAAACAGTTTCAAATTTCTATAGCAGATGCCAAAGCCATCATTCAATCCTGTGCTGAGTGCCAGAAATTATCTGGGCACGGAGATGGCACTGTAAATCCTAGGGGTCTGCAATCCTTGCAATTGTGGCAGACTGATGTGACTCATGTACCAGCTTTTGGAAAATTGTGTTATGTTCATGTTTCTGTTGATACATATTCCTTGATGATATGGGCCACAGCACTTGCGGGCGAAACAAGTCGACATCTACAAACACACTTACGACAAGCATTTGCAGTAATGGGTGTCCCGGCCCAGATAAAAACAGATAATGGACCATGTTTTATAGCACAACGGACTCAGGAATTTTTTCAGCAATGGGGAGTTACTCATATTACCGGCATTCCTCATTTTCCCACAGGGCAAGCTATAATCGAACGAACTCATAAAGTATTAAAAAATTTTTTAGAAAAACAAAAAACGGGGGAATTAGGGGAACCTCCTTCAAATAGACTCATGAAAGCAATATATGTGATGAATTTTTTGACTCTGCGTGGAGAGTCAGTTGTTCCCCCTGTAGTTCGCCACTTTCAAACAATGAATATTGGTATTAAAAATATTGATAATGGGTGGAAAGTCTGGGTTAAAAATATTGAGTGTCAGCAATGGGAGGGACCTTTTAAAGTAATAATGTGGGGCCGAGGTTCTGCTTGGGTCATTACAGAAAATGGGCCAAAGTGGATTCCAACTAAATGGACGAAACCTTCTGCTGAGATTGATATGGAACACACTGACTGTAGTAAGCAGCATGACAGTGACACCGGTGATTGATACACTGTGGGACAGTAAGAATGTTTGGGTGTCACTAGCTAAATCTATTAATCAAACCTCTCTTTGTGTGTCATTGGCATTACCTGAACAGTCTTTTATTCTTATATTTTATTAGGTATAATGCTACTTTTACTGTGTTTAATTAATTGTGTTCATAGATCTTTGCAATAGGGGTAAGGTCATGGTTTTAGTTAAGTATCTAGAAACAGGGCAATGGGAAGGTCCATTTCCATTAATAACCTGGGGGCAACATTATGCTTGTGTTTCCACAGATACAGGCCCACAATGGACTCCCGCTCGATTTGTACGACCATCATCATCTGGAACATCCCAGAGGGTGCGGCAATATGAATACCACCTCAGCCAAAAATTAACGTGTAGGTCACCTTGGCCAACATAACAGGTCAAGATTCTCTGTGCATTGCAACCGCATCACAAAGCCCATGAACCAATAGACAGGATGACTATGACTCATGCAGTGCGCCTGGCCAGCGAGCGCATGCATCATAGGTTGCAACCGAGGCGGACTTTTGGCACCCGCTGGCCACGTGTGCTGAAATCTGTTCCTCTGCAAATGTATAAATACCGGGATTTTCCAAAGAGCACTGGGCTGGTGTACGGCAAGGCCATCATTGCCTCCGTGGGGACGCCCACGTAAAGCTGGCACCTACCAATTGCTGGGCTAAGTTTGCGAAGCAAGACGGCACAAGAATGTACGGATGGTCCATCTTCCTCACAGTCCTCGGATGGACGTAGTCATGGATACCGCCGCAAACCAAAGAAAACATCCGGATAACCCTGGCTGACAAGATTGCTTATGCCTCAGTACAGTAACACCAATGTGGTTAGACAGGTAACCCGATCGGAAGATTTCGCGGTGTACGGAAAGGTAGGGCCCCACCCCCTCCAGTTACGTTAACCAATAGCAGTTCAGTGGTGACGCAAGCGCACCGTGGCTATATAAGGAAGCAACACGGGGAATAAACGCTTTTCGCCATCCACCACATTGGTGTCCGTGTGTGACTAGCCCGAACGGCCTGTACGTTTTGCCGTCGTGTCTTCTCCGAACCGGGTCGCCTTGCCTCACAAGAGGCAACACACCAAGCAATCCTTTTTTTCACAGGTTTAATAGGGGGGCCCCGACTACAGATTGGTGTAGTATTATCTGATTTACTGTTAGATGTAGATAGTATTAGACACACAACCTTACAAAATAGAGCTGCTCTTAAACCATTAGTTAAAATAGTTTTGATTTATCTTGTAGTGTTTTTTTTGTTTTGTATTTTGTGTGCCTTGCAGGTTGCAATGTGTTTAAAAATTAATTGATAGATCAAGTAAGGCTGTGTTAATTGACAAAAAACAAAAAAGGGGGAATTGTGGACACATATTTAGCTAACGGTCACAAGAGCATTCTGGACGCCTTTAGAAGGCCTTGAACAGAATAAACAAGAAGACAAAAAAATGAAAGATGCCAATTAGAAGAACACAGGTGCACATTCCATGATAAAGGGAACTTGGCACAAAGAACCACGCATTCCATGATAAAGGGAACTTGGCACAAAGAACCTAATTTCGGCAGTTTATCTTGACCAATCAGACTGAGAAAAGTTTCGCATGTTTTAGTTGGTATAGCCAATTATGTCCTATGTTTTTACGCGTGGACAGAGTTAGTATAACCAATTATATCTTATGTTTATGCGCGTGGACAGTATCGATGTAACCAATCATATTCTATGCTTGTGCGCGTGGACAGTGACTTTGCAGAATATGTGACTATAATAAGTATGTGTGTGTTTTAGCAATAAAGGGTCGTCTGTCGTCTGCTTTCAAGATTTCAGGTGTCCGTCTACTTCAATCTCCTCAGTTGCTAAGTAGTGTTTAGAATAAGTCAAGGATTTTTCAGCTTCTCATGCCCAGCCAGCAAGAAGGCTGGAGGGGCACAAGAAGTTGGGACGGGACACAGCCAGGGCAGGTGACCCAAAGTGGTCAACCGGGTATTCCATACGATGTGACGTCATGCCTAGTATATAAACTGACAGGAGTTGGCTGGGGGGGGGCAATTACCGCTCGGGAACTAACTGGGCATTGGTCGGTGAGTGGTGAGCAATTGCATTGTGCATCACTTGTATATTCCAATCCTTTTATTAGTATTGTCATTTTATTATTATGATTATTATCATGATTAGTTTCTTCCTTTCTGTCCTATTAAACTGTCTTTATCTCAACCCATGAGTTTTAATTTCCCCCCCCCCCGCCCCCCCGATTCTCTCCCCCATCCCACTTGGGGGGGGTGGTGAGTGAGCGGCTGCATGGTGCTTAGTTACGACAAGGTGATACAATTTTAAGCAAAATAGTTCAGTACTAGTGAAAATATTTGCCTCATTATGTAAGACCAAATCTTATTTTTAGATTCCAACTTATGTTCCCTTGTGGTATGCTCCAATAGGCCTATGCAGAAATGAATACAGGAAAAAGGATCCAAACTTGGAGGTTTCCATCGTATGTTCTTTAAATTGCCTTTCCTTGTTTCTTATGAACAGCAAACTCAACAAAATAAAATGCTAAAGACCACTGCTCCCATGAAATTGAAAGGTGTAGAATCACGATAAGTTTCTGCTGAGCAAAGCTCAAGAACACAAATGCTGCAGTTTTTAATTTTTATACTTTTAAACATTTAGTAGTACTTTGGCTTTATCATTGTACAGCAGCATTAACTACACTGAGCAGATGAGTACAAGATGAAAGATTGCTGTAGAAAATTGCATACATTATGATGTCTTAACTTCGCCAGTCATTGACAAAAAAGCAGAATAAAGCCCATTCCACTTCCTTCAGTAGAAAGTAAAACATGCCACCCACTGGTTTTCCAGGGTGTTCCCTTGCCTTTTGAGACAGCTGCAGAAAGCTGAACTTGGTACTTTGCAATTACAAAATAGCCAGCTCACGATAAGCCTTCCCTTCCTCCCTCACTCCAACACTGAGTTCTTCTACCAGGTTATACAACTACAGTGAGATATCAGACACTAGTAAAACTGTAAAAAGGAAAAAAATCCTTCTTTGAACTTGCTCTACTACAGCTGACACCTTAGGGTAGACAAAGTCTGAACCACAGAAAAATGAGATTTTGTTTACCTGGGAGCAGGATTTTCTTTGACTTTACAACATAATGTCAGGTTTCCACAGCCACTACTTATATGCAACTCTCAAAATTTCAAGCTGAAGGTAATACCCATATTGTACCAACAGTAAAGATTATCTGCAGGGTCAGAACAACCAACTTTTTTTTTAACTTTTTTTTTTTTAATATCTTTTCATTCATTTTGCATCATCCCTTTATCACACCAGAAAACAGATACTCTCAAGCACTCACTTTTAAACTAGGTCACAGGTCATTCTCTATAATCAACATGCCTACCCAGCAGTTTATATTCTGTTCCTATTCTGAACATGCAAGTTTTTAATTCCAAGGCTCAGCAGTGATCAGAACTAGTAATACTCAAGCATTAAGACAAAAAGAGTGCTTAAGGACTTTTTACTTCAGTTAAAAAGAAA
Source organism: Astur gentilis (assembly GCF_929443795.1). Taxonomy (NCBI): domain Eukaryota; kingdom Metazoa; phylum Chordata; class Aves; order Accipitriformes; family Accipitridae; genus Astur; species Astur gentilis. The sequence continues at coordinate 16,487,653 of NC_064918.1, read as the reverse complement.
CCTGTACTCATGCACATCCTACTTATCTAGATTATCCTCTGCTGGTGGAAAAAGTGGCAACTTTTTTCATTCCAACATAGCAAAGTAACAATTAAATAAATCTCTACAAGTACCTGATCTTTCAATAGCAAAATACTCTGTAAGCCAGTTTTTACAACAGGAAGCAGGATACCCAATTGCTCTGGCTGAAGAATGTGCAGGTAAATATTTCAAGTCACATATGATTCAGTACTCCCTCTTTTAAAAAAACAATGGACTTGATTCTTAACAAGAACACTAGAAAATACCAAAAATGTCAGTTGCAGTGTACAGAACTATGTAAAATTCTAGGCATGTTTAATTACCCCAAAACGAGATATACTTTGTTGATTAAGTATTCCTAAATAGTCCTTACATCTTGTATCTTATTAATCAAAGATCCTAGTTGTGGTTTGGGCTCAGCTGTGGTATACTAAAAATAGCCATAAGACATCCAAATATCAGTAATGAAAACATCCTCAAGATGTCTACAGCTGAAAACAAGGTCCCAAGCTAAAGGGAAAATATAAAGACTCCAAAAGCATTTGAAAGTTCTCTCTGTGGTTCCTGAGGTGAGAGCTTAAAATGTGTATGCATATTAATAATAGAATCTTTGTCTTGAAGCAAGTTTCATTGTGTTTATACTACTACTCAATAAATGTCTAAAAATTTCCCCTGCTATGTAACTAAATTGCTAACCGTTCACTTTTAAGAAATACTTCTTATTCTGAGCTCACTTTCTCTTTAGAACAAGTAAGGATTTAATACAACTAATTTCTTTTCAGGCACCAAATTAGAAATTTTTCACTGGTCCTGAATACCAAGGCAGCAGTTACCTAGTGAAGTAATCAGATTGTCATAGGAATTCATGCTTTTCTATTGACAGTTCAATATACAGCTATGGATCTGCTAAAAGACGGTATTCACATAGCTTTGAATTACTACAATATACTTCTAAGTAAATATACAAGATATTAAGGTGTTCTAGACATTTATTTTTCAGTGTACAATGTCATACATTTAAAATGAAGAAATAAGGCCTAAAGATCATAAAAGATTTATATAGTGTTTGCTAGACAAATATTTGACAAAGAACAAGGCACATTTTAGCCCATAATTCATGGGGTTACAATGAAGTTCAAGCACATAAACAGGAATACTTTATTGTTTAATAATTTACAACTCTTTTGGTCTGTTTAACAGAAAACAAGCCAACTGAAGCAGAACTTCATCATGAAAGCCTTTCACACTACCATATTGTATTGGCTTTGTGTGGCAAGGTTTTGGTAGCAGGGGGGTTACAGGGGTGGCTTCTGTGAGAAGCTGCTGGAAGCTTCCCCCACGTCCAACAGAGCCAATGCCAGCTGGCTCCAAGATGGACCTGCCGCTGGCCAAGGCTGAGACAATCAGCGACAGTGGTAGCACCTCTGGGATAACATTTAAGAAGGGGGAAAAGTTGCGGCAGCACAGAAACGGCAGCCAGAGAGAGGAGTGAGAACATGTAAGAGAAAACAACCCTGCAGACACCAAGGTCAGTGAAGAAGGAGGGGGAGGAGATGCTCCAGGTGCCGGAGCAGAGATTCCCCTGCAGCCCGTGGGGAAGACCATGGTGAGGCAGGCTGTCCCCCTGCAGTCCAGGGAGGTCCACGGTGGAGCAGATCTGCACCTGCAGCCCGGGGAGGACCCCATACCAGAGCAGGTGGGTGCCCAAATGAGGCTGTGACCCCGTGGGAACCCTGCGCTGGAGCAGGCTCCTGGCAGGACCTGTGGATCTGTGGAGAGAGGAGCCCACAGACCAGGTTTTCTGGCAGGACTTGTGACCCCGTGGGGGACCCACACTGGAGCAGCGTGCTCCTGAAGGACTGCACGCCGTGGAAAGGACCCATGCTGGAGCAGTTCGTGAAGAACTGCAGCTCGTGGGAAGGACCCATGTGGTGGAGGATCCACAGGGGACATCACACACAGACCAATGTGATAAAGTGAAGCTTATTTACTACAACTTTCAGCACAGTTATATACCCTATGCACTTATGCACGCGCCTTACACAATGCTTTGATTCGTACAATATTCCATTTCACGCGGCGCTATCTTATTCTTTATTGGCTGCTCAAGCTTCTTCACAAGGCATCTTGCGGTTGCTTATCTCGTTCTTCGGCATCCAGGAGTTGTTTGTGAGGCTCTTCTTATCTTCCTTTTCTCAGCATACAAGGACACAATGTCCTTGTCCGCTTCAGCACTTTGTATGCTTATGCTTTGTTCCCAGCTAAAGGCTGGATTGCTCACATGTCCTCACCCAGCCAAGAAATCCTCAACAGACCCACATTGGAGAAGTTCGTGGAGGACTGTGTCCCGTGGGTGGGACCCCACGTTGGAGCAGGGGAAGAGTGTGAGGAGCCCTCCCCCTGAGGAGGATTAGCGGCAGAGATAATGTGATGAACTGATTGTAACCCCCATTCCCCGTCCCCCTGTGCCGCTGGGGGGGGGGGGGAGGTAGAGAATCTGGGAGTGAAGCTGTGCCCGGGAAGAAGGGACGGGTGGGGAGAAGGTGTTTTAAGATTTGGTTGTTTCTCATTACCCTACTCTGGTTGAGTGGCAATAAATTAAGTTAGTTTTCCCCAAGTTGTGTCTGTTTTGCCCGTGACAGTAAATGGTTGAGTGATCTCTCCCTGTCCATATCTCGAGCCATGAGCCCTTTGTTATATTTTCTCTCCCCTGTCCAGCTGAGATGGGGGGGAGTGATAGAGTGGCTTTGGTGGGCACCTGGCATCCAGCCAGGGTCAACCCACCACACATCTTCCACAACATCATATAATGGCTTACTGCCTGTACCCCTAGAGATATTCTTCCAAGGGTTATTTTGAATAGTTTCCACAGTTCGTACTAAAGTATTTAGCTGGTAATAAAATAAAGCTGAGTATTTTCCATCAGTCACTTACTGCCTGCAATACAAAAGGATGGGTCACATCTGCTTCACTTCAGAATCCTACAAAATAAAGAAACAATACTAGTTATACAAGATTCAAAATTCCTATCAGCACACATCTAAACCCCAATCCTGAAATACAGACCAATACTGGGAACTGCAGCAGCCACTTAGTAGGGGTAAAAGTCCTGTCTGCTTTAACAACACAAGCATTCTTCATACAGACTAACTATGAAGGTATAAAACACAAGCACTAATTAAGGATCTTTCCAAGATCAGGGCCACAGTAGTATATTTGCATTTTGTACACAGTTCCCTATTAAAGCTGGGCATCAATCACAATGTTAACACATGCTGACTGAAATAACCAAACTAATCAGCCAAGTGACTTCTCAAAATTACATACGTAAGTTATTAATGCATCCAAGTCCTGCAAGCGATCTGAGGGGAAATGTCTTTTGACTATTCTACACTTCTCACAGGGCAATGAACACTTGTTTCATGACAGAAGCAAGCATATGTTTGCATGAGCATAACTGTCTACAGTAACCTGGCAGACAACACCAAGAACACTATGGCGATAAGAATTAATTGTTCAAACAACTCCCACTGAGCATTAATAGCCTTTTAAAAATATTTTCTTTACATATTTATGCATGAGTATTAGCATACACAGTGATATTCTTAAAAGATATTTGGTATCATGTGCAATGAACACACTAGAAACTGTTACAAAACAAAGAAAAAAAATTAATAGATTTGAATCATGCTGTCATTCTAACTCATAATGTGCTTACAGCTGTAACCACCTTTGAAGCCAAGACTTACTTGACTTCAGTGTTTTATGTCCACAAAAAAGTCAACCTTTCTAACATACCATTACATAAAAACTTTTATGCAGAGCCAGCAATATATGTCCTAGTCAAAGGATTTTCTTCAATGTGTTGTTTCACAAGTGTGATGGGTTGACCCTGGCTGAATGCCAGATGCCCACCAAAGCCGTTCTATCACTCCCCCATCCTCAGCTGGACAGGGGAGAGAGAAAATTATAACAAAAAGCTTGCGGGTCGAGATAAGGACAGGAGGGAGATCATTCACTATTACCGTCACGGGCAAAACAGACTCAATTTGGGAAAGTTAACTCAATTTATTACAAATCAACCAGAGCAAGGTAATGAGAAATAAAACAAAATCTCAGAACACCTTCCCACCACCCCTCCCTTCTTCCTGGGCACAACTTCACTTCTGGATTTCACCACGAAGCCCCCCCAGTGGCACAGGGGGACAGGGATGGGGTTTATGGTCATCACACGTTATCTTCTGCCGCTTCACCTCCTCAGGGCGAGGGCTCATCACACCCTTCCCCTGCTCCAGCGTGGGGTCCCACCCACGGGAGACAGTCCTCCACGAACTCCTCCAATGTGGGCCATTCCCACAGGCTGCAGTTCTTCACGAACTGCTCCAGCATGGGTCTTTTCCATGGTGTGAAGTCCTTCAGGAGTACGCTGCTCCAGCGCGGGGTTCCCACGGGGTCACAGCCTCCTTCGGGAACCCACCTGCTCCGGCGTGGGGTCCTCCACGGGCTGCAGGTGCAGATCTGCTCCACCGTGGACCTCCCTGGACTGCAGGGGGACAGCCTGCCTCACCAGGGTCTTCCCCATGGGCGCCTGGAGCACCTCCTCCCCCTCCTTCTTCACTGACCTTGGTGTCCGCAGGGTTGTTTCTCTTACATGTTCTCACTCCTCACTCCGGTGGTGTTTCTCCCTGTCCCAACTTTTTTTTTTCCTTCTTAAAAATGTTATCACCGAGGCGTTAGCACTATTGCTGATTGGCTCGGCCTTGGCCAGCAGCGGGTCCGTCTTCGAGCTGGCTGGTATGGGCTCTCTCTTGAACACAGGGGAAGCTTCCAGCAGCTTCTTACAGAAGCCACCCCTGTAACCCTCCCCCGCTACCAAAACCTTGCCACACAAAACCAATACAACAAGTGAAACTACAAACCAGCAGGTATCTTCTAGCAACACTAGCTAGCAGTTATATTTACATGAATAAGCAAAAGACTAATCTGGTCTATCGATCCAGGTCTTCTGGGATTTTTAGACAAACATAGGCATAAAATCCTGAAGTAAGGCTGCTGACATTTTTCTGTCACTGATTATAGTTTCAAAGAATTGACATTTCTGAAACAAGGGGCTAAGTGACTTAGTTGTTTCAGGGTGTCGTGGTTTAACCCCAGCCAGCAACTAAGCACCATGCAGCTGCTCACTCACTCCCCGCCTGCCCCCCCTCCCTCCCCCCCCGCAGTGGGATGGGGGAGAAAATCGGGAAAAGAAGTGAAAAGCGTGGGTTGAGATAAGAAGGGTTTAATAGAACAGAAAAGAAGAAACTAATAAAATGACAGCAGTAATAATAAAAGAATTGGAATATACAAATGATGCGCAGTGCAATTGCTCACCATGTGCCGATCAATGCCCAGTTAGTCCCCGAGCGGCGATTGCCCCTGCCCCCACTCCCCCCACAGGGCATTAGCCACCATCCAGGAATCGATATAGAGGTAGAGTACCGGCCACGTTTCTTGTTCAGCAATATCTAGGGCTAGTTGGATGGCTTTCACTTCTGCAAACTGCCGTGACTCACCTTCTCCTTCAGTGGCCTCAACGACTTGTTGTGTGGGACTCCACACAGCAGCTTTCCACTTCCGATGGTTCCCTACCACACGACAGGATCCATCAGTAAACAAAGCATAACACCTTTCGTCTTCTGATAACTCATTATATGGTGGTGCCTCTTGGGCGCGAGCCACTTCCTCAGGTGATGCTCTAAAAATCTCTGCCTTCTGGCCAGTCCATGATCTCTTCCAGGATTCCTGGGAAGTTGGGTTTTCCCAGTCAAGCTTGTTGCATGATCAATGCCATCCACTTACTCCATGTAGCGCTGGTTGCATGATGTGTAGAGGGGATGTTTCCTTTGAACATCCAGTGTAGCACAGGCAATCATGGTGCTAAGAGGAGATATGCTTCCATACCAACAACTTCTGAAGTGGCTCGAACCCCCTCATATGCTGCTAAAATCTCTTTTTCAGTTGGGGTGTAGTGGGCTTCTGATCCTCGATACCCCCAGCTCCAAAACCCTAATGATTGACCTCAGGTTTCTCCTGGTGTTTTCTGCCACAGGCTCCAGGTGAGACCATGTTCCCCAGCTGCAGTGTAGAGTACATTTTGTACATCTGGTCCTGTCCGGACAGGCCCAAGAGCTACTGCACGAGCTATTTCCTGTCTGATATGTTCAAAGGCTTGTTGTTGCTCAGGGCCCCATTCAAAATAGTTCTTCTTTCGGGTTACTCTACAGAGAGGGTTCACAAGCTGACTATAACCTGGAATATGCATTCTCCAGAACCCCACAAGGCCTAGGAAAGCTTGTGTTTCTTTCTTGTTAGCTGGTGGAGACATAGTTGCTATCTTGTTAACCACATCCACAGGGACATGACGGCGGCCATCTTGCCATTTTATTCCCAAGAACTGAATCTCCTGTGCAGGTCCCTTGACCTTGCTTCTTTTATGGCAAAACCAGCTTTCAGAAGAATCTGAATTACTCTTTTTCCTTTCTCAAACACTTCTTCTGCCTTGTTGCCCCACATGATGATGTCATCTATGTATTGTAAATGGTCAGGAGCAACACCCTGTTCCAGTGCAGTTTGGATTAGTCTGTGACAAATGATAGGGCTGTGCTTCCACCCCCGGGGCAGTCGATTCCAGGTGTATTGGACACATCTCCACGTGAAAGCAAACTGTGGCCTGCACTCTGCTGCCAAAGGAATGGAGAAAAATGCATTGGCAATATCAATTGTAGCATACCACATGGCTGCCTTTGATGCCAGTTCATATTGGAGCTCTAACATGTCTGGTACAGCAGCACTCAGTGGTGGTGTCACTTCGTTCAGGCCACGGTAGTCTACTGTTTAACCTCCACCCTCCATCAGACTTTTGCACTGGCCATATAGGACTATTAAAAGCTGAGTGAGTCTTGTTGATGGCTCCCTGGCTCTTCAGTTAATGAATCAGATCACGGATGAGATCCAGGGAGTTTCCGTTTATGCGATAGTGCTAAGAGGAGCTCTGTTTCAGTACCAACCACTTCTGAGGCAGCTCAAACTCCTTCATATGCTGCCAATATCTCTTTTTCAGTTGGAGTATAGCGAGCCTCAGATCCTTGATATCCCCAACTCCAAAACCCCAGGGGTCGGCCTCGGGTCTCCCCAGGTGCTTTCTGCCAGACACTCCAGGTAGGGCCATTCTCCCCAGCTGCAGCATAGAGCATATTTTTAACATATTGTGCTGCCCGGAGTGGCCCAAGGGCTACTGCATGAACTATTTCCTGTTTAATTTGTTCAAAGGCTTGTTGTTGCTCAGGGCCCCATTTAAAATCGTTCTTCTTCTGGGTCACTTGATAGAGAGGGCTTACAATCAAACTGTAATTTGGAATATGCATTCTCCAAGACCCCACGACACCTAAGAAGGCCTGTGTTTCCTTTTTATTAGTTGGTGGAGACATAGCTGCTATTTTGTTGATCATGTCCATTGGGATATGACAACGTCCATCTTGCCATTTTATTCCTAAAAACTGTATCTCCCATGCAGGTCCCTTGACTTTACTTTCTTTTATGGCAAAACTGGCTTTCAGAAGGATTTGGATTATTTTCTTCCCCTTCTCAAACACTTCTCCTGCTGTGTCACCCCATACGATGATGTTGTCATTGTATTGCAGGTGTTCCGGAGCTTTACCCTGTCCCAGTGCAGTCTGGATTAGTCCATGACAAATGGTGGGGCTGTGTATCCACCCCTGGGGAGTCAATTCCAGGTGTACTGGACACCCTGCTGTTGTAGTTTAACCCCAGCCAGCGACTAAGCACCATGCAGCTGCTCACTCACTTCCCCCCAAACCAGTGGGATGTGGAAGATAATTGGGGGAAAAAGAAAAAGGTAAAACCCATGGGTTGAGATAAAGACAGTTTAATAGGACAGAAAGGAAGAAACTAATCATGATAATAATAATCATAATAATAGAATGACAATACTAATAGAAGGATTGTAATATACAAAACAAGTGATGCACAATGCAATTGCTCACTACTCGCTGACCAACGCCCAGTTAGTTTTGAAGTGGTGATTTCTCCCAGCCCCACTCCCCCCAGTTTATATACTGGGCATGACGTCACATCGTATGGAATACCCGGTTGGCCACTTTGGGTCAGCTGCCCTGGCTGTGTCCCCTCCCAACTTCTTGTGCCCCTCCAGCCTTCTTGCTGGCTGGGCATGAGAAGCTGAAAAATCCTTGACTTATTCTAAACACTGCTGAGCAACAACTGAAAACATCAGTGTTATCAACATTCTTCTCATACTGAACCCAAAACATAGCACTCTACCAGCTGCTAGGAAGACAATTAACTCTATCCCAGCCGAACCCAGGACACCCTCCAAGTAAAGGTAAATTGTGGTCAGCACTCTGCTGCCAGAGGGATTGATAAAAATGCATTATCAATGTCATTTTGGCATACCACTTGCCTGACTTTGACTCTAGTTCATATTGAAGTTCTAGCATATCTCTAACGGCAGCACTCAGCTGTGGTTTGACTTCATTCAGGCCACGACAGTCAACTGTTAGTCTCCACTCCCCATTAGGCTTTTGTACTGGCCATATGGGACTATTAAAGGGTGAGCGAGTTTTTCTGATCACTCCTTGGCTCTCCAGTTGGTGAATCAACTTGTGGATGGGAATCAGGGAGTCTCAGTTGGTGCGGTATTGCCACCAGTGCACTGTGGTGGTAGCACTTGGCACTTGTTGTTCTTCAACCTTCAGCAACTCCACATTCAAAGGGTCTTGAAAGAGACCAGGCAGGGTAGACAGTTGTTTAATTCCCTCCATCTCCAAGGCAGCTATGCCAAAGGCCCACCAATACCCCTTTGGGTCTTTAAAATACCCTCTCCTGAGGAAGTCTATGCCGAGGATACACAGAGCCTCCGGACCAGTCACAATGGGGTTTTTCTGCCACTCATTTCCAGTTAGGCTTACTTCGTCCTCCAATACAGTTAACTATTGGGATCCCCCTGTCACACCAGAAATACAGAAGGGTTCTGCCCCCTTATAACTTGATGGCATTAGAGTGCACTGTGCACCAGTGTCTACTAGAGCCTTGTACTCCAGTGGGTCTAACGTGCCAGGCCATCAAATTCACACAGTCCAGTAGACTCGGTTGTTCCTTTCCTCCACCTGGCTGGAGGCAGGGCCCCTCTAATTCTGGTCAGAGTATCCAGTATTCACTTCTCATAACATTGATTCAGAAGTCCCTTCAAGAGGATAAGAAATAAGATCAGCTCTTCTATTCTGTTTGGAAACTGGAGTGGCATTTTTCCTGGTAGAATCCCCTTTAGTGGTGTTTTTTCTTCACAAATGACATAACCGTGCATTTAGGACCGAGGTAGGTTTTCCATCCCATTTTCTCATGTCCCCTCTGTGGTCACATAGGTAAAACCACAGGGCATCTCGTGGTGTGTACCTTCTATATTCTCTCTCTTGGGCAGAGGAACACTCACTCCTAATAGCTGAGACATTGGTCCGTGCAGGTGGGTGTGTGGATTGCCCAGCTCATAGTTCACAAACGAGTTTCACCATGTCTAGTGCACACAGGCGACTCATGGGGGGTTACAAAAGTGATGCAGCCTTTTGTTGCCTTGAGGCCTGTATTGGTTTTGTTTGGCAAGGTTTTGGTAGCGGGGGGGGGGGGGGGGTGGGTGTTACAGGGGTGGCTTCTGTAAGAAGCTGCTGGAAGCTTCCCCTGTGTTCGAGAGAGAGAGAGCCCATACCAGCCGGCTCTAAGACGGACCCGCCGCTGGCCAAGGCCAAGCCAATCAGTGATAGTGGTAACGCCTCTGTGATAACATTTTTAAGAAGGAAAAAAAAGTTGGGACGGGGAAGAAACTGCTGCCGGAGTGAGGAGTGAGAACATGTAAGAGAAACAAGCCTGCGGACACCAAGGTCAGTGAAGAAGGAGGGGGAGGAGATGCTCCAGGCGCCGGAGCGAAGATTCCCCTGCAGCCCGTGGTGAAGACCCTGGTGAGGTAGGCTGTCCCCCTGCAGTCCAGGGAGGTCCACGGTGGAGCAGATCTCCACCTGTAGCCCGTGGAGGACCCCACGCCGGAGCAGGTGGGTTCCCGAAGGAGGCTGTGACCCCGTGGGAACCCTGCGCTGGAGCAGGCTCCTGGCAGGACCTGCGGATCTGTGGAGAGAGGAGCCCACGGAGCAGGTTTTCTGGCAGGACTTGTGACCCCGTGGGGGACCTGCGCTGGAACAGTGAGCTCCTGAAGGACTGCACACCGTGGAATGGACCCATGCTGGAGCAGTTCGTGAAGAACTGCAGCCCGTGGGAATGGCCCACGTTGGAGGAGTTCGTGGAGGACTGTCTCCCGTGGGTGGGACCCCACGCTGGAGCAGGGGAAGAGTGTGATCAGCCCTCGTCCTGAGGAGGTGAAGCGGCAGAAAATAACGTGTGATGACCATAAACCCCATCCCTGTCCCCCTGTGCCGCTGGGGGGGCTTGGTGGTGAAATCCGGGAAGGTAGTTGTGCCCGGGAAGAAGGGAGGGGTGGTGGGAAGGTGTTCTGAGATTTCGTTTTATTTCTCATTACCTTGCTCTGGTTGATTTGTAATAAATTGAGTTAATTTTCCCAAATTGAGTCTGTTTTGCCCGTGACGGTAATAGTGAATGATCTCCCTCCTGTCCTTATCTCGACCCGCAAGCCTTTTGTTACATTTTCTCTCCCCTATCCAGCTGAGGATGGGCGAGTGATAGAACGGCTTTGGTGGGCACCTGGTGTTCAGCCAGGGTCAACCCATCACACGGCCCTGTCTCTCTGCAGAAACGACTCATGGGGAGCTGTGTAGACAGCTTAGCCCTGGGTTGTCTGATAAACCCTAAACTAAACAGGGCAGTGGCTGCACCATTCAAAGAACCTGAACTGAGCCTTGAAATCCCTTAACAAATAGTATGCCCTGAGTCTCAATCCAACCACTATTCAGTTGTTGAAGGAGCAAGGTAAAAAATCCCCCCAAAACCTGGAGGGTTTCACCTTCAGTTTCAAATGACAACCTTCTGTATTCAAACAATCACAGACCAACAAAGGAAAGATAAGGGGAAACTCCACTCAGATATACATAATGCATTTAGGCATATATCATAATCCACTCAGACGTAGTCATACACACCATTCCACAAGTCAGGGGATAAAAACTCTAAGGTTCAGGTTGGAAATCGGGGAGTCACTTATCCAACTATACAGTTGGCTTGCGAAGGAAACCCTTCCACCCCCTTGATCGGGACGCTGGCCGAGGTAATTTCCCTGGGATTGAAAGCCCTTACCTGGAGGGGTAAGTGAATATTGTTTATACTTTAACTTTGTAAACGCGTGTGTGCTTCTGGTTGTCTGTGAATCGCTTGTGGTTGTAATAATGTACTACTCTTGCCTTTAAAAATTGCAATAGTTCATTCCTCCATTGTATCTGCAGAACCTGCAATAGTGGCGTGTTAAGTCTGTAAGTGAACTTCAAATAAATCATTTGCTTGAACCTTGCAGTTAAGTGTGCAAGTGAAGTTCAAGTCGTTTGCTTGAACCTTGCAGTTAAGTCCTTTTCTGTCACAGTAGGGAGTAGGACATATCCTCTTTGAATTGCTGGAAACCTTGGGACAGCTTCTCCACAGCCAAGATGCAGGCTTGTAGGGAGGAAGAGATTTTCTTCAAATTGCCAAAGTTGGTGAGCTTTTTCATCCAGCGTTCGTGCCTCTTTGTCTTTCCAGGTCATTATTGCCAGTGAGTTGGCATAGGACAGTGGTGCACTCCATACAAACTTGCACCACATGGGTCGTGTGCATTGGACTTTGTCTGGATCGTTGGGTAATTGTGCATTGTCCAAGTCATAATAAATCATGTCTAGCATGGCTAATTCCCTCAGATATTGGATACGTCTCTCCATGGTGGTCCACTTGCCTGGTTGACATATAACATCTTCCCTGAAGGGGTACCTTTCCTTCACGCTTGACAGAAGTCGCCTCCAGAGGCTGAGGGCTTGTGTCCCTTTTCCAATTGCTTTATCAATGCTACTTTCCCTGGCAAGCGATCCCAGCTGCTTGGCTTCCCTACCTTCTAATTCCAGTCTACTAGCCCCATTGTCCCAGCATCGGAGCAGCCAGGTGATAATGTGCTCACCTGGACGATGGCTGAAATCTTTTCACATATCCCGCAGCTCAGTCAGGGATAGGGATTGGGTGATTATCTCTGGTTCTCCCTTTTCCTCCTCTTCCCGTGATGACCCTGGTTCATCTTCATTGTTGTAAAATTCCATGTGGGGACCGACGACAGGACACCAATATGATGATCAAAGTCGCCAGTTTATTGAGCATAGCTGATCATTCTTATACAATTCTCTAAGTTCCTTAAAAGCTTTGATTGGTTGCTGCATGTAAGCACATAGTGTCCATGTGCACAAGCATAAAATATGATTGGTTATATCAACAATGTACACGCGTATAAACATAAGATATAATTGGTTATACTAACTCTACATGCGCATAAACATAGGACATAATTTTTTATATCAACTAAAACATGCAAAACTTGTCTCAGTCTAATTGGTCAAGATAAACTGCCAAATTGAGGTTCTTTGTGCCAAGTTCCCTTTATCATGGAATGTGCACCTGTGTTCTTCTATGTTGGAATGAAAAAAGTTGCCACTTTTTCCACCAGCAGAGGATAATCTAGATAAGTAGGATGTGCATGAGTACAGGTTTCTTTTTAACTGAAGTAAAAAGTCCTTAAGCACTCTTTTTGTCTTAATGCTTGAGTATTACTAGTTCTGATCACTGCTGAGCCTTGGAATTAAAAACTTGCATGTTCAGAATAGGAACAGAATATAAACTGCTGGGTAGGCATGTTGATTATAGAGAATGACCTGTGACCTAGTTTAAAAGTGAGTGCTTGAGAGTATCTGTTTTCTGGTGTGATAAAGGGATGATGCAAAATGAATGAAAAGATATTAAAAAAAAAAAAGTTAAAAAAAAAGTTGGTTGTTCTGACCCTGCAGATAATCTTTACTGTTGGTACAATATGGGTATTACCTTCAGCTTGAAATTTTGAGAGTTGCATATAAGTAGTGGCTGTGGAAACCTGACATTATGTTGTAAAGTCAAAGAAAATCCTGCTCCCAGGTAAACAAAATCTCATTTTTCTGTGGTTCAGACTTTGTCTACCCTAAGGTGTCAGCTGTAGTAGAGCAAGTTCAAAGAAGGATTTTTTTCCTTTTTACAGTTTTACTAGTGTCTGATATCTCACTGTAGTTGTATAACCTGGTAGAAGAACTCAGTGTTGGAGTGAGGGAGGAAGGGAAGGCTTATCGTGAGCTGGCTATTTTGTAATTGCAAAGTACCAAGTTCAGCTTTCTGCAGCTGTCTCAAAAGGCAAGGGAACACCCTGGAAAACCAGTGGGTGGCATGTTTTACTTTCTACTGAAGGAAGTGGAATGGGCTTTATTCTGCTTTTTTGTCAATGACTGGCGAAGTTAAGACATCATAATGTATGCAATTTTCTACAGCAATCTTTCATCTTGTACTCATCTGCTCAGTGTAGTTAATGCTGCTGTACAATGATAAAGCCAAAGTACTACTAAATGTTTAAAAGTATAAAAATTAAAAACTGCAGCATTTGTGTTCTTGAGCTTTGCTCAGCAGAAACTTATCGTGATTCTACACCTTTCAATTTCATGGGAGCAGTGGTCTTTAGCATTTTATTTTGTTGAGTTTGCTGTTCATAAGAAACAAGGAAAGGCAATTTAAAGAACATACGATGGAAACCTCCAAGTTTGGATCCTTTTTCCTGTATTCATTTCTGCATAGGCCTATTGGAGCATACCACAAGGGAACATAAGTTGGAATCTAAAAATAAGATTTGGTCTTACATAATGAGGCAAATATTTTCACTAGTACTGAACTATTTTGCTTAAAATTGTATCACCTTGTCGTAACTAAGCACCATGCAGCCGCTCACTCACCACCCCCCCCAAGTGGGATGGGGGAGAGAATCGGGGGGGCGGGGGGGGGGGAAATTAAAACTCATGGGTTGAGATAAAGACAGTTTAATAGGACAGAAAGGAAGAAACTAATCATGATAATAATCATAATAATAAAATGACAATACTAATAAAAGGATTGGAATATACAAGTGATGCACAATGCAATTGCTCACCACTCACCGACCAATGCCCAGTTAGTTCCCGAGCGGTAATTGCCCCCCCCCAGCCAACTCCTGTCAGTTTATATACTAGGCATGACGTCACATCGTATGGAATACCCGGTTGACCACTTTGGGTCACCTGCCCTGGCTGTGTCCCGTCCCAACTTCTTGTGCCCCTCCAGCCTTCTTGCTGGCTGGGCATGAGAAGCTGAAAAATCCTTGACTTATTCTAAACACTACTTAGCAACTGAGGAGATTGAAGTAGACGGACACCTGAAATCTTGAAAGCAGACGACAGACGACCCTTTATTGCTAAAACACACACATACTTATTATAGTCACATATTCTGCAAAGTCACTGTCCACGCGCACAAGCATAGAATATGATTGGTTACATCGATACTGTCCACGCGCATAAACATAAGATATAATTGGTTATACTAACTCTGTCCACGCGTAAAAACATAGGACATAATTGGCTATACCAACTAAAACATGCGAAACTTTTCTCAGTCTGATTGGTCAAGATAAACTGCCGAAATTAGGTTCTTTGTGCCAAGTTCCCTTTATCATGGAATGCGTGGTTCTTTGTGCCAAGTTCCCTTTATCATGGAATGTGCACCTGTGTTCTTCTAATTGGCATCTTTCATTTTTTTGTCTTCTTGTTTATTCTGTTCAAGGCCTTCTAAAGGCGTCCAGAATGCTCTTGTGACCGTTAGCTAAATATGTGTCCACAATTCCCCCTTTTTTGTTTTTTGTCAATTAACACAGCCTTACTTGATCTATCAATTAATTTTTAAACACATTGCAACCTGCAAGGCACACAAAATACAAAACAAAAAAAACACTACAAGATAAATCAAAACTATTTTAACTAATGGTTTAAGAGCAGCTCTATTTTGTAAGGTTGTGTGTCTAATACTATCTACATCTAACAGTAAATCAGATAATACTACACCAATCTGTAGTCGGGGCCCCCCTATTAAACCTGTGAAAAAAAGGATTGCTTGGTGTGTTGCCTCTTGTGAGGCAAGGCGACCCGGTTCGGAGAAGACACGACGGCAAAACGTACAGGCCGTTCGGGCTAGTCACACACGGACACCAATGTGGTGGATGGCGAAAAGCGTTTATTCCCCGTGTTGCTTCCTTATATAGCCACGGTGCGCTTGCGTCACCACTGAACTGCTATTGGTTAACGTAACTGGAGGGGGTGGGGCCCTACCTTTCCGTACACCGCGAAATCTTCCGATCGGGTTACCTGTCTAACCACATTGGTGTTACTGTACTGAGGCATAAGCAATCTTGTCAGCCAGGGTTATCCGGATGTTTTCTTTGGTTTGCGGCGGTATCCATGACTACGTCCATCCGAGGACTGTGAGGAAGATGGACCATCCGTACATTCTTGTGCCGTCTTGCTTCGCAAACTTAGCCCAGCAATTGGTAGGTGCCAGCTTTACGTGGGCGTCCCCACGGAGGCAATGATGGCCTTGCCGTACACCAGCCCAGTGCTCTTTGGAAAATCCCGGTATTTATACATTTGCAGAGGAACAGATTTCAGCACACGTGGCCAGCGGGTGCCAAAAGTCCGC
This sequence comes from Astur gentilis, assembly GCF_929443795.1. Classification (NCBI taxonomy): domain Eukaryota; kingdom Metazoa; phylum Chordata; class Aves; order Accipitriformes; family Accipitridae; genus Astur; species Astur gentilis. The sequence continues at coordinate 16,471,849 of NC_064918.1, read as the reverse complement.
CTCGGTTGCAACCTATGATGCATGCGCTCGCTGGCCAGGCGCACTGCATGAGTCATAGTCATCCTGTCTATTGGTTCATGGGCTTTGTGATGCGGTTGCAATGCACAGAGAATCTTGACCTGTTATGTTGGCCAAGGTGACCTACACGTTAATTTTTGGCTGAGGTGGTATTCATATTGCCGCACCCTCTGGGATGTTCCAGATGATGATGGTCGTACAAATCGAGCGGGAGTCCATTGTGGGCCTGTATCTGTGGAAACACAAGCATAATGTTGCCCCCAGGTTATTAATGGAAATGGACCTTCCCATTGCCCTGTTTCTAGATACTTAACTAAAACCATGACCTTACCCCTATTGCAAAGATCTATGAACACAATTAATTAAACACAGTAAAAGTAGCATTATACCTAATAAAATATAAGAATAAAAGACTGTTCAGGTAATGCCAATGACACACAAAGAGAGGTTTGATTAATAGATTTAGCTAGTGACACCCAAACATTCTTACTGTCCCACAGTGTATCAATCACCGGTGTCACTGTCATGCTGCTTACTACAGTCAGTGTGTTCCATATCAATCTCAGCAGAAGGTTTCGTCCATTTAGTTGGAATCCACTTTGGCCCATTTTCTGTAATGACCCAAGCAGAACCTCGGCCCCACATTATTACTTTAAAAGGTCCCTCCCATTGCTGACACTCAATATTTTTAACCCAGACTTTCCACCCATTATCAATATTTTTAATACCAATATTCATTGTTTGAAAGTGGCGAACTACAGGGGGAACAACTGACTCTCCACGCAGAGTCAAAAAATTCATCACATATATTGCTTTCATGAGTCTATTTGAAGGAGGTTCCCCTAATTCCCCCGTTTTTTGTTTTTCTAAAAAATTTTTTAATACTTTATGAGTTCGTTCGATTATAGCTTGCCCTGTGGGAAAATGAGGAATGCCGGTAATATGAGTAACTCCCCATTGCTGAAAAAATTCCTGAGTCCGTTGTGCTATAAAACATGGTCCATTATCTGTTTTTATCTGGGCCGGGACACCCATTACTGCAAATGCTTGTCGTAAGTGTGTTTGTAGATGTCGACTTGTTTCGCCCGCAAGTGCTGTGGCCCATATCATCAAGGAATATGTATCAACAGAAACATGAACATAACACAATTTTCCAAAAGCTGGTACATGAGTCACATCAGTCTGCCACAATTGCAAGGATTGCAGACCCCTAGGATTTACAGTGCCATCTCCGTGCCCAGATAATTTCTGGCACTCAGCACAGGATTGAATGATGGCTTTGGCATCTGCTATAGAAATTTGAAACTGTTTGGCTAATACTTTCGCTGGTTGGTGGAAAAAACTATGAGCTCCACGTGCCTGCAGAAGTTTATTGGGGGGCTGGCCCAGTCCATACAGGATTAGCTAGTAAATCAGCTTGTTTATTCCCTTCTGTGATCCATCCAGGCAAACTGGTGTGACTTCGCACATGCATTATATAATAACACTTTGCCCGTTGGTTTAACAGTAATAGTAACACCTTACATTTTTCAAACAATGTGATGTTATCAATTTCTTTCAAATAAGCCCGTCTCAAGCGTTTTACTACACCCACCACGTATAAAGAATCAGCAATAATATTGACCACAATATCCTGCCACTTTTTAAATACTTCTATTACAGCTTGAAGTTCCACCACTTGGGGGGAGCCTTCACATGTGACAATGTGATTTTTCCATACCTGACCTTCTTTCCAAACTACTACTGCCTTTCCTGTTTTTCCACTGCCATCCGTAAATACTGTAGGACCATCAGTAGGTAACTCTGCACACAATTCTTTTTCTTCTAGTTGTATATTCTGTAGCAAGGTAAACATTTTGTGTGCAGGAAGATGAATATCTATCTTTCCTTCGAAATCTGCAAGAGCAATTTGTAGGGTTAGGCTATTCTGTAGACACCATTGTAAATATCCTTGAGTCAAAGGAACGACAATCGTGTGTGGTTCTTGTCCACAAATCTCAATAATCCGACGTCTCCCCTTTATAATTAATTCTGAAATCATTTCAATTTGAGAAAATATGGTTTTTCGGGCCTGGTGAGCTAAAAAGATCCATTCTATTATTAGCAAGTCTTTGTGACTCCCCTCCCATTGATATATAATCCCGAGGGGTTGTTTTTCTCGGTTTAAAATGCTAAGATTAATGTCAAGATTTTCTTTAATCCTAAAAGCCTGACTCTGGGATATTATATCTGCTATCTGTTGTAATGCTGGTTTACCTTGAGGGGTCAATTGCCGAGGTGCCATTAAGGTAGTGTTGCCTCGTAACATTTCAAATAAAGGGGTCAGAAGCTCATTATCTATTCCCAACAGTGTTCGAACCCAATTGATTGTCCCCAGTAATTTTTGCACATCATTCAATGTTTCAATCTTGTCTGTAATTTCCAGTTTTTGTGGAACTATAGTTTTTTTCTAAAATCTTCCAGCCTAAATATTTCCATGGTTGCACTTTTTGTACTTTTTCTGGTGCTATTTTTAATCCAAAATCAGAAAATTGTGTAGTCAATTCTTTGAGCTTTTCGGATAAATCTCTTTTCCCTGCTATCAAGATATCATCCATATAGTGATAAATAGTCAAGTCTGAATTTTGTTGTCTAAACCCTTTTACAGCTTGGGATACATAGGATTGGCATATGGTTGGAGAATTTTTCATTCCTTGTGGCAGAACTACCCAATGATAACTTTCCATGGGTTCCTGTTTGTTTATGGTGGGGATAGAAAAGGAAAATTTTTCTGCATCATTCGGGTCTAAATATATTGTAAAGAAATAATCTTTTAAATTGATAATCAAAATGTTCCATCCTTGTGGAATCATAGTAGGCATGGGTAACCCTAATTGAAGGGCTCCCATATTTTCCATTACCTCATTTATTTTTCTTAAATCATGCAACAGTCTCCATTTCCCAGATTTTTTTGGAATGACAAAAACTGGTGTATTCCAAGGGCTCGTGGTATTCACCAAGTGCCCTTGTTCCAATTGCTCCTGTACTAACTGTTTCAAGATGGCGACCTTAGATTCAGTCAGCGGCCATTGATCTACCCAAACCGGTTCCTCTGTTTTCCATTTCAGTTTTAGGCATGGTCGCCCGTCAATGGCCGTGCCACAAAATTGTCTCCTGTACTAAGCACACATCCCATTTGACTTAATGCATCCCTGCCTATCAGGTTCATAGGGATATTGGTTACATAAGGTTTGATATAAGAAACTGAATTTTGACAAATCAATTGAATCATATATTTGCTTTGTCGAGTTTTTGATAATCCTCCCACACCGAACAGTTTTGAATCCATCTCAGAAAGCTCCCAAGTGACAGGCCAGTCCTCCCACGACAGAACCGTTACATCTGCTCCAGTATCCACTAATGCTTGTAATTTTATTTTTTCTGGCCTGTTCTTTGCATTTTGTAACTCTACCGATATACTAGGTTTTGTTTTATTGATCTCCATTGACCACATAATTTGAGCTTCTAATCCCGTAGATCCAAACCCTGCATTGCCACGCTGTTGATTAACCTTACATGGTACATTTGCTTTAAAAGGGACCAGCTGTGCAATTCTGCTTCCTTCCTGTATCGATACTGGTGGAGATGGTGTCCAAAGCATAGCATAAATGCGACCTGTGTAGTCCGCATCAATCACCCCGGGAAGCACAAAAATTCCTTGTAATGTTATACTAGACCGTCCCAACAACAGGGCACTAAGCCCATTACCTAATGGTCCTTGTGCGTTTACTGGCACACGGTGTACCTGAGAGTTCCATAGCAGAATGGTTTCTATTGTTGAGACATCCACTCCGGCACTTCCAGCTGTTCGGGCTGGCAATTCTGCCAGACATCCTTCTTGGCGCCGTTCTGGGATCCTTTCGGAGCTGTTGGGGTCATCGCACCGCTCCTCGCACTCTTCTTGTAGTTTCCCAGCAACAGGGTACCTCGAGGTGGCAGAGCTACACCTTCATTTGTGAAACGAGATCTACATTGGTTAGCATAATGTCTCCCTTTATGACAACGAGGGCATATTTTAGGCCCAACTTCCACTTTGTTTCGCCCCTCTTTACACTGAAATTGCAAATGTCCCAGTTGTCCAAATTTATAGCATTTCTTAACATTTTTTTGTATCCATTCGCATGGCTACAGCAAAAGCATTGGCCATTAATGTAGTTTTATGCTCCAAAGACCCAACTTTGTTACAGGCCTCTATCATGTCCACTAGTGTCACTCTTCCTGGCATCGATTGTAATATTTTTTTACAGTCTGCATTTGCATTTTCCACGGCCAATTTTATTATCAATGCTTCTTTGGCATCAGCATTATCTATTTGCTTTTCAATAGCATCTCGCAGACGATCAATAAAGGACATGTAAGGTTCCGTATTACCCTGCCTTATACTTGTAAATGATTGTTCTGGCTTTCCAGCTTCAGGCAAGGTTACCATTGCCTTCAGAGCTAAGGAAGCTGATTCTTGTAATGCTTCCACCGGTAGCCTTGCTTGCCTATTAACATCTGCAAAGTCACCAGTCCCCATCATTTGTGCAGCAGTGATCATATACCGCGGATCTCCTTCTGGGCGGTCGAAATTTCTTAGTGCTGCTAAATCACATAATTCTGCCCATTTCACCTTCCATAATAGACACTGAGTCGGGGTCAAAATCATTGTAGCCAACTGTGTACAGTCAAAGCCCGTTAAAATTTGACCAGTAAATATATTCTCCAATCATGCCTGACTAAACGGAGCAGACAGTCCATTAGCCATTACTGTTTTCCGTACTTCTTTTATTAAATCCCAATTGAAAGGTTGCCACACGTTTGGGGCGTCCTGCCTGACTGTAACTGGAAAAGCCACAGGATTTAGACCTTCGGTTAACATTTTATCATTTATGTCCTTCCATCGGTTTTTTATAGCTTCTCCTGGGGATGTATCTGCCTCATAGGGAGGTGCAGAGGGGATAGGTCTCTGCTCAAGAGGCAGGTTACTTAAAGGTTGATCGTTGCCTCCATTAATGACATCTCCCTCGGTGTTTAATTCCTCATCACTGTCCGAATTATTTACCAACTCGCTACACACACTTTCCTTTCTTTCCGGGGTAACTTCAATTGAAATTTTTGCAGTGGCAGCCACCTCCTTTTCTGCCTTAAGGGCTTTCAACATTTCCAGCACCAATCTCCATGTAGCAGAGATTTTCTGAGCCTTCACGTCCCCACGCGATACAAAGTCCCAAATTACTTTTCCCATTTCTTCTCAATTTTTAACTTCAAAGACTTCTACATTCGAAGTGGGGGCACCATGGTCCTTAAGCCACTTCAGCATCATACGTAAATTATTTGAATCATACTTAATCCCTCTCGTGGAGAGGATATGCGAAAGCATTCGTACAATTGCCCCTTCTTCCACAGACATCTGGGCACCCATTTTAATCTTTCTAGCCGCTCACCTTACTTCTAAACGAGCAGGGTGATTGATCTCCCGGGAGAATGTTGTCCGCTCAGTCCAGCTGGCTAGATGATCGTTCAGCTAGAGTCTCCTCCAGACGCACCTCCAGCAATTCCAGCATTTTCTCGGCCCGCAATCACCTCGGGGTCACCATTTGAGGAGATTGAAGTAGATGGACGCCTGAAATCTTGAAAGCAGACGACAGACGACCCTTTATTGCTAAAACACACACATACTTATAGTCACATATTCTGCAAAGTCACTGTCCACGCGCACAAGCATAGAATATGATTGGTTACATCGATACTGTCCACGCGCATAAACATAGGACATAATTGGCTATACCAACTAAAACATGCGAAACTTTTCTCAGTCTGATTGGTCAAGATAAACTGCCGAATTGAGGTTCTTTGTGCCAAGATCCCTTTATCATGGAATGTGTGGTTCTTTGTGCCAAGTTCCCTTTATCGTGGAATGTGCACCTGTGTTCTTCTAATTGGCATCTTTCATTTTTTGTCTTCTTGTTTATTCTGTTCAAGGCCTTCTAAAAGCGTCTGGAATGCTCTTGTGACCGTTAGCTAAATATGTGTCCACAAGCAACAACTGAAAACATCAGTGTGTTATCAACATTCTTCTCCTACTGAATCCAAGACATAACACTGTACCAGCTACTAGAAAGATCAACTCTATCCCATCTGAAACCAGGACACACCTTCAAGTGAGTGACTGATCTATGAAATTCTATCTGTACTGTTGTTTCAGATTATGAGACTGCAAGTGTTGACTTGGAATGGAACTGCCTAAGCAGCCTTTCCCAAAATTAAAATGGAGAGGAGGAGATGGGAAGACTCTGAAACTTTCTTGTATCTATATAGGGTCATGTTGCACCAAGTTGTTGGGGTGTAGATAGATCTGTTCCTTTCAGACAGGAGAAATAGCTTCAATATTAATAGTGTCTGCTTGGTCATGCAGAAGTCTCTCCTGATATCCCTTCTGTACTCAGGTTTTCTGACATTGGAGAAGACACCTGCTCCTTTTATCTCAGAAGCAGATGAATCTTTCCTTATTCTGGAGCTCCATTGAGGGTTTTTTCCTGAGGCAAGAGCAACGCTTGAAGTCAGCTGTTTGTGAGAGAGTCTACTGACAACTTGGCCTACTGGCTCTGTAGAGACCACACATACTGGCTGTATATCTCTGATGGAAGCAATGAATGTGGCTTTCCAGTGCATCCTATGCTAGAGCTCATTCAAAATGAGCCATCCTCAACCAGTAATATAACCGAAGTGCACCAAAGTAGGAGGCCTGTGAAGTTTGCACTGAGTTAGCACAAAGTCTGGTCTGGTACAAAAGAATAATGTCCTGTGGAACAAAACTGGGTGTAATAAGCATAGTCAGCCCCAAGAAAGCTTGCAGGAGAGATTGCACAAGAACTGCTTTTTCATGGAGGAAGAAACTTATCAAATTGGTAGAAGTGTCAAAGTGAAGTAAGTTAGCAATGAGAAAACTTGAGGTAGCATCAAAACCAGACTGGTTGCAAGCAGTATGTAACTCTGCATACTTTATATTCTAGTAGTGCACCAGAACCCCACTGAGACAAGACCTTCAGGAAATACAGGCTGAGGATCCTAAAAACTATGAATTAGAAATGAACAAAACAACTAATGTGAAGTCCTCAGTGCATGAGACCAGGGAACAGCAGGTGAGACCCACAGTTGAAATAGTGGGGGTGGGGTGTCACATCCTTTGTCTTCCCACAGAGTGTTATTCCCACCAAAAGCAAGAAAGCCAGTCACCATAAAGCAAAACATAAGAAATCCCTTATAAAGAAAGGACAGGTAATTGCTAAGGGAGGAATGTTCCTGTGATTCCATTACTGAAACTTACTTAGGTATTCCTGGATAATACTTTATAGTGATAGAGTTGAATCCCACAATGGGTCTGAGACTGGTAGAGGAAAACAGGTAACTGCTCCCCCCTCTTTTGCTATTGTGCAAGGATGGCAAGTGCAGGTAGCACTGCCTTTGCAAATCTAATACAGGCTGTTATATCAAGAATGTTACAGAAATGAGAAGGAGCTCAGACAGGTCTAGGTGGATTTGGTTTGAGACATTTGTCAGGTGAATCCTCAGGGAGAATTCCTGTCAGGGCTGATCATCTTGTAGCTGGTTGACCACAGGAGACGTTTCAGATAGTATTAAAGAAGCCCATCTTATTCTGATTCTGGAAACCCTGGACCATGAACTGTTGGAGGATGTTAGTAAATGGAGGCCAGTAATGATTACAGGGATTGTGCTGCAGCCATTCTCTAGTATACTGACAAATTATGTAAAGTTTTTCTGGTAAATACATGGCAAAAGGAATTTTCAGAAATGAGTTTCTTGGAAAACTTGGCTGTCGCACATCTAGAAATAGGCTAAGAATAATTATAAGCTGCAAGGAGTTAGTGTATGGATGCTATTAATACATTTATCAATGCATGTTATGATGCAAAGGGAGGAAGTTGTGAACCTTACTATATACTCCTACAGGAGCAGGAGTTTAGAATTAAAGGGATTATTCATATCTAATTCAGAGTGAAGGAAGGCAGTCTAAAGTCTGCCTTACTATTCAGCCTGGTAACTAACGCATTGGTGTTGAAGCTGGAGTTTGAAGATGACTGCTGTTTCTGTGAGGTTAACAATTGTTTCCTCAGCTTTTGAAGATGATCTGGGTGGACCACTCACAACCAGTAACAGATTTCCTATAAGGAAAATAAAAAAAAAGGGGTTTATTTAAAAACTTTTCTAAAAATCCTTGAAGAAGGCAAAGAGGTAGAAGGACACAGCATGCTTTTATATGTTTCTATAGGACTAAGTGCTATCTAGTTTATGCTATTGGAAAGATAAATAATATTTCCAGCCAGGACAGGCAGCTTTATGGTGTCTGCTCGGCTGTATTGACCTGTAACTATCTGCAATAATTTTTAATCTATCCTGTCTTTTTTTTTTGTGTGATTGGTTTCTGCATAATTTGAAAATTCTGTCTTTAGCTGAAATACTCTTTGAGTCAACATTCAATTTTTCTTCTTGGTCTTTTAATAACTGTTTGAAGTTCAATTTATTGAACTAGATCTCCTGCTACAGAATCTTCTCTGTATTACCTTTCTCATTCCTACTAAGTCATGCTTGGTTTCATTTGTGGGTTAAATTTTTCCTTGTATAGCAAGAAGTAAAGAGCTGATCTTAATGGTCTCCTTTAAAGGAAATCTTCCTTCCATTTCTTTCTTCCTTTTTGCTTTCAATATTCCTTTAACCTGTAATCAACTAAGTACAGTTTATCACTGCTCTCAAGGGATATGATACAGGATCATTTTCACTGTTGCAAGGTGTAGCTTCTAACACAAGAGTGTCTGTGCTGCAAATGTGCATGCTTTTGTCAGTCAGATATCCCAGAGCAGATTTAAATTTCAACCTCAAATTTCAGCCTCGAATTTCAGCCTGTAAAGGCTTTTTGTTTTTAAAAGCAATTTCTGCACCAGCACATTACTCTAGGTAATTGAAGGTGATCAGGAATTGGAATTTAATACTCAAGTTCTGGGATTGTTTAGCCTGGAGAAGAGAAGGCTCAGGAGGCATCTTATCAATGTGTATAAATACCTGATGGGAAAGAGTGAGGAAGATTGAACTAGACTTATTTCAGTGGTATCAAGTGAAAGGACAAGAGGAAATGACCACAAACTGAAATACAGGAAATTCCACTTAAACATAACCTTTTTTTCTTTTTTTTTCCTATAATGGTGATTGATCACTGGAACAGGTTGCTCAGAGAGGGATGTGGAGTTTCCATCCTTGGAGATACTCAAAACCAGACTGGTCGGCCCTGGGCAACCTGCTGTAGGTGACCCTGCCCTGAGCAGGATGGGTGGACTAGACAAGAGGTGCCTTCAACCTTAACTGTTCTATGATTCTGTGAAAATAAATTAGTGGTCAGTGTGTAGATGAGACACTAAAAATCTATAGGAAGAAACCACATGCAGAGATTTGGGTAAATAATGGACATTGGGCCTGGATCTTCTCTCTACTGGTCTTAGTGTGGCCATGTTTGTGCATTAATTCAGCACAGACAAATTTTACTTGATACGCAGCTGCAAATGCCTTCAGCAGAAGAGAAGACCCTTATATCACATCTTCCTTTCTTGGCAGAGTACTGAGACTGAGAATGCAGTTAAGGTTATACGCCGAATTGTTTTATCTCCAAATTTCTCAAAGCAAATTTGCCTCTGTATATGGAGGGGTTAAAAGATGGAATTTTGGTCCATGGATGAACACTGGGGGAGAAGTAGATAGCCAAGAAAAGCACAGTCAGCACAGAAAGCAGATAGTTTGTTGCTTGTTGCTTGGAGTGCTGACCACGGAGATGAGAAAGCTGAGCAATACTGGGGGAGGACGGGCAGCGGGCTGTTGCACGGTACAGCTGTGAGCATGGTCGGCGTGTGACTGCTGGATGATGACAATATGCCGCACGTACAAAACCCATGAACCTATAGACAGGGTGGCTATGGCTCGTGCAGCGCGCCTGGCCAGCGAGCGCATGTGTCATAGGCTCCCTATGTTGCAACCGAGGTGTCTTTTGGCACCTGCTGGCCACATGTGCCGAAACCCGTTCCTCCGCAAATGCATAAATGTGTTTCATTCTGTATATAAGTATAGATATCAAATTCAATCATTTCCTGAATACTCCCAACGATAACTGCTAGAGTAGTGTTATGGAGGCACGCACAAGCAAATCCAACAGGTGTTAAAGCTCAGATTTATTCTTCAGTAAAAAGTTAGTTAAAACTCCAGTAACATTTGTAAACCACAGGCTCAATGATGTAAGGGGAATTAGTACTATACAGCCAACATAAGAATTCTTAAGATTTAAAATGATGACTCAATGAGCATGTCACTCACCTAAAAGCTGAGGGCTCTCAACCTCAAGGAGTTACCTAGGGCGGTGCCCCGACCCAAGGGGGGTTCCCCAACTGCAGACCCGCTGCTCCGAGAAGGACTGGTTCCAAAACGTCCTCCGGCAGAACCCCGTTTATACCCTCGATGAATCTGATCTGTGGCCATTTTAATCCCCATTGACCAAAAGGTCACTTCAGCGTACCTGGCACATCTCAATTGGTCAGTTCAAATTTCAACCTGCGGCCTCTAGGGTTTGGGTTTTTTTTCCTTTCCTCCCTGCCTGGAGAAGTTTCGTTTCCTGGGGGGGGTGGGGGGGGGTGGGGGGGGGGGTGGGGTGTACTGCCACAAGTAGGACGCCATTCTTTCTGAAGGTATGTAGTGTTTTACCGGTGTGAATAATGCCCAACTCTAATCCAGTTACTGTTAAGAAGCTCATGTCAAATATTTTATTTTTATGTTAATATGGCAGATATGCCCAAATAAACTCTTTGGGAAATCCTGCATGAATACACAGACAGAACTTGCCATGAAAAGCTTCTCAAGTTGATAAGGAAAGCAAAGAAGGATGGGGGGAAAAAGCGGGGGAACAGTAATGCCTACTGCTTAAAGAAATTATGCAAGAGCATAAAGAGAAATTGAGGTGGAGTTAAGAGTCAGACTCTTTGGTAGGGTAATAAGATTTATAGTTGTAACTGTGTTTACACAAGGGATTTGCACTATTAGATTACTTTATAGTTCTGAAAGTAATAACAAGCTGTAATTTGATGTTGTTTCTTAATAGCATGTTATTCTTGATGAATGTCATTTGGGACTGGATATTTTAAAAAAAATTATATGCTTAATGTTGCAAGTAGGTAGGTTCCCATTAGGGTTTTTTGAAACATCTAAACAGTTTAGATTCCGAAATCCTATTAATTTTAATGGAATTTTAACTTAGGTTTCTAAGGTACATAGATGTGGGAGCAGCTCAGACCACCTGGCATTTGTTTTCAAGAGTGACTGTTAGAATTTGTTGTGCTACATGTTTGCCAAGCCTTTGAAGAACTAGTTTCAAAAGGTCAGGTTGGAGGATGGCCTTGTGTAGGCCTGGGAAGATGGGGCTGAAGACAGTCACGAGTATGTCTATGGAATGCTTTTATCTTTAACTGCTCTGAGGACTGGCAAACATCCCAGCTGGGCCAGATATGCCCTCCTGTGTTAGTAGTATTGGCTGTGTGCTGTTAGTACTTTCTGGATCTTTGTTGAAACATATATAAGTTTGATCCTTTAGTGAAATAAACGGAATGTTGCACAGAGAGCTTGAGCGCTTGATTGAGTCTCCGCAGATGGTGACCCCGACGTGATGGAGAGAAGAAGACGTGATGGAGAGAAGAAGCTGGCACGATTAAGAGAATGTGGTGGGTTGACCCTGGCTGGATGCCAGGTGCCCACCAAAGCCGCTCTATCACTCCCCCTCCTCAGCTGGAACGGGGGAGAGAAAAATATAACGAAAGGCTCGTGGGTCAAGATAAGGGCAGTTTAATAAAATGATAGCAAAGGTCGCGCGCGAAAGCAAAGAAAAAACAAATGATGTTACTCTCTACTTCCCATCAGCAGGCGATGTCTGGCCACTTCCTGGGAAGCAGGGCTCCAGTACGCGTAGTGCTTGCTCCGGAAGACAAAAATGCCCCCCTCTCCGTCTCCCTTCACTTAGCTTTTATATCTGAGCTGACGTCATATGGTATGGAATATCTGTTTGGTTAGTTTAGGTCAGCTGTCCTGGTTATGTCCCGTCCCAAGATCTTGCCCTGCCCCAGCCTGCCATTGAGGGGAGGGCAAAAATGTTGGAGAGACAGCCTTGATGCTGTGCCAGCACTGCTCAGCAGTAGCCAAAACACTGGTGTGTTATCAACACCTTTCTAGCTACAGAGCTGCATGGCACAGTGCTATGAGGGCTGCTATAGGGAGTACTAACTCCATCTCAGCCAGACCCAATACAGAGAAGAAAATGACGTGATCAAGAGAAGAAGAAAAGACATGATTCCCCTTCACTGCGGAGACCATGTAATATAATGGGGAGAGTTTTGGAGAAGTGGCCACGACTCTGAGAAAATAGGTAACAGCAACCCCTGTGGAACGGGTGAGTTGCAAGATTGTGGTAGCATGCGGCAATCAGTTTCCCAGGAGCATAAGCTCTACTTAAACGCTTTGCAGCACATTTGTGATGGGTTGACACTGGCTGGACACCAGGTGCCCACCAAAGCCATTCTATCACTCCCCCTCCTCAGCTGGGCAGGGGAGACAAAATATAACAAAGAGCTTGCGGGTCGAGATAAGGACAGGAGAGATCATTCACCAATTACCATCACGGGCAAAACAGATTCAGCATGGGGAAAATTAACGCAATTTATTACAAATCAACCAGAGTAAGGTAATGAGAGATAAAACCAAATCTCAGAACACCTTCCCCCCACCCGTCCTCTCTTCCCAAGCACAACTTCACTCCTGGATTCTCTACCAAAAAACCCCCAGTGGCACAGGGGGACAGGGATGGGGTTTATGGTCATCACACGTTATTTTCTGCCGCTTCATCCTCCTCAAGGGGAGGGCTCATCACACTCTTCCCCTGCTCCAGCGTGGGGTCCCTCCCACGGGAGACAGTCCTCCACGAACTTCTCCAACTTGGGTCCTTCCCACGGGCTGCAGTTCTTCACAAACTGCTCCAGCGTGGGTCCCCCACGGGGTCACAAGTCCTGCCAGAAAACCTGCTCCGTGGGCTCCTCTCTGTAGATCCACAGGTCCTGCCAGGAGCCTGCTCCAGCACGGGGTTCCCACGGGGTCACAGCCTCCTTCGGGCACCCACCTGCTCCGGCGTGGGGTCCTCCCCGGGCTGCAGGTGGAGATCTGCTCCACCATGGACCTCCCTGGACTGCAGGGGGACAGCCTGCCTCACCAGGGTCTTCACCACAGGCTGCAGGGGAATCTTCGCTCCGGCGCCTGGAGCATCTCCTCCCCCTCCTTCTTCACTGACCTTGGTGTCCGCAGGCTTGTTTCTCTTACATGTTCTCACTCCTCACTCTGGCGGCTGTTTCCGTCTGTCCCAACTTTTTTTCCTTCTTAGAAATGTTATTACAGAGGCGTTACCACTATCGCTGATTGTCTCGGCCTTGGCCGGTGGCGGGTCTGTCTTAGAGACGGCTGGGATTGGCTCTGTCAGACACAGGGGAAGCTTCCAGCAGCTTCTTACAGAAGTCACCCCTGTAACCCCCCCCTCCCGCTACCAAAACCTTGCCACACAAAACCAATACATATTTTAAGGGCCTCTGGGTATAAAGTAACAGAGGGACAAATTGCTTTGCTTTTAATATGGGTAAAGGATAATTGTAACTGGTTTCCCACAAAGGGAACTTTTGATAGCAAGGTTTGGAAAAGAGTCAGGGAGCATTTACAAACGCAAAAAACTTTGGCCTTTGGTGTATCAGAAAATTTAATTATGACATGGAGATTTATTTATGCTGCACTGGTGCATTTACAGCCGACAGTGAAAATCATACCAATACAGCCTGATACTGCTTTTGAGGAGACAGTCTGTAAGCAGGCCGCTAATGAGCAGGATTCTGATTCTGATAATAATTCTTTTGTATCAGGCAGGGTGGACTCTGAAAAAGAGCCGGATTTATATCCCTCATTATCTCCACCACCGCCTGCACTAACACCGTTAACGCACATATCCCACCAGCAGGCAGACAGGCAGGCAGCGGGCGGGCAGCATGGACTCCGCGGGGTTGCCGACCCTCACCTCCGCATACAGGTCCACGCCGCCCCGCCGCTGCCTCCCGCCACTTTTGCACCCCCTTCACCACCGCTGCCTCCCGTGGCCTGTGCCACCACCGTCCCACACCCACCCACCCCAATCGCCTGGTACTCCCTCTCCAGGGTTTGCAGAATTTAAAACAGAACCTGGCTTTGCTGCACTGCCTGTATCTCCTTCTCCTACTAATCCTTCTAACTCTGTGCCTCTGTCTAATCCTGTGGCTCCTGCTTTACAGCTGTGCGGAGAAAACATTATAGTGCCCTCAGCTCCGCCTTCAACAGACTTTGATGCTAAATGTGATGATTCATTTAATGATTTGGGGAAAAATACACATCGCTTGATGCAACGCTGTCGAGAAAAAGCTCTACAGCAAGGTGATACCATGTTCACTTTTCCTGTTATACACAAACCCCATACTCCACCACAGCATGACGGTTTACCTTATGAAATGATAAAAGAATTACGGAAATTAATTCGTGAAAATGGGTTACACAATTCATTTACAATGGGACTAGTGGAAGCAATTGGAGGAACTTATCCTATGACTCCTTGGGACTGGAAATTGCTTATGAAAATGGTGCTGACTTCTGCTCAGTATTCTGTATGGCAATTAGAATACAATGATTTGTCAGTGGAACAAATTATGGAGAACTTGTCATCAGGGATAGCTATAGATCGAAACATGTTACAAGGAACAGGGCCTTGCATTACACCTCAGGCACAAGCAGCTTTGCCAAAGTAAGTTTTCGATCAAGCCGCTCATATTGCAATCGTGGCTATACGACGTTGTATTGGCTTTGTGTGGGAAGGTTTTGGTAGCAGGGGGGGTTACAGGGGTGGCTTCCGTGAGAAGCTGCCGGAAGCTTCCCCTGTGTTCGAGAGAGAGCCTATACCAGCCGGCTCTAAGACGGACCCGCCGCCGGCCAAGGCCGAGCCAATCAGCGACAGTAGTAGCGCCTCTGGGATAACAGATTTAAGAAGGAAAAAAAGTTGCAGCAGCACAGAAACGGCAGCCGGAGAGAGGAGTGAGAACATGTAAGAGAAACAACCCTGCAGACACCAAGGTCAGTGAAGAAGGAGGGGGAGGAGATGCTCCAGGCGCCGAAGCGGAGATTGCCCTGCAGCCCGTGGTGAAGACCATGGTGAGGCAGGCTGTCCCCCTGCAGCCCAGGGAGGTCCACAGTGGAGCAGATATCCACCTGCAGCCCGTGGAGGACCCCACGCCAGAGCAGGTGGGTGCCCGAAGGAGGCTGTGACCCCGTGGGATCCCCGCGCTGGAGCAGGCTCCTGGCAGGACCTGCGGATCTGTGGAGAGAGGAGCCCACGGAGCAGGTTTTCTGGCAGGACTTGTGACCCCGTGGGGGACTCACGCTCGAGCAGTGTGCTCCTGAAGGACTGCACGCCATGGAAAGGTCCCACGCTGGAGCAGTTTGTGAAGAACTGCAGCCCATGGGAAGGACCCACGTTGGAGAAGTTCGTGGAGTACTGTGTCCCATGGGTGGGACCCCACGCTGGAGCAGGGGAAGAGTGTGATGAGCCCTCCCCTTGAGGAGGATGAAGCAGCAGAAGATAACGTGTGATGAAATGACCGTAACCCCCATTCCCCGTTCCCCTGTGCCGCTGGGGGGGTTTTGGTAAAGAATCCAGGAGTGAAGTTGTGCCCAGGAAGAAGGGAGGGGTGGAGGGAAGGTGTTCTGAGATTTGGTTTTATCTCTCATTACCTTACTCTGGTTGATTTGTAATAAATTGGGTTAATTTTCCCCATGCTGAATCTGTTTTGCCCGTGACAGTAATTGGTGAATGATCTCTCCTGTCCTTATCTCGACCTGCAAGCTCTTTGTTATATTTTCTCTCCCCTGCCCAGCTGAGGAGGGGGAGTGATAGAACGGCTTTGGTGGGCACCTGGCGTCCAACCAGAGTTAACCCATCACAGACGTGTACCTGAAACTGGGCAAAGTACCACTTCATTTGCCTCTATACGACAGGGCTCTCAGGAACCGTATGTATCTTTTATTGATCGCCTTCAAGCTGCGATAACACGGCAGGTAGAAAATCAGGAAGCTGCCAAAGCATTATTATTTCAATTGGCTTATGAGAATGCAAATACGGACTGTCAGGCTGCACTGAAATCAGGTGGAGGAAGAGCTACTGACATTGGGCACTATATTAAGATATGTCAAAACACAGGGACAGACACTCATAGAGCTAACATGTTAGCTGCTGCACTGTCACAGCAACTAAATGTTAATCAAGTTACTGTGAAATGCTTTGACTGTGGAAAATTGGGACATATGGCTAAGCAATGTCATAAGCGACAGAAATCCAAACGTGATAAACCTGTAAATCACTTCTGCCCTCATTGTAGTAAAGGATATCATTGGGCGAATCAATACAAATCAAAATTTGACAAAGAAGGTAATCTCTTCCAGGGAAACTACAGGAGGGGTGCGAGACCTGGTGCCCCGCAAACCAACAGGGTCTGGAATTCAGTGGAGGCACCACTAACCGATGGGACTGCTACACAAACAGGCAGCACGCAAGAACCATCTATGGCCTCCAGCCCTCAACTACAGGGAGTGCTGGGCTGGATTTGGCAACAGCAGCCGACCTCTCAATAAAAGAACAGAGAATTTATATTGTGGGGTCCGCAATATTCAGACCTTTGCCTGATGGCATGTTAGGATTGATAATTGGACGATCTAGTGCTACGACACAGGGGATAATTGTATACCCTGGAGTTATTGATTCAGATTATCAAGGGGAAATTAAAATCATGCTAGTTTCACTGCAAATTCCATGTACAATTCCAGCAAACACAAAGATAGCTCAATTAATATTGCTTCCTTGTTGGGTACCTCAAAACATGCAAAATAATCGAGGCGACGGTAGCTTTGATAGCACTGGGAGTCCTTTTGTATTGTGGTCACAGGAAATAACACAGCAACAGCCGATTTTAAAATTGCAAATTGAGGGTAGATGGTTTTCGGGATTGCTAGATACCGGAGCAGATGTTTCTGTAATATCAAAACAGGACTGGCCAACTTCGTGGCCATTGCAAATAGCTCTTTCTACAATTGTTGGTATAGGAGGCACTCGACAGCCCATGCAAAGTGCCAAACTTTTGTCAGTAAAGGGGCCTGAGAAGCATGAAGCATGGATTCAGCCTTATGTACTTGACTCATCTGTAAATTTGTGGGGCAGAGACTTATTGAAACAATGGCACATTACTCTAACCACAGTCAATTAAAATTTATCCTAAGGGTCACTGATGTAAAACCCCTGCTCAAACTTACATGGCTGACTTCTGCGCCTGTTTGGGTCGATCAGTGGCCATTAAAAGGGGACAAATTGATACAAGCACAGAAATTAATTCAAGAGCAGTTGCAGCAAGGACACATTGTCACTTCAACTAGTCCATGGAATACACCGATTTTTGTTATTCCAAAAAAAGTCGGGAAAATGGCGATTATTGCAGGACTTACGAGCGATAAATGCAGTGTTACAACCTATGGGGATTACTCAGCCGGGAACGCCAAATCCTGGAATGATCCCTAAAGAATGGGAATTACAAGTCATTGATTTAAAAGATTGCTTCTTCACGATTCCTTTACATCTTGATGATTGTGCACATTTTGCCTTTTCAGTGTCTAGTGTAAATAATGCTGAGCCTATGCAGCGTTATCAGTGGACAGTGCTACTGCTCATTCTGGAGAAAGGGCACGTGATGTACAACGACATTGGTCACGATGCTTTGCAATTATGGGGGTTCCTCAAACCATTAAAACTGACAACGGTCCAGGGTATGTAGCTAAATCTACTCAATTATTTTTGCAACAGTGGCAAGTATCCCATGTGACAGGAATTCCACATTCACCTACTGGACAAGCAATAATTGAGCGTGCGCATCATGCTTTAAAGTCCATGTTGCATAAACAAAAAAGGGGGAATATGCCACCACAAGAACAGCTAGATAATGCTATGTTTACGTTGAATTTTTTAAATCGCTCACCAGACTTAATGGCCAGCACAGCGATAGATCGGCATTTTAAAACTCCGGATTCTATTTCACACAGACCTAAAGTACTGTATAAAGATCCTTTTAGTGGACCTGGTTGGAATGGACCTGTGGAACTAATCACTTGGGGGCGAGGGTATGCTTGTGTTCTTCTTCCCACAGGAACCAAGTGGATTCCAGCTAAACATGTGAAGCCATATCATGAGCTGGCGAAACCACCCAGACAACCCAATCCCGCAGATGAAGACTCTGAATTTGAAGGAGAAGAGACAAATGAGGAGGAAGCAGCACATCGAGAATGAAAAAGCTATCACATAGGGACATTTGAAGAGAATGCAACAACAAGCTAGCGAGATGATGCAACGTGTATCCTACTCCAAAAAATACCTTTTTTAGCATACCTGGCAATAGTGGCCAGCAACAGTATTGTAAGAATTCTGATCTTTTTTCTTTGCGGGTGTATACGGATGGGTTAAAAAATGGGATTTTGGTCCGTGGATGAACACTGGGGGAGAAGTAGATAGCCGAGGAAAACTCAGTCAGCACAGAAAATGGATGGTTTGTTGCCTGTTGCTTGGAATGCTGACCACGGAGATGAGAAAGCTGAGCAATACTGGGGGAGGACGGGCAGCAGGCTGTTGCACAGCACAGCTGTGTGCATGATTGGCGCGTGACTGCTGGATGATGACAATATGCTGCACGTACAAAGCCCATGAACCAATAGACAGGGTGGCTATGGCTCGTGCAGCGCGCCTGGCCAGCGAGCACATGTGTCATAGGCTCCCTATGTTACAGTCGAGGTGTCTTTTGGCACCCACTGGCCATGTGTGCTGAAACCCGTTCCTCTGCAAATATATAAATACCGGGATTTTTCCCAAAGAGCATCGGGCTGGTGTACGGCGAGGCCACCGTTGCCTCTGTGGGGACACCCACGTAAGGCTGGCACCTACCAATTGCTGGGCTGAGCTTGTGGCGCAAGATGGCACGAGAATGTATAGAATCACAAAGATTTGGTGATGATATGTACTTCACATCCTTATGTTTTTGTAGGAGCTCAATTTCTAGATATCGCTTTATGTAACCATGCTTTTGAAACTAATCTGAATTAACCTTGGTATTTTAGCTCTTTTACTCATAAGAATATATCTGAACTAAGTCTTACAGTAATCATGCCAATATGATGTCGTGCTGAATTGTGGATCCCTGTAAATATGACCAAATCGTGGGAAAGGGAATAAGGATTAAGTCAATTATCAAGGCTTTTAAAGCAGACAATTAGTCACCCAAAACAATTTATAGGATGGCTCATTGCCTTTATAATATCAGCTATCATTATTGTAGCTACTGCCGCTGTTGCTACCATGGTGCTTGTGAAATCCGTTCAGACTGCTCACACAGTAGCTAATGTATTAAAAAATGTTACGGCTGAAATGAATACCCAGGTACAAATTGATCAACAATACTAGAATGAATGGATGCTTTAGAAGCAGTGGTAATTTGGCTTGGGCTGTATTGGGTTTGTGTGGCAAGGTTTTGGTAGCGGGGGGGTTACAGGGATGGCTTCTATGGGGGCTGCTGGAGGTTTTCCGCGGTGTCTGATAGAGCCAATGCCAGCTGTCTCTAAGACGGACCTGCTGCTGGCCAAAGCCAAGCCAATCAGTGATAGTGGTAGCACCTCTTTGCACAAAAAAAACCAAAAACAAAAAAAAACCCAAACAAACAAAAAAAAAAAGAAAGGAGAGATAGAGGAAGAGACAGAAAAAAATAATAAAAACAAATGGCTAGAGAGGGGGAAGAGAAATGTGGTTGCGGAACACACAGAAATGGCAGCTGAAGAATGAGAACATGTAAGAGAAATAACCCTGCAGACACCAAGGTCAGTGAAGAAGGAGGGGGAGGAGGTGCTCCAGGTGCTGGAGCAGAGATTCCCCTGCAGCCCATGGTGAAGACCATAGTGAGACGGGTTGTTCCCCTGCAGCCCATGGAGGTCCACGGTGGAGCAGACATCCACCTGCAGCCCGTGGAGGACCCCACGCCAGAGCAGGTGGGTGCCTGAAGGAGGCTGTGACCCCGTGGGAAGCCCGTGCTGGAGCAGGATCCTGGCAGGACCTGCAGATCTGTGGAGAGAGGAGCCCACGGAGCAGGTTTTCTGGCAGGACCTATGACCCCGTGGGGGACCCACAGCTGGAGCAGTGTGCTCCTGAAGGACTGCACACCGTGGAAGGGACCCATGCTGAAGATCTTCGTGGAGGACTGTCTCCTGTGGCAGAGATCCCACGCTGAAACAGGGGAAGAGTGTGATGAGTGCTGCCACTGAGGCGGATGAAGCGACAGAGATAATGTGTGATGAACTGACCGCAAACCTCATTTCCCGTTCCCCTGTCCAGCTGTGGAGGAGAGAGTGATAGAATAGCTATGGTAGGTGACTGGTGTCCAGCCAGGATCAACCCATCACATAGAGATAGACAAAGTGCATTATAAAATAGAATGAAATTACATTGCAATTGGGAATTTCAAAACAAGGGCTCTGTGTAACTCCTTTACAAGGGAATGAAAGTGTTATGTGATTGGAATTAGGTGAAGGCACATTTGCAAGGTGCATTTACTACTAATATTGCAGGAGAGATCTAAGACCTTGCACAGATATTACAAGATCAAATGGGAAATATACAAAATTAGCAGAATAAGGTGTTTTTCAAAGAATTGTCTAATAGTGTTAAATGCTTAAATCCAATAACATGGTTTGAAGGTTTAAATTTGTGTATCTGAATTCGTATTGCTATTGGAGGGTAATTAATCATTTGTGTGTTTGCAGCAATCAGAATCATCTGAGGAGCAGTACGAGGATTGCGTCGGTTCGAAGCTAGAGTCCTCGCTGCCTTCCTCATGAATCTGATGTTCCTAAACAAAAAAGGGGGAGATGTGGGAGCAGCTCGGAACACCTGGCATTTGTTTTCAAGAGTGACTGTTAGAATAGAATTTGTTGTGCTACATGTTTGCCAAGCCTTGAAGAACTAGTTTTACAAGGACAGGTTGGAGGATGGCCTTGTGTAGGCCTGGGAAGATGTGGCTGAAGACAGTCACGAGTATGTCTATGGAATGTTTTTATCTTTAACTGCTCTGAGGACTGGCAAACATCCCAGCTGGGCCAGATATGCCCTCCTGTGTTAGTAGTATTGGCTGTGTGCTGTTAGTACTTTCTGGATCTTTGTTGAAACATATATAAGTTTGATCCTTTAGTGAAATAAACGGAATGTTGCACAGAGAGCTTGAGCGCTTGATTCAGTCACCGCAGAAGGATACAGAGATTTCTACATTAATGCCTGGGGGAAGTCACCTTGACTACCAAGTCCAGTCTCCTTTTGAACAGCAGTAAATTGGATACCCAGTTCAGAAGTATCCATAAAGCATCTATTCCCCATGCTATCATATTTCAAGCATCACAGAACACTTCTAACAAACTAAGATCTATAGGAAAGAAAGAATCAAAGCTACAATCACTGTAAGAAACAGGGAGACTGAAAGTATCACTACTATCTTTGAATCAGCACTAGCAGAGACTTCGTTATATTAATTCTCAGCAGGACTGAATTGTTCTTTGGAGAGGTCTCTCCTGCCAGTGACTCTAAAAAAGGTGAAGCTACTATATACAACTATGCTTTAGTCAAAGTGCCTCCATTAGGCAAGACAAGTCTCCATTCTCTATTAACTGAACTTGCACTGAAGTTATACATCTGAACATACCTTTTGAATCAGAAGCATAGCAATCAGCTAGCAAAATCTCCACTGTTACAACTTCTACAAAAGCACTGAGAATCTCCTTTTTAGAACCTGAGACAACTATATTGTGTTTCCTGGGACCATCTGTAGTGTAAATGTCAAATAATGAATATTAAACTATTCCTTATGATAGATCTGCAGACTGCTGAAAATAGTTTTCAAATCTGCTTTTACAAGATTGGAAGAGTGCAAGGAAATAGCTTAGTGCTGGAGGGAGTTATAGCTCAAGTTACAATTTCTGTTGATTGACACTCTAGTGAATTATTTACCTACTGACTTCTGAAAAGTGGTCTGCCTATGGACTGGTAAATATGTAATTTTCAGTCATCACAACTGAAATTTGGCAATCCAGCATAAGGAAAGAATAAATGAGTTTGCACTCATGGGAACTGGCTTTAGAAATATGATTTGACCAAATAATAACTGTAGCCAATTTTCTGTGAACTTTAAACTTCAAAGGAAAATTATATCTCCACATTGCTTGAGGGAAATGTAGTTCAGACAACATTGCAGACCTGAAGAAATATCCAGAAGCTTGTCTGATTTTATTCTGGCTGTATCAGTTGGTTTAAGCAAAGATACTGCATCTCTACAAACTTGCATGGCTTGTATTCTTATACGATCCTGGGTGAAGCAACATTATTATTACTAAGCTACATCCTTGTATGTAAAATGCACTTTTTCAAGTAAAGGAGATCACATTAATAGCTATTATATTTGTAGCGTTTGCTACATATCAAGGTGCCGTGATTAGATCACTGGTCAGCCCGGACCAGGGAAAGAGACAGATAACACACACAGTGTGAGCGTCAACTTCCGCTTTTTATTGCGCAGTTAATTCCTTTTATACTAACAAGGGTAGGCGGGATTACAGATGTGTCATAGGGGCTGCAACTAACCCTCCATCTTTCCGTGACATCGCGAGATCTTCCGAACGCCAAACCCTACATCTCCCCCTCCCTATGACTAGCTAGCTTCTATGGTTATGAACAGTTCTACGCAAAGAAATAACTGTGTAAAGTACTATGAGCATAAGCATATTTCTACAACTAAGTTGAAACACTGTATCTTAAACACACGTAAATGTCCCATTTACCTTGCAGAGCAAGGAGCTCCTTTACAGAGAATTCACACAAGGGGTAAATGGAAAGTTAAGGCTGGGAAAGAATTACTTCTATTACTTTATAAAATTTATCGTTGGTATGCTGATGTTAAGGCTTACTGTCTGGGGCATCCAGATTCCCGGCTGTGAGCGATTCTGACTCTTCTGTTGACACTTGTTCGTACACAATGTTTTCAGCTCCGTCTATGACAGCCGGATCCCATAAAGACACGTATTGATGGGCTCTGAGAGGGATGTCATCCGGATACACATCGGGCCCCCCAATTGGTTTTGCATCCACTGCCAGAAATTTGTAGCGGATACCCAAGGTGTCACAAGCCAGGAAAGGATGACAGCGATCCTTGCCCGAGACAACGCAGCTCAAACGGCCCATCCCATTGGCGTGTCTGAGGGTCACACACGCGGACCAACGGGTAGGGGCCTTTCTCTTCCGTGCTCGTAAAATGTCGTTGCGCCGCCGTCTGCTCCAGGTCCTCCTGAACTGTCTGATTTAATGAAGTTAACGCAGTTAACAGAAGACGCTGTGTACGGAGAACAGGTGACTTATCCCGTAACCAGGAGGGCTCCACCTGCTCCCCCTCCCTAAGCCGATCGAGCAGGGTCTTTAAGGTTCAATGTGCTCGTTCTACAATGGCCTGGCCGGTGCTATTATAAGGGATGCCATGTTTCCTTAACAAGCTGAACAAGGTAAAATTATTACAATAGCAAAAATCACAATAACTACAAAAAGAGAGATATCATCAGTTGCACACATTTCCCTTATAATTCTCCTGTTTGGCCAGTCTGTAAATCAGGTTGAAGGTGGCAACTAACAATTGATTATAAAAGATTGAACAGTAATACCCCACCATTAACTTCTGCTGTCCCAAGTATTACGTCAGTGATTGCCCACCCTCTCTGACTTGCTCTGAAAAAACAGAAAATGGGATTGGACATTGCAACATACGGAAGCCCTTAACACTCTGAAAGATGAGCTTAAGGCTTATCAGAGACTAGGTCCATTGCACCCACAAGATCCTTTAAGGGTGGAATGGGGATTTGCTGAACCTGCCTCATACTGTGGCGTGTTTCAAAAGGGGCCACAGGGACCAGCCAGGCCTTTATTATTTTCCTCCACTGCATTCAAAGAAACGGAGCGCACCCAAACCAAGCTCTGGCCGAGCATATCAGACAAGGCAAGGCTCTTTGGAGCACGTGGCAGGTTGATTACATTGGTCTTCTGAGACCATCTCATGGGAGTGGAAAGACTCGCCAAATCAGTGCCCAGTGAATAATACCAGACTTCTAACCCTGTGACCCGGTTTTAAGACCAAGGCCTAGTTTGTGCTTTTTTACAGGACCATGAAGGAACGAGACATTCCAGTCCTTTTGCTGACAGCGATGACGGTGACAGGCATGGATGGTGAAGATCTGGATGATAATGTCGTGGCAAAATGATGGACATTAATATCGCGAGTCCTTGAGCTCGCATGAGAGCAATGTAACAATTATAGTTGGTCACCAGATGTGACTGTATCCTCCAACTAACCCATGGGATCACAGGGTGGAGTTGGAATGGTACTACGCTATGCCCTGAAATTCCATGGGGGCAACTGTTTCTGCCACAGGGACCAACTGGTTGGGAAAAGTTTTGATATGTTCAGATTTTCTTTCACAGGGTGGGAGATCAGCCTTCTCTAATCTTTAATAATGCTTGTAGTTATGATTACTGTAATCTATATTGCAATAAGTTCTATCAAACGCTTGGTAGTGAAGCCTGTACTAACAGTTAAGTATAATCCTTTAAACTGTCCATACACTCAATAGTCCTGTGTTCAATATTCCACTTTAGTTCTAGACCAGAAGGGAAGGATGGCCCACAATGAGTGTCAAACTCACCAAACTGCACCCCTTTTTAACTTTGGAGGCAAGAGGTGACTGTACCACCACTCCAAAGAAACCAGTCGAATAATGACTGTGGTCACGGGGTGGATTGTGGCAGTACATCCCTCCCCCCGCCCCCACGCTGCCAGCAGGAAACAAAACTTATCCAGGAAGGGAGAAGGGGAAGGAAACCCTGGAGGCTGCAGGTTGAAATTTGAACTGGCCAATTGAGATGCGCCAGGTACACTGAGGTGACCCGCCTAGCCAATAGAATTAAATGACCACAGGTCAGATTCAACAGGGGTATAAAGGGGGTCCCGCCGGAGGACATGTTGGCAGTCCTCCTCGGAGCAGCGGGTCTGCAGTCAGGGACTCCCCCTCGGGCCGCGGCACCGCCCAAGGTAACTCCTCGAGGGAGAGAGCCCTCAGCTTTTAGGTGAGTGATATGCGCATTTTGAGCCATCACTTTAAATCTTGGGGATTCTTAACTCAGCCGTGTAGTATTAATTCTCTTTACATCATTGTTGCGGAGGATCCACAGGGGAAATCACGCACAGACCGACCAATGTGATCAAGTGAAGTCCATTTACTACAACTTTTACCACAGTTATATACCTTATGTGCTTGTGCACGCGCCTTATACAATGCTCTAATTGGTAAAATACCCCGGTTCACGCGACACTATCTTATCCTCTATTGGCTGTGCAAGCTTCTTCACGAGGTGTCCAGCAGTTACTTATCTCATTCTTCGGCATCCAGGAGTTGCTTGTCAGGCTCTTCTTATCTTCCTTTTTCCCAGCGTACAAGGACACAACGTCCTTGTCTGCTCCGGCACTTTGTAAACTTATGCTTCGTTCCCACCTAACGGCTGGATTGCTCACATGCCTTCACCCAGCCAAGAAATCCTCAACAATTCCCCCTTTTTGTTTTTGAGCAATTAAGGCTTGCTTAGTAACTTGGGATGCCATTTTTTCTTAACAAGCTAAACAAGGTAAAATTATTACAATAGCTAAAATCACAGTAACTACAACAATGCCCATAATTCTTTGAGCCAACCCGTTACCCCTAGTGACCCAGACCATGAGGACTATGAGGAAGATGAACCACCCATACATTTGTGTGTCATCTTGCTCCGCGTACTCAGCCCAGCAATCGGTAGGTGCCAGCTTTCCGTGGGCGTCCCCACAGAGGCAACGATGGACTCACCGTACACCAGCCCGATGCTCTTCGGAAAATCCCGGTATTTATACATTTGCAGAGGAACAGGTTTCAGCTCATGTGGCCAGCGGGTGCCAAAAGTCCACCTCGGTTGCAATCTATGACGCATGCGCTCGCTGGCCAGGCGCGCTGCACAAGTCATAGCCATCTTGTCTATTGGTTCATGGGCTTTATGATGCGGTTGCGATGCACAGAGAATCTTGACCTGTTACGTTAGCCAAGGTGACCTATACATTAGTTTTCGGCTGAGGTAGTATTCATATTGCCACATCATCTGTGATGCTCCAGATGATGATGGTCGTGCAAATCGAACAGGAGTCCATCGTGGGCCTGTATCTGTGGAAACACAATCAACCTCGTTCCCAGGTTATTAATGGAAATAGACCTTACCCCTAATACTGGCTTTAACTAACTTTTACGTTTACCCCACACTGTCTTCCCGTAATCACACTACGTTTAATCAAATTATGCTTAACACACTTTCTACCTAAAGCAAGTTCTATATACAATAAGGCACGCTGTTCTAAGTCCTCTACAAGCGATAAATCCTTATAATGCCCTAACCAAAAACCCTCTCTGAAGGACTCAGTGTCCGCTAGTCCTCTAAAGTGTAATACTCTATTAGTCGGAATCCGTCGGATCAGTGCCTCCAGCACCCGCCGGTGCCCTGCCAGTTGCCATTGGGACAATTCCGGGTCCAGCATCAGTGCGAAGCCATGGCATGACCCACTTAGCCGGGATCTCCCAGTAAGTTTTACTTCTGCTGATCCGCACCATTTCCCGGATTCTGGGTCCATATACATTACGATGATTCCTGTACTTTGTTGCGTCCTTTCTGCCTGTAAAAGAACATGATGCACTACCATTGGTGGGTCTTTGTGATCACCTGTCAATCTAAGATAATTTAGCACAAATAAGGCTTTGGCCAATCGTTCCTCTAGGAGTAAGACCTGGGTTCCCCCCTTTTGTTTTTGCAGCATGTTCTTTAGGGTCTGGTTGGCCCGTTCGACAATAGCCTGTCCTGTGGGAAGATGTGGAATACCGGTACCATGGTGAATTCCCCACAAATTACAAAATCGAGCAAATCGTGTGGAACCATATGCCGGGCCGTTGTCCGTCTTAATTTCTTTAGGCACACCCAGCACTGCAAAGGAAGCATGAAGATGTCATTCAATATGTAAGGCCTTTTCTCCAGTTTGTGCCGTGGCCCACATGGCAGCAGGATAGGTATCAATATACACATGCACATAACACTTTGCACCAAACCACGTGGCATGGGTGACATCCATTTGCCACAACTGCAATGGCAAGAGACCTCGTGCGTTAACCCCATAGCCCAAGCCCAGCCCTTCCTTTTGACAATCGTGGCATGCTTTAACGATACCTTGGGCATCAGTGAGTGGTAAGTCAAATTGCTTTGCTAACATCCTAGCGGGTTGGTGCAAGAACGCATGTGATTGCCGTGCTTGTGGAAAACAATTCCCTGGAGGAGGCTCCCATGCCGCTGCAACCAATTGGTCAGCTCTGTCATTTCCCATTTCTCATCTGCACGTGCGCTCGTACCCAAGAGTTCTACCAGAGGGGCCATATCGTCATTAGTGATACCGCAAAGATTCCGCACCCACTGGATATATCCCACAAGCTTCTGGACATCATGCACCATTGAAATTTCTGATGTTATTTGTACCTTCTGAGGTTTAACATTGCTAGCATCTATGTACCACCCCAAATACTTCCAAGGTGCTGCCTTTTTGCACCTTTTCAGGAGCAATTATTAATCCGCGATGGCTTAAGATGTCCTGCAATTGAGTTAAAATTTCATCCTGTGGCAAGTTCCTTCCCACCATCAAAATGTCATCCATATAATGATAAATAATTGACTGAGGAAACTGCTTTCTTACAGGCTCTAATGCCCAGGCCACATACACATCACACATCATGGGGGAATTGCGCATTCCTGCGGTAACACGACCCAGTGGTATCTCTTATAGGGCTCTGCCTTGTTAATCGATGGTACCGAAAAGGCGAACCGTTCAGCGTCATCTGGGTGCAAGAGAATGGTGAAAAAACAATCCTTTAGATCTATAATTAACAAATCCCATTCTTCTGGAAGCATAACTGGAGACGGAAGACCTGGCTGCAGGGCTCCCATACTGTGCATCACCGCATTCACAGCTCTAAGGTCATGTAACAGTCTCCATTTCCCACTTTTCTTGGGAATGGTAAATATTGGTGTATTCCATGGACTAGTAGAAGGAACAATATGTCCCGCTCTCAATTGGTCCTCAACTAACTCTTCTATTTTTAGCAGCCTTTCAGAATTTAGCAGCTACTAATAAATCCATACAGGCTTATCTGTTTTCCAGCTAATTTTCAGGATTGGCTGCCCCTCAGTGACCGCTCCTAAAAAGGATGAGTCACTAACATTGCCTTCATTTGGCTCAGTAAATCACGGCCTATGAGGCCAAACAATTCAGGTGGGGTAGTCATGATATACGGACGCGTCGTAACGTGTTCACCGTCGGGGAACACAAATGTAATTGGTAGCTGACTTACTAAGGTGGCTTGTGTGCCCCCTATCCCTGCAATGCCAAAGTTTGGATTGATCACTGGCCATGATGGAGGCCAAATGTGTCGTGAAATAATCGTAACATCAGCTCCTGTATCGAATGTCATTGGTTTGTTGACGACAACTCCGTCAGGCCCTTTCAATTGCACTACCTTTTCTGGTTTACCTTTTGTTATGTCCATGGCAAGGTATACCTGCGGTTTCCCTGTGGAGCCGAATCCACCATCTCCACGTGGTACTTCACCTGGGTCTGGAACACACGGCCTGAATGGAACTAATTGTGCTATTCTGGTACCTTTAGGAATAGACACAGGAGGGATTAAAACATGAATCATAATTTTCACAGTCCCACAATAATCTGCATCAATAAGCCCTGGGACTACCAAAATTCCTTTTAGAGCTGTTGAAGAATGTCCCATTAAAAATGCACTAAGCCCAAACCCCAATGGTCCCTTTTATGTTGCTATCCACCAAGTGTACCCCTGCATCCATCAACTTCATTGTGGTACAGGATTTGTCTGGTGTCAGTACAACCCTCAGCTACTGGCATCCCTCATTCCCCTACAGGTCAATTCCTGATTGAACGCTCTCACCAATCTTTGAAACATTTGTTACAACAACAAAAAGGGGGACTAGGGACTGCCACTCCTCAGGAACGTCTACAGAAAGCTTTGTATGTTTTTAATTTTTTGAATTGTTCTTTGTTAGATAGCAACCCTCCGATAGTCCGACATTTTAACACGAATGCTTCACTCGAGACGCGAGTTAAGGCCCCAGTGTTGGTTCGTGATCCGGAAACAGGTAAAGTCATGGGACCGTATCCCCTTATCACATGGGGCAGAGGCTATGCTTGTGTCTCCACAGAGAAAGGCCCCCGATGGATCCCGGCAAAGAGTGTACGACCTTTCCGTGAATCCCTACCACAATCATCTGGTGAAAACTCCAATCACCCTTCTTTACCAGTCTTTCGAGCAACAGACTGGTGAATCTCCTGAGGAGGACCAGGACAACAGGGACTGAACGCCGATTGGAATCAAACAAAAGAAAAATGCAGAAAATTATTTGCTTGGAAACTGGAGAAGGGCGGAAAGTCACTTTTAAAATAATATCCCTTATTATGATTCTGTTAGAGGGTGTGCAAAGTCACCCACTTTTACCTGCGCTACCCGAGGTCAACGTATGGGTAACACTACCAAATCTCACTGGACAAGACACTTTGTGTCTTGCCACCGCCTCTCCTAGTAACCCCTTTTCTACGTGCCTTGTGGGCTTGCCGCTGGACGAGTGGCCGATACCTACAGATCTCCGAGATAAGCCCCTATTTAAAAATGTGTCCCGGAATGTAACGGACTATTGGGACGTGTGGACCCCTCACCTTCCTCTCGCTACCCTAGAACCACAAGAGATTGAGCTCCTCAGATCAGTAAGAATGGATTTCTGTGTCAGGTTTAACTATACAGGAAGAAATCAATCTAAGACATGGGATGTGTCTCCTGTCCATCCCATTTTTAAAAATGCTACTGCTTGGTGTAACTACACAACAACAAACTTGTCTAAATCTAGCAATGCTCCCCTTTTATTGCCTCCGGGGATGTTTCTTATTTGTGGGGACAGAGCATGGCCCACTATCCCTTCCCATATAAAAGGAGGCCCATGTAGTCTCGGACGCCTTTCTATCCTGACTCCTAATACATCCATGATTTTACAACACCGTCTCTCTCACAGGGCAAGGTGTGGCGTCCATACATATACCCCCGATTGTGATGACAATGTGGAGTTTTGGTCTTTTAGCCAACGCTTTGTTACCTCTCTCTTATTACCCGGGGCTGCTGCTGCAAGAGCATTAGTGACTTTGGATAAGCTTGGCTGCTGGCTTGCCAAACAAACGAATGCTACTAGTAATGCACTATCTGGTCTTTTATTAGATGTAGATAGTGTGCGCCATGCTACCTTGCAAAATAGAGCTGCTATAGATTTTTTGCTTTTGGCACAAGGACATGGCTGTGAGGATTTTGAGGGTATGTGTTGTATGAATCTCTCAGACCATTCAGAATCTATTCATGCTAGCATCTAGCAGCTTGAAGCTGGAGTCCCTAAGCTTCGACAAAGCGACAGTTGGGATTGGTTAGACAAACTTTTTGAAGGATGGGGATTGTCGGGGTGGTTAAGGAGTTTTGTGAAAATAATTGTGTATGCTTTGGCTGTCTTTGTTCTCTTGTTACTTTTTTTGCCGTGTTTGTTACAATGCTTACAAGGATTGATAGCACGCTCCATAAAAAGAGTTCTTATTGTGCAACAGGAAGGGGGAGATGTGGGACAGGATTTGTCTGGTGTCAGTAAAACCCCCAGCACTGCTAAATTGATAGAAGGAGGTGTGCTAGAACTTGTCGGCCATAGGCCCTGGGAAAGATAAGATAAGAACTTTGATTAGAAGAGACAAAGACTGCTCACTCTATGTTTGTACAGAGGATTGTGAGCTGGTGAGACTTTAAAACAATCACCCTGTAGAAGAGGAACTATTGTTCTTGCTCAAGATAGGTTGCTGTAAATAGAAGAAGTAAATGTTTAAAAAATTCCTTTAGCATTAGCCAATCTGTGAACGCTTAATGTATCTGTAAATGCTTAACGTAGAATTTGGACCAATCAGCTTAGAACACACTAGCCTGAACTAGTATAAATTACGTGAAGAATCATAATAAAATCGACATTTTGCTTGCATCAAGCTGTGTCCCGTCTCTCAATCGCGGCACTTAATGTCTACTGCGGTTTCCACATCCACTCTGGAGCTTCCTGCAGTGCCGGATCTGGTAGTTGCGAGGCTGCCTGAGGGCTGGCAGCCCAAGCCCCTTGCATTTGTGTCGTCGCGCGAGGGGCCTTTGCGGTCGGTGTAAAGTTTCCCTTCTTTCTGTATTCTTGGTGGTATGGTTATCTTTCTTACAACTGTTGCACCGTCTTTTTGTTAGCAGAAACTCTACATTGGCCCTTGATGTGTCCAAGTTTACCACAATTAAAACACTTGACCGAGTTTTTCTTACTGGCTTTATCAATAACCGGATTCCGTACTGACTCACAGCATTCTTTAATTTCTCAAGGACTTTCCAGTGAAACGCCTCCCATCTTTCTTGTCCGTTATTTTGTACAACAACTGGAAATGCTTGGAGCATAGTCCCTTCCACAAGGGCATTTTTTATTACTCCCCTCCAATGCCTCTCCCTCTCGTCTGCAGCAGCTATTACAGGCGGCTCCGCGTCTATCGCGGTTTCACCCTCTGGCCCCGAGAGGCGGGATGGATTAACAGGCGGTGAAGGGGGCGCAGATGGTTCTGCCTGGGGGCCGGCCGCGGCCGCGGCCGCGGCTAGCGGCGGCCATTCCATGGCCGGCTGACATGCGCCACTGCAAGAGGGCGGGGGGGGGGGGGGGCTGAAAGGGAGGGGCCGGAGGAAGCGCTGAAGGGGGTGCAGATTGTTACAGACGCTCATTACAAATTGGAGGAGCCAATTTGTATTGAATAAAAAGATCTAATTTATTAGCAAGTGATAAGAGAGCAAAACAGCGCTGGGCAGCCGGGGAGACAGTGGTCCGCCAAAAGCTTGCAACTTTATGTTATATTTACATTCCTTATATACATTTCATGTACCCCTTTCTTGCAAGTCTCCGCCTTGTCCTGCTTCCTCTTTCTTCACTCGTGCAGGTCTGTTACTAGGCAGATTCAGTCAATCTTCTCAAGGATGAGTGTCTTTTGATGTAGAATGTCTTTTGATGTGGAGAAGTACAGTCTTGGCAGAGTTAATCCCCTTATCTGGTAAATTGTAGCTGTTGTCTTTTCCCTCCTTATCTAGTAAGTTATAGCTGTTGTTCTTTTCCCTCCTTATCTAGTAAGTTGTAGCTGTTGTTCTTTTCCCTCCTTATCTAGTAAGTTATAGCTGTTGTTCTTTTTTCCTCCTTAGCTAGTAAGTTATAGCTGTTGCCCTCTTCCCGTGACCTTTACACACCATTTAAGCAAGCCTTGTTATTTACACAAGGCATCTGCTAAATCTCAATATGTCTCTTCCCCCTTCCTGATTTCATGAACAAAGTTAACCCATTCATTACAATCCCCCCTTTTCTATTTTATCCTGATTTTGTTCATTAAATTGATCCAATGCTTCTTTTGCCCGGCCGAGGATAGGAGTAATTCCTCCGTCCCTTATTTGTTCATATTGCTTTCATAGCAGCATTAAATGTGCAGCTTCTAAGTGCCTTTTAACAATAGCGATCAATTTATTAAAAATGCATGGTCGAAAAGTTAAGGTTAGCAGTAAGACTGTTAGGGGTAATTGTGTAATCTTCCCATCTTGACAGAGTCCATTCGTATGGCTGATGGAGATTTTTCCCCTGTACTGAGCCCATCCATACCAAAACTAATAATTTTACATTTCTAAGGCCTAAAATTACATGAAGCAAAGACATTAGAGCTTGATCCCAACGTCTAGGGAACAGTGGTGGTATCCATGGACCATTGTGGGTATTATTTTCTCAACTTAATATATCATCGTAAGGTGTCTCCTTTATACCCCAAGATCCTTGCCTTTGTATGTCTTTAATTTTTAAATCCTTTAGGTTATTGTGGAGCAAGGTTGGGTCAGTGGGAAACGTTAGGGTGTTTTTAACTTGGTAGCGCTTACTATATGGGTCTGTAGCTTTACATTTAAGGCAGCTCGTCATCAACAGTCCCCACAGCAGTACATTTCTGCCTTCTCTGTCTACTTGGTTGCTTCGAGCAAAGGGGTGTACCATCTTCTCAGCAGCAAATGTATTCTTCAGGGGAGCACTTGTTAGGCTGTTTGGCCTGTTTTATTTTGTAAGCGCTCTAATTTTTATCTTTTCACTTCCCACAAGTAGCAACTCACTCTCATGACCGTTTTTCTACAATTTATGTCAGTTATTATTGTTACGTTAGGGCAAGGTTCGTTGAATGATAACAATAACATTCGGTATGTATTCCTTTTACAAATATTTCCCACTACTCAGTGGAATCCTTCTCAATTTTTCCTATTAAAACCCCTAGGCGTAAGGCCTTGTCAGTCAATTGTCTTTCCCATCGTGACACTCCTGACAAACCCCTCTGGGAGAATGCCCGTAATGGTAATGGCTCCACCACTTTCAACTGACACACTATACACTTACAACATACAAATGGATAGCAATTACAATCTAGATTTACACAGTTGATGATCACATGTTTATTTATCAGTTCTTTCTCTTTAAAGTAACCTTCAAGTCTTCCGAGTTGTTAGCTATTTCCCAATGAGAAGTGTGGATCAGTCCCTTAACCCAAGTAGCATGGGTCTATCCCCTTTTCTGTCATCCGGATGGCTGTATCTGTAGTCAAAAGAACAAGAAACGGACCTTCCTAGCGGGGGTTTAGAGATGTGGGGGTTTTGTGTTGTTTTTTTTAACGTTTTTATCAGCACGTGGTCCTTAGGCTTAATTTTATGAACAGGAAATACCAAGGGGAGTGTTTGCTCTATTATTCCTTTCTTGTAGTTGTTTCTCATGACCTTTGCTAAGGTAGTTATGTAGGCATGGATAGATGCATCTTCAACCTTGGGGTGTTGGATTGGTAACAAATTTGTTTTAACAAGCTCTGGTCAGGTTTGTTGTTATCTCAACCCTTCGCGCCTCACGTTGTGTGTCAAAATGGACTGTCGTGGTTTAACCCCAGCCAGTAATTAAGCACTACGCAGCTGCTCACTCACTCTCCCTCCATCCAGTGGGATGGGGGAGAAAATTGGGAAAAAGAAGTAAAACTCATAGGTTGAGATAAGAACGGTTTAATAGAACAGAAAAGAAGAAACTAATAATGATGATGATAACACTAATAAAATGACAACAGTAGTAAGAAAAGGATTGGAATGCACAAATGATGTGCAGGGCAATTGCCCACCACCCACCGACCAACACCCAGCCAGTCCCCAAGCGGCGATTCCCCTCCCACTTCCCAGTTCTTATACTAGATGGGACGTTACATGGCACGGAACACCCCGTCGGCCAGTCCAGGCCACCCGCCCCGGCCGCGTCTCGCTCCAACCCCCCACACCCCTCCAGCCCTCTTGCTGGCCAGGCATGAGAAGCTGAAAAATCCCCGACTACAGTCCAAACACCACCAAGCAACAACTGAAAACATCAGCGCCATCAACATTCTTCGCACACTGAACTCAAAACATAGCACTGTATCAGCTACTAGGAAGACAGTTAACTCTATCCCAGCTGAAACCAGGACACTTGGGTAATTCAGTGAAATCAACTTGTATTTTCTCAAAAGGTCTATAAGCCATTCTTCTCTTTCCTGTGGCTGCTTGTGGATTGATTTTTAAAATGTTATGAATGTTACTGGGGTTCAGTATATCTCTGCATATTAGCAGTCTATATGTCATATTCCATAAGTAACTCTTCAATAGACACTGTCTCACATTCATTATTGACAAGTTAAGCAGCCTTGTGTATATATAAATTTTCATTTGTCTTTCTTAAGTTAATAAATTTAATGAAATATTTTCAAAATATGTATTACAACAACTACCAAAGTATTTGAAAAAGATGCTGTTATAAATACCTGTGAGACAACATATAACAGCTATACAAATTGGTTTTTACCCTAATCGCTTACAGTCCTTTTCCAAATCAAGTAAGAAGCAAGTAACTAGCTTGAAATAGTTATATATTTTTAACAACTTGAAATGAGTATTACTTTTCAGATAGTTAGTAAAGCCTTTAATTTTGCCTATAAACACAATTAGGTATTAACACAGGACTGTATAGTGTTTATATTCTTATTAACCTGCCAACAAGAATAGTTTATTGGCAACCTTAAATATTCAGAGGCAAAACACAATTCCTTGGTACAGAGGCTTTACAGCAGAGCAACATACTTTACCATTATATAGGAACACAAAGAAAATTACTATGTTACTTTTGGTGACCTGAGCCTTCAGGGCTGCTTCCTGGGCCTGTTTGTTATTGATTTATTATTGATTTGTTATTAGTTAGAATTAATCATATTTAATTTTAATAGGAATATAGAATTATATGTCTCTATGGTATTTTATATATTTAACCAACAACTAACAGCTGTTGTGAAATCCCCTGTATAACCCGGTACCAAGGCTGGAGGAATTGGCCAAAATCGTCTAGTAGGAACATTTAGAACTTAGATAACAAGCTTGAGATTTAAGATGATCTAGATATAGTGTTTATTAGTAGGAGTATATAATAACCTAAAAGAATGTAGAAGATGTCAGAATTTCAAATTAATGGAAACTGATAAGTTTTTTTATGAAGCAACTTGTAATTATCTGCCAAGAAATAGTTAGTTACCTGCCAAGGGCCAAACTGCGCAGAATCACCTAAAGGAGGTCAAAAAGCGGACAAGTGAGGAAGACTATGAAAGACCACCAGAGGACTCTAGAAGACCACCAGAGACCTTCAATGCGCATGCGTAAAAGACATTAACATATGCTAATGACTTCCCAGAAATCTAATGAATATGCATAACCTTTTTTGGAAATCTAATGAATATGAATGAATAAGTTTAATATAAGGTGTATGATTTTGGTGTTCGGTGTGCGTGGTTTTTTTGAGAGGACTCACCCGCGCACCCGGCCGTCAATAAAGAAGTGTCTGCTTATCTACACTAAATTGGTGTTGATAAGTTCTTTATTCCGAGTTTTTCGGCAACAGTTTCTGGTGACCCAGATGGGACCTCGCTGAGAGAGACCGGAGGAGTCGGGGACCTGATCGGTTCCAGCCGGCACCGAGGATTTCTCGGGGATACCCATCGATCCCCGATCCATAAGGCTCTTTGCGACGTCCCCTGGATTTTGGTAAGACACTTCTTTTCTTTTTATATTAAGGATAGTGGGTTAGAGTCCCACTAAAGTGGGTTAGAGTCCCACCGGTGGGTTAGAGTCCCACCGTATCGTCTGCCTGTCAGACGCGGCGAAAGCTGCGCAGGGTTGGACTGAAGGATCCTGAAGGAAGTGGAAGCCTAGGCGTCTGCCCGTAAGACATAAGCGAAAGCTATTGCTGGGTTGGACAATTTGGGAGTGGGTTAGAGTCCCACAACTTTTGAGGATTCTGGGTTAGAGTCCCAGCTTCAAAAGCAATTTGGAGTGGGTTAGAGTCCCACAACTTTTGAGGATTCTGGGTTAGAGTCCCAGCTTCAAAAGCAATTTGGAGTGGGTTAGAGTCCCACAACTTTTGAGGATTCTGGGTTAGAGTCCCAGCTTCAAAAGCAATTTGGAGTGGGTTAGAGTCCCACAACTTTTGAGGATTCTGGGTTAGAGTCCCAGCTTCAAAAGCAATTTGGAGTGGGTTAGAGTCCCACAACTTTTGAGGATTCTGGGTTAGAGTCCCAGCTTCAAAAGCATTTTGGAGTTTTGGGTTTGAGTCCCACAACTTTTGAGGGTTCTGGGTTAGAGTCCCAGCTTCAAAAGCATTTTGGAGTTTTGGGTTTGAGTCCCAATTTTTAAGGAATCTTTAAGAATATATGTGTATTTTTGTGAAAAGGTGTGGGTGTGAGTGTTGTAAGTGTAAGACGTGCACGAACTGAGTGTGGAGTATGGAAGAATGAAGTGTGGGTTTGAGTAATTATATATCTTGTATGGTATTTGATATATAACTTGCCAGGGGATATTGGTTATGACTCTTGCCTAGGGAAGTCGGCTTTGTCCGTGCCCTAGTCGAGCAGGTGGACTCCATTACCTGGCAACAATTGTTATCAATATTTATTTGATATCTGACATTTGATATTGGTTTGGTATCAGACATTTAAAAATGAATATTGATACTTGATATTTGATATATATAATAGTTATCTGGTATTGGGCATTAACATAATGGCATTGGCCAGAATATTCAAAAGTAAGAGTATGGGAAATTTGTCTACTGATGGAAAGATACCGAAAAACTCTCCGTTAGGATGTTTATTAGCACACTGGAAAGATTTTCAGGATGATTTGCGGAAAAATCAAATGATTGAATATTGTAATAATTGGTGGCCTTCGTATATATTAGAAGATCAGGAAAGGTGGCCCATGAATGGAACACTGAATTATAACACTATCTTGCAATTAATGTTGTTTTGTAAAAGGGAAGGGAAACAGGATGAAATGCCATATGTGGATTTATTCTTTTATTTAAGACAGAGACGGGATTGGCAGGATGAATGTAAGCTAACTAGTAGAGACAATTTGGTGATGGCTATAACGTCTGACAATAGGAAAGGGAAGAAATGTTGTTTGGCGTGTGACACTGGAAAAGAGTGTGTAAAGGAGAAAATTGTCCCCAGAGAAGATGAAGGGCCGGAGTTGGATATATCCCCTCCTAGGAGGGGAAGGAATTGGAATCAAGGGCATAGGGAACGGATGGAAGCAGAAAGCAGTGGAATAGAAGATCTGGGGGAAGGACCATCTGAAGTTGTAATTCATACCCCCATTTCTCGGAGGACTCGACAGTAGGCACAAACAATAGCTCCCCTGCGGCAGGGAGTTGGTAACGATGGGCCGGTGTATGTAAAAGTGCCCTTTTTGGTTACGGACCTGATGGCTTGGAAGCAGGCAGCTGGAGTATATACAGAAGATCCTGAGAGAGTAGGCAGAGTGATGGATACTATAATCAGAACGCAAAATCCGGACTGGAGTGATTTACAGGTGATCTTGGATAATTTGTTGGATGATACAGAAAAGCAGATGGTACTAAAGATTGGCAAAGCACAGGCAGAAGTGGCTGTACTGAGTGGGACAACAGGTGGAACATTAGAGCAGAATTTTCCATCTAGGGATCCGCAGTGGGATCCAAATAACATGAAACATAGAGAAAGGCTGAGTCGGTATCAGAAACGGACTTTATATAGAGTTAAACATGTTATGCCTAAATCTCTGAATTGGTCTAAAATATATGAGGTGAGACAAGATAAGAATGAATCTCCCCCAGCATTTCTGGAAAGACTGAAGGAAGCTGCCAGAAAATATACTGATTTAAGAGTAGATACAGAGGCGGCTCAGATACAGTTGGCTTTGATTTTTATGGGACAGTCGGCACCAGACATAAAAAGAAACTTCAGAAGCTGGAGGGAGAGGATTCAAGGAGTTTGAATAAAATGCTGGAGGCAGCATGGAAAGTATATAATAACAGGGAAAAGGAGGAAAGGAGAATCAGAGAAAATAGATTATTGGCTGTAATGACAGGTACAGCAGACAGAGGACAAGGTAGAGGAAAAGGGTGAGGTATCAGTGGACGGGAAGGATTTAGGAATTTTAGTAACCGAAATTTTAACACCCCCTTAGGAGTCAATCAGTGTGCTTTGTGTAGGGAGGAAGGACATTGGAAAAGAGATTGTCCTAGAAATGAGCAGTGTTTAGGACAAAATATTCAAAAGGAGGTAGCCAGAATGATGGTTTTGGATGAATGAAGGGGACCGGAGGGGAACCCAGCTGAGCCTCTGGTTATAATTAAGCTGGGAGAAAAAGAAGTTAAATTTCTAGTGGAGCGACATTTTCTGTATTAAATACTTGTAAAGGAAAAATTGGAACAAAATCAGCAAACATAGTGGGAGCAACAGGGAAAGAAGAAAACAGACCATTCCTGCAACCCCTGGATTTGAAGTTTGGAAATAAAATAATTATACATAAATTTTTGTATGTACCAGAATGCCCGATACCCTTATTAGGAAGGGATTTGTTATCCAAATTAAATGCACAAATTGTGTTTGAGGAAGGAGAACTCTTTTTGAAAATACCTGAGTCAAAAACCGGAGAAATCCTGATGATACAAGAGAAAGTGGAAGAACAGGAAATTCCACCAGAGGTGGAATTTGCAGTAATTCCTACAGTCTGGGAAACAGATATTCCTGGTAAATCAAAATTGGCAGCACCTGTAAAAATAGATTTAAAGGAGGATGCAGGAACAGTAAAAATTAAACAATATCCAATTAAACCAGAAGTTAGACAGGAGCTGAAGAAATTGATTGATAAATTCATAGAGTACAAAATTTTGGAGGAATGTGAATCGGAATATAATACTCCTATTTTACCAGTCAAAAAACCCTCAGGTGGATATAGGTTGGTGCAAGATTTGAGAGCAGTGAATCAGATAGTCAAGGATATATATCCTGTGGTAGCAAATCCTTATACGTTGCTAACAGCGTTAAAGGAGACTCATCAGTGGTTTACAGTGCTTGATTTGAAAGATGCTTTCTTTTGTATACCTTTGGAGAAAGAAAGCAGAAAGCTGTTTGCTTTTGAATGGGAGAATCCACAGACAGGGCGAAAGATGCAGTTAACGTGGACAAGATTACCCCAAGGATTTAAAAATAGCCCGACAATTTTTGGGAACCAACTAGCAAAAGAGCTTGAAATTTGGAAACAGGACAAACCAAGGCCTGAACATCTACTTTTGCAATATGTGGATGACATCCTGATTGCTACGGAAGAAAGATTTACCTGCATACAGGTAACCATTGATCTCTTAAACTTTCTGGGACTAAATGGGTACAAGGTATCCAGGAAGAAAGCTCAAATAGCACGGCAGACTGTGATATATCTGGGCTTTGAGATCTCAAAAGGGCAGCGACAATTGGGAAAAGATCGCAAAGAGACTGTTTGTAGCATACCTGAGCCGAAAAACATCCACGAACTCAGAGCATTTTTGGGAATGGCTGGGTGGTGTCGTCTCTGGATCATGAACTACGGTTTAATAGCTAAACCGTTGTATGAAGCCCTAAAGAACTCTTCTTTTGTGTAAGGTCCAAAACAGCAGAAGGCCTTTATGGAGTTAAAACGTGCTTTAATGTCTGCACCTGCTTTAGGCCTTCCTGATTTAACCAAGGATTTTCAGTTGTTCGTCCATGAAAGACAACGTTTGGCACTTGGTGTGTTAACTCAGAAGATGGGAAGCTGGAAGCGACCGGTCGGATACTTCTCCAAACAATTGGACACAGTGAGTAAAGGATGGCCAAATTGCCTTCGAGCGGTGGCTGCAACAGTAATGCTTATACAAGAAGCTCGGAAATTGACGATGGGAAAAACAATAATAGTCTATGTCCCACATATGGTGAAAACTGTTTTAGAACAAAAGGGGGGATATTGGTTATCTCCGAGCAGGATGATGAAATACCAGGTAATATTAACTCAACAGGATGATGTAATTTTGAAAACGACTAACCTGGTAAATCCGGCAGTGTTTTTAAGTTCTATACAGGAAGAAGGACAATTGGAACATGATTGCTTGGCTGCTATTGAATATGTTTATTCCAGTCGTGAAGATTTGAAAGATGTACCACTGGAGCAACCAGACTGGGAGTTGTATACTGATGGTAGCAGCTTCATGGAACAAGGAGTCCTATACGCTGGATATGCGGTAACAACAGATACCACAGTTATAGAAGCAAAAGCATTGGCGAGTAATACTTCAGCTCAAAAAGCGGAACTTATTGCTTTGATTCGAGCTTTGGAATTAAGCGAAAACAAAAAAGTGAATATTTGGACAGACTCAAAATATGCCTTTGGGGTGGTACATGTCCATGGAGCACTGTGGAAAGAAAGAGGATTGTTGTCCTCTCAGGGATCAAATATTAAACACCAAGATGAAATTTTAAAATTATTACAGGCAGTTCAAAAACCAGATCAGGTAGCAATCATGCACTGTAAAGCACACCAAATTGGAAACACAAAGGAAATTACTGGAAATAATTTTGCCGATAGAGCAGCAAGAAAGGTAGCCAAGGAACGAGCATGGCAAATGGCACTAATTCCCTCCAAAACAGTACCTCTTCCCAGGGAGGAACCAAGATATTCAGAAGAGGATGACAAGTTAGGCCAATTATTAAATGCTAAGAAAAATCAAGCCGGATGGTGGGTAACACCTACAGGACAGGTGGTACTTCCACCCGTTCTAATGAGAGAAATAATTCAAACGAAACATCAGGAATGTCACTGGGGAGCAGAAGCCTTAGCATCCTCCTTACAAAAACAAGTAGTATCGCTTAAAATGTTAGGAATGGCAAAAATGATAACTGCAAAATGTGAAGTATGTTTGAAAAATAATCCAGTGGTCAGGAAAAAGGTACAAATGGGTCGAATAAAATCTGGTACAGAGCCTGGAGATTAGTGGCAAGTAGATTTTTTAGAATTACCTAGGCAGAATGGATATCGGTACATTCTGGTGGGGGTTGATACTTTTACAGGATGGCCAGAAGCTCTTCCCTGTCGTTCCACACAAACAAAGGAAGTAGTAAAGTGGTTACTACAAGAAATAATTCCAAGGTTTGGAGTTCCTATTGGAATTTCTTCTGACAGAGGTCCACACTTTGTTGCAGAAGTAGTCCAGAATGTTAGCAAAATTCTGGGTATCACATGGGATTTGCATACCCCATGGAGGCCACAATCCAGTGCGAAAGGAGAAAAAATGAATCAAACCTTAAAAAGGCAAATAAGTAAAATTTGTCAAGAGACTAATTTAAAATGGCCTCAAGCACTTCCATTGGCATTATTACGAATCAGAGTACAACCAAAGAGTGGAACCTCAGTCAGTCCTTATGAATTGTTGTATGGGAAACCTTATGAGTCCCCGGAACCAAACCCAAATATGCATGTAAAAGGAAAACAAGATGTGTATAACTATTTGTTTTCCCTAGGAAAAACTTTGACTGTAATTCAGAGAGCAGTAGTGTGGAATAGACCATTATCCCTGGAAGCTCTGGTGCATGACTTTCAACCAGGAAATTATGTCTATGTGAAAACGTGGGCTTCCGAACCCCTGCAGGAACGCTGGAAGGGACCCTTCCAGATACTGTTAACCACTTTCACGGCTATTAGATTGCAGAATCGGATGCTTGGATACACTACACTCGAGTGAAGAAGTCACCTACTCCATGGAAGATTATTAGCCGTGACCCAAAGACTTTAAAACTGACTCTGAAACATGTCTAATTTTT
Source organism: Astur gentilis (assembly GCF_929443795.1). Classification (NCBI taxonomy): domain Eukaryota; kingdom Metazoa; phylum Chordata; class Aves; order Accipitriformes; family Accipitridae; genus Astur; species Astur gentilis. The sequence goes on along the minus strand of NC_064918.1, from coordinate 16,429,106 downwards.
CATATCTGTTTGTGATTGTTGTTTTTTTTTTTTATACTAGTTCGGCAAATAATGTTGGTGGGAACCTGGACTGATTTGATGATTAGGAACAAAAGACAAGTAGAAACAGAACAATTGATTAGCATTCCTAAAAAAAAAAATATTTGAAGAAAATTTGATATTATGATTGATTAAGGGATTTACCAGCTTGCAAAATGTTACCCAGATTACTGCTTGTTTGCCAATACCAAGAGCAGTAGGGGAATCTATTCCTTGGAGAATTCTAACTATGAATTTAAGTGTGTGGATACCTCAAGGATAGATTGGACCATTGTTATATTTTTAATATCACTCAGGACGTAGAACATGATTTAGAGTTATTGAACAAAATTGAAAAGGAAACTGAAACCATTCGAGAGGATATGTCAGAAGATTGGTTGGGAAAAAAATTTTAGCAGATTAGGATGGAATCTGAGCTCTTGGTTACAATCTATAATCAAAACTTTGTTTCTGTTACTAATTGTCTTTTTGATGATCATGCTGACATATGCTTGTCTGACTGTCTCTTCAATCACATGATCATGAGAGAGGTTCCAATTATTCCACCAGAATACAGTCCACCACCAAAATATACTGAAACAAATATTAACTTTCAAAATAGTAGTAGAGAAATGTTATGTAGATAATGTGAAAGTATTGAAATAATTTTCAACACTTTCAAAGGGGGGAAATGTTATTGATTTATTATTGATTTGTTATTAGTTAGAATTAATCATATTTAATTTTAATAGGAATATAGAATTATATGTCTCTATGGTATTTTATATATTTAACCAACAACTAACAGCTGTTGTGAAATCCCCTGTATAACCCGGTACCAAGGCTGGAGGAATTGGCCAAAATCGTCTAGTAGGAACATTTAGAACTTAGATAACAAGCTTGAGATTTAAGATGATCTAGATATAGTGTTTATTAGTAGGAGTATATAATAACCTAAAAGAATGTAGAAGATGTCAGAATTTCAAATTAATGGAAACTGATAAGTTTTTTATGAAGCAACTTGTAATTATCTGCCAAGAAATAGTTAGTTACCTGCCAAGGGCCAAACTGCGCAGAATCACCTAAAGGAGGTCAAAAAGCGGACAAGTGAGGAAGACTATGAAAGACCACCAGAGGACTCTAGAAGACCACCAGAGACCTTCAATGCGCATGCGTAAAAGACATTAACATATGCTAATGACTTCCCAGAAATCTAATGAATATGCATAACCTTTTTTGGAAATCTAATGAATATGAATGAATAAGTTTAATATAAGGTGTATGATTTTGGTGTTCGGTGTGCGTGGTTTTTTTGAGAGGACTCACCCGCGCACCCGGCCGTCAATAAAGAAGTGTCTGCTTATCTACACTAAATTGGTGTTGATAAGTTCTTTATTCCGAGTTTTTCGGCAACATGTTTATCTGACAAATTATTCCCTCTGATTCAGTAATCTAATCCCTTTTGATGTTCTCTCATGTGTACTATTGTTATCTCCTTTGGTTTTCTTAATGCTCTTAAAATTTTTGCTATTAATTCCTGATGTATAAGACTCCTCTCTTGAATATTAATTAAACCTTTTTCTTTCCAAATTTTTCCAAAAGTGTGAACTACTCCATATGTATTTTTGTAATCTGTAAATATAGTCCCATTTTATTTTTTTTTTTAATTAATTCTAGGGCCCCTTATAGGGCATACAGCTCACAAGCCTGAGCTGACCATGATGGGCTTAGAGGTCCTGATTCCACAGGTTTTAGGTCCTTATTAATTATTGTCTCACTTTAGTCTGGGTCTCAATTACCTCTAAGCAGTTATGTTGCAATTTCTCTGATGGTTTTCCAAACAAAATGTGTTGGACTCTGAGCAGAGGTTACCCTCAGTTCTAAATTAGGGGAGTCAATCAATATTGCTTCATATTTTAGGATCCGGCTATCTGTTAGCCATTTTTCCACTTTCTGTTGTAAACACTTCTGACATTATGTGGAGTATACACCTTTAAAGGGGTACTAAAGGTAATCTTTCTAACTTCCTCCATTAATAATGCCGTAGTGACCAAAGCTTGGAGACCAGTAGGCCATTCTCTACTTACTGGATCAAGTAACTTAGAACAATATCTCACGGGTTTCTTAATTCCTGCCCGGTCTTGAGCAAGGACTATTCACAAAAAAAAATTATTTTTTTTGTTTTTTGTTTTTTTTTAAGATCTGTGAGGCTCAATACAGGTGCCTGTATTAATGCCCTTTTTATTTCCTCTAATTTCTGATCATCTTCTGTAGACCTTTTAAGTTGGTTATTAGTTAATTTCACCTTTTCACTGTATCTTTCAAGCCATGGTCTACAATATCTTAGTAATCCCAATATTTGTCGAGTTTCCTTTTTAGTTTGTGGGGGATTAACAGTTTAATAGTGGTTTTTTGGGTTCCTTCTTTAGTTTCTCCCGCTATTAATAGATCATCCACATATTGTAATAACTTTACTTCTCTGGGTAGAAATGAAATCTTGTAAAATTTTCTCTAAAGTTTGTCCAAACAGATTTGGTGACTCTGTGAACCCTTGTGGTAGCACAGTCCATGTTAATTGTTTTCATCGATAGCGATACAGCAGTCGCACAGAAAGCCCCACTCTCTTTGGCTGTTTACATAGTTGACTTCCATTATAGCCCCGCGGCGCGAGGAGAGGCGGCGGCCGCTGCCGAGGGGGGCGGGGGGCTGCCCCCGCCGCTGCTGCTGCCGCCGCGGCTGCAACAAAGGAGTTCGCCCGCTGCTGCTGCAGCGCCGGCTCCGCCGCGACCGCACGGAGCCGGACCCCTCTCCTTGACTTTGAATGATTAAGTTTAATTTCAAAATCAAATCCTTTCTTAATAAATTGTATTCTGCCTCAGGGAGCAAGAGTAAATCATTAAGGACTTTAAAAGGTTTCCCTTTTGCACCTACAATATTTATGGTGTTTTTAGTAAGGGTGCAACCGGAGGGTAGTTGTTGAACGGTGGATCTTTCGGCTCCTGTATCTACTAAAAATTCTACCTCCTCCTTTTGGGGACCTAATTTCAATTTTATTCGGGGCTCTGTAGATGTTTTAGTCCCCAATAAGTAGAGCCTCTCACCCCCACCCCCATTCATTTTTAAACATCTGTTCATCCTGTTGGGGTTTTTTTGTTGGGTTTTTTTTTTTTTCTACAATTCCACTTCAAGTGCCCTCTCTTCTCACAATAATAGCATTCAATTCTTGCTTCTTTATTTTCTGGTCTAATTGGCTTTCCTCATCTCTACATACATACACCTTCTGAGCCTCTCTCAACAACTCGTCTAACCCTCTGTCCTGCCAGTCTTCTAACTTCTCTAATTTCTTTCTTAAATTCTCGGACGTCCCCAGAATTTATGGGTATCGATACAAATCCCACTCCACCCTGATTTCCCCCCCCATGGCAACTTCTCTTAGGGGCAATAAATGTGTCGCTTCCTGGTCTCTCCGAGTCCTACTTCGATTTTTCATCCCCTCTGTTTCTATCAGGGCAGAAGGGGTCGTGTGAGTGGGTAATTGAGGATATATTCGGGGTGGGGATGGAGGGGGTGATGGATTCGGGGATGGTGGGGGATTTGGAGCCGGGACATACGGGGGTGGGGAGGGTTGGTTAGTTGGGTCCCACTGTTCGCGTGGGGGTCCCTTTGTCGTTTTCTTTTTGGTTAAGGCAAAAATATAACTTCTAGCCGAGGATATTATCCAGAGGCTGGCATATTCACTTTCTTCTAAACTAAAAGGTTCTTTTTGGTTCACATATACATTCAGAGCTTGACATACCCAATCCTCAGAGGACCCGAACACGGGCCAGAGTACATGAGGATTGCTGAGAGGTTTCCCACCCCAAATCTCAATACAATAATTAATCATCTTTTCCTTAGACTTATCCTTTCTCTTTGGTGAACTGTCCCAATATCTTATCATCAGGCCTAAGGGACTATCAGGGGGTATGTCTGGTAACTTATCTTTCTTCCCCATCCCCATGGGTCCAGAGGGCTTGCTTTTCCTCTCTCCCATCTTCCAAGGTGCCCTTATTCACACACACTCACTTCCCCTCGGTCATGACTCGCTCCCTCGTGGGCTACAAGAACTGCACTACTGGAGGGTCCGCACTCGCGTGATCTCAGAGAGACCTCTCACACAGTTGCACCTCGGGATAACCACCCTAAACAAACGGGTCACAATTTATATACTCACCCGCTCCTGGGGTCTTCGCTTGGTCTTCATGCACAAAATTTAAGGGGTCCTGCAGGTTCTTTTGCTCAGTTATCGTAATTTAAAGGGGTTCACGGGTCCAGGATGTGGCAGTAACACCTCCTCAAGACGGAGCTATCCGGGGATAGGGTGCCTCCCCGCTTGCAAGGGCCCGCACCAAAGAACCTGGATCCGAGTCACAGCACCAAGTTAGTTATGGATGCTTGTGACAAATTGGAGGAGCCAATTTATATTGAATAAAAAGATCTAATTTATTAGCAAGCGATAAGAGAGCAAAACAGCGCTGGGCGGCCGGGGAGACAGTGGTCCGCCAAAAGCTCGCAACTTTATGTTATAGTTACATTCCTTATATACATTTCATGTACCCCTTTCTTGCAAGTCTCCGCCTTGTCCTGCTTCCTCTTTCTTCACTCGTGCAGGTCTGTTACTAGGCAGATTCGGTCAATCTTCTCAAGGATGAGTGTCTTTTGATGTAGAATGTCTTTTGATGTGGAGAAGTACAGTCTTGGCAGAATTAATCCCCTTATCTGGTAAATTGTAGCTGTTGTCTTTTCCTTCCTTATCTAGTAAGTTATAGCTGTTGTTCTTTTCCCTCCTTATCTAGTAAGTTGTAGCTGTTGTTCTTTTCCCTCCTTATCTAGTAAGTTATAGCTGTTGTTCTTTTTTCCTCCTTAGCTAGTAAGTTATAGCTGTTGCCCTCTTCCCGTGACCTTTACACACCATTTAAGCAAGCCTTGTTATTTACACAAGGCATCTGCTAAATCTCAATATGTGTCTTCCCCCTTCCTGATTTCATGAACAAAGTTAACCCGTTCATTACACAGATCACGGCTCAGCAGGCATGGGTTCAGGCAAAGGCTCAGGAGGCTCAGTCCGCTCTCCCAGCAAGGGCGCCTGATTTCCCCCACGGGAGGGGTGTTTCCTCCTCTGCCACAGTCTCCAACTCCCGCTGCCTCCGTTATCACCTCTGCAGGTGGCCGTTCCTCCCATGGATACTGCGGAGGGGGCACATCCGTCCCCGCTGGTGCCGCCCCTACAGGAAAAACCTCCATCTCTGCCGTACCCTCCGCGTCCATGCCCTCAGTCAGAGATGGACCGCTCTGTGAACCCTGCTCCATGGCCTCCCACTCCATCTGATTCTGACTCACTGTCCCCGAGGGCACTATCTCCCGCTGTTCCTGAGGCGGCGCTTCATCCGCAAACAAAGCAGCTTGCGCTGCCAACCAGCACACCCCAGCCTCCCGTCCTGCTGTGACGGCCTTCTCCACCTTCCCCCAAGTTTGTAATCGTTCAGCAGCTCCGCGCTCACCTGCGAGTGCAGATTGGAGCAAAGACTCCCGAATCTCTCCCCATTTTGGGGGGCTTAAAACTTCTCTAGAAGCTCCAATGCCTCCCCGGTGCAACATCCATTGGATGCATTTGCCCGTGTGGCCCTTCCTAATCGTTCCTTGGGCACCCACCTCATCAGCCAATACCTTCAATACCTTAATCACTTGTGCAAGTTCCATCGTCGCCTGTGCGACCGATCACGTCAGGGTCACCACTATGTAGCGTTTGCTACATATCAAGGTGCCGCGATTAGATCACTGGTTGGCCCGGACCAGGGAAAGAGACAGATAACACACACAGTGTGAGCGCCAACTTCCACCTTTTATTGCGCAGTCAATTCCTTTTATACTAATAAGGGTAGGCAGGGTTATGGATGCATCATAGGGCTGCGACTAACCCTCCATCTTTCTGTGACATTGCGAGATCTTCCGAACGCCAAACTCTACATAACAGAACTCTAAAAACGAGCGCCACAGCTCTAAGAACTCATAAATCGACATAGTGACCAGCGAATATTAGACCAATATAATGAATGCTTGTAACAAATTAGTTTGAACTTGCTCTGGTCACGTCTGTCGTTATCTCAACCCTTCATGCCCCATGTTGGGCGCCAAAAAGGACTGTCTATCCCAGATGAAACCAGGACACGCAGGACGAACCAGAGTGTGACACACCGCATATGCCTGAGGCTCCCTTTCCCTCTGACCGGACAGGAGAGGACTGATTTCCTGGGGCACCCCTGACAGCCAAGGTGCTGGCCCATAGGGATAAGGAGGGACAGAGCTTTTCTACAATGTTTTGGAGCTAAGATGACACTCTCTCCACAGTTGGTGTATCCGTATCTGGGCCAATACATTGTTGCCAAGCTGTTAGAATATGATGCTGGGGCATTTTGAATCACCTTCCTCCACATGGCCCATGTGCACAGGACATCCTCTGGATCTTTGGAGACCTCGTCATTGTCTAGATCACTGTAGATGACTTCCAGCACTGCTAACTCTCTCAGGTACTGGATGCCTTCATCCACAGTAGTCCACTTTCTTGGGGAGTTCACAAGATCTTCCTTGAATGGATATTTGCCCTCACACTTGAGAGGAGCTGTCTCCAGAGACTGTAAATTTCTGCATCTTTTCCAATTCCTCTCTCAATTCCCTGGTTTCTAGCAAGGGATCCCAGTTGTTGGGCTTCCTTACCTTCCAATTGCTGACTGTTGGCCCTATTATCCCAGCAGCAGAGCAGCCAGGCAGCAATCTGCTCACCTGGCTGGCAGCTGTAAGCTTTCTGCATGTCTCAAAGCTCTAATAAGGTCAGGAACCAGGTATTTTCCACTTCCTGTCTGATTTCTCTCACTCCTTCCTCCCGTTTCTTTGCTGAAGGACAAGCTGCTTGATAAAACCCTTCTTCTTCCTCCTCCTTCCTTACTAATTGATGATATGGACCCATTGATCTCCTTGTCCAGTGTTTCTTTTTCACTACTGGGACAATTACTGTAGTTGTTGTTTGGGTCCCTATCTCAACCATGGTGTCCTCAGATGCCTTTTGGGTCCCTATCTCTACTACCATGTCCTCGGATGTAGTTTGCACCCCAGTCTCAGTCAGTGCACTCTCAAAGGTGGGCTGGGTCCCTGCCTTAACCACAGTCCTCTGAGAGTACTGAACTGTGGCTCAGTAGGCACAGGCCAAGCCCCAGTACAGCGCTAGAAGCTGCTGGTTTTCATTGGGGTAGGCAAGGCACCCTTCTATCAGGTAGCACATCAGTTTGCCAGGGTTACTTGGCTGTTCAGGTGTAAAGTCCCAGGCTATGGGAGGTGATAACCGCCCTAGGCACCTGCCCAAATCCTTCCACACACCCTGCCACCCAGGGACTGGCCACCTCAGGGCATGTGTCAGTATCACCTCACCCAAAAGTTTTCTCTTACACCAGGGTGACACCAGATTCCACAAGCCCTACAGTATGCCAACAGTGTTAATTATTAGTATTTAACAGCTCACATAAGGGTGAACAAGGACCTCGGGAGCCTGCATAATGAAACCATTCACATCAATGCCTGGTAGGGAGAGGGAGATGTGTTCCCTCATCCTCTCCACAAGATACCTCCAACAGCACAGCAAGGCCATCAATGCCAGGGCAAAACACATAGCCATTGTTTGTATTAACATGTTCCCGAGCTCAGCAAAATAAAGAGATAAACAGTGCAGCCAGCAAACTCCGTGACCTGCACAGAAGCTTGCCACTTAATAACTACTATAACTATAGTACGCTTAATACAAAAGTGCTGTTATCTTGTGTCCCCATTCAGGTGCCAAAAAGGGCTATGGTGGGTTGACCTTGGCTGACTGTCAGGCACCCACCAAGCTGTTCTATCACTCCCCTCCTCAGCAGGACAGAGGCGGGAGAAAATAAGATGAAAAAGAACACATGGATCAAGATAAAGGCAGTCTAATAAAGAAAAAGCAAAGGCTATGAGCAGAAGCAAAGGAAAACAAAAAGATTTATTCTCTATTTCCCATCAGCAGGTGATAACTCCTGCATAATAAATAAAGTGGTTCTTGGTTTTGTAGTGTACTCCTCAGTATGTTAGGTTGTAGAGAAGACAGACACTCTACTCTTAGGTAACTGGTACAAGGCAGACAACATGCCTTTCAAATTATTTTTCTAAACAATTCAGTTTTATTTTAAAATTTTAAAATTTCTGCAGAAACTGCACAGTCAGCCAATGTCTCTCTTAATCTGGGGACAGATTTTGAACAAGGCATATCCCTTCTTCTTGGTGTTGATCTTAGAGGATAAGGACCAGGTTTCAACCAAAAAGGAATATCTCCATGTTTAACCAGTTAAGGTTTAATTCTTTGCCTAGCCTCATGTTTTGTTCGTGACTCAGGGCAAGATCCACAAAAGAATTTTAGTGAGGACTCTGCCTCACCCTCTCATGACTATCTAAAGCTCTGACTAGTACTGGAACCCACCTTTTTATTGACAGTTAATAGACTAACCCAAAATATATGGGATATTTCAGAACTGAAAGGAATAGATCTCTCCAGAAGATCTTTTCACCCTCTTATTGGCCTAGCTCTGTTTAGAAGACATTTTAAAAGTTAGAAGTTCATTATTCTTCAGAGCAAGCATGATATTAGATTTTCATTGGAGAAAAAGACAGTATCATATTCATGCTTACACTGTCTCTCTGACTTAATGGGTAAAGAGAGGGTGTCAGCTTCTTCCCGCCTGCTTGGGTTGAGATTTCTATGTTTACAGATTTTGTTTTGTTTTATAGAATCATAGAATTGTTTAGGTTGGAAAAGACCTTCAAGATCATTGAGTCCAACCGCCAACCATGCCCACTGAACCATGTCCTGAAGTGCCTTGTCTACATGCTTTTTGAATACCTCCAGGGATGGTGACTCCACCACTTCCCTGGGCAGCCTGTTCCAATGCCTGACAAGGTTTTATGTACAGTTTACAGCATTTGCCAGCTTAGGTAACATCAGTGGGACTGTATGTTCCATGTAAAATTCCATATAGTGTAATAGACACAATCTTAACTGCTGAAAAGATGTTCATTATTTTATGACTTATGTCTTGAGCTTATTTTAAAACAGGTTATATGTTACAACAGCTGCCAGATGATAATTTAAAGCAACCCATATCATATATACATGCAGTAGGGAAAAGTCATTATCCTCTTTAATAATTGAAATCTGTGGACAAAAACATGCTTCTTATATGATTTCCAAATATCTTTTTAGGAATATAAAATGCATATGACAGGCTGAACTCTTCTATTACACAACCTTCAAAATTAAAGTGCTTCTAGAACTACATAACACTCTAAGCAGCACCAATTAGAACTAAGTTTGTATTATTTTTCAACTGCTATTTTAATAGTAGTTTCTCAAAACAAATTCCTTTTGGGCTAAAATTGCCTATGTTCATCTATAGATCAAAGATCACCACCACCACCCCCATTTGAAGCAAAATAAAAGCACCTTTGTTACAGGACTATGGAAATGGGGGGGGGGGGGGAAAGATGTATTTCTCACCAAAACTTCCCTTTAATTAGGAAAAAATGTTAAAAGAATTAACTTCAAAGTTGGACCACTTTTTAGTTCTCATGTGAGAGACGAGATTCCAGATGAATTTAATGAAAGCCCCTCACATCGTTTCAAAGTAATGAGCCTTCCAAATGGGAATTCAAAAAATGCACAGGCACATTCTACCTTTTGTGGCTTTAGATACCATTACAGCAGGGCAGCTGAGAATGGTGATGACATTTAAGACCACTTTGGCTTCATAGTGCTGTAAAGATAAAAGCTTATCTTGAAGACATGCTTTGACAAAGCTTAGTTTCACTGCATCAGTGCCCATTAGCTAAAAAATTCAGGAATTCTTTGGGAAAACTAGATTTCTTAGTCAGTTTTCTTTAGTATTTCAGTGCTATTGTAGCAATTACAAAAGAATACCTCACACATTCCCCATGCATTTAGGGGAACATCTAAACTAGTGGACATCCCATATGTGCTGTTTCAGGCCATTGCATGGACATGAGACAAATTTTCCCAAGGTATGTTTTGTATGTGCAGAAAAACCAGGAGTGTGAGCTAGTTTTAACCCCTACTCTTTGAGATAACTTAGTGCTAAATGAAAAATCTTTATTGTGAAATTAGTGAGCAATCTGAAAGAAACAGAAGTTGATTGACTGGAGGAAATAAGATACTGTCATTTTGAAAGGCAAGTAGAGCTATTTGGATTCTGATGTGATAGCTAAGTGACAATTCAAACATTTGCAGTAAGAGACTTCATCATTTACACAATTACAATATTCAACCGGTGAAAGAGGTACACTTTTATGAGAAAATTTGTGGAGTCAGTTATAGTTCTAAAGATCAAGCTAAGGGAAGACTGATGAGTAGACTCAGCTCAATATGTAGATGAAGGACTGGATGAAGAACACAAGTGTTGCAGAAGAAAGCTAATGTATATAAATATTATTATAATATAGTATTACCAAGGTAACAAGTGTTTATGTTTGTTCTTAGAAGGTGTCATGAAGGTGGAATTTGAAGAACAGCAGGCATTCCACTTACTTTCTCTTTTCTTCTAGGATCAAGGACACCAAACTTTTTCATGCAGTTTAAATGGCATACAAATCCAGCTATTGACTGCCTGAATGCTTTTTTAGAGACTTGGAATCCTAATTTCAAGTCCCATAATTAACCCATAGACTTCCTTTGGCAAATGAGGGCTGGTGATCTAGTATTTTTCTGCTTCTTTAAAAAAAACCAAAACCAACAAACAACCCACACATTTCACCAAATCTGCATAATGTGTGCTCTGTTTTACCAACTTGGACACTTATTTTATCCAAAAGTCAACTCCAACCCTCAGAAAGTGAAAAGCGCAGGTATGAAAAAGGCAGACTTTCCAATCCCCATCAAAACCCAAAGACTGCCTCTACAGACTGAGATATCTCTGATATCTCCAGTATATCCCCTATATCTCCAGCTTCACAAATGAGCTGTTCTCACAGCAGGCAAAAAAGTAGAACCTGCAGCATATCCTGAAACTTCATTTCAGGCTATTACAAGCCTAATGAAGTTATGGATCTGAAGAATACAGTGTGCTAAATGAAGAGCATCCTGCCATCTGCATTGTATGCCATTTCTGTCATCCTGAGAAGCACTTGAGGAAAGATAGCAGAGTTGAAGAAAGTCAAGGGTCTGCTCTTTGCCCACATTTAGCTGGTGTGGCATTGGAAAGCGTGCTGCCATACTTGACGTGGTAAATACACACACAGCACTTAGTTCAAACCCAACACTGTGCAAAGAGCCATTTTCTGGACTGGATGCCAGGTGCCCACCAAAGCCGCTCTATCACTCCCCCTCCTCAGCTGGAACGGGGGAGAGAAAAATATAACGAAAGGCTCGTGGGTCAAGATAAGGGCAGTTTAATAAAATGATAGCAAAGGTTGCGCACGAAAGCAAAGAAAAAACAAATGATGTTACTCTCTACTTCCCATCAGCAGGCGATGTCTGGCCACTTCCTGGGAAGCAGGGCTCCAGTACGCGTAGTGCTTGCTCTGGAAGACAAAAATGCCCCCCTCTCCGTCTCCCTTCACTTAGCTTTTATATCTGAGCTGATGTCATATGGTATGGAATATCTGTTTGGTTAGTTTAGATCAGCTGTCCTGGTTATGTCCCGTCCCAAGATCTTGCCCTGCCCCAGCCTGCCATTGAGGGGAGGGCAAAAACTGTTGGAGAGACAGCCTTGATGCTGTGCCAGCACTGCTCAGCAGTAGCCAAAACACTGGTGTGTTATCAACACCTTTCTAGCTACAGAGCTGCAGAGCACAGTGCTATGAGGGCTGCTATAGGGAGTACTAACTCCATCTCAGCCAGACCCAATACATCTGCATCCAACCAGCTTGGAGACTGAGCTATTAAATTGATCCTTCATTATCCGTATAGCTGTAGTATCCAAAGGTGTAATAAACCCAGTACCTAAAAGTCAATGGGAAGACTTACCAATACAAAACACAAAAAAGAACCACAGGATCACAGAAGAAAATTCTGATGACCATATAGATTTCTAAATGCACCACGAGGTTCAGTTTCTATCTGAATTTGATATGTCTACATTTTCTGTGATGGAAAAATGCACAAGTGTACATCCTTCTCAACCAAAACATTCCACAATTGAAGCATCATTCATTTAGTTTGAATAGCTTGAGAGCAGTGTATTTAGTAATTAAAAAACTAATTGCATCTTCTTCTAATCAGTAGAAGAACCTTCATTGCATAGATTCTCAAGTGCTAACCACCAAAAGTACTTCGACTGTCTTCCCTAACTGTACTAAACTTTTGGTATATATGAAGGTCAGCTGATATTTCTCATAGAATCATAGAATCATTTAGGTTGGAAAAGACCTTTAAGATTATCGAGTCCAACAGTCAACCCAACACCACCATGCCCACTAAACCATGTCCTGAAGTGCCTCGTCTACATGTTTTTTGAACAACTCCAGGGATGGTGACTCCACCACTTCTCTGGGCAGCCTGTTCCAATGCCTGACAACCCTTTCAGTAAAGAATTTTTTCCTAATATCCAATCTAAACCTCCCCTGGCGCAACTTAAGGCCATTTCCTCTTGTCCTATCACTAGTTACTTGACAGAAGAGACCAGCACCCACCTTGCTACAACCTCTTTTCAGGTAGTTGTACAAAGCGATAAGGTCTCCCCTTAGCCTCCTTTTCTCCAGACTAAACAGCTCCGGTTCCCTCAGCCGCTCCTCATAAGACTTGTGCTCCAGGCCCTTCACCAGCTTGGTTGCCCTTCTCTGGACACACTCCAGCAACTCAATGTCTTTCCTGTAGTGAGGGGCCCAAAAATGAACACAGTACTCAAGGTGCAGCCTCACCAGTGCTGAGTACAGGGGAACAATCACCTCCTTGCTCCTGCTGGCCACACTATTTCTGATACAGGCCAGGATGCTGTTAGCCTTCTTGGCCACCTGGACACACTGCTGGCTCATATTTAGCCGGCTGTCAACCAGCACCCCCAGGTCTTTTTTCTGCCAGGCAGCTTTCCAGCCACTCTTCCCCAAGCCTGTAGCACTGCATGGGGTTGCTGTGACTAAAGTGCAGGACCTGGCACTTGGCCTTGTTGAACTTCATACGATTGGCCTCATCCCATCAATCCAGCCTGTCCAGATCTCTCTGTAGAGCCTTCCTTCCCTCAAGCAGATCAACCCTCCCTCCCAACTTGGTGTTGTCTGCAAACTTCCTGAGGTTGCACTCAATCCCAGTGCACTCATCCAGATCACTGATAAAAATATTAAACAGAACTGGCTCCAATACTGAGCCCTGGGGAACACCATTTGTGACTGGCTGCCAACTGGATTTAACTCCATTCACCACAACTCTCTGGGCTTGTCCATCCAGCCATTTTTTTTTACCTAGCAAAGAGTATACCTGTCTAAGCCATGAGCCACCAACTTCTCAAGGAGTATGCTGTAAGAGACAGTGTCAAAGGCCTTACTAAAGTCCAGGTAGACAACATCCACAGCCTTCCCCTCATCCAATAGGCAGGTCACCTTGTCATAGAAGGAGATCAGGTTGGTCAAGCAGGACCTGCCTTTCATGAACCCATGCTGGCTGGGCCTGATCCCCTGGTTGTCCTGCACATGCTGTGTGAGCGCACTCAAGATTAACTGCTCCATAACCTTCCCCGGTACTGAGGTCAGGCTGACAGGCCTGTAGTTCCCTGGATCCTCCCTCCGATCCTTCTTGTAAATGGGCATCACATTGGCAATCCTCCAGTCATCTGGGACCTCCCCTGTTGACCAGGACTGCTGATAAATGATGGAGAGTGGCTTGGCAAGCTCCTCCACCAGCTCCTTCAGTACTCTCAGATGGATCCCATCTGGTCCCATAGACTTGTGAGTGTCCAGGTGACATAGCAGGTCATTAACTGCTTCCTCCTGGATTGTGGGGGGTATATTCTGCTCTCCATCCCTGTCTTCCAGCTCAGGGGGCTGAGTACCCTGAGTATAACTGGTCTCACTATTAAAGACTTAGGCAAAGTACCTCAGCCTTTTCCTCATCTTTGGTGGCAATGTTCCCCTCTGTATCCAATAAAGGATAGATATTCTCCTTGGCTCTCTTTTTGTTGTTAACGTATTTGTAAAAACATTTTTTGTTGTCTCTTAAGAAAGTGGCCAGATTGAGTTCTAGCTGAGCTTTTGCCTTTCTAATTTCCTCTCTGCGTGACCTAACAAGATCCCTGTACTCTTCCCGAGTTGCCTGCCCTTTCTTCTAAAGATGGTAAACTCCTTTTTTTCCTGAGTCCCAGCAAAAGCTCCCTGTTCAGCCAGGCCAGTCATCTTCCCTGACGGTTCATCTTGTAGTGCATGGGAATAGCCTGTTCCTGAGCCTTTAAGATTTCCTTCTTGAAGAATGTCCAGCCTTCCTGGACCCCTTTGCCCTTCAGGACTGTCTCCAATGGAACTCTCTCAACCAGAGTCCTGAACAGGCCAAAGTTTGCCCTCTGGAAGTCCATAGTGGTGGTTTTGCTGACTACCTTCCTTACCTCACCAAGAATCGAGAATTATATAATTTTATGGTTGCTAAGCCCGAGACGGCCTCCGACCACCACATCTCCCACCAGTCCTTCCCTGTTTGTAAACAATAGATCTAGAAAGGCTCCTCCCCTGGTTGTCTCACCCACCAGCTGTGTCAGGAAGTTATCTTCCACACACTCCAGGAACCTCCTAGACTGTTTGCTCTCTGCTGTGTTGTATTTCCAGCAGATGCCTGGAAAGTTGAAGTCCCACACGATTCTGAGACTACTGCCAGCCGCTTGTAGAATGATTCATCTGTCTCTTCAACCTGGTTGGGTGGTCTATAACAGAGTCCCAGCATGATATCTGCCTTGTTGGCCTTCCCCCTCATCCTTACCCATAAGCACTTGACCTTATCATTACAATCGTGGAGCTCTATACAATCAAAACACCCCCTAACATAGAGAGCCACCCCACCACCTCTCCTTCCTTGCCTGTCCCTTCTGAAGAGCTTGTAGCCATCCATTGCAGCACTCCAGTCATGGAAGTCATCCCACCATGTTTCTGTGAAGGCGACTAAGTCATAGCTATCCTGCTGCACGATGGCTTCCAGCTCCTCCTGTTTATTGCCCATGTTGCGTGCATTGGCATAGATGCACTTGAGCTGGGCTATAGATTCCACTCCCAACATTGGCATGCCACCCCTAGGCTCATCTCTGGTGAGCTTAGTTTTATCGCCTTCCCCCTTCGAACCTAGTTTAAAGCCCTCTCTATGAGCCCTGCCAACTCATGAGCGAGAATCCTTTGCCCCTTTGAGATAGCTGGATACCATCTGTTGCTAGCAAGCCCGGTGCTGTGTAAACCTCCCCATGATCCCCAATATTCCACCGATGGCACCAGGCTCTGAGCCACATGTTAACCAGGTGTGTTTTCCTGTTCCTTTCAGTGTATTTCCCTGCCACTGAAGGGATTGAGGAAAACACTACCTGTGCTCCCGATCCTTCCACTAATTGCCCCAGTGCCCTGAAGTCCCTTTTGATTGCTTTTGGACTTCTTTCCACAACCTCATCACTGCCAACCTGCACAACCAGCAATGGGTAATAATCAGAGGTCCGAACCAGACCAGGGAGTTTCCTGCTAATGTCTTTTACCCGGGCCCCAGGGAGGCAGTAGACTTCCCTGTGGGATGGGTCAGGTCTGCATATTGGGGCCTCTGTCCCCCTCAGAAGGCAATCAGCTATGACAATTACCCTCCTTTTTCTCTTAACAGAGGCTGTCAGAATGCATGGGGCTGACTGACTCAACCTAGGCAGCCCCCTGGATAGGCCTTCATCTACATTCTGATCTTCATTGGCCTGGCCCTCAAGTTCCAGAGCCCCATACCTGTTGTGTAAGGGCAACTGGGAAGGTGAGGGAGACCGGGAGAGGATTCGCTGCCTCCCTGAGTAGGGACCTGTATCCATTCCCCTCCATCTCTTAGGTCCCCTCCTGACTGGTGGCAAGAGGGTAGGGGATCCTGTGCTTCTTGTGGAGCCTCCATCTGCTGCCTCTGCCTCAGGGATGGTAGGGTGTGGGTCCACCAATCTATCTCCGTCTCACACTCCCTAATACTCCTCAACCTTTCCATTTCCTCCTTCAGCTCTGCCACCAGGCTGAGCAGATCATCCACCTGGTCACACCGCATACAGGTGTTGTCTCTGCTGCCCTCCGGTACCAGTGACAGGCTCAGGCACTCCCTGAAGCCAGAGACCTGGACAGCTGCATGTTTAATTACTGCATGTTTATTGCACGTTCTCCTTGGTGATTAAGTTTAGAGGATGACTGTAAGATAAATACATGACCTGGCTAATGACTCACAACTGACTCACAGTCACATGATTGCTAAGACTGTATTACTAAAAAGAAAAATAAGTACATATCCTTTAAATGCTGATTTACTGCCTTCTGGCATGGCTTCCTTTCAGCATCATAGAAGCATGCAGACTGGAAGGGACCTCCAGATGCCACCAGTCCAACCTCCTACTCAAAGAAGGGCCAGTTAGGTCAGTTTGCTCAGCACTGTGTCCAACCAAGGTTTGAATACCTCCAAGGATGTAGATTCCAGTGCTCCTGTGGGTCCCTGTTCCAGTGTTTGAGTATCTTCATGGTAAAAACTTTATTTTTGGAACAAGTCAGAATTTCCCAAATTCCATCTTGTGCCTTTTGCCTTTCAGCCTTTTACTGTGCTCCTCCAAAAAAGTCTGTCTCTGTCTTCTCTAAGCCTGAGTCTTCCCTTCTGAACAAGTCCTGGTCCCTGTCCTGGTTTTGGCTGGGATAGAGTTAATTTTCTTCTTAGTACCTGGTACAGTGTGTTTTGGATTTAGTGTGAGAATAATGTTGATAGCACACTGATGTTTTAGTTGTTGCTAAGTAGTGCTTATCCTAATTTAAGGATTTTACAGTTTCCCATGCTCTGCCAGCAAGCAGGTGTACAAGAATCTGGGAGCGGGCACAGCCAGGACAGCTGACCCAAACTAGCCAAAGGGATATTCCTTACCATAGAACATCATGCTCACTATATAAACTGGGGGGAGTTGGCTGGGAGGTGCGGATCACTGCTCGGTCAGTGGGTGGTGAGCAATTGCATTGTTCATCACGTGTTTTCTTGGGTATAACTTTTTTTATTATTATTATTTTTATTGTATTCCTTGTCATTATTTGTATTGTTGTTAGTATTTTATTTTACTTTAGTTATTAAATCATTCTTATCTCAACCCATGAGTTACTTCATTTTTTTCCAATTCTCCTCCACATCCCACTGGGTGGGGGGAAGTGAATGAGCGGCTGTGTGGTGCCTAGTTGCTGGCTGGGGTTAAACCACGGCAGTCTTTTTTGGCACCCAACGTGGAGCTCAAAGTGTTGAGATAACAACAGATGTCACCGGAATGTGTTAAAATGAATTTTTTATAAGCATTCATTATATTAGTTTAATAATCGCTGGTCACAATGTTGATTTATTGGCTCTTAGAGTAGTGGCACTCACTCTAAAAGTTGTGTTATGTATCACTTCCCGTATATAGTCCCTGTGCTGCTGCTTATCACCTCTAGGAGGCAGATTAAGGTTTTCACTGTGCTATACTGTGTGACACTGGCTAATGGTACAATAAAATTATCGGTCGTGGGACTAATCCAGTAATTGCACTCAGAATTGCCATCACCTCTTTACTTCGGGAGCCATCTGTGGGAAACTATTAATAATTACACGCTTTACCTTTTCTCCTCGGAGAGCCAGTCTATGGCTAATTACAATAGTGTTCGGGAATTTTGAAAATTTTGAATAACCTTGGAGTGTTGAAACTAACACAGTTGTATTGGCTTTGTGTGGCAAGGTTTTGGTAGCGGGGGGGTTACAGGGGTGGCTTCTGTAAGAAGCTGCTGGAAGCTTCCCCTGTGTCTGACAGAGCCAATACCAGCCAGCTCTAAGACGGACCCACTGCCAGCCAAGGCCGAGCAAATCAGTGATAGTGGTAACACCTCTGTGATAACATATTTAAGAAGGGGAAAAAGTTGGGACAGACGGAACACGGCAGCCGGAGAGAGGAGTGAGAACATGTAAGAGAAACAACCCTGCAGACACCAAGGTCAGTGAAGAAAGAGGGGGAGGAGATGATCCAAGCACCAGAGCAGAGATTCCCCTGCAGCCCGTGGGGAAGACCATGGTGAGGCAGGCTGTCCCCCTGCAGCCCAGGGAGGTCCACAGTGGAGCAGATATCCCCCTGCAGCCCATAGGAGGACCCCATGCTGGAGCAGGTGGGTTCCCGAAGGAGGCTGTGACCCCACGGAAAGCCCGCGCTGGAGCAGGCTCCTGGCAGGACCTGCAGATCTGTGGAGAGAGGACCCCACGTTGGAGCAGGTTTTCTGGCAGGACTTGTGACCCCGTGGGGGACCCGCGCTGGAGCAGTGTGCTCCTGAAGGACTGCACACCGTGGAATGGACCCATGCTGGAGCAGTTTGTGAAGAACTGCAGCCCGTGGGAAGGACCCACGTTGGAGAAGTTTGTGGAGGACTGTCTCCCGTGGGAGGGACCCCATGCTGGTGCAGGGGAAGAGTGTGATGAGCCCTCCCCTTGAGGAGGATGAAGTGGCAGAAAATAACGTGTGATGAACTGACCATAAACCCCATTGCTTGTACCCCTGTGCCGCTGGGGTGGGGTTGGTAGAGAAATCCGGGAGTGAAGTTGTGCCTGGGAAGAAGGGAGGGCTGGAGGGAAGGTGTTCTGAGATTTGTGCCGCGATTGAGAGACGGGACACAGCTTGATGCAAGCAGAGGGTCCGTTTTATTGCACATAACACTCGTTTATATAGAAAATTAGAAGACGCGTTTTTTGAACTGATTGGTTATTATGCTTCAAAGTTCTTATCAGCGTGCGCTAATTGGTAGCTACTTAACTTTAAGAACTGGACTGTCAGCAACTAAGCTATTTTTGCAAAAGATTCTAAGTTCCAGCTCCTTATCGAGCCTGACTCACGGGTCAGTAATTCTCCACCACCTCAGCGCCTCTCTATTTCCCTTATCAGGTCTCCCAAGGTTTATAGCCTACAAATTCCAGCACATGCCTTTCTAACAAAGGAGCAGTACCCGCCGTCCTGTCTGATTCCTTCAAATCTCTCCCCACAGATTTATTTTTATTTCTTGTCGTGGAAGAGACGGACACAACAAGTAATAGATCATGCAAAATGGCTACTTTATTGTTCTAACACACCTTTTTATCCCCTTTTTCAGAGTATGTGTTAGTATATGACTGGTTTAGTTAGTAACTAACAATTCATGATTGGTGAGTTCGTCAGGACGGTTCTTCTTATCATTATCTTGGTTTTGTACCACTCTTCTGAGATCTTTCCAGACTTTCAAGAATACACTACAAGCTGCTCAAGGTCACGCTGTTCTCGAACTGTCAGGCATTCTGCAGACCCGTTGCATCCCCTGAAAATTCCCCCTTTTTGTATTTGTGCTAAAAATATCGTCCAGGCTGCCCTCTGCAGGGCCCTTTGCAGAAGGCTGAAAAGACAGGGCAACATTAGGAGCACAGTTATCACAACCAGGATAACTACCCCCACAGTCTTGAACAGAGATATCAACCATCCAGACAATCCCCAACCCTTGAACATCTTTGTTAGCCAACCTAATTCATCGCTTTCTATCAGCTTCCTGACTCCCTTCTTCAATTGTTGAATACTGCTGAAAATGGATTCTGAGTGATTGGATAGATTCATACAGCACATCCATTCAAACTCATCACAACCATGTCCTTGTGCTAAAAGCAAGAAATCAATTGCAGCTCTATTTTGTAGCATAGCATGTCTAACACTACCAACATCAGTTAGAAGGCCACTTAAAGCTAAAGAGGTAGCCTTAGATTGCTTGCTAAGCCAACATCCCAAATTATTTGAAGTTCTTAAGGCATTTGCAACGCCAACTCCTGGTGCCAATATGGAGGCTGCTAAAATCCGGCCTCGATTCCAGAATTTAATGTCATCTTGACATGAACTGCTAAACTGATGAACAGACCATTGGACTCATCTATGTTTTTGAGTCATGCTCAGAATCATTAACATATTTGGTGTTAATAACGTGAGGCATCCGAGGCTACACGGGCCTCCATTCAGTTTAGATGGAATGCCTCCCCAGGCACAATCTCCACAGATTAAAAACACACCAGGAGGTAGTGCAAAAGGAACAACAGAAGATCGTGAAGCATTAGGTGCAGTATAATTACACCATGCAGTTGCATTGCGATAGAGAAACTAGTTGCATTAACATTTTGGCCTCGGCGAGCAGTATTGCTATAAGAGTAATTAAAAAACACACAAGCATCCATAATTACAGATCCTAATAATTCTAACTCTTGGGGTTCCTGGGTGACTGGTGAAAGGTGCGCATACACACGATCCCAGTTTTTTGTACAACTTTCTGGAGAATTACAGAGATTTGGGATCTGCAGTGGGTTCGGCCAGGTGTCCACGAGTATTCCTACCAAGCATGTAGAGAATGGATTTTCAGGGGTTGCGGTGGCAAGACACAAGGTGTCCTGGTGTGTCATGTTTGCTGAAGTGACCCAAACATTTTGTTTAGGTTGTGAGATCACCCATCCTTCACCCTGAGGCAGGTTCCAATACAGGCCGAACACACCGAGCAGGAACCCAGCGAGGACCAGCATCTGTGGAAACACAAGCATAACCCCTTCCCCAGGTTAATAGCTCACATGGTCCACTCCACTGACCAGTAACTAAATCTTTAACATGTACTTTGATACCCTTTTGTAAATTCTGTGTTGAAAAGAGAGAAGTGTTGAAAAACAGGAGGTAGGGAAGAATTATCCCCATAATGGAGAAAGTTAAGAACATAAACTGCTTTATCTAAACATGCCTGTGTTGGTTCCCCAATCATTCCCCCTTTTTGTTTTTGAAGCTGCTGCTTCAACATGCCATGTGCATGCTCAACAATTGCTTGTCCTGTTGGGGAATGGGGAATTCCTGTGACATGAGTAACACCCCACAGATGAAAAAATGTTTGAACTTTCTGTGAAGCATATGCTGGGCCATTGTCTGTTTTAATTTGGCGAGGCACCCAAAGCATAGAAAAAGCTTTCTGCAAATGTCGAATCACATCTTTTCCAATTTCTCCATTATGTGCTGTTGCTACCAAAGCATGAGAATAAGTATCAATAGAAACATGAACATATTTTTGTTGGCCAAATTCATTGATATGAGTAACATCAGATTACCAAATCTGTAAAATTTGTATACCTCTGGGATTAGTACCAAAATACACTGGAGTGTGAATTCCTTGGCAATCAGGACAAGCAGCTACAATAGAGCAAGCTTCAGCATGGGACAAACCAAACTGCCTTCGTAAAGCTCGAAAACCTTGATGAAAAAATTGATGTGATAATATAGCTCGTTGCTTGATGTTAGGAACAGTAGTCAGAGTCATAGCAGAAACAAGAGCATCTGCTCTGGCATTACCTTCCGTATAAAAACCTGGTAAAGTGGTATGACTCTGGATATGCATGATAAAAAAAGGTTCTGTTCATAGTTGAATACTTTTCTAGAGTTCTAAAAGCACATCAAATAATAAATGATTGTCTGACATGGTCAAAGCCACTTTGTCTAGTCGAGAAACTAAATTAGCTACATATGCTGAGTCAGTTACAATATTTACAAGAGTAGAAAAAAATAGAAAAAACAACAGCCATTGCACGCAGCTCTACTACTTGTGGAGAACCATTTTGAGGTACTACTTTGCTGTCCCAATTGTTGTTCTCATACCATAATACTGCTGCTTTACCTGTTTTTCCAGAACCATCTGTGAAGACAGTGGGGCCTTTCACAGGTTCCGGCTGGCTTAAGTTTTTCTGACCAAATGGTATTTCTCGAGCAAATTTCAGGAGCGGGTATGACGGTAGATGATACGAGATCTGTCCTTGAAAACCCGCCATAGCCGCTTGCAGCTTGTAATTGTTTGCCAGACACCATTCAAAATATCAGTTTTGAACAGGTAAAACAATCGTAGCTGGATCACGTCCTGTTAGTTCTACACATCGTTTTCTGGCTTTTATGATTACATCAGCAATAAGTTCAAACAAGCCAGGAGCAGTTTTTCGTGGCCAGAAATGACAAAAACATCCATTCTAAAATATGTAATGGGTCATCCCACTCAGAATTCCACTGCACCAAAGCACCAAATGGCACAGTTTTGTCAATTAGTACAAAGAATTGTACCAATTGAGACAGATCAATTTGAGAAACAAATTTCTTGTGTATACATTGTTCCACCCTGTGAATTACATTTAACGCTTCCTTATTCAATATTCTGCGTCCTATTGGATCACTGGAATTTTTTAATAAGTCCAATAGAGGTTGTAACTGCGAATTGGTCAGTCCAAGATAGGGCCTGATCCAGTTCAAGGATCCCATTAATTTCTGTACATCACTGAGTGTCTTAACTGCAGGGTTAAGTTTCACAGGTTGGGGCACAACCTGCTTATTTGTAATTGTCATTCCCAAATATTTCCAGGGTGCTATTTTTTGCTCTTTTTCAGGGGCAATAGCTAACTCATATTGTTGTAGCGAATTCGTGGCCAAATTTTTCATGTCATTCAACTGCTCCTTGTTGTCTGATGCTAACAGAATGTCATCCATATAGTGATAACAATAACTAGTAGGGAATTTTTCCCTTACAGGTGACAGAGCTTGTGCTACAAACCATTGACAAATTGTTGGTGAATTTTTCATGCCCTGTGGCAGAACTCTCCATTGATATCTTTTTGCCGGTTCTGCATGATTGATAGAAGGCACAGAAAATGCAAATTTTTCTTTGTCTTGGGAAGCTAATGGAATCGTAAAAAAACAGTCCTTAAGGTCCATGGCAATGATTTCCCAATCTTGAGGGATCATGGCAGGTGAAGGCATGCCTGGTTGCAGAGCCCCCATCATGGCCATGACAGCATTGACTTGCCACAGGTCATGCAAAAATCGCCATTTTCCTGATTTCTTTTTTTTTTTACTTTTTTTTTTTTTCACAAACACTGGAGCATTCCACAGACTGTGAGATGGTTCAATGTGTCCGGCAGCTAGTTGTTCTGCTACCAATTCTTGCAGGGCCTTTAATTTTTCAATTGGTAGGGGCCACTGATCCACCCACACAGGGTTATTTGTTAACCAAGTTAAAACAAGCATGGGTTGTCTAACACCCTGCAGCACAGTGGCCCCCGTTAAAAATCCGTGGTAATTCTCACCCCCCACTGCGACAAGCAATCCCTCCCCCATAAATTGAGGGGAGCTGCCATCACATATGGTTTAACAACTGCTTGGTGGCCCTCAGGATTGGTAATCAGAACTGGAGTGGCTGCCGTCTTTGCACGTGTGGATCCTCCCAGCCCCACTACTCCCATACCAGCCTCCTCTGTTGGCCAGGTAGACGGCCACAGATAATCGGCAATAATAGTCACATCAGCTCCGGTGTCCAGGAGCCCTGCAAGCCTTACTGTAGTCGGAGATCTTCCATGATTCGACAGTGTGCCCGTCATATGTGGTCGGGATAATGAAACAGTCTGAGACCAGCAGACCTGAGGGGGTCCCATAGAGCTGAAGCCTCCATCACATCGCAGTCGCTGTTCTGCTTTCGAAATAGAACTCGAAAAAAGAATAAGTTCAGCAATGTGAGTACCTTTTGGGATTGTTAATGGTGGGTAGGGGGTTGAAACCATCACGCAAATTTGACCTGTAAAATCAGCATCAATAACTCCTACATGCACAATTAGTCCATTTAACGTGCTACTTGATCTTCTTAGTAGCAACGCACTCAGTCCCCATCCTATAGGACCCCTTGCATTAAGAGGGACCTTAACGATGTCTTTTTTGACTACAGTTATTGTGTCGGCGGTGGATACATACAGCCCTGCTGAGCCAGCTGTTGCGGCTGACAATTGTTCGCAGAGGGGAGTTGGCCGGCTGTCGGGAGGGGATTTGTTGTCCTCGCACGCACTCTCACGCTCTTTTTGTGGTTTCCCTGTAGCGGCTGCCCGTTAGCATGAATTTCAGAACGACATTGTTTTGCAAAATGCTGTGATTTTCCGCATTTCTTGCAATTAAACTCCGGTGAGTTGTTCACCAGTTGTTTTCCTGGTGTTGTTTTGTGTGGACAAATTACCTTGATGTGCCCTTCACTGCCACACCCAAAGCATTTTCCTGAATTTCTCATAGCATTGGCTAGGGTGGCCACCGTGTGTTCCAGTGTCCCAACCTTAGAACATGCAGCCACCATGTCGGGAACAGAAGGATCTCCTGGTAAAGCCTGTATGAACTTTTGACAGTCCTCATTAGCATTATCTTTTGCCAACTGTTTGCACAGCATTTGTCTCAACACCTTATTTTCTACCTGTTTTTCCAGGGCAGCAGATATTTTTTCTACAAACTGTAAAAAGGGTTCTGTGGGGCCTTGGCGGATAGTGATGTATTTTTGCTTCGGAGCTGCCATGTCCATGGTTCGCTTTATTGCCATAAGGCCTATATTTTGTGCCCGAGAGCCATCGGAGGCCATGTAGCCTGCAGCTGAGGGTTACTATACTGCCCTTCTCCAAGCAAAGCATCCTCTCCAAGGCCTAATCTCGGGTCACCCTGTGGCAGTTGTAAATTATGCTGTGCCACTGTGCATGCCATCTGCCTCCAAGTAGATTGAAAAACTTGCAATTGTACAGGGTGAAACAGCACTTGTGCGAGATGCATAATGTCATATGGACACAGCAGATCTGTGCTGATAATTCGAATAAGCTGCATTACCTCAGGAGAATTGATTCCAAATTTTTGTACTTTATTCTGCAAATCCTGCACTACTTTCCAGCTGATTGGATTGTGCTCATCGTGCCGGTTTGTGCCTGCAGCAGCTTTGAAAACAAGAAATGTAGCAGGAGCCCCTGCTGTGTTATCTAGAGGCTTTAGAAATGCAGGTGTTAGAGAGCACGGGCTGAGGCGTTCTACTAGATCCCAGTTGCGAGTGTCGGCAGCATATCTCTTAACTCCCTCCCAAAATTGATCAGGGGATCTTGGGACTACAGTTATTGTGGATGGGGGGAGAGTCCATGGCAAAGGTTCTTTTGTTACGGTTTTATCTGCGAGCTGCAGAGATCCCATAGCTTCAATTAGAGCTTCTTCTGCCTCGCTTTCATTTCAGCTCTCACTTTCCGGCTCGGTGTTATTCGCCGGAGTTGCCGTATTTTTCTCCTCGGGGGGGCTGATGGAGTCACCCCTTCCGCTGCTGCACCAGTAGGTGAGGAGGGCCCCTCATCACCCAGTAAAGTATTTAATGGTGTAGGAGGAGGAGGTGGATAAGGGTATGATCTGATATTGCCCGTGAGGGGTTTTCTGCCGGCAACTGCTGATACTGCAGCATTGGCTGCAGTTGTTACTTGATCAGAATCTTTTTACTTGCTAACATTTTCTGATTTCTCATCTTTCTTTTGCTGATCCTTCGCATCACATTCTGCTTTCCATTCTTTCAGAGTCTCAGTTAATAAACGCCATATGATAGCCAACTCACACAGCTCTTTCTGTCCTTTAGAAATCTCATCAAACATTTTCCAGGCCACTGATTGCCATGCACCCACATTGAACGCGGTAAGTGTTGTGGCTTGAAAGTCTTGGGTCTTACACCCTAATAAAATCCTTTTCAGGCTTTGTTCTGGGGTTTTAACCCCTTTTCTTTTTAATAGGGCTTTCCAGGTAGACAAAATCATCTCCTTTTCTTTTGTTAATTGCTGCCCCATTCTAACAGTTTTGTCCCTGGTGGCTCACCTTTTTAGGTGTCAAGGCTCAGGTGCGGACCAGGCAGATTCTGACTGCTCTCAGCTTCACCGGGCTCCATCTCCGCAGCTCTTCTCTCCGCTAGTATACTCTTTCACAGCTCTCGTCGCTGCCGGTATACTTCTTGCTAGTGCTGCATTTATCACCGTTAAATGATCTGTTTACTCAGACGCATCGGGGTCACCATTTGTTGCGGAAGAGATGGACACAACAAGTAATAGATCATGCAAAATTGCTACTTTATTGTTCTAACACACCTTTTTATTCCCTTTTTCAGAGTATGTGTTAGTATATGACTGATTTAGTTAGTAACTAACAATTCATGATTGGTGAGTTCTTTAGGATGGTTCTTCTTATCATTATCTTGGTTTTGTACTGGTCTTCTCGGATCTTTCCAGACTTTCAAGGATACACTACAAGCTGCTCAAGGTCACGCTGTTCTTGAACTGTCAGACATTCCGCAGACCCGTTGCATCCCCCGACAATTTCTCATTACCCTACTCTGGTTGATTTGTAATAAATTGAGTTAATTTTCCCCAAACTGAGTCTGATTTTTCCGTGACGGTAATTGGTGAGTGATCTTTCCTGTCCTTATCTCGACCCACAAGCCCTTTGTTATATTTTCTCTCCCCTGTCCAGCTGAGGAGGGGGGAGTGATAGAACAGCTTTGGTGGGCACCTGGCATCCAGCCAGGGTCAACCCACCACAATGGTCTTATTGTTAGGAAGCAGCATGTTCCTGAATGTTGTTCAGGCCTTGTTTAATGTTAAATAACTATTTAAGTGTACCACCCAAAGATCAACCCCTGCAACAACTACTGCGGCCACTCAGATCCTGGTGGCGGACACTGTGGCTAGTCAAACACTGGTGACAAGCACTGTAGAAAATCAGACCCCAGCAACAGGCACTGCAGCTGAACCAGAGAATCAACCTGTGTCAGTATCAGTCACCCCTATACAGAAGAAGAAATATAAAAAAATCAGTTCATGTAGTGAGGGATGAAGGTGAACCAGGGTCATCATGAGAACAGGAGGAAGAGGCAGAACCAGAGGTAATAACCCGATCCCTATCCCTGAGCAAGCTGCAGGATATGTGAAGAGATTTCAGCATCATCCAGGTGAGCACATTATCACCTGGCTCCTCCAGTGCTGGGACAATGGGGCTACTAGACTGGAATTAGAAGGTAGGGAAGTCAAGCAGCTGGGATCTCTTTCTAGGGAAGAGGGCATTGACAAAGTGATTGGGAAAGGGACACAAGCCCTCAGCCTATTGAGGTGACTTCTGTCAGGCATGAGGGAAAGGTATCCCTTTAAGGA
Source organism: Astur gentilis (assembly GCF_929443795.1). Classification (NCBI taxonomy): domain Eukaryota; kingdom Metazoa; phylum Chordata; class Aves; order Accipitriformes; family Accipitridae; genus Astur; species Astur gentilis. The sequence continues at coordinate 16,401,817 of NC_064918.1, read as the reverse complement.
AGATGTTGTATGTCATCCAAGCAAGTGGACCACCATGGAAAAAAGCATCCAATATCTGAGGGAATTAGCTGTGCTAGAGACGATTCATCATGACCCGGACAACCCACAATTACCCAAAGATCCAGACGAAGTCCAATGCACACGACCCATGTGGCGGAAGTTTGTACGGAGTGCACCATCGTCCTATGCCAACGCATTGGCAATAGTGTCCTGGAAAGACGAAGAGGGACCAACAGTGGATGAATTGGCTGGCTGACTACAGCAATACAAAGAAAATCTCTCTTCTTCCCTCGTCTCCCCTGTGGAGAAACTGCCAGACATACTAGCTGAGAAACTGTATCGAGAGTTCCAGCGATTTGAGAATACATTCTGCCTCCCACCTGTACGGACCAGTATCTCAGCTATTAGGAATAAGCGTCTCTCTGGTCAAGAGAGAGGAGATAGAATGCGCACACTACGGGGTACCCTGTGGTCTTACCTGCATGACCACAGAGAGGATAAGATGAAGTGGGATGGAAAACCTACCTTGGTCCTAGATGAATGGGTATGTGAATTGCAAGAAAAAACAAGCACAAATGAGGGTTCTTCCAGGAAAACTGCTGTTCCAGTCTCCGATGGGCAGTGTGAGCGATGTGCCAGAGTGAAAGTGCTGATCTTGCTCCTGATCCTATGAGAAGGAATTCCAATCCATTTTTACAAAACGTGAGTGGAGAATCCTATGACCAGGACTAGAGGGGCCCTGCTCCAGCCAGATGGAGGAGAGGGACAACGGGGTTTGCTGGACTGTGTGGATCCAATGGCCTGGCATGTGAGACCCACAGGAGTACAAGGCTCTAGTAGACACCAGTGCACAGTGTACCCTAATGCCATGCAGCTGTAAAGGGGCAGGACCCATCTGTATTTCTGGTGTGACAGGGGGATCCCAAGAGTTAAATGTATTGGAGGCTGAAGTAAGCCACCAATGAATGAGTGGCAGAAACACCCCATTGTGACTGGCCCAGAGGCTCCGTGCATCCTTGGCATAGACTATCTCAGGAGAGGGTATTTTAAGCACCCAAAGGGGTATCGATGGGCTTTTGGTATAGCTGCCTTGGAGATGGAGGAAATCAAACAGCTGTCTACCTTGCTGTCCTGGGTTCAGCTGGGATAGAGTTAATTTCCACAGGAAGCTGGGGGGCTGTGGTGGGTTGACCCTGGTTGGATGCCAGGTGCCCACCAAAGCTGCTCTATCACTCCCCCTCCTCAGCTGGACGGGGGAGAGAAAATATAACAATAGGCTCGTGGGTCAAGATAAGGACAGTTTAATAAAGTGAAAGCAAAGGTTGCGCGCGAAAGCAAAGAAAAAACAAATGATGTTATTCTCTACTTCCCATCAGCAGGCAATGTCTAGCCGCTTCTCAGGAAGCAGGGCTTCAGTACACGTAGTGGTTGCTCCGGAAGACAAAATGCCCCCACCTTCCGTCTCCCTTCACTTAGCTTTTATAGCTGAGCTGACGTCATATGGTATGGAATATCTGTTTGGTTAGTTTAGGTCAGCTGTTCTGGTTATGTCCCGTCCCAAGATCTTGCCCTGCCCCAGCCTGCCATTGAGGGGAGGGCAAAAATGTTGGAGAGACAGCCTTGATGCTGTGCCAGCACTGCTCAGCAGTAGCCAAAACACTGGTGTGCTATCAACACCTTTCTAGCTACTGATGCAGAGCACAGCGCTATGAGGGCTGCTATGGGGAGAATTAACTCCATCTCAGCCAGACCCAATACAATCTCCACCCCTTATTCCATACCATTTGTGTCATGCTCAGGTCCCACATAATTTAATACACATATATCTTCTAACCATACTATTGTATTTAATTCTCATTACTGAAATCCTTTCTTACCAACACTTACAACTGAAACTACATACTTAAACCACTTTTATACCCAACGTACAGGCTTATATATTCTTACTAATTACTATCCCCTGTCCTTTAAGAGATAAATATTCCATGGGCTTCTTCCACTCCTTCAGATGTTCACACACAGGTTATGACTTGGGCCCCATCCATCAAGACGAGTGGTCAGGACAGGAGAAGCAGTATATTCGATCGTTGGGCACCAACACCAGCTTGGTTTGGGTCACCGATGCACTTGTCTGGTTCCTTGCAAAGTTCACTCCTCTGCAGTTCAGGTCATTCCTGCTACATTACTTCCTACAACATACAACTCGCATCACAGATTATTTTTCCCCCAAGGTTAAATGTCCTTGAGGCACACGCTGGGTGTCCCCATTCTTCTGCATTACCCACCAAGTACACCCAGGTCCCTGAGTAAAGACAATCCCATAAATGGGTTTGCCTTTCCCATGGGAGGTGCAATGCACACCGCCTTCCCCAGCCACTTCCCCATGTGCACCACGGGGACCTTATCTCCTCCCACAGTATGTAGGGGTTTTGTTTGGGCAGGGCCAGGACGGTTAGCAGATCCTCTGGTGTTAACTAGCCAAATGGCTTCTGCTAAATTTGTATCCCAACGCTTCCATGTCCCATTGCCTAGCGCTCTCAACATAGTCTTCAACAGTCCATTAAATCTCCAAATTTTTCCAGATGCCTGCGGGTGATAGGGTATGTGGTATACCCACTCAATGCCATGTTTCTTTGCCCAGGAGCTTATGAGGTTATTTCGGAAATGAGTCCCATTGTCTGATTCAATTCTTTCTGGGGTACCGTGTCGCCATAAAATTTGCCTTTCGAGGCCTAAGATGGTGTTTCGGGCAGTGGCATGGTTTACAGGATATGTTTCTAGCCAACCAGTAGTTGCTTCCACCATGGTGAGTACATAGCGCTTGCCTTGGCGTGTTCATGGCAGTCATCCAATGTAGTCAATTTGCCAGGCCTCACCATATCGAAAGCCCAGCCACCGCCCTATGTTCCAGGGAGACTTTACTTTGGTCACTCGCTCGAGTGCAGCACGATTCATATTCATGAGTGACCTGTGTGATGGCCTCCATGGTCAGGTCCACCCCTCGATCACGAGCCCACCTATATGTTGCATCTCTCCCTAGATGTCCCGATGTCTCATGGGCCCATCGAGCTACAAATAGCTCACCCTTACGCTCCCAGTCCAGGTCCACCTGAGCTATATCTATTTTGGCAGCCTTGTCTACCTGTTCATTGTTTCGATGTTCTTCAGTGGCACGGCTTTTTGGGCACGTGAGCATCTACATGACGTACCTTTAGAGCCATGTGTTCTACACGGGCAGCAATGTCCTGCCACAATGCTGCTGCCCAGATGGGTTTACCCTTGCGTTGCCAATTGGTCTTCTTCCACTGCTGTAGCCACCCCCATAGGGCATTAGCCACCATCCAGGAGTCGGTATAGAGGTAGAGTACCGGCCACTTTTCTCGTTCAGCAATGTCTAGAGCCAGTTGGATGGCTTTCACTTCTGCAAACTGACTTGACTCGCCTTCTCCTTCAGTGGCCTCAATGACTTGTCGTGTGGGACTCCACACAGCAGCTTTCCACTTCCGATGGTTCCCTACCACACGACAGGATCCATCAGTAAACAAAGCATAACACCTTTCATCTTCTGATAACTCATTATATGGTGGTGCCTCTTGGGCACGAGTCACCTCCTCAGGTGATTCTCCACAATCTCTGCCTTCTGGCCAGTCCATGATCTCTTCCAGAATTCCTGGGCGGTTAGATTTCCCCAGTCGAGCCCGTTGCGTGATCAATGCTATCCACTTACTCCATGTAGCGCTGGTTGCATGATGTTGTGGTGGGTTGACCCTGGCTGGATGCCAGGTGCCCACCAAAGCCGCTCTGTCACTCCCCCTCCTCAGCTGGAACGGGGGAGAGAAAAATATAACGAAAGGCTCGTGGGTCAAGATAAGGGCAGTTTAATAAAATGATAGCAAAGGTTGCACGCAAAAGCAAAGAAAAAACAAATGATGTTACTCTCTACTTCCCATCAGCAGGCGATGTCTGGCCACTTCCTGTGAAGCAGGGCTCCAGTACGCGTAGTGCTTGCTCCGGAAGACAAAAATGCCCCCCCCTCTGTCTCCCTTCACTTAGCTTTTATATCTGAGCTGACGTCATATGGTATGGAATATCTGTTTGGTTAGTTCAGGTTAGCTGTTCTGGTTATGTCCCGTCCCAAGATCTTGCCCTGCCCCAGCCTGCCATTGAGGGGAGGGCAAAAATGTTGGAGAGACAGCCTTGATGCTGTGCCAGCACTGCTCAGCAGTAGCCAAAACACTGGTGTGTTATCAACACCTTTCTAGCTACAGAGCTGCAGAGCACAGTGCTATGAGGGCTGCTATAGGGAGTACTAACTCCATCTCAGCCAGACCCAGTACAGATGTGTAGAGGGGATGTTTCCTTTGAAGATCCAGTGTAGCACGGGCAATCGTGGTGCCAAGAGGAGATATGTTTCTGTACCAACAACTTCTGAAGTGGCTCAAACCCCCTCATATGCTGCTAGTATCTCTTTTTTAGTAGGGGTGTAGTGGGCTTCTGATCCTCGATACCCCCGACTCCAAAACCCTAATGGTCGACCTTGGGTTTCTCCTGGTGTTTTCTGCCACAGGCTCCAGGTGAGACCATGTTCCCCAGCTGCAGTGTAGAGTACATTTTGTACATCTGGTCCTGTCCGGACAGGCCCAAGTGCTTACTGCACGAGCTATTTCCTGTCTGATATGCTCAAAGGCTTGTTGTTGCTCAGGGCCCCATTCAAAATAGTTCTTCTTTCAGGTTACTTGACAGAAAGGGTTTACAAGCTGACTATAACCTGGAATATGCATTCTCCAGAACCCCACAAGGCCTAGTGTAGGGATTGGCGCTCGGAAGATCTCGCGATGTACGGAAAGAGAAGGGTTAAGGGAGGCGGGATGACCGACAGACAGTATATAAGGGCGTGACGCAGTTGAATAAACGCCATTTGCAGCATCCTCATATTGGTGTCAGTGCTCTGTGGCCCAGGGTATGGTGGACCCTGTGCCGAGTCCCACGGGGTGATCAGACGAATGTCTACAAGTGGTGACCCTGACGTGATTGGACATCGGCGGATTACGCGGGGCGTAATCGAAGGCCTGGCCAGGCATGGAAGGAGTCCTGAAGGTGTTGGACTCGTGCTCTAGAGAGGTAAAAATCCCTATGGGACAAAAAGAAGCGAAAGCTTGCCTAGAGCGGCTCCTGAAAGAGGAAGTGATAGAGCGCCCGGGGGACATATTGTCTCCTGAGTGCTGGCCGAAATGCACCGCGGCTTTAGCGGAACGGGCTATGGCGACGCAGCATGGTCCGGAGTTAAAGACGTGGGGGCGGATTAGGGCGATTTTCAGGAAAGTGCGGGAGGAGGGCTTAACATGGAAGGAAGCAAAGAGATTGATGCACGCGCAGGCGGAGCGGGGCGTGCAGGCGGATGGGGGGGCACGGACAGAAGGGCTGACGGAGGTAGCGGAGCAGACGCCTCTGGTGCTCCCAGTGCAGCCGTCGGCACCGGCCGAACCACCGGGATACCCTTGGGAGGAGTTTGAACGGGAGCGTGAACGGGCGAGAGAGGAGGAGCGGGAGAAAGAGCGACAGTTAATTCAGGAGGCAGAGGAACCCGTGGCTGAGCAAAGGAGACGGGAGAAGGAGAGGCAGAGACTAGAGGAGGCGGAGAGGGCTGTGATGAAGGGATCAGAAAAGGAGCAGGTAGAGGAGGGAGCGGTTCCCCTGTATGATCCGGAGGATTGGGTGCCGGGACGTGTTTTGCGAACCGCGCCACAAGCTCACCCTAAGATGGCGCCGACATCCGCCTTCTCCCCGGATGTCTCTCCGGAGGTCGGGAGAGGCGGAGCACGGCCAAAGGAAGGAGGAAGGAAAGTCAGGACACCCCCTCTTACGCGCGTAGCGGAAGAGGAAGAGAGTGGTCCGGACTCAATCGAGGGGTCGGCTCAACGGTTAGAGGAGGCGTGGCAGCTGGTGGGCGGACACCGCTGTCGTCCGCCGCACGCAGCGGTAAAACAAAAGGCTATCTCCGACTGTAAGGCGCAGTCGGCAGCAGCCAGTGAAAAGGCAACGCCTATGCCTTTAATACCTGTGCCCGACCCAGCTACAGATCCGCTGCAGATGCTGCAGCGAGTAGTAGAGGAGTTGCGGGAGCAGGTGAAGCAACAGCGGCAGCTGCTACAAGCAGCTGGGGAACAGAAAGGAGTTCCCGATTCACCAAAGATCACGTTGCCAGACTGGAAAATTGTAGCAAAGGAATGTGTTATGGACGGCATACGTTTTGAAGGACCCCCTTTAGTTTGCCCAGTCCGAGCTGGTCCAGGCGGTGTAGGGGTGGAGTGGTCTCCGTTGGATAGCAAGCTTTTGCAACAAGTGAAGAAGGCCGTGGATGAATACGGCTTAGGACATCCCATGAAAGGCTCTCTTTTAGATGTGGTTTTTTCCGGTTCACTGACTCCCTGGGATTCGCGACAGTTTTGCAGTATGATTTTGACTCCCATTTTTTTTTTGATTTAGAAAGAAGCTTGGACAAACAGATTACAAGCAGCACTAGTTGAGACCCAACAAGAAAGACCCAGAAACAGGAAAGTGGGAAGGTGGGAGGCGCTTGGTGACACAGGGAAGAGGGTATACTGCAGTACAATCATCAGAGCACCCAGACTCACGTGTGCGCTGGGTGCCGGCACGGTGGTTGAAACCAGGCCTCAGTCAATAACGATTTGTTGTGAGTTATTTTGCAGGATGCCGTTCAGAAGATCATCTGAGTACCTGCACTGTGGTCGTTGTGACCCTTGGGTGCTTACCAAGTATGACCGCTGTGGACAACAACTCTGGAGACGCACCAGCCGAACATCAAAATGGTGTGACCGATGTTTTGAACACCGCAGATCCACTTTACAGCAACCGCTGTGTGTACCCCATAAGCAGGGGACTATGATATGCTTTTAGACAAAGCCAATCAATTACAGGAGGCAGGTGACAGTGGCTTGACAATCTCCTCTCGTCGACCTGGCAATGGCTCCTGTCTTTGATTGACTGAAAAACGTTGACCCTATTTGGAATCCTTTTGGTGGTGGTTATTATGGTTTGTTGTGGGATACCAGCACTGACTGTTTGCGTGCGGAAACTCTTTATACAGAGTGCGGGTACCCACCAGTACACGAATTACCATGAGGTGGTGGGATCACTTATAGCTGTAACGCCAGTTTGTACCGTCGGTCATCCGCCATAGTGAGGGGGGACTTGTAGGGATTGGCGCTCGGAAGATCTCGCGATGTACGGAAAGAGAAGGGTTAAGGGAGGCGGGATGACCGACAGACAGTATATAAGGGCGTGACGCAGTTGAATAAACGCCATTTGCAGCATCCTCATATTGGTGTCAGTGCTCTGTGGCCCAGGGTATGGTGGACCCTGTGCCGAGTCCCACGGGGTGATCAGACGAATGTCTACAGCCTAGGAAAGCTTGTGTTTCTTTCTTGTTAGCTGGTGGAGACATAGTTGCTATCTTGTTAACCACATCCATAGGGACATGACGGCGACCATCCTGCCATTTTATTCCCAAGAACTGAATCTCCTGTGCAGGTCCCTTGACCTTGCTTTTTTTATGGCGAAACCAGCTTTCAGAAGAATCTGAATTACTCTTTTTCCTTTCTCAAACACTTCTTCTTCCTTGTTTCCCCACATGATGATGTCATCTATGTATTGTAAATGTTCAGGGGCAACACCCTGTTCCAGTGCAGTTTGGATTAGTCTGTGACAAATGATAGGGCTGTGCTTCCACCCCTGGGGCAGTCGATTCCAGGTGTATTGGACACATCTCCACGTGAAAGCAAACTGTGGCCTGCACTCTGCTGCCAAAGGAATGGAGAAAAATGCATTGGCAATATCAATTGTAGCATACCACGTGGCTGCCTTTGATGCCAGTTCATATTGGAGCTCTACCATGTCTGGTACAGCAGCACTCAGTGGTGGTGTCACTTCATTCAGGCCACGGTAGTCTACTGTTTAACCTCCACCCTCCATCAGACTTTTGCACTGGCCATATAGGACTATTAAAAGGTGAATGAGTCTTGCTGATTACTCCTTGGCTCTCTAGGTAATGAATCAGCTCATGGGTGGGAGCCAGGGAGTCTCGGTTTGTCCGATATTGCCGACGGAGCACCGTCCTGGTAGCGATTGGCACCTGCTGTCTTCAACTTGCAGCAATCCCACAATGAAGGGATCTTCCGAGAGGCCAGGCAGGGTAGATAGCTGTTTGATCTTCTCTGCATTTACAGTGGCTACACCAAAAGCCCATCGGTACCCCTTTGGGTCCTTGAAGTACCCCCTCTTGAGGTAGTCTATGCCAAGGATACAGGGAGCCTCTGGGCCGGTCACAGTGGGGTGCTTTTCCCACTTGTCCCCTGTCAAGCTCACTTCAGCCTCCAGTATAGTCAATTCTTGGCATCCCCCTGTCACTCCAGAGATCCAGATTGGTTCCGTTCCCCTGTATCCTGATGGCATCAGTGTACACTGTGCACCAGTGTCTACCAAAGCCTTATACTTCTGTGGGTCTGATGTGCCAGGCCATCGAATCCACACAGTCCAGTATATCCGGTCATCCCTTTCCTCCTCCTGGCCAAAGGCAGGGACCCTCTATTGCTGTTCCTCATCAGAGTATTCACTGTCTGACCCTTGTGGTACCAGACCAGAAGTCCCTTCACCAGAATCAAGGGAGGTGGTTTCAGTTCTTCTATGCCTGGAGGATCGCTGAGTGCCTTCTTGGGCCTCTACAGCAACTACGCTGACAGCCTTCTTCTTGGGTGACCCCTTCTTAACAGCTGTCTTCCCTCTCAGTTCACGTACGCGGGCTTCCAGCTTAAAGGTGGGTTCACCATCCCACTTCCTCATGTCCTCCCCTTGGTCACGCAGGAAGAACCAGAGTGTACCACGTGGCATATGCCTTGGGCTCCCTTTCCCTCTGACCGGGGCAGGAGAGGACTGATTTCTTGCAGCGTCCCTAACAGCCAAGGCACTGTCCTGTAGGGATGAGGAGACACAGAGAGTTTCCTCAAAGTTTTGGAGCCAAGACGACACTTTCTCCACAGTTGGTGTTTCCATATCTGGGCAATACATTGCTGCCAAGCTGTTAGAATACGATGCTGGGGCACCTTGAATCACCTTTCTCCACATGGCCCGTGTGCACAGAACATCCTCTGCATCTTTGGAGACTTCCTCATCATCCAGATCACTGTAGATGACTTCCACCACTGCTAACTATCTCAGGGACTGGATGCCTTCATCTGCGGTAGTCCACTTTTCTGAGGAATTGACAAGATCTTCCTTGAATGGAAATCTTGCCCTCACACTTGAGAGGAGCCGGCTCCAGAGACTGAAAACTGCTGCCTCTTTTCCAATTCCTCTCTCAATTCCCCAGTTTCTAGCGAGGGATCCCAGCTGTTGGGCTTCCTTGCCTTCCAGTTGCTGACTATCAGCCCCGTTATCCCAGCATCGGAGCAGCCAGGCAGCAATCCGCTCACCTGGCTGGCGGCTGTAATCTTTCCGCAAGTCTCGAAGTTCTGAGGACGTCAGGGACCAGGTAGTTTCTGCTTCCTGTTTAAGTTCCCTCACTCCTTCCTCCAATTTCTTTATCGAAGGACCAGCTTCTAAATCAGGCCTTTCCTCTTCTTTTTCTTCCCTCACTAATCGATGGTATGGACCCGTTGATCTCCTTGTCCACTGTTTCTTTTTCACTATTGGGGCAATTACTGTAGTTGTTGTTGTTTGGGTCCCTATCTCGAGCATGGTGTCCTTAGATGCAGTCTGGGTCCCTGCCTCAACCATGGTCCTCTGAGAGTGTTGAGCTATGGCTCGGTAGGCATAGGCCAGGCCCCAGTACAGTGCGAGAAGCTGCTGGTTTTCATTGGGATAGGCAAGGCACCCTTCTATCAGGTGGCGTGTCAGTTTGCCAGGGTTACTTGCCTGTTTGGATGTAAAATCCCAGATTATGGGAGGTGATAACCGTCCTAGGAATCTGCCCAAATCCTTCCATATACCCTGCCACCCAGGGACCGGTCGCTTGAGGGCACATTTCAGTATTGCCTCACCTAAAACTTGCCTTCTCTTATACCAGGACGAGACCAGATTCAACAATACCCATAATATGCCACCAGTATTAATTATTAGTATTGAACAGCTCACATAAGGGTGAACAAGGACCTCGGGACCCTGCATAATAAAACCATTCACATCAATTCCTGTTAGGGAGAGGGAGATGTGTTCCCTCATCTCCTCCACAAGATAGCTCCCACAACACAGCAAAGCCATCACTGCCAGGAGAAAGCACATAGACATTATTTGTATTAGCACATTCCCCCATTCCTTCATTCTCCCCACAAGATAGTTCCTGCAGCACAACAAAGCCATCAGTGCCAGGGCAAAGCACACAGCCATTATTTGCATTAACATGTTCCCAAACTCAGCAAGCTAGAGATAAGCAAGCAGCTAACAAGCTCTGTGACCTGCACAGGAGCTTGCCACTTAATAACTAGCTATAGAATGCTTAATGCAAAACTGCCATTGTCATGCCCCACGTTGGGCGCCAAAAAGGACTGTGGTGGGTTGACCCTGGTTGGATGCCAGGTACCCACCAAAGCCACTCTATCACTCCCCCTCCTCAGCTGGACAGGGGAGAGAAAATATAACAATAGGCTCGTGGGTCAAGATAAGGACAGTTTAATAAAGTGAAAGCAAAGGTCGCGCGTGAAAGCAAGGAAAAAACAAATGATGTTGTTCTCTACTTCCCATCAGCAGGCAATGTCTAGCCGCTTCTCAGGAAGCAGGGCTTCAGTACACATAGTGGTTGCTCCGGAAGACAAAATGCCCCCACCTTCTGTCTCCCTTCACTTAGCTTTTATAGCTGAGCTGACGTCATATGGTATGGAATATCTGTTTGGTTAGTTTAGGTCAGCTGTCCTGGTTATGTCCCGTCCCAAGATCTTGCCCTGCCCCAGCCTGCCAATGAGGGGGGCAAAACTGTTTGAGGGCCAGCCTTGATGCTGTGCCAGCACTGCTCAGCAGTAGCCAAAACACTGGTGTGCTATCAACACCTTTCTAGCTACTGATGCAGAGCACAGCGCTATGAGGGCTGCTATGGGGAGTATTAACTCCATCTCAGCCAGACCCAATACAAAACGGCATAGCCAAAGGTTAGAGACTGACCCAAAAAATGCATATATTAAAATTAGGATCAGGGAGAAAGCTGTTAAGATCAAGTTTAATATGCTCTGATGGTGACAGGTGAAGCTCTAGCCTCAGTGATAGACAAAAATATCCATGCAGCTCAGAGGCTGTAAGATTCACACTTGCCACTTGCAGGAGTAAACAGAAGTCGTGATATCTGGTGACTCCCTCTGCAGATTATGAGGACAAGAATAAATAATTCAAGCATGTAGGAAAAAGTCAAGAAACAAATTAATATGCAGTAAGCAAGGTCCATCAGGTAAAACAAGAAACCTTAAGGGCATTGATACTAGGAGGATGACCACGGAAAAGCATGTTCTGTTGTTAAGCAAAGGGTCAGAATTATCAGGGAGAGTTTGACAAAGTCAACCAAAACATTTAATACCTTTTGCACTTGTTTTCACTAACAAAAGATGCTATCACAATGACATCAACAGAGAAAAATTCTCAGCTTTAAATGGGAATAGATAATCTTAAATATTTTCAAATTACCAGGAACTGTTCCCAAGAACTACTAAATTTCATTTGCCATTCTCAAAAAGCCACCAAATACAACTTACAACTCATTAGCAGTTACCACCAAATAACTCAAAGTGAATGGATGAATAGAGGGGAAACATGGTGCCAGTCTTCAAAATGAGGAAACAGGTTTAAAATTACAGGTTTTCTGCTCAAATTCAATTCCCAGGAAAGTATTGCTACAAATAACCAAAATATTCATGGTCATCTACAAGGAAACAGATAAAAGACTAACAACCTATATGGATTTATCATGAATTAAAAAACTGCGGTCAGGCAAAAGAAAATACATGTCATACACCTGGACTTGACCTTAGTCCATTTAGAATCACCAGTGACTTAGATGATGATATATGCTTTTTAAATCTATTCCTGACATAAGGATGGGAGGACCTGTAAGTACATTAGAGAACAGGCTCTGAATTCAAATAGATGTGAACAAATTAAAGCTGTGGTATGAAAAAAAATGGATTCTATTCAATAGTGTCGTGGTTTAACCCCAGCCAGCAACTAAGCACCACGCAGCCACTCACTCACTTCCCCCCCACCCAGTGGGATGGAGGAGAAAATTGGGAAAAGAAGTAAAACTTATGGGTTAAGATAAGAACATTTTAATAGAACAGAAAAAAAGAAACTAATAATGATAATGATAACACTAATAAAATGACAACAGCAATAATAAAAGGATTGGAATGTACAAATGATGTGCAGGGCAATTGCTCACCACCCGCCGATCGACACCCAGTTAGTCCCTGAGCGGCGATCCCCCGCCCCCATTCCCCCCAGTTTCTGTACTAGATGTGATGTCACGTGGCATGGAATACACCTTTGGCCACTTTGGGTCAGCTGCCCTGGCTGTGTCCCCTCCCAACTTCTTGTGCCCCTCCAGCCTTCTTGCTGGCTGGGCATCAGAAGCTGAAAAATCCTTGACTATAGTCTAAACACTACTGAGCAACAACTGAAAACATCAGTGTGTTATCAACATTCTTCTCATACTGAACTCAAAACATAGCACTGTACCAGCTACTAGGAAGACAATTAACTCTATCCTAGCTGAAACCAGGACAAAGAGAGAGAAGTCTGAAGCCCTGCATGTAAACTGAAATAATCCATTAGCTGAATAGAGGATAGGTAACAACAGACTAGGAAACAGTTCTGCAAAAAAGAATTGGAGGAGAGAGGGATTAACAGAGGATCAGTCAACAGTATCAGACTGTTATGAGAAATGCAAACACCATACTGTTAAATAAACAGAGGTATAGCTTGTAAGACATCTCACATAACCCTTCAGGATTCATCAGGGTTACAGTACTGTGCACAGTTTCTAACCACAAGGCATTAACATCTTTTTGAGCAATGCAGGAATAGATTGCCTGGGGAGGTTGTGCAGTTTCTGCCAGTCCTTGAAAACAGGGCAGACAAACATCTGTCATGAATGCCTAAGATGTACCTATTTAGCATTGTGAGCAGTGCAAAGGAAAGGCAACTGTAAAGATCACATTCATAGGTTAAAAACATGACTGGAAAAATAAGAACTGCTAGCAAAAAAAAAAAAAAAGTAGTGAACTGTGATATCAGTGAAGTTAGCATATTAATGGGAGATTAAATATATTTAATATTGCTCAAATGCAAGCAGATAATGCACACTATTCTATCTGGTCTTTGAGCCTACCACTGGGCATATGCAGGCTCCTAGTGCAGATTCTACACAGGTATTCTTGAATCCTATACTCCCTGGGACAGGTCCCTTCATGCTAGGGAAGAAAAGAACAGGGTGTCCCCTACCTGTGTTCCTGCTTACAGCGATACACAATGTGGTTACTCTGTGCAAGGGCGGTGGCAACAATTTGTGCCCCTCTTTCACCATCTGCAGGTATATAGTGCAAGAAACGATCTTGTCCTTACACTAAACAACTGTGTCCATAGTTATAAAATATTTCTTTGTGAATCAAATCATAAAAGTTAAAGGCTTATTCATACTACTTTTCAGCTCAGCGTTTTTCTTCAGAGTATATTCATTATCATGTTATTACTGGGGACATACATGCTGTCTTCTGTGCAGTTGCAGGACATACAGATACACAATGGATCAAAGACACAGCCACAAGGTTTTGATCACTTGAAAATAGAATGGAAATGTATCATCCACTCTTCTTTCAAAGCAGATTACAAGTAATTATGCACACGTATTGGAATAATTTCATTTTGCTGGCACAGGTTTTACTCCACAAAAGCTCTATTAAAAAGCAAAACTAGAATTCAGACCCCATACTTTTTAAAGCATCAGTTCTGAGCTTCTGCTGAGCCTGTTTTATTATATTCTATTAAAGATTTTGCCAGCATTGCACAAATTGAAGGCCAAATCTATCCCTTCAAAACAAAGTTGCAGGTTGAGATTAATTTAGTTCACTGGGAAGTGGCTAAGGTTGGAAGTTAGGGCTTTAGCTTACTTAACTCCCTCTAGTTAAAGGCAGGCATCTATTATAAAATAGAATTCATGGTCCTCATGCATTAGGAGTCTAGTCTGCACTTTTATAATTCTGCAGGTAGCTGCTACTAGACCTTGATTTGTAAGATCACACATCTCCTGGCTTTCTGGTCCTGGAATAATTTCTAACGCTTACCTCCCTCCAGGAAAGCTCTAGTGGCATAACTGTAGTGGTATTAATGCATTTTTAGTGTATGATTGTGCCTCACATTTGTGCATCCAATTGAATCTTCCTATGTATTTCTTAGCATGATTAATAGTTTCTATAGTTTAGAGTACCTTAGAGCTCTAAACCCTTTGCTTTTTGTTAGCTCCTAAGGTATTGTTGTGTTTTGCCATTATGCCTAAAAAATTACCCTTTTGATGCCACAGCTGTGTAGTAGATGAGTTTGCCAAAATATTCATCTTATGAGTTTGACTCTAACCCCAGTAGTGAAGATCTATGATTTCAACTTCAAAAATACCTGGTGGTGTGTCAGGTAATATAGAATCTGTTGCATTTCAATTTAGAGGAGGAATATTACCCCCAGCAGCTGTGGCCAAGTTAACTAGTTCCTGAGACTCCTGTTAACTGGGGCACCTAACTTAGGCACTTTGCCTTGCCTTCGCAGAAAATTACCTGTCTCAAATGACTTGCAGGGGAGCTCAGGGAAACTGCTTAATGTAGCTGACTAAATTATTTGCCTCAAGTGGGATGATGTGAATCCCTCCAGCTCTCTAATTTAGAAGATCTGAAGCTGGAGGAAGGGACCCATTGGGTTTTTTTCCCCATAAATTTCTGCATTTATCCTTTTGGCATTGTAAATAAAGTTAAGGCTGTTTCTTTCTGTAAGTCAGTGGCAGAGTTTGGAGAGTCAGACACTTAAATGAGCTGGGTTTTGATTCATCCCACACTCTTCCTTTCCTATTCTCTTCTCTTGCCATTATCTCTGAATTCAAATATTTTCTCCTCTGCTAGAACATACTCATGTGATGAACACAAAGCAGTGCTCTTATTAGGACTATTAACTTCCATTTCAGGAACTTAGCGACAACATTCCTTCTACCCTCTCACTATCCTCTCTATTCAGTTAACGCAAATGGCATGATTTTTCCAAGTTTATAAGGTTCAGATTCTATTATAAGTTCCGTGGAAAGGACAATCTTTTTTTGATAATGCATGAACTGTGCAGTGAGTTACAAGTCAGGGACACTGTTTTAATAGTCACTTTATTTTAACTTTGAAAAACGGATTCTAAAAAATGGACTAATGCTCATATCCAAGAGAATTTACTAGGAAGCAGACTTTTCTGCAAGTTATCTGCTTCCACCTTCTCTTACCTACACTCCTCTGATTAAATTTGTGGACATTATTTTCCCCTATATAAAGATGTGTGCCTCTCTGCTGTGCTCTGGCATACTTCTTTTTTTCCTTCCCACAATTTATTCATGTTGTCTTCCTACATTACAGTCTCCTTGTACAGTCTCCCTGAAAGGGGATACTTTTTACACTGCAAAGCACTTTTCATGTTGTAGATGACTTAGAAATAATAAACATTATTTAGGACTGCATGTGAGCTGATATAAATGAACAAAGATACTCATAAATATTCCACATAAATAAATGTGCTTAGATTTACCACATAGCTCAGAAATGACAGAGAAAAAAAATTGTGATCTGGTACAAATGACAGTAGTTGGTCACTGGTAAATAGGAATTATGGTTTTAATATGTTTAGCATCTTATCATTATTGTGCTAGAGAAAACATATAACAAGAAGGTAATCTGTATTCCAGAAAAACATATTTTTATTGGTGTCGCAGTAGCTAGAAATTATATTGGCATTATTTTCAGGTATATGTTTACTAGATATTAACTATGTAGGTTGAAAATTTTCCTCACAGGTGTCTTAGGTTGTTTTTTGACAATTTTGCCCTATGAGTTCAGGCATTTCTGTATATTGTTTGCCGCTGTCACATGCACTTACCTTATCAAAGTCCATTGAAAAATTCCTATAGACTTGTCCTATATTCAGCTGGGATAGAGTTAATTGTCTTCCTAGTAGCTGGTACAGTGCTATGTTTTGAGTTCAGCATGTGAAGAATGTTGATAACACTGTTTTCAGTTGTTGCTCAGTAGTGTTTAGACTATAGTCAAGGATTTTCCAGCTTCTGCTGCCCAGCCAGCAAGAAGGCTGGAGGGGCACAAGAAGTTGACACAGCCAGGACAGCTGACCCAAAGTGGCCAAAGGTGTATTCCATACCATGTGACATCATGTCTAGTATAGGAACTGGGGGGAGTGGGGCTGTGGGGGTCACCGCTTGGGGACTAACTGGGTGTTGATCAGCAGGTGGTGAGCAATTGCCCTGTGCATCATTTGTACATTCCAATCCTTTTATTATTGCTGTTGTCATTTTATTAGTGTTATCATTATCATTATTAGTTTCTTCTTTTCTGTTCTATTAAACCGTTGTTATCTCAACTCATGAGTGTTACTTCTTTTCTCGATTCCCTCCCCCATCCCACTGGGTGGGGGGAAGTGAGTGAGCGGCTGCATGGTGCTTAGTTGCTGGCTGGGGTTAAACCATGACAAGACTTTACAAGGCTTTGAACCAAACCCTCTGGGGTTTTTTAATCTGTTAAATTCATTGTGGATTTATAAATATGAGTGGTTAAATAGGACTTAATTCAGAAAGATCACCTGTTGTTTTTTTTCTTTTTAAAAATTTTCATACGGGCAAAAAAATAAAACTCCCTCTCAGGTCCACAGCATGCAGGTGGCACATGGTTCAGCCCCTCATGCGGAGTAACACAATTTTAAAATACAATTTTTGTCCAACATTTTCTCTATATCTTATATGTTTCTGAGCTTCCTTTGTTGTAATTGCTTTTGTTGCCGACTCTGGCAGTCTGTTCTATTTCCTGTAATCTCAAAAAAAAATTCCTCTTGCATTCCTTGCAGGCTTGACCCACTCTTTACTTTAAACCATGCCCCCGAGTTCTCTCACACTTGGCACAACCTCAGGGAAGGTGTAGCATCTGCCATCTTCTTTCCTTCTGAAATTTTGTATACTTCAGTCAAATCAACTCATAGCTACCTTTCCCTAAAGAAAACAGACTTTGTTTCTGCAGTTTCTCCTATAAACAAGATCATGGAGCTGAGGAACCACATTTGAAGAAAAAAAAATAATTAACTGCATGGAAATATTTATCATTGTAATGGATCACCAGGGCAGTAAGGGAAAAACTAACTGACCGTGTTTATTTTCCACAGTAGTAAAGTTCACTCTGAAAAATAATGTTGTAAGTAGATGTCCATTATGTTAAAAAAAAAAAAAAGCCTAATAATAAATAATTACAAAAAGGTGGAAACATTTCATTATGAAGGAATTATAGCTGCTCCGTGGCTCCTCCTCAGGCAGAGAGCACCTCTCTACCATGATACTAAGATCATGTGAAGTGTAGGGACTTTCTGGGTCTGAGCTTTAAAGCATTCTGTTGGTGTAATGCCACATTTTTGCATGAAGTACATTTGAAGCAATACAATGAAGAAAAATTAAGGTAGTGAAATATTTTAAGGTTCTGACATTTGGTTTTATTTCACAGTGGAATGAGAAAAAACAAGATCTTTTCAAATAAGTATCGTTTTGAAATTAATGCGCAATACAAATACTTCATCAATAATAATTTTGTAAGCATATTTCAATAACTGCTTATAAATCTTAAATACTAAATAAAGCAAACCCTGACTGTCCTAAAGATAAACCACAGCTAAAAAAGTATACCATAAACAAAACAGGTCTGTTTCTCATTATGGGACATACTTTGGTTTTCCCAGTACTAAAAATTGGACAAAATATTATAATCATTTACCTTGAGCTGATAGCACATTGTTCTGGAAAGTCTGGAAAGATGTCTGCCAGACATTTCTTATTTATCCAGACTCTCAGAAAAAAAATTTTGAATGTTCTTCATGTTTCTGGAATCTAAAATCTTGCCTTTTGGGAGCTAGCTTTTTTAATAAATCTTGATAAATTCTAAACGCACTTGCCTCTCAAATAGTTCACAAGCTTCTTTCTTTCCTCATATTCATTATCAATCTAACAATTTTACATGCTGCATAAGCAAAATGAAGATTCACTGAATAAATTAGATAAACAGGCAGGTAAACAAGCACCACTCCTATTTCTGTGGTTTTAGATGCTCTGATTATTGGGTCATAGAACAAATGTTTGATTCCTTCTCCTATACCATTTTATTTCTCCTGATTTGTGTATTTTATGCTCTCTCCGTTCAGGAGGGAATTCTTCTCACCTAATTTTGGTTGTCTAAAAACTGAGTATGATGTTTAAGCCTTAAAGGCATGTATACTCCTTTTGTAGTCTATGGGCTGGTAGAGGAATATCCAGAGGGCAATTCATTGGTGTAGTATGTGGAATGAAAATAAAAACCAGTCAACTAGAGACCTAAGTATCACACAGCTACTACTTTACTGGAAATTAATTCTGTCCTTATCCCCTATTTTGGATGTACTGAATTTGTCTGATCTTCCAAGATAACTCCCACTGAGTCAGGCTTGCAGGACAGTCGTCATTTCATCAGATGGGACTCTAAATTTTGAGTGAATTTGCTGGTTGGAGCTACTTTGTGTGACAGTCTGACAAATTATAGTCAATGTCTCAAACATTCGTTGAAGAACTTTGGTGAAGAAAACGGCCTCTGTAAAAATGCTGGAGTTTTGTGAACAGGACAATGTGGCCAGAGGAGAGGGCCCCACGGAGGGTGGGACCACACTTCTCCAAAGCCGCAATACCTTAAATGACCAGGAGAAGGAGCACAGCAGCACCTGGAGGAGGAGGCCCCACGGAGGATGGGACTGTGCTGCTATCTTAAGCGGTCATGCCAGCAGAAAAAGAGAGGCAACTTTGCAATGAACACCCCCCCCAAAAGCTCACTGACCGATTCCAGAGAACCCCGGGAATGGGACTGCGCATGTCGAGACCATCAAACACACTATAAAAGAAGGGAGAACAAGTCCTTGGCGTGCCCCCCGGAACTGGATCTCTACGCTGGCTGGACCAACGCTGGACCCAGGACTGGTGAAACCCTTCTCTTCTCTCTCTCTCTCTCTTTCTTTCTTTCTCTCTCTCTCCCTCTTTTCCTTCTCTCTTTTCCACAGTCCCTACACCTCATCCTTTGAAACATAAACTGTTGACCAAGTCTGAGACTAGGAGTGGATCTAGCCACCCCTGAGCTCCTCTCTGAGAAGGAGTCCAGAAAGCAAGGCGATCTGCTCTGAACCTTGTGACTCAATGGGAGGGCTCTCCTTCTGATACATTTCATGTTCCTTTTTCCATTTCTTTTTCTATACTTCCCTCCTCTTCTCAAACAGCGGCTTAATGACATGTTGCAATGTTCATATTAACAAGTTCACTTGTACTTGGACAAAGTTAGCTAGGTTGAATAAATGTTGATTGTTGTTTGAACTCCCCTGATGTCATTTCACCTTAATTCTGACAAAGGAAATCCACGAACCTGAGTCACTCCAACTTTGGGACGCGACACTTTGGTCTGTAGAAAAACTTTGGAAAACATACAGTTACAGACTTTTTAAAGAAAATTAAGATTAAATAATTGAAAATTAATGAAAATCCATTTGGTCTCACTTGGTTAAAAATGTACAAATGGTGTAAAATATTAAAACATTTATGGTGTAAAATTTTACAAGTGGTGCTTTCATCTAACATTTTTCAATCTTTATTAAACTAATTCAATTGGGGAAAAAAAACCTGATTAGCAGGAAATGTTAAAAATTATGCAGATATTTTGATTCATTGATTTTTATAGAAATTGAAATATCGTATGCAAGTTCATAGTCACTAATAATTGGCATAAGCACTGTACATGTTTTTTCCTCAGCTAGTGTACTAGAACGTGATGCAACATCAAAGAGATTCCACTTTGGAACATCAGCTAACTTGGTTTGTTAGGAATGACTTTTGTATGTCATCATTATTCAGCATAGTGTACTTTGGCATGCAAAAAAAGAGGAGAGGAAAAAAAAAAGACAGAAATTCTCTCTAGTAGATTGTCTCTCTAGTAGAGTACCTATAAACTGATACAGAGCAATATGCTCATCTTCCATAAGAAATCTTTTTGTCAAGCTGAGTTTGCTCATGGCCTCGACAGAACAAGTTCTTCAGGAAGATGACAATGGGGGGAGGCATACAAAACCCTGCAAGTTTATCAGCATGGAAATAAAAGTTGGTAATCATCTCCTTTATCCACAGCCTTCCACTCCATATTGGCTAGTAAAAGAAGTGGAATTCAGTTCTCAAATCCTTTGAGAACAGTCTTAGCGGTTTTTTGAGGCCACAGCCTCAAAAGTCAGTTCAGAATAAGCAGAAAGGATCACGTCCAGCTTCATTCCAAAAGCTCCACAGCATCCCCAGTTTGAGCAGTCACAGGACCCTAACTGGAGGCTGCAGTCAGATGGATGATGTACATTGGACACGTAAGTCTTTCCCTGCAAGCCCCTCAACTGCTGGGTGAAGGAGGAAGGTAGGGTGAGGGAGGAGACAGAGGGAGCCTACAGACTTAAGAACAAATTCTGGTAAATACATAACAGTCTCCAGGATGGTACAGGATTTTAAAAGAGACAGAGTATAGTACATAGATGGAAGTGGGTGATCTTGGGTCGTCCTCTGCGCCAAACATCTAGCACACACGTGAATCCAGCTGCAGGGGAACGGACTCGCTGGTTCAAGAGGTCTAATCTTGACTGCTGTTTACCATGAGTCTCGGGCCCAGTGCGGTTTGCTGGGGCAATCAGGTCACACCCATGATTTTCACAAGCCCAGAGAATTTTTCAGTTATTATAATCAGCAAACAACTTCTGAACATTTGGACATTTCCCCACCCATAGGCTCAGAGTCATCCCACCTAACTTGTATGACCCAAATGGGCCCCCTTTCCTCCCCCTGCATTACTGAGGAAAGGCAGGCCTCAGGGCCCCCAGCTGAAACCCTGGCTGAAAACCCATTTCCTCCTCTTGCCAGTGAAGGAAGGATGAGGAGGGTCCTCACTCACACACCGTATTGAGTGCCTATAGGTACAGGAGGTGAATCCTGACTTAATGCCAATATGAACTGAATCTGCATTCACATTCACTAGCTCTCTTCATGTTGTGCCTCTCTACTCCAGCCTCATTTACCACCTTCTTTCTCTGCTGATCTCAGAGCTTCCAATGACCTTCTCTGAACCACCGACTCTGCTCACTCACGGGACACCCCACTCCTTTTCCTTTTCTCATCTGCTGCTGAAACAGCTTACCACAGGAAGATAGCCATCAGCCATACTCCCTCTCACAACCAAGTAATAAAAGGGACATCTATGAAAGGAATACAACTTCAAAAAGCTTTATATCTGTTGAGGAATGGTTAATGGAACAGGGTCACAAGTCTGTGTAGGTGCTGTGCAAGCAAGAAGATTTCTGCTGAGACAAGACGGCGACGAAAGTAAGGAACTTGGTGAAGAGAAGTTGTGGTTAAAGAAATGTAAAAATAAGTAGCTTATGACCGCGAGTACGTGCAGTATGTGAGTGTAGCCTTTTTATCATGTAACCAATAAGAGAATGGCTAGTAGGCATATGTTACAGAAATCATATAAAAGAACCCTGTTAGAAATAAAGATTGAAGACGCTTGCAGGATCTCATATTGAGTGTTCTGTGTCTTCCCTGCTCAAAACTCTCCGCAAAGTGGCGCCCGAACAGGGACAGCAGGGACCAACAGGGACCCACAAGGACTCAGGAACACCAGAGACCAACAGGGACTTACACCTTCCCTGTGGAAACCAGCGGAGAGGAGCAGATCGACGGAAAAGTCCTGCCGTGCAGCCAGCAGGGGACGAAAGCTTGTTTGTGCGGGCACAGAGAAGCCGCGTCTGGAGATTCTAAGAATTCTTCGCCGTCCGTCCGCTACCTCCTCTTCGGAAGTGCTGCATTGAAAATGCTGGCCAGCGTACGTCAAAGGAGAAAGGAAATATGGAAAAAGAGGTAGCTTTACAATTATTACAAAGAATTTTAGAAAAGAAAGCAGCCAATTGTGTTAAACAGTTGGCAGGGCTGGTAGCACTAGGCACAGCCAAAGGATTCTTTGGGGATCCCGGGCAATTGTTTTCCGTAGATGAATGGAGAAAATATGGAGATATGTTATGGGATGCTATTATAGATGAAAAGAAGGAAAGTAAGGAATATAAGAAATTATTGAAACCATGGAGAGAAACCATAAATGCTTTAAAGAGATATCATTGTGAAAAGAAAGTAGCTGTTGTGGCAACAAAAACCCTAAAGGAAGAAATGCCCAGCAAGGGGGTAACAGATAGAGAACCTGGGAAAATTACAATGGATTATAGATATGATGCAATTCCTAATACCTGTGCATCAGTTATGGTGAAGGGGCCAGTGAAATCACCGTCTCCTACTCCTCCGGAACCTGCTGCACCTTTGTTAAGTGATGAGGAGGCTGCAGAGGAGGAGGAGGAGGAGGAGGAGGAGATGGAGTTTCCTGATCCTCCACCCATGACACAGAAAAGTTATCTATATCTTCTAGCGGGAAAGCGGCTGCCAAAAAACAGCTATCAAGAATAGACTGGAACTCATTAGCTACTCATGCTGCAGCTGAAGGAAATTTTGAAGTAGTTGCTGCTGCCACTGGTATGCAGGCTTTGCCGGTTATTTTTACACCTGTACCAGGAGGTCAGCAAGCTGCCTATCATGCTTTAGACTGGAAACTGTTAATGCAGTTACGAGCAACAGTCAATGAATCAGGGGTACAAAGTGAACCAGTCCAACAATTGTTAAATTACATTTGGAATACACATGTATTAACACCAGAAGATGTTAAAGGGGTATTTCGTATGGCATTAACCCCCTCACAGTTATTGTTGTGGCATGCACACTGGCAAAGGTTGTGTGACATCTCGGCTCAGACAGCACGGGCACACGGGGACCCATTGGCTGACGTTACAGTGGATCAATTGATGGGCACAGGAGCCTTTGCACATGTGACAATGCAGATGGAAATGGGTCCCGAGAAATGTCTGGAGTCCATGCGTTTGGCTCGGGAAGCCCTGTCAAACGTAAGGGAAGCTCCAGCCACTCCATCATATATGTCAATCAAACAGGGAACCCAGGAGCCCTTTGCAGCCTTTGTGGATAGGCTCACAGCAGCCTTGAATAAGGCAAATATGCCTCCGGCTCTAAAAGCTGCACTGTTGCGACAATGTGCCTTGGAAAACTGTAACGCTGCCACCAGAGCTGTATTGGTTACCTTGCCAGCTGATGCACCAATTGAACTAATGTTAGACCGTATGAGCAAGGTCCCTGTAGGTCCACAGGCAATGTTAGTGGAATCATTAGAGAAACTAGGGGAAAAGTTAATTGAAGGTCAGCGACAACAACAGCAAGCCTTTGCAGCCGCCCTTGCACCTTTAAAACCATTAGGGGGAAATAGAGGCTTTAGTGATAGTAGGGGTGGAAAGTTTAAGTGTTATAGATGTGGGAAGCTGGGTCATAAGAGACAACAGTGTAGGGAGCCAGGAGTTTGGTGCCAGAACTGCCGACAAGACACCCACAGTACCACTGCGTGCCGTCGATCGGGAAACGGGACATCGAGCGCGAGGGGTCGCAGCGCGAGGACACCAATCGCGGCTCCAGCATCATTGAGGGACCACCCTACACCAGCTCCAGAGCCACATCTCAACTCATCTCAGCAGGACAACTATCCCCAGCAACACATGGCAGCCTCGGATTGGACTTGGCAACAGCAGTAGATGTTGCACTTATTGACACTAAACCACAAAGGATTGCTACAGGAGTATGCGGACCAATAATTATAAATGGCGAAAGACAAGGGGCATTGCTGTTGGGACGTTCATCAAGTGGAATAAAAGGAATATTTGTGCTACCTGGAGTAATAGACAGTGACTTTGAAGGTGAAATCTATATTGTAGCACAAACTTTGTTTCCTCCAATTGTTATACCGAAAGGAAGCAAGATAGCACAGTTGGTGCCATTGTTACAATTAACTAAGGGAATGACAACTGGAAATCAACAAACTAGAGGTGACAGAGGATTCGGCTCGACAGGAGGATTAGTGATGTTATCCATGCCTCTCACAGAAAGACCAATAACAACAGTCACTCTGGAAAATAAAGGGGAGAGAGTTATTTTACAAGCCTTGTTGGACACTGGAGCTGATATTTCTATCGTCAGCAGACATTCTTGGCCAGAATCATGGCCAACAAGGACTGTTGCTGGAGGCGTGGAAGGAGTTGGAGGAACAGTTAGTATTCAACAAAGTCAGGATAGGATTGTAGTTTATCTGGATGGAAGAAAAACCAATGCCACAATTACTGTAATGCCCTTGCCTCATGGAGTTTCAGCCCTGATTGGGCGAGATATTCTTCTCCAGTTAGGAGTAAGATTGACAACTGAGTCACCTTTTTAGGAGCGGTCACTGATTGGACTTTCCCGATTCCTTTAGTTTGGACAAATGATGAACCTGTCTGGATCGAACAGTGGCCGCTAAAGAAGGAAAGTCTGGAACAAGCAGAAATGTTGGTAGATGAACAATTAGCATTGGGACATATTAAACCTTCAACTAGCCCGTGGAATACACCCATTTTTGTTATCAAGAAGAAATTGGGCAAATATCGGCTATTACATGATCTCAGAGCAGTCAATGATCAGATGCAAGCCATGGGAGCACTTCAACCGGGAATGCCTAGCCTAGCTATGTTACCGATAGGCTGGCACTTATTAATAATTGACTTGACTGTTTTTTCACCATCTTCTTACATCCCAGAGACACTGAGCGCTTTGCTTTTACGTTACCATCGGTTAATCGAGCTGCCCCAGCTCGCAGATTTGAATGGATTGTACTTCCACAAGGCATGAAAAACAGTCCTACTTTATGTCAACTTTTTGTGGACAATGCCCTGAAAGAAATCCGATCAACCTGGGACAAGACAATAATATATCACTATATGGATGATATTTTGTTGGCCCAACAACAACCATTTTCTACAAACCAGGAACAATATCTTGAAGAGACATTATATAAGCATGGCCTAAAAATTGCAACAGAAAAGATACAGCGTCAACCAGTGTGGAAATATTTGGGATGGCTTATTACAGATTCCCAGATACGGACACAAAAACTAGAAATACAGACTGATGTCAAAACCTTGAACGATGCACAAAAGCTGCTAGGAGACTTACAGTGGCTGAGACCAATAGTGGGAATTACCAATGAGGAGTTACAAATTTTACGACCTTTGTTAAAGGGAACTGATCCGTCCTTACCAGTGAAATTATCAAGTCTGCAAGAAGAGACAATAAAAAACATCTCCACTGTTATTACATCTCGTATGGTGGACCGCTTTGATCCAGATTTACCTGTCGATCTCACTATCTTACACTCCAAAAATCAGTTCATAGGTACATTAACCCAATGTAAAAAGAAAAAGAGGGAGCCTCGGGTCTTAGAGTGGCTCTTTACGTCTTTGCAACCAAAAAAGACGATACAACAAAAAGAAGAAAATTTAGCAGAGTTAATTCGTAAAGGTAGAACGCGATTGTTACAGATTTTGGGTAAAGAACCAGGAACAATTTATCTCCCAATTCGGCGAGAAGATTGGGACTGGTGGTTACAACATTCAGAAATGTTACAATTAAGTTTATTAACCCAGGGTGTGCCTATCAATTTGAGCCCTTTAAAAAGTCCAGTACTAAAATGGATGTCTGGAACGGAATGGATTGAAAAACCAAAGAGAAGTGAAGCTCCTATCAAAAATGCATTAACTGTTTATACAGATGCGGGTAAAAAATCGCAGACAGCAGCTGTCACCTGGGAAGTGAATGGACAGTGGAGTCATCAGATAATCGCAGCAGAAAAAGGAGATTCGCTGCAATTGTTAGAATTGTCAGCAGTCGTATGGACCTTTGTTAAGTGGATAAATGAACCAATTAATGTTGTTTCTGATTCATTATATGTGGCTGGAATAGTATACCGAATAGAAGGAGCAAGGATAAAAGAGGTTAACAATCCTAGATTGTTTGAACTATTACGGCGACTTCAATCTGCCGTGCATCAACGGTCAGAACCGTATTGCATGATTCATATTAGAAGTCATAAATGGTCAGAAGGTTTAGGTGAAGGTAATCAGAAGGCTGATCAATTGGTATCTTTGACTGTACCTCTAAGTGAGTTTGTGAAGGCTCGTGAGGCACATGAAGCCTTTCACCAAAATGCCAAGGGACTGTTCAAACAATTCAGAATTACCATAGATGAGGCTAAAGGTATTGTACGAAGCTGTCCAAAATGTAGCCATTTTGGTCCAGGTTTGGGAATAGGAGTAAACCCCAGGGGTCTTGGTCCGAATGAACTATGGCAGATGGATGTAACCCATGTAAATGGATTTGGGCGTTTAAAATATATCCATGTAACCATTGACACCTACAGTAAATATGTATGGGCCACGGCTCAGGCTGGAGAAAAGGCACTCCATGTTGTTAGACATCTTACTACGTGTTTTGCTGTTATGGGGGTGCCTCAAGAAATTAAAACTGATAATGGTCCAGCATATACCAGTACGAAAGTTCAAAAATTTGTGCAAATGTGGGGGGTGAAACATGTAACAGGTATACCACACTCGCCCACTGGTCAGGCTATTATAGAAAGAACACATCAAGTATTAAAACGATACTTAGAAAAGAATGATGATATTGTGGATATACAAGAACGCCTAGCTTGTACATTGTTTACTTTGAATCATCTTTGCATTTTTGGGCAAGATCAGCCTGCAGCCTGGGTTCATGATATAAAACCAAAAACAAAGTCTGCTGAGTTGCCAAAAATTAAGGTTAAATATAGAGATTTGAAGACTGGGATTTGGCAAGAACCAGCTGAAGTTGTTTATCAGGGAAGAGGTCACATATGTGTACTTACCCCAACAGGGTTACAGTGGATTCCATCCAGATGGACTAGACCAGCTGTAAACGACATTTCTACTGAGACGCCTGGTTTGTAAATAGAACTATAGACTGTTTAATCATTACTAACAATTTTGAATCTCCACTTGTTTTATAACAGAAAATGGATAGAATTATAACCGGGATGAAGATTTTAATCATATTGTCTGTTATCTTAGGAGAGGGATTGGGAAACCTTCACAAGATTGACCTACGACAGAATATGTGGATTACTTGGGCTAACGAGACAGGACAGGATTCATTTTGTTTATCATTAGCTACCCCGTCTGATCCGTTTCGTACGTGTTTAATTGGGGTCCCTTTAAAAAACATGAAAGGATTTGAGCCTTGGACGACAACCAAAATTTATGATGATCTAAATCAAGCAAAGACTGATTTCTGTACCATTTGGTCTGGATTAACCAGATACAATTGGTGTGACATATTAAATATCTCCATAAATCCTTTAGGAGCCCAGACACATAGCATTATTAAAAAATTGAATGTTACTGGTATAGAACCTCAGGAACTTGATATTTTGGGGTCTATACCTGGAGAATATTGTTTAACTTTCGGAAATTATCAAGGTAAAGATTTGGTTAAAATCAAAAACTTTAAACCTGAAAAGCCGAGAAATGATAGTGTCTGGATTACCCCTAAATCTTTTTGGTATTATAACATTACTAGTTATTGTAATAGTTGGAACTGGCCCGTAACCGGGTATGACAAAGTGAAAAAGGCAAAAATGTTACCACCAGGGATATTTCTTATTTGTGGGGATCGTGCTTGGCCAGCCATACCTGCAAAAGCACAAGGGGGACCATGTTATCTTGGCAAATTAACGTTGTTTGCCCCCAGCATTCATCAATTGTTAGATATGAGTAATATAAGTCACAAATCTAAACGTGTCAGACGTGATATATATCAATTGGGACCTGAATGTAAAGATAATGTGGAATTGTGGGAACGTCCGACTGTTATTTTAGCATCTCTTTTTACACCTCAAGTTGCCTCTGCCAAAGCACTAACCCAATTAAAGCGGCTAGCTTGTTGGACAGGAAAACAAATTAATATTACCTCTAGAATAATAGATGAACTCATTACTGATGTTGATAGTATACGGCATACCTTGTTGCAAAATCGAGCTGCCATTGATTTTTTGTTGTTAGCACAGGGACACGGTTGTGAAGAGTTTGAAGGAATGTGTTGTATGAATCTTTCTGATCACTCTGAATCTATTCATAAGAAACTTTCTCAATTGCAAGATAACATGAAAAAGCTTATTGTAGTTGCAAATCCTGTTGATGACTGGTTTGAGAAATGGGGAATTACCGGTTGGTTAAAAACCTTGATGAAGGAAGGCATTCGGTTTTTTGTTATTATAATTATTGTATTTGTTATCATTTGTTGTGCTTTTTCTTGTATGAAGAAGGGTTTAGAATCGGTTGTGAAGCAGGTTTGGATTGTTCAACAAAAAGAAAAAGGGGGAATTGTTGAGGAATGGTTAATGGAACAGGGTCACAAGTCTGTGTAGGTGCTGTGCAAGCAAGAAGATTTCTGCTGAGACAAGACGGCGACGAAAGTAAGGAACTTGGTGAAGAGAAGTTGTGGTTAAAGAAATGTAAAAATAAGTAGCTTATGACCGCGAGTACGTGCAGTATGTGAGTGTAGCCTTTTTATCATGTAACCAATAAGAGAATGGCTAGTAGGCATATGTTACAGAAATCATATAAAAGAACCCTGTTAGAAATAAAGATTGAAGACGCTTGCAGGATCTCATATTGAGTGTTCTGTGTCTTCCCTGCTCAAAACTCTCCGCAATATCAGCCTAATAATTGATAGAAATGAAATGCCTCTAAAATATATTCCTAGCAGCCTTTGGATCAATATGTTTACCTCACATACAGCAAAGCTTCCAAACATGCTGATATACTTTTGTTTGGGGAATGTTTAAAATAGACTGTCTTTTATTTTATGAAACTCACCAGCTGTTTGACAAATACAGGAATATTTTGTATAACTTTTCCATTTTGCAGAATCTGGAATAAGTAGTGAGTTACACCTGTGAAGCTAAGGCAACAAAACCTATTGGACTTGTAGTCTCAAACAAGACTTTGAACACACTTTGTTACAGCGGTTCAAATGAAGTAAGATGCCACTAATGCAATTGGAGAAATCACAATTATGCTACATTTCTGTTTCAAAAGAAATCTGAGATGTGTGCTTATTCTTATCAAGGACTGAAAGCCTGAATACAGAGCTTTATTTTCTGTCTAAAAGTCTTAACACATTCAGGCTGAGTGGAGTTTTACCAGCAATACTTTTTGCCCCAGGTCTGGTCCTTTCTTGCCTATTCTTTCAACTCAAGAAAAACTTTGCTCTAGTCAAGTAGCAGTGCTATGTAAAAATTTGCCTATAGTTTTAAGTACAAACACTCCAAATATATACTTCAATGAATGACTGAAAGCTGTGTAAGACTGTACGCTCTAGCCAGGATTCGCAAAACCAATCCCTAGTAATATTCCTGTATTAGCCAATTCAGTTGCTCTTTGTCGTGGTTTAACCCTGGCTGGCAACTAAGTACCACACAGTTGCTTGCTCACTCCCACCCACCAGTGGGATGGGGAGACAATTGGAAGGGTAAAAGTGAGAAGGAAACTCGTGGGTTGAGATAAAGACAGTTTAATAATTTAAAAGAAAATTTAAAAAAATAATGTAAAAACAACAAACAAAACAAAGAGAGGAAAATAAAACCCAAGAAAAACAAGCAATGCAAATGAAAACAATTGCTCACCACCAACCGACCAATGCCCAGCCAGTCCGTGAGGAGCGACCCCCTCACCAACCTCCCCCCTCAGTTTTATTGCTGAGCATGACATCATATGGTCTGGAATATCCCTTTGGTCAGTTGGGGTCAGCTGTCCCAGCTGTGTCCCCTCCCAACTTTTTGTGCACCTCCAACCTACTCACTGGCAGGGCAGTGCAAGGAGCAGAAAAGGCCTTGTGCTGTGTAAGCACTGCACAGCAGTAACTAAAACATCAGTGTGTCATCAACACTGTTTTCAGCACAAATCCAAAACATAACCCCATACAAGCTATTATGAAGAAAATTAACTCTATCCCAGCCAAAATCACTACATTCTTTAACTTTTGTAGATTGTCATTTGGGGAGATGCAGGAAGTGCTGATGCTGGCATCTCTGACATCTGCACTCTTTCATCCAACTGAAGCTAATTTAAAAATAACATTAACAATGTTACAGTATCTCAAATAAAGATAAATCTCTTGAACTGTCTACTGAAGTTAAGTCATTCTGTAAATTAACTTGCTTCGTTTATTTGTGGTTTGTCAATGAGTATGGAGATTCTCACATTTATTCTAGATCAATTAAAGGCTGAATAACCTCTGTAAGTAATACAAGCTCCAAAGCCAATTTATGAGCACTTTATTGCAGGCAGCCTTGTCAAACAATTCATGAGGAACAAATAAAGAGACTAGGCTTGTCTCTTTCCATTTGCTACTTAAATGTTTCACCATTTATTTTGAGGAACTGAGTTGTGTCTATGGGATTTCATTTGCTTTGTAGCAAAGATTCCTTTTTAATATTTGGCATTTAATGATACAAATTACACTATGTACTCAACTTCCCAACAGATAAACTAACGTGGACCTGCAGAAGGAGTAATAATTTGTGATACTGAAGTTTCTCTGTTATAGAGTAAGATCATTTCAAGGAATCAGAGACAATGGAAGATGAGTTTGTAAATTCAATGTGAAGTCTTATCTTCATGGGTGTTTTTCGGATGAGGAAAAAATATACCCACAGGTTGCTTTGGCTGCAGAATATAGAAAGCCGTGGATTCAGCTGTACAGATTGCCAAATAGAATTTACTTCTAGTTTTCTCCTTTTATCCTCAACCAGGTGGGGATTTTCAAAAGCTCAAACAGGCAGTTAAGTGCTCAGTTATACTGAAAATATATGGAAGTTGATTGCTCTACTTTTCTGCATTTGAAAACATAGCTTTTTGTTAGTTTTGTGTCAAACATAAAACTGCTACAAACAGTTTAATGAATAGTTAATAATAATATTTTACAAGAATTTAGACAAATGTTGATGTCCTTATTCATGCATTGGTGCCTACCTGTACTTGCTGAATAAAAGATAATGCTCTGACTATTTATGAAAAGCAGATTTGACCATTTCAGTATTCATAAAGTTTGCCTGACAATTTTCTGTTTAATTGAAAGTGAAATTTAGAAAACATAGGTATTATGTGCATGCCACACTTTGAGCCACAGGTCTCCATATTTGGCACCTGAATGCAACCTGATATTTAGATATGCATTTCTGCTCCTTAAAGGACTGTCATATATTATATCTTTGAAATTTGCTCTCTGAGAATATTTTTGGCTGGTTAGGGGTGCTGGGAAGGAGTAAACTGCATAATCTGAAAGGAAGATGAAGTGTCCCTAGAGGCCTGCCTTGTCAAGAGAACCAGGGTAGCAAGCAACAATGTCCTTGTATTTCTACAGCACCAAGGTGAGACAGAGTGTAGAAGACAAAAAGTAGCCTTTTGAAATATGTTCTTTAGTAACAGCAAAGGTTTGGAGATGATTGAAGTCTACTAGAGCCCTCTTGCCCATAGGCTCAGTTAGGCATGAGCCTCAGACCCCTCTGCAATGGAGCCCATGGCAGAGGAGAGGCAAGATACAGCAAGCAGCATCCACTGCAGCTGCATCACCAGCACCATGCATTTGTGCTCCTTTACCTAAGGTGACCAGCAATCTAAAGTAGACTTCAAGCTTCACTTTTGTTTGGCAGAACTCTGGACTTCATGTGAAAAAATTCAGGTTTTGGAATTCCACAATGGCCCCAGTGTATAAGTGACTATCACTTGGGGCCTCTCCCACACAAGATCAGCTACGCAGCTTTATGCTTTGCACAGGAGACTGGACTTGCCATCAGACTGAGGATTGTCAAGACTATGAATCAGCCATGCTCTCAAATGTAGGATACTCCTCCTTTCTCAGCCAACAGTGCAAGAGAGGTCATTACTTCAGACATCGATGGTTACGTGAATACTGATCACATGGTAATACCGGGAATCTGAAGAACTAGTGTGCCCTTTGGCAAGTGTATGGAAATAATACAGCATGTAAGAGAAGATTCAGGAATCCACCACAGTCATCTGTGACAAGTGGAAACACGGGCCATGAAGAAAGTGTTTCAAGGATGCCATAACCACACATTTGATTGGATACTAACTGGCCTGTGCTTTGGGTCTCTTAGCTACACATAGACACTAAAGTATATACTGCTCCAAGGCTTCCTGCTTGGGCAGGAAAAGCCTGCAAGAGGCACAGAGACAGGAGCAGATGGGCACAGGATCAAGAGGCACTGAGAACTGTGTAACAGGTTCTGTACAAACAACTCCCTGCCTGCCAGTCTTGACACCAAAGAGAATCGGGCCAAGGGATCACTTCCCATAGCCAGATCACAAATACTAATTTACCACTATTTTTCCAGTCTCCAAAGAGTGACTGGCTCTTCTCCTGTTCCCAAGAAGCTCCTACAACAAGAGGGGATAAAAAAACCCAAGGAATATTTTCATTATATCTGAAACAAAAAAATGATCACCAGTCAGCAAATGAGGTATCCTGCTTTACCTCAAATTCTTATTGCTGTGGTGTCTCTGAAAATCTGCAGTTGATGAAGACTGTCAGCTCTGGATGATTACTGGAAAACTGTTTTCAGTAAAATCTATTCTGAGAATGCTTTATTCTAAGAGATATGTGCAATAAAAGTACCTAATTTACGGATGGCTGTATTACTGAAGACAATATGCAAAGTATATGTAGCTGACCAAATTTAGCTGTGCTAAAAGATACTGGACATTGATTTGCATTAACTGATTTCCACTAATCGCAGTAAAGTGGAGTACAAAGCCATTACTAGATTGAAGCTGATACATTTAACGCTAGATGAGGTAATAGACACTGTAGTATAAGAGTTGGGGTTTTTTCAAAATCAATCCTAGCATGGACTATGTGATAGATGTAATAGACACTGAATCTGGTTGCTGACCTTTAGCCAAAACTCTAGAAAAACTGTAAATTGTTTGGAATATGATGATACTTGTATGCTGCCAAGCAGCAACAAATTTAAAAACTAAAAGACTCAAGTCATACATTCAGGCAAAATCTGGAATATAAGTAGAAATAGAGAATCATAGATTTTAGGTTGGAAAAGACCTTTAAGATCATCGAGTCCAACCGTAAACACTACCAAGCCCACCACTAAACTATGTCCCTAAGTGCCACATCTACATGTCTTTTAAATACCTCCAGGGATGGTGACTCCACCACTCCCCTGGGCAGCCTGTTCCAATGCCTGACAACCCTTTCGGTGAAGAAATTTTTTCCTAATATCCAATCTAAACCTCCCCTGGCACAACTTGAGGCCATTTCCTAGGCCTCAAGTTACTAGGGAAAAGAGACCGACACCCACCTTGCTACAACCTCCTTTCAGGTAGCTGTACAGAGTGATAAGGTCTCCCCTCAGCCTCCTTTTCTCCAGACTAAACAACCCCAGTTCCCTCAGCTGCTCCTCATAAAACTTGGCCTCTAGACCCTTCACCAGCTTCATTGCTCTTCTTTGGATGCGCTCCAGCACCTCAATGTCTTTCTTGCAGTGAGGGGCCCAAAACCGAACACAGTATTCGAGGTGCGGCCTCACCAGTGCTGAGTACAAAGGGATGATCACTTCCCTAGTCCTGCTGGCCACGTTATTTCTGATACAAGCCAGGATGCTATTGGCTTTCTTGGCCACCTGGGCACACTGCTGACTCATATTCAGCTGGCTGTTGACCAACACCCCCAGGTCCTTTTCTGCCAGGCAGCTTTCCAGCCACTCTTCCCCAAGCCTGTAGTGTTGCATGGGGTTGTTATGACCCAAGCGCAGGACCCAGCACATAGCCTTGTTGAACCTCATACACTTGGCCTCGGCCCATCGATCCAGCCTGTCCAGATCCCTCTGTAGAGCCTTCCTTCCCTCAAGCAGATCAACACTCCCGCCCAACTTGGTGTTGTCTGCAAACTTCCTGAGGGTGCACTTGATCCCCTCATCCAGATCATTGATAAAGATATTAAACAAAAGTGGCCCCAATACTGAGCCCTGGGGAACACCACTTGTGACTGGCCGCCAACTGGGTTTAACTCCATTCACCACAACTCTTTGGGCCCAGCCATCCAGTTTTTTACCTAGCAAACTGTACACCCACCCAAGCCATGAACAGCCAATTTCTCCAGGAGAATGCTGTGGGAATCGGTGTCAAAGGCTTTACTAAAGTCCAGATCAACAACATCCACAGTCTTTCCCTCATCCACTAAGCAGGTCATCTTGTCATAGAAGGGGATCAGGTTAGTAAAGTTGGTAAGAAAGGAATTATCTGATAACTGGACAATGTAGTAAATTAAGATATTTTCAGACTTATAGATACAGTATATTCAGTTACAGTGTGGGTGCTTTTCACACCCAGACTGGGGGGGGGGGATCATACATATCAAAGAAGAGATTTTTCAATTTATAACTACATAGAGTAAAAAAACCTTTAAAGTAGTACAAACTGCTTCCAAATATTTGGAAAAAATATATAGGGTATTTATTTTATTAGATAATCTCTTTAGGGTAAGCAAGAATGCCCATTAGAACCTGTATACCAGGAAAAGAATAGCAATCATTTAAAGGTATTCTACACAGTAAACACACAGAAACTATTAAATGTTTGTGTTTCAGCATATTCATTGAAGTAGAGGCATATTTTTTAGACTGCAGATATTTGGCAATAAATTGCTTATATGAGCAAATATTTCTTTTTAGTTTAACTTAGAATCCTGAATTATAGGTGTGATAAGGCAATATTTATCCTATGCATGTTCTTAAAAGAAATCAGGCCAGATTGTATGCTGATTTACAACCTGAGAAATCCCCATGGAAGGTGACTTCATTATACAACCAACAGAGAACTTGTCTTACTGTATTTAATTCAAGATATTCATTTAGTCCAAAGAAATTCTTTCATTTACATGGACTTAACCTCAGTGACTTTGGTAGGGCAGAGCATCTAAAGATGAGATCAGAGCTGAAATCTTTAATTTGAAAATATTGAAATGAAATACAGAAAGAACCACAACACAATTAGAGAGTATCTTCCTTCCTGTATTAGAAAGAAGAAAACTGAGCTTAATGAATATACTGAGCTCATACTAAAATCCTTTTCATTACTTAAAGAATGCCCAGAAGAGCAACATTTTGCTGTAAAACTAAATTAAATAATTTTTAATATAATATACTGAATTGTTGGAGCGGCGGAGGAATGCACATAAGTCGACCCAATATGAGTGATAGAAGTGATTCAACTTTATTTGCACGGATAGCTCATATTTATACAGTTTGCGATAATTATGCCTACTAGTCCTAATATGATTGGTACATTGCTAATGTTTATTCATTACTAAAACACACCCACTTGTGGTTGGCAGCTATGCGTGTTCAGTAACTTTCTCATGAGAACTTCTTCAAAAGTTACTTATGAAGTTATGCCAAGGTCACACTGTCCCTGTCTTTCTCCTGATAACAGCGAGACCAGCTGTTGTTTTTCTCCCGATATCAGTAAAGCCAGCTATTTTCGGCCAAGGCCTAGTCTTGCTGCTCAAACTGACGTTCTTTCACACAGAACTCTGCTCGCACAACTTTTCCACAGGCCCATGTCCTTTTTCAGCAAGCCACTTCCCAACAATTCCCCCTTTTTCTTTTTGTGCGAGTAGAGCTTGGTGTGTCAGCTTTGAGACTCCTCTCATCATGTACCCATACACAATTCTAACTATTACACAGATTAATTTCAATATACCCAGCCATCGTAAGGCTTCCTTAATCAATGACATTAGCCATGGTGTTATCCCACCGAATATTGACTGTAACACCCCATCAAACCAATTAGTTTCTTGCTGGATCTTTGTGTATGTTTCTTCAGCCAATTTATCTGTTTGTGAATAGATTGAGGTAAAATTTTAACACCTGCTGTATTGCCCTTTGCAAAGATCTGTGAACAGAACTACTTAAGCACAGTAAAAACAACATTATACCTAATAAAATACATAAGCACACAAAAACAGATTTGATTAATAGCTTTAGCTAGTGACACCCAAACATTCTTACTGTCCCATGGCGTTAACCGATGTGGATCAATCACCAGTGTCACTGTCATGCTGCTTACAACAGTCAGTGTGTTCCATATCAATCTCAGCATAAGGTTTCAAATTTATGGGTAAATCAGGAACGTATCTGCCAGACATGGATGATGTGACTTCTTTTTTTTGTCCAATTGCTGCCAAGGCTTGCCATCCCGGTGCACTTAGTTGTCTTGTAGAAGTTAAGCTATCGCTGCCCCTCAATAAATCCAGCAGCGGCTGTAAGTCTGTATTTGTAATACCAAAACAAGGTTGAATCCACTGTAGGTCTCTGTTTAAATCTTTCTCCCTCTTTTTGTTTTTGAGCAATCCAGGCTTGCTTAATAACTTGGGATGCCATTTTCCTTAATAAGCTGAACAAGGTAAAACTATTACAATAGCTACAATCACAGTAACTACAATAATGCCCATAATTCTTTGAGCCAACCTGTTACCCCTAATAACCCAGACCATGAGGACTATGAGGAAAATGAACCATCCATACATTCTTGTGCCATCTTGCTCCACGAACTCAGCCCAGCAATCGGTAGGTGCCAGCTTTCCGTGGGCGTCCCCACAGAGGCAACGACGGCCTCACCGTACACCAGCCCGATGTTCTTCGGAAAATCCCGGTATTTATACATTTGCAGAGGAACGGGTTTTAGCACACGTGGCCAGCGGGATCCAAAAGTCCGCCTCGGTTGCAATCTATGACGCATGTGCTCGCTGGCCAGGCGCGCTGCACGAGTCATAGCCATCTTGTCTAATTGGTTCGTGGGCTTTACGATACAGTTGCGATGCACAGAGAATCTTGACCTGTTATGTTAGCCAAGGTGACCTATACATTAGTTTTTGGCTGAGGTGGTATTCATATTGCCACATCATCTATGATGCTCCAGATGATGATGGTCGCGCACACCGAACAGGAGTCCATCGTGGGCCTGTATCTGTGGAAACACAATCAACCTCGTTCCCAGGTTATTAATGGAAATAGACCTTACCCCTAATTTTGGCTTTAACTAACTTTTACATTTACCCCACACTGTCTTCCCGTAATCACGCTATGTTTAATCAAATTATGCTTAACACACTTTTTACCTAAAGCAAGTTCTATAAAACAATAAGGCACGCTGTTCTAAAAACCTCTCTGAAGGACTCGGTGTCCGCTAGTAATACTCTATTAGTTAGAATCTGTCGGATCAGTGGCTTCAGCACCCGCCGGTGCCGTGCCAGTTGCCATTGGGACAATTCTGGGTCCAGCATCAGTGCGAAGCCATGGCTTGACCCACTTAGCCAGGATCTCCCAGTAAGTTTTACTTCTGCTGATCCGCACCATTTCCCGGATTCTGGGTCCTTATACATTACCATGATTCCTGTACTTTGTTGCGTCCTTTCTGCCTGTAAAAGAACATGATGCACTACCATTGGTGGGTCTTTGTGATCACCTGTCAATCTAAGGTAATTTACCACAAATAAGGCTTTGGCCAATCGTTCCTCTGGGAGTAAGCCCTGGGTTCCCCCCTTTTTGTTTTTGCAGCATGTTCTTTTACGGTTTGGTTGGCCCATCCGACAATAGCCTGTCCTGTGGGAAGATGTGGAATACCAGTACCATGATGAATTCCTCACAAATTACAAAATCGAGCAAATCGTGTAGAACCGTAGGCTGGGCCGTTGTCCGTCTTAATTTCTTTAGGCACACCCAGTACTGCAAAAGAAGCGTGAAGATGTCATTCAATACGTAAGGACTTTTCTCCAGTTCATGCCGTGGCCCACATGGCAGCAGGATAGGTATCAATACACACGTGCACAGAACGCTTTGCACCAAACCACGTGACATGGGTGACATCCATTTGCCACAACTGCAATGGCAAAAGACCTCATCGGTTAACCCCACAGTCCAAGCCGAGCCCCTCCTCTTGACAATCAGGGCATGCTTTAAAGATACCTTGGGCGTCAGTAAGTGGTAAGTCAAATTGCTTTGCTAACATCCTAGCGGGTTGGTGCAAGAGCGCATGTGATTGCCGTGCTTTGTTGAAAACGATTCCTTGGAGGAGGCTTCCGTGGCGCTGCAACCAATTGGTCAGCTCTGTCATTTCCCGTTTCTCATCTGCACAGTGTTCTCATACTCAAGAGTTCTACCAGAGGGGTCATATCGCAATTAGTGATACCGCAAAGATTCCGCACCCACTGGATATCTCCCACAAGCTTCTGGATATCATGTAACGTTGAAATTTCTCATGTTATTTGAACCTTCTGAGGTTTAACACTGCTTACATCTATGTGCCACCCCAAATACTTCCAAGGTGCTGTCTTTTGCACCTTTTCAGGAGTGATTATTACTCCGCGATGGCTTAAGATGTCCTGAATTGAGTTAAAATCTCATCCTGTGGCAAGTTACTGAGGGAACTGCTTTCTTACAGGCTTTGATGCCTAGGCCACATACACCTGACGTATCGTGGGGGAATTGCGCATTCATTGCGGTAACACGACCCAATGGTATCTCTTATAGGGATCTGCCTTGTTAATCGATGGTACCGAAAAGGCAAACCGTTCAGCGCCATCTGGGTGCAATCTTTTAAATTTATAATTAACAAATCTCATTCTTCTGGAAGCATAACTGGAGATGGCAAACCTGGCTGCAGGGCTCCCATACTGTCCATCACCGCATTCACAGCTCTGAGATCATGTAACAGTCTCCATTTCCCACTTTTCTTGGGAATGGTAAATATTGATGTATTCCATGGACTAGTAGAAGGGACAACATGTCCCGCTCTCAATTGGTCTTCAACTAACCCTTGTATTTTTAGCAGCCTTTCAGAATTTAGCAGCTACTGATCAATCCAAACAGCCTCATCTGTTTTCCAGTTAATTTTCAGAATTGGCTACCCCTCAGTGACCACTCCTAAAAAGGATGAGTCACTAACATTGCCTTCATTTGGCTCAATAAATCATGGCCTACGAGGCCAAACAATTCAGTTGGGGTAGTCATGACATACGGACACATCGTAATGTGTTCACCATCGGGGAACACAAATGTAATCGGTAGCTGACTTACTAAGGTGGCTTGTGTGCCCCCTATCCCAGCAATACCAAAATTCGGATTGATCGATGGCCATGATGGAGGCCAAATGCATCATAAAATAATCGTAACATCAGCTCCTGTATTGATTGTCATCGGTTTCTAGACGACAACTCCATTGGGCCCTTCCAATTGCACTACCTGTTCTGGTTTACCTCTTGTTGTGTCCATGGCAAAGTATACCTGCGGTTTCCCTGTGGAGCCGAATCCACCATCTCCACGTTGTACTTCACCTGGGTTCGGAACACACGACCTGAATGGAACTAATTGTGCTATTCTGGTACCTTTAGGAATAGAAACAGGAGGGATTACAACATGAATCATAATTTTCACAGTCCCACAATAATCTGCATCAATAAGCCCTGGGAGCACCAGAATTCCTTCTAGAGCTGTTGAAGATTGCCCCATTAAAAATGCACTAAGTCCAAACCCCAATGGTCCCTTTATGTTGACTGCGGTTTCCACATCCACTCCGGAGCTTCCTGCGGTGGCGGATCTGGTGGTTGCGAGGCTGCCTGAGGGCTGGCAGCTCAAGCCCCTTGCATTCGTGTCGCCGCGTGAGGGGCCTTCGCAGTCGGTGTAAAGTTTCCCTTCTTCCTGTATTCTTGGTGGTATGGTTATCTTTCTTACACTTGTTGCAGCACTTACTGTTAACGGTACCTGTACATTTGCTCCTAATGCGTCCACGTTTGCCACAGTTAGAACACTTGACCAAGGGTGTCTTACTGGCCTTGTGTTTCTTTGTAGCTCGTTGTAGAGCTGTGGCAGCATAGGCTACTTTCTGTGAGTCCACTGATCGATCCGTGTATTCTATCATATAAACGACGTCTGCATTTTTCGGCAAACTACACAATGCTTTGCGTGTCTTTCCAGTAGCATTTTCAAAAGCGAGTATTGAGGTATCAGCGTATCAGCAGAAAAAATGAATTGCAGTATTTGGTGAGTTAACGCAAATTTGATTCCTTACTGACTCACAGCATTCCTTAATTTCTCAATGACCTTCCAGTCAAACACCTCCCATTTTTTCTGTCCATTTGATGCAATAACTGGGAATGCTTGGAGCATAGTCCCTTCTATAATGGCATCTTTTATTACACCCCTCCAATGTCTCTGCCTTTCTTCTGCAGTGGCTATTACAAGCGGCTATTACAGGCAGCTCCGCATCTATCACGGGTGCGGTTGGTTTCCCCGTCTCTTTTCTGCATTTCCTTTAACAATTCTAACATTGTCTCTTTTTGTTCTATTATTAGAGTAGACAAGTCCTTGTTTGCATTATTTGAATCAGGGTGTATGCTAGGTATAATTTGTTCATGTTGAACGGTGGTATCTGGGGGCTGTGTTTTCGTAGGCAGATTTTTACTCACTCCCTGATTCTGTAGGGTTTCCTTTAATCGTACGGTTAGGGAGGCTTAGGAACTGTCGGATGGCTGATTAATATCGGCAGTCCCAGGGAGTGGAGCAGAAGTCAAGGGCACAAGAGCAGGCGAACAAGCTCCAAAAAGTCTCTCTCGCTGCATTATGTTTTTCTCCCCGCTTTTCCCTTTCGCTTGCGGTTGGAGAGAGAGAGCAGCAAAAGCAGACGCAGACGCTTTACGATCTGCTTTCATTTTTTACAGAGTTGTCTTAATCAATTTCCATAAAGTTGCAAGATCTTTAACTTCTTTAGACCCGTCACTAATTTCATCCCATAGGGAGGTTCCGATAGCATTCCAGGTACTAAGCTCAGAAGCTGTACCCACACTAATTGAAAGGTTTCTGTCCTTGCTTCATTAGTTTTTTAGCTGATTTATCATCGTCAGTTACCATATCCCATAATACGTCTCCTAATCTACGCCATTCACTCTCCTCAAATAATAAATCCGGATTCTTAAAGCATCCCTTAACACGACCTAAAGCAACTAATCCCAAAACTTGCTTAACGCAATTTACCCCCCGCTTTTCTAAAAAGCACTGTAATAATTTTAGGGCTACCTCTTGATCCATTGCCGGCCGGCTTCTTGATACTCCTTGGTGCTACCTTGATTAAGGCACCTCGGTTAAAAAGTCTTTGCAGCCTTTTTCCAGTAGCCCTCACTGACGGCGAACCCCTTTTGGACGGTCCAGGCACGAGAGTTAACACACCAACCAAGACGATCAGCGTTCGGTTAATCTTTTGCCCCCCGGTCGCTGCTACCGGTGCTTCTCAGTGTCCGTCGCTCCAATTCCCCTTTCTTCGGTCCCCGTTCGGGCGCCATTTGTTGGAGCGGCGGAGGAATGCACATTAGTCGACCCAATATGAGTGATAGAAGTGATTCAACTTTATTTGCACGGATAGCTCATATTTATACAGTTTGCGATAATTATGCCTACTAGTCCTAATATGATTGGTACATTGCTAATGTTTATTCATTACTAAAACACACCCACTTGTGGTTGGCAGCTATGCGTGTTCAGTAACTTTCTCATGAGAACTTCTTCAAAAGTTACTTGTGAAGTTATGCCAAGGTCACACTGTCCCTGTCTTTCTCCTGATAACAGCGAGACCAGCTGTTGTTTTTCTCCCAATATCAGTAAAGCCAGCTATTTTCGGCCAAGGCCTAGTCTTGCTGCTCAAACTGACGTTCTTTCACACAGAACTCTGCTCGCACAACTTTTCCACAGGCCCATGTCCTTTTTCAGCAAGCCACTTCCCAACACTGAATATCTACTAAAAATAAATCTGATGAGCTATGATAACTAAGAATTGGTGCTTTCATTCCTTTTCTGGTTATGTTGTTCTAGTGCCTATCATTACTTTACATTGAAATTTCGTAAAGTAGTCCTACTATTTTCTGTATCTTTCTATTGCAATGAAAAGATTAAATTATCTAGGATGACCAAGAAGTAAATTGTGGAACACCAGGTAGCGCAAAACAAATGTGACTTTTACAAAAGTAACTTTTATTATTATAGTATCTCGGGTTTTTTAATCTTAGGATATAGAAAAATTTATCTTAAGATTTTATTTTATCTATGTCGTGGTTTCAGCCCAGCCGGTAACAAAGGACCACGAAGCCGCTCGCTCATTCCTTCCTCCCCCCTCCGGTGAGATGGGGAGGAGAATCGGAGGAGAGAAAAGGAAAAAAAACCCAAACCCAACCGGAACCTCGAGGGCTGAGATAAGGACAATTTACTGGGACAACACAAAAAGAGAAGTTACAACAACAAGAACGGTACTAATAAAAGAATATACAAAGCGAGTGATGCACAGTGCAACTGCTCATGACCCAGAACCCGACGCTCCGCCCCTTCCCCCACCGAAAGCCGAGAGAGCACCCCCAACCCGCTCCCCATTTATATACTGAGCATGATGGCACATGGTATGGAATAGCTCCTTGGCTAGTTCAGGTCAGCTGCCCCGGCTGTGCCCCCTCCCAGCTTCCTGTGGAAATTAACTCTATCCCAGCTGAACCCAGGACAATCCAGAATTTAAAAAATGCATTAAACCAAGATTTTCAGTTATTCCACAATCTGTTTACATGGTGTTTCAACATAGGGAGGTAATAAAAAAGGGATAAAGTATATCAGGTGGGTTTTTCCTTAATGGAAAAATCATTAGAATTTGGACTAGATAGGTTCTGTTCACCTGAGATCAGGAACTAAATTTGCAAATTAAGGGTCAATGGTCAATATGTCAAAACTTTTATCTATAAATATAAATATGCTCCTGGAAGGATGTTCAAAATTAGATACTCTGTCTCCCTTAAATGAATGCAAGCTCACCTGATTATTTTTTTTTAAGCTTTCTTCCTCTGCCAGTCTTTAAATAACTTTTAATAGCAAGTCACCACATTCTTGCTTAATTATATGAATCAAAAGAAATGCAAGTAGGAGAAAAAATTAGTTTACATTTTGGAGGGAAAAAAACCCCAACTGGTTAAGTCAGTTAGTCAAATGTGAACTAAAAACTTTGAAAGAGAAGCTATTTGTAATTATGAGAAGTTACTTATAAAAATAAAATATTAAAACCACTTACTCCCTGACTGACCAGGCTCTTCTGTTCAAACCTGCCTTTTGCTTAATCTTCTGATTGCAATCACACCAATATTTGCGATATCCTTTGCTATGTGGGAAAATATTATCATATCTTGCAGATGAAACAGAGAACCTCTGCACACAAATTTTGGCAGAGTAAAATATTTCTCAGTTCATCTTTCAATTTTGATTATGGCTCTTAAGATTTGCCTCCAGCTTTCTGGGTACCATTTTTGTTTCCATAATCAACTGCAGGCTGAAAAGCAAGGAAAAGTTGTTTTTGCACTTTAAGCACTTTAGCTCCAGTCCTACAGACATCTCTGTGCAGGTGGACACACCCTGTTGAAATCACCAGCTCACTATAATGTTGTCGCAGTAGAGACGGACACGACAAGTAATAGATCACACAAAATGGCTACTTTATTGTTCTAACACACCTTTTTATCCCCTTCTTCAGAGTATGTGTTAGTATATGATTGGCTTAGTTAGTAACTAACAATTCACGATTGGTGAGTTTGTCAGGATGGTTCTTCTTATCACTATCTTGTTTTCGTACTGGTCTTCTCGGATCTTTCCAGACTTCTCAAGGATATACTACAAGCTGCTCAAGGTCGCGCTGTTCTCGAACTGTCAAGAATTCCGTAGACTTGTTGCATCCCCCGACATAATGTTATTTTAATCCTTCCACTCCAATTGTCTTCCATTTTTACCTTCATATGGTCTTTTTTCCCAGAGAGATGGCCGTCTCTGAGGAAAATGGTGACAAAGATGGAGCTGAACCTATGCCAGGAGGTGCAGAAAAGTTTATGGGTACAATTTGCCAGATTACCCCAAAGTGAGATTTTCAGAGGTTTTAATCACCAG
Organism: Astur gentilis; assembly: GCF_929443795.1. Classification (NCBI taxonomy): domain Eukaryota; kingdom Metazoa; phylum Chordata; class Aves; order Accipitriformes; family Accipitridae; genus Astur; species Astur gentilis. The sequence goes on along the minus strand of NC_064918.1, from coordinate 16,357,442 downwards.
CTCCTGTGTACACACCTCACTCCCACTGAAATCTATTGACTAATGAGTGTAGCTGTCCTGAACTGTTTCAGGAACTGGCAGGCACTAAAACAAAGGCCAGCTGGGATTTGAGGTAGTACCAGCTCCACCACCCCCCTCTCTGCTATACTACTGTACATTACTCCCTCTGCAGCAGAGTCAGAATAAGTGAGTGTCTACCTATGTCCCTGTCCTGGTTTCAGCTGGGATAGAGCTAACTGTCTTCCTAGTAGCTGGTACAGTGCTATGATTTGAGTTCAGTATGAGAAGAATGTCGATAACACTGATGTTTTCAGTTGGTGCTCAGTAGTGTTTAGACTATAGTCAAGGATTTTTCATCTTCTCATGCCCAGCCAGGGCACAAGAAGTTGGCACAGGACACAACCAGGGCACCTGACCCAAACTGGCCAATGGTGTATTCCATACCATGTGACGTCCCATCTAGTATAGGAACTGGGAAGTGGGGGCGGGGAATCGCCGCTGGGGGACTAGCTGGGTGTTGGTCGGCAGGTGGTGGGCAATTGCCCTGCGCATCATTTGTGCATTGCAATCCTTTTATTACTACTGTTGTCATTTTATTAGTGTTATCATTATCATTATTAGTTTCTTCTTTTCTGTTCTATTAAACCATTCTTATCTCAACCCACGAGTTTTACTTTTTTTTCCTGATTTTCTCCCCCATCCCACTGGATGGGGGGGAATGAGTGAGCGGCTGCATGGTGCTTAGTTGCTAGCTGGGGTTAAACCACGACAGTCCATTTTGGTGCCCAATGTGGGGCACGAAGGGTTGAGATAACGACAAACCTGACCAGAGCTTGTTAAAACAAATTTGTTGTAAGCGTTCATTATGTTGATTTATGTGTTCTTAGAGTTGTTGCTCTGGTTTTTAAAGCTCTGTTATGTATCAGCTCGCTTGCTGTATGTAGTTCCTCTTCTACTGCTTATCACCCGTGGGAGGTTGATTAAGGTTTTCGCTTTGATGTATTGTGTAACACTGGTTTATGGTATGATAAAGTCATCGGCTGTGCCATTAATCCGGTATTTGCACTTAGCATTGTCACCTTTATACTGCGGGAGCCACCTATGGGAAACTATTAATAATTACACCATTTACCTTTCCTCCTCGGAAAACCAGTCTATGGGTGGGGTACCTTTCTTCCCCTCTCCTTTCTCCTTCAGTCCAGTTACAATGGTGTTTGAGAATTTTGAAAAATTTGAATACTCTTGGGATGTTGGGACCAGCATGGTCCTAGCCCTACTGCTAGGAATTAGCATGCTTCTGAATGTGGTTCAGCTCTCATTTAAGGTTAAACAGCTATTTAAGAAGATCACCCAGAGATGTGCCTCGAGGCTAGATAATTATGAGTGGCAGGGTGTGTGGGGTAGTATGGGCAAGTACCTAGAACTGTGGGCACCTCCAGTGTTTTGGAAATTCACCCCTGAACAAGTGCAGGATCCAGAAGAACTAGTAAAATATTTGGAAAAGGTATGCTGTCACCCCGGCAGCTGCAGAGAGATACAAATCACTGCAACGTGCTGGGTCCTGGCCCATGCCTATCGAGCCCTGCTCGACACCACTCAGTACCCTCAAGGGGAAGAGAAAGTCTCTAGACCTAACAACAAAACCATGAGCACCGCGGTCCCTCCAGCCCAAGCGACGAGCACTGCTGCTACCCAAACCTCGGTGACAGACAATGTGGTTATCCAAAACCCGGCAATTGAAGCAGTCTGTTCCTGAAGGACTGCACCCCTTGGAAGGGACCCATGCTGGAGCAGTTCGTGGAGGACTGTGTCCCGTGGGAGGGACCCCATGCTGGAGCAGGGGAAGAGTGAGGAGTCCTCCCCCTGAGGAGGAAGGAGCAGCAGAGACAACGTGTGATGAATTGACTCCAACCCCATTCCCCGTCCCCCTGTGCTGCTCAGGGGGGGGGGGAAGTAGAGAATTCAGGAGTGAAGCTGTGCCCGGGAAGAAGGGACAGGTGGGGAAAAGGTGTTTTAAGATTTGGGTTTTATTTCTCATTATACTATTCTGATTTTGATTGGCAATAAATTAAATTAATTTCCCCAAATCGAATCTGTTTTGCCCATGACAGTAATTGCTCAGTGATCTCCCTGTCCTTATTTTGACCCACAAGCCTTTCATCATATTTTCTCTCCTCTGTCCAGCTGAGGAGGGGGAGTGATAGAGTGGCTTGATGGGCACCTAGCATCCAGCCAAGGTCAACCTACCACAGTCATCAAGAATGTAATATTTGGAAAGAAAAGAGTGAAATATCTTCCTTCGTTTTATAAAATTTTCTATCTTTTTATTACTTTCATTTCACTTCAAAGTCAAGTCACTATCTTGGTATCACCAACATTTTTTGTTATATAAGCATGTCGGGGTTTCAGCCCAGCCAGTAACAAAGGACCACGCAGACGCTCGCTCACTCTTCCGCCCCTCCCCCAGTGGGATGGGGAGGAGACGGAGGAGAGAAAAGAAAAAGAAACTGGAACCTCAAGGGTTGAGATAAAGGCAGTTTACTGGGACAAACACACAAAAAAAGAAGTTACAACAACAACAACGGTACTATTGAAAAAGTATACAAAAAGAGTGATGCACAGTGCAACTGCTCACCACCCGGGACCCGACGCTCCACCACTTCCCCCACCGAAAGCCGAGAGAGCCCCCCCAGCCCACTCCCCAGTTATATACTGAGCATGATGGCACATGGTATGGAATAGGTCCTTGGCTAGTTCAGGTCAGCTGCCCCGGCTATGCCCCCCACCTCCCAGGTTCCTGTAAAAATTAACTCTATCCCAGCTGAAGCCAGGACAAAGCAGTATGTTTTCCTAATCTGTAATTCATTAAATACTATATTTTTCACCTTTAGAGCAAATCAGAGCTTTGGTATAGTCATGAGATAGCCAGCAAATTAGATTGGTCTCACTCCACAGAATGCAATATATTTCTTTCTGATAAAACAAATGTATAGATGAAAAGTATTGCACAATAATTAGGTGGTAAATAGATTGTAGATGATTTTCAAGTTTAAGTTATCAGTTCTAAATGATCTTGTGCTACAAGAACTTTACCTGCCCTGAATTTGATGTCTCATAACTAAGATTTCTATGGCAATTGTTCATCTATTACACAATGCTGACAATCACATTGATATTGCATTGTACATTTACAGGCAATGCATAGGGAGAGTTCTTTTTTAAAGTAAACTTAAACAGTTTTCCAAAACACAGACTTTACTATAAATAATTTTGGAAAAAATAACCCCATAAATTTTAATTTGTAGGAAAGACAGAGATGCCTGTACATTAGACTATTAATAGATTTTGATGTTTATTATTGGTGATGTGAGCTTATTATTTGCTAGACAAGGAAGAAAAAGAGACCAAGAAGTCATCTATCAGTGGCCTTCATTTGACATTTCTGTTATTAATGAAGACCCTGGCTGAAACAGATAGCTCTATTATTAAAATACAGTCTTTCCCCTGCGTACCACCTCTGTGTGCATCAGTAGGGCTGTAGGCTAAAAGTACCGATATTTAGTTGTAAAATTTTTCAGGCACAGGAAAATTCTAGATAGATCATTCTGAGCCTTATGACTTTTAATCTGATCAATATTTCAATGCAAACAACAGCAGCAGCAGATAGCTCAGTCTGAAAAAGGCCAGTGGAAAGAGTGGCTAACTTCACTCTAACCAGCAAGCTTTAGGAAAGGAACATCATCATGTAAGTCACGGTTGCTTGAGGGGACAAGGGGAGAGGGAGATTAAACTGATACAAAGGCCACCCTCTTGAACTCCGTTCTGCTATGGTATCTGTTTTGTAATTTTCCCACTTGATTTTTGTGTTAATGAAGCTCACTTAAGATAAACCATATGCCAATAGTTGTCTAATTCTTTCAGCCTACTGACAAGGGAAATAAACACGTCCCTTTCCTTCTCTGTTAAAGTCAAACCAGATTCACTCAGATATTTTGTTTCTATCACATTGACGTGCGGAAAACAGACTCCACAATCAGTGAGATTGTAAAGTAGGTATGTTCATTCAGCGCTGGGCGGCACGGGGGGTAGTCCCACCAAAGTCGTGCGCGCGCGACTCGGCAGTTCGCCTCAAGTTTATACAGTCAGGTATTACATATTTACAATACGCCTATACATATGCATGACCTATCCCCGCTCCATATTAAAATTAGCTCCAAGAGGTCATTTCCATAGTCCCCTCCCAACTGTGCCTGCGCAGGGCCTCTTTATGGTGGTCGTCTGGTGGTCGCAGAGATGAAGATAGATGACTCCTCTTCGTCACCGCTAGTAACCTTTTTCCTTGTGCAGGCTCAGTGATTTCTTGGTATTCACCCAAGCCGCAAGACCAGTCTTAGCCGGCTCTTGGGGCCTGCTCCTGCTTCTTATCAAGGACTGTCTTTACCTCATTGGCTGGTTCTTGGCACCAGCTCTTCTTATCAAGGACTGTCTCTACCTCAGCTAATTTCAACAATGTAAGCACTAAACATCTTCTTTCACCCCCCCCTTTATTATGTCTACTAAGATTCTTTTGACTCCCCTTGTCTCAACATGGACTGGTCTGTCTTCTCAAATGGTTGTAACACATCAATAAAGGGCAGTTTGAGGAAGGCAAAGCATGACACTGTGCTCTTTAATCTGCCAAGGCAGATTTTCCTTTGCTTTTGAAATGTTCCAGTATCCTCTGTCAAAGGCAATTTTTTGTATCCCACCCTAGCATTCATATTAATTAATCTTTAAAATATAATTGCCCAGGACAATGTCAGTTTTGAAGAACATATCTTGCCTGTCTTATTTTGTTGCTGATGCTGTGAGTATATAGCATCTGAAGCTGCTTTAGATTTTGCAGACAGAGAGAGGATGCTTCAGTGGTCAAAACAGATGAAAGGAAGTTAAGACTAAAGCTAGATTCACTTCTTTAAAACTTTTTGTTTCTCTGCCACAGGATTTCTTTGCATTTTGATGACACTTGTGATAGCATGTATAAGATCAGACAATCAGAAAAGTGGCTGATTTTGACAATAATCCAAAGCTCCTAATAAAGGTTTCAAGGAGAGATTTTATTACATCTGGAAGATGAGTGATGTCACAGAAAAAAAGCAAAACTGACTTCAGCAAAGAAACATCTCTACCTTTTTATTCAACTCTTGCTGAAAGGCTTACAAAATGTTTCCCATTAGCTGCATCTAATTGGAGATTCCATGTTAGCATTTAACACTAAGTGCATTTTGTTTGTCAAATTTGCTGTGGAAAGTCTGATTATCGGGCAAAATTACTAGGATCTGCCCCCTGCTCTGGGACTGAACCGGTTCGACCACTTTTGGTGGGTCAGTTTGTTGATTTCCAAAAGCAGCTTCTGTTTCTGGATTCCATCTTTCATAAAAGCTGTGCAGTGAGTCGTCAATGACACTTATGCTTTTCTGACTCCTGTATGTACAAGACTTAAGATATACTTTCTTTATGTAGTGTGCCTGTTAAATAAAGGATGTAATTACTCAAACTTTCATTTTAATATATACCCAGATTAAACACACACAACATAATAAATAATTCATTTAAAGGCTTATGAAAGTAATTAATATGATCTAATACCAGTGTTTGGTGGTCGTGCTTGTTTGCCTGATAGAAAACACACAAAAGTATTAGTCATGACCTTGAATAATTTATAATCTATGGCACTGACACTCAGACAGAGGCACAGTGTAAAACAGAGCCCAAACTAATGAGCTGTGCTGCAGCTGGAGAAAGAAGTCAGTAGCAGAAATTAGGAGGTAATTATCCAGTGACACAGATGAAGAAAAGGGAACATCAGTAGGACTTGGCTAAAAACAGTTGGAATCATTCATACTGAATGTCCTACTAATTCTCTTGCTAAGTCCATGTGGATACTGGGTCCAGGTCCTGCGTTACCCTCTACATTGCTATCTGGCAGTTTCTTTTTCCATTAGAAATATTAGCCTGCTCATCTACAGACCTCACTTCCATGAAATAAGAAAAAGTGACAGCATGTCCTCAATTAGAACTTTTTCCCATATAATGGATCTACTTTGTTTAAATATTTTTATAATTCAGGTTTAAGTCAAGATTCCATGTATCTAAAATCCAAATGGGTGAAGGCCACAAAAGAAAGAGGCACATAATAATGCATCTTCAAAAAAAAAAAAAAATTAGACTTAAGGATGAATGAGTAATCTCTTGGTTGGTACGAAGCACACTAGGAAGTTTTACATGGACAAGGAATATGATTAAAACTGTATTTTGAAAAATCACTTCCCAGATCATAAAATGTATAAATTATCTATAAAGCAACATTTGGTGTGGAGTATAATTAAGCAGACTTTACAACATAACAGTAAAGTTTGTTTTCTAAAGACTGCGAAGAAATGCTAGTTTGGATTGCACTACAGACTGCATTGCTTGAAAACATGGGTTATGAGATTTGAACAGCATGCCTTAGGATGAAGTTACATCACAGGGACAACATGAGATGAGCAGACTGTCACCTGTAAGGTGAAGCAAAATCTTCCTAATCCAGAGGAATCCAGCTGGGCAACAGCATTATAACTTCAGGTCACCCCAATTTGAGGACTTCACAAATGTTCAGTTGTCCAGTAGGGTGGGAAATGGAAAGAAAGTCTCCTCTTCATTCAATTCATCCATAATTTCTCTTAGCAGCTGGTATCACTAATGGGAGGATGCAATACATGGTCTTGGAGAGTCCAGACCATCTGCTAATGTGACAGGTTCTATTAACTGTCAGATGTTACCTATTCAGATGGTAACTCTGAAAAAGACTGTAAACTGTTTTTCATTCTTATGTACTGGCTTTTTTACTATATTATTATAAAATAAAAAATTATTATTCAGGATATGCAAAATAGCCATTTTCAAACTTATATATGAGAGCATCTCAATAAAAAAAATAAGTGGTTGGTTTTCATTAAAAAGAGAGGGTCTGTATTTTAGTTACTTGAAATGGTACACACACAAACATCCCTTAGAATACTCAATATCTGCAGAAGCATCATTTCCAGTTGCTACTACTAGATAATGGTTCACAATTCATGTAAGAAAAATTACACTTGTTGCTAATTTTTGTGTTGCAGGTTATTCTTATTAGTCATTGTATGGCTACTAGAGCTACCTTAAAAATAGTACACTGGACAGCCAGTTTAAAAAAGACGCTGTAATATTTTGAAATTGAAATTCCATTTTTCATCAGTAGCATTTATATAAAGAAGAAATCTTTCAGTTACAAATATTCATTAAAAGCTTGAGAACATTTTAGTGTCACTTTGTATCCTTCAGAAATATACTTAATATACAAAATAAATTATTAGTTCTAATAGTAAATGTGTCTTTGACCATCTTTCCAGGGACTATCTAGTCACATGTAATGATGCATAATGGGCTCTGTTGCCATTCCAAGTCATTGTAATGGAAAGATGAGACAAAGACTGTGATCCCAGTGGGAGCTCTGCTATTGGCCTCTGTTTTCCTTCTGCTCTTTCATTTCCAGCTATGGATACTTCTCAGAAGAGTGGAGTATAGAGATTCAACAGCTTTATTGTGTACACAGACATAATATGTTCTGATTCTGATCTTGGATATCTTTCTTTTTTAAAAAAAAGGCTGACCGAAATAAAATGCCTAGCAAATAATTCAATTCCATATAGAAGAAAGCAACAATGTGAATTTTCTATATGTAACAAAATCACATGCAAACCTAGGACAGAATCCCAAATCAAGCACTTATGCTTTCATGTGAGGCATATAAAACTTAGATTTTACTTTATTTGAAATATCTGAAATTCTGTCTCCTATCCAGGAAAAAGATAAGAGGGAAGATAAAAAAAAGAATTCTCACAGAAATTGATAGACAGCAAATCAAATACTGTTGTAGTTTAACCCCAGCCAGCAACTAAGCACCACACAGCCACTCACTCACTCCCCCCTGGTGGGATGGGGGAGAGAATCAGAAGGGTAAAAGTGAGAAAACTCGTGGGCTGAGATAAAGACAGTTTAATAGGTAAAGCAGAAGCCACACACACAAGCAAAGCAAAACAAGGAATTCATTCACTACTTCCCATTGGCAGGTGTTCAGCCATCTCCAGGAAAGCAGAGCTCCATCACGTGTAATGGTTACTTGGGAAGACAAACACCATAACTCCAAACATCCCTCCCTTCCTTCTTCCTCCCCCAGCTTTATATGCTGAGCATGATGTCATATGGTCAGGAATATCCCTTTGGTCAGTTGGGGTCAGCTGTCCCAGCTGTGTCCCCTCCCAACTTCTTGTGCACCTGCTCACTGGCAGAGCATGGAAAACTAAAAAAATCCTTAACTTAGGATAAGCACTACTTAGCAACAACTGAAAACATCAGTGTGCTATCAACATTGCTCTCATACTAAATCCAAAACACAACACTATACCAGCTACTAGGAAGAAAACTGACTCTATCCCAGCTGAAACCAGTACAAGGACCTAAGTACATTTTTCTACTCATCTACTTAGCCATGAAGTTTCAAAATCTTGCCTAGAAGAGCACTGAGGAGGGAATATGCATGTTTTAAGGAAAATACAAGATGAGAAGAAAAGAACTTAAATACACTTATTCAGTACATTAATTCTGTACAATTTGCACACATGGTATAAACAAATAGTACATTTGGATGTTTACAGTTACTCATCCTTGGCATGTATATATGGGAGTGAGACGCAGCCAACAAACAACTTTGCAAATAAAGAATGCAATGTTGTCTAGAAATTATGCTTTTCTTTGAAAAGATGAGCAATATTCCAAGATGAAAATAATTAGTATTGGACGCGTATCATATTTTTTCCAATACTTTCAAAAGAACTAGAAAACCAAGAGACATATTACAATAAATTTATAAAAACAAAAACATGAAAGGAAAAGTAGTGAAGATTTTGAGAGCTGAGTATCTAAATTTGGGCTTCTGTCTACAGTAAAGCAGCTGTATATTAGACCTGATTTTCCAAAGGGCTGAGATCCCAGCATCTTCTGTTAAAGCTGACATTTTTGAAAGTGTGATCACCTACTTGAGTGTTTTCACCTGGGCTTCAGCTCATAATGCTAAATTCCCATGTTTGTTAGTCCTTGGGAAAGGAACATAAATGCTCTGCAAATAGTAAAACATTATGAAGAAAGGAAGTACAAAGAGAAAAGACAAATGCAGTATTCAAAAAAACCCCAAACTAAATAAATCTGAGATGTCAGCCTTTATCTCGGTACTTTTGGTTATCAAGGAAAGCAATGCTGTTATTTTTCACATGCTTGGTTGTTCCAGAAGAGGTAGGATCAGACCTAAATGTAATAAGATATTTAAAGGTTCATCATTTTACTGTGGAAACATTGATAAAACTGACCATCCAGCCTTCTCAACTCTGTTGGTGTGTGCTACAGATAGATTGAGTCTTTTGAAAAGCCAGTTAGCAGTAAACATCTGGGAATCGCTTCTGTTTTAACATGTGTTCTTCATCTTGGACGCTAAGAGTATACTGTTCAAAGACAGCAAAAGTAGTCCCTACTTGATTTGTTTCCTGAGTTTACATGCACAGTGATAGAATGGGCTCAATTTAAGTTTAATTGAACTTAACTTGACGGTCTGACAAATTATAGTCAATGTCTCAAACATTCATTAAAGAACTTTGGTGGAGAAAATGGCCTCTGTAAAAATGCTGGAGTTTTGTGAACAGGTCAATGTGGCCAGAGGAGAGGGCCCCACGGAGGGTGGGACCACAATTCTCCAAAGCCGCAATACCTTAAATGACCAGGAGAAGGAGCACAGAATATGCACCTGGAGGAGGAGGCCCCATGGAAGATGGGACTATGCTTCTATCTTAAGTGGTCATGCCAGCAGAAAAAGAGAGGCAACTTTGCAATGAACTCTCCCCCCCAAAGCTCACCAACCAGTTCCAGAGAACCCCGGGAATGGGACTGCGCATGTCGAGACCATCAAACACACTATAAAAGAAGGGAGAACAAGTCCTTGGCGTGCCCCCCGGAACTGGATCTCTACGCTGGCTGGACCAACGCTGGACCCAGGACTGGTGAAACCCTTCTCTTCTCTCTCTCTCTCTCTTTCTTTCTTTCTCTCTCTCTCCCTCTTTTCCTTCTCTCTTTTCCACAGTCCCTACACCTCATCCTTTGAAACATAAACTGTTGACCAAGTCTGAGACTAGGAGTGGATCTAGCTGCCCCTGGGCTCCTCTTGGAGAAGGAGTCCAGAAAGCAAGGGGGGCTGCTCTGAAACTCGTGACTCAATGGGAGGGCTCTCCTTCTGATACATTCCATGTTCCTTTTTCCATTTCTTTTTCTATACTTCCCTTCTCTTCTCAAACAGCAGCTTAATGACATGTTGCAATGTTCATATTAATAAGTTCACTTGTACTTCAGCAAGGTTAGCTAGGTTGAATAAATGTTGATTGTTGTTTGAACTCCCCTGGTGTCGTTTCACCTTAATTCTGACAAAGGAAATCCACAAACCTGAGTCGCTCCAACTTTGGGACATGACAGCTCATTGTACTATGGCACTCCTGATGTGAATATAGTTTTCCTTCAGTTCTGTGGAGGACTCTATAGAAAATAAATTGTTTCTACATGCATTACTATTTCATGAATGTATCATAGGACATTTATGTTTTAACATAACGTACAATTAGGGAAACAATACAATATATGCAATACATTTATTTTGCTTGAGGCACTTCTTTTGTTTTAGTGTTACGCAATATGCTATGCATGGCTTGAATCAAGATCCTTAGTGTTTATCTTCTGATTGTTGTACGATGTGGCTAAAGATTCACGAGAAGCAAGAGGAAGAACCATTCTCCAATAATGAGTGGAAGCAAGGCAAAGAACAGATACTGGCATTCCAGAAATGGCGACTAGGTGAATTTCCTTGTGGGAGACTTTCTGGCAGTAAGAAGCAGGTGTCCCCCATCCTATGTAGAAGAGTGCTTCATCCATGTCTCATTCTGCTCTAAGTGTGCAAATCCGTGTTACCTAATGCAATCCCCTTTGCTGTAGTGACAAATAATTTGTTTAGGTTTGGTGTTGTGGTTTAACACCAGCCAGCAACTAAGCACCACGCAACCGCTCACTCACTCCCCCCCACCCAGTGGGATGGGGAAGGGAATCGGGAAAAGAAGTAAAACTCGTAGGTTGAGATAAGAACAGTTTAATAGAACAGAAAAGAAGAAACTAGTAATGATAATGATAACACTAATAAAATGACAACAGCAATAATGAAAGGATTGGAATGTACAAATTATGTGCAGTGCAATTGCTCACCACCGGCCAACCGACTCCCAGCTAGTCCCCGAGGAGAGATTACCCCCCCACACACTTCCCAGTTCCTATACTAGATGGGACGTCACATGGTATGGAATACCCTGTTGGCCAGTTTGGGTCAGCTGCCCTGGCTGTGTCCCCTCCCAACTTCTTGTGCCCCTCCAGCTTTCTCGCTGGCTGGGCACGAGAAGCTGGAAAATCCTTGACTATAGTCTAAACACTACTGAGCAACAACTGAAAACATCAGTGTTATCAACATTCTTCTCATACTGAACTCAAAACATAGCACCGTACCAGCTACTAGGAAGACAATTCACTCTATCCCAGCTGAAACTAGGACAGTTTTGTTTTGTTTTGTTTTTCCTTTGATGGTACAGTTTAAGTTCTTCAGTGGTCTTGTTTTCCTGTAGTCTAGTCATGGAAAGTGTAGAAACACCTTTTTCTTTCAAAAACCCACATTGGATTCCTCAACAGATCACCTTGACAGAAGGAAAAATGAAACCATAAAGGTAGGATTGTCATAAATCAGGAAGAAAAACAGGACTCTGTGCTGAAAAAAAAAAGACAGTCACAACTAAATAAAGAACCAGTTATTTTTGAACAGCAAGAGAAAAGCAGTGCTGGGAATTGTTTGATTATTATTTTTAGAGAAGCGTACAGTTTCATACAGCCATCTTTTACAAGACTGCCTGTCTGCACAAAAAGTGAAATTTTGTTCAGACAAAAATACAGTAAGCTGTGAAAACAAACATATTATAGCTGCATGCATATGCTTGCCTGCTTACATAAAGTGGGTCCAGAGGAGGGCCACAAAAATGATCAGAGGGATGGAACACATCTCCTATGAGGAAAGGCTGAGAGAGTTGGGGTTTTTTAGCCTGGAGAAGAGAAGGCTCCGGGGAGACCTTATTGCAGCCTTTCAATACTTAAAGGGGGCTTCTAAGAAAGATGGGGACAGACATTTAAGTAGGGCCTGTAGCGATAGGACAAGGGCTAATGGTTTTAAACTAAAAGAGGGTAGATTCAGACTAGATATAAGGAAGACATTTTTTACAAGAAGGGTGGTGAAACACTGGCGCAGGTTGCCCAGAGAGGTGGTTGATGCCCCATCCCTGGAAACATTCAAGGCCAGGTTGGATGGGGCTCTGAGCAACCTGATCTTGTTGAAGATGTCCCTGCCCATGGCAGGGGGGTTGGACTAGATGACCTTTAAAGGTCCCTTCCAACTCAAACCATTCTATGATTCTATGATTCAAAATAATTCTAAAAGGAAAGTAAAATTAGTGATATTCAGTATCAGAAAAAGACATAAGCCAGATAGAGGAATACTTATCATGACCATTCCTTAGTAACATAGTGGCTTGGATCAGCTGCCAGATGAATGACTGCTGATCTTGGGCAATGCTTTGGCAAAGGAAAGCCTTTATAAAATTTACAGTCTTATTTGGCTGAAGGTATTTGTACCCAAAACTGATCAATTCAATCCAGGGTTTGGGACTGGTCATGTATTCCTTATTGACACAAAGCTCTTACACAATATATTATCCCCAGTCTGTGCTTTCCCGAGTGTCAAGATGATGATTTAGCCTCAGTTATTCAAACTCTCATCTCCTTTCAGTTGAACATGGAACATTAAGTGTCTAGGAAACGCCAAGTGGTATAAAATGTTACAGATTGTCCTTTTAGTAATACTGGCTACTGTAAACAACTCAAACCTGCATCTCATTCTGTAAAGATAACAACCCATCAAATTTGGAAGAGTTCAATAACCCAAAACCAGTATGTTAGCATTATCACCTAAAGCTCCAGGCTTCCTTTAATAACTTCCTGCTCCTGAGGCAATGGCACTCGCTGAGAAAAGCCTAATGATTGTCTATGTAAGGGACAGGCATTTTCAGGGGCTGATCCAACAGCAAGCAATGCATTTCCAAGGGATGAAGATGTAGCTTACTACCTTCTGCTTTAAAGTATTTTTTGTCTCTACCATAAACATGCAGCAACATTAATCTATCACTGAAATGAACTCAAAACAAAACACTTCTTGTGCATCTGCCACTGGGGAGGAGATGTGAGAATGAACATGTATGTGGCAGATGTTACTTATGTTGCTTGATGCATTATTGGAAGGTATTCAAATACTGGGGTGATATCATATGGAATACAGTAGAAGAGAACAGAAGACAGGCAGCAACAAAACGTAGGAAAGTGCAATTGTGCTGCAAGCTTTCTGGGATTATTTTCCCTTTCCTCACAGCAGCATTTTCCCCAGATTAATGATCTCAGTCTCTTTATTAACCTTAGGAAAAATTAATGTGTTAGCATCTTGAGGTATTTTTCCTCTCTTTTTCTGACATTATCCAAACACAAAACTTTGAATGCCTTGCTTTTTTTGCTTTTTTTTTTTTTTTTGTCTAGGCTCACGTGGAAATTTGTTCCCTTAATGTGGTGTTTAATGGAGCTATTTTACTGCTTCCTCTAAAATGTTTATGGTTTGTTCTGAAAGATTAATAGAACTGAGGGTCCAAACTGACCTCCAGGTCACCTATCTAATCTGACTTCCTGCATATCATGAGCCACAAAGCTTATGTCTACATCTTACAATGCAGCATGATGAAGAGATGTCTGAGCTAACTCCAGAATCATAAATATTTTTGTTACATCATTATGGCATTCCTCCTGGGATGATTAGCTCAGTTGGAGTACTACATAATATAGCTATACCACTGCTGGATACAAAATAATATTTCTGCATGAGACCCCAAGGACACCCAACTCAAAATATTTCAACATGATGCTGCTTGAATTATGTTGGCATCCCCTCAGTTTCACTTAGTTTCTGATGTTTGAGACAAGCTAAAGATAATGCTGTATATATATGCTTTTTATTTAATTCATCCTTGCACATAATTCATAATTTTTGTGTTTTGTAATATAATATTAGATATAAGTGAAAAATTAAGATAAGAAAGCCCATCTTAAGCATTCAGCTAGAAAAGTCCTAACATATATGAAGACAAGGTGATAAGCAGAACATAAAATTATTCCTATTGTTTTTAAAACTTTACATGGCAATATACAGAGGCTTCCAAGAGGACTAGAGCCATGCAAAATTGTACACTGTACAAAAGCAGTAGCTGACTCTCTATTCATTCAGGATCTTGCTCTTCATTTACCTGTTGAAAATAAAATGTAGAATGCTTCCACTAGCAGAAGTTAACCTTAAAGTTGTTTGGGATGGCTCCATGTTTCCCATGGAGCCAGGAGATCCCTAATGTAACCATTACAGTATATATTACCAAATAACGGATCTCAGTAATTCCATTCCTGAGCAGCTTGAAGAAAATCTGGCAGCAGTGTGACCTGTCTTTCATTACAGTCCCTATAGAATTTATTCATATGCCTGGTATGCATTCAAACATGTTCATTTTCAGGTTAAGGTACTTCCAAAAGATTAAATGAACAGCAAGAAAACAAGATAATACCCAGGCTTTCACAGGCTTACTCTGCATTAAAGAGCCAGCTATACAAGAATCATCACAGACAAGATAGACACTATTGCGATGGGGAAGAAAGATAGTAAATTGTATAAAATGTATTAAATTATACATAATTTTAAAGCTTTGCTTGGTTGTTTTACTGAATGAAATTCCTCTGCTTAGTCCTTCTCAGTACCCTGCATGATTTAGTCCCTAGTAAAGTGGCTCTTTCTGGCTACTTCACAACTGAAGGGTGAATGTATAGTGGGCTAAAAACATACGGTTCATGCTTCAATAGAAACACTCTTTTTTCTATATACAGCCTAGCAGGGTAAATGTTGGGGTTTATTATGCAGATGCAGAAATGTGCTATTGGTTTGATTTTGACCTATGCTTCCCATATCATCCTCCTGAGTTCACAATCATCTATAACTTTCACACTGAAAAGCAGTGATATGAATGTAAGAAGTCATTCCACTTTTCATCAGATTCCACTTAAGGCAATATCCATCTTCCCATTGGTAGCCCTACCATGCAGGGTAATAAAAGGGATTTATGAGTGTGACGGAAAAGGACTTAACTGCAAGGTTCAAGCAAACGACTTGAACTTCACTCACAGGCTTAACTGCAAGGTTCAAGCAAACAACTTTTTTGAACTTCACTTACAGACTGACCATGCCACTATTGCAGGTTTTACAGATACAATGGAGGAATGCACTATTGCAATTTTTTAAGGCAAGAGTAGTACATTATTACAACCAAAAGCGATTCACAGACAAGAACAAATGCATTTACAAACTTAAAGCATAAACAATATTCACTTACCCGTCCAGGTAAGGGTTCTCAATCCCAGGGAAGTTACCTCGACCGTCGTCCCGATCAAGGGGGGGAGGGTTTCCTTCGCAAGCCAACTGCATAGTTAGAGAAGTGACTCCCCCTGAATCTTAGAGTTTTTATCCCCTGACTTGTGGAATGGTGTGTATGACTATGTCTGAGTGGATTATGATATAGGCCTAAATGCATTATGTATATCTGAGTGGAGTTTCCCCTTATCTTTCCTTTGTTGGTCTGTGATGATTGTTTGAATACACAAGGTTGTAATTTGAAACTGAAGCTGAAATCCTCCAGGTTTTGGAGGTTTTTTTTACCTTGCTCCCTCAGCAACTGAATAGTGGTTGGATTGAGACTCAGGGCATACTATTTGTTAAGGGATTTCAAGGCTCAGTTCAGGTTTTGGTTCTTTGAATGGTGCAGCCACTGCCCTGTTTAGTTTAGGGTTTATCAGACAACCCAGGGCCAAGCTGTCTACACAGCTCCCCGTGAGTCACCTCTGCAGAGAGACAGGGCCTCAAGGCAACCCAAGGCTGGGTCACTTTTGTAACCCCCTATGAGTCGCCTGTGTGCACTAGACATGGTGAAACTCATTTGTGAACTATGAGCTGGACAATCCACACACACAGCTAGTACTATGTACTATAAGTACCTATTTCACTGAAGCAGGGCTATGCCCATTGAAGAAATTATCAAATATAGTAAAACAAACAAAAAAATTCCATAAACCAAGTTCCATTTTGTCTTTCCAGTACACAGAAAGGAAAACTACACTTTTCTCTGTCTTTCCTCTATGTAGTCTATCTCATAGTACTCATCCACACATTAGGACTTGCAACTCAAGATGCAAATGTTACCTTCTTTCCCAGGAGACAGTTGACCTACCACTAGATTACGTATGTATGAATGAACAGCGAGCCCAAAAGCTTGTCTTCACTTTCCAGCAATGAGTCTGCTTAGCATTACCTCTGCATACCTTGCTTCCTTGACACCTTTTGACCATTGCTCAACAAAACTGTCACTGCATAGTACATTGTAGTGAACATAATCTAATCCCAAACTACATGGACACCTTATATTGGAGGCAAGGAGTAACAGGAAAAAGAATCTCCTCAGATCCAGGCTTCTAAACATTGACCTCTGCGACACGGTTAGGAGACAGCCATGTATGGGTCAGCTTATTTAGATAATTGTTTAGTATTATAGCAAGCACTCGTAAAGCTGAATCAAAGTTACATTTACTTTCTCAAGAAGCTACTCAGGTTTAGTTTATGGGCTTATCCAGATATTGTTAATAGGAAATGTTCTTGGCTTAAAAATCATCTCCATGACCAGAAGGGTGCATTGTCTGCACAGAATTAATTACTGCGAGACTATGAAGACATGTGCCATGTACCATGGGTGGAGTCTAGCTAAGTATTTCAGTGTTGAAATAATGGCATAAGAAAGGCATCTTTTGACTGCCTATTGTAACAGTGCATACCCTCATGTGGAAAGCATTTTTACACCCTATTCATCAAATAGAAAAGCCTCCATTGACACAGTACAATTGCAAACAGAAAGATTTTAAGAACCTCACACAAGAAATCTGACTGTAAAAGTTTATGGTACTGCTGAAACTCCTGTTGATGTCGTGTTGGCAACCAGTTGACATCCTCAGCATCTGGTGCTACTACACTTGATCATGTCGGTGGTGACTGGATACCAATACACTAAGAATGGGAAGGCTACTTCTAGCTTGCTCCAGGGATGCAAGTCAAGAAGCTTTAGGGTAACAGATCTTAGAACGAACACCCCAGAATTAAAAAAACACTGATTGCGGGTAATGCCCAGCAGCTAAGTCTGCTGAAAGGAAATGAAGGAAATAGGAACATTTCATGCAGAAAGCTTGTAACTTCAAAGGTAAGAAATGAGAAATTTCATGACACAGTGTCTGAAGAACAATTTCCCTGTGAATGCTGACAAGACTCATAATTAGTAGCTAATATGTTGTCTGAGGCATATACAAAATTCATATTCTGTAACTAGACCAACTAAAAGATTTTGTAGAATTCAAAGCAGCAATACATAAGATTGCTTCAAAGACAAACTGAACTGTGATCCAATGTGATTTTCAGTTCAGCTATTATTTTTATTTAATTCATGTTAGACCCAACTGATATGCAGTGCAAGGTTACTGTCAATTTATCTTCAAAAATAATTTCTCAGAATTTTAGCATAGCTGTTCAAACTATAGTTTCTTCTTATAAACCAAATATAAAAAGGAAATTAATCTGGAAATACTGAAACTCTACCATATGCTATGGTTATTTTGACAAAACTTCATCTGCCACTGCAAATGTCCATTTTTCAAGCATTCATGAACACGCCATGAATGTCTACAGTTCAAAAAATAGCCAACTATTATTCTGGGAAATTACATGGTTTGTTGACTGCCCCAATAACATTCAGTTGAACTGCTGGTAAAAATGGTTTCCAGAAGTACGATTCATATGTAAAGTCTTTCTGCAGGCAAAAAATAGAGTCCTACAAAAATTTTTCATCAATCAACCTAAACCAGATATTTTGTCTTGTGTTGATACAACTAGTTTTTATGATGCTTGTCCAACTATTTCTAATGTACTTTGTTCTATCCAAGCTGGCATGAATCTGTGCTCTATCTACTCAGTAGTAAGAATTATATAATAAAGCCATGTCTGAGGTAATAAATCCTGCCAAAAAATTGTCTTATGTATAGTAAAAGGCATATCAGTGGTATTTAGCAGTAGTTTCATTAATTAAAATGTTATCTGATGTCATGAGATCGGTGTAGAGTGGATGGCTACATTCATGTTGTGCTATTTTGGCACAAAATACTGGTGTCTGGACAGTATCAGGCAGAGTACTAGGAAGGCTGGCTGAGGAGAGGATTCATCACTCAGACATGAGTGAGTTTTGGGCATAGCCATATCTGTATTTCATAGAGTTTGGGGCATAACATGAGTCCTGGCTCTATAAAGGCTTACTCCATGTTTCTGAATCATAAATGGGGTCTAGTTAAGGGTAGAATATTGGCATTTTGATGGGTCATCAACTGGTTATAGCAGGGAGGTTGGTGCAGCTTGATCCCCTACACATTAGCACCATCCTACATGGGATGTCATTCTGACCCCTCCTTCTCCCTTGTATATATGCCTGAGCCAAATGCATTTAGAAGGCAACCTTTATAACTTTGAAAAATTGCACATCCGTATGAAGGCTAATATTTGAAACAGGAGAGAATGTGACTATAGTTTACATTAAATCTAGTATGGAACAAAGTAGTTAATGCATGTTTGTTTATGCCTCTGTTTCTTACATCTTCCAAAAGAAATTGAAAACTTTCCTTCCATAAGAAGTGCTGCAACATATACAAAATTACCTTTACCATCTCTAGACAGCTGACAATTTTTTCAGATACTGCATCAGCTCCTTAGCATGTGAAAGAGTAAAAGATACTCATATTTTAAACATTTGAATGTAACTTTTGTTAAATTAAGCAGCAGATCAGATACCCCACAAGGCTAATGTAGAATTTCAAATTATTTTCCAATTACAGTTATCATTTCCTTCTGGAATGTGAAATGGAATGAAGTGGTATAGGTCAACAGTCAAACTATTATTTCTTGAGAAAGACAAATTCCTTGTCATCCAAACCAAGTATTAAAGAGAGTAGTTGAATGCACTTTTAAAATTATTTCAATACCCTTCTGTTTAAATTTATTTTATTTTTCATTGCTCCATTTGTGAAATCAAGGCTTCTAGGACCTTGGTTTCTTCTCCTATCTTCCTTTAAAGCTCTATATGGTTCCAGAGTAATGCATATGTCTGGTATAAACAGATGTAGCTATAACTTTCTGCAAAAAAGATTGTAGCGTGCATCTTCTTACAGAAAGTCAGCTTTTGCTTGGAGAAGTGTCCAATCACTATAAATAGATTCTTCAATGAAGCATGGAACACTTCAGAAACACCACCTAAATTATTGCTTTAAACCTGTAAATTCATTATTAAATTTATACACAAGGTCTTTGGTCATATTATTTCTGCATCTTATACTAGGAAAAAAAAAAAAAGGCTAGGTAGCAGAGAAAAGAGCTTCTCTGCTGGTTCCCCATTACTTTTGACTCTGCCATAAGTAATGTAGGGTGTCTGAGGGACAGAATGGTTTCTTCTTCTGAGACTCTTCACAGACTTTTTCTCCACCAGAAGTATTTTTAGTACGAAGTCAAATGCAATTCTCATTCATATAGCTTTGCCAAAAGCAGTCAACAGATATTTAGCTAACAAATCCTATATCACTTTTAATATATATTGTATGTGCGTGTGTGTGTACACATACACATGCACACATATTCATACAGACTTAAGGGAAATTATTACTCCCTGGGTCTAATCCAATCCTGGTACATATCCAGAGAAATATTTCAAATCAGGCACAGACTTAGCCCTCTCAATATACTAAATTTAAGATGTTAGGAAAAGTCTATTCTAAGTTTAGGACACATTCCTTTGCTTGCTATGGCTACTGCATAAACCTGAGTAGGGTCAGCATCTCCAAAATAGGAATAGCCTTGCTAACCCAGGTCTGTAGGCAAGTTTGTTTAAGATGAATTCTGTTAACTGAGCGATAACTGTTGGATACTAATAAAAACAGTCGTCAACTTGATGTGAGTCAGCTGGGGCAAAAGACACGTGCCAGAAGATTCTTAGGATATAAAATCTTGACTGCTTTCCTCTTTTTCCCACAGTTTCACAAGCTGGCACTATAAGGAATTAAGACATCACATTCCAATGCAACGCTAGTAATAGTTTAGTTAATAATTCAGAAGCCACACAAAACTTAAGGATGGTTTATATTATTAATGTATGCACTAAACATCATAAAGGGCTTGTCTAAACAAGGCCTCTTAAGAAATATAGGGTAAATCAATTAAAGTTATCAATTTAATGCACAAGTGCATTAAACTCTTGTTCCCTTTAGACTCACATTCAGGGGCCCAGTGGTTTTATTTCATTTTAAGCTAATCCTATTCACAAAGAATTAAAGCTCCTTTACTTCTGTAAGAGGTCACAACTAATGGGTAAATCCATTCATATTTTGTGCATTAGCTCTGGTTGAGTCCTCCTAACTTTTCTTTTACTGTGTAGACTAGCTTAAGAATAATTTTTAACCCCCTAATCAGGTACATGACTCAAGTTCACTATGTTGATTTCCAGGCATACCTGTAAGGTATGTAGGTTAGAATTCCAGAAAAAAAGAAAAGTTTCTAGGAAAGCTCACTATAGAGCTATTCTCCACAAGATCTCTTTTCCATTCCTGCAGCACTGGCATAAAATGAAACTATATGAACCCTAAGAGGATACAAATCTCAGGTCTGATTAAAATAACAGCAAAATAGGAATCTCTCCGCAATATGTTTTGCATTACATCGGACAGAACATAAAACCAGAAAAACAACATAAATCACTGTATAACACAAGAAGCATTGTAATGGTACTATAATTTATGTCTGTTTTTCACAGTGCTTGATTTCATTCCTGCTAGCCTTTGTTTTCTTTTCTCTATGGTACACATTCTGCTGTGGAAACACCTTACTAATTTTACTATCAGTTTAGCAATTAACCCCAGAGAGAAAAATGGCAGCTAGATGCATAAGAGGGTGTCCTGGTTTCAGCTGGGATAGAGTTAATTTTCTTCCTAGTAGCTGGTACAGTGTTATGTCTTGGATTCAGTATGAGAAGAATGTTGATAACACTGATGTTTTCAGTTGTTGCTAAGTAGTGTTTAGTCTAAAGTCAAGGATTTTTCAGCTTCTCATGCCCAGCCAGCAAGAAGGCTGGAGGGGCACAAGAAGTTGGGAGTGGACACAGCCAGGGCAGCTGACCCAAAGTGGCCAAAGGAATATTCCATACCATGTGATGTCATGCCTAGTATATAAACTGGGGGGAGTTGGCCTGGGGGGATTGCTGCTCTGGAACTAACTGGGCATTGGTCGGCAAGTGGTGAACAATTGCATTGTGCATCGCTTGTTTTGTACATTCCAATTCTTTTATTATTATTATTGTCATTTTATTATTGCTATTATCATTATTAGTTTCTTCCTTTCTGTTCTGCTAAACTGTTCTTATCTCAACCCATGAGCTTTACCTTTTTTTTTTTCCCCGATCCTCTCCCCCATCCCACTGGGTGGGAGGGGGAAAGTGAGTGAGTGGCTGTGTGGTGCTTAGTTGCTGGCTGGGGTTAAACCACAACAGAGAGGAGCTAAGGGATGGCAACAACAAGGTGAACCAGAAGGGAAAAGATCAAATGCCGATGGATACAGATAGGAAAGGTCAATCTATATTTTTTCTCCCCAAGCGAAGGAGAGAAAACAAGGAGAGTGATGAGGAAAGAAACAGGAATAGAGTCATGGAGAGGGCTAAACATAGAAATTTTGTTAAGTCTGCACGTTAGAACTGCACCCATAGTTCAAGAATTTTAAATGGGATCAGTCAAGAGTGAAGCACAAACAGGAATCCTACCAAACAACAGTCCAGTTTAAAAGCAGGAGTATTTTTTTCAGGAACAATTTTTCTTGCAGTTGCTATTCCCCCTTGGCTTTGGGTTTTCTGTTTCCATCCACCTTGTATTAGTTCTTGGAGACAGGAATGCAATAGAATCAGAAAACAGGAAATATTCTCTGATAAATAATATGGCCTGCTGTTTTGGAGTAATACATGTAGCAGAAAAAACCAGGAATGAATGAATTAAATTACTAAATATCTAAAGCAGTGTGAGGGACTGTGATAAATTGCTGACTCACATTGCTGCTGCCTCAATGTCCTGCTGTTGTATGGGAGAATGTGCTGACTCACGGTGATGCTACCTCAATGTCCTGCTGTTGTATGGGAGAGTACGCACAAAGACGTCCCCGAAGAAACCACCACACCCGCACCTGCCAAGCTGTGCTTGCCCGATAGGGTAATGAGTTCTGTGGAAATTGGTGGACTTTTCCGAAAAATTGTGGGGACTGGGACAATAAGAGAACCGCGTACTCCCCTCTCACGGACGGAAGACCTGAACCTGGAAAACATCGGAGGGACTGTGACACCTGGCTCTGAAGGAGAGACACCTGACTGGCAGTGGAGGAACCCGACCCTCCATCACCGGCATCGGAACCGACTCAGCGGGACGTTGCTGGCTTCGTGGTGGTGGTAACTAGTCTTGCTATCTCTCTTCCGTTCTCTTGCTTAGGTCTGCCTCTTTTTCTCCTTCCTCCCTCTGTTCTATCGCAGTTATTGGTTATTGTAGGAAATAAAAGTTGTAAGGTTGTACAGCATCTGACCTCATTTATGTCTTAATCTTGCTCTCGGGATCATTTAACAAACCTCCCCGATATTGGATCAGGACAAGCAGACATTTCATTTGCAGTTTGGTCACACAAAAGTCACTTCCAATCATGGACACTAAAGATAGGGTTTTTTTCTAACACTCTCCAAGATATATACCTCATATCTATATTTGAATTACTGTTAGTGATTCTTTTAGTAACTGGAAATTAGCATTTCCCTACACAGTGTTAGTTTCCTTCTAAGTAACTGTTCACCCTTTCTGTAAGTTTAACATACAGCTAAACTTAAACTGTCCTGTTTTTATCTAAGGATGCAGCTTGATGTTACAACTAAACTGATCTAACCATAGTGCTGTCAAAAGAAGCAATCTTGCTTCCTCTCTTCTCCCACTAGCCATTTATTCCCACCTCTCCACCCCCTTTGCACTAGATGCAAAAAAGATTTTTCTTTCTCTTGCTTCCTTTTTCTTCCTTTCTTTCTTCCTCTCTCTTCCCCCCTCCCTCTCTTCCTTCCTTCCTTTCATCCTCTTCCCCTTCCTCTTCCTTTTCCTTCTCCTTCTTTCCTTCCTCCTCCCTTCCTCTTGCTCTCACTTTCTCACTTCTGCCCGAACGACCTCGGCAGGGCTGGGGTGAGAGCCAGTGCCGGTGCAAAAGGGAAAGTAAGAGCAAAGCAGGAGGAAGCATGGGGAGTCCCGACCTGGCTGCTCACCAGGTGAAACACAAGCTGAGCGTGGCTGCCAGCAGAGGGAGCGCACAGCATTGCTTCGCTGCGGCCCTCGCACTAAAACCTTGTGTAAATTCAGTGATGGAATAATACATGTAGCAAGAACAGGTTTGCATGTAAAAGTCCTTTCCCATCTATTACAACATCAAGACTGAGATTTAAAACAAGCAATAGCTTAAACTGAATAACAGCTTTCCCCTTGTCCTGATAACAGGTTTCATACTAGTAAATTAGAATAATCACTGTTATTTTAATTTAACCATTTGGTCAGAATTCAAATCTGCGATGTACCATAAACACACATGAAATCACTTCTAAAGAACAAGGAGGTAACAGAGCAACAGCTTTAGAAGAGCCAAAAGTGGCCTTGCAGCTCTTACAATTTCCATAAAGCAAGTAAATTTACATAAGAAAATACATGCAAGCTAACATGAATAAAGCAACCGTGCACTCAAAAGTCAGGAAAGCCAAAATACTAAGCTTTAACTTCCTCAGTTTTAACTTTTCACATTGTAGTATTTTTTATAGTAGACCATAAATAACAAAATTATACATTAAGGTTCCCATTTAATAAGGAAACTAGGAATAGAAAATAACATGTGTACAATTTGGCCAAATACACACTGTGGAAACAGTCTTAAATTTTAGTGTTTCCTGAGTCTGGATTGAGGATGTTTTAGATCCACATCTGGATCAAATGATGTGACTTGAGTCCTTCTCAGATATGAAACTATAGCATAAGAAATATTTTTATAACTCTGCTCTGATGGTTTCAGGGTTTTTTTTTTCAGATTTGGGGAAATTTAGCGTATTTGCATTGCAAAATAGCAACTAAAAATATTACCTCTAAAGTAATTAATTTGAAAAAGTTGCAATGCACTGGAAAAGGAGTGAGAAGGTTAAGAAAAAGCATCCTGTACTCAGAGAAATTGTGCTTCTTGAGATACACACATTTAAACAAGTAAGTGTGCAGTAAACTGCATCTGATAATGATCTGTCTTGCATGGAATTACACCAGAACTACTACATCATTTGCAAGTGAATTGTTCCTGATTTACACAAGCACAAGTGAGATTAAAATAAGACTTTTGATTACATTTAAAATAAGAGATCATACTTTCCAAGAGCCTACATTTTTGACAAAAACATCTGCTCTGCCTTCGTGATATTCGTAGCAGAAAACTCCCACAATGAACTCCAGTTCTCTATTTGTATAAAATAACATTATCTTTTCTAGGGCTCAGCTGGAGTCTCTGGAATGTGCACCTCTCGCTTAGTTTAGAGCTGTAACTTTGAAAGTGTCTACAGTCAAATTTAAAGAAAGGGAAATATAAGTGCACACAAGTATAAGTACAGATAAGTAATTGAAGTGTATTTTTTAGACCCATAATAACATAAGAAAAATCAAGATGTATCTGGTAGACTGTAAGTCTGCTGTAAAATATCCTGTGCAGGTAGCAGTCTTCAACAGCCGCAGAATCCCTGAAAAAGGGGCAGACTCAGTTTTGGCCAATGAGACACTCAGAGTAGGCACGGTTATGGTGATGGCTTCAGTCGTGTTATCACACCCACCTTGGCACATCATACTTTACTCAGAGAAGGGGACTGAAGAGGATTAGAAGCAAATGTATCTTTCAGCTTCCCAGTCCTTTCCCACTTGGATTCCAGATGGCCTCCAGGGGCCTTGTGGTTGTTTAAAGTTACACCACCTTCAATTATACCTCAATGTCCAGTACATCATGTAGGGAACCAGCCGTTCTGGCTGCCAGAGTTATTAGCTATTTTTGCTCTAAGACACTGCATGAACAAGAGGTATCTTCCACAGCACCTGTAGGTCTTTTTCCATTAGAACATGGGGTTTGATTTACAACAGCCTGAGGACTCTCATAAACATTATGTCTTTAATTTGAGGCATTTGCTCTAACATTCAGTCACTTAGACCTTTGCTCAAACATTTTATTTGAAGTCTCAAGGGCATTTTCATATATACACAGCCCACATTTAAAAACAAAGGCTTTACTCCTAGTGATCCAGAACTGAATACCACTAGGCAGTTCCAGTTGTCTGGTTGACTGGGAGTATGGAGATTGCAATGTTTCTGCCTCTGAAAATCTTGAATTAAAGTTCTGACCACTTAAGTTTCTAAAAAGAATTTGTTTGAAGAAGCTATGAACATCAGAGATTGTACAAAGCTATGAAATATTAACCCTAAAGTTAACTTGGAGCTTTAATTGGTTCTGGAAATGACAGTTGCAAGAGTTTCAGTAAAATTAGCTATTTCTTTGACATATTTTATCAACTTTCATTCTATCAAAGCCCAAAGCACCTAGGTATATGTCTAGAACAAGGGTGGGACATGCCCAGAGGTGCCTTTCTGAAAGGAGCACCAAGCGCTTGCAGCCTCTCCAGGCCAAAAGGCCCACAAACAAGTTCCTAAATACCAGGATGTCTTATTATACCTCAAAATGTGCTCCAAAGACATGGTCTGCTGAAAACAGGTCTCATGCACAGCAAAGTGCTCAGCATTGATGCACGTTTGTCCAGCTGCCACAAGCAAAAATCCCTGCAAAATGGAGTTTAAGAAAGAGACAGATTACTGGAACCCTACTATCCCTGGGACAGACCTGTCAGGCAGACAGGACACATGATACAGAGGATTCCCTATCCTCTCTTCACCCAGCAGAACGCGGTGACTTAAAGGATGGGGGGGAATGACAACAAGTTCCTGCCCAGCGCAGCAGGGGCATCTCCTCCGTGACTACCCCACCTTCCCAGGTGCCCTTGCATAACAGGTACAAGGCTCTGCAAGTGGAACTGAACAATGACAAGGACAATGGTTCATCTAGGTTGGAGGTGTTGCCAAGGTTAAGTCAGCCTACACCCTGCATCAAAACTGCACCAAGAAGTTATCTTCAACATGCTTCATGAATTTCCTGGACCTGTGTTGTGGTTTAAGCCCAGCTGGCAACAAAGCACCACGAAGCCACTCGCTCATTCCTCCCCCCCGGTCGGATGAGGAGGTGAAAATATAAAGAAAAGCTTGTGGTTTGAGACAAGGACAGGGAGGGATCACTCACCAATTACTGTCACAGGCAAAAAAAAAAAAAAAGACTCAGGGAAAAAACAAAATCAGTTTAATTTACTACCAATCAAATCAAAACAAGAATAATGAGAAGTAAAACCAAACCTTACAACACTTTCCCCCCACCCCTCCCTCCTTCCCAGCTCAACTCCACTCCCAATTTTCTCTACCTCCTCCCCCAATGACGCAGGGGGACAGGGAATGGGGGTTGCGGTCAGTTTGTCACACATTGTCTCTGCCGCTCCTTTCACCTTAGGGGGAGGACTCCTCACTCTTCCCCTGCTCCAGCATGGGGTCCCTCCCACGGGAGACAGACCTTCACAAACTTCTCCAGCATAGGTCCTACCCATGGGCTGCAATTCTTCATGAACTGCTCCAGCATGGGTCCTTTCCTTCAGGCACAGGCTGCTCCAGGGCGGGCTTTCCCATGGAATCAAGGCCATCTTTGGGGGCATCCACCTGCTCCGGTGTGGGGTCCTCCATGGGCTGCAGGTGGGCATCTACTCCACCGTTCACCTCCATGGGCTGCAGGGGGACAGCCTGCCGTCTCACCACTGGCTGCAGGGGAATCACCTCCTCCTCCTCACCCTCACCCTCCCTCTTCACTGACCTTGGTGTCTGCATAGGTGTTTCTCTCACATTCCACTCCCCTCTCCACTGCAGGTTTCCCCTTCTTAAATATGTGCCCTCCTACATTGGTTGTTTGTAAACAGAGAGAGACTTGTGGGTGAAGTGGTGATTGGTGGCTGTCTTGGTCACAGTGACCATGAAGTAAGTAGTTGAGTTTCAAATCGTCGCTGATAGGAGAAAAACTGTGAGCAAAACTTCAAACCTGGATCTGGGGAGAGCAGACTTCGGGCTGCTGAAGGAGCTAGTTAGTAAGGTCCCCTGGGAATCTGCTTTGAAGTTATTGGGGTCCATGAAAGCTGGTCACATTTTAAGAGCCATCTCTTAAGAATGCAGGAGCAGGCAATCCAAAGTGTCAGAAGTCAAGCAAGCAGGGCAGAAGGCCAGAATGGCTGAGCAGGGATCTTCTGGAACTTAGGTGGAAAAGGAAAGCGTACAGACATTGGAAGCAAGGACAGGTGACACAGGAAGACTACAGAGATGCTGTTCACCACTGTAGGGAGAAAATTCATGCAGCGAAAGCTCTATTAGAGCCCTTCTCTGGGCACACTCTAATAGTTTGATGGCCTTCTTATATTGAGGCACCCAAAACTGCACGTAGTACTCGAGGTGGGGCCTCATCCGTGCAGCGTAGAGTAGGACAATCACCTCCCTCAACCGGCTAGCTGTGCTGTGCTCGATGCATCCCAGGACACAGTTGGCCCTTTTGGCTGCCAGGGCACACTGTTGACTCATATTCAACTTGCCATCAACCCAAACCCCCAGATCTCTTTCCATGGGGCTGCTCTCCAGATTCTCATCCTCCAATTTATATGTATAACCAGGATTACCACATCCCAGGTAGAGAATCTGGCACTTGCTCTTGTTAAATTTCATATGGTTGGTGATTGCCCAGCTCTCTAGCCTATACATATGTCTCTGTAAGGCCTCTCTACCCTCAAGGGAGTCCACAGCTCCTCCTAATTTGGTATCATCGGCAAACCTACTTAATGTACATTTGATTCCTGCATCCAGATAATTTATAAAAACATTAAAGAGCAGTGGCCCTAAAATTGAGCCCTGTGGAACTCCACTGGTGACTGGCTGCCAGCCTGATGTAACCCCGTATCATGGTTTCAGCCCAGCTGGTAACAAAGGACCACGCAGCCACTCGCTTACTCCTCCACCCCCCTCCGGTGGGATGGGGAGGAGACGGAGGAGAGAAAGGAAAAAGAAACTGGAACCTCGAGGGTTGAGATAAAGGCAGTTTACTGGGACAAACACAAAGAAAAATTACAACAACGGTACAAATGAAAGAGTATACCAAAAAAAAAATAAAAGTGATGCACAGTACAACTGCTCACAACCCGGGTCCCGACGCTCCGCCACTTCCCCCACCGAAAACAGAGAGCACCCCCCGGCCCGCTCCCCATTTATATACTGAGCATGATGGCACATGGTATGGAATAGCTCCTTGGCTAGTTCAGGTCAGCTGCCCCGGCTATGCCCCCACCTCCCAGGTTCCTGTAAAAATTAACTCTATCCCAGCTGAACCCAGGACATTATCCACCCCTTATTCTATACCATCTACATCATGCCCAGATCTTACATTTTTTTTCCAATCAACCACTACTACTTTCCTGGTCTTATATATAAGTATATGGACTCTGCCCCGCCCCGAAATCACGCACACACACACACGGTGTTCCTTTAGCCTATGGGCTATCCCTCTAATGTGTCCATCGATTTCGGGGCTCTATCTGTTGTAACAGTTCTTCAGGATAAGAGAGAGATGGTGTGAGATGTTGTGTCGTATGTTGTCTCTGGAACTTGTGGCTAGTACAGTTGGTGCAACTCATGCCCTTGGTCTGCAGGTCGAAGATGTTGATCTTGAGGAAATTGCTGGGTGCCAGTTCAAGTTCTATCGCTGTTGTATTTGGCTCAGTGTCAAAAGTCCATCCTATAGTCATTTGGATAATTCTCACAATAATACCCTTGATATGGCATATAGACACTACAGATACAATGACATGCATTGGCAGGTTATTTAGCAGTTAAATATCATACAGCCCAATTCACTGGCTATTCTCTCCCAAAATCAAATCTCCCTGAGGTACACATCGAACCTCCCCATCCTTCTGCATCACCCACCAGGTGTACCCAGGTCCTTGAGCAAAAAAAACCCCTTGAATGGGTTTGCCTCTGCTTGAGGGAGTACTAACCCAGACTGTCTTTCCTAACATACTCCTCATGCGCACTACAGGGACTTTATCCCCTTCTACAGTATGTGGAACTCTTGGTTGGGCAGGGCCAGCCCGATTGGCAGATCCTCTAGTATTAACTAACCAGGTGGCTTTTGTTAAATGTGTATCCCAATGCTTGAAAGTTCCACCCCCCATCGCTCTCAATGTAGTTCTCAGCAGTCCATTGTATCGTTCAATTTTTCCGGAGGCCGGTGCGTGATAAGGGATGTGATATACCCACTCAATGCCATGTTCTTTGGCCCAGGTGTCTACGAGGTTGTTTCGGAAGCAAGTCCAGTTGTCCGACTCGATTCTTTCTGGGATGTCGTGTTGCCATAAAATTTTCTCTTCAAGGCCCGGGATAGTGTTGTGGGCAGTGGCATAGGACACAGGGTATGTTTCCAGCCATCCAGTGGTTGCTTCCACCATTGTAAGCACATGGCACTTGCCTTGGCGTGTTCGTGGGAGTGTGATATAGTCAATCTGCCAGGCCTCCCACTGTTTATGTTTCAGCAATCACCCTCCATGCGACAGGGGGTTTTGCCGCTTGGCTTGCTTAATTGCAGCACATGTTTCACATTCATGGATGACCTGTGCGATAGTGTCCATGGTCAAGTCCACCCCTCAATCTTGAGCCCATCTATATGTTGCATCTCTTCCCTGATGGCCTGAGGTATCATGGGCCCACTGAGCCATAAATAACTCACCTCTACGTTGCCAGTCCAGGTCCACCTGAGACACTTCAAACTTGGTGGCTTGATCTGCCTGCTGGTTGTTTTGATGTTCTTCAGTGGCTCGACTCTTGGGCACATGAGCATCTACGTGACGTACTTTTACCACTAGCTTCTCTATCCGAACAGCAATATCTTGCCACAGTGCAGCAGCCCAGATGGGTTTACCTCTGTGCTGCCAGTTGCCCTTCTCCCATTGCTGTAGCCACCCCCACAGGGCATTTGCCACCATCCATGAGTCAGTATAGAGATAGAGCACTGGCCACTTCTCCCTTTCAGCAATGTCTAACGCTAGCTGGATGGCCTTCACCTCTGCAAACTGACTCGATTCACCTTCTCCTTCAGCAGTTTCTGCAACTTGTCATGTAGGACTCCATACAGCAGCCTTCCACCTTCGATGTTTTCCCACAATACGACAGGATCCGTCAGTGAACAGGGCATATTGCCTCTCATTTTCTGGCAGTTTATTATACAGTGGGGCCTCTTCAGCCGGTGTTACCTCCTCCTCTGGTGACATTCCAAAATCTTTGCCTTCTGGCCAGTCCGTGATCACTTCTAACACTCCTGGGTGACTGGGGTTTCCTATGCAAGCCCGCTGTGTGATCAGTGCGATCCACTTACTCCACGTGGCGTCAGTCACGTGATGTGTAGAGGACTTTCCCTTTGAACATCCAGCCCAGCACTGGCAGTCGGGGTGCTAAGAGGAGCTGTGTTTCAGTACCAACCACTTCTGAGGTGGCTCGAAATCCTTCATATGCTGCCAAGATCTCTTTTTCAGTTAGAGTATAGCGAGCCTCGGATCCTCAATATCCTCGAATCCAAAACCCCAGGGGTCAGCCTCGGGTCTCCCCAGGTGCTTTCTGCCAAAGGCTCCAGGTAGGGCCATTCTCCCCAGCCACAGAGTAGAGCATATTTTTAATATCTTGTCCTGCCCGGACTGGCCCAAGTGGTACTGCATGAACAATCTCCCGCTTAATTTGTTCAAAGGGTTGTCGTTGCTCAGGGCCTCATTTAAAATCGTTCTTCTTCCGAGTAACTTGGTAGAGAGGGCTTACAATTTGACTGTAATTTGGAATATGCATTCCCCAAAAGCCCACAACACCTAAGAAAGCCTGTGTTTCCTTTTTATTTGTCGGTGAGGACATAGCTGCTATTTTGTTGATCACGTCCGCAGGGATCTGACGACACCCATCTTGCCATTTTACTCATAAGAACTGGATCTCCTCCGCAGGTCCCTTGACCTTACTTTCTTTTATGGCAAAGCCAGCCTTCAAAAGGATTTGGATTATTTTCTTCCCTTTCTCAAAAACTTCTTCTGCCGTGTTGCCCCATACGATGATGTCATCAATATATTGCAGGTGCTCTGGAGCTTCACCTTTTTCTAGTGCGGCCTGGATCAGTCCATGGCAAATGGTGGAGCTGTGTTTCCACCCCTGGGGCAAACGATTCCAGGTGTACTGGATGCCTCTCCAAGTGAAAGCAAACTGATTCCTGCACTCCGCTGCCAAAGGAATGGAGAAAAATGCATTAGCAATGTCAATTGTGGCATACCACTTAGCTGCCTTTGATTCCAGTTCATATTGAAGCTCTAACATATCTGGCACAGCAGCGCTCAGCGGTGACGTGACTTCATTCAGCCCACGATAATGTACTGTTAGTCTCCATTCCCCATTAGATTTCCGCATGGGCCATATGGGACTATTAAAGGCTGAGTGAGTCTTGCTGATCACTCCTTGGCTCTCCAATTGGCAAATCAGCTTATGGATGGGGATCAGGGAGTCTCGGTTGGTACGATATTGCTGCCGGTGCACCGTCGTGGTAGCAATTGGCACCTGTTGTTCTTCAACCTTCAGCAACCCCACAACCAAAGGGTCTTGGGAGAGACCCGGCAGGGTAGACAGCTGTTCAATCTCCTCCGTCTCCAATGCAGCTATACCAAAGGCCCAACGGTACCCTTTTGGGTCCTTGAAATACCCCCTCCTGAGATAATCTATACCAAGGATGCACGGGGCCTCTGAGCCAGTCGCAATGGGGTGTTTATGCCACTCATTCCTGGTTAGACTCATTTCAGCTTCCAATACAGTTAGCTCTTGGGATCCCCCTGTCACACCAGAGATACAGATGGGTTCTGCCCCTTTAGAACTTGATGGCATTAGGGTGCATTGTGCACCAGTGTCCACTAGAGCCTTATATTCCTGTGGGTGTGATGTGCCAAGCCATCGAATCCACACTGTCCAGTAGACTCGGTTGTCCCTCCCCTCCACCTGGCTGGAGGCAGGGCCCCTCTAATCCTGGTTAGAATATCTGTTACTCACTTTCTGCACACGTGAATCAGAAGTCCCTTCAAGGGGATCAGAAATGAGATCAGCCCATCTACTGCGTCTGGGGCACTGCTCACGGGAAACTGGAGCAATAGTTTTCCAAGAAGAATCCTCTTTTCTGGTTGCTTTTTCTCGCAACTCCTGTACCCGTGCATCCAAGACTGAAGTGGGTTTTCCATCCCACTTCCTCATGTCCTCTCCATGGTCACGCAGGTAAAACCACAGGTTAGCGCGTCCTGTGTACTTTCTCTCTCCTCTCTCTTGGGCAGAGGAACACTTACTCCCAATAACTGCGATGCGGGCCTGTACAGGTGTGGAGGAGGACAGATCCACTTTGAATTGCTGGAACTCTCAGGACAACTCCTCTACAGCTGAGACACAGGCCCATAGGGAGGAAGAGAGACTCCCTTCGTATTGCTGGAGGTGGACAGCCAATTCATCCACCGTTTGTCCATAGCCTTCTCTCCAGGACATTACTGCCAATGAGTTGGCATAGGTTGGTGGTGCACTTCATAGAAACTTCTGCCACATGGGTTGTGTGTATTGGACTTCATCTGGATCTGTGGGTGACTGTCCATTTTCTGGATCATTGTAAATCACCTCCAGCACGGCTAATTCTCTCAGGTACTGGATACCTCTCTCCATGGTGGTCCACTTGCCTTGGTGACATGTAACTTCATCCCTGAAGGGGTATCTTTCCTTTACACTTAACAGAAGTCGCCTCCAGAGGCTGAGGACTTGTGTTTTTCTCCCAATCGCCTTGTCGATGCCCCCTTCCCTAGACAGAGATCCCAGCTGCTTGGCTTCCTTACCCTCTAATTCCACACTACTAGCCCCACTATCCCAGCATTGGAGCAGCCAGGTAACAATGTGCTCACCTGGGTGGCAGCTAAAATATTTTCACATGTCACACAACTCACTCAGGGATAGACATCGTGTGATTATTTCAGGTTCTGCCTCTTCCTCCTGTTCTCGCGATGACCCTGGTTCATCTAAATCTCTCGCTAAGTGAACTGATTTCTTTGTGTGTTTCTTTTTCTGTACAGGGGCGACTGATACTGGCACAGGTTGGTTCTCTGGTTTAGCTGCAGTATCTGTCACTGGGGTAGGGGCAGCCACGGTGCCTGTTGTCATGGTAGGGGCAGCCATGGGGCCTGTTGTCATGGTAGGGGCAGCCATGGGGCCTGTTGTCCTGTTTTCCATCTTTTCCCCCTGAGGGTGCTGCCTAGTATCAAGCAGTGTTTGGTAGATACTGGCCAGGGCCCAGCACAATGCAGTGAGTTGTGTGTCTCTGGGATAGCCACAGCATTTTTCTTTCAAATATTCTATCACTTCATGAGGGTTCTGTAGTTGTTTGGGAGTGAACTTCCAAGTCACTGGCGGTGAGAAGTTCTCTAGATACTTGCCCACATCCTCCCTGTCGTGGTTTAACTCCAGCCAGCAACTAAGCACCACGCAGCCGCTCACTCACTTACTTCCCCCATCCAGTGGGATGGGGGAGGAAATCGGGGAAAAAAAAGGTAAAACTTCTGGGTTGAGATAAGAATGGTTTAATAGAGCAGAAAAGAAGAAACTATAATGGTAATGGTAACACTAATAAAATGACAACAGTAGTAATAAAAGGATTGGAACGTAGAAATGATGCACAGGGCAATAGCTCACCACCCGCCGACTGACACCCTGCCAGTCCCTGAGCAGCGATTCCCTGCCCCCCCCCCCCCCCCCCACTTCCCAGTTCCTAAACTAGATGGGACATCACATGGTATGGAATACACCGTTGGCCAGTTTGGGTCAGGTGCCCTGGCTGTGTCCTGTGCCAACTTCTTGTGCCCTGGCTGGACATGAGAAGCTGAAAAATCCTTGACTTTAGTCTAAACAATACTGAGCAACAACTGAAAACATCAGTGTTATCAACATTCTTCGCACACTGAACTCAAAACATAGCACTGTACCAGCTACTAGGAAGACAGTTAGCTCTATCCCAGCTGAAACCAGGACACTCCCACATGCCGTGCCACCCATGAGTATCCAGCTTTGGGGGAGATCTCTGAGTGGTCCTCTTAAAGAGCCTTTTTGTAGCCCTAAACAAGACCTGAAACATAGTCAGGAGGCAAAGCACTAACAGCACGCTGGCTTGCGCATCCCAAGGATATTCAAAATTCTCAAAAGCTGTTGTAATTAGTCTGAAGGAGAAAAGGGAGGTGAACAGACGGGGGGAAGTATCCCCCCCTAATTTCCCCATGGATTGGGTGTAATTACCAATAAAATCCGACAGAAGGTGCCCGAAGTATGGAAACGATATCACTGCTGCCTCATACAGATACCAGCTTAACCTCATGACCAGTGATGTAATCATTTCATAAGTCGACATTGCCCAGTACAGCAGAATGATAATCCCAGTCACTCTCCCACAGATGAGATACACAACTACAGGCAATACATAGAGCATATAAGAGCTTACAAAACACCACCATGTAAACAAATGAAACAACATTGTGACTAACATCTATTTATCTAAGAAATATGTTTGACAGATTTGTTTCAACACGCTCTGGCCAGATCTGTCGTTATCTCAACCCTTCTGCCCCACATTGGGTGCCAAAAAAAGGACTGTCGTGGTTTCAGCCCAGCCGGTAACAAAGGACCACGCAGCCGCTCACTCACTCCTCCGCCCCCTCCGGTGGGATGGGGAGGAGACGGAGGAGAGAAAACAAAAAAACCTGGAACCTCGAGGGTTGAGATAAAGTCAGTTTACTGGGACAAACACAAAGAAAAAAATACAACAACAACAACGGTACTATTGAAAAAGTATACAAAAAAAAATAGTGATGCACAGTGCAACTGCTCACCACCCAGGACCCGACGCTCCGCCACTTCCCCCGCCGAAAAACAGAGACCACCCCCTCCCCGGCCCGCTCCCCATTTATATACTGAGCATGATGTCACATGGTATGGAATAGCTCCTTGGCTAGTTCAGGTCAGCTGCCCCGGCTATGCCCCCACCTCCCAGGTTCCTGTAAAAATTAACTCTATCCCAGCTGAACCCAGGACACCCCATTTACTATAACTCTGAGCCCAACCCATCAGCCAATTGTTCACCCAGATGAAGTGGAAATTTTCCATTCCTGTAATCACAAAGGAGCTGGGGTCAGATACTCAAACAAGTTTATAACCTTTAGGCATTTAGTATTTTAGTTTATCTAGCAAAGGTTTGGTAACTGCACTAAAAGTACAATTTTTTTAATGGGAGGATTTGTCCTCCCTTTTATGTCTGAACTGAAAAGTGATAAATCTCCTTTATGTTTCCTTTGTCTGAGATGCTAACATGGGACGTTTCATCACATTTTAAGCAATGAGCATGGGAAAACAAAGAATTATGGCAATTCCAAGTTTGTATCCCAAAAAACATAGCTTTTACCAGTAAGCAAAATGTATAATGTAAAATAATGAATTTTTTCCCCTGGACATACTGTGAATATTCATAATATTAACTGCCTCTGCCAGAATTCCTTCTCAAATTTTTACTTTGACAAAAAAAATAATGTTTTGCCTCTAAATCTCCTCCTGTACAAAGTTCTCTTAGAGTCATATCATAACCTATTTTTACAACAGAAATGCCTATAGAAAGCCAGAGAGTTGGCCCATCATAAGCAATTGTCTCAAGTATAATTATTTGAGTTATCTTAAGATCAGAAACTTAGTAAACAGTTAAAACTTATATAACAAAGCTTATATTAAAGTATCTTGTTTGCAGAATTATGGCCTATTGCTAAACGTGGCATATCTTGTAACCCCTTGATGATTACCCACGAGAACTTGGTAATTAACCTGAATTTTTCTGTGCTCACTTTTTCATTCGTTTATGCCAAAGCCCTGAATCTAAATCTAACTAAACATGTAGGAATGCCTGTCAAGGAACAGATTAATCATTTTAAACTCCTGCTTAATACACTTGTCCTAACCTGTTATGACTGTGACGGCAAATAAAACTGCCCAAACTAATATCAGATTCACCACAGGGTTCATCATTCCCAGCTGGTGACTCAGAGTGGCTGTCAGCAAAATAATCACTCATTTGTCCAACCCCTTAATAAAGTTGGAGTTTTCAGTCCATATTCTCACATTATGTTTGGCTTAAATGACAAAAACATATTGCTGTGTTGGCTGGCCTTGGTAGATGAGCAATATGAAGTTAGATCAGGATCCCTAAAGAGCAGAAGCAGGACCAACAACAAATAGGAGGGGTATCATTTAGCTTTTTCAGAGTAGATTTTAACAAATTAATTTAAAATGTGGTTGCAGAAACACATGTTTCTGGAAAGGCTCTTTCCTGTAATTTATGAGCTACAGCTCCTCAGGGGCTGAACGCAGCCCATGGTAGATGAGCTGTACTTGCAGCATAAGCTGTTCCTCAGAGAAGGCTTTGGTGTGCCTCATCCCCCTCAGGAAGTGGGGAGAGGGACATCAATGCCATCTCCTCAACTTTCTTTCTGAGCTACAGATTGTTGCCAGTCATCAACTTCAGTGGTCACCCTGCTGAAGAGGAGTCACTCTATGTATTTCCTCCATGAGCAAGCATCAGGTGAGCAATTGCAGCCCTTTTTTTCTAATCTGTTTGCCAAATCTGCGATCTACATGTTTTGGTGTGATCAGTACAGTTGCTGAAGCTATCTGCCCAGTCTCAAAGCCAAATTCAAGTGGCAGTATGGTGGTTTTCATAAGAAGGCTGCTCTTATTTGCTGAATGCTAGGAGTGACAAGCTTTATCAATATTAGGTTATCCATGAGAAGGTTTTGAGGAATTCGAGGAATAGAAAATTAATATATAATGGTGTAGGCAAATTTGTTTCATCTGGTCTGTTGGCTGATATATTTTAATTGTGTCTTTTCTGTATGTGTCTAAAAGAATTGCATATTAACAGTATTTTGGAAAATGAGTATATTTTAATGTCACTGTTCCATAACATTATTTTAGAATATATACATTTTTAAATACAGTTATGTTTATAAATATCTTATTGACTTATGTTATAAAATATAATTTCAATATGCATTTTACAAAAGCATATCATGAATGTTAAAATTATCATTATGAACATTATATATACTATAAAATTATTCATTTGGTAGTGATTTATTTATAAGGTGAACAAATGTGTGCTATTTCACAGGTATGTATTTAATGGATGTCCTTCCAACACCACTTGGTATTCTTACTTATAATATGATCTTTTCTGGAAAAGTTTATACTAGGTTGAACCTCATTTTTTTTTCTTTATCATATTTATTCAGTGTCACTAAAAACACATATGTTAAAATGTGTTATTTAATATACAAAAATAATATGTTAAAAGCACACATACATTAAAATATGAATTAATTATGTTCCTGGTAATTAAGAGCAGAAGTGGTTTGACACCTTTTCTAACCAAAAATCTGCCTAAGTTTTTTGAAAATATTGAAAATATTTTGTGAATTATTGTCGTGGTTTAACCAGGACAATTGTTTTTCAACACACTGTTGTTTGTCAACTGAGGAGTGAAGAGTAACTTAGTATCTAGGTAAATATCATGGCAACATTTTAAACAATTATAATTGTATTTATTACAATGGCTATTGTAATTATTGATATTATTTTAATTATGAAATTGTAGCTATTAAACAATTTATGTGGCCTTTTAATCTTTCAGACAGATATTTGCAGTGGTCAGGATTTCACAATCACTTTTCTAACTATCTAATAATTTCTTACACAGCTAGATAATGTTGATTCAGGACGTAGCACTATTGCTTTTGAGCATGGTACCATGGTTTGGAAACAGACTTCCATATATGTTACTCCAACAAAAACATCAAAATTAACTCTTTCCTCTGCTGAGACCCATGTTGAACATTCAGGTCTTCTCTTTTTCCCATGGATCTAGAAGTCTATTTCAGATGTTGTTACTTGGAAATCATTAGAGTAAATAAAGACTAATTGTACTGTGATATTTGGGGTAGATGAGCTGAGCAACCCAAATTTTCACCAGCTGCAGGCAGTCACCTCTGGATGTTAATGGCTCAGAGAGAAACATTCTAGGAAGGAGAAATGCTTTCAGGCCTTATCAGAATGAAAACCTACTGCTGCATGTTAAATAGTCCTTGTTTCCCAAGCTGTGGTTCAAAGTGATGGGTTTGAACTGCTTCCAAATATAACGTAGGTTTAAGACTTCCAACAGAGAAGGGACATTTCTGAAGGGCATTTTCATTAGGGCTGTTTTGGAATTTTCTTTCAGAAGTATTTTTTTTTCAAGCGGAAAATTATATTTTCATTTTAAAAAAATCACAGTTCTCAAGATGAAAACTGTCAGTTCTGACTTTGTAAATTGTTTTTGGGAGGATGTGGAATGTGCCAGGAAACAAAGGCTTCCAGCATTGTGAGTCTGGAGAGCCTTGGAGGCTGCCAGCCTCAAAGCAAGGCGCTCAAGGTCCTATGTTCAGTCCCTTTATGGCAGAGCTTCCTGAAGCAGCCTTGCCTGCTGCCTCTGAGCTGAGA
Source organism: Astur gentilis (assembly GCF_929443795.1). Lineage (NCBI taxonomy): Eukaryota > Metazoa > Chordata > Aves > Accipitriformes > Accipitridae > Astur > Astur gentilis. Next base: position 16,318,193 of record NC_064918.1, on the reverse strand, counting down.
TTTCCAGGCTTCCTGATTCCGTTGTAGGGCACTAAGCAAATATACACCAGTACATATATTTAATTTTGAAAAAAATATATAAAAATTTCAGTTTCAGAGATAAGAATTTTGGAGGTTTTTTGTGACTTGAGACAAAAACTTGTCTGTTTCTCAATCCAGCTTTAATTTTAATTAGCACTAAAAGGAGTAATCCTGTCTTATTTCAATAAAAATGTTGAGTAACACTTGAATTTTATTCCTACTCAATCATTCAGTCATAGGCCTGACTATACTCTTAGAATGTTATTTGATTTTGTGCTATGCTTGCTAAGCAAAAAATATAAGCATATGCTCTGCTGGTATTTGGAGAAAGGGACAAAGATCTATTTTTTGTTAAAATGAAACTAGAAGCCAAGTCTGCGTACAACAAATGTGTGTGGGATACATTCAGTTAGTTTAGTTAGATACTGAGAAAAGAGTACTTGCTCTCAGGAAATTTTATGCATGATTCATAAAAAAGAAACCCTGAAACCTTTATTGTATGAACACAAGGAACTTGGGAGAAAAATGTATTAAGAGCTGCTAGTCCAGGATATGAAACCAGAAATGGCAGAAGTAACAAACAGCTACTGTAACTGAAGTATAGGTGTAGGATTTAGAGGAACAGACAAACATAAGGATGAGGGTACCAAACAGTACACTAGTGATGACAGACACTGTGAATAGGAACTAATATAAATAAAACAAAATCTAATCAAGTCAAAAAAAGTCTCTCATGAAGAATGACAGTACAAGTTTATTTGGATTAATGTTGGAAATCTCTGTGAATCTTTTAGATAAGATTTGGATGTAAACAAAGATCTTAGTAATGTTATTTGAGACAACTACTGCAAATTTATGTCATTATGGCAGACTATAACATTGGATATCCAATCTATTAATAACATAGAGACAGTTAGCCCTGGATGGGGTAGTTCTCACCTGACAATCAACTGAACCCATGAGAGGTGAAGCTCTTTTAAACTTTGTTTGGGCAAATAGTCAAGGCCATCATAAAACAGTTGGCCATGGAAAACAAGTGATCATGAGTTGCTTTACTTTAAATGGAAGGATAAGCAAAAGTAGATCTGCAATGAAGGCTCTCAATTTCAGATAGGTGAACTGAGAAATTCTGGGAGATAGTTAATGAAGTCAAATGGACTAAAAAGATAAGGAACTATATAGGGGTCCTGAAATGTTTTTAAAACAAAAATCCAAGCATTATTCATTATTTGTATCACAAATCGTTTGAACAATAAACTTACAGGAAGTGGTGTTCAGATGTAATCCAGTGAATTAAGACCTGTAAAAGGATATCTGCTTATGGGAAATAGTGGGGGGAAAAGACTGGCCAAAATAAGCTCAAAATTCAGAAATTATAGGGGTAAGGCAAGAAATATCAAAAGACTATAAGCGACTTCATAGAAGACTAATACAAATCATAGGAAATTCTCTAGCCACATAAATGAAAAGGAAATAAAAACAGAGCAGCAGAACCACTATGACACAAGATAGAAAATAAAATAAAATAATAAAATAAAATAAAAGTCTACGTTAACAGCTCCAAAACTAAACAGATACTTTCCCTCAGTTTCCATTAAAAGTTTTGATGCTGAATACCAGAAAAAAATGTATGACCAAAATGGAGGAATGAGAATGAAAAGGATCACATCCAAGGTAGATTCAAAAAATTAATTGGTTTAATATTAACCAGAGGTAATCACCCAATCCCTATCCTTGAGTGAGCAGCTGCGTGGTGCTTAGTTGCTGTCTGGAGTTAAACCACGACACTCATTTAAGGGGAACAGAGTAATCCACCTCACAGAATTCTAGAACTGAGATAAAATGAATGTTTCGATTCAAAAAGCTGCTGAGGCGATATATATCCCCAGTGCTCCAGGCATTAAAGCTTTTCCCCAAATATGGGATACTTTGACTTATCAATTTGAAGTTGTTTATATGACTTCATTAGAAGGGGTTCCCTGATAACTGAATTATGAGGTATTTTGGCTTGGCAATAAAGGATAGTCCCAGTTCCTCATTTCCTCCTCCACAGTCAGTAAGAGGCTTTGGAATGAATTTAGTTTCCATTTTGGGACACTTAGTAGAATTTGTTGAGTGGCAAATATTTTGAACAATAAGTGGTGGTAAGTGTTAAAAAAACTAGTCCTGAATGCTTTCCACATCTTGCTGTCACTTGACAATGTCTGTGTAGTCGTGACCATATTTTGACATCTATGTTATACTTAGAAAGTTGGAATTAATGTTGGAAATCGCTGTGAAACCTTTAAATTAGATGACATGTACTCACAAAATTCAATTGTAAATCTACAAATATGTAATATTTACATGGCAATGGGCATTTGATTGCTGTTGAATGGTACAATAAAATTTAATTTGAAGGGTCCTAGTTCTAGATTAAAGTTCCTGCAGCCATGATTCACAAAGTGTTGTTGCAATATAAAATCACCCAATACTTCAGGTGCATTCAAAAAATATTGCTTAATTACCTTGTTACCTATAGGTTCTATGCCAAATAATACTCTTTCTTTCTACAACTAGCATAAAAACACAAGGCCAGTACACATTCTGGCTCTGTGCTTTAGCTGATTTGACAGCAAGATTCTGTGTCCATGCCTGATCTAGAACCTATTTATATTTCTAGGAATTGGACTGTAAAGGCCTAGTATTGGTGCCAAAAAGACACATACACAACGACCAGAACAAGATATGATGTAAGCCAATATAAAACCAAAACAAAACTGTGGGCAAAAATCTTGATAAATATGATTGTCAACTCTAAGACAGTACAGCCAAGCCTCACTTTTTCATTTTATCTAATTCAGAAACCTTTGGTGTCTATTCAGTATACAGAGGTCCCCTGTAGGTCTTTTGTTTCTCATTAGCACCTTGCAGCACACCGCTGCCAAGGAATGCTTGAAAGGATCAGAAGTGCAGGTTATTGAATATCCAGACAAATTCATGAAATTGGATCACAAAGTTGACATAGTTATTAGTTTCTGGCATTTCATTTAATTGCATTTCTGGCAATTAAACCAAACAATTTTATAGGTCTGTAATTTCTGGAAAAAGAGAGAAATAATGAAATCCTTGTTGGAATTTTAATTTAAACTCAAAGTTTATTTTTGTCAGATTTAAAACAACATCTGGCTCCTCAAGTAGTTTGAGGAACAATCATTGTAGGAAATAAAATGCTTTGCTACCTCAGCTTAAAAAAAATGATTTGTTTAGTTTTCTACTTTCTAATATTCCAGTTTGTCCTATGTCTGGAACCCAGTGAGATGAATCAATGGTATCAAATCTTCTCTCTGTGGGAATCCAGAGAGAACATACTGTACCAGATGTTACTATGAACCAGCTACAGAAGCAGACTAAATGCCTAGTTTGTCAAAATTCATTGGAGCAGTAGCTTTCAGCATCTTATTTAATATAGCAGGACTTATCAAGACATACTTTGGCAAAAGATATTTATGAGTAGCACAAGTTGTTCACTCTAGCATTCTTCAGCCAAGTTAGTATTAACATGAATCCAATGATATAATGTGAAGAAGCATTGCTACCTGTTGTGGTTTAACCCCAGCCAGCAACTAAGCACCAAGCAGCCACTCACTCACTCCCCCCCACCCAGTGGGATGGGGAGAGAATCAGGAAAAAACCCCCACAAAACCTCATGGGTTGAGATAAGAACACTTTAATAGAACAGAAAGGAAGAAAATAATAAGGATAATAATAACAACAATAAAATGACAATAACAACAATAAAATGATTGGAATATACAAAACAAGTGATGCACAATGCAATTGTTCACCACTCACCAACCAATGCCCAGTTAGTTCCTGAGCAGCGATCCACCCCCCAGGCCAACTCCCCCCAGTTCCTATACTAGACGTGACGTCCCATGGTATGGAATACCCCGTTGGCCACTTTGGGTCAGCTGCCCTGTGTATGTCCCCTCCCAACTTCTTGTGCCCCTCCAGCCTTCTTGCTGGCTGGGCATGAGAAGCTGAAAAATCCTTGACTTAGTCTAAACACTACTTGGCAACAACTGAAAACATCAGTGTGTTATCAACATTCTTTGCATACTGAACTCAAACCATAACACTATACCAGCTACTAGAAAGTAAATTAACTCTATCCCAGCCAAAACCAGGACACTACCACTGGATAAGATGGCTTCACAAATATCTCAGTGGCTATCATACACATATATACCCTTTTAGTTTCTAAGATCATCATCAGTCTGTCTGTCAATTAGAGTAAAATGCTTTGAAGCATTCAACTTTTTTTTCCAGTCGGACTCCAGTCTCCCTGAACTAGGTAAGAGCTTCTGCTTTGTGTCAAAGAATAGGACAGGTTCTGAACTCTCTTCTCATATCTGAAATCAAGTAGCTAGACTACGATAAAGCAAGTGTCAAGGATAGTAGAGAAAAATAGCTGCTGCAATGAGTCTGTAAAAACATGTCACTTCCACCAAATATCTCTTCAGCAGATGCCAACAAATCCCTATCTCTTATCTCCCACTTGAATGCTGTGGTGCCTGTTATGAGAAACAATGTTAGGAAGACAATTCAGAAGTGAGATTAGATTTGTTGCTGCTGCTTAAGGTATTTAAAATGGTAACTGGAAAACTTGAGGTGTAAAAGCTGAACTAGCTATTGATTAGAGACTATTATTTGTTCTGTTCTGCTTATTATGCAGATGACCATGATGGCAGCAAATTCCTCTCTACCTTAATTCTGATTATGAGTTCTCCTATGATTATGAAATCCAATAAATGTTTTCACCACACAGTTATCATTTAATTTAGTGTAGCTCTTTCTTTAAAAAAAAAAAATTGGGTATTCTTTTCTTTGGCTAGCTGGACACTAGTTGTTTCAAATGTACTTACACCCCTGTAAATCATCTTCTGCCATTTGTTGTCAGGAGCATAATGAGCTCATAAATCAGTGGACTTTTCACATTTTTAGGATTATCTCTAGAAAATCTTTATAACCCTTAAGCTGATTCCCACAAGAGTGTTTACCACACTTCATTCCATCATAAAATGTCTTATGGGATAGCCTGCCTCCACACATTTAGATCACATGGCCAACCACTTCAAATGCATGTTAGAGAACTCCCTGATCCATTTGTTCTCAGCAGGACTTCAGTGTCTGTTACCTCCTGCCACCAGAGAATGTCCATGGTCTTTGAGACAACTTAAAGAGAAGTGAGTTTCTTAATGTGGCTGTGTGACAACACACTGGAGATGTTACAACATTGTCTTGCAGGACTTAAGTTTTGCTCTCAGTTTGATGCCTCTTGTCTCCACAGTCTCATCCAGAGTCTTCTAAAACTATTAAAGCCTTTGATAAGCTGTGGTTTATTTCATCATGTGGGCGTGCATCCTATAAATGGTGCTTCTTAGTGAATTACTTCATCCATTGCAGACAGCAAATGCCTAATGGTGATGTTAGCTAGCATCAACAGGAGCTGGTTGATAAGTGTTTTTTATCTTTTTCAAGTTAAGAGTAGAAACAAAGTTATCACAAACCCTATGAACCTTACAGCTGCCAATTAACACTTTTTTTTTTTCAGTAGAGTGTTAGGATCACTTGAATTATTCTTATGTGGAATCAATGGATCAGAAAAGGAGGAACCTAACACTGAGCTCATGAGAGAATGTTGTTAGTAAAACAAAAAAGGTCTTCAGAGAGACAGAGGATTTCATGAAAGATCCTGGGCTGAAAAATCTTGCTGGAAATGGAGACTAGGTGAAGACAAATATGCAATTGTTTCTCCATTTTTGGGAAGAGAATGGATAAATGAGAGACAATTCATAACATAGGAAAAAAGGTAAGATAAAGGAAAATAGTTAAATCAATATGAAAAATTGCCCTCCTTTAATATTATGACTTAGATTGATGAGATTCTTATTCCTGACGGACAACTCACAGACTAAAGAACTTTTAATAGTCCTTGATGCAATTAAGGGTGATGGCCTTTTGCTAAATTCTGAGTTTCAGCCATAGTTTATGTAAGTCATTCACATTACTCAACCTATAATGATGTACTTGGCTTCATTGTTTGTGGTCTGGTTCTCATTTGTCTGGCATTATGTTCTAAGACTGCAGTGACTCAGTTTTCCTTTAGTTTTACAACAAAAAGCACTAGCATGTATTGCATGAGACATCTCAAATTTATTCACTTGTTTGTGGTCATCTTCTGCAGGCTTCTCAAGCAGGTGTATCCAGACACATACCTCTTCATTCAGAGGATAAATAGAAACTCCCTGCTATAGTGTTACTATAGTGACTCCTTTGCTATATAAAGACTGACTTATATTTGAAGTTTTTAATGTAATTTGAAAATTTTCAGTCTGGGATGTTCCTGAGAAATTATTTGATCATAGTCCTTCATTTTTAATAAGGATTGAGATCTATGTGTTTCTTCCTAGTTTTGATTTGTTTGTTTGTTTGTTTTTTTAAATGCATGGAAGAGAAAGCTATACTCAAACTATACTATGTAGGAGAAAACAAAAATTGCACATAATCTACTTAGCAGTGCTTCCAGCAAACCTTGCTTAACCTTTATTCAGACAAAGCACTGCTAAAGTTGATAAGTCTTTTTCCTGGAGCAGGAAGGGAGGAGTTGGCTACTGTGGTGTTACAGTATGTTTTCACTTCACTAAAAAAAGAATTGCTATACATTTCAATCGGCTTTAAATCAATTAGTATTTTTGCTGTAAGCAATAAAAAAGGCTATCCAAATGTTCATGCTGATAAAGCGAAATGGATTCAAGAATTTTAATAGACTTTGGGATATGACTTCGGGATATGACTTCTATGTATACTCAGACAGCAGAAACAATGGTGTAAACTTTAGCATATGCTAACCAAAGCATGTACTCAGATTCCCTTGACAGTCTATATTTTAACTGGTTTTGCATGCCTGTGGCTTCATTATCACTGGGTCCAGCTAGGGTTATTAAAATTAAAATTAAACCAGAGTCAAGTGTATGCTATTATCTCACCTTCCCTTTGTCATACACACACACAACCAGAATACAATACGTGCAGGAAGAAAAAGCCTAAAAAAAAGAAAGGAGGAACTGTGAGTAGGTACAGAGATTTTGGAAAAAAAGAATGATCAGTTTCTCTGCTGGGTCTGGAAATGATATAGATAGATAGATAGATAGAATTCAAAGGGACCTTGAATTTAATTCCTAGGATCTAGAATCTTATGGATATTCCTTTGGGCCTATCACTCCAAATTGGTCGGCAGGACGGAAGAGTGTGGAAGAGGATATTGAAAAGACCCAGTAGACAGATGATTTTTGAGAGAAGAATGCATGTCTTACTTTGGATGGAGAATATTCTTCCCAGGACTGTAGAAACCCATCTCTTCAATAATCAGTAGGACCTAGCTAGTAGGCTGAGCTCAGAGGCACTATATAATGATTACAGAGGACTCTAGATTTGATTGACACTGTGAGAAGCAACCCAGTGAAGCCTAAGAAGTCACATTTTGGTGACAAACGGATTTTCTTTGCACTTGCAAAGATTCAGTCACATAATAGTTTTAGTTCTACATATAATTAATTTAACTAGATTATTTAAACATACTCTATTATGTTCAGCTATACTCTCTAAATAAAAAATAAGGAAAAAACCAAAACAAAAAACCTCAACAAGATGACCCTGAGATCCTGAACTACAGACTGCAGCAGGCTCAGCATCAGTTTGATGTGGAGAGCCAAAATTTTATGGTCAGGGGCCGCAACAGCTCATCCTCTGTGGATAAGTACAGGGACAAACCTACACAAAATACTCACCAGGCAGTTTTGAATAAAGTCTGTGTTGAAATAGCTCTATCTGGACAGGAAAATTTGTTAAGCATGATCTAACGATCATTTTGTCAACAAAAAATTACAATCTTGGACATTTTCATGTTCTCTGATTATTGCAATGGTTTTAATAGAATCTATGTAATTCTTCAAATATCAAAACATGTTCTATCTTCCTGCAGTGGCCAAAAAATTAACTAGGAAATCATAAGTCCTCCTGACCATGGAGAAGCATGTGTGTATGCCTGCAAGCTGTTGTTGGCTTATCCCGTTCCTTTTAATTTTCTTTTTCCTTGGTACCCTCAGTACTGACCCCTAAAAACCAGGCACAAAAAAAGATATCTTTTTTTTTTCCTTTTCCATGAAGAAAGGGCCAATAGCAAAGATAAATATAGTAAACTGGATGGCCATTGCCCTGATTCGTTTTGGCAGTTCAAATAAACTTATGTAAAGTTCATTTGGTTCCTGGACTTTGACTACATGCCATTATTGATTCATTTCCTGGGGTCCTAGCTCAAATTCACTCAATCAACCCCCTAAGCATCTCCAAGGATTCCAAATCTCTTTCTCCAGGGCACACTGTTCCAAAACCAGTATTTGTTTTCTCAGAAATTACTTTAGAGGCATACCAAAAGAAACTTTACATCCCCACACATTAATTTATAACATAGAGGATCCCAGGATTTCAATAAGCAATGCAAAGTGATGCTGATGAAAGCAATCAGCTTTCAAACTGTTCAAGTATAGAACACAATGGATCTGTAGCCAATGGAAAGGCTTCCCCTTCCCTTTCCAAGGTCACTTCAGTTGTCTTTAGATTAAGCATCATGATTATTATTTCCCCATAAGGACAATGAGGAATTCCATTATGCAATTCACCTTGACATACTTTTTACATTTGAAACTGTCCCAAGAAATGTAAAATATGATAAACTTGTTACATATATATTTTATTTTCAGAACAGCGTTAACAAGAACATTATTGTTTCAGGAAGAGCAATAAAAGTAAACACACACATTACATAATGTAGTTTAAAGAACCTGCAAAGAATTAGTTAGAACTGTAAATACACTCAGGTGGACTGTAATAATTTTTAATCAGAAGGAGATCACTAAGACTCAAATTTCATATGGACAAAACTGCTTTCCTGACTCAAATGAGTAGCCCCACAGGAGTCAGTGAATCAAGAGAGGAGTAATTTTGCTTATGCAGGGCTTACAGAGAAGAGAAACATTTCCTATCTGCTTATTCCATGCTCTTTCTTCTTAGAACAGACATGAAAGCTATCCTTCCAACAGCAATTATTTAGAATCACATCTGAACCTGCCTCCTTCTTATGCTGACTGATTTGCAGTAGCAGGGGCCAAGAATGGTGAAAATTGAATGGAAAGGACTATCAGTCATCCCAAGCAGAAGTGTAGGATAAGGAAACTAAGGTAGCTTCATCTTAGCATCCTAGGAGATGCAGCACCTCCAAAGCAGAGAAGTTTGTGCAAAGACCAGTCCCAAAGGCGATGTCACCACATTGTCATAAAATCCTTCTGGTTTTCTGCAGCTCTACACTCTACTACATGCAGTGTCAAGGCTGAAAAAGATACAACTTATCACTGGCTTACATGTACTATTACACCCAGGAGAGGATCAGGCCTCCAATGGGTTTAACTGTGTCTAAACTTCACTTAATGTGAGGTCTTCACCCATGGCTAGTGTGGCCCATTGGAGAGGAAGCCATTGTAAGATTCAGATGTGAACCCTGACTTCGACCTTAAACTATGGAATAAAAAAAAATAAAATAAAAAATTTAGTAATTAAGGATACTTTATGGTCCATTCCCATAACTTTAAAGTTTCATATTATACAGAATTCTAACTAATAGTAGCTTGTGGACATTTTTTCGAACTGTAACATTTTGAAAGTTTTACCTTCCTCTATAACACCAGATAAAAATATGCAATTTTAAATAAATCCTATAACTATGGCTTTTCCAGCTACTACCACAAAGAACCATTTCTAAGATTAAAAGTTAGTATAAACTGAGAACTGAGTCCAGCAAGATCGTTTAAAAGAAATTATCCTCTTTATCCTTTACCAAATAGTCAAAGTAATTATTCAAAATTAAGTTCTTATTAAAATTTATCATATTAAATATACAAGATACAAGTGCCAATAAATACCAAAAATATAGAATGCCTCCAAAACAGAATAACACTCCTCTCCATACTGGAATTGCTTAACAGAATAATAAAGACTAGAAGAACAGCTATCAAAATAACCTGCTGTTCTATCTTCATGTTATATTCACTAATATAACCTGACCTGCTCTTCAGAGAGAAGTGCTGGGGTACTTGGAGGGGTGGTGGGGTGGTGGATGCAAGCAGTTATCCTCATGAACAGACATCAGGGTCCATCTCTCCGTCCTACAGATTTTGAAGGGTCAGTGGAAGGGCCAAGGCCACCCTTATAGCACCACTCCTTGGCTGCAGGTCTCTGACCACCCCCTGCTGCACATCCAATACTTGAAAGCCCCTCTTTAACAAGAGCACCTATTGCAAGACAGAGGAGATATGGGACTGTATTATCCATTAGTCTAGTCCAGGATGCTGACCAAAAAAAATTACATATCCTGTTCTCTTTGGATGAAGCTTCAAGTGCACAGAGAAACCTCCATGATCACCTAAGCAGAAAAATAGAAGAAAAAGGAACAATGATGTGAAAAAACATCTCTCCCTGTGCTTCAGGCTCAGCACATGGGAGCAGGGCCAAGAAAAGGCAGCTTGCTTGGAGGAGGAAGATGAAATGCTCTATATAGGCTTAAGGGTACAGTAGCTTTGGCAAGGCACTTAAGTTTGAATGGGAATGCACAATGAGAAGGCAGGACCTTTGTGGTGGGGGGTGCTGGATTTAGGGGTTTGCAGGACAAAGGTGATGAGAAGGGGACGGAGACTGTAGACTTCCAGTTCACACAGACAACCTGCATAAAACAGGAACAACCAGATTTTTAAAAAGCCATCTGGTAAAAGAAAAAATAGAAGGCTGTGGTGGGTTGACCCTGGCTGGGCGCCAGGTGCCCACCAAACTCATTCTATCACTCCCCCTCCTCAGCTGGACGGGGGAGAGAAAACATAACAAAAGGCTTGTTGGTCAAGATAAGGACAGTTTAATAAAGTGAAAGCAAAGGTCGCACACGAAAGCAAAGAAAAACAAATGATGTTATTCTCTACTTCCCATCAGCAGGAGATGTCTAGCCACTTCCTGGGAAGCAGGGCTTCAGTACGTGTAGTGGTTGCTCCGGAAGACAAAAATGCCCCCCTTCCACCTCCCGTTACTTAGCTTTTATATCTGAGAGGACATCATGTGGTATGGAATATCTGTTTGGTTAGTTTAGGTCAGCTGTCCTGGTTATGTCCCCTCCCAAGATCTTGCCCAGCCCCAGCCTGCCATTGAGGGGGGGGCAAAAATGTTGGCGAGACAGCCTTGATGCTGTGCCAGCACTGCTCAGCAGTAGCCAAAATACTGGTGTGTTATCAACACCTTTCTAGCTACTGATGCAGAGCACAGCACTATGAGGGCTGCTATGGGGAGAATTAACTCCATCTCAGCCAGACCCAACACAATCTCCACCCCTTATTCCATATTATTTGCATCATGCTCAGGTCCCACATAATTTAATACACATATATCTTCTAACCATACTATTGTATTTAATTCTCATTACTGAAATCACTTCTTACCAATATTTACAACTGAAACTACATATTTAAACCACTTTCATACCCAACATACAGATTTATACATTCTTATTAATTACTATCCCCTGTCCTTTAAGAGACAGATATTCCATGGGCTTCTTCCACTCCTCCAGATGTTCACACACAGGTTATGACTTGGGCCCCATCCATCAAGATGAGTGGTCAGGACAGGAGAAGCAGTAGGTTCGATCGTTGGGCACCAACACCGGCTTGGTTTGGGTCACCGATGCACTTGTCTGGTTCCTTGCAAAGTTCACTCCTCTGCAGTTCAGGTCATTCCTGCTACATTACTTCCTACAACATACAACTCACATCACAGATTATTTTTCCCCCAAGGTTAAATGTCCTTGAGGCACACGCTGGGTCTCCCCATCCTTCCACATTACCCACCAAGTACACCCAGGTCCCTGAGCAAAGACAATCCCACAAATGGGTTTGCCTTTTCCCATGGGAGGTGCAATCCACGCTGCCTTTGCCAGCCACTTCCCCATGTGCACTATGGGGACCTTATCTCCTCCCACAGTATGTAGGGGTTTTGTTTGGGCAGGGCCAGGACGGTTAGCAGATCCTCTAGTGTTAACTAGCCAAGTGGCTTCTGCTAAATTTGCATCCCAATGCTTCCATGCCCCATTGCCCAGCGCTCTCAACATAGTCTTCAACAGTCCATTATATCTCTTAATTTTTCCAGATGCCTGTGGGTGATAGGGTATGTGGTATACCCACTCAATGCCATGTTTCTTTGCCCAGGAGCTTATGAGGTTATTTCGGAAAGGAGTCCCATTGTTTGATTCAATTCTTTCTGGGGTACCATGTGTCGCGTCCCAAAGTTGGAGCGACTCAGGTTCGTGGATTTCCTTTGTCAGAATTAAGGTGAAATGCCACCAGGGGAGTTCAAACAATAATCAACATTTATTCAACCTAGCTAACCTTGCCGAAGTACAAGTGAACTTATCAATATGAACCTTGCAACATGTCATTAAGCCACTGTTTGAGAAGAGAAGGGAGGTGTAGAAAAAGAAATGGAAAAAGGAACATGGAACTGTATCAGAAGGAGAGCCCTCCCGTTGAGTCACGAGGTTCAGAGCAGACCCCCTTGCTTTCTGGACTCCTTCTCAAAGAGGAGCCCAGGGGTGGCTAGATCCACTCCTAGTCTCAGACTCAGTCAACGGTTTATGTTTCAAAGGATGAGGTGTAGGGACTGTGGAAAAGAGAGAAGGAAAAGAGGGAGAGAGAGAGAAAGAAAGAAAGAAAGAGAGAAGAGAAGGGTTTCACCAGTCCTGGCTCCAGCATTGGTCCAGCCAGCGTAGAGATCCAGTTCTGGAGGGCGCGCACTGAGAACTCGTTCTCCCTTCTTTTATAGTGTGTTAGTCGATGGTCTCGACATGCGCAGTCCCATTCCTGGGGTTTTCTGGAACTGGTTGGTGAGCTTTGGGGGGGAGGGTTCATTGCGGAGTTGCCTCTCTTTTTCTGCTGGCATGACTGCTTAAGATAGAAGCATAGTGCCATCTTCCATGGGGCCTCCTCCTCCACGTGCATATTCTGTGCTCCTTCTCCTGGTCACTTAAAGTATTGCGGCTTTGGAGAAGTGTGGTCCCACCCTCCGTGGGGACCTCTCCTCTGGCCACATTGACCTGTTCACAAAACTCCAGCATTTTTACAGAGGCCGTTTTCTCCACCAAAGTTCTTTAATGAATGTTTGAGACATTGACTATAATTTGTCAGACCATCACACCATGTCACCATAAAATTTGCCTTTCAAGGCCTAAGATGGTGTTTTGGGCAGTAGCATGGTTTACAGGATATGTTTCTAGCCAACCAGTAGTTGCTTCCACCATCGGAGTATGTAGCACTTGCCTTGGCATGTTCGTGGCAGTGGTCCGATGTAGTCAATTTGCCAGGCCTCGCCATATCGAAAACCCAGCCACTTCCCTCTGTTCCAGGGAGACTTTACTCTGGTGGCTTGCTTGATTGCAGCACATGTTTCACATTCATGAGTGACCTGTGTGATGGCCTCCATGGTCAGGTCCACCCCTCGATCACGAGCCCATCTGTATGTTGCATCTCTCCCTAGATGTCCCGATGTTTCGTGGGCCCATCGAGCTACAAATAGTTCACCCTTACGCTCCCAGTCCAGGTCCACCTGAGCTACTTCTATTTTGGCAGCCTTGTCTACCTGTTCATTGTTTCTATGTTCTTCAGTGGCACAGCTTTTGGGCACGTGAGCATCTACATGACGTACCTTTAGAGTTATGTGTTCTACATGGGCAGCAATGTCCTGCCACAATGCTGCTGCCCAGATGGGTTTACCCCTGCATTGCCAATTGGTCTTCTTCCACTGCTGTAGCCACCCCCATAGGGCATTAGCCATGATCCAGGAGTCAGTATAGAGGTAGAGTACCGGCCACTTTTCTCGTTCAGCAATATCTAGGGCTAGTTGGATGGCTTTCACTTCTGCAAACTGACTTGATTCACCTTCTCCTTCAGTGGCCTCAACGACTTGTCGTGTGGGACTCCACACAGCAGCTTTCCACTTCCAATGGTTTCCTACCACACGACAGGATCCATCAGTAAACAAGGCATAACACCTTTTGTCTTCTCATAACTCATTATATTGTGGTGCCTCTTCAGCACGAGCCACCTCCTCAGGCAATGCTCCAAAATGTCTGCCTTCTGGCCAGTCCATGATCTCTTCCAGGATTCCTGGGTGGTTGGATTTCCCCAGTCAAGCTCGTTGCGTGATCAATGCTATCCACTTACTCCATGTAGCGCTGGTTGCATGATGTGTAGAGGGAATGTTTCCTTTGAACATCCAGTGTAGCACGGGCAATCGTGGTGCCAATAGGAGACATGCTTCCGTACCAACAACTTCTGAAGTGGCTCAAACCCCCTCATGTGCTGCTAGTATCTCTTTTTCAGTCAGGGTGTAGTGGGCTTCTGATACTCGGAACCCCCAGCTCCAAAACCCTAATGGTCGACCTCGGGTTTCTCCTGGTGTTTTCTGCCACAGGCTCCGGGTGAGACCATTCTCTCCAGCTGCAGTGTAGAGTACATTTTGTACATCTGGTCCTGTCCGGACAGGCCCAAGAGCTACTGCACGAGCTATTTCCTGTCTGATATGCTCAAAGGCTTGTTGTTGCTAAGGGCCCCATTCAAAATAGTTCTTCTTTCGGGTTACTCGACAGAGAAGGTTCACAAGCTGACTATAACCTGGAATATGCATTCTCCAGTGTTGGAACGGCGGAGGAATGCACATAAGTCGACTCAATATGAGTGATAGAAGTGATTCAACTTTATTTGCACGGATAGCTCATATTTATACAGTTTGCGATAATTATGCCTACTAGTCCTAATATGATTGGTACATTGCTAATGTTTATTCATTACTAAAACACACCCACTTGTGATTTGCAGCTATGCGTGTTCCGTAACTTTCTCATGGGAACTTCTTCAAAAGTTGCTTATGAAACTATGCCAAGGTCACACCATCCCTGTCTTTCTCCTGATATCAGCGAGACCAGCTGTTGTTTTTCTCCTGATATCAGTAAAGCCAGCTATTTTCGGCCAAGGCCTAGTCTTGCTGCTCAAACTGACATTCTTTCACACACAACTCTGCTCACACAACTTTTCCATAGACCCATGTCCTTTCTCATCAAGCCAATTCCCAACACTCCAGAACCCCACAAGGCCTAGGAAAGCTTGTGTTTCTTTCTTGTTAGCTGGTGGAGACATAGTAGCTATCTTGTTAACCACATCCACTAGGACATGACAGCATACATCCTGCCATTTTATTCCCAAGAACTGAATCTCCTGTGCAGGTCCCTTGACCGTGCTTTTCTTTATGGCGAAACCAGCTTTCAGAAGAATCTGAATTACTCCTTTTTCCTTCTCAAACACTTCTTCTGCCTCGTTGCCCCACACAATGATGTCATCTATGTATTGTAAGTGTTCGGGGCATCGCCTTGTTCCAGTGCAGTTTGGATTAGTCCGTGACAAGTGATAGGGCTGTGCTTCCACCCCTGGGGCAGTTGATTCCAGGTGTATTGGACACCTCTCCATGTGAAAGCAAACTGTGGCCTGCACTCTGCTGCCAAAGGAATGGAGAAAAACACATTGGCAATATCAATTGTAGCATACCACATGGCTGCCTTTGATGCCAGTTCATATTGGAGCTCTAACATGTCTGGTACAGCAGCACTCAGTGGTGATGTCACTTCGTTCAGGCCACGGTAGTCTACTGTTTAACCTCCACCCTCCATCAGACTTTTGCACTGGTCATATGGGACTATTAAAAGGTGAGTGAGTCTTGCTGATGACTCCTTGGCTCTCTAGGTGATGAATCAGCTCATGGATGGGAGCCAGGGAGTCTCGGTTGGTGTGAAAATTGCCGCCAGTGCACTGTGTTGGTAGCAATTGGCACCTGCTGTTCTTCAACTTGCAGCAATCCCACAATGAAGGGATCTTCCGAGAGGCCAGGCAGGGTAGATAGCTGTTTGATCTTCTCTGCATTTACAGTGGCTACACCAAAAGCCCATCGGTACCCCTTTGGGTCCTTGAAGTACCCTCTCTTGAGGTAGTCTATGCCAAGGATACAGGGGGCCTCTGGGCCGGTCACAATGGGGTGCTTTTCCCACTTGTCCACTGTCAAGCTCACTTCAGCCTCCAGTATAGTCAATTCTTGGCATCCCCCTGTCACTCCAGAGATCCAGATGGGTTCCGTGCCCCTGTACCTTGATGGCATCAGTGTACACTGTGCACCAGTGTCTACCAAAGCCTTATACTTCTGTGGGTCTGATGTGCCAGGCCATCGAATCCACACAGTCCAGTATATCCGGTCATCCCTTTCCTCCTCCTGGCCGAAGGCAGGGACCCTCTATTGCTGTTCCTCATCAGAGTATTCACTGTCTGACCCTTGTGGTACCAGACCAGAAGTCCCCTCACCAGAATCAAGGGAAGTAGTTTCAGTTCTTCTGTGCCTGGAGGATCGCTGAGTGCTTTCTTGGGCCTCTACAGCAACTACGCTGACAGCCTTCTTCATGGGTGACCCCTTCTTAACAGCTGTCTTCCCTCTCAGTTCACGTACACGGGCTTCCAGCTTAAAGGTGGGTTCACCATCCCACTTCCTCATGTCCTCCCTTTGGTCACACAAGAAGAACCAGAGTGCACTACGCGGAATACGCCTTGGGCTCCCTTCCCCTCTGACTGGGGCAGGAGAGGACTGATTTCTTGGAGCATCCCTAACAGCCAAGGCACTGTCCTGTAGGGATGAGGAGACACAGAGATTTTCCTCAAAGTTTTGGAGCCAAGACGACACTTTCTCCACAGTTGGTGTTTCCATATCTGGACAATACATTGTTGCCAAGCTGTTAGAATACAACCCTGGGGCACTTTGAATCACCTTTCGCCACATGGCCCATGTGCACAGAACATCCTCTGGATCCTTGGAGACTTCCTCATCATCTAGATCACTGTAGATGACTTCCACCACTGCTAACTCTCTCAGGTACTGGATGCCTTCATCTGCGGTAGTCCACTTTTCTGAGGAACTGACAAGATCTTCCTTGAATGGATATCTTGCCCTCACACTTGAGAGGAGCCGGCTCCAGAGACTGAAAACTGCTGCCTCTTTTCCAATTCCTCTCTCAATTCCCCAGTTTCTAGCGAGGGATCCCAGCTGTTGGGCTTCCTTGCCTTCCAATTGCTGACTATCAGCCCCGTTATCCCAGCATCAGAGCAGCCAGGCAGCAATCCGCTCACCTGGCTGGCGGCTGTAATCTTTCCGCAAGTCTCGAAGTTCTGAGGACGTAAGGGACCAGGTAGTTTCTGCTTCCTGTTTAAGTTCCCTCACTCCTTCCTCCAGTTTCTTTGTTGAAGGACCAGCTTCTAGATTAAGCCTTTCCTCTTCTTCTTCTTCCCTCACTAATCGATGGTATGGATCCGTTGATCTCCTTGTCCACTGTTTCTTTTTCACTATTGGGGCAATTACTGTAGTTGTTGTTGTTTGGGTCCCTATCTTGAGCATGGTGTCCTCAGATGCAGTCTGGGTCCCTGCCTCAACCGTGGTCCTCTGAGAGTGTTGAACTGTGGCTCGGTAGGCATAGGCCAGGCCCCAGTACAGTGCAAGAAGCTGCTGGTTTTCATTGGAATAGGCAAGGCACCCTTCTATCAGGTGGCGTGTCAGTTTGCCAGGGTTACTTGCCTGTTCGGATGTAAAGTCCCAGATTATGGGAGGTGATAACCGTCCTAGGAATCTGCCCAAATCCTTCCATATACCCTGCCACCCAGGGACCGGTTGCTTGAGGGCACATTTCAGTAGTGCCTCACCTAAAACTTGTCTTCTCTTATACCAGGACGAGACCAGATTCCACAATACCCATAATATACCACCAGTATTAATTATTAGTATTGAACAGCTCACATAAGGGTGAACAAGTGTGACGGAAAAGGACTTAACTGCAAGGTTCAAGCAAACAACTTGAACTTCACTCACAGGCTTAACTGCAAACAACTTTTTTGAACTTCACTTACAGAGTTAACACACCACAGATACAATGGAGGAATGCACTATTGCATTTTTTTAAGGCAAGAGTAGTACACTATTACAACCACAAGCGATTCACAGACAACCACAAGCACACACGCATTTACAGACTTAAAGCATAAACAATATTCACTTACCCCTCCAGGTAAGGGCTTTCAATCCCAGGGAAGTTACCTTGACCGGCGCCCCAATGAAGGGGGAGGAAGGGTTTCCTTCGGAAGCCAACTGCATAGTTAGAGAAGTGACTCCCCCCATTTCCAACCTGAACCTTAGAGTTTTTATCCCCTGACTGGTGTGTATGACTGTGTATGAGTGGATTATGATATATGCCTAAATGGATTATGTATATCTGAGTGGAGTTTCCCCTTATCTTTCCTTTGTTGGTCTGTGATTGTTTGAATACACAAGGTTGTCATTTGAAACTGAAGCTGAAACCCTCCAGGTTTGGTTGTTTATTATGTTGCTTCCTCAGCAACTGAATAGTGGTTGGATTGAGACTCAGGGCGTACTATTTGCTAAGGGATTTCAAGGCTCAGTTCAGCTTTTGGTTCTTCGGATGGTGCAGCCACTGCCCTGTTTAGTTTAGGGTTTATCAGACAACCCAGGGCTAAGCTGTCTACGCAGCTCCCCATGAGTCATCTCTGCAGAGAGACAGGGCCTCAAGGCAACCCAAGGCTGGGTCACTTTTGTAACCCCTCATGAGTCACCTGTGTGCACTAGACATGGTGAAACTCCTTTGTGAACTATGAGCTGGATAATCCACACAACAAGGGCCTCCAGAGCCTGCATAATAAAACCATTCACCTCAATGCCCGGTAGGGAGAGGGAGATGTATTCCCTCATCTCTTCCACAAGATAGCTCCCACAGCACAGTAAAGCCATCAGTGCCAGGGCAAAGCACACAGCCATTATTTACATTACCATGTTCCCAAACTCAGCAAGCTAGAGATAAGCAAGCAGCTAACAAGCTCTGTGACCTGCACAGGAGTTTGCCACTTAATAACTAGCTATAGAACTCTTAATGCAAAACTGCCGTTGTTGAGCTCCACGTTGGGCACCAAAAAGGACTGTGGTGGGTTGACCCTGGCTGGGTGCCAGGTGCCCAACAAAGCCGCTCTATCACTCACTCCCCCTTCTCAGCTGGACAGGGGGGAGAAAATATAACAAAAGGCTCATGGGTCAAGATAAGGACAGTTTAATAAAGTGAAAGTAAAGGTCGTGTGCGAAAGCAAAGAAAAACAAATAATGTTATTCTCTGCTTCCCATCAGCAGGCGATGTCTAGCCACTTCCTGGGAAGCAGGGCTTCAGTAAGCATAGTGGTTGCTCCGGAAGACAAAAATGCCCCCCTTCCATCTCCCTTTACTTAGCTTTTATATCTGAGAGGACATCATTTGGTATGGAATATCTGTTTGGTTAGTTTAGGTCAGCTGTCCTGGTTATGTCCCCTCCCAAGATCTTGCCCAGCCCCAGCCTGCCATTGAGGGGGGGGCAAAACTGTTGGAGAGACAGCCTTGATGCTGTGCCAGCACTGCTCAGCAGTAGCCAAAACACTGGTGTGTTATCAACACCTTTCTAGCTACTGATGCAGAGCACAGCACTATGAGGGCTGCTATGGGGAGAATTAACTCCATCTCAGCCAGACCCAATACAAAGGCCAATTTGGGGATATACATAAAATGTTATTTGTTCAAAACAAGTCGTAAAACAGTCCTATAGTGTGCTGGTCAAGTGCGTAAACTGCTGAAAAGTAAGAGCCTTAGAAAATCTGTAATCTTATTCCCACAAAATTTGCAAATAATTTTTTATTCTGTTTGTCATTACAGGCTATGTCAGTGCAGGTAGTTATATAGCGAATTAAGAATCTTAAAAATTCAGTAAGAAATTGTGCCCAGAAGTTGAAAGTCATTTCTGAAAATGCAACTCTATGAGCCTGAATGTGTATGAGTCTATGTCTGCTTAGTGGAAAAGTTCCTGTGTAGTTATACTCTCCATTGTTATCACTGGTATTATTCATTATGCTTTGGTTCCTTCTTAAAGGCAATTTTTTGTAGGCAATATAAAACAGTCAGTCATGCTTTGTAGATGAATAACATATCTGAAAAATGTATACATAGGCCTCTATTAACCCAGTGCTCAAAACAATATTGGTGTTCAATTTAAACAGCTGTAGAGTGCAAATTCGTGATGATAGAGCTAGAGCATTATACTGTTCTAGCAGTGAATATATATATATTTATATATATGCGTGTATATATATATAACCTCTGAAGTTATCTCCTAGTATCTTTATGAGTCCTCATTATCAATACATCTAGATAATCAAGCCTGAAACCTCTAGCTGCTCTACTATTACAGCCCCATACTATAGTGCTTGCTTATTGAAATGAAATTATTCATTAGGACATTACAAGTAAGCATCCCATTAGCACAAGCAGATTTTAATCTCCTTCTACCCAATCTGAATAGAAAAAAAAGACTTACTATGAAAGATGGCAGTGCAAATACTGCTAGATTTTCATACCTGGACTTCTGATTACAACCCATTTTCTACCACCATTCCCTTTCATTTAATGAGAATTACCTACAGAAGTTTTATTTTTGTCCAAACTCTTGAAATTCAAATAGTGTGTCTCCCAACTAAGTTTTGCATTAGTTTGCTGCTAAATTTCTGCCAGAGAGCATTGCTTGCTCTTTGAGATTATTAGCAATCTTTAGCCAGATCTATCAGCTGCAAGGAGATCTCTCAAGTCCTGAGCAATTTCTCCTCCACAAGCCATCTCCTATTAGGCATAAAACTTGCTGGGATAGTTCCAAATTCCCTCTTCATCCCTCTAGGATGTTTCTTAAATCCCTGCACCAGGTCCTCAGTAAAGGAATGAGCTCTTGGTTTTGGAATCAACAAGAAGGGGCTTTGGAATCAATTTTGGGGCTTCTACTGTCTTTACTTGCAGCTCAGAACTGCCTTATATTCAGGAAGGCTGTGCTGAAGGCAGAGATATAACAACACTGTGATGACAGCTACCTAGAGAGGACTCTGATAATTATCAGTACCTTTTTGTTAAAGCACAGGAAAGCAGAAGTGCAAAAATAAGCTCTGGGAAAGTAATGGATAATAGAGCACTAGCAAAGACAACAAATGTTATTTTTATATTCTAGCATTTATAGTCTTCACCAAGACTTTAAGCGTTTAATTTGCAGCCTCCAAACTCTGCACCAATCAAGCTCATTTTATTCAAGTGCAAATCCCACAGCAACTTTTAGCATTGCATAAAAATAATTTCCCATACAGAAGCTGCAAGTGACTAGGATCAATTTGGAAATTTAAATACAATCTAGTTCATAAAAACTCTTTTTTCACCAATTCAAATCCTTTTTGCTGGTCCTCTGTCAAAAGTCACTCAATTATTTGGTACTACAATGGCATTGCCCACTCATCAAAACTATATACAAGTCTTCTGTACTTTCAAACCAATGAATTTCTTCCAGTCTTGAAGAAATTTCCTAGCCCTTTCTAATGGTCAGTTCTGTAACTGGACCTGCAGGAGCATGGATACACATGACATTACTTTAAACTTGCATTCCGTTCCTGTGTGTTAAGGTGTGAACTCTAAATTGGTAACACCCATTTGGATAGTTTTAGGATCCTTTCAGTTCCTATCAAATAGCTCTCCTCTATCCCATATAAACAGTTGAAATAGTCTAAGTACTTGAGAACATCTTCCATTCTCAAAAAACTTGGGTTAGATCACTTACTGCTCACCAGTGAATCCAAAAAGCATTCCACAGTGAGTTTTTCCTCAGTTTAATTACAGTCAAACCCAAAATATATTTTGCTCCGAATGTTTTACATTGTCTGCTACAGGAGAAAGTTGTTATCTTGAACTACCTGTGCATTAGGGATTAGGGTCAACACATGTCCTCCAGTTTCTGTCATACTTTTTAAATTATTACCATAAAGAATGTCTAATCAGCTCGTTATTTTGTTTCTTTTATCTTTGGGTGATACACCATAAAAATCCTACATGGTGACTTTCTGTCAATAACATTGCCTGGTTTAAGCTTGTCCTAATAATGCACCAGATCAAATCTCCCAAGTTTTCTGTTATTTTGGAAAATAAAATAGCATATGTTGAGAACTGTAGTTACAATTGCTGCTGCTTGCTTTTTCGGTTCCTCTCCTCCAAGGCATCCTCTAGATCTCTGACTCACGGCTGCTTCACAGCTCGTTCTCTGCAATTAACACTGCAGCATAAGCTGCAGTGAACCCCGTACCCTTGGTCTGTCTTCTGACTGACTGATTCTTGGTCAGCCTCAGCATTCTCAACCATATGTCACTCAGGAGTACAGCTCTCCTCTACAGAGAAAATATTTTCATTTCAAATGCCAGTGCATTCACTGCCACAATCCAATGCTAGTTTTATGCACTTGCATTTCTACTTCATTTACTTTGGTTTGAGAAACCTTCTCATGTTGAGTTGGCCTTTTCCATATTTTGTCCCACTGACCTTAGAGGATCAATCATTTTGCCACATTTAAGCAGTGTTCTGTATGTGTAATTGCTGCAGAATTCACCCCTGACATGATCACCACATCGTTCCCCACTGCCCTGAGTTTTCTTTTACTCCTCACACTCCCTGTAAGCTACTGAGCTTCCAGCCAGGGGCGAAAAAAGTCAGCACTGAACACAAATATTTCATGTATACTTAGAGCTTCAAAAAGATTACAACATGCTGAAACAATATCCCAAATGATAAGATTTATGGACACCATTGATTAATTTAGAACTAGACAGGACAGACAAATTGCAACTACATGAAAGCAACCACTAGATAAATCTAAAACTAAGTGCCTTAATTAGGTAATTTCACATCATTGCTTTTATTTGGTTTAATCAAATCTGAAACAATATCAGCCAAGAGTGAGAGGACAAGAAGAAATTTAGATTCCTTTCTTAATTTTTTTTGCTAATTTCTCTTCTACAAAGCTTTCATACTCAGAGAAATCAGATTCTTAGAAATTGAAAGAAAAATCTTGTTCCAAGACTCCATTGGGGTACTGTTTTCAAAAAGATCTTGGAGGTGTATATGTCAAGCACTTGGTTTAGGTAGGCTAGAGCCAGTGAGAGTGTTCTCTGTCAAAGGAAGACATTTTGACCATCAGAAATGAAAGAATTTCCAAAGTCCTAACAGATTTACAGGAAGTCAAGTTTTTTTCCTAGAAAATGAAATGCTTTTGCAAAAACATCCTGTATTTGAAAATTTAATTTTCTATGAAAAACAAATATGACCAAAACCACTTGATCAGTTCTGGCTGGACACATGGTTATATATGTAATTAATTATTTCTGAAGGCTTCTGACTTACTGTGTTGCTCCCTTGATCATCAAAACTTTGCAGATATCCATTAACTAATAAATCTAGGCAAAATTTAAAAATACATTTCTTTTAAAAAAAAATTAAAATATGTAGAAATATAAACAGGATAATATTGAATTCTCAAGCATGAAGAAAGCAAGACTTTTTTTCTGGGCATTGCTCTGCAAGAGGAAAAATCTCATTCTCTGAAGTAATTAGAAGGATCACACCTAAGAAAACTGTACACTCACTCTGTTTAATGTATGAATTCATCACTTATACAGAAACAGAAGCAAAGTAATCCCATGTCAGAAAGTTTAATCTCTTCACTATTTGCTATTGTTATGTTCTCTTCATTGAAGCACTAACAAGGTATTTTATTGTGTTTAATAGCTGTATTATAGGTGTACCCAGCACCACAACTGCAATTTAAGTTATAGTGTTCTTGGTGCTGCACAAACTTCAACAAAAATACAGTTCCCTTCACAGTCCTATGGTTTCATAATTTGGATAAGATCCTAAGAATACAATTCCTATTTAATTCAATGGTAAGCTGTCCTGGTTTCAGCTGGGATAGAGTTAACTGTCTTTCTAGTAGCTGGTACAGTGCTATGTTTTGAGTTCAGTATGCAAAGAATGTTGATAACACTGATGTTTTCAGTTGTTGCTCAGTAGTGTTTAGACTATAGTCAAGGATTTTCCAGCTTCTCGTGCCCAGCCAGGGCACCTGACCCAAATTGGCCAACGGTCTATTCCATACCATGTGATGTCCCATCTAGTATAGGAACTGGGAGGTGGGGGGCAGGGAATCGCCGCTCGGGGACTAACTGGGCATTGATCGGCAGGTGGTGAGCAATTGCCCTGCGCATTATTTGTACATTCCAATCCTTTTATTACTACTGTTGTCATTTTCTTAGTGTTATCATTATCATTGTTAGTTTCTTCTTTTCTGTTCTATTAAACCGTTCTTATCTCAACCCAGGAGTTTTACTTCTTTTTTCCTGATTTTCTCCCCCATCCCACTGGATGGGGGGGAGTGAGTGTGCGGCTGCGTGGTGCTTAGTTGCTGGCTGGGGTTAAACCACAACATAAGCACATAACTAAAACCCTGTGCAAGGCATTGAACGTTTAGCACAGTGTTCACTAAGTAGCTCCAGATGACGGGCCAAATCCAGCTCTGTTGTAGGTGGGAAAAATGCCATTGAAATAATTTGAGTTGCAACACTAGAGCTGAATTTGACCTTATATTTTTTGAACATGATGCCAAATGACTGCAAAAACAATGTAGCTTTTACTCAAGTGCAAATGAATGCGGTGGTTTCATCCTAGCCCCTGGAGGACATGTATTCAGAGCACAAAAGCATCACACAGTTTGGCACAGCTTGTAACTGCTTTTCCGCAAAGATCCAGGACTAGAGTGTTCAGGGCGTTGCAGGTCATGAGTGAAGGAGGCAAAGCAGGATAGCTGCATGGACATGGCTGCACAATGTTTGCCTCTTGCTAATCTCTTGCCAGTACTCATTTCCTCATTTTCATCATTCACTTTAACGTTTCAAGAACAACAACAGCAATTTGAATTATTTTGGAGTCTCAGTGGATGTGCATTGTTCCTCCCCAGGGCCTATTAAAAGGCAACTCTATAACTTTGTATTTATGCTGATAGAACTACAAGCTGAATTTGTCTTAGTGTGACTATTAACACTTGGCCTGTGTAATGTTTTACCTTCAAAGATGTCAAGGGTCTTTCTGAAGGCAAGTTTATAGAAGACAGTGATAAATGGGACCAGTATTTTTCATAAATGTACTTGTTAGCTGTTCATATTTTCATATTTAGACTTTGGCTTCCAGAATTACTCAGCATAAGAAAATTTTATTAGCTTCCTTGAGAACTATTCACCCTATACCTCCAGGGACCTAATTCAAGATATAAACCCAAGCCTTTAAGTTCCCCTTCAAGTCAGTGGCAACATCTTTAATTAGCACAAATAAGCACAAGACAGGTAACAACTGAAAACCCCCCAATTCTATATAGCCTGCAAAAAGGCTGCCTGGATCATCAGATCCAGAAACTAGATAATATGAATGTGGTCAAGAAGGGCTCAAAATTCTACCTCAAACTTATGTCTTCTCACTGCCTTATATAAGGGTGTTAAGTAAATTTAGCACTGTCCCCTGACTGCTGCTTTTCCTATTTACCTTTTCCCTCTTGAGAATAATTAGAAAAAGCAGAAAGCTTTCCATAGAAAAAGGCACAAAAATATCATGTCTGGGGAAAAAAATCCTAATTTTTTAATACGGGGGGAGATTGGCATCTATCAAGTTCAATATTCAATAAATAGAGGAAGAAGATGCAAGTCTTCTGTTTTTGCTGGTATTTCATAAGAACTTTTGTTTATCTCTTTTGTCCATCTCTTTTGTTGTGGTTTAACCCCAGCCAGCAACTAAGCACCATGCAGCCACTCACTCACTTCCCCCCAACCCAGTGGGATGGGGGAGAGAATTGGGAAAAAAAAAGGTAAAGCTCATGGGTTGAGATAAGAACAGTTTAACAGAACAGAAAGGAAGAAACTAATAAGGATAATAATAGCAATAATAAAATGACAATAACAAGAAGAATATAATTGGAATATACAAAACAAGTGATGCACAATGTAATTGTTCACCACTTGCCGACCGATGCCCAGTTAGTTCCTGAGCAGCGATCCACCCCCCAGGCCAACTCCCCCCCAGTTTATATACTAGACATGACATCTCATGGTATGGAATATTCTTTTCGCCACTTTGGGTCAGCTGCCCTGTCTGTGTCCCCTCCCAACTTCTTGTGCCCCTCCAGCCTTCTTGCTGGCTGGGCATGAGAAGCTGAAAAATCCTTGACTTAGTCTAAACACTACTTAGCAACAACTGAAAACATCGGTGTGTTATCAACATTCATCTCATAATGAATCCAAAACATAACACTATACCAGCTACTAGAAAGAAAACTCTATCCCAGCCAAAACCAGGACACTTTGTTCATCTCATTTGTACTCTTCCAATCTGTACTGTCACCAAAGAAACTTCCCTGAAAGAAATCACAAGGATAATACCCCAGGGCCACAGAATAGCTGAAGAAATAACCTGCAGTAGTACTTGTTCTCTTCTCACATAGAAAACGTAAAAGATAATTTGTTCCTCACAACCTTTTCCTCCACTCTCTTAGCAGTTTTTATCACCAGTTTAATTCTTCCTTCCAGAGTTGTCTGATCTGTCCACATTAGATATTATAGCAATGTTTGTTTTGCAGCTGTATGGCTCCCATACTACCTCAACCTGCAGACCAAATCTACAAAGAAAATTGAAAACCTGAAGTAAACCCAAAGCAGGCAATACCAATATGAAGTGAGCAAAAGCAACTCTTTGGTCATCTAGCTAGTCTACTAAGGAGCAATTATGAAAAACATGAATGGAAGCTGAGGCTTTATCGGGAATTTTCCCAAAAGCAAAAAGTGAAATTAGAAGTCTAACTTCATTAACCCAGTTTTGACCATCTTGACTTGCTGCTCTACAGGCTCCTGATTTGGGATTTTAAATTGTAATTAGGAATACATGCCATTCAATGTTTTCCAAGATATTCTAGAAGAAAAAGGTTCTGATCTCACAATTCATTTAGACATCTTTCAAAGAATCTATTCAACCAACAGCATGTAATATTGTTATACGTACATAAATGCCGCGGAGGATCCACAGGGGACATCGCACACAGACCAATGTGATCAAGTGAAGCCCATTTACTACAACTTTTAGCACAGTTATATACCTTATGCGCTTATGCACATGCCTTATACAATACCCCGTTTCACGTGGTGCTATCTTATCCTCTACTGGCTGCTCAAGCTTCTTCACAAGGTGTCCAGCAGTTACTTATCTCATTCCTTGGCATCCAGGAGTTGTTTGTCAGGCTCTTCTTATCTTCCTTTTCCCAGTGTATAAGGACACAGCGTCCTTGTCCGGTTCAGCACTTCGTAAACTTATGCTTCATTCCCACCTAAGGGCTGGATTGCTCACATGCCCTGGCCCAGCCAAGAAATCCTCAACAATTCCGTTTTGTTTTTGAGCAATCCAGGCTTGCTTAATAACTTGGGATGCTATTTTTTTTCTTAACTAGCTAAACAAGGTAAAATTATTACAATAGCTAAAATCACAATAACTACAACAATGCCCATAAATCTTTAAGCCAACCCATTACCCCTAATGACCTGAACCATGAGGACTATGAGGAAGATGAACCATCCATACGTTCTTGTGTCATCTTGCTCCGCGAACTCAGCCCAGCAATCAGTAGGTGCCAGCTTTCCGTGGGCGTCCCCACAGAGGCAACGATGGCCTTGCCCTACACCAGCCCGATGCTCTTTGCAAAATCCCGGTATTTATACATTTGCAGAGGAACGGGTTTTAGCACACGTGGCCAGCAGGTGCCAAAAGTCCGCCTTGGTTGTAACATGGGGAGCCTATGACGCATGCGCTCGCTGGCCAGGCGCGCTGCACGAGTCATAGTCATCCTGTCTATTGGTTCATGGGCTTTGTGATGCAGTTGCAATGCACAGAGAATCTTGACCTGTTATGTTAGCCAAGGTGACCTACACGTTAGTTTTTGGCTGAGGTGGTATTCATATTGCCGCACCATCTATGATGATCCAGATGATGATAGTCGTACAAATCAAACGGGAGTCCGTCGTGGGCCTGTATCTGTGGAAACACAATCATAACCTTGTTCCCAGGTTATTAATGGAAATGGATCTTCCCATTACCCTGTTTCTAAATTCTTAACTAAAATCAGGACCTTACCCCTAATTTTGGCTTTAGCTAACTTTTACATTTACCCCACACTGTCTTCCCGTAATCACACTATGTTTAATCAAATTATGCTTAACACACTTCTTACCTAATGCGAGTTCTATATACAATAAAGCGCGCTGTCCTAAGTCTTCTATAAGCGATAAATCATATACTTCCTTATAATGCCTTAACCAAAAACCTCTCTTAAGGACTCAATGTCCGCTAGTCCTCTAAAGTGTAATACTCTATTAGCTGGAATCTGTCGGATCAGTGGCTCCAGCACCCGCCGGTACCGCGCCAGTTGCCGTTGGGATGATTCCAGGCCCAGCATCAGTGTGAAGCCATGGCTTGGCCCACTTGGCTGGGATCCAACGAATGCCTCGATCTGTAAGCATACACATATACCCTCTCCCAGTAAGTTTTACTTCTGCGGGTCCACACCATTGCCCGGACTCTGGGTCCTTATACATTACCATGATTCCTGTACTTGGTTGCGTCCTTTCCGCCTGTAAAAGAGCATGATGCACTACCATTGGTGGGTCTTTGTGATCACCTGTCAATCTAAGATAATTTAGCACAAATAAGTCTTTGGCCAATCGTTCCTCTGGGAGTAAGCCCTGGGTTCCCCCCTTTTGTCTTTGCAGCATGTTCTTTAGGGTTTGGTTGGCTCATTCAACAATAGCCTGTCATGTGGGAAGATGTGGAATACCGGTACCATGGTGAATTCCCCACAAATTACAAAATCGAGCAAATCATGTAGAACCATAGGCTGGGCCATTGTCCGTCTTAATTTCTTTAGGCACACCCAGCACTGCAAAAGAAGCGTGAAGATGTCATTCAATATGTAAGGCCTTTTCTCCAGTTTGTGCCGTGGCCCACATGGCAGCAGAATAGGTATCAATACACACATGCACAGAATGCTTTGCACCAAACCACATGACATGGGTGACATCCATTTGCCACAACTGCAATGGCAAAAGACCTCGTGGGTTAACCCCACAGCCCAAGCCCAGCCCTTCCTTTTGACAATCGGGGCATGCTTTAACGATACCTTGGGCATCAGTAAGTGGTAAGTCAAATTGCTTTGCTAACATCCTAGCGGGTTGGTGCAAGAACGCATGTGATTGCCGTGCTTTGTTGAAAACCGATTCCCTGGAGGAGGCTCCCATGCCGCTGCAACCAATTGGTCAGCTCTGTCATTTCCCTTTGACAAACCTGGTAGCTTTTGATGACTTCTTATATGCGTTATAAAATACTCTACGCTCCGAGAGTTCAAGCAGCGTAGTAATGACAAAAACAACATGCCCAATATTTGTTTGTGACCTCCTTTACCATTGCTCTTTCCATCCTTTGTACCACCCCAACTACATAAAGAGAATCGGATACGATATTCAGCAGCTCCTTAGCCCAATGCTGCAGTGCCCAAATCACAGACTTTAATTCTAGCATCTGTAAGGAATCCCCAGGCTCTCCCTTTTCAACATGGTCACACCACTGATCGTTAGCATCTTTCCATGTACAGGGGGCCGTACCTGTCTTTTTCCCAGCATCAGTAAACACTGTTACCCTGTGTACAGGTGTTTCCAACCTCCATGGTTTTTGATCAAAGGTTTGCTGTTCCAGTAGTGACCACCACTTATGCTTTGGATATTGATTACTTACTGTACCTCCAAACCCCGCTAATGCCACTTGTAGTTCTACAGAATGCCGAATTCCCCATTCCAAATACCATTTTACCAGAGGTATCAGTATCATTTCTAGTTCCGTCCCTGCAATCTCTACAATCCTCGTTCTTCCCCTAATGATCAGTTGTGCAAATAATTCCAATCGGGTTACAATAGATTTGTCCGGCCGCATGGCCAAGAAGACCCATTCCAGAATTCTCAAGGGATCTGAGCGCTTTATGTCCCACTGACAAATTACCGCATAAGGGTGTTGTCTCTGAGAGTCCCCTGTACTAATGATCATCAACATGATCGGTAAATCCTCATTGCATCTGGATGCAAAGCTAGATGCAATTTTCTTTGATATATATTCTAAGGCTTTTTGCTGTTCTCCTGTAATTTCCCATTTCTCATCTGCACGTGCGCTCGTACCCAAGAGTTCTACCAGAGGGGCCATATCATCATTAGTGATACTGCAAAGATTCCGCACCCACTGGATATCTCCCACAAGCTTCTGGACATCATGCACCATTGAAATTTCTGATGTTATTTGAACCTTCTGAGGTTTAACATTGCTAGCATCTATATGCCACCCCAAATACTTCCAAGGTGCTGCCTTTTGCACCTTTTCAGGAGCAATTATTAATCCGCAATGGCTTAAGGTATCCTGTAATTGATTTAAAATTTCATCCTGTGGCAAGCTCCTTCCCACTATCAAAATGTCATCCATATAATGATAAATGATTAACTGAGGAAACTGCTTTCTTACAGGCTCTAATGCCCAGGCCACATACACCTGACACATCGTGGGGGAATTGCACATTCCTGCGGTAACACGACCCAATGGTATCTCTTATAGGGCTCTACCTTATTAATTGATGGTACCGAAAAGGCGAACTGTTCAGCGTCATCTGGGTGCAAGGGAATGGTGAAAAAACCAATCCTTTAGATCTATAATTAACAAATCCCATTCTTCTGGAAGCATAACTGGAGACGGCAAACCTGGCTGCAGGGCTCCCATACTGTGCATCACCGCATTCATAGCTCTGAGATCATGTAACAGTCTCCATTTCCCACTTTTCTTGGGAATGGTAAATATTGATGTATTCCATGGACTAGTAGAAGGGACAACTTGACCCGCTCTCAATTGGTCATCAACTAACCCTTGCATTTTTAGCAACCTTTCAGAATTTAGCAGCTACTGATCAATCCACACAGGCTCATCTCTTTTCCAGTTAATTTTCAGGATTGGCTACCCCTCAGTGACCGCTCCTAAAAAGGATGGGTCACTAACATTGCCTTCATTTGGCTCAATAAATCACGGCCTATGAGGCCAAACAATTCAGTTGGGGTAGTCATGACTTACGGACGTGTCATAACATGTTCACCGTCGGGGAACACAAATGTAATGGGTACCTGACTTACTAAGGTGGCTTGTGTGCCCTCTATCCCTGCAATACCAAAATTTGGATTGATCAATAGCCACAATGGAGGCCGAATATATCGTGAAATAATCGTAACATCAGCTCCTGTATTGAATGTCATTGGTTTCTTGATGATAACTCCGTCAGGCCCTTCCAATTTGTCGTGGTTTAACTCCTGCCAGCAACTTAGCACCACACAGCCACTCACTCACTCCCCCCCATCCAGTGGGATGGGGGAGAAAATCGGAAAAAAAAGAAGTAAAACTCCTGGGTTGAGATAAGAACGGTTTAATACAACAGAAAAGAAGAAACTAATAATGATAATGATAACACTAATGGAATGACAACAGTAGTAATAAAAGGATTGGAATGTACAAATGATGCGCAGGGCAATTGCTCACCACCCGCCGACCGACACCCCGCCAATCCCCGAGCGGCGATTCCCCGCCCCCACTTCCCAGTTCCTAAAGTAGATGGGACATCACATGGTATGGAATACACCGTTGGCCAATTTGGGTCAGCTGCCCTGGCTGTGTCCTGTGCCAACTTCTTGTGCCCTGGCTGGGCATGAGAAGCTGAGAAATCCTTGACTATACTTGACTATACACTACTGAGAACCAACTGAAAACATCAGTGTTATCAACATTCTTCTCATACTGAACTCAAAACATAGCACTGTACCAGCTACTAGGAAGACAGTTAACTCTATCCCAGCTGAAACCAGGACACAATTGCACTACCTTTTCTGGTTTACCTCTTTTTACGTTCATGGCAAAATATACCTGCGGTTCCCCTGTGGAGCCGTATCCACCATCTCCACGTTGTACTTCACCTGGTGTCGTGGTTTCAGCCCAGCTGGTAACAAAGGACCACGCAGCCGCTCGCTCACTCCTCCGCCCCCCTCCGGTGGGATGGGGAGGAGACGGAGGAGACAAAAGGAAAAAGAAACTGGAACCTCAAGGGTTGAGATAAAGGCAGTTTACTGGGACAAACACAAAGAGATTACAACAACAACAACGGCACTAATGAAAAAGTATACAAAAAGAGTGATGCACAGTGCAACTGCTCACCACCCGGGACCCGACGCTCCGCCACTTCCCCCGCCGAAAAACAGAGACCACCCCCCGGCCCGCTCCCCATTTATATACTGAGCATGATGTCACATGGTATGGAATAGCTCCTTGGCTAGTCCAGGTCAGCTGCCCCAGCTATGCCCCCACCTCCCAGGTTCCTGTAAAAATTAACTCTATCCCAGCTGAACCCAGGACACGTGGGTTCGGAACACACGACCTGAATGGAACTAATTGTGCTATTCTGGTACCTTTAGGAATAGAAAGAGGAGGGATTAAGACATGAATCATAATTTTCACAGTCCCACAATAATCTGCATCAATAAGCCCTGGGACTACCAGAATTCCTTTTAGAGCTGTTGAAGATCGCCCCATTAAAAATGCACTAAGCCCAAACCCCAGTGGTCCCTTTATGTTGCTATCCACCAAGTGGACTCCTGCATCCACCAACGTAATGTCTACTGCGGTTTTGTCCTGGGTTCAGCTGGGATAGAGTTAATTTCCACAGGAACCTGGGAGGTGGGGGCATAGCCGGGGCAGCTGACCTGGACTAGCCAAGGAGCTATTCCATACCATGTGCCATCATGCTCAGTATATAAATGGGGAGCGGGCCGGGGGGTGGTCTCTTTTTTTCGGTGGGGGAAGTGGCGGAGCGTCGGGTCCCGGGTGGTGAGCAGTTGCACTGTGCATCACTCTTTTTGTATACTTTTTCAATAGTACCGTTGTTGTTGTTGTAATTTCTTTGTGTTTGTCCCAGTAAACTGCCTTTATCTCAACCCTCGAGGCTCCAGTTTCTTTTTCTTTTCTCTCCTCCGTCTC
Source organism: Astur gentilis (assembly GCF_929443795.1). NCBI lineage: Eukaryota > Metazoa > Chordata > Aves > Accipitriformes > Accipitridae > Astur > Astur gentilis. The sequence continues at coordinate 16,284,893 of NC_064918.1, read as the reverse complement.
CTCCCCATCCCACCGGAGGGGGGCGGAGGAGTGAGCGAGCGGCTGCGTGGTCCTTTGTTACCGGCTGGGCTGAAACCACGACAGGTTTCCACATCCACTCCGGAGCTTCCTGCAGTGGCGGATCTGGTGGTTGCGAGGCTGCCTGAGGGCTGGCAGCCCAAGCCCCTTGCATTTGTGTCGTCGCGCGAGGGGCCTTCGCGCTCAGTGTAAAGTTTCCCTTCTTCCTGCATTCTTGGGTGGTATGGTTATCTTTCTTACAACTGTTGCACCGTCTTTTTGTTAGCAGAAACTCTACATTGGCTCTTGATGTGTCCAAGTTTACCACAATTAAAAGACTTGACCGAGGGTTTCTTACTGGCTTTATCAATAAGCGGATTCCGTACTGACTCACAGCAGTCTTTAATTTCTCAAGGACTTTCCAGTGAAACGCCTCCCATCTTTCTTGTCCATTATTTTGTACAACAACTGGAAATGCTTGGAGCATAGTCCCGTCCACAAGGGCATTTTTTATTACTCCCCTCCAATGCCTCTCCCTCTCGTCTGCAGCGGCTATTACAGGCGGCTCCGCGTCTATCGCGGGCGCGGATGGCTTCGGCTTCGAGAGGCGGGATGGATTCAAGGGCGGGGGCGGGGGCGCGGACGGTGCTGCCCGGGGGCCGGCGGGGGCGGGGGCGCTGGCGGCGGCCGCTCCGTGGCCGGCTGACACACGCCGCGGCGGGCGGGCGGACGGAGGGGAGAGCGGGCGGGCGGGCGGGGGGAGAAAGCGGGGCTGGCATACGGCCAAAATCTTCGTTCTCTTGCCTTCTCGGCTCACCCTTTCGGGAGGATGCATATGTCCCCCTCACTTCTGGTTCTTCTGACCGTACTGTCAGTTTTTGTAACTGGTTCACCACCTCCGAGTCTGTCGGCTCCGGACCTGCCGGGCGACAATCGGCCCCCCCTAATTCCCCCGCTTCTCGCGGAGTAACAGGCAGGGGAATATTTTCGGCGCCAGCGGCCTGGCTGGGTATAGGCAAAGGCTGTGTCTGTGCAGGCGTCTCAGCATTAGCAGAAATGGATGTTCGGGGGGGTGGAGATAGTTGTGTCGAGAATGTCCCCCTAACTGCAGCGGAGTGGGCTGACGCGGCAGCCGTGGAGGCAGCAGAGGGGGTCATGGCCGCGCGGGCAGCGGCGGCTGCCTGCCGGTCCGCCCTCAGTGCCTGTAGCACATCTCGAATTACCTTCCAGAGTGCTGCGTATTTGTTTGCTTCCTTTGCCTTATCCCCCCCGCCGCTAATAGTGTCCCACAGCACCTTGCCTATATTATCGCAGGTCGCTACTTCAAATGCGACGTTTATACTCGGAATAAGTTCTCTCTTCCAGGCCCATAAAAGCAACCCCTTTATCACAGAATTATCGCATTTCAGTCCTCTCTCAGAGAGAAAATAACGAAGGAGTTTCAGGACTGCTTCTTGCTCTTTGTCCAACCCCATCTTCTTCTCCGACTGCTCACCTGATCAGGGCGAGATTCAAGCTTATGCGCGTCCCAGTTCAGCTAAAGCTCATGTCGTTCTTCCCAGCTTAGCTGACGCTCATGCCATCCTGCTGGGGCAGCAGGCACACTCTCAGCCAGCTCCTCCGCTCCCTCGTCCGTTCAGCTGCACCAGAAATTCTCGTAGAGACGATCTGAGGGTCCCTGTTTGGGCGCCAAATGTTGCGGAGGATCCACAGGGGACATCACACACAGACCAATGTGATCAAGTGAAGCCCATTTACTACAACTTTCAGCACAGTTATATACCTTATGCGCTTGTGCATGCGCCTTATACAATACTCTAATTGGTACAATACCCCGGTTCACGCGACGCTATCTTATCCTCTATTGGCTGTGCAAGCTTCTTCATGAGGTGTCCAGCAGTTACTTATCTCATTCTTCGGCATCCAGGAATTGTTTGTCAGGCTCTTCTTATCTTCCTTTTCCCAGCGTACAAGGACACAGCGTCCTTGTCTGCTTCAGCACTTTGTAAACTCATGCTTCATTCCCAGCTAAAGGCTGGATTGCTCACATGCCCTCGCCCAGCCAAGAAATCCTCAACACATAAACTTACTTCATCTCGTTGCAATGACATCAGAATTAGATTCTTCACAGGAACCGTTCAACTGCTGTTGAATAAACTTTTTAGATTTATTTTCTGATAGGTGGCAGATATACTTTTTCTTGCCCTTTTCACTCCAACAAGTACCTGGAAATGGATACAGAAAACATCATGGAAAACAAGCAATATATTTCTCTATGTGACAAAAATTAGACTTTTAAAATAAAAAGATGTGCAACATAGTTCTTTTAAAAACATACTTGACAACTTTTTTTTTTTTCTCTAACTCATTTTTTTCTTACAGCTGGGATATCTGGAAAACTGTAGTAAACTGGCTTCCAATTCCAGTAAGACCTTCTATGAAAGCAGCATTCAGTTCCAGGAGAAAATTTTTACTTAGTGGCTGAAAGACTTCCAAGTTCATGATCCAGAACACTCCAAGAGCACTTAAAAGTCAACATCATCATCAATTAGCAAAGTAAAATTAAAGTACTGAAGTTTCTGAGGTTGATTTGAGGGATAACAAATCAGAACTTAACTCAGACTTCCAAACCCTATTTAATTTTCTTATACAAAATCTGTCTCAAAAAACAGTCTGTACCAAAAGACTACATCCCACAAAAAACACCACTGAAACCTTGAACAGACTATTGCATTACAAAGGCCAATTTTTTTCTTTCCCTTGAACACCATTTTGCTAAATCAGACTTCAAATAGAGACCTTTTCTGGGAGGAATTAAAAACCACTTACAAACTACTTCCATTTTAGATTGACTTTGACATTTCATAAGGATGTTAGAGCTAAGCCTAGCCAACTCCTGGGTGGAAGACTTCCAACCTAGGATTCTGTGGCACATAGGGCTGGTAGATAGAATCATAGCATCATAGAATTATTTAGGTTGGAAAAAACCTTTAAGATCATCGAGTCCAACTGTAAACCTAAAACAACCAAGTCTACCACTAAACCATGTCCCTAAGTGCCACATCTACACGTCTTTTAAATACCTCCAGGGATGGTGACTCTACCACTTCCCTGAGCAGCCTGTTCCAATGCCTGACAACCCTTTCAGTGAAGGAATTTTTTCCTAATATCCAATCTAAACCTCCCCTGGTGCAACTTGAGGCCGTTTCCTCTTGTCCTATCACTTGTTAGTAGGGAAAAGAGACCAACACCCACCTCGCTACAACCTCCTTTCAGGTAGCTGTACAGAGTGATAAGGTCTCCCCTCAGCCTCCTTTTCTCCAGACTAAACAACCCCAGTTCCCTCAGCTGCTCCTCATAAAACTTGGCCTCTAGACCCTTCACCAGCTTCATTGCTCTTCTTTGGATGTGCTCCAGCACCTTAATGTCTTTCTTGTAGTGAGGGGACCAAAACCGAACACAGTATTCGAAGTGCAGCCTCACCAGTGCTGAGTACAAAGGGATGATCACTTCCCTAGTCCTGCTGGCCACATTATTTCTGATACAAGCCAGGATGCTATTGGCTTTCTTGGCCACCTGGGCACACTGCTGACTCATATTCAGCTGGCTGTTGACCAACACCCCCAGGTCCTTTTCTGCCAGGCAGCTTTCCAGCCACTCTTCCCCAAGCCTGTAGTGTTGCATGGGGTTGTTATGACCCAAGCGCAGGACCCAGCACATAGCCTTGTTGAACCTCATACACTTGGCCTCGGCCCATCAATCCAGCCTGTCCAGATCCCTCTGTAGAGCCTTCCTTCCCTCAAGCAGATCAACACTCCCGCCCAACTTGGTGTTGTCTGCAAACTTCCTGAGGGTGCACTTGATCCCCTCATCCAGATCATTGATAAAGATATTAAACAAAAGTGGCTCCAGTACTGAGCCCTGGGGAACACCACTTGTGACTGGCCACCAACTGGGTTTAACTCCATTCACCACAACTCTTTGGGCCCAGCCATCCAGACAGTTTTTTATCCAGTGAAGACTACACCCGCCCAAGCCATGAACAGCCAATTTCTCCAGGAGAATGCTGTGGGAAATGGTGTCTAAATGTGACTAAAGTCTAATGGTGACTAAAGTCCAGGTCAACAACATCCACAGTCTTTCCCTCATCCACTAAGCAGGTCATCTTGCCATAGAAGGAGATCAGGTTACTCAAGCAGGACCTGCCTTTCATAAACCCATGCTGACTGGGCCTGATTGCCTGGTTGTCTTGTACGTGCCATGTGATGTCATTCAAGATGATCTGCTCCATAATTGTCCCTGGCACTGAGGTCAGACTGACAGGCCTGTAGTTCCCCAGATCTTCCTTCTGGCTCTTCTTGTAGATGGGCATCACATTTGCTAACCTCCAGTCAACTATGACCTCCCCAGTTAGACAGGACTGCTGATAAATGATTGAAAATGGCTTGGTGAGCACTTCTGCCAGCTCCCTCAGTACCCTTGGGTGGATCCCATCCGGCCCCATAGACTTGTGTGTGTCTAAGTGGTGTAGCAGGTCACTAACATTTCCCCTTGGATTATGGGGGCTTCATTCTGCTACCCATCCCTGTCTTCCAGCTCAGGAGGCTGGGTACCCAGAGAACAATTGGTCTTACTATCAAAGACTGAGGCAAAGAAGGCGTTAAGTACCTCACCCTTTTCCTTATCCTTTGTCACTGTTTCCCCATGCATCCAATAAAGGATGGAGATTCTCCTTTGCCCTCCTTTTGTTGTGAATGTATTTATAGAAAAAAAAATGTATTGTCTTTTACTGCAGTAGCCAGATTAAGTTCTAGTTGGGCTTTGGCCCTTCTGATTTTCTTCCTGCATAACCTCACGATATCCTTGTAGTCTTCCTGAGTTGCCTGCCCCTTCTTCCAAAGGTCATAAACTCTCTTTTTTCCCCCCCAAGTTCCAGCCAGAGCTCTCTCTTCAGCCAGGCCAGTCTTCTTCCCCGCTGGCTCGTCTTTCAGCACATAGGGACAGCCTGCTCCTGTGCCTTTAAGATTTCCTTCTTGAAGAATGTCCAGCCTTCCTGGACTCCTTTGCCCTTCAGGACTGCCTCCCAAGGGACTATGTCAACCAGGTCCCTAAACAGGCCAATGTCTGCCCTCCAGACATCCAAGGTAGCAGTTCTGCTAACCACGTTCCTTACTTCTCCAAGAATCAAACACTCTGTCATTTCATGATCACTGTGCCCAAGATGGCCTCCTACCATCACATCATCCACAAGTCCTTCTCTGTTTGCAAACAGCAGGTCCAGCAGGGTGCCTTACCTAGTTGGCTCACTCACCAACTGTGTCAGGAAGTTATCACAGCTGAAAAATATAACAAAAGTATCTGAGGGAGAAAAAGCAGTGTGCCTCTTTAGCTTTCTTAAGTTTGTCTTTTAAAAAAATTCTTCCATTTCTAATGTGAGCAATTACATTAAGGGCAAGTTTGCTTAGTGTCAAGTATCATTTACATATGATTATATATGAAGCAACTGTATGCCACAAACTATTCAGACTAAACAATTGACATTCTCTAGTCAGAAAACAGAGAGGGCCCAATTCTGCAAATTGTGGCTTGTGGGTAGCCACTGATCACTGGTGGTGTTCACTTGAGCAGAGTTTAGCAGGATTAAGTTCTAATCTGTGTACCTGACATCAAACCTTCAAGGAAAATCCACACAGACAACAGACATTTATCCTAAAGTTTAACAGTGAGACACACTTCAGAAAAACACAGGAGCCCTTTTGAACTGTATTTGTTATTGTCAGGAAATATATACTTTTCATCTCACATAATGGAATATTTTGGTTTATTAACTCTAACTTGAACAGATGAAACAGTAAGAAATAGTTCAGTTAATAGCTTATCTTTTAAATTCAGATGACATTGCTGCAGTTAAAGTGAATATCAACAGAAGGAGCAAAAGATAAAATGAACAATGTCATAACTGATGAAAGATATCTTTGTTACTGCTTTAGATCAGTAGCTTCCAGCAAAATGTTTTTTAGTTATTGATAGATGCAAAACTATTATCACTAGAACCTTTCTAGTCACAGGTTGGTTTACTATCCTTATTATCTGGTTTCAAAATAACTTTCATGTAATACACAGATTTTACTGTACAAAACTGAAGTTCAGAAGGAATAATTATCATAATCTAAATTACTCTATCGTCTGGTTGTCTCATTTCTACAGTACTTGCATTTCCAAAATGTGCATGACCTACAAGGAATTTTAGCAGTTGTCTAATTCAAAGTTGCTATCCATGTTTGTCCTTGAAAGCAGTGAGCCATTAACATTTGTTGTGTGCCTCTATCATGCCACAGAGTTGGAATCTCATTTAGGTGTTGCATCGTTAACATTGGTAAAAAAAGCATTGCTTTAAGAATGAAAGCAAAGCAAAAGAAAAAAAAAAGGATTTAAACATGCAGAAAGTTCAAATGTAGCAGATGGTTCCTATCAAAAGGGTGATAACTGGATATAACTTTATTGGAAAGCTAAATATTTACAAAATAATTTGGGCTTGTATTTAAAGGCCATCTAATTAAACAAATAAATAACATTAAATAAGTCACAAATGTTCTTAAAATACTGGTTTGTGCCATTGTCGTGGTTTAACCCCAGCCAGCAACTAAGCAACATGCAGCCGCTCACTCACTTCCCCCCAACCCAGTGGGATGGGGGAGAGAACTGGACAGAAAAAGGTAAAACTCATGGGTTGAGATGAGAACAGTTTAATAGAACAGAAAGGAAGAAACCAATATTGATATTAATAACAATAAAAAAATGACAATAGTAATAATAAAAGGATTGGAACATACAAAACAAGTGATGCACAATGCAATTGCTCACCACTCGCCAACCAACACCCAGTTAGTTCCCAAGCAGCGATCCCCCCAGGCCAACTCCCCCCAGTATATATACTAGATGTGACGTCACATGATATGGAATACCCCTTTGGCCACTTTGGGTCAGGTGTCCTGGCTGTGTCCTGTGCCAACTTCTTGTGCCCCTCCAGCTTTCTCGCTGGCTGGGCATCAGAAGCTGAAAAATCCTTGACTTTAGTCTAAACACTACTGAGCAACAACTGAAAACATCAGTGTTATCAACTTTCTTCTCATTCTGAACTCAAAACATAGCACTGTACCAGCTACTAGGAAGACAGTTAACTCTATCCCAGCTGAAACCAGGACAGTATCCACCCCTTATTCTATACCATTGACGTCATGCTCAGTTCCCATACCTTTAGTTACATCCTGGTCAATCATCATCACCTTTTCCATCCTTTTGAGATATATAGACAATGAGACAGATATATATATATGTATACACACACAGAGAAATATTCCATTTAGTTTATGGGTCATGTTCATAAAAAGTTCATTGAGTTCATTTAGTTTCTGACTCTGGGCTCCATTTGTCATACCAGTCTTTCTGGGCAGGAGGGATAGTGCGACGTCCCCTCAGTCGGTAGAGCAGGACTGGGCTTCAGTGCGGTGTGACAAGCAGGTGACATTGGACGCAGCAGGAGGATGGTGTGCACCGTTGGATTGTTGCATGCTGGAGTCAGTTCTGGTTCCACCACTACTGCGCTTTGCTCAGTTTTATCACAGTTCTTTCTTGCTTGATCCAAGTGATTCTTACTATAGTACTATGGATATAGCATATACCAATTATAGTAATGATAACATACAGTAGCAGGGTTATATAGCAACTAACATAATACAGTTTAATTCATTGGCTATTCTCACCTAAAATCAAATCCCCTTGAGGCACACATCGGACTTCCCCATCTTTTCACATCACCCACCAAGTGCACCCATGCCCTTGAGCAAAAGCAATCCCAGGAATGGGTTTGCCTTTGCCTGAGGCAGGAGTAACCCAGACTGTCTTCCCTAACATGTTTTTTATGTGCACTACAGGGACTTTATCCCCTTCTACAGTATGTGGAAAATTTGACTGGGCAGGGCCACCCCAATTGACAGATCCTCTGGTGTTGACTAGCCAGGTGGCTTTTGCTAAATGTGTATCCCAATGTTTGAAGGTGCCACCCCCCATTGCTCTCAATGTAGTCTTTAACAGTCCATTGTATTGATCTATTTTCCCAGAGGCTGGTGCATGATAGGGGATAAGATACACCCACTCAATGCCATGCTCTTTGGCCCAGGTGTCTATGAGGTTGTTTCGGAAATGAGTCCCATTGTCTGACTCAATTCTTTCTGCGGTGCCCTGTTGCCACAAGACCTGCTTTTGAAGGCCCAAGATAGTGTTCCAGGCAGTGGCATGGGGCACAAGATATGTTTCCAGCCACCCGGTGGTTACTTCCACCATTGTAAGCACATGGCGCTTGCCTTGGCAGGTTTGTGGGAGTGTGACATAGTCAATCTGCCAGGCCTCCCCATATTTATATTTCAGCCATCGCCCTCCATACCACAGGGGCTTCAACCGCTTGGCTTGCTTAATTGCAGCACATGTTTCACATTCATGGATGACCTGTGCAATAGTGTCCACGGTCAAGTCCACCCCTCGAGCTCGAGCCCATCTATATGTTGCATCTCTTCCCTGATGGCCTGAAGTATCATGGGACCACCCAGCCATAAATAGCTCACCCTTATATTGCCAGTCCAGATGCACCTGAGCCACTTCAATCTTGGCAGCCTGATCCACCTGCTGGTTATTTTGATGTTCTTCAGTGGCCCAACTCTTGGGTGCATGGGCATCTACATGACATACTTTCACAACCAGATTTTCTAGCCGGGACGCAATATCTTGCCACAGTGCAGCAGCCCAAATGGGTTTACCTCTGCGCTACCAGTTGCTCTGATTCCATTGCTGTAGCCACCCCCACAGGGCATTTGCCACCATCCATGAGTCAGTATAGAGATAGAGCACAGGCCATTTCTCCCTTTCAGCAATGTCTAACGCTAGCTGCATGGCTTTCACCTCTGCAAACTGACTCGATTCACCTTCTCCTTCAGCAGTTTCTGCGACTTGTCATGTAGGACTCCATACAGCAGCCTTCCACCTCCGATGCTTTCCCACAATGCGACAGGACCCATCAGTGAACAGGGCATGTTGCCTCTCATTTTCTGGCGGTCTATTATACAGCGGGGCTTCTTCAGCCGGTGTTACCTCCTCCTCTGGTGACATTCCAAAATCTTTGCCTTCTGGCCAGTCCGTGATCACTTCCAATATTCCTGGGCGACTGGGGTTTCCTGTGCGAGCCCATTGTGTGATCAGTGCGACCCACTTACTCCACGTGGCATCAGTTGCATGATGTGTAGAGGAGACCCTCCCTTTGAACATCCAGCCCAGCACTGGCAGTCGGGGTGCTAAGAGGAGCTGTGTTTCAGTAACAACCACTTCTGAGGCAGCTCAAACTCCTTCATATGCTGCCAATACCTCTTTTTCAGTTGTAGTATAGCAAGCCTCAGATCCTTGATATCCTCAACTCCAAAACCCCAGGGGTCGGCCTCGGGTCTCCCCAGGTGCTTTCTGCCAAAGGCTCCAGGTAGGGCCATTCTCCCCAGCTGCGGTATAGAGCAGATTTTTAACATCTTGTCCTGCCCGGACTGGGCCAAGGGCTACTGCATGAAAAATCTCCCGCTCAGTTTGTTCAAAGGCTTGTCGTTGCTCAGGGCCCCATTTAAAATCGTTCTTCTTCTGGGTCACTTGATAGAGAGGGCTTACAATTTGGCTGTAATTTGGAATATGCATTCTCCAAAACCCCACGACACCTAAGAAGGCCTGTGTTTCCTTCTTATTAGTCAGTAGGGACATAGCTGCTACTTTGTTGATCACATCCATAGGGATATGACGACATCCATCTTGCCATTTTATTCCCAAAAACTGGATCTCCTGTGCAAGTCCCTTGACCTTACTTTCTTTTATGGCAAAACCGGCTTTCAGAAGGATTTGTATTATTTTCTTCCCTTTCTCAAAGACTTCTTCTGCTGTGTTACCCCATACGATGATGTCATCAATGTATTGCAGGTGTTCTGGAGCTTCACCTTTCTCCAGCGCAGTCTGGATTAGTCCATGGCAAATGGTGAGGCTGTGCATCCACCCCTGGGGCAGTTGATGCCAGGTGTACTGGACGCCCCTCCAAGTGAAAGCAAATTGTGGACGGCACTCTGCTGCCAGAGGAATTGAGAAAAACGCATTAGCGATGTTCAGTTGTGGTATACCAGTTGGCTGCCGTTGACTCTAGTTCGTATTGAAGTTCTAGCATATCCGGAACAGCAGCACTCAGCGGCAGCGTGACTTTATTCAGGCCATGATAGTCTACTGTTAGTCTCCACTCTCCATTAGACTTTCGCACTGTCCATATGGGGCTGTTAAAGGGTGAACGAGTTTTGTTGATCACTCCTTGGCTCTCCAGTTGACGAATCAACTTGTGCATGGGAATCAGGGAATCTCGGTTCGTGCAATGTTGCCGCTGGTGCACTGTTGTGGTAGCAATTGGCACTCGTTGTTCTTCAGCCCTCAGCAACCCCACAATTGAAGGGTCTTGAGAGAGACCAGGCAGGGTAGACAGCTGTTCAGTGCCCTCCATCTCCAAGGCAGCTATACCAAAAGCCCACCGATACCCCTTTGGGTCCTTAAAATACCCTCTCTTGAGGTAGTCTATGCCAAGGATACAGGGGGCCTCTGGGCCGGTCACAATGGGGTGTTTCTGCCACTCATTCCCCATTAGGCTTACTTCAGCTTCCAATACAGTTAACTCTTGGGATCCCCCTGTCACACCAGAAATACAGATGGGTTCTGCCCCTTTATAACTAGATGGCATTAGAGTGCACTGTGCACTGGTGTCTACTAGAGCCTTATACTCCTGTGGGTCTGATGTGCCAGGCCATCGAATCCACACAGTCCAATAGACCCGGTTGTCCCTTTCCTCCACCTGGCTGGAGGCAGGGCCCCTCTAATTCTGGTCAGAGTATCCAGTACTCACTTCTCATAACGTTGACTCAGAAGTCCCTTCAAGAGGATCAGAAATGAGATCAGCCCTTCTACTCTGTTTGGAAACTGGAGCAGCATTTTTCCTGGGAGAATCCCCTGTTGTGGTGTTTTTTCCTCGCAACTCACGTACCCGTGCATCAAGGTCGAGGTAGGTTTTTCCATCCAATTTCCTCATGTCCTCTCCATGGTCACTTAGGTAAAACCACAGGGCACCTCGTGGTGTGTACCTCCTATATTGTCTCTCTTGGGCAGAGGAACACTCACTCCTAATAGATGAGACATTGTTCCTTACAAATGGGGAGTAGGAAATACTCTCTTTGATTTGCTGGACATCCTGGGACAGCTTCTCCACAGCCGAAATGCAGGCTTGTATGGAGGAGGAGAGATTTTCTTTGTATTGCTGGAGTTGGCAAGCCATTTAATCCACCGTCGGTGCCTCTTTGTCTTACCAGGTCATTATTGCCAGTGAGTTGGCATAGGACGATGATGTGCTCCGTACAAACTTCTGCTACATGGGTCGTGTGCATGGGACTTTGTCTGGATCTGTGGGTAATTGTGCATTGTCCGGGTCATAATGAATCGTCTCTAGCATGGCTAATTCCCTCAGATATTGGATACCTGTCTCCATGGTGGTCCACTTGCTTGATTGACATATAACATCTTCCTTAAAGGGGTACCTTTCTTTCACACTTGACAGGAGTCGCCTCCAGAGGCTGATGGCTTGTGTCCCTTTTCAAGTTGCCTTGTCGATGCCACCTTCCCTGGCAAGCGATCTCAGCTGCTTGGCTTCCCTACCCCCTAATTCCAGGCTATTAGCCCCATTGTCCCAGGATCAGAGAAGCCAGGTGATAATGCGCTCACCTGGACGACAGCCAAAATCTTTTCACATATCCTGCAGGCCACTCAGGGATAGGGATTGGGCAATTACTTCTGGTTCTGCCTCTTCCTCCTATTCTTGTGATGACCCTGGCTCATCTTCATCCTTTGCTAAGCTAACTGAATTTTTTGTACATTTCTTCTTGTCTATGGGGGCAACTGATACTGGTGCAGGTTGGTCCGCTGGTTCAGTTGCAGTACCTCTCACTGGGGTTTGGGTAGCCACAGTGCTCGTCACTGGGGCTGGAGGGACCGCAGTGCCTGTCACCAGGGTTTGGGTAGCCGCAGTGCTCATCACCAGGGTTTGGGTAGCCACAGTGCCTGTTGTCTTATTGTTAGATCCAGAGACCTTCTCTTCCCCTTGAGGGTACTGAGTGGTGTTGAACAGGGCTCGATAGGCATGGGCCAGGCCCCAGCACGTTGCAGTGATTTGTATCTCTGGAATTGCCAGGGTGACAGCATACCTTTTCCAAATATTTTACTAGCTCTTCCGGATTCTGCACTTGTTCAGGGGTGAATTTCCAAAACACTGGAGGTGCCCACTGTTCTAGGTACTTGCCCATACTACCCCCCACACCCTGCCACTCATAATTATCCAGCCTCGGGGCAGATCTCTGGGTGATCTTCTTAAATAGTTGTTTAACCTTAAACAAGACCTGAACCACATTCAGGAGCATGCTAGTTCCTAGCAGTAGGACTAGGACCATGCTGGTCCCAACATCCCAGGAGTATTCAAATTTTTCAAAATTCTCAAACACCATTGTAACTAGACTGAAGGAGAAGGAAAAGGGGAAGAAAGGTGTCTCACCCATAGACTGGTTTTCCAAGGAGGAAAGGTAAATGGCGTAATTATTAATAGTTTCCCACAGATGGCTCCCACAGTATAGAGGTGATAACAATGCTGAGTGCAAATACCGGATTAACCCCACAACTGATAACTTCATCATACCACAAGCCAGTATTACACAATACATCAAAGCGAAAACCTTAATCCACCTCCCACAGATGATAAGCAGCAGCACAGGGACTACATACAGCAAGTGAGGTGATACATAACAGAACTCTAAAAACGAGCACCACAACTCTAAGGGTTCATAAATCGATATTTTGACCAGCGACTATTAAACTAATATAATGAATGCTTGTAACAAATTCGTTTTAACACACTCTGGTCAGATCTGTCGTTATCTCAACCCTTCGGGCCCCACAGTGGGCGCCAAAATAGACTGTCATGGTTTAACCCCAGCCAGCAACTAAGCAACACGCAGCCACTCACTTACTCCCCCCCAACCCAGTGGGATGGGGGAGAGAATCTGAAGGAAAAAGGTAGAACTCGTGGGCTGATATAAGGACAGTTTAATAGAACAGAATGGAAGAAACTAATAATGATAATAATAGCAATAATAAAATGACAACAGTAATAATAAAAGGATTGGAATATACAAAACAAGTGATGCACAATGCAATTGCTCACCACTCACCAACCGATGCCCAGTTAGTTCCGAGCAGCGATGCCCCCAGGCCAACTCCCCCCAGTATATATACTAGACATGACATCACATGGTATGGAATACCCCGTTGGCCACTTTGGGTCAGATGTCCTGGCTGTGTCCCCTGCCAACTTCTTGTGCCCCTCCAGCCTTCTTGCTGGCTGGGCATGAGAAGCTGAAAAATCCTTGACTTAGTCGAAACATTACTTAGCAACAACTCAAAATATCAGTGTGTTATCAACATTCTTCTCATACTGAATCCAAGACATAACACTATACCAGCTACTAGGAAGAAAATTAACTCTATCCTAGCTGAAACCAGGACAGCCATTTACAGTTAGCCAGTAGAAAGTTGACTCATACTTCTCACATCTGACAAAGTGTTACTTTTAAAGCAATAAAAGGTTTTAAGTTGTATCAGGATACTAATATTTAAATGGGAATTGATAATTGGCTTTGAGCCATATTTGGCATGATCTCCTACTTTTCGTCACAGTGGTTAAAAATTATTGCTGAATTTCCCATTAACTTTCACAGAAATGTTCTTTGGACACAACTGAACAAATTCTACCCAGATTTACATTCTGGAATCCCAAGGAAAGCCAGTAGGGATGCAAACTATGGCCCAGCAGCTATCTGCCAAAAGATGACATGCTGTGATGTGTCTGTTTGCCATCAGGATACTGCTGTGGTAAAAACTAATATTACAGTTATCCCAAACACATTTTCAAATCCATTGCTCTTACTTTGAACATTTAAGGCAGTGTTTACTTCAGAGAAAAACTAATCTGAATGTATGGAGAGTTAATTTGATCCCTGCACCTTTGATTTAGCACCTTTGTAGTACAGCATTTGTAAAGGAACAGATAACTTAATGGGTTTAGAGAAAGGATTTTAGTGAGCTGCGGGTGGCTTTTTTTTTTTTTAAAGGATGGTACCAGTTGTATCTAATCATTGTAGTACCCACTATTCTTTTATTGGTGTTGACAATGGTTGTTTCAGCTTTATTTAATACCTTCTTGATATTTGCTACAGGAAGTGTGATTACATATGGTCCTGTACTGAAATGTTTGCCTATTTGCCAAATGATGCGAAATTAATTAACAAATATATACCATCAGAAGTTGTCCCCTTAACTATAACAAGCCGACAAGCTATGAGAAGTTCTTAGCCTGATACAGCAACATTTTATAAAGCCCTAATATCATGGCCCTGGCAGGATTATACAAACCAGTTTCAATTGCTGTAGAATTATTTTAACTTCAGAACACTTTATGCCCAGAGTACATTCAGTTTTAGTTTGCAATGCTCAAATCTACTATCTACAACAGGGTTTGTTTTGATCTAAACTGGCTTCAGTTCGGAGGTAATTTTGTTAGCATAAAACAGAATCAACGAAATTTCAGTTATACATGATTCTTCTTTTCCATTTGGACATGGAGGGGAATGGATACAGGTCCCTGCTCGGGGAGGCAGGCGAATCCTCTCCCGGTCTCCCTCACCTTCCCAGTTGCCCCTACACAACAGGTATGGGGCTCTGGAACTTGAGGACCAGGCCAATGAAGATCAGGGTGTAGATGAAGGCCTATCTAGGGAGGTGCCTAGGCTCAGGCAGGCAGACCCACGCATCCTCACAGCCTCTGAAAAAAGAAAAAGGAGGGTAATTGTCATAGGCAACTCCCTTCTGAGGGGGACAGAGGTCCCAATATGCAGACCTGACCCATCCCACAGGGAAGTCTGCTGCCTCCCTGGGGCCCAGGTAAAAGACATTACCAGGAAACTCCCTGGTCTGGTTCGGACCTCTGATTATTACCCATTGCTGGTTGTGCAGGTTGGCAGTGATGAGATTGCATAAAGAAATCCAAAGGCAATCAAAAGGGACTTCAGGGCACTGGGGCGATTAGTGGAAGGATCAGGAGCACAGGTAGTGTTTTCCTCAATCCCTTCAGTGGCAGGGAAATACACTGAAAGGAACAGGAAAACACACCTGGTTAATACGTGGCTCAGAGGCTGGTGGAATATTGGGGGTTTTGATCATGGAGAGGTTTACACAGCACCGGGCTTGCTAGCGACAGCTGGTATCCAGCTATCTCAAAGGGGGAAAAGAATCCTCACTCATGAGATGGCGGGACTCATAGAGAGGGCTTTAAACTAGGTTTGAAGGGGGTAAGGGATAAAACTAGGTGCACCAAAGGTGAGCCTGGGGGCAGCATGCTGATGTTAGGGGTGGATTCGACAGGCCAGCTCAAATGCATCTATGCCAATGCACGCAGCATGGGCAATAAACAGGAGGAGCTGGAAGCCATCGTGCAGCAGGATAGATATGACTTAGTCGCCATCACGGAAACATGGTGGGACAACTCCCGTGACTGGAGTGCTGAAATGGATGGCTAAAGCTCTTCAGAAGGGATAGGCAAGGTAGAAGAGGTGGTGGGGTGGCTCTCTATGTTAGGGAGTGTTTGGACTGTACAGAGCTACACGATTGTGATGACAAGGTGGAGTGCTTATGGGTGAGGATGAGAGGGAAAGCCAATAAGGCAGATATTGTGCTGGGAGTCTGTTATAGACCGCCCGACCAGGTTGAAGAGATGGATGAATCATTCTACAAGCATCTGGCAGTACTCTCAGAATTGTGTGCCCTTGTTCTCATGGGGGACTTCAATTTTCCAGGCATCTGCTGGAAATACAACACAGCAGTGAGTAAACAATCTAGGAGGTTCCTGGAGTATGTGGAAGATAACTTCCTGACACAGCTGGTGGGTGAGCCAACCAGGGGAGGAGCCTTGCTAGATCTCTTGTTTACAAACAGGGAAGGACTGGTGGGAGGTGTGATGGTCGGAGGCTGTCATGGGCTTAGCGACCATGAAATGATAGAATTTTCGATTCTTGGTGAGGCAAGGAAGGTGGTCAGCAAAACCACCACTATGGACTTCCGGAGGGCAAACTTTGGCCTCTTCAAGGCACTGGTTGAGAGAGTCCCTTGGGAGATGGTCCTGAAGGGCAAAGGGGTCTAGGAGGGATGGATGTTCTTTAAGAAGGAAATGTTAATGGCTCAGGACCAGGCTATTACCATGTGCCGCAAGTCGAACTGCCAAGGAAAACGACCGTCCTGGCTGAACAGGGAGCTTTTGTTAGGAGTCAAGAAAAAAAGGAGAGTTTATCATCTCTGGAAGAAAGGGCGGGCAACTTGGGAGGAGTACAGGGATCTTGTTAGATCACACAGAGAGAAAATTAGAAAGGCAAAAGCTCAGCTAGAACTCAAGCTGGCTGCTATTGTAAGGGACAACAAAAAATGTTTTTACAAATATGTTAACAGCAAAAAGAATCCCAAGGAGATTATCTTTCCTTTAATGGATACAGAAGGGAATGTAGCCACCAGAGATGAGGAAAAGGCCAAGGTACTTAATTCCTTCTTTGCCTCAGTCTTTAATAGTGAGTCCAGTCACCCTCAGGGTACTCAGCCCCCTGAGCTGGAAGGTGAGGATGAAGAGCATAACATACCCCCCCGTAATCCAGGAGGAATTAGTTAGGGACCTGCTACGCCATCTGGACACTCAGAAATCTATGGGACCTGATGGGATCCATCCAAGAGTACTGAGGGAACTGGCGGAGGTCCTTGCCAAGCCACTCTCCATCATCTATCAGCAATCCTGGTCAATGGGGGAGGTCCTAGAGGACTGGAGGCTTGCAATGTGACTCCCATTTACAAGAAGGGTCGGAGGGAGGATCTGGGGAACTACAAGCCTGTCAGCCTGACCTCAGTACCGGGGAAGGTTATGGAGCAGTTCATCTTGAGTGCGCTCACATAGCATGTGCAGGACAACCAGCGGATCAGGCCCAGCCAGCATGGGTTCATGAAACGCAGGTCCTGCTTGACCAACCTGATCTTCTATGACCAGGTGACCCGTCTAGTGGATGAGGGAAATGCTGTGGATGTTATCTACCTTGACTTCAGCGAGGCATTTGACACTGTCTCTCATGGCATACTCCTTGAGAAGCTGGCGTCTCATGGCTTAGACAAGTGCACTCTTCGCTGCGTGAAAAACTGGATGGATGGATGAGCCCAGAGGGTTGTGGTGAATGGGGTAAAATCCAGTTGGTGGCAGGTCACAAGTGGTGTTCCTCAGGGCTCGGTGTTAGGCCCCGTTCTGTTTAATATCTTTATCGATGATTTGGATGAGGGGATTGAGTGCACCCTCAGCAAGTTTGCAGTCGACACCAAGTTGGGAGGCAGGGTCGATCTGCTTGAGGGTAGGAAGGCTTTACAGAGGGATCTGGACAGGCTGGATCGATGGGCCAAGGCCAATTGTTTGAGGTTCAACAAGGCCAAGTGCCAGGTCCTGCACTTCAGTCACAACAACCCCATGCAACACTATAGGCTTGGGGAAGAGTGGCTGGAAAGCTGCCTGGCAGAAAAAGACCTGGGGGTGCTGGTTGACAGCCGGCTGAATATGAGCCAGCAGTGTGCCCAGGTGGCCAAGAAGGCCAACAGCATCCTGGCCTGTATCAGAAATAGTGTGGCCAGCAGGAGCAGGGAGGTGATTGTTCCCCTGTATTTGGCACTGGTGAGGCCACACCTTGAGTACTGTGTTCAGTTTTGGGCCCCTCGCTACCAGAAAGACATTGAGGTGTTGGAGCCTGTTCAGAGAAGGGCAACCAAGTTGGTGAGGGGCCTGGAGCATAAGTCTTATGAGGAGCGGCTGAGGGAACTGGGACTGTTTAGTCTAGAAAAGAGGAGGCTGAGGGGAGACCTTATTGCTCTCTACAACTACCTGAAGGGGGGTTGTAGTGAGGTAGGTGCTGGTCTCTTCTGTCAGGTGGCTGGAGATAGGATGAGAGGAAATGGCCTCAAGTTGTGGCAAGGGAAATTTAGGTTAGATATTAGGAAAAATTTATTTACTGAGAGGGTTGTCAGACATTGGAATAGGCTGCCCAGGGAAGTGGTTGAATCACCATCCCTGGAGGTATTTAAAAAGCGAGTGGATGGGGTACTTCAGGACATGGTTTAGTGGGCATGGTTGATGGTTGGACTCGATGATCTTGAAGGTCTTTTCCAACCTAAATGATTCTGTGGTTCTATGATTCTATGATAGCTCTGCTCCTGAAAAAATTAAATTACAAGGAAATACAACATATGCTCAAATCTTTTTCAGTAGCATATACCAAATAGTAATATATGGGTTCCAGTTCCTGCTTCAATGATAGTCTGCAGCAAAATTCCCATGAGTACAAAACCACATTGTGTCATATCCTCTTGACACAATATATAACAATATCCAGCAAGCTTAATACTCTACATAATATATTTCAACATCTGAGCCACAATTATTGTTAGACATCTAATTCTCTAAGCCTTTCTGTGTTATTGTAAGGACACTTTGGTTATCGCATTTGTTCCCCACCTGAAGTAAGCTGGAATAATATCTGTCAAGAGCTCAGAACTTGTTAGAGAGCAGACTGAGAGATTGCCATCAACCCCAACAGTCTACAGAGTTCCTCCTACTAGTGACACGCAGAAAGAGGCTGAGATTTTCAGTTTAATACAAACTTAATAACCTTAAAATATTTGTAAAGGTGAATTTGAATGCCATTGTAATGCACCTATTTAATACAAATTTAAACCCATGTGAGACAGCAAAATATGCCTGCCAATTAAGGTTGTTTCCTTCTTTCAAGGATTTCAGTCCTTCCCTAATTAAAGGAAATTGCAAAACTACTGCCCATTTCACCAGGAGAAGAATCAGACCCTTTCAGATCTTTACCAGGGACTACACCCTGCTATGCATGTTTTTACATGAAAATAAATCCATATCATCCAAAAGTATTTTTGCAATGGGACTTTTAATGCAAAAAATGAGGCCCATAACACAGAATCCAGAGTAGACAGTACTGTTTTCTCAACCCCCGCATCTTTCTTTCTTATTCAGTTGTCGTGGTTTAACCCCAGCTGGTAACTAAATACCATGCAGCTGCCCACACACTGCCCCCCCACCCAGTGGGATGGGGGAGAGAATCGGGGGAAAAAAAAGGTAAAGCTCATGGGTTGAGATAAGAACACTTTAATAGAACAGAAAGGAAGAAACTAATAATAGCAATAATAAAATTACAATAATAATAAAAGGATTGGAATATACAAAACAAGTGATGCACAATGCAATTGCTCACCACCCACCGACTGATGCCCAGTTAGTCCCCGAGCGGCGATCCCCCCACCCCCACTCCCCCAGTTTATATACTAGACATGACATCACATGGTATGGAATACCCCATTGGCCACTTTGGGTCAGCTGCCCTGGCTGTGTCCTGTGCCAACTTCTTGTGCCCCTCCAGCCTTCTTGCTGGCTGGGCATGAGAAGCTGAAAAATCCTTGACTTACTTAGGATAAACATTACTTAGCAACAACTGAAAACATCAGTGTGTTATCACCATTCTTCTCATACTGAACCCAAGACATAACACTGTGCCAGCTACTAAGAAGAAAATTAACTCTATCCCAGCCAAAAACAGGACATCAGTCCCAACAGGCTAGTTATAAGCCATTTCATAGGCTTCAGGATGCAGGAAAGATCCAAAAGTATTTAGCTGAAAAAATAAGAAATGTGCAAGTGGAGCAGGGCATCTCATTTGCTTCATTAACAAGCCCTAAGCATACATGTGCTCAGCTGAGTGTCACGCTGAATCATGCTATGGGTTTTATAGTAATCAAAGCAGCACTCTCTGTAGTTGCTTTGTGTCCTTATGAGACTGTGCTGTCTCTTTATCCCACTAAAAATAGTCAAATTCTCCACTTGGGCATACCTTACAAAACACTGAAGTCTTGGTATACAACCATTTCTAACACTTCCAGAATTTAGCTTGAGCTCTGACTTGGAGGGGGTTGGGGAAGGAGCAGGAGGAGAGAAAAAGCTGTGTGTTAAATATTGTAAGACTTCCGCTGTTTTATATGTAGCATCAGAAAGACAGAACTTATGCATAAGGTCATTCTCATGGTTTTCATTATCACATATAGTTAATCAAAACCACTTCAACCCCAGGCAACCAACACACTGCAAAGAGAATATTAAAAGGGTATAAAAGCATCCTACTCACCTAGAAACTAATTAACTTGGTTAAAAATGAAAGAGTTTTTTTTAAAAAGTACTGTAGTGTCAGGAAGGGCTTGTTCATACCTCAGATTTACTATGTGTGCACACAAATGAAAGCCAATTTTGATTCTGTTGAAGGTAATGGCAAAAGTCCAACTCCAGTGCAGGCAGATCAGGCCTATAACATTAGACTTAAATCTTGAAAGAAATAGGATAGCTGTCGCGGTAGAGACGGACACGACAAGTAATAGATCACGCAAAATGGCTACTTTATTGTTCTAACACACCTTTTTATCCCCTTCTTCAGAGTATGTGTTAGTATATGATTGGCTTAGTTAGTAACTAACAATTCATGATTGGCGAGTTTGTCAGGACGGTTCTTCTTATCACTATCTTGTTTTCGTACTGGTCTTCTCGGATCTTTCCAGACTTCTCAAGGATATACTACAAGCTGCTCAAGGTCGCGCTGTTCTCGAACTGTCAGGAATTCCGTAGACTTGTTGCATCCCCTGACAATTCCCCCTTTTTGTATTTGTGCTAAAAATATCCTGGCTGCCCTCTGCAGGGCCCTTTGCAGAAGGCTGAAAAGACAGGGCAACATTAGAAGCATAGTTATCACAATCAAGATCACTACCCCCACAGTCTTGAGCAGAGATATCAACCATCCAGACAATCCCCAACCCTCAAATAACTTTGTCCTTGTGCTAAAAGCAAGAAATCAATTGCAGCTCTATTTTATAGCGTAGCATGTCTGACACTATCAATGTCTAGCAGTAAATCTGATAATACTACACCAGTCTGTATTCAGGGACCCCAGAATTTGTGATTCCTGGGGTGGCAATGAGGGTTAATGCCTGATCCGTGAAAACCAGGCATTCCCATCCATTGAGTCCATGACCTGCTGCACAAGGGTCTCCATCAATAAGTTCTTAAACTTTGTCGATGTCAGTGTAACCCCCTATTAAACCTGTGAAAAAGGGATAGCTTGGTGTTGTTGTACTAAGGTATAAGAAATCTTGTCCAGTCACGTCAGCCAGGGTCATCCAGATGTTTTCTTTGGTTTGCGGTGGTATCCATGACTACGTCCATCTGAGGACTGTGAGGTAGATGAACCATCTGTACATTCTCGTGCTGTCTTGCTCCGCAAATTCAGCCCAGCAATCGGTAGGTGCCAGCTTTATGTGGGCGTCCCCACGGAGGCAACGATGGCCTTGCCGTACACCAGTCTGATGCTCTTCGGAAAATCCCGGTATTTATACATTTGTAGAGGAACGGATTTCAGCACACGTGGCCAGCGGGTGCCAAAAATCCACCTCATTTGCAACCTATGACGCATGCGCTCGCTGGCCAGGCACGCTGCATGAGTCATAGTCATCCTCTCTATTGGTTCATGGACTTTGTGATGCGGTTGCAATGCACAGAGAATCTTGACCTGTTATATTGGTCAAGGTGACCTACACTTAGTTTTTGGTTGAGGTGGTATTCATATTGCCGCACCCTCTGGGATGTTCCAGATGATGATGGTCATTCAAATCAAGCGGGAGTCCATTGTGGGCCTGTATCTGTAGAAACACAAGCATAACCTCGCCCCCAGGTTAACAGCTCACATGGTCCACTCCACTGACCAGTAACTAAATCTTTAATGTGCACTTTGATGCCTCTTTGCAAATTCTGTGTTGAAAAAAGAGAAGTGTTGAAAAAAGGAGGTAGAGAAGAATTATCCCCATAATAGAGAAAGCTAAGAACATAAACTACGTTATCTAAACATGCCTGTGGTGGTTCCCCAATCATTCCCCCTTTTTGTTTTTGAAGCTGCTGCTTCAGTGTGCCATGTGCACGCAGCTCTACTATTTGTGGAGAACCATTTTGATACACTACTTTGCTGTTCCAGTTGTTGTTTTCATACCATACTACTGCTGCTTTACCTGTTTTTCCAGAACCATCTGTGAAGACAGTAGGGCCTTTCACAGGTTCCGGCTGGCTTAAGCTTTTCTGACCAAATGGTATTTCTCGAGCAAATTTCAGGAGCGGGTACGACAGTAGATGATACGAGATCTGTCCTTGAAAACCCGCCATAGCCACTTGCAGCTTGTAATTGTTTGCCAGACACCATTCAAAGTACCAATTTTGAACAGGTAAAACAATAGTAGCTGGATCACGTCCTGTTAGTTCTACACATCGTTTTCTGGCTTTTATGATTACATCAACAATAAGTTCAAACAAGCCAGGAGCAGTTTTTCGTGGCCAGAAATGACAAAAACATCCATTCTAAAATATGTAATGGGTCATCCCACTCAGAATTCCACTGCACCAAAGCACCAAATGGCACAGATTTGTCAATTAGTACAAAGAATTGTACCAATTGAGACAGATCAATTTGAGAAACAAATTTCTGGTGTATACATTGTTCTACCCTGTGAATTACATTTAACACTTCCTTATTCAATATTCTGGGTTCTGTTGGATCATTGGAATTTTTTAATAAGTCTAATAGAGGTTGTAACTGCGAATTGGTCAGTCCAAGATAGGGCCTGATCCAGTTCAAGGATCCCATTAATTTCTGTACATCACTGAGTGTCTTAACCGCAGGGTTAAGTTTCACAGGTTGGGGCACAACCTGCTTATTTGTAATTGTCATTCCCAAATATTTCCAGGGTGCTATTTTTTGCTCTTTTTCAGGGGCAATAACTAACTCATATTGTTGTAGCAAATTCGTGGCCAAATTGTTCATGCCATTCAACTGCTCCTTGTGGTCTGACGCTAACAGAATGTCATCCATATAGTGATAACTATAACTAGTAGGGAATTTTTCCCGTACAGGTGACAGAGCTTGTGCAACAAACGATTGACAAGTGGTTGGTGAATTTTTCATGCTCTGTGGCAGAACTCTCCATTGATACCTTTTTGCTGATTCTGCATGATTGATAGAAGGCACAGAGAATGCAAAAATTTTTTAATTTTTTTTTTTTTTTTTTTTGTCTTGGGAAGCTAGTGGAATTGTAAAAAAATAAAACAACCCTTAAGGTCCATGACAATGATTTCCCAATCTTGAGGGATCATGGCAGGTGAAGGCATGCCTGGTTGCAGAGCCCCCATCATGGCCATGACAGCATTGACTTGCCACAGGTCATGCAAAAATCGCCATTTTCCTGATTTCTTTTTTTTTTTTCTTTTTTTCTTTTTTTTTTCACAAACACTGGAGCATTCCACAGACTGTGAGATGGTTCAATGTGTCCGGCAGCTAGTTGTTCTGCTACCAGTTCTTGCAGGGCCTTTAATTTTTTCAAGTGGTAGGGGCCACTGATCCACCCACACAGGGTTATTTGTTAACCAAGTTAAAACAAGCATGGGTTGTCTAACACCCTGCAGCACAGTGGCCCCCGTTAAAAATCTGTGATAATTCTCACCCCCCACTGCGACAAGCAATCCCTCCCCCATAAATTGAGGGGAGCTGCCATCACATATGGTTTAATGACTGTTTGTTGGCCCTCAGGATTGGCAATCGGAACTGGAGTGGCTGCTATCTTTGCACGTGTGGATCCTCCCAGCCCCACTACTCCCATACCAGCCTCCTCTGTTGGCCAGGTAGACGGCCACAGATAATCGGCAATAATAGTCACATCAGCTCCGGTGTCCAGGAGCCCTGCAAGCCTTACTGTAGTCGGAGATCTTCCATGATTCGACAGTGTGCACGTCATATGTGGTCAGGATGATGAGACAGTCTGAGACCAGCAGACCTGAGGGGGTCCCGTGGAGCTGAAGCCTCCAGCGCATCGCAGTCACTGTTCTGCTTTTGAAATAGAACTCGAAAAAGGAACAAGTTGAGCAATGCGAGTACCTTTAGGGATTGGTACTGGTGGGTAGGGGGTCGAAATCATCACGCAAATTTGACCTGTTAAAGCAGCATCAATAACTCCCACATGCACGATTATTCCATTCAACGTGCTACCTGATCTTCCTGGTAGCAATGCACTCAGTCCCCGTCCTATAGGACCCCTTGCATTAAGAGGGACCTTAACGATGTCTTTCGTGGCTAGAGTTACTGTGTCGGCGGTGGATACATCCAACCCTGCTAAGCCAGCTTTCGCAGCTGACAATTGTTCGCAGAGAGGAATTGGCCGGCTGTCGGGAGGGGATTTGTTCTCCTTGCGTGCCCTCTCACACTCATTTTGTGGTTTTCCTGTAGCGGCTGTCCATTAGCATGAAATTTGGAATGACACTGTTTTGCAAAGTGTCCTGATTTCCCACATTTCTTGCAAGTAATCTCTGGTGAGTGGTGCACCGGTTGTTTACCTGGTGATGTTTTGTGTGGAGAAGTTACCATGATGTGCCCTTCACTGCCACACCCAGAGCACTTTCTAGAATTTCTCATAGCATTGGCTATGGTGGTCACTGTGTGTACCAGCGTCCCAACTTTAGAACATGCAGCTACCATGTCAGGGACAGAAGGATCTCCTGGCAGAGCCTGTATGATCTTTTGACAGTCCTCATTAGCATTATCTTTTACCAACTGTTTGCATAGCATTTGTCTTAAGACCTCATCTTCTACCCGTTTTTCCAGGGCAGCAGATATTTTTTCTACAAATTGTAAAAAGGGTTCTGTGGGGCCTTGGCGGATAGTGATGTATTTTTGCTTCGGAGCTGCCATATCCATTGTTCGCTTTATTGCCATAAGGCCTATATTTCGTGCTTGTTCGAGAGCCAGCGGAGGCCATGTAGCCTGTAGCTGAGGGTTACTATACTGCCCTTCACCAAGCAAAGCATCCTCTCCAAGGCCTAATCTCGGGTCACCCTGTGGCAGTCGTGAATTATGCAGCGCCGCCGCGCGTGCCATCTGCCTCCAGGTGGATTGAAATATTTGCAATTGTACAGGCTGAAACAGCACTTGTGCTAGATGCATAATATCATATGGACACAGCAGATCTGTGCTAATTATATGAATAAGTTGCATTACCTCAGGAGAATTGATTCCAAATTTTTGTACTTTATTCTGCAAATCCTGCACTACTCTCCAGCCTATTGGAGTGTGCTCATCTTGCCGGTTCGTGCCCGCAGCAGCTTTGAAAACAGGAAATGTAACAGGAGCCTCTGCTGCGTTATCTAGAGGCTTTAGAAATGCAGGTGTTAGAGAGCACGGGCTGAGGCGTTCTACTAGATCCCAGTTGCCGGAGTCCGCAGCATATCTTCTAACTCCCTCCCAAAATTGATCAGGGGATCTCGGGGCCACAGTTACTGTGGACGGAGGGAGAGTCCATGGCAGGGGTTCTTTTGGTATGGTTTTATCTGCGAGCTGCAGGGATCGCATAGCGTCAATTAGAGATTTTTCTGCCTCAGCTTCATTTTTGCTCTCATTTTCCGTGCGGCCCTCACATTCGGTTTGAGTCTCACCATCCTTTCGGCCCTCACTTTCGGTACGGCCCTGGCTTTCGTTACGGCCCTGGCTTTCCGGCTCAGTGTTAATCGCCACATTTTTCTCTTCGGGGGGGGCTGATGAAGTCACCCCTTCTGCCGCCGCACCAGTAGGTGAGGAGGGCCCCTCATCGCCCGGTAAAGTAATTAATGGCGTAGGAGGAGGAGGTGAATAAGGGTATGATCTGATTTTGCTCATGAGGGGTTTTCTGCCCGGAACTGCTGATATTGCAGCATCGGCCGCAGCTGTTACTTGAGCAGAAACTGTTTCATTGATAACATTTTCTGATTTCTCATCTTTCTTTTGCTGATCTTTCGCATCACATTCTGCTTTCCATTCCTTCAGGGTCTCACGTAATAGACGCCATACGATCACCAACTTACAGAGCTCTTTCTGTCCTTTAGAGATCTCATCAAATATTTTCCAGCCCACTGCTTGCCATGCATCCACACTGAATGCAGTAACTGTTGTGGCTGTAAAGCCTTGCACCTTACACCGTATTAAAATCCGTTTCAGGCTTTGTTCTGGGGTTTTAACCCCTTTTCTTGTTAACAGGGCTTTCCAGGTAGACAAAATCGTCTCCTTTTCTTTTGTTAATTTCTGCCCCATTCTAACAGTTTAGTCCCCGGTGGCTCACCTTATTAGGTGTCTAGGCTCAGGTCCGGACCAGGCAGATTCCACTGCTCTCAGCTTCACCAGGCTCCGTCTCCGCAGCTTTTCTCGCTGCCGGTATACTCTTTCGCAGCTCTCGTCGCCACTGGTATACTTCTCTCTAGTGCTGGATTTATCACCGTTAGATGATCTGTTCGCTCAGGCGCATCGGGGTTACCATTTGTCGCGGTAGAGACGGACACGACAAGTAATAGATCACGCAAAATGACTACTTTATTGTTCTAGCACACCTTTTTATCCCCTTCTTCAGAGTATGTGTTAGTATATGATTGGCTTAGTTAGTAACTAACAATTCATGATTGGCGAGTTTGTCAGGACGGTTCTTCTTATCACTATCTTGTTTTCGTACTGGTCTTCTCGGATCTTTCCAGACTTCTCAAGGATATAGTACAAGCTGCTCAATGTCGCGCTGTTCTCGAACTGTCAGGAATTCCGTAGACTTGTTGCATCCCCCGACAGATAGCCTTTTATGTACTTATATATTAGGTCAAACAAATTCAATATACTCTATGGATCTTGCACCTCAAAATCCCAATTCCAGGGCATCTCAGTTTCAGAACTATATAGTGGCTCAGGTTTTAAAAAAATAGGCTTTAGGTGCCTGATGCTAGTTTAAGAGCAATTTAGGCACTTAAGTCCAAAATAATAGCCCTGAAAATTCTTCTTCAAAAGCTTCCTAAACTTTGGAGATGCCTCTATTATCATAAATATCTATTTCCAGTTCGTCACAGACTAAACAGCTTCTTTTTTAAGTAGGGAGCACTATAACACTTAACATACCACTTACCCATGGCCAGATGTAGACCCAAAGCTCTGGGACCAAGATCCTTCCTTCGAACTGCAGGGGTCTACAATGTAGGTGCCCCATTCTTATATTGTCAGCAAGAATATTTCTATAGTCAAGGGAGATCAAGCCACTGTAGTTAATGGAGTTTGGGGTACAACTCACCTTCTCCCAAGGTTTACTCAGAACTATGGTATAGATTCCATTCACTTTATCATCAACAGGACAAATATCTCAGACATTGACAGTTAGGTAAGAGCAGCTCTGCTTTTGGAGTCACTCCTATTTCTCTTATCAAGCACTCATTCTCTGAGCACATCTATTGAACACCAGCTGAAACAGGATCTGCATAAAATGCAGTAGCAATTCCTTTCATTTAGAAGATGCCTGGAAGAACTGCCTTCCCTTTTACACTAGGAGATCAGAGCAGACGTGCAGATTATGAAAGAATCATTTTCTACCCAAGGACATTTGAGTTCATGTCCCCAGGTGTGCCTACGCCCTCTAGGTATTGGCTAGTCTGATGACTATGTCACGTAAGGAATAGATGCTTTCAGACCCTTGTGATGAAGCTGATCCACTAAACAACAACAACAACAAAATCAAAATTTATTGATGTGGAAGAAGACAGCAAGAAGGAGCAAGGCTTTTTGAAGCATGGTGCACAAAACCCCAGTCTCCTGGAGCAGACTGCAGAAGCAAGTGAATGCATCCTTTCTTTTCTGAAGCCTCTCAGCACGAGCCCACGTTCCCACCTCTCATGAGATGGCCATGCTTGAATGTCCCACCCACTTGGCACCCCGCGAGGTTTCCAAATTGAGATCCCTCTCTGAAATCCTGAATAAAATATATAAAACATCCAAGAGCATAACAAAACCCACCTTTGTTCACTGCATTTCACCCAGACTAGCTTGGGTGACTCTAATCAGCTGGTTTGGATTCTATCTTGAGGCTTTTCTCTGTATGGAATTTATATTCATTCTGGGTTATTTTCCAGGCACCAGATTGATAACAAGAATGCAGCTTCCTTAAGATTTGCTCAGTCTCTGCCAATTTCAGTCCTGACCTTGCACTGAAAGCCTCATGGCTAGACCCTATATCTATATGGGAAGCCAATTAAATTCTCAGCAAGTGTCTTAATATGTTATGGGAGTTTCTGAAGAACGGAGGCCCTAATTTGAAATTCTCCCTTGCTGACATGGATTAAAATTAGAATAGGCAAAATGAATAAATAGTTCTATTTAAAAAAATCACATCAAATCCTACATTAGAGTATCTTCAGACATAGCATCATAATGATTTAAACAAGGATCTCAGAAACTTAGTGCAGAATAGGTCAGAAGTCTTTAAAATTTTTACTGATGTCTATTGTGCACTGAGATATTTTAAGAGTTATTCTGTTGCACTGATTAATAATAAATAGAGCACATTAGAGTGGTTTTATTTACTCAGCTTTCTCTCACATGAAACTAATCCACATATACATTATTGATAAATAATGCACTCCTCTCCAGTTCACAGCATCTAAAATATACAGAATTAGGAATAGCTGACAAACTAATACACATAACTGTTTATCCTAGTAGATATCACTATATTTGTTGCCAGCATACTTGGTGAACTGCAGTTTTGAGTAAAACCTATATAGGTGGACATTTTTCCATAGATGCCACAACAATGTTTGGCATTCAGATCAATACCATTCTTATTACTCTCTTGCTCAGATAAAACCTATTAAAATTGACTTAAATATATACAGAAGCATCATTTGAAAGCAATAGTGCAGTTTAGTGCTTTTAGTCAGCCTTATAAAAATCAAAAGTTTTGCAGTATTTTAGAGTATATTAATTTGCAGATGTTTCAATATTGTATTATACTATAGTTGTTCCATCAACAATAAATAATCTTCTACCAATGCTCACTCCTGTGTTTATTTTCATCCAGGAACTAAACTCAACATTGTCAAGCAACATCTCTCAACAGTCATGAAGTGTTTAGCACAATATTCACCTGAGAGCATCACCTAGCATAGATTTTCAAAGCAATAATCTTAGGTTACATTTTCATTGGGTTTCCAAGAGGAAGTATGAGTTTTCCTATGCAGATACACAAGGCCAAATTCACCTCATCAGTTCACTTAATTCATGTCTGGAATGAATTTGGGCTATTCTCTATTCAACTGTGTTGAATTAGACTTTGCATATTCAGTTTTATTTAGATGGAAGTAATTACATGAGAAAAGCCCCACAGAATATTCATTGTTTAATATTATAGTATTACAGATATGTAACACTATGTTCTGCCAGTTATGACTGGACAACTTAGGTGAACAATTCGTAGGGCCAATTACATACATTGTGGGGTTTGGGGCTTTTTTGATCACTGGGGCAATACAACTATGAGATGAAAGCTTAAAAACCTAAAAGCAAGCCATTCTTCAAATACTGAAATCTAAATCCCATTTTATTATGCTGTCAGTGAATTGCTGAGATTCTCCTTTGCTTGTTAACATGATAGCGGACAGATGAGAAGAAATAAAAAGTATTGGCCTGTGAAAGGCAAATCAAAAGGGGAGATTGAAGGGATTTCTCAAGTTACTCAGGTGAGCTTTTACACCCCAGCCAGTGACCCAGCCAGTGGTCAGAACAGCTCAGAATGCTTAGACATGGTATTCAACTGTCTGCCCAAAAGGCTGAGAATTTGCAGTTTCTTTGTAAGATTACTGCACAATAAACAAAAGAAGGGAATTTGATACTAACTAAACAGAGAATGAATAGTCCATAACATTGTATAAGCTTTTTCAAGTCACAAATCTTTATGCACCAGGAAAAACTTTGCATGTTACTGGAGTCTTTTCCTGCAAAGATTGCTTTTTTTGCTCCCTCATTTTTTAGGTGTAAAATGTATTTTTCTAAAATGAAATCCTCACTTGTTGGCAGATAATGGCATCAAATCCCTAACTTCTATGAAAGAAAGGTAATCCATAGATTAAATAGCCATTAAAGTAAATGAAGGAAACTGAGTACACTATGATTACAGAGATACTTAAATATTCTGCAGAACTGCAAAATAATTATTTACTTTCAACACAGGTGGCATAATGTTTATGAAATAAAAGATTCCAGTAAAATAATGTATCCTTTTTCCATTGTTGGATCTCTAATTCTTAAATTTAAAAAAGCACTTAAAATACCACGGCCAACATTTTGAATAAAAAATTAAAATATGTAACAAGATCCATGCTATCATAACTCAACAACTATGAAATGAGGTGGCACATGAAGAAGAAACACAGAGGACAAAATGCAAACACAATGACATTTGTACAACAATTTTAAGTGCAGTTAACTAGAGTTTATAGAATTAAACCTGAAATCTCTTACAGTGGAAACATTATTGTATGCATCATGGTGTATATTTCTCAGAATGTGTTAGCTGTCAAGTTTAAGTAATACCTTACATGCCCTTTTCATAACTTGCAGAATTAGCTTTATGAAACCCAGCTGTTTAAAATAAAGCCTGGACTAGCAGTGCCATCTAGCACAACAAAATCCCTGTGCACTTACAGAATTGGTAGGTTAGCATTTATTAAGACCATCAATGTTTGTAATAGATCTATGCATCAAGTGAGCAACAGGACACATTTTGATAATCAGTGTATTACTAAATATTACATCTGTACACATCACAAACCATCTGGACAATAAAAATGTCAGACAAAACTCTTTAGCCTTTGAAAGAGCTGAACTGAGACTGGGGAGAAGAGGGCTGCATTTACTCATACAGTGTTGGGCTATAATACATGGATAACATAAAGATGGGAAGAAGGAAAAGCAAGAGGCTTTCTTCCTTAAGCAATATAGAATATGTAGAATGCTTTAGATGACCAGAGAAAATATTTGCTTATGGCAGTAGAGAGAAACATCTGCTTTGCACAGGTATATATTGACATGTAACAATGCATATGAAATATATTTATATGCTCCTCTCTATATGGAGTTAAAAGGCTTAAGATGTGCAAAAGTATGACAGTGAGTGAAATTTCACCCACTTTTATTGTTTGTTGAACAGAATGAATTGCTTGGCATTGCATAAGACAAAACATGAAAACAAATACTGCCTCTCAGAGCCTACAGTATAGAAGACAGGCTCTGAAGTGACAGGGCGTACTGGGAAGCCTTGAAACACAGTCATTAATTATCATCATTGTTAGGAGCGAGCCTTTAGGAAGAACTTGAGTGCAAACAAGGATGGGAAGATACTGTAGCATAAGGAGCTGCAGAGAAAGAGAAGTGAGATGAGTTATTATTACAACCTCAGCCATAGCAGCCCCTTGATACATCAGTGTAGAGATATAGATATAGGCACACACCTTTACCCCATAGCTAAGAATCATTTCTATATTGCATAAAACAGAGAAATTAATTATATCATGGGCATGGAAATTAGATTATGAATCTTTCAGTTGAAAGCCCCCAAAGAACTGTTACATTGTGAAAAATTATGAATGACTTGGTGACTTTCAAACAGATTTTATCTTCCACTGTTTTCCCCTGTTCCTGTGCATCTTTGTGTGGACGTTCCCTGAGAAAAGTTTCACCAATTAGAACTGTAAATTTAAGATACAGCTTGCAATACTCTAGATTATTCCATACCTGAAGCATTATTTATTTTTCCCCGGAAAAGAAAGTTTTCTTGGGATAGAAACAGAAATAGTGTGCAAAGATTTAACCAAATACCTCTGGAGCAAAATTAACCCTATTGAGTCTAGGTGCCGAGTCACCCAGTTCAGATAACCAATGTGACCAGTCTATGACACACCACCAGTGAAGTTTGTTTCCACAGAAACATGCACAAAACAAACCAATCAGAAGTTTAATATAACATTCTGCATCTGGCTTACATGAAAAAAAATAAACTAATTTATGTCAATATAACTGTTTGGCAGCCACTGTAAAATCACCTGTAACTATCTCAAAATCATTGTTCTGTTAGCAGCCTCAGTAGAGAAGTACTATACCTAGATATTTATTTAGGTGTTTCTCTTTCAGGGAACAAGTGCCTTTTACCAATCAAAAGCCCCACTTTACTATTACCTACTTATTACAACTGGTATTACATAAGGTTTTGTGAGCTTCAACTATGGCACAGCATTCAGCTGAGTTAGATACAAGCACTAAGTACATATCCATGACATTCTCATTTTCCATGTCAGGACTTGAACTGTGTGTTGCTAATACAGTAATTAATTGTGTATTTCTCCAAAACACTTTTTTTCCCTAGTGTGAAATGCTACTTTCCTGTAAGAATAGTTATTTTAAAAATATAACATATCTGCAGTACTTTCAAAGAGACTAGCAGGTTTTACAGAGAACTGGAAAAGCAAAGTGTAAACACTTCAGTCAGATAAAATGTTTTCACCCTTGTAAAGAAAAAAAAAATTTTTAAAAAAATACACAAATGGTGGCAGCATGCCATGTGTTTTCCAGTACAATCAGTACAACATGCACTTTGAAAGAGAATCTAAAGGAGATGTGTGAATGGAGACATGGCAGATGTTTTACAGAGCTCCTTTCTGCCTTCAGTTGCTTATTTCAAGATTGCTAGAAAAGAAACACTATGAGGTGGTGTGGTAGGTTGAATCTGGTTGGATGCCAGGTGCCCACCAAAGCCGCTCTATCACTCCCCCTCCTCAGCTGGACGGGGGAGAGAAAATATAACAAAAGGCTCGTGGGTCAAGATAAGGACAGTTTAATAAAATGATAGCAAAGGTCGCGCACAAAAGCAAAGAAAACCAAATTATGTTATTCTCTACTTCCCATCAGCAGGCAATGTCTAGCCACTTCTCAGGAAGCAGGGCTTCAGTACGCGTAGTGGTTGCTCCAGAAGACAAAAATGCCCCCACCTTCCGTCACCCTTTACTTAGCTTTTATAGCTGAGCTGACGTCATATGGTATGGAATATCTGTTTGGTTAGTTTAGGTCAGCTGTCCAGGTTATGTCCCCTCCCAAGATCTTGCCCTGCCCCAGCCTGCCATTCATGGGGGGGCAAAAATGTTGGAGAGACAGCCTTGATGCTGTGCCAGCACTGCTCAGCAGTAGCCAAAACACTGGTGTGTTATCAACACCTTTCTAGCTACTGATGCAGAGCACAGTGCTATGAGGGCTGCTATGGGGAGTATTAACTCCATCTCAGCCAGACCCAACACAATCTCCACCCCTTATTCCATACCATTTGCGTCATGCTCAGGTCCCACATAATTTAATACACATATATCTTCTAACCATACTATTGTATTTAATTCTCATTACTGAAATCACTTCTTACCAACATTTACAACTGAAACTACATATTTAAACCACTTTCATACCCAACATACAGATTTATACATTCTTATTAATTACTATCCCCTGTCCTTTAAGAGATAGATATTCCATGGGCTTCTTCCACTCCTCCAGATGTTCACACACAGGTTATGACTTGGGCCCCATCTGTCAAGATGAGTGGTCAGGACAGGAGAAGCAGTAGGTTCGATCGTTGGGCACCAACACCGGCTTGGTTTGGGTCACCGATGCACTTGTCTGGTTCCTTGCAAAGTTCACTCCTCTGCAGTTCAGGTCATTCCTGCTACATTACTTCCTACAACATACAACTCACATCACAGATTATTTTTCCCCCAAGGTTAAATGTCCTTGAGGCACACGCTGGGTCTCCCCATCCTTCTGCATTACCCACCAAGTACACCCAGGTCCCTGAGCAAAGACAATCCCACAAATGGGTTTGCCTTTTCCCATGGGAGGTGCAATCCACACTGCCATCCCCAGCCACTTCCCCATGTGCACCACGGGGACCTTATCTCCTCCCACAGTATGTAGGGGTTTTGTTTGGGCAGGGCCAGGACGGTTAGCAGATCCTCTAGAGTTAACTAGCCAAGTGGCTTCTGCTAAATTTGCATCCCAATGCTTCCATGTCCCATTGCCTAGCACTCTCAACATAGTCTTCAACAGTCCATTATATCCCTCAATTTTTCCAGATGCCTGTGGGTGATAGGGTATGTGGTACACCCACTCAATGCCATGTTTCTTTGCCCAGGAGCTTATGAGGTTATTTCGGAAATGAGTCCCATTGTCTGATTCAATTCTTTCTGGGGTACCGTGTCGCCATAAAATTTGCCTTTCGAGGCCTAAGATGGTGTTTCGGGCAGTGGCATGGTTTACAGGATATGTTTCTAGCCAACCAGTAGTTGCTTCCACCATGGTGAGTACGTAGCGTTTGCCTTGGCGTGTTCATGGCAGTGGTCCAATGTATTCAATTTGCCAGGCCTCACCATATCGAAAGCCCAGCCACCGCCCTCTGTTCCAGGGAGACGTTACTCTGGTGGCTCCTTTGATAGCAGCACATGTTTCACATTCATGAGTGACCTGTGTGATGGCCTCCATGGTCAGGTCCACCCCTCGATCACGAGCCCATCTGTATGTTGCATCTCTCCCTAGATGTCCCGATGTCTCATGGGCCCATCGAGCTACAAATAGCTCAGCTTTACGCTCCCAGTCCAGGTCCACCTGAGCTATTTCTAGTTTGGCAGCCTTGTCTACCTGTTCATTGTTTCGATGTTCTTCAGTGGCACGGCTTTTGGGCACGTGAGCATCTACATGACGTACCTTTAGAGTCATGTGTTCTACACGGGCAGCAATGTCCTGCCACAATGCTGCTGCCCAGATGGGTTTACCCTTGCGTTGCCAATTGGTCTTCTTCCACTGCTGTCGCCACCCCCATAGGGCATTAGCCACCATCCAGGAGTCGGTATAGAGGTAGAGTACCGGCCACTTTTCTCGTTCAGCAATATCTAGGGCTAGTTGGATGGCTTTCACTTCTGCAAACTGACTTGACTCGCCTTCTCCTTCAGTGGCCTCAACGACTTGTTGTGTGGGACTCCACACAACAGCTTTCCACTTCTGATGGTTCCCTACCACACAACAGGATCCATCAGTAAACAAAGCATAACACCTTTCGTCTTCTGATAACTCATTATATGGTGGTGCCTCTTCGGCACGAGCCACCTCCTCAGGCAATGCTCCAAAATGTCTGCCTTCTGGCCAGTCCATGATCTCTTCCAGAATTCCTGGGCGGTTAGATTTCCCCAGTCGAGCCCGTTGCGTGATCAATGCTATCCACTTACTCCATGTAGCGCTGGTTGCATGATGTGTAGAGGGGATGTTTCCTTTGAACATCCAGTGTAGCACAGGCAATCGTGGTGCCAATAGGAGATATGCTTCTGTGCCAACAACTTCTGAAGTGGCTCAAACCCCCTCATATGCTGCTAGTATCTCTTTTTTAGTAGGGGTGTAGTGGGCTTCTGATCCTCGATACCCCCGGCTCCAAAACCCTAATGGTCGACCTTGGGTTTCTCCTGGTGTTTTCTGCCACAGGCTCCAGGTGAGACCATTCTCTCCAGCTGCAGTGTAGAGTACATTTTGTACATCTGGTCCTGTCCGGACAGGCCCAAGAGCTTACTGCACGAGCTATTTCCTGTCTGATATGCTCAAAGGCTTGTTGTTGTTCAGGCCCCCATTCAAAATAGTTCTTTTTCCACGTTACTCGATAGAGAGGGCTCACAAGCTGACTATAACCTGGAATATGCATTCTCCAGAACCCCACAAGGCCTAGGAAAGCTTGTGTTTCTTTCTTGTTAGCTGGTGGAGACATAGTTGCTATCTTGTTAACCACATCCATAGGGACATGACGGCGACCATCCTGCCATTTTATTCCCAAGAACTGAATCTCCTGTGCAGGTCCCTTGACCTTACTTTTCTTTATGGCGAAACCAGCTTTCAGAAGAATCTGAATTATTCTTTTTCCCTTCTCAAATACTTCTTCTGCCTCGTTGCCCCACACAATGATGTCATCTATGTATTGTAAATGGTCAGGGGCATCACCTTGTTCCAGTGCCGTTTGGATTAATCCGTGACAAATGGTAGGGCTGTGCTTCCACCCCTGGGGCAGTCGATTCCAGGTGTATTGGACACCTCTCCATGTGAAAGCAAACTGTGGCCTGCACTCTGCTGCCAAAGGAATGGAGAAAAATGCATTGGCAATATCAATTGTAGCATACCACGTGGCTGCCTTTGATGCCAGATCATATTGGAGCTCTACCATGTCTGGTACAGCAGCACTCAGTGGCGGTGTCACTTCATTCAGGCCGCGATAATCTACTGTTAACCTCCATCTTCCATCAGACTTTTGCACTGGCCATATAGGACTATTAAAAGGTGAATGAGTCTTGCTGATTACTCCTTGGCTCTCTAGGTGATGAATCAGCTCATGGGTGGGAGCCAGGGAGTCTCGGTTTGTCCGATATTGCCGACGGTGCACTGTCCTGGTAGCGATTGGCACCTGCTGTCTTCAACTTGCAGCAATCCCACAATGAAGGGATCTTCTGAGAGGCCAGGCAGGGTAGATAGCTGTTTGATCTTCTCTGCATTTACAGTGGCTACACCAAAAGCCCATCGGTACCCCTTTGGGTCCTTGAAGTACCCTCTTCTGAGGTAGTCTATGCCAAGGATACAAGGGGCCTCTGGACCGGTCACAATGGGGTGCTTTTCCCACTTGTCCCCTGTCAAGCTCACTTCAGCCTCCAGTATAGTCAATTCTTGGCATCCCCCTGTCACTCCAGAGATCCAGATGGGTTCCGTGCCCCTGTACCCTGATGGCACCAGCGTACACTGTGCACCAGTGTCTACCAAAGCCTTATACTTCTGTGGGTCTGATGTGCCAGGCCATCGAATCCACACAGTCCAGTATATCCGGTCATCCCTTTCCTTCTCCTGGCCGAAGGCAGGGACCCTCTATTGCTGTTCCTCATCAGAGTATTCACTGTCCGATCCTTGCGGTACCAGACCAGAAGTCCCCTCACCAGAATCAAGGGAAGTAGTTTCAGTTCTTCTATGCCTGGAGGATCGCTGAGTGCTTTCTTGGGCCTCTAAAGCAACGACACTGACAGCATTCTTCTTGGGTGACCCCTTCTTAACAGCTGTCTTCCCTCTCAGTTCACATATACGGGCTTCCAGCTTAAAGGTGGGTTCACCATCCCACTTCCATATGTCCTCCCCTTGGTCACACAAGAAGAACGAGAGTGCACTACGCGGAATACGCCTTGGGCTCCCTTCCCCTCTGACTGGGGCAGGAGAGGACTGATTTCTTGGAGCATCCCTAACAGCCAAGGCACTGTCCTGTAGGGATGAGGAGACACAGAGAGTTTCCTCAAAGTTTTGGAGCCAAGACGACACTTTCTCCACAGTTGGTGTTTCCATATCTGGACAATACATTGTTGCCAAGCTCTTAGAATACGATGCTGGGGCACTTTGAATCACCTTTTGCCACATGGCCCGTGTGCACAGAACATCATCTGGATCTTTGGAGACTTCCTCATCATCTAGATCACTGTAGATGACTTCCACCACTGCTAACTCTCTCAGGTACTGGATGCCTTCATCTGCGGTAGTCCACTTTTCTGAGGAACTGACAAGATCTTCCTTGAATGGATATCTTGCCCTCACACTTGAGAGGAGCCGGCTCCAGAGACTGAAAACTGCTGCCTCTTTTCCAATTCCTCTCTCAATTCCCCAGTTTCTAATGAGGGATCCCAGCTGTTGGGCTTCCTTGCCTTCCAATTGCTGACTATCAGCCCCGTTATCCCAGCATCAGAGCAGCCAGACAGCAATCCGCTCACCTGGCTGGCAGCTGTAATCTTTCCACAAGTCCCGAAGTTCTGAGGACGTCAGGGACCAGGTAGTTTCTGCTTCCTGTTTAAGTTCCCTCACTCCTTCCTCCAATTTATTTATCGAAGGACCAGCTTCTAGGTCAAGCCTTTCCTCTTCTTCTTCTTCCCTCACTAATCGATGGTATGGACCTGTTGATCTCCTTGTCCACTGTTTCTTTTTCACTATTGGGGCAGTTACTGTAGTTGTTGTTGTTTGGGTCCCTATCTCGAGCATGGTGTCCTTAGATGCAGTCTGGGTCCCTGCCTCAACCATGGTCCTCTGAGAGTGTTGAGCTATGGCTCGGTAGGCATAGGCCAGGCCCCAGTACAGTGTAAGAAGCTGCTGGTTTTCACTGGGATAGGCAAGGCACCCTTCTATCAGGTGGCACGTCAGTTTGCCAGGGTTA
This sequence comes from Astur gentilis, assembly GCF_929443795.1. Taxonomy (NCBI): domain Eukaryota; kingdom Metazoa; phylum Chordata; class Aves; order Accipitriformes; family Accipitridae; genus Astur; species Astur gentilis. Next base: position 16,246,442 of record NC_064918.1, on the reverse strand, counting down.
CTTGCCTGTTTGGATGTAAAATCCCAGATTATGGGAGGTGATAACCGTCCTAGGAATCTGCCCAAATCCTTCCATATACCCTGCCACCCAGGGACCGGTCGCTTGAGGGCACATTTCAGTAGTGCCTCACCTGAAACTTGTCTTCTCTTATACCAGGACAAGACCAGATTCAACAAGACCCATAATATGCCACCAGTATTAATTACTAGTATTAAACAGCTCACATAAGGGTGAACAAAGACCTCGGGAGCCTGCATAATAAAACCATTCACATCAATGCCTGTTAGGGAGAGGGAGATGTGTTCCCTCATCTCCTCCACAAGATAGCTCCCACAACACAGCAAAGCCATCAGTGCCAGGACAAAGCACATAGACATTATTTGTATTAGCACATTCCCCCATTCCTTCATTCTCCACACAAGATAGCTCCCGCAGCACAACAAAGCCATCAGTGCCAGGACAAAGCACATAGACATTATTTGCATTAACATGTTCCCAAACTCAGCAAGCTAGAGATAAGCAAGCAGCTAACAAGCTCTGTGACCTGCACAGGAGCTTGCCACTTAATAACTAGCTATAGAACTCTTAATGCAAAACTGCCATTGTCGCACCCCACGTTGGGCACCAAAAAAGGACTGTGGTGGGTTGACCCTGGTTGGATTCCAGGTGCCCACCAAAGCCGCTCTATCACTCCCCCTCCTCAGCTGGACGGGGGAGAGAAAATATAACAAAAGGCTCGTGGGTCAAGGTAAGGACAGTTTAATAAAGTGAAAGCAAAGGTCGCGCACAAAAGCAAAGAAAAAACAAATGATGTTATTCTCTACTTCCCATCAGCAGGCGATGTCTAGCCACTTCTCAGGAAGCAGGGCTTCAGTACACATAGTGGTTGCTCCGGAAGACAAAATGCCCCCCCCTTCCGTCTCCCTTCACTTAGCTTTTATAGCTGAGTTGACGTCATATGGTATGGAATATCTGTTTGGTTAGTTTAGGTCAGCTGTCCTGGTTATGTCCCCTCCCAAGATCTTGCCCTGCCCCAGCCTGCCATTGAGGGAGGGCAAAAATGTTGGAGAGACAGCCTTGATGCTGTGCCAGCACTGCTCAGCAGTAGCCAAAACACTGGTGTGTTATCAACACCTTTCTAGCTACTGATGCAGAGCACAGCACTATGAGGGCTGCTATGGGGAGAATTAACTCCATCTCAGCCAGACCCAATACAGGTGGTTGCCCAGATGATGTTTTCTTTTCAACTTTCTGTTTAAATGCAAGTTTGTATCTTATCTTTTTTGTTGTGGTCTAAGAAACTTTTTTTCTTCCCTTCTTATTTTTTTTTCTGTTATGGCATGCTGTTGTGATTGGGAATTCATCCCCACTGGGTAAGTCTTTGCTTACAGACCTAGGGAGGCGAGGTACCTTATTTATACTAGTATAGCTATTTATGCAGATCACATCAATTTATTCAGAAGACTCATCATATCCCTGCATTAGTTCATGGCTTGATATGACAGTGCTCCCATTTGTTAAGCATTAACCTTTTACTGCTTAAAGAGTAAGAATGTTTCCAAAGGAGAACAGCAGCAGAGAATAAAATTCCCAACCAAAAGGCGGAGAAAAAAAATACATTCAAACTAGACACCCCACACTCCCACAACTAACCCACTGGCACAAAACAGATTAGCTGCCTAAGGCCACTGAGAGCATAGACATGGGATGTTTTTTTTAAAGGGAGAAAGAGGAGTTACTTTGACCTTTTAATTTATAAAGGGAAACCACACACCCAGGTGTTGCAGCTCTGCTCACAAGGAGCAATTAGGACATAATCTGGAATCTGGGTTGTTTATTTTGTTGGGTTCAGAGGTTCATGCTGAAAGATCATAAAAGTTTTATAGTCACTCAGTAAGCGCTATGCATGTGTATGCATGTGATGCTTTTCAACTGGCTTTTGTGTTGGTACTGTGTAGTTATTTGTTTGTTTGGAAAGAATAAACAGTCTCTTTAAGTAGGAAAACCCACTTGAGTTAGTCTGCTACAACAAGGCAAATTGCCCCTTCATGTTAAAGTTGGGTTTTAAAGGAAAAGAAACTTGAAAAGAAATCTGTGCCTGTACAGTGAGCACCAGCCATTCAGTTAAAGGTGTATTCTTAAAACTGATACAGCCAATCCTTTCTAGATGAATCTGCTTTTACTGAATACTTTGTGACTTAAGGTATATTATTATAAACAAACTTAGCAAAGAGATTGATTTAGTATATTTGTTATGGTTTAACCCCAGCCAGCAACTAAGCACCGCGCAGCTGCTAACTCACCCCCCACCCCCCCCCCAGTGGGATGGGGGAGAGAATCAGAAAAAAAAAGTAAAAATCATGGGTTGGGATAAGAACAGTTTAATAGAACAGAATGGAAGAAACTAATAATGATAATAATAACATTAAAAAAATGACAATAGTAATAATAAAAGGATTGGAACATACAAAACAAGTGATGCACAATGCAATTGCTCACCACCCGCCAACCAACACCCAGTTAGTTCCCAAGCAGCGATCCCCCCAGGCCAACTCCCCCCAGTATATATACTAGATGTGACGTCACATGATATGGAATACCCCGTTGGCCACTTTGGGTCAGCTGCCCTGGCTGTGTCCTGTGCCAACTTCTTGTGCCCCTCCAGCCTTCTTGCTGGCTGGGCATCAGAAGCTGAAAAATCCTTGTACTTTAGTCTAAACTACTTAGGAACAACTGAAAACATCAGTGTTATCAACATTCTTCTCATACTGAACCCAAGACATAGCACCGTACCAGCTACTAGGAAGAAAATTAACTCTGTCCCAGCTGAAACCAGGACAATATTTTGTAACAGGCTTCAGAGGCTAGAACAATTCTGCTTGCTATCTAAAGAGAAGTATAAAAGAAAACATATAAGCCATCAATTACAACAGGTGCTTTAAGGGATTCTTCTGGACAATAGTGACACCAATGTCACAGCCAAAGTTGCATAATTACCTCTGCGTCTTTCCTAGAATTAAGGAGTCAAGCTTTCATGGCTCTTCTGACCCAAACTGTGCCAGCGTGGCAAAGAAAGTTGGGCAGCATTTCAAACAAGCAATAAAAAAATTATTTCTCAGGCTGTCAGCACAACAGCGAGAGAAACAGAATATGCTGTGGTGTTCCCAACCTCTGGTAACTTGAATCTCTCCAAAGATTTATAGGTGCTGTCCTAACAGCGCTGCCTGTTAGTGTGGTCTCAGGTTTGTTTAAAACAGTTCTAAACCATAGAAGGTGTACACAGTAGACCCTTTGGCCATGATTTTGGATCAAGGATAAAGTCTGACTGTAACAGTTTGTCAGTTGTTGTTTTTTTTTAATGGAGGTGGAAGATAGTATTTAAAGAATGATTGCTTGTGTCATCCACCCAGGAAATGGAGGTCCCTCTGTGGGACAAGACCTATCATTTATTATATGGATATGCGACTTTTAGCATATTGTAAGGTCTTGGACAATCTTCAAGCAAGAGATTCTTCCCCTCTACTAAACAGCTTGGTAGTTGATCTATCATCAACTACCCTCAAGAGAGAAGGAGGGTAAAAATAGCCATTCTTCACAACAAACTCCTTTCCAAATCTTTCAGATTCCCTGTCAATGCCTTTTCTGTGGCTACTGTTCTTGCAGCTACAGCGGACCTTGGCCAACAGGATGGCAGGCCAGCCGTACAGTGGAAACTGTGCAATCTTGAGATTGGCACAGATATATGTCAAAACTTGCCAACAGAGTTACATTACTGCAATGACTAACAACAGGCTGGGATACCACAATCTGGTCGCTACTCTTGCAAAGACTTGTATACAACCTCAAATTAACACACTGTTAGCCTGATCCAGAAAAGACTGATATTAACAGAGACCTTTTTCCAGCTGATGTCACAGACCTTTGGCTCAGGAATTGTGAACAGCCTTTTTTGTGTGAGTAGGGTTTCTTTCACTGTGTGAACTTAAATCATGAAGGTTATGACAGCAGCACCTACCTGGGACATGTTGGGATATGGCAGCCAAAAGCATTACCAAGGAATTAATACAGGGTGCTTTTTTTTCTTGAAATAGTCTCTTAATTTCTAATGTTTGCTGACGTTTATTCTTACATTAACAAGAAACTTTAAATAAAGACAAACTAGCTGTTTGGTCTTGTCTTCACTATTCAGAAATTTTCTTGCTAAGGTTTTCATGAGAAGAAAATAAAAAACAAATCTAACATCTCAAACTTCTAGAACAACCCATAAGCCTAGACATGTCCATTTCTTTTATTCCTTTTTTTTTTTTTTCCACGAAAATGAAGCAAGTATGTTTTTCTGAAGGAAATGGCATATGAAAAATTTGGCACTGTAAGATCTGATTCACTGCAACGTCTTCTTCTTCTATTCCATTCTGACTAACATGAAGACCAGTGATGTAGAAATGTAAGCCCTCATTTTATATGACATTAATATTTTCCACAGCTTTGATATTCTAAGACAAAAATTACAACAGAATCAGTTCTGCTAACTTTAGGTTTAATGAAGAAAAACTTCAGCATTCTGTAAGATTCACAAAACTTTTTTCTTTCATCAGAGGTAAAAGCTAATGTGCCATGGCACAAACAGGAAAGAGAGAGAAAATTTATTTCTGAATGCATCTGTTGGTTGTGAGCACAAATTAAGCTGAGTTTTTGTTCTTTTTAACTGATTGAAGTTTTAAATCTCAAAAATACAGTAGGAGCAGAAAATAAAATATGGCAGTTTCTTCAATATTTCATCCAAAAATAAATGTCCTGAACTTAAACACTAATTGCTTCACTTTTATAAAACTGGAACATCTTTTCAATGTTTCAGTTTTGATTTTGGGGGGGTAAGGCTATTTTATAGATTCATGAATTTCTAGTCCCTAAGCCAATGGATGTTATACTCAGGGCTTGTTCCTCCTCACACTGCTGACTAGCATCTAATGTTGGAGGCTTCTGGAAAGTTACTTTTAACCACAAGTTATTGTACTACCTGCAGGAATTGCGTGGAAGATAGATATGGGAAAGAGGAACTTTCTATAGCATATATAAGAAAGCAAGTTGGATCTGATAGCCATAATAGTTATTCCTGGCTCTAATGTTTGTGGGAAAAAATGAATATCAGTAATGGATGTAAATTTTATTCCATATTTTAAAGAAAGCCTATCATATACAAAGCTACAGAGCTACAAAGCTGGTAGTAATTTAAAAAGAAAGGCAAGATGTAATTGAGAAATAAATAGGGAAGCAAATTCAATCATTTATTTCTTAAAATTTTAAACAATATCAGATGAGCAAAATAGCAAATGAACAAATCAGCAGATGAGAAAAATCTTATTTTTTTCAGCTATTTTACAATCCAAGGTAAGTGGACACCACATGGGAAGAAAGAATTTGCTGCATAGATGGAGTAGCAGACTAGGATTCTGGAGATTTGGCTCTTACCTCTTCTACTGGCCTTCTGGGTTGCCTTCAGCAAGCCACTTCCATAGCTTGTACCTCTATTTCCTAGTATGTAATGTGGATTTCCTCTGTAAAGCATTCTATGATCTCCTGGTAATGGTCTCATAGTTAAATTGTATTGTTTTCATATTTTAGAATCATAGAATATCTCAAGCTGAAAGGGACCCATAAGGATCATCGACTCCAACTCCCTGCTCCTCACAGGACTAACTAAAACTAAACCATATGACTAAGAGTGTTGTCCAGATGCTCCTTGAACTCTGACAGGCTTGGTGCTGTGACCACTTCCCTGGGGAGCCTGTTCCAGTGACCAACCACCCTCTCAGTGAAGAACCTTTTCCTAATGTCCAGTCGGAACTTCCCCTGATGCAGCTTCATTCCAATTCCTTGTGCCCTACTGCTGGTCAGCAGAGAGAAGAGATCAGCACCTTCCCCTCCTCTGCCCCCCTTGAGGAAGTTGTCGACTGTGATGAGGTCACCCCTCAGCTTTCTCTTCTCCAAGCTGAACAAACCAAGTGACCTCAGCTGCTCCTCATAAGCCTTGCCCTCGAGGCCTTTCACCATCTTGGTCACCCTTCACTGGACACACTCTAATAGTTTGATGGCCTTCTTATATTGAGGCACCCAAAACTGCACATAGTACTCGAGGTGGGGCCTCATCCGTGCAGCGTAGAGTAGGACAATCACCTCCCTCAACCGGCTAGCTGTGCTGTGCTCGATGCACCCCAGGACACAGTTGGCCCTTTTGGCTGCCAGGGCACACTGTTGACTCATATTCAACTTGCCATCAACCCAAACCCCCAGATCTCTTTCCATGGGGCTGCTCTCCAGATTCTCATCCTCCAATTTGTATGTATAACCAGGATTACCCCATCCCAGGTGGAGAATCTGGCACTTGCTCTTGTTAAATTTCATATGGTTGGTGATTGCCCAGCTCTCTAGCCTATACATATGTCTCTGTAAGACCTCTCTACCCTCAAGGGAGTCCACAGCTCCTCCTAATTTGGTATCATTGGCAAACTTATTTAATGTACATTTGATTCCTGCATCCAGATAATTTATAAAAACATTAAAGAGCAGTGGCCCTAAACCCGAGCCTTTACTGTGATCTTATCCTTTTTGAAGGCAAAAAGTAGTTTGGACATGTGCGATATAATTTATCCGACAGCACTACCCTTGGGCAAATATTAACCCCAGGGTTATTTGCAGTATCCATAATGGGATTTAAGGCAGATTTATGCATCTAATCAACTGAGCTTTTGAAACCATTTGCTCAGAGATTGTTTAAAGTTCATAGGGGCCTCAGGCTTCAACAAAGGTGCATTGGTACCTACAGATCAACTTCTAGTGTGTACAAAAGCACCTAAGCACCTAAAACTGGACAGGATCAAGCAAGTCAGTACCCCAGTGCATTCCATATATCATGGTGTGAGCATATTTCCTGCTGGAATCCTGAAACTAAATCTGCTTTTTTCCATGAGGAATTCAATCCAGTGAGCATTAACAATCATACCTGTGAGAAGAGAGACTTGAATTTCAGTGCCTGTTTGAACTGCTGCTTATTTATTTTGCATTAGGCAGTCATAAAATGCATAAACAGACCATGGAGCAGTGACTGGAACCCACATCTTTATTTTAAGAGGAATGCTTTAACCCTAAGCTTCTGTGTTACAGTTGGTGTTTTTCTGGACACTAGTCCATGCAAAGTAGAAAAGCAACATTAGAATTGAGTAAGAAGAAAAAGAGAGAAGATTATTTCACCTAACATGGCTCAAGCACTTTGTTGGACTGGAGATGTGGACCCAAATCCTCTTCAGGCCTCTTCGACTTGAACCAAAAAGTCCTATCACATTAGTAAGAACCTGTGGATGAAAGGCAATCTCCACTTGTACTTTCACCTCTGTTTCACAGTACTGATTCCTACTTCATTTGAATGAGGAAGATTTACCTTAAGTGTCTATAAATTCAAAAGAGGAGAAGACGGCATCTTCCTCTAGTACGGAAACAGCACTTAGGTCTCCAACAGAGTGATAGCCAGGTCAGAATGTTTTCTCTTAGATATACAGACAACAATCTAGCTGCAACAGGCTGTAGCTTCTTCTAGAGGAGCCAAGCATCTTAGGGACCGTGAAGATGAACATCACAGTGCCAAAATCCTTTATTATTAACAGATTCTCATGGTAGTTATACTGCAGAGAAACAGGTAGACATGATGATGTCTACAGACACCCAGCAATTTCTGGCAGTTCTGACAGTGATTCAGTTCCGTTTCCAACTTTTTAACACATACATTTTCTCATAAAAATATGTAGGAAGAATGTTTTAGACATCTTGCACTTACCAGTAAGAAACAACATTCTGACAGTTACATAAAGGCATAATCAGTAACTATTCTGATATGAGTAAAACACTGTCCATGTCTATTTCAGGTCCTTAGTAATTTAACCTGCTGTCATATTTATTACAGGTAATTTCAAGAATGTTGCAAAAAGCCATCAGTGAAGGGGGGGGGATCATACGCACATAGATTTCTGAAGAGGTTGATTCAGTCAGGATTTGTGGCAGTATAAATTAAAAGTTCCTGAGTTTTTATTATTGAATTATTTCTTTGAATGCCAACTATCTGAGGATATGATTCTTGGTAGGGTTCCCTGGTTTTCACATTTTTTATTGTCCTGGTTTTGGCTGGAATAGAGTTAATTTTCTTCCTAGTAGCTGGTATAGTGTTATGTCTTGGGTTCAGTATGAGAAGAATGTTGATAATACACTGATGTTTTCAGTTGTTGCTAAGTAATGGTTAGACTAAGTCAAGGATTTTTTAGCTTCTGATGCCCAGCCAGCGAGAAGGCTGGAGGGGCACAAGAAGTTGGCACAGGACACAGCCAGGACATCTGACCCAAACTGGCCAAAGGAGTATTCCATACCATGTGACATCACGTTGTATTGGTTTTGTTTGGCAAGGTTTTGGTAGCGGGGGGGGGGGGGGGGTTACAGGGGTGGCTTCTGTAAGAAGCTGCTGGAAGCTTCCCCTGTGTTCGAGAGAGAGCGAGCCCATATTAGCCGGCTCTGAGACGGACCCGCTGCCGGCCAAGGCCGAGCCAATCAGTGATAGTGGTAACGCCTCTGTGATAACATTTTTAAGAACGAAAAAAAAGTTGGGACAGAGAGAAACTGCCGCCGGAGTGAGGAGTGAGAACATGTAAGAGAAACAAGCCTGCGGACACCAAGGTCAGTGAAGAAGGAGGGGGAGGAGATGCTCCAGGCGCCGGAGCGAAGATTCCCCTGCAGCCCGTGGTGAAGACCCTGGTGAGGCAGGCTGTCCCCCTGCAGTCCAGGGAGGTCCACGGGGGAGCAGATCTCCACCTGTAGCCCGTGGAGGACCCCACGCCGGAGCAGGTGGGTTCCCGAAGGAGGCTGTGACCCCGTGGGAACCCCGCGCTGGAGCAGGCTCCTGGAAGGACCTGCGGATCTGTGGAGAGAGGAGCCCACGGAGCAGGTTTTCTGGCAGGACTTGTGACCCCGTGGGGGACCCGCGCTGGAGCAGTGTGCTCCTGAAGGACTGCACACCGTGGAATGGACCCATGCTGGAGCAGTTCGTGAAGAACTGCAGCCCGTGGGAATGGCCCACGTTGGAGGAGTTCGTGGAGGACTGTCTCCCGTGGGTGGGACCCCACGCTGGAGCAGGGGAAGAGTGTGATCAGCCCTCGTCCTGAGGAGGTGAAGCGGCAGAAAATAACGTGTGATGACCATAAACCCCATCCCTGTCCCCTTGTGCCACTGGGGGGGCTTGGTGGTGAAATCCGGGAGGGTAGTTGTGCCCGGGAAGAAGGGAGGGGTGGTGGGAAGGTGTTCTGAGATTTCATTTTACTTTTCATTACCTTGCTCTGGTTGATTTGTAATAAATTGAGTATGTTTTGCAAATTGAGTCTGTTTTGCCCGTGACGGTAATAGTGAATGATCTCTCCTGTCCTTATCTCGACCCGCGAGCCTTTTGTTATATTTTTCTCTCCCCTATCCAGCTGAGGATGGGGGAGTGATAGAACGGCTTTGGTGGGCACCTGGTGTTCAGCCAGGGTTAACCCATCACACACGTCTAGGATATAAACTGGGGAGGGAGTGGGGGTGGGGGGATCGCTGCTCAGGAACTAATTGGGCATCAGTCGGTGGGTGGTGAGCAATTGCATTGTGCATCACTTGTTTTGTATATTCCAATCCTTTTATTATTACTGTTGTCATTTTATTAGTGTTATCATTATCATTATTAGTTTTTTCCTTTCTGTCCTATTAAACTGTTCTTATCCCAACCCACGAGCTTTACGTTTTTTCCCTTTTCTCTCCCCCATCCCACTGGGTTGGGGGGGGAGTGAGTGAGCAGCTGTGTGGTGCTTAGTTGCTGGCTGGGGTTAAACCACAACATTTATCTACACATAAAATACAAGAAAATCTGGCTCAATAAAAGACAAAGACAAGACTACTTGAAATTGATGGAGTATTTAACTTTTTGACACAATTTAAAGCCAGCAGGGGTTCTACAAGTAAACAGGCTGCAGAATGGGTCTAAGACCATTTAGAGGACATGGATTGTTAACTTAGCCTTGAGTGACAAATAAACAGCATCATGACAGAAGAAGCCCTTTTGAGTCACAGAGCCTCTCCTGACTTTTTTTCCCCGCCTTTTCTATAAAGATTGATAATATCACCAGAAAAAGATCCCTTCCTCTAACTTGGCACCAGAGGAATAAGAGGAACTTATGTCTACCTATTCAGTTACCACCATCCCTAGCTAAATACCTTGGTGAGCTAAGCACATGCACACATAGGTCCTGCTTACCACTGCCATAGCAGACCAATGTCCAAGATACCAGAATAAGGATAGCTGAAGAGGTCCTCTTTTTCTCAGCTGCAAGGATGCATTCTTTAGACTAATTGGTTACAAATGTTCACTTAAAAAGCAAAGTTATTCATATGTTACAGTAATGCACTAGTGAGACTTGAAGACTTTAAATGTTGTTCACTTGTCTTTCTAAATCAAAATCAACCAGCAATTATTATGAAAAAACCCATCCAGTATTTAAAGAAAATGTCATTTTAATCTAGGGGAAATTAGTATCACAGAATTTAATGGAGTTAGCATTCTTTTATTTTTTATTTTTTTTACCAGAGAGCAAACCCTCTATATGAATGCACAGCATAGCTAAAAAAATCAAGGATTAGAAATAAAAGTAGAAGCATTTTGCTGCTATGCTATTGATTTTTTCACTCAGTTGTGATCAAATAACCGTACTGTCTGACAGGCATTCAGTGCACTCTATAAAACAAACTGCTAAGTCAAGCTCCTTGTGGATGTGCATATGTGACACAATTATATTACACTGGAAAAACTATAGGCAGAATGAAAAAAATCAGCACAGATTGAATGAGAATTAATTACTGTCTTCCTTAGTCTACAACGGGAATTTCCAGGGAATGTCTAGAATTGCCACGCCCTAATGTATTTTCTGCAATTTGGGCAGCACAGGAAAACCACATCAAATCTGAAGTTGGATGCCCAGAATCAACTGAAATTTGAGTCCTGTTTATTCTCCAATTTTTGAACAATTAGAGCTTTAGAGAGAAAGAATCCTCATAAGAGAAAATAGAAAATAAATTACTGTGAAAGGACGAGAGAGTTTGCTCTGTTCTTGTCTATGCTGTAGTTTCACAGGAGATGTCACTTTGTAATGCAAGCATTTTGTTAAACTTTTAATGAAGATTTATTTCATTTATTCAAAATAATGAAAACTCTAGGAAAAGAATCCAGTAATCATCTAAACTGATCCCTGCATCAGATAAGGTCCACCTAGAACAACCCAACTGTCGTGGTTTAACCCCAGCCAGCAACTAAGCAACATGCAGCCGCTCACTCACTTCCCCCCAACCCAGTGGGATGGGGGAGAGAACTGGACAGAAAAAGGTAAAACTCATGGGTTGAGATGAGAACAGTTTAATAGAACAGAAAGGAAGAAACCAATATTGATATTAATAACAATAAAAAAATGACAATAGTAATAATAAAAGGATTGGAACATACAAAACAAGTGATGCACAATGCAATTGCTCACCACTCGCCAACCAACACCCAGTTAGTTCCCAAGCAGCGATCCCCCCAGGCCAACTCCCCCCAGTATATATACTAGATGTGACGTCACATGATATGGAATACCCCTTTGGCCACTTTGGGTCAGGTGTCCTGGCTGTGTCCTGTGCCAACTTCTTGTGCCCCTCCAGCTTTCTCGCTGGCTGGGCATCAGAAGCTGAAAAATCCTTGACTTTAGTCTAAACACTACTGAGCAACAACTGAAAACATCAGTGTTATCAACTTTCTTCTCATTCTGAACTCAAAACATAGCACTGTACCAGCTACTAGGAAGACAGTTAACTCTATCCCAGCTGAAACCAGGACAGTATCCACCCCTTATTCTATACCATTGACGTCATGCTCAGTTCCCATACCTTTAGTTACATCCTGGTCAATCATCATCACCTTTTCCATCCTTTTGAGATATATAGACAATGAGACAGATATATATATATGTATACACACACAGAGAAATATTCCATTTAGTTTATGGGTCATGTTCATAAAAAGTTCATTGAGTTCATTTAGTTTCTGACTCTGGGCTCCATTTGTCATACCAGTCTTTCTGGGCAGGAGGGATAGTGCGACGTCCCCTCAGTCGGTAGAGCAGGACTGGGCTTCAGTGCGGTGTGACAAGCAGGTGACATTGGACGCAGCAGGAGGATGGTGTGCACCGTTGGATTGTTGCATGCTGGAGTCAGTTCTGGTTCCACCACTACTGCGCTTTGCTCAGTTTTATCACAGTTCTTTCTTGCTTGATCCAAGTGATTCTTACTATAGTACTATGGATATAGCATATACCAATTATAGTAATGATAACATACAGTAGCAGGGTTATATAGCAACTAACATAATACAGTTTAATTCATTGGCTATTCTCACCTAAAATCAAATCCCCTTGAGGCACACATCGGACTTCCCCATCTTTTCACATCACCCACCAAGTGCACCCATGCCCTTGAGCAAAAGCAATCCCAGGAATGGGTTTGCCTTTGCCTGAGGCAGGAGTAACCCAGACTGTCTTCCCTAACATGTTTTTTATGTGCACTACAGGGACTTTATCCCCTTCTACAGTATGTGGAAAATTTGACTGGGCAGGGCCACCCCAATTGACAGATCCTCTGGTGTTGACTAGCCAGGTGGCTTTTGCTAAATGTGTATCCCAATGTTTGAAGGTGCCACCCCCCATTGCTCTCAATGTAGTCTTTAACAGTCCATTGTATTGATCTATTTTCCCAGAGGCTGGTGCATGATAGGGGATAAGATACACCCACTCAATGCCATGCTCTTTGGCCCAGGTGTCTATGAGGTTGTTTCGGAAATGAGTCCCATTGTCTGACTCAATTCTTTCTGCGGTGCCCTGTTGCCACAAGACCTGCTTTTGAAGGCCCAAGATAGTGTTCCAGGCAGTGGCATGGGGCACAAGATATGTTTCCAGCCACCCGGTGGTTACTTCCACCATTGTAAGCACATGGCGCTTGCCTTGGCAGGTTTGTGGGAGTGTGACATAGTCAATCTGCCAGGCCTCCCCATATTTATATTTCAGCCATCGCCCTCCATACCACAGGGGCTTCAACCGCTTGGCTTGCTTAATTGCAGCACATGTTTCACATTCATGGATGACCTGTGCAATAGTGTCCACGGTCAAGTCCACCCCTCGAGCTCGAGCCCATCTATATGTTGCATCTCTTCCCTGATGGCCTGAAGTATCATGGGACCACCCAGCCATAAATAGCTCACCCTTATATTGCCAGTCCAGATGCACCTGAGCCACTTCAATCTTGGCAGCCTGATCCACCTGCTGGTTATTTTGATGTTCTTCAGTGGCCCAACTCTTGGGTGCATGGGCATCTACATGACATACTTTCACAACCAGATTTTCTAGCCGGGACGCAATATCTTGCCACAGTGCAGCAGCCCAAATGGGTTTACCTCTGCGCTACCAGTTGCTCTGATTCCATTGCTGTAGCCACCCCCACAGGGCATTTGCCACCATCCATGAGTCAGTATAGAGATAGAGCACAGGCCATTTCTCCCTTTCAGCAATGTCTAACGCTAGCTGCATGGCTTTCACCTCTGCAAACTGACTCGATTCACCTTCTCCTTCAGCAGTTTCTGCGACTTGTCATGTAGGACTCCATACAGCAGCCTTCCACCTCCGATGCTTTCCCACAATGCGACAGGACCCATCAGTGAACAGGGCATGTTGCCTCTCATTTTCTGGCGGTCTATTATACAGCGGGGCTTCTTCAGCCGGTGTTACCTCCTCCTCTGGTGACATTCCAAAATCTTTGCCTTCTGGCCAGTCCGTGATCACTTCCAATATTCCTGGGCGACTGGGGTTTCCTGTGCGAGCCCATTGTGTGATCAGTGCGACCCACTTACTCCACGTGGCATCAGTTGCATGATGTGTAGAGGAGACCCTCCCTTTGAACATCCAGCCCAGCACTGGCAGTCGGGGTGCTAAGAGGAGCTGTGTTTCAGTAACAACCACTTCTGAGGCAGCTCAAACTCCTTCATATGCTGCCAATACCTCTTTTTCAGTTGTAGTATAGCAAGCCTCAGATCCTTGATATCCTCAACTCCAAAACCCCAGGGGTCGGCCTCGGGTCTCCCCAGGTGCTTTCTGCCAAAGGCTCCAGGTAGGGCCATTCTCCCCAGCTGCGGTATAGAGCAGATTTTTAACATCTTGTCCTGCCCGGACTGGGCCAAGGGCTACTGCATGAAAAATCTCCCGCTCAGTTTGTTCAAAGGCTTGTCGTTGCTCAGGGCCCCATTTAAAATCGTTCTTCTTCTGGGTCACTTGATAGAGAGGGCTTACAATTTGGCTGTAATTTGGAATATGCATTCTCCAAAACCCCACGACACCTAAGAAGGCCTGTGTTTCCTTCTTATTAGTCAGTAGGGACATAGCTGCTACTTTGTTGATCACATCCATAGGGATATGACGACATCCATCTTGCCATTTTATTCCCAAAAACTGGATCTCCTGTGCAAGTCCCTTGACCTTACTTTCTTTTATGGCAAAACCGGCTTTCAGAAGGATTTGTATTATTTTCTTCCCTTTCTCAAAGACTTCTTCTGCTGTGTTACCCCATACGATGATGTCATCAATGTATTGCAGGTGTTCTGGAGCTTCACCTTTCTCCAGCGCAGTCTGGATTAGTCCATGGCAAATGGTGAGGCTGTGCATCCACCCCTGGGGCAGTTGATGCCAGGTGTACTGGACGCCCCTCCAAGTGAAAGCAAATTGTGGACGGCACTCTGCTGCCAGAGGAATTGAGAAAAACGCATTAGCGATGTTCAGTTGTGGTATACCAGTTGGCTGCCGTTGACTCTAGTTCGTATTGAAGTTCTAGCATATCCGGAACAGCAGCACTCAGCGGCAGCGTGACTTTATTCAGGCCATGATAGTCTACTGTTAGTCTCCACTCTCCATTAGACTTTCGCACTGTCCATATGGGGCTGTTAAAGGGTGAACGAGTTTTGTTGATCACTCCTTGGCTCTCCAGTTGACGAATCAACTTGTGCATGGGAATCAGGGAATCTCGGTTCGTGCAATGTTGCCGCTGGTGCACTGTTGTGGTAGCAATTGGCACTCGTTGTTCTTCAGCCCTCAGCAACCCCACAATTGAAGGGTCTTGAGAGAGACCAGGCAGGGTAGACAGCTGTTCAGTGCCCTCCATCTCCAAGGCAGCTATACCAAAAGCCCACCGATACCCCTTTGGGTCCTTAAAATACCCTCTCTTGAGGTAGTCTATGCCAAGGATACAGGGGGCCTCTGGGCCGGTCACAATGGGGTGTTTCTGCCACTCATTCCCCATTAGGCTTACTTCAGCTTCCAATACAGTTAACTCTTGGGATCCCCCTGTCACACCAGAAATACAGATGGGTTCTGCCCCTTTATAACTAGATGGCATTAGAGTGCACTGTGCACTGGTGTCTACTAGAGCCTTATACTCCTGTGGGTCTGATGTGCCAGGCCATCGAATCCACACAGTCCAATAGACCCGGTTGTCCCTTTCCTCCACCTGGCTGGAGGCAGGGCCCCTCTAATTCTGGTCAGAGTATCCAGTACTCACTTCTCATAACGTTGACTCAGAAGTCCCTTCAAGAGGATCAGAAATGAGATCAGCCCTTCTACTCTGTTTGGAAACTGGAGCAGCATTTTTCCTGGGAGAATCCCCTGTTGTGGTGTTTTTTCCTCGCAACTCACGTACCCGTGCATCAAGGTCGAGGTAGGTTTTTCCATCCAATTTCCTCATGTCCTCTCCATGGTCACTTAGGTAAAACCACAGGGCACCTCGTGGTGTGTACCTCCTATATTGTCTCTCTTGGGCAGAGGAACACTCACTCCTAATAGATGAGACATTGTTCCTTACAAATGGGGAGTAGGAAATACTCTCTTTGATTTGCTGGACATCCTGGGACAGCTTCTCCACAGCCGAAATGCAGGCTTGTATGGAGGAGGAGAGATTTTCTTTGTATTGCTGGAGTTGGCAAGCCATTTAATCCACCGTCGGTGCCTCTTTGTCTTACCAGGTCATTATTGCCAGTGAGTTGGCATAGGACGATGATGTGCTCCGTACAAACTTCTGCTACATGGGTCGTGTGCATGGGACTTTGTCTGGATCTGTGGGTAATTGTGCATTGTCCGGGTCATAATGAATTGTCTCTAGCATGGCTAATTCCCTCAGATATTGGATACCTGTCTCCATGGTGGTCCACTTGCTTGATTGACATATAACATCTTCCTTAAAGGGGTACCTTTCTTTCACACTTGACAGGAGTCGCCTCCAGAGGCTGATGGCTTGTGTCCCTTTTCAAGTTGCCTTGTCGATGCCACCTTCCCTGGCAAGCGATCTCAGCTGCTTGGCTTCCCTACCCCCTAATTCCAGGCTATTAGCCCCATTGTCCCAGGATCAGAGAAGCCAGGTGATAATGCGCTCACCTGGACGACAGCCAAAATCTTTTCACATATCCTGCAGGCCACTCAGGGATAGGGATTGGGCAATTACTTCTGGTTCTGCCTCTTCCTCCTATTCTTGTGATGACCCTGGCTCATCTTCATCCTTTGCTAAGCTAACTGAATTTTTTGTACATTTCTTCTTGTCTATGGGGGCAACTGATACTGGTGCAGGTTGGTCCGCTGGTTCAGTTGCAGTACCTCTCACTGGGGTTTGGGTAGCCACAGTGCTCGTCACTGGGGCTGGAGGGACCGCAGTGCCTGTCACCAGGGTTTGGGTAGCCGCAGTGCTCATCACCAGGGTTTGGGTAGCCACAGTGCCTGTTGTCTTATTGTTAGATCCAGAGACCTTCTCTTCCCCTTGAGGGTACTGAGTGGTGTTGAACAGGGCTCGATAGGCATGGGCCAGGCCCCAGCACGTTGCAGTGATTTGTATCTCTGGAATTGCCAGGGTGACAGCATACCTTTTCCAAATATTTTACTAGCTCTTCCGGATTCTGCACTTGTTCAGGGGTGAATTTCCAAAACACTGGAGGTGCCCACTGTTCTAGGTACTTGCCCATACTACCCCCCACACCCTGCCACTCATAATTATCCAGCCTCGGGGCAGATCTCTGGGTGATCTTCTTAAATAGTTGTTTAACCTTAAACAAGACCTGAACCACATTCAGGAGCATGCTAGTTCCTAGCAGTAGGACTAGGACCATGCTGGTCCCAACATCCCAGGAGTATTCAAATTTTTCAAAATTCTCAAACACCATTGTAACTAGACTGAAGGAGAAGGAAAAGGGGAAGAAAGGTGTCTCACCCATAGACTGGTTTTCCAAGGAGGAAAGGTAAATGGCGTAATTATTAATAGTTTCCCACAGATGGCTCCCACAGTATAGAGGTGATAACAATGCTGAGTGCAAATACCGGATTAACCCCACAACCGATAACTTCATCATACCACAAGCCAGTATTACACAATACATCAAAGCGAAAACCTTAATCCACCTCCCACAGATGATAAGCAGCAGCACAGGGACTACATACAGCAAGTGAGGTGATACATAACAGAACTCTAAAAACGAGCACCACAACTCTAAGGGTTCATAAATCGATATTTTGACCAGCGACTATTAAACTAATATAATGAATGCTTGTAACAAATTCGTTTTAACACACTCTGGTCAGATCTGTCGTTATCTCAACCCTTCGGGCCCCACAGTGGGCGCCAAAATAGACTGTCATGGTTTAACCCCAGCCAGCAACTAAGCAACACGCAGCCACTCACTTACTCCCCCCCAACCCAGTGGGATGGGGGAGAGAATCTGAAGGAAAAAGGTAGAACTCGTGGGCTGATATAAGGACAGTTTAATAGAACAGAATGGAAGAAACTAATAATGATAATAATAGCAATAATAAAATGACAACAGTAATAATAAAAGGATTGGAATATACAAAACAAGTGATGCACAATGCAATTGCTCACCACTCACCAACCGATGCCCAGTTAGTTCCGAGCAGCGATGCCCCCAGGCCAACTCCCCCCAGTATATATACTAGACATGACATCACATGGTATGGAATACCCCGTTGGCCACTTTGGGTCAGATGTCCTGGCTGTGTCCCCTGCCAACTTCTTGTGCCCCTCCAGCCTTCTTGCTGGCTGGGCATGAGAAGCTGAAAAATCCTTGACTTAGTCGAAACATTACTTAGCAACAACTCAAAATATCAGTGTGTTATCAACATTCTTCTCATACTGAATCCAAGACATAACACTATACCAGCTACTAGGAAGAAAATTAACTCTATCCTAGCTGAAACCAGGACACCAACTAATGTCTTTCTAAATTGCTTTTGAAACTTCCCTTGAAAAAGATTATACAACCTACCGGTTCCTTGTAATTCTCATCAAAAGCACCTGTTATGGGTTTGAGTGGCATGGGTTTTTTTGGTAGCGGGGGAGGTGCTGCAGGGGTGGCTCCTGTGAGAAGCTGCTAGAAGCTTCCGCAGCTCCAGGTCAGACCCGCCTCTGGCCCAGGCCAACCCAATCAGTGACAGTGGTAGCGCTTCTGGGGTAACATATTTAATAAGGGGAACTGGTAGTGAGTAGTTGGGAATTGGAATGAGAGAGGAACACCTATGCAGATACCGAGGTCAGTGAAGAAGGAAGGGGAGGAGGGGCGCCTGAGGAGGTGGATGCCCCTGCAGCCTGTGGTGAGACAGCAGGCTGTGTCCCCCCAGCCCATGGAGGTGAACGTTGGAGCGGACGCCCCCGAAGATGGCCATGACTCCATGGGAAAGCCTGCACTGGAGCAGTTTGTGACTGAACATCAGCCCGCGGAAAGGTCCCATGCCAGGGAAGTTTGTGAGGAACTGCAGCCTGTTTGAAGGACTCACATTGGAGAAGTTCGTGAAGGACTGTCTCCTGTGGGAGGGACCCCACAGTGGAGCAGGGGAGGAGTGAGGAGTCCTCCCCCTGAGGAGGAGTGAGCGAGCAGCTGCACGGTGCTTTGTTACCGGCTGGGCTTAAACCACGACAGCACCTAACATTGCATCTAATAATGATCTTCTGGGAGAATATATAACAGCTACTTTGGTACCATTCTTTCCAGTTATGAAAATGTTAGTATCTTTCAGACTTGAAAAATTGCCATGCAAAAATTATTTTTCTTCTCACATTTTGCATAGTTTTTCATCCCTTAAAAATCTTGATAATCTCAGTCCTGATACCCAGATTTCTAGAAAAGGATTTCCACACCTGAGGAACTTTTTATAAGCCAGCTGAAAGTCTAAGTAGGAAAAGCTGAATTATCCTGCCCTAAGGGTACTTAAACACACACATAGCTTTAAATATATGTACGGTGATATTGAAATTTATTGGAATATTCAGATGCTTAAACACATGCATAAGAAATTGTCTGGTTGGCTGGCAAAGGGCTCAATGCTTTATAGGGCCAAGCCCAGTTTTTCTTGAAGACTTCTAATAGATTAGAGGGTCTTATTTATGGATAGTGTTTTCTATGTCATTTTACTTGGCAGAACACATTATGTTTTCATGAGTTGACTTACTTATTTCCCTGACATTAACCTCAATAATTATCTCTGCATAGATATGACTTGCACATTTGCTCCTCTTGTAGAGGACAACACTTTTTACACATTAGCTGATATTCATTGATTTCCTTTTGTCAGAAATCCAGGCTGGACATAGTCATTCTTGGTGCCAGGCCACTCCCTACCCCCAAATCTGTCCAGTGTTCAGAAAGGAGATCTATATGTGTCAGCCATCAATCAAAAAACTGAGGAGAGGACATCCCAGCCATCACTTCTCTGCAGAAAGTCCATGTTGGGAATAGGATAGGCTGTTTTCAGGGTGCACAGAACTGTGTATTTCTGAACAAACCTTCAAGGACAAGTTTCCATTTTGGAGGAGGTATGGCTTTTCCCTAGCTCACATTTGAGGATACTAAGCAATTGCAAGAGAATGGAAGGATACTTCTTCTGAAAGCCACCAGGGAGCAACTTGTCCAATGGAGCTGTGCATAAGCTCCCAGTTTTAGATTTCTGGAGGAGCACCTTTTACTGCAAACTGCAGAGAAAAAAGAGCTTTATTTCCCTCACACACACACAGAGCTCAGAGCCTAATGTTTTTCCTTTCAGCAGAGAGCTGACTTCTGGTGGCTTATCTGATGATGTGATTTGTTGACAAATTTGAATGCATATCCATAGGGAACCAGGACCAAAAAGACTGTTTGGTAATTAAATTGTATGGTCTGAGTTAATATATTATTTGTAAATGGTTTTTTAATTTTTCTGAGTAATTGCCATTCAGTTACCATGAATCTAACTAGCTGACTCTCATGCCTAGAGTTTTTTGTAGGGGGCATTTTCTTCCCACTTTAAAAACAAACAAACTAACTAAATAAATAATAAAACCATTAACTGAAGAGGTTTGCTGCCTTTTGGTGTATGCTTGACACAAGCACCAACAAGCCAAGCTGACGTGCGGCAGGCTGAAGCAAGGGTCACTACTGTTTTGTTAAATCATTTGTACAACAGACTCACAAAACTTCAGAAAACATTAAAAGCACTAGTGTTGAATGCCTCAGAAAATAAGCAAATATTTTTATCCCTATATCATCTGTGGAAATTTTAGGTTGGCCTGTCTATCAGCCCTTCCATATGCTCTCCTCTGCTTAGATGACATTTTGTATTAAGTAGTGCTTTTCCACAGATGATAGTCAACATTTGCCACAACTAAGTAACTTGCTCTCTGCTGTTTATATTTCTATTGTTCAGATACACAAAAAAGGCTCCAAGATTATATTCTTTTCCTGGTAATCACATGAATAGGATAACTTGGTGATTCAAGGCTGGAAGGAATAAAAGAGGTAAGGCAGCATCACAAGCAGAGTAGGAGAGAAAGAAATGGAGGTGCGTCTCCTTTTTTTGCCTACTCCCTCCATTCTTTGGGTGCAAGATGCTCTTGTATGCTTTTGAAAACTTCTCAGTATGAGCTTATATCATATATACAGGCTTCTACTGCTTATTATGATCAGTAACATCTCTTGGAATGGCAGATTCCAGCCTGGTTTAGGACCTACATATTCCTGAGCTGCCCTGAAAAAAACTGCAGCAGGTTTTTTTTAATATTTAGAAATATCCAAGGAAGGTATTTTACCAATTATTGGCATGCAAAAAACGACGTGTGTCATTTTCAAAGTTCCTTGCTTTTAACTGCATGTAGGGTACATGAAACATGATGTCAAGTTTAGGGAATCTGGCATTTAGGAGCTAATTACTATCATCAGTATCTGGCAACATAGTTAAAATCTGCAATAATTTGGATCTGTGTGGCCAGTTGTTACCCACATGCTGTAAAGAAAAATAATCTCTTTAAACCCAGCAGAATGGATGACTGCTCTTCAGAGAGCTGCTTAAATCTTGTATTGGCTTTGTGTAGCAAGGTTTTGGTAGCGGGGTGGGGGGTGTGTGGGGGGGTGGTTACAGGGGTGGCTTCTGTAAGAAGCTGCTGGAAGCTTCCCCTGTGTTCAAGAGAGAGCCCATACCAGCCAGCTCTAAGACGGACCCGCTGCTGGCCAAGGCTGAGCCAATCAGCAATAGTGGTAACACCTCTGTGATAACATTTTTAAGAAGGAAAAAAGTTGGGACAGAGGAAAATGGCAGCCAGAGAGAGGAGTGAGAACATGTAAGAGAAACAAGCCTGCGGACACCAAGGTCAGTGAAGAAGGAGGGGGAGGAGATGCTCCAGGTGCCGGAGCAGAGATTCCCCTGCAGCCCGTGGGGAAGACCCTGGTGAGGCAGGCTGTCCCCCTGCAGTCCAGGGAGGTCCACGGGGGAGCAGATCTCCACCTGTAGCCCGTGGAGGACCCCACGCCGGAGCAGGTGGGTTCCCGAAGGAGGCTGTGACCCCGTGGGAACCCCGCGCTGGAGCAGGCTCCTGGCAGGACCTGCGGATCTGTGGAGAGAGGAGCCCACGGAGCAGGTTTTCTGGCAGGACTTGTGACCCCGTGGGGGACCCACACCGGAGCAGTGTGCTCCTGAAGGACTGCACACCGTGGAAAGGACCCATGCTGGAGCAGTGTCCTGGTTTCAGCTGGGATAGAGTTAACTGTCTTCCTAGTAGCTGGTACAGTGCTATGTTTTGAGTTCAGTATGCGAAGAATGTTGATAACACTGATGTTTTCAGTTGGTGCTCAGTAGTGTTTAGACTAAAGTCAAGGATTTTTCAGCTTCTCATGCCCAGCCAGCGAGAAAGCTGGAGGGGCACAAGAAGTTGGCACAGGACACAACCAGGGCACCTGACCCAAACTGGCCAAAGGTGTATTCCATACCATGTGACGTCCCATCTAGTATAGGAACTGGGAAGTGGGGGGCGGGGAATCCCCGCTCAGGGGCTAGCCGGGTGTCAGTCGGCGGGTGGTGAGCAATTGCCCTGCGCATCATTTGTACATTCCAATCCTTTTATTACTACTGTTGTCATTTTCTTAGTGTTATCATTATCATTATTAGTTTCTTCTTTTCTGTTCTATTAAACCGTTCTTATCTTAACCCAGGAGTTTTACTTTTTTTTTTTTCCCGATTTTCTCCCCCATCCCACTGGATGAGGGGGGGGAGTGAGTGAGCGGCTGCGTGGTGCTTGGTTGCTGGCTGGGGTTAAACCACGACAAGCAGTTCTTGAAGAACTGCAGCCTGTGGGAAGGACCCACGCTGGAGAAGTTCATGAAGGACTGTCTCCCGTGGGTGGGACCCCACGCTGGAGCAAGGGAAGAGTGTGATGAGCCCTCCCCCTGAGGAGGATGAAGCAGCAGAAAATAACATGTGATGACCGTAAACCCCATCCCCCTGTGCCGCTGGGGGGGGGGTTGGTAGAGAAATCCGGGAGTGAAGTTGTGCCCGGGAAGAAGGGAGGGGTGGAGGGAAGGTGTTCTGAGATTTAGTTTTATCTCTCATTACCTTACTCTGGTTGATTTGTAATAAATTGAGTTAATTTTCCCCAAGCTGAGTCTGTTTTGCCCATGACAGTAATTGGTGAATGATCTCTCCTGTCCTTATCTTGACCCACAAGCTCTTTGTCATATTTTCTCTCCCCTGTCCAGCTGAGGAGGGGGAGTGATAGAATGGCTTTGGTGGGCACCTGGCATCCAGCCAGGGTTAACCCATCACAATCTTTAACATGCTGTAAACATTTTAAATAATGCTAGAAAGAAGACATCGTATTGTCATTCTTTGTGTCTGTGTTTTGATCTTAATAAAAAGCTAAACAATCTGCTAATAAATATAGAACTAATTAAGCTGCATTTCCAAAACCATAATCAGCAGCTGGAGAGTATCTTCTAACAGAAGAAAATCATCTTTAAAAAGATCACAATTCAACAATAAGCTGACTTTGAGGGACTTGTTCTTTGATACAGAGCTTAGCACAGCAGTAGAGCCTGGCTGTTCTTTCTGAAATCCAGGACTAAATAATAAGAAGGCTGTATCTAGCTGGGCAGTTATATCTGAGTCATAGTGCTCTTACTAATAACATTAAGGGTACTAGTATGCTATGAAGTAGCTTAGGAAAAAATCCCACATATTTCAGCTGACTCCACATTTATTTTTTGTCTTCATGGTATCTTCAATGAGACATATTTGTCACATACATGCAAAGAGGTATGGTTAAAGTCTTAGGAAAGGTAGTATTCAACTCTGCACAGCACTTCTGTGGAAACTCAGGTGAAATGTACCTTATAAGAGATACTGTGCTTCATATCTCCCAAATTATGCCATACATAGGAAGGCTGACAGGTGCCCAGCCTGGCTTGCAGCAGCTGTGGCACTGCCCGCTCAGTGGGAGACATGGGGAGCTGTCCCTTGCTTCCCAGCCCTGCCCTACACTTCTCAGCTAGCAAAGGGCTCACTTCCATCACCCTTCCTCACACTGAGAGGTGCTTACTCACAGAAGTAGTTCCAGTGACTGCTACAACTTAACTGACAAAGCAGCAGCAATGTGTGAGCTATTAACTAGCTCAGAGGGAGCCCAGCTGGCTACCCTGGTTGCCTGTGGTGAGGCAAGCATGTTCAGTTGTTGGGCTGATTGATGTTCCTAGGTATCAGCTCTGTTTCAAATAGCTCCACAAGCAATACCTATAAGTGACTTCTTCACTCCCTTCCAGTAGCATTCAAGAAGGATGAAGCCTAGCAGAGCTGCAGAGTTTTGCTTTGGTTTTGTTGCCTTTGTAAAAGGGATCTTAGTTGGATCCAGAAAGGGTACAAGATAATTAGCACCTTTCAGAGTACGCACCTGTGACGGTCTGACAAATTCAATGTCTCAAACATCCGCTAAAAGAGCTTTGGTGGACAAAATGACCTCTGTAAAAATGCTGGAGTTTTGTGAACAGGACAATGTGGACAGAGGAGAGGGCCCCACGGAGGGTGGGACCACACTTCTCCAAAGCCCCAATTCCTTATCTTCAGTGACCAGGAGAAGGAACACAATTTATGCCTTCCTGGAGGAAGAAGGCCCCATGGAAGTTGGGACTGTGCTTCTATCTTAAGTGGTCATGCCAGCAGAAAAAAGAGAGGCAACTCCACAATGAACACCCCCCCCCCAAAGCTCACTGACCGATTCCAGTGAATCCCAGGTGTGGGAACTGCGCATGTTGAGATCATCAACTAACACACTATAAAAGAGGAGAGAACGAATCCTCAGTGCGCGCCCTCCGGAACTGGATCTCTACGCTGGCTGGACCAATGCTGGACCCAGGACTGGTGAAACCCTTCTCTTCTCTCTCTCTCTCTTTCTTTCACTCTCTCTCTCCCTCTTTTCCTTCTCTCTTTTCCACAGTCCCTACACCTCATCTTTTGAAACATAAACTGTTGACCAAGTCTGAGACTAAGAGTGGACCTAGCCGCCCCTGAGCTCCTCTTTGAGAAGGAGTCCAGAAAGCAAGGGGGTCTGCTCTGAACCTCGTGACTCAACGGGAGGGCTCTCCTTCTGGTACATTTCATGTTCCTTTTTCCATTTCATTTTCCTGTACTTCCCTCCTCTTCTCAAATAGCAGCTTAATGACATGTTGCAAGGTTCATATTAACAAATTCATGTGTACTTGGACAAAGTTAGCTAGGTTGAATAAATGTTGGTTGTTGTTTGAACTCCCCTGGTGTCGTTTCACCTTAATTCTGACAAACGAAATCCATGAACCTGAGTCGCTCCAACTTTGGGACGCGACAGCACCCCTGTTCATAAAAAAGCTTGTATAACTTTTTTTGGTTTTGTCTCAGTTACATCCCATACAAAGACCTTTTCCAGCAAATTAATAGATACAATTCAAAGGTACAATGATGATCTTTCTTACATATTTAAGTACCAAATTATCTCTATTTCTGGAAAGCTTCCTCCAGGGAACAGGAGCTTCAATGTCACAAATAAGTCAACACCTTGTTTCAGCTGAAGGTTTGGATCTATACATAAAATTAGAATAATATTAGTATTTGGACACTTTTTAAATGACATGGAGGTACATGAAAAGGTGAAAAATAAAGACAAATACAATGATGGTGATTTTGCAAATTTCTCAGAAGAAAACAACTGTAATGATGATTTTTTTTCAGGCTTTAAGATGCACTTAATTCAGATAAAATGCAATGGCCTTCAGTCCCTGTTGTTGGTGGGCGTGAACTCCACAGTGTAAAGATTTCAGAAAGTAGCATTGCATCTCGAATCAAATGGCTTATCTCATTGCTGGTTGGTGATTGTGGACATTATGTGCCACTGCCTTTTCTTTCTAACTGATTAGTGTTTTACAACACTGCCAAGTTCTGCAGTTCAGAATTGACATATAGACAGAGGCATCTGAGCCATCACTGACATTTGGCATTCCTCGCCTCATTTCTGGCAGAGCTGCCTCTCTGGCAGTGACATTCCTGGCCCAAATCTCTCTCAACGAAATCACTGGCAAATTTCCCAACACCTTGAATAAGAACAGAATTGGGTCCTATGACCAGAAGATGCATGTGCATCTCTCGTCATACTGTAAGCAGCAAATGGTCATGATTGCTATCTAGCAATCCAAACTGAGGGGCTGGTGACATCTGAGAGTGAGTTGATTATATTAACACTCAAAGGCATAGACAGAACTTATTTACACCAGAAAAGATAACGCGTTGCATAAGCGAAATCATACAAGGCAAAATCTATTCTACCTACCTTAAAACATTCCTTCTCTGATTCAAGTCATCTACTTACCACAGGGGAAAAAAAAAAAAGGAACTTTAAAACATCCCTCCTTGCTGATCAAGACAAAAACATGATATAAGTGATTGCTAAAAGTATAAAAAAATATTTTGTTTAAACTATTTTTCATTAAAATCCACCTGTGCAATTAATTTCCCTGAACATTCTTTGGAAAGAAAACACCCCCAAAAGAAAATCCTTAAAATATATTTTTTACTTTTTGTACATTTTTTAGAAGGGGTT
The DNA here is from genome assembly GCF_929443795.1 of Astur gentilis. Classification (NCBI taxonomy): domain Eukaryota; kingdom Metazoa; phylum Chordata; class Aves; order Accipitriformes; family Accipitridae; genus Astur; species Astur gentilis. The sequence continues at coordinate 16,219,901 of NC_064918.1, read as the reverse complement.
TTCTTTATTTCATTCTGTATGACTCAATGTAATTCAGCATTTATAAAACTATAGTGCAGGAAACTTTTCACAAAATCTTAGAGCAGTAAGAGGCAAAACAGAAACACTGTTTTAGAAGCAGCAGGTACCATTTCTAATCTAGGACCTGTACTGAAGGTCAAAACTTCGCAATGGAACAATTAATAAAGGAACCCATTAAGGTCTGATTGTTGCTGCTAAAAAGGAAGGTTGAATTTCAGTCCTTTGAAGTAACTGAGAATGATTCAGGCCTCATTACAGAGATATAATCTACATTCATACATTTGTTAGTGATTCAAATCTATTGGGACAGATTTAATTCCATTAAATAGTGCATCTTTCCTGTGGAACTTTTCTCAGGCTTTCTCAGGCTAATCTAAGAGGTGACCTGACAATACAAAGTAGTGGGGTATTTAGGGATTCAACTGTGCTATAAAAGAAAGGCCATACAGAAAGTAGAAAAAAGAATGAGATATGATCTAAAAAGCTATGTCAGCTTTTCATTCAGACTCTGTTTTCTAAATGCCCTCCCTGTCATCACATGGGATTGAAAAGGACCCTATGTGTTGTAGTAGTTTTAAGTACTGCACTGAATATTGCACCTGCCAGAAGCAGATTTAATATGAAATTCTGGATACATGGGTTTTGTTCTTAACCACAAGATCTTACAACAAACATACAGCCAATCACAAGCTAGAAATAGGTCTAAGCAGAACTCTTCTTGAGAAGAGTAAATTCAAGATGGTACCTATTTTTTTAAATGATTAGGGGTTAAATACATGTTTGACCCCCACACTGCTATTTTCTCCTGCCACCAGAGATCCTAAAATGCCAATTTATTGTATTTTCCAGCAATTGACAGGAAAAAGAGAAAAAATGAAAGGTTTCTTCAAATGTATAGTTTTAAGACATTATGGTACTTATTTATGATTTAAGCTATTGGAATCAAAAGAACTTAAATTTTAGAAATAACATGTTGTACCTTTCCTGACCTAGACAGCAAGTGAACACTGGCATCAGCTTTGTAGATGTACATGTAAGCTGTCAGGCATTCATCGAAGAGTAGGCTTTTGCTTTTCATTTTGGTTTTATTTCTGGTTTTATTAGTTGCCACAAAAGGAAAGCCTAAATCAGATTCACCAAAAATTTTCGGAAATGCTTTGCACTCAGTGCAAATACATGCAGAATAAATACTCTGAACTACCATAAACAACATCATAAAACATATTGATTCTAACATTAAATGGTTTCATATTTAAGGCTGTTTAAATGTCACCCCCCAGAAGCTGAACACATAAATTTAGGAGCCGACTCTCTCCGGAATAAACACCATAATTGGAGAAAATAATTCCTAATTTCTGTTGTGAAGTTAACAATATATTTAACACCCTAATCTAATGAATCAGTCTAATTTTAGAACTATTTGTTCTCTTCTGCATTTTCTGTTGTTCAAAATAAGATTGACTCCAAATGTCAAATGTAATTGCATAGGCGGTTTTCCATTGCATTCCACCAATCTGTGTTATTAAACTGCATCTACTTCAAAAAAGTTCTGGGTTTATGTATTGAGTAACTCCCTGTGTTTCTGTACTGCTTCACTTCTCTACTCCATTCTCTTAGCGAATGTTCCACCTACTTGCGTTCCAAAACAGTTATTTTACAATACTAAATACTGAACCAAAATTTAATGTCTTGCATGCTGCCCATATCCTGTCAGTCCCTGACCCTTTACCCTGGTGTTAAAAGATAGTACATCATACGGAAGATGCCTGTTAATTACTGGGAAAGTTGACAGTTCAGTGATGGGCTAGAAATTTGAATCTGTCATAACATTCAGTATGTGAAATGACAAATCCATTAGGAGAGATGGAATCAAAGGAAAAACCAACATATGCCCCTCCAGGAAAATAATAGCTTGGAAAATTGCTTTAAAATAGCCTTAAAAATGGAAAATTTGTTTCTTTCTGGCAAAGGAAACTGCATTAGTTAAAAAACAACAACCCCAAAACAGCAAAGCATTCAGACAGATTTTATGGGGAAACCTTTGCAATCCCAATAAAGCCCCTTTTGCTTTGAAGTCAGATGTGTGATTCAGTAAATGACTCATGTTAGCAATTAGAAAATGGTCATTTAGGACCCTGATTTCTTTTGAGACAAGGAGGGTGAGGGTGGGGAAAGAGACAATAAATCTTGAGAGGCTTAAAAGGAAGAGCAGGCTAAAGTATGAACTTTTTATTTCAGCAAGGGAAGTGAGAAATCAGTGATTCATTAAAGGAGGGAGAAAGACCTCCATGGAGGCTGGCAAAGAAGGAAAAGGAGCTAATTACATCTCTTCCCTTTTTACTCTCTCTGACCAGCATATAATCAGCTTTTCCAGGGTCTGCCTGTAGTATACACTTCTTTCCAACCTCTCCACCCAACCCCTCCTCCAGCCGGGCAGGAGGGGGAGATCTAGCAGGCAACAAGCCCCAGGTGGCTTTCTCAAGCACTGCACTGCCAAAAAAAAATAAAATAAAATAAGATCCTCTGCTAGAAAAAAAGGGGGTTTGGTTGTGGGGTTTTGGGGTGGTTTTTTTTTTTTTGGGGGGGGGGGGAGGAGGGAAGCCTCCTTAGAGGAGATGGGTTCAGCCTGGAAGAAAGTGAAATTAGTAAAGCATGAGTCTCCAAGCCATACTGGTGGCCAGCACTCCAAGGAGAAGAATGCTTTAGGAGAAATTAGCAGCAAGCCAGCTGCTACTGAGGAGGAGAGGGAGAGCAACTCCCAAAACTCCCTCTGCAGCAGCAACAGGCACTGCTTGCTCCAACTGTAAAAGGATTTCAGATGTCCCACCCCTGCTTGACCCCCTGCAAATAAGGGTTGACCACTAGAGCCACATCCCACCTCTGACTTGTAATCACTGACATTTAGGCTATAGCTTCCAATCTGTTTACAACCAAAGGGGGAGACACAAGTTGGAATTTCTATTTCTCTCTTTTAATTTGTTTTTTTTTTTAATACTGTTTGGAGAATTCAAAGCAAAACAAAGAAACTGTCTCCTCTAGGGTTGTCAGTGAGAAAGGACAAGCTGTGCAACTGGTTTGGAATTTGCAAAAAGGCAAGGGGGTGGGGATCAGAAGAAGGTGCAAAACCACAGTGTGAGTGCATGTGGGTAAAGTGGGGGGTGTAAAAAATTCCCTTCCTGTACCCTTTTCTGCTGGTTATTATTTATTTTTGTTGTCGTTGACTTTGCTGTCATCTTTTTCAGACCTTTCTGCATCTAAGATGGTGAAGAAAGGAGCGAGGAAGAGAACAAAATAACTACTGGGAAGTCTCAAACCAGGTTGGGGAATGTGGGTGTATTTGGGGGGTGGGGTAAGGAAAAAGGAAGGAGGATTAACCACAGCAACCCCCCCCCCCCCCCAAAAAACCAAACAGTTCTTTTTTTTTTCTGAAGGAGGACTCGAAGGATTAAAAGGCAGCAACTTCTGAGGCGATTTGTCCCCAGAGTTATGGATGTTGGTACGCTTACTTCAGGCCAGATCAGAGCTCGGAGGGATCTAACCAGAAGCAGCAAACACCGGCTTTCCACTTGCCTTTTACCAGGTTTTACCCTTCCAGTATGTTTCATTTGATTAGACATTTTCCAGCGCCCAGAGTTTCAGTACAATGTGCAAATGGATACTGACAAATGGTGCCTCAGTCTTTTCCCACCTGCTTTGTTGCTGCTTGCTGCTGCTCTTCTCGGCATCTTCTGTGCCTGTCACCTGCCATGACCTCGGCCAGGACATGCTGTCCCCGGAAGCCACCAACTCTTCTTCTTCATCGTCCTCCTCCTTCCCCTCTCCTTCCAGTGCGGGGAGACACGTGCGGAGCTACAATCACCTCCAAGGAGATGTGCGCAAGAGGAAGCTCTACTCTTACAACAAGTACTTTCTCAAGATCGAGAAGAACGGCAAGGTCAGCGGCACCAAGAAGGAGAACTGCCCCTTCAGTAAGTACCGCTCTGCTGCCGGCCGCCCCGAGCGCCCCGGCCGCCCCGAGGGCGGCAGCCCTGGCCCCGGAGCTCCCGAGCCCTCTCGCTGGGGAGGGAAGGGGAAGGTGACGCCTCGGCGGGGAGGGGGCGCGGAGCAGAAGTGAGGTCGGGTGGGCTTGGCTCCTCCGGGACGCCGCTCCCTGCCAGCCCGTATCTGCAAATCTCTCCGGTTACATTTGTTTTGTAAATGGCTTCGCCGAGCAGAGTTTATTTCTTTGCCTGGCAGAAGAAAGAGTAAATTAGAAAGATGTGTAAGGATGGGGGGGGGGGGCATTGTCTCCCGAATCTGAAAATCATTATCCCCTGTTATTAAAGTGCCTTGACGAGAACGCTATATTGAAACAATGCATCGATTTCCCCCACGCACACACACACTCTTCTCCCAGAGCCGCACAAGAGCTGTCTGCTCCGCGCTCCCTCCTCTCAGAGCCCGGAAAAGGGGGTTTCCTTCGGGCTGGGATTTTGCCTGGGTTTGCCCTCCGCCGTGCGGATGCCCGGCGGGCACTAGGAGGCGGTGCGCGGCCGCGCAGCCGCCTGCGGTGAGGCGATGGTCGTGCTTGCTGCCCCCCGCCGCCGCGCCGCTCCCGGGCTGCGGCGCCGCTGTACTTCTTACTGTTCGCTCCATTGTAAACATCTGGGGCTGGATTCGCACAGACCTCACGCGCGTTTCATTGTCTTTTTTTTTTAAAGAAATTATTTCAAATTAAAAGTCATATGGCCGTTTCCACGGCTGTAGTTTCAAGCTTTTCTGTAGTACTAATTAGGCTTTTAGTAATATCATGCTTCTGGTAATGTATTTTTGGCTGTCAGTGCTAGAAACATATCCTTTTTTCAATTTTCCTGCCTGCACAATCTCAAATTGGAGTAACTGTAGTAAATCGGAATATATTGCATTGTAATTTAAGTGACTGCATCCCACTATAGGAGCGTGCTGAAAAAGTAATCTCTGTTATGCAAGTGTTGGAGGAAACTCTCTAACTTGCTTCACTGGTGGAGAACTGCTTTTTGGTTCTTGGACTGTCTTACATAAATCCAGATAAACCTGGGGATAACTCTTCTGTTAAATTAAAACAACTTAAAGTAACTTAAGTAGATCTCTTGTTCCCTAATGTGTAAAGTATGGAGTAGTTCAGCAGGTGCCATGCTGTATAATAGACATTGCTGTTAATTCCACTGTATTTTTATTAAATACCCATAATATAGGCTTGCAAACAGGGAGGAGAGGGCTGCTGTATTGTATTGTCACTACTTCACTTGCTCCACCTTGCAACTTCATACTTTATCATGCACTTAATGTTTGTAAAAGCTTTAGATGTCAAAGCAGCTGAATCTTACCCCCTCCCTTTCTATATTTCATAGAAAGCCAAATTCTTGAAAAACAGAGCTATGATGAAGGCTTCACTTTGATGAATTTGTGTGGAACTAGGTCCTAGCACTGTATTTCTTAGATTACTTTTATTTGTGGAGGAGGACAGCGTCATTCCCCTAAAATGGGATTCTGAAAGCTTTGTGTGCATCTCTGCAAACACCAAGCCATTCTGTGTAAAATATCACTGCCAAAAAGGCTATAAGGGGCCCAATCTGACAACAGTGTATTCAGAGAAGTAACTACTCATCTGAGCAGTCCCACTTAGCCAGCAGAACTGTTCAGTGAGTAAAGTTGCACACATGCATGAGCTTCTGTGAGATCTTGCCAAGAAGAGGTAGAATACACTGAAATGCACATATAAATCTTTCTACTTTTTCATTCTATGTGCAAGAACAACCCCCTGTAACCATAGGGTGTGATTTTTTATTTTTTTTTTCTACTTTTCCAGGCAGCACATCAGAAAGAGAATTGTCATTCTTGGTGATGTCATGGTTATTATCACATCTGCAGAGTATCTACTGAAAGAAAGAAGAATGTAATTTTTTCATATAAATGCAAACTAATGTCATTATACATAGCTGTATCCCATCCCTCAGGTTTATGTCCAGTGAAGAAAAGACTCCCATAGTCTTAAAACTTGCAACTTGCTAACCACACTTAGATCACAAAGTCAGACGTAGTGTACATCTTTAAATACAAAACAATTAGGATCTTGCTAGCAGAAGATAGGTCAGTTGTATGCTCCTCTTTAACAGTCATTATAATTTGCAGTGGGAAATGGTGTTTTCTGTAAAAGTACATAGGCTGAGACCATTTAAGTAAATATTTACTGTGCCTTAATTTCAAGGGTGTCTGTGTAGCAAAATGTTGGAAGTGATTCACAAAATCTATGCTTTTCATAACCTCACATGTAGCTGTGCAATCAGAATGCTGCTGTAATCCCCAGCTGGACTGATTCCATACAAATATGTGATATCATTAAGGTAGTCTAAAATATGTAATTACATGCGAACAAATTTCTGCCGTGCATAAAGGGTTAGTCAGCCACCCACTAAATTGTAGCCTGTTTAACATTAAAGGCTATTTAATTTCTAATATAAGTTCCTCTTTCAAAACCACACTTTCCTAAACAAATAATAGTGACTATTGACACACAAGACTTTGTTTGAAATATTCTAATTTGGAAGCTAATTTTATTTTTCTCTTATGCTAATGTTTAAAATCCATTTATGCTGTAGTAAAGCCTTATCTGTAGAGCTATAAGATCACGATATGTTGTTTAATTGGACAATAGCTTTCATGGCTGGCTGCCAATGTCAAGTAAGAAGAACAGTTGGAGAAAGTCAGAATAAACATTCAGAAAACAGAATTTAGTCCCCAGCCTTTAAAATGGCTCAAATAGCATTCATAGATTTGCTCTATAAATGTTATGTTGAGTGCACTTGTCGTGGTTTAACCCCAGCCAGCAACTAAGCACCACACAGCCGCTTACTCATTCCTCCCCCACCCAGCGGGATGGGGAGGAGAATCAAAAATGAGTAAAACTTGTGGGTTGAGATAAAAACAGTTTAATAATTGAAATAAAAATTAAAATATAATAATAATTGTAATGAAAAGGAAGATAACAAAAAGAGAGTGAAATAAAACCCAAGACAAGTGATGCATAATGCAATTGCTTACCACCTGCTGACCGATGCTTAGCCAGTCCCTGAGCAGCGATCCACCCCTCCCAGCCAACTCCCCCCAGTTTATATACTAGGCATGACATCACATGGTATGGAATATTCCTTTGGCCACTTTGGGTCAGCTGCCCTGGCTGTGTCCCCTCCCAACTTCTTGTGCCCCTCCAGCCTTCTTGCTGGCTGGGCATCAGAAGCTGAAAAATCCTTGACTTGAGACTAAACACTACTTAGCAACAACTGAAAACCTCAGTGTGTTATCAACATTCTTCTCATCCTAAATCCAAACCACAACATTATACCAGCTACTAGGAAGACAATTAACTCTATCCCAGCTGAAACCAGGACAGCACTAAATAAGTTTACTTTGGTAGATGTTTTCCAACGTGATTGCTTGGAACTTTACCTATAGGGTAATGGGAACAGAGGTGGCTTCTGACTGCTCTGTCAGGAGGCTGTGGGAACTTGCAGCATTTGGCATAGATGGAGGGATGGAGGGTGTCTGTCACTAGATAGTAGGACACTTTTTAGGTGTTGTTTTATTGTTCCTTACATCTGGAGTTTTGTCCTCAAAATGCAACTACTCAATACTATCTCATCCCTCAGCACCACAACTGTGAAGTCCCTTGCTCCTGTTCTTGATAGGTCCATTTGCATGCATGAATAAGCACAGCTGTACTGCTTTCTGGTGACTTAAATACTTGTGGGGATAAAACAAAACCAAAAAACCTCCAAAGAGTAATTGCAAAAGCTTTTGCTATAACTTGAGATCTGGGCTGACCAAGAGGAGCTTAAGCCATATATAAAATGGAGAGAAAACTGCATGTGTGCAGATTCTGATTTGACTTGCACCCAGAAAGCTTTCTTGAAGATAGTGAAACTTTCGGTTTAATGAAGAGCATGCATTGGGCTACATGATATATGATAAGCTGGTTCAGGAAAACTTGAACATATTTTTGAGTGTTATGCTATTTTTAATTGACTTTTAAGGCAATTGTTAAGGGTTATGAAGCATACACTTCAAAGTTACAGGACAGATCTTAGTAGCTAAAGAATGGTAACACAATATGCAATGCTTAATTAGCAGCAGCAGCTAACCTGCAATCTGTAGGGGGAGTTCTGCCTGAGCAGGGATTGCAGGATCAGGCTATTATTTAGTTACATGTGTAGGGAGTGGAGTCTATGTCGTTGAGCCTAGATATTAGTGGGAAGAATTGCTGGAGCGATTCCTGCGGGTTTTGGACCAACCGGTGCTATGCAAAACCTACGGTAGGTGGTGGCACAGCCACTGTCTGGTGTCACCTCTGCTTGAAGTAGGTGGACAAGAAGGGGCTGGATCCTCAGCTGTATGAGCTAATTTAGCTCAAGCAAAGCTAAAAGGGCTTACACTAGCTGAGAGGCTATTAATCGGCCTTCTGAGCATCCACAGTGGATTAATCCAAACAGTGTAAAGGCACTGCAATTGCAGAGTGAGAGTGTTTACTGGGGGGGGGGGGGGGGGTAGCATGAAATAATTAGCTACTTCTCACAAGCTAACCTATTCCAAGCTTTTCCCCTGAGTATGCAATTATCTTTTACACATAGCTTTAGGATCTGCTGAAGTCCTGATAGTCTTTGGTTTTGCTTTAGTTAGTGTGAGATCAGATTAGCAACATAGTGACTAATAGCAAGAAAGTTTTGAACCTCATTCTGTAGCCCAAATGATTGAAAACAACCACTCTGCTAGAAATGCTGAACATTACTACTGAGGGTTTTAACTGTGTGCATATATACATGACATATAAATATAGATATACAAATACATTGGGTTATATACATAAAAATAGCATTAAAAGTGTTTTGATTAAGTATACTCAGTTTGATACTCAGTTTTTTTATTATACCTCAGGTGTAATAAAATCATAAAACTTGATAGGTACATTAACCTCAGATGTACAGCTCAAACCAGATTAGAATAGTTGGTAAAATATGTTCTTTTGATACTGAACATTTTTTTAAGCTAGCTGTTTGGAGTTATCGACTCTTCACAAGCTGGTGTTTGTAAATTAATATGAGAACTTTTCTCCATTTTTCTAAAGACTGATTAGTGGGCATGTTGGAGCGGCAGAGGAATGCACATAAGTCGACCCAATATGAGTGATAGAAGTGATTCAACTTTATTTGCACGGATAGCTCATATTTATACAGTTTGTGATAATTATGCCTACTAGTCCTAATATGATTGGTACATTGCTAATGTTTATTCATTACTAAAACACACCCACTTGTAATTTGCAGCTATGCGTGTTCCGTAACTTTCTCATGGGAACTTCTTCAAAAGTTACTTATGAAGTTATGCCAAGGTCACACCGTCCCTGTCTTTCTCCTGATAACAGCGAGACCAGCTGTTGTTTTTCTCCCAATATCAGTAAAGCCAGCTATTTTCAGCCAAGGCCTAGTCTTGCTGCTCAAACTGACATTCTTTCACACAGAACTCTGCTCGCACAACTTTTCCACAGGCCCATGTCCTTTTTCATCAAGCCAATTCCCAACATGGGCATATGTGTTTTGTTATTTTACTCTCCATAGAGATCTGGTTTATTTTTTACCGATTAAAAAGACTTAAAATAGGAAATAATACTGTCTTAGTGAAGTAATTTTAATCTTAGGTTCTTTAATATGAAATTTCTATGTTCTTATGGAGATGATTTCTCACTTTAAGTCTTTTTTTTTGTTTTCTTTCCCCTGCAGAACTCAGTTACATACTTTATAACCAGCAGTATACAACTTTAGGCACTTAGGATTTATGAATGTGGAAAGAATTGTACTATTTAATGTCTACATGACACTCTCCTGTTACCCTTCCTGCATTCCTGCCTTGTGGACCCTCCATGCTGATACTGTAGCCCTGTCATAAATCTGTTCAAAATATACAGTTATAAGAAGTCTTTTTGTCTTCATAAATCTAACTTATAGCCACTGGCAAAAAAGAAAGAGTTAGGGGCAATTGGAAGTTTGTTCTTCTTAAAACCTCAGAAGAATGAGACCAAGGGGCATACAGGCTTATAGATGCCATGCTGCTGTTTTAATGGGAGGGTTCTCAGGTAGTGGCTTGGTCAAAGCTTCCCTTGAAGATGGTGTTAGCTGAGCGAGCACTATAGAATGTGCTTACACTTTTGAAATATCTTAGATGCATTCAGTCGTAGGATAAGATTCTCTGTTTTGAAATAAGGCATTTTAAGATGACTTTCAGATATCTTTGAGTTGTTGTATTGGTTTTGTGTGGCAAGGTTTTGGTAGCGGGGGGCGGGGGGGGGTTACAGAGGTGGCTTCTGTAAGAAGCTGCTGGAAGCTTCCCCTGTGTTTGAGAGCGAGCGAGCCCATACCAGCCGGCTCTAAGACGGACCCGCCGCCGGCCAAGACCGAGACAATCAGTGATAGTGGTAACGCCTCTGTGATAACATTTTTAAGAAGGAAAAAAAGTTGGGACACGGAGAAACAGCCGCCGGAGTGAGGAGTGAGAACACGTAAGAGAAACAACCCTGCGGACACGAAGGTCAGTGAAGAAGGAGGGGGAGGAGATGCTCGAGGTGCCGGAGCGAAGAGTCCCCTGCAGCCCGTGGGGAAGACCATGGTGAGGCAGGCTGTCCCCCTGCAGTCCAGGGAGGTCCACGGTGGAGCAGATCTCCACCTGCAGCCCGTGGAGGACCCCACGCCAGAGCAGGTGGGTTCCCGAAGGAGGCTGTGACCCCGTGGGAACCCCGTGCTGGAGCAGGTTCCTGGCAGGACCTGCGGATCTGTGGAGATAGGAGCCCACAGAGCAGGTTTTCTGGCAGGACTTGTGACCCCGTGGGGGACCCACGCTGGAGCAGTGTGCTCCTGAAGGACTGCATGCTGTGGAATGGACCCATGCTGGAGCAGTTCGTGAAGAACTGCAGCCCGTGGGAAGGACCCACGCTGGAGAAGTTCGTGGAGGACTGTCTCCCGTGGGAGGGACCCCATGCTGGAGCAGGGGAAGAGTGTGATGAGCCCTCACCCTGAGGAGGATTAGCGGCAGAAAATAATGTGTGATGACCTTAAAACCCATCCCCGTCCCCCTTGTGCCGCTGGGGGGAGTTTGGTAGAGAAATCCGGGAGTGAAGTTGTGCCCGGGAAGAAGGGAAGGGTGGAGGGAAGGTGTTCTGAGATTTGGTTTTATTTCTCATTACCTTACTCTGGCTGATTTGTAATAAATTGAGTTAATTTTCCCCAAGCTGAGTCTGTTTTGCCCGTGACGGTAATTAGTGAATGATCTCTCCTGTCCTTATCTCCACCCGCAAGCTTTTTTGTTATATTTTTCTCTCCCCTGTCCAGCTGAGGATGGGGGAGTGATAGAACGGCTTTGGTGGGCACCTGGCGTTCAGCCAGGGTCAACCCATCTCAGTTGTCTGTGTGAATAGGTGCCTTTTCACTTAAATGGGAGTCAGATCAGATCCTGCAACAGGGGAGTTTTCTTCCACAGAGCCTTCCATTTTGGAAAAGGAAAAACCCTTCTATGAGCAAATCTTGTCAAGCTGTGTGTCTTAAGTTAAAAATAGCAGGTACCTGTATGAACATGGGACATCATCTCCTCTCATGGAGGATTCCTGACTTTTCCTTTGAGCAAGTAATATAATCACAGAAGGAAGGTTCTAAATAGGGAAAAAACATCTTTGCAAACAATATTGTATTTTTATTCTTAAGCTTAATATTTGGGATGATAGAAATAGTGTCAGCAAAGCAGAGAAATGATTCAGTCAACTTGAGATTTGTTATAATGCTCCCTTCATGGCCTGCTTTTGTTTGTTTTCTCAGTTTTCTGAAGAGCTTTCTGAATCAAGCTCTTACAGTCCCTTCTTCCCCAAAATAGCACTGAGTTGAAATTTCACTTTGTACATTTTGAACACTTGCTACCATTGCTTGCAGTCACCATAAGACACTGAACTACCTTATCCTAATATTCTGGGGTTTATCATCTAATGACCTCTTTGACACTTTGAACAGCACAAAGAGTTTCAATCAGCATTACCAACCAACATAAGCTTGAGAATGCATGAAGAAGTAAGCTTTGCTTGCTTTGGGCTATGAAAACCAAATTATCAGATCATAAATGGAGGATGCATTTAGTTAACGTGAGCACATGTATGTTTCTCGGTTGGTAGATATACAAGTACCGCTAGTCTAACTGTATGTACTTATCAAACAAATTTTCCTTCTTACTGCATCAAAATAAGTTGAAGCAAATTTTAATAGCTTGCAGCCTTTCATTGTTCAGATACTTTGAACACAAAAAAGTAGCCAATGGTACTTGCAACCATTAGTTCTGTTAACTGGAAAGATCTTTTCCTAGCAACATTAATTGCTTTTGTTGCTAGTGCCAATTTGTTGTAAAAAGTCTCTGTTAGTTACAACATAGTAAAAAGGAGACAGGAAACGCTGTTACATGAAGTTTTGAAAAGTCAGCCTGGGAAAGCTCCCTGTGTTTATGAAGGAAATGAGAATATTCAAGGGGAGGAGTGAGGAGGAAGTGACTTACACTTTAATCACTGAATGGATATTAAAACTTAATTCATTAGCCAAGTGGATTAATAAAACTGATTATGCTACTTCATGAGTACAGTGCAACAAATGGAAGCTGCAGGGGAAAGAAATGATTACAAGTGAGCCAGGTCACATGCTAAATAATGGCTTTAAAGACACTCTTTGCTTTTAAATTAGGTCACTCATGTTCTTTCTTTGAACATTCAGTTCTAATTGCAACAGTAAATCAAAGAATATATTCAAAGTAGGTTCCCATGTAAAGCAGACAACTGGACAGTGCCTTTTTACTGCTACTAACACGTGTATCCAATTACTGGGTTGATATACTCAGTGTCAGCTGTAAAGCATTCCCCTATTTTATAGTTAGCCTAAAGAATTATTAGCCTGTCCCCTTTCACATTTACCTCTAAATAATCTGACAGTAGTGTATATCTTCTACAGTTAAAGAGGAATTTTCACACACATTGAAGCTGACTTTCAAAAAAAAGGAAATGTTGAAACTACACCAAAAAGTTTAATTCCTTTTCTTCCTCCCCCCTTTCGCAATTTCTAATGTGCAAGAGAGGAAAAGGCTACGGATTCTAGAAACATGAATGCTCATGAATTTTATATAAAAAGAAAGATCAGATCTTTCATAAACCTTGATTTAGTAAAGCAATATGATGCCTACTCCTTTCATGGTGAAAAACATACGTGAAGGACAATAAACTTAGTTGAGTTTTGCAGTTCCTGACTCCTCCTCCTACATGGGGAGCAGAGGTGAAAATGGGGGGCCTGAGGAGTCTAGTTGCTCTTCCATATTCTGCCACTGATATTATAGGTTTAAAACATTGCCTAGAAATTAAGGAAATATAAGTTTTCTTTCAGGTTCCTGATGTACATCTGTGCAGCTGTAGTCAGTGTGTGTCGCGGTAGAGATGGACACGACAAGTAATAGATCACGCAAAATGGCTACTTTATTGTTCTAACACACCTTTTTATCCCCTTCTTCAGAGTATGTGTTAGTATATGATTGGCTTAGTTAGTAACTAACAATTCATGATTGGCGAGTTTGTCAGGACGGTTCTTCTTATCACTATCTTGTTTTCGTACTGGTCTTCTCGGATCTTTCCAGACTTCTCAAGGATATACTACAAGCTGCTCAAGGTCGCGCTGTTCTCGAACTGTCAGGAATTCCGTAGACTTGTTGCATCCCCCGACAATTCCCCCTTTTTGTATTTGTGCTAAAAATATCATCCCGGCTGCCCTCTGCAGGGCCCTTTGCAGAAGGCCGAAAAGACAGGGCAACATTAGGAGCATCGTTATCACAATCAAGATCACTACCCCCACAGTCTTGAGCAGAGATATCAACCATCCAGACAATCCCCAACCCTCAAATATCTTTGTCCTTCTGCTAAAAGCAAGAAATCAATTGCAGCTCTATTTTATAGCGTAGCATGTCTGACACTATCCATGTCTAGCAGTAAATCTGATAATACTACACCAGTCTGTATTCAGGGACCCCAGAATTTGTGATTCCTGGGGTGGCAATGAGGGTTAATGCCCGATCCGTGAAAACCAGGCATTCCCATCCATTAAGTCCATGACCTGCTGCACAGGGGTCTCCATCAATAAGTTCTTAAACTTTGTCGATGTCAGTGTAACCCCCTATGAAACCTGTGAAAAAGGGATAGCTTGGTGTTGCTGTACTAAGGTATAAGAAATCTTGTCCAGTCACGTCAGCCAGGGTCATCCAGATGTTTTCTTTGGTTTGCGGTGGTATCCGTGACTACGTCCATCTGAGGACTGTGAGGTAGATAAACCATCTGTACATTCTCGTGCTGTCTTGCTCCGCAAATTCAGCCCAGCAATCGGTAGGTGCCAGCTTTATGTGGGCGTCCCCACGGAGGCAACGATGGCCTTGCCGTACACCATTCCGATGCTCTTCAGAAAATCCCGGTATTTATACATTTGTAGAGGAACGGATTTCAGCACACGTGGCCAGCGGGTGCCAAAAATCCGCCTCATTTGCAACCTATGACGCATGCGCTCGCTGGCCAGGCACGCTGCATGAGTCGTAGTCATCCTGTCTATTGGTTCATGGACTTGGTGATGCGGTTGCAATGCACAGAGAATCCTGACCTGTTATATTGGTCAAGGTGACCTACACTTAGTTTTTGGTTGAGGTGGTATTCATATTGCCGCACCCTCTGGGATGTTCCAGATGATGATGGTCGTACAAATCAAGCGGGAGTCCATTGTGGGCCTGTATCTGTAGAAACACAAGCATAACCTCGCCCCCAGGTTAATAGCTCACATGGTCCACTCCACTGACCAGTAACTAAATCTTTAATGTGCACTTTGATGCCTCTTTGCAAATTCTGTGTTGAAAAAAGAGAAGTGTTGAAAAAAGGAGGTAGAGAAGAATTATCCCCATAATAGAGAAAGCTAAGAACATAAACTACGTTATCTAAACATGCCTGTGGTGGTTCCCCAATCATTCCCCCTTTTTGTTTTTGAAGCTGCTGCTTCAGTGTGCCATGTGCACGCAGCTCTACTATTTGTGGAGAACCATTTTGATACACTACTTTGCTGTTCCAGTTGTTGTTTTAATACCATACTACTGCTGCTTTACCTGTTTTTCCAGAACCATCTATGAAGACAGTAGGGCCTTTCACAGGTTCCGGCTGGCTTAAGCTTTTCTGACCAAATGGTATTTCTCGAGCAAAATTCAGGAGCGGGTGTGACGGTAGATGATACGAGATCTGTCCTTGAAAACCCGCCATAGCCACTTGCAGCTTGTAATTGTTTGCCAGACACCATTCAAAGTACCAATTTTGAACAGCTAAAACAATCGTAGCTGGATCACGTCCTGTTCTACACATCGTTTTCTGGCTTTTATGATTACATCAGCAATAAGTTCAAACAAGCCAGGAGCAGTTTTTCGTGGCCAGAAATGACAAAAACATCCGTTCTAAAATATGTAATGGGTCATCCCACTCAGAATTCCACTGCACCAAAGCACCAAATGGCACAGTTTTGTCAATTAGTACAAAGAATTGTACCAATTGAGACAGATCAATTTGAGAAACAAATTTCTTGTATATACATTGTTCCACCCTGTGAATTACATTTAACGCTTCCTTATTCAATATTTTGGGTTCTGTTGGATCACTGGAATTTTTCAATAAGTCCAATAGAGGTTGTAACTGCGAATTGGTCAGTCCAAGATAGGGCCTGATCCAGTTCAAGGATCCCATTAATTTCTGTACATCACTGAGTGTCTTAACCGCAGGCTTAAGTTTCACGGGTTGGGGCACAACCTGCTTATTTGTAATTGTCATTCCCAAATATTTCCAGGGTGCTATTTTTTGCTCTTTTTCAGGGGCAATAACTAACTCATATTGTTGTAGCGAATTCGTAGCCAAATTGTTCATGCCATTCAACTGCTCCTTGTTGTCTGATGCTAACAGAATGTCATCCATATAGTGATAACTATAACTAGTAGGGAATTTTTCCCTTACAGGTGACAGAGCTTGTGCAACAAACGATTGACAAGTGGTTGGTGAATTTTTCATGCCCTGCGGCAGAACTCTCCATTGATATCTTTTTGCCGGTTCTGCATGATTGATAGAAGGCACAGAGAATGCAAAAATTTTTTAATTTTTTTTTTTTTTAATTTTTTTTTCTTGTCTTGGGAAGCTAGTGGAATTGTAAAAAAACCCAACCCTTAAGGTCCATGACAATGATTTCCCAATCTTGAGGGATCATGGCAGGTGAAGGCATGCCTGGTTGCAGAGCCCCCATCATGGCCATGACAGCATTGGCTTGCCACAGGTCATGCAAAAATCGCCATTTTCCTGATTTCTTTTTTTTTTTTTTTTTTTCACAAGCACTGGAGCATTCCACAGACTGTGAGATGGTTCAATGTGTCCGGCAGCTAGTTGTTCTGCTACCAATTCTTGCAGGGCCTTTAATTTTTTCAAGTGGTAGGGGTCACTGATCCACCCACACAGGGTTATTTGTTAACCAAGTTATAACAAGCATGGGTTGTCTAACACCCTGCAGCACAGTGGCCCCCGTTAAAAATCTGTGATAATTCTCACCCCCCACTGCGACAAGCAATCCCTCCCCCATAAATTGAGGGGAGCTGCCATCACATATGGTTTAACAACTGCTTGGTGGCCCTCAGGATTGGCAATCGGAACTGGAGTGGCTGCCGTCTTTGCACGTGTGGATCCTCCCAGCCCCATTACTCCCATACCAGCCTCCTCTGTTGGCCAGGTAGACGGCCACAGATAATCGGCAATAATAGTCACATCAGCTCCGGTGTCCAGGAGCCCTGCAAGCCTTACTGTAGTCAGAGATCTTCTGTGATTCGACAGTGTGCATATCATATGTGGTCAGGATGATGAGACAGTCTGAGACCAGCAGACCTGAGGGGGTCCCGTGGAGCTAAAGCCTCCATCGCATCGCAGTCGCTGTTCTGCTTTTGAAATAGAACTTGAAAAAGGAACAAGTTGAGCAATGCGAGTACCTTTAGGAATTGGTACTTGTGGGTAGGGGGTCGAAATCATCACGCAAATTTGACCTGTTAAAGCAGCATCAATAACTCCCACATGCACGATTATTCCATTTAACGTGCTTCCTGATCTTCCCGGTAGCAATGCACTCAGTCCCCGTCCTATAGGACCCCTTGCATTAAGAGGGACCTTAACGATGTCTTTCGTGGCTAGAGTTACTGTGTCGGCGGTGGATACATCCAACCCTGCTAAGCCAGCTGTTGCAGCTGACAATTGTTCGCAGAGAGGAATTGGCCGGCTGTCGGGAGGGGATTTGTTCTCCTTGCGCGCCCTCTCACACTCATTTTATGGTTTTCCTGTAGCGGCTGTCCATTAGCATGAAATTTGGAACGACATTGTTTTGCAAAATGTCCTAATTTCCCACATTTCTTGCAAGTAATCTCCGGTGAGTGGTGCACCGGTTGTTTACCTGGTGATGTTTTGTGTGGAGAAGTTACCATGATGTGCCCTTCACTGCCACACCCAGAGGACTTTCCAGAATTTCTCATAGCATTGGCTATAGTGGTCACTGTGTGTACCAGCGTCCCAACTTTAGAACATGCAGCTACCATGTCAGGGACAGAAGGATCTCCTGGCAGAGCCTGTATGATCTTTTGACAGTCCTCATTAGCATTATCTTTTACCAACTGTTTGCATAGCATTTGTCTTAAGACCTCATCTTCTACCTGTTTTTCCAGGGCAGCAGATATTTTTTCTACAAATTGTAAAAAGGGTTCTGTGGGGCCTTGGCGGATAGTGATGTATTTTTGCTTTGGAGCTGCCATATCCATGGTTCGCTTTATTGCCATAAGGCCTATATTTTGGGCTTGTTCGAGAGCCAGCGGAGGCCATGTAGCCTGCAGCTGAGGGTTACTATACTGCCCTTCACCAAGCAAAGCATCCTCTCCAAGGCCTAATCTCGGGTCACCCTGTGGCAGTCGTGAATTATGCAGCGCCGCCACGCGTGCCATCTGCCTCCAGGTGGATTGAAATACTTGCAATTGTACGGGCTGAAACAGCACTTGTGCTAGATGCATAATGTCATATGGACACAGCAGATCTGTGCTAATTATACGAATAAGCTGCATTACCTCAGGAGAATTGATTCCAAATTTTTGTACTTTATTCTGCAAATCCTGCACTACTCTCCAGCCTATTGGATTGTGCTCATTGTGCCGGTTTGTGCCTGCAGCAGCTTTGAAAACAGGAAATGTAGCAGGAGCCTCTGCTGTGTTATCTAGAGGCTTTAGAAATGCTGGTGTTAGAGAGCACGGGCTGAGGCGTTCTACTAGATCCCAGTTGCCGGAGTCGGCAGCATATCTTCTAACTCCCTCCCAAAATTGATCAGGGGATCTCGGGACCACAGTTACTGTGGACGGAGGGAGAGTCCATGGCAGGGGTTCTTTTGGTATGGTTTTATCTGCGAGCTGCAGGGATCGCATAGCGTCAATTAGAGATTTTTCTGCCTCAGCTTCATTTTTGCTCTCATTTTCCGTGCGGCCCTCACATTCGGTTTGAGTCTCACCATCCTTTCGGCCCTCACTTTCGGTACGGCCCTGGCTTTCGTTACGGCCCTGGCTTTCCGGCTCAGTGTTAATCGCCACATTTTTCTCTTCAGGGGGGGCTGATGGAGTCACCCCTTCCGCTGCCGCACCAGTAGGTGAGGAGGGCCCCTCATCACCCGGTAAAGTAATTAATGGCGTAGGAGGAGGAGGTGAATAAGGGTATGATCTGATTTTGCTTGTGAGGGGTTTTCTGCCCGCAACTGCTGATATTGCAGCATCGGCCGCAGCTGTTACTTGAGCAGCAACTTTTTCATTGATAACATTTTCTGATTTCTCATCTTTCTTTTGCTGATCTTTCGCATCACATTCTGCTTTCCATTCCTTCAGGGTCTCACGTAATAGACGCCATACGATCGCCAACTTACAGAGCTCTTTCTGTCCTTTAGAGATCTCATCAAACATTTTCCAGCCCACTGTTTGCCATGCACCCACATTGAATGCAGTAACTGTTGTGGCTGTAAAGCCTTGCCCCTTACACCGTATTAAAATCCGTTTCAGGCTTTGTTCTGGGGTTTTAACCCCTTTTCTTTTTAATAGGACTTTCCAGGTAGACAAATTTGTCTACTTTTCTTCTGTTAATTTCTGCCCCATTCTAACAGTTTAGTCCCCGGTGGCTCACCTTATTAGGTGTCTAGGCTCAGGTCCAGACCAGGCAGATTCCACTGCTCTCAGCTTCACCGGGCTCCATCTCCGCAGCTTTTCTCGCTGCCGGTATACTCTTTCACAGCTCTCGTTGCCACTGGTATACTTCTCTCTAGTGCTGGGTTTATCGCCGTTAGATGATCTGTTCGCTCAGGCACATCGGGGTCACCATTTGTTGTGGTAGAGACGGACACGACAAGTAATAGATCACGCAAAATGGCTACTTTATTGTTCTAACACACCTTTTTATCCCCTTCTTCAGAGTATGTGTTAGTATATGATTGGCTTAGTTAGTAACTAACAATTCATGATTGGTGAGTTTGTCAGGACGGTTCTTCTTATCACTATCTTGTTTTCGTACTGGTCTTCTCGGATCTTTCCAGACTTCTCAAGGATATAGTACAAGCTGCTCAAGGTCGCGCTGTTCTCGAACTGTCAGGAATTCCGTAGACTTGTTGCATCCCTCAACAAGTGTGTGTGTGAGTTGGGGAGGAAACGCTGAAGCATTTTGGAAGCATTCAAGATGTTGTTTAATTGGAATTAAGGCATGGTGCTAAGTGGAGGCTGGGTATAAATCAATGATATTTTGCCTGCATTAGAGGAAGGGGATGGGAAGTGTGACAAGTGCCAGAGCAACACTAGAAAGGATGATAAGAAAGAAATAGGGGCAGCATGTGTCATGAGTGGGAGAGAAGTAGGGAGAGGGGGAGCATGGCCTACCCATTTTGGCAGCAGTGAACTGTCAGTGGTATTGAATTGTCCTGTCTCATCTCACTGCATCATCAGTTTGCTCACAGCCTGAACTTATGAAGCCATTTAAGGTGCCTGTTGAATTTGTTTAAAAGTGTGTAATTGGTGTTGGGATATAAACTCTTCCTACTCCCACCCCCAACTTCATTGTATCTTCTCTGACCCTATTCTAGAGATACTATTTGGTAGGTGCTCTGGGATTCTCTTCAGATTATCCTCTTCAAAAGGATTAATAACCTGCTTTATTCCTAATGTCAAAGTCAGTATGGACTACTTGCAAACAGAAAGGTGGGCAAACTTGCCCTTGGAAGTAATAAGCTATTTAAAGCAGCTACAAGCAAACCTGTGTTAAAGAAGAAAAAAGTTGGGGGGTTGGTTTGTTTGGTTTTTCTTCAATTTTTCACTATGCTAGTATTATCTACTGTATTTGTTATGAGAAACATACACCTGAAGGATATCAAGATATCCTAGACTTCTAAGTGTTTTAATCTTTTGGGGATGGAATAGGGTATTTTTTATGACTGATATATTTAGTGTTATCCAGTACGTCGTATTTTGTAAGCTTATCTTTAAGATTTGAAGTAATTACATAGTTACAAGCTCATGTATTCAGTAACTGTTACTACAGTGAGCAAGGGAATATATGCTCTAGGATAGGATGCAGGATGACTATTTAATATGAAGTGGATTTTATAAGACTGCAGTTTTAGTGCTGCCTTTTCATACATTTTTATGACATTTTAGGAGATGCTAAAGCTCCTGATGTTCACTGAAACAGTCTTTTGACTTCAACAGAACAAAGTTTGTTCTCTGTGTATTTCCCAGATACTTATTTTTTCCCTATGGTTTTCCTGGAGGTAAACATTGAAAGTTTAAACCATGTTGATCTGGAAGTACTTCTCCCATGCACATGAAGTATCTTAGTACCTGTGGCACCTGTCCTTTGGAGGCAAGGAAGGTAACAAAAACCTTTCCCTGAACTTTAACCTTAGCTGACTTCACTGTGTCCTTCTCCCCTGCCTCAGAGGAAGCAGAGCAGTGCACGTGGACCACATTCTGATGACAGGACACCTTTTCTTTGTCAAAACGCTAGTGCTAATAACTGCAATACAGAAATTGCATGCTCACTGAGGATCCATAGCTGCAAAATTAAACGGTAATATGAAAAGAAGCAGCAGAAAGAGTCTAGAACTAACCACGTGAGCTGAGCTGTGGCTGCTTTTTGCTAGTCTGCTTCAAGGTCTAGTCCTGGTTGCTCAGCTAGCTCTTTAGATGCTGAAAGGATAACCTCCTCCCGTAAGAGATACATGTGTGGTTTTGGTGCTACTGTTGCCGAAAACCTCGGAATAAAGAACTTATCAACACCAATTTAGTGCAGATAAGCAGACACTTCTTTATTAACGGCCGGGTGCATGGGTGAGTCCTCTCAAAAGACCACGCACACCTGAACTCCAAAATCATACACCTTATATCAAACCTACTCATTCATATTCATTAGATTTCCAGGAAATCATTAGCCTACTTTAATATATGTTAATGTCCTTTACGCATGCGCATTGAAGGTCTCTGGTGGTCTTCTAGAGTCCTCTGGTGGTCTTTCATAGTCTTTCTCACCTTGTCCGATAGTTGACCTCTCAGGTGATTCTGCGCAGTACAACTTTCGCCATCATGTATTTGATTACATAAAATACATTCAATGTTAATTCTTAAATTTAACCTTTCTAATGATTGGCTCTCAGTCACACCACTTCATCAATATTCTTATACTAAAACATTCATTGGTTGATTTTACTTAATTCCACTAACTGGAATCTTGACCAAAGTGGGGTTTCTAAGCAACAGAACTAAGGTCCATAACGATCTCTCTTAGTTTCTTAAGACAACACTGTAAAACTAACAAATCAGTCAAAGTTTCTATGGTTAACCAACTTTAGACAATACTTATTCTTTTGTGATTGTATACAGCACATTTTGTATGTTCTTAAGTTTCTATATGTTCTTATTACTTATTATCTAAATTCTAAATGTTCCTACTAAATGATTTTGGCCAATTCCTTCGGCCTTGGTACCGGGTTATACAGAGGGTTTCACAGCAGCTGTCGGTTGTTAATTAAATGTGCAAAATACAATAGAGGTACTTTTGCTAAACTGCTTCTTACCATTTTATATTCTTATTAAACATGAGCTATTCTAACTACTACCAAATCAATAATAAATCAAAGCTACTAACTAGTCAATAACAAATAACATAATCAATAACCAATCAGTAACACTACCCTTACGAGGTATCTGGGTCAGCAGTAGATAATTTGGCCAAAGGGTTATGCTAAGGCACCACCATGTGTAAACTGGAGCAGAAAGTTAGTACGAGCTAAGTTTCACCAGATGGTACAACCAGACATCCAAACCATTGCAAGTTCTTTAAATTATCAGTTTACCTGTTTCTGACAGAAACACCTTGGAAAGCGAGTAGCATGTAAGAAATGGAAGGAAACTGTGATTGTTTCAGCTTTTTTACTTACAGGTGAAGATAGTAGGTGAAGGCACATGTTGTGCAAGTATGCTGATTATTATGAACAGTAACATTTACTGTCATGTCTGTTAGCTTTTATTCACAGACCAGCATCACCTCTGCTTCCAAAGACCTGTGAGCCCACACAAGCAATGACTCACTTCTTAGGGCAATGCATAGTTTAAACCACTTAAGCAGCCAAAACAAAATTTACTGAAGTTAGCAGTGGGAGGTGCAAATGTTGCCCTTTCTGAGCCCCAGAAGTGAATTCAATTCAAGCAGTTTTGCCGCTTCCCTTGGGTTTTGTTGCTTCCCTTTGGTTTTGCTTTGTGGGCAGCCCTAGTCCTAGGCCAAGAAGGATGGAGGAAGATGCTGAGATCATGCAGACTGGCAATTCTATTCATCCTGGAAATGACAATATTTCCTATTGCCAACATACTGTGGGAGATGCTGCAGGGCAGGGGAAGGGGGACAATACTAACAAAAATCTCTGCTCCAAGTACTATGTAAAGAAATGGACCATTTCTCTCACAGCTTCACGTGCCCGAATAACCTGAGGAGTGGTACTTGGAACCTTATCTGTACATCCCATGGCATTTAGACTATATAACAGCTATATATTACTTAATTATTCCTTGGTACTTCCTTTTCTCATGGCATAAACCAGTCAATAACAGTGACTGCTGATTGCTTCAAAGCTGGTAATTGTGTATTAAGGAGCTACAAGACTGAACTCAGTGACATTGCTAAAAACATTTTAAGATCACTGTATGGAAGACACAGAAAGATTACTATTAGTAAATACAGTGTGTAAAATACCTTGCTATAGGGCTTTGGATGAGGAAATGCATTTCAGCTGGATGGTATACCTTACAGAACAGCTACTCCTTCGAGGCTGCAACTAAATTGGTTGGGAAAGAAAAGGTCCAACACCAGCATTCTTTGTAGAAGAGTTTGGGGTTTTTTTGAACTTGAGAAAGGTTCTTAATGACCATGATGGAATTTTTTATCAAAACAAGACTGAAACGCATAAGGGCTGGAATAATGATCTGGGACTGTGGGAAACGAAAGGCTCATGTCCTTCACCATGAGCTGTGAAGATATCATGGGCATAAAGGAAGCTGGGGGACTCTTCTAAGTTCTCCATGCTCCTGCTGATGGTCAAGCAATACAGAGGAGGAATCTACTTAAAGAGAAGACTGAACAATTTGGCACAAGGATAGTCTGTGGGAACTAAACTTTGAGTATAGGAAGTGCCATAAAGTGTTAGGTATTATGAAATATCAGGTCCTATATATGTTTGTTATCTGTTGTAACACAAAATTTATAAATGTATTTGACTAATTTCTCTTTGACTCCTTGCTGCTTATAAAATGAGGATAGTAATACTTCCTACATGAGCACAGGTGTTATGAAAACAAATTATTTGTGAAACACACCAGTAACACTGTGATGAGTGCCAGAAAAAAAAGCCCACCAGGAGAGTAATAATTCTCTTTTTACAGAAAGGTTTGGATATAAGGAATAGCAAGGGTAGCTTTGTCCTCTTTATAAAATGGGAAAGAGTAAGCTACTTCTTAACTCTAGCAGAGTGTTTTTTCTAGTCAAAGGACAAGCACCTTAAGATTCCCCCCCCCCCAGAAGTATTCTATAGCTTCTCTTGCAAGCACTCTGTCAAGATTACTCAACAAATTTGTTGCATAGCATAATACAAAAGTTAATGGCAAATACCTTCTAATCAAACAGCATGGGTGTAGGTGCAAATTGAATCTGTCCTTCTGTCAAGCTTGAGCTCTAGATCTGGTTGTGCTGCTTGACCATTATAGTTGAGAGATGTCAAAATTGACTTTGCTTTAAAGGTCTGAACATTAGGATGTTTCAGCTCAAGGATCTATATAATTTCGATGATTAAACAGTTAAAATATAATTGCAATTTCACTCTTTTGTCTTTACTGTCAGGCCTATCAGTCAAAGAAATTTGAGCATGATCCCTGCCTAATATTTATAGTATTTGGCCCTGTTATACATTTTTGGGACTGCCTTAATTTCTCTGAAATGCTATCTGTGTTGGAGTTAAGCTACTGGAATTATTTGTTTGTTTTTTATTTCTTTTCCTATCATTTTTTTATTATTATTGATACTTCCCTTTAGTGTCACAGACATTATTCTTTCAGTTTGATTTATTACATTTACTTTTACATGTCACAACTTCTCTTTGAAATGATAGCCATCCAAGTTAGTCTTTTCAACTTTAGTGAGAACACATATAATGAGGCTGACACTTGGCTCATGTGGTATTAATCAGGTCTCTTGGTCATTTCTGTGTCTCCTGCTGCAGTCTGCTCTGAAAAAGACATATCTGCAGCTGGGGAATACATAAAATTAAGTTCTGCCTCTCTGTGGCATCTTGCCTCGGACCACACACCAAATAATTCCTCAAAGCATTATCCAGATTTCCTCAAAATTCACCATGCTTGGTTCGTTCTGTTACCTGATCAGAAAGTAACTCCCAAAACACACAAATCATGTTTAGAGAGGGTGGAAGATTTCCACAAATGGAGCACACCTACTGAGGTTTTCAGTCCATACTTATACACTACAGTTAAAACACCACACCTAATACATATGTTCCACCTAACTATTACATATTCATTATTTTGAGCAAGCACCATGTGTTGTTCTCTTGAGGTCTCCCTGGTCTTTTGGGGAAGAATACCCCTACTCCTTTTGTCTTTTCATGGTCATGCATCACCTGAGGACACCAGGGTCTTTGTTTCTCTTGCCAACCCCTCCTTTCTCAATGCCCAAGGAGGATGTATGTCCTTAATTAGCAAGTCTGTGACTCTGAAATGTCGGTTATCTGATGCCTTGACTATTATCCAAATGCTCCTTAAGAATCCTCTACTGTAAGCAGAATCTTAAACTAGATAAGCTTTATCTTGAGTACACATAATCTAAACAGTCCTTGAATAGGAAGCATATCACACTTCTCATGTCTTAGGTTTTTTTCTTTAAGCTATCACTGCTGCCTTATTTGTTAATCAGTCTTTTGAAGGCTTGAGGCAATGTCGTGGTTTAACCCCAGCCAGCAACTAAGCACCACGCAGCCGCTCACTCACTTCCTCCCCACCCAGTGGGATGGGGGACAAAATCAGGAAAAGAAGTAAAACTCGTGGGTTGAGATAAGAACAGTTTAATAGAACAGAAAAGAAGAAACTAATAATGACAATGATAACACTAATAAAATGACAACAGCAATAATAAAAGGATTGGAATGTACAAATGATGCACAGTGCAATTGCTTGCCACCTGCCGATCAACACTGTGATGGGTTAACCCTGGCAGAACACCAGGTGCCCACCAAAGCCGTTCTATCACTCCCCCATCCTCAGCTGGATAGGGGAGAGAAAATATAACAAAAGGCTCGCGGGTCGAGATAAGGACAGGAGAGATCATTCACTATTACCATCACGGGCAAAACAGACTCAATTTGCAAAACATACTCAATTTATTACAAATCAACCAGAGCAAGGTAATGAGAAGTAAAATGAAATCTCAGAACACCTTCCCACCACCCCTCCCTTCTTCCCGGGCACAACTACCCTCCCAGATTTCACCACCAAGCCCCCCCAGCGGCACAGGGGGACAGGGATGGGGTTTATGGTCATCACACGTTATTTTCTGCCGCTTCACCTCCTCAGGACGAGGGCTGATCACACTCTTCCCCTGCTCCAGCGTGGGGTCCCACCCACGGGAGACAGTCCTCCACGAACTCCTCCAACGTGGGCCATTCCCACGGGCTGCAGTTCTTCACGAACTGCTGCAGCATGGGTCCATTCCACGGTGTGCAGTCCTTCAGGAGCACACTGCTCCAGCGCGGGTCCCCCACGGGGTCACAAGTCCTGCCAGAAAGCAAGCTCCGTGGGCTCCTCTCTCCACAGATCCGCAGGTCCTGCCAGGAGCCTGCTCCAGCGCGGGGTTCCCACGGGGTCACAGCCTCCTTCGGGAACCCACCTGCTCCGGCGTGGGGTCCTCCACGGGCTACAGGTGGAGATCTGCTCCCCCGTGGACCTCCCTGGACTGCAGGGGGACAGCCTGCCTCACCAGGGTCTTCACCACGGGCTGCAGGGGAATCTTCGCTCCGGCGCCTGGAGCATCTCCTCCCCCTCCTTCTTCACTGACCTTGGTGTCCGCAGGCTTGTTTCTCTTACATGTTCTCACTCCTCACTCCGGCGGCAGTTTTCTCTCCGTCCCAACTTTTTTTCCTTCTTAAAAATGTTATCACAGAGGCGTTACCACTATCACTGATTGGCTCGGCCTTGGCCGGCGGCGGGTCCGTCTCAGAGCCGGCTAATATGGGCTCGCTCTCTCTCTCGAACACAGGGGAAGCTTCCAGCAGTTTCTTACAGAAGCCACCCCTGTAACCCCCCCCCCCTACCAAAACCTTGCCAAACAAAACCAATACAAACACCCAGCTAGTCCCTGAGCGGTGATCCTCCCCGCCCCCACTCCCCCCAGTTTATATACTGGGCATGACATCACATGGTATGGAATACCCCTTTGGCCACTTTGGGTCTGCTGCCCTGGCTGTGTCCTGTGACAACTTCTTGTGCCCCTCCAGCTTTCTCACTGGCTGGGCATCAGAAGCTGAAAAATCCTTGACTTTAGACTAAACACTACTGAGCAACAACTGAAAACATCTGTGTTATCAACATTCTTCTCATACCTAACTCAAAAACATAGCACTGTACCAGCTACTACAGTTCTTTCAGTTCTGCCACACATGCATTTGTGGACTCTGCTTGCAACTGATTCTGCTTATGAAACAGGAAACATTTTGCAAATATGAGGATTTGGAGGCAAACACTGTTGTAAAATATCTATAATAATTTTTCTGTGGTACTCTTCCCTTTTTGGTTTTGCTGATTTTGTAAATGTACACAGTAGACCATAAAGGTCAGCAAGATGTAACCTTTTTGTTTTCAGCTGTACTCAGGGCATAACAAAGCCTGATCTAGCTTTTCAGTACAGACTGAATTATAGTAACTCCTGTGTCCAAAATGAAATAAATAAAAAAAGCAAATCACAGTGCTTATATTCAGGAAGATCTTTAGTGCTGTCTGAACTATTAAATTCAGTAATGCTACAAAAAAATTGCCGCTGTGCAGATGGAGGAAGTGTTAGTCAGTGCTTTTATCCAGGGACCTCTAAACCTTAATGACAGTTTAAAATCCTTAAAAAGGGAGCCACAGATGTGAGGGGTACAAATATATGTGCTCGCACACCAATGCAGACTCAGGAAATATCTGTAATGATGAGCAGGAAAAACAGTACATAAAAACATCTAACTATTTTCTGTTACCTTGTGCTTAATACAAGAAGTTATAGCTGAGCTTACCAGACTCTTCTCATTAAGTCCATAATGGGGATGGGAACATATTTTTGGTGTTTGAGTAAACTGCAGTCTGGCATTTTCTAATATTTGTATTGTTGGCTTTTCAACTAAATATTTTGTAATGGTAGTTTCAGAATCTTTCTCCCAGTGCATGAGATCTAATAATTTTCAGAAATATTTCATTGGAAGACCACCAGCCAGATCATGCTTTCTGCTTTTCACAGTAGTCAGTCATAAATATATATAACCTCTTCATTTAGAGATGTGTTTTGTGTGCCAAGCTATGGAAGTCTTAACTGCAAAACTCCTGTTACACACTTACAGACTTACTGATAATGCAAGAGTAGATTGCATGACGATGCAACTAATGTACCACGTAAGATGAAGTTTCCAAAGAATATGTAAGGGCCCTAACAACTAAAGAGAACATTTATATTTTCAGGTGTAATCCTTGTGTAGCTATTGCTGTGAGCACCTTTGAGAGCTCTCTCTATCAAGTGTATGATGTAAAACCTCTCATGATGTGAAACATCTTGAGAATAAGTAGAAATCTGTATCATTATTGCAGTATTTGGACACATTAGATTCAGGAGGACCATATGCTTTATCCAGCAAAGTATGACAAATGTTAGAGACTTCTAGATATCTAATTATAATCTCAGAGTTTAGTCAGTTAAAGAATTTATCTCATTCTCCTGTTCCAATAAATACCTTGCTAATGAATTCTAGTTAACATGACCTTGTAGCAGAGTTTTTTCTTGTTACTTTTTTTGCATTCCTCATCCAAATGATAGATTTGTATTCTGATTTTGAAGGAGAGCTGATATTCATAAGTCATATGTCACAAGCCACTAAAAGGGTCAAAATCTTACAGCAGGCCCTTGGTGGCTTGTTAATCTCTCCTTTTTTTCCCCCTCCTTTCTTAAAGGAAACAGACTAATTCACTTTATAATGAGAGCCATGCCTGCCATAGCCTACTTTTTAAACAGTGTCAGCTCAAGTAAGATCTGTCTTATTTCTTCACCTCATTTTCATGGCTCCAACAATTAAACACAAAGCTGAAAAATACAGGGTTTTATGGCAGAGCTATTTCATACGTCAAATGAGAAATGGAGGCTGCCATTTTCATAACAGAAAAAAGTGTTATGGCAGGCCCCCTTCTAAATTCTCATCAGCAACATGCAAAAGATACATCTCTATGTTAAATAGGGAGACCAGATGTATGTCTAACTTCTTGCCCCTTGCTTTCATTAGGAACAAAAATTTAAAATGCCTCTAAACAAAAATAACCAATATGGTAAGGTGAACTTTTCAACTGGATAAGAGCTCTTTATAAAAAGACAGTATTAGAGAGTCCTGTGTTAGGCCAACAGACTGTTTTACTGTAGTGATACATCTATACTTAGAGCAGTAACTCCATGTTTACTTTTGGTAAGTAGTGGCACAAAGTTTGTTGAGTTGCAGCAAAAATGAAAGTAACAAGTAGTCAAAATTCTCACTTGTTCAAGAAAATATAGAAATACCATGCTATGGATCTTAGGTTTGCTGTTCAGCGTTAGACTTTTTCATCTCTACAGACATTAACTAACCAAACCTTGAAATATGGCTGGGTTATTTTCCCCTTTTTCAGAGACAGGGACTGAGGCAGAGAGTTTAAAGACCTGGATTTTCTCACTTTTGTCTTTATTCAAGCTTATTCCACCATAAATCCCTGGATTGATGATTCTACTCTGTTCCTTATTTTGTGTTCACAACACAAAGGGTGACATTCATGTTCATAATAGAAATGGGAATTGAAAGGTAAAGTGTAATTCTGTTTATTTTGTATAGCAGAATATGTCTCCAACATAGATGTATATGTATGATAGATTAAATGATGACTTTAACACTAGTTAAAGATACAGAAAGTTGAAGAAAAGTTTACAGAAGTGATTGAAAATAGACAATATGCAATTCTGTCTAAATACAGAGGTATTGGAATGTGGCTCCTCTTGGTAAGATGCCCTTCAGCCAATGGAGTCAAGAAAATTAACAATGTTTGAAAATTAATTGTTCTTAATGAGCAAAGCTAGGAGCTGCTGGTAACCCATAAGCTATCCTTTGGAAGAGTTTGGGAACTGAGTTTGTTTTATCATGAAAGATAAATGTTTTAAGTGCTGTTAATGTATTCGCCACTGATACCAGCTGGAGAGAGTCTGTCCTTTAGGGAGTGCACAGTCTGAAAGCCAGCAGATTTTGCATATGGATTCTAAATTCATAATTTTAATTGCTTCCTTCTCACATTGTTAAGCTTTTATGGAGGAGTTAGTGCTTAGGAGAGTTTTAACTGAAGAAAAGGTATTCACTCAGGAACAAAAGAAAATTGCCTACAGAAAGGCAGGAGAAACAGGTCTGACATTGAAAAAAATGAAGACTGTTGTAATTGGGGATTCAGGGATTCAAGTAGTTATTTGCAAAGACACTGAGAAATCTAAGGCTGTGGATGCCTCTACCAGAAGTTATGCCTCTACCAATACCTCTGCTGGAGGTTACTAAATCTCACCAGCTCATGTGAGCATTCCATGCAAAATCACCCAGATTAGCTTTACTAGCTTAAATACAAGATTTCAGCCATCCTGGTTGATATTATCTAAAGCAAGTGTACACTGGAGTGTTTGGAGAGCAGCTAAGCTCCATCTGGGGACAGCGACAAGCAGCTAGAGACAGGAGGCTTTTCTGCCAGTGCAAGAAAGAACATCTTCATTCCTACTGAAATCAGGGATATTTGAATATCTGGATTTCTCAGCAGTTGAGATCTGAAAGTTTCTAGGGACACTGAGATCAGACTTCATCAAGGTGTAGCCAGGAAGAATTTTACAGCAGAATTTTTCAGTCCTTTGAAATACCTGGTACTGCCATTGAGAGAGGTAGGACATGAAATCACGTAAAGACTGGTTGGTATAGATTTTTTCCCTTTAGTCATGATTCATAATAGATCCAGGATGTTTTAGAAGGAAAAAAGTAAAGGGAGTGTTAAAAGGAGTGACATTTTATATAAAATCACCAAAATCATTTAGACTTTGAACAGAAAGTATGGAGTTTTGACTTCGTACCTAAGTGCAGCAGTCCAGGATCTCGGTTATGTATTCCTTGTATTTCTCTCAAATTGACAATGTAAAGTAGCCAATTTATTCACACGGTGATTTCAATTTCTAACAAGAGTATCATTTCAGCACCTTATAAAAGTAATAATACCACCTTATAACCTAGTCCAGGAGAAAATACCAGTTGATTTTATGGGTTGTGCCAACCCTGGAAAAAGTTGAAGATGTCAGCTTTACAGAAGACTGAAATAGCCAAAAGAAAAAGTCAGTTGTGGGATAAAGAGGAAAAGAAAATTTAAAAAGAATTCTTTGTACTGCAAGCTGCAGTGGGGAGGCAGGAGCACTCTAAATTCATACGATCTTTTGTGCCCTGCAACTGCCTTATAAACTCTGTCTTCTATTTATCTGCATAAACTTCAAAGCTAAAACACTAGTATTGGAACCATTCCTACTGGATAGCTTCAGCAGACAGTTTCTGTGGAACAGCAGTCTATGCATGGTATCAGTGGCATCTTTACTACACTTCCAGAATGCTCCCTCTTCCACAAGATGGACACTTCCAGACAGCTTCTCTCACCTACAGACATCCAATCTGTGGCAGTTTAAGAGCTGTAGGTAGGTGGGGAGTGGTTTGTGGCTCTTGGCCTAGAACAGGGAAGTCCTACAAAGCTATGTCATATGTAACCAGTGAACTTATGTTACCAAAAAAAAAAGTCTCTACTCGTCTTTCTCTGGCTTCTTCTTTTACCATCAACTTTTTGTGGATCACTTCAAAATGGTTCAGCAGGCCATGTGTCCCAGCATCAGGAAGCAGCCAGCATTGCTGTGGCTTATGACTGGGGAGCTCTGCTGCGTGCACAGCCTCACCATGGGCATTTGTTACACTTGGTTGGTGTGTGTCCATTAATTTAAAATGTGTCAAGGCACGGGAAAGCAGGACCAAAGAAAACCTTCTGGGAATTCTAATGTAGCCCCTGTTATCACCAGTGCTCATCTGTTTTGGGTTTGTGTGGTGGGGTTTTGGCAGCGGGGGAGGGGCTGCAGGGGTGGCTCCTGTGAGAAGCTGCTAGAAGCTTCCCCGGCTCCAGGTGGGACCCATTTCTGGCCAAGGCAGACCCAATCAGTGACGATGGTAGTGCCTCTGCAATAACATATTTAAGAAGGGGAACCTACTCTGGGGGAGGAGATTGGAATGTGAGAGAAACACCTATGCAGGTTACCAAGGTCAGTGAAGAAGGAGGGGGAGGAGGTGCACCGGAGGAAGGGATGCCCCTGCAGCCAGTGGTGAGATGGCAGGCTGTCCCCCCCCCCCCCAGCCCATGGAGGTGAGCAGGGGAGCAGATGCCTACCTGCAGCCCGTGGAGGACCCCATGCCAGAGCAGGTGGATGCCCCCCAAGATGGCCGTGACTCCATGGGAAAGCCTGTGCTGGAGCAGTTTGTGCCTGAAGATTGGCCCATGGAAAGGACCCATGTTTGTGAAGGACTGTCTCCCGTGGGAGGGACCCCACGGTGGAGCAGGGAAAGAGCATGAGGAGTCCTCCCCCTGAGGAGGAAGGAACAGCAGAAACAATGTGTGATGAACTGACTGCAACCCCCATTCCCCATCCTCCTGTGCTCCTGGGGGGAGGAGGTAGAAAAAAATGGGAGTGGAGTTGAGATGGGAAGGCGGGAGGGGTGGGGGGAAGGTGTTTTAAGATTTGGGTTTTACTTGTCATTATCCTTGTTTTGATTTGATTGGTAGTAAATTAAATTAATTTTGTTTTGTTCCCTAGTTGAGTCTGTTTTTTGCCCATGACCATAATTGGTGAGTGATCCCTCCCTGTCCTTGTCTTGACCCATGAGCTTTTCTTTATATTTTCTCCTCTTCATCCCGCTGGGGCGGGGGTGGAGGAGTGAGTGAGTGAGCGAGCAGCTTCGTGGTGCTTTGTTACTAGCTGGGCTTAAACCACAGCATCGTCATATAAATTTGTTCAGAAGTTTATCAAGTCCAATTAAGACCAGGTAAGTTCTGCTCACCATGCTACTTAGCTGAAGGCTGTTCCACAATCTCACTCCTCTAACGGCTACAAATAATTCTTATTTTCAGTCAAAATGCATTCATAGTCAGTGCTACTCTTCCTGCTCTCTTGCCAGTAGTGTCCTTCACTGCCCCACAGCTTTTCTTCTTTAGAGTTCACCACCACAACATACATGTGGGGAACAGTTATATTCTCTTCCTTTTCTTTTTTCTTTTGCTAAACTTAATATGCCAAGTTCATTGCTAAACAGAGAACAGCTTGGGGAGATGTAGCCCACCATCTTCCTGCTGGTTCTGGACACGAAGCAGTGTAGCTAATAAGGCTAATAAGCTATGTATCTTGGTGGAACATATTAATTCCTGTGTGACACCCTAGAAACATAGCTGTCTTGCTTTACAAACCCAAGTTTAATATCTTTTGGGGGGCAATTTAATTTGAAGTATTTCTGGGGGGGGTTCTGGTTGGTTCTGTGTAGATATGCCCTTTTCTTGTAAGATAATGCTTTCATTCTCCTGCCTTTCTAGAACTGCTTCTACGTGCCTGGTCTTAAACCAGAATTGCACACTATGTCCCAGGCCTAATAAGAAGAATTCTAAGATTGCCCAAACTAACAAATCCCCCAGACAAACCTTAGATGTGCCACTTGGCAAAGGCTGCCCTTTGCCCAGTAAGTAAAAGAAACATGGACTATAGAAACGGGCCTGGTTTACAGTGTTTGACAGGGCAGAGTGTTGGAAAGGTTGAAGTACTCTGTTAAGAGTGATGGTCAGAATATAGCTGATGTAGACAAAGGTGAATTGAAACAATTTATCATATAATGTTTTACACTCATTGATTTGCATATGAGGCTTCTCTTTAAACTTGAAAGGAGAGTATTGGTTTATGGGCATTTTGGGGAAGGAACTAATTTTTCCCACTTTCTGAGAGATGTTGAAATGTCAAAGCATTTTCCAGAGTGAATATGAAATACTGAAACAGACTTTCCTACAAAATCAAAGTCCAAAATAATGTCAGTTTAGATTAAGCAGGGCATTTTGTGGGATTTAGTTAGAACTATATAATGAAAACTGTCAAAATTGAAATATTTCTTTACTATATTAAGCTTAACAAGATGTTTCTATTTTTCTTTTAAAAGTATAAAAATTAAATTTTATTATAATTTTTAGAAAGTTAAATTGAAAATTTGGTTGAAACCCATTATTTCTATAGGAAAATGAAATTTAGTGATATTTTCAAATGAAATAATGTTTGGTCTTAAAAGTTCTATATATAGCTTACTAATTTCAAAATAAGAAAGGAATTGGAGAGTGAGCAAATAAATGCTCAGAAGAGAGTTGTAGTATTCTTTGCCAAAATAATCAGGCTCTTCACTGACATAATGCTAAACACAGAGAACAACTATGTTATGTTTTGCACAGGCCTGTGTCCAAGTCCTTGGTCCAGGCAAACAGTTTGACTGTCTGTAAAATGTCTGTTAATACTTGAGGCTCAAGGCACTGATGTCTGTACAACTGAAGGAATACAGTTCCAGCCAGTCCTTAGGAAGCTTCAGTCCCTAAGAGTTACTGAATTATTGAATTAGAAATACCAGATAATTAGGGGACATACCCATAATGGCTTAATACTGCACACAGAACTGTTGCTTTCCATGCAGAAACCTGCCCACTTGTCATTATCTCTGTCCCACATGTAGAAGGGAACAGGCAGCGCTCTACACTTACTTCCTTGGCTTCATTCCCCAGTATTATCAATGGTTTAGGGTAAACATTAGGAAATATGCTTGTTTTCTCCTTCCCAGGCAAAGCATTGCTTCCCCTGACTTTTTTCAGGAGTAGCAAGGCAACTACCATTTGTTCTGGATACAATGCAAGCTGAGGAACCAGGACTTTTATTCATGAAGTTGTATCTTTTTTAATGCTAAACACACATTTGTATTTAGGAAACACTTTAGGAAACAGTGTGTTCTATGTGACTGTGTATTTGCATTTAATATAATCCACACTGGTCTCTTGCTTCTGTGTTGAGGAGGGGTGAAAAGAATGTGTTGACTATTTTTTTTCCATATTGTGACAGATGTTTTCACTATAGTATTTCCTGATGCCTTTAGGTATAATTTCACTCGTTCCTGCCATTCTAAGATAGATATATCAACCAAAGCTATTCTTAGTGCTCCCCTGATGCATCAAGATGTCATAGAAGAAGTGTGGACCATTGCAGCTGATATATGGAGATAATGGTCACCACATGACAATTTTTTTTTTCTGTTTTCCCTTTACTGTCTGTATGTCTGGTTTTAATCAGTGACTTCTCTGCGAAATGTTGCAATTGGGCCTGAACAAGCTCTTTGCTCTTCTCTGATATGGACCTGTGGATTATAGGTGAAACTGCATTAAGAGGCTACAAGAGCTTAATTATCCCTAAAAGTTTCCAGTACTATCCACATCAGTTGACACTCTCAGCACACTACATAAACAATCTGGGAGAAGCTATCATTAGCAAAGCAGGAGAGCTGCGCTTGCCCAGCCCCTACACTATCTGTTTGCATTTCAAAGACTTCACAGATGGCTGTGTATTTTGGATGACTCATTTATGCATTCAAATAAGTTTGTTGGTCAGCTGCACATCTTGTGTGTGGTATTTCTTTCATATATAGAAGGAAGAAGATTCCTACTCATCCTCAAAAAATGTAACACCTAAATAGACCTTTCTAAAAGCTTTCTTTTTATTTAAAGTACCTAATCTTTCTTTTTTTTAATAATAGCTTGACGTAATTTTGGTAGAACACCTGCATATGTTGTACTTGTCAAGAACTTCTGAGGTTCTGTGATCACATTTTGCTAGTTTAAAAACCATTTTTTCTCTGTCCTGTGACAATTTCATATTGACCCGGAAACTAACTTTCATTGGGAAAATAGTAAAACTGATTAAACAGAAGTGTTGTCATGAGTACAGTGTAAACATACTGATAAATCATTGCTCTCTTTTTAATAGAATCCTTGTAGTTGTTAGGTTAAAACCAGAAAGCATAAGGTTTTCAAACAAAAAGCAGTCCTCAGGACAATCATGTCTCATTTAAGATTATTTTATTTCAACTCAAACTCCAGTGAAGTTGGTTATCTCCTGTGCAAAACAGAGAAGTGAATGTGCAAGTACCTGCTTCCCTCCATCTCTTGTTATGATGTTGTCTTACATTCTGCCATTTTCTTTACTTTTTTTGAAGAGAAGAGGCAGCTTTATGCTTTGGAGTGTGCAGGAACAAGTTGAGGAAGGGTTGGAAAGTCAGCCAGTGAGCTTAAAGAGTGGTAATTCACTTCTGTCTCACCTCATTCCTGCTTCTTCAAAGCAGCAGCACAATAATCTTTTAAATCTGTTTGATATGGCTTGTATGCTTGAAAGAACTTGGACACTGCTTGCATAGGAGCTGTCTTGAATTTGCCTATATGAGATAACAGAAAAAAAAAAATCATAGGACACTCAAGGATTTCTCCGGGTTGCTAGATTCAATTGTCAGAATTTCTAAGGAATTCTTTTGTACCGAAAATAATTGGATCATCTTTTTTTTTTAAGTGGATTAGATACAAAACTATAATGTAAAACAGCCATTACATTGAGATATGATGCGGGACATTTTTAGCTGTCAAAATGTGCTTAGAAATGTTTAACAAATGCCAGCATGATAGTGTGAATAGTGAAAAGGAAAAGACATAAGTTCTGCTGTTTGTTGTTGCCAGTAAATGTCTACTTTTGTTTAGACATTATGACTACAAAAGCCAAGATAAGATTGTCATTTGCCAAATGTTGCATTGTACTGTTCAACTTGGGTTTTGAATTAAAATACATATATGCCAAAAATTATGTTTATATCATCTAGTATGTTGTGTAATAAAAGTGTTAGGTAGTCCAGTTAATGAAATTATTAAATTTTG
The DNA here is from genome assembly GCF_929443795.1 of Astur gentilis. Lineage (NCBI taxonomy): Eukaryota > Metazoa > Chordata > Aves > Accipitriformes > Accipitridae > Astur > Astur gentilis. The sequence continues at coordinate 16,182,851 of NC_064918.1, read as the reverse complement.
GCAGAGTGGTGTTAAATTGAGTTTATATTTAATATTGTTTGGGGGGAGAGTGGGTGGAAGAAGAGTTGAATTCTACTTCATATTAATTGAAACAGCCTAAGCTGTTGTTGATATAATAATGCCTGTAAATAGCAACTGCTATGCAATGGTTGGTTTTTCTAAGAAGACAACTTGGAAAGAGTTTGCTTTAGAATGTAACAGTCCGAAGTGGAGCTTTTATTCCCTGTAAGCAAGAGTCTGTTTAGCTGACTTCCCTTTTGGACAGGTGAGATGTTGCTGGTCCCAGGAGAACCATGCACTGGGAAAAGGGTCTTTTAGCATATAGTGCAAGTCAAAAAATGAGAGTTAAATATTCCGTGGTAGAAGTTGGCCCATGGGAATTAGCATACCTTATCTTTCAAATGAGATCTTGGTTCTCAAAACAAGTGTGGCCTTTTCCATTTTTTGTAAACTAGAATCATAGAATGGTTTGGGTTGGAAGGGACCTTTAAAGGTCATCTAGTCCAACCCCCCTACAATGAGCAGGGACATCTTCAACTAGATCAGGTTGCTCAGAGCCCCATCCAACCTGGCCTTGAATGTTTCCAGGGATAGGGCATCAACCACCTCTCTGGGCAACCTGTGCTAGTGTTTCACCACCCTCCTTGTAAAACATTTCTTCCTTGTATCTAGTCTGAATCTACCCTCTTTTAGTTTAAAACCATTACCCCTTGTCCTATCACAACAGGCCCTACTTAAATGTCTGTCCCCATCTTTCTTAGAAGCCCCCTTTAAGTATTGAAAGGCTGCAATAAGGTCTCCCCCGAGCCTTCTCTTCTCCAGGCTAAACAACCCCAACTCTCTCAGCCTTACCTCATAGGAGAGGTGTTCCATCCCTCTGATCATTTTTGTGGCCCTCCTCTGGACCTGCTCCAACAGGTCCATGTCTTTCTTGTACTGAGGACTCCAGAGCTGGATGCAGTACTCCAGGTGGGGTCTCACCAGAGCAGAGTAGAGGAGCGGAATCACTTCCCTTGACCTGCTGGCCACGCTTCTTTTGATGCAGCCCAGGATATGGCTGGCTTTCTGGGCTGTGAGTGCACATTGCCGGCTCATGTCTAGCTTTTCATCCACCAGTACCCCCAAATCCTTCTCCACAGGGCTTCTCTCAGTCCCTTCATCCCCCAGCCTGTATTGATACCAGGGGTTGCCCCAACCCAGGTGCAGGACCTTGCACTTGGCCTTGTTGAGCTTTATGAGGTTCACAAGGGCCTACTTCTCAAGCTTGTCCAGATCCCTCTGAATGGCATCCCATCCCTCAGGCATGTCAACCATACCACTCAGCTTGGTGTCATCTGCAAACTTGCTCAGGGTGCACTCAATCCCACATGTACATATACAATTTAAAAGATCTCATTCTTTATATCAAAACCTATTGTAGTCAATTGGATAATTTTCTTGGGGATAAATATCACTTGGAGGAGTTTGCAGGATCAGCTTTGGTCTCTTTGCAAGTTGCCCGGGCACTTTCAGTTGGACAAAATCTGCACACCCTAGCTTTTATGAGTTATGTTTATTTTTTATTTTACCATTATCAAGATGACCAGTCATATGTTTTGTAAGTAGTTTTCTGATTAAGAGTGTGGCAAACAAGTTCCATTCATCCCTTGTTTGGTTTGACACCCTTCCTGGATGCTAACACTTAATTAGTCATTGTCCAATCTGAGGAATTTGAGTAGCTTGTTGTTTTTGTTTGTTTATTCTATCCCATCAATAAGTAGAGCAGTGTAAGATGTATCTTGAAACAGAACATGATGTGAAATGTCTATGTTGTAAAATTGCTCGTTATGGGTAACAGAAGTTAAACCATTGCACCATTCTTAAATTCATGTTGATTGTGCAATGAGAGACAAGACTCTTCTAAATTGCATATCAGAAAAAGAGAGGGATGGATTGAAATTGTAGCTAGGAATATCTATGAAGTTTGAAGGTGAAATTAAACTCTCTTCTAGGAAAAAAGAAAGCAGGACGAAATTTGAAAATACAGTGTATTTAAGCCAGTTTCAAATAAAGCTGTCTGAATATCAACAACTGCAGTTATAAAGGGCTCATGCAACTGTTATGCTGTCAGCCTAGACATATACTACACATTCTTCCAAGCATTAGTTTTCTAGTTTGGGTTTCACTGAATAAAAATGTTGAAAGAAAATTCAAGTTTTAGAAAGATTTCTACATAGATAAAAATACCATCTCTGTTCCCTTTTGAATTATTTGTATAAACACTTGCAACAACTCAATCCTACAATGTTCATTAAAGTCAACGTCTGCTAAGCTTCACAATTTCTGGCTTTACTGTGAATATTTTCAGTTACTGTAAACTAGGTAATGGGTTTTTTCCCCCTTTTAGTTAGCATAGTTTGCTGTAGCAATAAGTGAAGAGGCAGGTAAAGATGTTTTAAAGTATTATTTTGTTTGGATCAATTCAAGCCAAACCTTGACAGCTTGTATTTGTATGAAATCTTTCCCTTCATATTTTTTTTAAATTAAAAAACTTTAAAATCTTTGATGCTGGAAGCTAAGCCTTTGGGTATCCACTGATAGTGTCCAAATGCGCATAGTTTTTTGCACATTCAAGCGTTTATAGCTGCTGTCCAGAAAGATATGCCAAATAATTTCACTCTGCTCACATATATTGTAACAAAATAGTTAGGAATAGATAAGAAAGGTGAGACAAGGCCCAGAAGAATAAGATAAGAGATAAGAGATCTGGTTATTCAAAATTATAAACAAAAATATCATTGTTGACATGCATCTCATGAGTGTTTTCTTAGCAGAAATATTTATATAAGATGACCAGGTCTGACTGCCCAGCTGTAGGAGAGTATTAGGTGTCTTGTAGTGCTACAGGTTTAGTGAAACCATGAGAATTAAAAAGAGTAGGTGTATATGTGTGAGTGTGTGTGAATTTACAAATGATAGGTTAAATAACAGATCTTATCTTACTCAAGGTGGTTTACTGCAAAATAATGGTTTGTTGGTTTTTTTTATTAATTAATCATTTGGCTTTTTATCTAGCTGCCTGGTTTTGTTGTCATTGCTACAGTTGTTTTGCCTATATACACACATGCACAAACATACATTGTAGAGGATTTGGAGGAAGAATTTAGAGTAATTTACGGAATTTAGCCACATGAAATGAAAACAAGGGCATTCCTGTTAGAAACCTGGCTTCAACTAGTGTCTGCCTAACCACTGTTGAGTCTAATGAATAGCAATGGAGCCTGGTATTAAGAAGTGCTCCACCACTTCCCCCACCGAAAGTTGAGAGAACTCCCCCCAGCCCGTTCCCCATTTATATACTGAGCATGATGGCACATGGTATGGAATAGCTCCTTGGCTAGTTCAGGTCAGCTGTCCTGGCTATGCCCCCACCTCCCAAGTTCCTGTAAAAATTAACTCTATCCCAGCTGAACCCAGGACATTATCCACCCCTTATTCTATACCATGTACATCATGCCCAGATCTTACATTTTCCAATTAACCACTACCGCTTTCCTTGTCTTATATAATAAGTATATGGACACCCTCCCCCCCCCCCCCCCCCCCCCCAAATAGTAATCCCTTAGTCAATGGGCTATCCCTCTAATGTGTCCATCAGTTTTATTTAGTCCATGACTTTGGGGCTCCATCTGTTGTAACAGTTCTTCAGGATAAGAGAGATGGTGTGAGGTGTTGGGTTGTTATATGCTGCCTCTGGAACTTGTGGCTGGTACATTTGGTGCAACCCACGCCCTTGGTCTGCAGGTCGAAGATGTTGATCTTGAGGAAATTGCTGGGCGCCAGTTCAAGTTCTATCACTGTTGTACTTGGCTCAGTTTCAAAGTCCATCCTGTAGTCATTTGGGTAATTCTTACAGTAATACCCCTTGATATGGCATATAGACACTATAGATACAATGACATACATTAGCAGGTCATACAGCCTAATTCACTGGCTATTCTCTCCCAAAAACAAATCTCCCTCAGGTACACATCGAACTTCCCCATCCTTCTGCATCACCCACCAGGTGTACCCAGGTCCCTGAGCAAAAACAACCCCTTGGATGTGTTTGTCTCTGCTTGAGGGAGGACTAACCCAGACTGTCTTTCCTAACATATTCCTCATGTGCACTACAGGGACTTTATCCCCTTCTACAGTATGTGGAAGTCTTGGTTGGGCGGGGCCATCCCGATTGGCAGATTGTAGGGTTTAGGGTTATTCCATGCAGGGCCCGGACGACAGGACACCAATATGATGATTAAAGTCGCCAGTTTATTGAGCCTAGCTGATCATTCTTATACAATTCTCTAAGTTGCCCAGAAGCTCTGACTGGCTGCTGCATGCAAGCATTTGGTGTCCACGCGCACAAACATAAAATGTGATTGGTTATATCGATACTGTCCATGCGTATAAACATAAAATGCAGTTAGTTATACTCACTCTGTACACGCGCATAAACACAGGACATAATTGGCTATATTAACTAGAGCATGCGAAACTTGTCTCAGTCCAATTGGTCAAGATAAGGCCCCAAATTGAGGTTGTTTGTGCCAAGTTCCCTTTATCGTGGAATGTGCACCTGTGTTTTTCTAACTGGGCTCTTTCTTTTTCTATCCTCTTGTTTATTCTGTTCAAGGCCTTCTAAAGGCGTCTGGAACGCTCTTGCGACCATGAGCTACTTTCAGGCCCAGTAACTAAGTTCCATATTATTGAACCCTACAGCAGATCCTCTAGTATTAACTAACCAGGTGGCTTTTGCTAAATGTGTATCCCAATGTTTGAAAGTTCTACCCACATTGCTCTCAATGTAGTTTTCAGCAGTCCATTGTATCGTTCAATTTTTCCGGAGGCTGGTGCATGATAAGGGATGTTATATACCCACTCAATGCCATGTTCTTTGGCCCAGGTGTCTATGAGGTTGTTTCAGAAGTAAGACCCGTTGTCCAACTCGATTCTTTCTGGGGTGCCGTGTTGCCATAAAACTTTCTCTTCAAGGCCCAGGATAGTGTTGTGGGCAGTGGCATGGGACACAGGGTATGTTTCCAGCCATCCAGTGGTTGCTTCCACCATTGTAAGCACATGGCACTTGCCTTGGTGGGTTTGTGGGAGTGTGATATAGTCAATCTGTCAGGCCTCTCCATATTTATATTTCATCCATCGCCCTCCATACCACAGTGGTTTTAGCTGCTTGTCTTGCTTAATTGCAGCACGTTTCACATTCATGGATAACCTGCGCGATAGTGTCCATGGTCAGGTCCACCCCTCGATCTCGAGCCCATCTATATGTTGCATCTCTTCCCTGATGGCCTGAAACATCATGGGACCACTGTGCCATAAATAGCTCACCCTTATGTTGCCAGTCCAGGTCCACCTGAGCCACTTCAATCTTGGTGGCCTGATGTGCCTGTTGGTTATTTTGATGTTCTTCAGTGGCCCAACTCATGGGTACATGAGCATCTACGTGACGTACTTTTACCACTAGCTTCTCTATCCAAGCAGCAATATCTTGCCACAGTGCAGCAGCCCAGGTGGGTTTACCTCTGTGCTGCCAGTTGCTCTGCTTCCATTGCTGTAACCACCCCCATAGGCCATTTGCCACCATCCATGAGTCAGTATAGAGATAGAGCACTGGCCACTTATTTCTTTCAGCAATGTCTAACGCTAGCTGCATGGCTTTCACCTCTGCAAACTGACTTGATTCACCTTCTCCTTCAGCAGTTTCTGCGACTTGTCATGTAGGACTCCATACAGCAGCCTTCCACCTCTGATGCTTTCCCACAATGCGACAGGACCCATCAGTGAACAGGGCATATTGCCTCTCATTTTCTGGCAGTCTATTATACAGTGGGGCTTCTTCAGCACGTGCCACCTCCTCCTCTGGCGACATTCCAAAATCTTTGCCTTCTGGCCAGTCCGTGATCACTTCTAACATTCCTGGGCGACTGGGGTTTCCTGTGTGAGCCCGTTGTGTGATCAGTGCAATCCACTTACTCCACGTGGCGTCTGTCGCATGATGTGTAGAGGAGACCCTCCCTTTGAACATCCAGCCCAGCACTGGCAGTCGGGGTGCTAAGAGGAGCTGTGTTTCAGTAACAACCACTTCTGAGGCAGCTCAAACTCCTTCATATGCTGCCAATACCTCTTTTTCAGTTGGAGTACAGCAAGCCTCAGATCCTTGATATCCTCAACTCCAAAACCCCAAGGGTCGGCCTCGGGTCTCCCCAGGTGCTTTCTGCCAGAGGCTCCAGGTAGGGCCATTCTCCCCAGCTGCGGTATAGAGCACATTTTTAACATCTTGTCCTGCCCGGACTGGCCCAAGTGGTACTGCATGAACAATCTCCGGTTTAATTTGCTCAAAGGCTTGTAGTTACTCAGGCATCCATTTAAAATCATTCTTCTTATGGGTCACTTGGTAGAGAGGACTTACAATGTGACTGTAATTTGGAATATGCTTTCTCCAAAAGCCCACAACACGTAAGAAAGCCTGTGTTTCCTTTTTATTAGTCGGTGGAGAAATAGCTGCTATTTTGTTCATCACATCCATAGGGATCTGACGACACCCGTCTTGCCATTTTACTCCTAAGAACTGGACCTCCTGTGCAGGTCCCTTGACCTTACTTTCTTTTATGGCAAAACCAGCCTTCAAAAGGACTTGGATTATTTTCTTCCCTTTCTCAAAGACTTCTTCTGCCGTGTTACCCCATACGATGATGTGATCAATATATTGCAGGTGCTCTGGAGCTTCACCTTTTTCTAGTGCGGCCTGGATCAGTCCATGGCAAATGGTGGAGCTGTGTTTCCACCCCTGGGGCAGTCGATTCCAGGTGTACTGGACGCCCCTCCAAGTGAAAGCAAACTGATTCCTGCACTCCGCTGCCAAAGGAATGGAGAAAAATGCATTAGCAATGTCAATTGTGGCATACCGCTTAGCTGCCTTTGATTCCAGTTCATATTGAAGTTCTAACATATCTGGCACAGCAGTGCTCAGCAGTGGCGTGACTTCATTCAGCCCACGATAATCTACTGTTAGTCTCCATTCCCCATTAGATTTCCGCATGGGCCATATGGGACTATTAAAGGCTGAGTGAGTTTTGCTGATCACTCCTTGGCTCTCCAATTGGCAAATCAGCTTATGGATGGGGTTCAGGGAATCTCGATTGGTGCAATATTGCCACCGGTGCACCGTTGTGGTAGCAATTGGCACCTGTTGTTCTTTAACCTTCAGCAACCCCCCATCCAAAGGGTCTTGAGAGAGACCAGGCAGGGTGGGCAGCTTTTCAGTTCCCTCCGACTCCAATGCAGCTATACAAAAGGCCCAACGGTACCCTTTTGGGTCCTTGAAGTACCCCCTCCTGAGATAATCTATACCAAGGAAGCACGGGTCCTCTGGGCCAGTCATAATGGGGTGTTGTGATGGGTTAACCCTGGCTGGACGCCAGGTGCCCATCAAAGCCGTTCTATCACTCCCCCTCCTCAGCTGGACAGGGGAGAGAAAAATATAACAAAGAGCTTGCTGGTCGAGATAAGGACAGGAGAGATCATTCACCAATTACCGTCATGGGCAAAACTGACTCAACTTGGGGAAAATTAGCTCAATGTATTAACATTTAACCAGAGTAAGGTAATGAGAATTAAAACCAAATCTCAGAACACCTTCCCTCCACCCTTCCCTTCTTCCCGGGCACAACTTCACTCCCGGATTTTTCTACCAAACTCCCCCCAGCGGCACAAGGGGGACGTGGATGGGGTTTACGGTCATCACACGTTATTTTCTGCCGCTAATCCTCCTCAGGGCGAGGGCTCATCACACTCTTCCCCTGCTCCAGCATGGGATCCCTCCCACGGGAGACAGTCCTCCACGAACTTCTCCAGCGTGGGCCATTCCCACGGGCTGCAGTTCTTCACGAACTGCTCCAGCATGGGTCCATTCCACGGTGTGCAGTCCTTCAGGAGCACACTGCTCCAGCGTGGGTCCCACACGGGGTCACAAGTCCTGCCAGAAAACCTGCTCTGTGGGCTCCTCTCTCCTCAGATCCACAGGTCCTGCCAGGAGCCTTCTCAAGCGTGGGCTTCCCACGGGGTCACAGCCTCCTTTGGGAACCCACCTGCTCCAGCGTGGGGTCCTCCACGGGCTGCAGATGGATATCTGCTCCACCGTGGACCTCCATGGACTGCAGGGGGACAGCCTGCCTCACCAGGGTCTTCCCCACGGGCTGCAGGGGAATCTTCGCTCCGGCGCCTGGAACATCTCCTCCCCCTCCTTCTTCACTGGCCTTGGTGTCTGCAGGGTTGTTTCTCTTACATGTTCTCACTCCTCTCTCTGGTGGCTATTTCTCCGTGTCCCAACTTTTTTTCCTTCTTAAAAATGTTATCACAGAGGCGTTACCACTATCGCTGATTGGCTCCGCCTTGGCTGGTGGCAGGTCTGTCCCAGAGACGGCTGGCATGGGCTCTAGAACACAGGGGAAGCTTCCAGCAGCTTCTTACAGAAGCCACACCTGTAACCCCCCCCTGCTACCAAAACCTTTCCACATAAAACCAATACAGGTGTTTCTGCCACTCATTCCCGGTTAGACTCATTTCAGCTTCCAATACGGTTAGCTCTTGGGATCCCCCTGTCACACCAGAGATACAGATGGGTTCTGCCCCTTTAGAACTTGATGGCATTAGGGTACATTGTGCACCAGTGTCCACTAGAGCCTTATATTCCTGTGGGTCTGATGTGCCAGGCCATCGAATCCACACTGTCCAGTAGACTCGGTTGTCCCTCTCCTCCACCTAGCTGGAGGCAGGGCCCCTCTAATCCTGGTTAGAATATTCGTTACTCACTTTCTGCACACGTGAATCAGAAGTCCCTTCAAGGGGATCAGAAATGAGATCAGCCCATCTACTGCGTCTGGGGGACTGCTCACGGGAAACTGGAGCAGCAGTTTTCCAAGAAGAATCCTCTTTTCTGATTGCTTTTTCTCGCAACTCCTGTACCCGTGCATCCAGGACTGAGGTAGGTTTTCCATCCCACTTCCTCATGTCCTCTCCATGGTCACGCAGGTAAAACCACAGGTTAGCCCGTCGTGTGTACTTTCTCTCTCCTCTCTCTTGGGCAGAGGAATGCTTACTCCCAGTATCTGCGATGTGGGCCTGTACACGTGGGGAGGAGGACAGATCCACATTGAATTGCTGGAACTCTCGGGACAATTCCTCTACAGCCCAGACAGAGGCCCGTAGGGAGGAAGAAAGACTTCCTTCGTATTGCCGGAATTGGACAGCCAATTCATCCACCGTTTGTCCATAGCCTTCTTTCCAGGATATTACTGCCAATGAGTTGGCATAGCTTGGTCGTGCACTTCATAGTGACGTGCGGAAAACAGACTCCACAATCAGTAAGATTATAATGTAGGTATGTTCATTCAGCGCTGGGCGGCACGGGGGGTAGTCCCACCAAAGTCGTGCGCATGCGACTCGGCAGTTCGCCTCAAGTTTATACAGTCAGGTATTACATATTTACAATACGCCTATACATATGCATGACTTATCCCCGCTCCATATTAAAATTAGCTCCGAGAGGTCATTTCCATAGTCCCCTCCCAAATGCGCCTGCGCAGGGCCTCTTTATGGTGGTCGTCTGGTAGTCGCAGAGATGAAGATAGATGACTCCTCTTCATCACCGCTAGTAACCTTTTTCCTTGTGCAGGCTCAGTGATTTCTTGGTATTCACCCAAGCCGCAAGACCAGTCTTAGCTGGCTCTTGGGGCCTGCTCCTGCTTCTTATCAAGGACTGTCTTTACCTCATTGGCTGGTTCTTGGCACCAGCTCTTCTTATCAAGGACTGTCTCTGCCACAGCTAATTTCAACAATGTAAGCACTAAACATCTTCTTTCACGCCCCTTTATTATGTCTACTAAGATTCTTTTGACTCCCCTTGCCTCAATAGAAACTTCCGCCACATGGGTTGTGTGCATTGGACTTCATCTGGATCTGTGGGTGACTGTCCATTTTCTGGATCATTATAAATCACCTCCAGCATGGCTAATTCCCTCAGGTACTGGATACCTCTCTCCATGGTGGTCCACTTGCCTTGGTGACATCTAACTTCATCCCTGAAGGGGTATCTTTCCTTCACACCTGACAGAAGTCACCTCCAGAGGCTGAGGACTTGTGTTTTTCTCCCAATTGCCTTGTCAATGCCCCCTTCCCTAGACAGAGATCCCAACTGCTTGTCTTCCTTACCCTCTAATTCCACACTACTTGCCCCACTATCCCAGCATTGGAGCAGCCAGGTAACAATGTGCTCACCTGGGTGGCGGCTAAAATCTTTTCGCATGTCACGCAACTCACTCAGCCATAGAGATCGGGTGATTATTTCAGGTTCTGCCTCTTCCTCCTGTTCTCACGATGACCCTGATTCATCTTCATCTCTCACTAAGCGAACTGATTTCCTTGTGTGTTTCTTCTTCTGTACAGGGGCAACTGATACTGGCACAGGTTGGTTCTCTGGTTTAGCTGCAGTATCTGTCACCGGGGTTGGGGTAGCCACGCTGCCTATTGCCGGGGTAGGGGTAGCCACGGTGCCTGTTGCCCTGTTTTCCATCTTTTCCCCCTTTTTCCCCTGAGGGTGCTGCCTAATATCAAGTAGTGTTTGGTAGACACTGGCCAGGGCCCAGCACAGTGCAGTGAGTTGTGCGTCTCTGGAATAGCAACAGCATTTTCCTTTCAAATATTCTACCACTTCATGAGGGTTCTGTAGTTGTTCGGGAGTGAACTTCCAAGCCACTGGAGGTGAGAAGTTCTCTAGATACCTGTCCATATCCTCCCACATGCCGTGCCACCCATGAGTATCCAGCTTTGGGGTAGATCTCTGAGTGGTCCTCTTAAAGAGCTTTTTTGTAGCTCTAAACAAGACCTGAAACATAGTCAGGAGGCATAGCACTAACAGCACACTGGCTTGTGCATCCCAAGGATATTCAAAATTCTCAAAAGCTGTTGTAATTAGTCTGAAGGAGAGAAGGGAGGCAAACGTATGGGGGGGAATTATCCCCCCCTAACTTCCCCATGGATTGGGTGTAATTACCAATAAAATCCGACAGAAGGTGCCCAAAGTATGGAAATGATATCACTGCCTCATACAGATACCAGCTTAACCTCATGACCAGTGATGTAATCATTTCACAAGTCGACATTGCCCAGTACAGCAAAATGATAATCCCAATCACTCTCCCAGAGATGAGATACGCAACTACAGGCAATACATAGAGCATATAAGAGCTTACAAAACGCCACCATGTAAACAAATGAACCAACATTGTGACTAACATCTATTTATCTAATTTAAGAAATGTATTTGACAAATTTGTTTCAACACGCTCTGGCCAGATCTGTCGTTATCTCAATCCTTCGTGCCCCACGTTGGGCGCCAAAAAGGACTGTCGTGGTTTCAGCCCAGCCGGCAACAAAGGACCACACAGCCGCTCACTCACTCCTCCCGCCCCCCCTCCAGTGGGACAGGGGGGAGACGGAGGAGAGAAAAGAAAAAAAACACCAAATCGGAACCTCGAGGGTTTAGATAAGGGCAGTTTACTGGGACAACACAAAAAAAAGAGAAGTTACAACAACAACAATGGTACTAATGAAAGAGTATACAGAAAGAGTGATGCACAGTGCAACTGCTCACCACCCGGGACCCGACGCTCCGCCACTTCCCCCACCGAAAGTTGAGAGCTCCCCCCCAGCCCGCTCCCCATTTATATACTGAGCATGATGTCACATGGTATGGAATAGCTCCTTGGCTAGTTCAGGTCAGCTGCCCCGGCTATGCCCCCACCTCCCAAGTTCCTGTAAAAATTAACTCTATCCCAGCTGAACCCAGGACAGTATGCCAAAGAAATACAGAGCAAGCACACTTCACCAGCCAAAAAAACCCTCTTAATCCTTAATTTTACATGTATATTATCTGAATATCAAAGTTGTAAAATTAAGCGTAATACTAATCAACCTGTTGAACAGAATAATATTTAGTGTTTGTACTTCAAGTTTTCAAAGCTATAGCGACATAAGCTAATTAATGTTCTGGAAGCACAGTAAGGAATAAAAGTCCTGTAGTGCTTTAAATGTGACGTAGCAGGATAACATAATCAGCTTACATGTCTGCATGAGAAATAGTCTTGAATATTCGCTGGAGTAATAGTGTAGTAAGTGACGTCATTTTTCTCTATGAAGTCTTCCAAATGTGATGCTTTCGCCATCAATATCTGTTTAAAATGCAGAAAATTCACCTGTTGTCATCATTGCTGTTTGCATTGTTCTCAGTTTATGTCCTATTCTGCTCCCAGACTTCCTTGGGCTACTGCTATCAATGAAAAATCATATGATTATGCCAGATGTCAAGGGAATTTGCCTCTCACACCTAGTAGCCTTGTGAAGCACTTATGGAAAAATTTTATTTCTCATGTCAGTCTGAATGTTGCCTTCATGTTAGGGAAATATTTTAATTGTTTTTAAGTTGTACGAAATGGAATTTGTCTGTCAAGGATATTTGTAGGTATCAAATACTTCATGGACAGTCTGCTAACATAATTGTCAATCCATGATGAAAACTTTTGGTTAGAGTCAGTGATAAGTAGAGAGGCACTGAAGGACCTCATATCACCATCCCTTTGACCTGGGAATGGAATTGCATTTATGATTTGATCAAGAGCATATGTCAGGAACAGTCACATTTTTTTGTGGCTCCTGTCACAGGGCCATTGAGAAAGAAGGTAGCAGGGTGCAGGCCACCAGCTTGATTATGGTGGTCTGGATGTGCCCTATCGTATTCAGGATTTCCTCACCTCAGTCTTAAGCTATCCAATGACCAGATGCTATCGCACTAAAGAATTTACATTTGAAAAGAGAAAGGGGAAGTGTGCTGTAGCTTTTCTAGGCTTTGTCCATTCTCCTGTACGTTATTTTTGCCAGGCTACCACGACTCCGATTAGGTTTTTCCTATTCTCATTTTGCTCTCAGACTCTAGTAGTAAGAAAGTGTGATTTCTTTTCCTCAGCTCTGTGGATTTTGAAACATATCTTGTCGCTATCTGTTTTGCTTTGTAACATATTTTACTTTGGATACAAATACTCACCCATCTGATTACAGTGGTAGCAGTCACTTGGTCAGCCTCCTTGGTGCAGAGTGGGAACACTTTTGAAATCTTGAAATGTTTCTTGGGCTAGAGAGATGGTTTCCCACCCAGCTCTTGCTAGCAGTCACATATTTATCCATGGAATCCCCATATGGCTTTGTGGGTGGTAATGTGTAGAGGGCAGCTTTCCCACCACAGCAGTTTTCTCCAATACAGATTTATTTCTCTTTTGCTCTGCAGAATTTTCTATCTTAATCACTGCTAAACTTAGGCCTGGTGTTTGTATTAACTGTATGAGGAAATAGCCTATACTGAACCTTACAGCTCCTTGGATACCCATTTGTTACTTTTTGTCTTTAAAATTGGATAATTATTTTGAAAGTTTCCTCATCCTGACTAGAGGCATAATAGAATGTACAAAATCCTGGCACCAAGACTTTCATTACAAACTCCGGCCTGGAGGCAAATTGGTGACTCTCTGAGGGTTGAAAACCTCAGCCATGCAGAAAGCAAAGAAGAACCAACAAAAGCACAGTCCTCTGGCTGACTCCTGTAGATGAGAGCGCTGCAGTGCTCTATGTACACAGCAGGGGGCAGACAGCAGTCAACTTTTGGCATCTTTGTCAGCTCTAAGGTAAGCACTCCTCAGAAATTAATGGCACAAAAGTATGAGAGCAACAGGGTCACCCCGAAATTGATAAATACCAGTTTGAAAATGTCTTCCATTATATAAAGATAGGCTGGAACCAGACTGTCACATAACTTGCCCTGTTAACTTGTGAGCTGAATCCAGTAATTTGAGATGTGTACCTGTTATTAATATGCTCCAAGGGGCTAAGAAGTCTTTTGGTCCCAGTTGTTGTGGTTTAAGCCCAGCTGGTAACAAAGCACCATGAGGCTGCTCGCTCACTCCTCCCCCCAGTGGGATGGGGAGGAGAAAATATAGAGAAACGCTTGTGGGTTGACACAAGGACAGGGAGGGATCACTCACCAATTATGGTCACGGGCAAAAAACAGACTCAACTTGGGGAAAAAAACAAAATCAATTTAATTTACTACCAATCAAATCAAAACAAGGATAATGAGAAGTAAACTCAAATCTTAAAACACCTTCCCCCCACCCCTCCCTCCTAGGCTCAACTCCACTCCTGATTTTCTCTCCCTCCTCCCCCCGGCGGCGCAGGGGGATGGGGATGGTGTTTGGGGTCAGTTCATCACACCTTGTCTCTGCTGCTTCTTCCTCCTCAGGGGGAGGACTCCTCATACTCTTCCCCTGCTCCACTGTGGGGTCCCTCCCATAGGAGACAGTCCTCACAAACTTCTCCAACGTGAGTCCTTACCATGGGCTGCAGTTCTTCAGGCACAAACTGCTCCAGTGTGGGCTTTCCCATGGAGTCACGGACATCTTGGGGGGCATCCACCTGCTCCAGCATGGTCTCCTCCATGGGCTGCAGGTGGACATCTACTCCACTGTTAACCTCCATGGGCTGCAGGGGGATCACCTCCTCCGGCATACCTCCTCCCCCTCCTTCTTCACTGACCTTGCTGTCTGCATATGTGTTTCTCTCACATTCCACTCCCCTCTCCACTGCAGGTTTCCCCTTCTTAAATATGTTATCGCAGAGGTGCTACCACTGTCGCTGATTGGATCGGCCTTGGCCAGAGGAAGGTCCAACTTGGAGCTGGGGAAGTTTCTAGCAGCTTCTCACAGGAGCCACCTCTGTAGCCCCTCCCCCGCTACTAAAATCCCACCACCGAAAACAAATACACCAGTCCAGTAGATACAGATCTTAGCTCAGTTAGAAGATGCGTCTCTGGCAAATACTTCTTATTGTCTTACTTTAAGGAAATATTGTTCTTATATTGTGGGGGAAAAGGGAAAGAATAAGGCATGGTTCATATATCCTGTCCTCACTTGATACCTAGGGTGTGAGAGGCATTTAATGCACAGTGTGGCCTTCCATTGCAGCCTAGTCCAAAGGCAAATGTTGTGGCTGGAGATAGCAGGCACTCACTTCTCCTTCTCTTGTAAGGTGCATGGACTACCACTATCCCACTCCCATCCTACTCATGGGGCCTAAGTAGACTAGGCATCACTGAGTTTTTCTTCATTTCATGGTGCTCATTGGAGGCTTCATCCCCACAGACCAAAATTCTTATTAAAATTGTAGTTTCTAACAACATTATGTGATAATCTTATATGAAACGTATAAGCTGTTAGAGGTGTGGGTGTCTATGTAAAAACCTCACAATGGCACACCAATGCATATCATCTGGCTCAAGTATGGATTTTTGTTTTTAATTTTACGATTGCCTTCAAAGTATTTTTCTCCTTTGACTGCTTAAAATTACATGATCATATATGTTTTAGTTGGACCTAAATTTGCATCTCACCATATTTTGTTATTTCATAAAGGCTACTGCCTAGCATAATGAAAGTACAAACAAAACAGGAGGAAAGATTGGTTGAGTCTAAACTCTATATGGAAATGCTAAACACTGCCATTCAGATACTGCCATTCAACTTTCTCTGATGGATTCTGTTTAAAAAAAAAAAAAGCAAATAAATAGGACCAGTTACTAAAGTACACCAAAGCAAATCAGTCAGTTGTAATTAATAATTAATCTTGTTTTGGTTCACATCAGTAAGTTATCCCTACATTCACAACCATTAGAAAACCAAAGTTGTTGTGTGTAAGCAAGCATCTAGTGAACACAACTTCCTTCTCCCTAATAAAACAGCCAGTAAAAGAACTTGATTTGCTGCTGTTGCGATCAAAAGAAAGATTGCCCTAAATTCTGTATGTTGTTTGCAAGCTAGAGACATTAGATAAGTTCTCCTCTATAGTAATGTTAACCTGATTTAGTCTTATCATAAAAAGAAGTACTGAATATTTTTGAAAGTATATCTAAAAGATGTGAGGCTGTTCTTTCATTGTTTCTAGTTGTTTGGCGGGTTTTTTTTATTTTCTTTGAAGAAGTTGGATTCTGGGACCACAAGGGCCGCTTTGCGAGGTGCTGTACAAGCACTTAAGAAAGCATAGTCTCAGCACTAACATTGGGAAATCTTGAAAATATAAAGCAGTAATAGTATATGGGAAGTATTTGATGAGACTGGTGAGTGGAGAGGTGGGAGGAAATTCAATAGTATAAAGAGCAAGACACCATTATGGGCTAGTAACAAGAATATATATTATAGGCAACTTGATTAATCAGGAAGCAGGATTTCAGCATACAGCTTCATCACAGAATGAATAAGAATTTCTAATGTGGAAAATATAAAGCTGTGGAAAATATAAAGGCAAGACTAGTGTTCTGCATTAGAGATTTCCTGTAGAGATGGAGTAATTGTGGGTCCATTCTACAAAGCACTGTTTAAGAGCTCATCTGAAATAAAATGCACGACTCTAGTCAAGAAAAAAATGAAAATGGGAGCTGAGGCAGACAAGAATCTGTGGATAGCTCTGCAATGGAGAGGCACAGTTTTACCAGGGAGTCTGAAAAAAACTGACTTGTTTAACCAAGCAAAAGAAAGGCTTGAAAGAGGATGTAAGACTTCTCTGTTAATATATCTAAGCAGGAAGATAAAGAGGAGTAACCCTACAGATATGGAAAGAGACAAGATGACTGCTTACAATAAAAGAGACTAATGATAAAGAAGAAAATGGGAAAAAACTGATCCTTTAAAAATTTTACTGGATGGACTTTATATTTTTTAACTGTACAATACAGGAGATTTTTGAGCTGCACTTTCAGCAAAAATCTAAGCAGGACTTAAGGTTTATCAGTTTATGAACGGAATATATGATGCAATTGCTTCACATAACAAGTAACTCAGTTTTACTACCCCATTCTATATTATCATGATTTAAAGCATCCAACAGGAATATTTAATTTAAAAACAATCATTTTGCATTTGTTTGTTTTAGTCATTTTGCTGGTTCTCACTGATTGGTACTGTTTAATACTCTTCTTGCTAACCACAAAGTATCTGCAGATTTGTATATGCATAGTTATATGGCTTAATGAACAAATATTCAGATTCTTAGTTTTTCTTTTTTGGTTTTGCTAGAAAATGGTGGAGGATAAGTTAGTTATTTACAAGATAATTATTTACATATGGCTTTTGTCAAGCCACATTTGGAAAGAAATTAGCATGTAACTAAAAAAAATTAAAACCCAACAATTTAACATTGTTTTGTTAGTTAAATTACATTAAATTACATTACGTTGCAAACAGAGTAATTTGTCAAAACATGCTTTGCATTTAGTATGAACTAATTTATTAAGCAAAAGAAGCGTATGCAGTTAGTGTACTAAACTGGCTGTTTCTGTTTACTGTTTCCTTTGGGTTTTCACAAGTAGTAGAACTCATCTTCTGACACCTTATTTTTAATAATTTATTTATTTTATGATACAAAATTTACTTTCTTTCAAAATCCCAATAATTTCTTAACTTTGAATGGATGACTGACATGAATAAGTTGAACAAATCATAATGAAGAAGTTATTTTCTCTGCTAAAACTTTGATGCAAGGTGTTTCATCCATGTCCTTTACTACTCAAGTATTTGACACCTAACTTCATTAGCAAATGTACTACTTCATTTAATATCATGATTTCAGTTTCAGCCATAATATGTTGTCATACAGCTGAACATTCTCATTAAATAATATTTATTAAATGAAAAATAAACTAGATAAGTAAATATCATGTTAAAAGTAAATAACATGTTAATATTGATTCTTTTTTAATTAAAACAAATCTAATGCTACAGATTTGCATTTTTCCAATTATACAAAAGAGAGACATGGTGGACAGTTTAATATTGGGGAGTGTTGTAATATTGCCTATAATAATTATTTAAGCAACTTAAATGATTCAGAACTGTCATGGTTTAACCCTGGTAGGCAGCTAAGCACCACACAGCCACTTGCTCAGAACTGGAGAGGGTAAAAGTGACAAAACTCATGGGCTGGGATAAAGACAGTTTAATAATTTAAAAAAACAAAACAGAACAACAATAAAGAGGAAAAGAAACAAAACCAAGAAAAACAAGTGATGCAAAAAAACCCCAAACCCAATTGCTCACCACCAACCAACTGATGCCCAGCCAGTCCCTGAGCAACAGCAGCCCTGGCCAACCTCCCTCCCCCCACCCTCAGTTTTATTGCTGAGCATGACGTCATATGGTCTGGAATATCCCTTTGGTCAGTTGGGGTCAGCTGTCCTGGCTGTGTCCCCTCCCAACTCCTTGTGCACTTGCTGGTGGGGTGGTGTGAGAAGCAGAAAAGGCCTTGGCTCTGGGTAAGCACTGCTCAGCAATAGCTAAAACATCCCTGTGTTATCAACACTGTTCTCATCACAAATCCAAAACACAGTACCATACAAGCTACTATGAAGAAATTTAACTCTATCCCAGCCAAAACCAGTACAAAAAAATAATATTGTATTCAGATTTTTGTACAACCCGCTGCAATCAAAGAAATATCTGTTTATGTAAAAGAAATATCTGTTTATGTATCTAAGAGATCCGCATGACAGGGATGTCCAAGCAGCTTTCAGGCATTTGAATCTCTTGATAAAGCCGTATTTGAGAAGCAGCTGCTCCCATCATTAGCTCCCAGCATTTTGAGCTTGCACAGAGATAAGATGCTGGCAGCAAGGTGAGCTGGAGCTAGGAGTCCCTGTCTTACATCAGTGAAAACTAGCATCTGCTTGTTCTTACTGATGGCATGCTTAGCTCCTAATCTAGAGGAGCAAGGAGACTATAAACCACCCTTGAAAAGTTACTCTGCACCTGATACACTCAGTGAGTCCTTCAAGGCTAAACGCTTAATCAGTAGGTACTGAGGTGGCTATTAGAGAGAGAGAGGGGGATGCAGTGTTGAAAGCGATTCAGCATTGATTTTGATGGAAGCAGATTTAGCACAAGAATTAACTTTTTAGATTTAGGCCAATCTTAAATGTCACTGTGTGTTTATCTTATTTGCCCACCCTACTGGCAAAAATAAAATATTACTGCATTAAACAAGGCAAAATAATGTTGCTTTGGAAGTTGTATGATGAACTGTAAATGTTCTTGTATACTATAATATCTACTAATTCTGCAATATTCACTAAACTGATTTTTATTATTTATGATGTTTTCAGGGATCTGAGCCTTTTTTTCAAGCAGTAGATTGTTTCTAGTGTTGGCAAGACTTCCAGGCTGTAAAGTGAAAATATTTTATGTGGAGAAGTCAGAGAGCAAACTTGGCATTTAAGTATAGCTGACACATCTCTACTAAAACTGCTGTCACCACTGTATTTGCCAACCCTGCTCATGGCTCACAGGAAGAAAAACTATAAACTCCAGCCATTTTGTACACCCATTTTCAGACACTGCATTTCATAATTACATTTCACAATTCCTTTTCAGCAAAGCCAGTGAAATGTTTCATTGCAATCTCTTCTTTATTAATGAAGTGTCCCTGTACAGACCAATTTTTTGATGATGCATTGGTGATGTATCTGCAGTCAGTCTGTGAGTGCACTGCGTGAATACATTTCAGCCTCGTGCTGAAGCACACACTGCAATGTAGTCCATCAATTTCAGTTTTCATTATTCTCTTTTATGTCACTTGATGGTCTTTCTGCTTACTTATAGGATTAGTGAAAAATCATGCATTGGGATATGTGACAGAAAATTTCTGTGGCATGGAGAGTGATGCAAACACCTGCATTAATGAGCATAATATTAAACAATTAGATTATTATTAATAGATATTATTATCTTTAGGGATATATGGATGTAAATATATGTGTTATCTGATGTTGCCAAAAACAAATCGTGTTTTTCATAGATGTTTGCTAAAAGTTGGCTAAACACAGCTGAGCTGAAAAGATACTCATAATTAGTGAAAAGCTTCAAATACTTTCTGAAAGAGATCCTTCTCTGGTTCTAGCTGTTATTTATTTTGTTTTGCCTGCCTCCAGATGGGAAATAGCTTATACCAGATCTATCTATTAGACAACATTGACATCTGTCTTGTAGGTAGAAATATGAGAAGGGAAGATGAATGCTGCTTATTGATGTGAAAATTTGATACAGTACGAAACACTTTTTTCTGGAGGGAAATCTCATTTTTTTACATTTTTAACCTGAAAATACAACTTTGAAGAAATAGAACAAATAAATAAACAGATTAAAAAATGCTAATATACAGCAATTTTTAGAGTTCTTAATTGTATGGAAAGATCCATAGCATCTAGTCTGACTACTTATATATCCCAGCCTATTGCATTTCCCACAAAGAGAATAGTAATTTGCACTTTGAACATAACTAATCTTTGGCTACTCATATATCCCAGTGTGATAGGTTGACCCTGGCTGGATGCCAGGTGCCCACCAAAGTCATTCTATCACTCCCCCATCCTCAGCTGGACAGGGGAGAGAAAAATATAACAAAAAAGCTTGTGGGTGGAGATAAGGACAGGAGAGATCATTCACTAATTACCGTCATGGGCAAAACAGACTCAACTTGGGGAACATTAGCTCAATGTATTACCAATTAACCAGAGTAAGGTAATGAGAATTAAAACCAAATCTCAGAACACCTTCCCTCCACCCCTCCCTTCTTCCCGGGCACAACTTCACTCCCGGATTTCTCTACCAAACTCCCCCCAGTGGCACAAGGGGGACGGGGATGGGTTTTAGGGTCATCGCACATTATTTTCTGCCGCTAATCCTCCTCAGGGCGAGGGCTCATCACACTCTTCCCCTGCTCCAGCGTGGGGTCCCTCCCACGGGAGACAGTCCTCCACGAACTTCTCCAGTGTGGGCCATTCCCACGGGCTGCAGTTCTTCACAAACTGCTCCAGCATGGGTCCATTCCACGGTGTGCAGTCCTTCAGGAGCACAGTGCTCCAGCGCGGGTCCCCCACGGGGTCACAAGTCCTGCCAGAAAACCTGCTCCGTGGGCTCCTCTCTCCACAGATCCGCAGGTCCTGCCAGGAGCCTGCTCCAGCGCGGGGTTCCCACAGGGTCACAGCCTCCTTCGGGAACCCACCTGCTCCGGCGTGGGGTCCTCCACGGGCTACAGGTGGAGATCTGCTCCACCGTGGACCTCCCTGGACTGCAGGGGGACAGCCTGCCTCACCAGGGTCTTCCCCACGGGCTGCAGGGGAATCTTCGCTCCGCCACCTGGAGCACCTCCTCCCCCTCCTTCTTCACTGACCTTGGGGTCCGCAGGGTTGTTTCTCTTACATGTTCTCACTCCTCACTCCGGCGGCTGTTTCTCCCCCCGTCTCAACTTTTTTTTCCTTCTTAAAAATGTTATCGCAGACGCGTTACCACTATCGCTGATTGGCTCGGTCTTGGCCAGCGGCGGGTCCGTCTTAGAGCTGGCTGGTATGGGCTCTCTAGAACACAGGGGAAGCTTCCAGCAGCTTCTTACAGAAGCCACCCCTGTAACCCCCCCCACTACGAAAACCTTGCCACACAAAACCAATACACCCAGAAGGGCATTAGTCTTGGTTTAGACACATCAAAATATGGAGAATCTTCATTTTTCTTTGATAGCTGGTATCAAAGGCTGATCAAAATTTTTAATTAAAATGTTGTGCTTTCTTTCTTAATGAATTTTCCTGCCTTCAGCTTCTACAAATTGATCTCTGCTCAGTCTCTGAGTATTTTACATTAGGCAGTCATTATTTTTTTTTTTTAAAAATGAGCAGAAACCTCAACACAGAAATAATCTTAGAAGTGAGGAAAGTTTGCCAGTATGACTAACAGGAAATCTTTCCTAACATAGGCCTGACTTTAGACTTGAGTTCTGAAATTTGAGTTTGAAACAGAAAGGGAAAGGGAGTTTGGATCTCCCTGTTCCCACATGTGGATAGCCCCAGCTGCTCTCCCCCTTGAACTCCGATATATATCAGGATCTGACTTCCAATAATTTTTCTTGAAGTAAAACAATAATGATGGTGATGATAATCTAATAAATTGGCTAATGAATGCTGCCCTCTACTGCATAGACTCTAGGGTATGCATAGGTCTAGCCTGTTTACACTTAAAGACAATTCTTCCTAAGTTCAAGTGATAGAGAGACCTGTTATATCAGGAAAATCTGGGTCCTATCCCCACTTCTGCTTTGTAACCACAAATTTGTTACAGTACTTTACACATACTGCTTTTCATTTGTAGACCTCATTGAAAATACTCATCTCTAAATATTCCCAGCTTTCCTCCTCTTTCAGAATATGATATACCACTGGGATTTCCTTATCTTGTTTTAACTGAAAATGGGCATGGACTAAGACTGTCAGTTTTGGTTTATTCCATTATAGTTAAAGTAGCAGCCTTTAATCATTACCAGCAATATTAGTGTTGCAACAGTGTTTAGATCTCAAATATGCTTCTAATTTTCCCAGTCAAGGGCAAATTGTTGGTGATATGTTAATGGGTTTTTAGGTAGCTGTTATGGGTTTGTGTGGAGCAGGTTTTTTTGGTAGCAGGGGAGGGACCGCAGGGGTGGCTCCTGTAAGAACCTGCTAGAAGCTCCCCCAGCTCCAAGTCGGACCCGCCTCTGGCCCAGGCCGACCCAATCAGTGACGGTGGTAGCGCCTCTGGGAGAACTTATTTAAGAAGGGAAACCGGTAGTGAGTAGGGGGATTGGAATGTGAGAGGAACACATGCCGAGGTCAGTGAGGAAGGAGGGGCGCCTGAGGAGGTGGGTGCCCCTGCAGCCCATGGAGATAAACGGTGGAGCGGAGGCCCCCGAAGATGGCCGTGACTCCATGGGAAAGCCTGCGCTGGAGTAGTTTGTGACTGAAGATTGGCCTGTGGAAAGGACCCATGCCAGGGAAGTTCATGAAGAACTGCAGCCCACGGAAAGGACTCACGCTGGAGAAGTTCGTGAAGGACTGTCTCCCTTGGGAGGGACCCCACGGTTTAGCAGGGGCCGAGTAAGGAGTCCTCCCCCTGAGGAGGAAGGAGCGGCAGAGACAAGGTGTGGCGAGCTGACCCCAACCCCCACCCCCTGTTCCCCTGCACCGCCGGGGGGAGGAGGGAGACTGAACTGGGAGTGGGGTTGAGCCCTGGAAGGAAGGAGGGATGGGGGGAAGGTGTTCTAAGGTTTGGGTTTACTTCCTGATAACCTTGTTTTTGTTTCATTGATAGTAAATTAAATTTATTTTGTTTCTTCCCCAAGTTGAGCCTGTCTTTTGCCCGTGACCATAAGTGGTGAGTGATCTCTCCCTGTCCTTATCTTGACCCACGAGCCTGCCTTTATATTTTCTCCTCATCCCACTGTGGCCGGGGTGGGGGGGAACAGTGAGCAAGAGGCTGTGTGGTGCTTTGTTACCGGCTGGGCTTAAACCACGACAGTAGCTAATACCTAAATGCAAGGTTATGATCTTGATCTGAATATTTCCCAGATGTGTGATAAGGTGAAAGGTGGAACAGCTAACAGAACTTGACTTCCTATGCATTTTAGTCTAAGTTAAATGAATTCTAAGTCAGGCACAATTAGAGAACAATACCCTCAGAAGCCTTCACCTTCACAACTGTTTGAGATGACAGCTTGGCACTTGGGTGGATGTAACATAATCCATGTTTTGGAAGAGAAATCAGAATCAGTTGTCACTGTATTCTTGCATATGTTTTACAGTGCCTCATTAGCCATCTTCTTGTCAAAAGTCAGTGATCTTCTCCAAACTTAATGCTTCTAATTAATTTTCAGTGGAATCAGGACCAGATTCTGAATCTGATGACAGTTCTACCACAGTGACTTCTACTGAGGTTTCAGTTTGTATATGGCAGATCAAATTTTGGAAGAGATTGTTGATAGTGATGGATTTTAAGGATCCTCAGTCACAGAAGTCACTTAACTCTTTTCCAGGACAGCCACATGAGAGATAACATAGATACCAAAAAAAGAGAGGAATAGAGCAACTTAAGGAAACTTTGAAGTTGGCCCTGTTCTGAGCAGGGGGCTTGGAACAGATTACCTCCTTTTCCAACCTAAATTATTGTATGAATCAAAATGGCATCTGGAAATCTTTTCTATGTCCTACAACACTGGAATTGTTAAGCTGAGAATCAGAGATTAATATTCAAATCAGTTGTCGTGGTTTAACCCCAGCCACCAACTACGCACCACGCAGCCGCTCACTCACTCCCCCCCACCCCCAGTGGGATGGGGGAGAAAAATAAGGAAAAAGAAGCAAAACCCGTGGGTTGAGAAAAGAATGGTTTAATAGAATAGAAAAGAAGACACTAATAACGAGAATGATAACAATAATAAAATGACAACAGTAGTAATAAAAGGATTGGAATGTACAAATGATGCGCAGGGCAATTGCTCACCACCCGCTGACCGAAACCCAGCTAGTCCCCGAGCAGCGATTCCCCGCCCCCACTTCCCAGTTCCTAAACTAGATGGGACGTCACATGGTATGGAATACCCTGTTGGCCGGTTTGGGTCAGCTGCCCTGGCTGTATCCTGTGCCAACTTCTTGTGCCCCTCCAGCTTTCTCGCTGGCTGGGCATGAGAAGCTGAGAAATCCTTGACATTAGTCTAAACACTACTGAGCACCAACTGAAAACATCAGTGTTATCAACATTCTTCGCATACTGAACTCAAAAAATAGCACTGTACCAGCTAATAGGAAGACAGTTAACTCTATCCCAGCTGAAACCAGGACAGTATCCACCCCTTATTCTATACCATTGATGTCATGCTCAGTTCCCATACCTTTAGTTACATCCTGGTCAATCATCATCAACTTTTCCATCCCTTTGAGACATATGAACAATTTTATATATATATGTATACACACACAGAATTATCATTCCTTTAGTTTATGGGTTATGTTCATAAAACATTTGCTGAGTTCATTTAGTTCTCGACTCTGGGCTCCATCTGTCACACCAGTCTGTCTGGGCAGGAGGGATGGTGCAAAGTCCTGTCAGTTGGTAAAGCAGAATTGGGCTTCAGTGCGGTGTGACAAGCAGGTGACATTGGACGCAGCAGGAGGATGGTGTGCACCGTTGGATTGTTGCATGCTGGAGTCAGTTCTGGTTCCATCACTACTGCGCTTTGCTCAGTTTTATCACAGTTCTTTCTTGCTTGATCTAGAGGGATTCTTACTGTAATACCATTGATTTAGCAGATAACATTTATAGTAATGATAACATACAGTGGCAGGGTTATATAGCAACTAACATCATACAGTTTAATTCTGGCTATTTTCACCTAAAATCAAATCCCCTTGAGGCACACATCGGACTTCTTCATCTTTTCACATCACCCACCAAGTGCACCCAGGTCCTTGAGCAAAAGCAATCCCATGAATGGGTTTACCTTTGCCTGAGGCAGGAGTAACCCAGACTGTCTTCCCTAGCATGTTTTTTTATGTGCACTACAGGGACTTTATCCCCTTCTACAGTATGTGGAAAATTTGACTGGGCAGGGACCCCAATTGGCAGATCCTCTGGTGTTGACTAGCCAGGTGGCTTTTGCTAAATGTGTATCCCAATGTTTGAAGGTGCCACCCCCCATTGCTCTCAATGTAGTCTTTAACAGTCCATTGTATTGATCTATTTTCCCAGAGGCTGGTGCATGATAGGGGATAAGATACACCCACTCAATGCCATGCTCTTTGGCCCAGGTGTCTATGAGGTTGTTTCGGAAATGAGTCCCATTGTCTGACTCAATTCTTTCTGGGGTGCCATGTCGCCACAAGACCTGCTTTTGAAGGCCCAAGATAGTGTTCCAGGCAGTAGCATGGGGCACAGGATATGTTTCCAGCAACCCGGTGGTCGCTTCCACCGTTGTGAGCACATAGCTCTTGCCTTGGCAAGTTTGTGGGAGTGTGATATAGTCAATCTGCCAGGCTTCCCCATATTTATATTTCAGCCATCGCCCTCCATACCACAGGGGCTTTAACCACTTGGCTTGCTTAATTGCAGCACATGTTTCACATTCATGGATAACCTGTGCAATAGTGTCCATGGTCAGGTCCACCACTCAGTCACGAGCCCATCTATATGTTGCATCTCTTCTCTGATGGCCTGAAGCATCTTGGGCCCACTGTGCCATAAATAGCTCACCCTTCTGTTGCCAGTCCAGATGCACCTGAGCCACTTCAATCTTGGCAGCCTGATCCACCTGTTGGTTATTTTTATTTTCTTCAGTGGCCCGACCCTTGGGTACGTGAGCATCTACATGATGTACTTTTACAAGCAGATTCTCTAGCTGGGACGCAATATCTTGCCACAGTGTGGCAGCCCAGATGGGTTTACCTCTGTGCTGCCAGTTGCTCTGCTTCCATTGCTGTAACCACCCCCACGGGGCATTTGCCACCATCCATGAGTCAGTATAGAGATAGAGCACTGGCCACTTTTCTCTTTCAGCAATGTCTAACGCTAGCTGGATGGCTTTCACCTCTGCAAACTGACTCGATTCACCTTCTCCTTCAGCAGTTTCTGCAACTTGTCGTGTAGGACTCCATACAGCAGCCTTCCACCTCCGATGTTTTCCCACAATGCGACAGGACCCATCAGTGAACAGGGCATGTTGCCTCTCATTTTCTGGCGGTCTATTATACAGTGGGGCTTCTTCAGCACGTGCCACCTCCTCCTCTGGCGACATTCCAAAATCTTTGCCTTCTGGCCAGTCCGTGATCACTTCCAAAATTCCTGGGCGACTGGGGTTTCCTGTGTGAGCCCGTTGTGTGATCAGTGCAATCCACTTACTCCACGTGGCATCAGTTGCATGATGTGTAGAGGAGACTTTCCCTTTGAACATCCAGCCCAGCACTGGCAGTCGGGGTGCTAAGAGGAGCTGTGTTTCAGTACCAACCACTTCTGAGGCAGCTCAAACTCCTTCATATGCTGCCATTATCTTTTTTTCAGTTGGAGTATAGCGAGCCTCCGATCCTCTGTATCCCTGACTCCAAAACCTCAGGGATCGACCTCAGGTCTCCCCAGGTGCTTTCTGCCAGAGGCTCCAGGTAGGGCCATTCTCCCCAGCTGCAGCGTAGAGCACATTTTTAACATCTTGTCCTGCCCGGACTGGCCCAAGTGGTACTGCATGAACAATCTCCGGTTTAATTTGCTCAAAGGCTTGTAGTTACTCAG
This sequence comes from Astur gentilis, assembly GCF_929443795.1. NCBI lineage: Eukaryota > Metazoa > Chordata > Aves > Accipitriformes > Accipitridae > Astur > Astur gentilis. Next base: position 16,155,594 of record NC_064918.1, on the reverse strand, counting down.
GCATCCATTTAAAATCATTCTTCTTATGGGTCACTTGGTAGAGAGGACTTACAATGTGACTGTAATTTGGAATATGCTTTCTCCAAAAGCCCACAACACGTAAGAAAGCCTGTGTTTCCTTTTTATTAGTCGGTGGAGAAATAGCTGCTATTTTGTTCATCACATCCATAGGGATCTGACGACACCCGTCTTGCCATTTTACTCCTAAGAACTGGACCTCCTGTGCAGGTCCCTTGACCTTACTTTCTTTTATGGCAAAACCAGCCTTCAAAAGGACTTGGATTATTTTCTTCCCTTTCTCAAAGACTTCTTCTGCCGTGTTACCCCATACGATGATGTGATCAATATATTGCAGGTGCTCTGGAGCTTCACCTTTTTCTAGTGCGGCCTGGATCAGTCCATGGCAAATGGTGGGGTTGTGTTTCTACCCCTGGGGCAATCGATTCCAAGTGTACTGGACACCCCTCCAAGTAAAGGCAAATTGTGGATGACACTCTGCTGCCAGAAGGATTGAGAAAAACACATTAGCATTGTCACTTGTGGCATACCACTTGGCTGCCTTTGACTCTAGTTCGTATTGAAGTTCTAGCATATCTGGCACAGCAGCACTCAGCTGTGGGGTAACTTCATTCAGGCCGCGATAGTCTACTGTTAGTCTCCACTCCCCATTAGACTTTTGCACTGGCCATATGGGACTATTAAAGGGTGAGCGAGTTTTGCTGATCACTCCTTGGGGCTCCAGTTGAAGAATGAATTTGTGGATAGGAATCAGGGAGTCTCGGTGCGATGTTGCCGCCAGTGCACCCTTGTGGTAGCAATTGGCACCTGTTGTTCTTTAAGCTTCAGCAACCCCTCAACCAAAGGGTCTTGAGAGAGACCAGGCAGGGTAGACAGCTGTTCAGTGCCCTCCGTCTCCAAGGCAGCTATACCGAAAGCCCATCGATACCCCTTCGGGTCCTTAAAGTACCCCCTCCTGAGATAATCTATGCCAAGGATACACAGAGCCTCCAGACCAGTCACAATGGGGTGTCTCTGCCATTCATTCCTAGTTAGGCTTACTTCAGCTTCCAATACAGTTAACTCTTGGGATCCCCCTGTCACACCAGAAATACAGATGGGTTCTGCCCCTTTATAACTTGATGGCATTAGAGTGCACTGTGCGCCGGTGTCTACTAGAGCCTTATACTCCTGTGGGTCTGACGTGCCAGGCCATCGAATCCACACAGTCCAATAGACCCGGTTATCCCTTTTCTCCACCTGGCTGGAGGCAGGGCCCCTCTAATTCTGGTCAGAGTACACAGTATTCATTTTTCGTGAAATTGGCTGAGAAGTCCCTTCAAGAGGATCGGAAATAAAATCAGCCCTTCTACTCTGTTTGGAAACTGGAGCGGCATTTTTCCTGGTAGAATCCCCTTTTGTGGTGGTTTTTCCTTGCAGTTCATGTACCCGTGCATTTAGGACCAAGGTAGGTTTTCCGTCCCATTTCCTCACGTCCTCTCCCTGATCACGTAGGTAAAACCACAGGGCACCTCGCAGTGTATACCTTCTATATTCTCTCTCTTGGGCAGAAGAACGTTCACTCCTAATAGCTGAGACATTTGTCCTTACAAGTGCGGAGTAGGACATATCCTCTTTGATTTGTTGGACATCCTGGGACAGCTTCTCCACAGCCGAAATGCAGGCTTGTAGGGAAGAGGAGAGATTTTCTTCATATTGACAGAGTTGGCGAGCCACTTCATCCACCATCGGTGCCTCTTCATCTTTTCAGGACATTATTGCCAGTGAGTTGCCATAGGACGATGGTGCGCTCCATACAAACTTCCGCCACATGGGTTGTGTGCATGGGACTTCGTCTGGATCTTTGGGTAATTGTGGGTTGTCCGGGTCATGATGAATCGTCTCTAGCACAGCTAATTCCATCAGATATTGGATACCTTTTTCCATGGTGGTCCACTTGCTTGATTGACATATAACATCTTCCTTAAAGGGGTACCTTTCCTTAACACTTGACAGGAGTCGCCTCCAGAGGCTGATGGCTTGTGTCCCTCTTCCAATTGCCTTGTCAATGCCACCTTCCCTGGCAAGCGATCCCAGCTGCTTGGCTTCCCTACCTTCTAATTCCAAGCTATTAGCCCCATTGTCCCAGCATCGGAGGAGCCAGGTGATTATATGCTCACCTATATGGCGGCCAAAATCTTTTCGTATATCCTGCAGCTCACTCAAGGATAGGGATCGGGTGATTACCTCTTGTTCTGCCTCTTCCTCCTTTTCGCGTGATGACCCTGGTTCACCTTCATCCTTCGCTAAGCGAACTGATTTTTTTGTATATTTCTTTTTCTGTACGGGGGCAGCTGATACTGGTGCAGGTTGGTCCGCTGGTTCAATTGCAGTATCACTCGCTGGGTTTTGGATAACCGCAGCGTCTGTCGCCAAGGTTTGGGTAGCAGCAGTGCTTGTCACTGGGGCTGGAGGGATCTCAGTGCCCGTTGCCAAGGTTTGCGTAGCTGCTGTGCTCATTGCCGTGAATGGAGGAGCTGCAGTGCCTGTTGCTGAGGTTTGGGTAGCCACAGTTCTCATTACTAGGGCTGGAAGGGTCACGGTGCCTGTCGCCAAGGTCTGGGTGCCTGCAATGCTCATCGCCAGGGCTGGAGGGACCGCAGTGCCCATTGCTGGGGTTTGGGTGGCCACGGTGCTCATCGTTTTGTTGTTAGGTCCAGAGACCTTCTCTTCTCCTTGAGGGTACTGCGTGGTGTCGAACAGGGTATGATAGGAATGGGCCAGGCCCCAGAATGTTGCAGTGATTTGTATCTCTCTGGAGCTGCTGGGGTGACAGCATACCTTTTCCAAATATTTTACTAGTTCTTCTGGATCCTGCACTTGTTCAGGGGTGAATTTCCAAAACACTGGAGGTGCCCACTGTTCTAGGTACTTGCCCATACTACCCCACACACCCTGCCACTCATAATTATCCAGCCTTGGGGCACATCTCTGGGTGATCTTCTTAAATAGCTGTTTAACCTTAAACGAGACCTGAACCACATTCAGGAACATGCTAATTCCTAGCAGTAGGGCTAGGACCGTGCTGGCCCCAACATCCCAGGAGTATTCAAATTTTTCAAAATTCTCAAACACCATTGTAACTGGACTGAAGGAGAAAGGAGAGGGGAAGAAAGGTACCCCACCCATAGACTGGTTTTCCAAGGAGGAAAGGTAAATGGTGTAATTATTAATAGTTTCCCACAGATGGCTCCCGCAGTATAAAGGTGACAATGCTGAGTGCAAATACTGGATTAATCCCACAGCTGATGACTTTATCATACCATAAACCAGTGTTACACAATACATCAAAGCGAAAACCTTAATCCACCTCCCACAGATGATAAGCAGCAGCACAGGGACTACATACAGCAAGTGAGGTGATACATAACAGAACTCTAAAAACAAGCACCACAACTCTAAGGGTTCATAAATCGATATTTTGACCAGCAACTGTTAAACTAATATAATTAATGCTTGTAACAAATTTGTTTTAACACACTCTGGTCAGATCTGTCGTTATCTCAAACCTTCGTGCCCCATGTTGGGCGCCAAAAATGGACTGTCATGGTTTAACCCCAGCCAGCAACTAAGCACCACGCAGCCGCTCACTCACTCCCCCCCCATCCTGTGGGATGGGGGAGAAAATCAGGAAAAAGAAGTAAAACTCCTGGGTTGAGATAAGAACGGTTTAATAGAACAGAAAAGAAGAAACTAATAACGAGAATGATAACACTAATAAAATGACAACAGTAGTAATAAAAGGATTGGAATGTACTAATGATGCGCAGGGCAATTGCTCACCACCCGCCGACTGACACCCGGCTAGCCCCTGAGCGGGGATTCCCCGCCCCCACTTCCCAGTTCCTAAACTAGATGGGACATCACATGGTATGGAATACACCTTTGGCCCGTTTGGGTCAGCTGCCCTGGCTGTGTCCTGTGCCAACTTCTTGTGCCCCTCCAGCTTTCTCGCTGGCTGGGCATGAGAAGCTGAGAAATCCTTGACTATAGTCTAAACACTACTTAGCAACAACTGAAAACATCAGTGTGTTATCAACATTCTTCTCATACTGAACTCAAAACATAGCACTGTACCAGCTACTAGGAAGACAGTTAGCTCTATCCCAGCTGAAACTAGGACATCAGTTAAGATCATTAGAAAACTTTGCTCTTATTAAACATTGTAGCCTCACTGGATAAAACAGTGAAATAGAACTTGGATACCTGAGTCCTTGATACCTAATCATCCTGGAATGAGGGTCATGCTCTTTCAGAGTATTGTAATATGTATACTAATATGTACATAAAGGGGAAATGGCATTCAGGGGTATGTCTGTTAACAGTAAACTGGTAATAGCCTGTTTTTAATGTCTTCCTATTTAGCCCTTATAAAATATTTCTTATCATATACATTATACAGTGGTCCTATAACAAATTCATCTGTGATTTGCTTTAGTCCACTCCTTACTAAGAGGTAAGCTAGATTTCTTGAAGAAGTAAGGTTTATGCATTCATGCTAGTTGTCTTCTCCTAATAACTTTTGCATCTGCTGGAAATTTTCATCCAGGTTTGTTAATGAATAGCTTGGAGGTTTCATGTAAACAAAGATATAGTACTTATGAGATAATAGGCAACCAATCAGAGAAGAAACAAATTATTAGTCCTACGCTAAGAAAAATAGTATATTTAATCAACCATGGGCCACAGATCTGCAAGAACATTTTTTTGTTAGCTTTCAGAGCTTTTTATATTTTGTCAGAAGCAGCACAGCAGTAAGGAATTTCTGAAGTATCAGCTGATGATTACAGTATATTTTGGGACAGTACTGATCACTGGCTCTACATGTCATACATTAACTAAGAAGAAGAGATAAGGCTTCATATATTAGAGCATACTGCTCATTAAAATATTTCTATTTCTGAGCACTGGACTTAAGATGTTTTCAAAGAAATAACAGTGAACCAGCAGAGAACTGTGCCAGTCTGGTCACTTATCAATTCATCTGACATCTCCTGTTGAAATGAGATTTAGGGAGGAAGGATATATCTGGCATAAACTTAGGTCAGCCTGTGGAAACTTCCAGTCTTCCTGACTGTGGGTAGTCTGCCTCGATTTGGGAATCTGGCCATAGATCTCCCTTTTGTGTCCCATACCACTGGAATTGTTACATTGGAAATCAGAGACTCATATTCAGAGTTAAGATCCATTAGAAAGGTCTGTGTGATTGCTGAGGTCAGTGGGTACTGGGTCTTGTCAGCTGACATGTGCAGCAGTGGCACTGACAGCTCTGAGATCCTTCAGGCAGCTTGCTAGAATTCCTTGCACCAGAACTGTTCCACTTTGATACTAGAGAATTAAGAAGGTAGCTTGCCAACTGGAATTTCTTCACCTTGGTCTTAGTAAAGATTTTACAGAGCACTAGCTGTTGTTTAGTATGTACATGAAACATATGGGACATGGAAATTATAAATCACTTGGAAATAGTGTCAGTAATATATTGATGTTACTCTATTGTCATAAGGAAGGAAATATTTGCAATGTAATTTCTATCCTGATAAAAAAATTTCTTTTAATCTTTTCTACCAGAGACTGGTATTGTTATCTTCTTTCTCTGAGGGCTTTCATTTTTTCATAGGCAGCTGACAATGCAACTTGTGGGACTGAGTGGGGTCAGGCAGTCCAATTGCCTTGTAGTGGCATGAAAGTGGGTTATGATTGTGCAGATGCATGACAACAGATTTAGCAGTGTCTTGTAACTGTTGATTATTGTGTTAGTTTATACACAGCAAGGAGCTCCCAGAGTGTGGTCTTGGTGCAAACGGATTTCAAAACAGCAAAATAAATAAAGTAAATAAATAGACTGACAGTTTAAAGGCAGCCACTGTGATTCTTAGTCATATGTTTCAACTTACTCTTTTTCTATTAAGCTGTTTTGTTAGTGGCTACAACAAGGAGAGAGGACATTACACTGTGGACTTGAGGGGAAAAAGAAGAACCACAAAAACGATGAATAGAAAAAAACAAATATTTCACCAGAGGTGGGCAGAGGAACATGGGAATTGAGAATCAAATTTTCAGATGTGGTTATGTGATCTTCATGCCTTGCTTTGTAGACCACTTGCTGTATATGAGCCTGATTTGTGAAAGGAGTCCCACAAATTTTGAAGTCTTGTAGGAACTACAGTTGGGAGTCCAGCTTTCAGATACTGAATCCCAAGTTCTGTAGGATTTACCAGTATACAAGCTCAGTGTTTATTTTTTTTTAAGTAGAGGTCCCATCAAATTTCAGTATAACAGGCCTAGTACTGTTGTCATAAATATGCTTTTCATTACAGAAATAAATAGGTGTCTCATTTCTAAACACCACTGACTACAGTGTTTGGGTGGTTTCTAATAAAACAAAAACAGTCTTTAATAGTGAGACCAGTTATCCTCAGGGTACTCAGCCCCCTAAGCTGGAAGACAGGGATGGAGAGCAGAATATACCCCCCACAATCCAGGAGGCAGCAGTTAATGACTTTCTACACCACCTGGATACTCACAAGTCTATGGGACCTTGAGTACTGTGTTCATTTTTGGGCCCCTCACTACAGGAAAGACATTGAGGTGCTGGAGTGTGTCCAGAGAAGGGCAACAAAGCTGGTGAGGGGCCTGGAGCACGTCTTACGAGGAGTGGCTGAGGGAACTGGGGTTGTTTAGTCTGGAGAAAAGGAGGCTGAGGGGAGACCTTATTGCTCTCTACAACTACCTGAAAAGAGTTTGTAGCAAGGTGGGTGCTGGTCTCTTCTGTCAAGTAACTAGTGATAGGACGAGAAGAAATGGCCTCAAGTTGTGCCAGGGGAGGTTTAGATTGGATATTAGGAAAAATTTCTTTACTGAAAGGGTTGTCAGGCATTGGAATAGGCTGCCCAGGGAAACGGTGGAGTCACCATCCCTGGAGGCGTTCAAAAAAATGTGTAGACGTGGCACTTCAGGACATGGTTTAGTAGGCACGGTGGTGTTAGGTTGATGGTTGGACTCGATCTTAAAGGTCTTTTCCAACCTAAATGATTCTATGATTGTATTCTATGAAAAAAGAATTATGGTTATTATTGCATTTAATCAGATATCAATTAGGATCAATTAATAAGCACAAACCTGTAAATGAAAAACATGAGGATGAGGGGCATAAAGTTCACAATTTAGAGGTAAGATCTCCAAAGTTTATACATCATCTGTAAAGACTATGCACTGTGCAAAGATTTATGGTCTTGAAGTTTTTGTGAGACAAAGCTAGATGATCACACTCCTACTCTTGCCTAGAGCTACCACATATCTGAACTGACCTCTTCAGCTGTGTGGTGCTTTTAATGATTCTTTGCATTTCTTTTGGAATTCCAATGCATGGATTTGAAATATCATGCAGTAGTTCTGACTGGGTAACCAAAAATCTTGAATATTTCTCACCTGCACACCATGTACACTGTAAGTCCATACATTTCTGGAAGTGTTGGACTTCCTATGCAAATACTGTACAGAATACTGCTGCGTAGCACAGGAAGTCCAACATTTTCAGAAACATTTGACTGACTTCTTGTATGTGGAAACACAGCTTTATAGGGCTGGAAGAAATCTCAGGAGATCATGTGGTACATCCCCTTGTCCCACAATATGCATATGGATGATACCTATTATCAACTCTGCTGGACACTTATCACCTACTTTTAAAGACTGCACACACTCCAAAGCATCTTTAATGAATACAGAGTTTTCATCACCCTTATTAAAATCTTTTCTTAATATCCTCTTATTCTTCTGTGCTGTTGAGTCCATTTCTGTTGCCTCTTGCATGGAATATTCCCTTCCTCTTTCCAGATATTTTTTAAGTATTTGGAAGTTACTGATATGCTTCCTCTTCCCAAATATCCTCCTCTTAATATAAGCAGGATGAATTTATTTAATTTTCCATTGCAAACCATATTTTCTAGACCTATGGCTGTGCTAGTTGCTCTTCTTTAGACATATCTTAAAATGAGCATAGAGTCCAGATGAGGCCTTCCAAGTGCTGGATGAAGTGGAAAGATTTTCTTTTGTGTTTCACGCACTATAATCATGTTTAGATGTGTTAGGAAGATGTTTGCTTTTCATGTTGTTCACTCAAGCCCAGGTGATGGACCACTTGCCAACCAGAGGCTTTTCTGCAAAATGGGTATCTCATTCTTCATCCTGTATTTGCATTTCCTCAATGCTTCATTTCATTTTGGCAGTGAATCATTGAGAATGAGTCTCTAAATGTGGTTTTCTAGCCTGTTTTTCATCCCGCTTAACATACAGTTTTATATGAACCTAGTGCATTGTGGTGGGTTGACCCTGGCTGGATGCCAGGTGCCCACCAAAGCCGCTCTATCACTCCCCCTCCTCAGCTGGCCGGGGGGGAGAAGATATAACAATAGGCTCATGGGTCAAGATAAGGACAGTTTAATAAAGTGAAAGCAAAGGTTGCGCGCAAAAGCAAAGGAAAACAAATTATGTTATTCTCTACTTCCCATCAGCAGGCGATGTCTGGCCACTTCTTGGGAAGCAGGGCTTCAGTACGCGTAGTGGTTGCTCCGGAAGACAAAATGCCCCCCTTCCGTCTCCCTTCACTTAGCTTTTATATCTGAGCTGACGTCATATGGTATGGAATATCTGTTTGGTTAGTTTAGGTCAGCTGTCCTGGTTTTGTCCCCTCCCAAGATCTTGCCCTGCCCCAGCCTGCCATTGAGGGGAGGGCAAAAATGTTGGAGAGACAGCCTTGATGCTGTGCCAGCACTGCTCAGCAGTAGCCAAAACACTGGGGTGTTATCAACACCTTTCTAGCTACTGATGCAGAGCACAGTGCTATGAGGGCTGCTATGGGGAGTATTAACTCCATCTCAGCCAAACCCAATACATGCATTTATGATAATGTAATTTGATAGTGTCGAAAGCCTAACTACGTAGCTCTTTTCATGATATGACTTGTTACATTGTCATAAAATGAAATTAGATTTGACAGAATTTGCTCTTTATAAATCTTTGTTGGCTGTTTATCTGCTTTCTTCCATTTCCCTATATGAGGGGATGTATATGTAAGAAAAATTAAAGGGCAACCCCATCTCTTCAGACTAAAGGTCAGTCTGGTTTCCTGTCTGACAGTAGCAGTAGCAGAAGCCTGAAGAGGAGAAGAACAATCATATAGTGATAACTGCCTATTATACTTTCCTAGTGTCCCTTAGTATGCAATTCAGAGACTAATGATGGTACCTAATTACTTGTCAAAGGAACATATTTTTGGAATTAAGTGTTCCAATTGCTTTTCAGTTCATATAAACTGACATCCCACAAATGACTGCTGTAATCTAACAAGTGTGGAAAAAATACCTTCTTTTGTTTTAAACATCTGGCCAATAATTTCATTTGAGAGACAGTGCATAGTTGTTCCTTTTTCACTTTCTCAAGGTTTCCTACAATTTTATAGATTTCCCCCTCCTCAAGCCATTTCTGTTCCACCCTGCAAAGCCCTAGGTTTTAGTCATTCCTCAAACAATAGTTAATCCTTATTTCTGATCATGCATGTTGCCCTTTCCTATAGCTTTTCCAGTTCTACTCCATCTCTTATGAGATGAGAGACTAGGACAGCATCCGTGTTCAAAATGCAAGCACAGATAGATTTAAACTTTGTTGCTATATTTTCCATTTCCTAAACATTCCCTACTCCTTTCCTGTACATTACTAATTTTTGTTTTGTTATTTATTATAAGACTGAGAAGTGATAGCTGGGCCATAAGCCATTCTGTAATACATTCCATGTTTATAAACCTAACATTACTCTTCCCTGTATGCATCACATTACAACATTCCTCTGAGATCCTGAGATTCTTCTGCAGTTATTCCCAGTTCCCTTTCAGATTTACTATCCTGAACAGTTTAGTATAATCAGCAGGATTTGTCATGGCAGTATTCACCTATTACTGCTGATCGTTAATGAATATGTTGAGCACAGACAATGCCAGGACTTTGCTGATTACTTTCCTGGGAAAACTAATTTCTTTTATTCCCTATTTTTAACCCATTATTTATTTCTTGTTATCTATACATCAGCTACATAGCATGTGTATAGAAAAGTTGATGCTTCCTGGAATATAATAGTGGAGTTGGTTCATGCACAAGCAATAAGACACTGTACATAGAAAGTTTTATATTTATTGTCTGTGTCCAGGCTGTACAAGCAGCACATTCACCATAGCTCTGACATTTCTCAGAAGTATTTGACTCCACATGCAAAATCCCAGACAAAAATATGGCAGCTCTGTTCTTCAACTGCTCATCTCCATAGCCATCTAAGGCTAGGTCTACGCTGTCAAATAACGTAGCTCCCCAGGTGACTTTTGGATCTAGCACTCCTGACGCTTCGCACTGCACATATGTTAGTTCACTCTTAGCTTTTTTTTTGTTTCTTTGTTTTTGGCATGAACTAATTCCTCCTGAAATGAATCTCCAAAAAATTCTCAGCATAGTTCACTGCAGGGACCACTCCTGAGAGGGAATATGGACAAAACCAAGCCAGACTTGGTTCCTTTGGTTTTATACACTCTCATGCCAGGCCCTGCAAGAGGATGTCTACGTGACTGTGATAGGTTGACCCTGGCTGGAGGCCAGGTACCCACCAAAGCCATTCTATCACTCCCCCTCCTCAGCTGGACAGGGGAGAGAAAATATAAGAAAGAGCTTGTGGGTTGAGATAAGGACAGGAGAGATCACTCACCAATTACTGTCACAGGCAAAACAGACTCAGCTTGGGGAAAACTAACTCAATTTATTACAAATCAACCAGAGTAGGGTAATGAGAAATAAAACCAAACCTCAGAACACCTTCCCTCCACCCCTCCCTTCTTCCCAGGCACAACTTCGCTCCCGGATTCTCTACCAAGCCCCCCCCCCCCAGAAGCACAGGGGGACAGGGAATGGGGTTTACGGTCAGTTCATCACACGTTATTTTCTGCCGCTTCATCCTCCTCAGGGGGAGGACTCATCACACTCTTCCCCTGCTCCAGCGTGGGGTCCCTCCCACGGGAGACAGTCCTCCACGAACTTCTCCAACGTGGGTCCTTCCCACAGGCTGCAGTTCTTCACGAACTGCTCCAGCATGGGTCCATTCCACGGTGTGCAGTCCTTCAGGAGCACACTGCTTCAGCGTGGGTCCCACACGGGGTCACAAGTCCTGCCAGAAAACCTGCTCCGTGGGCTCCTCTCTCCACAGATCCGCAGGTCCTGCCAGGAGCCTGCTCCAGCACAGGGTTCCCACGGGGTCACAGCCTCCTTCGGGAACCCACCTGCTCTGGCGTGGGGTCCTCCACGAGCTGCAGGTGGATATTTGCTCCACCGTGGACCTCCCTGGACTGCAGGGGGACAGCCTGCCTCACCAGGGTCTTCACCACGGGCTGCAGGGGAATCTTCGCTCCGGCGCCTGGAGCATCTCCTCCCCCTCCTTCTTCACTGACCTTGGTGTCCGCAGGCTTGTTTCTCTTACATGTTCTCACTCCTCTCTCTGGCTGCTGTTTCCTGTTGGAGAGGCGGAGGAATGCACATAAGTCGACCCAATATGAGTGATAGAAGTGATTCAACTTTATTTGCACGGATAGCTCATATTTATACAGTTTGCGATAATTATGCCTACTAGTCCTAATATGATTGGTACATTGCTAATGTTTATTCATTAGTAAAACACACCCACTTGTAATTTGCAGCTATGCGTGTTCCGTAACTTTCTCATGGGAACTTCTTCAAAAGTTACTTATGAAGTTATGCCAAGGTCACACCGTCCCTGTCTTTCTCCTGATAACAGCGAGACCAGCTGTTGTTTTTCTCCTGATATCAGCAAAGCCAGCTATTTTCGGCCAAGGCCTAGTCTTGCTGCTCAAACTGACATTCTTTCACACAGAACTCTGCTCGCACAACTTTTCTATAGACCCATGTCCTTTTTCATCAAGCCAATACCCAACAATTCCCCCTTTTTCTTTTTGTGCGAGTAGAGCTTGGTGTGTCAGCTTTGAGACTCCTTTCATCATGCACCCATAAGCAATTTTAACTATTACACAGATTAATATTAATATACCCAACCACCGTAAGGCTTCCTTAATCAATGACATTAGCCATGGTGTTATCCCGCCGAATATTGACTGTAACACTCCATCAAACCAACTAGTTTCTTGCTGGATCTTTTGTGTATGTTTTTTCAGCCAATCTATTTGTTTGTGTATAGATTGAGGTAAAATTTTAACACCTGCTGTATTGCCATTTGCAAAGATCTATGAACACAATTAATTAAACACAGTAAAAACAACATTATACCTAATAAAACACATAAGAATAAAAGACTGTTCAGGTAATGCCAATGACACACAAAAAGAGATTTGATTAATAGCTTTAGCTAGTGACACCCAAACATTCTTACTGTCCCATGGCGTTAACCGATGTGGATCAATCACCGGTGTCACTGTCATGCTGCTTACTACAGTCAGTGTGTTCCATATCAATCTCAGCATAAGGTTTCAAAATTATGGGTAAATAAGGAACGTATCTGCCAGACATGGATGATGTGATTATTTTTTTTTGCCCAATTGCTGCCAAGGCTTGCCATCCCGGTGCACTTAGTTGTCTTGTAGAAGTTAAGCTATCGCTGCCCCGCAATAAATCCAGCAGCGGCTGTAAGTCTGTATTTGTAATACCACAACAAGGTCGAATCCACTGTAGGTCTCCGTTTAAATCTTTCTCCCTCTTTTTGTTTTTGAGCAATCCAGGCTTGCTTAATAACTTGGGATGCCATTTTCCTTAATAAGCTGAACTAGGTAAAACTATTACAATAGCTAAAATCACAGTAACTACAATAATGCCCATAATTCTTTGAGCCAACCTGTTACCCCTAATGACCCAGACCATGAGGACTATGAGGAAAATGAACCATCCATACATTCTTGTACCATCTTGCTCCACGAACTCAGCCCAGCAATCGGTAGGTGCCAGCTTTCCGTGGGCGTCCCCACAGAGGCAACGATGGCCTCACTGTACACCAGCCCGATGCTCTTCGGAAAATCCCGGTATTTATACATTTGCAGAGGAACGGGTTTTAGCACACGTGGCCAGCGGGTGCCAAAAGTCCGCCTCGGTTGCAATCTATGACGCATGCGCTCGCTGGCCAGGCGCGCTGCACGAGTCATAGCCATCTTGTCTATTGGTTCGTGGGCTTTACGATACAGTTGCGATGCACAGAGAATCTTGACCTGTTATGTTAGCCAAGGTGACCTATACATTAGTTTTTGGCTGAGGTAGGATTCATATTGCCACATCATCTATGATGCTCCAGATGATGATGGTCGTGCAAATCGAACAGGAGTCCGTCGTGGGCCTGTATCTGTGGAAACACAATCAACCTCATTCCCAGGTTATTAATGGAAATAGACCTTACCCCTAATTTTGGGTTTAATTAATTTTTACATTTACCCCACACTGTCTTCCCGTAATCACACTATGTTTAATCAAATTATGCTTAACACACTTTTTACCTAAAGCAAGTTCTATAAAACAATAAGGCACGCTGTTCTAAAAACCTCTCTGAAGGACTCGGTGTCCGCTAGTAATACTCTATTAGTTAGAATCTGTCAGATCAGTGGCTCCAGCACCCGCCGGTGCCGTGCCAGTTGCCATTGGGACAATTCCGGGTCCAGCATCAGTGCGAAGCCATGGCTTGACCCACTTAGCCGGGATCTCCCAGTAAGTTTTACTTCTGCTGATCCGCACCATTTCCTGGATTCTGGGTCCTTATACATTACCATGAGTCCTGTACTTGGTTGCGTCCTTTCTGCCTGTAAAAGACCATGATGCACTACCATTGGTGGGTCTTTGTGATCACCTGTCAATCTAAGATAATTTAGCACAAATAAGGCTTTGGCCAATCGTTCCTCTGGGAGTAAGCCCTGAGTTCCCCCTTTTTGTTTTTGCAGCATGTTTTTTTAGGGTTTGGTTGGCCCATCCGACAATAGCCTGTCCTGTGGGAAGATGTGGAATACCCGTACCATGGTGAATTCCCCACAAATTACAAAATCGAGCAAATCGTGTAGAACCATAGGCTGGGCCGTTGTCCATCTTAATTTCTTTAGGCACACCCAGTACTGCAAAAGAAGCGTGAAGATGTCATTCAATACGTAAGGCCTTTTCTCCAGTTCGTGCCGTGGCCCACATGGCAGCAGGATAGGTATCAATACACACATGCACAGAACGCTTTGCACCAAACCGCATGACATGGGTGACATCCATTTGCCACAACTGCAATGGCAAAAGACCTCGTGGGTTAACCTCACAGCCCAAGCCCAGCCCTTCCTTTTGACAATCGGGGCATGCTTTAACGATACCTTGGGCATCAGTAAGTGGTAAGTCAAATTGCTTTGCTAACATCCTAGCGGGTTGGTGCAAGAACGCATATGATTGAGATCTATAATTAACAAATCCCATTCTTCTGGAAGCATAACTGGAAATGGCAAACCTGGCTGCAGGGCTCCCATACTGTGTATCACCGCATTCACAGCTCTGAGATCATGTAACAGTCTCCATTTCCCACTTTTCTTGGGAATGGTAAATATTGGTGTATTCCATGGACTAGTAGAAGGAACAACATGTCCCGCTCTCAATTGGTCCTCAACTAACCCTTGTATTTTTAGCAGCCTTTCAGAATTTAGCAGCTACTGATCAATCCAAACAGGTTCATCTGTTTTCCAGCTAATTTTCAGGATTGGCTACCCCTCAGTGACCGCTCCTAAAAAGGATGCGTCACTAACATTGCTTTCATTTGGCTCAATAAATCATGGCCTATGAGGCCAAACAATTCAGTTGGGGTAGTCATGACATACGGACACGTCGTAATGTGTTCACCATCGGGGAACACATATGTAATCGGTAGCTGACTTACTAAGGTGGCTTGTGTGCCCCCTATCCCTGCAATACCAAAATTTGGATTGATCGATGGCCATGATGGAGGTCAAATGCATCGTGAAATAATCGTAACATCAGCTCCTGTATTGATTGTCATTGGTTTCTTGATGACAACTCCATCGGGCCCTTCCAATTGCACTACCTTTTCTGGTTTACCTCTTGTTGTGTCCATGGCAAAGTATACCTGCGGTTTCCCTGTGGAGCCGAATCCACCATCTCCACGTTGTACTTCACCTGGGTTCGGAACACACGACCTGAATGGAACTAATTGTGCTATTCTGGTACCTTTAGGAATAGAAACAGGAGGGATTAAAACATGAATCATAATTTTCACAGTCCCACAATAATCTGCATCAATAAGCCCTGGGAGCACCAGAATTCCTTCTAGAGCTGTTGAAGATTGCCCCATTAAAAATGCACTACGTCCAAACCCCAATGGTCCCTTTATGTTGACTGCGGTTTCCACATCCACTCCGGAGCTTCCTGCGGTGGCAGATCTGGTGGATGCGAGGCTGCCTGAGGGCTGGCAGCTCAAGCCCCTTGCATTTGTGTCGCCGCGCGAGGGGCCTTCGCGGTCGGTGTAAAGTTTCCCTTCTTCCTGTATTCTTGGTGGTATGGTTATCTTTCTTACACTTGTTGCAGCACTTATTGTTAACAGTACCTGTACATTTGCTCCTAATGTGTCCACGTTTGCCACAGTTAGAACACTGAACCTAGGGTGTCTTACTGGCCTCGTGTTTCTTTGTAGCTCCTTGGAGAGCTGTGGCAACATAGGCTACTTTCTGTGAGTCCACTGATCGATCCATGTATTCTATCATATCAACGACGTCTGCATTTTTCGGCAAATTACACAATGCTTTGCGTGTCTTTTCAGTAGCATTTTCAAAAGCGAGTATTTTGAACATGTTTTCTTTCATGCCCTCGTTCATGTCAGGGTGGTCATAAATTGTATTCTCCTGTTTCACCTGGGTAAAAGCATGGCTGTACATATTGTCTGGTATGGTAAGAAAAGCTTGATACGCCAAGATCTGTGATAGATGATGAACCTCAGTGATACATTGTAACTGAGCGTTCCCTGATGCGAAGGGTCCAGTACCCATCGGCATCTGCGTGGTTACTCCCCATAGGGGATCTGTTTGTTGTCATGATGTTGCTTGTTCCCTATCACAGAGCTTCTCCCACTGCCGGAAAAACACTAACATTTGGGCGGGTGTCAAAATCAACTGTGCTAGCTGTTTAATATCTTGAGGTATCAGCGTATCAGCAGAAAAAATGAATTGCAGCAGTTTCCGGCCCAAATTTTTCCATTCTTAAAAATGTTATCACAGAGGCGTTACCATTAGCACCGATTGGCACGGCCTTGGTCAGTGCCGGGTCCGTCTTAGAGCCGGCTGGTATGGGCTCTCTCTTGAACACAGGGGAAGCTTCCAGCAGCTTCTTACAGAAGCCACCCCGTAACCCCCTCCCACTACCAAAACCTTGCCACACAAAGCCAATACAATGACCTTGGCATCAGACTATACAAACAGCACACTGGTGGGCTGCCACACTGTCTTCGCAATGTCAGACACTCAGAACAGAAAAAAACACAGATATATCTGAGGGCTATGGGTAAAGTCTCTAGAGGTAATAATCTGATGAAAATTGAACCAAGCACTCTCATGGATGCACCAGACAACTCTAGAAGGTGTGAATATGACTGTTAGACAGTTTTCACCAACTGGCCTAGGGGTCAGGTGCTCTTTGCAATGTTAGACAGTAGTATAAGCGAAGGTATCTGTGAGCCTGACATAAAAGTACATAGAGAAAATGGAATGTTCTTTGCCTGCCCTCTACATGTCCCTTGACAAGGATTCTGCTGGTATCACAGCAGAAATCAGAGTCACTGTCAGTTGAGTGATTGATTGAAGTTGATTGGCATGTTGTGCTGTTTGAGTCCAGTAAGCAGAAACCCCGATTTAAATACAGAAGATTGAGTAGAAAAGGTGGAAAGAATGTATCAAACCTTCTGAATTGTACTGTACACTAACCATCCTAAGCATAGTTTTGTGACTATTTGTTCAGAAGACTTACATATTTCAAGGAAAGGGAAAACCAAAAAGACTTCAGCAACTCAGGCTAGGGAATAAGAGTTTGTATAAAAGGACAAGGCATGAGGTGCAAGCATGTGCAATTAGAACATGTAATCCTGTGTGCAAAACATTCTTGTTAGCTCCTATCTCAGGATGTCAGCAGACAAGATGGGACACGATATAGAAGGAGACTTGAAAATAATGAAAGCAGAAGGATGCAAAGTGATTGTGCTCTGCAGATTAGCCTTTTAAGTTTCTGTGCACGATTGATGATTTTGTCATCCTGCTTTTTGATGAGGTGTTGAATGAATGTTTAAGATGACAGCAGTTATCACTGCTCATCAGAGATTAAAAAAACCTGTTTGTACTAGAAGACTGAAGATACCAGGTCCAGCCAGGTTAGGAGACAGTCAAGTATTAAAGATGAAAACACTGTGAAAGATATATATCAGGTGCTTGCACTATAGCGGGCAATAGTTTACATCTGTGTGCTAGAGTACAGACCTTGGTACTTGCTTTAATGTTTCAGCATACCTTTGATGGTTGTCCTGGTTTCAGCTGGGATAGAGTTAATTGTCTTCCTAGTAGCTGGTACAGTGCTATGTTTTGAGTTCAGTATGACAAGAATGTTGATAACACTGATGTTTTCCGTTGTTGCTAAGTAGTGTTTAGACTAATGTCAAGGATTTCTCAGCTTCTCATGCCCAGCCAGCGAGAAAGCTGGAGAGGCACAAGAAGTTGGCACAGGACACAGCCAGGGCAGCTGACCCAAACCGGCCAACAAGGTATTCCATACCATGGGACGTCCCATCTAGTATAGGAACAGGGAAGTGGGGGCAGCGGGATCACTGCTCGGGGACTAGCTGGGTGTCGGTCGGCAGGTGGTGAGCAATTGCACTGCGCATCATTTGTACATTCTAATCCTTTTATTATTGCTGTTGTCATTTTATTAGTGTTATCATTGTCATTATTAGTTTCTTCTTTTCTGTTCTATTAAACCGTTCTTATCTCAACCCACAAGTTTTACTTCTTTTTTCCCCG
This sequence comes from Astur gentilis, assembly GCF_929443795.1. Classification (NCBI taxonomy): domain Eukaryota; kingdom Metazoa; phylum Chordata; class Aves; order Accipitriformes; family Accipitridae; genus Astur; species Astur gentilis. The sequence continues at coordinate 16,137,457 of NC_064918.1, read as the reverse complement.
ATTTTCTCCCCCATCCCACTGGGTGGGGGGGAGTGAGTGAGCAGCTGGCTGCATGGTGCTTAGTTGCTGGCTGGGGTTAAACCATGACAATGGTGAAGGAAGCATACAGAATATGTAAGACAAAGTACAAATCTAGCATTAAAAAATGAGAAGCTGATCACATAGCATTATAACAACAATAATAAATGCAGTTATTGAATGGTGTCTGTTTGATTGGTTATAATTTAGGATGAATTAAGTACACAGAATTATTTACGTCAGGAAAAATAAAAAATGAATGGGCAAAGCAATGAACTGGTGATCAGAGGTCATCTAGTTCTTTTCAGCTGCTAAACTATTGGCTTTAGCAGTAACAACTTGCAATTAATTTCTTAGTCCATTCACTTTGTCTCTTTATGTACTCCAAGATTGTCCAATGACAAGTGCCAATATTAATTGTCAATATACAATAATAAATATTTTGTCTGAAAAAGTTTAGACAGTAGTTTGTTTGCAAAGCACCCACCAGGGTTATGAGCTACTCATAATCCATGACTGGTAATCTTAAATCATACACAACATTGACCCAAACTACATAAATAAGAGCATTAGAATCAGTGACCTGCCTTTTATTTAACCACATCCAGGTCAGTCAAGAAAAGAATTTGGGGAGAAAAAAAGCAACAAGGGACAAATAACAGTTAAGAATTTTAAGATATACTGAAATACTGTTTGCAGTCATTTTCTTAATACTGATCACCCATACCATGCAGCTGCCCTAATCTACACTTCTCATATGTTCATTCTGTCCCCACAGTCATTATGAAGTTTCCTTAAAAAAAGTTGTTATTGTGACCAAGCAATATTAGGAATATTTGTGGCATTGTAGAAAAAAACCTGCTGAAAGTGTTGATGAGTAACTGCCACCTAAGCTAATTATGTGAAAAAGAGCTATCATTATAGCTGTCCAGGGGTAGTTTGCATTATAAACATGTGGAACCCATATTTTAAAATACCATGGATTCCTTTTCCCTGTGTCCTGTTTTCAGCTGGGATAGAGTTAATTTTCTTCTTACAGTACAGTGTATTTGAATTTAGTGTGGGAATAATGTTGATAACACACTGATGTTTTAGTTGTTGCTAAGTAGTGCTTATCCGAAGTAAGTTAAGGATTGTTCAGTTTCCCATGCTCTGCCAGCAAGCAGGTGCACAAGAAGCTGCGAGGGAGCATAGCCAGGACAGCTGACCTGAACTAGCCAAAGGGATCTTCCATACCATAGAACATCATGCTCAGTATATAAACTGGGGGGAGTTGGTTGGGAGGGGTGGATCACTGCTCAGGCATTGGTCAGTGGGTGGTGAGCAATTGCATTGTGCATCACTTGTTTTTTTCTTGGGTTTTCTTTTTCTTTTTTTTAAAAATTTTATTATATTCCTTTTCATTACAATTATTATTTTTGTTATATTTTATTATTATTATTGTTGGTATTACATTTTATTTTACTTAAGTTATTAAATCATTCTTATCTCAACCCACGAGTTTTACTCTTTTTTTTCCGATTCTCCTCCCCATCTCACTGGGTGGGGGGGAATGAGAGAGCGGCTGCATGGTGCCTAGTTGCTGGCTGGGCTTAAACCACAACACTGTGTGAGGCAAAGACAGACATAAACCATTAGAACCAACAACTAATTGATGTGGTGGATTAGTGCATTTGGCAAGTTTCTGATTTGCAGGGAAAACACATCCTAATTTTTTCCAGAGAAACATAGCAGTAGCAGGATACTGCTAGGAACTGTACCTAGCCATGGTCTAAAGAGGAGCCTGCAGAACTTTGTGATCTTTCTATTTTACCCCAAAACTAGGTCATTGTGCCCGTACAGATTTAGGAGAGGAACCTACCTGCCACAGGCAGTGCAATGCACGTTCCCAAGTTTTGTGGTACAGTTATGCAGTGAGTTTCCCTCTGTCTCCTACCTTCCACAAGAAAATAAGTATTTTACACTAGCAAATGAGAGACCATATTTTTCCAGTCCTGTTGTCTCGCATAATAGGGAGTCAAGTTGAGATCCATTGTCCTAGTTTTGGCTAGGATAGAGTTAATTTTCTTCCTAGTAGCTGGTATAGTGTTATGTCTTGGATTCAGTATGAGAAGAATGTTGATAACACACAGATGTTTTCAGTTGTTGCTAAGTAGTGTTTAGTCTCAAGTCAAGGATTTTTCAGCTTCTCGTGCCCAGCCAGCAAGAAGGCTGGAGGGGCACAAGAAGTTGGCACAGGACACAGCCAGGGCACCTGACCCAAAGTGGCCAGAGATTCCATACCATGTGATGTCATGTCTAGTATATAAACTGGGGGGAGTGGGGCTGGGGGGAATCGCTGCTTGGGAACTAATTGGGCATTGGTCGGCGGGTGGTGAGCAATTGCATTGTGCATCACTTGTATATTCCAATCCTTTTATTATTGCTGTTGTCATTTTATTAGTGTTATCATTTATCATTATTAGTTTCTTCTGTCCTATTAAACCTTTCTTATCTCAACCCACTAGTTTTACTTCTTTTCTCGATTTTCTCCCCCATCCCACTGGGTGGGGGGGGGGGGGGGTGGGGGTGTGAGTGAGCGGCTGCATGGTGCTAAGTTGCTGGCTGGGGTTAAACCACAATATCCATCTTAAGAACAAATGAGGCCCAAAATTAAACATAACTGTTGAATGAAACTGAAACTGTTGTCTCATTTTGATGTGCAGCTGAGCAGCCTTAGCTAGAACAACAGCTACAGTATGTGTCAGACAGTCTCAGTAGGAGGCAACAAACCTGTCATTTGGATAAAGATTGTTGAGAAACAAGTAGCAGAGGCCATCTGCAGCACACTGAGTTTTATAAGTGTGGTGGGTTGATCTTGGCTGGATGCCAGGTGCCCACCAAGCCACTCTATCACCCCTGCCTCCTCAGCTGGACAGGGGGAGAAAAATATGATGAAAGGCTCATAGGTCAAGATAAGGACAGGGAGATCACTCAGCAATTACCATCACAGGCAATTAAGTTAATTTATTACCAATCAAATCAGAGTAGGGTAATTAGAAATAAAACCAAATCTTAAAACACCTTCCCCCCACCCCTCCCTTCTTCCTGGGCTCAACTTTACTCACGATTTGTCTACCTCCTCCCTGCCAAGCAGTGCAGGGGGATGGGGAATGAGGGTTACGGTCAGTTCATCACACATTGTCTCCGCCGCTCCTTCCTCCTCACACTCTTCCCCTGCTCCAACGTGGGGTCCCTCCTACGGGAGACAGTCCTCCACGAACTGCTCCAACATGAGTCCTTCCCACGGGCTGCAGTTCTTCATTAACTGCTCCAGCATGGGTCCTTTCCACATGTCCTTTCCATGGGGTGCAGTCCTTCAGGAGCACACTGCTCCAGCGCGGGTCCTCCACGGGGTCACAAGTCCTGCCAGAAAACCTGCTCCAGCATAGGCTCCTCTCTCCATGGGGTCACAGGTATGGCCAGGAGCCCACTCCAGTGCAGGCTTTCCACAGGGTCACAGCCTCCTTTGGGTGCATCCACCTGCTCCAGTGTGGGGTCCTCCCCGGGCTGCAGGTGGATATCTGCTCCACCGTGGACCTCCCTGGGCTGCAGGGGGACAGCCTGCCTCACCATGGTCTTCCCCATGGGCTGCAGGGGAATCTCTGCTCCAGCACCTGGAGCATCTCCTCTCCCTCCTTCTTCACTGACCTTGGTGTCTGCAGAGTTTTTTCTCTCACATATTCTCACTCCTCTCTTCCAGCTGCTGTTGCACAGCAGGTTTTTTTCCCCTTCTTAAATATGTTATCACAGAGGCACTGCCAATGTTGCTGATTGGCTCAGCTTTGGCCAGTGGCGAGTCCATCTTGGAGCCCGCTGGCGCTGGCTTCATGGGACATAGGGGAAGCTTCTAGCATCTTTTCACAGAAGCCACCCCTGTAGCCCCCCTGCTACCAAAACCTTGCCACGCAAACCTAATACAATGTGTCACAACTTTCATACAATCTCTCATAGGGATACCTTTTTTCATCTGTTTGTACATACTCTGACTGCTTTAGCACCCCAGCTCACTTCTGTCTGCTCATACCTGTCAGTGTCTAAGTAGTGATTGGCTCCATTTAATTATAATTTGTGCCCCATTTGTGAATATGTGTACTGTATCTGCTAGGAGCTTCTGACTGAGAAGCAGCTGACTGCCTGAGTAGTGAAGACCTACCTTTCCCGAGATTGCAAGTGATGGACAGCTACTTCTCCTGGCAGTCACCATGTGTTTGACTGTTTCTTCTGCAGTGCCACTGCCTATGTATTATTCCTTGTGTGTTAGGATGGGCAATAAATGGAACAGACTTAACTCCATCCAGTTTCTTTCACTTTGCTGTTATTCACATTGAAACTTATACAAATGGTAAAATACAGGAGGTGAACACAATGATTATGAATGTGAAAGATAATACAGGATTCCACCCAGGTTGAAATAGGCAGCTCCATACACCCCTCAGAAAATTTACTGATCTATACTAGTCTTATAAGCTTTTGACTGTCCTGTGTGTTTCTGTGAAGACCTAGAAATTTAAGATTTGGCAGAAATCCTGAGTGCCTGGTCCTGTCAACTAAATGGAAACATATATGGACTGCCAAGTTTCGATTAGGATTTGGATTGGGATCCAAGTTTCCTTATAAACACATGAAGTAACCTTTCTGCTCAATTCAGTACCCATCAGGCCTTAGAAGACCATAGGTCCATTCTTGGGCACCTCACTTCAAAAAACTTAGCCAATTGGAAAGAGACTGTAAAGAGAGTAATAGGTCTAGAAAACATATACTACTAGGAATGACTGCAAAAACTTGGATTGTTTAGTCCTTAGGGTTTTAGGTTGATTTGTTTTCTGTTGAGAGTTATTTCCAAGCCAGATCATTCCAATGATTTTGTTTATAGTGCTGCTCCACAAACAGTTATATTTGAAGAATTAGTGAACTTTAGCACAGAGGCAGGAAAAAGTATCTAGGGGAATGGAGGGCTGAAACTCCTTAAGCCATCTTTGTCAAGAAAGCTAACAAATCAGACAACTAGAACCCTGCATCTAACCATGTATACTAGGTGGGGGTGGGGCTTTTTTGTTTTCCTTTTTTTCTCTTGGCATGTTAATTGCTATCATTCCTTGGTCAGTATGAGTCATCAGTTTTAACTCCTCCATCCCAGAAACAGTTCAGATAATGAATTCTGACACTGTCTGTGTCTAATCTACAAGTTATCAAATCTTGCGATGTTGGGGTCAAGCACGCTGAGATCTTCAGACCCTTATATTTTCCATCAGCATTCACATAGCTGGCTGTACCTTTTCCTGTCTTGGCTCAAAGCATGGAGCTCAAGAAATCTGAGCTCTAATTAACAGAGCTAGGTACAGTTGGCTCTACCTGTAGCCATCCCATCTCCACAGCATGAATTAAATCCACATGAAGGAAGCAAACGTGTTTAACTTCCTTCCTGCAAGATAGTTCCAGCACTTTGGCTAAATCTGATGACATTTTTGCATGTAAGTGATGAAAGTAATGGACAAGGTGAGGGCAGATCTGAACTCATCTTAACTGATAGTATAGATGTGTCCTCAAAGTCACTTCTTGCATTTCCTTTGCTTAAGTTTAACCCATCTAACTTTAGACATTTAATAGAGGGAGTGGTGGTGTTCTTTGGAGTTGCCTAGCTCTCTTCACTGACTAGAGGGGAAAATGCAGACTAACTGTGCTCCTGAATTAATTTCTTTTGCATGTCAAGATGTATACTAGCGTAAATTGATTCCTGCCGTTCTTGTAGCTAAACTTAAACTCCTCCTTTGGAGGACTTTATATTCCTCTTTGCTCTTGCTATTGCATCACTAACGAGGTTCTCTTCCAATGTACCCTATTGCTGCCACCCTTTCATTTATCTGGTCTACAGAGGAGCATTGGTTGAGTGGTCCTTGCTCTGCTCTGAAATTAAAGTCATAAAAACAGTAGATAAGGAAAGGAGAAGCAGCCTATTTTCCTTTAATCCCCTTGTGGGTCTGAGAAAGGGCTCTAATAATTAGTCTTTTATATGGTCTTTACGCACCATGGAGATTTCACATCTTATGGTGATATTGTGCTAATGCAGGAAGGCTCAGAGGTCTTGTTTCCACAGCCTTCCACAAATTTGGATACTTATCTGAGGCTTATCCAAACGCATCAGATGTGGGAATTGGACTGGAAAGCTCATGGGACATTCACATTTTGGCTATAGTTGATCTAAATATGACACAGTAGCAGCTTGCTTTGTGGTCTTTCAGTACTTTTACTTCTGATTTAGAGGAGGTCTCAGCAAATATTAAATAATAATAAAAAGCACTGAACTGATTTTAACTTCAAATAATATTTTTAGTTTTAAGTCAAAGCTCGGGTTATGGTTCAGGTTGGTTCTTATTTGTGATTTCTGCCCATAACTGTGCCATCGTGGGTTGTGAGATTTGTATCTTAAGCTGCCTTCCAAAGACAACCACAAAGTCCATAAGATTACATTTTAGTGGAACTACTTTGCTTCATTGAAAAAGCTTCCAAAGGCAAGTCTTGCTTAGCCCATCTTCAGTTTCCTAGGTTTGTTTCATCTTCTACTCCACCATCATCTTCTTTCTGTTGTCAGTAATTCTTATGCAAAACAAATAAAAGATAGGAATAACAGTATAACTTCTGATTTGGGGATGTTTTCAACTTGCTTTGCACAGGTGTAAATGGTGAAACAGAATGGAAATAGAGTCAGTGGCACTTCACTCTTCTCTTTCAAAACCACATCCAACCAATCTTCTCACTGCCTCAAACCACCCTTTTTCAAGCCACCTACTAAGAGCAGCTTTTTGAACTAGCAAATCTTTAATGTTATGCCTTATCACCAACTTTGTTTGGCCCAAGCCAATGCCAGTCAAAGGAACCCCTTCAGAGAAGCTCCCTGGAGGGTGACCAAACCAAAGTTCTAAAAAGTCAGTTTAGAGGAACATTACCAAGTTTCCCCCCTCTCCAGTTACAGGCCCAGCAGCTTCTTGTCATGATTTGGGAAACTGGAAAGTTTCAGAAGCTCTCAATCATCATCACATTCCATCCATCTGAACTCACTCTTCATCTGCGGTATTTCTGCACACAGAAGAAAAGGCAAGGGAGGGAGGGACTGCCTGTGGATTGCCACATATATGGAATCATTTCTGAAAGGGGAAGGCTCAGAATGGGGGAGGAAGATGCAAGGTGGTCCTGTTCCTCTACATTAAGAGGACTGCAACTAGGGTTGCAAATGTTTGAAGTGCATTTTAAGAACTTATTACACAAATGATGCAGCTACAGAAAAATTGTCACTGCCTCAGACTGCAAAGTTGAATTTGGTCCCAGAATCCAGTGGTTCTCATTGTTTGGATCCATTGCAGTACTGCCTTGATAATATATCTGATACTCTGTCAAGTTGTCTGTTTCCTAACAAATTGCTTGACGTAATTTTACAAAAGTTCTAGGATATTTTGTAATTTTTTTGCTTCATATTACCAGCATTTTTATAAGAATATAGGACATTTGGAATTAGTGCACAGAATTACGTAAGTGGAATTTTTCACTTTTATTTTTTACAGTCCCTCTGTGCGGAGCAAGACAACCAGTCAGCTTTCTGTTGCCTTGTCATTTATATAATGATCACTTTTATAAACTATAAAAATACAGTTTATTTAAGTTAAATATATTTGGTTTCTATTGGAAATATGTTTCTAGCCTTTAGGACCTGTAAAGAGAACACGTGCATAGCTACAGGGCAGATCTCAAGTTGATATTTAAAATGTTTATAATTATAATGAGTTGGAAATGGTTTGGGTATTGAAAACCATGCTTTTAAAGTGGATGTGGTCAAAGTGGATTAGTTGTAATTGTTGAAGTTTACAGAGTTACGGCTGTAAAATAATAAGTGTGCTATCTGTTTTAAAACCATAATGGAGGCCACAGAATTATTTTTTTTTTTGTATTATGTTTTCTTTTCTACGTTCCTAAAGAGCATGGAACCAGAAACAATTAACTATGATGAGAATTTTCCCCAAAAAAATATTAAGTTTTTGTAGTGCTTATTATCAAGCCTAATTACAAGTCAAATTATACCATGGAAATTATTTATTTTACACATTTTCTTGGAGTGAAAAGTTTTAAGCCATGGAAATGCCTGAGCCCAAGCAATGGTATAAAATCAGATACAAGAAACATACAAAGTAGTATTTAAAATGCCTTTTTTTGTTTCAATCTTCACAGAAAAGAAACATGAGCTCCAAGGAGAAGCTGACATAGGTTGGAATAGAAAAAGAACAAGATGAAAATGAGTTGGGTGATTTATCTGGTTTTTACTTGATAAAATTTACTTGCTCTACTGAGTAGGTCAGCCAAGCCTCTAGAGATTCATTCTGAAAACTTGAGGAGAAAAATTACTCCCCAGATGACTGAGGAAGTAGTAAATATAATACCTCTCTTAAAAAAGGGAAAAAACCCCAAAGACCTAGAGACAAGTCAGCATATCCTGAGAAAAAATATGGGAAAAGTAATTTTTAAATATATGTTATAAGCACCTAAGAAATTAACCAAAGAGAATTAATCAAAGAATTAATCAAAGAGAATTAATACCAAACCAAACTAACTTTAATCTGTGATGAGATAAAAATCTTCATGTATAGGAGAGAAGCAGTAGATACCATAAATTTGGGAAAGATTTTTGAAACTAATGTCTCTAATGATACTCTCTTAACCAAGATCAGCAAGCAAAGTCTAAGTGAAAGTCTTACAGTATGGAAAGCCATACTCAGGAATTAGCAGTTTTTCACTGCCAATCTGAACAGAGGCATCAAGTTCCACAAGAGTCTCTTCAAGGTATCTCCTAATAAAAAATTCATTAATAACTTGAATGAAAGAATTGAAAATATGGTTATAAAAGTTGAAGGCAATATGAAACTTAGTTGCAAGGATTTTGGAGGATTGAATAAGAACTCAAAACAACATTGACAAATTAGAGAAATGATAAAATAAATGAGAGGCCACTTAACAGGGACATGTGCAAAGTATGAAATTTAATTAGGAGTAATTAAATTCACAACTATAGAATGAGGAATGATTGCTTACATTTCTTCCACATATCCAAGGGTGGTGGATCACAAATTGAACATGAATCAGTATAATCATATTACTGTGAAAAAGGGGAAGTATGCATAAATGTATGAGTATGCATAAATCCTTTGAAGGAAATATGAAATGTTCCTTCATGTATCAACAATGATAAGACTTCAATAAGAGTATTATGGCCATGCTGTGGGGACAAGGAACAGGAGCATTCAAAGGTCTAGAAAAACTGAAAGCTTTAAGGAAAGTATTGAAAAACTGGGCTTGTTTAGAGAGCAAAAGTTGGTAGGTAAGATAGGTAGATGTGATAATAATTCCTGAATATGTAAAAGGTTTCTGCAAGGAAAAAAAAAAAAAATATCTTTTTCATGTTAGTTTACAGTTTAAACAAGAATTAATGGGCCCAAATTGCAACAAGGCCATTTAAATTAGATACTAGAAAAACTTTCTAATGTAGATAGTGGAATAGGTTACCCAGGAGGTCATAGAATATCATTTTTGAAAGTGTCTGAGAACAATCATCTGTCAAGAATGGTTTTTGTAACTAAGGCAAGTGGAGTACCCTCAGTGGTCTGGCATCCTTTCAGCCATATTGTCTATGATTACACATCAGCTCTTACATCCAAGCCTGCAGCACTTGAAGAATATGAAACTTTACAGAGTTAATCTTGAGAGCTCATGGAAATGATGTTTTTCATTGCAGTAGTATAGAAGTCCAATCGTGGTCCATGACTCTACTATATAAACCTTGAGGAAAATACAAAATTTTGTGTGCCCTCAAAGAAGTCAGTTTCATTAGATGGTGAAAACACTATAGTTTTAAGCTTCATGCTGTATGTCTCAATTTCTTTTTTCTTATACGTTCCTCCTGAATTTAATAATGACTCAAGAATAATCAAATACATATTTTCACCCTTACATCAAAGTAATTTGATTTAAATCCAGTCTATTTCAAAGTTCTGGAAAGTCCTTATGACTTCTGTGTGTAGATCTATGTCATATGAGTTGGTGCTCTCATGCTGACCTCTGAAATTTCTGTCTACATCACTGACACCTATGATAAGATTCCTATCAAACTCATGAGAGAATCTCATCCTGAGAAAATCTGTAAATAATGCTGAATAATTTGCAATCTAGACAAAAGCTAGTTCTGTGCTTGTAACTAGCATGTAACTCCAGTGAAGTACCAAATTAGACCCCTGTTATCCAAGGGGTAATAGATCAAGAGTATTATATTTATTTGAAAGAAAAACAGCTATTAAAATTCCCCCTTCTCCCCCCAAAATACTGCAGAGGTTAGAATATGCAAAATTATCACTGAAAATTATATAACATTTTTCAACTTCCAAATACACAAAACACACTCAGTGAGAATAGATCCAGGATCATTGGTGATCAAACTGATCATAGTTCCAAAGAATTCAGCTACATTTGGCTCCAGTTAAATAGCATAACTAGGTATAATCTAGCTAGTTACTGTGGTATATAATGTAAATGTACTAACATTTGTCCTCATGACCTCCTTTCAGTTGCCCCATTGGGGATATAATGGATTGTGAGATTGTGACCAAACTTTATCAGAAAAAATTACTATATTTTCATGAATTATAGGAATGTTTCTGTTGCTTTAACTTGGGTATTGTACTGAAGAGCAGCGTATCTATCTCCAACATTCAAGTGAAAAACAGTTAAAATAGGTTAATTCACTGCAAGTTTCTTATTTAAGCACTGTTCTCCTTCAGCTGCACTCAAAAATTTCACAAGTGTGAGTCAATTGAAATGGTCTAATATGGTGTTATTGTTACAAGGATAATATGACAAAATATAACTCAGTTTAATACATTTCAACATAAAAAAATTAATAATGGCACAAGTTATGCCAGTATGTCTGTCTTTTTTTTTTTTTTTTTTTTTTTTTTTTGTTACTGCTGCTATTAGAAATGCACCCAGCCTAGTTTTACTGGTTTCACAGTTTGGTTACAGCAATTGATTTCTGTAGAAAGACTTAACTAAATTCTTCTCATCACTTTTTGGCATGGAAAATACCAAAAAACCCATGTCACTCGTAAAAAGAAGTGGGCATTGTAGCAGTATTCACACCACATTCTTACCCTCTAATAGCTTGTCACCCATATAATTTAAGGCACTCAACTGTGTTTAATTTTGAGCACAAATACTTTAGGGGATGACCCATGGGAGGGAAATATTAAAGACCACTGCTCTATATTAATGCTCTTGCAGAAAATCAAGAAAGCAACTTTGGCTTTTCTTTGCTGTGAAAATAAGCAACATTTTAAGAGTAATACAGACATAATAGGCCTTTGCTGGTATGGACTCACTGATCTGCTTGCATCAATGCCATGACACTGGTATATATGAGCTGGCTATCAAGACCTAATTAATGAGCCCTCACAACTTTTTTTGAGATAAGAGAGTATAATTCTCTTCATCTTACATATGGAAAATGATATATGGCTCCTTTGCAACAGCAGACAAGTTAGCCTTAAAAGTAGGTCGTAGGTCTTAACTGACTCTTCCCTCACATTTTCTGGGTCTTCCTAGATTACAGAGTTCCCCTAAGTTATAGCTCCTCTTATTTACACCTAAGCACCTTGTGCTAATTCTCAAGCTAACATTATATATAAGTAACTAATGGAAGTTATGTTTAGAGTTTTCGTTTATCTAACTGGCCATATCTTTTTCTGCTTGGCAGTAGTTAGGCAGCTCCAGATATCAGAGGGGCCTTTGCTGCTACTGAGTTGGATACCACTGATGATGGAGTGAGCTGATTTTGGGAACTGTTGTTCTTACCCCTTACAGGTAGCAGACTTCCAGTGTCATATGTAACTTGTGTCTTCACTCTTTGTTCAAGTCCATTGGGTTTCAAGCCTGAGTGGCTAGTAGCGCAGAATTGTTCTCACACAGCTGTAAGAAACTCAGTGGATATTCAGATCTGTCACAGCACATGTGAAGTTTTTTTTTTTAGTTTATATGTGCAACTCCATCCTTAGCAATGCTGATTTTTCTCACTGCAATTAAGAATCTTACCATAAAAACCTTACAGCAGAAGGCTTTATAATTGTTTTTTAATAATACATGATCAATTGTGACTATCAACATTTATATTTGCATTTTGATATCAATATTTGTATTCTGAGGCACTCACAAAGAAATTAAAACAAAATAATCCTCCTCTTTCAGCTCTTTATAGGTTTGGATAAGAAACGTGTTTTTTATTATTATTATTTCTGGTTTAATATGACCCATTTTCTGAAGGGCTTTACTAGATCTTAGACCTATTGTTTATCTTGCAGTTCTCACTGAAGTCTCTCTCATATGCAAAGACTCTAGACCTTGTAGCTGTGGCCAATCTAATGCTTCTTGCTAAGTAAATACAAAGCCTCTGATAATTGCACTAGAATTTATATATCTTCATATCAAAATGTATGTAATTTATATATTAAAAAAATGCATCCAGGAAAGGCCACCTCTCCTTTCTTGACAATAAAAGGAGGTCTTTCATGTTAAATCGTTTAGTCTGATATTCTCTCTCTTTTTCATGCACATAAACAGTTTGCTTCCCAATAAAAATCACCTATTACCTTGTCATGCTTGATTCACAGCCGCTGCCCAGCTACCATTAAAGCCTCAACTCCTTTGTTAATCCTGAATTGCATAGACCAGTACAATGGCCATACAGAATGGCTTTTGCATCATATATAAAGCAGCCATTTAAAAAAAAAATTCAGTGAAAAAACTTCCTCCTCACCTCACTGCACACTGAAGTCCACATGGTTCCACAGTCTGAACAGATTGCATTCAGTTTTCAGGGACAGAAAATCAGCATTTCCAGAAAAAGCATTGAATACTAAGTTACACTCTTGGCTTCAGTTGGTGTGTGGTTACCATAAGGAATTTTTAAGTAAATGAAAAAACATATGTATTTTCCAGTACTTCTCTGCTCAGACAAAAAGCATAGAACAGATTTAGGAGGAAGTTATTGCAGATTCCTTTCTTTTTAAGTGCTTGGCAACTCATCAATGTTTTTTTCATCTGATCTATTCGTCACATTATTTGTTGGCTTAGTCTAGGATGATTTTCTTTAAAATCTCAACACTTTTGCCCCTCCTGTAATTTCCCCTGTTGTGACCATTGAGTTAGAGGGACTATTGTTCTGACTACTACTACTTTAGAAAGCAGAAGAAAGGTTGGAGCCAGGCATACTACCTGGATAAACCATTTAGAAGATATTTGGTTGGAGCTATATTTCTCCTATATTAAGACACAATGCCCAAACAACGTAGCCATCCAGTTGCTCTAGTAATAGCTGAAAAGGGATCTCTAAAGTCACTATGTAAGTTGTAGTAACTTCTACTACTCCCAAATCAGTATGCTCTTAGGCAGAAAATATAGAGATTAAAAGCTCTGTCTCCCATTACCGGCCCCTTGAGCCATCCAATATACTAGAAAAAGTTTCTCTTAAAGGAAAAACCTTAATCATATTACAAACACAGCAAAATGTTTCCGATATCTGAAAGACAAAGATAATGTGGCCGTTTTAGGGTTAGTCTTACTATATCCCAAAATGTCAACACACTTGCCAAAAATGAATTTTATCAGCTCAGTGCAGCCAAGGGATTTAGTTTATCTAACTGTCCTACAAGGAATAAATAGTTTACCACTGTTTTTGAAGATTGGGGTAAATCTAACATTCTATTGACATATGCTATAGATTTAATTTAATGCTGTGGTTCAGATGTCTCTTCTGATAAATTTTAGTAAAAATCTATCCTAAGAAGAATGGAGCTGTTTCAGTATTTATGGGCTTTAAAATGCAGAGTTAGCAAAGGAAATGTTAATTGAAACAATGCTTGTGTATATTCTTGAAATGATTTGGAGAATGTTGCTAAAGTTTGTTGGTTGTTGGTTCTGAATATTAGAAGTTTAGTATTTTCAGGTTTATTGATCTTTTCTGTAGTGAGAAAATCCTCTAATGAAGTGATTAAATAGATCAATTTTTATTTTTTAGGCATATTGGAGATAACATCTGTAGAAATTGGAGTTGTAGCAGTTAAGTCCATTAAGAGCAACTATTATTTAGCCATGAACAAGAAAGGAAAAGTCTACGGCTCTGTAAGTATTTTTTATCTTCCAAATGGATTGCAGTAGTCAGCACAGTTCCATCTCTTACCTACTGAAAACCCTACTTGACTGTGTATTACTACTACTTAGAGCTGAAATGAGCTGTTCATCAAAATTTCATCCTGTGGTAAACCAGCAGCCCCCCTCTCCACAAGCTCCCTGGTGTTTGTAAGGCTCATATCATACCAAAGCAGCTGCTGGGGGATTTATCATGCTTACTGCTTGAGTCAGGTTTCTTATTAAGTAGTGGCCGATGGAGAGGGTCTTACAAAATGTAATCTTTAAGACTATTTTTCCCTTTTTTTTTCTGCAGTACAGCCACATTTATCAGTAATTCCAGGGGGATAAAGTGTACCTAAAATCTTGTAAACTTCAGCTGATGGAGGAGACACACCAAATTATCAAATTATGTCTGCCAAAAAGATTTCTAGAATAGCCAGCTTTATATTGACTGTATTATTTAATACACAAGATTATGGGCAGCACAGAGAGACAGATACTTATATACCAGCAGACAGATAAGCTTTAACTGAGCAGAATTTGGATATCATTTGAAAATTGTCCATATATACTCTATTTGTATTTGCGTAAGCTTAGGGTTACTGATACTTTCAGTAAAAAAAAACCAAACAAAACACAAACAAACAAACAAAAAAACCCAAACAAAACCCAGTAACTATCCAAATATTGTTCTGGTATTACATCTGGTTTGTTTTGTAATTTTGCAGCTTTTTGCCAGTTCCAGTGAGTTTGAGCCCACATAAATGTAAACTTATTCAAGTCATCTGCAAAGGTTATGAGCCAATCTTCAGATTGCTCAGTATTCAGAACATCCATAGGCTTTAAAGAGAGCATTTCACAGATAGGTACTGGGGCTGGGTTTATCCTCAGGCAACATAGCGAAGCCTACCTCTGCTGAAAAGTATGAAGTAATGCCACTCTGAGACTACCAGCAGAATCAACTGAGACTCGAGGGGGTTGAAGTCATTTGGGCCTCTTTTTTTTAAGGAAGCATTTCTACAGGGTGAATTTAGTTCATACAAACTATATAAACTGTCCTCCCTCATCTGTACTGTGGCTAGTCACTCCTGGTTCATAAGGTTACTTCTGAACTTCTAAACTCCTGGGCAGTGTCAAAGAATCACACTGAGGAAAGACCAGGACACAAAAATGTTTCTTAAGCTCCCATAAATGTGAATTTTAATTTCTAAAATTACACTGGTCAGAAATACAGGATGATCGGCGCTCAGTCCTGCACCACTGAGAGGTATAAGGGTATACTGAGTTGCTGACAGTTACCATTTGTCAGTTAAGCTCCATTCATTGATCATGGGTATGCTTCTGGACATATGTGAAGGTGTTAGCATAAATCACCATAGTCAATTCACATGTCTCAGTGAACAGTGTTTAACTTAGTTGTTTGTGATGATCCATCCCAAAGCCTGAGATAAGTTTTCCTACCCAAGTTAGCCACAGCTGGTGTGGTGAGAGTTCATTCCAACACTATACACACACAAAAGAAGGCAGAGCAGCTTTCATGTACGATAAGTGGAAACTGCTGCCATAAGATTCAGTAATTCGCAGTGTATTAGAAATAGTGTTGACAGGAGGATATGAATGTGGAAAGCTTTTTTTTTAATTCCAGCTGATGTGATAGTCACATCATAAAATCACAACATAATTACTTATCAAAACCTATTCCATAATACTTAAGAGATTTCAAGAATGCTTTTGTTGTTATTTTTTCCCATCCTCCCAAGACCTGCAGTTAGATTCGTATTATTACAGTGTGGCAGCTTGCAGATGGATATGAAAAACAGAACCAATAAAAGTTGTAAAAACACTCTTAAGCATGTGCACAATAGACATTGGTGCAGGGTTATACTGAAATTTGTTTGAAATGAGCAAAGCAGTCCTGGGCTAACACTCAGACCCCTGCCAATAATACTTCTTAACCACATCACATCATCTGTTCTCTGTATTATCTAAGAAAAGAGATAAAAGTTTGTATTCAAGTACAATTCTGCATTTGGGAAAACAAGTCAAGTAAGACTGTTTCTATGTTTATCAAATAGGTTGCCATTTGACTGACTTTGGTTAGAATGAGAGAGCAAAGGAAGACTCACTATTTGGTTACTTTAACAAAATAAGGTGCTGGCAGGTAGGAGAAATTACTGCAATTTAGAACTGTGATTGACGGTCACCTGCCGCCTTAATACCTTGAAGCAGGAGGTGGCATATTAAAGCAAGTAAAAGTTAAATGATCTGTACGTAGCTTTGTGACTACAGGCAGTATCAAGGGTCATTTTGCAGAGAGTCTTCGCTTGATAGTGTCTTCCCCAACAGTCATTGTTCAACTAACTACTAATCCCAAAATTGAAGTGCATTTTGGGAGCCAAATTGAGTTTGAATATGCACAATTCTGTTAGGAAAACAAGCATGTGTTCTGTAGTCTTAGCAGCAACTAAGTAAAACATTAATTATAGACCTGAAAATTCTTACTGTATCAAAGTACTGAACATTAACTCGTTTAAAAATTCTAATTTAAATTAATAGGAATGGAAAATATATTTTTTTGAATATGCTTATGTCCATTCTATTAATGTGGATACTTTATATCTTTATCAGCTGAATATCTAAGGACTTTGATTAAAATAAAAGATAAAACAACCCTGAAATTCTCATTTGTACCATGACAATTCTTTTATTATTCAGACATATTTCTCATCTTGTTCATAGACACATTAAAAATACCACATGTAGTTAAGTATATCATACTCTGAGATTCTGACATGCTTCTGCCTGAGCTGTGAAATAATATCCTGTTTTCTGAAAAGCAGAAACAACAAAATGCTAATTTTTGGCTGTTATTTAAGTATGTTGTGAATGTCCTACTTTCAAAAGCTTTCTAAATGGAATATAAGTAACTTGATCAAACTGTTTTTTTATATGTAGGAATTACTTGTTTGTGAAAACAAAGCATTCTTGGCATAAAAGTGTATTTAACATTATAGAAAAAAATAGTCTTCCCCTACATGTTTCCACATGCTTGTATTTTTTTATCCTTTCTAGCAAACTGACAACAGTTTATCCTTTTAAAATGGAAAACCTTCATCCCTGGTACCCTACACAAAATTGCTTTCAAGTTTACTTAATCAGTAAGATACAGGATCATACACGATTCTTTTTTAGGCTAAGCCCCTCTTCAGTTCAGCAAAGTAAACAGGCCTCACATCCATTGTAACAGCAGCATAACAGTGATTTGCACCCATCCAAAAAAGCCCTTTTTCATGGTCAATGTGGTGTAAAGGATCTTACTTTAAATAAGAAGTAGGCCTATGCCATGCATATTTGTTTAACATATGGTATCAGTAATCTGGTTCAAGATATTTCAAGCGGTATATTTGTTAGAAATGACATTGACGTGCGGAAAACAGACTCCACAATCAGTGAGATTGTAAAGTAGGTATGTTCATTCAGCGCTGGGCGGCACGGGGGGGTAGTCCCACCAAAGTCGTGCGCGCGCGACTCGGCAGTTCGCCTCAAATTTATACAGTCAGGTATTACATATTTACAATACGCCTATACATATGCATGACCTATCCCCGCTCCATATTAAAATTAGCTCCGAGAGGTCATTTCCATAGTCCCCTCCCAACTGCGCCTACGCAGGGCCTCTTTATGGTGGTCGTCTGGTGGTCGCAGAGATGAAGATAGATGACTCCTCTTCGTCACCGCTAGTAACCTCTTTCCTTGCGCAGGCTCAGTGATTTCTTGGTATTCACCCAAGCCGCAAGACCAGTCTTAGCTGGCTCTTGGGGCCTGCTCCTGCTTCTTATCAAGGACTGTCTTTACCTCATTGGCTGGTTCTTGGCACCAGCTCTTCTTATCAAGGACTGCCTCTACCTCAGCTAATGTCAACAATGTAAGCACTAAACATCATCTTTTGCCCCCCTTTATTATGTCTACTGAGATTCTTTTGACTCCCCTTGTCTCAACATATGAAGAATGATTCCAAGATTGCTACCTCATACTTTGAGTTTATGACTGAGAATTTGATTTAATATTGTTGCCACATTCCAATACAGGGAAGTTTCATTTTGGCTGTGAGTGAATTATATCATTTTACTGCAATAATTATGCACTGAATAATTAATTATATCTTTTGTTGGTTTCACTTTTTGCAGTCTAACTGATGTTGCTTTAAATGCTATGGACACAGTTGAACTTTTATTTAACATAGACTGTAGAATCCTAAAAGGGCATCACATACAGAATACTCAAATCTTCCAAAACATTTTTAGAAATTATTTACCTTCATTATGCTGCAACTCTGAATGATTATTTTTATTCTGAATTTGTGCATTTATTTTCTTCTTTTAACAGAAGGAGTTTAACAGTGATTGCAAATTGAAGGAAAGAATAGAAGAAAATGGATATAACACATATGCTTCCCTAAACTGGAAGCACAACGGAAGGCAAATGTTTGTGGCCCTGAATGGAAGGGGAGCCACAAAGAGAGGACAGAAAACAAGAAGAAAAAACACTTCAGCTCACTTTCTTCCAATAGTAGTAATGCTATAGATGAAGGAAATATTTTATTGATGCAGTTGAACCAAAGGCTCTTATGTCAAGAATATTTGGTAATCCTCTTGAAGAGTAAATGCAAGGAAATAGTGCAGACATCTGCTTGTTTGTAAAGAGAGCAGGGGAAGCCTTTGAAGGTTTTGTACTCATTGCTGGCACATGAAATACTTTTATTTAGTTCGGTATCATATCTTATAACCAAGATACAAGCTGGATCAAATGGAATGGAAGTTATTGCCAATGTGAACAATTTTTTTTAATCTCTGAGACAGAATTTAAGGGACTTGAGACAATCTGTTGAATGATCTTCGTGGGGAAAGTTATTTATAGACTACTAACTCATATCAAAGACCTTAATTGCTCATTCAAGCCTAATGATCCATTGAACAGTTAGACACGCTAGCATTTACTGGAAGCACTTGGATCACATGCACAAATAATGACATTTCTGGAGAAGCCTTGTGGAAGAATGGATAGGATTAAAGAGTATAAGCATAGTGTAAAACTGTTCTAACAAAACAGTGTTGTTTGCTTGTATGTTCTAACTTCATTCCTTTTTATTTCTAAGTTATTTATTTAATAGGATGTTAAATATCTTTTTGATTTGAAATGTTTTCCTCATTTGCTTATTTGTTATTTTCCTTTTTTCTCAGTACTTCACACAGAGGTTGATAGGTTAAAATGTCAAAACCTCATAAGTACTCTGAGAAGAGGTATTAGACAAGGCTTTAAAGGCAGAATTTAATGTGTATAATCCATCTTTTAACTAAACTGTCTTGCACTTAAGCAAAAAGACCAAACAAGCAGTGCTTGGATTTATGGTATTGGGTGTCTTTATGTTGGAGAGGTTTTGTTTTGTTTTTTTTACTCATCAGCACTCAAGAACAAACTTCAAGGAATACTTTGTTCAAGGGGTCTTTCTGCTATTTTGAAATTGAGAGAAGGGGCCACATCTGTACTTGGGTGTCAATGCATCTGTGTGTATATTCATGCGACTTTAATTTCAATTTGGAACCAAGATCTAATGCATTGCAATCAATATGATATTCTGCAGCAAGTATTGGGCTAGAACCTAGATGTCGACAGCCACTGAGATTGCAAACATTAAAATTAAACAGCGTGTAATTCCCAAGTATAAAATTTGGCCTCTAAAAGGTAAGTAAGAAGGCAACACAGTTCTGCACTCCTTATTCAGTTAATATGCCCACTCAGCATGTTTGCCCTTGTTACCAGCTCATAGAATCACAGGCATGTAGTGGGAGCAATGCCCAAGTAAGGACTGAGGGATAGGAGATCCAAAATCATGCTCATGCATTTATCAGAGATTATTATTCACATGTATATTATATGAGAGCTAACCAAAAAGCCATGCTGGTATCCAGTTTTAGCATGCCTTTCATATCCATCATAGTAACTGAAGGTTCAAAATACATAATATCCAGCACATTTTTATGAAGTGTTACTAGTCCCATGGCTTAACTTGAGCAACTGCAGTATAACAAAGTTAAGCATAATATGAATGTTCAATTAAAGGTACATAAGGTTTGTTTTATGCTTTGCTTTACTCTAAAATTAGAGAGCTCTGGATAGCTCACCAATGTAACCATATTGAAATTCATTTTGTTAGAGCAGATAAATAGAAAACAGTACATCAAACAATTTGTACCACTGTCTTCACATTGTATTCCACTAAATAAATAAATAAGCCTTTGCAGTGTCTGTAGTAAGAAACAAAAGTAGTATAATATTATTTTGTTCTAAATACTTTAAGTATGAGATTATATTGATGCTGCAGTTTTATCTTCAATATTTCTTGTTGTGAAAAAGGCTTTATTTTTTTTGTTTGGAAACTGTATTTTGGTACAAAGGACAGCCTTGCTTAATGTGTCTTTTTGAGAATGTTTAACCTCTATAAAGGCAGGTGGTGTTGGAAACTTCTATAACTTATTTAAGTCAATGCTTAACCAGCACTTCAATCTTAATCTATTATTTAAATATTAGCTGTTTTTAAAAAAAAAAAAAAAAAAAAAGCTTTCCCATAAAATACAAAATGGTCAGATTTTATTTCCTGTCCTTAAATGAAGTAAACTGTTTTAAAACCAGGAAGTCATTTGAGAGACATTTTAGCTGATAGCTAACATTATATTTCATGGTACTTTATCTCCAGCTTGCTTCTTCACAAATGAGATTTTTCTAGAAAGGGAAATAAGAATTTCATTTTAAATGTAATTGGAGGTCACAGCAAAACTTAACTACCATGTTAAAAGTGAGTTTCTGTTCTTTAAAATTTGTAATCAATAATTAAAACTGACAAGACATAATGGACCACCCACAGTGAACATTCAATGTGAGATTGGACAAATGCAGTATTGGATGACCACTTAAAGAACATTTAGGGTACAAATAAAGTTCTCTTTTGACAGAATTACCTAGATGAGTCGGTCAGGGGAAAAAATCATGCATAAACATTATCATAGTATTCAAAACACCATGCTGCTCAGAGGCCAAAACCCAGGAAATATCACTTTTCCAAAGTGAGTCAGAAGCCATTTGTGACATGAATAGCAGTGAAACAAAAAAAAAAATCCTTGAAGGAATCAATGATTCCTGCATGATTGGCATACTGTAATACCCACTGTGGTGGGAGCAAACTGCAGACACTCTATCTAGAGTATCACAGGTCCTCTTTTCTCTGTCACACTCAGCATAACAGACTCCTGAGCAAAAGGAAAACATGGGGAGGGATTTAAAAAAGAAAAGGGAAACAAAAATCACTGAGCAATAATGTATAGTATGTTATATTTAAATAAAAATAATAAAACATGGGGAATGGAGAATAAGAGTATTGTCTCTTGTTTGTTTTATTAACTTGAAATGGTACTGCACAATAAAAATAAAAAGGGAAAAGATCTGTTGTACTACAGGATGTGGTTTGGTGCTGTATAGCCCCAAAACAAAAACAAACAAAAAAAAAAATCACTTGAACATTTGTAAGTTTCTTTAAGTTTTTGCATCTGTGAGTCAGCTATCTCCATGCAAATAACAACCAAATGCTTTAGATTCTTCTCGTAAGTATTCAGATCCACCAAGTTTATGCAGTGAAAAAAGCAATGAATTTAAAAGCAAGCACATTTGATGAAAGAATGAAGGTGTTTAGGAAAAAGAATATGTATTCACATTTTTAAAATAAATTTTAGATACGGAAAACAAGTTAAATTTTATATCAGACTTCATTCAAGATATTTCAGGTTATAAAGTTCACTAAAAGTTAGTGTTGTGCTTTAACCCCAGCCAGCAACTAAGCATCACGCAGCCGCTCACTCACTCCCCCCCATACAGTGGGATGGGGGAGAAAATCGGGAAAAAAGAAGTAAAACTCCTGGGTTGAGATAAGAATGGTTTAATAGAACAGAAAAGAAGAAACTAATAATGATAATGATAACACTAATAAAATGACAACAGTAGTAATGAAAGGATTGGAATGTACAAATGATGCGCAGGGCAATAGCTCACCACCCGCTGACCGACACGCAGCTAGTCCCCAAGCGGCTATTCCCTGCCCCCCACTTCCCAGTTCCTAAACTAGATGGGACATCACATGGTATGGAATAGACCATTGGCCATTTTGGGTCAGGTGCCCTGGCTGTGTCCTGTGCCAACTTCTTGTGCCCTGGCTGGGCATGAGAAGCTGAAAAATCCTTGACTATAGTCTAAACACTACTGAGCACCAACTGAAAACATCAGTGTTATCAACATTCTTCACATGCTGAACTCAAAACATAGCACCGTACCAGCTACTAGGAAGACAGTTAACTCTATGCCAGCTGAAACTAGGACAGTATCCACCCCTTATTCTTTACCATTGACGTCATGCTCAGTTCCCATACCTTTAGTTACATCCTGACCAATCATCGCCACCTTTCCATCCCTTTGAGACATATGAACAATGAGATATATATATATGTATACGCACAGAGAGATGAGTTATGTTCATAAAACATTTGTTGAGTTCATTTAGTTTCCGACTCTGGGCTCCGTCATACCAGTCTGTCTGGGCAGGAGGAATGGTGCAAAGACCTCTCAGTCGGTAGAGCAGGACTGGGCTTCAGTGCGGTGTGACGAGCAGCTGACATTAGATGCAGCAGGAGGATGGTGTGCACCGTTGGATTGTTGCATGCTGGAGTCAGTTCTGGTTCCATCACTACTGCGCTTTGCTCAGTGTCATCACAGTTCTTTCTTGCTTGATCTAAGCGATTCTTACTATAGTACTATGGATAAAGCATATAACAATTATAGTAATGATAACATACAGTAGCAGGGTTATATAGCAACTAATATCATACAGTTTAATTCTGGCTATTTTCACCTAAAATCAAATCCCCTTGAGGCACACATCGGACTTCTCCATCTTTTCACATCACCCACCAAGTGCACCCAGGCCATGAGCAAAAGCAATCCCACGAATGGGTTTACCTTTGCCTGAGGCAGGAGTAACCCAGACTGTTTTCCCTAACATATTTTTCATGTGCACTACAGGGACTTTATCCCCTTCTACAGTATGTAAAAATTCTGATTGAGCAGGGCCACTCCGATGGGCAGATCCTCTGGTGTTGACTAACCAGGTGGCCTTTGCTAAATGTGTATCCCAATGTTTGAAAGTTCCACCCCCTATTGCTTTCAATGTAGTCTTTAACAGTCCATTGTATCGCTCGATTTTCCAAGAGGCAGGTGCATGATAGGGGATATGATACACCCACTCAATGCCATGCTCTTTGGCCCAGGTGTCTATGAGGTTGTTTCGGAAATGAGTCCCATTGTCTGACTCAATTCTTTCTGGGGTGCCATGTCGCCACAAGACCTGGTTTTGAAGGCCCAAGTTAGTGTTCTGGGCAGTGGCATGGGTTATAGAATATGTTTCCAGCCAACCAGTGGTTGCTTCCACTGTTGTGAGCACATGGTGCTTGCCTTGGCGAGTTTGTGGGAGTGTGATATAGTCAATCTGTCAGGCTTCCCCAAATTTATATTTCAGCCATCGCCCTCCATACCACAGGGGCTTTAACCGCTTGGCTTGCTTAATTGCAGCACATGTTTCACATTCATGGATAACCTGCGCGATAGTGTCCATGGTCAGGTCCACCACTCGATCTCGAGCCCATCTATATGTTGCATCTCTTCCCTGATGGCCTGAAGTATCATGGGCCCACCGAGCCATAAATAGCTCACCCTTATCTTGCCAGTCCAGGTCCACCTGAGCCACTTCAATCTTGGCAGCCTGATCCACCTGTTGGTAGTTTCGATGTTCTTCAGTGGCCCGACCCTTGGGTATGTGAGCATCTACATGACGTACTTTTACAACCAGATTCTCTAGCCAGGATGCAATATCTTGCCAAAGTGCGGCAGCCCAGATGGGTTTACCTCTGTGCTGCCAATTGCCCTTCTTCCATTGCTGTAACCACCCCCACAGGGCATTTGCCACCATCCATGAGTCAGTATAGAGATAGAGCACTGGCCACTTTTCTCTGTCAGCAATATCTAATGCTAGCTGGATGGCTTTCACCTCTGCAAACTGACTCGATTCACCGTCTCCTTCAGCAGTTTCTGTGACTAGTTGTGTAGGACTCCATACAGCAGCCTTCCACCTCCGATGTTTTCCCACAATGCAACAGGACCCATCAGTGAACAGGGCATATTGCCTCTCATTTTCTGGCAGTCTATTATACAGTGGGGCTTCTTCAGCACGTGCCACCTCCTCCTCTGGCGACATTCCAAAATCTTTGCCTTCTGGCCAGTCCGTGATCACTTTTAACATTCCTGGGCAACTGGCGTTTCGTATGTGAGCCCGTTGTGTGATCAGTGCAATCCACTTACTCCATGTGGCATCAGTTGCATGATGTGTAGAGGAGACCCTCCCTTTGAACATCCGGCCCAGCACTGGCAGTCGGGGTGCTAAGAGGAGCTGTGTCTCAGTAACAACCACTTCTGAGGCGGCTCAAACTCCTTCATATGATGCCAATATCTCTTTTTCAGTTGGAGTATAGCGAGCCTCCGATCCTCGATATCCTTGACTCCAAAAACCCAGGGGTCAGCCTTGGGTTTCCCCAGGTGCTTTCTGCCAGAGGCTCCAGGTAGGGCCATTCTCCCCAGCTGCGGTATAGAGCACATTTTTAACATCTTGTCCTGTCCGGACTGGTCCAAGGGCTACGGCATGAACAATCTCCCGTTTAATTTGTTCAAAGGCTTCTTGTTCAGGGCCCCAGTTAAAATTGTTCTTCTTCCGGGTCACTTGATAGAGAGGGCTTACAATCAAACTGTAATTTGGAATATGCATTCTCCAAAACCCCACGACATCTAGAGAAGGCCTGTGTGTCATTTTTATTAGTTTGGGGAGAATAGCTGCTATTTTGTTAATCACATCCGTTGAGATCTGATGATGTCCATCTTGCCATTTTATTCCCAAAACCTGGATCTTCTGTGCAGGTCCCTTGACCTTACTTTCGTTTATGGCAAAACTGGCTTTCAGAAGGATTTGGATTATTTTCTTCCCTTTCTCAAAGACTTCTTCTTCTGTGTTGCCCCATATGATGATGTCATCAATGTATTGCAGGTGTTCCGGAGCTTCACCTTTTTCCAGTGCAGTCTGGATCAGTCCATGGCAAATGGTGGGGCTGTGTTTCCACCCCTGGGGCAATCGATTCCAAGTGTACTGGACACCCCTCCAAGTAAAGGCAAACTGTGGATGACACTCTGCTGCCAGAGGGATTGAGAAAAACGCATTAGCAGTGTCACTTGTGGCATACCACTTGGCTGCCTTTGACTCTAGCTCGTATTGAAGTTCTAGCATATCTGGAACGGCAGCACTCAGCGGTGGCATAACTTCATTCAGGCCGTGATAGTCAACTGTTAATCTCCATTCCCCATTAGACTTCCGCACTGGCCATATGGGACTATTAAAGGGTGAGCGAGTTTTGCTGATCACTCATTAGCTCTCCAGTTGGCGAATCAACTTCTGAATCGGAATCAGAGTATCAGTTGGTGCGATATTGCCACCGGTGTACCGTTGTGGTAGCAATTGGCACTTGTTCTTCAACCCTCAGCAACCCCACAATCAAAGGGGCTTGAGAGAGACCAGGCAGGGTAGACATCTGTTCAGTACCCTCCGTCTCCAAGGCAGCTATACCGAAAGCCCATCGATACCCCTTTGGGTCCTTAAAATACCCCCTCCTGAGATAGTCTATGCCAAGGATATTTGGAGCCTCTGGACCACTCACAATGGGATGTTTCTGCCATTCATTCCCAGTTAGGCTTACTTCAGCTTCCAATACAGTTAACTCTTGAGATCCCCCTGTCACACCAGAAATACAGATGGGTTCTGCCCCTTTATAACTTGATGGCATTAGAGTGCACTGTGCGCCGGTGTCTACTAGAGCCTTATACTCCTGTGGGTCTGACGTGCCAGGCCATCAAATCCACACAGTCCAATAGACCCGGTTGTCCCTTTCCTCCACCTGGCTGGAGGCAGGGACCCTCTAATTCTGGTCAGAGTATCCAGTATTCACTTCTCGTAAAATTGCTCAGAAGTCCCTTCAAGAGGATCGGAAATAAAATCAGCCCTTCTACTCTCTTTGGAAACTGGAGCGGCATTTTTACTGGTAGAATCCCCTTTTGTGGTGGTTTTTCCTCGCAGTTGACGTACCCATGCATTTAGGACCGAGGTAGGTTTTCCATCCCACTTCCGCATGTCCTCTCAATGATCACATAGGTAAAACCACAGGGCACCTCGCGGTGTGTACCTTCTATATTCTCTCTCTTGGGCAGAAAAACGCTTACTCCTAATAGCTGAGACATTGGTCCTTACAAGCGTGGAGTAGGATATATCCTCTTTGATTTGTTGGACATCCTGGGACAGCTACTCCACAGCCGAAATGCAGGCTTGTAGGGAGGAGGAGAGATTTTCTTTGTATTGACGGAGTTGGCGAGCCACTTCTTCCACTGTTAGCGCCTCTTCATTATTCCAGGACATTATTGCCAATGCATTGGCATAGGACGATGGTGCGCTCTGTACAAACTTCCGCCACATGGGTCGTGTGCCTTGGACTTCGTCTGGATCTTTGGGTAATTGTGGGTTGTCCGGGTCATGACGAATCATCTCTAGCACAGCTAATTCCATCAGATATTGGATATCTCTCTCCATTGTGGTCCACTTGCTTGATTGACATATAACATCTTCCTTAAAGGGGTACCTTTCCTTAACACTTGACAGGAGTCGCCTCCAGAGGCTGATGGCTTGTGTCCCTCTTCCAATTGCCTTGTCGATGCCACCTTCCCTGGCAAGTGATCCCAGCTGCTTGGCTTCCCTACCTTCTAATTCCAAGCTATTAGCCCCATTGTCCCAGCATCAGAGGAGCCAGGTGATAATATGCTTACCTATATGGCGGCCAAAATCTTGTCGCATATCCCACAGCTCACTCAAGGATAGGGACTGGGTGATTACCTCTGGTTCTGCCTCTTCCTTTGGTTCCTGTGATGGCCCTGGTTCACCTTCATCCTTCGCTAAGAGAACTGATTTTTTTGTATATTTCTTTTTCTGTACGGGGGAAACTGATGCTGGTGCAGGTTGGTCCGCTGGTTCAGTTACAGTATCGCTCGCCGGGTTTTGGATAACCGCAGTGTCTGTCGCCGAGGTTTGGGTAGCAGCAGTGCTTGTTGCTGGGGCTGGAGGGACCGCAGTGCTCATTGCCAAGGTTTGGGTAGCTGCTGTGCTCATTGCCGTGAATGGAGGAGCTGCAGTGCCTGTTGTTGAGGTTTGGGTAGCCCGAGTTCTTGTCGCCGGGGCTGGAGGGGTCATGGTGCCTGTCGCCAAGGTCTGGGTGCCTGCAATGCTCCTTGCCGGGCCTGGAGGGGCCGCAGCGCCCATTGCCGAGGTTTGGGTGGCCATGGTGCTCATCGTTTTGTTGTTAGGTCTAGAGACCTTCTCTTCCCCTTGAGGGTACTGAGTGATGTCGAACAGGGCTCGATAGGCATGGGCCAGGACCCAGCACGTTGCAGTGATTTGTATCTCTCTGCAGCTGCCGGGGTGACAGCATACCTTTTCCAAATATTTTACTAGTTCTTCTGGATCCTGCACTTGTTCAGGGGTGAATTTCCAAAACACTGGAGGTGCCCACTGTTCTAGGTACTTGCCCATACTACCCCCACACACCCTGCCACTCATAATTATCCAGCCTTGGGGCACATCTCTGGAGTGAGCTGGAGATATAAAACTGATCACAAAATTTTCTCTTGCAGTCCTTTTGTCTAAGGTATAATCCATTATCTAGACTATCACTGACAGAAGTTCATCCAACAGTTTTAACATATCTATTTATGGAAATTCTGCTGCTTTCTCAAGTTGCCTGCTTGGGTGTTGAACTGGCCTTTTGATGTGAAAGTTTTTCCTAATATCTAATATCTAATATAAATTGTCTTTGCTACAAATTAATATAACTAATTCATGTTGTCTCTTCTGCAGAGATGAAAACACTTAATCACCATTTTCTTTGTAATAACCTTTTATGCATTTGAAGCCTGTTATCATATCCCTTCTCCATTCTTCTCTTTTCCAGACTAAACAAGCTACAGTCTTTCATACTTGCTTTGTAGGTCATGTTTTCTAAACTGCTTATCATCTGTATTATTTATGATGTTATTTCCAATTTCTGTGTCTTTCAGAAAATGTGTCCCCTCTCCCGGAAGTGCTCACCAATACCAGGTAGCATGAAATAAACACATCCTCATTCTAACAAGTGATATGCTTTTAATAACTTTCTGGAATGACATTTGCCTCTTTTATAAATGAACATTGATTTGCATCTGTGTCCCCATCTTGTTTCCTGCATTTGCCAAGCCAGTCCTTGTCCATTGCGTATATGCATTCATATAGTCAGTGAATGATAGGTAAGATGGGTTTTGACCAGCTATGACATCACTTTATATTAGTTTCACTGAGACCATATGTCCCTAGTTTGCTTGAGCATGGAACAGAGGACTGCATGGAAAGCATCCAACCACTGCAGATAAATATTAACCCAGACTCTGATAATTCCTATCCAGAGCCAAAATTCATATAAACTAAGAATCTCCTCTCTCTGCTCTCCAACCTTACTCTCTACAGACTCATATCTACCCACTCCTATTCCTGCTCTAACAATTTAGTTAACAGGTTTGCTTCTTGAGATCCAGAAAGTAAGAGTCAAGCTAAATTGGCTGGGTTTTCATATAAACTCCATATAGGCAAGTGTTTAGTTAGTTTACTCTAACATGTAACATATGTAATGTTTACTTTAACACTCACCAAGCCTGAGTGTTTAACAGACAGCTATATCTGCATCTATAATAATCTAAAGCAATCCTACAGATCCCAGGTATCATGTTTTAAATATCTGGAAATAACTAGTTAGCCTGTCTGTAGTAACAGGCCATTTTCTGAATATTACACCCAATATTATATAATATAGAAAAACCAGGAACATCTGTCATAGTCATGAGCAGCTAATTACTTGAGGTCAGCACTAGAAACCTCTTTAGGTTTTTGCCTCTCTGCCTTAGGACAGGAGTGATCAGGATGCAGTACATCTTTGAAATGCACCCTGTACAGCTTGTGTGTGCACCCATGGTTGTTCTTATGTTTAATAAGAAAACACAAATCACAGGACTCAAAACTCCAACAATAATTCCATATTGATCTCATCAAAGAAACAGAAATTTCAAGATGGAATAAAATAACACAAGAGCAAAGATACAGCTGTACGTGATCAGATCAAAAAAGTCCTTCTTTTTGGAAACACAGGTACATCATACCACACAGATACTGTGCATCAATTAAATCTCATTATTCATAGGTTTGTCATAAAGGCACAACTTTCCCTCTACAGTATCCATGTTGTTCTCCTCCACTCTTATTATATTTTCCTTGTATCTACTAGTCCTACTTGCCAGTATAATTGTAGGTTCTTCTGGAAGCTTTTTATAGAAAATTAGTATCACATTTCAGGATATTTATCTTGAACTCAACAGAGAAGAGAAATGAAAAGCATTTTCATCACTGCATATCATCCAAAAGTTTTGTTTGAGAACATCTTTTTCTGCTAATTTTTTTAATCAAAATGCAAATTACCTTTCATTAGACTTAGTAAACAAGAAGCCAAATGTCAGAAGTGAAAAAGAACATTGTTCAGACAACATTCCTCAGTAAAAACATGCTGTCTTAAGAAGACATTACAGCAGCTTACTTTGAGCAACTCTAGCACTGCTATGCTTTGAAGAAAGGGTTTGAAGGTTGGCAAGAAATTTGAATTTCATTCTGTCATTCTCCCTATGAAGATATGTCCAACTTGGGCTAATTTATAGCTGCTATTTATGCCTACATCAAGCTGCTTTTTAATGTAAAGAATGTCTTGGAACCAAGGAGCAGAACCTAGGACTCCTTCTGTCCCTGAACACATCTTCATCCTTGAAATGGATGCAAGTTTCCACTTGCTTCCTTCCTCTTTAGCCACACTTGGCTTGGTCCCCTGTCTCTACAGTAGCGGTCCTCATGGTGAGAGGTGGAACAATTGCCACCTCCTACATACCTTCTAAACTGATGGTTAGGGCACTTTCTTAGGAGCCAGAGGATGGTAAATGCCCTCAGATTATTATATGAAAGGTGACTGGTGGGGCTATTTTCTTCCCCAGATGGGTTTTAAAAGAAAAAGTAGATGCAAAGTCAATGGCATTTGAGGTATAAAGCACTTAGCCAAACTCTGACTCTATCTATAAGGGACTGGTTCTGCCCTGTGAACCCTACTCTCACACACACATTGAAAGCAGAGGTTATGTATGTATAGCCAGGAGACCAATGGGATCTGGGGCACCTTTTCCTTGAGTCAGCCTGAGCTCCACCAGACTGATGTGCAGACCATCAAGAATCCCACTGCATCCCAAATTCTTCCCCTTAATTTTTAGGGTACTCATATCCTTCATTCAGGTTTTGAACTCTACTTGCAAGGCCAATTACCAAGAAACTGCCTTGTTTACCTGTTCTCCAGAACTGGTCACTATGTAAGTCACCAAGTAAGTCTTACAAGTAATGTATTACTCAGCTTTCTTTTTCTTTACGCTCAGACCCCATACACTTCTATACCTGCACCCCTGCAGTGTTAGTCTACCATATACAGAGTCAGAGTATCATTATCTGTTCACATTATTCACAGAAACAAATAAAAGAAATGCTATTTCTGACAAAAATGTTTTTTTAATTTTCTGTCATTTAGTGATAGACTATTCTTTTTTACTCCAAAAAGATACTTGGGAGATTCAGTTAGCCTATTGAATAAAAGCAGCAAGTCATCAACTTCAAGCTCTTTAACTTTTTGTAAAATTTATAGATAAAAAGAAGGCAGCTTCCAATTTTGCAAGACGTGTTTTAGAAAATATTGTATATATATCTGCTAACATTTCCACTACATATCGTTTGGGATGTTTTCTCTGCCACTGTTCCAGTAAAGCAAAAGGTTAAGATACTCATGATACAGGGGAGCAGGAGGGACTGGAAGTGAGATAGATCTTTAAGATTGTGTTTGGGTGATAAAGGAGCAGTATGAAGATTAGCTTATCTTTGAGACTAGAAATGTACAGAAGCTCTGATATTATGGTGCATGCTAAAAGCAGGTTTCTGAATATAAACAGTGCCTTACTAAAACCTGCTTGATGCTGAAACTAAGATGCCAAGGCTGGTGTCCCGATGTGATTTAAATGTGTGTCTTTAATTACAAAATGACTAGTTAGTTTTGCAGTTATTTAATGCTAAACTTAGGGCCTCAAACAAGTGTGTTTTTCAACTAGTTTTCAGCACTGAATTGCTAAGGAACCTCAAATGAGGAAAGCAGGTTAAATAATATGAAATTTCTATTTTATTTGACTCTTACAAAATGAAATTCTCTTTCCAGCCTAAGCTGGGGAGAAAAGGAGAAAACCTATATTAAATGTATTATTATACCCTGATGCTCCACTTCTGAAGGGCAACTGTTGAGTGCTAGATCATCATGTCACCTCAAACCAAAAGCTATCTCTCTTTGAAATGTTTACTGTAGAAGACAGGAAATCTGTTTGCAATCTTAATCACAGACCAAACTTTTCAAAAGATGTCTCTAGTGTCTAAGCATAAAGATAATCTTGTGGGTAAGACACTGGACTGGAATTCTGACCTCAAATCTCAGCTGTCAGAGTGGGAAAATGCCTAAAATAAAGATTCAAACGTACGTCTGTGGCAGATGATAGGTGCCTGCATCCGAATTTGTAATCTGACAACCTTCATTTGGCTGCTGCTTAAATTCCATAGTCACTTTTCTCTCTTTGGTCAAGATTCCCTAAACTATGTGTTGTACCTCTTATTGTGATCCACTATCTCAGTTTCAAGCTCCCTTCTAAGCATGTTTTTCTTCTGGGTGGGGTATTCATGAGAGCTGAGGATTCAGGCAGCTGATCTTACATCAGCAAAACCAAATCAACAAAAAATATGGCTTCTGTCTTCCACAACACAGTGACTGGCAGAGCTAATGTTTTCCTTATCTATCCCTCAGAAGAGTGTTCTCAGAGCTTTGGTAACTATGACCTTTTCAGGGATTCATCCACCCTTGTGGGACAAACCCCCTCTCACTGTCCATCATGTTACAGTTGCAATTACTAAGGAAACAACTAAATACTTTTAATTTAACTGGCGAAACCTCAGTTTCCTTAGAAATCAGACAGAATCATATGTGGCAGGGATGTTTTCAGGGCTTCCAAGAGTAAACTGTGTCGAGGTTTAACCCCAGACAGCAACTAAGCACCACACAATCACTCTCACTCCCCCCCACCCAGTGGGACGGGGGAGAAAATCGGGAAAAAGAAGTAAAACTCGCTCCGATCGACACCCCGTTAGTCCCTGAGCGGCGATTCCCCACCCTCACTTCCCCCAGTTTATATACTAGATGTGACGTGACATGGTATGGAATACCCTGTTGGCCAGTTTGGGTCAGGTGCCCTGGCTGTGTCCCCTCCCAACTTAATGTGCCCCTCCAGCTTTCTCGCTGGCTGGGCATGAGAAGCTGAAAAATCCTTGACTTGAGACTAAACACTACTTAGCAACAACTGAAAACATCAGTGTTATCAACATTCTTCTCATACCGAACTCAAAACATAGCACTAGGAAGACAGTTAACTCTATCCCAGCTGAAACCAGGACAACTCCCAGGAGGTTACCATTATACAGGTTAACACTAAGCTCTGCAGAAAATTCTCTCAGCCTGAAATGTATGTCCTGAAGTCAGCTGTCTCCCCCTTGGCTACAGAAGAAGCCTAGGTATCCAGCTTGGACTAGATGCTAACTTTCATAAGGCTAAAGCTGGACCATCTTAAGACTTCAAGCTCTTCAGGAAAAGTACTGTCTTTATTATGTGCCACTTCCTTCCACAAAACATCCATAATCTTGATAAGAGATTTTGTGGCAACAAATAGCAATTAAGGTGTTGTTATTAAAAATTATGACTTCTCTAAGTCTATCCATTACTTTAAGCAATGCATTTTAATAGCAAAAAGCACTAATGGACATTTTATACTCTTTGGCCACTATAGAAAGAAAGTAGCTGCTCATTTATTTCTTTGGTCCAGCTGGACCCACTGGTATGAATTAAGTCCTCAGATCAAGATGAGATTTGTTTAACTAAACACAGTTAAGCACAATTCATGAATCTTATACCAAAGCTCTGAAGTGCAGCTTCTCCATTCTGACCCCAAGGAGGTCTGTATGGCTTTTATAAGCCCTTGTGTTTTACAAGCCCGTCTTCAAATGCTGTGTTTGATACAAGTGTTCAATGTATAGGAACAGTACATCGTTACTGGATGTTCATCCCAATTCGAAATACCACGATATTAAACATTTTCAGCTGAACATAACATCTAGAGAATGTTCCACATGTTTGGCCCACAGAGGTTATAACACTATTGCAATTACATCCTCTACAGATGGCACATGCCATATGGATTATAGTGTTACTTGTTCTGTTGCTGTGGACTTGGTTTGAATTGTCCGTGAACCACTGGAACCATAAATCAATTCTTTTCCCTCTCAAAGAAAAGAAAAAATATTTCAAAGGGAATTTTGTGCAAAATGGCAAGGATCAGGGAGGCTAGGGTAACCTTCCACTTTGTATCAAGGAGAGGAAGCCTTCTGAATAAAACAAAGAGGAAGCTGCCTGAATAAAACAACTTTTTTCTCCTGACCTCATATATCAGAAAGAAAATCTCCACTGGAACAACCTAAAATGGAAGACAGACTAGATTCAACTATGTCTTGTATAGATCTCCAGGGCTGGCAACTGTCCTCAAGAAGAGCTTTACCAGAGTCAGTGGAAGACTGAGCCAAATTCCATATCTAACACATACTCTTTAAAACCAAACTGTTCATGGCTAGAAGGATTTTAAAATATTATAACAAAATGGTTTTCAAGCTGAGTGTTGTACCAGATGACAAGGTAATGTCATGCCTTGATCAAGCCTTATATAACTGTTTTGGTGTGTGGCAACATTAAATGTCAGTTACTCTCACTAACATTTATCTTTATACATGAACTGATCATTAGAATTACTGTATTTAGAGAAACTCTTTTGATAAAAATGTCAAATGATTTTTGCAAAATTCTATCTTTTAATCTTGATCTTATGTTGCAATTATTCCTAGACCTTATTGTGGTTTCCTGCACAAGATTATATCCTAAGCATACCAGTTCAGCATTTATTACAGACACAGGACAACAAAAAGTCAGCAGCAGGACACAATATGTTTTATATGTGCAGTTAACTTTACACAGTGCTGGAAAATATTGGCAAGTGGCACTTAATTATGGTACCCCTGGATTCTCAAAATGCATCACAAAACACAAAGGCACAAAGCTCTTATTTACTGTAGTTACTTTTAGGAACTACTTTTCAGAGGCACAGGCTTTGCATCTTAGAATACAATTTCAAGATGTTCTAATTTTGCTAATACAATTATTCTTCCTTATTTGAGTTCTTTGTTTACTTTAAAATCATTTCCAATTAATAATTTTATGGAAAGTGGTTTCATTTGTGACATCTGAGAAATAACTCCAGACAGATATAATTCCAGTTTTTCACCATGTTGGCTCTGAGTCTGTAGGTTTCAAATAACACCAAAATTAGAGGATTTTCTGCTGCACTGCACAATACCTAGATCTGGAAATAGGATCAGTGATAGAAAGAACCCTATAAAATGAAAGGCAGGGTACAGAGATAGCAACAGTAGGACATTTAAGTTTGTGGCTCATTGAGACTACATCCTAACATGAAACTGCTAGAAATGCCGGGTTGAAAGTTCTTCAGAAAATGAAATGAAGACATGATCTGATGGTCAAACCTTTCTATTTTCTACTTAGCAGTGTACTCAAAGTCCACTGCTTTATCCCCACCAAGCTAATATTTACCAAACTTGTATGCAGAAACCATATTCCATTTATTTCACATCCTGAAAATATGATCTAACAAGAAATGAAACTAGTTTAGCACAGTCATATTGCTAACTAAATGCAACAAGAGCAAAAACTTACCAGATGACAGTAATCTGCTGCTTTAGTAGCTTGTGCAAGAATAATTTTATATATCAAAAGAAAAAGATTTGGGACAGTAAACACCTTCTAAAAATTGTAACTACTACCTACACTGTAGCATGCCAGTGTACAGTGTACTCCCTGACTTTCTGAAAAAGACTAGTCCAGGGTCTGATTCAAAGGTCCCTGGAGATACTAAAATAAATTCTGGAAAATTTTTGATCACAAATTTTCATCTAAAGACAAAAATGTTAAAAAGGGATAGCTGTAAAATACCTCATTCTCATTTATTAAAAATGTTCCCACTTACAAAAAAAAATCATCTAAAGGAATTTACTTACTTCTTTGTAGATTGTTTCATAAGGCTGACAATTTTCTTAGTTTTATGATTGAATTTTATTAGGAAAGTAAATCTGTAATATGATAATTCCACATGGATCCTGCAAAACTTGATAATGCTGTACTTTCAATAGTATGAATGTATCTTAACAAATAGTGCCTTTACTTTCACTGAGTGCTACAGACAGCATTACAGCTCAAACATTGTGTTTAATAAACAATCATTTTTGTTGCTAATCTGGGAGAAATGTGCTATTGAGTTATTATTAGACTCAATACTGCTAACTTTTGAGTCACACATGGAGGAAGAGGCCAATATTTTTTCTTACCAGACACATAGTTTGACTTTATTGACAACTTTTTAGTTTTGCCAGCTTGATTTAAAAATACTGACATTTGTCTCATTGCAAAAACTTCAGAAAAACAGCCATTCCTGCCATTCTCTGTGTAATTTTCTTATTACTACCAGGACTGTACGTAGCCACAAAATTGCTGTTGGCAATGCAGAAGCACATCATCTCCCACCATCTGGAGATGTGCAGTGTGCACAACACAAGATCATGTTCATGGGGTCTACAGTCCTGTTAGCCCCTCCTGCTGAATCCATCCTGATTAGCAGAATAAAAAGTGTTAGGATTTGTCCTGTGTTTGGATATTTTTTAGTAAATTTACATTTGGTTTCAGTTCTAAAAGAAACAACAGAGAAACCTTTGACCAGACCCTTCTCTGACATGAGATACTGTGCCACTAGCTTTCGGGGCACCTGTGCTGATTTATACTTGCTTAGGATCTGGTTCAGCATGTCTGTGTTAACTCTAAACCAGAATCTGAATCTGTGTTGTGCTCTCCTGCACAATGAAAGCTGCAAAATGAGAGTAATGAAAAAGACATCACCATGTAAGAAACAGGTATATGTTTTGTCTTCTAGCCTCACTCAAAGAAAAATGGCTGTTGTCTGCACACAGGAATGTGCTTTTGAAGGTGAAAATGCAATTCACAGAAAATGAAGAGAGCACAGATTTAAAGTTACATAAACCGAACACCTTTTAAAAGATTTAGATTCTTCATCCAGAAAAGTAATGAGAAGTTCTTTGTGAAAAGCTTGCACTAAAAACTTAGAGGAAAAGAAAGAAATTCTGCCCTGTCTCAGCCTGCTAGGAACCTCTCGGTATGTAGCTGCACTCACAGAAGAATATGGCTCAAGGAACACTCACACTCGTACATTCCAGTCTCCTTCTTATTAAAAGAACAATAAAATAAAATAAAATAAAATAAAATGCCACTGGGCATTCCCTGCTCTCACAAAGCAAACAGTACATGCTGAGCCAGGTATTTTACAAAGAATTTGTGCTTAGGCTGGCAGCCCAGAAGGTGAATCTTTGTTTTCCAGACATTAGTTTAGTAGATTATGGCACATCATTAAAAATTATTCTATATTTTGTTTATACTCTACTAAAAGTGAATTACAATTTCAGAACACATATATACTTCAGCCATTTAGAAGAACCATTGCAATATAACCAGTTAGGGTAATTTCACACTACTAGAAAAGCAGGATGCAAATATTGATCCTTACCATATGAAATTATATTAGTCAGTCTGGCATTTGCTTATGACATCTGGAAGAATGGTATCCTCCTTTGTAGGAATGATACTGTGGTTTTATCTTACTTCAATTACAATTGACAGTCTGTCAAACCACAAAGATGTAAATAGTTATACTTTACTTTGATCCTTTAACATGGTTCTATCTCATTAAGTAGATATATTTGCAGTTTCCATTGCCTTTTCAGAGACAATATACTTTGTTTTTCCTACATGTTAATTAAATAAAAAGTGTGCTAGATAGGAAACTCTTTTTTGAAATACATTTTTTAACCTGCTAGTTCAGATGATATAAATATATTTATAGATATTTGCCGAGGTTCATCTGATTTATCTTTAGCCATCTAAATGGCAACTGGGGCCCCTCTTTAGTCAGTGTACAAAGATAAATATTTTCATTGTATGGTATGATCACTCTCCAGAGGTGACAACCTCCTTCCATTGACCATCAGAGGGAGTCACTAAGACTAAAAGAATAGGTGAGAAAAATCTCACCCTTAGTTGAGAATGTGAAATGAAATGTGTACTGTCAGGTACAGACAGGCATTCTTTGGACACAGGCCATGTCTGTGGCCACAATAAAAAAAAATCATTAAAATCAAGTGATGCATAATTTCACCACTCTACAGTTTCTGTGGGAAGCATTTTGCAGAAACAACATACACAACTTCTCCACAAAATTTACAGTTCTTTAACTGAGCATAAAGAGAATGAGAAAGAGAGATTGCAAAATACCTCTGATATGTCTACACTTTGGATACTCCTATGGAAGTAACTAAGCATATATCTATTCTGAAAACAAAAATCTTGCTCCTACTACTTCATACATGCAGTCTCAAGAACCAGACAGCCAAGAATTCTGTTCTGCCCATGAAGAGGCACACGGCAGGTCAATAGACTGCATTTGCAGGAAGTTAAATCTGCCTGAAGCATTTGCAGAGCCTTAAAGGTAATTTTAAACCTCTAACATGGAAATTACACTGAAATATAACAGTGAGCCCTTAATAAGAATAAGTATTAATAGACAGTTAAAATTACACAAGCAAAAACTGAAGTATATCTCTTCAATATCTCAAATTGGCTGTTGATTTTTATTTATAATAGTTGTTGCATCTTAAACTACTACTGAGAGGACAGGCCAGCTTCAAGGGGCAAAAAGAATTCATCAAAAGGGGACTGAATAAGCCAAGAAAGCTGAGAAAAAAAAATGGTTAAAAGTGAGAGAATGTATTGAAAAATCACAAGTAATTTTTCTCTTATTTTTCTACTGGTCTTTATTGTTCATAGTGAAAAAATACAGTATATGAAACTCTAAAGAGTTGAATGAAATATGTTAGCAGCAAGCTGCATTTAAGACCAATTAATCATGCCAAGATGTACAGCATTGTGCTATTAACCCACTTCTGAAGATACTGAAGTCTCTCAGCCTTTGGTCTCCAGGCTCACATCATATCCAAGAAGTACACCAGCAATTTGCTAATACACACCCTTGTTGTGGCTTATTATTATGTGTCTTGGTGCAGCTTCCACATGTTCCAGTTTTAAAACTGTCTGACATTTTTGGTTAAGTTGTGGCTAAACATGTGCAGGACCGGTTTTTCCACAATGATGCATTTAGTTATTTTAAAATATTTACTTCCCTGAGTAGCCAAAAGTACCAGTCTGTAACCACTACAGGGTGGATTGGGAGGGCTTGCAAAATTTCATTTCAAAAAACAATGCAATGTTTGAGTTAGAGAAGTGTGGAAGAAGCAGTAACTTCCTTTTTTTTTATTTGTGTTTTTTAATTTTTACTAGTGTAATTTGAAAAAGAACCAGTCTGCAAAATACCCTTGCCATAAGTTCACCAATCACTGAAAACAAGATATTTGAGAGAACGTAGTACATCAAACTCAAAAAATTCATCAATCATGAGTGCACTCTTCATCTGAAAAGAAAATACCATTTCCTTCTCTTAAAAAGCTTTTTTTCAACTCTAATGAAAGCAAAGGAAATTCCACTACTGAAAAATAGAGATGTGATTAACCTGCCATGTACAGCAGCTGACTGGCAACATGGAAGGGATGAATGCAACACTTTGAGCTCCACCTTTTCCACATACCTCTGCAAAAACCAGATCAGTTTCTACAGCCATTTTTTACTATGCCTGATTCCACACATTAGAAAATCCTCACTGATTTGTACAGAATTTCTCACATCATATACATAAAGTTGGTGTATTGGGTCTGGCTGAGATGGAGTTAATTCTTCCCATAGCAGCCCTCAGCGCTGTGCTCTGCATCAGTAGCTAGAAAGGTGTTGATAACACACCAGTGTTTTGGCTACTGCTGAGCAGTGTTGGCACAGCATCAAGGTTGGCTCTCCAACATTTTTGCCCCCCCTCAATGGCAGGCTGGGGCAGGGCAAGATCTTGGGAGGGGACAAAACCAGGACAGATGACCTAAACTGACCAAACAGATATTTCATACCATATGATGTCAGCTCAGATATAAAAGCTTTACTAGGGGGAGATAGAAGGGGGGCATTTTTGTCTTCCGGAGCAACCACTACGCATACTGAAGCCCTGCTTCCCATGAAGTGGCCAGACATCGCCTGCTGATGGGAAGTAGGGAATAACATAATTTGTTTTTCTTTGCTTTTGCGTGTGACCTTTGCTATCACTTTATTAAACTGTCCTTATCTTGACCCACGAGCCTTTTGTTATATTTTCTCCCTCCTGTCCAGCTGAGGAGGGGGAGTGATAGAGCAGCTTTGGTGGGCACCTGGCATCCAGCCAGGGTCAACCCACCACAGTCCTTTTTGGTGCCCAACGTGGTGTGCGACAACGGAAGTTTTGCATTAAGCGTTCTATAACTAGTTATTAAGTGGCAAGCTCCTGTGCAGGTCACGGAGTTTGTTGACTGCTTGCTTATCTCTAGCTTGCTGAGTTTGGGAACATGGTAATGCAAATAATGTCTATGTGCTTTGTCCTGGCACTGATGGCTTTGTTGTGCTGCAGGAGCTATCTTGTGGGGAGAATGAAGGACTCAGGAACGTGCTAATACAAATAATGTCTATGTGCTTTGTCCTGGCACTGATGGCCTTGCTGTGTTGTGGAAGCTATCTTCTGGAGGAGATGAGGGAACACATCTCCCTCTCCCTAACAGGCATTGATGTGAATGGTTAAATTATGCAGGCTCCCGAGGTCCTTGTTCACCCTTATGTGAGCTGTTCAATACTAATAATTAATACTAGTGGTATATTATGGGTATTGTGGAATCTGGTCTCGTCCTGGTATAAGAGAAGACAAGTTTAAGGTGAGGCAATACTGAAATGTGCCCTCAAGTGACCGGTCCCTGGGTGGCAGGCTATATGGAAGGATTTGGGCAGATTCCTAGGACAGTTATCACCTCCCATAACCTGGGACTTTACACCCGAACAGGCAAGTAACCCTGGCAAACTGACGTGCCACCTGATAGAAGGGTGCCTTGCCTATCCCAATGAAAACCAGCAGCTTCTCGCACTGTACTGGGGCCTGGCCTATGCCTACCGAGCCACAGTTCAACACTCTCAGAGGACCATGGTTGAGGCAGGGACCCAGACTGCATCTAAGGACACCATGCTCAAGATAGGGACCCAAACAACAACAACTACAGTAATTGCCCCAATAGTGAAAAGGAAACAGTGGACAAGGAGATCAACAGGTCCATACCATCGATTAGTGAGGGAAGAAGAAGAAGAGGAAAGGCTTAATCTAGAAGCTGGTCCTTCAACAAAGAAACTGGAGGAAGGAGTGAGGGAACTTAAACAGGAAGCAGAAACTACCCGGTCCCTGATGTCCTCAGAACTTCGGAACTTGCAGAAAGACTACAGCCTCCAGCCAGGTGAGCGGATTGCTTCCTGGTTGCTCCGATGCTGGGATAACGGGGCTGACAGTCAGCAATTGGAAGGCAAGGAAGCCCAACAGCTGGGATCCCTTCCTAGAAACTGGGGAATTGAGAGAGGAATTGGGAAAGAGGCAGCAATTTGCAGTCTCTGGAGCCGGCTCCTCTCAAGTGTGAGGGCAAGATTTCCATTCAAGGAAGATCTTGTCAGTTCCTCAGAAAAGTGGACTACCGCAGATGAAGGCATCCAGTACCTGAGAGAGTTAGCAGTGGTGGAAGTCATCTACAGTGATCTGGATGATGAGGAAGTCTCCAAAGACCCAGAGGATGTTCTGTGCACACGGGCCATGTGGCAAAAGGTGATTCAAGGTGCCCCAGCGTCATATTCTAACAGCTTGGCAGCAATGTATTGTCCAGATATGGAAACACCAACTGTGGAGAAAGCGTCGTCTTGGCTCCAAAACTTTGAGGAAAATCTCTGTGTCTCCTCATCCCTACAGGACAGTGCCTTGGCTGTTAGGGACGCTGCAAGAAATCAGTCCTCTCCTGCCCCGGTCAGAGGGAAAGGGAGCCCAAGGCATATGCCACGTGGTGCACTCTGGTTTTTCCTATGTGACCAAGGGGAGGACATGAGGAAGTGGCATGGTGAACCCACCTTTAAGCTGGAAGCCCGTGTACGTGAACTGAGAGGGAAGACAGCTGTTAAGAAAGGGTCACCCAAGAAGAATGCTGTCAGTGTCGTTGCTGTAGAGGCCCAAGAAAGCACTCAGCGATCCTCCAGGCCTAGAAGAACTGAAACCACCTACCTTGATTCTGGTGAAGGGACTTCTGGTCTGGCAGTGCAAGGATCGGACAGTGAATATTCTGATGAGGAACAACAATAGAGGGT
Organism: Astur gentilis; assembly: GCF_929443795.1. NCBI lineage: Eukaryota > Metazoa > Chordata > Aves > Accipitriformes > Accipitridae > Astur > Astur gentilis. The sequence goes on along the minus strand of NC_064918.1, from coordinate 16,095,278 downwards.
CCCTGCCTTCGGCCAGGAGAAGGAAAGGGATGACCGGATATACTGGATAGTGTGAATTTGATGGCCTGGCACATCATACCTATTGGAGCGGTGGAGGAATGCACATAAGTCGACCCAATATGAGTGATAGAAGTGATTCAACTTTATTTGCACGGATAGCTCATATTTATACAGTTTGCGATAATTATGCCTACTAGTCCTAATATGATTGGTACATTGCTAATGTTTATTCATTACTAAAACACACCCACTTGTGGCTGGCAGCTACGCGTGTTCAGTAACTTTCTCATGGGAACTTCTTCAAAAGTTACTTATGAAGTTATGCCAAGGTCACACCGTCCCTGTCTTTCTCCTGATAACAGCGAGACCAGCTGTTGTTTTTCTCCTGATATCAGTAAAGCCAGCTATTTTCGGCCATGGCCTAGTCTTGCTGCTCAAACTGACATTCTTTCACACAGAACTCTGCTCGCACAACTTTTCCACAGGCCCATGTCCTTTTTCAGCAAGCCACTTCCCAACACAGACCCACAGAAGTATAATGCTTTAGTAGACACTGGTGCACAGTGTACGCTGGTGCCATCAGGGTACAGGGGCACAGAACCCATCTGGATCTCTGGAGTGACAGGGGGATGCCAAGAATTCACTATATTGGAGGCTGAAGTGAGCTTGACAGGGGACAAGTTATTAAACTCTCCTTATCTTGACCCACGAGCCTTTTGTTATATTTTTCTCCCCCCCTGTCCAGCTGAGGAGGGGGAGTGATAGAGCGGCTTTGGTGGGCACCTGGCATCCAGGCAGGGTCAACCCACCACAGTTGGGTATAAGCACATCATCAGGATTAGCTATGAATTGATGATGACTGGTTCACTTTTGTTTTATGGCCATAAGGTAAATTAAAGCAAAAGTCATCAAATACAAAAAATAGAGAGCAGAGAGAAAACATGAAAGAAAAGGAATACAAAGTCATTGCTATGGGTGAGATGTGACTTTGGACTTCCATCCAAAAAAGCAAACAGAGGGTATTTTTCATTGCTCTGTTTACACATCTAAAAAACTTTATTCCTTTCCAATTGTTGTTGCATAGCTCTGCAAAATATTACAGAAATAGAAAAAGTATAAATATATATAGATGCACCTGCTCCTCTGGAAAATAAAGCATATAAAGCAGCAGTAAATCTAAACTGCCATCTAAAAATATGAACTTTTTCAAACTTTAAGAGATTTGGGTGACAGGCTTGCTAATCTGTTTATTTTTTTATTGTGTATTTCTAAAATTAATTTCCTTCTTAGGTCTCATTGTAAAAAAATCACATGAAGACAGGTGTTCTCCAAAGGTTTTACATGTCTGATTTTGGAGAGACAAACAAAAATAACTTCTTTATTGGCATATCTGATTTTAATATTTTTCCAGTTTGGGTTTAGCTTAAATCAGAAAATACAAAGATTTCAAAATGCACAAGCCCTCTTGTTATTTTAAGTGTTCATTCTCTGCTAATCACTATGGTATCCCAGGTGCTTTTAACGCTATATATATCCCTCAGGTATTCTTTTCACACTAAATATATCCCTTGGGTATTCTAAACACAGGATTCTCTGTCTTTTGCCCTTTACCAGGAAAAAAGTAGGGAGAAGTGGATACACTTCATAAGAGGTAAGGTAAAATGCAAGTGAACGTAGTGCTTTTGTTCTCTGTCAAGAGAGTCCTGCAATAACTACCTGCAATATTGTAGCTTTTGGTCTCATTCTGTCATAAGTGTGGCCAAGATTCTGAGATGTCTTGACTCCCAGCCCAGTGCTATAATCATGTTTGTAACAACCTACTCTCACAGAGTATGTACATATATGTATATATGTGTGCATGTCTTTATGTATATAACTTACACATCTACCTCAAACATAACCATTGATATGCCACTTGTAGCTCGCTCACTTATCAGATACTAAAAAAGTAATGGTTCAGAAAAAAAGTTATGGGATTTACAGATTAACGACCATAGTCCTCAACTAGGATAAATCAGCATATCTCTAAGTCAGAACGTCACTGATTTACACTGGGCAAAGACTACTCTAAATGCTTGTAAAAGGCACTCTAAATGCAAACCACTCAGTTTTATATTAGTGCTATATTCCATCAATGAACTTTACAGTAATTTCTATTCTCCGAAGTACACAGTCATTCATTGATAAAGCCACAACAAATTATATCGATTCTTAATAAATACAGCAGACTCATATAGTTAAATGCTTTGCTCTATTTGCAAACTGCTCCTTATATTGTCTAAGAGATTCATGCCTTGTGTAACTTCAGTAGGAGGTCAGATTCTAGCTTTAATTTCTTCTTTCCTGTGTTCTCTGCATTGATGGATAGTTTTCTTACTTAGCTTGGAAGTTGAAAAGGGAGTTTTCCTGTGAGGCCCAAGTAGGAACCATTATTAATCCACTTAAGAAAAGCCAACGTACAAGAAAGAAAAGATTAAAGGAGTTGTAACAGACAGTGACAATTTATGGGACAGGCCTTTGTCTTTTCCCCCTTCAGAAGTGAGGCAATTAATAGTCACCTCGGAGCATTACTTATAATTTTCTCCCTGTGGCTGTGCATAAAGACAGTGGAAGAGGAAGCTGATTCATTTTGGACTGCCCCAGAACAGATCAGGTGTACATCCATTATCTGGATTTCCAGTAGCGGAAAATCTATTAAGTTATTATGGAATATGACTTGGTCAAATTTTGACATTTTGTTAAGGAAACTATACTACATTCAGCTTTGTAAGAAAGGTCCTTTTTGATGAGACAGTTAAAAGCACTTCAGCCTAGGTATCCACTGCTGGGCATGTAGCAAGCTAACAGAAACACACATAACTTTATATGTAAAAGCTTAAAAAAAAATATGACAATTTTAAACTATACAATAAAGTAGCAAAAGGAAATAATTGTCTGAACACATTTCCAGGGTTGGTCCGTCTACTTTAGTTCAGAAGGAAGATATGACACTAAAGAAGAAAAGCAATAAAAAGGGAGGGATTAAATTTAAGTGTACATGGTCTAGATTCTAGTGCTAAAAAATATGGACTGTCATTAGCTCACCAATCAACTAACACCAATGATCTTTAAAGGCAGTGGTAGCTCTGATACACAAACAATTTTTAGGGAAGAGACACACAAAGTTTATGAGCAATGTGTACATTTATGTGAAATCTGCCAAAAAACCCCCCTGTAACTTTCATCAGTGGATAACAGGACCAGCAAATGCTTCTGTAATGATTTGTGCTGGAAAACAATAAGATAATATTTGTTTTTAAAAGTACCAATGTCTTGGCATTAAATTCACTGGCACTTTTAAATCCATACTATTAACTATGGAACAAAGTAGAGAGTTATAAGGACTTGATTACTGCTACCTGTTCAGTGTAGTTATTATTTCCATATGCAAATACAGTTTCAAAGTTGTAATAAAAATTAAGCTTCTACTACAGAATTGACATATTATGTCCAAATCACAAGTTTATTGTTAGTTTTGCAGTATTAGTTGTCACTTCCTCAGGCATGGAGTCAGCTAGGGGAGTCAAAGGAAGAGGTCAAAACCTTGTTTTTAATTTAAGAAACAAGTTTATTTTAGCACATTTGTACCTTCACAGATAAAGCTTGGACATGTAAAGTCAGAAGACTCAAGCAGCAGAAGACATAAAATCCCAGAAGGCATTTTACTACATCTTATGATTTTTAAGACAGTCATATATTTTAGTGAGGCAGAATTATAGAGTTTTGTGTGTCTGAAAGAATATTGTATATCTGATTGCTGCATGAATTGTGTTTTGGGTAATGAAACAGAAATCCAAGTGGAAAAGCAACTATATTTTTGCCCCTCCAAAGTGATTCAAACTCTTGCTAACAAAGCTGAAGATGCAATATTGAAATGCATTTTCAGAGTCAGGGATGTGCTAGAATTCCAGGCATCTATATAACTGTTCTGTATTCCAAATGCCTTTTTCAAAGGAAAAGCAATAACCAGAATAAGCAGGAAAATGGAGATCTATGTTCCAGCCAAAAGCAATTTCCTTATAATTTTAAAAGTGAAATGCTAGGTTTCAAAGTTGTGTGATTGAAGACAAAAAGAAATTAACCTGCTTCAGAAGGAATTTAAAAACTCTCGGCCCTAATTTTCATGATCACACACAATCTATGCATTCAATAAATTACAAAACTGACAAAGGATAACACAATAGGAAGGATGATTTCCTTGCATTCTGGCACTTGGGTAACCTGAACACAATTTCTAATTTAGACTTTCTATATAACCAAAGGCAATTCTCTCACAATACTCTTTGCCTCAATTTTCACCAAAAGTATGAGGTGATACCTCCAAATTTCATAGAAGCTTTCTGAGGATAAAATTCATTCACGTGAAATGTTCTGACACTACAAAACTGAAGTCTATGTACCTTGTCTGCCATTACAGTGAAAGGATGCAAAGGTGTTTTTTTTTTTTGAGGGGCTATATCAATAGCGTGTTGGCATCTCATGATGACAGGCCATTTTGTTTGATTCGTCTTCTAAAACAAGAGAGAAGTGACTAAAATAGGAGTCTCTAAAGTGATTCTTATGTCTTCAGCCATAAAAAAAAAAATCCCTAGCCAGTTGTATCTTGTTAGAGCGTAACACAAGTCTCTTAGAGCAAGAATCCTCTCTGAGCCTGCAAATTAGGTTAATTTACAGTACTCCAGTAAGAAAGAGCTGGTCTTGTTGGAAAACTCAGAGAAGGGTCATAATACTTCCTTTTACTGCTTTGCACCAACTTGTCCGGAATATCTTGACTTAATGACTTAGTACGAATAATGCCTTGTCTTTCTAACCTGCTAGGCAAGTGCCAAAAAGTACAACCTATTCTAAATCAAAATTAAATAGGCAAAAGCAGCATGGGTTTAGAGCTATTTACTTTATTCCCTTGTATAGATCACTTCCTCTCCCCTGCTCTTACTCTGTATCTTCTTACAATCCAAAGATAAAATGAGTTATGCAAACTTTTAAGGCTGCTTCATGTGTCAGAGCCTTCAGAAACGATAGAAATCTACCCTGTGTCTGTGTTGGCAGGCATGGGATTGGAAAGACAAATGTCATAACCTCCACCCACTGGAATCTGGTTGTTGGTTTAGTTAACACATCATCTGGCTATTTGAACTGGTTGCTGGAGAAGTCAACAGTAAGTCAAGTTGTCATGCATTCCTTACTAGTCATTTCCTCCCACAGCTGGATATTCTGCATTCATGTTTACAAATCAGCTGAAATCGTGTTTCTGCTTTGAGGATGAACTGAAGACATTAGAGGAATATCTACTGTTCAACTCTGCAAACTAAGTAGATTTAGGTTCCTCCATGCAAACAAACTCCACCAATTTGCTGTTTGCCAGCTGTCTTGCTACTGCTGAGTGCATGGGTTTTTCAGTATCTGATTATTTCTTTTTCTTGGAGGGGATGACACAAACAACACATTCTCTGATCCCTTCTGCATAAAGTATCCAGGCAGGAATCTCAGCTATTTTCAGTGAAGGAAATGCTTGAGTTATTTCATGTAGTTTTTGCTTGATGTGGTAGCACTGAGTGGTTATGTTTGTTCATAGAAAGATGTGCATATAATGACTTTTTTTTGGTCTTAATACAACAGCTATTCCTGGGCAATATTTCCGGGCAACTGTTGAGATTGTGAGTCAACACAAGTGCTTACTTTTGCTTACTTTCACAGAAGAGGATAAAAATTCTACCTTTAGGCATTTCTTCAGATTACTCAATGCAGAACAGGCAGCATATGAAACCAGGCAAAATGGATATCATACAAAGAAGGAATTTGGAAAAGTTCTAGCCATATTCCAGCTCATTGCCGATGTTATTTCTCTTGTTGTACTGCATTTCTTGGCAATGTTACACTTTCTTTTCCCTCTAAAGAGTTACCTAAAGCATGTCCTCATCCTGCCATATCTGACTAGTATGTCAGTCTTTTGTACAAAGATCTTTGCTCATTCTTTATAAATAACTACTACCTAATCATCATCTTTCTGGAGAAGTGTTTGTATTCTACTCTATTTTTTATGACATCCCATTCCCAAGAGGTGAATACATAGAATTCACCAGCTGTGAAGGTCAAACATGTCTATTGGGTTGGAACAACTGAATCTAAGACACACCTATTTTTAGAATAGTTAGCCTTATATTGCTCTTTGACTTTAGCTGCAGATAGAAATGCCAAGACTGAATGGTGCTACATTGGGTACCCAGAAACTGAGGAATCCAAGCATATCATCCATGAGTGGAAAGTATGACTTATGCTCAGATTCTACAGCACTTGCTTATACAAAAAGGAACTCTGTGGAAGAAGCAGGGATGGTTTTCGAGGGCAACATCCCAGTGCTTAAGTTGTACAACAGTCTTTTTTCCCTACAGTCCCCCCAGTCCCTTCATTCACTGATAATACACTTACTAACTCCAACAGGTTCTATAAGGAAGCTAAGAGATGCACACTAACTCACATCACTACCCAACCATTATGTATCATCTCCAGGGTCAAGACCCACCAACAAACTGAAGATAAGGCTTCTCTAACTACCATGGGGAAATTTTATTGATTGCCTCCACTTTAACATGAAAAGTGATATTTCATATGATTACTTTATGCTAAAGCTCCTTAAAAGGCTTCTTCCACAAGGCTCTAAAGTACTGTCAGTTTTACAGGAGAGCCAATGGACAGTTATGGGCCGCAGAGATGGAAAATCTTCCATGGAAGAGTCTTATATAATGTTTAATGTATTTACTACCAGGCCTCTTTAGTCTTTTCTAATGAGTAAGAGGTTTGATGCAAAACAATTCTATTGCTTGCAGTGACACAGTTGCAGCAAAATAGATGCCAATTTCATTTGTGTATATTATAAGGAGGTAAGTACATTTTTCAAAAGCATCTGTTTGCACTATAAGGACTACAACTTTTTTCTCAGAGTTCATCTCACAGCAACCATTTTCTTATTTCCAGATGATACTTCTCTTGAACCAATCAAATATACATTATATAGATATTTCTCCAGCTGTATGAAGACAGATTAACTGCTTGACACTGAATGTTTTCTTGTGTGCTTTTTTTCCAGTAACTAAATGTCACAGAAGAAAAATATGTCTATTGGCACCAAGAAGTTTTTTACCTTGACAATAGAGGGTTACACTCACACACAGGAGACACATTTTGTTCAAATTCATATTTATACTAATGATTTCACAACTGCTGCTGCTGCTGTGCTTAAGCGGTTACCTTTCTTGCAGTCCACTGTACTCTTAGGCTTATTTCCAGTAACTAATACAGACTGAGTCATAGGATGTACTTGGCCAGCAGATGGAAACAAGCAGAAAGAGGAGGGAGATATGGCTTCCATAGCTTTGTTTATGAGAACATCCTTCCTGTCATCAGTATCTGCATTCCATTAATGTATGGTTTCAATTCTGCCTTTGCAATGTGGTTCAAGCACTATAGTCAAAGCATATATGCTCCAGTCAAGCACATTTCACTTTATATTTAATCAAGTAAGAAGGGATACTATAGCAGTTTCTGTGAAAGCTCAAGCTGCTTACTAACCTGCTGCTCCTAATCATTCTCAATGGTACTGCAAAGCTTTTCCATTACGTAAGAGCAAATTCAACCTCTGATAAAATATTATGGATGGTATACATGAAAAATGAGATGTATTCCAAAATGGTTGTGGTTTTAGTTACTGTCGTTGTTTAACCCCAGCCAGCAACTAAGCACAACACAGCCACTCACTCACTCACTTCCCCCCCTGTGATGGGTTGACCCTGGCTGAACACCAGGTACCCACCAAAGCCGTTCTATCACTCGCCCATCCTCAGCTGGATAGGGGAGAGAAAATATAACAAAAGGCTCGCGGGTCGAGATAAGGACAGGAGAGATCATTCACTATTACTGTCACGGGCAAAACAGACTCAGTTTCAGAAAATTAACTCAATTTATTACAAATTAACCAGAGCAAGGTAATGAGAAATAAAACGAAATCTCAGAACACCTTCCCACCACCCCTCCCTTCTTCCCGGGCACAACTACCCTCCCGGATTTCACCACCAAGCCCCCCCAGCGGCACAGGGAGACAGGGATGGGGTTTATGGTCATCACACGTTATTTTCTGCCGCTTCACCTCCTCAGGACGAGGGCTGATCACACTCTTCCCCTGCTCCAGCGTGGGGTCCCGCCCATGGGAGACAGTCCTCCACGAACTCCTCCAACGTGGGCCATTCCCACGGGCTGCAGTTCTTCATGAACTGCTCCAGCATGGGTCCATTCCACGGTGTGCAGTCCTTCAGGAGCACACTGCTCCAGCGCGGGTCCCCCACGGGGTCACAAGTCCTGCCAGAAAACCTGCTCCGTGGGCTCCTCTCTCCACAGATCCGCAGGTCCTGCCAGGAGCCTGCTCCAGCGCGGGGTTCCCACGGGGTCACAGCCTCCTTCGGGAACCCACCTGCTCCGGCGTGGGGTCCTCCACGGGCTACAGGTGGATATCTGCTCCACCGTGGACCTCCCTGGACTGCAGGGGGACAGCCTGCCTCACCAGGGTCTTCACCACGGGCTGCAGGGGAATCTTCGCTCCGGCGCCTGGAGCATCTCCTCCCCCTCCTTCTGCACTGACCTTGGTGTCCGCAGGCTTGTTTCTCTTACATGTTCTCACTCCTCACTCCGGCGGCAGTTTCTCCGTCCCAACTTTTTTTTTCCTTCTTAAAAATGTTATCACAGAGGCGTTACCACTATCACTGATTGGCTCAGCCTTGGCCAGCGGCGGGTCCGTCTTAGAGCGGGCTGGTATGGGCTCGCTCTCTCTCGAACACAGGGGAAGCTTCCAGCAGCTTCTTACAGAAGCCACCCCTGCAACCCCCCCCCGCTACCAAAACCTTGCCAAACAAAACCAATACACCCCCCCACCCAGTGGGATGGGGGAGAGAATAGGGAAGAAACATCGGTGTGTTATCAACATTCTTCTCATACTGAATCCAAGACATAACACTATACCAGCTATATTAACTCTATCCCAGCCAAAACCAGTACAGTTATTTATCTAGTTTAAAATTTACATGATTTAAACTAGCATTCTTTCAAAAAAGTGTTTGAAAGAGCAAGAAATAAGAAAGCAAGCCTGAAAGCAAACTACTAATCATTAATAAATCAACTCCCCTATATACGTTCCTTTATTTCCGTAGCATATACACTGTATCCAGGTTCATGGCATGAGAAGAGCCATAGGAAAATGTGTGGAGCGTGAACTGAAATTGCAAAGGAACTGAGGAATCTATCAAGAAGATATTTGAAGAGTATGAGCTATACTGTGTCTTGAATTGCTGAGGGACAGCTAGGATATGCTCTAGGTTAGCTAGGGCCCCATTGGCTGTGATAGAAGTGTAGATACACAATTTACATGCAGACACCTATATGAAACCACCTAAACATAAGTGTCTCAATCTGCAAGATGAATTCCACATTAAAGGTCTGAAGACCCAACTTTCATTCACCTGGAGATGCATCAAGTAGATGTCTTCTATTTATGTCAGCAAAGTGATGCCTGTATAATCCTAGTTACACTTGCAAGTTGTATTTACATAGCCCATAAGGAATGCTGGCAAAGTTTACTGCTTATATTAATTCCCAACATTAAGAAGGCACTCTCTGATCAAGCAGTCTTGGATATTTCTTCAGAGCACTGCATTGTCACATGCACATATAACTGACTGCAAATAAGAGCTGAATCAGAACCAGGGACTAGATCTGCTAGATATTTTTCTGTGGCTTCAGTTTATGACATTAACACAACCCGTGGCCAAGGATATAAAATCACCTTGCTCTGCAACTCTAACCTCTTTTCTAACAATCACACATTCTTGACCAATGTGCAAAATTTTGAGTAGACAATTAACCATAATAGGTATTATAACTGAGTGATTCCTGAACATTTCACTAAATCTGTAAGTATGTGTGAATCCATTAGGCTGCCAAAAACCAGCATCTGGCAACAGATGCCATAGATTCCTCTGTGGAAAAAGGCTTGGTATGGTCCGAATAACAGACAATTTCTTTTATCATGATGGGAATTACTGAATACACAGGACAATGTCGGGGGATGCAATGAGTCTACAGAATTCCTGACAGTTCGAGAACAGCGCGACCTTGAGCAGCTTGTAGTATATCCTTGAGAAGTCTGGAAAGATCCGAGAAGACCAGTACGAAAACAAGATAGTGATAAGAAGAACCGTCCTGACAAACTCACCAATCATGAATTGTTAGTTACTAACTAAGCCAATCATATACTAACACATACTCTGAAGAAGGGGATAAAAAGGTGTGTTAGAACAATAAAGTAGCCATTTTGCGTGATCTATTACTTGTCATGTCCGTCTCCACTGCGACAAATGGTGACCCCGATGCGCCTGAGCGAACAGATCATCTAACGGCGATAAATCCAGCACTAGCGAGAAGTATACCAGCGGCGATGAGAGCTGCGAAAGAGTATACCGGCAGCGAGAAAAGCTGTGGAGATGGAGCCCGATGAAGCTGAGAGCAGTGGAATCTGCCTGGTCCGGACCTGAGCCTAGACACCTAATAAGGTGAGCCACCGGGGACTAAACTGTTAGAATGGGGCAGCAATTAACAAAAGAAAAGGAGACGATTTTGTCTACCTGGAAAGCCCTATTAAAAATAAAAGTGGTTAAAACCCCAGAACAAAGCCTGAAAAGGATTTTAATATGGTGTAAGATGCAAGGCTTTACAGCAACAACAGTTACTGCATTCAATGTGGATGCATGGCAAGCAGTGGGCTGGAAAATGTTTGATGAGATCTCTAAAGGACAGAAAGAGCTGTGTAAGTTGGCAATCGTATGGCGTCTATTACATGAGACCCTGAAGGAATGGAAAGCAGAATGTGATGCAAATGATCAGCAAAAGAAAGATAAGAAATCAGAAAATGTTAGCAATGAAAAAGTTTCTGCTCAAGTAACAGCTGCGGCCGATGCTGCAATATCAGCAGTTGCGGGCAGAAAACCCCTGACGAGCAAAATCAGATCATACCCTTATTCACCTCCTCCTCCTACGCCATTAATTACTTTACCAGGCGATGAGAGGCCCTCCTCACCTACTGGTGCAGCAGCGGAAGGGATGACTCCATCAGCCCCCCCCCCGAGGAGAAAAATGCGGTGCCTAACACCGAGCCGGAAAGTGCAGGCCGTAATGAAATTGAGGGCCGAAAGGATGGTGAGAGTCTAAACTGAATATGAGGGCCGAACGGAAAGTGAGAGCCAAAATGAAACTGAGGCAGAAAAAGCTCTAATTGATGCTATGCGATCTCTGCAGCTCGCAGATAAAACCATACCGAAAGAACCCCTGCCACGGACTCTCCCTCCATCCACAATAACTGTAGTCCCAAGATCCCCTGATCAATTTTGGGAGGGAGTTAGAAGATGTGCTGCCGACTCCGGCAACTGGGATCTAGTAGAACGCCTCAGCCCGTGCTCTCTAACACCTGCATTTCTAAAGCCTCTAGATAACACAGCAGAGGCTCCTGTTACATTTCCTGTTTTCAAAGCTGCTGCAGGCACAAACCGGCACGATGAGCACAATCCAATCAGCTGGAGAGTAGTGCAGGATTTGCAGAATAAAGTACAAAAATTTGGAATCAGTTCTCCTGAGGTAATGCAGCTTATTCGTATAATCAGCACAGATCTGCTGTGTCCATATGACATTATGCACCTTGCGCAAGTGCTGTTTCAGCCCGTACAATTGCAAGTATTTCAATCCACCTGGAGGCAGATGGCACGCGCGGCGGCGCTGCATAATTCACGACTGCCACAGGGTGACCCGAGATTAGGCCTTGGAGAGGATGCTTTGCTTGGTGAAGGGCAGTATAGTAACCCTCAGCTGCAGGCTACATGGCCTCCGATGACTCTTAAACAAGCCCAAAATGTAGGCCTTATGGCAAAAAAGCAAACCATGGATATGGCAGCTCCGAAGCAAAAATATGCCACTATCCGCTAAGGCCCCAAAGAACCCTTTTTACAGTTTGTAGAAAAAATATCTGCTGCCCTGGAAAAACAGGTAGAAGATGAGGTCTTAAGACAAATGCTATGCAAAAGTTGGTAAAAGATAATGCTAATGAGGACTGTCAAAAGATCATACAGGCTTTACCAAGACATCCTTCTGTTCCCGACATGGTAGCTGCATGTTCTAAAGTTGGGACACTGGAACATACGGTGGCCACCCTAGCCAATGCTATGAGAAATTCTGGAAAGTGCTTTGGGTGTGGCAGCGAAGGGCACATCATGGTAACTTCTCCACACAAAACATCACCAGGTAAACAACCGGTGCACCACTCACCAGAGATTACTTGCAAGAAATGCGGAAAATTAGGACACTTTGCAAAACAATGTCATTCCAAATTTCATGCTAATGGACAGCCGCTAGAGGAAAACCACAAAACGAGTGCAAGAGGACGCGCGAGGAGAACAAATCCCCTCCTGACAGCCGGCCAATTCCTCTCTGCGAACAATTGTCAGCTGCAACAGCTGGCTCAGCAGGGTTGGATGTATCCACCGCCGACACAGTAACTCTAGCCACGAAAGACATTGTTAAGGTCCCTCTTAATGCAAGGGGTCCTATAGGACGGGGACTGAGTGCATTGCTACCGGGAAGATCAGGTAGCACGTTGAATGGAATAATCGTGCATGTGGGAGTTATTGATGCTGCTTTTACAGGTCAAATTTGCACGATGATTTCGACCCCCTACCCACCAGTAACAATCCCTAAAGGTACTCGCATTGCTCAACTTGTTCCTTTTTCAAGTTCTATTTCAAAAGCAGAACAGCGACTGCGATGCGATGGAGGCTTCAGCTCTATGGGACCCCCTCAGGTCTGCTGGTCTCAGACTGTCTCATCATCCTGACCACATATGACATGCACATTGTCAAATCACGGAAGATCTCCGACTACAGTAAGGCTTGCAGGGCTCCTGGACACATGTGACTATTATTGCCGATTATCTGTGGCCGTCTACCTGGCCAACAGAGGAGGCTGGTATGGGAGTAGTGGGGCTGGGAGGTTCCACACGAGCAAAGACAGCAGCCACTCCAGTTCTGATTACCAATCCTGAGGGCCACCAAGCAGTTGTTAAACCATATGTGATGGCAGCTCCCCTCAATTTATGGGGGAGGGATTGCTTGTCACAGTGGGGGGTGAGAATTACCATGGATTTTTAACGGGGGCCACTGTGCTGCAGGGTGTTAGACAACCCATGCTTGTTTTAACTTGGTTAACAAATAACCCTGTGTGGGTGGATCAGTGGCCCCTACCACTTGAAAAAATTAAAGGCCCTGCAAGAATTGGTAGCAGAACAACTAGCTGCCAGACACATTGAACCATTTCACAGTCCGTGGAATACTCCAGTGTTTGTGAAAAAAAAGAAATCAGAAAAATGGCGATTTTTGCATGACCTGTGGCAACCCAATGCTGTCATGGCCATGATGGGGGCTCTGCAACCAGGCATGCCTTCACCTGCCATGATCCCTCAAGATTGGGAAATCATTGTCATGGACCTTAAGGGTTGGGTTTTTTTACAATTCCACTAGCTTCCCAAGACAAAAAAAAAAATAATAAAAAAAATTGCATTCTCTGTGCCTTCTATCAATCATGCAGAACCGGCAAAAAGATATCAATGATGAAAAATTCACCAACCATTTGTCAATGGTTTGTTGCACAAGGTCTGTCACCTGTACGGGAAAAATTCCCTACTAGTTATAGTTATCACTATATGGATGACATTCTGTTAGCATCAGACAACAAGGAGCAGTTGAATGGCATGAAAAATTTGGCCACGAATTCGCTACAACAATATGAGTTGGTTATTGCCCCTGAAAAAGAGCAAAAAATAGCACCCTGGAAATATTTGGGAATGACAATTACAAATAAGCAGGTTGTGCCCCAACCTGTGAAACTTAACCCTGCGGTTAAGACACTCAGTGATGTACAGAAATTAATTGGATCCTTGAACTGGATCAGGCCCTATCTTGGACTGACCAAGTCGCAGTTACAACCTCTGTTGCACTTATTAAAAAATTCCAATGATCCAACAGGACCCAGAATATTGAATAAGGAAGCGTTAAATGTAATTCACAGGGTGGAACAATGTATACACCAGAAATTTGTTTCTCAAATTGATCTCTCTCAATTGGTACAATTCTTTGTACTAATTGACAAAACTGTGCCATTTGGTGCTTTGGTGCAGTGGAATTCTGAGTGGGATGACCCGTTACATATTTTAGAATGGATGTTTTTGTCATTCTGGCCACGAAAAACTGCTCCTGGCTTGTTTGAACTTATTGCTGATATAATCATAAAAGCCAGAAAACGATGTGTAGAACTAACAGGACGTGATCCAGCTATGATTGTTTTACCTGTTCAAAACTGGTACTTTCAATGGTATCTGGCAAACAATTACAAGCTGCAAGTGGCTATGGCGGGTTTTCAAGGACAGATCTCGTATCATCTACCGTCGCACCCGCTCCTGAAATTTGCTCGAGAAATACCATTTGGCCAGAAAAGCTTAAGCCAGCCGGAACCTGTGAAAGGCCCCACTGTCTTCACAGATGGTTCTGGAAAAACAGGTAAAGCAGCAGTAGTGTGGTATGAGAACAACAACTGGAACAGCACAGTAGTGTATCAAAATGGTTCTCCACAAATAGTAGAGCTGCGTGCACATGGCACACTGAAGCAGCAGCTTCAAAAACAAAAAGGGGGAATGATTGGGGAACCACCACAGGCATGTTTAGATAACGTGGTTTATGTTCTTAAGTTTCTCTATTACGGGGATAATTCTTCTCTAGCTCCTTTTGTCAACACTTTTTTCAACACAGAATTTGCAAAGAGGCATCAAAGTGCACATTAAAGATTTAGTTACTGGTCAGTGGAGTGGACCATGTGAGCTATTAACATGGGGGCGAGGTTATGCTTGTGTTTCTACAGATACAGGCCCACAATGGACTCCCGCTTGATTTGTACGACCATCATCATCTGGAACATCCCA
Source organism: Astur gentilis (assembly GCF_929443795.1). Classification (NCBI taxonomy): domain Eukaryota; kingdom Metazoa; phylum Chordata; class Aves; order Accipitriformes; family Accipitridae; genus Astur; species Astur gentilis. The sequence goes on along the minus strand of NC_064918.1, from coordinate 16,080,181 downwards.
GAGGGTGCGGCAATATGAATACCACCTCAACCAAAAACTAAGTGTACGTCACCTTGGCCAATTGTTGTGGTTTAACCTCAGCCAGCAACTAATCACCACGCAGTCGCTCACTCACTCCCCCCCATCCAGTGGGATGGGGTAGGAAATCGGGGAAAAAAAGTAAAAATCCTGGGTTGAGATAAGTGTAGGGATTGGCGCTCGGAAGATCTCGCGATGTACGGAAAGAGAAGGGTTAAAGGAGGCGGGATGACCGACAGACAGTATATAAGGGCTTGACGCAGTTGAATAAACGCCATTTGCAGCATCCTCATATTGGTGTCAGTGCTCTGTGGCCCAGGGTATGATGAACCCTGTGCCGAGTCCCACGGGGTAATCAGACGAATGTCTACAAGTGGTGACCCCGACGTGATTGGACATCGGCGGATTACGCGGGGCGTAATCGAAGGCCTGGCCAGGCATAGAAGCGGTCCTGAAGGTGTTGGACTCGTGCTCTAGAGAGGTAAAGATCCCTATGGGACAAAAAGAAGCGAAAGCTTGCCTAGAGCGGCTCCTGAAAGAGGGAGCGATAGAGCGCCTGGGGGACATATTGTCTCCTGAGTGCTGGCCGAAATGCACCGCGGCTTTAGCGGAGCGGGCTATGGCGACGCAGCATGGTCCGGAGTTAAAGACGTGGGGGCGGATTAGGGCGATTTTGAGGAAAATGCGGGAGGAGAGCTTAACATGGAAGGAAGCGAAGAGATTGATGCAGGCGCAGGCGGATCGGGGCGTACAGGCGGCTGGGGAGGCGCAGACAGAAGGGCTAACGGAGGTAGCGGAGCAGATGCCTCTGGTGCTCCCAGTGCAGCCGTCGGCACCGGCCGAACCACCGGGATACCCTTGGGAGGAGTTGGAACGGGAGCGTGAACGGGCGAGAGAGGAGGAGCGGGAGAAAGAGCGACAGTTAATTCAGGAGGCAGAGGAACCCGTGGCTGAGCAAAGTAGACGGGAGAAGGAGAGGCAGAGACTAGAGGAGGCAGAGAGGGCTGTGATGAAGGGATCAGAAAAGGAGCAGGTAGAGGAGGGAGCGGTTCCCCTGTATGATCCGGAGGATTGGGTGCCGGGACGTGTTTTGCGAACCGCGCCACAAGCGCACCCTAAGATGGCGCCGACATCCGCTTTCTCCCCGGATGTCTCTCCGGAAGTCGGGAGAGGCGGAGCACGGCCAAAGGAAGGAGGAAGGAAAGCCAGGACACTCCCACTTCCGCGAGTAGCGGAAGAGGAAGAGAGTGGGCCGGACTCAATCGAGAGGTTGGCTCAACGGTTAGAGGAGGCATGGCAACTGGCGGGCGGAAACCGCTGTCGTCCACCACATGCAGCGATAAGACAAAAAGCTATTTCCGGCTGTAAGGCGCAGTCGGCAGCAGCCAGTGAAAAGGCAACGCCTATGTCTTTAACACCTGCGCCCGACCCAGCTACAGATCCGCTGCAGATGCTGCAGCGAGTAGTAGAGGAGTTGCAGGAGCAGGTGAAGCAGCAGCGGGAGCTGCTACAAGCAGCTGGGGAACAGAAAGGAGTCCCCAATTCACCGAAGGTCACGTTGCCGGACTGGAAAATTGTAGCAAAGGAGTGTATTATGGACGGCATACGTTTTGAAGGACCCCCTCTAGTATGCCCAGTCCGAGCTGGTCCAGGCGGTGTAGGGGTGGAGTGGTCTCCGTTGGATAGCAAGCTTTTGCAACAAGTGAAGAAGGCCGTGGATGATTACGGCTTAGGACATCCCATGACAGGCTCTCTTTTAGATGTGGTTTTTTCAGGTTCACTGACTCCCTGGGATTCGCAACAGTTTTGTAGTATGATTTTGACTCCCACCTTTTTCTTGATTTGGAAAGAAGCTTGGACAAACAGATTACAGGCAGCACTAGTTGAGGCCCAACAAGAAAGACCCAGAAACAGGAAAGTGGGAAGGTGGGTGGCGCTTGGTGACACAGGGAAGAGGGTATGCTGCAGTACAATCATCAGAGCACCCAGACTCACGCGTGCGCTGGGTGCCGGCACGGTGGTTGAAACCAGACCTCAGTCAATAACGATTTATTGTGAGTTATTTTGCAGGATGCCGTTCAAAAGATCGTCTGAGTGCCTGCACTGTGGTCGCTGCGACCCTTGGGTGCTTGTCAAGTGTGACCGCTGTGGACAACAACTCTGGAGACGCACCAGCCGAGCATCAAAATGGTGTGACCGATGTTTTGAACACCGCAGATCCACTTTACAGCAACCGCTGTGTGTACCCCACAAGCAGGGGACTATGATATGCTTTTGGACAAAGCCAATCTGTTACAGGAGGCAGGTGACAGTGGCTTGACAATATCCTCTCGTCGACCTGGCAATGGCTCCTGTCTTTGATTGACTGGAAAACGTTGGCCCTGCTTGGAATCCTTTTGGTTGTGGTGGTTATCATGGTTTGTTGTGGGATACCAGCACTGACTGTTTGCGTGCGGAGACTCTTTATACAGAGTGCGGGTACCGACCAGTACGCACGAATTACCATGAGTTGGTGGAATCGCGCTTATAGCTGTAACGCCAGTTTGTACCGTCGGTCATCCGCCATAGGGAGGGGGAACTTGTAGGGATTGGCGCTCGGAAGATCTCGCGATGTACGGAAAGAGAAGGGTTAAAGGAGGCGGGATGACCGACAGACAGTATATAAGGGCTTGACACAGTTGAATAAACGCCATTTGCAGCATCCTCATATTGGTGTCAGTGCTCTGTGGCCCAGGGTATGATGAACCCTGTGCCGAGTCCCACGGGGTAATCAGACGAATGTCTACAGATAAGAACAGTTTAATAGAACAGAAAAGAAGAAACTAATAATGATAATGATAACACTAATAAAATGACAACAGTAGTAATAAAAGGATTGGAATGTACTAATGATGCGCAGGGCAATTGCTCACCACCCGCCGACCGACACCCAGCTAGTCCCCGAGCGGCGATTACCTGCCCCCCCACTTCCCAGTTCCTAAACTAGATGGGACATCACATGGTATGGAATACACCATTGGCCATTTTGGGTCAGGTGCCCTGGTTGTGTCCTGTGCCAACTTCTTGTGCCCTGGCTGGGCATGAGAATCTGAAAAATCCTTGACTTTGAGACTAAACACTACTGAGCAACAACTGAAAACATCAGTGTTATCAACATTCTTCTCATACTGAACCCAAAACATAGCACTGTACCAGCTACTAGGAAGACAGTTAACTCTATCCCAGCTGAAACCAGGACACCAATATAACAGGTCAAGATTCTCTGTGCATTGCAACCGCATCACAAAGCCCATGAACCAATAGACAGGATGACTATGACTCATGCAGCGCGCCTGGCCAGCGAGCGCATACGTCATAGGTTGCAAATGAGGTGGATTTTTGGCACCCGCTGGCCACGTGTGCTGAAATCCGTTCCTCTACAAATGTATAAATACCGGGATTTTCCGAAGAGCATCGGACTGGTGTACAGCAAGGCCATCGTTGCCTCCGTGGGGACGCCCACATAAAGCTGGCACCTACCGATTGCTGGGCTAAGTTTGTGGAGCAAGACAGCACAAGAATGTACAGATGGTTCATCTACCTCACAGTCCTCGGATGGACGTAGTCATGGATACCACTGCAAACCAAAGAAAACATCTGGATGACCCTGGCTGACGTGACCAGACAAGATTTCTTATACCCTAGTACAGCAACACCAAGCAATCCCTTTTTCACAGGTTTAATAGGGGGTTACACTGACATCAACAAAGTTTAAGAACTTATTGATGGAGACCCCTGTGCAGCAGGTCATGGACTCAACGGATGGGAATGCCTGGTTTTCACAGATCGGGCATTAACCCTCATTGCCACCCCAGGAATCACAAATTCTGGGGTCCCTGAATACAGACTGGTGTAGTATTATCAGATTTACTGCTAGACATGGATAGTGTCAGACATGCTACGCTATAAAATAGAGCTGCAATTGATTTCTTGCTTTTAGCAGAAGGACAAAGATATTTGAGGGTTGGGGATTGTCTGGATGGTTGATATCTCTGCTCAAGACTGTGGGGGTAGTGATCTTGATTGTGATAATGATGCTCCTAATGTTGCCCTGTCTTTTCGGCCTTCTGCAAAGGGCCCTGCAGAGGGCAGCCGGGATGATATTTTTAGCACAAATACAAAAAGGGGGAATTGTCGGGGGATGCAACAAGTCTACGGAATTCCTGACAGTTCGAGAATAGCGTGACCTTGAGCAGCTTGTAGTATATCCTTGAGAAGTCTGGAAAGATCCGAGAAGACCAGTATGAAAACAAGATAGTGATAAGAAGAACCGTCCTGACAAACTCACCAATCATGAATTGTTAGTTACTAACTAAGCCAATCATATACTAACACATACTCTGAAGAAGGGGATAAAAAGGTGTGTTAGAACAATAAAGTAGCCATTTTGCATGATCTATTACTTGTCTTGTCCGCCTCTACCGCAACAGGACAACTTTTATTTTGGGAAGGGATAGTAGCATGCCACCTGTACCAGAGGTCCATCTCTAATTCCTGTTATCTTTTCTGAGACTTCCTGTGACTTCTCCTGGACAATTTCTTTCTTTTTAGAGGTATTGACCCAAGGTTGACCATTAAGGTTTTGGTAGTGGGGGGGTTACAGGGGTGGCTTCTGTAAGAAGCTGCTGGAAGCTTCCCCTGTGTTTGAGAGAGCCAATACCAGCCAGCTCTAAGATGGACCCACCGCCAGCCAAGGCCGAGACAATCAGTGATAGTGGTAATGCCTCTGTGATAACATTTTTAAGAAGGAAATAAATTTGGGACAGACAGAAATGGCAGCCGGAGAGAGGAGTGAGAACATGTAAGAGAAAACAACCCTGCAGACACCAAGGCCAGTGAAGAAGGAGGGGGAGGAGATGCTCCAGGCGCCAGAGCGGAGATTCCCCTGCAGCCCGTGGTGAAGACCATGGTGAGGCAGGCTGTCCCCCTGCAGTCCAGGGAGGTCCACGGTGGAGCAGATCTCCACCTGCAGCCCGGGGAGGACCCCACGCTGGAGCAGGTGGGTGCCTGAAGGAGGCTGTGACCCTGTGGGAAGCCCACACTGGAGAAGGCTCCTGGCAGGACCTGCGGATCTGTGGAGAGAAGAGTCAACGGAGCAGGTTTTCTGGCAGGACTTATGACCCCGTGGGGGACCCACGCTGAAGCAGTGTGCTCCTGAAGGACTGCACACTGTGGAAGGGACCCATGCTGGAGCGGTTCGTGAAGAACTGCAGCCTGTGGGAAGGACCCACGTTGGAGAAGTTTGTGGAGAACTGTCTCCTGTGGGAGGGACCCCACGCTGGAGCAGGGGAAGAGTGTGATGAGTCCTCCCCCTGAGGAGAATGAAGTGGCAGAAGATAACGTGTGATGAACTGACCATAAACACCATTCCCCGTCCCCCTGTGCCGCTGGGGGGGGCTTGGTAGAGAATCCGGGAGTGAAGTTGTGCCCGGGAAGAAGGGAGGGGTGGAGGGAAGGTGTTCTGAGTTTTGGTTTTATTTCTCATTATCTTACTCTGGTTGATTTGTAATAAATTGAGTTAATTTTCCCCAAACTGAGTCTGTTTTGCCCGTGACGGTAATTGGTGAATGATCTCTCCTGTCCTTATCTCAACCCACAAGCTCTTTGTTATATTTTCTCTTCCCTGTCCAGCTGAGGATGGGGGAGTGATAGAACGGCTTTGGTGGGCACCTGGTGTCCAGCCAGGGTCAACCCTCCACAGGGATATAAAACAGGATCAGACTATTGGTATTGTAGAACCAGTAGTCGTAAGACAGAAACTGCACCTGGATTCTGCATTGCCATTTTTCTTGTTTACAGCAGATGCTGTGTCTAACTTAAATGTGCTTGTGAGAATGTCTTACATGTTTGTTAAAATCCCTTCTCTAGTCGATATTTAAGCCTGATCTATTTCTCCTTCTCTAGAAATGAACAGAACCAAGGTAAAATCAGTGGCTCCAGTGGAATTACTCCTGATTCACAAAGCTGAACTGCTCTACAGCACAGCTTCCTGATGAAGACCAGCCTAATGAGTGCTGGAAAAGGGTCTGAAATACTGCAACTTCCATATTCTTAAGAGCAAAATCTCAAAGTAATTTGAATAAAAAGACATAAAAAGATGGGAAAAAATTATGTTCCCATTTACTAAGTTCAGTTGTTCAAGAGAATCAAGCATTTTGGAATATAGACAAAACTGTTTAAAATAAACATGTCATCTGAAACTTTCTTTTGGGAAAAATGGCTATCATTTCCCTGAGTGGAGCCTGAGTTCACTCTAATAAAAGTGACTCCAATACTATGAGAAAGAACTGGAGGCTGGAAATTAAAAAAAAACAAAACATTTGAACACATGTCAATCTTTTGGTGCAGGAAGTGATGGGGAGACACAAAATTACCTGAAATCCTGCCAAACTTTGCAGAGGATCTGTTGATTCTTAAAGAACAGGGTGTGCCTCAAAACCATTGCATGGTTCCTGTAATCACCAAACAATGGACTTCATTAATATGAACAAGGTATTCAGGGGCAGGGGGTGCTATTTCCACAGTTCAGCTTCTTGGGATTATAGCAACTGACTCCTAAACAAAATGTTCTAGCAACGTGTGTCATAACTGAGAATTTGTAATTGATACTATTTATGAGGATGTATAATTTTCTGTTAATTCTTAGGCTTCTCTCTACACGGAGCTGAGAACATGTATCTATTCCCCTGCAGGAATTCAGATGTTGTGACTCAAATTCTGAAGACAACACAAAGTAGCTGCATTCCCAAGTTGTTTCTATTACTTTGAATATTATGTTCCCAGTTGTAGCAGCAGTTACAATGGCTCAAAACAGGTCTTAGTTCATATTCATAGGTAAAAGAAAAAATGAGTTTCAACGAATGTATATTCATAATACTTTTACTGGAAAAAAATCTTGCTTCTGACTCTGTGAAATCTCCCTGACAGCACTGGAAGTGATGTAAGCCCATTTCATGGGAGCAAGGGTTTAGGGGCAGCAGGATACAGATGTCAAGACACAGAAATTAGGACTCCATAGATCAGAGTTTGTGGAGGGCTGGACAGTGAGTCACAGGGTTATATATAACACTCATAATTAAAACCAGGGGGGGAAAATAGCTGTTGGAACTACTGCAGCTTCAGGGTTTCTTTTCACACAGCCTATTAGTTGGAAAGAACTAATTTGAGATGTATTGGGTCTGGCTGAGATGGAGTTAGTACTCCCTATAGCAGCCCTCATAGCACTGTGCTCTGCAGCTCTGTAGCTAGAAAGGTGTTGATAACACACCAGTGTTTTGGCTACTGCTGAGCAGTGCTGGCACAGCATCAAGGCTGGCTCTCCAACATTTTTGCCCTCCCTCAATGGCAGGCTGGGGCAGGGCAAGATCTTGGGACGGGACATAACCACGACAGCTGACCTAAACTAACCAGATATTCCATACCATATGACGTCAGCTCAGATATAAAAGCTAAGTGAAGGGAGACAGAAGGGGGGCATTTTTGTCTTCCGGAGCAAGCACTACGCGTACTGGAGCCCTGCTTCCCAGGAAGTGGCCAGACATCGCCTGCTGATGGGAAGTAGAGAGTAACATCATTTGTTTTTTCTTTGCTTTCGCGCGCAACCTTTGCTATCATTTTATTAAACTGCCCTTATCTTGACCCACGAGCCTTTCGTTATATTTTTTCTCTCCCCCGTCCAGCTGAGGAGGGGGAGTGATAGAGCGGCTTTGGTGGGCACCTGGCATCTAGCCAGGGTCAACCCATCACAGTCCTTTTTGGCGCCCAACGTGGATCGAAACCATCCTCTGCTACCAGGGGTGGAATGTATTGGTTTTGTTTGGCAAGGTTTTGGTAGCGGGGGGGGGGGGGGGGGTTACAGGGGTGGCTTCTGTAAGAAGCTGCTGGAAGCTTCCCCTGTGTTCGAGAGAGAGCGAGCCCATACTAGCCGGCTCTAAGACGGACCCGCCGCTGGCCAAGGCCGAGCCAATCAGTGATAGTGGTAACGCCTCTGTGATAACATTTTTAAGAAGGAAAAAAAAGTTGGGACAGAGAGAAACTGCCGCCGGAGTGAGGAGTGAGAACATGTAAGAGAAACAAGCCTGCGGACACCAAGGTCAGTGCAGAAGGAGGGGGAGGAGATGCTCCAGGCGCCGGAGCGAAGATTCCCCTGCAGCCCGTGGTGAAGACCCTGGTGAGGCAGGCTGTCCCCCTGCAGTCCAGGGAGGTCCACGGTGGAGCAGATCTCCACCTGTAGCCCGTGGAGGACCCCACGCCGGAGCAGGTGGGTTCCCGAAGGAGGCTGTGACCCCGTGGGAACCCCGCGCTGGAGCAGGCTCCTGGCAGGACCTGCGGATCTGTGGAGAGAGGAGCCCACGGAGCAGGTTTTCTGGCAGGACTTGTGACCCCGTGGGGGGCCCGCGCTGGAGCAGTGTGCTCCTGAAGGACTGCACACCGTGGAATGGACCCATGCTGGAGCAGTTCATGAAGAACTGCAGCCCGTGGGAATGGCCCACGTTGGAGGAGTTCGTGGAGGACTGTCTCCCGTGGGTGGGACCCCACGCTGGAGCAGGGGAAGAGTGTGATCAGCCCTCGTCCTGAGGAGGTGAAGCGGCAGAAAATAACGTGTGATGACCATAAACCCCATCCCTGTCCCCCTGTGCCACTGGGGGGGCTTGGTGGTGAAATCCGGGAGGGTAGTTGTGCCCGGGAAGAAGGGAGGGGTGGTGGGAAGGTGTTCTGAGATTTCATTTTATTTCTCATTACCTTGCTCTGGTTGATTTGTAATAAATTGAGTTAATTTTGCAAACTGAGTCTGTTTTGCCTGTGACGGTAATAGTGAATGATCTCTCCTGTCCTTATCTCGACCCGCGAGCCTTTTGTTATATTTTCTCTCCCCTATCCAGCTGAGGATGGGGGAGTGATAGAACGGCTTTGGTGGGCACCTGGTGTTCAGCCAGGGTCAACCCATCACATGAGATAACAGAATACAACTGACCTCTGAGGGATTTGTAGGTTTGAAAAGGATTGATGTTTCATACCCATAACTAAAGTCCTTATTGCTTGTAGTCCAGCAGGCTAGCTGAGAAAAATCATACAATAAGCAAGGCAAATTAAAGTGGACATGACCTCTACTCCATTTTTGCACTAAAAGAGAACTGTAAAATGAAAGGCTAAACCTGAACAAATGCTAATTCCCATAAAAGTTTTTTCTATTGTTCCAGAATTCTAAGTCACAAAAAAATAAAAGATATGAACACTGGGAGGCACTGGTAGAAGGAAGAAGGCAAAAATATTACTAGGAGAAAAATGCAACCATTCACAAGAATGTCCTGGACAACAGCATGATACCCAAGTAGTCATATGGGTATGTATGTCACTCTAGTACCCATAAGAGCTGACACAAAGAATCCACAATCAGATGTTACACGGATATGGATTTGCCAAAGTCACAGATACCTAAAGAAGACCATATTAAAAGAAGACCATTTTAACAGATCTACAACTGATAATGAAAACACAGTTTGTGATTATGAATCATCAAAAGGGGACACTAATTAATGATACTTCAAATAAGTCTTTCAGTCCTCCCGCTGAAAAAAAGGAGCATAACACAGTTCAGACAATACAGTCAGTACCATTCACCAGATGACACAACAGCAATATCCAGAGATAAAAAAAAAAAAAAAAAAAAGCATGAAAGAACATAAGTGTGTTCAAGGGGAGATTCAAACCAAAAGCTAGGAGAGCTATGACATATCCTGTTGCTAATATTATACAATGAACATCTCATTACTAATATTGAGCAATGAACTGAACAGGAACACTGGCAGCTTCCACTCAAAACTTCATTCATTTGCAGAGAACATGGACATCACCATAGACAGACAGGTCACTGGTCTACAATCACTGACTTTCATAGACAGCATTGTTAGCGGTGACATATTCTTCTCTGCCATGTTCTAGCATGGTGGTGATTCTTACTCATCTTGCCTGTTTCTGCCCTTCCTCAGGCAACATACTAATGGACATTGCCTTGAAGTATCTTTCAAACAGTGCCAGAGGGGTTAACATTTCATACTTTAACTACAGTTATGTCTCCTCCCTCCAACCACTTCTTTCTTCTTGCAGCAGCACATTTCATATATTTGGTCTGGGTTTTTTTTCATTTTTAAACTCCTTGCCTCACCCCATTGGATGTGAGACGTTTAATTGACAATTCACTCAAATTTAATGAATATTGCATTTTTTTTCCTTCCCACTTCCCTCCAAAGAAGGCTAACATAAACATCATATTTTTTCTAGCTCTGCAGTGTATTCAGTCTCTCAAACACTATACCAGTCCTGCAACTCAGTGCTCAACGTAATATCCCTTTCTCCACCTCATTAATTCTGGCTTCACTTGTCCCCTTCCCATCCTCATCTCTGCTCCTCCTACAAGTTCTTCTAAGTACCTAGTGAGATGCTGCACAGGGGTCTGGCCCCTTTTACCTGAGGTGGACAACTCCAGTTCTTCACATCCTCACCACCATTACACCACCATCTGGGTCTTTTTGATCTTTCCACTCTTCTACCCCCACTTACAAAAACATGTCAGTGGAGCAGCTTCCTGAAGCATCCAAGTTTGGCTACCAAAATCTTAGTGGTGGCCAGGAAGAGCTGAGGAACAATCTTCCCCAGCCTTGCAAACCCCTTCCCCCCCAAAGCAGAAGAGGCAACACTGAGGGGGAGAAGGCTTTTTGCAGTGCTCTGGAGGCTGGTCACACACTAAACCATCCTCCATCAGTTGTGAAAAAAAACATCAACATTAGCATCCAGGACAAATGGCTTGGTCAGGAAAGTACTGAACTAAGAATCCAAAATTCTGAACAGAATTCACAAATCAATATGCGAATTCTGAGGAGATTAATTAATTGTATACTGTGGTTTGTATCCTGAATAGGTGTTTATATTTCAAAGAGGCAACCATAAAGTTCTGATTTGTAGCTTTACTTATGACAGTGTAAGACAGACACAATGTGGAGTTCTCATCAGGTACTCTCTCTCAATTTTGTTTAATTTTTCCAAAAAGATTACTTAACAGGTCTATATTTCTGAGAGAAGCAACCTTCAAATCACATAACTGTGTTTGGACAGTCAGTACGTATATATCCTCAAAGGCTTTAAGAAAATTCCATTCAATCATTTTCCATGAGAAATTTACCTACATGCGGATAAATCTCTTAACACAGCAGAAACCACTATTAAAAGGTGCAGCTGAACTACTCAGACAAAATAGCATACTCATAATTTTTGCCTGCTCAGATGCAGCCACATTACAGAGGGTAATGTGCAGTGATGGTTACACATTATACACATGTCCTGGGTTCAGCTGGGATAGAGTTAATTTTTAGAGGAACCTGGGAGGTGGGGGCATAGCCGGGGCAGCTGACCTGAACTAGCCAAGGAGCTGTTCCATACCATGTGCCATCATGCTCAGTATATAAATGGGGAGCGGGCCGGGGGGTGGTGTCTGTTTTTCGGTGGGGGAAGTGGCGGAGCGTCGGGTCCCGGGTGGTGAGCAGTTGCACTGTGCATCACTCTTTTTGTATACTTTTTCATTAGTGCCGTTGTTGTTGTTGTAATTTCTTTGTGTTTGTCCCAGTAAACTGCCTTTATCTCAACCCTCGAGGTTCCGGTTTCTTTTTCCTTTCTCTCCTCCATCTCCTCCCCATCCCACCGGAGGGGGGTGGAGGAGTGAGCGAGCGGCTGCGTGGTCCTTTGTTACCGGCTGGGCTGAAACCACGACAATATATCACAAATAAAAATAGTCTCTGTAAAGCATAAATTAATTCTAATTTATGGGGAAAGGAACTAAAGGGGGTCACTTTATCTGAAACCAGCATCTGCAATTGAAAGCCAGGTGAAATCAATAAAGATTTAGAGAAAGAAAATTCAGCTCTGTAACAATTTCTATAGTCTTATGTCCTGGTTTCAGCTAGGACAGAGTTAACTGTCTTCCTAGTAGCTGGTACAGTGCTATGTTTTGAGTTCAGTATGTGAAGAATGTTGATAACACACTGATGTTTTCAGTTGTTGCTAAGACATATTTAGACTAAAGTCAAGGATTTTTCAGCTTCTCATGCCCAGCCAGCGAGAAAGCTGGAGGAACACAAGAAGTTGGCACAGGACACAGCCAGGGCACCTGACCCAAAATGGCCAAAGGGGTATTCCATACCATGTGATGTCCCATCTAGTATAGGAATGGGGAGTGGAGACTAACAGTTGACTATCGCGGCCTGAATGAAGTTACGCCACCGCTGAGTGCTGCCGTTCCAGATATGCTAGAACTTCAATACGAGCTAGAGTCAAAGGCAGCCAAGTGGTATGCCAAAATTGACATTGCTAATGCGTTTTTCTCAATCCCTCTGGCAGCAGAGTGTCATCCACAATTTGCCTTTACTTGGAGGGGTGTCCAGTACACTTGGAATCGATTGCCCCAGGGGTGGAAACACAGCCCCACCATTTGCCATGGACTGACCCAGGCTGCACTGGAAAAAGGTGAAGCTCCAGAAGACCTGCAATACATTGATGACATCATCATATGGGGCAACACAGAAGAAGAAGTCTTTGAGAAAGGGAAGAAATAATCCAAATCCTTCTGAAAGCCAGTTTTGCTATAAAAGAAAGTAAGGTCAAGGGACCTGCACAGGAGATCCAGTTTTTGGGAATAAAATGGCAAAATGGACGTCGAAAGATCCCAATGGACGTGATTAAAAAAATAGCAGCTATGTCTCCCCCGACTAATAAAAAGGAAACACAGGCCTTCTTAGGTGTTGTGGGGTTTTGGAGAATGCATATTCCAGATTACAGTTTGATTGTAAGCCCTCTCTATCAAGTTACCCGGAAGAAGAATGATTTTAAATGGGGCCCTGAGCAACAACAAGCCTTTGAACAGATTAAGCAAGAGATTGCTCATGCAGTAGCCCTTGGACTAGTCCGGACAGGACAAGATGTTAAAAATGTGCTCTACACTGCAGCTGGGGAGAATGGCCCTACCTGGAGCCCCTGGCAGAAAGCACCTGGGGAAACCCGAGGCCGACCCCTGGGGTTTTGGAGTTGAGGGTATCAAGGATCTGAGGCTCGCTATACTCCAACTGAAAAAGAGATATTGGCAGCATATGAAGGAGTTTGAGCTGCCTCAGAAGTGGTTGGTACTGAAACACAGCTCCTCTTAGCACCCCGACTGCCAGTGCTGGGCTGGATGTTCAAAGGGAGGGTCTCCTCCACACATCATGCGACAGACGCCACGTGGAGTAAGTGTATCGCACTGATCACACAACGGGCTCACATAGGAAACCCCAGTAGCCCAGGAATTGTGGAAGTGATCATGGACTGGCCAGAAGGCAAAGATTTTGGAATGTCGCCAGAGGAGGAGGTGGCACGGGCTGAAGAGGCCCCGCTGTATAATAGACTGTCAGAAAATGAGAGGCAATATGCCCTGTTCACTGATGGGTCCTGTCGCATTGTGGGAAAGCATCGAAGGTGGAAAGCTGCTGTATGGAGTCCTACATGACAAGTTGCAGAAACTGCTGAAGGAGAAGGTGAATCGAGTCAGTTTGCAGAGGTGAAAGCCATCCAGCTAGCGTTAGACATTGCTGAAAGGGAGAAGTGGCCAGTGCTCTATCTCTATACTGACTCATGGATGGTGGCAAATATCCTGTGGGGGTGGTTACAGCAATGGAAGCAGAGCAACTGGCAGCACAGAGGTAAACCCATTTGGGCTGCCACACTGTGGCAAGATATTGCGTCCCGGCTGGAGAATCTGCTTGTAAAAGTACGTCATGTAGATGCTCACGTACCCAAGGGTCGGGCCACTGAAGAACATCAAAACAACCAACAGGTGGATCAGGCTGCCAAGATTGAAGTGTCTCAGGTGGACCTGGACTGGCAACATAAGGGTGAGCTATTTACAGCTCGGTGGGCCCATGATACTTCAGGCCATCAGGGAAGAGATGCAACATATAGATGGGCTCAAGATCGAGGGGTGGACCTGACCATGGACACTATCGCGCAGGTTATCCATGAATGTGAAACATGTGCTGCAATTAAGCAAGCCAAGCGGTTAAAGCCCCTGTGGTATGGAGGGTGATGGCTGAAATACAAATATGGAGAAGCCTGGCAGATTGACTATATCACACTCCCACAAACTCACCAAGGCAAGCGCTATGTGCTGACAATGGTGGAAGCAACCACTGGATGGCTGGAAACATATTCTGTACCCCATGCCACTGCCCGGAACACTATCCTGGGCCTTGAAAAGGAGGTCTTGTGGCGACCTGGCACCGCAGAAAGAATTGAGTCAGACAACGGGACTCATTTCCGAAACAACCTCATAGACACCTGGGCCAAAGAGCATGGCATTGAGTGAGTGTATCATATCCCCTATCATGCACCAGCCTCTGGGAAAATTGAGCGATACAATGGGCTGTTAAAGACGATATTGAGAGCAATGGGGGGATGGGACCTTCAAACATTGGGATACACATGTAGCAAAAGCCACCTGGTTAGTCAACACCAGAGGATCTGCAAATCGGAGTGGCCCTGCCCAATCAGAATTTTTACATACTGTAGAAGGGGATAAAGTCCCTGTAGTGCACATAAAAAACATGCTAGGGAAGACAGTCTGGGTTACTCCTGCCTCAGGCAAAGGTAAACCCATTCGTGGGATTGCTTTTGCTCAAGGGCCTGGGTGCACTTGGTGGGTGATGCGAAAAGATGGGGAAGTCTGATTTGTGCCTCAAGGGGATTTGATTTTAGGTGAAAATAGCCAGAATTAAACTGTATGATATTAGTTGCTATATAACCCTGCTACTGTATGTTATCATTACTATAATTGTTATATGCTATATCCATAGTACTATGTAGGGTTCATTTATATGGATCTTAGTTACTGGGCCTGAAAATAGCCCACGGTCACAAGACCGTTCCAGGCACCTTTAGAAGGCCTTGAACAGAATAAACAAGAAGATGGAAGAAGAAAGATCCCAATTAGAAAAACACAGGTGCACATTCCATGATAAGGGGAACTTGGCACAAACAACCTCAATTCAGGGGCTTATCTTGACCAATTGGACGAACACAAGTCTTGTATGCTCTAATTAACACAACCAATTATGTCTTGTGTTTGTGCGCGTGGACAGTACCGATGTAACCAATCACCGCTTATGCTTGTGCGTGTGGACACCAAATGCTTGCATGTAGTAGCCAATCAAAGTTTCTGAACAACTTAGAGAATTGTATAAAAATAATCAGCTAAGCTCAATAAACTGGCGACTTTAATCATCACATTGGTGTTCCGTCATCCGGGCCCCGCACGGATTAATCCCTAAACCCTACATTTGGCGACCTCCGACGTGATCCGAAGAGGAACAAGAGGCAACGCTACTGAAAAGGCGGGGGAATTGCCACGGACCATGGTGGCTTGAAAGACAGCGCCGGCACTGCTCGAGAGAGGAAGGACACTGCTTGGGAAAAGCAGGTAAAATCGTAAGCTTACGTTGATAAAAAGGGCGGCAAGGGTTTCGCAGCATCTGCGAGGGAAAAGACAGCCAGAAAGATATTTATGAGACTGGTTGAAAAAACAGAGACAAATATTAAAAAGGACAGAAACCTTTTAATTAGTGTGGCTACAGCTTTTGAGCTTAGTACCTGGAAAGCTATCGGAACCTCCCTATGGGATGAAATTAGTGACGGGTCTAAAGAAGTTGAAGGTCTTGCAACTTTATGGAAATTGATTAAGATAACTCTGCAAGAAATGAAAGGAGATCGTAAAGCGTCTGCTTTTGCTGCTCTCTCTTTCCAACCGCAAGCGAAAGGGAAAAGCGGGGAGAAAAACATAATGCAGCGAGAGAGACTTTTTGGAGCTTGTCCGCCTGCTCCTGTGCTCTTGACTTCTGCTCCACTCCCTGGGACTGCCGATATTAATCAGCCATCTGACAGTTCCCAAGCCTCCCTAACCGTACGATTAAAGGAAACCCTACAGAATCAGGGAGTGAGTAAAAATCCGCCTACGAGAAAACAGAATTGAAGCTCTGGGGATGTGCATTCAAAAAGCAGGGGTAAGGGCGATACAAATTTCAGGGAGGCAAATGGACAAAATCATTTTACCTATGTCACTTGATATCGTGAGTAATGCCATGACAAAAAATGACTGTCTTGCAGTAGCTCTGCTGGACTTCAAGGGGGAAGTGGATAATCACTACCCCCCTCACCCATTATTTAAAACAATGTTAACAATGGAACCACACTCTATTTGCAGCGATAAGCTGCTGAGGCCATTACCGTTTTTACTGATGCTAGCAGCAAGACAGGTAAAGCAGATTTGTATATCTTCAGGATGGATCCTGGAAATCCAAAGTCATTCTGTCAGAGGGGTCAGTACAGGTGCTCGAGCTATTAGCCGTATGCTCTGTTTTTAAAAAATGGGATAAAACACCTGTCAACATTATTTCGGATTCTCAATATCTCGTGGGGATAGTCAAACGTATGCATAGGTCCCTACTAAAAACTGTAAACAATAAGCAGCTGTTGATGACACTTTTGAAATTATGGATGTTACTAGAAAAACGGACAGACTTATTTTTTATCGATCATGTTCGTAGCCATACAACGCTGCCGGGATTCATTGTGGAAGGTAATGCGCGCGCGGATCAACTGGTAGTAGCCAATGCAAACATCTATTTTAATACACCCAAACCTGATTTGTTTGGACAAGCACTGCTATCCCATAAATTTTATCATCAGTCGGCAAAAGCGCCGAGTAAACAATTTAATCTTCCATTGCAGCAAACCAGAGCTATTCTTGCTGCTTGCCCAGACTTTTCTGCCCAGCTTCTCATGCCGAGCCAGTGAGAAAGCTGGAGGGGCACAAGAAGTTGGCACAGGACACAACCAGGGCAACTGACCCAAAATGGCCAAAGGGGTATTCCATACCATGTGATGTCCCATCTAGTATAGGAACTGGGAGGTGGGGGCAGGGATTTGCCGCTCAGGGACTGGCTGGGTGTTGGTCGGCAGGTGGTGAGCGATTGCCCTGCGCATCATTTGTACATTCCAATCCTTTTATTACTACTGTTGTCATTTTATTAGTGTTATCATTATCATTATTAGTTTCTTCTTTTCTGTTCTATTAAACCATTCTTATCTCAACCCATGAGTTTTACTTTTTTTTCCCCGATTTTCTCTCCCATCCCACTGGATGGGGGAGAGTGAGTGAGCGGCTGCGTGGTGCTTAGTTGCTGGCTGGGGTTAAACCACGACATCTTACAAAGAACAATACTCATTGAAAATTACTGATCTTTTTTCCAGGGTCTCTAGACACATAATATGTACAGAAGTACCTCTTCAGGCTTTTATCAAGGGTCAGATTCATCTCAGATAAATTTAGATGTCAAATTGTTAAAGTTCTAAAGTCATAGATAGTCAACATTTGGTCTCTTTGTCCAGTCAATGAAGAGTAATAAAGTATCCATAATGCTATGCATAACACAGATGTGAGCTTGAGTTGCACTCACTTAGTTGTGTGCAATTCATATCCTCCTGAGAGAGTGTGTCTAAAAATCACCTTCCCTAGAAAAAGCCATGGTATTCCACTGACTCTGAAAGAAGCTATGGAATGTCTGTTAGATACCCAAATTGGGCAAATTAATCCATCATTCAATTTCCTAGATCCCACTAATACTTTAAAGCCTTAGATACTTATTTATATGTTTTATGTTTAATTTTATTTAAACTAGGGTCCTTAAAACCTGGGTTTCATGCTACTTGCTTACTTCATGCAAGTGCAAGAGTCTCCCTACTGTGCAGTCTTCTGCAATCTTAAATCTAATCACTAATACTCTGAGGGAAAACTGGGCTCCTGAGAAAAGGTGATTAACTTAATCTATTTAATTTTAGATTTTATTTTTTTTCTTTAACAGATGGTGACCTTCTGTAACTGCCAGGAATCCTCAGGCACATGTTGACCTGTAACTAGTCATTTATTCAAGGGAAAGTGTGTAATTGTTTGACTCTCCACTTTATACTGGCTGACCTACAAGTTTTTTCCTACTGTTTCTACTCACAGCAAACTGGACTTTTCACCATATGACAGTGACCTTAGAAGGCAACAGCATAATCTGCTACATAAACAATGTTTTCAAGATAAACATAATGGTGGAGCAGAGCTTGATGAGCTTTTCCAAAAAGAGGCATGTTAGCTTCATATTTGTTACGCAATCATCCTGAGCTTGTTGCCTCGCTGATTTTCTTTCCCTTGCATATTAGTTTTCATCTGTATTTTATATATTAATTTAAAAACACCATATATTTACTCCAGCAGAGGTTAAATGTCTCAAAGATGGATTTAAGTGCATGATCTTTCCTATTTCTATGTAATTACATTGCCTTCCATGTTGCAGTATTGATCTCAAAATAAATCATCAGTTCCCCGCAATTAAAACTCCTGAGCTAGTGTAAGCTCCAGGAATTCAGCCTACAGAGAGCTTAAACTAAACAGACTCTGGTCCGATGGAAATCAGGCACTTTCTCAAAAGGTGATAATGGATAGGCACCAGATGGCCGACCGAGGACAAAACAAATGCTCCCAGTATGTGTCAAAACAAGGAGGGGGAAAAAAGAAAAAAAAAAGAAAATAAAAAGATTGGTATCAAAGGAAAATAGTAAAAGCAGCAGTAGCTCGTGTCTGCTTTGAAGTTATGCTTTAGCTCAGCCACAACTTGTTGGGCAACATACAGGCATAACTAGGTGAAATTGAAAGGCTTGTGAAGTGCAAGAGGTCAGGCAGATGGGCCATTCCTTCCCAGCCTGAAACCCTGGAGCCTGCGAGCCCCGACCCACCCCTTAGAGTCAGCTCTAATAAGCACTTTCCTGCAGACTCTCATCTGGATCGACTGTTTTGTCTGCTTGAGAAAGATATTTCAGCCCCATAATACAGAGTTAATGATCAAAGTTTCATGTAATGTCTATATCATCGTGACTCAATAAAATAAACTTTCATTACCTTTGCAGACTCCAAGGATCTTCCACTCTCTTGTTGGCAAGTAACCTTGAATGTCAAAATGAGCAGCTCTATGAACAATGGAGGCAGTGAGGCTCAGTTTCCAGGCTGCGCAGGTTCCCATAAAGGCAGAAAGTCTCTTTTCCCTCCAGGGACAAGCAGCATTAACCTTCCTTCATCAACTGCTCTGGAGATGGGAGTCCTACACCATAATACAATAGGGCAGATGCTCCTCACAGCAGCAGGACACAGCTCCTGCTTGCCCTCCATGCTGTGCCAGGGAGTTAGCTTCCCTTCCAGGACAGGCCACGAACCCCAGGGGAAACAGATCATATGGGGGGTCAGGGGAGCAGCGAGGGCAAAGGGAGATCCTAAAATCCTATTGGCAGCCCTTTTTCAGAGCTCCCTGAAACCAGCCTTCCTGGGGAGCTGTGGGGCTGCCACTGAAAACCTGAATTCAGCGTCCATGGGGCAGCAAAATGCAGCACTGTCTGTACAGGGAGCCTCAGCTCCAGCCACTGTTTCTGTGAGGCTCTCCCTAGGCTGGAGGTGTCCTCCTCACTTGGTCAGTGGCTCCAAATGCTACAAGGATAGAGAGAGGCTTGGCCAAAGACAGAGGGGCCAGACAGTCACAGTTTCCACAGGAATGCAGCAAAATGCAAGGTGAGGGTGCTGCCTCACAAGTGGAACAAGCCAGAAATGGAGGCAAAGGACAACAGGATGCAGGAGCTCTGGAGCCAAGCTGTGGGGACAGGGTCAGGTTTCAGTGGTGGTGTGTAGCTCAGTGCACAGCTGAGAAAACGTGTGACTTGAGCTACCTCAGAGCTCTGCTTGACTGGAATTTCAATGGGGGAAAGAGGAGGAATTATCTGGGGACAAGGCAATACTACTATGACAACAAACCAGATGATTGATGGAAATGTTACCCTTAGATTCACTCTAAATACCCCACCTACATAATTTAGAAAAGGCGTAAAAAACATGGGCTAAGCTCACTTCCAGTGCAGCTACAATTGAATTTACTGCATTCTGTGGTATTTCTGCAAAGGAAAATTATCTCCATTACCACTTTTAAAGTTAAAAAAATAAATAGAGCATCTGCGGAGTTGGGGGAATTTATTATCTCACAAAATAACTGACTTGACCATACTTAAATACTCTGAATTAGATATACAACTGCAAATCCCTCTGCTGATATGAAAATCAAACTTTGCAAAGATCAAGACAAGGCCACAGATGGCAGAAGCCATTGTATATTTCACAGAGGATCTTCCTATTTCCATTCAGATTAAAGAGTTTTAGTAAAGTTAGTGGATTTCTAAAATGTACAGTATTCCTTCTGCCATTATAGGTTTTTAAATTTTCAGCTTAGAAGGAGCATTCCATGTACATTGGCTACCACCTTAAACAAAGGAGACTGTAACTTTTCAAGACAAAGCTACCCTAAAAATTCATAATGTATAACAGACCTGTTCATTTAAATCAGTCAGTTTAAAATCTAAATATTGTTAGACCTCAGAATTGAAAGGTGCCAAAATACGGAATTTCCACATCTGTAAACAGTAAATACCTGAAATGGGGAGAGTAAGAATGCATGAAACTTCTAGTAGAGTGTGTTTTGCATTAATGTACACAAATCAAATGTTTTCTGAATGATTTAAGTGGATGAAACATCAGGAATGAAGCAATATAATGCAGTAAAGTAAAGCATGCATACCCTGAGGTAGAAGTCGTTTTAGTTTTCTTGTCATAGCACAGCATTTTCTTGAGTATGTGTGTGTTCATGGAATGAGGTAGGGGACTGTCCTGGTTTCAGCTGGGATAGAGTTAACTGTCTTCCTAGTAGCTGGTACAGTGCTATGTTTTGAGTTCAGTATGAGAAGAATGTTGATAACACTGATGTTTTCAGTTGTTGCTACTGTATGAACAATCTCCCGTTTAATTTATTCAAAGGCTTGTCGTTGCTCAGGCCCCCATTTAAAATCGTTCTTCTTCCGAGTAACTTGGTAGAGAGGACTTACAATTTGACTGTAATTTGGAATATGTATTCTCCAAAAGCCCACGACACCTACGAAAGCCTGTGTTTACTTTTTATTAGTCGGTGAGGACATAGCTGCTATCTTGTTGATCACGTCAGCAGGGATCTGACGATGCCCATCTTCCCATTTTAATCCTAAGAACTGGATCTCCTGCGCAGGTCCCTTGACCTTACTTTCTTTTATGGCAAAACCAGCCTTCAAAAGGATTTGGATTATTTTCTTCCCTTTCTCAAAAACTTCCTCTGCCGTGTTGCCCCATACGATGACGTCATCAATATATTGCAGGTGCTCTGGAGCTTCACATTTTTCTAGTGCAGCCTGGATCAGTCCATGGCAAATGGTGGGGCTGTGTTTCCACCCCTGGGGCAGTCGATTCCAGGTGTACTGGACGCCCCTCCAAGTGAAAGCAAAATAAGGCCTGCACTCCGCTACCAAAGGAATGGAGAAAAATGCATCAGCAATGTCAATTGTGGCATACCGCTTAGCTGCCTTTGATTCCAGTTCATAATGAAGTCCTAACATATCTGGCACAGCAGCGCTCAGCGGTGGCGTGACTTCATTCAGCCCACGATAATCTACTGTTAGTCGCCATTCCCCATTGGATTTCCGCATGGGCCATATGGGACTATTAAAGGGTGAGTGAGTCTTGCTGATCACTCCTTGGCCCTCCAATTGGCAAATCAGCTTATGGATGGGGATCAAGGAGTCTCGGTTGGTGCGATATTGTCGCCCGTGCACCGTCATGGTAGCAATTGGCACCTGTTGTTCTTCAACCTTCAGCAACCCCACAACCGAAGGGTCTTGGGAGAGACCCGGCAGGGTAGACTGTAGGGTTTAGGGATTAATCCGTGCGGGGCCCGGACGACGGAACACCAATGTGATGATTAAAGTCGCCAGTTTATTGAGCTTAGCTAATCATTTTTATACAATTCTCTAAGTTGTTGAGAGACTTTGATTGGCTACTACATGCAAGCACTTGGTGTCCACACGCACAAGCATAAGCGGTGATTGGTTACATCGGTACTGTCCACGCGCATAAGCATAAGCGGTGATTGGTTACATCGGTACTGTCCACGCGCACAAACACAAGACATAATTGGTTGTGTTAATTAGAGCATACAAGACTTGTGTTCGTCCAATTGGTCAAGATAAGCCCCTGAATTGAGGTTGTTTGTGCCAAGTTCCCTTTATCGTGGAATGTGCACCTGTGTTTTCCTAATTGGGATCTTTCTTCTTCTATCTTCTTATTTATTCTGTTCAAGGCCTTCTAAAGGCGCCTGGAACAATCTTGTGACCATGAGCTATTTTCAGGCCCAATAACTAAGTTCCATATAACTGAACCCTACATCTCCCCCTCTCTCACTTTTTTTTTTTTTTTTTTTTTTTTTTGAAAACATATTGCTGCCTTGTTCCGCAAACTTAGCCCAGCAATCAGTAGGTGTCAGTTTTATGTGGGTGTCCCTACGGAGGCAACTATGGTTTTGCTGCACACCAGCCTGATGCTCTTCGGAAAATCCCGGTATTTATACATTTTCAGAGGAATGGATTTTAGCACACGTGGCCGGCGGGTGCCAAAATCCACCTCAATTGAAAACCTATGACGCATGCACTCGCTGGCCAGGCGCACTGCACAAGTCATAGTTATCTTATCAATTCGTTCATGGGCTTTTTGATGCGGCCGTAATGCACTGAGAATTTTAATCTGTTATGTTAGCTAAGATGACCTACGCATTAGTTTTTGGCTGAGGTGGAATTCGTATTGCCGCACCATCTATGATGCTTCAGGTGATGATGGTCGCATAAATCAAACGGAAGTCCATCAGGGGCTTGCACCTGTGAAAACATAAGCATAATCTCGCCCCGAGGTTATTAATGAAAAATGGACTCTCCCATCACCCTATTTCTAGATTGTTAACTGAGTCTATGACCTTACTTCTAATTTCAGTAATTTTATTTTTTTTTTTTTTTTTTTAATGAATGACTACATATCAGGTATCTGAAAACTACTTCCACACTCAGCTTCTGTGAGTAATGTTTCGCTGAGGACTGATTAACATTAAACTATATATATATATTTACTTATTCTCTACAGCACTTATTCTAAACTGCTTAGCCTCTATACAATTAGTTATAGGTTAGTAGGTTAGTTGATTATGATTAGTTGAATGTCTGTTACAGTGGTTAAAAAAAAAATTTTATTTTTATTTTTTTTTTTTTTTTTTTAGGATTTACTCTCTTTTCTACCCACTCGCACTAAAGTACATATCCAAACCCGATATCATATTCCATGTTTTTTACACACATTCTTAATCTCCACATTGACTGCCGGTCTCCGTCGTGATTTGTCTAGTCGGTCTATCTAGGGCTTCAGGACCTGCTGACGTCTCCTCTGCCTCTTGCTCTTGCTCTTCTGAGTTGTTTATGGCATCTGGTTGCTCGATCCATGGCTTGACCCATTTCGCTGGTATCCAATGGGGTTGTTCGTTACCTGTGGAAACACAAGCATACCCTCTTCCCCACGTAAATAATTTGCAAGGTCCTTGCCACTGCTGTAAAACCGGATCGAATACTGAAACTTGCAGCTGATTTTTATCAACATATTTGTTCCCACACATATGCCTATTAATTGGGATCTGATCCTCAGTACCACGTGGCTGTAGCCAATTCAAAACATACAGTGCTTTACTTATTAACTCTTGGGGAGTACAGTGCCGCATATCTTCCCCCGTTTTTAAAATGTTTAAACGATCCTTTAAGGTCTGATGTGCACGTTCAACAATAGTTTGACCAGTGGAATTGTGGGGTACGCCAAAATTATGAGCTACCCCCCACATCTGTAAAAATGTTTCTAATGACTGTGCGCGATATCCCGGGCCATTGTCTGTTTTAATTTCTGTTGGCACTCCCATGGCGGCAAATGCTGCCAAAAGGTGCTTAATTACGGCTTTAGCATTGGTTGATATATGAACAGTAGCCCACATAAGGTTCGAATATGTGTCAATAGATACGTGAATAAATTTATATCTCCCAAAACTGGGATATTCCGTAACATCTGTTTGCCAAATTTGCAATGGTGATAATCCCTGGGGGTTCACCCCCTGTGGTTGTAAGTTTGGAATATTCGCACAGTCTGGGCAAGCAGCAAGAATAGCTCTGGTTTGCTGCAATGGAAGATTAAATTGTTTACTCGGCGCTTTTGCCGACTGATGATAAAATTTATGGGATAGCAGTGCTTGTCCAAACAAATCAGGTTTGGGTGTATTAAAATAGATGTTTGCATTGGCTACTACCAGTTGATCCGCGCGCGCATTACCTTCCACAATGAATCCCGGCAGCGTTGTATGGCTACGAACATGATCGATAAAAAATAAGTCTGTCCGTTTTTCTAGTAACATCCATAATTTTAAAAGTGTCATAAACAGCTGCTTATTGTTTACAGTTTTTAGTAGGGACCTATGCATACGTTTGACTATCCCCACGAGATATTGAGAATCCGAAATAATGTTGACAGGTGTTTTATCCCACTTTTTAAAAACAGAGCATACGGCTAATAGCTCAAGCACTTGTACTGACCCCTCTGACAGAATGACTTCGGATTTCCAGGATCCGTCCTGTAAATATACAAATCCTGCTTTACCTGTCTTGCTGCTAGCATCAGTAAAAACGGTAATGGCCTCCAGCGGCTTATTGCTGCAGAGAGTGTGGTTCCATTGTTAACATTGTTTTAAATAATGGGTGGGGGGGGGGGGGTAGTGATTATCCACTTCCCCCTTGAAGTCCAGCAGAGCTACTGCAAGGCAGTCATTTTTCATCATGGCATTACTCACGATATCAAGTGACATAGGTAAAATGATTTTGTCCATTTGCTTCCCTGAAATTTGTATCGCCCTTACCCCTGCTTTTTGAATGCACATCCCCAGAGCTTCAATTCTAGTGACTACCGTTTTTGACATGCTAGCAGGCAAGAATATCCATTCTAGTATTACCAATGGGTTTTGGTTTCGCTGCTCATCCCACTGACCCAGAATTCCCGCAACTTCCTTGTCTGAGTTACATACATACAAATTTATGGGCAAATCAGGGATATATCTGCCAGACATAGATGATGTGATTTTCTGCTCAATTGCTGTCAAGGTTTGCTGCTCGGGCGCACTTAGATGTAGTACAGAAGTTAGGCTATTGCTGCCCCGCAATAAGTCCAACAGTGGTTGTAAGTCTGTATTGGTGATACCACAATAAGGCCGGATCCACTGCAGGTCTCCGACAAGTTTTTGTACATCATGTACATTTTGTATGTCTTTGTGTAGCGATAGCTTTTGTGGATGTACAGAGGCTTCTGCAACCTCTCACAGACCCCAGGAAAGTTTGACCGGCTGCTGTTAGTCCGTGCCGGCACAGACCGAGGCTGCGTTGCTATGTGTTGAGGGCACGCACGTCTCAAATGCCCTGGTTGACCGCACCGATGACACGCCGGGGGGTCTTTGTATGGGCCGTAGTCTCCTTTTCCCTGTCGCACCATCAGTCGTAATGCTACCGCGAGTGCTACAGCGTGAGCTTCAGCATGTATTTTAGCTTTCTCTTGTTCTTGTATTATAGTAGCCAAATCCTCGTTTGCATTATTTGAATCAAGGTATATGCTAGGTATAATTTGTTCATGTTTAACGGTGGTATCTGGGGGCTGTTTTCTCGTAGGCGGATTTTTACTCACTCCCTGATTCTTTAGAGTTTCCTTTAATTGTACAGTTAGGGAGGCTTGGGAACTGTCAGATGGCTGATTAATATCGGCAGTCCCAGGGAGTGGAGCAGAAGTCAAGAGCACAGGAGCAGGCGGACAAGCTCCAAAAAGTCTCTCTCGCTGCATTATGTTTTTCTCCCCGCTTTTCCCTTTCGCTTGCGGTTGGAGAGAGAGAGCAGCAAAAGCAGATGCAGACACTTTACGATCTGCTTTCATTTCTTGCAAAGTTATCTTAATCAATTTCCCTAAAGTTGCAAGACCTTTAACTTCTTTAGACCTGTCACTAATTTCATCCCATAGGGAGGTTCCGATAGCTTTCCAGGTACTAAGCTCAAAAGCTGTATCCACACTAATTGAAAGGTTTCTGTACTTTTTAATATTTTTCTCTGTTTTTTGAACCAGCCTCATAAATATCTTTCTGGCTGTCTTTTCCCTCGCAGATGCTGCGAAACCCTTGCCGCCCTTTTTATCAACGTAAGCTTATGATTTTACCTGCCTTTCCCAAGCAGTGTCCTGCCTCTTTCGAGCAGTGCCGGTGCTGTCTTTCAAGCCACCGTGGTCCGCGGCAATTCCCCCGCCTTTTCAGTAGCGTTGCCTCTTGTTCCTCTTCGGATCACGTTGGGGTCACCAAATGTAGGGTTTAGGGATTAATCCGTGCGGGGCCCGGACGACG
Source organism: Astur gentilis (assembly GCF_929443795.1). NCBI lineage: Eukaryota > Metazoa > Chordata > Aves > Accipitriformes > Accipitridae > Astur > Astur gentilis. The sequence continues at coordinate 16,053,662 of NC_064918.1, read as the reverse complement.
GAACACCAATGTGATGATTAAAGTCGCCAGTTTATTGAGCTTAGCTAATCATTTTTATACAATTCTCTAAGTTGTTGAGAGACTTTGATTGGCTACTACATGCAAGCACTTGGTGTCCACACGCACAAGCATAAGCAGTGATTGGTTACATCGGTACTGTCCACGCGCATAAGCATAAGCGGTGATTGGTTACATCGGTACTGTCCACGCGCACAAACATAAGACATAATTGGTTGTGTTAATTAGAGCATACAAGACTTGTCTTAGTCCAATTGGTCAAGATAAGCCCCTGAATTGAGGTTGTTTGTGCCAAGTTCCCTTTATCGTGGAATGTGCACCTGTGTTTTCCTAATTGGGATCTTTCTTCTTCTATCTTCTTATTTATTCTGTTCAAGGCCTTCTAAAGGCGCCTGGAACAATCTTGTGACCATGAGCTATTTTCAGGCCCAATAACTAAGTTCCATATAACTGAACCCTACAGTAGACAGCTGTTCAATCTCCTCTGCCTCCAATGCAGCTATACCAAAAGCCCAATGATACCCTTTTGGGTCCTTGAAATACCCCCTCCTGAGATAATCTATACCAAGGATGCACGGGGCCTCTGGGCCAGTCGCAATGGGGTGTTTCTGCCACTCATTCCCGGTTAGACTCATTTCAGCTTCCAATACGGTTAGCTCTTGGGATCCCCCTGTCACACCAGACATACAGAAGGGTTCTGCCCCTTTAGAACTTGATGGCATTAGGGTGCACTGTGCACCAGTGTCTACTAGAGCCTTATATTCCTGTGGGTCTGATGTGCCAGGCCATCGAATCCACACTGTCCAGTAGACTCGGTTGTCCCTCTCCTCCACCTGGCTGGAGGCAGGGCCCCTCTAATCCTGGTTAGAATATCCGTTACTCACTTTCTGCACACATGAATCAGAAGTCCCTTCAAGGGGATCAGAAATGAGATCAGCCCATCTACTGCGTCTGGGGCACTGCTCACGGGAAACTGGAGCAGCAGTTTTCCAAGAAGAATCCTCTTTTCTGGTTGCTTTTTCTCGCAACTCCTGTACCCGTGCATCCAGGACTGAGGTAGGTTTTCCATCCCACTTCCTCATGTCCTCTCCATGGTCATGCATGTAAAACCACAGGTTAGCGCGTCGTGTGTACTTTCTCTCTCCTCTCTCTTGGGCAGAGGAACGTTTACTCCCAATAACTGCGATGCGGGCCTGTACAGGTGGGGAGGAGGACAGATCTACTTTGAATTGCTGGAACTCTCGGGACAACTCCTCTACAGCTGAGACACAGGCCCGTAGGGAGGAAGAGAGACTCCCTTCGTATTGCCGGAGTTGGACAGCCAATTCATCCACCGTTTGTCCATAGCCTTCTCTCCAGGACATCACTGCCAATGAGTTGGCATAGGTTGGTGGTGCACTTCGTAGAAACTTCCGCCACATGGGTTGTGTGCATTGGACTTCATCTGGATCTGTGGGTGACTGTTGGGAATTGGCTTGATGAAAAAGGACATGGGTCTATAGAAAAGTTGTGCGAGCAGAGTTCTGTGTGAAAGAATGTCAGTTTGAGCAGCAAGACTAGGCCTTGGCCGAAAATAGCTGGCTTTGCTGATATCAGGAGAAAAACAACAGCTGGTCTCGCTGTTATCAGGAGAAAGACAGGGACGGTGTGACCTTGGCATAACTTCATAAGTAACTTTTGAAGAAGTTCCCATGAGAAAGTTACGGAACACGCATAGCTGCAAATCACAAGTGGGTGTGTTTTAGTAATGAATAAACATTAGCAATGTACCAATCATATTAGGACTAGTAGGCATAATTATCGCAAACTGTATAAATATGAGCTATCCGTGCAAATAAAGTTGAATCACTTCTATCACTCATATTGGGTCGACTTATGTGCATTCCTCCGCCGTTCCAACAGGTGACTGCGCATTTTCTGGATCATTGTAAATCACCTCCAGCATGGCTAATTCTCTCAGGTACTGGATACCTCTCTCCATGGTGGTCCACTTGCCTTGGTGACATGTAACTTCATCCCTGAAGGGGTATCTTTCCTTTACACCTAACAGAAGTCGCCTCCAGAGGCTGAGGGCTTGTGTCTTTTTTCCAATTGCCTTGTCGATGCCCCCTTCCCTAGACAGAGATCCCAACTGCTTAGCTTCCTTACCCTCTAATTCCACATTACTAGCCCCGCTATCCCAGCTTCGGAGCAGCCAGGTAAAAATGTGCTCACCTGGGTGGCAGCTAAAATCTTTTCGCATGTCACGCAACTCACCCAGGGATAGAGATCGGGTAATTATTTCAGGTTCTGCCTCTTCCTCCTGTTCTCGCGATGACCCTGGTTCATCTTCATCTCTCACTAAGTGAACTGATTTCTTTGTGTGTTTCTTTTTCTGTACAGGGGCGACTGATACTGGCACAGGTTGGTTCTCTGGTTTAGCTGCAGTATCTGTCACCAGGGTAGGGGCAGCCACGGTACCTGTTGTCATGGTAGGGGCAGCCATGGTGCCTGTTGTCGGGGTTGGGGTAGCCACGGGGCCTGTTGTCGGGGTTGGGGTAGCCATGGGGCCTGTTGTCCTGTTTTCCATCTTTTCCCCCTGAGGGTGCTGCCTAATATCAAGCAGTGTTTGGTATATACTGGCCAGGGCCCAGCACAATGTAGTGAGTTGTGTGTCTCTGGGATAGCCACAGCATTTGTCTTTCAAATATTCTACCACTTCATGAGGGTTCTGTAGTTGTTCAGGAGTGAACTTCCAAGCCACTGGAGGTGAGAAGTTCTCTAGATACCTGCCCACATACTCCCACATGCCGTGCCACCCATGAGTATCCAGCTTTGGGGCAGATCTCTGGGTGGTCCTCTTAAAGAGCCTTTTTGTAGCCCTAAACAAGACCTGAAACATATTCAGGAGGCATAGCACTAACAGCACACTGGCTTGCGCATCCCAAGGATATTCAAAATTCTCAAAAGCTGTTGTAATTAGTCGGAAGGAGAAAAGGGAGGCGAACGGATGAGGGGAAGTATCCCCCCCAGCTTCCCCGTGGATGGGGTGTAATTACCAATAAAATCCGACAGAAGTTGCCCAAAGTATGGAAATTATATCACTGCTTCATACAGATTCCAGCTTAACCTCATGACCAGTGATGTAATCATTTCACAAGTCGACATTGCCCAGTACAGCAAAATGATAATCCCAATCACTCTCCCAGAGATGAGATACGCAAGTACAGGCAAATAGAGCATATAAGAGCTTACAAAACGCCACCATGTAAACAAATGAAACAACTAACAGATGTGACTAACATCTATTTATCTAAGAAATGCATTTGACAAATTTGTTTCAACACGCTCTGGCCAGATCTGTCGTTATCTCAAGCCTTCTGCCCCACGTTGGGCACCAAAAAAAGGACTGTCATGGTTTCAGCCCAGCCGGTAACAAAGGACCACGCAGCCGCTCGCTCACTCCTCTGCCCCCCCTCCGGTGGGATGGGGAGGAGACGGAGGAGAGAAAAAAAAAGAAACTGGAACCTCGAGGGTTGAGATAAAGGCAGTTTACTGGGACAAACACAAAGAAAAATTACAACAACAACAACGGTACTAATGAAAGAGTATACAAAAAAGAGTGATGCACAGTGCAACTGCTCACCACCCGGGACCTGACGTTCCGCCACTTCCCCCACCGAAAAACAGAGAGCACCCCCCGGCCCGATCCCCATTTATATACTGAGCATGATGGTAGATGGTATGGAATAGCTCCTTGGCTAGTTCAGGTCAGCTGCCCCGGCTATGCCCCCACCTCCCAGGTTCCTGTAAAAATTAACTCTATCCCAGCTGAACCCAGGACACTACTATATAACCCTGCCACTGTATGTTATCATTACTATAATTGTTATATGCTATATCCATAGTACTATAGTAAGAATCATTTGGATCAAGCAAGAAAGAACTGTGATAAAACTGATCAAAGCACAGTAATGATGGAACTAGAACTGACTCCAGCATGCAACAATCCAACGGTGCACACCATCCTCCTGCTGCGTCCCATGTCATCTGCTCGTCACACCGCACTGAAGCCCAATTCTGCTCTACCGACTGACAGGACTTTGCACCATCCCTCCTGACCAGACAGACTGGTATGACGGAGCCCAGAGTCGGAAACTAAATGAACTCAACAAATATTTTAAAAACAGAACTCATGAACTAAAGGAATGATATCTCTGTGTGTGTATACATATATATATATATATCATTGTTCATATGTCTCGAAAGGATGGAAAGGTGGTGATGATTGATCAGGATGTAACTAAATGTATGGGAACTGAGCATGACGTCAATGGTATAGAATAAGGGGTGGATGCTGTCCTGGTTTCAGCTGGGATAGAGTTAACTGTCTTCCTAGTAGCTGGTACAGTGCTGTGTTTTGAGTTCAGTATGCGAAGAATGTTGATAACACTGATGTTTTCAGTTGGTGCTCAGTAGTGTTTAGACTATAGTCAAGGATTTTCCAGCTTCTCATGCCCAGCCAGGGCACAAAAAGTTGGCACAGGACACAACCAGGGTAGCTGACCCAAACTGGCCAACGGTGTATTCCATACCATGTGACATGCCATCTAGTATAGGAACTGGGGGGGGGGGGGCAGGATCGCCGCTCGGGGACTAGCTGGGTGTCGGTCGGTGGGTGGTGAGCAATTGCCCTGCACATCATTTGTACATTCCAATCCTTTTATTACTACTGTTGTCATTTTATTAGTGTTATCATTATCATTATTAGTTTCTTCTTTTCTGTTCTATTAAACCGTTCTTAACTCAACCCAGGAGTTTTACTTATTTTTTTTCCCAATTTTCTTCCCCATCCCACTGGATGGGGGGGGAGTGAGTGAGTGGCTGCGTGGTGCTTAGTTGCTGGCTGGGCTTAAACCATGACAGGGACACTCGAAAGAAGGAGCTGAGCAACATTCTAGAAGGTCTTTGCAGATATTTTTGGGGCTAAAGAGCAGGTCTCTGTCTAGGGTCACAAACTATATGCCAAAGTGCCTTGAAAAATTTCTACTTTCCCTCACATAGGTTTTCACTTTCCTCTCTCTTCTAACCACCAAACTATTCTCCTGCCTTTTCCTGTATGCAAATATAATGCAGATTGCAGACAATGTATACTTCTAGTATTGCTTGTTTATTTTTTACTGCCATAGTCAAAAATCCATTTTCTTTTGGAACCACTTTTTTCTTTATTCTCTTTTTCCCTAGCTCTGAGGCAAAGAATTTAGCAACTGAGAGCTGTAGTGTTTCAGGGCTGGGAGATATCAGTAGATCCCTTCTTGTCCTTCCCAAACAGGTAGTCCAGTAAGAATCCAAACACCCTGAAGATTTTTTTAACCCATTGCAAGATCAGACTTCATTAAACAAAGAAAAAAATGCCTCTGTGAACAACCTCCCACCCACTGACTGAGCTTTGCAGAATTCAGGCATTGGCTACAAAGTGCTATCTTCAGAATACCTGCTTTTAATTAAAACTTTACTTCCTATCTTTGTCTTTTGGATTGCATATCCATGTATTCATTCTTTTCACAAATCATTTCTGTGTTTCTTTTCAGGTTCATATGTTGTCTATTACTCTAATTACCAGTCATAAAATAAGCAGCTTGAGTTATGTCTTTTTGAGGGAGTTTAAAGTCACTATGCATTATAGCATCCTTAGAAATAGGAGAAGGCTGGCCCTTTCCATACCCTTGCTTGGGATGATGACCTCTGCACTAAAAGCTTGTACTTCAGATGCTATGCCTTAGTCCAAAATAATCTCCCATTTAATTAGAGAAGGAAAAAGCAGTGTGTTCTATTAGTTTTCCTTGTAATTTTTTTCAGTTGTTCTGAGACTATATATCAGGAAACAGCAGTTGTATAAAGAACAAGCCCTCAAATATATTTTATTTTATTCTTTATATACTTTATACTTTAATTTCATTAAATTAAATGTGAAGTGTACTTCATTAGTAGCCCACTGTGATCATGAGAATCTTCTGTCTGTTTATGTAGCGATATTTTTTAAAGGAATAGGCATGTTTCTCTTATACTTTACCTTTCCCAGGTCACACAGTTTATCCATGAGATTTTCATCCCTGTCACAGTATTGTGTCATTCTCTCTTATGGGCTCATAAGTGACTGCAAGCCTGGAAAATTTTTTTCCACATTATTGGGGGGCAGGATAGGACCCCATGTGAATCTTCATGCAGGATTCCTCTGAGCTGTGCCATCCAGTGTTGGGCTTGCCAGAAGGCAAGCCCTGGTGTTATGGTGCACGCTTTGCTGGTGAGTATACAGCACTTTCCATGCTGTCATGGTGCTTCTCACACTTCAGTGTGATTCTGCTGAAAGACTGTTATCTTTGATCTCTCACAGATCTACCTTTTGATGGTATGTATTTTTAGATGTGGTGGAAGTAAGCCATTGACATTTTTCTCCTTTTTTTGAAGAGGACTTCTCACATGTTTACTCTCTTCCATCTCTGTGAGTTTTACTGGAGTGTTTCTTCACTGAGAGGAACATACTGTTCACATGCACTCTTTCTCCTGCTCATGTTTGTGTTGCCTGGAAAAGACCAATTTTCCCTAACTGCATCATGCCACACATTATGAGTCACATTTGTGTCCCATTTAAAATATAAACAACAACAGACACAGAAGAACAAAAGGAACCACACACCCAGCTTTTTTGACAGAACTCCCACACATTGATAATTAGAAGTACATAAAACCATACACAGACTAGGAGAGCTCGAGTGGCTGTCATGTCTCATGCTGTCTGTCTCAGCCTCCTCCACTTTCAATTCTGCCACAAAATTGCCTGGAACAGTAAAAAGGGCAGGACAAGATAAACATAAACTATCTGTGAAACAATGGAGATTAAAATAATAGTAAAGATTGCCTGACAAGTGTGCTTTCATGAGACTCTGGGAAATCTTTGCTTTAATTATCTGCACTTGTCCAAGGGATATCTGAAGCACTTAAACACTAAAAGGAGAACAATGCATTTTAAAAGCCATCTCTAACACAAATAATTGTTGAAAACCTTTTAAGTAACTTAGTGCATAGGCAATGTGGATAGGGGATTCTGGCCACATGCACATGTTTGTTTTATATTTTGCAATCAGACTTACTGGCTCTACAGACCTGAACTATAATCCTGCAAACTCACATGTATAAGTATTCCCGCTAGACTCAACAGAACTATTCAAAGGACTGGATTTTCCAGTTTGTTATATATACTACCAAATGTAACAAATAGTGCTCATTACATTCACTAATATTGTTGCTGCTGTTGTAATGCTCCATATATTTGTGCTTAAACTATGTAAGGCATGGTGAATCCCCATGCCTCATACACCCCATTGCCCTATTAGCAGTTTAAACACCTAAGAAGGAACTGAACACATTGGCAAAGTGTGGTGGGGGGGGGAATAATGGCTTGAAGGGCTAAAGGACTTCACCCAAGGATGTCTAACAGATCAAAGGCAAAGCTCAGTAGGAAAACTAGGGTTCTTCGTTCCCCACACAATGTCACGTACTAGATGGCAATACCTACTTCACAGTAGGATTTTCTCCAGCTTGCAGAATCAGGCCCTTATTTTAGGCATAATTACAGCAAGTGTAACACATGGAAATGAAGTTAAGAACCTCACTGATCTCAGCAATGTAATGATGAATATTTATTTTAGTCTAAAAAATGTCCAGCTTTGAGCAGTCCCATTTCTCAACTTAGATCATTTTGGCACCAATTTTTTCACATTAAAATCTATTTATCTTCCATTAATTTCACCCCCTAACTTAGGTGAATAAGGATTGGTAGGACATAACTATCCTTTAAATGAAAGATACCCTTTTATAAAAGCCAGTTCTTTCTATTCTTTCTATTATTTTTAGATCTGCCATTAAGTATCTCACATACAGGTATTTGGTACTATTTCTCTGTGCCAGTATATTATAGATGTTTCACCCAAAGCAAGGGAAATGCACTTGGAGAACTTACATAAAGTCACATGAGCTCCACACTTCCAGATCATCCTGCCACATATTCTGTCACACTTGCTCACTTTCAGCAGTGCCAGCCTTTAGTAGACCCTAATTTCCCCAGGACTACATCAAGACTACCTACTGAATGCAAGTGAATGACTTTGAATCTAGTGATCATAAGAGTAATTACTCCCAGGACAAATTTACTCCTCTTGTATGTCTAGTCAGAAGCAATCAACAAGAACAATTCTTTAAAGAGCCTAAATTAGTGCCTAGGTTCAACTGGTTTGACAGCAAGATGAAAGTTAATTAGCTCTATTTGCTAAATTTTTAAATGCTAGTGAAAAAGACCTTCTCATCTTGAGGTAATTAATTGCCTTTTGGCCATTCAAGATGTCCATGATTTCATCTGAAAGGGCTTGTTATGTCCCAAGAAAACAAATCAGCCTTATAAAACCCTGGAACATTCTACCCCCAAGCCACTGGGAAATTCAAACAGCTCTTTGTCCAAAAATCGAAGAAACAACTAAAAACACAAGGGAAGCTTTTGAACATGGAGTTCTAGGAAAGAAGAGTCTTGAAATATCTGTTACCAAATAAAAACAAAGAAGAAATCAAACTTCCATGGACTCTATATATGCTGATTTTCATGGGTATTTTGGTTAACCTTCATTCTCCATTAAAAAAAAAAAAAGTAAAATAGTTTACATATTTCAATTTATGCATTTATTGTATTATCTGAATTAATGATGCATTGATGTTTGATTTTTTTTTTTTTTTAACTTGAAAATACACCTATATACCTTTGGCTTGCTGAAAAGTGTTGAGGATTTCTTGGCTGGGCGAGGGCATGTGAGCAATCCAGCCTTTAGGTGGGAACGAAGCATAAGTTTACAAAGTGCTGGAGCAGACAAGGACACTGTGCCCTTGTACGATGGGAAAAAGGAAGATAAGAAGAGCCTGACAAGCAACTCCTGGATGCCGAAGAACGAGATAAGTAACTGCTGGACACCTCGTGAAGAAGCTTGCACAGCCAATAGAGGATAAGATAGCGTCGCGTGAACTGGGGTATTGTACCAATTAGAGTATTGTATAAGGCGCGTGCACAAGCACATAAGGTATATAACTGTGCTAAAAGTTGTAGTAAATGGACTTCACTTGATCACATTGGTCTGTGCGTGATTTCCCCTGTGGATCCTCCGCAACAGAAAAGAGTAATTTATTTTGAATGATCTGAAACATTTTTTTTTTCTCTTCAGCTGTCTATAAACCAATGATTTATACTTTAGCTCCAGTACAACTGAAGTCATCATGAGTTCTGCCACTTACTTCTATGGAACATTTTTCTCCTCCAGCTATTACCTTCTATTCCTCCTGTCTTTACTTCCAAATCTTAACAAAGTTGAAGATTATAAAGAGGTTATATAGAGTGTTGCTCAACATTTTACACATTTTTAAAGTATACATAAAATATTTGTTTTATCTGAATTTTTTAATGTTATTTCCAACAAAAGAGACTCTGTTTTAAATCTTCAAATTATGTGTTATGTTATACTGTCAGTCTAGAAATTGATCAGAAAACAATGATACTATATTAAAATAATTCTATAACTTTCTAATTAAACTTATACAAAACTGAGCCATATTTGCTCTGATTTTTTTTTTTTTAATGATTCTTTTGGGAATAGAAAGAATTTTTTAAAAAGGAAAGAAAAAGTGGAAAAACAATTGTTCTGGTTTTCCTTATCTTTTTCAGCTGGAAAAGGGGATGAGAGCTGTAACCATTTTAAGCTTTTCATAGTGGTCTTCTTTAAAATTGCAACAATTGAGCACAGTACCAAAAAATTTTTTTACTAAGTTTTTTAATGATTTTTTGGGGGGAAAAACATCAGAATTATCTATGTCTAATTCTATCTTTGCCACCCCTGTACATACACTAATTTTGCTTAGCTTTCAATACTGAGTTTTCACTCAGTTTTGCTTGCTGTTTTTATTTCACCCTTCCTATAAGCAGGGTTTTTTACGTATTTAACTGTAGGCTTAACACGGATCTCTTATTCTTTCTCCAGTTTATTGTTGAAGTATGAAAGAATTATGACTACTGAATTAGTCTAGTGAATAAATATTATATGTGGTATCATCTACCTTGAGTTCTCACAATGCTTCACTATTCTTGCACATTGCAAGAAGGCACCCAGGAGAGAATCCTGAATGAAAAATCTAGGTTGCTTCATATAAGCCATTTCCAAAGTAGTACAGCAGTGCTTGCATATTTTGTTCTACTTTTTTCTTAAAAATTCCCTGTAGTTAAGTGGATGTTGGTGAAGGTAGCTGACTTCAAAATCACTGCAAATGACACAAGTTTTCTCATTTCCTCAAAGAAATAGTTTCATTTGCAACTGGAAAAAAAATCCTCCCCAAATCATCAGAATTCTTGCATATTCTCAACTGAGAAAATCATAAATGATTTTTCGGGAGGACGGGACGGGACACTTTGTTAGACCTGTTACTTGAGGTCTTCCCATATTGAAAAAAGAAAACTTAAAATATTCTTACAGTAATTCCTATTCATACAAATTTATGTGAATTAATTTTTTTAATGGAATTTCTTCCTAAACTCCAAACTAGACTGGCTCTTTTCATGTTTTGCTTAACACAGAATGGGACCTTGCCCAAGAAATGGTGACTTCGAGGTTCACCATTATGTGGTCAGTCAATGGTTTATGGAAAGAGAATTCAACGGGCATATAAATTACATATAAAGCAGACACTTCAACCCACTAAAATTGTTCACCGAAGACAAATACATGTGCATGACATTCTACAAATTTGCTACATTCAACATAGAAACTTGTCTGAAAATAATGATTCTGTATTGATTGTTTTTATAACTTTCCATTTGAATTTAATAGCTGGGATATTTGGAACTATTTTTTTTTTATAATTATTTTTGGGACAGAAGGGAGAGGAAGATTTTGCACTTTTTACTAAAAATGGTGGGAAAAGGGGGAATTAAAAAGCCTAAGGAAATGGAGGTTATATACACTTAAAAACCAGAACCACTCATGTTGTTTGGCTTATGTCCAGGAAGAAAAATCTAGTGAGACATCTTGAAGCCTTTAAAATCATAATTTTTAACTCTGAGGAATTCTTATATTATCCATGCTAAAAAAAAAAAAAAAAAAAAAAAGCGCATAGGTCCTTTTTCTCCATACATTTCCAGATCACAGTTAAAATGTATTGTACATACTGTAGATGTTATTTTTAGGTCAGATTGCCTGGTACTGTATTCTAGGTACTTTATGTATGGGTCACAGTAATAGACATACTCTGTTGCTCTGCTGCATAGATAGAATGTGTCTTCCCAAGGCCTTTTACTCACAGAAACAACACTTGAACTTTATATGACATTTTAAAGAGTTGGAGTTTTGTTTTGTTTTTTTTAATTTGTAACGCTCTCCTTAGGAAGTTTTTTGTTGTCCCTGTTTTGCTTGCTTTTATAAGCTGAAAAGCCACGTTGGCTAGGAATTAATTAGCAAAACTTCCCAACTCAAAAGTAATTGTCCTTTGGGAACTAAGTTAAAAATACTGGTACAGCAGAGAACTCATATATCAAGACTGTTTCAGTTTAAATTTTTCTCACCCTTCACAAGCACAAAGACCACATGAGGCAATGGAAAGCCTCTACATGTTTCATAACCCTGCCACATTATTCAGCTGAAAACTTGGTAATTACATGTAACTATTTTTGACCATTTAAGCAGAGGCCTCATGCAAACAGTCAAAATTTCATTGTTCCCCAGCCTAGATTACCAATGACACATCCTCTTCACCAGAATTTTCCTTCTTCTCTGTAGTCTTTGGCAAGGTAAAGCGTCTTTCTCAAAATCTCTCTTAATCAAAGCTGCTGTAAGCACAACAGAGAAATCAGCATGACTACCTGGTATGGCTGCTGCTCCTTGAGCCCAAATATGCACCTTGTAGCTGCCTCTTCCTGCCCACCTATGTTATCTGTGAGCTTTATTCATCAGTGTTAGAACCAGATTGATTAGAGCTCTTCAGCTGATGGACAGATTAGGAAAAGCATTAACAACTGCTCCATTTCAAGTGCCATGTCTTTTGAAAGCAGCCCAATCATTCCATCTAGGCAGGATTAAGAGCCAGTCACAAGTAAGCCAAGAAAATGGTAGCCAAAGCGTAAATCATCATTACATGCTGGCAGCTGCCTGCAACTACATGACAACTATTCACAAACAGGATGCTTGGTGCCCTTTTATGTGGATCTTGTGTTCTTTGCACATGTTTGTTCCACATGAGTTGTTCCCTTGGAAATACAGGGAGACAAGTAAGACGCTGAGAGAATAATAAAATACCTCATTGTCTCCTGCTGCCTTTTATTCTTGGACAAAAGACCCTTTTATTCATGGACAAAATAAGATTTGCAGAACTGATACAAAGATAGATAAGCAAAATGTGCATTGTGTCCTTTAGTTGTGATACGCAAACCATATATGTTCTTGAGTCTTTACCACTGACATAAACTCTAACTTATGAAAATATATGAACTGCAGTCCATTCACCAAGATTTCCAGCCAGTCACAGCATTAGTACCTCTTCACCATTACCTGGAACTCTCTAGCTACATGGTATTTCTGCCCCACACTACGGTCTCTTTAGTCAGAAAAACATAAAAACATCAGCAAGAATGTAGGGTTCCTTTCCTCTTGGAGTGATCCCAGCAGTTATCACACATGTGATCTCCCCTTCAGGAAGATGATTGCATGTTTAAATTACTCCAATTTTAAGTCCCAGTTTGGAATTCAATACAATTTAGTGACTTGGGTGGCTGGATGTTTTTTCTATATTTGTTTTTCTGTCTTTTCACTATTTCTAATTGCTTTTCATAAAAAAGTCAAGGATACATATATTTCAGTGACATAGATACATAAAATTGTACAGTTATGCCAAGAAGAAAAAGCAAAAGGAAATCTCACTAACTTGCAGAATATATATTTTCCTCTCATAATCAAAACCAAGCTTTGTGGCATGATTCCATGACAACTATTATTCTTTATGGCATTATCTCAGTTAGTCAAAGACAAAGACCCAATGCCCATAATAAATACCCGTAATAAAGGGTGTTAGATCAATCTCAAAAATCAACAGAATAGCCAAGTAACACACTTTTTTCTCTACCTGCACATTCACACCTCGTAGCATGGGAAATACTTTTGAAAAGCATAATCATCAGAAACCATCTCAAAGCAATCCCAACATCTGCCATTCAGTTGTTCTGCCATTCAGACTTAGAGGTTAATACCTTATCTGTAATAGTTGTAAATACCAGAGAAAGGTATAAGAATTTCAACATAGGCAGGTGTTGGATAATCATCTGTCATTTTAGCTTTCATCTTGAATCCTAGTCTTTGACAATGGTGTCATGGTTTAACCACAGCCGGCAACTAAGCACCATGCAGCCGCTCACTCACTCCCCTCCCCATCCAGTGGGATGGGGAAGAAAATTGGGAAAAAAAGAAAAGTAAAACTCCTGGGTTGAGATAAGAATGGTTTAATAGAACAGAAAAGAAGAAACTAATAATGATAATGATAATACTAATAAAATGACAACAGTAGTAATAAAAGGATTGGAATGTACTAATGGTGCGCAGGGCAATTGCTCACCACCCGCCGACCGACACCCAGCCAGTCCCCGAGCGGCGATTCCCCGCCCCCACTTCCCAGTTCCTATACTAGATGGGACGTCACATGGTATGGATACCCCGTTGGCCATTTTGGGTCAGCTGCCCTGGCTGTGTCCTGTGCCAACTTCTTGTGCCCCTCCAGCTGGGCATGAGAAGCTGAAAAATCCTTGACATTAGTCTAAACACTACTGAGCACCAACTGAAAACATCAGTGTTATCAACATTCTTCTCATACTGAACTCAAAACATAGCACTGTACCAGCTACTAGGAAGACAGTTAACTCTATCCCAGCTGAAACTAGGACAAATGGTTTATGCATCAAAACATGACACTGAGTTCTTTCAAAATGTGTTAACTTTAGCAGGTATAACTCTGCAGTTCTCAAACCTCATGTAAATGTCCAGGACTTTTCCAGACCTTGCTGAGTGCTTCATCTCATTGACTTTCTCTGGAAAAGAGCTGCATGGGCATTTTGGTAGACTTCCTGGTTATTGCTGAAGTCTGGGAGTGCTTACAAGAATATATTACCGTGCTGCTGTTTTGTATATAATCCTCATTTACCTAGACCAAAAAATATTTACAGAAATCCCAGATTTTGAATTTCACAAATCTTACAGCTGGAATGGACATAGTCACCTCATAGAAGACATTTATATCCACAAGGAAAATCAGAACCCCAGTAAAGTCTGTTTATAAACAGTGCTATAAAAAAGGGCTTGAAATACTATGAAAACCTCTTCCAAAAGTTAATGCAACTTTTCTGATTAAGACAGATCCTATGTGACTTTGTGAGACAGTGGTTGCTTTTCTGCACAGGAATGAGCATCACTCTTACCTTCTTTGGATTACTTTATGTTAACAATAAATTCCTTCCAAATAGTCTTAATTATTAAATGTGACATTGGCATATTAATCCACTGATTTCTTTCTGCCCAATATTTTGTTTTATCCATGTATTACATATAACAGACCAAATTTAAATACCTGAATGCTAGATTCACTAATATACATTGTCAGAATTGTCAGTAGCTTCATATCCTGATAACATATTAAGTAATATGAGAGTTGCTAATTATTCTAGAGCTGGAACCTATTAAAAATACCAGAAAGCTAAACCACACAAGGGTGCTTTCTATTAAATTCCCAGCAGGAGTGAAAAGTCTATGAATCCAATTAAGTGACCTCATAATTTCTGCTTGAAACCAAGGCCTTGGTGGGTCTACACACACATTTTGTCCTGAGATAGATTTTCAGATAAATGGGATTATTTTAACCAAAACCTGTATTGATATAGAGCTAATAGGGATCCTTTTATTTCAGTAAGCTTATTTGCCTTCTTACAGGGTATAGATTAATTGTAACACTTTTATATCTGCATAATTGTGACAGGTTGACCCTGGCTGAACACCAGGTGCCCACCAAAGCCGTTCTATCACTCCCCCATCCTCAGCTGGATAGGGGAGAGAAAATATAACAAAAGGCTCGCGGGTCGAGATAAGGACAGGAGAGATCATTCACTATTACCGTCACAGGCAAAACAGACTCAGTTTGCAAAATTAACTCAATTTATTACAAATCAACCAGAGCAAGGTAATGAGAAATAAAATGAAATCTCAGAACACCTTCCCACCACCCCTCCCTTCTTCCCGGGCACAACTACCCTCCCGGATTTCACCACCAAGCCCCCCCAGCAGCACAGGGGGACAGGGATGGGGTTTATGGTCATCACACGTTATTTTCTGCCGCTTCACCTCCTCAGGACGAGGGCTGATTACACTCTTCCCCTGCTCCAGCGTGGGGTCCCACCCACGGGAGACAGTCCTCCACGAACTCCTCCAACGTGGGCCATTCCCACGGGCTGCAGTTCTTCACGAACTGCTCCAGCATGGGTCCATTCCACGGTGTGCAGTCCTTCAGGAGCACACTGCTCCAGCGCGGGTCCCCCACGGGGTCACAAGTCCTGCCAGAAAGCCTGCTCCGTGGGCTCCTCTCTCCACAGATCCGCAGGTCCTGCCAGGAGCCTGCTCCAGCGCGGGGTTCCCACGGGGTCACAGCCTCCTTCAGGAACCCACCTGCTCCGGCGTGGGGTCCTCCACGGGCTACAGGTGGAGATCTGCTCCACCGTGGACCTCCCTGGACTGCAGGGGGACAGCCTGCCTCACCAGGGTCTTCACCACGGGCTGCAGGGGAATCTTCGCTCCGGCGCCTGGAGCATCTCCTCCCCCTCCTTCTGCACTGACCTTGGTGTCCGCAGGCTTGTTTCTCTTACATGTTCTCACTCCTCACTCCGGCGGCAGTTTCTCCCTGTCCCAACTTTTTTTTTTCCTTCTTAAAAATGTTATCACAGAGGCGTTACCACTATCACTGATTGGCTCGGCCTTGGCCGGCGGCGGGTCCGTCTTAGAGCCGGCTAGTATGGGCTTGCTCTCTCTCGAACACAGGGGAAGCTTCCAGCAGCTTCTTACAGAAGCCACCCCTGTAACCCCCCCCACACACACCGCTACCAAAACCTTGCCAAACAAAACCAATACAATAATTGAATGCACAGTAGTAACTTTTATGTCACTGCAGAAGTGTCAGTAAGACAAAGTAACTTAAAATAAGCAGCTGGGAAAGGCTGGCAGGGGGTCACATAAGCTTCATAAAATTCTTCAGAGAAAGATGGTGTCTACTGGCTTAGACCTTAGCTCACAAGAGACCTTATGATTGTGTCTAAAAGCCACTGAAACCAAAAGGCTTTAAAACACACGCTAACTATTAGAATATGCTTAAGCACCATTTCTAAACCAAAGTGTTTTCCTGAATCAGGGCCACAGACAGGCTCAGAACTTCTCTCTGTGACCCAGCATGCCATGTGGGTTGCTATAAGTGTTGCCCTGAGGAACTGGAACTGAATATTACATACGATGATTCAACAGTCAACATTTTTCCAGTTTGTGCTGGTCCTTTATATTTCGAAGAATGGGTGGTCCCAATTGGAATTGTCCCAGTGTTAAATACGGTAAAGGTGTGTTGAACAGCAAGCCTCCAGAAGACATTACTATTATACTTACTTGTATGGCTTGTAGAAGTTTTTGTGCCAGCAGCAACAAGAGTAGTAAGCAACTGGAATTGTTTTATTTCAGAGACCAATGGTAAATGCAAATAAAGATTTCTTTGCTCAGAAAACAACAGCCCTGTGAGTTAACAGAAAACATAATAACTGGTAGCTTACCCTCTAAGTAACAAATCCAGTTTAACAACAACCCACATATGTGTCTCCAAGGAATCTTTCTACTACATAATTCTCCCTAGCTCAGTTATTATCTACAGGGATACTACCTTAGGTCTGCTATTCAGGACTGCTCCACCAGCTTTGAGAAAAAAATGTACATTACAGAGAAGAACTAAGTTAGCAGCTCTACTGAATATGAGCAATATTTCTTCCTTCAATTGTAAGCGCACTGTTTTATAACAAGAACAGCTTTAATCACAGCCCTTCCTGCACCACAGAATAAGCAACAAGACTTAGCTACTGATGCACTTTTTCTGTGGCTGATGATCAGTCCAAGAAACTATTGCAAAATAGGTTTTAAAGTACTTTTGAACCCTCCTTCAATCCGAGAACCTCGTTTTGGTGCACAGGAATAAGAAAATCAACCGCAAAAGATGCTTTGGGAAAAAAAGAAGTTGTGAATGTAAACTATGGGAAAAAGTATTTTTTTTCAAAGTGGGAAAAAAACCTATTAGAAGCAGTGCACCCCCCTATGGATTTTTTTAATGTGGCACTGTCATGGTTTAACCCCAGCCAGCAACTAAGCACCATGCAGCCGCTCACTCACTCCCCCCAACCCAGTGGGATGGGGGAGAAAATCGGGAAAAGAAGTAAAACTCATGGGTTGAGATAAGAATGGTTTAATAGAACAGAAAAGAAGAAACTAATAATGATAATGATAACACTAATAAAATGACAACAGTAGTAATAAAAGGATTGGAATGTACAAATGATGCGCAGGGCAATTGCTCACCACCCACTGATCGACACCCAACTAGTCCCCGAGCGACGATCCCCCCACCCCCACTTCCCCCAGTTTATATACTAGACATGACATCACATGGTATGGAATACACCATTGGCCAGCTTGGGTCAGGTGCCCTGGTTGTGTCCTGTGCCAACTTCTTGTGCCCCTCCAGCTTTCTTGGTGGCTGGGCATGAGAAGCTGAAAAATCCTTGACTTGAGACTAAACACTACTGAGAACCAACTGAAAACATCAGTGTTATCAACATTCTTCTCATACTGAACTCAAAACATAGCACCATACCAGCTACTAGGAAGACAATTAACTCTATCCCAGCTGAAACCAGGACAGACACCATTATTTGTAAGTAACATGAAGGTTTTTCATTTATTGATGTCTACTCTCCTTCCTACTGGCACAGGCTTTTGTGATGCTTTCACTATAAAATAAAATTTATTTATTTTCTGTAAGATTTGTGTCATAAGACTGTAGTAAACAAATATTTCCATCTATTTTGGGAGAGAAATGATTAAAGATTTGCCAGCAATGGAAGTGAGTATGCATGCAATCCAACCCAAACCCAACCCAGCCCAATCCCCAGACTTAATATCATTAATCAGAAGGGCAATGGATAAAAGATGACAGAATAGAAACTAAAAACCTGGATATAAATGATCCAGAACTGAGGAACAGATGAGCTAAAAATATTATTCCAAACTTAGAGACTTTATCTCATCCCAATGTGGACTGAAACCAGGCCCATGACTGCAGTCCCTTGCTAAGTGGGAACAGAGCTGTGCCACAGTCCTGTGTCTGGTTTGAGAATAAGAGGATTCATTGTTGCAGTCTCAATAACTTAAATATTAAATGCAGATTGAGCTAGTAAATTCAGGGTCTGAGTTTTGAGCAATATGGGAGGTATATGAATCCAACACTGAGTCAGGCCTCAGGCTCTCTTGCTGTTAAACCAAAGCTGTATGTCTGCCTAGTATGCATTTCCAAATTCTGTTATATAATGGTTCTCTCTCCTCCACATATTGCTTGTTCTGAAAACCTCCCCCCCAAGCTTCTGATTCTTTCCTTATTCTTATTCTTTGGATTGGTTTTTTTCTTCCTTTGATTTGAACTTTTCTTTATGGTCCCTTTATTGCTCATTCTTTTTTTCTCTTTACTATTTTCCTCCTCTTTTATATTGATTGACTGACCATAACTGTGGTAAATGACTAGAAATATTCAGCAATCTAGCAAACAGCATAAAATGAATGAGTCCTTATTATTGGAAACATGATGAATCCCTGCATTTCATTTTATATTTATGGCAAAACAGGCGGTCAGCATCTTTAGGAATCAGCCAGAGATTTCTTCTTTCTATATCTTGCACTGCACTGACCTCACAAAGTGAGCTAATAATGATAGCAAAAATGGAAAAAGCAAACAAACAAACAAACAATTCTGGGTGAAACCTAAAGCAAAGAAAGCAGGCTTCACACATTGGACGCTGAAGCTCAGCTTACAGATACAGGCATTTATGGAGTGAAGGGACATATGTCAAAGGCATTAGAAATAAAGAATGTGATGCTTTGATTATCTCTTCCTCAACTGAAGATCTGAAGGAGGAAACAGCAAAACATTTTAATTAGATTTTTAGGAGTATATCCCAGGAAAAAGCTTTGGCAATGATCTTATTCTTATTATCCATAAGTTGTTTTCTAGAAATTTCTCTGCTGTGTTACAGAAAAAAAGAAATTTCCAAATCTTTCATCTGAAGTCTTTAGTCTTTCATGCAATGCTCAGGTGTGGCTCTACTTGGAAAAGGAAACCCATATGACATTTTACTTTCTTACACTGATTTTTGCATAAAGTACCAATTTTCTAGTACAGCGAATCTAGAATTTTAAACATCCTGAGCCATCCATGAGCTTTTTCTTCCCAAATTGTCTCTTGGAGTCAGAGACTAACAATATGTCTCATTATTTTTCCTTATCATTATTTCTGAAAATGCTCTATGTTTTGTTTTCTATAGCATCCACTCATACATTTTCCTGCTTATTTAGACTTCCAATAGACTTTACATATTAGTTTTAGGGTTGTTAGTTTATTTTTTAAGTCTAGTAAACTGAGATGTATTCTCAATGGATGTAGATGGATATGCATCATATGCATACACATTGCACAGGCAAGCTATAGCACAACTTGCAAGGCGGGAAGTGAGATGAGCAAGCTCCTCCATACCTAATCTGACAACCCAAGACGTCTCAGACATTACCTTTTACTCGCACCTCAGGACAAATGTATCAGGCACCAGGGTTTCCCTGTCAGCCTCAGAGTCTCCCAGACTCTCCAGTGCTGCACAGTGCAGTCATACCACAGCAGTCTCCTTGGTCTCAGCGCCATTCTAGTTTGCCTCTCACAACAGGACTTCTAGAAGGATCCCCAAAGACATCTTTACAGCAGACTACCACAGTGCCTGCACTATGAAAAATAAGTCTCTCAAGGGCCCCTTTAAAACAGCTAGATCACCAGTGAGATTCTGAGCCTTCACTTTCTGCAGAATATCTAAAGCATTAAACCATATAAGCTATTTTTCCACTGTCAGCTTATAATTAGCCTGTTTCCACTGCTCATCTGAAAAAATCCAAGGTCTCATCTTCCCACTGACTTGCTAATGTGTACAAAAAACTTTTATTTTTTCTTCCTTTTTCTCAAGAAAACATAAGCAGTACTGTGTGTTTTTCATACAATGATTGCTAAAGTCATTTAAAGCGATATCATGCAATATGTCATCTATCAGCTGAAGCTCTAGTGGGAGAAGGTTTAGCTGCTAATCTAGAAAGAATGTAAGGGCTCTGAGAATGCCCATACTGGATGTTTCACTGGAAAACTGTAAAAAGTGCATTCCATATGGCTTCCAAAAAATCCCACAGATGTTACGAACAGAGAAATTGGGATGCTTTTAGAAATCAACCTCAAAATTCTTCCATTGTCTGTCTCCCTGGACAATGTGTTCCAAGATTAGAAGTAGAAAACAAAAAACCCCAATTTAAATAGCTTGACACAAATAGAATTAATATATAAATTCCTACCATTCAAGAAGATATTTTTTCAAATCATATTTTTTCATAGATTTATGAAAAACACAGTGTGCTCGTGCATGTGCTTTTGTATCAGAGCAATGGATTTGTAATCAAGAAGGGAGAAATTGTGCACTTGCAAATTTAAACTTCAAAAAGGCCAGGACACCATAGCTGTAAGAAGGACTCAGGGACAGAGTGTTTTCAGAGAGAGGCATGATTCCCAACCTAATCCTGTCTTGCTGCAAGATTGTAGCCAGTAGCTTATACTAAGACCAGGCTGTAGTGGCACAGCTGTTTCAGCTGAAGAAGAGTGAGGCTATGTCTAGACTACAGGGACATGCTGTGGGTCCCCTTGACCTGTGACATCTGCTTTTTTTTTTTCTTTTCTGATTGTAGTCTTCCTAGTTATCATTGTCTAAACTTCCACTGCTAATGTTGATATTTGCCTTTCATGTGTGTATGCATATATTATGTATATTATCTAGAATCTAGAAAAAAAATCTAAAATCTAAATCTAAAATCTAAAAAAAATCTAACTCTCTAGAAAGACATTTAGAGATTATTATTTACCCTACCTCATGATGAGCAATGTGCATAATTCTAGTTATCGTTCATGGTAATTGTGTGTACATAGTACTGTACCACAAAGGAAATGTAATTCTTATTCAGTGGTGAAAAAATACTGCTGGTATACCACAGCCTATGATTTATTAAATTCTGGAAATCATATGGCTATTGTAACTCCAATAGGTGCAAAGAAAACTTTTTTTCACTGAACAGTCACATTTAATTTTAGTGCAAATTAATAGAAACTGTGTTTTTAAAAGATTCCTGCAGTGCTGTTCACAATATAGAGCAGTAGAAAATTTGACCAAATAGCTAAAACATGACAACCTGATATGTGCTCCAGTATACCTATGTACCTATGCTTAGGAAACCATAAAAATATCAAAATCAAACCACATTCATCCTGAAAAGAACATATTCCTGCGAGCGGCGGAGGAATGCACATAAGTCGACTCAATATGAGTGATAGAAGTGATTCAACTTTATTTGCACGGATAGCTCATATTTATACAGCTTACGATAATTATGCCTACTAGTCCTATTATGATTGGTACATTGCTAATGATTATTCATTAATAAAACACACCCACTTGTGGTTTGCAGCTATGGTTGTTCCGCAATTTTCTCATGGGAAGTTTCTCAAAGTTGTCTATGAAACTCTGCCAAGGTCACAGTGTCCTTATCTTTCTCCTGATATCAGCAAGACCAGCAGTTTTGGCCGAGGCCTAGTCTTGCTGCCCACGCTAACATTCCTTCACACACCACTCTGCTCGCACAACCTTTCCATAGACCCATGTTCTTTCTCATTAAGCCAATCCCCAACATATTCCAGACACAAATACTAACAGAACCACCAAATCTTCTAATTCAAATAAACTAGCACCTTTTGTAATGTATAAATCACTGGTATGAATACATGTTAAAACTAAATACAGACGAACACACTACAATAATTTTTTCCAAGTGCAACTCTTGGAATCATATAAGTCACTGTGGTTTCCAAGAAGACAAATGGCCTGGAAAATGAAAAATAAATTAGTTCTGTGACTAACTGAAGTCAGAGATTGGAGGTCAGACTTGGTTCTGCAGTTGACCCTGGTGATCAGCAAAAGTCCAGCTTGGCTCACAGTACAAGTTTCTGTATTTAAGAGTTGTTTACAGTAGAGAAACACTGAAAGTGTACATTAGAAAACTTCCTCTAACAAATCTAAAACACATGTCAGTTATAGGCAAGTAATAAACTTATAAGGGGCCATGTTGACAGTTTCAAAGCCTTTTGGTAGGGCCCAGGAACTTAAGATTGGAAACATTATAATAAATATCTCTGCTTTATATTTTGCTGCTTGTCCTAAGATACCTGAAAAATGTATCAGCTTCATAAAGAGTTTTGTCTCTCCCAGTCTTTCTCATCACACAAGTAAAAATATTATTCAACTTTGAGTATATTTTGCTCAGGTATGAATCTCATACAATTCTCTTAAGGTCAAGAATGTTACACTAGTGAAATATTTAAATAGGTTGCTTCAGAATCAGACCTCTTATTTTTCACACAGAGAACAATATGATGTTAATTTAGTGCATTGGCTTGGACAAGTAATGGCTGATATTTTCATTGTGTTGTTCAAAGTATTTTGCTCCCTTCAAAAATATTAAAACTGTTTATAAAACACATCTGTTTCCTTGCATCATGTAATCATTGAAGATAAACTCTGTTTATAAAGCACCACACATACAACAGGTTATAAAATTTCTTAAAGCTCTGATGAGCATGAGAGTCTCTAATCAGAGAAAAGTCAAGCTCTTCATGCACATAGCATTCTTATTATTACTACTTGAATCCACTTGTAGCCATAAGAGAGGAAACCATTTCCCAGTGTAAAAATTCTACTTAATTCATTAAGATCAAATATTCCACTGCTCTCCAAACTCCCAAGTAAACAGGTGATATATCAGCTGGAAGAGCTGACTTGGAGGGAGCAATTTATGAGCTTGAGTAGGAGCAGATGCAACTCTGACTATATGGCGGGGAGAGAGGAAGCTGCATGGTCACCAAGCTCACATCACCTTGTAGGTATTAGGGTAGATCTGTGCTTGTCTTGATCAGCTGTACTTGGAATTGCAGATTTCTTCCTACTTTTCTAGTCTCATCAGGCCTATTCCATTTTCTTCCTCTACACCTTGCCAAACTGTTGGGAATTGGCTTGCTGAAAAAGGACATGGGTCTATAGAAAAGTTGTGCGAGCAGAGTTCTGTGTGAAAGAATGTCAGTTTGAGCAGCAAGACTAGGCTGAAAATAGCTGGCTTTGCTGATATCAGGAGAAAAACAACAGCTGGTCTCGCTGTTATCAGGAGAAAGACAGGGACAGTGTGACCTTGGCATAACTTCATAAGTAGCTTTTGAAGAAGTTCCCATGAGAAAGTTACGGAACACGCATAGCTGCAAATTACAAGTGGGTGTGTTTTAGTAATGAATAAACATTAGCAATGTACCAATCATATTAGGACTAGTAGGCATAATTATCGCAAACTGTATAAATATGAGCTATCCGTGCAAATAAAGTTGAATCACTTCTATCACTCATATTGAGTCGACTTATGTGCATTCCTCCGCCGCGCCAACAAATGGCACCCGAACAGGGACCGAAGAAAGGGGAATTGGAGCGACGGACACTGAGAAGCACCGGTAGCAGCGACCGGGGGGCAAAAGATTAACCGAACGCTGATCGTCTTGGTTGGTGTGTTAACTCTCGTGCCTGGACCATCCAAAAGGGGTTCGCCGTCAGTGAGGGCTACTGGAAAAAGGCTGCAAAGACTTTTTAACCGAGGTGCCTTAATCAAGGTAGCACCCAGGAGTATCAAGAAGCCGGCCGGCAATGGATCAAGAGGTAGCCCTAAAATTATTACAGTGCTTTTTAGAAATGCGGGGGGTAAATTGCGTTAAGCAAGTTTCGGGATTAGTTGCTTTAGGTCGTGTTAAGGGATGCTTTAAGAATCCGGATTTATTATTTGAGGAGAGTGAATGGCGTAGATTAGGAGACGTATTATGGGATATGGTAATTGACGATGATAAATCAGCTAAAAAACTAATGAAGCAAGGACAGAAACCTTTCAATTAGTGTGGGTACAGCTTTTGAGCTTAGTACCTGGAATGCTATCGGAACCTCCCTATGGGATGAAATTAGTGATGGGTGTAAAGAAGTTAAAGGTCTTGCAACTTTATGGAAATTGATTAAGACAACTCTGTAAGAAATGAAAGCAGATCGTAAAGCGTCTGCGGCTGCTTTTGCTGCTCTCTCTCTCCAACCGCAAGCGAAAGGGAAAAGTGGGGAGAAAAACATAATGCAGCGAGAGAGACTTTTTGGAGCTTGTTCACCTGCTCTTGTGCCCTTGACTTCTGCCCCACGCCCTGGGACTGCCGATATTAATCAGCCATCTGACAGTTCCCAAGCCTCCCTAACTGTACGATGAAAGGAAACCCTACAGAATCAGGGAGTGAGTAAAAATCTGCCTACGAAAAAACAGCCCCCAGATACCACTGTTCAACATGAACAAATTATACCTAGCATACACCCTGATTCGAATAATGCAAACAAGGACTTGGCTACACTAATAATAGAACAAAAAGAGACAATGTTAGAATTGTTAAAGGAAATGCGGAAAAGAGACGGGGAAACCAACCGCACCCGTGATAGATGCAGAGCCGCTTGTAATAGCCGCTGCAGAAGAAAGGCAGAGACATTGGAGGGGTGTAATAAAAGATGCCATTATAGAAGGGACTATGCTCCAAGCATTCCCAGTTATTGCATCAAATGGACAGAAAAAATGGGAGGTGTTTGACTGGAAGGTCATTGAGAAATTAAGGAATGCTGTGAGTCAGTACGGAATCAAATCTGCGTTAACTCACCAAATACTGCAATTCATTTTTTCTGCTGATACGCTGATACCTCAAGATATTAAACAGCTAGCACAGTTGATTTTGACACCCGCCCAAATGTTAGTGTTTTTCCAGCAGTGGGAGACGTTCTGTGATAGGGAACAAGCAACATCATGACAACAAACAGATCCCCTATGGGGAGTAACCACGCAGATGCCGATGGGTACTGGACCCTTCGCATCAGGGAACGCTCAGTTACAATGTGTCACTGAGGTTCATCATCTATCACAGATCTTGGCGTATCAAGCTTTTCTTACCATACCAGACAATATGTACAGCCATGCTTTTACCCAGGTGAAACAGGAGAATACAATTTATGACCACCCTGACATGAACGAGGGCATGAAAGAAAACATGTTCAAAATACTTGCTTTTGAGAATGCTACTGAAAAGACACGCAAAGCATTGTGTAATTTGCCAAAAAATGCAGACGTTGTTGATATGATAGAATACATGGATCGATCAGTGGACTCACAGAAAGTAGCCTATGCTGCCACAGCTCTCCAAGGAGCTACAAAGAAACACAAGGCCAGTAAGACACCCTTGTTCAAGTGTTTTAACTGTGGCAAACGTGGTCACATTAGGAGCAAATGTACAGGTACTGTTAACAATAAGTGCTGCAAAAGTGTAAGAAAGATAACCATACCACCAAGAATACAGGAAGAAGGGAAACTTTACACCGACCGCAAAGGCCCCTCGCACGACAACACGAATGCAAGGGGCTTGAGCTGCCAGCCCTCAGGCAGTCTCGCATCCACCAGATCCGCCACTGCAGGAAGCTCCGGAGTGGATGTGGAAACCACAGTAAACATAAAGGGACCATTGGGGTTTGGACGTAGTGCATTTTTAATGGGGCAATCTTCAACAGCTCTAGAAGGAATTCTGGCGCTCCCAGATTATTGTGGGACTGTGAAAATTATGATTCATGTTTTAATCCCTCCTGTTTCTATTCCTAAAGGTACCAGAATAGCACAATTCGTTCCATTCAGGTCGTGTGTTCCGAACCCAGGTGAAGTGCAACGTGGAGATGGTGGATTCGGCTCCACAGGGAAACGGCAGGTATACTTTGCCATGGACACAACAAGAGGTAAACCAGAAAAGGTAGTGCAATTGGAAGGGTCCGATGGAGTTGTCGTCAAGAAACCGATGACAATCAATACAGGAGCTGATGTTACGATTATTTCACGATGCATTTGGCCTCCATGATGGCCATCGATCAATCCATATTTTGCTATTGCAGGGATAGGGGGCACACAAGCCACCTTAGTAAGTCAGGTACCCATTACCCACTTGTGTTCCCCGATGGTGATAACATTACGACGTGTTCGTATGTCTTGACTACCCCAACTGAATTGTTTGGCCTCATAGGCCGTGATTTATTGAGCCAAATGAAGGCAATGTTAGTGACGCATCCTTTTTAGGAGCAGTCACTGAGGGGTAGCCAATCCTGAAAATTAGCTGGAAAACAGATGAGCCTGTTTGGATTGATCAGTAGCTGCTAAATTCTGAAAGGTTGCTAAAAATACAAGGGTTACTTGATGACCAATTGAGAGCGGGTCAAGTTGTCCCTTCTACTAGTCCATGGAATACATCAATATTTACCATTCCCAAGAAAAGTGGGAAATGGAGACTGTTACATGAACTCAGAGCTGTGAATGCGGTGATACACAGTACGGGATCCCTGCAGCCAGGTTTGCCATCTCCAGTTATGCTTCCAGAAGAATGGGATTTGTTAATTATAGATCTCAATCATATGCGTTCTTGCACCAACCCGCTAGGATGTTAGCAAAGCAATTTGACTTACCACTTACTGATGCCCAAGGTATCGTTAAAGCATGCCCTGATTGTCAAAAGGAGGGGCTCGGCTTGGGCCGTGTGGTTAACCCACGAGGTCTTTTGCCATTGCAGTTGTGGCAAATGGATGTCACCCATGTCATGTGGTTTGGTGCAAAGTGTTCTGTACATGTGTGTATTGATACCTATCCTGCTGCCATGTGGGCCACGACACAAACTGGAGAAAAGGCCTTACATGTTGAATGACATCTTCATGCTTCCTTTGCAGTGCTGGGTGTGCCTTAAAGAAATTAAGATGGACAACGGCCCAGCCTATGGTTCTACACGATTTGCTCGATTTTGTAATTTGTGGGGAATTCACCATGGTACGGGTATTCCACATCTTCCCACAGGACAGGCTATTGTCGAATGGGCCAACTAAACCCTAAAAGAACATGCTGCAAAAACAAAAAGTGGGAACCCAGGGCTTACTCCCAGAGGAACGATTGGCCAAAGCCTTATTTGTGCTAAATTATCTTAGATTGACAGGTGATCACAAAGACCCACCAATGGTAGTGCATCATGTTCTTTTACAGGCAGAAAGAACGCAACAAAGTACGGGAATCATGGTAATGTATAAGCACCCAGAATCCAGGAAAAGGTGCGGATCAGCAGAAGTAAAACTTACTGGGAGATCCCCGCTAAGTGGGTCAAGCCATGGCTTCGCACTGATGCTGGACCCGGAATTGTCCCAATGGCAACTGGCACGGCACCGGCGGGTGCTGAAGCCACTGATCCGACAGATTCTAACTAATAGAGTATTACTAGCGGACACCGAGTCCTTCAGAGAGGTTTTTAGAACAGCGTGCCTTATTGTATATAGAACTTGCTTTAGGTAAAAAGTGTGTTAAGCATAATTTGATTAAACATAGCGTGATTACGGGAAGACAGTGTGGGGTAAATGTAAAAGTTAGTTAAAGCCAAAATTAGGGGTAAGGTCTATTTCCATTAATAACCTGGGAACGAGGTTGATTGTGTTTCCACAGATACAGGCCCACGATGGACTCCTGTTTGATTTGTACGACCATCATCATCTGGAGCATCATAGATGATGCGGCAATATGAATACTACCTCAGCTGAAAACTAATGTATAGGTCACCTTGGCTAACATAACATGTCAAGATTCTCTGTGCATCGCAACTGCATCGTAAAGCCCACGAACCAATAGACAAGATGGCTATGACTCATGCAGCGCACCTGGCCAGCGAGCGCATGTGTCATAGATTGCAACCGAGGCGGACTTTTGGATCCCGCTGGCCACGTGTGCTAAAACCCGTTCCTCTGCAAATGTATAAATACCGGGATTTTCCGAAGAGCATCGGGCTGGTGTACGGTGAGGCCATCGTTGCCTCTGTGGGGACGCCCACGGAAAGCTGGCACCTACCGATTGCTGGGCTGAGTTCGTGGAGCAGGATGGCACAAGAATGTATGGATGGTTCATTTTCCTCATAGTCCTCATGGTCTGGGCCATTAGGGGTAACAGGTTGGCTCAAAGAATTATGGGCATTATTGTAGTTACTGTGATTGTAGCTATTGTAATAGTTTTACCTTGTTCAGCTTATTAAGGAAAATGGCATCCCAAGTGATTAAGCAAGCCTGGATTGCTCAAAAACAAAAAGAGAGAGAAAGATTTAAACGGAGACCTACAGTGGATTCGACCTTGTTGTGGTATTACAAATACAGACTGTGGTGGGTTGACCCTGGCTGGATGCCAGGTACCCACCAAAACCGCTCTATCACTCCCCCTCCTCAGCTGGAAGGGGGAGAGAAAAAATATAACGAAAGGCTCGTGGGTCAAGATAAGGGCAGTTTAATAAAATGATAGCAAAAGTTGCGCGCGAAAGCAAAGAAAAAACAAATGATGTTACTCTCTACTTCCCATCAGCAGGCGATGTCTGGCCACTTCCTGGGAAGCAGGGCTCCAGTACGCGTAGTGCTTGCTCCAGAAGACAAAAATGCCCCCCCTCCTCCGTCTCCCTTCACTTAGCTTTTATATCTGAGCTGACGTCATATGGTATGGAATATCTGTTTGGTTAGTTTAGGTCAGCTGTCCTGGTTATGTCCCCTCCCAAGATCTTGCCCTGCCCCAGCCTGCCATTGAGGGAGGGCAAAAATGTTGGAGAGACAGCCTTGATGCTGTGCCAGCACTGCTCAGCAGTAGCCAAAACACTGGTGTGTTATCAACACCTTTCTAGCTACAGAGCTGCAGAGCACAGTGCTATGAGGGCTGCTATAGGGAGTACTAACTCCATCTCAGCCAGACCCAATACACAGACTTACAGCCGCTGCTGGATTTATTGCGGTGCAGTGATAGCTTAACTTCTACAAGAGAACTAAGTGCACCCTACAGAATCAGGAAGCGAGTAAAAATCCGCCTACGAGAAAACAGCCCCCAGATACCACCGTTCAACATGAACAAATTATACCTAGCATATACCCTGATTCAAATGATGCAAACAAGGACTTGGCTACTCTAATAATAGAACAAAAAGAGACAATGTTAGAATTGTTAAAGGAAATGCAAAAAAGAGATGGGGTAAATGTAGGCAACCATTGATGAAAAAAGCATATAAAAACCA
Organism: Astur gentilis; assembly: GCF_929443795.1. Lineage (NCBI taxonomy): Eukaryota > Metazoa > Chordata > Aves > Accipitriformes > Accipitridae > Astur > Astur gentilis. Next base: position 16,023,971 of record NC_064918.1, on the reverse strand, counting down.
GCAAATGCGATTGCAGAAAGTATGGACTCTTTTGCCAAAGTAGTGGGTAAGGTGGAAGAGAAATCCCCCAAGGATAAAATGCAGGAATTGATTGACTTGTGTGTACAAAAAGGGGAAATAACGCCCAAAGAGGGAGAAAGATTTAAACGGAGACCTACAGTGGATTCGACCTTGTTGTGGTATTACAAATACAGACTTACAGCCGCTGCTGGATTTATTGCGGGGCAGCGATAGCTTAACTTCTACAAGACAACTAAGTGCACCGGGACGACAAGCCTTGACAGCAATTGGACAAAAAATCATATCATCCATGTCTGGCAGATACGTTCCTGATTTACCCATAAATTTGAAACCTTATGCTGAGATTGATATGGAACACACTGACTGTAGTAAGCAGCATGACAGTGACACCAGTTATTGATCCACATCGGTTAATGCCGTGGGACAGTAAGAATGTTTGGGTGTCACTAGCTAAAGCTATTAATCAAACCTCTTTTTGTGTGCCATTGGCATTACCTGAACAGTCTGTTATTCTTATGTATTTTATTAGGTATAATGTTGCTTTTACTGTGTTTAATTAATTGTGTTCATAGATCTTTGCAAAGGACAATACAGCAGGTGTTAAAATTTTACCTCAGTCTATACACAAACAAATAGATTGGCTGAAAAAACATACACAAAAGATGCAGCAAGAAACTAGTTGGTTTGATGGAGTGTTACAGTCAATATTCGGCGGGATAACACCATGGCTAATGGCATGTATTAAGGAAGCCTTAGGATGGTTAGGTATATTGATATTAATCTGGGTAATAGTCAGGATTGCGTATAGGTACATGATGAGAGGAGTCTCAAAGCTGACACACCAAGCTCTACTCGCACAAAAAGAAAAAGGGGGAATTGTTGGGAATTGGCTTGATGAAAAAGGACATGGGTCTATAGAAAAGTTGTGCGAGCAGAGTTCTGTGTGAAAGAATGTCAGTTTGAGCAGCAAGATTAGGCCTTGGCTGAAAATAGCTGGCTTTGCTGATATCAGGAGAAAAACAACAGCTGGTCTCGCTGTTATCAGGAGAAAGACAGGGACAGTGTGACCTTGGCATAACTTCATAAGTAGCTTTTGAAGAAGTTCCCATGAGAAAGTTACGGAACACACATAGCTGCAAATCACAAGTGGGTGTGTTTTAGTAATGAATAAACATTAGCAATGTACCAATCATATTAGGACTAGTAGGCATAATTATTGCAAACTCTATAAATATGAGCTATCCGTGCAAATAAAGTTGAATCACTTCTATCACTCATATTGGGTCGACTTATGTGCATTCCTCTGCCGCTCCAACACCCAACCTCTCTCCACGTCCCCGCTGCTCCCATACTGGGTGCAAAAGAAAGCAGGGCACTGCCTTTTTTCTTAGCCTGCAGAAGGGAAGGCAACCACAGTAGCTCCCAAGTAGCAGGGCATTTCAGAAAACATTGGAAGTGCTATTTACAAATTGTCAGTATTCCCAACACTGATGTATGATATTTTGAATGCATTTTCTGGTCTTGCCTCCAGATAATTCTCAAAGCATTGTGGATTCCATTTTGAAGTTAATCATAACATGAAAATAGCCTTCCAGAAACTGTCTCCTCAAGAGCTGGAAGCTGTGATTTTTCCATGACTAATACATTCCATGTCTGTTTAATCTATTTTAATTACATCGATGCATCCATTTTCCCACTTCTATTGTTAAGCATGCCACTACCAGTGCTTAAATGAGTACTTCTGTCCTTGTTTGCCTCTAGTTTGGGAATGTCAAGGGCAAGAACTCTTTACTTTCACTACTTGGCCACAGACTAAAATAGCCTCTGACCTTCATTGTGAATCCTGGTGATAGCCTTACCCATCAAATGACCCAGAAGTAATTTTAAAAAAAAGATTTTCAGCATAAAATACATTTATTTCTTGGACACTTTGTAGCACATTATGTATGAAATTGAAAGAGATATTTGCCCAGCAGCACCATTGGAAGAAATAACATGAATTTACATACAAAGAGATCTTAAGGTTATTGGTAAATTGACAGGGAAGTGGTATGGGTTGGCCATGTCCAAAGAAGTTTCCACTTGCACAGCAGCCAGACAAAAGACCCTACCAAATGCTAGATTGTTATGACAGAGAGGAGACAGGCAGGAACTGAGAAGGTATTGAAGTTGTGTCTGCTAATATTCTAGACCATCTTTACAATTGTTATCTATGCCAGCAGATAGAGAGGACATAGAATGAAAACAATGCCCATCTCCAGTGCAGTGAATGAGACTCATGTGCCACAGCAGCTGCGTGAATGTCCACCCTGGCTGATCACAGCACAGAGTTGATGTCTTCAACATACTACCAAAACCCCAAAGCCCCTGCCCATCCCCAGGCCTTTGAACAGTCCTGTTCTCACCTCCAGGTCTCCCTCCACCATGCAGTGTAGAGGAGATGGCCATCCCAGCCAAGAACTGAAAAAGCAACTCCCCCACTGACCAAGTCTGCTGTTCACTCACCCCAGAAAGAGCACAGCAGCTAGCTAGTTGCTCTCTTACACTTAGGACACAGAAACCAAAATGCTTACAGGATATTCAATAAATAGTTCAGCCTTTAGTAGGTCCCAGAAGAAAAAGACCTAATAAGAAAGAAAAATTGGGGTTATTTTTTTATTTTCCTAGGTCCTTCTTGAGTCTCTATTACAAGACTTCAGTTCTCCTCAGAGAAGTCACCACCTCAGTGTTCAAAAATGCTGATTTAGAATAGTTGTCTCAGCTAACTCAGATAAACTCTACTACTGTGAATTAATAGTGCTCTCAGGTAATTTAAGAAACATACTGCTTTGTATTAAATTAAAACAGAATCTTATTTTAATAATAAGAGGGAATATAAAAAATTAAAGTTTGGCATACAAATGAAAAAGGCATAAGGTATCTTAATGTACCCACCATAGATGATGATATTAAAACACTAAGCTTAGCTTATGGCTTAGGAAAATAATATTCCTGTCATCAGATATTCTCTACTTACATTTTATTAATGTTATACATTTGACTAGCAGTTGATGAGATGTGAAAGGAAAAACCCCTACAAAATATGCCACATAAAAAGAGTTCAACTTACAGACTGTTATTTTTTCTAGTTATTAAAACTAAAATTTCCATTCATAAGTATCTCCAGAGCATGGGTTTCCAATATAAATTAATTTTTAATAAAAACAAGTAATTAAGCTACATTGCCAATAAATTGTGCAACGTTAATATAAGCATGGAAAGTTACAGAAACAGTGAGAAATAATATAATAGAAGGGAAATGGGTAAGAATATGCGTATGAAAGTTGTGTCTTTTCTACTTTGTAGTGTGAGCTCATCAGAGGTCATAAACTAAGTCTTGGATGCAGGCCAAATTAAAATATAGATAAGAGAGCCTGGGAGTTACAAGAAGATGTATTTTCCTCTCTTGGCTAATGTCAACCTGTTGCTGTAAGTAGAAATACAGGACTGCTGGAAGCACCATATTTCAACTGTCATATAATGTGTACGTAATGCTTATTCGTGTCATGAAAAATGTCGCACCACCATTCTAACAGAACATACATTAGTCCTGCTGTGTTGGTCAGACTCTATGCAGAGATAATCACATTTTGCCTAGCTAAATGATCTCTCCATACTTCCACAGGCTAGAATCTTCTTATTTGTTTGAATTTAATTTGGATTTGCTTGATTAAAATTATGTGTATACTGATTAAAAAGGCATATGTGCCCACAAGAAATTAAAAGCAAGTGACCCTTAAAACATTCCTTTATTTGTGATTCTTTAATCCAAACTAGAAACAAATATTCTTAACAGTGCTACATAATCCAAAAATGTGTTTGGTGATCAGTAAATCCATGTTCTCATTCCTACTATGGTGGATATTACCATGACAAAAACAGAGTCAAGAGTCAATATCATTAAAAGTCAGAAGCTATGTTCTAGTTATGGCTTCCTGTGTTATCCAAGCCACTCATAAATTCTCCAGGCCTTGCTTTCCTGCTCTGTAATGTGGTGGTCATGTGGGAAGCTGAGGTTTTTAATATGTGTTTGAGAGTCACTTGGTATTGCAGAAGACTAGAACCCAACATATAAACATTAAAGACTTACAGTCAACAAAGAATTTAAGCTTCCAGTTAACTTTAAGTCTTCCAGCTTGAATTATCCTTTGATTCTGTGCCGAAATCCCACTGAAGCTTGAGGTAAGGTTTGTCAGTTCCGAATGAAAACCATTGGCATTTCACTGTACTTGTTGCTTGTGAAAGTTTTCAGTCACAAGTGACATGAAGGGAAGAGCTGGATGAATGGGCAGATGCTGCTGAAAGCTCTGCTGTGCTTATCACTGGAGCTTGTCAAAAATTTAATTTCTATTAAATGAAAGACATTTCAAAAGCTGTCAGTGAGATTCAGTTGTCAACTTGACTGTAGGATTTGCATCACAGCATTGGCCAGTTAAAGCAGGAATGGTGAGAGTTGAACACAACACTGAAATTCCTGCACTGAACACAGAGCTAAGAAATGCAAAGAAATGCATTTCTAGGCTTCATCTTCCTCAAGAGGCCACATGTTTAACCTTGCAACCTGGCTACATGTCCTCAGAAATTAACTATTTCCCAGAGTTAGGCAGTCTAAATCAGATCAGGCTTTACTGTAAAAAGGAGCTAGTTCTCCACTTAGATTCAAGAGCACCTGAGATGCAGGAGAGTCCATTCCAAACCCTGCCACTGCTTCACTTGGGAAGATATTTCAGTGCTGGCTGTCTGTATCACCACAGCAGTCACCACCACACTACTGGCCCAACTAATTCTTATGTAACTTCAGAGAATTAAAACATCTTCACCAGGAGAGTCTAAATGTTGTTTGTCAGTTCAGAGATACAGACCACGTCTTCAAATATGGAAGGTCCAGGACCAAAATCTGTCTTCCAAGCCAGAGAGAGGATTTGAATGCATATCAGCAATATCATAAATGAGTGTGATAGATGAGTTAGTGTAGCTGTAACTCATGGGCTACCACTGTAGTGACAGCAGTAACAGTATCTACAATTTATATAATAACATATATTCTAACATACAGTACATGCTATTCTGTCCTGGTTTCAGCTGGGATAGAGTTAACTGTCTTCCTAGTAGCTGGTACAGTGCTATGTTTTGAGTTCAGCATGTGAAGAATGTTGATAACACTGATGTTTTCAGTTGGTGCTCAGTAGTGTTTAGACTACAGTCAAGGATTTTCCAGCTTCTCATGCCCAGCCAGGGCACAAGAAGTTGGGAGGGGACACAGCCAGGGCACCTGACCCAAACTGGCCAACGGTGTATTCCATACCATGTGACGTCACATCTAGTTTAGGAACTGGGAAGTGGGGGCGGGGAATCGCCGCTTGGGGACTAGCTGGGTGTCGGTCGGCGGGTGGTGAGCAATTGCCCTGCGCATCATTTGTACATTCCAATCCTTTTATTACTACTGTTGTCATTTTATTAGTGTTATCATTATCATTATTAGTTTCTTCTTTTATGTTCTATTAAACCATTCTTATCTCAACCCAGGAGTTTTATTTTTTTTTCCTGATTTTCTCCCCCATCCCACTGGATGGGGGGGAGTGAGTGAGCGGCTGCATGGTGCTTAGTTGCTGGCTGGGGTTAAACACTTCTGGAATTTACAGCAACTGTCAAACTGAAAAGCAGCTTAAAAAAATTCTTGATAAGAAATTATTTTGATTCTTATTTTATTTACTCTCCTGTAATTTTTTTTATATTAAAAGTGATCAACTATACCTCATCAACACCTATGAAATTACTAAATTATACACTTTAAAAATCTTTTTTCAGCATTACATTTTTCCTGTTGTGGTTGGTTGACCCTGGTTGGATGCCAGGTGCCCACCAAAGCCACTCTATCACTCCCCCTCCTCAGCTGGATGGGGAAGAGAAAATATAACAATAGGCTCATGGGTCAAGATAAGGACAGTTTAATAAATGATAGCAAAGATCGCATGCGAAAGCAAAGAAAAAACAAATGATGTTACTCTCTACTTCCCATCAGCAGGCGATGTCTAGCCGCTTCTCGGGAAGCAGGGCTTCAGTACGCGTAGTGGTTGCTCCGGAAGACAAAAATGCCCCCCCTTCCGTCTCCCTTCACTTAGCTTTTATATCTCAGCTGACGTCATATGGTATGGAATATCTGTTTGGTTAGTTTAGGTCAGCTGTCCTGGTTATGTCCCCTCCCAAGATCTTGCCCTGCCCCAGCCTGCCATTGAGGGAGGGCAAAAATGTTGGAGAGCCAGCCTTGATGCTGTGCCAGCACTGCTCAGCAGTAGCCAAAACACTGGGGTGTTATCAACACCTTTCTAGCTACTGATGCAGAGCACAGTGCTATGAGGGCTGCTATGGGGAGTATTAACTCCATCTCAGCCAGACCCAATACACCTATATATAATATGAATTAATATGAATGAAACCCTGAATGCATAATTCTATAAGAGCATATTAAAGCCTGTTGTCTCCAGCACAATCTTTCCAAATGTATTTGCAGGAGGCAGGTATCTCAAATCATCACCTGATCTAGTATTTAAAAAATTGTGAGGTTTTAACTCAGCAATAGAAAAGACACTCCATTCATTCATATATCACTCACAGGACTCAGACAATTGGACACCACAGTTTTAGGCTGATATTTACTGGTGCCTTGGGACTTGTCGAGCACCAACCAGCTTGGCACATACTGTCCTGTGTGGAACAAGCACGTGGTTGCACGACCTCTGTGTTCAAAGAGAGACTGCATCTTCCCATTTCTATCACACTTGATGAATATTGTTCAAATTTTTAGTGTTCTTTTCATGGTAAAAATGCCTACTTTGCTTATACTGTGAAACTACCTTCAATATGGAAACTACTAGTCAAATCGAATTTGAAATTTAGAAATTGAAAAAAATGTCATAAATTGAATAGACTATTTGACAATGAGATTAATACTTGAAATCCTGAAACAATTTGATTTGGTTCCCTGTACTATGCATATATAACTTATGAAAACAGTTCTTGGAAGCTTTCATTTAGACTTGACATTAAGAAGCATTTATTTACTGAGAGGGTGGTCAAACACTGGAATAGGCTTCCTAGAGACAGGAGCTGCTAGCAGAAAAGAGCACAGTAGACAAAGGCTGAGATGGCCACTGTGAAGTTGGCATTAAAAAGACACAGTTTAGTATGCAGGGAGGCACAGAAAATAAAAAGCTGTAGTGCAATCCAGGAGGAGGGGTTTTTTCCTGTAGGATACAAAAAAAAATTAAAAAATTTAAAGACTTCAGCCCTTTTTCCATTATTAATTACTGTCAATTATTCCATTTTAAAACAAATGTGAATTGTTGATGCCATGTCTTTTGCTTATTAAGTAATGGCCATGCTCAGTGTCTTGAACTTACACTCTGCAGAATTCAGTGCACTTGGTTGTGTGATTTATCTGATTTTTACCATCATCTTTCCTTTGATTGCACAATCCTCAAACAAGTGAAGAGTTTTCAAAATGGGTTTGCATATATTTCCTATATGACTGCATGGGTAAATCTACCACACAATGATGGATTCCTTCTCCAAGGGTACTTCTGCAAATAAAGTTTCTTTCATAAAATGCTTGCAGTAAAGAGAGAAAAGGGAATGAATCAGCATGAAGTTTGCACCTTTGAGTCAAATAAATATTTATAAGCAACATCCACCCAGCTCTGTCCAGCCACATCCCCATTTCAGTGAAAGGCTTCCATGCTCTCCCAGTGTCAAGAAGTTGTTTCTGCAGTTCTCTGAGTGCTTCTGCCATTTATTTTGCATACAGTTTCTGTCTCATTCAGATCAAATAAAGACTGCTCTGTTTTATTCTCTTGGCCAGTCCCACTCCCTAGAGCTTGTTTATGTCCTAGATGGCATGTTATCGTGATGGAAATTTCTCCCGTTCTCCTTCAGAAGAATCTCTGTAGACATTTCTGGCTAGATTTTCAACATAAGTAACTTCTGCATGAAACCCAGTCTTGTTAAAACTGTCACAATGCAACTTTAATGAAAAGTGATAGAAATCAAACATAAACATATGAATAAATAAAACTATTTTCTAGATAACAATTCAAAAATCACTACATAAGGCTTCTCTCAAAACAGGAGGACAAACTGTCCTTTAAAAGGTCAGTGTATCAGAATTTAAATAAAGAAGTTTGGGGTGACATCTGAGCTCTGCTGTTCTAGTGTAGCTACAAAAAGCTGCTGTAGAATGTGGTTAAATGTAAAGATCAGCTGACAAAGATGAAAAAGTCTGGTATGTACAGTGTTAGCTATTGTGGGAGAAAGATAAAGGGAACCCCTACCTCTGTGCAACTGCTATGTTGCAACACTCATCAGCCTCTGAAGCCAATCAGTCTATAGCCAAGAAAAAATACTTTCCTGATTTGTTACTTTTGTTGTGTTTGTCTTTCCTACCTAATTTAAAATTCTTGCTTTTAGAAACAAACTTGTAAATATTTACAAAACAAATAATACTAAACAGCAAAAGAGATTAGAGAAATGCTTTGGTACTAAAACAATGCGTTTCACGTAGCATGATTGTATAATTCAAATTTATATTTGACGGGAGGAGATATATAAATACAAATGGTGAAATGTGACCCAATTTTACAAGATCATATTTCAAACAATACAAATGAAATCCAAATTAAGTTCTAGTTGCTATGTTTACTGTGGTGAAACTAAATTTAAATATATTAACACCTGGAGATATTTGGTGATTTCTGAATAACAATGTTAAAACATTCATAAATCAAAATCTTTGAGTGTGGAAAAAAAGTATACATTTGGCTTTTGGGGGCTTTTGCTACTGAGATTTATTTTGTTTGATCATTCATAACACCTACTTCTTTTCACATAAACACATGTAAAACTTGTGTTAAGTATTAAAAAAAACAACAGTGTTCCTTTTTGTTTCTTAATGGTTTATCAATACTGCAGTAATAACGAAAACCATAAGAAACAAGGCTGCACCACATTTGTAGGTAATTAGGCTGTGGTTTATTTCTTTATAAAGCACATATTTGCAATTTATTGACAAGCAATGTGGTTTATAAAAAAAATTACTCACATTGTATGGCATCATCGTAACACCAGAACAAAGGCATGCAGAACATATTGCTCATTAAAAAAGCATTGACATTGAAAGTATATAATTTCTAGAGAGAGCTGAAAGATAAGTAGAAAACAGGAAGAGTTTCTCCTGTGCAAAGCACTTAGTACAGCTAAAGATATTAAATATTTTACGTAATAAAGATGCAAAGTTCCTTATGCTAAATCACATCAGATGTTATCACAGATAAATCATTTTCAAGAGGACAATAAAAGGACAGAGGAGCCTAATGAAATTGTAATTTGTAGAACATCCAGCTTAGTGTAACAGGAAGTCTAACTGGTTCCCTGTCCATGGAAATAGCAAATAAAGGGGGACAGGCACAGGTCACCTACCTGTGCAGAGGATGTCCAGCAGCTGCCTGACAAAGATAAAAACAAATATGAGATGTACAGGAAAATAGGGATGGAAACCTCTCGAATCTGGTACAATGACCACACCGGACTTCTGATCCTAACCTTTTCCAGAAATCCAGTCTACTTACTTCTTTGTTGGTACTTCTCAGAGAAAAATGATCCCCGTCTCATCTCATTCATCCTAAAAATGATTTGTTTCCTAGAGTTATGCAGCTATTGCAGCAGACTGAGAGGGAAATTCTGGTAATAAGGCTCCAGGCTTAGTTATGTCCCCATGATATGAAAGTCTGCATCTTTTTCCCCAGCTGCAACATGGGAGTAGTCATATGTTGTGACTCTTGTGAGGGAATTAGTTTAGATCACTTTTCAGAACACTCAGTATTTATTAAGTCTGCTCCCACCAACAGGTATTAATTATTATTTTATTTTGTAAATAATTTGTAGAGTTCTCTTTCAGCTGCACTTAGGGTTTTCCAAAGAAAGGAGCCTGTTAGTAGCTTCAGAAATGTCTCACTAAGCCTCCAGTTATTTGTGTCTGTCAGCTTCTCCAAGTTAGAAATGGAAGAGTTGTGTTAAACATCCCTATTAACTTTCCAACATGTTACTCAAAGCAATTCCTCTGTCTTTGATTAGTTAGAAGTACATCTGCAAAATTGAGTTTACAATACACCACATAATCTCAAATGCAGATCTTATTCTGTCATCTGGACTGTACATGTTAGTATCAACAACAGCAATAAACAATACAAGACACAACTTACACAAATATTTCAGAAATCCTAAGTTTAATCATTGTTCAGAATTTGGACCAAGCTATGACTAACCTCTTCAGCACTATAAGCCCTTGGCTTACTGGCTTTGAAATATATACAGAAGACAGTGTATCCAAAACCTGAACCTGGAGATGAAAGAAAATTCATGTGGCATAACAATGATGTGAACAGCAATAAGCAACTTTAAAAGTTGGTCAACTAAGAAACTGAAGTTGTGTTGAATTGGAAGCCTTGCTGAATGGCAAGCTCCTCTAGCACTGTGAACACAGGATAAGATAATTTCTTAATTCATTTTAGTAGCTACTTTTTTTCCAGTTCTCTTAAGTCTGCTGAACTTGCTATGCTGCTGTCCCTCTAATCTTTGGCTTTCCAAAAGGATTCTGGTAAACAGCATCAGTGGGTAAAATTGATTAAGAGTTGAACTGGGGAAAAAAAACCTGAAGCAACGATCAATGGAAAACATTTGCAGAAAGCAGAGCCTAGAAAATGCCTGTAAAGCTGGTCTGTACACACAAATGTGAGGTTATCACACATGAGTGCCAGTGTGACTCATAACAGCGTGAGTCAAAGCCAGAGCACTTCCAGCTCCCAAGGCCAGGTGGATTCTTAGTGTGTTCCTACTTGTGCCACTTCCCCCCTGTGGTGGTGCATTTCTTTCCCCCTCTCTGGGCTGATTTATAAACTCGGGAAGTCTCGCTAGGCCGTAGCATAAGTGTAATGAGTCAGGCGGTTAAGCATCCCTTGACCATACCTGGAACTCTCACATAGCTAAGACAGGGAGTCATGTGGACCGTCTCAAGGACTCCTGCTGTCCGGTGAAAACAAAAAACAAAAGTAGAGATAACTAGTTCTTTCATAACAACCTTGAGACATCCCAGCCCTCCTCTGACAACCTTGGAGCATCCCATATCTGAATCTTAAGTCATTCTCTGACAGCCCCAGAGCCCTCCTTATCTGAATCAAAACACATGAAACAGTACCAGTGCAGCTGGAATTCCAATAATTTGCTTATGACTAAATCCAATCATCTCCCAAACCTATAAGCAGCGGTACTAAGTGAGACCCTTTGAGCTCTCCTGGACCGCAGCAGGCTGCGACCAGCATCTCCCTCTGAGTGGGACGCCTCTCAGAGATCACAAACTTTTCTGTTTGCGAAGATTGGAGGTCTGTCACCGAAAGCTGACATGATCTGGGCTGATTCTCTTTGCTACTTGAGGCTCTACCCTTCGCCCGTTCAGAAAGATACCAAAGTATTCAACACGAATATTTTGACTGAACTCAAGGAGAATTTATAACAGGTTGTCGTGGTTTAAGCCCAGCCAGCAACTAAGCACCACGCAGCCGCTCATTCACTCCCCCCCCCACCCAGTAGGATGGGGGAGAAAATCGGGAAAAGAAGTAAAAATCCTGGGTTGAGATAAGAACGGTTTAATAGAACAGAAAGAAAGAAACTAATAATGATAATGATAACACTAATAAAATGACTACAGTAGTAATAAAAGGATTGGAATGTACAAATGATGCGCAGGACAATTGCTCACCACCTGCCGACTGACACACAGCTAGTCCCCGAGCGGCGATTCCCTGCCCCCCACCTCCCAGTTCCTAAACTAGATGGGATGTCACATGGTATGGAATACACCGTTGGCCAATTTGAGTCAGGTGCCCTGGTTGTGTCCTGTGCCAAATTCTTGTGCCCTGGCTGGGCATGAGAAGCTGGAAAATCCTTGACTATAGTCTAAACACTACTTAGCAACAACTGAAAAACATCAGTGTTATCAACATTCTTCGCATACTGAACTCAAAACATAGCACTGTACCAGCTACTAGGAAGACAGTTAGCTCTATCCCAGCTGAAACCAGGACACAGGTATACCTCTTTTACCTGCTTATATGTATATCTCTTACTGCATGTGTGTGTATACTAACCTGAATATTCTATAGCAAGTATATTGCAAGTTATTGCTTTTCAAATCTATACTTAAATTACTGTCATGAACTTTATTCGACTGTGAATGAATCTCAGGCTATTATTATACTCATAATCCCTTTAGATATAAACTGTTGACCAAGTCTGTGACTAGGAGTTGATCCAGCCGCACCAAGACTCCAACAGGAGTTTAGAAAGCAAGGCGGTCTTCTCTGAACCTCGTGACTCAACGGGAGGGTCTCCCCTACCCTTTTTACATTCATGACCTCTGTACAAATCATGAAAAATTAATTCTAACTCGATTTTTATTTGTATATTTCTCTTTTTTAACTTACTGCGCTTTCGGTCTCTGTATACCTAATTTTAGTCTGATCCTAACTTAATTTTCCTGTGTGCATTTGTGCTAGTTTTGGCTGGGATAGAGGTAATTTTCCTCATAGTAGCTAGTATGGGGCTATGTTTTGGATTTGTGCTGAAAACAGTGTTGATAATGCTGAGATGTTTTCATTACTGCTGAGCAGTGCTTACACAGAGTCAAGGCCTTTTCTGCTTCTCATACCACCCCACCAGCGAGTAGACTGGGGGTGCACAAGAAGTCGGGAGGGGACACAGCTGGGACAGCTGACCCCAACTGACCAAAGGGATATTCCATGCCATATGATGTCATGCTCAGCATATAAAGCTGGGGGAAGAAGAAGGAAGGGGGGACGTTCAGAGTGATGGCATTTGTCTTCCCAAGTAACTCTTATGCATGATGGAGCTCTGCTTTCCTGGAGATGGCTGAACACCTGCCTGCCGATGGGAAGTAGTGAATGAATTCCTTGTTTTGCTTTGCTTGTGTGTGCAGCTTTTGCTTTACAGTTTTTATTAAACTGTCTTTATCTCAGCCCACGAGTTTTCTCACTTTTACCCTTCTGATTCTCTCCACCATCCCACTGTGAGGGAGATGAGTGAGCGGCTGCATAGTGCTTAGTTGCCAGCTGGGGTTAAACCACTACAGCATTTCATCCATGTACTAGAGTTGTATTGGCTTTGTGTGGCAAGGTTTTGGTCACGGGGGGCAGTTACAGGGGTGGCTTCCATAAGAAGCTGCTGGAAGCTTCCCCTATGTCCGACAGAGCCAATACCAGCCAGCTCTAAGATGGACCTGCTGCCGGCCAAGGCCGAGCCAATCAGCGATAGTGGTAGCGCCTCTGGGATAATATATTTAAGAAGGAAAAAAAGTTGCTGGGACACAGAAATGGCAGCCAGAGAGAGAGTGAGAATATGTAAGAGAAACAACTCTGCAGACCCCAAGGTCAGTGAAGAAGGAGGGGGAGGAGGTGCTCCAGGCGCCAGAGCAGAGATTCCCCTGCAGCCCGTGGGGAAGACCCTGGTGAGGCAGGCTGTCCCCCTGCAGCCCAGGGAGGTCCACGGTGGAGCAGATCTCCACCTGCAGCCTGGGGAGGACCCCACGCCGGAGCAGGTGGGTGCCCAAAGGAGGCTGTGACCCTGTGGGAAGCCCGCGCTGGAGCAGGCTCCTGGCAGGACCTCTAGATCTGTGGGGAGAGAGAAGCCCACGTTGGAGCAGGTTTTCTGGCAGGACTTGTGACCCCGTGGGGGACCCACGCTGGAGCAGTGTGCTCCTGAAGGACTGCACACCGTGGAATGGACCCATGCTGGAGCGGTTTGTGAAGAACTGCAGCCTGTGGAAAGGACCCACGTTGGAGAAGTTCATGGAGGACTGTCTCCCGTGGGGGGGACCCAATGCTGGAGCAGGGGAAGAGTGTGATGAGCCCTGCCCCTGAAGAGAAAATAGCGGCAGAGATGTGTGATGAACTGACCGCCACCCCCATTCCCTGTCCCCCTGTGCCGCTGGGGGGGGCTTGGTAGAGAATCCAGGAGTGAAGTTGTGCCTGGGAAGAAGGGAGGAGTGGAGGGAAGGTTTTCTGAGATTTGGGTTTATTTCTCATTACCCTACTCTGGTTGATTGGTAATAAATTAAGTTAATTTTCCCCAATCTGAGTCTGTTTTGCCCGTGACGGTAATTAGTGAATGATCTCTCCTGTCCTTATCTCAACCCACGAGCCTTTTGTTATATTTTCTCTACCCTGTCCAGCTGAGGAGGGGGAGTGATAGAACGGCTTTGGTGGGCACCTGGCGTTCAGCCAGGGTCAACCCACCACATAAGTAATAGATTGAACCTTGCCATCGAATTCCTTGAAGTTGCACTTTCATATAAATTCCTATTAAATCATTTTTCTTTTGTTGATACCATTAGAAGTGATTCTTTAAGCAGTTCAAACCACTCCATTTCATGACACCCCCATTCTATGATTTCCAAGCAAGAAAACCTGGATGCATTGAAAAAGGAAGATCTACAGCATGTTCTCTCGTCTGATGGCAGTCTGGACATGCCCTTTGATTATTCTTAGGTTTTTGCTAAAAGACAAGAATTAAGAGGATGTTCCAGCATTTCAGATAATAGATTGAACTAATGAAAATTGTTTTCCCCTTTTTTCCATACATAGACATTAGGTCAGAGATGACTAAATTCTAATATTTCAGGTCCAGCCTGTGTGAGAGTGAAAAGGTTCTTACATGGTATTTTAGACAAAGCTCATGCCAAGCAGGTATTTCTGTAGCCTCATTTTTCAGTCAGAAGAGTGACAGTCAGCAAAGATCTATGCCCTATTAGCACCATATATAACACTGCATGTACTTGGAGCAATCGTCTACCAGAAATAGCTGTCGATATTTGGAAAGGCAGAGAGGAAACAACTCTTATGAAAGAGAGAAAGAAAGACTATCTTTTTAGACTACTTGATTTGGGAGTGAAATAATGATAATTAACTCAGAAAATTATTGCTGGTACAGAAAATACTGCCTGGTTTTCCTTAAGAAAGTAGCAAGCATGAATTGTCTAAAATAACTCCCAGAAGAATGCCTTTTTGTAATCTATGGCCTGAGTCCTAAAATCCAGTCCTACAAGACCTCGTTAGTGTAAAGAGGGAAAGGTAGCTCTCAATTATTTTGTTATTTGATCCCTGAACCACTGAGGGTCAAAATGCCCTCCAAAATCCCTTAGATGGGCTGATATTTTGCATCAGTATCCAGGCATTGGTAGATGAGCACAATTTCCCCAGGTGATATGTTAGTGCAAGTCTCTCACTGCTAGAAGAGCCAAAAACAATAACTAAATTAGCTGTCATATGTTGACTTATATTTCAGTAATCATGGTTTGATAGCCTAACGAAAGTCATTGTGCATGGGTGCTATATTTAAGAAACAACAGTCTTGGCAAGAGTTGTCTTTCACTGTATAGAGCTGCAAACCACAAATCCATTCCTTCTACAGTCTGTTCTGCCTGATACTCTTGTTATGCCCCTGTCTAAACCTTCAGTTAGACTTAGGGTTATCAAAGATTTGTTATTTTAAGGAGCTAAGTAGTAATCTACGTAAACTGGCAGAAGCTACAAAGTGCTCTTAGAGGCTGGAGTCAGAAAACAGTGTGCAGGGCCTCATTTAACCCAAGATAACGACACAGCATAACTGAAGCTGAACTCCTAGGTCCTTCTAGTTTTAAAGCTATTGCTTAAAACAGGAAAGACATACTGCAAGTTTATTAAAATAATAAGTACTGCATGGCCAGTTATCAAACTGATGACTGTGCATGTTTGCTGCAAAGGGAAAAAAGTGACTATTGTCTATTCTGCCACCTTCTCATGAAGAGTCCAGAGCAACTGGATTTCTGAAACAACTGCTACTTAACATTGTTAGTACAGAAGTTTCCAAGAGCAAAAATGTTCTTGAGATATTTTAATACCTTCTCAGACAAGAAGCCCAAGGAAGCCAGAAGGTTCAAATGCAGTAGAATGCCTTTGACCACACCTGCTGCAAAGCACAGCCATGACAGTGAAAGATACCAAGCAAGACAAAAAAAACCAAAACCACAAAATTGCATTTGACTGTGTTAACTGCCTTTCCTATGAAATATGAGAGAAAGAGTACTTAAAAATATACACATATCTCTTTTTTTACCCTGAGTAAAAAGCAGAGGGATCTTGAAATAGTTGCATCAAATTAATTCAAATGAGACATTCCCTTGGGTATCTACATCCAGGATTAAGTGTCCTGTCGGGGGATGCAATGAGTCTACGGAATTCCTGACAGTTCGAGAACAGCGTGACCTTGAGCAGCTTGTACTATATCCTTGAGAAGTCTGGAAAGATCCGAGAAGACCAGTACGAAAACAAGATAGTGATAAGAAGAACCGTCCTGACAAACTCACCAATCATGAATTGTTAGTTACTAACTAAGCCAATCATATACTAACACATACTCTGAAGAAGGGGATAAAAAGGTGTGTTAGAACAATAAAGTAGCCATTTTGCATGATCTATTACTTGTCGTGTCCGTCTCTACTGCGACAAATGGTGACCCCGATGCGCCTGACTGAACAGATCATCTAACGGCGATAAATCCAGCACTAGAGAGAAGTATACCAGCGGCGACGAGAGCTGCGAAAGAGTATACCGGCAGCGAGAAAAGCTGTGGAGATAGAGCCCGGTGAAGCTGAGAGCAGTGGAATCTGCCTGGTCCGGACCTGAGCCTAGACACCTAATAAGGTGAGCCACCGGGGACTAAACTGTTAGAATGAGGCAGCAATTAACAAAAGAAAAGGAGACGACTTTGTCTACCTGGAAAGCCCTATTAAAAAGAAAAGGGGTTAAAACCCCAGAACAAAGCCTGAAAAGGATTTTAATATGGTGTAAGATGCAAGGCTTTACAGCCACAACAGTTACTGCATTCAATGTGGATGCATGGCAAGCAGTGGGCTGGAAAATGTTTGATGAGATCTCTAAAGGACAGAAAGAGCTGTGTAAGCTGGCGATCGTATGGCGTCTATTACACGAGACCCTGAAGGAATGGAAAGCAGAATGTGATGCAAAAGATCAGCAAAATAAAGATAAGAAATCAGAAAATGTTAGCAATGAAAAAGTTTCTGCTCAAGTAACAGCTGCGGCCGATGCTGCAATATCAGCAGTTGTGGGCAGAAAACCCCTGACGAGCAAAATCAGATCATACCCTTATTCACCTCCTCCTCCTACGCCATTAATTACTTTACCAGGCGATGAGAGGCCCTCCTCACCTACTGGTGCAGCAGCGGAAGGGATGACTCCATCAGCCCCCCCCGAGGAGAAAAATGCGGTGCCTAACACCGAGCTGGAAAGTGCAGGCCGTAATGAAATTGAGGGCCGAAAGGATGGTGAGAGTCTAAACCGAATATGAGGGCCGAACGGAAAGTGAGAGCCAAAATGAAACTGAGGCAGAAAAAGCTCTAATTGATGCTATGCGATCTCTGCAGCTCGCAGATAAAACCATACCGAAAGAACCCCTGCCACGGACTCTCCCTCCATCCACAATAACTGTAGTCCCGAGATCCCCTGATCAGTTTTGGGAGGGAGTTAGAAGATGTGCTGCCGACTCTGGCAACTGGGATCTAGTAGAACGCCTCAGCCCGTGCTCTCTAACACCTGCATTTCTAAAGCCTCTAGATAACACAGCAGAGGCTCCTGCTACATTTCCTGTTTTCAAAGCTGCTGCAGGCACAAACCGGCACGATGAGCACAATCCAATCAGCTGGAGAGTAGTGCAGGATTTGCAGAATAAAGTACAAAAATTTGGAATCAGTTCTCCTGAGGTAATGCAGCTTATTCGTATAATCAGCACAGATCTGCTGTGTCCATATGACATTATGCACCTTGCGCAAGTGCTGTTTCAGCCCGTACAATTGCAAGTATTTCAATCCACCTGGAGGCAGATGGCACGCGTGGTGGCGCTGCATAATTCACGACTGCCACAGGGTGACCCGAGATTAGGCCTTGGAGAGGATGCTTTGCTTGGAGAAGGGCAGTATAGTAACCCTCAGCTGCAGGCTACATGACCTCTGATGGCTCTCGAACAAGCACAAAATATAGGCCTTATGGCAAAAAAGCGAACCATGGATATGGCAGCTCCGAAGCAAAAATATGCCACTATCCGCCAAGGCCCCACAGAACCCTTTTTACAATTTGTAGAAAAAATATCTGCTGCCCTGGAAAAACAGGTAGAAGATGAGGTCTTAAGACAAATGCTGTGCAAACAGTTGGCAAAAGATAATGCTAATGAGGACTGTCAAAAGATCATACAGGCTTTACCAGGAGATCCTTCTGTTCCCGACATGGTGGCTGCATGTTCTAAGGTCGGGACACTGGAACACACGGTGGCCACCCTAGCCAATGCTATGAGAAATTCTGGAAAGTGCTTTGGGTGTGGCAGTGAAGGGCACATCACGGTAACTTCTCCACACAAAATATCATCAGGTAAACAACCGGTGCACCACTCACCAGAGATTACTTGCAAGAAATGTGGAAAATTAGGACATTTTGCAAAACAATGTCATTCCAAATTTCATGCTAATGGACAGCCGCTACAGGAAAACCACAAAACGAGTGCGAGAGGGCGCGCGAGGAGAACAAATCCCCTCCCGACGGCTGGCCAATTCCTCTCTGCGAACAATTGTCAGCTGCAACAGCTGGCTCAGCAGGGTTGGATGTATCCACCGCCGACACAATAACTGTAGTCAAAAAAGACATCGTTAAGGTCCCTCTTAATGCAAGGGGTCCTATAGGATGGGGACTGAGTGCATTGCTACCGGGAAGATCAGGTAGCACATTGAATGGAATAATCGTGCATGTGGGAGTTATTGATGCTGCTTTTACAGGTCAAATTTGCACGATGATTTCGACCCCCTACCCACCAGTAACAATCCCTAAAGGTACTCGCATTGCTCAACTTGTTCCTTTTTCGAGTTCTATTTCAAAAGCAGAACAGCGACTGCGATGCGATGGAGGCTTCGGCTCCACGGGACCCCCTGAGGTCTGCTGGTCTCAGACTGTCTCATCATCCCGACCACATATGATGTGCATGCTGTCGAATCACGGAAGATCTCCGACTACAGTAAGGGCACCAGAGCCTATGTGACTATTATTGCCGATTATCTGTGGCCGTCTACCTGGCCAACAGAGGAGGCTGGTATGGGAGTAGTGGGGCTGGGAGGATCCACACAAGCAAAGACGGCAGCCACTCCAGTTCTGATTACCAATCCTGAGGGCCACCAAGCAGTCATTAAACCATATGTGATGGCAGCTCCCCTCAATTTATGGGGGAGGGATTGCTTGTCGCAGTGGGGGGTGAGAATTACCATGGATTTTTAACGGGGGCCACTGTGCTGCAGGGTGTTAGACAACCCATGCTTGTTTTAAGTTGGTTAACAAATAACCCTGTGTGGGTGGATCAGCGGCCCCTACCAATTGAAAAATTAAAGGCCCTGCAAGAATTGGTAGCAGAACAACTAGCTGCCGGACACATTGAACCATCTCACACTCCGTGGAATACTCCAGTGTTTGTGAAAAAAAAAAGAAATCAGGAAAATGGCGATTTTTGCATGACCTGTGGCAAGTCAATGCTGTCATGGCCATGATGGGGGCTCTGCAACCAGGCATGCCTTCACCTGCCATGATCCCTCAAGATTGGGAAATCATTGTCATGGACCTTAAGGATTGGTTTTTTAGCTTCCCAAGATAAAAAAAAAAAAAAATTGCATTCTCTGTGCCTTCTATCAATCATGCAGAACCGGCAAAAAGATATCAGTGATGAAAAATTCAGCAACCATTTGTCAATCGTTTGTTGCACAAGCTCTGTCACCTGTAAGGGAAAAATTCCCTACTAGTTATTGTTATCATTATATGGATGACATTCTGTTAGCATCAGACAACAAGGAGCAGTTGAATGGCATGAAAAATTTGGCCACGAATTTGCTACAACAATATGAGTTGGTTATTGCCCCTGAAAAAGAGCAAAAAATAGCACCCTGGAAATATTTGGGAATGACAATTACAAATAAGCAGGTTGTGCCCCAACCTGTGAAACTTAACCCTGCGGTTAAGACACTCTCTGATGTACAGAAATTAATGGGATCCTTGAACTGGATCAGGCCCTATCTTGGACTGACCAATTCGCAGTTACAACCTCTGTTGCACTTATTAAAAAGTTCCAATGATCCAACAGAACCCAGAATATTGAATAAGGAAGCGTTAAATGTAATTCACAGGGTGGAACAATGTATACACCAGAAATTTGTTTCTCAAATTGATCTGTCTCAATTGGTACAATTCTTTGTACTAATTGACAAAACTGTGCCTTTTGGTGCTTTGGTGCAGTGGAATTCTGAGTGGGATGACCCATTATATATTTTAGAATGGATGTTTTTGTCATTTCTGGCCACGAAAAACTGCTCCTGGCTTGTTTGAACTTATTGCTGATGTAATCATAAAAGCCAAAAAACGATGTGTAGAACTAACAGGACGTGATCCAGCTACGATTGTTTTAGCTGTTCAAAATTGGTACTTTGAATGGTGTCTGGCAAACAATTACAAGCTGCAAGTGGCTATGGCAGGTTTTCAAGGACAGATCTCGTATCATCTACCGTCATACCCGCTCCTGAAATTTGCTCGAGAAATACCATTTGGCCAGAAAAGCTTAAGCCAGCCGGAACCTGTGAAAGGTCCTACTGTCTGCAAAGATGGTTCTGGAAAAACAGGTAAAGCAGCAGTAGTATGGTATGAGAACAACAACTGGAACAGCAAAGTAGTGTATCAAAATGGTTCTCCACAAATAGTAGAGCTGCATGCACATGGCACATTGAAGCGGCTGCTTCAAAAACAAAAAGGGGGAATGATTGGGGAGCCACCACAGGCATATTTAGATAACGCAGTTTATGTTCTTAGCTTTCTCCATTATGGGGATAATCCTTTTCTACCTCCTTTTTTAAACACTTCTCTTTTTTCAACACAGAATTTGCAAAGAGGCATCAAAGTACATGTTAAAGATTTAGTTACTGGTCAGTGGAGTGGACCATGTGAGCTATTAACCTGGGGGCGAGGTTATGCTTGTGTTTCTACAGATACAGGCCCACAATGGACTCCCGCTTGATTTGTACGACCATCATCATCTGGAACATCCCAGAGGGTGTGGCAATATGAATACCACCTCAACCAAAAACTAAGTGTAGGTCACCTTGGCCAATTGTTGTGGTTTAACCTCAGCCAGCAACTAAGCACCACGCAGTCGCTCACTCACTCCCCCCCATCCAGTGGGATGGGGGAGGAAATCGGGAAAAAAAAGTAAAAATCCTGGGTTGAGATAAGAATGGTTTAATAGAACAGAAAAGAAGAAACTAATAATGATAATGATAACACTAATAAAATGACAACAGTAGTAATAAAAGGATTGGAATGTACTAATGATGCGCAGGGCAATTGCTCACCACCCACCGACCAACACCCAGCTAGTCCCCGAGCGGCGATTCCCCACCCCCACTTCCCCGTTCCTAAACTAGATGTGACGTCACATGGTATGGAATACACCGTTGGCCAATTTGGGTCAGCTGCCCTTGTTGTGTCCTGTGTCAACTTCTTGTGCCCTGGCTGGGCATGAGAAGCTGAAAAATCCTTGACTTTGAGACTAAACACTACTGAGCAACAACTGAAAACATCAGTGTTATCAACATTCTTCTCATACTGAACTCAAAACATAGCACTGTACCAGCTACTAGGAAGACAGTTAACTCTATCCCAGCTGAAACCAGGACACCAATATAACAGGTCAAGATTCTCTGTGCATTGCAACCGCATCACAAAGCCCATGAACCAATAGACAGGATGACTATGACTCATGCAGCGCGCCTGGCCAGCGAGCGCATGCGTCATAGGTTGCAAATGAGGTGGATTTTTGGCACCCGCTGGCCACGTGTGCTGAAATCCGTTCCTCTACAAATGTATAAATACCGGGATTTTCCGAAGAGCATCGGACTGGTGTACGGCAAGGCCATCGTTGCCTCCGTGGGGACGCCCACATAAAGCTGGCACCTACCGATTGCTGGGCTGAATTTGCGGAGCAAGACAGCACAAGAATGTACAGATGGTTCATCTACCTCACAGTCCTCAGATGGACGTAGTCATGGATACCACCGCAAACCAAAGAAAACATCTGGATGACCCTGGCTGACGTGACCGGACAAGATTGCTTATACCCTAGTACAGCAACACCAAGCAATCCCTTTTTCACAGGTTTAATAGGGGGTTACACTGACATCAACAAAGTTTAAGAACTTATTGATTGAACCCTGGTTTTCACGGATCGGGCATTAACCCTCATTGCCACCCCAGGAATCACAAATTCTGGGGTCCCTGAATACAGACTGGTGTAGTATTATCAGATTTACTGCTAGACATGGATAGTGTCAGACATGCTACGCTATAAAATAGAGCTGCAATTGATTTCTTGCTTTTAGCAGAAGGACAAAGATATTTGAGGGTTGGGGATTGTCTGGATGGTTGATATCTCTGCTCAAGACTGTGGGGGTAGTGATCTTGATTGTGATAACGATGCTCCTAATGTTGCCCTGTCTTTTCGGCCTTCTGCAAAGGGCCCTGCAGAGGGCAGCCGGGATGATATTTTTAGCACAAATACAAAAAGGGGGAATTGTCGGGGGATGCAACAAGTCTACGGAATTCCTGACAGTTTGAGAACAGCACGACCTTGAGCAGCTTGTAGTATATCCTTGAGAAGTCTGGAAAGATCCGAGAAGACCAGTACGAAAACAAGATAGTGATAAGAAGAACCGTCCTGACAAACTCACCAATCATGAATTGTTAGTTACTAACTAAGCCAATCATATACTAACACATACTCTGAAGAAGGGGATAAAAAGGTGTGTTAGAACAATAAAGTAGCCATTTTGCATGATCTATTACTTGTCGTGTCCGTCTCTACCACGACAGTGTCCTTTTCTTTCCTCACCAAAAATTGCAAGCTTTCGGAATATGGATGACTGGGAGCATCAGATGGTTATGATAAAGGTAAGGAATTAAAATAATTTCCCCAAAACTGCTGTCTATTTTCAGATTAAATCCAAAAATCACCGACCTGTGAAGTCAACCATAACAAGTAATCATCACTAATCAACACAAAAACATTGTTCACATGTTTTCTGAAGCAAGATGGTTCATCACAACTATTTTATCATGAGACTGTAATAAAAAATTATAGCAAGTATGTTTCTATGACAGACAACGGAGATTACAGAGATTGCTCTAAACAATGTTAGTGGAACAGTTTGCTAATTCTTCCAAGGTAAGCTGATTTATGAACTTAGGTCAAATTTTAAATTTGGGGAAAATTTTTTTCTGGCCTTTTTAATGGAAAAGATGTGGTAGAATATGCTCAGTATTTTAGGTGTACACCAAAGGATTATGTAAATAAAATGTTTTACACTAGTGTAATTTCAAGAATTTGAATGGAATTACTCTTTATATATACAGTAGACTTCAGTGGAATTACTATTTATTTATATGTACCACTTGTTTGGAACAAAGACATAAACTCTAGGATATGGTCCAAATATATTTGTCTCAAAAACACCACACAGTTTCTCTGATTACAAACATCTGTTATAATTTCTATTACTATAATGCTTAGGAGCTACAGCTATGGACCAAAGCCCCTTTTTGCTGGGAACT
Source organism: Astur gentilis (assembly GCF_929443795.1). Classification (NCBI taxonomy): domain Eukaryota; kingdom Metazoa; phylum Chordata; class Aves; order Accipitriformes; family Accipitridae; genus Astur; species Astur gentilis. Next base: position 16,000,113 of record NC_064918.1, on the reverse strand, counting down.
GTATGGTCCTTTAACAAGAAACCAATCCCTGTCACTGCAGTGTGAGGCAATAGGAGGAAAGGAAAGGAAAAAGTTAAAGACATACGGATAACAAGATGCACAATAGCCTCAGTATATCAGCAGCCCAACCATCATCAAGAGGGTTATGTTCCACTTCTTGTTTGGCTGTTTTTTTCTTGGTATCATAACAAAGCAAAACTTTAAGGTAGATGTATACACTAACCAGAGAAAAGATGTAAGTCAAGGCAACAGTTGGCATTACTGAGTTATCCACATTTGTATAGTATCACTTCAAAAACATCATGTCAAAAAAGAACCAATGATAAATAATACAATTTCCAGGAAAGCAATATATATGGTTGATGATGGAATGTAGTTTGAACGCAGTGATTTAGGATCTTGAACAGACTGAACTAAATAACCATGCCATTAGTACATGAAGATTTAAATAAGCAGAAGATTGTGGGTTTATAGAATATATCTGAAATGATAAGACTAATGTGAGAAAATAAAAAGATAATATAGAAAAAATACTGTCTCAAATTTTTCAAAGGGAATTTCAGAAAAGTGTAAGGCATTAAAAATATATAGAAATAAATGGTTCATTTTATATCATTTTTGTTTGATTTGCATAGGTGATAAAGTATTTTAGTTTTCCTATGAATGAGTTCCATGTGGATGATGTGATTCATGCTGATGGCACAGAAAGTTTAAATATTCATTTCAGTGAGTTTGATCAGGCCTTGATCAGGCAACAATGTGCCTTATTTTTTAATCACCAGGATTCAGCACTGAACGGAATCAAAACTGCAATACAGAATTATTGATTCATTGACCTATTTACATCTTAGGTAGTTCTGAAGTCTCCACATCTGATTACAGACTTGTCTTAACAATCTGTTCTCACTTACAGCTACTCATCACCAGATTGTCTATGTGCTGCAGGCTCTGTGTAACCAGATGATCTAACTTCTTTGGCCAAATATTTTCTCGAAGAAAGTTTACAATTTTGACAAGACCTTGAAAATATTTATGCATGAAAGCTACTGCTCATTCTCACCAAATCATTTATTATTGTCATTGTCAGGTCCCCAAATAAGTAATTGAATCCTTATTAACCTTTAGAGGCAAAATTTTTTTTATTTCAAATCAAGGCAACTTACTGAGTAAAGCCACACAGATCTGGTATGAAAGACTATCATGCATGTTTCTTGTTGCCTATTCTGTCATCAAAGATCTATCCCTTATAACCCAGTGGCTGATGTGGGGAAGGGGATTTCAAACCACATGAGATGTATCTGCAACAGCTCATAAGGCTAGGTCATTTCCAAACACTCCGATTATGTCAAAAACATTCATTTTCAATGAGTGCTATGTCATCTACTGTAGTTTGACTCCTTTGTTACATATTTTTCTTACCCAGTTCTGGACACAGAAGAAAAGCAGATGGCTGCAAACATAAACTGTCACAACTACTTGTTTCATGAACAACATTTACAACTTGCTCATGACTGGTTCTGGATAAAATACTAAAAATATCTTGTTGGGCCTAGCCTGTCTTTGGCTGAGAATATTCACAAAAGTGATGTTGTGAATTAATTTTATTAATTTTCAGAAAAAGTAATAGCTGCTGAATACCAAAGTATTAAAAAATGCACTAAATCTGTCAAAATTACTCAAAGTAACACGAGTTACTTTTTCTCAGTCCCCAGTGTTCAACAGCTAGGACAGCATTTTCAGTTGGCTCATCTGTTTAAATGCACAGACAATTTAAATCATGATCTGATATTTTAAAAAATCAGAGTAGAACCAAGGGAATGCCCATAAACAGAACTCTCCTTAGTTTCCAATCACTTTCATCTTCTGCCATATGGCAAAGTGCAGTTGAAAACTCAGCACAACTGGCAGGCTAACAGGTATGGGCTTTAGCAAAGCAAGGGTGGAAGAAGGAAGTCTGCCAACAAAGCACCTCTCACAAAGATCTTTTTACTAATAAAGCCTTTCTTTCATACTGACCCAATATCATTCTGAACCTTTCCTTTAATCTTACATGAGCTAGAGTATGAAATGCAATTGCCACAGTAGAGGTGGTTAGCTATTTTTCAACAAAATATTTTGTCTTTCAGAAAACTGAGCCTTCAAAACCAGGCTATCACGCTCATCTGGGAAAAAAAGTAGGGAAAAAATCAGAAATGTTGAAAATGCTTCTTTTGACATTTTCTATGGTTTTTCTGTTCAAAATACAGAACAGTTTCTCTGTTCCGATAACTGTAAGCAGAAAAGTCATAGAATCATATGCAGGTTGGAAAGAACATCAGGAGGTCCCCCACTGCAACTGCCTGCTCAAAGCAGCATCACTGAGGAGATCAGACCATGTGGCTTGGGGCTTTCTCCAGACTGGTCTTGAAAAGCTCCAAGGACGCAGACCACACAGCCTCTGTGGGCAACCTGCTCCACACTGAACTGTCCTCATGCAGAAGTTTTCCCTTTATATCCAGTCCAAACTTCTCAACTTATGGCTGTTGTCTCCTGCCCTGCTGCTACACACTGCTGCAGACATCCTGGCCTCATCTTCTCAATAACCTACTCATAGGTAGGGGAAGGCTGCTCTGAGCCTTCTCCAGGCTGAAGCAGCCCTGTCTCTCAAGGTCCCCTCACAGGGCAGGTGCTCCAGCCTCTGAGCATCCTGGCAGCCCTCCACTGGGCTCACTCAAGTCTGGCAATGTCTACCTTGGATTCAGAAGACCAAACCAGAGGATGCAGTGCTTAGGTGTTGTCCAAGAACTGCCAAGTTGAGGGGAATAATCACTTCCCTCCATCTCCTGGCTGTGTCCTTGCTCATACAGCACTGGATGGTGCTGATCTTTGCTGCTGCCAGCCCCATGGGCGGCTCATTCCTGTGCAGTTCACTGTCTCCCAAAGCCCTGGGGTTTTATCCACAGAGCTGCTGCTCAGGCAGCCAGTACCCAGCCTGGACTGTTGCAAAGGGTAGGGGCTCTGCCTTCCCAGGTATGACTAGCAATGCACAACTTTGCATTTTCTCCTGATATGCCTGTTTTCTCCTGAATATAAGAAAAAAAGCTTTGATGATACTGTCCTTAAAGATCCATAAGCTTTCTTTATCTCCTTTGCCCTTCAGAGCTGCCTTTCATGGGATCCCATTTACCAGTGTTCTGAATGAGCTGAAGTCTGCTACTCACTTTCCTCACTTCCTTCAGGATCTTGACCTCCACTAGTTCATGGTTGCTACAGCCAAGGCTGACACTGATTATCATGTTCCCAATCACATCTTCTCTGTTATTGAATAGGAGATCCTGTGGAAACATGGTTGAGCGAGAAGGGACACAATTTCGTACCACTGAGCAACCCAGGCTTTGAGCAAGAGTTAGGCCCAAAGGAGGTGGCCTTGGACTCTCTGTGACCAGCCAGATGTACGCAGGTGGTGCTGCAGGTAGAATAAGCGGAAATCTAGCTGATAAGAGTCGAGTCTCCACTTTGCGTGAACAAAGCGCTGCTCCAATTGCAATAATGCTTAAGGCGCGTGGACATAGAAGCTTAGCCAATAATAACATTGTTGTTAGCACATGCTATCGCTTTTTTCTACATAAACCCTGTAAACCCTGTAATAAAAAAATAATGATCATACTCATATTGAGATTCCATCGTTACTCCGGGACCGTCTCCCACTCCGATATCTGGTAGCAGAGGATGGTTCTGCACGACTGAATTCTCCGAGACTGTGGTAAGCAGCGAGAGGAGGGGAGTGGGAAAACTAAACGGCTGGGAGAAGTGCTGCTTGGGTGCATAGTCAGAGCAGACACGGTTCGAGGTGGCCTCTCGTCTCCCAGAGGACAAGGCGCAGCAATGGAAATAGAAGCTGCAGCGACGTTGCTCGCAAGTATCCTCTCTAAGAGAGGGATCGAGACAACGGTAAAACAACTCGCAGCATCTGCGAGGGAAAAGGCAGCCGTAAAGACATTTATGAGGCTGGTTGAAAAAACAGAGACGGATATTAAAAAGGACTCGCCCGTAAAGGAGGTGAGCGGTCGGGGGAGGAGATGGGGTCTGCGCTTTCCAAAGAAGAAGCAGTAGTTAAGCTCCTCCAACATATACTCTCAGAGAGAGGCAAAATATATGATAAAGTTTATTTAAAGCGGCTTCTACAATGGAGCAAGGACAGAAACCTTTTAATGAGTGTGGGTACAGCTTTTGAGCTTAGTACCTGGGAAGCTATCGGAACCTCCCTATGGGATGAAATTAGTGATGGGTCTAAAGAAGTTAAAGGTCTTGCAACTTTATGGAAATTGATTAAGACAACTCTGCAAGAAATGAAAGCAGATCACAAAGCATCTGCGTCTGCTTTTGCTGCTCTCTCTCTCTAACCGCAAGCAAAAGGGAAAAGCGGGGAGAAAAACATAATGCAGCGAGAGAGACTTTTTGGAGCTTGTCCGCCTACTCCTGTGCCCTTGACTTCTGCTCCACTCCCTGGGACTGCCGATATTAATCAGCCATCTGACAGTTCCCAAGCCTCCCTAACCGTACGATTAAAGGAAACCCTACAGAATCAGGAAGCGAGTAAAAATCCGCCTACGAGAAAACAGCCCCCAGATACCACCGTTCAACATGAACAAATTATACCTAGCATATACCCTGATTCAAATGATGCAAACAAGGACTTGGCTACTCTAATAATAGAACAAAAAGAGACAATGTTAGAATTGTTAAAGGAAATGCAAAAAAGAGATGGGGTAAATGTAGGCAACCATTGATGAAAAAAGCATATAAAAACCAGCAAATGCGATTGCAGAAAGTATGGACTCTTTTGCCAAAGTAGTGGGTAAGGTGGAAGAGAAATCCCCCAAGGATAAAATGCAGGAATTGATTGACTTGTGTGTACAAAAAGGGGAAATAACGCCCAAAGAGGGAGAAAGATTTAAACGGAGACCTACAGTGGATTCGACCTTGTTGTGGTATTACAAATACAGACTTACAGCCGCTGCTGGATTTATTGCGGGGCAGCGATAGCTTAACTTCTACAAGACAACTAAGTGCACCGGGACGACAAGCCTTGACAGCAATTGGACAAAAAATCATATCATCCATGTCTGGCAGATATGTTCCTGATTTACCCATAAATTTGAAACCTTATGCTGAGATTGATATGGAACACACTGACTGTAGTAAGCAGCATGACAGTGACACCAGTTATTGATCCACATCGGTTAATGCCGTGGGACAGTAAGAATGTTTGGGTGTCACTAGCTAAAGCTATTAATCAAACCTCTTTTTGTGTGCCATTGGCATTACCTGAACAGTCTGTTATTCTTATGTATTTTATTAGGTATAATGTTGCTTTTACTGTGTTTAATTAATTGTGTTCATAGATCTTTGCAAAGGGCAATACAGCAGGTGTTAATTGATGAAACACAAAAAGGGGGAGTAGGGAATCTCTCTCCACAAGAAAAGTTAGCTAAAGCCAAAATTAGGGGTAAGGTCATGGTTTTAGTTAAGAATCTAGAAACAGGGCAATGGGAAGGTCCATTTCCATTAATAACCTGGGGGCAAGGTTATGTGTGTTTCCACAGATCGCGGTCCAGTGTGGGTGCCCAGCCGAGCAGTGAAGCCTGCATTGGATCACCGAGACCAGCCGTCTGATCAGCAAAGTGGAGAATCTCTTGAAAAGGACCAAGACAACAGAGAAGGAGTAACATAAGTAGAAAAGAACTCTATATGAGCGGGTACAAGGAAACGCTTATTACAGAAATAGTTTGTACTTCTTGTGCAACCTGTAAACCCTGGGTCTTGTGTATTTGCTATATTTTTATGAAGGAATGGTGGCGTCGGGTGTCACTTGCCAGACGCTGGTGTGATAGCTGTTTGCAAAAGGAAGTTGATGTAGCTAAGGTCTTGCATGTCACAGGGCACGAAACATTGGGGAGTAGTTGTTATTTGCATAGTCGTGGAGACTGGGCCAATTTGGTGTTTAAAAAGGCAGAAGAAGTGTTAATTTGTGACCTCGAGTGTAGCAGAACAAACCTAGTGCCCGCTATATGGGCTGTTCCCAAACCAGATTGGACCCAAGCGAAAGAAAAATGCCAAAAGCGATTTGCATGGAAACTGAGAAAGGGCAGGAAGTTACTGTAATGATCAGGATTTTGATTGTAGGTATGATGGTACCAGTGACAACGACCCTCCATCACATTGAGCCCAGACAAAACATGTGGGTTACCTGGGCGAACATGACAGGCCAACCTGCTTTTTGTCTATCCCTTGCTTCTGCAACAGAGCCTTTTCGAACCTGTTTAATAGGAGTGCCTAGCTTTCAAGCAGAAAATTTTGCCACTTATAGTACAACAAACTGTACTGCCGCAATAAGTGTTAGTCATTGTTCTGCTTTGCTTTTGAATAACTTGAACCGCACATTACCGTGGGACCCCCAAGAATTGAACTTGTTAGGCTCAATGCGCATTGGTAACACTTCACAGAATTGGACCCAAAACGGTATAATTTTTGGAGGACCTGGCCTCACTGGTTTGAACTATTATCGATCTTATAATTGGTCAGGATGGACAAATATCACCTCAGCTGCCACCTATTACGACTACATGGACATAGGCAGCTTTTGTGGTACAAATGACACCTCGTGGCCGCAGGAACTAGTAGCCCTTGGGGGAGAAGCTAGAGGCGGTCTGCCCATCTGGAACAATGGCACACCCAAGGCCCTGCCTCCTGATGTCTTTTTAATATATGGCGATAGAGCATGGCAGGGAATTCCAAAGAATGTATTTGGCGGACCGTGTTATCTAGGCAAATTAACATTGCTGGCTCCAAATCAAAATTGGTGGAAAAATTTAAACAGAAATAGTATATCTGGTTGTCAGAAGCGAAGCGTCACAGGTCTCGCTCCTGACTGTAATGATCAGGTCACCCTACTTAGCCCCACAGAACGGGTGTTTTTATCATTGTTTGTTCCAGGTGCAGCTGCAGGAAGAGCGCTAAATGAACTAGGAAAACTAGCTTGCTGGGCAGAGAAACAAGCCAATGCTACCACGGAAGTGTTAGAAGCACTTTTAGATGACCAAAAGAGCCTACGTCACACAATTTTACAAAATAGAGCAGCGATAGATTTTTTATTATTGGCTCAAGGACATGGTTGTAACGATTTTGAAGGTATGTGTTGTATAAAAATGTCTGACCACAGTGAATCCATACATAAGCAGTTGCAATGGTTAAAAACGCATGCCAATCAGATTCATCAGAACCATGGCTTTCTTGACGGATGGCTGACTAGTATTTTTGGGAGCTTGCCGACTTGGCTGTTAGAGTTGCTTACTGAAGGCTTACACATTCTCATTACTTTTTTAATTTTAGGTATTTTTCTGTGTGTAGCACTTAGCTGCGCTAAAAAGGCCATGATGAAGATAGTTGACCAAGCCTGGATTGCTCAAAAACAAGAAGGGGGAATTGTGGAAACATGGTTGAGCGAGAAGGGACACAATTTCGTACCACTGAGCAACCCAGGCTTTGAGCAAGAGTTAGGCCCAAAGGAGGTGGCCTTGGACTCTCTGTGACCAGCCAGATGTACGCAGGTGGTGCTGCAAGTAGAATAAGCAGAAATCTAGCTGATAAGAGTCGAGTCTCCACTTCGTGTGAACAAAGCGCTGCTCCAATCGCAATAATGCTTAAGGTGCGTGGACATAGAAGCTTAGCCAATAATAACGTTGTTGTTAGTGCGCGCTATCGCTTTTTTCTATATAAACCCTGTAAACCCTGTAATAAAAAAAAATGATCATATATTGAGACAACATCGTTACTCCGGGACCGTCTCCCACTCCGACAAGATCCAGCTGTGCCTCACCCTTGGTTGGCCAATCCATTATCAAGAAGTTACCCCTTTGTGAGAGACTGAAAGAGTTAATGTCTCAAACATTGTGGTGGGGCAAGTTCTGTGCATAACAAGGAACTCTGCCTAGCAAGGAACCACAGGTGAAAAGAAGCGGATCAGCACCCATCAGCAACAGGAGGGGGAGGATGTGCTGGAGGGTGCACAGCTCCCTGTTCTGAGGTGCTGTTCTGATATGCTGAGCAGGACAGCTCACCATGCAGGGAAGGGGAAGTTACTCCCCAAACAACCCCCAAGCCCAAAGGCTCACAAACTGCTCATTAGCCTAATAAGTTTGAGTGCCTGCCCAAAGGAGGGGCAAGGATGATAAAAGGACACAAACTGAAGCCCCAGGTGTGCAAGCCCACCAGAACTGGACCCCCCGGCTGACTGGACTCCTCAGCTGACTGAACCATTGCTGGACCCAGGACCGGTGAAATCTTTCTCTTTTTTCTCTCTCTCTCTCTTTTTCCCTTTTCCATAATCCCTACACCTCATCCCTTTAGACATAAACCGTTGACCAAGTCTGGGACTAGGAGTGGATTCAGCCGCCCCTAGGCTCCTCTCTGAGAAGGAGTCTAGAAAGCAAGGGGGTCCACTCTGAATCTCGTGACTCAACAGGAGGGCTCTCCTTATTGTCTTCCCTGAACTGATCCCCAAATAAGCAAGGCCTGTAGTACATGTTTGGTGATGTATGGTTAGCATGTGTTACACAGTTTACTGACATAGTTTCATGCCAATTTTTGTTGTGAGCAAATAAAAATTGAGTTTTGTGAGTTAAAGGATCCCTGGTGTCATTTCACCTTAATCCTGACCTGGGAATCAGCAAACCTGAGTCTTCGTCCTGAGAAATTGGCACGTGACACCCTTACACCCTCCAGAAGTCTTCTCGACTGGCTGCATCCCTCCATGTTGCCCTTCCAGCAGATGTCAGGGAAGTTAAAGTTCCCCCCAGTAAACAAGGTTTGTGATATAGAGACTTCCTCCAGTTGTTTAAAGAATATTTTGTTGACTTCCTCACCCTGGCTGGGTGGAAAAACAAAATGCAACAAAATCCTCTAAAATTACCAAAATGTTTTGATTGATAACAGTAAATTTTTCTGACTGGCTTTGTATGCTTTTTAGATTTCACCTTTTCATCTTAATTCAGATCAACAAGTTTATTGTAAAATCTTGAATTACTTCCTAGGACAAAAAAACCCAACTAAGTAAACAAAAGCTCAAAAGCCAATCTCCTTTGTTTTCTCAACACATCTTGAGGAGCAAACTCCAGAACAGTTCCCTGAAGAGAACTTAAATAAGCCATTGCAAGAGCCAGAGAAGAAAATCTGTGAAAATGGAGTTATGCCCTGACAGCAGCCTCATTTTTTTCTCATATGGAAACTTTTCCTCAGGGTTAATTACCTTATCTGCATCACGCTGCTCTTTACTACATAAATAACAGGTTTACACTCTTTGTAATCTCAACTGGGTTTTCCTTTCCTAACGGCAAGTGAAACATTAGGAAATGTCTCCTACATATTTTCTTTGCCTGGATTTCTGTTTGCCAGTCAGTATGTAGGGGAGAATAAATAGCCTAAAAGAGGACTGAGAAAGGACTAGCAAGAGAAATCTGGCCACAAGAGAGGAAACAACCAAACACGTCAGGTCTGTTCTACTTATTGAACTCTGTTCTGCAGCTGGCAAAACATTAGAAAATAAACATTGTTTCCTGATAGTTTAATTTCCCATTGGAGTTTACTATGGTAAACTTTGCTTTTGGGTAAGATATGTTTTGAAGATTTATTTGCTTTGTATAGCCAGAATAAAAAATTGTTAGGAAACAACCCTCACATACCGATTGGGAAAGTTTTCCTTTCTTCATGTTCAGATGACCTGGGAAGTCCTGTCAGCACCGTTGGGAAGAAACTGTGTCCCTGCATAGAAAGACACATTTACTGGATACATTGCCACCAGCCCTTGTACTGAACTTTGGAGAATCAAATCAATCATTACATAATGATAGGAACATTGATATGAACTGAAACAAAGTCTGTATGAATAATACAAGACAGATGTTGGCTCACTGTTACCCAACTAATCCTAGCCATCACAACAGCATGTGGCAAACACCTGCTAAGGCCTGGCTGTGTCTTGGATGTGCTCCTAGTCACTGAAGGAAATTTCTTGTAGCATCCTGTGTTAAACTAAAAAGCATAAAAAGGTTCAAATGACAAGATATTTGTCTCAAATTATATAGAGACCTTGTCTCTTCCAGTTGCAAGCTCCCCGTTTGTTTTTTTTTTTTTAATACCCACTGAAGACTCAAGCAGTGTTCAACAATTTTCAAAAGCAAACTTCCTTCATACACAGAAACACTGAAGGACCCTATTTCTTCAAGATAGCCATCACTCAAGAGTGCCAAGGAACGAGGTCTTACCCATTTGTAAGAAGAGACACCTGTTCAGTCGCACTACAGCCCAGCAGCAGGATAGTAAAGAAGGACAGAGCTTTGATTTCAGCAGAAGCGAGATAACAACCTCCCTCTCTCCCTCTCACACCCTCCACTTCAATGATAGCACTTCAGTCCTTTCTTCCCATTGTCCTTTGTTTTGGGTTCATGCAGCGAGGGATTAGTAGCAGGGGATGGGCTGCAGGGGTGGCTCCTGTGAGAAGCTGCTAGAAGCTTCCCAGCTCCAAGTCGGATCCGCCTCTGGCCAAGGCCGACCCAATCAGCAACTGTGGTAGCGCCTCTGGAAGAACAGATTTAAGAAGGGAAACCTGCAGCGGGGGAGGAGATTGGAATGCGAGAGTGTGATGGGTTGACCCTGGCTCAACACCAGGTGCCCACCAAAGCCGTTCTATCACTCCCCCATCCTCAGCTGGATAGGGGAGAGAAAATATAACAAAAGGCTCACGGGTCGAGATAAGGACAGGAGAGATCATTCACTATTACCGTCACGGGCAAAACAGACTCAATTTGCAAAATTAACTCAATTTATTACAAATCAACCAGAGCAAGGTAATGAGAAGTAAAATGAAATTTCAGAACACCTTCCCACCACCCCTCCCTTCTTCCCGGGCACAACTACCCTCCCGGATTTCACCACCAAGCCCCCCCAGCGGCACAGGGGGACAGGGATGGGGTTTATGGTCATCACACGTTATTTTCTGCCGCTTTGCCAGGACAAAACCGCAGTAGACATTACGTTGGTGGATGCAGGAGTCCACTTGGTGGATAGCAACATAAAGGGACCACTGGGGTTTGGGCTTAGTGCATTTTTAATGGGGCGATCTTCAACAGCTCTAAAAGGAATTCTGGTAGTCCCAGGGCTTATTGATGCAGATTATTGTGGGACTGTGAAAATTATGATTCATGTCTTAATCCCTCCTCTTTCTATTCCTAAAGGTACCAGAATAGCACAATTAGTTCCATTCAGGTCGTGTGTTCCGAACCCACGTGTCCTGGGTTCAGCTGGGATAGAGTTAATTTTTACAGGAACCTGGGAGGTGGGGGCATAGCTGGGGCAGCTGACCTGGACTAGCCAAGGAGCTATTCCATACCATGTGACATCATGCTCAGTATATAAATGGGGAGCGGGCCGGGGGGTGGTCTCTGTTTTTCGGCGGGGGAAGTGGCGGAGCGTCGGGTCCCGGGTGGTGAGCAGTTGCACTGTGCATCACTCTTTTTGTATACTTTTTCATTAGTGCCGTTGTTGTTGTTGTAATCTCTTTGTGTTTGTCCCAGTAAACTGCCTTTATCTCAACCCTTGAGGTTCCAGTTTCTTTTTCCTTTTGTCTCCTCCGTCTCCTCCCCATCCCACCGGAGGGGGGCGGAGGAGTGAGCGAGCGGCTGCGTGGTCCTTTGTTACCAGCTGGGCTGAAACCACGACACCAGGTGAAGTACAACGTGGAGATGGTGGATACGGCTCCACAGGGGAACCGCAGGTATATTTTGCCATGAACGTAAAAAGAGGTAAACCAGAAAAGGTAGTGCAATTGTGTCCTGGTTTCAGCTGGGATAGAGTTAACTGTCTTCCTAGTAGCTGGTACAGTGCTATGTTTTGAGTTCAGTATGAGAAGAATGTTGATAACACTGATGTTTTCAGTTGGTTCTCAGTAGTGTATAGTCAAGTATAGTCAAGGATTTCTCAGCTTCTCATGCCCAGCCAGGGCACAAGAAGTTGGCACAGGACACAGCCAGGGCAGCTGACCCAAATTGGCCAACGGTGTATTCCATACCATGTGATGTCCCATCTACTTTAGGAACTGGGAAGTGGGGGCGGGGAATCGCCGCTCGGGGATTGGCGGGGTGTCGGTCGGCGGGTGGTGAGCAATTGCCCTGCGCATCATTTGTACATTCCAATCCTTTTATTACTACTGTTGTCATTCCATTAGTGTTATCATTATCATTATTAGTTTCTTCTTTTCTGTTGTATTAAACCGTTCTTATCTCAACCCAGGAGTTTTACTTCTTTTTTTTCCGATTTTCTCCCCCATCCCACTGGATGGGGGGGAGTGAGTGAGTGGCTGTGTGGTGCTAAGTTGCTGGCAGGAGTTAAACCACGACAAATTGGAAGGGCCTGACGGAGTTATCATCAAGAAACCAATGACATTCAATACAGGAGCTGATGTTACGATTATTTCACGATATATTCGGCCTCCATTGTGGCTATTGATCAATCCAAATTTTGGTATTGCAGGGATAGAGGGCACACAAGCCACCTTAGTAAGTCAGGTACCCATTACATTTGTGTTCCCCGACGGTGAACATGTTATGACACGTCCGTAAGTCATGACTACCCCAACTGAATTGTTTGGCCTCATAGGCCGTGATTTATTGAGCCAAATGAAGGCAATGTTAGTGACCCATCCTTTTTAGGAGCGGTCACTGAGGGGTAGCCAATCCTGAAAATTAACTGGAAAACAGATGAGCCTGTGTGGATTGATCAGTAGCTGCTACATTCTGAAAGGTTGCTAAAAATACAAGGGTTAGTTGATGACCAATTGAGAGCGGGTCAAGTTGTCCCTTCTACTAGTCCATGGAATACATCAATATTTACCATTCCCAAGAAAAGTGGGAAATGGAGACTGTTACATGATCTCAGAGCTATGAATGCGGTGATGCACAGTATGGGAGCCCTGCAGCCAGGTTTGCCGTCTCCAGTTATGCTTCCAGAAGAATGGGATTTGTTAATTATAGATCTAAAGGATTGGTTTTTTCACCATTCCCTTGCACCCAGATGACGCTGAACAGTTCGCCTTTTCGGTACCATCAATTAATAAGGTAGAGCCCTATAAGAGATACCATTGGGTCGTGTTACCGCAGGAATGTGCAATTCCCCCACGATGTGTCAGGTGTATGTGGCCTGGGCATTAGAGCCTGTAAGAAAGCAGTTTCCTCAGTTAATTATTTATCATTATATGGATGACATTTTGATAGCGGGAAGGAACTTGCCACAGGGTGAAATTTTAACTCAATTGCAGGACATCTTAAGCCATCGCGGAGTAATAATCACTCCTGAAAAGGCGCAAATGTCAGCACCTTGGAAGCATTTGGGGTGGCACATAGATGCTAGCAATGTTAAACCTCAGAAGGTTCAAATAACATCAGAAATTTCAACGGTACATGATGTCCAGAAGCTTGTGGGAGATATCCAGTGGGTGCGGAATCTTTGCGGTATCACTAATGACGATATGGCCCCTTTGGTAGAACTCCTGGGTATGAGCGCATGTGCAGATGAGAAACGGGAAATGACAGGAGAACAGCAAAAAGCCTTAGAACATATATCAAAGAAAATTGCATCTAGCTTTGCATCCAGATGCAATGAGGATTTACTGATCATGTTGATGATCATTAGTACAGGGGACTCTCAGGAAAAACACCCTTATGCGGTAATTTGTCAGTGGGACACAGAGCGCTCAGATCCCTTGAGAATTCTGGAATGGGTCTTCTTGGCCATGCGGCCGGACAAATCTATTGTAACCCGATTGGAATTATTTGCACAACTGATCATTAGGGGAAGAATGAGGATTGTAGAGATTGCAGGGACGGAACCAGAAATGATACTGATACCTCTGGTAAAATGGTATTTGGAATGGGGAATTCGGCACTCTGTAGAGCTACAAGTGGCATTAGCGGGGTTTGGAGGTACAGTAAGTAATCAATATCCAAAGCATAAGTTGTGGTCACCATTGGAACAGCAAACCTTTGAGCAAAAACCATGGAGGTCGGAAACACCTGTACACAGGGTAACAGTGTTTACTGATGCTGGGAAAAAGACAGGTACAGCCGCCTGTATGTGGAAAGATGCTAACGATCAGTGGTGTGACCATGTTGAAAAAGGAGGACCTGGGGATTCCTTACAGATGCTAGAATTAAAGTCTGTGATTTGGGCACTGCAGCATTGGGCTAAGGAGCTGCTTAATATAGTATCCGATTCTCTTTATGTAGTTGGGGTTGTACAAAGGATGGAAAGAGCAATGGTAAAGGAGGTCACAAACAAAAGATTGGGCATGTTGTTTTTGTCATTACTACGCTGCTTGAACTCTCGGAGCGTACAGTATTTTATAACGCATATAAGAAGTCATCAAAAGCTACCAGGTTTGTCAAAGGGAAATGACAGAGCTGACCAATTGGTTGCAGCGGCATGGGAGCCTCCTCCAGGGAATCGTTTTCAACAAAGCACGGCAATCACATGCGTTCTTGCACCAACCCGCTAGGATGTTAGCAAAGCAATTTGACTTACCACTTACTGACGCCCAAGGTATCTTTAAAGCATGCCCCGATTGTCAAAAGGAAGGGCTGGGCTTGGGCCGTGGGGTTAACCGACGAGGTCTTTTGCCATTGCAGTTGTGGCAAATGGATGTCACCCATGTCACGTGGTTTGGTGCAAAGCATTCTGTGCATGTGTGTATTGATACCTATCCTGCTGCCATGTGGGCCACGGCACGAACTGGAGAAAAGGCCTTACATATTGAATGACATCTTCACGCTTCTTTTGCAGTACTGGGTGTCCCTAAAGAAATTAAGATGGACAACGGCCCAGCCGATGGTTCTACACGATTTGCTCGATTTTGTAATTTGTGGGAAATTCACCAAGGTACCAGTATTCCACATCTTCCTACAGGACAGGCTATTGTCGAATGGGCCAACTAAACCCTAAAAGAACATGCTGCAAAAACAAAAAGTGGGAACCCAGGGCTTACTCCCAGAGGAACGATTGGCCAAAGCCTTATTTGTGCTAAATTATCTTAGATTGACAGGTGATCACAAAGACCCACCAATGGTAGTGCATCATGGTCTTTTACAGGCAGAAAGGACACAACAAAGTACAGGAATCATGGTAATGTATAAGCACCCAGAATCTGGGAAATGGTGCAGATCAGCAGAAGTAAAACTTACTGGGAGATCCCGGCTAAGTGGGTCAAGCCATGGCTTCGCACTGATGCTGGACCCGGAATTGTCCCAATGGCAACTGGCACGGCACCGGCGGGTGCTGAAGCCACTGATCCGACAGATTCTAACTAATAGAGTATTACTAGCGGACACCGAGTCCTTCAGAGAGGTTTTTAGAACAGCGTGCCTTATTGTATATAGAACTTGCTTTAGGTAAAAAGTGTGTTAAGCATAATTTGATTAAACATAGTGTGATTACGGGAAGACAGTGTGGGGTAAATGTAAAAGTTAGTTAAAGCCAAAATCAGGGGTAAGATCTATTTCCATTAATAACCTGGGAACGAGGTTGATTGTGTTTCCACAGATACAGGCCCACGATGGACTCCTGTTCGATTTGCACGACCATCATCATCTGGAGCATCATAGATGATGTGGCAATATGAATACCACCTCAGCCAAAAACTAATGTATAGGTCACCTTGGCTAACATAACAGGTCAAGATTCTCTGTGCATCGCAACTGTATCGTAAAGCCCACGAACCAATAGACAAGATGGCTATGACTCGTGCAGCGCGCCTGGCCAGCGAGCGCATGCGTCATAGATTGCAACCGAGGCGGACTTTTGGCACCCGCTGGCCACGTGTGCTAAAACCCGTTCCTCTGCAAATGTATAAATACCGGGATTTTCCGAAGAGCATCGGGCTGGTGTACGGTGAGGCCGTCGTTGCCTTTGTGGGGACGCCCACGGAAAGCTGGCACCTACCTATTGCTGGGCTGAGTTCGTGGAGCAAGATGGCACAAGAATGTATGGATGGTTCATTTTCCTCATAGTCCTCATGGTCTGGGTCATTAGGGGTAACAGGTTGGCTCAAAGAATTATGGGCATTATTGTAGTTACTGTGATTGTAGCTATTGTAATAGTTTTACCTTGTTCAGCTTATTAAGGAAAATGGCATCCCAAGTTATTAAGCAAGCCTGGATTGCTCAAAAACAAAAAGAGAGAGAAAGATTTAAACAGAGACCTACAGTGGATTCAACCTTGTTTTGGTATTACAAATAGAGACTTACAGCCGCTGCTGGATTTATTGAGGGGCAGCGATAGCTTAACTTCTACAAGACAACTAAGTGCACCGGGACGGCAAGCCTTGACAGCAATTGGACAAAAAATCACATCCTCCATGTCTGGTAGATACGTTCCTGATTTACCCATAATTTTGAAACCTTATGCTGAGATTGATATGGAACACACTGACTGTAGTAAGCAGCATGACAGTGACACCGGTGATTGATCCACATCGGTTAACGCCATGGGACAGTAAGAATGTTTGGTTGTCACTAGCTAAAGCTATTAATCAAATCTGTTTTTGTGTGCTTATGTATTTTATTAGATATAATGTTGTTTTTACTGTGCTTAATTAATTGTGTTCACAGATCTTTGCAAAGGGCAATACAGCAGGTGTTAAAATTTTACCTCAATCTATTCACAAACAGATAAATTGGCTGAAGAAACATACACAAAGATCCAGCAAGAAACTAATTGGTTTGATGGGGTGTTACAGTCAATATTCGGCGGGATAACACCATGGCTAATGTCATTGATTAAGGAAGCCTTACGATGGCTGGGTATATTGATATTAATCTGTGTAATAGTTAGAATTGCGTATGGGTACATGAGAGGAGTCTCAAAGCTGACACACCAAGCTCTACTCGCACAAAAAGAAAAAGGGGGAATTGTTGGGAAGTGGCTTGCTGAAAAAGGACATGGGCCTGTGGAAAAGTTGTGCGAGCAGAGTTCTGTGTGAAAGAATGTCAGTTTGAGCAGCAAGATTAGGCCTTGGCTGAAAATAGCTGGCTTTGCTGATATCAGGAGAAGAACAACAGCTGGTCTCGCTGTTATCAGGAGAAAGACAGGGACAGTGTGACCTTGGCATAACTTCACAAGTAACTTTTGAAGAAGTTCTCATGAGAAAGTTACTGAACACGCGTAGCTGCCAACCACAAGTGGGTGTGTTTTAGTAATGAATAAACATTAGCAATGTACCAATCATATTAGGACTAGTAGGCATAATTATCACAAACTGTATAAATATGAGCTATCCGTGCAAAAAAAGTTGAATCACTTCTATCACTCATATTGGGTCGACTTATGTGCATTCCTCCGCCGCTCCAACAGATCAGTCCATGGCAAATGGTGGGGCTGTGTTTTCACCCCTGGGGCAGTCGATTCCAGGTGTACTGGACGCCCCTCCAAGTGAAAGCAAACTGTGGCCTGCAGTCCGCTACCAAACGAATGGAGAAAAATGCATTAGCAATGTCAGTTGTGGCATACCGCTTAGCTGCCTTTGATTCCAGTTCATATTGAAGTCCTAACATATCTGGCACAGCAGCGCTCAGCGGTGGCGTGACTTCATTCAGCCCACGATAATCTACTGTTAGTCTCCATTCCCCATTAGATTTCCGCACGGGCCATATGGCACTATTAAAGCGTCAGTGAGTCGTGCTGATCACTTCTTGGCTCTCCAACTGGCAAATCAGCTTATGGATGGGGATCAGGGAGTCTCGGTTGGTGCAATATTGCCGCGGGTGCACTGTCGTGGTAGCAATTGGCACCTGTTGTTCTTCAACCTTCAGCAACCCCACAACCGAAGGGTCTTGGGAGAGACCCGGCAGGGTAGACAGCTGTTCAATCTCCTCCGTCTCCAATGCAGCTATACCAAAGGCCCAACAGTACCCTTTTGGGTCCTTGAAATACCCCCTCCTGAGATAATCTATACCAAGGATGCACGGGGCCTCTGGGCCAGTCGCAATGGGGTGTTTCTGCCACTCATTCCCGGTTAGACTAATTTCAGCTTCCAATACGGTTAGCTCTTGGGATCCCCCTGTCACACCAGAGATACAGATGGGTTCTGCCCCTTTATAACTTGATGGCATTAGGGTACATTGTGCACCAGTGTCTACTAGAGCCTTATATTCCTGTGGGTCTGATGTGCCAGGCCATCGAATCCACACTGTCCAGTAGACTCGGTTGTCCCTCTCCTCCACCTGGCTGGAGGCAGGGCCCCTCTAATCCTGGTTAGAATATCTGTTACTCACTTTTTGCTCACGTGAATCAGAAGTCCCTTCAAGAGGATCAGAAATGAGATCAGCCCATCTACTGCATCTGGGGGACTGCTCACGGGAAACTGGAGCAGCAGTTTTCCAAGAAGAATTCTCTTTTCTGATTGCTTTTTCTTGCAACTCCTGTACCCGTGCATCCAAGACTGAAGTGGGTTTTCCATCCCACTTCCTCATGTCCTCTCCATGGTCACGAAGGTAAAACCACAGGTTAGCCCGTCGAGTGTACTTTCTCTCTCCTCTCTCTTGGGCAGAGGAACGTTTACTCCCAATAACTGCGATGCGGGCCTGTACAGGTGAGGAGGAGGACAGATCCACTTTGAATTGCTGGAACTCTTGGGACAATTGCTCTACAGCTGAGACACAGGCCCATAGGGAGGAAGAGAGACTCCCTTTGTATTGCCGGAGTTGGACAGCCAGTTCATCCACCGTTTGTCCATAGCCTTCTCTCCAGGACATTACTGCCAATGAGTTGGCATAGGTTGGTGGTGCACTTCGTAGAAACTTCCGCCACATGGGTTGTGTGCATTGGACTTCATCTGGATCTGTGGGTGACTGCGCATTTTCTGGATCCTTAGAAGTCACCTCCAGCACAGCTAATTCCCTCAGGTACTGGATGCCTCTCTCCATGGTGGTCCACTTGCCTTGGTGACATGTAACTTCATCCCTGAAGGGGTATCTTTCTTTCACACCTGACAGAAGTCGCCTCCAGAGGCTGAGGACTTGTGTTTTTCTCCCAATCGCCTTGTCGATGCCCCCTTCCCTAGACAGACATCCCAACTGCTTGGCTTCCTTACCCTCTAATTCCAAACTACTGTCCCCATTATCCCAGCATCGGAGCAGCCAGGTAACAATGTGCTCACCTGGGTGGCAGCTAAAATCTTTTTGCATGTCATGCAACTCACTCAGGGATAGAGATCGGGTAATTATTTCAGGTTCTGTCTCTTCCTCCTGTTCCCGCGATGACCCTGATTCATCTTCATCTCTCACTAAGCGAACTGATTTCTTTGTGTGTTTTTTTTTTCTGTACAGGGGCGACTGATACTGGCACAGGTTGGTTCTCTGGTTTAGCTGCAGTACCTTTCACCGGGGTTGGGGTAGCCACGCTGCCTATTGCCGGGGTAGGGGTAGCCATGGTGCCTGTTGCCCTATTTTCCATATTTTGCCTCTTTTCCCCCTGAGGGTGCTGCCTAATATCAAGCAGTGTTTGGTAGATACTGGCCAGGGCTCAGCACAGTGCAGTGAGTTGTGCGTCTCTGGAATAGCAACAGCATTTTCCTTTCAAATATTCTACCACTTCATGAGGGTTCTGTAGTTGTTCAGGAGTGAACTTCCAAGCCACTGGAGGTGAGAAGTTCTCTAGATACCTGCCTATATCCTCCCACATGCCGTGCCACCCATGAATATCCAGCTTTGGGGCAGATCTCTGGGTGGTCCTCTTAAAGAGCCTTTTTGTAGCCCTAAACAAGACTTGAAACATAGTCAGGAGGCATAGCACTAACAGCACACTGGCTTGCGCATCCCAAGGATATTAAAAATTCTCAAAAGCTGTTGTAATTAGTCTGAAGGAGAGAAGGGAGGTGAACCGACAGGGGGAAGTGTCTCCCCCCTAACTTCCCCATGGATTGGGTGTAATTACCAATAAAATCCGATAGAAGGTGCCTGAAGTATGGAAATGATATCACTGCCTCATACAGATACCAGCTTAACCTCATGACCAGTGATGTAATCATTTCACAAGTCGACATTGCCCAGTACAGCAAAATAATAATCCCAATCACTCTCCCAGAGGTGAGAAACGTAACTACAGGCAATACATAGTGCAAATAAGATCTTACAAAACGCCACCATGTAAACAAATGAATCAACATTGTGACTAACATCTATTTATCTAATATAAGAAATGCATATGACAAATTTGTTTCAACACGCTCTGGTCAGATCTGTCGTTATCTCAATCTCAACCATTCGTTGCCCCACGTTGGGCGCCAAAAAGGACTGTCGTGGTTTCAGCCCAGCCGGTAACAAAGGACCATGCAGCCGCTCGATCACCCTCCGGTGGGATGGGGAGGAGAATCAGAAAGGAGAAAAGAAAAAAAAACAACCGAAACCTCGAGGGTTGAGATAAAGGCAGTTTACTGGGACAACACAAAAAGAGAAGTTACAACAACAAGAATGGTACTAATAAAAGAATATACAAAGCGAGTGATGCACAATGCAACTGCTCACCACCCAGAACCCGACGCTCCGCCACTTCCCCCACTGAAAGCCGAGAGAGCACCCCTAGCCCGCTCCCCACTTATATACTGAGCATGATGGCACATGGTATGGAATAGCTCCTTGGCTAGTTCAGGTCAGCTGCCCCGGCTGTGCCCCCTCCCAGCTTCCTGTGGAAATTAACTCTATCCCAGCTGAACCCGGGACAGGCAGTGACTTCTATTCTCCCAAATGACAGAGAAAGTATTTCCCCTCACCCTAACAGCTTGCTTCTTCAGTTATTCCTGAACTGGAAAGAGCATACTCTGCCTACTAGCATAATTTTACAATAATTAGGGGAGGAACAGAAGTTCTCATTGTGTGCAGTGAAGAAATGATAGTGATGATTTGAGCCACTCCCTATTAATTCATTTTAAGATGTATATAACAATAAGGTGAGGTCCTGGTGATTCCCAGTTGTTGCAGCATGCAAGTGCATTTTAAACACTCGTATGCTCTGAAAATATTGTGCATGCATGCATGAATGTCTCATTTTCAGTGGAAACAAGCCTAAAGGAGTTCTCTCATCCACAAATCACACTAAAAGTGAATCTCTGAAGAGAACTTACTCTTCCTGTAGGTGGATTACTTGCTGGGAATGCATGTGAGGTACCACTTGAAGCTTTCAGGTAGAATCTTTCTGCCCCAGGAAGGGCAAATTTCCCAGGATGTGAGTGTTTCTTTACTCCCAGCCTCTATATAGGGGTAGTCACTGATCCCTTATAGTATCCAAAATTTGATTAATTAAAAGAAATCATGCAACTGGTGGTTTATACATTTATCAATCAAGTATGAAGAAGCCTCAGTTCCATTTTCATAGACTTACACCTCTCTAAAGAATAAAGGATATGTTGAATGGCCATGCATCGAGAATTATAACATGCAGAAAAGACAAGTCTGTCTTGAATTTCTTCTCTGGGTCAGAAAATTTTAGCATTACCCATATATTTGCTAGCAAGCTTTGCAAAATTGGAGAATGTTAATTGTCAGTGTTTCAAATCAAATGAGATGCTCCGTTTATTTTAATATCTTTTTTCCCCCTGCTGAGTCTCAAAGCATTCTGGCAAGTTCTGCCCTGATTTATAACCACTCAATTCTCAGAATGGCATGGTTAGATCCAGAATTTGTTGAATTATTTGAGGAAGCTGCCTGAAAGCCAGCATTTCTCTGAAAATATGATAGATCTTGTCAAAAGCTTCAAGAGTCTGAATAGCAGCGCCAGGCTGTAAACCTCTGAAATGTACAACCCAGCTAGTTAAGCAGGGGTAGATGGAAGCAGAAGTATGCCTTAGGGCTTAAAAACAAAAGAAACCCCACCACCAACAAAAATATGGTTGGGCATTAATCCAGATGAAGTGACTTGTGTACAGGTATCTGAGCCTTCCTCCTGTGCAGAAAGGGTCAGTTTTATCCCACTGTCCAAAAGGAGCAGCAGGGTGCCATTTTGTGGGGGCAGAGGAGAGCTATCAATCCTTTCAGTAATCATAGGATCTGCAAATAATAACCTACAGGCTCCTCTGTTCTAAGTGTCTTTCAGTGCAGGAGCATAACCCATTTTGTATTTCTAGCAGCATTTTATCCAGTCTGGCTTTTCATGTTCCATAGGACAGAGTCTCTGCTCCTCCCCGGGGGGGGATTATTCCACTGCTAATAGCTCTCATGGCCCAAAAGTTTCCTTCTCTCCTACTGTTCTTAGCTAACTCCCGTATTGCTAAGCGATTTTAAATAATTACTCTGTATTGCTGATGTGTCCATCTCTACATATGTTCATGCATATGTTGTCCACAGCTTCTCCTCCTTCAAGAGTTTAGTCATATTTAAAATGCTTAATTCTTCAAGAAAAATGTCTATGCTCCATTTCTACAGCAGCCCTCCTTAATGCTGAATTCCCCCTCCTGTCAGTATCATGCTGGCAGCACCATTTGTTGCATTGCCCAGATCATATTTCAGGTACAACCATAGCACCTTTCTGGCAGAAGGAACGTTACCACCCACCTTTTTGACATGAATCTGTACACAGCCCTATTCCACTAGCATGTTTTGATGCATAGGTTTTTGTATGATAACCACAAACTGAGGAATAAGACAGTCTATGAATGCTGAATAGGAGTTCGCTGACGTTTGTTTGTGTCGTGGTTTCAGCCCAGCCGGTAACAAAGCACCACGAAGCCGCTCGCTCACTCCTCCCCCCCGCCCCGGCCACGGTGGGATGAGGAGGAGAAAATATAAAGAAAAGCTCGTGGGTCGAGACAAGGACAGGGAGGGATCACCCACTTATGGTCACAGGCAAAAGACAGGCTCAACTTGTGGAAAAAAAAATCAGTTTAATTTACTACCAATTAAACCAAAACAAGGACACTGAGAAGTAAATCCAAACCTTAGAACACCTTCCCCCCACCCCTCCCTCCTTCCCGCCTCAACCCCACTCCGGGTTCTCTCTCCCTCCTCCCCCCGGCGGCGCAGGGGAACAGGGGATGGGGGTTGGGGTCAGCTCACCACACGTTGTCTCTGCCGCTCCTTCCTCCTCAGGGGGAGGACTCCTCACTCGGCCCCTGCTCCACCGTGGGGTCCCTCCCACAGGAGACAGTCTTTCACGAACTTCTCCAACGTGGGTCCTTTCCGCGGGCTGCAGTTCCTCACAAACTTCCCTGGCGTGGGTCCTTTCCACGGGCCACAGATCTTCAGTCACAGACTGCTCCAGCGTGGGCTTTCCCATGGAGTCACGGCCATCTGTGGGAGCATCCCCCTGCTCCGGCGTGGGCTCCTCTCTCCCCGGGCTGCAGGTGGGCATCTGCTCCCCCGCTCCCCTCCATGGGCTGGGGGGGACAGCCTGCCGTCTCACCACGGGCTGCAGGGGCATCCCCTCCTCTGGTGCACCTCCTCCCCCTCCTTCTTAACTGCCCTTGGTATCAGCATCAGAGGTATCCTCTCACATTCCAATCTCCTCCCCCAGAGTAGTTTCCCCTTCTGAAATCTGTTCTCCCAGAGGCGCTACCACAGTCGCTGATTGGGCAGCCCCTCCCCCGCTACCAAAAAAACCCACCACACAAACCCAAAACAGTTTGTTAGATGCTGTTGTAAGCCTCAATAGAGCGGCAGTAGGTAACTGGCTCTTCCATGCCTGTAAACAATTATTTGAGACTCAGCATAGAGGCTCTTTCATATGCGTTTTGTCATTTAGGCAGCAAAAGGCATGACAAAACTTCAGTGGAAAAGTCTAATTTACATTACACAACTAGCTATCTCTGGACCAACACCCACTCTAGACTCCTTCCTCTGACTGGATAACTATTTCAGGTTATCTTTACACAGTTTTAAGTGGTTTACATTTTTTCCTAAGTAAAGGATTTTTTTTCCCATCTCTCCAACCTCTGCTGCAATATTTCTGTAGTCTCACTATGCGCTCAGTTCCTCCCAGGCACTTTAATATTACACATAAATGTTGATATCAAGCTCATTACTTCTTCTTTTCAGTCACCAATTAAAGTACCAATTTAGACCCACAATAATCCTTGATCTCAGTAAAAAGCATTAAAGACACCTCTTACTAACACAGTATTTTCCCAGAAGCCATAACTTTTGCTTTTGCCTCTCCACAGGAAGGATATTGTCAGAGATGCAAGCTTTCTTAGCCAGCCCTTTTCTGAGAGAAGAGCCATGGTGTGTGGGAAAGGATGACATATCTGAAAATATGTTTCATTTTGTATAATCTTAAGACTTCATGATGCAAATATCTCTGAAAGGCTTTCACTAGCTATGAAAAGATCCCTAGAACTCCTAGCTACAAAACAGTCCCTGCAGCTTTAGGCAGTGATTTCAGAAAGTAGAAATGGATCTCGAGAGCTCAGTTCATGCTAAGTAGGAGGCTACTGTAAGGGAAGATCTCTAAAGAGAGAGCTATGCAAAGACTCAACTAGAAAGAGAAAGCACTCTTTATAATCTGATCTATAGCCAAATGCAAAAAAAGAATTTAGTACAAAACCAAAGCAGCTGTGTCTTTATTACACTTGTCCTTATATAAAGCAGTCCAAACATGGGTTTTCACAACCTGGTCTGAATTTTGCCTCTAAGCAGGTGAATTAGCCAATGAGACATTCTGCTTGATGCCACTTTAGATCAGGTCAGATGACTTGCTGAGTGTTCATATATATGCCTTTCATTAGCATCACAAGAGCAAAGGATAGAGTAGAAGAGCATCTTATAAAGAAATTATAGACAGGTTTATACGCAACTGCTGACCTTTTTATCTTGGTTTGTCTGCAAACTGAGTCATGTGTAAGTGGTTAGAAGCTTATTCCACCCAGGCAAGGAAAAAAAGGAAGGGTAAATTTTTGTTTTTAAGGGAGGGAGGCAATGGAATTGCAAAGTAAGGGGAGAAAAGTAAGAGCAGAAGGGACAGGAACACATGATGTGGCAGACAATTGGCTGAAACAAAAGACAGTTGAAGTAAAGAAACTATAAAACTGATCTCTTAGACTTGGGTTACTTTTTAATACTTCCTGTTAAAAGCTGGCAGTTAGATCGTACCATATCACTGATCTTCTGTATGACTAAGGATATACCATTTCTTCTAGTGTGTCTTCTTTTGGTTCTTTATTTGCCAGCTTTACAGGACTGTACTGAGAACAGACACATGCAAAGGTTGTAAAGAGCTCAGGTGCTATAATAGTGCCCTGGGCAGAGATTTAGGTAGGATGTAAAATGCCTAAATTCTAGGTATTTACTTCTGACAGGCAGGATGCTCTATTACTCTTAGGCTATATTCATCTATTGCTTTGCTATGATGTAAACACACTGTTCTTGCAAACTGAATTCCAAATCAATTCAGTTATAATTGTAGCTCTGACAAAACATCCGGTATCTTAATATCACTGTCTTTATATTGTTGGAGTAAAATTATCCTGATCAAGACTGCTTCTTTATTAGGCTCTATGGTTTTTTTTCTACTTTCAAGCTTTTCTAAAATGAAGCAGGAATTTGTATAATCATTGTAAAAACAGAAATGTATTAGGTTAGTGATGCATGAAGACTGGGTCCACAAGAAAGAGGCATAGATTTTTACAGATATGTTCTGGACCAAATTCAGTCTTGATATAAATGAGTATGAATACTGTAGACCTCAAACTGAGTTGAACCTGTTTATATACTGGCTGAATTTGGCCCTATGTCATAGAAGAAATTATAAATATGCAGTATATCTTTTTTTAGGTAACATGTTCCATATATAATATCACTCCAAATGCATTACAAGATAAATAAAACAACTGCAAATTTTGCAAATAGCTAAGAAGAGAGAGAAATTAAAAAAAATAACTAGGGAAAATATTTTTGGAGCAGCTCTGAAAATAGAGGAACAATATAATGAAATGAGACAGCCTTCCTCAACTTTTTCCCTTCATCATTCTCCCTATTCTGCTACTTTTTTTCCATTATCATTACTTACCAGTTAATTGGGTACAAATCCTGTATATTCTGCTCATATAGTTCTTGTTCATCTCCCTGTTTCCTCAACTTTCATAACCTGCCAGTCATCACTTGACTGTGATATAGTATAAATCTGAATAAATAGTCCAAATTAAGAATAATTAAAAGAGCAACTCAGAGATTTAAAAACCAAAATATCCTGTGCAAAACATATTGCTCTTTCAGAAATGACTGACCTAGAAGGCATTGTCAAATGAATAGCAACTCCATGTCAAACTGTTAGTGATGGGAAGAAAAACTCATCTACACGAAATAGATAAGCAGGCATTTCTTTTATTACAGCGCTGGGGACACGGGGGATAGCTCCACCCAACATGTCTAACTGTGGAGGGTTGACCCTGGCTGGACGCCAGGTGCCCACCAAAGCCGTTCTATCACTCCTCCTCCTCAGCTAGACAAGGCAGAGAAAATAAAACAAAGGGCTCATGAGTCGAGATGACAGGAGAGATCACTACAACCAATTACCGTCACGGGCAAAACAGACTCAACTTGGGGAAAATTAACTTAATTTATTGCCAATCAACCAGAGCAGAGTAATGAGAAATAAAACCAAATCTCAAAACACCTTTCCCCCAACCCTCCCTTCTTCCTAGGCACAGCTTTGTTGCCGAAAAACTTGGAATAAAGAACTTATCAACACCAATTTAGTGTAGATAAGCAGACACTTCTTTATTGACGGCCGGGTGCGCGGGTGAGTCCTCTCAAAAAAACCACGCACACCTGAACACCAAAATCATACACCTTATATTGAACTTATTCATTCATATTCATTAGATTTCTGAGAAATGTTATGCATATTCATTAGATTTCTGGGAAGTTATTAGCATATGTTAATGTCCTTTACGCAAGCGCATTGAAGGTCTCTGGTGGTCTTCTAGAGTCCTCTGGTCGTCTTTCATAGTCTTCCTCACTTGTCCGCTTCTTGACCTTCCTTAGGTGATTCTGCGCAGTTTGGCCCTTGGCAGGTAATTAACTGTTTCTTGGCAGATAACCACAAGTTGCTTCATAAAGAACTTATCAGTTTCCATTAATTTTAAATTCTGACATCTTATACATTATTCTAGGTTATAATATACTCCTACTATATCCAAATTATCTTAAATCTTAAGCTTGTTATCTAAGTTCTAAATGTTCTTACTAGATGATTTTGGCCAATTCCTCCGGCCTTGGTACAGGGTTATACAGAGGATTTCACAGCAGCTATTGGTTAAATGTATAAAATGCAATAGAGATATATAATTCTATATTCCTATTAAATTGAATATGATTAATTCTAACTAATAACAAATCAATAACAAATCAGTAACAGCTTCACTCCTGGATTCTCTACCTACACCCCCCCCCCAGAGGCACAGGGGATGGGGAATGGGGGTTACAGTAAGTTCATCACACGTTGTCTCTGCCACCTCGTCCTCTTCAGGGACAGGACTCATCACACTCTTCCCCTGCTCCAGCGTGGGGTCCCTCCCATGGGAAACAGTCCTCCACAAACTTCTCCAACATGGGTCCTTTCCATGGGCTGCAGTTCTTCACGAACTGCTCCAGCATGGGTCCCTTCCACAGTGTGCAGTCCTTCAGGAGCACACTGCTCCAGCGTGGGTCCCCCACGGGGTCACAAGTCCTGCCAGAAAACCTGCTCCAACGTGGGGTCCTCTCTCCACAGATCTGCAGGTCCTGCCAGGAGCCTGCTCCAGCGCGGGCTTTCCGTGGGGTCACAGCCTCCTTCAGGAACCCACCTGCTCCAGCATGGGGTCCTCCTATGGGCTGCAGGGGGATATCTGCTCCACTGTGGACCTCCCTGGGCTGCAGGGGGACAGCCTGCCTCACCATGGTCTTCCCCACGGGCTGCAGGGGCATCTCTACTCTGGCACCTGGAGCACCTCCTTCCCCTCCTTCTTCACTGACCTTGGGGTCTGCAGAGTTGTTTCTCTTACATATTCTCACTCTCTCTCTGGCTGCCATTTCTGTGTCCCAGCAACTTTTTTTCCTTCTTAAATATGTTATCCCAGAGGCGCTACCACTATCGCTGATTGGCTCGGCCTTGGCCGGCAGCAGGTCCGTCTTAGAGCTGGCTGGTATTGGCTCTGTCAGACATAGAGGAAGCTTCTGGCATCTTCTCACAGAAGCCACTCCTGTAACCCCCCGCTACCAAAACCTTGCCACACAAACCCAATACACCAACCTTGGTATCAAAATCCATCAGTTTTTATACACTTTTTCTGTTCAGGCATTATTACATAAGTTCTTTTACATAACAATGCATACTATGCTCACTCTTTGTCCCGCTCCAATGTCGGGGAAGGTTTCGATATGATCCCAAGAGCAATATTAAGACACAAACAAGGTCAAATGCCGTATAGTCAAAAGAGTTTTTATTATCAAAAGTATCAAAATTGGAAAATAGTGGCGATAGGATAGAAGGGAAGAAAAGGCAGAAATCAAGTGAGCAGTTGGGATAGGATTGCAAGGATAGTCATCACCATGGATCCAGTGGCGTCCCGTTGGTCCTCAGGCAAGCAGTTGGTGGTGGGAGTTGCAAGGATGGTCACCACTACGGATCCAGCAGCGTCCTGTTGGTCCTCAATCTTCAATTCTTTGGTGGTGGGAGCCCCCACGGCTTGTCTCCATGGTTTTTATAGGGCATATTTTGATGATGTCATGTGCTGCAGATTTTGTCTATCACACGACATTCATGTGATCAACACCAGAAACCAGTATCTTATCAGCTCCAGCCCCAGTTTCCTCCCCTGAATGCCTCAATGGCCTGGTAATCGTCCTTATGGACAGAGGAGTGTCCTGCTTAAACAGGCCATCTCAGAGACAAAGGGCTCGAGATAAACAGTTCACAGTTCCTTGAGATGACAGTCCAGTCCCTCACACCTAACAATCTTTGAGGCAAATGGCTGGAGATAACAATTCAGTCTCTTACACTCTTAAATTTAACCTTTATAATGATTGGTTCTTTGATTACATAACTTTATTAATATTCTTATTTAAAAGTAATCATTGGTCACTCAGACCTATCTCTACTGATTGGAATCCTTGAAGTCTTTGTTCTTGTTCTGTGATCTTGAAGCTTAACACAATTTCAATCACAGTTTCAATTGCAGGTGGTCAGTTCCAATATTGTTCTCATCTAACGTACAGGAACATCTAGTCATGAAAGCAAAGAACTGCAAAACTTATGAGTACTAGTTAATCACTTGACTACACTTTTGTAATTACCTCTACTGTTTCAATCATAATGTTAGTTTCCATAGTCAAACACAAAATTCATTAGAAATTATATGAGGTTTCTATGGTTACACCTAACATGATTCATTGCACCTGATTCCCTGTGGTTACAATTTTAACTTATCCTATAAGTACAAAACTGATTTTTCCTTGTATTGTCACAAAACTCCCCAAAACATTTCTGCCTCTGCTCCAAGAGAGTATAATTTCAAGGGACTAAACCCTGAGAGGAAGCAACAGAAGAAAACATGCTTCAAAGCACCTATATTGGACTATAGTATCAGACAAGAGTTTTTATGTCATCGGTTTGCAAGACCTCAAACTATTTCCACACACATTTGCTTTTTTTCCTTCCTCTTGCTCCCTCCCCCCCCTAAAAAATCTGCTATGCTTAACTTGAAACTATTCAGTTTCACACTAATATACATTTACGTCCTCAAGATTCACATACTTTTAAATAGAACTGATCATAGTGAGAAAAGGGTAAATATCATCCATTCCCTTCCTACTTGCACACACACATTTCCTATCTATAGAACACTCACTATTCTTTAAAATTTCTTTGAAGAAAGCACAGAAGCAATGTCTAGAAAATGTATGGAAATACCATCTTGTCTTTGAGCGGTCACTCAGACTTTGAGTCTTTTGCCCCATATTCTATTTTCCATTCGTATTCTGGACCTGTGATATCTGATTCCTGTTTCTGTAATTTCCATCTTTTGTTCACAAGTCTACTCTCTTCATAATAACACTATTCAGATAAGGTATGTCTTTGAGTTGTCAGCTACTACTTTATTTTCCTCCTTGTAAAGATTCCATTAGTGCTTTGGGATTCTGTGATACAAATGTACAAAGCAAGAGCCGTCTGCTGAAATATTGCAGCTCACTTTTCAGTACTGCATCAGCATTAGTAGGGAGTTTTTATAGTTTACCTTGCAAATGATGGAAACCACTCTTTATTAAACAAAAGAATGAAGGGAGCCCAGCAAAATATATACTTATAGTACATTGTTTGTGTGTTATGGTGTCCTGGCACTAGAGGAAAAATGTAAGAGGATTATTCCTAGATAAGGCACCTTGCAAATATAACCTATGCATGTTGTGATACTTTGCCCATATAATCATCATTCAGTTCAAAATGGTATGCTTTCAAGGTTTAAAAAGTAAAAAGATCAGAGTAATGTCCTTGAACTGCACAGCAAAAGACACAGCATATCTTTATTATGTCTCCTCTCAGCACAGGGACTGCATTTTTTTTTTTAGGTACACATTGCCCAGCAAAATGGAATTAGGGATCTCAGTACTGCTGTGATGTAAGTAATAAATCTATAAGAAATCCCAATGTATTTCAAATAATTTTAATAACAATAAGACAC
This sequence comes from Astur gentilis, assembly GCF_929443795.1. Classification (NCBI taxonomy): domain Eukaryota; kingdom Metazoa; phylum Chordata; class Aves; order Accipitriformes; family Accipitridae; genus Astur; species Astur gentilis. The sequence goes on along the minus strand of NC_064918.1, from coordinate 15,969,389 downwards.
TGATGTTTTGTACTCTGCATCTTAGATAGAAATAAATGGTGCATATTTATATACCAAAGTCCCAAGATCTACATTCCTGGTTCCTTGCCAGTCACTTGCTTTGTGACTTTCAGCAGACCACTTTTATATCTACAGATACGTCACCTTATCTACCTGTAGCATAGGAATGTTACTATTTGCATCAAAAAGTCTTGATTCAGCGGTGTAATTTCATTTAACGGTGCCTGGAGATTCTTGGATGAAAAAGGTTTCATCCATGTCCAAGGTCTACACTCCAACTACTTATCAATAACAAAAAAAAAAATTCAATGAGGATCCACAGGCATATATTGTTGGATAAAATTTACAATTCAACAAGATGAGTGGTATAACTAGCACTAATTGTGTAGTTTCAAGCTTTTTTCAAAATGATTTAATATTTTCATAGTGCTTATAATGAGTGAAAATTTGCTAGCAGCCATAACCATAGCTGAGTAATTGTTTCAACTTATCCAATAGCTTAGAACATGAAGTAATCAAAGTAGTCTTCATATATAACCAAATTGATAATAATTTTGAAATATAGTAGTTAAAATGTAATACCAAGATCACATTTGTTTAAATGCCAGACATTTTCCTACTAGTTTATCACAACTTAATTTACAAAAAAATAAAGAAAACTAACAGTTCCTATAAAAAGCTAGATATGTATATTCTAACCAGGGCATCAGGAGTTTTTATACCTTAAAATCAATTTCTTTTTTAGGTTTTAGAGTAACAAAGCCCCAGGTACACCTAATTGCAAGAGCAAGCAATGACTAGCATTTAGGTAAGTTACTGTAAACAGCTGAATATTTAAACAGCACCAGTGACTGATATTTTGTGGATATTCTAAAGTCTAAATATCTAAATTCTAAACATCTAAATTTATACTTCTGAAGTCCACGAAAAACATAATTTGGGATGCACTTCTGTGCTGGTTTTGGCTGGGATGGAGGTAATTTTCTTCATAGTAGCTAGTATGGGGCTATGTTTTGGATTTGTGCTGAAAACAGTGTTGATAATGCTGAGATGTTTTCGTTACTGCTGAGCAGTGCTTACACAGAGTCAAGGCCTTTTCTGCTTCTCACCCCACTCCACCAGCAAGTAGACTGGGGGGGGCACAGGAAGGTGGGAGGGGACACAGCTGGGACAGCTGACCCCAACTGACCAAAGGGATATTCCAGACCATATGACGTCATGCTCAGCATATAAAGCTGGGGGAAGAAGAAGGAAGGGGGGACGTTCAGAGTGATGGCATTTGTCTTCCCAAGTAACTCTTATGCATGATGGAGCTCTGCTTTCCTGGAGATGGCTGAACACCTGCCTGCCGATGAGAAGTAGTGAATGAATTCCTTGTTTTGCTTTGCTTGTGTGTGCAGCTTTTGCTTTACCTATTAAATTGTGTTTATCTCAGCCCACGAGTTTTCTCACTTTTACCCTTCTGATTCTCTCCCCATTCCCACTGTGAGGGAGGTGAGTGAGCAGCTGCATGGTGCTTAGTTGCCGTCTGGGGCTAAATCATGACAACTTTGTACATCATACAAAGACACATTTCAACAAAGCGCTTACTGAATTTAGTTAGGTGGTATTAAATTCAACTGCAGTAAGAACTGAAGTTAAGCTGTGCCCGAATACTCTGCTGAACTGGGAATAATCATCACTTGCACTTGCTAACGTGGAAGTCTGGTGCAGTCAGAGCTGAAAACATGATTCTCACAACTGTTTTCTTAAGGTAAATAAGCACCAATAAGCATTCTTCTGAACAATGACCCCCGTGGGGTCTCGAAGTCCTGCCAGCAAACCTGCTCCAACGTGGGGTCCTCTCTCCACAGATCCGCAGGTCCTGCCAGGAGCCTGCTCCAGCGCGGGCTTTCCATGGGGTCACAGCCTCCTTTGGGAACCCACCTGCTCTGGCGTGGGTCCTCCCTGGGCTGCAGGTGGAGATCTGCTCCACCGTGGACCTCCATGGACTGCAGGGGGACAGCCTGCCTCACCATGGCCTTCACCATGGGCTGCAGGGGAATCTCTGCTCCGGCACCTGGAGCACCTCCTCCCCCTCCTTCTTCACTGACCTGGGGGTCTGCAGGGTTGTTTCTCTTACATGTTCTCACTCCTCTCTCTGGCTGCAGTTTCTGTGCCGCAGCAACTTTTTCCCCTTCTTAAATATGTTATCACAGAGGTGCTACCACTGTTGTTGATTGGCTCGGCCTTGGCCAGCGGCAGGTCCATCTTGGAGCCAGCTGGCATTGGCTCTATCAGACATAGGGGAAGCCTCTAGCAGCTTCTCACAGAAGCCACCCCTGTTGCCTCCCCCGCTACCAAAACCTTGCTACACAAACCCAATACATTTACTGACCCATTTCTCTTGGTTCTTTCCAGTACTTGTGGTGTCAACAGTCAGCACTACCAATACACCAAGCAGAGGAAGCATATTTGCTAGTCATGGCACCTACTCCCTGGCAGACTCCAGCAGCAGTTGTTGGCTGTAGTTTCAGCTTTATCTAAAGATATGTCACATATTTAGATTATGTGATCTGTCTTTGCTGCTCTCCCTTCCTAAAAGTTTTCTCCATTCTCTAAACTTATATGCTTTTTTACATTTGTGAATTAGGTGCCATATAACTTGCTCATGAAATAGCTACATAGGCTGTTTTATATCTCCAGAGTGGGAGCCAGGGCTTTCCTCACATTTGTGTGCCTTCTGCCTTCAAGCAGGCAAGACAGGAGGCTTGGAGGAAGAAAACTAATTACAGTATGGGCACATCTATACGCTGGGACTATGATTTCGGTGAAGGAGGGTCAGATGTGCAAGTGCAGTCTCTTGCTTACCTTTTCAAATCATATTCCACTTGCCACTCAAGTAGGAAGCTTGTCACATGTAAAAGAACCAACACGTGTCTCTATTAGCTGCCCATGAAATAGTACAGCGTAACACAAGTTTTTCCTAACAAAACCTGGTCCCTCGGCTCCAGCATCACAGTTTCACTCTTCAGTTTAACATTAAGATAAAAACATAATAGAAAGCTGTTATAATAATATCAAGGATCTGTTTTAAATTTAAAGTAAGAATACTGAGAAATATATTTTTAAATGCTGATCTTCCACTTGTTGCCCCAGAACCTGTCAGAGCCACAGAAGCTGTGTTTGTGGCCTGGGCACCCATATGTACAGCATGTTTCACATCAGTAAGGATTCAGGACTACATTTGATTTGTCATGTTCACAGCCAAGAGGCATTTGCAGGTGCAAATCAAAGTCATGGGCACACAGAAGCTGTAAGGCAGCTTTTGTTTTGCGGTTTAGCAACTAAGGAGCCAGCACAATCCCACTGCCTACAGCTGGAAGGTATGCCCCCCCATACCCCTGGGGAGGCTTAGGGGGACTTCTGTCAGAGGCGGTATCTATGCTGCATGCTTATAGCATTTACCACTGTCCTGGTTTCAGCTGGGATATAGTTGTGCCCAGCCAGGACACAAGAAGTTGGAAAATCCTTGACTATAGTCTAAACAATACTGAGCAACAACTGAAAACATCAGTGTTATCAACATTCTTTGCATACTGAACTCAAAACATAGCACAGTACCAGCTACTAGGAAGACAGTTAACTCTATCCCAGCTGAAACCAGGACACCACTCAAAATAACCAAATTGTGCACAAGGGAAATGTAGACAACCGGAAAGCCTCAACAGTACACATTGAAGAGGATCTCTTTGATGCACAAAAGGTGCACTACTGCACTGCTGCAGAGAAAATTGTCCTCCTGTGTACTGGGAACATGCTATGATCAACATCAGCTAAAGCTGAATAAGTAGAAAACACCAGCTAGCTTCTTTGAAACCCAGCTTCATACTTGAAGCTATACTAGTTGGATAAAACAGTAGACTTACCAAGCATACTGAAATCAGAAAAAAAGCAGTTTCAATGGAGACTGAAGCAGACATGAAATGATCATCTGAATACCTGCACATGATTTTGTGTATGTGCTAACTATAGTATACATTTTTTAAGGGGTTTGGCCTTCTCTTTCACCTGATAAGACTTTTCCATAGACTTTTTGAATTCATTCAGAGACGAATCCTACTTCCTAGACTTGCTCCTACTGGCAAATATTATGACAGGCAGTAAATTTATTCTCCAGTTTGACCTTTGGGCTGCTCCAGCCCATCAATGTAAACACAGCCATTATGATTAATCTTAAGGATTGCCATAAAGGTAGAGGGGCCATTTAAGGAATGTGGGTCTGGTTTAAACTTTGTCTTTCTATTTAACTTCAGTGCACCTTGAAAGAGGCCCTAAATTGGCACTGGGTTTCCCAAAAATTAAATATGGGACTTTTTCTAAGCTTTAATATGTTCAGAGAGGATTTTATTTTGTTCTAACAGAATGATCAATGAATCAATTCCATTCTACCCTTTACACTTATTTAGAAATTCTCTGTAAATATTTACAAATAAAAGGAGAAAAGAAACTTGAGAAATATACATTTCAGAGTGGGGGTTTGCTATAGAATTTTACAGCATGTTACAGGAAATACCTTAGAAAGCAGGAGATAGATGTAACAATGGAATATGTGCACTTCGGTATCTTGTCTTTACCAAAGACGGTGCTCTTTCTGGTTGGAAGTGGACCACATCTCATACTGAGTGATTAATTTGCTACAAAAGTAATTGCATGAGTTTTAAGCTCCTTCTCTACTTATCACACATCTGTGGATAGATCATTTTCACTGAACTTACTTGATATTCACTGAATTGAGATACTTGCTTAGTTCATCAAGTGTTTTTGCATATCTGAAATTTGAGCTATGCTACTGAGTTGTGATCAGTTGGATGAGTGACCAAGAATGTGATGTGCTTGAAAGCACAGATCATACCCACTCAAAACACATGTTAGTCTTGTTCCCTAAATCCGTTCTCTGCTTGGAAAGGAACTCAAGAATTTCTACCACACATTTTTCTGCATACACCTTTAAACGGGTTTCCCAGTAAAATCCCATTATTCAAATGCATACAGGTTCAGATAAACTGCCTAGAAAAACCTGTACATTATTACCTGATTCTTAATCACAATCAATTGAAAGCCTGTTTTAAATGTTAAGATACATGATTCATAAAAGTGTCTAAGGTAGTTCAGTGCAGGAAGAGAAGGAATACTAACCTTGTGCCAGGATGGGAAGGGAGCACTCTAAATTACACAGCAGACTATGGATTTATACATTTATCAAACAGAAAGAAGCTGCCAAGGCACAGTAGTTCAGTATCTCTTGGACATCCTAAATATCTTCTGGAAAGGTAATTAATTTGCCTTATTTTGCACTGAATCCAGAAGATAAGGAAAGGAAACTGGAGTTTCACTCCTAGAATCTGATATGACTTATATAAGAAATGAAGTAGACATTTTTAATTATTCATAATATCATCCAGACAGAGAAAAAGTGTAGGGCTTTTTTCCTTTCTCATAGAGCTGATGAGAAAAGCAACAATCAGGTAAGTGCTGAAGATATGGGTTTATGGTAATGCACTCGACCCAGTGAATGCACTTCAGTGAACGCAAAAAAAATCTGCTTTTGTAAGAAAAGACAGAAAACCATGGAAAGTGTCGGAAAACACTGTCATCCTTGATGGGACAAATGTTTTTACGTAAGTCAGAAGTATTTTGGAAAAGGAGACTAGAGTTCTGCAATGACCATCACTTCCCAGAGAGACATAAATGTCCTAAAAGCAGATTTGTTACCATTGTGCAATAGACCAATCTCACACACTCAGGAGAGATATTGCTTTTTATTCAGGCCTAGGTGCTCAGTGGACTTTCTACAAATCAAACACACTAGGTTCATCAGGTGTGTCTCTTTTATACAGTAACAATTGCGTATAATTCATTAAACTACTCCGAACTAGTACATATTCAATCTATTTAATGCATATGCATAGGTTTATATAACCATGACACATCAAATGCCTTCTCCGCATGTGTGGGGGTCTTCGGTGGTCGTTCAGGCAGATATCCCCCCTCACTTTGACTGCTAAGTCGCTCTGTATTGGGTCAATGTTTCATTTTCCTGTGTCGTGGTTTCAGTCCAGCTGGTAACAAAGGACCACGCAGCCATTCGCTCACTCCTCCCGCCCCACTCCGGTGGGATAGGGAGGATAATCGGAGGAGAGAAAAGAAAAAAAAAACACCTGGAACCTAGAGGGTTGAGATAAAGGCAGTTTACTGGGACAACACAAAAAAAGTTACAACAACAACAATGATACTAATGAAAGAGTATACAAAAAGAGTGATGCACAGTGCAACTGCTCACCACCCAGAACCCGACGCTCCACCACTTCCCCCACCGAAAGTCGAGAGAGCACCCCCAGCCCGCTCCCCATTTATATACTGAGCATGATGGCACATGGTATGGAATAGCTCCTTGGCTAGTTCAGGTCAGCTGTCCTGGCTGTGCCCCACTCACCTCCCAGGTTCCTGTAAAAATTAACTCTATCCCAGCTGAACCCAGGACATTATCGACCCCTTATTCTATACCATCTACATCATGCCCAGATCTTACATTTTCTAATCAACCACTACCACTTTCCTTGTCTTATATATATATATATGCATATGGACACACCCCCACACCCACACACACACACAAATAGTATTCCCTTACTTGATGGGCTATCCCTCCAATGTGTTCATCAATTTTATTTAGTCCATGACTTTGGGGCTCCATCTGTTGTAACAGTCCTTCAGGATAAGAGAGATGGTGTGAGGTGTTACGTTGTTGCATGCTGCCTCTGGAACTTGTGGCTGGTACATTTGGTGCAACCCACGCCCTTTGTCTGCAGGTCGAAGATGTTGATCTTGAGGAAATTGCTGGGCGCCAGTTCAAGTTCTATCACTGTTGCACTTGGCTCGGATTCAAAGTCCATCCTGCAGTCATTTGGGTAATTCTTACAGTAATACCCTTGATATGGCATATAGACACTATAGATACAATGACATGCATTGGCAGGTTATTTAGCAGTTAAATATCATACAGCCCAATTCACTGGCTATTCTCTCCCAAAACCAAATCTCCCTGAGGTACACATCGAACTTCCCCATCCTTCTGCATCACCCACCAGGTGTACCCAGGTGCTTGAGCAAAAACAATCCCTTGAATGGGTTTGCCTCTGCTTGAGGGAGGACTAACCCAGACTATCTTCCCTAACATACTCCTCATGCGCACTACAGGGACTTTATCCCCTTCTACAGTATGTGGAAGTCTTGGTTGGGCGGGGCCAGCCTGATTGGCGGATCCTCTAGTATTAACTAACCAGGTGGCTTTTGTTAAATGTGTATCCCAATGTTTGAAAGTTCCACCCCCCATTGCTCTCAATGTAGTTTTCAGCAGTCCATTGTATCGTTCGATTTTTCCGGACGCCGGTGCATGATAAGGGATGTGATACACCCACTCAATGCCATGTTCTTTGGCCCAGGTGTCTACGAGGTTGTTTCGGAAGTGAGTCCTGTTCTCCGACTCAATTCTTTCTGGGGTGCCGTGTCGTCATAAAATTTTCTTTTCAAGGCCCAGGATAGTATTCTCGGCAGTGGCATGGGACACAGGGTATGTTTCCAGCCATCCAGTGGTTGCTTCCACCATTGTAAGCACATAGTGCTTGCCTTGGCGAGTTTGTGGGAGTGTGATATAGTCAATCTGCCAGGCCTCCCACTGTTTATATTTCAGCCATCGCCCTCCATACCACAGGGGTTTTAGCCACTTGGCTTGCTTAATTGCAGCACATGTTTCACATTCATGGATAAAATGTGCGATAGTGTCCATGATCAAGTCCACCACTCGATCTTGAGCCCATCTATATGTTGCATCTCTTGCCTGATGGCCTGAGGTGTCATGGGCCCACTGAGCCATAAATAGCTCACCTGTTGAAGCAGCGGAGGAATGCACATAAGTCGACCCAATATGAGTGATAGAAGTGATTCAACTTTATTTGCACGGATAGCTCATATTTATACAGTTTGCGATAATTATGCCTACTAGTCCTAATATGATTGGTACATTGCTAATGTTTATTTATTACTAAAACACACCCACTTGTGGTTGGCAGCTACGCGTGTTCAGTAACTTTCTCATGAGAACTTCTTCAAAAGTTACTTGTGAAGTTATGCCAAGGTCACACCGTCCCTGTCTTTCTCCTGATAACAGCGAGACCAGCTGTTGTTTTTCTTCCAATATCAGTAAAGCCAGCTATTTTCAGCCAAGGCCTAGTCTTGTTGCTCAAACTGACATTCTTTCACACAGAACTCTGCTCGCACAACTTTTCCACAGGCCCATGTCCTTTTTCAGCAAGCCACTTCCCAACACTCACCCTTATGTTGCCAGTCCAGATCCACCTGAGACACTTCAATCTTGGCGGCCTGATCTGCCTGCTGGTTGTTTTGATGTTCTTCAGTGGCCTAACTCTTGGGTATATGAGCATCTACGTGACGTACTTTTACCACTAGCTTCTCTATCCGAACAGCGATATCTTGCCACAGTGCAGCAGCCCAAATGGGTTTACCTCTGCGCTACCAGTTGCTCTGATTCCATTGCTTTAGCCACCCCCACAGGGCATTTGCCACCATCCATGAGTCAGTATAGAGATAGAGCACAGGCCATTTCTCCCTTTCAGCAATGTCTAACGCTAGCTGGATGGCTTTCACCTCTGCAACCTGACTTGATTCACCTTCTCCTTCAGCAGTTTCTGCGACTAGTCGTGTAGGACTCCATACAGCATTCTTCCACCTCCAAATCATTCCCACAATGCAACAGGACCCATCAGTGAACAGGGCATATTGCCTCTCATTTTCTGGCAGTTTATTATACAGTGGGGCCTCTTCACCCCGTGTCACCTCCTCCTCTGGCGACATTCCAAAATATTTGCCTTCTGGCCAGTCCGTGATCACTTCCACAATTCCTGGGTGACTAGGGTTTCCTATGTGAGCCCGTTGTATGATCATTGCGATCCACTTACTCCACGTGGCATCAGTTGCATGATGTGTAGAGGAGACTTTCCCTTTGAACATCCAGCCCGGCACTGGCAGTCGGGGTGCTAAGAAGAGCTGTGTCTCAGTACCAACCACTTCTGAGGCAGCTCAAACTCCTTCATATGCTGCCAATATCTCTTTTTCAGTTGGAGTATAGCGAGCCTCGGATCCTGTGTATCCCCAACTCCAAAACCCCAGGGGTTGGACTCGGGTCTCCCCAGGTGCTTTCTGCCAGAGGCTCCAGGTAGGGCCATTCACCCCAGCTGCAGTGTAGAGCACATTTTTAACATCTTGTCCTGCCCGGACTGGTCCAAGGGGTACTGCATGAACAATATCCCGCTTAATTTGTTCAAGGGCTTGTTGTTGCTCAGGCCCCCATTTAAAATCGTTCTTCTTCCGAGTAACTTGGTAGAGAGGACTTACAATTTGACTGTAATTTGGAATATGTATTCTCCAAAAGCCCACAACACCTACGAAAGCCTGTGTTTACTTTTTATTAGTCGGTGAGGACATAGCTGTTATTTTGTTGATCACGTCAGCAGGGATCTGACGACGCCCATCTTGCCATTTTACTCCCTGTGCAGGTCCCTTGACCTTACTTTCTTTTATGGCAAAACCAGCCTTCAAAAGGATTTGGATTATTTTCTTCCCTTTCTCAAAGACTTCTTCTGCTGTGTTGCCCCATACGATGATGTCATCAATGTATTGCAGGTACTCTGCAGCTTCACCTTTTTCCAGTGCAGCCTGGATCAGTCCATGGCAAATGGTGGAGCTGTGTTTCCACCCCTGGGGCAGTCGATTCCAGGTGTACTGGACGCCCCTCCAAGTGAAAGCAAACTGATTCCTGCACTCTGTTGCTAAAGGAATGGAGAAAAATGCATCAGCAATGTCAATTGTGGCATACCACTTAGCTGCCTTTGATTCCAGTTCATATTGAAGCTCTAACATATCTGGCACAGCAGCGCTCAGCGGTGGCGTGACTTCATTCAGCCCACGATAATCTACTGTTAGTCTCCATTCCCCATTAGATTTCCGCACGGGCCATATGGCACTATTAAAGCGTCAGTGAGTTGTGCTGATCACTTCTTGGCTCTCCAACTGGCAAATCAGCTTATGGATGGGGATCAGGGAGTCTCGGTTGGTGCGACCTTGCCGCCAGTGCACCGTCGTGGTAGCAATTGGCACCTGTTATTCTTCAACCTTCAGCAACCCCACAACCGAAGGGTCTTGAGAGAGACCAGGCAGGGTTGACAGCTGTTCAATCTCCTCCATCTCCAAGGCAGCTATACCAAAGGCCCAACAGTACCCTTTTGGGTCCTTGAAATACCCCCTACTGAGATAATCTATACCAAGGATGCATGGGTGCGAGCGGCGGAGGAATGCACATAAGTCGACTCAATATGAGTGATAGAAGTGATTCAACTTTATTTGCACGCATAGCTCATATTTATACAACTTACGATAGTTATGCCTACTAGTCCTATTATGATTGGTACATTGCTAATGATTATTCATTAATAAAACACACCCACTTGTGGTTTGCAGCTATGGATGTTCCGCAATTTTCTCATGGGAAGTTTCTCAAAGTTGTCTATGAAACTCTGCCAAGGTCACAGTGTCCTTATCTTTCTCCTGATATCAGCAAGACCAGCAGTTTTGGCCGAGGCCTAGTCTTGCTGCCCATGCTAACATTCCTTCACACACCACTCTGCTCGCACAACCTTTTTATAGACCCATGTCCTTTCTCATCAAGCCAATTCCCAACAATTCCCCCTTTTTCTTTTTGTGTGAGTAGAGCTTGGTTGGTCACCTTTGAGAATCCTCTCATCATGTACCCATACACAATCCTGACTATTACACAGACCAATATCAACATACCTAAGCATCGTAAGGCTTCCTTAATCAATGACATTAGCCATGGTGTTATCCCGCCAAATATTGACTGTAACACCCCATCAAACCAACTAGTTTCTTGTTGGATCTTTTGCGTATGTTTCTTCAGCCAATCTATTTGTTTGTATATAGTTTGAGAATGATCACTTAAATTAAAGCAACACATCCCATCAACATCTTCACACCCGTGTTCTTGTGCCAACAACAGAAAATCAAGAGCTGCTCTATTTTGTAAAATTTTAACACCTGCTGTATTGCCCTTTGCAAAGATCTGTGAACACAATTAATTAAACACAGTAAAAACAACATTATACCTAATAAAATACATAAGAATAACAGACTGTTCAGGTAATGCCAATGACACACAAAAAGAGGTTTGATTAATAGCTTTAGCTAGTGACACCCAAACATTCTTACTGTCCCACGGCATTAACCGATGTGGATCAATAACTGGTGTCACTGTCATGCTGCTTACTACAGTCAGTGTGTTCCATATCAATCTCAGCATAAGGTTTCAAATTTATGGGTAAATCAGGAACGTATCTGCCAGACATGGATGATGTGATTTTTTGTCCAATTGCTGTCAAGGCTTGTCGTCCCGGTGCACTTAGTTGTCTTGTAGAAGTTAAGCTATCGCTGCCCTGCAATAAATCCAGCAGCGGCTGTAAGTCTGTATTTGTAATACCACAACAAGGTCGAATCCACTGTAGGTCTCCGTTTAAATCTTTCTCCCTCTTTGGGCGTTATTTCCCCTTTTTGTACACACAAGTCAATCAATTCCTGCATTTTATCCTTGGGGGATTTCTCTTCCACCTTACCCACTACTTTGGCAAAAGAGTCCATACTTTCTACAATCGCATTTGCTGTTTTTTCATATGATTTTTTCGTCAACGGTTGCCTACACTTACCCCCGTCTCTTTTCCGCATTTCCTTTAACAATTCTAACATTGTCTCTTTTTGTTCTATTATTAGAGTAGCCAAGTCCTTGTTTGCATTATTTGAATCAGGGTATATGCTAGGTATAATTTGTTCATGTTGAACGGTGGTATCTGGGGGCTGTTTTCTCGTAGGCGGATTTTTACTCACTCCCTGATTCTGTAGGGTTTCCTTTAATCGTACGGTTAGGGAGGCTTGGGAACTGTCAGATGGCTGATTAATATCAGCAGTCCCAGGGAGTGGAGCAGAAGTCAAGGACACAGGAGTGGAGCAGAAGTCAAGGGCACAGGAGTAGGCGGACAAGCTCCAAAAAGTCTCTCTTGCTGCATTATGTTTTTCTACCCGCTTTTCCCTTTCGCTTGCGGTTGGAGAGAGAGAACAGCAAAAGCAGACGCAGATGCTTTATGATCTGCTTTCATTTCTTGCAGAGTTGTCTTAATCAATTTCCATAGAGTTGCAAGACCTTTAACTTCTTTAGACCCGTCACTAATTTCATCCCATAGGGAGGTTCCGATAGCTTCCCAGGTACTAAGCTCAAAAGCTGTACCCACACTCAATAAAAGGTTTCTGTCCTTGCTCCATTGTAGAAGCCGCTTTAAATCCCAAAACTTGCTTAATGCAATTTACCCCCCACTTTTCTAAAAAGCGCTGTAATAATTTTAGGGCTACCTCTTGATCCATTGCCGGCTGGCTTCTCGATGCTCCTTTATAAGGCACCTTGAATAAAAAGTCTTTGCAGCCTTTTCCAGTAGCCGTCACTGATGGCGAACCCCTTTTGGATGGTCCAGGCACGAGAGTTAACACACCAACCAAGACGATCAGCGTTCGGTTAATCTTTTGTCCCCCGGTCACTGCTACCGGTGCTTCTCAGTGTCCGCTGCTCCTATTCCCCGTTTTTCGGTCCCTGTACGGGCACCATTTGTGAGCGGCGGAGGAATGCACATAAGTCGACTCAATATGAGTGATAGAAGTGATTCAACTTTATTTGCATGGATAGCTCATATTTATACAGCTTACGATAATTATGCCTACTAGTCCTAATATGATTGGTACATTGCTAATGTTTATTCATTACTAAAACACACCCACTTGTGGTTTGCAGCTATGGTTGTTCCGCAATTTTCTCATGGGAAGTTTCTCAAAGTTGTCTATGAAACTCTGCCAAGGTCACAGTGTCCTTATCTTTCTCCTGATATCAGCAAGACCAGCAGTTTTGGCCGAGGCCTAGTCTTGCTGCCCACGCTAACATTCCTTCACACACCACTCTGCTCGCACAACCTTTCCATAGACCCATGTCCTTTCTCATTAAGCCAATTCCCAACACATGGGGCCTCTGGGCCAGTCGCAATGGGGTGTTTCTGCCACTCATTCCCGGTTAGACTAATTTCAGCTTCCAATACGGTTAGCTCTTGGGATCCCCCTGTCACACCAGACATACAGATGGGTTCTGCCCCTTTAGAACTTGATGGCATTAGGGTGCATTGTGCACCAGTGTCTACTAGAGCCTTATATTCCTGTGGGTCTGATGTGCCAGGCCATCGAATCCACACTGTCCAGTAGACTCGGTTGTCCCTCTCCTCCACCTGGCTGGAGGCAGGGCCCCTCTAATCCTGGTTAGAATATCCGTTACTCACTTTCTGCACACATGAATCAGAAGTCCCTTCAAGGGGATCAGAAATGAGATCAGCCCATCTACTGCGTCTGGGGCACTGCTCAGGGGAAACTGGAGCAGCAGTTTTCCAAGAAGAATTCTCTTTTCTGATTGCTTTTTCTCGCAACTCCTGTACCCATGCTTCCAGGACTGAGGTAGGTTCTCCATCCCACTTCCTCATGTCCTCTCCATGGTCACGCAGGTAAAACCACAGGTTAGCCCGTCGAGTGTACTTTCTCTCTCCTCTCTCTTGGGCAGAGGAACGTTTACTCCCAATAACTGCGATGCGGGCCTGTACAGGTGGGGAGGAGGACATATCCACTTTGAATTGCTGGAACTCTCAGGACAATTCCTCTACAGCCGAGACAAAGGCCCGTAGGGAGGAAGAGAGACTTCCTTCGTATTGCCAGAGTTGGACAGCCAATTCATCCACCGTTTGTCCATAGCCTTCTTTCCAGGACATTACTGTCAATGAGTTGGCATAGCTTGGTGGTGCACTTCGTAGAAACTTCCGCCACATGGGTTGTGTGCATTGGACTTCATCTGGATCTGTGGGTGACTGCACATTTTCTGGATCCTTAGAAGTCACCTCCAGCACAGCTAATTCCCTCAGGTACTGGATGCCTCTCTCCATGGTGGTCCACTTGCCTTGGTGACATGTAACTTCATCCCTGAAGGGGTATCTTTCTTTCACACCTGACAGAAGTCGCCTCCAGAGGCTGAGGACTTGTGTTTTTCTCCCAATCGCCTTGTCGATGCCCCCTTCCCTAGACAGACATCCCAACTGCTTGGCTTCCTTACCCTCTAATTCCAAACTACTGTCCCCATTATCCCAGCATCGGAGCAGCCAGGTAACAATGTGCTCACCTGGGTGGCAGCTAAAATCTTTTCGCATGTCATGCAAGTCACTCAGGGATAGAGATCGGGTAATTATTTCAGGTTCTGTCTCTTCCTCCTGTTCCCACGATGACCCTGGTTCATCTTCATCTCTCACTAAGCGAACTGATTTCTTTGTGTGTTTCTTTTTCTGTACAGGGGCGACTGATACTGGCACAGGTTGGTTCTCTGGTTTAGCTGTAGTACCTGTCACCGGGGTTGGGGTAGCCACGCTGCCTATTGCCGGGGTAGGGGTAGCCATGGTGCCTGTTGCCCTATTTTCCATATTTTGCCTCTTTTCCCCCTGAGGGTGCTGCCTAATATCAAGCAGTGTTTGGTAGACACTGGCCAGGGCCCAGCATAGTGCAGCTAGTTGTACGTCTTTGGAATAGCCACAGCATTTTCCTTTCAAATATTCTACCACTTCATGAGGGTTCTGTAGTTGTTTGGGAGTGAACTTCCAAGCCACTGGAGGTGAGAAGTTCTCTAGATACCTGCTCATATCCTCCCACATGCCATGCCACCCATGAATATCCAGCTTTGGGGCAGATCTCTGGGTGGTCCTCTTAAAGAACCTTTTTGTAGCCCTAAACAAGACCTGAAACATAGTCAGGAGGCATAGTACTAACAGCACAGTAGCTTGCGCATCCCCAGGATATTAAAAATTCTCAAAAGCTGTTGTAATTAGCTGGAAGGAGAGAAGGGAGGGGAACGGACAGGGGGAAGTATCTCCTCCCTAACTTCCCCATGGATTGGGTGTAATTACCAATAAAATCCGATAGAAGGTGCCCGACGTATGGAAATGATTGTCGTGGTTCCAGCCCAGCCGGTAACAAAGGACCACGCAGCCGCTCGCTCACTCCTCCCGTCCCCCTCCGGTGGGATAGGGAGGACAATCGGAGGAGAGAAAAAAACCCAAAAAACACAGAACCTCGAGGGTTGAGATAAAGGCAGTTTACTGGGACAAACACAAAAAAAGTTACAAAAACAATAACTGTACTAATGAAAGAGTATACAAAGCGAGTCATGCACAGTGCAACTGCTCACCACCCGGAACCCGACGCTCCGCCACTTCCCCCACCAAAAGCCGAGAAAGCACCCCCCCGGCCCGCTCCCCATTTATATACTGAGCATGATGGCACATGGTATGGAATAGCTCCTTGGCTAGTTCAGGTCAGCTATCCCGGCTATGCCCCCCCCCACACCTCCCAGGTTCCTGTAAAAATTAACTCTATCCCAGCTGAACCCAGCACATCCTGCCAAGAGGGACGTATCATCAATCAGGAAGAACAGAAAGGGTCAGAATGATCTTGGTTACTTCTCTAGGTATTATTAAAATTGTTTGAATTTGAAAATTATTAACTTAATTTAAAAAAGAATTTTCTATATCTGACATCATAAATAGAACCCAAAACAGTCCAAATTCAGTGTTCAGTGGGAAAAAAACAATAATTGTAATTCAAGGGCTCTCAGTAGGGAGAAGATATAGATATTTTTCACATGGCAGTCTGACAATGTTCTCTCCTGTCTTGCCTTAAATGTCCCAGGAGGCCTAGAGATCAGATTAATATATAGAATTGACTGAACTGTCTGTCATGAATGAGATTTTGTTACACGGCTTTGGTTTAGCAGCAATTTAGGATTTATTAATATTTTTGAGATAGATCACAAGAGTAGGTTGTTTGCAAATATTCTGGTAAAGAAATAAAAATTTAATCACATAAAGGAGTTTGGTTTGATTAAGACGTAGAAAATTGTGAAGCATAGGTATGGGAGTGTTAAGTTTGAAATGTAGTCATAGGAACTTAGGAACTTTAGAAAATGTACTATGTGTAACCATAAGAATTCAAGTATTGTCCAAAATCAGTTAATCACAGAAACTTTGACAAAGATTTGTTGATTTGTAGTGTTTTGGTTTAGGAAACTAAGGAAACTGTTATGGACACCAGTTTGCTGCTTGGAAACCCCCTGTTACTGATTGGTTATTGATTATGTTATTTGTTATTGACTAGTTAGTAGCTTTGATTTATTATTGATTTGGTAGTAGGTAGAATAGCTCATGTTTAATAAGAATATAAAATGGTAAGAAGCAGTTTAGCAAAAGTACCTCTATTGTATTTTGCACATTTAATTAACAACCGACAGCTGCTGTGAAACCCTCTGTATAACCCGGTACCAAGGCCGAAGGAATTGGCCAAAATCATTTAGTAGGAACATTTAGAATTTAGATAATAAGCAATAAGAACATATAAAAACTTAGGAACATACAAAATGTGCTGTATACAATCACAAAAGAATATGTATTGTCTAAAATTGGTTAACCATAGAAACTTTGACCGATTTGTTAGTTTTACAGTGTTGTCTTAAGAAACTAAGAGAGATCGTTATGGACCTTAGTTCTGTTGCTTAGAAACCCCACTTTGGTCAAGATTCCAGTTAATGGAATTAAGTAAAATCAACCAATGAATGTTTTAGCATAAGAATATTGATGAAGTGGTGTGACTGAGAGCCAATCATTAGAAAGGTTAAATTTAAGAATTAACATTGAATGTATTTTATGTAATCAAATACATGATGGCGAAAGTCGTACTGCGCAGAATCACCTGAGAGGTCAACTATCGGACAAGGTGAGGAAGACTATGAAAGACCACCAGAGGACTCTAGAAGACCACCAGAGACCTTCAATGCGCATGCGTAAAGGACATTAACATATGCTAATGACTTCCCAGAAATCTAATGGATATGTATAACCTTTCTCGGAAATCTAATGAATATGAATGAATAAGTTCAATATAAGGTGTATGATTTTGGTATTCGGTGTGCGTGGTCTTTTGAGAGGACTCACCCACGCACCCGGCCGTTAATAAAGAAGTGTCTGCTTATCTGCACTAAATTGGTGTTGATAAGTTCTTTATTCCGAGGTTTTCGGCAACACCCCTACCCTTCCCACCTCGATCTAATTATCGAGGATTCCAATCAGTAGAGTTAAGTGAGATTAACCAATGATTGTTTTAACATAAGAATATTAATAAGATGGTGTGACTGAAGGACCAATTATTAGAAAGGTTACATTTAAGAATAGACATAGTATGCATTTTTATGTAAATTAATATAGATGATGGTGAGAATCGTACTGCACAGAATCACCTAAGAGAGGTCAAGAAGCAGACAAGTGAGGAAGACTATGGAAGACCACCAGAGGGCTTCTGAAGACCACCAGAGACCTTCACTGTGCCTGCGTGAAGAGACATTTACATATGCTAATGAATTATCAGAAAGTTAATGATTATGTATAACATTTTACAGAAATTAAGTTAATATGTATAACAGGTGTGTATTTAACCTGCATGATTAAACCAGACAGGTGCACACACTACGTGGAGCGATCCCCCATGTGCCCAGCGCTGCAATAAAGGAGTGCCTGCTTCATAACTTCTCATTGCTGTTAAAGAGTTTTATTCCGGATTTCGGTAACAAGGTTGTATAATTTTAACAGCACTTAATCATCAGCCAGTTTAACAGAGTGATTCGATGGAATTTGTTACAATCAAATTTGCGACTTGGTTAAAGATTCGAAAATGGCAAGGATCACCCGAAACTTACAGCAGGGTTACACACAGATGGAGGTTAAATCAAATCACACACACGCACAGACAAACAGTTCTGAACCACACATACAGTCAAAATAGTTCCAAACCAAACCATACACAGACAGGCAAATAGTTCCGAACCAAACTGCAAATGCACATGCACAGGTACAACAGTTCTGAACCAAATTTTATACACATGCACACAGAGGTTAACCTATGATTAAAATTTCCCTTTCATGAGTTTCATGAATTACTCACTTTTATGTGCCGGCATTCATCAACGGATGGTCAGTGAACCGAAATCAGGCCTTTAAGTCCTCGTGAAATCGTCAACAGATGATCCTCGCAAAATCTACCGAGAGGTGTCCCAGCTCAGAGGGAGATACTGGGTCACACAGCTCACTGCAGTCCCAGAGAGCTCAAAAGGTCTCACCTTGTGTCGTTATTTATAGGGTCTCAGAGATTATTTGCTTTGGTCATTATTTTACATTCTGGCCACAATTTGTGCTGAGTCATTCTGATATACAATTCAGGCAGCAGTTGGCCCAGGTGTGGCCAGGGGGTGCCTAGCACCCATAAGTCTCTGCACTTGCAACCGAGATAACAGCACAATGGGAGGTTTTTCCCAAAGCATGCATAGATTATCCTGAGATCTCAGAGTGGCCCCAGGGGGCTGCACCACCACACCTTCTTAAGTATTTGTTTCACAGTATTGATCAGCTGGGTTTTTTGAGCTGTTAACCATGAGCCAAGTCTTTCAAGATGACTTCAAGTTTTCAAGTTAAATTTGCTTTATGGAGCAATTCATGCCACATCACAGTTATATATGTGCACTTTCCAGCACCAAAATAAGTGATGTGCAAATAGCCATGCCATGACATTGAGGCATCTGCCACACATTTTCTTTGCACACATGAATTTCACATAGCCTCCAGTTTCCAAGTCACTCCTAATAACCGATTTGTTAAAAAAACATAGCGGCATGTTATCTTTCACTTTTACATCTGCATCTTTACAGTCATGTTTTCCCTGGTCTCTTCTGGAAGAACTAATTTAAAACAGGGATGGGACAAAAGTAAGGAGAGAGTAGGTGTCAAGAATTTTTACTGGGAAGACTTTTTGTTACAAATATTTTGATAAAAGTTAAAATTTTATAAGCTGGGTTTGATCAAAAGGTAAAGATCGTAGAACATAGGGGTTTGAAGCTCGCAATGTAGTCATAGAAACTCAGGAACATACAAGATGTGTTGTATACAATCATAAAAAAAAAAAGTATTGTCTAAAATTAGTTAACCATAGAAACTTTGACAGATTTGTTAGTCTGTAGTGTTTTGTTTTAAGAAATTAAGGGAGATCGTTAATGGACCTTAGTTCTGTTGCTTAGAAACCCCACTTTGATCAAGATTCCAGTTAGTGGAATTAAGTAAGATTAACCAATGATTGTTTTAGTATAAGAATATTGATAAGGTGGTGTGACTGAAGGGCCAATCATTAGAAACATTAAATTCAAGAATTAACATAGAATGTATTTTTATGTAATCTAATACATGATGGCGAAAATCGTACTGTGCAGAATCACATAAGAGAGGTCAACTATCGGACAAAGTGAGGAAGACTATGGAAGACCACCAGAGGGCTTCTGAAGACCACCAGAGACTTCACTGCACCTGCATAAAGGGACATTTACATACGCTAAAGAATTATTGGAAAGTTGATGATTATGTATGACATTTTACAGAAATTTAGTGAATATGTATAACAGGTGTGTATTTAACCTGCATGATTAAACCAGACAGGCGCACACACTAGGTGGAGTGATCCCCTGTGTGCCCAGCGCTGCAATAAAGGAGTGCCTGCTTCTTAACTTCTCATTGCTGTTAAGGAGTTTTATTCCGGATTTCGGCAACACTTTGAAGGTGTTGAATCATGATCAGTGACCTTTCTTTGTTCTCAGAGGTACCATCCCACAGCAGATTACTTCAAGCACTAGAATGAAAGATCTTCTGCCATGCTGCTTTGCTTCTCTGCATCCTGTGGAAACACAATCTACAAATAGAGCTGGTCACAAGCCCTCAGGACTTGGCACTAAGAAGCAGTACATGCAAATGCAAAGTACTTAGATTATCAAATATCTTGTATTTCTAAGAAGAAAAGAAAAAAAGCACTATGAAGTTATGCTTTCTTTTGTTCTTATTCCATACAAAGATTATATGTAGATGGTTTTTGAAAAAGGGTACATGGGTAATAACCTCCATGTGGTTAGCAGGAAAGCCCAGAAGAATTAAACACAACTGATGAAACCCTAAATAATTCCACTTGCAATGCTGTACATCTGGGAGAGACAAAGAAGTAAATGTTGCATCAGAGGCAGCTAAAACCAAAACGTTCCACATTCACCCAAAGTTTTAAGAGATCCAGTCTGCCAAAATTGTCTTGTTGGCTTGTGGGACTGTTGTAGTTTAACACCAGCCAGCAACTAAGCACCACACAGCTGCTCACTCACTCCCCCCACCCAGTGGGATGGGGGAGGAAATCAGGAAAAGAAGTAAAACTCCTGGGTTGAGATAAGAACGCTTTAATAGAACAGAAAAGAAGAAACTAATAATGATAATGATAACACTAATACAATGACAATAGTAATAATAAAAGGATTTGAATATACAAAACAAGTGATGCACAATGAAATTGCTCACCACCCGCCGACTGACGCCCAGTTAGTTCCCGAGCAGCAATTCCTCCCAGACCCATTCCCCCCCCAGCTTATATACTAGATGTGATGTCACATGGTATGGAATACCCTGTTAGCCACTTTGAGTCAGCTGTCCTGGCTGTGTCCTGTGCCAACTTCTTGTGCCCCTCCAGCTTTCTTGCTGGCTGGGCATGAGAAGCTGAAAAATCCTTGACTTAGTCTAAACACTACTTAGCAACAACTGAAAACATCAGTGTTATCAACATTCTTCTCATATTGAGTCCAAAACATAGTACTATACCAGCTTAAAGAAAGAAAATTAACTCTATCCCAGGTAAAACCAGACCAGTATCCACCCCTTATTCTATACCATTTAGGTCATGCTCAAGTCCCATACTTTCCAATACAAACTAATCAATCACAATCACCTTTTCCATCCTTTGAGATATATGTGTATACACAAACACAGATATCATTCCCTTAGTCTATGGGCTATCGCTATAAAATGTTTGTTGAGTTCATTTAGTCCATGACTTTAGGGTCCCTCTGTCATACCAGTCTTTCTGGGCAGGAGGGATGGTGCAAAGTCCTCTCAGTTGGCAGAGCAGGATGGGGCTTCAGTGCGGCATGGCGAGCAGGTGACATTGGCCGCAGCATGATGACGGTGTGTAATGTTGGATTGTTGCATCCTGGAGTCAGTTCTGGTTCCATCACTACTGCGCTTCGCTCAGTTTTATCACAGTTCTTCCTTGCTTGATCTAAGTCATTCTTACTGTAATACCATTGATATAGCATATAACATTTATAGTAATGGTGACATACAGTGGCAGGGTGTCCTGGGTTCAGCTGGGATAGAGTTCATTTTTACAGGAACCTGGGAGGTGTGTGGGGGGAGGCATAGCCGGGGCAGCAGACCTGAACTAGCCAAGGAGCTATTCCATACCATGTGACATCATGCTCAGTATATAACTGGGGAGCGGGCCGGGGGGGTGGTCTCGGCTTTCAGTGGGGGAAGTGGCGGAGCGTTGGGTCCCGGGTGGTGAGCAGTTGCACTGTGCATCACTCTTTTTGTATATTCATTAGTACCGTTGTTGTTGTTGTAATTTTTTTGTGTTTGTCCCAGTAAACTGCCTTTATCTCAACCCTTGAGGTTCCAGGTTTTTTTTTCTTTTCTCTCCTCCGTCTCCCCCCTATCCCACCGGAGTGGGGCGGAGGAGTGAGCGAGCGGCTGCGTGGTCCTTTGTTACCGGCTGGGCTGAAACCACGACACAGGGTTATATAGCAATTAACATCATACAACTTAATTCACTGGCTATTCTCACCTAAAATCAAATCCCCTTGAGGCATACATCGGACTTCCGCATCATTCCACATCACCCACCAAGTGTACCCAGGTCCTTGAGCAAAAGCAATTACACAAACGGGTTTACCTTTGTCTGAGGCAGGAGTAACCCAAACTGTCTTCCCTAGCATGTTTTTTTATGTGCACTACAGGGACTTTATCCCCTTCTACAGTACGTAAAAGTTCTGATTGGGCAGGGCAACTCCGATTGGCAGATCCTCTGGTGTTGACTAACCAGGTGGCTTTTGATAAATGTGTAACCAAATGTTTGAAGGTCCCACCCCCCCATTGCTCTCAATATCGTGTTTAACAGCCCATTGTATCGTTCAATTTTCCCAGAGGCAGGTGCGTGATAGGGACTATGATACACCCAGTCAATGCCATGCTCTTTGGCCCAGGTGTCTATGAGGTTGTTTCGGAAATGAGTCCCGTTGTCTGACTCAATTCTTTCTGGGGTGCCATGTCGCCACAAAACCTACTTCTCAAGGCCCAGGATAGTGTTCCGGGCAGTGGCATGGGGTACAGAATATGTTTCCGGCCATCCGGTGGTTGCTTCCACCATTGTAAGCACATAGTGCTTGCCTTGGCGAGTTTGTGGGAGTGTGATATAGTCAATCTGCCAGGCCTCCCACTGTTTATATTTCAGCCATCGCCCTCCATACCACAGGGGTTTTAGCCACTTGGCTTGCTTAATTGCAGCACATGTTTCACATTCATGGATAAAATGTGCGATAGTGTCCATGATCAAGTCCACCACTCGATCTTGAGCCCATCTATATGTTGCATCTCTTGCCTGATGGCCTGAGGTGTCATGGGCCCACTGAGCCATAAATAGCTCACCCTTATGTTGCCAGTCCAGATCCACCTGAGCCACTTCAATCTTGGCAGCCTGATCCACCTGTTGATTGTTTTGATGTTTTTCCAATATCTCTTATTCAGTGGGAGTATAGTGAGCCTCAGATCCTCTGTATCCCCAACTCCAAAACCCCAGGGGTCAGCCTCGGGTCTCCCCAGGTGTTTTCTGCCAGAAGCTCCAGGTAGGGCCATTCTCCCCAGCTGCACTATAGAGCATATTTTTAACATCTTGTCCTGTCCGGACTGTCCCAAGGGGTACTGCATGAACAATCTCCCATTTAATTTGTTCAAAGTCTTGTCATTGTTCACGGCCCCATTTAAAATCCTTCTTCTTCCAGGTCACTTGGTAGAGAAAGCTTACAATTTGACTGTAATTTGGAATATGCATTCTCCAAAAGCCCACAACACCTAAGAAAGCCTGTGTTTCCTTTTTATTAGTCGGTGGAGACATAGCTGCTATTTTGTTAATCACGTCCATTGGGATCTGACGACGTCCATCTTGCCATTTTATTCCCAAAAACTGGATCTCCCATGCAGGTCCCTTGACCTTACTTTCTTTTATGGCAAAACCGGCTTTCAGAAAGATTTGTGTTGCGGAGGATCCACAGGGGAAATCACGCACAGACCAATGTGATCAATGAAGTCCATTTACTACAACTTTTAGCACAGTTATATACCTTATGTGCTTGTGCACGCGCCTTATACAATACTCTAATTGGTCCAATACCCCGGTTCACGCAACACTATCTTATCCTCTATTGGCTGTGCAAGCTTCTTCACGAGGTGTCCAGCAGTTACTTATCTCATTCTTTGGCATCCAGGAGTTACTTGTCAGGCTCTTCTTATCTTCCTTTTTCCCAGCGTACAAGGGCACAGCGTCCTTGTCTGCTTCAGCACTTTGTAAACTTATGCTTCGTTTCCACCTAACGGCTGGATTGCTCACATGCCCTTGCCCAGCCAAGAAATCCTCAACAATTCCCCTGTTTTGTTTTTGAGCAATCCAGGCTTGCTTAATAACTTGGGATGCCATTTTTTCTTAACAAGCTGAACAAGGTAAAATTATTACAATAGCTAAAATCACAGTAACTACAACAATGCCCATAATTCTTTGAGCCAACCCGTTACCCCTAGTGACCCAGACCATGAGGACTATGAGGAAGATGAACCATCCATACATTCTTGTGCCATCTTGCTCCACGAACTCAGCCCAGCAATCGGTAGGTGCCAGCTTTCCATGGGCATCCCCACAGAGGCAACGATGGCCTCACCGTACACCAGCCCGACGCTCTTCGGAAAATCCCGGTATTTATACATTTGCAGAGGAACGGGTTTTAGCACACGTGGCCAGCGGGTGCCAAAAGTCCACCTTGGTTGCAATCTATGACGCATGTGCTCGCTGGCCAGGCGCGCTGCACGAGTCATAGCCATCTTGTCTATTGGTTCGTGGGCTTTACGATACAGTTGCGATGCACAGAGAATCTTGACCTGTTATGTTAGCCAAGGTGACCTATACATTGCTTTTCGGCTGAGGTAGTATTCATTTTGCCACATCATCTATGATGCTCCAGATGATGAGGATCGTGCAAATCGAACAGGAGTCCGTCGTGGGCCTGTATCTGTGGAAACACAATCAACCTCGTTCCCAGGTTATTAATGGAAATAGACCTTACCCCTAATTTTGGCTTTAACTAACTTTACATTTACCCACACTGTCTTCCCGTAATCACACTATGTTTAATCAAATTATGCTTAACACACGTCTTACCTAAAGCAAGTTCTATATACAATAAGGCACACTGTTCTAACTCCTCTACAAGCGATACTCTATTAGTCGGAATCTGTCGGATCAGTGGCTCCAGCACCCGCCGGTGCCCTGCCAGTTGCCATTGGGACAATTCCGGGTCCAGCATCAGTGTGAAGCCATGGCTTGACCCACTTAGCCGGGATCTCCCAGTAAGTTTTACTTCTGCTGATCCGCACCATTTCCCGGATTCTGGGTCCTTATACATTACCATGATTCCTGTACTTTGTTGCGTCCTTTCTGCCTGTAGAAGAACATGATGCACTACCATTGGTGGGTCTTTGTGATCACCTGTCAATCTAAGATAATTTAGCACAAATAAGGCTTTGGCCAATCGTTCCTCTGGGAGTAAGGCCTGGGTTCCCCCCTTTTGTTTTTGCAGCATGTTCTTTAGGGTCTGGTTGGCCCATTCGACAATAGCCTGTCCTGTGGGAAGATGTGGAATACCGGTACCATGGTGAATTCCCCACAAATTACAAAATCGAGCAAATCATGTAGAACCATAGGCTGGGCCGTTGTCCATCTTAATTTCTTTAGGCACACCCAGTACTGCAAAAGAAGCGTGAAGATGTCATTCAACATGTAAGGCCTTTTCTCCAGTTTGTGTCGTGGCCCACATGGCAGCATGATAGTGATCAATACACACATGCACAGAACGCTTTGCACCAAGCCGCATGACATGGGTGAAATCCATTTGCCACAAGTGCAATGGCAAAAGACCTCGTGGGTTAACCCCACAGCCCAAACCCAGCCCTTCCTTTTGACAATCGGGGCATGCTTTAACGATACCTTGAGCATCAGTAAGTGGTAAGTTGTTCGGAATTGGCTTGATGAAAAAGGACATGGGTCTATAGAAAAGTTGTGCGGGCAGAGTTCTGTGTGAAAGAATGTCAGTTTGAGCAGCAAGTCTAGGCCTTGGCCGAAAATAGCTGGCTTTGCTGATATCAGGAGAAAAACAACAGCTGGTCTCGCTGTTATCAGGAGAAAGACAGGGACGGTGTGACCTTGGCATAACTTCATAAGTAACTTTTGAAGAAGTTCCCATGAGAAAGTTACGGAACACGCATAGCTGCAAATCACAAGTGGGTGTGTTTTAGTAATGAATAAACATTAGCAATGTACCAATCATATTAGGACTAGTAGGCATAATTATCGCAAACTGTATAAATATGAGCTATCCGTGCAAATAAAGTTGAATCACTTCTATCACTCATATTGGGTCGACTTATGTGCATTCCTCCGCCGCTCCAACAGTAAGTGAAATTGCTTTGCTAACATCCTAGCGGGTTGGTGCAAGAACGCATGCGATTGCCGTGCTTTGTTGAAAACGATTCCCTGGAGGAGGCTCCCATGCCGCTGCAACCCATTGGTCAGCTCTGTCATTTCCCCTTTCTCATCTGCACGTGCGCTCGTACCCAAGAGTTCTACCAGAGGGGCCATCTCATCATTAGTGATACCGCAAAGATTCTGCACCCACTGGATATATCCCACAAGTTTCTGGACATCATGTACTGTTGAAATTTCTGATGTTATTTGAACCTTCTGAGGTTTAACATTGCTAGCATCTATGTGCCACCCCAAATACTTCCAAGGTGCCGCCTTTTGCACCTTTTCAGGAGTGATTATTACTCCGCGATGGCTTAAGATGTCCTGCAGTTGAGTTAAAATTTCATCCTGTGGCAAGTTCCTTCCTGCTATCAAAATGTCATCCATATAATGATAAATAATTGACTGAGGAAACTGCTTTCTTACAGGCTCTAATGCCTAGGCCACATACACCTGACACATCGTGGGGGAATTGCGCATTCATTGTGGTAACACGACCCAATGGTATCTCTTATAGGGCTCTGCCTTGTTAATCGACGGTATTGAAAAGGCGAACTGTTCAGCGTTATCTGGGTGCAAGGGAATGGTGAAAAAACAATCTTTTAGATCTATAATTAACAAATCCCATTCTTCTGGAAGCATAACTGGAGACGGCAAACCTGGCTGCAGGGCTCCCATACTGTCCATCACCGCATTCATAGCTCTGAGATCATGTAACAGTCTCCATGTCCCACTTTTCTTGGGAATGGTAAATATTGATGTATTCCATGGACTAGTAGAAGGAACAACGTGTCCCGCTCTCACTACTCCTCAACTAACTCTTGTATTTTTAGCAGCCTTTCAGAATTTAGCAGCTACTGATCAATCCACACAGGCTCATCTGTTTTCCAGCTAATTTTCAGGATTGGCTGCTCCTCAGTGACCCCTCCTAAAAAGGATGGGTCACTAACATTGCCTTCGTTTGGCTCAATAAATCACGGCCTATGAGGCCAAACAATTCAGTTGGGGTAGTCATGATATACAGACGCATCGTAACGTGTTCACTGTCGGGGAACACAAATGGGTAATCGGTAGCTGACTTACTAAGGTGGATGTGTGCCCCCTATCCCTGCAATACCAAAATTTGGATTGATCGATGGCCATCATGGAGGCCAAATGCATCGTGAAATAATCATAACATCAGCTCCTGTATTGATTGTCATCGGTTTCTTGACGACAACTCCATCGGACCCTTCCAATTGCACTACCTGTTCTGGTTTACCTCTTGTTGTGTCCATGGCAAAGTATACCTGCGGTTTCCCTGTGGAGCCGAATCCACCATCTCCACATCGTACTTCACCTGGGTTCGGAACACACAACCTGAATGGAACTAATTGTGCTATTCTGGTACCTTTAGGAATAGAAACAGGAAGGATTACAACATGAATCATAATTTTCACAGTCCCACAATAATCTGCATCAATAAGCCCAGGGACTACCAAAATTCCTTCTAGTGCTGTTGAAGATTGCCCCATTAAAAATGCACTAAGTCCAAACCCCAATGGTCCCTTTATGTTGGATGTGTACTGAGGTTTCCACATCCACTCCGGAGCTTCCTGCAGTGGCGGATCTGGTGGTTGCGAGGCTGCCTGAGGGCTGGCAGCTCAAGCCCCTTGCATTCGTGTCGTTGCGTGAGGGGCCTTTGCGTTCGGTGTGAATTTTCCCTTCTTCCTGTATTCTTGGTGGTATGGTTATCTTTCTTACACTTGTTGCAGCACTTACTGTTAGCAGTAACTGTACATTTGCTCCTAATTTTCCCAAACTGAGTCTGTTTTGCCCGTGACGGTAATAGTGAATGATCTCTCTCCTGTCCTTATCTCAACCCGCAAGCCTTTTGTTATATTTTCTCTCCCCTATCCAGCTGAGGATGGGTGAGTGATAGAACGGCTTTGGTGGGTACCTGGTGTTCAGCCAGGGTCAACCCATCACACATGAGCAATCCCAAACAGAGATGGCACATGGCAGTCACTGTTGTGCAGCCCTTGACAAATACTAACAGCAATGAATAGACATAAGTGATACAAACTGAGGAGGTGTCATAACACTAGCTACATAATCTATCACAGAAACTACCAAGTGGCTTGGTAAAATGTCACTCCTTTGGAGAAAAAGATTGAAAAGTTTACATAGCTTAATTTTTCAACCAGCTTTTCTACAAAGACACCGGAAATTTGCTTGCATGGGAAGCTTGTCAACGAAAGGTTGCCCCAGCTAACGATAAATTCAGCTGCAGTAAATACAAGAAGCTGGACCAGCCTCTTGTGGTTTTGGAATAGTCTGGACAGTAACATACATCTAGAAATTATTATAATGGCCTACTAACCTACGATTACCAGGGGAGAGGATTTGTAAGAAAGGATGAAAGTGGTTAAGTATAGGATAAACAGATGTCAAAGAAATATTTTATTGTTCCTTTTATGCTTGTTTTATTTTGATTACTCTAGTTTAATGCATCTTCTGAATGTGTGAGAAGCTATATCAAAATAAATACCCCTCCATAGACAGGTGAAAATGCCCAGAAGCTGCAAGAAGTATCTAGGCTCTTTTTATGTGGGCTCTATGTTAAAAAGTCCCTTACACGTTCTAGAATTACAATAAAGTGGAAAAAAAGACTAAGAATGTAAGACTGGACACATAAACCACTGGTCTCAATATGCAGCCAAGATCTGATGCTGGGGATATTAAGTGATCCAGGCAGGAAAAAAAATGCACTTTTCTTTTTTAAAGGATAATGTAGTGACAATACTATTCCTTTTCCCAGAGAAAGAATGAGAAAAACAAGATAATAGCTGTTGGGGGAAATGAGCAATGAAAGGTAGCGAGTGTGGCAGTTTGAAGAAGGTGACAGAACATAAGAAAAATTAAGAAATGAGGTCTGAAGGATCCCCCAGAGTGAAGTTGCTGATGACATTTAAATTCTTGCATCATATCAAACAGCCATTTGGAACTGGGCTTCATTAAATCCTGTATATCAGAGTGTTAAACACTAAGACATTCCTGAGACCCAAATTTTCCATTTATAAACAGAACTCTTCATGACTTTACACATTTTAGTAGTGGAGTGAAAATCGTTACGATGCTTTGCATTTGTATTCTGCATCAGCAGGAACACAAAATTTACAGCCAGTACGTCTTCCTTTTTTGTTTGTTTTTTTTGCCTTTGTTTTCAGGTTGGAAAGAAGTCAAGGGCCTAGCTTTGCAGAGCCCAACTAGAAGTCAACAAGAGCAGGAGCAAACCTTGCAAGCCCTAGAACACCAGCCACAGTTACATCACAAAATAAATGCACCACTTGGATTATCTGTTTTTTAAAATAGACATCTTTAGTATGCTATCTATGTGAATAAAAGCATTAACATTTCAGCTATCAACTCATCAGAACTGCTTGAGCAAGCATAAAATATCTTCTTGGCACCAGGTAGTCACTCCATCCTCTTAATGCAATTTCTCTCTTGAACTTACTCTTCAGCCGCAGAGACATTGGAGGGGTGTTATAAAATATGCCATTATAGAAGGGACTATGCTCCAAGCATTCCCAGTTATTGCATCAAATGGACAGAAAAAATGGGAGGCGTTTGACTGGAAGGTCATTGAGAAATTAAGGAATGCTGTGAGTCAGTATGGAATCAAATCTGCGTTAACTCACCAAATACTGCAATTCATTTTTTCTGCTGATACACTGATACCTCAAGATATTAAACAGCTAGCACAGTTGATTTTGACACCCGCCCAAACGTTAGTGTTTTTCCGGCAGTGGGAGACGTTCTGTGATAGGGAACAAGCAACATCACAACAACAAACAGATCCCTTATGGGGAGTAACCACGCAGATGCTGATGGGTACTGGACCCTTCGCATCAGGGAACGCTCAGTTACAATGTGTCACTGAGGTTCATCATCTATCACAGATCTTGGCGTATCAAGCTTTTCTTACCATACCAGACAATATGCGAAGCCATGCTTTTACCCAGGTGAAACAGGAGCATAACGAACCTTTTGCACAGTTTATTAATAGACTGCATAGGGCAATCTATGACCACCCTGACATGAATGAAAGCATGAAAGAAAACATGTTCAAAATACTCGCTTTTGAAAATGCTACTGAAAAGACACGCAAAGCATTGTGTAATTTGCCGAAAATTGCAGATGTCGTTGATATGATAGAATATATGGATCAATCAGTGGACTCACAGAAAGTAGCCTATGCTGCCACAGCTCTCCAAGGAGCTACAAAGAAGCACAAGGCCAGTAAGACACCCTTGGTCAAGTGTTTTAAGTTCATCTTAAGATAGCAAAGAAATTCATGTTTTTAATATCAGACTTCCTTGCATTGGTGAGAGCTACAGATTTTTTGCTGACAAGACAGGTTTAGAACTACATGAATGGTACATGTTTGTTTAGGGGAAAAAATGAGGTGAGTAAGAATTCTGAATCACAAATGATGCCATGTGAAAGACTAAATTAAACACAAAAAGTGTTACAGACTACTTCGCAAACACAAATGAAGTGAAGAATAAAATGAAATTCCAGCTCTCCCCAAAATGTTTTTTGTGGATTTTTTTTAATAGCCTTCATTCTTTGCAATTTCCATGTTTATTTTCTGATTTTTATTTTTTACTTTCCATATTTATTACTAAGCAGGAGTACTTGAAGCAGATCACCTAAGTTCTTTTGGTTTGGCTTATTTTTTAATTTCCCCCTAAGTCCTTGGGTGTTGTTATTTAATTGTTTCAGAGGACCAGCCAGGGCCTCTAAAGCCATAGGATAAGCCCTGCCTGACCGGTCACAGAGTCCACCAGGCACAGACTGAAGTATTCACATAACATTTACTGCTAATGATTGAGTGCTGCATGAACTGGAGCTTGAGCCACTTTCTGCTAGATGAGGTCTGTGATGACAGGCTCACCCTATGGAAACAAGGTGTCTTCCCTTTTGATCCCCAAGACAAATCAGCATGGGTTTCCTCTGCTCTGGCCATCTACCAGAAAGTCTTCATCCATTATTCTTCCCAGTTCCCTTTACAGGCAAGCATGTATGATATTCCGTCCACTCTTCCTAAAACCAACGTCAGCCCCTCAACTACACTCATATACACACACCCTCTTTCCCTTAAACAGAAAACAGAAAAAATAGAGGCAAGTAGGGGGAGAAGATTGCTCACTAAATCTTTGTTACTGAAGACAGCAAAAGTGCTTAATGAGCACTTTGGCTGAGAGCCCCACACTGGCTTGAGCCAACTGTTCTTGCGATGACAGCATCAGTGCAGTTTTATTCTCAGCTCAGTCAGCACCTCCTCAGCGAAGGAATTCAATCACACCAGGCCCTACTTTTGCACTGCAAGGGACCATTGACTTCCACTGTATTCTTGTGGGTGACATACAAGAGAAGATCAGGGAGAAATACAAGAGAAATCCATGCCTATCCTAGGCTACTTTGGTCAGATAATTCCTTTCAGATTTGTATCAAATTCCATTTAATGCCATCCATTTCTGTGGTCTCTTTTTTTCCCCTGCCACCAAGGTCCTCTCAACTGTCCCACTGACAAGTCAGCCTTTTTCTGATGTTCC
Source organism: Astur gentilis (assembly GCF_929443795.1). Lineage (NCBI taxonomy): Eukaryota > Metazoa > Chordata > Aves > Accipitriformes > Accipitridae > Astur > Astur gentilis. Next base: position 15,937,797 of record NC_064918.1, on the reverse strand, counting down.
CAAGTGCCTGCATGGACATGGTATCAGATAAGCATTGTGATGAGTGACTGAGTTAACTGATAAAGCTGCTAATTAAAACCCTGTTTTCAGCACTCCTGAAAGATTAACTGGGCCAAAATTTAGAGCACAGGGGAAGTTTTACTTTTAACAATGTACACTGCTGAGTAAATAAAAGGCCCTAAGAATTTCAAAGAAAGTCATGCCAAGAACCTTGCAAAAACATTTTCCTCCTCAGAGAATTATACAAATGGTACAATTCACTTTAAAGCTTTGAAGGCTTAACTTTGCAAGTCTCTTGTAAACACTGAGGCTAATTCACTAAAAATGCTGCAGCACTGAAAGCACAAACATTTTATAATCTTAACCATTCATTTCCAATTACATATTCCTAACATTTCAAACTGACCAAAAATCAAAATTACTGGAAAATTGGAAGTGGGTTTAAAGAAATAATTTCTGTCCTCTCTAGTATAAGGTTAGATATCCAGTTACTGGCAGGACTATACAAATGAGATAATGAAGTCACATTAGGATGGCAGTGACTAAGCTAATAGCTATACTAAACTACTAAATGCACCCAGTGTAAACTGAGTGGCTCTGAGGCTGATAGAGAAGTCCAAACTGGCCCAACCATTACTGATGAATTCCAAAGGTGCTTGGCTCTGGACTATTAATTTGAGAGCAAGTTTTAATTTAGTGACACTGTGCTCTGTTGGCACTATCACTAAAGAGAGATAGTAAAACCAAAGTCATCACCTACATCAAGATATTTTTTTTTATAATGAAAGGGTCACCATTGCTAGTGTTATCTCTGCTTTCTAATTACATTTTGGATCAGGTAAACTCATTCCTTCCAGTTACCATGCAATAGTTTATTGAACTCTGTGCCATACTTTCAAATCCCATTGAGATGCTTACATTGCAGCTATGGTGTATATTTGTGATGACACTATTTCACACAAAAATAAAGAGCTCACACCTCACTTTCTTCTTACAAGTCAGCAAATGGTAAAGTTGACAAGACTCTCTTCGTGATTGTTAGGGGTTTGTGTGGCGCAGGGGTGTTTTTTTGTAGCAGGGGTGGCTCCTGTGAGAAGCTGCTAGAAGCTTCCCTGGCTCCAAGCCGGACCCGCCTCTGGCCCAGGCCGACCCAATCAGTGAGACGGTGGTGGCGCCTCTGGGAGAACAGATTTCAGAAGGGGAAACTACTCTGGGGGAGGAGATTGGAATGTGAGAGGATACCTCTGATGCTGATACCAAGGGCAGTTAAGAAGGAGGGGGAGGAGGTGCACCAGAGGAGGGGATGCCCCTGCAGCCCGTGGTGAGACGGCAGGCTGTCCCCCCCAGCCCATGGAGGGGAGCGGGGGAGCAGATGCCCACCTGCAGCCCGGGGAGAGAGGAGCCCACGCCGGAGCAGGGGGATGCTCCCACAGATGGCCGTGACTCCATGGGAAAGCCCACGCTGGAGCAGTCTGTGACTGAAGATCTGTGGCCCGTGGAAAGGACCCACGCCAGGGAAGTTTGTGAGGAACTGCAGCCCGCGGAAAGGACCCACGTTGGAGAAGTTCGTGAAAGACTGTCTCCTGTGGGAGGGACCCCACGGTGGAGCAGGGGCCGAGTGAGGAGTCCTCCCCCTGAGGAGGAAGGAGCGGCAGAGACAACGTGTGGTGAGCTGACCCCAACCCCCACCCCCTGTTCCCCTGCGCCGCCGGGGGGAGGAGGGAGAGAGAACCCGGAGTGGGGTTGAGGCGGGAAGGAGGGAGGGGTGGGGGGAAGGTGTTCCAAGGTTGGGTTTATTTCTCAGTGTCCTTGTTTTGGTTTAATTGGCAGTAAATTAAACTGATTTGTTTCTTCCCCAAGTTGAGCCTGTCTTTTGCCCGTGACCATAAGTGGTGAGTGATCCCTCCCTGTCCTTGTCTCGACCCACGAGCCTGCCTTTATATTTTCTCCCCAGCCCACCATGGCCGGGGCAGGGGGAGGAGTGAGTGAGCGGCTGCGTGGTGCTTTGTTACCGGCTGGGTTTAAACCACAACAATGATTTAAAGCTACTTTGCAATGTAGATATCTAATATTCATTAAAAGGCCTGGCTTGACAGTCATGAAGGCTAGAATCTCTTCTTTATCCATGGAGCAGGTACAGAACAACAACATCACAAATGCATTATTAATAGACACACGGTCTATTCCCTAATTTCATCTCTAAATGGAGAGTGCCAGGTGGGACTCCCATGTGACCCCACTAAATTGTCTTTCACATTCATAGCAACATTTTTAGATTTCAACAACCCAGGCTGAATTTTAACTGAGAGTCTAGTAATTATTGCAGGAACTATTTCTTTTTCCTTTCCTTCAACCCCCTCTCTATGAATGTTGTTCAGCTTATTCCCTTGCTGCTTCCTCTAGGAGCTCTGCATATGTCTAGGAACAGCCTGCCTTTAGCTAAGAAGCATTAAAAATTGTCATTACCCCATTGCTTCTACAGAAGTCAGGAGCAGTAGCAACTCTAAGAATTCTGACCTAAAAGCAACATGCATCAGAAAGGATAAGAACAGGAACCTGAAACTTAGCAAAGCTACTGCAAAGATTATCTAAAAGATAATTAGAGCTGTAGCCCTACCCCACCACTGTAGCCTGATCCTGTTCCTAAGTCTACATGGAAGACTGAAAAGCAGCCTCAGGCCTCATTTAACTCCACAATAGGTTGCAGAACTCCTTGATAGAAGTTAATGAGGAGACATTTCTTCCAGTTCCATTGACATGGGTCTGATCTTGCAAGCCCAGCTGAAGCCAACAGGAGAGTTTATTTTGGTAATAACAACTTGCGCAACAGTTTGAAAGGAAAGCTACGTAGAGTAAGATATGTACTCTGCAGATCATGACTCTCAGAATATTTTTGTTTTAATTCCTAAATCATAGAGTAATTTGGGTTGGAAGGGACCTTTAAAAGTAATCTAGTCCAACTCCCCTGCAATAGAATAGAATAGAATCATTACATTTAGAAAAGATCTCTAGGATCATCGAGTCCAAATCTAATTCAGAATAATGTTGTAAGGTTTTGCCAGTCTTTCTCTGCATAAACCTTTATCTCCTCACAAAGCTCTGTCCTCAGCTTCCAGTCTACTTTAAAAAAGTATTTTAATTTACTTCTTTTTCCAAATTAATTTCTTTATGACCTCTTTATTTTCCAATTGTTTTCCTCCTACTGTTCCACACTGATGCCCACATCTTTTTTTTTTTTTCAATCCTTACATATTGTTTCCTTCTTAAGAATGCTGTCATCTAAAGTGCACTAAAATTGTTTTGAGAAGTTGCTTAGGGATGTGGAAGAGAAAGATCTGTGGAGAATTTTGTTAATCATTTTACACATAGAATGTGCAACATAAAGGTCATTTTATGCAAGAAAAAGGAAAGCAATAAAAATCAATAAAGCAAAAGAAATTATGGAAATTTACAGGTGTGGAGAGATCAGCTATTAAGGCTATTTAGATTCTCAAATTCTAAAAGAAAGAGGAAACTATACAATATGTACCTCTGCATATTCTGGAGAATAGTGCACCCAGAAAATAATGAAGTAAAAGAATGAAACATATACAGTGAAGAAGAGCAAACATCCCCTAGGAGGAGTGCTTACAACCACAGAACTAGAAAGAATTTGGAAAACACCGGCTCCCTTCCACCTACAGATAAATTGGTAACAACAATGACGGGGACTTGCAAATGGCAGAAAATAAGCATATGAGGTTCAGAGGCAATTTCTTTTGAGGGAGATTCCAAAATGGAAGAATTCAGCAAAATCTACATTTGCTATTTCACATCTTTACTTGACACCTTGTCGATTCTGTAATGCTGCAGAGCACTTTCTAGACTAGCAATAGCAGAAATGTAGAGGAGGGTTTATTCTAGCAAACCTTTGCATCTGAGTACAAGTTTGTACCTAGTCTGTGGTACAACTGCCCTTTAGGTATAAACTGTACACACAGTTTTTTCTCTTCCTTTACGTTTTGCCTTTAATCTAGCTGGAACTTTTATGGACAACAGTAGGAATAGTAGCAAACAGTGTATGCACTGGTATTTGTAGAAGCCCTTAGGAAGAAATGCCCTGCTGAAATCAAAACAGAAGGCTTGCCAAGCAGAGTGCTTTGGAAAAGGAAAACAAATCCTGGCAACACGTGAAAAAGAAGAGACAAAGCACTGTAACTTTGCAGTTTCACACATAGGCTTGTAGATTACTTTGCAAGAGCAACTGCTCTCCTCTCAACAGTGATTCTAGTCTATGCAGGAGTTGGACTATCACCTTTTGCAACACTATGTCATACTCCACCTCTTTCCCTCTATCAGTATGTGGCTGCATCCAGCTCTACATATAGCTGGGACCAAGATATAAGCATGTCTCCTACCAATACTATGCACTATACAAGATATTACAAATACATAAACTGTTGTGAACACTGAGAGCTACTACTATATTTATGGTGATTTTTTGACAACTGTGCGCATCAAATGGGTAACTAAAATAATTTGCTATTTAAATAAATAAGCTTTTCTCTTTCCCTTGTTTCATCTCTCCTCTGAATATCGAGTCAATTTCTAACATACTTTTTTTGTCAGCGAGAAGCTTGCTTTAAAAAAACAACAAACAAAACCCCTTTAATTCTCTGCTTTCCCTCAGAGCACTGCTCCTGCCAAAGGAGCTATGAATAAAAGCCAGCTTTCACTGCCTTCTCAAGCATCTTCCATGCTTTCTGACTCCACCAGATCTGTTTCACAGATGCCTTCCTGGATAAGACATTATCATCTCCTCTCCCCTACACAGCACTGCCATGGTTTGATACTATCACTTACACAATGCTCCCATCTCTTATCTGGTTAATTAGAAGTATGCCATTTGGCTCAGACTGAAACAATAATCTTACAAGAGTTTCTATAAGACCAAATGCTGAGCTAGCTGGCTATATTTTCTAATTAAGTAATCCAGTTGTGCTTTCTAGTCAGAAATTGAGTCCAATACTGTATATCACAGAATTATATCTTTTACAGTTACCACACAAGCAGCCTATGATCCTCCAGTTTCCAACTCTCTACTATCTACATACCCCACACAAGACAGATTGTACATATGGCAAAAAGAACTCAGCTTCCCAAGATAGCTCTACTGCCTTCAGTGGGGTTACTCCAGGCATGAGTTTATACTCTATAAAAATAGCAAAATGCACTCCAAACACCCCCCCCCCAAAATGCTCTGACAAAGAGATGCCTTGTCGTGACAGACTGGCTTTGGATCAGTGCCTGCAGAGAACACATTAAGCCACTTTTCTTCCAACACTAAGTAAACAGCCAGACTTCATGCATGGCCTCCAAAGGAAGGTCCTTTGCAGTCTTGTTTGTACTGACAGCTGTTATTTACATACCTTTGAGAATGGCAATGAGTCTGATACTGTCTAGTTCTCCATATAAGTCAATAGGGCTGCAAGAGTTATAAATCAGGAAATAATACTTCTTGCAAATAAACCAGAGTATTTAAAATAATCCTAAATAAGACAGCACAATAATTTCTCAAAATAGCAGTAGAGAGAATGGATTTCCTGGAAGGCTCGATTTCAGTTCATCCATATGTGTGCAATGGAATCATTTTTGTTTTCTTACAGCTATTAAAAAGATATCCATCTTAGCTTTCACTATGGAAAATTAAACTCAGGGGCTAGTCAAAAAATATGACAAAAATATGTCTGAGACAAAACTGATTTAGAGACAGGAATGATTTATAATGCTCCTTCCCCAGTATCAGCTGTTCTTTCCACTGCAGTCACTTTAATCTCAAATATCCATAATATGGCATGCAGCTAAAAGAAGCCTCCACAGCTTGTTTGGAAAGACAGGGACAAAAAAAATTCTCAAGTATTAGGATACAAAAATATGAATAGCTCCCCAAATATGAAATAAATATTTATTTTTTTCTACCAGACATGACCAACATTACTGGAGCCTTTTCATTAACTGAGCAGAAAAAAGGCAGTGTTTTCTGTGTACTGAGACAGCACAGTGCTCAAACAACTATGTTCCTTCTAACAGACAGCAGTCCCCAAAAAGCCAAAAAATAAAAGATGGCAAAACACTATTTGGATTTTTTTTCCCCACTGGAATCATGTACTTTTACCAAATGTTCCTTTATGAAACCACAGCAGTTGGTAACAAGTAAACTAACACTATAGGAGAAATATATTCACCTGTGACCCTCTCCAGCACCTTCATCTGCACTGACCCATTCTAGATTTCCAGCCTTGGTCCATTCATCTCAACTTAGGAAAGTTTAATTCTTTATTTACCAATTCTGCAGTAGAGTTCTAAAACACTACTGCAAAATAGCATGTTTGGATCATCACAGTAAATTACTCCCATGGGGGTGTTTACAAGTAAAAACTGAAAGAACATTTTAAAGTGCCTTTTTGCCCCCCTTTCTTCTTTGATGCAAGTGTTATGCTGCTTGAAAACAATGCCAGACTTAGCATTGGATAGAGTCCAAAGTAGAGTAGAGACCAAATCATAGGAGAGCTAACAAAAAAATTCAGTCCCTTGATAAATTAAATCCTTGGCCTCTCTGCTCAAACAGCCAGCAAGGATCTCAGCTAAAGCCAAACATAGTAGCAGTGTTTTTCTGTGATGTAAATTCATCCTCACAATGATCTGGATCAAGACAATCTAAGAGATTTTCAGTCAGCTACAAAATGAACATTTTGAAAGAAAAGAAGCCAAACTGAGATGAAAAGGGTCAATAGAGGAAAGAATTGCAAGCAAAAGCATGGGCTCTGGAGAACATGAGAGCTCATCAACCTCTCTAGTGACTTGGAAAGCACCTGAATGGTGTGAAGTGGGTTAGCAGTTGACTTGCAGTTTGTAAATACAAGTTACCAATGTATGAGTACTGATTTTATGGTATGGAAAGGGTAAAACAGGTGGGTTGTGGGAGCAAAACTTTATGCTGTACCAGTGTGTGATACTTGCACTTAAATGACCCAGTTCCTCCTCTTTTATCTTAGAGATGACAACTGGACTTCTGCACTGGGATCTGTTTACATTATCCCAGGAATGACTCCTCCTTTGGGAAATACCATTTTGATGTAACTTTTCCTCAGATCCAAATGTCCCCACTGACCAACTGAGCCTCAAGCTCACTCTCTTTTGAATATTGACAACACTCATGCTGGCATATGGAGACCTCAGAGGGGATTAACAATGAGAGAGCAGTCAAGATCCATTGGTGTTTGATAATCTCTCTTTACTGGAAAAAGGGGGTTTCTACCAGTAAGGTCATTGCTTTGGCAGATTGTGTAAAGAAGCCAGGGGAGGCTGGGGAGTATGCAAACTAGACTGCTCCCAGTTGAAGTATGCAAACAAAAGGAGAGAGACCATGATAAAAGTTGATTGTGTAAGTAAAAAGGCCAAACCACTACCACATGCCTGATGAAAAGGCAGGAAAGATGTCCAAACCGGGACTCCCAGGAGAGATGAGATCACACTAAGCGAGGGAGGAGGTTATGTACAGGATGTTGTTTTGTAACTGTCTAGTGTTTTCCAGAGTAAAAGTGATTGTGGTTTGGCTAAGCCCAAGCTCCTTGCCTGCCTGCTACTTTATCCCTAAAAATTAGAAACAAGAGCTCCACCACCAGGTAGGCTCTCTGGAAATACATCCAAGCAGCATGGTGCTGGGAATGCCTATTGTCAGCGAAGTCTCTGGAAGACCCAACCTCTTTGTGCAGATGGAGCTGACTGCCCAAGAGTTGTAATACTGCCTCAGATTCCTGAGGCACAGAGCTAGACTGCCCAGGACCCAAAACCTAGAGGTTCAATCAAACTGATTTGGTCATCGAAGGTCCACTCTCACAGGGAGGAAAGGGCTTCGCCGTAGCATTCTGCTTCCAAGCTAGGTCTTCATTCAAAGGGAGTCAACTCCCCTTTCTCACTGAACCTACAGGCTAACATTTATGTAATTGTATTTAAGATTCAGGAGCATTTTTACATAATATTTCAAGTGATCCATAGTTTGCCAGATTCTTCATTTGTGCTGAATTCCTTTTTGCAGGGGCACAGCTTTAAAAGAGATTTTAGCAATTTCTAACTTTTCTGGCAGTAAATTAATTCAGGCTGCTCTTAGAGGCCCTTCTCCTTTCTTTACTGACTTCATGCACTATCCGCTTTCCTGGAAATTCTATTATCTTAATCTCAGAGTATTAATTTCATTTGCCAGTATTGCTTTTCTTATCTTTTACTCTCTCAACTTCACTATGTAATCGTTCTGTTCCTCCTCTGCATTTAATGTTTGATTCCATGACTGTATCCCCTCCTTGCTCTGCATTACTTTTCCTGGTTCTCTGTTTCACAGGGCCTTCTAGTTTTTTAGTTTCTGCAGAGTCAGCTTCTTTGAAGGACTGAGCCTCCATTTCCATTAATATCAATGACAAGCTCTAGCATTCTGTTCAGAGTATGAGGGACAGCGTGTACTGATGGTTATGCAAATCCTCTTAATACTAATTATTCCTTCATTCCATATCTTCTGTTTATCCCTTCAAACATTTTATTCCATCTTTTCAACTTTTCTTTCATGCTACTAAACTTTCCTGTGGCACAATGTAATACTCTTATTTGTCTTCTTTTCTGTCTCACTAATGGCTTAATTACAAGCCTAATTAAGTTCTAAAAACAAAGTACTCTCATACCCTCTCTTAATTACAGTTCTACTTGACAGTATTAGATATGCTTCTCACTTCAGTTAGAAAACCAAATCACAAAAGTGAGACAGTGATCAATTGAGTCAAATTGTATATCACCTGTTTTGTAAGCAAACCCATTACCTTGCCTTGTATGAAAGAAATAACCCTCTGAAACCTCTCTATTTCCTTATTTTCTAAGTTGTTAGTACACATTCTCTGATAACAATGTATTAAGACCGCTGCAGGTCTTGTAATTAGGGCTTTGAAGTGCACAAACTTAGAGACAGCTATACTGCAGGACTTAGGATTTCTGCCTTTCTGTTTTCTAGCCCAGTCTCCTATAAAGCAAGTATACTACTAAAAGATATTTTCCTTTTGAATGCTATTTCTTGCTCTTTTTCTTTCAGGGTTCCATCCATCTCTGTTACTTTTCATCTGTAAAGCTGCTCATCTGTGCCCGAATGCTCTTTTTTTCTTTCTCTGCTATTGATGCAATTTTTGTAAATTACAACATGGGAGGAAGGTGTTGCATTATTTTAGTTTATGAACTGAGCTGCACTAATAAGGTATCTATCTGCCTGGAAAAAGTAGTTTTATAACTTACTATGTTAATTTATGAGTATTATGCAAATTAGGCCAAATTAATAAATGCTCTGTTATAACAGCTCAAAGATCAATTGCTTGGGATAATCAGAGCTCAGAGAAAGCTATTCTGTTTTCTTATACCCCATCCACAAAACAGCTTTTAACAGTCATCACACACTGCCTGCCAATGATTAAAAGGATCTTCAAAGTCCAGTAGGATGATCCATTCCTTAGGTTGCCAGGAAGGTCTCTGAGGCCTTGCACATGACATACACCAGTCTCACTGCAATCCCAGTATCTATTGACCTAGGGACCAGAGAAAGGCTAAAGAAGAGAACAGAACTGTGTGGTGTCCTGTGTCCAGCTCTCGTCATTTCACGCTCACTGGAAATGAAATGTCACTTGGCTGAGGCATCAAGTTCACTGAGGGGACAGGAGCATCAAGCAATGCAAGCTGTTTGTTATCCAGCTGACTTCCTAAGAGCACGAAGAAATGGACCAAATGTTTTGCTAGTGAGATAGATCTGAAGGCAGATCATCAAGCCATATAGAGTGCATATAAGGACAGTCTGCATTGAAGAATGGAGTATCTTACACACCATTAGGACTACACCATGCATATATTCACCTAAATAGGTAGATGAAACAGCACAAAGGGATCACACAAATATTAACTAATCCATATGTATTTTTTTATGGCTGTGTCTAGACCCTTTGCATGCAACAAGAATCCAAAGAATACAGTTGTCCAACAGAAAATACATGTAAAAATTGACATGACTTATCTACTGCTCTGACCCAGTCAGTTGAAGGCAATTTTATAGTACCATAATAAACCTTTAGATTTATAACTGAATATATTTGCCAGATGATACTTTTGGGGACAGTTACAACAGACAGCAAAGAGCAAATATTTGATGAGCATTTATGGGCACAACAGCATGTAAAAAAGAACAGGCTGCAAATCTCAGAGTCATGTGGTATTACAGTAAGGTGATGGTTTTCCAGACATTCAAATCAAAGAAGAATGCAGCTCCCTTGTGCAGTTAACAGATACGTCCAAACTGAGGGAAGGGCTGAGGAGGAGCAGTGTGTTTTCAGTAACAGGAGTCAGCTTCCAAATTTATTATCAACTGTGAGCTGTATTTTCAGATTTTCAGTTCCCACCAAGGTCATAGAGGAGAGCACAGCTGCTATTCATAGCCTTTTTGGTCCCTTTTACACTCAGGGGTTGGGGAGAGAGAGAAAGAAGAGGAGCATAGAGGGAGAGAGGGAATCTTAGAGTATTAAGTGGATTCCTACCCATTGTCTTACTTTTCACTATCAAGATGTACAAATAAACTTTATTAATCATCATTTGAATGCCTCTTAATGCCTAATCAAGATAGAATCCCATTTTTTCTAGAGTGCAGGAGACAGTGCGTAAGCTCTGAGTGGGCAAAGGGCAGGGAGTATTTAGACATGCTATACTGGAAGGTTACTCACCATAGGCCACCGAACAGGAGAGTGGCACTGTTGGGGATAAACCCCAGCATCCCAGCTCAGTGCTCTTTTCCACAGCATGACATATCCCTGAATTAATGTAGTTAAGCTTTTGACATGAGAGGACATTTGAAAATGAGAAAATATAGCTACAAGAGCTATATAATTTTCTTGCAACCCAGGCTCTAATACACTTTTTTTAAAAAACAGTTAATGGCAAGATTAATAGTTTTATGCCTATAAAACTGGCAAGAAATCTTGCCTATGAATGCAAGACTAGCATTTTCACTTTATCTTTTGTAAGAGAAAATCATATACCAAGAATTAAACTCAGAGATCTTAAAGAGAGATGATTTTCCAGTGGGGCATCAAATGAAACTATCTCTATGAAATTACTTGATTTTGAAGCAGAATAAACAAAGATTCCAAAGATTTTTGTATGATGGACTTGGTAATGTTCTGTACCAGCTGTTGCTAAGGGCTACAGAGACAGAGTTTTCTACCCTGCTGGATGCACAGAAAATCAGTGGCCTTCACTCAATTGCTTTACATTCACACAGCTCATAGACTACTTTTTTATTTTTGTCCCAGCTGCCTAGAGCTTCAGTGCAGCTTTAGCAGCTACCAATAAGAGATACAGCATTATAGCAACCCTTGTTTTCACCATCAGTTCACACTTGCAGAACACTTGTTTCATCCTACTCTGGAAGAATTCCCTAGTAAGAACCGAAGCCAATTGTTCTTCTGCTTATAAGTCACATCATGACATAAAGCAGGAGAGAATAATAATTTATAGCAAATTATTTCCATAGATGTGACCAGCAATGTGAGCAAAGACAGAAGCCTGCAGTTCTCAGTGACATTGTATCTTCACTAATCTACGTTTACCTCTTGTCGCGGTAGAGACAGACACGACAAGTAATAGATCATGCAAAATGGCTACTTTATTGTTCTAACACACCTTTTTATCCCCTTCTTCAGAGTATGTGTTAGTATATGATTGGTTTAGTTAGTAACTAACAATTCATGATTGGTGAGTTCATCAGGACGGTTCTTCTTCTCATTATCTTGTTTTTGTACCGCTCTTCTCGGATCTTTCCATACTTTGAAGGATACACTACAAGCTGCTCAAGGTCAAAGGTCACGCTGTTCTCAAACTGTCAGGCATTCCGCAGACCCGTTGCATCCCCCGACAACCTCTCATGGACACTGACAGGTTTTCATCTAAAAGACTGGTATTCTTTCATACTACATGGCCTCTTTAAGTTACATGAGCTGCCGTACATTTCTAATGCTTTGCTTGATAATAAGAGAGTTTGCAAACAAAAACTCCTTTTGGTCTTTACAACATATTGTGCATTTTTCTCTTTCATCTCTGGATGTCTCTAAGGAAATTGAATGAGCAGGACAAAGAAAATCAGCAGAGCATAATATGGCCATTAGCGTATCAACTGTAGTGTGTGCACTTATGAACCCATCACTCAGAGATTAGACCAGACATGCTTCTCTCATCAAAGGCTTCAAAGTCAAGCCTGAATACTCAACTGACTTTCCCAAGATGGGATTCTCCTACTCTCAAAACAAACATGTCATTTCTGTATGTGCTGGAGAACCCTTTCATATAATGCCACATCAAGTATAATTAGTTGCATTATTGACTCCAACTGCTCCAGCATCAAATTCTCTGGTAAGTTCCAGTGTGGCTGATGTTGCCTTGTAATTTGCTGACAGAAGACATTAAGGCATCATTTCCATATGTGCTAGGACTGCTCTGAGTTCATTTGCAGTTCCAGTGAACTGTAATCTAGTGCAGCCTAACAACTTAGAGCATTAACTTGAGAGCTGTATTCCCAGGTCAGGCACTGGGTACTATATGACTTTTGACAAGTTGCTTAACATTTTAGATAATCTTTCTTCTAAACTTAATATTGCTATATTTACTATACTTACAAGAATTTTCTGAAGCTCAATTAATATTTATAAGTCTTCTAGCTTAGATAACAGGCCCTGTTCAAAATGCAAAGTGTTATCACACCTATTAAAGCTGCTTCATAAATTGCCATTTATGGCTATATTTAACCAGTAGTGTTGGAAACATTTTTAGGCACTTTTGTTATCTTGTCAATAGAAGCTAGACTGCTTGCACAACAAATAAAACTACCAGTGTGATGAACCTTCCTGCTCACAGGTCATAATGATTGATTCCATATTTTAAAACATGGAAATTTTTTCTTTCTCTCAGTTCACAACTTATTTAGGACATGGCAATGCCTTTCACCAATTAGAACAGAAAATCAGTTTTTACTAGTAAAGTTCAAAATATGTTCTTCTCCAGTTTAGTGGAATGTCACCCTGTTTGGATCCTGCTTTTTACTTCTGTGTTTGAAGTCCTGCACAAAGTCAAAGGATGAAGTCATTGGAGGTGTGACATATAGGAAAAATGTTATGGGCTTTAGCTGTTCATGGGACAGTATATGATATTAGCAGTGATACAGTAGCTAACATTATAATGACAGCTTTTACAAGGTAAATTATATCCTCTCTAGTGAAATTATTTCTTATTTGAAAGATAGAGATTAACTGAAGGCCCTTGACTTCAGCATCGCCCACATAGTCAGTGACTGAAAGCAGTAATGCAATACAAATGATTAATTTTCAACCTATGAATAATCCTAGCAAAGCAGCAAAAACAAATAAGTATTGATCTACACTCACAGACCTCAAGGTTGATCCATTTCTGTTACAACTGATGGGAAAATTTCCTTTCTTACCTTTACTCTCTGTTGTTAACTAAACTCAGCATCCGTCACACACATTCACCTCATAATCACAAATGATGATTAAAAATGTCATTTTAGCCTCCAGGCAGGGGGTAGAAGTACCTAGTGATGTTAGCCATCAGGAGTCAGAAGATTCTGAGTTCCTATTTTATTTGTGTAAGGGTGTGATAAGCTTGTGAGGACTGGAAACAACTGCATTGCAAATTCTTAGCAAGCTCTCCATAAGACTCACAATAGTAAGATTATTCAGACACACATGAACGGGCACAATCCAGTGTGTCCATCCACTGTGATACGTGCAGTCCAAATCACTCATCATTTGCACTTTGAGAATTTATTGGAAAATCAGCTTATAAACACAGGATAGCCATGTATTCAACTACTTCTGGAGTACAGTTTGTGGCTTGACAATTAATAGTATTTCATCATAACATAACAAACCTTTTAATCATAATTTGTGATTAAGGAAGAAGATAAGGAGAAGGTAAGGAAACGCTGAGATCTGCAGTTGTAGGCATTCAATGGCCCTAAGTAATCCAAACAAAACTGTATTGTTGTTACCTGCTCACTCATAGTGTTGTCAGCTCAAAGGATTTTATCAAGAATATTCCAGTACATTATATTTTTCTTAAAATCCCAGTTCATGAAGAACCTCAGTTTTCTGGTTTTAAGCAGGAGCATCCGGTGCTTACTTTAAGCACTCAACTTGTATGGCAACCCTGAAGCACCCAAAGAATCTATCCTTCCTGCAAAACTTAAGCAGACAGGATCTCCCTCTACAGGCCTCCAAAGACACTTCCCTCTCTCCCTTGATGAGAAAGGGATCCGGGAGTAGTGTCCTGATGTGGTTAAAATGAAGCCACAGGTTAGATGGCCTGGGTACCAAACAGAGTTTCTCATGCTGAGGTTTAAAGATGCACATCCCTCATGACTAAAAGTTCAAACTCAAAAGGCAAAGCATGGTACATTTTATGATGTGCCAAGTCATGATTTTGAAGTTATCCTCATGTCTTTTGAAGTCTGTTTATTGAATATCCAGAAGCACTGCATAAGCTTTTGAATAAATATTCCGGCTCTCAGGTATGACCCATCATGTCTCTTCCTCTTTAAATGAAGCCCAAGCAGCTTCATTCTCTTGACAGCATTAATGGCAAGTGTGCAAGAGGCTGTCTGAGAGGCCTTTGAGAATAGTGAGGAATGTATGTATGCATACATCCATGCACTCTTCAGGCCTTTGAGTTGAAAGGGAATTCATTGTGTTTGGATGAGCTGTAGTTGTTGATGTTTATGGCCTGTGCTGTGTGAAGAAACAAACTGTGGGTTAAACACAGAAATTTTCTTTTGTAACCTTACTGTTGAGGATAGGGATTGCAATGCTGCCATGTGGCTAGGCAAAGGTTCTGCTCATTGTGAGTATGCATAAACACAAATACATGCATGTGATGCTTTGAAAAAAACCTTGAGCAGGGATTTTATTTCCTTTTTAAAAAGTCAGTGAACTCAGAGGTGCATCTCAAACTCTCCTGAGTTCTCAGTGCCTCTTCAGTACCAACAACAGCTTTGTGTGTTCTGCCTGCCTTGGTCATAAAGTACCGTAGTATAAGGGTCTAGATTCTCCCCATTTTATGATGATAAAAAAATGAACTGTAGCAAGGCCATCTGATATTATCAAACAGGAAAACAGCATGGAGGCACACAGCTTTGAAGTAGCCTGGAATCCTTTTTTGCCAAAATGCCATGGTGATGGCTACAGTGAAAATAGAAGACTGTGGCTAGGAGGAAGGCACACTATCTGTTGCAGCTTCAATACAAAATATTTTGTGTCCAATTATTTTCTTTTTATAGTTATGAAGGCTTCTCACCAATATTCTTGAACATCACAGAAAATGGCAGTGTTTAGAAAAAAATTCAGTGTTCTAGGAGCCTTCAAAGGAATTTGGAACATATTGTTTACTGGATGTTAACAACTACTTGAAATTGAACTTTTTCTGTATGTATACATTACTATCCTCCAATCCCACAGGAATTATACACAAATATCCAGCTCTACTGATGGAAAATATGACAGGGTGCATTTGGCAAGGATTTTTCATTCAGAACTGACTTCCCTGCCAGGAGGTTTTGAGGCTCATGCAGCATTGTTTGTATGGCACCTACCCTTCTGCAAACCATCAGTGTGGCTAAAAAAGCTTCCTGATTACATCACTTATTTTCATTTTCTTACCATTTAGTAAGTTTTCTCTGGTGGGAAAAAAGTAGGATTGTTTGTCTCAGCCACATTAAATATTCTCACACAGCCTCCTGTCCCAATTCAAATAGATTTACGGGCAAAACTCATAATAGATTTAATGTGACCAAGAAGGGCTCAAAACAGCAATTTTTGGCTTTTTCTATTTCTGGATCTTCAACATTTCTGCAAGGAAGGTGGGAGGATGTAGACACATACTTAGCTAACGGTCACAAGAGCATTCCAGATGCTTTTAGAAAGCCTTGAACAGAATAAACAAGAAGACAAAAAAAGAAAGATGCCAATTAGAAGAACACAGGTGCGCATTCCACGATAAAGGGAACTTGGCACAAACAACCTCAATTCGGCAGTTTATCTTGACCAATTAGACTGAGACAAGTTTTGCATGTTTTAGTTGATATAACCAATTATGTCCTATGTTTATGTGCGTGTACAGAGTTAGTATAACCAATTATATCTTGTTTATGCGCGTGTACAGTGTCAATATAACCAATCATATTTTATGCTTGTGCGCGTGTACAGTGACTTTGCAGAATATGTGACTATAAGTATGTGTGTGTTTTAGCAATAAAGGGTCGTCTGTCGTCTGCTTTCAAGATTACAGGCGTCCGTCTACTTCAGTCTCATCAAATGGTGACCCCGATGTGACTGCGAGCTGAGAAAATGCTGGAATTGCTGGAGGCGCATCCGGAGGAGACTCTAGCCGAACGATCGTCTAGCCAGCTGGACTGAGTGGACAACATTCTCCCGGGAGATCAATCACCCTGCTCGTTTAGAAGTAAGGTGAGCGGCTAGAAGGATTAAAACAGGTGCCCAGATGTTTGTGGAAGAAGGGGCAATTGTACGAATGCTTTCCCATATCCTCTCCATGAGAGGGATTAAGTATGATTCAAATAATTTACGTATGATGCTGAAGTGGCTTAAGGACCATGGTGCCCCCACTTCGAATGTAGAAGTCTTTGAAGTTAAAAATTGGGAAGAAATGGGAAAAGTAATTTGGGACTTTGTATTGCGTGGGGACGTGAAGGCTCAGAAAATCTCTGCTACATGGAGATTGGTGCTGGAAATGTTGAAAGCCCTTAAGGCAGAAAAGGAGGTGGCTGCCGCTGCAAAAATTTCAATTGAAGATACCCCGGAAAAAAACAAAAGTGTGTGTGGCGAGGTGGTAAATAATTCGGACAGTGATGAGGAATTAAACACCGAGGGAGATGTCATTAATGGAGGCAACGATCAACCTTTAAGTAACCTGCCTCTCGAGCAGAGACCTATCCCCTCTGCACCTCCCTATGAGGCAGATACATCCCCAGGAGAAGCTATGAAAAAGCGATGGAAGCACATAAATGATAAAATGTTAACCAAAGGTCTTAATCCTGTGGCTTTTCCAGTTACAGTCAGGCAGAATGCCCCAAATGTGTGGCAACCTTTCAATTGGGATTTAATAAAAGAAGTACGGAAAACAGTAATGGCTAATGGACTGTCTGCTCCGTTTAGTCAGGCATGATTGGAGAATATATTTTCTGGTCAAATTTTAACGGGCTTTGACTGTACACAATTGGCTACAATGATTTTAACCCCGACTCAGCGTCTGTTATGGAAGGTGAAATGGGCAGAATTATGTGATTTAGCGGCACTAAGAAATTTCGACCGCCCAGAAGGAGATCCGCGGTATATGATCACTGCTGCACAAATGATGGGGACTGGTGACTTTGCAGATGTTAATAGGCAAGCAAGGCTACCGGTGGAAGCATTACAAGAATCAGCTTCCTTAGCTCTGAAGGCAATGGTAACCTTGCCTGAAGCTGGAAAGCCAGAACAATCATTTACAAGTATAAGGCAGGGTAATACGGAACCTTACATGTCCTTTATTGATCGTCTGCGAGATGCTATTGAAAAGCAAATAGATAATGCTGATGCCAAAGAAGCATTGATAATAAAATTGGCCGTGGAAAATGCAAATGCAGATTGTAAAAAACATACTACAATCGATGCCAGGAAGAGTGACACTAGTAGATATGATAGAGGCCTGTAACAAAGTTGGGTCTTTGGAGCATAAAACTACATTAATGGCCAATGCTTTTGCTGTAGCCATGCGAATGGATACATGTCGGGGGATGCAATGGGTCTGCAGAATGCCTGACAGTTCGAGAACAGCGTGACCTTGAGCAGCTTGTAGTATATCCTTCAAAGTCTGGAAAGATCCGAGAAGAGTGGTACAAAAACAAGATAATGATAAGAAGAACCGTCCTGACAAACTCACCAATCATGAATTGTTAGTTACTAACTAAACCAATCATATACTAACACATACTCTGAAGAAGGGGATAAAAAGGTGTGTTAGAACAATAAAGTAGCTATTTTGCATGATCTATTACTTGTCGTGTCTGTCTCTACTGTGACAAATGGTGACCCCAATGCGCCTGAGTAAACAGATCATTTAAAGGCAATAAATCCAGCACTAGCAAGAAGTATACCGGCGGCGATGAGAGCTGCGAAAGAGTATACTAGCGGTGAGAAGAGCTGCAGAGATGGAGCCTGGTGACGCTCAGAGCAGTGGGAATCTGCTTGGTCCAGACCTGAACTTCAACACCTAAAAAGGTGAGCCACCGGGGACCAAACTGTTAGAATGGGGCAGCAATTAACGAAAGACAAGGAGACGATTTTGTCTACCTGGAAAGCCCTATTAAAAATAAAAGTGGTTAAAACCCCAGAACAAAGCCTGAAAAGGATTTTGATATGGTGTAAGATGCAAGGCTTTGCAGCCACAACAGTTACTGCATTCAGTGTGGGTGCATGGCAAGCAGTGAGATGGAAAATGTTTAATGAGATCTCTAAAGGACAGAAAGAGCTGTGTAAGTTGGCGATCGTATGGCGTCTATTACGCGAGACCCTGAAGGAATGGAAAGCAGAATGTGATGCGAATGATCAGCAAAAGAAAGATGAAAAACCAGAAAATGTTAGGAAGGAAAAAGATTCTGACTAAGGAACAACTGAAGCCGGTGCTGCAGTATCAGCAGTAGCAGGCAGAAAACCTATCACGGGCAAAATCAGATCATGCCCTTATCCACCTCCTCCTCCTACGCCATTAAATACTTTACTGGGCGATGAGGGGCCCTCCTCACCTACTGGTGCAGCAGCGGAAGGGGTGACTCCATCAGCCCCCTCTGAGGAGAAAAATACGGCGAATCCAGCGAATAATACTGAGCCGGAAAGCGAGAGCTGAAATGAAAGTGAGGCAGAAGAAGCTCTACTTGACGCTATGCGATCTCTGCATCTCGCAGATAAAACCATACCGAAAGAACCCCTGCCATGGACTCTCCCTCCATCCACAATAACTGTAGTCCCAAGATCCCCTGATCAATTTTGGGAGGGAGTTAAGAGATATGCTGCCGACACTCGCAACTGGGATCTAGTAGAACGCCTCAGCCCGTGCTCTCTAACACCTGCATTTCTAAAGCCTCTAGATAACACAGCAGGGGCTCCTGCTACATTTCCTGTTTTCAGAGCTGCTGCAGGCACAAACCAGCACGATGAGCACAATCCAATCAGCTGGAAAGTAGTGCAGGATTTGCAGAATAAAGTACAAAAATTTGGAATCAATTCTCCTGAGGTGATGCAACTTACTCGAATTATCAGCACAGATCTGCTGTGTCCATATGACATTATGCACCTTGCGCAAGTGCTGTTTCAGCCTGTACAGTTGCAAGTGTTTCAGTCTACTTGGAGGCAGATGGCATGCACAGCAGCACAGAATAATTTACGACTGCCACAGGGTGACCCGAGATTAGGCCTTGGAGAGGATGCTTTGCTTGGTGAAGGACCATTTAGTAACCCTCAGCTGCAGGCAACATGGCCTCCGATTGTTCTCAAACAAGCACAAAAACTAGCACTTATGGCATTAAAGCGAACCATGGAAATGGCAGCTCCAAAGCAAAAATACATCGCTATCTGCCAAGGCCCCACAGAACCCTTTTTACAGTTTGTAGAAAAAATATCTGCTGCACTGGAAAAACAGGTAGAAGATGAAGTCTTAAGACAAATGCTGTGCAAACAGTTGGCAAAAGATAATGCTAATGAGGACTGTCAAAAGTTCATACAGGCTTTACCAGGAGATCCTTCTGTTCCCGACATGGTGGCTCCATGTTTTAAGGTTGGGACAGTGGAACACATGGTGGCCGTCCACTCGGCAGCACACGTGGCCGCCCTAGCCAATGCTATGAGAAATTCAGGGAAATGCTTTGGGAGTGGCAGAGAAGGGCACATAAAGGTATCTTGTCCACACAAAACATCACCAGGTAAACAACTGGTGAACAACCCACCGGAGATTAATTGCAACAAATGCAGAAAATCAGGATATTTTGCAAAACAGATCAAGTCCAATAGGATGGGGATTGAATGCATTGCTACCGGGAAGATCAAGTAGCACATTAAATGGAATAATCGTGCATGTGGGAGTTATTGATGCTGCTTTTACAGGTCAAATTTGCGCGATGATTTCGACCCCCTACCCACCAGTACCAATCCCTAAAGGTACTCGCATTGCTCAACTTGTTCCTTTTTCGAGTTCTATTTCAAAAGCAGAACAGCGAATGAGATGCGATGGAGGCTTCGGCTCCACGGGACCCCCTCAGGTCTGCTGGTCTCAGACTGTCTCATCATCCCGACCACATATGACGTGCACGCTGTCGAATCACGGAAGATCGCCGACTACAGTAAGGCTTGCAGGGCTCCTGGATACCAGAGCCGATGTGACTATTATTGCCGATTATCTGTGGCCGTCTACCTGGCCAACAGAGGAGGCTGGTATGGGAGTAGTGGGGCTGGGAGGATCCGCGCGAGCAAAGATGGCAGCCACACCAGTTTTGATTACCAATCCTGAGGGCCACCAAGCAGTTGTTAAACCATATGTGATGGCAGCTCCCCTCAATTTATGGGGGAGCGATTGCTTGTCCAGCTGAGGAGAGGGAGTGATAGAGTGGCTTTGGTGGGCACCTGGTGTCCAGCCAGGGTTAACCCATCACAGGTGTGACCAAGTAGATGATCTGCTCAGCTTGGTGGCAGAGCTATGAGAGGAAGTAGAAAGGCTAAGGAGCATCAGGGAGTCTGAGAAAGAGATAGACTGGTGGAACCATGCTCTGCCCTCCCCGAGACAGGAACAGCCACCAGAAAAAAACACAAGATCAAGGGGATCCTGTATCCTCTCCCCACCAGGCAGAAGGCAGTAGCTTAAAGGAAAGGCGTGAATGGAGGCAAGTCCACACTCGGGGCAGCAGGCGAACCCCCTCCTTGCCTACCTCGCCTTCCCAGGTGCCTCTGTACAACAGGTATGAGGCTCTGGATGTGGAAGGCCAGTCAGTGGACAATGGTCCATCTCATCTACACCAGAGGTGCTGCCAAGGTCAGAAAGGCCTACCCTCCAATATCACGACCACCTCCACGAGGAACAAAAGAGGGGTTATAGTTGTAGGTGACTCCCTTCTGAGGGGAACAGAGGGTCCAATATGCCAGACATACCCTCCTCTTAGGGAAGCCTGCTGCCTCCCTGGGGCCTGAGTTAAGGACATCACCAGGAAACTTCCTAGTCTGGTACAGCCCGCTGACTATTAACCATTATTGCTCTTCCATGTGGGTGGCAATGAAGTTGCAACACGTAGTCCAAGGGCAATCAAAAGAGACTTCAGGGCCTTGGGACAGTTGGTAAGGGAATCTGGAGCACAGGTAATTTTTTCCTCTATCCTTCCAGTTGCAGGCAGTGACATTGGAAGAAACAGATGGACTCGGTCTATTAATACATGGCTCTGTGGCTGGTGTCACTGCCAGAATTTTGGGTTTTTCAATAACAGGATGGTCTACACGGCACCAGGCCTGCTGCTGTCAGATGGGATTCACCTTTCTCAAAGGGGGAAGAGGGTCTTTGCTCATGAGCTAGCAGGGCTTGTTGACAGAGTTTTAAACTAGACTTGAAGGGGGAGGGGGATAATATCAGGCTCGCCCGTGGCAAGCCAACGGACGACACGCCAAGGTTAGAGGGACAGGGTGCTAGCGAGGGCCCTCAGCCTGTTGCTCTGAGACATACTGGGTATACTGGAGCACACTTGAAGTCTTACAGAGAGGAGCCAGGGGCTCCTGAGGTAATAGGAGCCAACAGGGAAACACCAGTGAAATAATACCTCAAAGGAATTAAGGGGTGTTCCTCTAAAAAGGTGACACAGCCAACAGCCCAACTGAAGTGCCTCTACACCAATGCACGCAGCATGGGCAACAAACAGGAGGAGCTGGAAGCCACCATGCTGCTAGAAAGCGATGACCTAGTTGCCATTACTGAAACTTGGTGGAACGAATCCCATGACTGGAACACAGCTATCGATGGCTACAGGCTGTTCAGAAGGGACAGGCGAGGAAGGAGGGGCGGAGGGGTTGCTCTCTACATCAAGAAATTGATAGATTGTGAAGAGCTGTCTCTGAAGAATAGCCACGAGCAGGTTGAAAGCTTATGGGTAACAAACAGAGACCGAGGCAACAAAGGGAACCTTGTGGTTGGTGTTTACTGCAGGCTGCCTGATCGAGGGGAATCTACTGACAAAGCTTTCTTACTCCAGCTACAGGAGGCATCGCGCTCGCAGGCTCTCGTCCTGCTGGGGGACTTCAATCACCCCAACATCTGCTGGAAAAGTAGCACAGCGAGCTGCAGGCAATCCAGGAGACTCCTGGAGTGCATTGAGGATAACTTCTTAAGCCAGGTAATAGACAGCCCTACCCAGAGGGGATGCGATACTAGACCTGATGGTCACCAACGCAAGTGAGCTAATCGGTGACGTCAAGACTGGAGGCAGCCTGGGCTGCAGTGATCGTGCACTGGTGGAGTTCGCAGTCCTGAGGGATATGGGACAGGCAAAGAGTAAAGTAAGAACCTTGAATTTTAGGAAAGAAAACTTCCAGCTGTTCAAGGAGTTAGTCAATAGAACCCCCTGGGAAACTGCCCTCAGGGACAAGGGAGCAGGACAGAGCTGGCAGATCTTTAAGGACACTTTCCATAGAGCGCAAGAGCTCTTGATCCCCAGGCATAAGAAATCAGGAAAGGAAGGCAAGAGACCAACATGGTTGAGTTGAGACCAGCTGGTCAAACTAAAGGGCAAGAAGGAAATGCACAGGCAGTGGAAGCAGGGACAGGTATCCTGGGAAGAGTATAGGGACGCTGCCCAGTTGTATAGGGATAGGGTCAGGAAGGCCAAGGTGTGGCTGGAGCTGAAATTGGCAAGGGATGCAAAGAATAATAAGAAGGGCTTCTATAGGTATGTCAGCCAGAAAAGGAAGGTCAAAGAAAGTGTACCCCTGCTGATGAACACAACTGGCAAACTGGTAACAACAGACAAGGAGAAGGCTGAGGTACTCAAAAACTTTTTTTGTCTCAGTCCTCACTGGCAACCTCTCTTCCCACACCTCTCAAGTGGATGGACCACAAGGCAGGGACTGGAAGGAGCAAAGTCCCTCCCACTGCAAGAGAAGTCAGGTTTGTGACCACCTGAGGAACCTGAACATATGTAAGTCTATGAGACCCTATGAGATGCATCCCAGAGTCCTGAGGGAATTGGCTGATGTAGTTGCCAAGCCACTCTCCATGATATTTGAAAAGTCATGGCAGTCAGGTGAAGTCCCTGGTGACTAGAAAAGGGGAAACATTGCACCCATTTTTAAAAAGGGTAGAAAGAAGGACCCTGGGAACTACTGACCTGTCAGCCTCACCTCTGGAGAGATATGGATTTGATGGGTGGAATGTTTGGTGGATGAGGAATTGGTTGGATGGTCACATCCAGAGGGTAGTGGTCAACAGCTCAATTTCCAGATGGAGATCAGTGATGAGTTGTGTCCCTCAGGGGTCTGTATGGGGACCAGTATTATTTAACATCTTTGTTGGGGACATGGACAGTGGGATCGAGTGCACCCTCAGCAAGTTTGCAGATGACACCAAGCTGAGTGGTATGGTTGACATGCCTGAGGGATGGGATGCCATTCAGAGGGATCTGGACAAGCTTGAGAAGTAGGCCCTTGTGAACCTCATAAAGTTCAACAAGGCCAAGTGCAAGGTCCTGCACCTGGGTTGGGGCAACCCCTGGTATCAATACAGGCTGGGGGATGAAGGGACTGAGAGCAGCCCTGTGGAGAAGGATTTGGGGGTACTGGTGGATGAAAAGCTGGACATGAGCTGGCAATGTGCACTCACAGCCCAGAAAGCCAGCTATATCCTGGGCTGCATCAAAAGTGTGGCCAGCAGGTTGAGGGAGGTGATTCTGCCCCTCTGCTCTAGTGAGACCCCACTTGGAGTACTGCATCCAGCTCTGGAGTCCTCAGCACAGGAAAGACATGGACTTGTTTTAGCAGGTCCAGAGGAGGGCCACAAAAATGATCAGAGGGCTGGAACACCTCTCCTACGAGGTAAGGCTGAGAGAGTTGGGGTTGTTTAGCCTGGAGAAGAGAAGGCTCCGGGGAGACCTTATTGCAGCCTTTCAGTACTTAAAGGGGGCTTCTAAGAAAGATGGGGACAGACATTTAAGTAGGGCCTGTTGTGATAGGACAAGGGGTAATGGTTTTAAACTAAAAGAGGGTAGATTCAGACTAGATACAAGGAAGAAATGTTTTACAAGGAGGGTGGTGAAACACTAGCACAGGTTGCCCAGAGAGGTGGTTGATGCCCTATCCCTGGAAACATTCAAGGCCAGGTTGGATGGGGCTCTGAGCAACCTGATCTAGTTGAAGATGTCTCTGCTCGTTGCAGGGAGGGTTGGAGTAGATGACCTTTAAAGGTCCCTTCCAACCCAATCTATTCTATGATTCTATGAATTTAACACTGTACAAATACATCCTTAAAAGGTCAACTCAGTGCTCCATCAGCAAGACAACATTAAGACAATGCAAAGATGAGACAATTGGAACTCCAGAAACAGAATTAAGGACGTATGACTAATCCACATAATGCTAAATATACTACAATTTTAAGCTCTATGTCAAACAGCAGGATAAAAGCTAGCTTTAAAAAAAAACCAAAGAGAATAGATTGTATTCAGCTAGTAAACATTTGGGATCCTGTTGCAAAGGATAATAACTAGAATCAGAAAAATGAAAGCAAATATACAAGACAAAACATTAATAGCTTACGTTTCACACCACTCAGTAATATAAGCAGTGTGTACTACTGCAGCTAGTCCTAAAGTGTACCAAATTCAATCACTTAGAGTACAGTAGGAGAACTCTTATTCTGAAGTACACTTGAGAAAGCCCATCAGTCCTCTGGCAGCGCAAATAGATTTTCCAACAAAATTCTCTTTTGTTTCTAATAAAATTATTTGAGCGTCTTTGTATCCAAAGCTGCTTTGGCAATACACAAAACAAAATACTTGTGAGGTTTCTATTAAATACTATATACAATCTTATTTCAAGGGCTGGAAAGCCAAATTTTAAGCTGCCAAGAGAATGAATTTCACCTTTGATTTCACCATTCCTGGCAAGATGCAAAGAAAGAAAAAGAAAGGGACAAGTAATCTTAATTCAAGAAGAATTATGGCATGAACCATCAGTAGTTAGAGACTTCTGACAGACTGCTTGAAACCACATACTGCATATTCACAAAGTTTGAGAAAGCTGCTCATACAAAAGCCTTTTGGACAAATATTGAAGTGACTCCCAGAAGTCTGCTTCTGAGAGCCTGTTAACCAAATATGACGGTAGCCTTCCAGTACCTCTTGAAACTGGATGTACAAGTGTGTCAAAAAGAATCATAAAAAATATTCTCCTCTCTAAGGCTTTCATTGTTTCACAAGATAAGACCTACATATATCTGGAGTGAAATTAGCCTGTCCAATTGACAGCAGAATTCATGTAAGCATGGAAGAGAGATAGCTAAAATCCTTGATGGTTCACAGCATGTCTAACAAAAGCTGTGTATCTTGCGCCTGACTCTCAACAGTAGCAGTTCTTCAAAGCTACGTGCATTATGGCAGAAACATTTTGTCACATAGGCTCTCCCAGATGTTCAAAGTATGAACCTCATTCATATGTAAAAATTCAAAACATGAATTGAGAAGCATGTTTTATGATAAAAATGTTTTAAAGTGAAAAATTGCTAAGTTTCTTTGATATGCTTTTAATATCAGTTAGGCAAGAACTCCTATAGGTTGGTTGGTTTGGTTTTAAATCAAGCAGAAATCTCACACTCCTTTTGACTTTCTGTTTACCTGACATTAAGTTTTCAGTCTACATATACTTCACCCAAAACAAAGATTCACAATCATGATGTATATCTGAGTTGAAACGATTATTCTGGTAGTTCACCAAAACACAGAATTCACCAGGAATTTTTCTCTCTTGACCCTGACTGTATAACATGGGGCTTGCTTATCACCTCCAAATGTCAGATATACTGAAGTGAGCATACACCTCCTTGCTAGTAACAGACTTCACACCTAAACAGTATGAGTACCAGGAAAGAATATTCAGCCTTTTTAATCGGCCTCTTTCGGATACTTTTTAGATTTAGGAAGACAACACAGAACACTGAAAAATTAGTTCTTATTTTGAACCTTTTCTTATAATACAAAGAATGCAACATTTTCTTTTAAATTTAGACTAAAGATCTAAAACTCCCAACATACATGGCATATCTAGGACAGCACTTTCAGCACAGAAAGCATTTAAATTGGCAGGGGAGGTGTGGGGTGTGTGCATTTCTTTCCCCCTCTCCAGGCTGATTTATGAACTCAGGAAGGCTCACTAGGCCTTAGCATAAGTGTAATGAGTCCGGCAGTTAAGCGACTCTTGACTGTGCCAGGAACTCTTACACAGCTAAGACAGGGAGATATGCTGTGTGTCTCAAGGACTCCTGCTGCCTGGCGAAGGCAGGGAGATGGGAGTAGAAATAGCCAGTTCTCATAACAACCTGCAGCCAGTTCTTTCTCATAATAACCTTGAGACATTACAATCCTCCCCTGACAATCTTGGAGCATTCTGTATCTGTTTTGAGTTATTTTCCAACAGTCTTGGAATTTTCCAGTGCAGCTGGGATTCTAGCAATTTGTTAATGATGAAAGTCAATCACATCCCGAACCTATAAACAGCAGTACTAAGTGAGGCCCTTTGAGCTCTCCTGGACCGCAGCGGGCTGCAACCAGCATCTCCCTCTGAGTGGGACACCTCTCAGAGCTTGCAAGCTTTCCCATTTGCGAAAATCAGAGGTCTGTCACCAAAAGCCGACACAATCTGAGATGATTCACTTCGCTCCTTGAGGCTTGAGCCGAAGCATTCGACATGAATATTTTCACTGACCTCGAGGGAAATTTGTAACAGCTATACCTCTTTTTCTCTCTCTTTTACTCTCTTTTATATTCTTTTATTTATTTCTCTTAGTGTATTTATGCATGCGCGTGTACTAACTTCAATAGTCTACATTAAGTTATAGCAAGCACATTATAAGATATTAAGTCATAGAAAGTATATTGTAAGTTATTAAGTATGTTATAGCAAGTATATAATAAGTTAATACTTTCAAATTTATACTTAAATTACTGTTGTGATTTTTATTCAACTGTGAATGAATTTTAGGCTGCTATTGCATTCATAATCCCTTTAGATATAAACCGTTCCCAAGTCTGGGACTAGGAGTCAATCCAGCCACACCTAGACTCCGACAGGAGTTTAGAAAGCAGGGGGGTCTTCTCTGAACCTCATGACTCAACGGGAGGGTCTCCCTTACCCTTTCACACATTCCCTTTTACCCTATTATGTTTTTGGTCCCTATATACATAAGTTTAGTTTGATTCTGATTTAATTTTCCTGTGTGCATTTCATCCATGCACTACGTAATAGAGTGAACCTTGCCAACAAATTCTGTGAAGTCGCACTTTTATACAAATTTCTATTAAATCATTTTTCTATAGTTAATACAATTGGAGGTAATTCTTTAAGCGATCCGAACCTCTCTCTCATTTTTAATTCCCCCCTTGCGACAGGGGGTGGGGAGTTACTTAAAGTAGTATGAAGATAATTATAGTAGTATGAAAAAGACAACTATTGCATTAAAAATTACTGAAAAATTTCAGGATGAAAATTACTTTTTCTGTAGTTCATTAAGTCAGCATCTATTTTTATTACAGCTGGCTAGATAATATTCTTGTCATAAATACTGAAAGAGCTAGCACCTACCTAACCCAATGCAGAAGTGTTTCAGGATCACTTCATCCATGTAAAGATAGGATTCTTGTCATTATGCCAAAACTGGACAGAGTGATGCAAGAAACATCTGGCTGGTGCCTAATTTAGCTTACTCAACACTTTAGAAGCTGTATATACAGAGAATAATTTGCCCAAGGCTTTTGCCTCACCCCTCTTCACCCCCATTCACTTTGTGTTTTGACACCTTTCCAGCTCTGTTTCCAGTACAAACAAGAATCTGTTATTCAAGGTAACAGGAGGAGAAAAAAAAACAAAAAACACCCCCCCCCAAAAAAAAACCCAAACCACCCACCAACCTAGATGAACTGAGAAGTACATCGTTCAGATATTCCACAGCTTGAATCCTGCCATATAACAGTTGCAGTATTGCATGACTTGTAAGTATCACAGTATAATGCTCTCATCAAACATTATAGATGACTATGTAGACTACTAGCATGTCGTGGTTTAACCCCAGCCAGCAACTAAGCACCACGCAGCTGCTCACTCACTCCCCCCCATCCAGTGGGATGGGGGAGTAAATTGGGAAAAGAAGTAAAACTCCTGGGTTGAGATAAGAGCAGTTTAATACAACAGAAAAGAAGAAACTAATAATGATAATGATAACACTAATAAAATGACAACAGTAGTAATAAAAGGATTAGAATGTACAAACGATGCGCAGGGCAATTGCTCACCACCCGCCGACCGACACCCAGCTAGTCCCCCAGTGGCGATTCCCCACCCCCACTTCCCAGTTCCTAAACTAGATGGGACGTCACATGGTATGGAATACCCCGTTGGCCAGTTTGGGTCAGCTGCCCTGGCTGTGTCCTGTGCCAACTTCTTGTGCCCTGGCTGGGCATGAGAAGCTGAAAAATCCTTGACTATAGTCTAAACACTACTGAGCAACAACTGAAAACATCAGTGTTATCAACATTCTTCACATGCTGAACTCAAAACATAGCACTGTACCAGCTACTAGGAAGACGGTTAACTCTATCCCAGCTGAAACCAGGACAGTATCCACCCCTTATTCTATACCATTGACGTCATGCTCAGTTCCCATACCTTTAGTTACATCCTGATCAATCATCACCACCTTTCCATCCCTTTGAGACATGTGAACAATGACATATATATATATGTATACACACACAGAGATATCATTCCTTTAGTTCATGAGTTATGTTCATAAAACATTTGTTGAGTTCATTTAGTTTCTGACTCTGGGCTCCATCTGTCATACCATTCTGGGCAGGAGGAATGGTGCAAAGTCCTGTCAGTCGGTAGAGCAGAATTGGGCTTCAGTGCGGTGTGACGAGCAGCTGACATTTGACGCAGCAGGAGGATGGTGTGCACCGTTGGATTGTTGCATGCTGGAGTCAGTTCTGGTTCCATCACTACTGCGCTTTGCTCAGTTTCATCGTAGTTCTTTCTTGCTTGATCCAAGTGATTCTTACTATAGTACTATGGATATAGCATATAACAATTATAGTAATGATAACATACAGTTGCAGGGTTATATAGCAACTAATATCATACAGTTTAATTCTGGCTATTTTCACCTAAAATCAAATCCCCTTGAGGTACAAATCAGACTTCCCCATCTTTTCGCATCACCCACCAAGTGCACCCAGGCCCTTGAGCAAAAGCAATCCCACGAATGGGTTTACCTTTGCCTGAGGCAGGAGTAACCCAGACTGTTTTCCCTAACATATTTTTCATGTGCACTACAGGGACTTTATCCCCTTCTACATTATGTAAAAATTCTGATTGGGCAGGGCCACTCCGATTGGCAGAACCTCTGGTGTTGACTAACCAGGTGGCTTTTGCTACATGTGTATCCCAATGTTTGAAAGTTCCACCCCCCATTGCTCTCAATGTAGTCTTTAACAGTCCATTGTATCGCTCGATTTTCCCAGAAGCTGGTGCATGATAGGGGATATGATACACCCACTCAATGCCATGCTCTTTGGCCCAGGTGTCTATGAGGTTGTTTCAGAAATGAGTCCCGTTGTCTGACTCAATTCTTTCTGGGGTGACATGTCGCCACAAAACCTGCTTCTCGAGGCCCAGGATAGTGTTCTGGGCAGTGGCATGGGGTACAGAATATGTTTCCAGACATCCGGTGGTTGCTTCTACCATTGTAAGCACATAGCGCTTGCCTTGGTGAGCTTGTGAGAGTTTGATATAGTCAATCTGCCAGGCTTCTCCATATTTGTATTTCAGCCATCGCCCTCCATACCACAGGGGCTTCAACCGCTTGGCTTGCTTAATTGCAGCACATGTTTCACATTCATGGATAACCTGCGTGATAGTGTCCATGGTCAGGTCCACCCCTCGATCTTGAGCCCATCTATATGTTGCATCTCTTCCCTGATGGCCTGAAGTATAATGGGCCCACCGAGCCATAGATAGCTCACCCTTATGTTGCCAGTCCAGGTCCACCTGAGCCACTTCAGTCATGGCAGCCTGATCCACCTGTTCGTTGTTTCGATGTTCCTCAGTGGCCCGACCCTTGGGTACGTGAGCATCTACATGACGTACTTTTACAACCAGATTCTCTAGCCGGGACACAATATCTTGCCACAGTGCAGCAGCCCAAATGGGTTTACCTCTGCGCTGCCAGTTGTTCTGCTTCCATTGCTGTAGCCACCCCCACAGGGCATTTGCCACCATCCATGAGTCAGTATAGAGATAGAGCACTGGCCACTTCTCTCTTTCAGCAATGTCTAATGCTAACTGGATGGCTTTCACCTCTGCAACCTGACTTGATTCACCTTCTCCTTCAGCAGTTTCTGCAACTTGTCGTGTAGGACTCCATACAGAAGCTTTCCACCTTCGATGCTTTCCCACAATGCAACAGGACCCATCAGTGAACAGGGCATATTGCCTCTCATTTTCTGAGTTTATTATACAGCGGGACCTCTTCAGCCTGTGCCACCTCCTTCTCTGGTGACATCCCAAAATCTTTGCCTTCTGGCCAGTCCGTGATCACTTCTAACATTCCTGGGCGGCTGGGGTTTCCTATGCGAGCCCGTTGTGTGATTAGTGCGATCCACTTACTCCACGTGGCGTCAGTCGCATGATGTGTAGAGGAGACTTTCCCTTTGAACATCCAGCCCAGCACTGGCAGTCGGGGTGCTAAGAGGAGCTGTGTTTCAGTACCAACCACTTCTGAGGTGGCTCAAACTCCTTCATATGCTGCCAATATCTCTTTTTCAGTTGGAGTATAGCGAGCCTCGGATCCTCGATATCCTCGACTCCAAAACCCCAGGGGTCGGCCTCAGGTCTCCCCAGGTGCTTTCTGCCAGAGGCTCCAGGTAGGGCCATTCTCCCCAGCTGCAGTGTAGAGCACATTTTTAACATCTGGTCCTGTCCGGACTGGTCCAAGAGCTACGGCATGAATAATCTCCCGTTTAATTTGTTCGAAGGCTTGTTGTTGCTCAGGGCCCCATTTAAAATCATTCTTCTTCCGGGTCACTTGATAGAGAGGGCTTACAATCAAACTGTAATTTGGAATATGCATTCTCCAAAGCCCCACGACACCTAAGAAGGCCTGTGTGTCCTTTTTATTAGTTGGGGGAGACATAGCTGCTATTTTGTTAATCACGTCCATTGGGATCTGACGACGTTCATCTTGCCATTTTATTCCCAAAAACTGGATCTCTTGTGCAGGTCCCTTGACCTTACTTTCTTTTATGGCAAAACCGGCTTTCAGAAGGATTTGGATTATTTTCTTCCCTTTCTCAAAGACTTCTTCTGCAGTATTGCCTCATACGATGATGTCATCAATGTATTGCAGGTGTTCCGGAGCTTCACCTTTTTCCAGTGCAGTCTAGATTAGTCCATAGCAAATGGTGGGGCTGTGTTTCCACCCCTGGGGCAATCGATTCCAAGTGTACTGGACACCCCTCCAAGTAAAGGCAAATTGTGGATGACACTCTGCTGCCAGAGGGATTGAGAAAAACACATTAGCAATGTCACTTGTGGCATACCACTTGGCTGCCTTTGACTCTAGCTCGTATTGAAGTTCTAGCAAATCTGGAATGGCAGCACTCAGCGGTGGGGTAACTTCATTCAGGCCGCAATAGTCAACTGTTAATCTCCATTCCCCATTAGACTTCCGCACTGGCCATATGGGACTATTAAAGGGTGAGCGAGTTTTGCTGATCACTCCTTGGGTCTCCAGTTGGCGAATCAATTTGTGGTTGGGAATCAGGGAGTCTCGGTTGGTGCGATATTGCCGCCAGTGTACCGTCGTGGTAGCAATTGGCACTTGTTGTTCTTCAACCTTCAGCAACCCCACAATCGAAGGGTCTTGAGAGAGACCAGGCAGGGTAGACAACTGTTCAGTGCCCTCCGTCTCCAAGGCAGTTATACCGAAAGACCATCGATACCCCTTTGGGTCCTTAAAATACCCCCTCCTGAGATAGTCTATGCCAAGGATACACGGAGCCTCTGGACCAGTCACAATGGGGTGTTTTTGCCATTCATTCCCAGTTAGGCTTACTTCAGCTTCCAATACAATTAACTCTTGAGATCCCCCTGTCACACCAGAAATACAAATGGGTTCTGTCCCTTTATAACTTGATGGCATTAGAGTGCACTGTGCACCGGTGTCTACTAGAGCCTTATACTTCTGTGGGTCTGACGTGCCAGGCCATCGAATCCACACAGTCCAATAGACCCGGTTATCCCTTTCCTCCACCTGGCTGGAGGCAGGGCCCCTCTAATTCTGGTTAGAGTATTCAGTATTCACTTCTCATAGAATTGGCTCAGAAGTCCCTTCAAGAGGATCGGAAATAAAGTCAGCCCTTCTACTCTGTTTGGAAACTGGAGCGGCATTTTTACTGGTAGAATCCCCTTTTGTGGTGTTTTTTCCTCGCACTTCACGTACCCGTGCATTTAGGACTGAGGTAGGTTTTCCGTCCCATTTCCTCACGTCCTCTCCCTGATCACGTAGGTAAAACCACAGGACACCTCACGGTGTGTACCTTCTATATTCTCTTTCTTGGGCAGAACGTTCACTCCTAATAGCTGAGACATTGGTCCTTACAAGTGCGGAGTAGGACATATCCTCTTTGATTTGTTGGACATCCTGGGACAGCTTCTCCACAGCCGAAATGCAGGCTTCTAGGGAGGAGGAGAGATTTTCTTCGTATTGACGCAGTTGGCGAGCCACTTCCTCCACTGTTGGTGCCTCTTCATCCTTCCAGGATATTACTGCCAATGCGTTGGCATAGGACGATGGTGCGCTCCATACAAACTTCCGCCACATGGGTTGTGTGCATTGGACTTCGTCTGGATCTTTGGGTAATTGTTGGTTGTCCGGGTCATGATGAATCGTCTCTAGCACAGCTAATTCCCTCAGATTTTGGATACCTTTTTCCATGGTGGTCCACTTGCTTGATTGACATATAACATCTTCCTTAAAGGGGTACCTTTCCTTAACACTTGACAGGAGTCGCCTCCAGAGGCTGATGGCTTGTGTCCCTTTTCCAAGTGCCTTGTCAATGCCACCTTCCCTGGCAAGTGATCCCAGCTGCTTGGCTTCCCTACCTTCTAATTCCAAGCTATTAGCCCCATTGTCCCAGCATCGGAGGAGCCAGGTGATAATATGCTCACCTATACGGCGGCCAAAATCTTTTCGCATGTCCCGCAGCTCACTCAAGGATAGGGACCGGGTTATTACCTCCGGTTCTGCCTCTTTCTCCGGTTCCCGTGATGACCCTGGCTCATCTTCATCCTTCGCTAAGCGAACTGATTTTTTTTGTATATTTCTTTTTCTGTACGGGGGCAACCGATACTGGTCCAGGTTGGTCCTCTGGTTCAGTTGCAGTATTGCTCATCGGGTTCTGGATAAACGCAGTGTCTTATCGCCGAGGTTTGGGTAGCAGCAGTGCTCGTCGGTGGGGTTGGAGGGACCGCAGTGCTCGTTCCCAAGGTTTGGGTAGCTGCTGTGCTCATTGCCGGGGCTGGAGGGGCTGCAGTGCCTGTTGTTGAGGTTTGGGTAGCCCGAGTTCTCGTTGTGGGGGCTGGAGGGGTCATGGTGCCTGTCGCCAAGGTCTGGATGCCTGCAATGCTCCTTGCCAGGCCTGGAGGGGCCGCAGCGCCCGTTGCCGAGGTTTGGGTGGCCGCGGTGCTCATCGTTTTGTTGTTAGGTCTAGAGACTTTCTCTTCCCCTTGAGGGTACTGAGTAGTGTCGAACAGGGCTCGGTAGGCATGGGCCAGGCCCCAGCACGTTGCAGTGATTTGTATCTCTCTGGAGCTGCCGGGGTGACAGCATACCTTTTCCAAATATTTTACTAGTTCTTCTGGATCCTGCACTTGTTCAGGGGTGAATTTCCAAAACACTGGAGGTGCCCACTTTTCTAGGTACTTGCCCATACTACCCCACACACCCTGCCACTCATAATTATCCAGCCTTGGGTCAGATCTCTGGGTGATCTTCTTAAATAGTTGTTTAACCTTAAATGAGACCTGAACCACATTCAGAAGCATGCTAATTCCTAGCAGTAGGGCTAGGACCATGCTAGTCCCAACACCCCAGGAGTATTCAAATTTTTCAAAATTCTCAAACACCATTGTAACTGGACTGAAGGAGAAAGGAGAGGGGAAGAAAGGTACCCCACCCATAGACTGGTTTTCCATGGAGGAAAGGTAAATGGTATAATTATTAATAGTTTCCCACAGGTGGCTCCCACCGTATAAAGGTGACAATGCTAAGTGCAAATACCAGATTAATCCCACAGCCGATGACTTTATCATACCATAAACCAGTGTTATACCATACATCAAAGCGAAAAACTTAATCCACCTCCCACGGATGATAAGCAGTAAAAGAGGAACTATATACAGCAAGCGAGGTGATACATAACAGAGGTTTAAAAGCCAGAGCAACAACTCTAAGAACACATAAATCAACATAATGAATGCTTGGAACAAATTTGTTTTAACAAGCTCTGGTCAGGTTTGTCATTATCTCAACCCTTCATGCCCCACGTTGGGCGCCAAAATGGACTGTCGTGGTTTAACCCCAGCCAGCAACTAAGCACCACGCAGCCGCTCACTCACTCTCCCCCATCCAGTGGGATGGGGGAGGAAATCGGGAAAAGAAGTAAAACTCCTGGGTTGAGATAAGAGCAGTTTAATACAACAGAAAAGACGAAACTAATAATGATACTGATAACACTAATAAAATGACAACAGTAGTAATAAAAGGATTGGAATGTACAAATGATGCGCAGGGCAATTGCTCACCACCCGCCAACCGACACCCAGCTAGTCCCCGAGCGGCGATTCCCTGCCCCCCACTTCCCAGTTCCTAAACTAGATGGGACGTCACATGGTATGGAATACACCGTTGGCCAGTTTGGGTCAGCTGCCCTGGTTGTGTCCTGTGCCAACTTCTTGTGCCCTGGCTGGGCATGAGAAGCTGAAAAATCCTTGACTTTAGTCTAAACACTACTGAGCAACAACTGAAAACATCAGTGTTATCAACATTCTTCACATGCTGAACTCAAAACATAGCACTGTATCAGCTACTAGGAAGACAGTGAACTCTATCCCAGCTGAAACCAGGACAAGCATCAAAGCACATAGCTAGCTAAGCTAGCTCAGGCCTGTGTATTGGTTTTGTGTTGCAATGTTTTGGTAGCGGGGGGGGGGGGGCGGTTACAGGGGTGGCTTCTGTAAGAAGCTGCTGGAAGCTTTCCCTGTGTTCGAGAGAGAGAGAGAGCCCATGCCATCCGGCTCTAAGACGGACCCGCCGCTGGCCAAGGCTGAGCCAATCAGTGATAGTGGTAACGCCTCTGTGATAACATTTTTAAGAAGGAAAAAAAAAGTTGGCACAGGGAGAAACAGCTGCCAGAGTGAGGAGTGAGAACATGTAAGAGAAACAAGCCTGTGGAGACCAAGGTCAGTGAAGGAGGGGGAGGAGGTGCTCCAGGCGCCGGAGCGAAGATTCCCCTGCAGCCCGTGGGGAAGACCATGGTGAGGCAGGCTGTCCCCCTGCAGCCCAGGGAGGTCCACAGTGGAGCAGATCTCCACCTGCAGCCCGTGGAGGACCCCACGCCGGAGCAGGTAGGTTCCCGAAGGAGGCTGTGACCCCGTGGGAACCCTGCGCTGGAGCAGGTTCCTGGCAGGCCCTGCGGTTCTGTGGAGAGAGGACCCCACGTTGGAGCAGGTTTGCTGGCAGGACTTGTGACCCCGTGGGGGACCCATGCTGGAGCAGTGTGCTCCTGAAAGA
The DNA here is from genome assembly GCF_929443795.1 of Astur gentilis. Lineage (NCBI taxonomy): Eukaryota > Metazoa > Chordata > Aves > Accipitriformes > Accipitridae > Astur > Astur gentilis. Next base: position 15,901,545 of record NC_064918.1, on the reverse strand, counting down.
CTGCACACCGTGGAATGGACCCATGCTGGAGCAGTTCGTGAAGAACTGCAGCCCATGGGAATGGCCCACCTTGGAGGAGTTCATGCAGGACTGTCTCCCGTGGGTGGGGCTGTCGCGGACACGACAAGTAATAGATCACGCAAAATGGTTATTTTATTGTTCTAACACACCTTTTTATCCCCTTCTTCAGAGTATGTGTTAGTATATGATTGGCTTAGTTAGTAACTAACAATTCATGATTGGTGAGTTTGTCAGGACGGTTCTTCTTATCACTATCTTGTTTTCGTACTGGTCTTCTCGGATCTTTCCAGACTTCTCAAGGATATACTACAAGCTGCTCAAGGTCGCGCTGTTCTCGAACTGTCAGGAATTCCGTAGACTTGTTGCATCCCCCGACAATTCCCCCTTTTTGTATTTGTGCTAAAAATATTGTCCTGGCTGCCCTCTGCAGGGCCCTTTGCAGAAGGCCGAAAAGACAGGGCAACATTAGAAGCATCGTTATCACAATCAAGATCACTACCCCCACAGTCTTGAGCAGAGATATCAACCATCCAGACAATCCCCAACCCTCAAATATCTTTGTCCTTCTGCTAAAAGCAAGAAATCAATTGCAGCTCTATTTTATAGCGTAGCATGTCTGACACTATCCATGTCTAGCAGTAAATCTGATAATACTACACCAGTCTGTATTCAGGGACCCCAGAATTTGTGATTCCTGGGGTGGCAATGAGGGTTAATGCCCGATCCGTGAAAACCAGGCATTCCCATCCATTGAGTCCATGACCTGCTGCACAGGGGTCTCCATCAATAAGTTCTTAAACTTTGTTGATGTCAGTGTAACCCCCTATTAAACCTGTGAAAAAGGGATTGCTTGGTGTTGCTGTACTAGGGTATAAGAAATCTTGTCCAGTCATGTCAGCCAGGGTCATCCAGATGTTTTCTTTGGTTTGCGGTGGTATCCATGACTACGTCCATCTGAGGACTGTGAGGTAGATGAACCATCTGTACATTCTTGTGCTGTCTTGCTCCGCAAACTCAGCCCAGCAATAGGTAGGTGCCAGCTTCATGTGGGCGTCCCCACGGAGGCAACGATGGCCTTGCCGTACACCAGTCCGATGCTCTTCGGAAAATCCCGGTATTTATACATTTGTAGAGGAACGGATTTCAGCACACGTGGCCAGCGGGTGCCAAAAATCCACCTCATTTGCAACCTATGACGCATGCGCTCGCTGGCCAGGCGCGCTGCATGAGTCATAGTCATCCTGTCTATTGGTTCATGGGCTTTGTGATGCGGTTGCAATGCACAGAGAATCTTGACCTGTTATATTGGTCAGGGTGACCTACACTTAGTTTTTGGTTGAGGTGGTATTCATATTGCCGCACCCTCTGGGATGTTCCAGGTGATGATGGTCGTACAAATCAAGCGGGAGTCCATTGTGGGCCTGTATCTGTAGAAACACAAGCATAACCTCGCCCCCAGGTTAATAGCTCACATGGTCCACTCCACTGACCAGTAACTAAATCTTTAATGTGCACTTTGATGCCTCTTTGCAAATTCTGTGTTGAAAAAAGAGAAGTGTTGACAAAAGGAGGTAGAGAAGAATTATCCCCATAATAGAGAAAGCTAAGAACATAAACCACGTTATCTAAACATGCCTGTGGTGGTTCCCCAATCATTCCCCCTTTTTGTTTTTGAAGCTGCTGCTTCAGTGTGCCATGTGCACGCAGCTCTACTATTTGTGGAGAACCATTTTGATACACTACTGTGCTGTTCCATTTGTTGTTTTCATACCATACTACTGCTGCTTTACCTGTTTTTCCAGAACCATCTGTGAAGACAGTGGGGCCTTTCACAGGTTCCGGCTGGCTTAAGCTTTTCTGACCAAATGGTATTTCTCGAGCAAATTTCAGGAGCGGGTGCGACAGTAGATGATACGAGATCTGTCCTTGAAAACCCGCCATAGCCACTTGCAGCTTGTAATTGTTTGCCAGACACCATTCAAAGTACCAATTTTGAACAGCTAAAACAATCGTAGCTGGATCACGTCCTGTTAGTTCTACACATCGTTTTCTGGCTTTTATGATTACATCAGCAATAAGTTCAAACAAGCCAGGAGCAGTTTTTCGTGGCCAGAAATGACAAAAACATCCATTCTAAAATATATAATGGGTCATCCCACTCAGAATTCCACTGCACCAAAGCACCAAAAGGCACAGTTTTGTCAATTAGTACAAAGAATTGTACCAAGTGAGACAGATCAATTTGAGAAACAAATTTCTTGTGCATACATTGTTCCACCCTGTGAATTACATTTAACGCTTCCTTATTCAATATTCTGGGTTCTGTTGGATCACTGGAATTTTTCAATAAGTCTAATAGAGGTTGTAACTGCGAATTGGTCAGTCCAAGATAGGGCTTGATCCAGTTCAAGGATCCCATTAATTTCTGTACATCACTGAGTGTCTTAACCACAGGCTTAAGTTTCACGGGTTGGGGCACAACCTGCTTATTTGTAATTGTCATTCCCAAATATTTCCAGGGTACTATTTTTTGCTCTTTTTCAGGGGCAATAACTAATTCATATTGTTGTAGCAAATTCGTGGCCAAATTGTTCATGCCATTCAACTGCTCCTTGTTGTCTGATGCTAACAGAATGTCATCCATATAGTGATAACAATAACTAGTAGGGGATTTTTCCCTTACAGGTGACAGAGCTTGTGCAACAAACGATTGACAAGTGGTTGGTGAATTTTTCATGCCCTGCGGCAGAACTCTCCATTGAGATCTTTTTGCCGGTTCTGCATGATTGATAGAAGGCACAGAGAATGCAAAAAATTTTTAATTTTTTTTTATATATTTTTTTTTTTTTTGGTCTTGGGAAGCTAATGGGATTGTAAAAAAACCCAATCCTTAAGGTCCATGACAATGATTTCCCAATCTTGAGGGATCATGGCAGGTGAAGGCATGCCTGGTTGCAGAGCCCCCATCGTGGCCATGACAGCATTGACTTGCCACAGGTCATGCAAAAATCGCCATTTTCCTGATTTCTTTTTTTTCACAAACACTGGAGTATTCCACGGAGTGTGAGATGGTTCAATGTGTCCGGCAGCTAGTTGTTCTGCTACCAATTCTTGCAGGGCCTTTAATTTTTTCAATTGGTAGGGGCCAAGCATGGGTTATCCAACACCCTGCAGCACAGTGGCCCCCGTTAAAAATCTGTGATAATTCTCACCCCCCACTGCGACAAGCAATCCCTCCCCCATAAATTGAGGGGAGCTGCCATCACATACGGTTTAATAAGTGCTTGTTGGCCCTCAGGATTGGTAATCGGAACTGGAGTGGCTGCCATCTTTGCTCATGTGGATCCTCCCAGCCCCACTACTCCCATACCAGCCTCCTCTGTTGGCCAGGTAGACGGCCACAGATAATCGGCAATAATAGTCACATCGGCTCTGGTATCCAGGAGCCCTGCAAGCCTTACTGTAGTCGGCGATCTTCCGTGATTCGACAGCGTGCACGTCATATGTGGTCGGGATGATGAGACAGTCTGAGACCAGCAGACCTGAGGGGGTCCCGTGGAGCCGAAGCCTCCATCGCATCGCAGTCGCTGTTCTGCTTTTGAAATAGAACTCGAAAAAGGAACAAGTTGAGCAATGCGAGTACCTTTAGGGAGTGGTACTGGTGGGGTCGACATCATCGCGCAAATTTGACCTGTAAAAGCAGCATCAATAACTCCCACATGCACGATTATTCCATTCAACGTGCTACCTGATCTTCCCGGTAGCAATGCACTCAGTCCCCGTCCTATAGGACCCCTTGCATTAAGAGGGACCTTAACGATGTCTTTCGTGACTAGAGTTACTGTGTCGGCGGTGGATACATCCAACCCTGCTGAGCCAGCTGTTGCAGCTGACAATTGTTCACAGAGAGGAATTGGCCAGCCGTCGGGAGGGGATTTGTTCTCCTCGCGCGCCCTCTCGCACTCGTTTTGTGGTTTTCCTGTAGCGGCTGTCCATTAGCATGAAATTTGGAATGACATTGTTTTGCAAAATGTCCTAATTTCCCACATTTCTTGCAAGTAATCTCCGGTGAGTGGTGCACTGGTTGTTTACCTGGTGATGTTTTGTGTGGAGAAGTTACCGTGATGTGCCCTTCACTGCCACACCCAAAGCACTTTCCAGAATTTCTCATAGCATTGGCTAGGGTGGCCACCGTGTGTTCCAGTGTCCCAACTTTAGAACATGCAGCCACCATGTCGGGAACAGAAGGATCTCCTGGTAAAGGCTGTATGATCTTTTGACAGTCCTCATTAGCATTATCTTTTGCCAACTGTTTGCACAGCATTTGTCTTAAGACCTCATCTTCTACCTGTTTTTCCAGGGCAGCAGATATTTTTTCTACAAATTGTAAAAAGGGTTCTGTGGGTCCTTGGCGGATAGTGATGTATTTTTGCTTCGGAGCTGCCATATCCATGGATCGCTTTATTGCCATAAGGCCTATATTTTGGGCTTGTTTGAGAGCCATCGGAGGCCATGTAGCCTGCAGCTGAGGGTTACTATACTGCCCTTCTCCAAGCAAAGCATCCTCTCCAAGGCCTAATCTCGGGTCACCCTGTGGCAGTCGTGAATTATGCAGCACCGCCGCGCGTGCCATCTGCCTCCAGGTGGATTGAAATACTTGCAATTGTATGGGCTGAAACAGCACTTGTGCTAGATGCATAATGTCATATGGACACAGCAGATCTGTGCTAATTATACGAATAAGCTACATTACCTCAGGAGAATTGATTCCAAATTTTTGTACTTTATTCTGCAAATCCTGCACTACTCTCCAGCTGATTGGATTGTGCTCATCGTGCCGGTTTGTGCCTGCAGCAGCTTTGAAAACAGGAAATGTAACAGGAGCCTCTGCTGTGTTATCTAGAGGCTTTAGAAATGCAGGTGTTAGAGAGCACGGGCTGAGGCGTTCTACTAGATCCCAGTTGCCAGAGTCGGCAGCACATCTTCTAACTCCCTCCCAAAATTGATCAGGGGATCTTGGGACTACAGTTATTGTGGATGGAGGGAGAGTCCGTGGCAGGGGTTCTTTCGGTATGGTTTTATCTGCGAGCTGCAGAGATTGCATAGCGTCAATAGCTTTTTCTGCCTCAGTTTCATTTTGGCTCTCACTTTCCGTTCGGCCCTCATATTCAGTTTGACTCTCACCGTCCTTTTGGCCCTCAATTTCATTACGGCCCGCACTTTCCGGCTTGGTGCTAGTCACCGCATTTTTCTCCTTGCGGGGGGCTGATGGAGTCACCCCTTCCGCTGCCGCACCAGAATGTGAGGAGGGCCCCTCATCGCCCGATAAAGTAATTAATGGCGTAGGAGGATGTGATGGGTTGACCCTGGCTCAACACCAGGTGCCCACCAAAGCCGTTCTATCACTCCCCCATCCTCAGCTGGATAGGGGAGAGAAAATATAACAAAAGGCTCGCGGGTCGAGATAAGGACAGGAGAGATCATTCACTATTACCGTCACGGGCAAAACAGACTCAATTTGCAAAATTAACTCAATTTATTACAAATCAACCAGAGCAAGGTAATGAGAAATAAAATGAAATCTCAGAACACCTTCCCACCACCCCTCCCTTCTTCCCGGGCACAACTACCCTCCCGGATTTCACCACCAAGCCCCCCCAGCGGCACAGGGGGACAGGGATGGGGTTTATGGTCATCACACGTTATTTTCTGCCACTTCACCTCCTCAGGACGAGGGCTGATCACACTCTTCCCCTGCTCCAGTGTGGGGTCCCACCCACGGGAGACAGTCCTCCACGAACTCCTCCAACGTGGGCCATTCCCACAGGCTGCAGTTCTTCACGAACTGCTCCAGCATGGGTCCATTCCACGGTGTGCAGTCCTTCAGGAGCACACTGCTCCAGCACGGGTCCCCCACGGGGTCACAAGTCCTGCCAGAAAACCTGCTCCGTGGGCTCCTCTCTCCACAGATCCGCAGGTCCTGCCAGGAGCCTGCTCCAGCGCGGGGTTCCCACGGGGTCACAGCCTCCTTCGGGAACCCACCTGCTCCGGCGTGGGGTCCTCCCTGGGCTGCAGGTGGATATCTGCTCCTCCGTGGACCTCCCTGGACTGCAGGGGGACAGCCTGCCTCACCAGGGTCTTCACCACGGGCTGCAGGGGAATCTTCGCTCCGGCGCCTGGAGCATCTCCTCCCCCTCCTTCTGCACTGACTTTGGTGTCCGCAGGCTTGTTTCTCTTACATGTTCTCACTCCTCACTCCGGCGGCAGTTTCTCTCCGTCCCAACTTTTTTCCTTCTTAAAAATGTTATCACAGAGGCGTTACCACTATCACTGATTGGCTCAGCCTTGGCCAGCGGCGGGTCCGTCTTAGAGCCAGCTAGTATGGGCTCGCTCTCTCTCGAACACAGGGGAAGCTTCCAGCAGTTTCTTACAGAAGCCACCCCTGTAACCCCCCCCCCCCCCCCCCCGCTACCAAAACCTTGCCAAACAAAACCAATACAGAGGAGGAGGTGAATAAGGGTATGATCTGATTTTGCTCGTGAGGGGTTTTCTGCCCGCAACTGCTGATATTGCAGCACCGGCTTCAGTTGTTCGGCCGCAGCTGTTACTTGAGCAGCAACTTTTTCATTGATAACATTTTCTGATTTCTCATCTTTCTTTTGCTGATCATTTGCATCACATTCTGTTTTCCATTCCTTCAGGGTCTCGTGTAATAGACGCCATACGATTGCCAACTTACACAGCTCTTTTTGTCCTTTAGAGATCTCATCAAACATTTTCCAGCCCACTGCTTGCCATGCATCCACACTGAATGCAGTAACTGTTGTGGCTGTAAAGCCTTGCATCTTACACCGTATTGAAATCCTTTTCAGGCTTTGTTCTGGAGTTTTAACCCCTTTTCTTTTTAATAGGGCTTTCCTTGTAGACAAAGTCGTCTCCTTTTCTTTTGTTAATTGCTGCCTCATTCTAACAGTTTAGTCCCCGGTGGCTCACCTTATTAGGTGTCTAGGCTCAGGTCCAGACCAGGCAGATTCCACTGCTCTCAGCTTCACCGGGCTCTATCTCCACAGCTTTTCTCGCTGCCGGTATACTCTTTCGCAGCTCTCGTCGCCGCTGGTATACTTCTCTCTAGTGCTGGATTTATCGCCGTTAGATGATCTGTTCGCTCAGGCACATCGGGGTCACCATTTGTCGCGGTAGAGACGGACACGACAAGTAATAGATCACGCAAAATGGCTACTTTATTGTTCTAACACACCTTTTTATCCCCTTCTTCAGAGTATGTGTTAGTATATGATTGGCTTAGTAACTAACAATTCATGATTGGTGAGTTTGTCAGGACGGTTCTTCTTATCACTATCTTGTTTTCGTACTGGTCTTCTCGGATCTTTCCAGACTTCTCAAGGATATACTACAAGCTGCTCAAGGTCGCGCTGTTCTCGAACTGTGAGGAATTCCATAGACTCGTTGCATCCCCCAACATGGGACCCCACGCTGGAGCAGGGGAAGAGTGTGATGAGCCCTCGCTCTGAGGAGGTGAAGCGGCAGAAAATAATGTGTGATGACCATAAACCCCATCCATGTCCCCCTGTGCCGCTGGGGGGGCTTGGTGGTGAAATCCGGGAGTGAAGTTGTGCCCGGGAAGAAGGGAGGGGTGGTGGGAAGGTGTTCTGAGATTTCATTTTATTTCTCATTACCTTGCTCTGGTTGATTTGTAATAAATTGAGTTAATTTTCCCAAATTGAGTCTGTTTTGCCCATGACGGTAATTAGTGAATGATCTCTCCTGTCCTTATTTCGACCCGCAAGTTTTTTGTTATATTTTTCTCTCCCCTGTCCAGCTGAGGATGGGGGAGTGATAGAACGGCTTTGGTGGGCACCTGGTGTTCAGCCAGGGTCAACCCATCTCATCCTGGTAACATGCCTGAAGCAACAAGATGTCCCCAGAAACAGTACTTCAGCATGGACTAAGCTCAGTGGCTCTGCTGGGGTCAGGTCAATTAAATTTAAACTGAATTTAATTAGTTAAATTAAGCATATTTAAGTGAGTGTTGGTACTGGCTCCCTATTTCTGACCACTATGGTTTATCACAGCAAGGGCAAGATCCAAGTACATGGCATGAACCTTAGCTCAATGTAATAACCCTCCCAAGAACCCAACTGCAGGGAAGAAAGAAGAGCCTGCCTCCACAAACTGACCTAGTAGGGTCACCCAGAGCTAAGCTGACCCATATGGAACCAATGGCATACCTACAATACACCCCCAGGAGCATGCAGCTACAGACGCATCCTTACAGAAGCAGATCAGGTACAGAAAGGTTTGCTAATTCTCTCTAGCTACACCGATACAGCACTTGAGCTAACAGATCTGCTAGACTCCATTTGTCCCTCCATCTGCAGCATTAATAATTCAGAACCCACCCAGTTAATTTGACTATAAGAAAGAAACCGAGAACTGACACACACATACACACTTAGTGTCTTCCTAGTAAACATACTTCAGCTTCCTAGAAACTTGCATCAGCACACATTGTTCTTAAGCTGCCATTCAGCACTGTGACGGTAATTTCCATCTTATGCACACCTGAGCTATGCAGTATGTTAAGATTGATTGGGACAGTATCTTAACCACTCATCCTTTAAAATTCTTCCAGATTTTCTTGTAGAGCAACAAAGAATGATGACTGTAAACTGAAATAATTAAACAATTAAAATTAATAATTTCTATTTATTAAGTTAGAGAAATGTGCAAGTGGTACCCATTCACATGTTCTATTACTCACAAGCAATTAGAACCACGGAGAGAAAAAACAACAGAACCCTAAACACATTTGATTAGAGCTCAGGTGTAGAGGTAACAATAAAAATTCAGATATGCAAAAATACAGATATAACACTGAATCCATTCTGTCACGTTTTCAAATATATAAGAAAGCTGTGTTTCCATGTGCTCAAAAATAATTAGATTCTCCAGCATCAAAAGACAGAAATGCAAGTCCTCCAAGATATCCACCTATAAAAATTAGGGTTAAAAAAAAATCAAACCTACACAAATCACACTAACATAGTAGCAACTAATTTGAAAGGCTGTTAAAAAGATAATCTGCATTTCCCTCAACTATGAGAGTTACCAGAAAACCACCATACTTTATTTATGAGTCAGATTTAGAAAGTCCATACAAAGCACAATTTCAAGACTCCTTGTACCCTGGAATTCAATTTTCTCATTAAGAGTACTATGCAGGAAAAAAACCCACATTGATAGAAAAAGTCTTAGGAAAGTTATGCTGTGGCAAAAGCTAAGATACTTAACTTTATGTGGACATGGACAGTGTCAATTACCCATGCACATATAAGAATGTATAGTTTTAAACTCTATTATAATACTATAGAAGAATTATATATACTATATATAGAATTATTATAGAATATAATTTAATTATATATAAGAAGTCTGAATTTCACAACTAGGGGCCTACAAACAACACAGCATATGGTTGAAGAACTTTGTTGAAAGTTCTCACCTTACCAATTTATTCAGTTGTAACTTTGCAGAAATACAACACTAGTTGTAGAACATGCATTTCCTCTCCAAGGCCAATGAATTCTGGGGACTGTGGGATTTAACCTATGAAAAGTTTTGTTGTTTTTCCCATCCATAACAAGGAAAAGCTATAATGAAGGGTCAGCAGTATCCAGCTTTCTACGCGATCCTACTAATGCATTAAAGATGTGATCTGCAAGACCATCTCAAGTAAGTGATGATGTTAGCTATGCAATTTAATAAATAAAACAGTCTGAAGTTTCCAAACTCTCCCCTATTTCTAAATTTAAACCCTAGTCATAAAAGGTTATGCATCATGTTATATAATCTGTGCTCTTCACTGAGAATGTTATGGCTATAGTCAAAGTAAATGAAAACAGCAGTGTCTCTAGACGAATCATGAGCCATGAAGCAAAAAAAGACCATATGACAGATGCAATTTTTCTTGGCACAGTAGGGGCATTATAAACAACCGTATGTCCACACTGGCACCCTTCCACAGTAGATGTGTGAGAGTGTCACTACATCTGGATGGTGAGCGTACTAGGGTCTGAGGCACTCCAGGCCTACTGAAACCAGAGGGACAGCAGCTGCACTCAATGAACACCATGGAGCTCCGCAAAGTGATGAAAGGCCTAAATGACCACAAACTGTAAATACAGATTTATTTAATTAAAATACTAGGTAACCACTGCAGTGATCCCTTCCTGAAATTGACTCATTTCAAGTATAAGCCAGTTATTTCAAGAATTCATTCACGTTTCTCCCCTGCAAAGCCAACATAAAAGGCAAAACCAATAATCTTTTATATCACCAAGGTTGATAAAAAATAAAACTTGCCGACACAGAAGCACTGAAAGGAAAGCCAAAAGTATGCAACATTGTCATCACATTAGCCAAGTATCATGGTTTAACCCCAGCCAGCAACTAAGCACCACACAGCCACTCGCTCACTCCCCCCCCACCAAGTGGGATGGGGGAGATAATTGGGGAAAAAATAGTAAAACTCGTGGGTTGAGATAAAGACAGTTTAATAGGACAGACAGGAAGAAACTAATAATAATGATAATAATAAAAAAATGACTATAATAATAATAAAAGAATTAGAATATACAAAGCAAGTGATGCACAATGCAATTCCTTGCCACTCGCCAATTGATGCCCAGTTAGTTCCCAAGCAGAGATCTGCCCTGTGGCGGGTTGACCCTGGCTGGATGCCAGGTGCCCACCAAAGCTGTTCTATCACTCCCCCATCCTCAACTGGACAGGGGAGAGAAAATATAACAAAGGGCTTCTGGGTTGAGATAAGGACAGGGAGAGATCATTCAACCAATTACCATCACGGGCAAAACAGACTCAGTTTGGGGAAAATTAATTTATTGCCAATCAACCAGAGTAGGGTAATGAGAAATAAAACCAAATCTCAAAACACCTTCCCCCCACCCCTCCCTTCTTCCTGGGCACAACTTCACTCCCGGATTCTCTACCTAGCCCCCCAAGCGGCACAGGGGGACAGGGAACATGGGTTATGATCAGTTCATCACACATTGTCTCTGCCGCTTCATCTTCTTCAGGGACAGGACTCATCACACTCTTCCCCTGCTCCACCGTGGGGTCCCTCCCACGGGACACAGTCCTCCACGAACTTCTCCAACGTGGGTCCTTCCCACAGGCTGCAGTTCTTCACAAACTGCTCCAGCATGGGTCCATTCCACGGTGTGCAGTCCTTCAGGAGCACACTACTGGGGGTCACAAGTCCTGCCAGAAAACCTGCTCTGTGGGCTCCTCTCTCCATGGGTCCACGGGTCCTGCCAGGAGCCTGCTCCAGCCCGGGTTTCCCATGGGGTCACAGCCACCATTGGGCACCCACCTGCTCTGGCGTGGGGTCCTCCACAGGCTGCAGGTGGAGATCTGCTCCACCGTGGACCTCCCTGGGCTGCAGGGGGACAGCCTGCCTCACCAGGGTCTTCCCCAAGGGCTGCAGGGGAATCTTCGCTCCAGCGCCTGGAGCATCTCCTCCCCCTCCTTCTTCACTGACCTTGGTCTCCACAGGCTTGTTTCTCTTACATGTTCTCACTCCTCACTCTGGCTGCCGTTTCTGTCTGTCCCAGCAACTTTTTTCCCCTTCTTAAATCTGTTATCACAGAGGCCCTACCACTATCACTGATTGGCTCGGCCTTGGCCGGCAGCGGGTCTGTCTTAGAGCCGACTGGTATTGGCTCTGTCGGACATAGAGGAAGCTTCTAGCAGCTTCTCACAGAAGCCACTCCTGTATCCCCCCTGCTACCAAAACCTTGCCACACAAATCCAGTATAGTCCCCAGGCCAACTCCCCCCTGTTTACCTACTGGGCATGACGTCACATGGTATGGAATACCCTGTTGGCCACTTTGGGTCAGCTGCCCTGGCTGTGTCCCCTCCCAACTTCTTGTGCCCCTCCAGCCTTCTTGCTGGCTGGGCATGAGAAGCTGAAAAATCCTTGACTTTAGACTAAACATTACTTAGCAACAACTGAAAACATCGGTGTTATCAACATTCTTCTCATACTAAATCCAAGACATAACACTATACCAGCTACTAGGAAGAAATTAACTCTATCCCAGCCAAAACCAGGACACCAAGAAAGGTTCTTTTGTTGCACAACTAATGGGTCTTCAAAGTTTTTAATGCAGTTTGGACACACGTACAGCTTTTGCTAAACATGGAGAAATAAGGTGTTAAAAGAACTGCTCCAGGAATCAGATACGCCAGCACACACCCTCATTTCTCATGTATGCATGCACAAATACATCTAAAAAGCAATTTAATATGCAAAATTGCAACATTCTGGGTGAACGCTAACCAGTAATTGCTGCTAAACCCTACAACAACCCTGCTGTTATCCATCACAATACATGCTGTAAAACACTGTGAAGACTTATATATGCAACTTTTCCAAGAACTTGAAAAAACAGTGGAAGAAGAAAAGCAAAACAACAAAAAAACCACCCACTAACTGCTGGAGTATTGATTCCAAAGGAAAGTCACCATCTGATTGAAATAATCACATAGAAATCAGAGAATTAGTCTGGCTAACCAGCATCTGTCCAAATATCTTGTTTCAAATGAAAACTGAACCTTGACTGATTTTAAAATATTAATTACCATAATTAGAAAATAGTTTCCCAATCAATCAGCAAGGGAGGCATGATGTTAGCTTTCCAGTACTTTCAATACCTATAAGGTCTATGAAAAACTGAAGGAGGAAAGGAATTGGGCCAATACTAGCACCTAAGAATTATCTCTGGTTTTTGGAGTAGCACTCCAGCAGAATAAGTCCATGGGACTGGCCATATGCACTCCAATAATCCTTCCATGCAACACTCAAAGAACTCTAATAACACTATTGCTTGCAATAGCAAAAATTTATGGGAACCTGATAAGAGTAGGACTAAAATGCTTAAGGAATTGGAGTATTTGTCATGAGAAGAAAGGCTGAGAGCTGGGATTCTTCAGCCTGGAGAAGAGAAGGCTCAGGGGAATCTTATCACTGTGTATAAATACTGATGGAGGGCAGTAAAGAAGACAGAGCCAGATTCTTCTCAGTGGTATCCAGTGAACAGACAAGAGGCAATGGTCACAAATTTAAATACAAGAAAAACCCATTTTACTCTAAGGGTGTGTGGTGGTGCATTTACTCATTGAACATTGGAACAGATTGCCCAGAGAGGCTGTCAAATCTCCATCCCTGGAGACTGGATATTCAAAATCCAACTGGACAAGATCCTAAGCAACCTGCTCTAGTTGACTTTAGAAACCTTAAAAGCATGGTGTGAGAGAAGATACCACAGCCCTAATGCTTGGAAGAGGCAAACGGAAATCAGGCAGTATATCCTGTGGAAGCTAAAATTCTGCTGCTAACATAAGATCCCATGGATTGACTTATGAGGATTTCAAGGAATATAACAGACAGGAGAGTAGAGAAATTCCATGCGGGGACGGATGACAGGGCACCAATATGATGATCAAAGTCACCAGTTTATTGAGCCTAGCTGATCATTCTTATACAATTCTCCAAGTTCCTAAGAAGCTTTGATTGCCTGCTGCATGCAAGCATTTGGTGTCCACGCGCACAAGCATAAAATATGATTGGTTATATCGACACTGTACATGCATATAAACATAAGATATAGTTGGTTATACTAACTCTGTACACACACATAAACATAGGACATAATTGGCTATATTAACTAGAGCACGCGAAACTTGTCTCAGTCCAATTGGTCAAGATAAACTGCCGAATTGAGGTTCTTTGTGCCAAGTTCCCTTTATCGTGGAATGTGCACCTGTGTTTTTCTAATTGGCATCTTTCTTTTTCTGTCTTCTTGTTTATTCTGTTCAAGGCCGCCTAAAGGCATCTGGAATGCTCTTGCGACCATGAGCTACTTTCAGGCCCAGTCACTAAGCTCCATATAATTGAACCCTACACAGGAGATGTACTTTTAACAGAGACACTGTGTGCAGTGCATCAGTCCAAACACAGGAGCTCTTGAACATCTGCAAGACACCTCTCATCAATACACACTGAATGTCTTTAGCTATCCCAGAGTGCAGAAGGGGTTAGTAGAAGAGTAAAAAGGTAATGTAGACTGTGGATTTTTAACCAAAGGAGGGCATCTAACATTACAATGTGGTTAAATTTTTTCCAGCATTGTTTCAAACATGCCAGTCAGAATTGGATGTTACTGTCCATTTTTTTGTGGGGTGGTGGTTTTTTGTTTGGTTTGGGTTTTGGGGGTGGTTTTTTGTTTATTTGCTTGGTTGGGGGGGGGGTTGTTTGTGGGTTTTTTTGGTTTTTTGTGGTTTATTGGTTTGTGGTTTGTTTTTTTGGGTGGGTTTTTCTTTTTGGTTGCTATTAATGCAAGTCAGTTATCCCTGTGGGAGCAGCTCTGAACACCTGGCATTTGTTTTCAAGAGTGAACGTCAGGATTTGTTGTGCTGCATGTTTGCCAAGCCTTTGAAGAACTAGTCTCACAAGGTCAGGTTGGAGGATGGCCTTGTGTAGGCCTGGGAAGATGTGGCTGAAGACAGTCACGAGTATGTCTATGGAATGTTTTTATCTTTAACTGTTCTGAGGACTGGCAAACATCCCAGCTGAGCCAGATATGCCCTCCTGCGTTAGTAGTTGGCTGTATGCCGTTAGTTCTTTCTAGATCTTTGTTGAAACATATATAAGTTGGATTCTTTTGTGAAATAAAGGGAATCTTGCACAGAGAGCTTGAGCGCTTGATTCAGTCGCTGCAATCCCAGGAAAGAAATAAGTCTTGTGTTCTTGGTGCAGAGGCTGCTACCTGATCTACTCTTCCATTTCATACCAGACTGACCCTAGCAAACACTTTCTCCATACTGCAAGGAGGCCCTCATTTCCTGCCTAGAATCCTCAACTCCTCCCATTGCACCCCTTTAACTATTCACAAACAGTTTCACAAGCAGAGGGGTCAGTTTCCTTAGGAAATTAGGACTTAAATAAAATAAAGCTACTTTAGCCTAGTAAACAATCCTCCTTAATGGAGGTTTCCCTAGGAGGCAATTCAAAGCACTTAAGTTAGGCCTGTTCTCTCTCCCCATAGAGGAAAATCTATTCTCCCTGCACTGAAGTCAGCTGTTGCAATTACTCCACACAGTAACAATTTTCGACAGAGGTCTCCAAAATCCACCTTTAGAAAAGGTTGCTAACTGTTCTCTTGAACAGAATACAAAAAGCTACATTGAAATTTTATTTTTCAAAAAACTTCACTGCTTTTTTTGTAGAAAAATACTACTATATCTAAAGGCAGAACGTATGTATCTAAAGGAGCTAGCTAACTTACCTTACAAAAAAAAGTAAGATTTTGTTGCTACAATAAAGTAGTATTAAATTTTAAAACCATTCTTTTTAACTAAACTTGAGCATGACACCAAACAAAGAAACAAGAAATAAAATTATTCTCCAACTGCTGGGGCTACTTCCAAACCCCAAATTTAAGAACAGTCTAAGGGATCTTAATTCCCTGAAATAGTAAAAGGTAGAAATGCCTTTTACACTTGTCCTGGGTTCAGCTGGGATAGAGTTAATTTTTACAGGAAACTGGGAGGTGGGGGCATAGCCGGGGCAGCTGACCTGAACTAGCCAAGGAGCTGTTCCATACCATGTGCCATCATGCTCAGTATATAAATGGGGAGCGGGCTGGGGGGTGGTCTCTGTTTTCGGTGGGGGAAGTGGCGGAGCGTCGGGTCCCGGGTGGTGAGCAGTTGCACTGTGCATCACTCTTTTTGTATACTTTTTTTTCATTATTGCCGTTGTTGTTGTTGTAATTTCTTTGTGTTTGTCCCAGTAAACCGCCTTTATCTCAACCCTCGAGGTTCCAGGTTTTTTTTTCTTTTCTCTCCTCCGTCTCCTCCCCATCCCACCGGAGGGGGGCGGAGGAGTGAGCGATCGGCTGCGTGGTCCTTTGTTACCGGCTGGGCTGAAACCACGACAACACTAAAGCATGAAATGTCTAGATATTCAGCTATAAGTTAATAAGACTAGAGCATTCTTCCAGCTAGTATTTCTGAGAGAGATCAGCATAAGAATGACTGCTGAAAGAAAAATTAAACCAAAACACAGACTTGTAGGAGATTTTCGTGGAATTAAAAAAAAATTAATAATACTTTTCACCAAGTAAAGTACTTACCTGACATTTTTCCCTTGTTCTCTCAACATCTTCACTAGATCAGCTATGGGGTACTGAGCTTTTGCTGCACACAAACCATAACCTGAAAGAATTTCCAAATTTTAAGCTATGTTTTATGTTTCAGTGCAGACAGAATAGTTATGGGGAATAAGTGTACCTTCCACACAAACAGAAGCTCTCATAATTAAAAATAAACAATATATACATCAGATACTTATATATTCCCAGGGGAGTTTCAGCCTGACCACTATAATTCAGTAGCTGAATATGGCTTTTAGCAGCAAATAATCTTTTCAGTCTTTCTATCTGAATTAATTCAGCAGAGCAATAAATAAAGCCCAGGAAGAAAATGCAGAGTATAAATTATTAATGGTGTCCTCAAGGTTTGACCACAGGAGCAAGAGACAAACTCCTTGAAGATGTTTGCAAGCTTTGTTTGAAACAAAGTTAACTTCCCAAATTAGAACCCCATCTCACTGATGTTTTCATTTAAGCTGAAGCAAAATGAAAGACTACTTCAGTTTTTAGCATTCTCCTCATTCCGATGCTAAAATATAATTTAACAAAATGGTTGTGCCATTCATTTGAAGGAAAACAAGTCTTGAACTACTCCCCACCTGACTTCTAACAGGAAATGTGCTATTGAACTATATAAGCCTATGGCCAACATAAGAGTTTCAGAGCACTCAGGATTTTGGTTTTCAGGTTTTTTCTACTTTAATTCCAGTATTTATTGGATACTAATTAAGTTTGATTTTTTTTTTTCTGGAGGCTTTTTAACAAAACAATGCAGAATTGAGCAAGTAGACAAGAAGCATAAACAAAATCCTCTCTTTCAGTAACTTAAGGGACGGATTTTTTGTTATTTGTTCCATTGGTACTGTGGTAGTGCTTGGAAACTCGCACCACAACAGCTGTACACAAAATGAACTGTAAATATAATTTACAAAAGAGAGCCTCTGTCCTGAAGAATTTAAAATCTAAGTTAAATAGGACAAAGTTTGAAAAGACACACACGAGGAAAAATAAAGTGACGTACACATTTCTACACAGAGAAATGATGACTAACCTGTGAACAAAAACAGATCCCACAATCCCAGTTAACATTTGACATGCTGCTGCTATGTTGCAACTGCAAGACAGGCTACAGGGTTTTTGTTTTGGTTTCGGGTTTTTTTTGTTGTGTTGGTTTGGTTTTTTTTAATAATACATCCTCTGAACATCTTGCTGTGTGAGTCAAGAGCATCTTACCAGGAGTAATAATAACGTTATTGGCTTCCTTTATCACTTCAATTGCATTGTCCACATTGATTTCCATGTGGGTTCCAGTAATTTCCATGGGCTCCCCATCAGCTGTTGATGTGGTGCCATAGCCCCCTAGAATCACATTTGCAAGGGAACGGTTCATAGCCTGAAAGACAAGAGTTTTCTGATCAGCTAAAGATGAAATCCAAAAACAAAGGAGAGGAGATGACCACAAATAAAACTTCTGAAGATATTAAAACCTTCCTGACAATAGTCTTTGTCTGCTGGTTTTGCCTGTTTTCAACTCAAAACTTCTTAAAACAGGCTCCTTAAAACATAGACCTAGATTAAAACAGCAATAGCCAAACATCAGCTTCTAACACATTACACATGTAACAAGAGATCATCAGCATTTCCCCAAGGCAAAGAACAAAACAACACAAATTAAAAAAAAAATATCTCAGCAAATATTGGAATCTTTCTGTTCTTAAAAGGGAGGGCTATAAAAGAATGCATATTTGGTGAGAGGTTTTTATTTTCGTATATATATAAATAAAATATACACACAATTTTTGCAAGATATTTTCTTTAGTTCTTGAGCAATTCAACACATAAGCACAGAACTGCTATATAACAGCATGGAAGCCACATATCTCTTAGAGATAGCACAGAAGCAAAGCTCCTACAGCAAGACAGAAAAGAACAGAACAAAGCTAAGTAGCCACACCAAACTAACCAAATGCTAACTCAAAACAAATTGTAATGAACTGAAAAGGGGCCATTAACTTACTGTCAGAGCACCAAAGGGGAACAAGAGATCTTAGACTAGGAGCTTTAAGAGAACACATCCTGAAAATTTGGCTCTGTAGATACATAGCCAGGAAAAGCAACTGGCTAAATGCTTTTACTGGCATGTCTCCTTGTGAACATGGTCCCAAAGCAATATCTGGAAATAGGCAAAATTGCAGTAAATAAAACTTTAGAAGCAGGAAAGGAACAGGATAAATCGCTTCTTTAAACAAACATATGTGTCATACATCTGCTGTGCTAGCTCAGAAACCACAGCAAAATTTAAGAATGGATCTGGAGAGGCACACATACAAGCAAAAGGAAACACCCACACAGAAGTATGCTTCCAAGTGTCCATTTTCCACTGACATTTCAAATCATGCAACTCCACAGGTTTTTGCTATAGCCTGAGAAGATGTGTGATTCTGTGAAATTCCACATCTAGCAAATAAGCACAACAAAGATGTTAGAACTTTTGTTTATCCTGATACATTGTGAGGGACCAAGACACCGTGAGAGACTGGCAACCATTTTGTCTCAAACAACCAAGCAGGTAGCCGCAAGCAGCCAAGACAGGATGTGCCCTGCAG
The DNA here is from genome assembly GCF_929443795.1 of Astur gentilis. Lineage (NCBI taxonomy): Eukaryota > Metazoa > Chordata > Aves > Accipitriformes > Accipitridae > Astur > Astur gentilis. The sequence continues at coordinate 15,882,663 of NC_064918.1, read as the reverse complement.
AGGTGGGGTAGTAAACTGTTTCTGGAAAGCTTTCTAGAAGTTGTGCCTCAAAGAGGCTTTCTGGCGATTGTCTTTCTGGGAAGCTTTCTAGCGGTTGTGCTTCGAACATTTTGTCACAGGTTCGGAGTTTTGCCACAGGCCCTTACCACAGCAGTTGTGTAAACAAGTTAAATGGGATAAGGGGGCATCAGTGACACCCCATCCCCCACACACACCCTCCTAAAGAACTTTCAAGAAAACTCCACGATGCACACGTGAAGAGCTCTCGGAGGAGGGTATAAAAGGAGGGGAGACCAACCCCAGGTGCATGCCCGATGCCTGAGGAATCCAGACAGCTAATACTGAGACTCTTTCTTCGCTGGATCCAAGGGTGGTGATACTTACCTCTCCTTTTTTCTCTTTCTTATCTCTTTTCTCTTCCTCCTACCTTGTTGTTAGGAATATTTTGCTACGGCTGTTAGGTGTCAAGTTTTTTATTCAAAATATCTGCTATGCCAAATTTAGCCACGCTTGTGTTATAAGTTAAATAAAACATATTTCAAGCATTTAGGAGCTATTGTCGTGACTCCTGCCCTGCAATTCACTGAGCGAAATGGGGTATTGAAATTTTCCCTGTCCTTCCTGAGTCGTCATGACTCCTGTGTGCAGCAATGGACTATCTAAAAGATAACCTCCCCCGAGCCCACCAAGTGGAACAGGACATACTGAGACAGGGAGCCAAAGGAACCTTAGTAGATATAGTAGATATATGGATGTAGATAGGAATTGTTTAATAATTATCTAGCTTATAATGAAGTTAAAGAAATTTCAATAGAGGTAGACATGGCCCAAGGGGATGAGAGGTGATGTTTAACGTTTGCATTGTTGAGGCTGGCTGGGGCAAGAGATAGTCCCTGATAAGCAGAAGTCGACCCCAAGAACCAGCCAAGACGGGCCTTGTGATTTGGATAAATGCCAAGGAGCGACTGAGTCTGCGCAGGGACAGAAGGTTAAGAGTTCACCGTGAAGAAGACATACAGCCTTCATCTTCATGACCCCCGACGACCACCACAAGGAAGCACGGCGCAGTTGGGAAGAATTTAGGGAAATGACTTCTTGGAACTAATTTTAATATGAAGCGGGGATAGGTCATGCCTATGTATAGGTGCATTGCAAAACTCTATGTATATGTAACACTTGACTGTATAAATTTGAAGCGAACTGCCGAGTCAGGTGCGCACGACTTTGGTGGGACCACCCCCCGTGCTGCCCAGCGCTGAATGAACATACCTGTAGGGTTTAGGGATTAATCCGTGCGGGGCCCGGACGACGGAACACCACTGTGATGATTAAAGTCGCCAGTTTATTGAGCTTAGCTGATCATTTTTATACAATTCTCTAAGTTGTTCAGAGACTTTGATTGGCTGCTGCATGCAAGCATTTGGTATCCACGTGCACAAGCATAAGCGGTGATTGGTTACAGCAATACTGTCCACGCGCCTAAACATAAGATAAAGTTAGTTATACTCACTCTGTACACGTGCATAAACACAGGACATAATTGGCTGTGTTAATTAGAGCATGCAAGACTTGTCTTAGTCCAATTGGTCAAGATAAGCCCCTGAATTGACGTAGTTTGTGCCAAGTTCCCTTTATCGTGGAATGTGCACCTGTGTTTTCCTAATTGGGATCTTTCTTCTTCTATCTTCTTGTTTATTCTGTTCAAGGCCTTCTAAAGGCGCCTGGAACGGTCTTGTGACCATGAGCTATTTTCAGGCCCAATAACTAAGTTCCATATAACTGACCCTACACATACCTACTTTACAATCTCACTGATTGTGGAGTCTGTTTTCCACACGTCAATACGTCATCACCATTTCAGATACGGTAAGGCAGGCACACAAATGCAGGCTCTGTGAAATCAGCATCTTTCTACTGACTGCAGTGGGCAGTAGTTCATATCCTCTAAGAACATGCTGCCTCTGATGTTGTGATGGGTTGACCCTGGCTGGACACCAGGTGCCCACCAAAGCCGTTCTATCACTCCCCCATCCTCAGCTGGACAGGGGAGAGAAAATATAACAAAGAGCTTGCGGGTTGTGATAAGGACAGGAGAGATCATTGACCAATTACCATCATGGGCAAGAGAGACTCAGTTTGGGGAAAATTAACTCAATTTATTACAAATCAACGAGAGCAAGGTAATGAGAAATAAAACCCAATTCTCAGAACACCTTCCCTCCACCCCTCACTTCTTCCCGGGCACAACTTCACTCCCGGATTTCTTTACCAAGCCCCCCCCAGAGGCACAAGGGGGATGGGGATGGGGTTTACGGTCATCACACGTTATTTTCTGCTGCTTCAATCCTCCTCAGGGGGAGGGCTGATCACACTGTTCCCCTGCTCCAGCGTGGGGTCCCACCCACAGGAGACAGTCCTCCACGAACTCCTCCAGCGTGGGCCATTCCCACGGGCTGCAGTTCTTTACGAACTGCTCCAGCATGGGTCCCTTTCACAAGGTGCAGTCCTTCAGGAGCACACTGCTCCAGCGTGGGTCCCCCACGGGGTCACAAGTCCTGCCAGCAAACCTGCTCCAACATGGGGTCCTCTCTCCACAGATCCGCAGGTCCTGCCAGGAGCCTGCTCCAGCACGGGGTTCCCACAGGGTCACAGCCTCCTTCAGGAACCCACCTGGTCCAGCGTGGGGTCCTCCATGGGCTGCAGGTGGAGATCTGCTCCACCGTGGACCTCCCTGGACTGCAGGGGGACAGCCTGCCTCACCAGGGTCTTCACCACGGGCTGCAGGGGAATCTTCGCTCCGGCGCCTGGAGCACCTCCTCCCCCTCCTTTTTCACTGACCTTGGTGTCTGCAGGCTTGTTTCTCTTACATGTTCTCACTCTTCTCTCTGGTGGCTGTTTCTCCGCGTCCCAACTTTTTTTCCTTCTTAAAAATGTTATCACAGAGGTGTTACCACTATCACTGATTGGCTCGGCCTTGGCCAGCGGCGGGTCCGTCTTAGAGCCGGCTGGTATGGGCTCACTCTCTCTCTCGAACACAGGGAAAGCTTCCAGCAGCTTCTTACAGAAGCCACCCCTGTAACCCCCCCCCCCCCCCGCTACCAAAACCTTGCCACACAAAACCAATACAGATGTGTATCACAATATTAAACCTTCAAAGAGAAAAACAGACTACTTAGTATACTGCATCAGTTAAGTGTCAGGTAAGACAGTCCAGACAGAAGAATATCCTCTTCAGATGTTACACACGCTAAGCTTACAAGCAGCAAAGCACTTTCTACTCATATCTAAACCGAAAGACAACAGTAAGACCACAGCAAAGGAAAAAAGTTCAAATATTAGAAATCTGAGAATCCACACAAAGCAAGCATGAGATTGAAGCACTCTTGCCTGGCTATGCACCACGGAGCTGAGGAAAGAGGAGGGAAGTCTGGCAAAAAGGGGGTGGTACAGAAGGCTTCAAAAGGAGGAAATAGTTAATGACCGGCTATGCTGCCTGGACACTCACAGGTCTATGGGACCAGATGGGATCCATCTGAGAGTACTGAAGGAGCTGGCGGAGGAGCTTGCCAAGCCACTCTCCATCATTTATCAGTAGTCCTGGTCAACGGGGGAGGTCCCAGATGACTGGAGGATTGCCAATGTGACGCCCATTTACAAGAAGGGTCGGAGGGAGGATCCAGGGAACTACAGGCCTGTCAGCCTGACCTCGGTACCAGAGAAGATTAGAGAGTGGTTCATCTTGAGTGCGCTCACATGGCATGTGCAGGACAACCAGGGGATCAGGCCCAGCCAGCATGGGTTTACGAAAGGCAGGTCCTGCTTGACCAACCTGATCTCCTTCTATGACCAGGTGACCCATCTAGTGGATGAGGGGAAGGATGTGGATGTTGTCTACCTGGATTTTAGAAAGGCCTTTGACACTGTCTCTTACAGCATACTCCTTGAGAAGTTGGCAGCTCATGGCTTAGACAGGTGTACTCTTTGCTGGGTAAAAAACTGGCTGGATGGATGAGCCCAGAGGGTTGTGGTGAATGGAGTTAAACCCAGTTGGTGGCCGGTCACAAGTGGTGTTCCCCAGGGCTCAGTATAGGGGCCAGTTCTGTTTAATATCTTTATCAATGATCTGGACGAGGGGATCGAGTGCACCCTCAGCAAGTTTGCAGACGACACCAAGTTGGGAGGCAGGGTCAATCTGCTTGAGGGTAGGAAGGCTCTACAGAGGGATCTGGACAGGCTGGATTGATGGGCCGAGGCCAATTGTATGAGGTTCAACAAGGCCAAGTGTCAGGTCCTACACTTTGGTCACGGCAACCCCGTGCAGTACTACAGGCTTGGGGAAGAGTGGCTGGAAAGCTGCCTGGCAGAAAAAGACCTGGGTGTGCTGGTTGACAGCCGGCTGAATATGAGCCAGCAGTGTGTCCAGGTGGCCAAGAAGGCCAACAGCATCCTGGCCTGTATCAGAAATAGTGTGGCCAGCAGGAGCAGGGAAGTGATTGTCCCCTGTACTTGGCACTGATGAGGCTGCACCTTGAGTACTGTGTTCATTTTTGGGCCCCTCACTACAGGAAAGACATTGAGTTGCTGGAGTGTGTCCAGAGAAGGGCAACCAAGCTGGTGAAGGGCCTGGAGCACAAGTCTTACAAGGAGTGGCTGAGGGAACTGGGGTTGTTTAGTCTGGAGAAAAGGAGGCTGAGGGGAGACCTTATCGCTCTCTACAACTACCTGAAAGGAGGTTGTAGTGAGGTGGGTGCTGGTCTCCTGTCAGGTGGCTGGAGATAAGACAAGAGGAAATGGCCTCACGTTGTGGCAGGGGAGGTTTAGGTTGGATATTAGGAAAAATTTCTTTACTGAAAGGGTTGTCAGGCATTGGAATAGGCTGCCCAGGGAAGTGGTTGAGTCACCATCCCTGGAGGTATTCAAAAAGCGTGTAGATAAGGCACTTCAGGACATGGTTTAGTGGGCATGATTGATGGTTGGACTCGATGATCTTAAAGGTCTTTTCCAACCTAAACGATTCTATGATTCTATGAAAATGAGCCAAGGCCTCATCAAGCAACAATTAATCAACGCAGCTAAGACCTACCCACCATGGGGCACTGTGGTAAGTCCTCTATAGCCTCTTTCACCTTCTTTACCACCACAGACCACAAACATATGAACAAAGTGCAGGCTTCACCATTCACAGATAATCCAACTACCAGCAAAAAGCCCTCTCTGCTGTGCATACACAGGTGATACTGGCCAGGAGCTTCCAAGCCAGGGAAAACCAAACCCTTCATCCCTGAGAACTCCAAGTCCTTGCATACCACACTGTGCCCACATAAACCACACAGCTAGTACAGGTGATGGGCCAGCATACAATTTGTAATAGTAACACAATTTGTCCCTTCTCTTGCTCTCTTTCATCACCCCAATTAATGGTTCCTCTTCTACCTGAAGCATTTTCCTCATCCCTAAGCATACTGATTCTAATACTACAGTTGCAATAATCAAGTATTCACTCGAGGGGGGGAGGGGAGAAAGGGAGGGAGGGGGAGAGAGAGAGAGAAGGACATGCTAATACAATCAAATTTTCTGAAAAAGTTATGTTGTGTTAGTGTTTTAAAAGAAGTCACAATTCACAGGATGAGCGAACAGTACAGGACTTTGCTTTTTTGTTTTGAAGTTAAATTTTTTTGTCCTTAACTCACCTCAATAGGCACAAAAGAGGGATGGGTGGAAAAATCAAACTGATATGAGTGCAAAAATTAAGATATTATCTGAATATATGTTGGCCAATTTTATTAACTCATGTAAAAGCTTTAAGAGATTATCTGGATAGGCTTTGGATGATTAAGCTACAGTTTTATCACAAAAAGTAATTGGAAATGTTGTAAAAAGAAGTTTTCAACCATTAAGATGTTTCCACAAACACCTTTTAATCTGTACTAGATAAGCTTCAATAAATATACTGCTTTAGATGAAAGTCATACGGGGGGGGGGGGGGGGGGGGGAACTGTGTTGCTTCATTAGCACAGGTTGCAACAGCCTAAAGCAGGAGTTTATTGAAACTCTTGAACATTTTTTCTCCTGAAACACAGCTTGAAGACAGTGATACTGAATCCCTTGATTATAGGAACACTTTTAAAAGTAATGATTTCCATTAAAGGAAGTAAAGCAGAAAAGAAAAATGCTGGAGGAGAAACAAGTTATTCTGCTTATTGTTTAGAAATTATACAAAACAATTTTAATTTTACTAGCTGATCAACTTTAATTTTCTAAGCTTATGTGAAGCAGCACAAGATTTCTAGAATATTACCTCAAAAACTAAACTTCCTGAAGTTTGAGAAATACATAGAGGAAAGCCACTGTCACTGCATAACTATTTTGCTAATTATTTCCCCAGTCTTCCTATTTACCTAGATCCTTCCAAACAACAGATGCAAGTATCTCAAAATTTTGTGAGTTCTGAGAGGAGCTAGCAATAAAAAGGGGAAAGTAAAAGAAAAATGAAGCTATAATGACTATGCCTACTGGTAAATACGTATCCAACAGATCATATTTTCACCAAGACTTACAAGAATTTGATCTTTAAAGAACATACTTTTCATACCTGTGTTACCCCATGAGCATCATCTTTCTACTGATATTTACTAAATTTCTGACTGTATACAAAAAATTATATATATTTATATATAAAAAGATATCCTATAAACCACATAATCTGATTTCCTTTTGATAAGGAGATACAAAATGTTCAGGAAAGGACAAGATTCTTTAAAATTTATACCTGGGATTGTTCATTTGAACTCACCTCCATGAAGCTGCACAAAAATACTTTTTTAAGCTTTTCTGAAATTGTTCCTCAAGAGAGATGAAAATGAATGATACTGAACATTCCTAACATGATAACAACACTATTTATCAGTAGAGAGGTTGTAAAAGTCGACAGCCAGGACTGACCATAGAAAAACATCAGGACAGGAGAATAGCAACACTGATCATACAAGAACACAAGAGCAGAAGTTAAACAGAATTATACAACAGAGAATCAGGAGGCTGGCAGCTGTTGCACTGTGAACAGTTTTCTTTAAGTCATTACCTCTCCATCTTCAAAAACAAAAAGGAGACACACACGGGAAGACAAGACACTTCTGTACAAATGTTCCAGGAAAAAAGGAGACTATTACTAATAATGCAATATGATTACACAGAGTTGAAGCTCAAGTTTGCTCCGACACAGACGTTAGTATCAGCAATACATTAATGCAAGCCTGCTGCCACCCCGTGGTGCTTCAAAGTAGCTGCTCTGAAGAAAGTAGCACACTCCTATCCTTCCGAAACCAAACTTTAAATTACTCTCTAGTCAAACCAAACGTGTTGGTTTGTTGTTGGGTTTTGTTTTGTTTTTTTAAAAAGGAACTCACTACTTATCTCCTACTGATAAATTTTAAATTTAGTTTAACAACACTGCAGAGTGACATGACTAAAAAGACAGCTGAGCACAAGTAATCATATCTATTTGAGCCCAGATTCAAACCCTGAATGCCTAAGTCAATGCAAAGGCTTTCCTCAGTTTTGAAGTGGGTATCTCTCCAAACCAGAGAGATGACTGACATCTAGTCCAACAGTTTCAGTCAAGAATTTTCTAGTCTTTAAACACCTAGCAGTCTGGTCTTCTGATTGCTTATCTTCCTAGCAAACATGCTGAATAAGGTTTCTCATTACTTTGAAAACAAGCACAATTTCTGCTCACTTCTTACCACACACATGATGTAAGAGAGGACGGCACCAGAGGAGCCAATGAGTGCACCAACAATGGTCAGCAAGTTGTTGTTCAGTAGGAAGCCCTCAGCACACAAAGCCCATCCAGAATAACTGTTCAGGACAGTAATAACTACAGGCATGTCAGCACCTCCAATAGCTGCTGTTAAAGTGACACCCTGGAAAAGGAAAGAAAATATACACTTCAGCATAAGCCACGACTAAGGAGAATATGCAAAGAGGACAGTCTGCCTGTAGCATTAAAAAATAAATATGATGTTACTTAATAACCCAATCCAAGTATTTTCAACGTAGGAGACATCAAGCTGTGGCCTGAGAATTTGACTTACCGATTCTACCTTCTGAGAGAGGACAGGAAGGCACTCCACTGTCCTCATCCTGTGCTTAGTCACATATTTTTACTCACAAAAATATCCTACCAGCTCCATGGAATTGTTCATACCAGTAAAGTATTCATACTGAGCAGACTTTGCAAGACTCAGCTTACAGAATGGTAATACGTAGGGTAAATTTTGCAACAACTGGTGTGAGTGAATGGGAGAAGTTACACATGGGGATAATCTTATTATCATGACAACCTGTACATCCAGTGCCTTTATAAGTATTTTAAGGATGAACTTTCCAAAAAGTCTTTTAAAATATCAGTTTATTATATAAAAGCCTCCATTAAGTCATAGCTGCAAAAAGTAATTATATGCACACATGCCTGTTCTTTGGAACAGTTCTGTTTTATAGCTAGATTTAGGAAAGTCAGTTGCTACTTGCTACTGCAAGTTAACATACTGACACTATGATGATAGTGACTCAGGATGGTAAAATACAATCATCAAGAGGAAACTTGCAAAGCTGAAGAATGAACTGCTTGTTTAATTTGTTTCACCTTCCAACTTACCATTATGGCTGAGAGAGCTGATACAGAACCTAAACAAGTAATTCCAATAGTGTAACCAGGATCAATCATGTATGGAACCATTCCTCCAACGCTGGCAGCCAGCAATCCTGCATTCAATGCATGTCGACCAGGCAAGAGCAGTGGTGCAGAATTCAGGACACCTGCAGTCAAACGCATATTCAGAGATTGACACATACATACAGAAGAACCTGTCTCTTGCCCCAGAGAAGACTGAATACCTCAGCAAAAGAAAAATTATAAAAAAGAAGAGAAAAAAAAAGGAGGAGCAGAAGATAAAACAAGTTAGTTGAAGCTGAGACCTTGTGCTGACTCAGTACTGCAACATATTCAGACTTATTCTAGATTCTCAAATACTCCTGCTTAAACTCTTGTTTTACTTCCTAATCTCTCTCAGGTGTTTCAGAATAATCACAAAGACCTCCTTTCCTCTTGAAAAGCACCTCTTTTTTTTTTTTTTCTTCATTAAACTTACTTAAATTCTGGCCCCAAGTCTTTGCATGCTGTGCATGAACCGCTGTAATAGGAAGCTCTTAGCTGGAACTTCTTAGTACAGGTATTATCTCTGTTGGAGCGGCAGAGGAATGCACATAAGTCGACCCAATATGAGTGATAGAAGTGATTCAACTTTATTTGCACGGATAGCTCATATTTATACAGTTTGCGATAATTATGCCTACTAGTCCTAATATGATTGGTACAGTGCTAATGTTCATTCATTACTAAAACACACCCACTTGTGATTTGCAGCTATGCGTGTTCCGTAACTTTCTCATGGGAACTTCTTCAAAAGTTACTTATGAAGTTATGCCAAGGTCACACCGTCCCTGTCTTTCTCCTGATAACAGCGAAACCAGCTGTTGTTTTTCTCCCAATATCAGCAAGGCCAGCTATTTTCAGCCAAGGCCTAGTCTTGCTGCTCAAACTGACATTCTTTCACACAGAACTCTGCTCGCACAACTTTTCCATAGACCCATGTCCTTTTTCATCAAGCCAATTCCCAACATATCTCAGTCACTCAACAGCTGTATGCTTAGAAAAAATATGACTACACAGATAACCCCAAATATAAAGTACTCCTGCTTTCAAATGCTTTAGTTCACCAGTACCCTCAGTCACACAGACTTCCCACATTGGCAGAGTCTTGAAGGGAAGAGAGGTTTGGGGATTTGTGTGATTCAGTTTAAAAAGACAAACAAGTATTTATCGTCACCCTAGGCTTTAAAACAACACAGCAAAGAGTAAAAATAATTATCCATTACTTTTGGTGTAAGTAACTACTTACCGAGTGTCTCATTTACATTTAGCTGAATTCAAGAGAAAGAATGAACTGATCAAAGTGTGTGACCTGCTACCTCTAGTTCAATAGTATAGACAAGCTTACTATTATGGTGCTGATATGACAAAGGGGGGGGGGGGGGGAGAACACAAAAAAAACCAACCAGGAGAGTGGGCTGAAACAGGCAGTGAAGTTCACTAGGGACATACGCACAAATCACTAGGAGGGGTGGAGAGGGGAAGATGGAGAAAGAAAATAATTGCCAAGTAGTTACTCATTTATTTCTTCTCAGAAATACATACTACTGAAAAAGCCTTCAAAAGATTATTAGAGAAGACTGCTTTCCATCCATATCATGCTTCCTCCTTCAATGGCTGGTCTCATAAACACTGAAGAAAGCAAACAGATGTTTCCCAAAGAAACTATTGCAAGGCTAATAACAAGATTAGTAATAGGAAGCTCTTACTACCTTTACTAAGAAGTTCCAGCTATCTCAGTCTCTCAAAAGCTGTGTGCTTACAAAACCAAAAATAAATGCAATAAAGAAACCTTCAGGTGCATAAGAATCAGGAATTAGCGAGTGTTTAATTTAGAAGGCATATTTACTAAAACAGTAAGAGGCATGGAGTTTGCATAGTAGGTAAATAGATAGTGGATTGGATGGTTTAAAGTGAGTCAGTCTTAACTGATACTGCAAAACTACCTACCTAAATGAAGCCTGCAATGCTAAGAACAAAGTCCCATAAATATTAGCAGTGCTCACTGAGTCCAGCAACACCAGGGTTTCAATTAAAATGTCTGCTCAGGAAGACGAAGTTGTGATCATAAGGGTTAAATAAAATAGAGTCAGGTACAGTGTCTTAACAACAATAAAGCAACCCTCATTTCTAGATGAGATGAACTGAGGGAAGCTTATATGATTTGGTAATTAATAGCAGTAATATGTCGAAGCACTGAAGACAAACCATTCATAACTAAAGCTGTACACAAGCAAGAAGAGAATTTTAAAAAGTACACTCATAATAATTAAACATATAAACTTTTAGCTGATGCAAAATACAATGTTTCTTTCCAATTACACAGCCGTCTAAAGGCAGAGCTAAATCTTGGGGGGGGGGGAACAGGGGACGGACAGCTTTAACAAATACTTAGTTCTGAATGGAAGGTCTCACTTTGCAGTTTTCCATAAGCAACAAGAGAGCCACTGAAAGTCACCCTGCTAATGTATGTGCCAAGGTGCGCCACAATCTTGGTGAGGTTTGCAGCTGGATCAGTAGCAAAATGAGGATATTCGATCATATATTCTGCTACACAGGTGAGCACAGCAGCCAAACCAACCAAACTATGGAAAGCAGCCACTAGCTGAGGCAGATCTGTAATCTGGATGCATTTAGCAATTGTCAAACCTATTAAGAGTTGAAGACAGGAGGGAAGTCTTACAAAACACATCTAATCTATGCAGCTAGAAACTGATAAATCATGGTTCAGTGTGCAATGAATACATGCACACACGTGCCTGTTCCAATGGAAAAATTTGTTCTATACTAGAAATTGCTATGGCATTTAACTGAAAGCTGCATATGTGTATTTTGTGCAGTAAGGATATAATGGAAATTAGAGAGAAGATTAAAGCATATCATGTTCTTAGAAGCTTCATTAAATATTGAGAAATTCAATATTTTCTGTTAAGAAAGCACAGTGTGAAAAAGTGAATTTGGCAGCATTCAGTCAGCAACTGAACAGAAGTATGAAGTTGGGCAAGTTCATTCACCTCTGCATACCCAGTTTCCCTAACAGAGATGATGCACCTGCTTTTCCACCACTCTCTCCATTCTTTACTGCATCCTGATGCATTAATAAAAGCCCTGGGACTTATGATTCTTTGTTCACATACTTGCAAACTAACATAAGCAAGCCATAAATGTAAGTTAGTCAATTTGCCTGTGACCTATACAATATTTTGCATATATACAGCTTGCATAAATGCACATATACAGCATATATTGTTAGTTTATAGTATCATACACATACCTATGGTACCACCAAGTGCTGCTGCACTTGACATATGCAACAACAATTCAGGTGAGGGTTTAAGGCCTCCAAGAGTTGCTGCTAGACCTCCTGCAACACCAATCATACCCAAAGCATTTCCAAGACGAGCTGTTCCTTGGGTGGATGGACCAGCCAGGGCACCAACACAGCATAAGCCTGAGCCCAGATACATCATCTTTAAAATAAGAAAAACATCAAGATGCATATATGAAGTAGAGGCACAAAGTGCATAATCATTATAAAAATCTTTCTGATTATTACACAAAAGGGCAAATTTCTCCAGGATGCGTATAAGTCACCAGATGGCTTGTTCTTAACCAAAGTAGAAGTCAAACTCTTGACTGTGAGAAATTGTATGGGATGTGATTTTGGCCAATTAATATGTGATATCTATTAAAACTTTTTCCCTACTTTATGAACTTGGTTTATCTCTACTGTGAATACTAAACTTGTATCAAGCCAACTTTCCTCATCAGTTCAGAAGCAAGTTTTTCTTTAGTACAATCCCAAAGCTAAACTGTCCTGTTCATTATAGGTATAGCTTTGGAACTGCTTATGGTACATCTGAACTCCTGTTTTCAAAAAGTATAAACAAGCTTAGATGAACTGAGCTATACATGTCTAGATAACTAAAAAAACCTCAATGTATTGCAAGCTCCCAGGATAAACCTATGCTTGGATTCACATTTTCAAAACACAGAAGGCAATACACATTGATTTTTCTTACTATTAAAACAAATGCAAACAGAAGTCGGTCTATCATAAAAGGTGCTATAGGTACAATCCCTGTATATCCCTCTGTGCTGAAATTTCATCCCATCCACATGTCATACCTACTTTAACTGTCACTCCAAGTAAATCTTTCAGAAATATTTAAACCAAAGACTGGTTTCTACAGTTGCTCTAATATTTAAGCTGTAATTTAGGAAAACTGTCCAATAAATAACAAAGTATCTGCTGCTTGGGGGGGGGGGGGGGTTGAATTGACACTTTTAAAATTTGCAGATTCAGCATTTGAGGTATGATTACAAGCTTAAGTTAATCAACTTCATATTGGCTTTGTTGGAATACATAGCTGATTAAAAGACCATGCATGGCTAATTTGCTATTTACTCCTGTCCTGGTTTCAGCTGGGATAGAGTTAATTGTCTTCCTAGTAGCTGGTAGAGTGCTATGTTTTGAGTTCAGTATGTGAAGAATGTTGATAACACTGATGTTTTCAGTTGTTGCTCAGTAGTGTTTAGACTACAGTCAAGGATTTTTCAGCTTCTCATGCCCAGCCAGCGAGAAAGCTGGAGGGGCACAAGAAGTTGGCACAGGACACAACCAGGGCACCTGACCCAAACTGGCCAACGGGGTATTCCATACCATGTGACGTCACATCTAGTTTAGGAACTGGGGAGTGGGAGTGGGGGATCGCCGCTCAGGGACTAGCTGGGTGTCAATTGGCGGGTGGTGAGCAATTGCACTGCGCAACATTTGTACATTCCAATCCTTTTATTACTACTGTTGTCATTTTATTAGTGTTATCATTATCATTATTAGTTTCTTCTTTTCTGTTCTATTAAACCGTTCTTATCTCAACCCAGGAGTTTTACTTCTTTTCCCGATTTTCTCCCCCATCCCACTGGGTGGGGGGCAGTGAGTGAGCGGCTGCACGGTGCTTAGTTGCTGGCTGGGGTTAAACCACGACAACTCCTTAACAGAGTAAGCAGTGAAGAAGCATACCTTGCTGTGAACAGCAAGCTGAGAGCCAGAAAGTTATCTTCTTACCTGTTCAATATTATAGCCAACATTGAGAGCAGCTGCATAGCCTCCTACAAATACACTGCCAGGAAGTAAGTACATGTAGTTGTACTCAAGAGGATCTGTAGGACGTTTGAACATATCCAGCATTCTCTGTGTAACTAGAAACCCACCTGGCCAAAAGAAAACAACAATTTTTAAGAAACAAAATCTAAAACTAAGCATATACCAAGCTAAAAGAGAAATATTTGGTTAAACCATATTACCACACAAAGTTAGCAACTGACACCAATAAAGTCTCTGAAAAGCTAGTAAGCTGGAAAACCACCAGAAAAAAAAGGTGTAATCAGGGTGAGATCCTGTTTCCTTTTTTAACCTTTGGAGGGAATTTATGAAAGCCTGGAGGACTTGCTCTGGTTCCATACTCTACGCTGAACTATAGGGTACAGCTTAGTTTACGACTATGCTGTTTTTCCTGTCTACTCTAGTGAAAAATAGTATTTATAAGTCACATTGCTCACTTGCGCATCTTTTTTTATTCATGAAGCTAGGACTTTTGAAGATTGAGCAAGCAGAATTTTGTTCTATAACACCAGTATATTTTTCAAGTGGGAAAAGGAATACAAAGACAAATGCAGTACCGTCTTGGGATATACAGGTGTCCTGGGTTCAGCTGGGATAGAGTTAATTTCCACAGGAACCTGGGAGGGGGCACAGCCGGGACAGCTGACCTGAACTAGCCAAGGAGCTATTCCATACCATGTGCCATCATGCTCAGTATATAACTGGGGAGCAGGCTGGGGGGGCTCTCTCGGCTTTCGGTGGGGGAAGTGGCGGAGCGTCGGGTTTCGGGTGGTGAACAGTTGCACTGTGCATCACTCGCTTTGTATATTCTTTTATTAGTACCGTTCTTGATGTTGTAACTTCTCTTTTTGTGTTGTCCCAGTAAATTGTCCTTATCTCAACTCTCGAGGTTCCGGGGTTTTTTTTCTTTTCTCTTTTCTGATTCTCCTCCCCATCTCACCGGAGGGGGGCGGGAGGAGTGAGTGAGCGGCTGCGTGGTCCTTTGTTACCAGCTGGGCTGAAACCAGGACAACAGAAAAAAGCTATTTTATGTAGTCATCACCCAAAGGATACCGTAAAAGAAAAATACACATTTAAATGCTTCCATAAAAAAAGATTACACCACAGGGTGTGTGAACCAGATACAGTAGCTACCATGAAATATGGTTGATTTTTATTCTTTATTGATGATGTTCTCGGATCCTATTCCCAGAATATTTCTGGAATCTACACGCTGTAAGAGCTAGAAGAATTAAAAGAATTACACAAGTGCTTTAACTTAGCCTCGGGGGGGGGAAGAAACCAACAAAAAAACCCTACCACCTAACATTCATACCTGCAATGTTGACTGAAGAGATAAAGGCTGAAAGCACTGCTAGACTTTGAGGAATGTTTTCAGGGAGATAGTTTCCACCCATCAATACCAGTCCACCAACTGCAGTTAGTCCTATTGAAAGGGAAAAAAAGTGTTACTGAACCTTAAAAGGCTCTATACCTAGAGCAAGTTTCCTTCCACTTGTCAAAAAAATACCAGTCAGCTCAAATTTTTACCCCTACTCTCCACATTACTACTTAAACAAAGACTGCCATGATCTTTTTCAGCAATATAAATGTTTCAAAAGAAAAAAAATAGTATATGAGTGTAGTTTTGAAGTACAGTACCTCAAGCACAGAGTCAGCCTCCAAGTACTTGTTCGATAAAAGAAACTTTGCTTTTAATAGTCAAAATAGATCAGACTCATAACCTGCCACGTATATACACACAGAGATATATAAAATCTTACATATTTATAAGGTTATGCATCTTACAGGTCACTGTTAGGAAATTTTTCTTTTTTCCCCCTCTTCAAAACACGTAGTTTAAGGAGAGAAAAAAAAAAGAAAGCAGAAAACATGAAAGACAAGTTATTTTCAGAGCAAAATTTTGGGAGGAAAGATGTGTTGTATGAAAGGAGAGACTGCACCACTCTGTATTGGCTTTGTATGGCAAGGTTTTGGTAGTGGGGCGGAGGCTACAGGGGTGGCTTCTATGAGAAGCTGCTAGAAGCTTCCCTTGTGTCTGACAGAGCCAATACCAGCCGGCTCTAAGACAGACCCACCACCGGCCAAGGCCGAGCCAATCAGCGATAGTGATAGTGCCTCTGGGATAACAGATTTAAGAAGGAAAAAAAAGTTGCTGGGACAGACAGAAACAGCAGCCGGAGAGAGGAGTGAGAACATGTAAGAGAAACAAGCCTGCGGACACCAAGGTCAGTGAAGAAGGAGGGGGAGGAGATGCTCCAGGCGCCGGAGCGAAGATTCCCCTGCAGCCCATGGTGAAGACCCTGGTGAGGCAGGCTGTCCCCCTGCAGCCCAGGGAGGTCCACGGTGGAGCAGATCTCCACCTGCAGCCCGTGGAGGACCCCACGCCGGAGCAGGTGGATGCCCAAAGGAGGCTGTGACCCCACGGTCCATATGGGACTACTAAAGGGTGAGTGAGTCTTGTTGATCACTCCTTGGTTCTCTAATTGGCAAATCAGCTTATGGATGGGGATCAGGGAGTCTCGGTTGGTGCGATATTGTCGCCGGTGCACCGTCGTGGTAGCAATTGGCACCTGTTGTTCTTCAACCTTCAGCAACCCCACAACCGAAGGGTCTTGGGAGAGACCCGGCAGGGTAGACAGCTGTTCAATCTCCTCCGTCTCCAATGCAGCTATACCAAAGGCACAACGGTACCCTTTTGGGTCCTTGAAATACCCCGTCCTGAGATAATCTATACCAAGGATGCACGGGACCCGACGCTCCGCCACTTCCCCCACGGAAAACAGAGACCACCCCCCCGGCCCGCTCCCCATTTATATACTGAGCATGATGGCACATGGTATGGAATAGCTCCTTGGCTAGTTCAGGTCAGCTGCCCCAGCTATGCGCCCACGTCCCAGTTTCCTGTAAAAATTAACTCTATCCCAGCTGAACCCAGGACAAATCCAAATCCTTTTGAAGGCTGGTTTTGCCATAAAAGAAAGTAAGGTCAAGGGACCTGCGGAGGAGATCCAGTTCTCAGGAGTAAAATGGCAAGGTGGGCGTCGTCAGATCCCAATGGATGTGATTAACAAAATAGCAGCTATGTCTCCCCCAACTAATATAAAAAGGACACACAGGCCTTCTTAGGTGTCGTGGAGTATTGTAGCATGCATATTCCAAATTACAGTCTGATTGTAAGCCCTCTCTATCAAGTGACCCGGAAGAAGAATGATTTTAAATGGGGCCCTGAGCAACAACAAGCCTTTGAACAGATTAAGCAAGAGATTGTTCATGCAGTAGCTCTTGGGCCAGTCCGGAGAGGACAAGATGTTAAAAATGTGCTCTACACTGCAGCTGGGGAGAATGGCCCTACCTGGAGCCTTTGGCAGAAAGCACCTGGGGAAACCCGAGGCCGACCCCTGCGGGTTTTGGAGTTGAGGGTATCAAGGATCCGAGGCTCGCTATACTCCAACTGAAAAAGAGATACTGGCAGCATATGAAGGAGTTTGAGCTGCCTCAGAAGTGGTTGGTACTGAAACACAGCTCCTCTTAGCACCCCGACTGCCAGTGCTGGGCTGGATGTTCAAAGGGAAAGTCTCCTCTACACATCATGCGACTGACGCCACGTGGAGTAAGTGGATTGCACTGATCACACAATGGGCTCGCATAGGAAACCTCAGCCGCCCAGGAATGTTAGAAGTGATCACGGACTGGCCAGAAGGCAAAGATTTTGGAATGTCACCAGAGGAAGTGACACGGGCTGAAGAGGCCCCACTGTATAATAAACTGCCAGAAAATGAGAGGCAATATGCCCTGTTCACTGATGGGTCCTGTCGCATTGTGGGAAAGCATCGAAGGTGGAAGGCTGCTGTATGGAGTGCTACACGACTAGTCGCAGAAACTGCTGAAGGAGAAGGTGAATCGAGTCAGTTTGCAGAGGTGAAAGCCATCCAGCTGGCTTTAGATATTGCTGACAGAGAAAAGTGGCCAGTGCTCTGTCTCTATACTGACTCATGGATGGTGGCAAATGCCCTATGGGGGTGGCTACAGCAATGGAAGAAGGGCAATTGGCAGCGCAGAGGTAAACCCATCTGGGCTGCCGCACTGTGGCAAGGTATCGCTGTTCAGATAGAGAAGCTAGTGGTAAAAGTACGTCACATAAATGCTCATGTACCCAAGAGTCGAGCCACTGAAGAACATCAAAACAACCAGCAGGCGGATCAGGCCGCCAAGATTGAAGTGGCTCAGGTGGACCTGGACTGGCAACGTAGGGGTGAGCTATTTATGGCTCAGTGGGCCCACGATACCTCAGGGCATCAGGGAAGAGATGCAACACATAGATGGGCTCGAGATCGAGGGGTAGACTTGACCATGGACACTATCGCACAGGTCATCCATGAATGTGAAACATGTGCTGCAATTAAGCAAGCCAAGCGGCAAAACCCCCTGTCACATGGAGGGCGATTGCTGAAACATAAACAGTGGGAGGCCTGGCAGACTGACTATATCACACTCCCACGAACACGCCAAGGCAAGTGCCATGTGCTTACAATGGTGGAAGCAACCACTGGATGGCTGGAAACATACCCTGTGTCCCATGCCACTGCCCAGAACACTATCCCGGGCCTTGAAGAGAAAATTTTATGGCAACACGACATCCCAGAAAGAATCGAGTCGGACAACGGGACTCACTTCCGAAACAACCTCGTAGACACCTGGGCCAAAGAACATGGCATTGAGTGGGTATATCACATCCCTTATCATGCACCAGCCTCCGGAAAAATCAAATGATACAATGAAAACTACATTGAGAGCGATGGGGGGTGGAACTTTTAAGCATTGGGATACACATTTAACAAAAGCCACCTGGTTAGTTAATACTAGAGGATCTGCCAATCAGGCTGGCCCCGCCCAACCAAGACTTCCACATACTGTAGAAGGGGATAAAGTCCCTGTAGTGCGCATGAGGAGTATGTTAGGGAAGACAGTCTGGGTTAGTCCTCCCTCAAGCAGAGGCAAACCCATTCAAGGGGTTGTTTTTGCTCAAGGACCTGGGTACACCTGGTGGGTGATGCAGAAGGATGGGGAAGTTCGATGTGTACCTGAGGGAGATTTGGTTTTGGGAGAGAATAGCCAGTGAATTGGGCTGTATGATATTTAACTGCTAAATAACCTGCCAATGCATGTCATTGTATCTATAGTGTCTATATGCCATATCAAGGGTATTACTGTAAGAATTACCCAAATGACTACAGGATGGACTTTTGAAACTGAGCCAAGTACCACAGTGATGGAACTTGAACTGGCGCCCAGGAATTTCCTCAAGATCAACATCTTCACCTTGCAGACCAAGGGCATGGGTTGCACCAAATGTACCAGCCACAAGTTCCAGAGGCAGCATGCAACAACCCAACATCTCACACCATCTCTCTTATCCTGAAGAACTGTTACAACAGATAGAACCCCAAAATCGATAGACAAATTAGAGGGGCAAAATGTAAGATCTGGGCATGATGTAGATGGTATAGAATAAGGGGTGGATAATGTCCTGGGTTCAGCTGGGATAGAGTTAATTTTTACAGGAACCTGGGAGGGGGGGGGGGCATAGCCGGGGCAGCTGACCTGAACTAGCCAAGGAGCTATTCCATACCATGTGACATCATGCTCAGTATATAAATGGGGAGCGGGCCGGGGGGTGGTCTCTGTTTTCGGTGGGGGAAGTGGTGGAGCGTCGGGTCCCGGGTGGTGAGCAGTTGCACTGTGCATCACTCTTTTTGTATATTCTTTCATTAGTACCGTTGTTGTTGTTGTAATTTCTTTGTGTTGTCCCAGTAAACTGCCTTTATCTCAACCCTCGAGGTTCCAGGGTTTTTTTCCTTTTCTCTCCTCCGTCTCCCCCCCATCCCACCGGAGGGGGGCGGGAGGAGTGAGTGAGCAGCTGCGTGGTCCTTTGTTACCGGCTGGGCTGAAACCACGACACCCTTACATTACCAAATAACAAACTTGGAAATCTGCTACTTTAAATCTCATCACCCAGATTTCTATAACTGCTAGTAGGTTTCTCACAGGTACCAAAAATAAACCCCCAAAACCCAGAAAACAAGCTCTCAACTGAGCCAATGAACACTGGAGCAAACCCAAAGTAGTTAGCTCAGTCCAGGGCAAATTTGCTTAGTTTAATGAACCAATTCATGCTACTCCTAGTTTGGGTTACAAGTGGTTTGGATACTCTAGGGCAGACACACTCATGTTGGTGAAGATAAAGACACACAAAGATGGCACCCTCCTGAAGCTGAAATTATATTGAGCTAAGCCAGAGACTTTGCACTGAAGTAAATACTGACATAGTCTGAACCTGTTTAGCTGTACTTGTGACAGGGATTGTAACCTCCAGTTGTGGGAGGTGATGAGCAAGTCAAAAAATCTATTGCTACTGCTGTCTCTTTAGGTATACCAAGAAATAGACATCAAACCACACCCTCAAATCAGAGACAAATCACTGGACTTGGAAGTCTAAGAAATAACACTTCCATACTTACCAACCAAATTAACACTATACAAAGGTATTTGTTTCTTTAAAAATCTTCAAATTATTATACGTAGAGATGATTAGTGACCAAATGCAAATCTAAAGGATTACTTAAGCCTAAATAGCAAAATCAGCTACTCATTTTCAGCATACAGTTTACAAAATACAATGTGAATTCATGCAAACAGAGAATGATCTGCAGACCAAAATGGTCACCTTATGAACATATATTTATCCAGGCTTTGTAGTCTCAATGTTTCCCCCTGCTTCTGCAGCTAAATCCACAACTGAACCTTCCTTCATTGATTCAATCATATCTTTCTTAAACAAGATGGGAGCTCTTTTGCCTGACAAGACAAGGCATAGGAAGTTAAACACAAAACATAGCTTTTATTTGTAGAGCTCAGGAGATAAGTTCTCCCCTTCTCTCTCTCTCTATCTTATTTTTGTAAGCAAAGTTTTCAACTAATTGATATCTAAGATGAAACGTCACAGAGCGTTTGTTTATACAGGCAGAGAGAAGAGATGCTAAAACATCTTGCTCCCAAGCATATAAAAGAAAAAAAAGAGGTATGCATGGGCAGTCTACCAAAGATGCTGGCAAGTCCAAGTTTGTCCTCAGTAAACACACAACATCCAATCTTACAATTCAAGTCATAACTGAAAAGAAGAAACACCACATCATAAGTTATTAAAAGACAGATGTTGTGCAATACAAAGTACTAAAACCTAAGTTCTACCTTACTATGTTTCAATAACAAAAGACAGTACTGTTTCAATAGACTTGTTTCGCAGTGCACAAGCTGCATAGCAGAAGTAGCAGTGATGCAATAATTATGCAAGAGAATTATATATTCTTACCTTATTACTATCTAGTCCTTGTTTAATAAGAAAACATGATGATATTGAGCCAAAGACTGCTAGTTTGTGAAAACAAAAGTTGTAAAAAAAGACACACACTTTAAAAACAGGCATTTATCAGGGAAGGGGAAAGGTACATGCTTACATGGAGATAATTCATTAACACCTCTGTTTTCACTGCAGGCACAGCTCCAAAACATGCAAACTTACACAAGATTTAAAAAAAAATTAGTATCTTGCATGTAAAACATACCTGGAATAAGTGCTGTAGTGCTGATAATATCAACGTCTTGGCACTGTTTGGCAAAGAGTTTCATTTCAGCTTCAATAAATTCTTTGGACATTTCTTTAGCATAACCACCTTGTCCCTCTCCAGATTCCTTTAAGTCTACTTCCAAAGGCTCAGCACCAAGAGACTCGAACTGTTCCAGAGCTGCAGATCTAGGGAAAGAAAATTGGGGTGTGTGGGAGGGTGTGTGTGTGTGTGTACAGAGGACACGGGACAGGACACAGACATGGGCGGGGGACACATAACCACTACTTTAAAAAGGAGATCGATCTTTAGAGGCACCTTAATCCACCATGACTTTTCTGGTCTTTTTAGTAGTAGTCTTCTTCAGACAAGAGGACTAGGAGACCATAACTAAAGTCCTCAACTTTCTGTGTTTAGTGAAAAAAGTAATTGCATCACTAATTTTAGGTCCCTAATGAAGATACTTGGATAAGGAATGAAGGCAGCCTACAGTTTCCTGTATAGTCAACAGTTGCTCCGAGAAGAGACTCAAAGCTGGGAGCTTAAATGTTGACTAACACTGCTCACCCATTTCTCTTGTCATGGCTAGGTAAGTCTACAGTCCAAACATAGATGCCTAAGATAGGTGATAAATACACAGATTAAAGAGAGGGCCACAGGCTGTGAAATGGGAAATAACAGCAAGTCTGTTTTTTCACAGGGATTTTTTTGTTTTACAGTTATCCTGTAAATCTGTCATTCATTTTGCATCATGTGATATCACAGTAAATAATGAAAGACTAAATTCCAGTGTGAGGTGAACATTCACAACATGCAGAGACTTTAACACAAACATTCTTGCATATAGGGTTCGGCGCCCGGAAGATCTCGCGATGTTACGGAAAGACGGAGGGTTAGTCGCAGCCCTATGACACACCTGTAACCCCGCCTGCCCTGGTTAGTATAAAAGGAATTAACTGCGCAATAAAAGGCGGAAGTTGGTACTTACACTGTGTGTGTTATCTGTCTCTTTCCCTGGTCCGGGTCGGCCAGTGATCTAATCGCGGCACCTTGATACGTAGCGAACGCTACATAGTGGTGACCCCGACGTGATCGGTCGCACAGGCAACGATGGAACTTGCGCAGGTGATTAAGGTGTTAGCTAATGAGGCGGGTGCCCGCGGAACGATTAGGAAGGGCCCCACGGGCGAATGCATCCAGTGGATGCTGCGCCGGGGAGGTATTGGTTCTCCTAGAGAAGTTTTAAACCCCCCAAAATGGGGAGAGATTCGGGAGTCTTTGCTCCAATCTGCGCTCGGGGGCGAGCGCAGGGCTGCAGAATGATTACAAACTTGGGGAAAAGTGGAGAGGGTGGTTACGGAAGGACAGAAACCCGGGGCGTGCTGGTTGGCGGCGCGAGCTGCTTTGTTTGCGGATGAGGCGCCGCCTCAGGAACAGCGGGAGACGGTGCCCTCGGGGACAGTGAGTCAGACTCAGACGAGTGGGCGGTCGTGGAGCGGGGCTCGCAGACCGATCTCTCTCTGATTAAGGGCGGGGACGCGGGAGGTGCGGCGGAGACCGAGGGTTTTCCTATTGAAACGGCACCAGCGGGGCCGGGTACGCCCCCCCTCGGAAGTTTCCCTGGGAAGAATTACGGCGGGTGGTTCGGAAGGGCTTAGAGGAATGCCTCTTGGACTGGGTTCCAGACAGGGATGTTAAGGGACATTTATACTGTAAGTTGAGAGAGCGGGAGGAACGGCCACCCGCGGAGGGAGCAGTTAGGAGGCTGTGGGGGTTGGAGACGGTGGCAGAGGAGGAAACACCCCCCTGTGAAGGAGATCAGGCGCCCTTGCTGGGAGAGCGGATTGAGCCTCCTGTGCCTGCTGAGCCTAAGCCTACTGCGCCTTTGCCGGAACGGGTTAAACCCTCGTCTGGGTCCTTGCGGAAGTGGCGCGAGGTGCCAGCGCAGGGCAATTCCGATAGTTCTGACGAGGAGAAGGGGGGTGGTGCAATACGGAGGCCGTCAAAACCTGCGCCACAGACTCAAATAGAGGAGGGACCGAACATTTTGCAGAGAGTACAGGGTCTGTTGCGGAGACTTGAGGGGGCCATACAGAATGCGGAGCGTGCAGTGCCGCTAGTGCCCCCCACACAGGGGGCCGGGGATGGCCAGTAAGAGGGCACCCGAGAGGGCACAGACTGGCGACTGATTGCCAAAGAATGTTGCCTTTCAGGGGTGCAGTTTCAGCCGGTCGTTCTCCCTATTCGGGCAGCGGCGCGGGGACGGTATGAGTGGACACCTTTTGACGTAAAGACCGTTCGGGAACTCGCGAGTACTGTGCAGGCGCATGGAGTGAATTCCGCGCAGGCGCTCACTTTGTTCGAGTGTCTGCTTTCAACGCCTGTTGCGCCCTTTGATGTGATGCAGCTGACGAGAGGGGTGCTGCCCCCATCATTGCTGCTGTTGTTTAAGGAGGAATGGCGAGCTCAGTGCCTTAAGGTCGTGACTGATGCTCAGGATCCTGGTCACCACCTGGCGGGAGTGACCATAGAACAACTCATGAGGGAGGGGCAGTTTGCGACACCTCAGGCGCAGGCACAGGGCATGCGCGGGCGTGACTTTGCGGCAGTCGCGGCTACCGCCTTGGCCGCATTTAAACGTGTCGCGGCTATGGACAGAGCGCAGATCCTCCTTGGGTGAAGATCCGCCAGGGGATTGCCGAGAGGTTTACTGCCTTTTTAGATCGGCTTCAGCTTGCTGTACAGGCTGCAAACCTTCCGGAGGCGGCTAAGGAAGCGGTTGTAGTTGAGTGTGCTAAGGCTCAAGCCAACCCACAGACCGCAGCGTTTCTCTCTCATTTGCCAGCAGGCTCATCGCTGGGCGAAATGATACATCACGTACTGGAAAGGGAGCAACAAGAATCGTGTCCGATGGCGGCGCCTTTGAAGCAAGTTTTGCAAGGGGGTACAGGCGCCTGTCACCGATGTGGGGGTAGGGGCCATAGAGCGAGGAATTGCGCAACCAGACCCGGAGGGTTGGCTCAGGAGGTGGGGGCCGGCAACCTCCGTTGTTGGAGATGTGGTAAGCCCGGACACAGAGTTCGAGACTGCCGTGTACCCAGGGCCCAGCAGGGGGATCCGTGGTATGCCACACAACGAGAACCGATGTCGGGAAACGAGATGGGGGAAGGGGTGGGGTCCGGGCTCTCCCCTTTAAATTTTGTACAGGACCCAGTGACAGCAACTCAGGATCAACTGGTGCTTCCGTGGAACTGCCCGCCGAGAAGGAGGGACAGGTTCAGGGCAATGTAACAACTGTTCCGGCAGTTCCTCCTGTTGTCCAAATAGCATTGACCATGGAAGATCGTGAGCGGTTTGCCCTCTCTCTCCCGGAAAGGAACCATCAAGTGCCCATGCAACGGTATCAGTGGAAAATGCTCCCCCAAGGCATGAAAAATTCGCCAACTCTCTGTCAGACCGCGGTGTCTGCTTTACAGGGTGCATTAGCAGGGTTTACGGGGACAATAGTGGGACATGAGGTCCATCCTTGTGGGGAGATCTTGCATGCCTTACCCGTTTTTCCAGCACAGCAGGTGGTGAAACACCCTAATGATGAGTGCACAATTTTTACTGACGCATCCTCCCAGACCAGCAAAGCCGTTTGTGTTTGGAAAGAAGATGGGGCATGTCACCAGGTAGACTATACTGAACCAAGTTGCTTAGCACAGTTTTTGAGGACCACGGCAGTGACCATGGCATTGTTACGTTGGCTGGCAGAACCCTTAAATGTGGTCATGGATTCACTGTATGTATATAAGCTTTTGGTTGCAGGGGAATGGGCACTAGCCTCTTCTACGGAGATAGCCGGTATGCTGCTGAACGCCTTACAGTTATGTAGTGCACCAGTTTTCCCTACTCATGTTACCAGTCACTCTGGTTTCCCTGGACCATTAGCTGAAGGGAACAGCCGTGCTGACCAGGCAGCACAAGCGTTGTTGGCTGTTGTTGGTGATGATAACATTACGCCGGCAAGGGCACGCGCGATGACGTTACACCGCCTTTTGCATTGCGGTCCACGAGGCCTGGTGACACTAACGGTTATTTCTCGTGCTGAAGCCAAAGAAATTGTCGCAGCTCGCCCTCATTGTGCCCAAGGACCCCTTTGGGAGGGTGGGGTCAACCCTCGTGGTTTGCGGCCAAATCAGATCTGGCAAACAGATATTGCAGAATATGCTCCTTTTAAGCCACGGCAGCATTTACATGTTACAGTAGACATTTATAGTAGATGTATTTTTCCTATACTGCACACTAAATGGAATAGTTTGGCACTTATACAACACTGGTGTGTTTGCATAGCTCAACTACGTATTCCGCAACAGACTAAGACAGACAATGGTGCACCTTTTACTGCGGAAAAGGTGGAATGGTTTTGTACAACCTGGGGTATTAACCTTATACATGGCATCTCTTGTAATGGCAACGGCCAGGCCATTGTAAAACGAGCACATCGAACCTTAAAGACCTTGCTCGATCGGCTTAGGGAGGGGGAGCAGGAGGAGCCCTCCTGGTTACAGGATAATGTACCTGTTCTCCGTATACAGCATCATCTGTTAACTGCATTAACTTCATTAAATCAGACAGTTCGAAGGGACCTGGAGCAGACGATGGCGCAGCGACATTTTACGAGCATGGAAGAGGAAGGTCCCTACCCATTGGTCTGTGTGCGTGACCTTTAGACACGCCAATGGGAAGGGCCATTTGAGCTGCGTGGTCTCGGGCGAGGGTATGCCTGTGTACAGATGCCTGAAGGGCCACTGAAATGGGTCCATAGTCGTATGGTTCGTCCTGCCCTAACCTTGTAGTGTTTGAGTGTTTTTCCTTATAGATCGCTGTCATCCTATCCTGGCTTGTGATGCCTTGGGTATCCGCTACAATTTCTGGCAGTGGATGCAGGGCCAGTCGGGGAGACCGATGCATGTCTGGACGACATCCCTCTCGGAGCCCATCAACGCATGCCTTCATGGGGTCTGGCTGTCAGGGGCGGAGTTGCTTGCAGCCGCGAATCTGGATGCCCCAGACAATAAGCCTTGGTTTTCCATTTACCGTTTGTGTGGATTACATTTACGTGTGTTTAAGATGTAGTGTTTAAACTTAGTTGTAGAAATATGCTTATGTTTATAGTACTTTACACAGTTAGTTCTTTGTGCGAAGCTGTTTATAACAATAGAAGCTAGTTAGTCATAGGGAGGGGGAGATGTAGGGTTTGGTGTCCGGAAGATCTCGCGATGTTATGGAAAGATGGAGGGTTAGTCGCAGCCCTATGACACACCTGTAACCCTGCCTGCCCTGTTTAGTATAAAAGGAATTAACTGCGCAATAAAAGGCGGAAGTTGGCACTCACACCGTGTGTGTTATCTGTCTCTTTCCCTGGTCCGGGTCGACCAGTGATCTAATCGCGGCACCTTGATATGTAGCGAACACTACACTTGCACGTCAAGATAAAAGTATACAAGGATGCTTAGAGAAGGGAATTAAAAAAAAAATAATCTGAAAAGTTTTAGACAGGTTTTGATCATGCTTTTAAGAAACTCTTTCCAGTTTGTTTTAAGGCATATGCAGATTTTCTAACCAGAGTAAAGGTTTTTTCATATTGCACATCATAAACCTGGAGATATATTCTTTTATATTAGATATAGCTAAGTAACACTAGATGCCACTTTTGCATAAAACCAAACACATATAAGTAATTTTAATGCAGATATAATATTGAATTTATATGTGCTTAATACAACAAGGGCATTTAATAGAAAAAAAAATTAATCAAGTTTGCAGTTCCTGTAGCAATAAGAAGAAAAATGTTTGTGGTCTGTAATTTTCCCAGTCTATTGCTCTGAAAATGCCTATGGGACAAAAAAAATCTTTCTGAACATAAAGGAGAGACCCCAAGACAGCAGCTTCAACTGCAGTTCCTGATCTTTCATCTTGAGTTTCATATATAAAATAACTTTATGTCTGTCTTTCCTTCAGCAGATTGAAGAAGTGTGTCTCCAAAATGTTCCTAGCTGGTCTCTCTGGGATCAGGAGAGTAGAGGTGAATGAGAGTATGCAGCTACGAACCTGGATCAAAGCAAGCTCTAAATGAGGGCATACAGATTCTTTCTTTACTATTCTTCCCTATGTCCCCAAGAACTGGGTGGACATTAAATTCTGGACAAAAGCCCTAACTTTCATTTTCATAAAGCAATGATTTTTTATTCATATAGTTCTGAATGATTTAATGAGATGGACTCTTTGGAAGGTTTGGTTGCTTTGGGGAATAATAAAATGGAGGAATAATACAGGAATAAAAATGGTATCAAGGGAACTGTGATTCAGTACAGTACAAGTGCTTTCACCTGTAATACAGCTACAAACTACTTAATCTTAAAATAATTTTAGATTGCTACTACCATTCCACATACCTACCTAGTATCAAATCCACGAACAACTGCACCCATTGATTTAGCTGCTCCTGCAGAAGCCAGGCCAGCAACTCTTCCTCCAATGATTAAGACCTAGAATGATACCATCATCATGCTTGGAGCATAAACTAAAACTAGAGCTGGTTAGAAAAGCATCAGCATTATACTGCTTTTGCAACAGCAGATACACCTCATTAACCAGCGATTTAAGTTACCTTTGTAACACAGAACCAAAAATGACTTCGGTAAAGCTGCCCTGTAAATGTAACGGTTTAAGCCGTAACTGCTAACTTCACTTATTTGAGAGCAGACTCATCTGTAGCTAACAGTTTATGTAAGTAAATACAGGTTTTCTACTTAATTTCTCTTCCTTTTTTTTCTCCTCTAATTCTTTTACTTTCATTTCTCTTCATCCTGAGCCACCTGCAATTCCAATCAAGCAATCCCTTCCATCACAGCCTTCAACACACCAGAAATCTCAACATCTCTGACTTTTCTTAACTGCTTCCTTGCCTTTCCCCATCTGGGAAAAAAAAAACAACAAAAAAAACCCCTCCCATCCATGTATAGCTAGTCTGAAGTTTAAAACTAAGCAAGCTTACATAAAACTCAAATTATTCTATTATTAAAAAAACAAACCACCATACCAAAAACCAAACTACACTACAGGTAGTGAACAAAAATTGGTATGGGAATAACTATATGGGTTTCCAAAGTCTCTAGAACTAGCCCCAAGGCAGGAAAAAAGCCTTTAACACAGGTTCAGCAGTGGTTAGTTGTGCGCAGGAACTCACATATTCTTCTGCCACAGTATTTGTTTAATAGCACATACCTTCGCTGGAGGAACTTTACCAGCAGCTGTGATCTGACCCGTGAAAAATTGACCAAAGTGATTTGCTGCCAGTACCACAGCCTTGTAACTGTCAAGTAAGGACAAACACATATCAGTATTTTCCCAGGCTCAGCACGATTCCATTCATGACAGCAATCACAAGGATGTACATTTGACCATAGCATGCATAGGATAAAGCAAGTTTAATATTTTAGTATTGAGCACAAGTTTAATAGTCTCTGTCTTTGTTCATATTTCTTGCTTTTTTTTAATCATGGAATGCATTTTCAGAGAGAATTATACTGGGTGTCCACAACTATTCACTCAAATAAAATTTTAAATGATTAATAAATGTTAACTTTGTCATCTTTGAAGCTACCTTCAAAGGCTGTAACCTGAGGCTTGTTTAGGGAAGGAAACGCAAACGAGCAATTGCAAAACCCAGGGTAATTTTGCAGTAAGCTCACTTAGGCAAGCAAGCACACATTCAAAAGAGATGCCCAGATACCCTAACTCTGCAGAGCTATGTGGCTTAGGGCAAGTAGCTTAACCTTGCTGCTTCTTTTGCCCCATCTGCTTTTTAGCCATCCTAGAATGAACAGCTGGACACCAAGTTAACATCAGTAGAGCTATCTGAAAATGCAGATTAACGTGCAGTTATGTCTTTTCTTAACAACAGTGCACATTTTCTTGCATTTTTACTAGCACTGTTGTGGTTCAACTCAACAGTCCCATTCTACTCTCTTTCCCATCCCTAACAGGGACATATGGAGGGCTGTATGCCGTAAAATCAGTTTTAATTTGGAATATAGCTTGTAGATTTTATACCTTTAAATAGTCTTATGATATTTTAGTAAAATTACACAGAATGAAAACACAGAGAATCAACCAAACATTGATATATACTGCTGCTGTCCACAAAATAATCTGGCAGCCTTCTCCCAATGACATCAGATCCCAATGACAGACAATCTGTGTTCAACCTGTCTTAAGGATATCTTTGAGCCTGCTCTGATCTAGTTCAGAACAAAGAGGCACTAGACAAAGCAGTCAAGGAATTAGAAGAATTGCCTTCAATTTTTGTTTGTTTGTTTATTTTTAAAAAGGTTTCCTCTGATCTGCTGCAAAGCTGACCATAAGAAACTTAAAAAGTTGTTTGGCACCTCCAACAGCTTCATCCTGCTTGAAACAGCTATATGAAAATAGAGATGCAGAATTGGTTTAGATATACCTAATATCAAAGTGCATAGCTTTTAATCCAGCTATACTTAATCAAGCTAGAGAAAAAAAAAAATAAAATAAAATGTAAGGTTCATGTCCAGCAATGTTGGCCATGGAACTAAGTGCATCATAACCCTGAGCAATGGTGACCCGTGGAACCTGATCCATAGCCAAGACAGTAGTCTTTTTTTCTGCAAGTTTTGTCAGGAGGTCTGGATTTTGTGTTGGGTAGATAAAACTAATCAGGGTAGCTGCTGTCTTAAAAAGATCTGCCTCATGTACACCTAGAGCCGAGTTATATATAGGAGCCCTCACCTGAAGAAAGGGAGAGGTTTCCAAATTAATCAGAAGTAAATCAGTGCACACTCCACTTCCTTTCTCCCAGCTTGCTGTCTGTCTATTCCCATCCACAAAGTACACGAGGAAGGAGCATGTTAGTTTACACAACTAAACTGATTAACTGCACTCCTTAGTTGCAGTCCACATATTAGAATTAACTCTAGGCAGATGGGCGACAGAGCAGTAATAGTCAGCACACAGTTTTAGAAAGTTCTGATGGCTTCTAACCAGCTTTACTGGCTTTTAATGACAGACAGCTGCCCCAAAACCAGCCATTCTCAGGCAAAATTATTACTGAACAGATGTGCCAATTAAACTCTACAGGCTAAGAATCACTAATTAGTTTGCAATGCACCATCAGACAGGGAATTTGAAGCATGAAGTCCAGAAGAAACCCATCTTGATCTGTAGTCATTTCTTTGGAATTTCTCACTTTTCTTCAAAAAGAAACCTACTTAAAAGGGTTGTTCACAAACTAGCACACAGAAATTCTGCGTTCAATCCTGACAGGATAACTCCATATAAAACATTTAAAAGGAAGCCTCAACATCAAGTTTAAGGTCTTTGGTTTTTTGTTTTTTTTTTTCCCTTCAGGACTCTGCACAACCTAATACCTCTCAAGCAACTTTACTTTTAGTGGTCTTCCCAGACCAGCTACAACTCCTCTAGTTAGAAGTACTTTTGAAACACACTGCTGCTGTAAAGTTGTTGGATGTCTTATTGAGAAAAGTTAGAAACCCGCATCTTCAAAATTCCAAGCAACTTTCTCTGAAGAGTAACTTGGAGTTGTACGTTGCTACTCTTTGAGCAAAGGTTTCTTAGAGCAGGGATCCTGTCTGATTAGAGTCCGGAACTAGTCTACCTTGCTCTAGAAAACACAACTTCTCCAAGGTAGTTAAAAACTTGATAAGAAGTTATCCTCTTTTTTTTTTTTTCAATGCTGCCATTTACTAGTTTATTACTGTAGGTACACATCTGAGCTATTAAAAAAAAACATACTAAAATTAAATCAGAACTTAGAATGGAAAATATGAATTTAAAGGAGCTTATTTACTGAACTTTCAGCAGACTATTCAAAAAGTTTGACCTATATGTTTCTGCAAAAAGAATGTGGTAGGAAATATATTAATAAAGCAATTACTTTGATAATCAGATCAGAAGCCAGGACTACCTTGGTCCCCTGGATCTTTGCTCCGACTTCTCTGTAATGGTCATCAGAAAATTTGGAAGCTTCTCCAGCACGAGACTCCACTACAATATTGAAGCCTTGTTTAACCAAGGCTTGAACTCCAGCTGGTGATAGAACCACTCTCTTCTCATTCTCAAATATCTCCTTGGGGACACCTACAGTCAGCTGTTTATAAGGAATTCCTGTAAGAGTGGCAGATAAGACAGCATTAGTTGCATTAAAGATTATTGAATTTATATTAACAGAACTCTTCAGTGTTGTACAGACACATGTAGACATGTCACACCAGCAATTCTCCCTCCTCAGTGTAGTTTACATTTCCTTAAATTACACCATCTTTCTAGAAATCCCTGTTCTCTCAGGCATCAGCAGGTCATCACAATCAGCCACACAAACAATAACAAGTGTTTGGTGCAGGTCATACCCATCTGAAATTATACAGTTCTGATTGTATAAATCAGAATACCAATTATACAATACACAGTGTTCTGGTGATAACACATTCTAACGGGGGTAAGAAGAATTTAAATCCCTCTCTGGTTACTTCAACTTTACTGTGAAGAAATAAACAAATGAGCTTGAACAGATGAACTGCATTTTAACTGAACATGTTTTAAATGTCTATCAAAACCAAATCACAGTTGTCTCAGATCACTATTAATGAGTGTACCACAAAAGTACACTGAAAGGCACAATTACATTGATAAGGTACTCTAAGAGTTGCAACAGAAATTAAAAATGTGAATTCAGGAGTAGCTGAAGAATAATGGAATATCAGTCTACTAGTTTATTCAATTATACTTCTCTTCAATGTTATCTCCTTGTCTTAACTTGTTCCAAGCTCTACTAAACAACACCAGAAAACTGCAGAAGATGTAATTTATCAGTTTTAGCTTAAGGTTTCAAATTACAAATATCTAACTTTGTTCATGTACAATTTGCAGGCTTCCAGTCTAATATCTGACAGTTAAACTTCTCTGATCCAATCAAGTGTTTAAATACATTATTTCTAAATACACGGACTCAGGCAGAATAATAGTATATCAAACTACCACATTGATTCAATTACACTAGACAGCATGCAGTCCAGCAATCAGGCCCAGTTCTACACCAGCTTTAGCTGACGTCTATCCGCAACAGCTTTCACTGATATCTATCCAGAATTTAAACCTGGATTGTGACATTGATACATGAGAGACCTACACCACATATATATTAATGAAATATAACTTAAGCAGCCTAAGCAATCACTCATATTAAAGGTCAAGCAAACAAACAAACAAAAAATCAAAAAACCCCACAACACAGCACCAAAAACCATAACCAAACACACACACAAAAAAAAGGATGAAAGGTTTCTTTTAAATTACAAATCTGCTTTTAATTTGGCCACCAATACTATGCATTTTGCTACAAAAAAATTTACCAGACTAGTAATGTGTTGCATGTTTTAGGAAGGCCTGCTTTTCACTTTTTTTCCTGTTTGTTTTTTAAGATAGAAACAATCAAAACAAAGCCAAAAACATACCACACTATAAGAACTTTGAGGAATTTAATTATTTTGATATTTTTAAATCTAAATCTCTCTATGAAATAAAACTGGGACTGCAAGGTGCTTAAAATTGAACATCTGAAAAT
Source organism: Astur gentilis (assembly GCF_929443795.1). Lineage (NCBI taxonomy): Eukaryota > Metazoa > Chordata > Aves > Accipitriformes > Accipitridae > Astur > Astur gentilis. The sequence continues at coordinate 15,849,544 of NC_064918.1, read as the reverse complement.
GTATTTTCAGAACATAAGTTGATAGTATCATGAGAGTTACTAATCTAAAACAATACAGAGTCGCTAAGAACTGGTACTTAAATATCTACCTGTACTTGTCAGTCGTCTCACCCATTGAAAAAAACCTAATGATTGAACACATCCAAAAAGAAGACAGAATGAAAGATGACCAAAGAAGTGCATTACTTCTAATTATTTTTACCTTTTTTAAATTTTATTTTAGCTTTCTCTTTGAAATTAAACTAATAAAATGGTAAGAAATAATTTGAGACCGCAAGTGGTTTTGTATTTAATACGTTGGAGAACATTTAAAATTCATTAAATTACAACACAAAATCAAATTCAGAAAAACATGCTTTAAAGGAACACAAAGTCATAACAGGAGCAAGAATGTGCATCTAAAACAACAGACTCACAAAGGTAACAATGCTTTGCAGAGATTTGCTTCATCAGCATACACCACATCTAAGCATCACTGTGCAACTCAGGGCATCCCTATCACAGCAGCACTAGCCACTTGAAAGCTATGGTAACTGTTGCTGTCACTCATACAAATTACCCTCATCATTTGAGGAGAACTTTCCCCTCACCTCTTCTCCTAATTACTACACAATAAAAGTCCTGCTTTTGGTTTTCATTAAACAAACTGAGCAGAAATGAGCTCTCTTGTCTTTTAAAAGCAGAAACAAAAGCTAGAAAAATGAAATATGTTAGAATAACAGAGATGAATCATAATTTTAGAAAGGAAGTAGCTCCAGGACAGAAGGCAAAAAGCTTCTCAAGAAGAACTGAGAAAATAAAAACTGGAATACTACCTTCCCTTTCTCCTTTTAGAAGTTTTTGCAGTGCACAAATACAAAAGAAGGAAGGAATAAATTATATCATATAGGGAATAGAAGCCACCGAGGCGAGCTGCTCCAGAGACAGCCCAATCCGCAGTGCAGTGGAAGATCTTGGCATACAGGGGGATTCCCTGAGGCAGGGAAACACCAGGGCAGTAGCAAGACCCACCAGGAGCCAGCAGCTCTCATGAGAGATGCTGACGAGGCCTGGGTGTTGCCAGAGCAACCGTGGCCACCCCCACACCTATAAAAAGCAGCCTATTCCACAAAATAATGCTTGGGAAGCGCAGATATATGTGTTACAGGAAGTACTTGGGACAGCAGAAGACAAAGAAAAGGAAGTCAACTCTGTTGCGGAAATAGAAGATGCTGTAACTCCCTTTGTATGGGCAACTGAGAGACCTGGAAGAGCTAAATCTGCTGAACTGGTAAAAATAGAATTGAAGACAAGAGCTAAGCCAGTAAGACGAAAACAGTATCCTATAAAATTGGAAGCCTGTGTTGGATTGGAACCTATCATAAACAACTTCCTCAAGTATGGACTGTTGCTAGAGTGCCAGTAAGAATATAACACTCCAGTTCTATCTGTCAAAAAGCCACATTCACAGGAATACAGATTAGTACAAGATCTAAGAGATATCAACCAAATAGTAGTGGATGTCCATCTAGTGGTACCTAATCCCTATACCTTGCTAATGACTATTATTGATTCTAATGTTTATTTTACAGTACTGGACTTGAAGGATACTTTCTTCTGCATCCCTATAGAAGAACAAAGTCAGAAACTGTTTGCTTTTGAATGGGAAAGTCCCTCGACAGGATGAAAGATGCAGTCATGCTGGACAGTGCTTCCCCAAAGATTCAAGAATAGCCCCACGATTTTTGGTAACATACTTTGAAAGAACTGGAGCAGTGGCAAGGTAAGGAAGCTAGCGTTACCTTGTTACAGTACGTAGATGACATACTGCTGGGGGCAGACACGGCTGAGGAATGCAAAAAAATCAACCATAAGTTTATTAAACTTTGGGGGGCAAGCAGGATATAGAGTGTCATGGAAAAAGGTGCAAGTCTTTCAGACAACTGTGACTTATTTAGGATTTGAGATATCCCGGGGAGAGAGGAAGTTAGGAATCGAAAGAAAGGAAGCGATATGTTCAAATTGCACCTCCTAGCTCAAAAAGAGAACTTTGAGCATTTCTGGGAATGGCCGGATGGTGTCGCTTGTGGATTCCTAATTTCAGATTACTGGCTAAACCCCCGTATGAAGCCGTTAAGGGGCCAGGGGAGCTATTAGAATGGACTCCAGATTGTAGAAAAGAATTTGATGCAATAAAAATTGCTCTCATGAGTGCTCCGGCTTTAGGCCTTCCGAATCTGACGAAGCCTTTTGAACTCTATGTGCATGAAAGGGAACATCAGGCACTGGGAATACTGGTGCAGACTTTGGGAAGTTGGAAAAGGCCGGTAGCTTACTTTTCAAAACAACTAGATAAAGTAAGCTCCAGGTAGCCAGGATGCCTAAGGGCAGTGGCAGCTGCTGTATTGTTGATACAGGAGGCACAAAAGCTGACCTTGGGACAGAAAATTACTGTCTATGTGCTGCATGCTGTTACAGCAGTGTTAGAACAGAAAGGACATCATTGGCTGTCCCTGAGCAGAATGGTACAGTTCCAAGCAATACTGCTCAAACAAGAAGACATAATAATGAAAGTATCTAGTGCCTTAAATCCAGCATCTCTGCTACCCCTACACTAAAGAGAAGAACTGATGTGTGACTGCTTGCAAACTATTGAGCAGGTATATTCCAGCCATGCAGACCTGAAAGATGTCCCTTTATGAGATCCTGATTGGGAACTGTTCACCAATGGAAGCAGTTTTGTCATCAATGGGGAACGGAAAGCTGGATATGCTGTCATTACTCTGGAAGAAGAGATAGAGGCAACGTCGCTGCCAGTGAACACTTCTGCTCAGAAGGCTGAACTAATTGCATTAACCCGAGCTTTAGAGATTTCAGAAGGAAAGTGGGCCAACATCTATACTGACTCAAAGTATGCCTTTGGAATAATACATGCACATGGTACAATTTGGAAAGAGAGAAGATTATTATCACTACAAGGAAATCCTATAAAATATAGCAAAGAAATTTTGAGATTACTCAAAGCAGTCAATAAACCAAAGGAAGTGGCAGTAATACATTGCAGAGCACACCAATCTGGACAGACTGATATAATCAAAGGAAATCGAAAGGCCAATGAGACTGCAAAAAGAGCCGCTTCATTTACAAACATTGCAACCTTAGTTCCTGAAAGAGCTTTTAATGTTCATGTCCCTGAATATACAGAGAAAGAAGGTAAATTGGCTGAATTTCTAAAATGTATTAAGACTTCTGAAAGATGATGGAAAACTTCAGATGGACAATGTATTGTTACCCCTCAAATAATGAGGGAACTTATGAAAGGAACACATGATACCACTCATATGGGAGCTGAGGCCCTGGTAGAAATGGTGAGAACATATGCAATAGGCATTAACATGCTAAAAATTGCTAAAGGTATTACACAAGGTTGTGAAATTTGTTTGAAGAATAATCCCAAAATTCAAAAAAGACCCTTACCAGGAGAGGTAAGAAGAGGTTTTATACCTGGGAATTACTGGCAAATTGATTTCTCTGAATTACCAAAGTGTAAAGGATATAAATATTTATTGGTAATTGTTGATACCTTTTCAGGTTGGCCAGAAGCTTTCCCATGTCACACCAACAAAGCCAGGGAGGTACTAAAAGTGCTTTTGAAAGAAATAATACCTAGGCTTGGAGTTCCCAAAGGACTTTCTTCAGATAGGGGACCCCATTTTGTAGCAGAAATCATACAGGAAATTTCTAAATTCTTACAGATAAAATGGGATTTACACACTCCATGGAGACCACAGTCTAGTGGGAAAGTAGAAAGAATGACTCAAACAATTAAACAACAAACTAGAAAATTATGTCAGGAAACTCAGATGAAATGGATTGAAGTCTTGCCTCTGGCATTACTTAGAATCAGAATAACACCTAGGACAAAAGAGAAGATTAGTCCATTTGAAATATTATATGGAAGGCCTTATGTTACAAATTTGACAGGAAAAGATAGTCAGATGCACCTGAAAGGAGAACAGATCTTGGGGGATTAATATCTTTGGGCAAAGTAATTAATTCTCTCCATAGATACATCCTGGTTAAAGCTCCTGTGCCTTTGGATTCACCAGTACACCCCTTCAAGCCGGGAGACTCGGTATATCTGTGGATGTGGAAAGACGAACCACTTGCAGAGAAGTGAAGAGGACCCTATCAAGTGCTACTGACTACAAACACTGCAGTGAAGCTCCAGGGAGTTGAATCCTGGATTCACTATACAAGGCTAAAGAAGATACCATCCCCCTTGTGGACTTCCACATCAGAAGAACCTTTAAAATTGAAACTAAAGAAAACCCAATATTAAGTTACAGTATAGTATTTTTGCAGAAACAATAATGAAGTTGCTAGTTGTAAATATTTTGATAATTTGGGTTGTCCTGGTTTCAGCTGGGATAGAGTTAACTGTCTTCCTAGTAGCTGGTACAGTGCTATGTTTTGAGATCAGCATGTGAAGAATGTTGATAACACTGATGTTTTCAGTTGGTGCTCAGTAGTGTTTAGACTAAAGTCAAGGATTTTTCAGCTTCTCATGCCCAGCCAGGGCACAAGAAGTTGGCACAGGACACAGCCAGGGCACCTGACCCAAAGTGGCCAACGGGGTATTCCATACCATGTGACGTCCCATCTAGTTTAGGAACTGGGAAGTGGGGGCAGGGAATCACCGCTGGGGGACTAGCTGGGTGTCGGTCGGCGGGTGGTGAGCAATTGCCCTGCGCATCATTTTACTTTCCAATCCTTTTATTACTACTGTTGTCATTTTATTAGTGTTATCATTATCATTATTAGTTTCTTCTTTTCTGTTCTATTAAACCGTTCTTATCTCAACCCACGAGTTTTGCTTCTTTTTTCAGATTTTCTCCCCGATCCCACTGGATGGGGGGGAGTGAGTGAGCAGCTGCGTGGTGCTTAGTTACTGGCTGGGGTTAAACCACAACAATGGTAAGAACTACTAAAATCAAAGAAAGGGGAATGCTGAGAATAAAGGTATGAGGAACTCTACCTGCAAGACATTGCGCTACTTTTGTGAATTGTTCTTCAAAGTGTGACAATCCAATGCAATTGCAACCCCCTTCAGCATGTAAAGAAACAGAAAATGTAAGTTATGCTTGGGCCCACACTCAACTACCTCTGGAATGGTTTTTACTTTGCGGGTGACTAGCCTATACTTATGTCCCATCCAAAATCACTGGAGGCCCTTGCTCAATTGGGAGATTAGCCCCACTGCTCCTAAACAAGTAGGATTTGAAAATTGAGGAAAGGCAAAAAAGAACAACTCATCAATTGCCTGAAGATTGTGACTCCCAAGTTGAACGGTGGTATCTGGGGGCTGTTTTCTCGTAGGCGGATTTTTACTCACTCCCTGATTCTGTAGGGTTTCCTTTAATCGTACAGTTAGGGAGGCTTAGGAACTGTCAGATGGCTGATTAATATCGGCAGTCCCAGGGAGTGGAGCAGAAGTCAAGGGCACAGGAGTAGGCGGACAAGCTCCAAAAAGTCTCTCTCGCTGCATTATGTTTTTCTCCCCGCTTTTCCCTTTCGCTTGCGGTTGGAGACAAGAGAGCAGCAAAAGCAGATGCAGATGCTTTATGATCTGCTTTCATTTCTTGCAGAGTTGTCTTAATCAATTTCCATAAAGTTGCAAGACCTTTAACTTCTTTACACCCATCACTAATTTCATCCCATAGGGAGGTTCCGATAGCTTCCCAGGTACTAAGCTCAAAAGCTGTACCCACACTCATTAAAAGGTTTCTGTCCTTGCTCCATTGTAGAAGCCGCTTTAAATCCCAAAACTTGCTTAACGCAATTTACCCCCTGCTTTTCTAAAAAGCGCTGTAATAATTCTAGGGCTACCTCTAGATCCATTGCCGGCCAGCGTCTCGATGCTCCTTGATTAAGGCACCTTGAATAAAAAGTCTTTGCAGCCTTTTTCCAGTAGCCCTCACTGACAGCGAACCCCTTTTGGACGGTCCAGGCACGAGAATTAACACACCAACCAAGACGATCAGCGTTCGGTTAATCTGTTGCCCCCCGGTCGCTGCTACCGGTGCTTCTCAGTGTCCGCCGCTCCTATTCTCCGTTTTTCGGTCCCTGTACGGGCGCCATTTGCGAGCGGCGGAGGAATGCACATAAGTCGACTCAATATGAGTGATAGAAGTGATTCAACTTTATTTGCATGGATAGCTCATATTTATACAGCTTACGATAATTATGCCTATTATGGCAATCCTATTATGATTGGTACATTGCTAATGTTTATTCATTACTAAAACACACCCACTTGTGGTTTGCAGCTATGCATGTTCCACAACTTTCTCATGGGAACTTTCTCAAAGTTGTTTATGAGACTCTGCCAAGGTCACAGTGTCCTTATCTTTCTCCTGATATCAGCAAGACCAGCAGTTTTGGCCGAGGCCTAGTCTTGCTGCCCACGCTAACATTCCTTCACACACCACTCTGCTCGCACAACCTTTTCATAGACCCATGTCCTTTCTCATCAAGCCAATTCCCAACAATTATTTACAATAGTTTAATCAATTTACCTGGCTTTGGAGCTGCCCGAGACCTGAACATCTGGTGGATTCTAAACATTCGCAAACATAGCATCTTTGCAGAATGCACCTTAGGTGGTAACACATTGCCAAAACCAGGAGTTGAGCACCCACTAACAGCAACACGCAGAAGGCTCGCCATTTCACCCAGACCTCACAGCAGACTCCTTGCCCTGTATGGAATCCCTGCTGCACACGTAAAAACAAAGCATGAATTATTAATGATACTAGATAGAAGGTATGTAAACTCAGCAGCTTAAGTCCAGTCAACTGATGCTAGCCACGAGATGATCATTTCTCCCCACCTTTTCTTTCTAGCTAGAAAACAAAATCCACTGGTTTTCCAAACTGAGTAAGGCAAATATCAAACTGAAGCAGTAAGCCCATGAGAGAACTGACATTACAAGTTGACCTACTGGTTTGGGTTTGTGTGGTGGGATTTTGTTAGCGGGGGAGGGGGCCACAGAGGTGGGTCCTGTGAGAAGCTGCTAGAAGCTTCCCCGGCTCCAAGTCGAACCTGCCTCTGGCCAAGGACGACCCAATCAGCAACGGTCAGAGAACGTATTTAAGAAGGGGAACCTGTCAGCGGGGGAGGAGATCGGAATGTGAGAGAAACACCTATGCAGATCTGAAGATGGCCATGACTCCACGGGAAAGCCTGCGCTGGAGCAGCCTGTGTCTGAAGATCTGCAGCCCGCAGAAAAGACCCATGCCAGAGAAGTTCATGAAGGATTGCAGCCCGTGGGAGGGACCCCACGGTGGAGCAGGGAAAGAGTGCGAGGAGTCCTCCCCCTGAGGAAGAAGGAGCGGCAGAGACAAGGTGTAGCGAACTGACCACAACCCCCATTCCCCGTCCCCCTGCGCCGCATGGGGGGAGGAGGTAGAGAAAACCGGCAGTGGAGTTGAGCTGGGAAGGAGGGAAGGTGTTTTTAAGATCTGGGTTTTACTTCTCATTATCCTTGTTTTGAGTTGATTGGTAGTAAATTAAATTGATTTTGTTTTTTCCCCCGAGTCTTTTTTTTTTTTTTTTTTTTTTCCCCGTGACCATAAGTGGTGAGTGATCCCTCCCTGTCCTTGTCTCGACCCATGAGCGTTTCTTTATATTTTCTCCTCCTCATCCCAATGGGGCCGGGGGCAGGGGGGAGGAGCGAGCGGCTTCGTGGTGCTTTGTTGCCGGCTTGGCTTAAACCACGACACCTACAGATTGATATTTCTGTGACTCAAGACCGTGTTCTCTTTACACCCTTGCTCTAAACAAGCAACTCCAACAAGTGAAAACCTCCTGTGCCCCAAAGAACCAGACAAACAATTCAAACCCCAGCCAGAGCTCCCAGAGGAGTTACCCTGAGCAGGACAGCAGCTTACAGGTGTCAGGAGACATACCAAAGCAGGCAGTTGACGTGGGAAAGGCACCACTGGGGAAAGTGGGGCAGCGGGGAACGGGCAGAGGAGCTGGTGCGCGCTCCCCGCCGGCTGCCAGGCCGCCCTCGCTAGCAGGTGGCTACTGGCTGCTGGTAGAGGGGCTCTTCGCCCGGAATCCCACTGTCCGCATTTATGGAGGCACTAACGCGACGTCTCGTCCCTCCCCACGGCTCGCGCCGGTGGCCCGCCGCTCCCCGCCAGCCCGGCCTACAGGGCAGCGGCCCCGTTTCAATGCTGCCGCTACTTATAGCCCGCGGCCACTAACTGACCTTGGGCAGGCGGCTCGCCACCCGGGCCCGCCGCTCCCCACAGTCACAATGGCCGACGGCCATCGTGCCTGCCCAGGAGGAAGCCCAGAGCCACCGCCTCTCCGTCCCGCGCCTGAGAGCACTCCCGGAGGCCCCTTTCCGTGTCACCTGCCTCCTCCACACGCCCACCTGCCTTCGTTCCCACCGCTCCCTGGGCGCTGCGAAAGCGGGACACCACAGCCTTTTCCTCGACGACGACCGCCCGCGCCAGGGAGGGGCCTCCCACCGCACCACAGAACTACACACCCACCTGCCCCGCCGCGGTACTAACCAACCTTGAGGCGAGGCAGTCCCAGGGCAGGCCCGCCTGCCTGCCCGCCCGCCAACCCGGAAGGAGTGAGGAAAACGCAGCGTCTCTCTACCCACTCTGGAAGGGGACAGCGAAAGGTACTCGTCACGTGGCGCTTGCGTGCCGCCGGCGGCTCGTGCTTTAGGCACCCGCGCGCGGGGGAGGGGTGGCCCGGCGGCTCTCTACTATATGGGAGGATAAAAGAAAAAGAGGAACTCTTGCAACTGTATAAATACTAATATATGAATCGATAAAGAGAACGTGCTATTAAAGAGACAATTTACAGAGAACAGCTTGTCAGGTTGCCTACGCTATTGCTTGTGTATGTTGTCCTATTTCACACAATCTGTAATTTCTAGGTATAAATTAGGCTTTTTTTTATTTACATCTGTGCAACTGTTTATGCAAAATATGCTTTGCCTGAGGCATTTTACGGTGTCATACAGCTTCCAGTCTCACAACTGGTGAATTATGACTGGAAGTGCTGAAAATAGAGTCTCAGAGTGACTAATAGGATACCCTACTACTAGATGTTCAGGAGACTACTGTGCTTTTAAATAAATTTGTGAGAAAAATTCCATTTAGAGTTACAGCTTATGTGCTAATATGTGCTTTGGTTTTTGGGTTCAGTAACCACTGACTAGTGCAAAAATGTGCCTCATCAGTATGATATGGATCAATGTAATTCCAATTATTAATAATGCTGTTTTAAAAGGTAGAACCAGCCCTCTCTGTCTTTCTAATTAGAAATATATTGTCAGCATAAAAAAAACCCCAAACATGTAAAAGTGCTTGTGACACGTGGAACAAACTTTACAACTCAGAGAGTGAATTATAAAGCAGGCATGTTTATTTCAGCGCTGGGTATACGGGGGATCGCTCCACCTATCATGCACACCGTAAAGCTCATTAGTGAAGTTTAAATACATGTGTGATATAAATATTCATTACATTTCCCAGAAACCTTATACATATTCATTACATTTCTGAGAAATAATTAACATATGCAAATGCCCTTTGCACAGTCGCAGTTGTTGCCTTGGGTGGTCGGCGGGTGTTCTTTGGGGGTCTTATCATCCTCTTCCTCGCTTAACCGTTCTTTACCCTTTTCAATATTTTGATATTAAACTTCTGTTTTTCCTTTGTTCTTCTTGTATCTTTCATGCCAAATAATCTTTGACCTCCAAAGTACTGTTCTCATGCCAACAAATCACCCCTTATCTTCTTACTTGCGTTCTCAGTTTTTCTCATCCTTGAGTCCATATGTCTGTTTTCCTGTGTTCTCACAAATCTATCTACACATCCTTTAATTACTTGAGTTGCAGGATGTCTTATCTCATTAAAGGAAACCATATATTCTGCTTGTACCTACTTATTGCTTACAAACTACAAAATATAATTGACATCTGGAATATATATCAACTACCATATAGCACTTGTGTTCTGAACAGTGACAAAGTTGCAGTTTGTGGTTTCTCAGCACCAGGCACTGCAGGTCTGTGCAGTATTGCTTCTGAATTAAGTTTTAGACTATTAGGTAACATACTTAGGATAAAGCAGGTAAATCCTCTAGTGGATATTTATAAGCAGTCATAACTGCATTTGGTGAAAGTTTTAATCCAGTTATTGGGTGCTTAGGATATGTCTTGCTAGCTTAGCTATCTCAAGTTTTCTGCTGTTTGGTCTCAGAAGACTGAAGTAATTGACAGGACCTCAGCTACTCTGGCCAGAACACACTAAGCAGAATTTCAGGCATTGTCTAAAGGGATTGACTATTGTAGGTAGTATTTGGGGATTGTAATTTTGGATTTAACTGCCTGAAAGATTTTTTTTTAGGTGTCTACATTGGGGAGGAGAAATTGGGTTCCCAACCAAACACAACTGCTCTCATCCAAACTTCAGTAGTATATCTGTAATGAAAAGATGGATCTGGGATCACATTCCACTCTGCATGGTAAGTAGTTGCCAAGCAGTCATTAAATTAAGATAATAAAGAATGTCTGCTAAGTGAAAAGAATGTGAAAAGTTGTCTGGTTCAGTAATGATAACCTGAGGCATTTAATTCCTCATAGGTATATAACTTGAAGAATTAGATTTACTTTCTTAAAAGATTGGCATATTTAAATGTGATGCCAGTATATAATGATGATTTTCTTAAAGCCTCAGGATCCTGAATCGAGTGATTGAGAATCTCAACTTTCTTTTTCACATTAATGTAAGCTTTTCATTCTCTTCCTGGTAAGATAAAGTCTACAAATGTGACCAGAGGTCACAATATAGGTGTTGTGGTTTAACCCCAGCCAGCAACTAAGCACCATGCAGCTGCTCACTCACTCCCCCCCCACACCCAGTGGGATAGGGGAGAGAATCAGAAAATAAAAGTAAAACTCATGGGTTGAGATAAGAACAGTTTAATAGGACAGAAATGAAGAAAATAATAATGATGGTGATAATAATAATAAAATGACAATAATAATAATAATAATAAAAGAATTGAAATATGCAAAACAAGTGATGTACAATGCAATTACTCACCGACCAATGCCCAGTTAGTTTCTGAGCAGTGATCCGCCCCCCAGGCCAACTCCCCCCAGTTTACATACTAGACATGACGTCCCATGGTATGGAATACCCCTTTGGCCACTTTGGGTCAGCTGTCCTGGCTGTGTCCCCTCCCAACTTCTTTTGCCCCTCCAGCTTTCTCGCTGGCTGGGCATGAGAAGCTGAAAAATCCTTGACTTGAGACTAAACACTACTTAGCAACAACTGAAAACATCTGTGTGTTATCAACATTCTTCTCATACTGAACCCAAAACATAACACTGTACCAGCTACTAGGAAGACAGTTAACTCTATCCCAGCTGAAACCAGGACAAGGGAGACAAAATACAAACATCAGCTGAGGTGTATTCTGGGCATCCCAGTTCTCAGTTATCTTCCTAATCTTGAAAGCAGATTGTAATCTAGAGTTCGCAAAGCAAGTAGAGCAAGACTCTGGACTAAAATTGAACATAAATAGGTGAATTAAATTGTGAATGGATGTGTGAATTAAATAATTTGCAGTTAAGGTGATAATATTAGAAAAATGCGTTACATGGACCGTCTCCTTCAGTTAGTTCCTGTTGGCATAGAAGGTTTTAAAAATTAAATCAGAAGACCATTTGTTATCACATCATGTATAAATTCTACATAAAATACATTATTCTGAACAGTTATATTAAGTAGACCTAACAGTACAATAATGTCACATTGGAGGCTTAAATTTGTTGGCTTAAATTTACAATTTACACAAACCCCTTTCTTGTGGAAATCAGCTGTATATGCACAGTGTGGTGTGATGCTGTAGCCATATGTTTGAGTTAATGCCTAGGCTGTGGTGATACTGCTTAATTTAGGGTTAAACATGATGCATTGTCCTTTAAGCAGGACCATTACTCCATAGTTTCACTATGCAGGCCTGATTACTTTGTATCATACCTTGTGAAGGTCTGACAAATTATAGTCAATGTCTCAAACATTTGTTAAAGAACTTTGGTGGAGAAGATGGCCTCTGTAAAAGCGCTGGAGTTGTGTGAACAAGAAAACGTGGCTGGAGGAGAGGGCCCCACAGAGGGTGGGACTGTGCTTCTATCTTAAGCGGTCATGCCTGCAGGGAGAGAGAGGCAACTCCCCAATGACCCCCCAAGCCCACCAACCCATTTCCAGAGAATCCCGGGAACATGAACTGCGCATGTCGAGACCATCGACTCATTTCTGGAACACTCCTAAGCTCACACTGCGCTTGCTCAATGATGGCAAACCCACACCCACACAGGCAGACCCCTTTAGGTATAAAAGAAGGGAGGACGAGTTCTTGGCATGCGCCCTCTGGAAATGGATCTCTAGGTTGGCTGGACCAACACTGGACCCAGGACTGGTGAAACCCTTTTCTTCTCTCTTTCTTCCTCTCTCTCTCCCTCTCTTTTCCACAGTCCCTACACCTCATCCTTTTAAACATAAACCATTGACCAAGTCTGAGACTAGGAGTATATCCAGCTGCCCCTGGGCTCCTCTTTGAGAAGGAGTCCAAAAAGCAAGGGGGTCTGCTCTGAACCTCGTGACTCAACGGGAGGGCTCTCCTTCTGACACAGTTTCATGTTCCTTTTTCTGCTTCTTTTTCTACACCTCTCTTCTCTTTTCAAACAGTGGCTTAATGACATGATGCAAGGTTCATATTGATAAGTTCACTTGTACTTGGGCAAGGTTAACTTGGTCGAATAAATGTTGATCGTTGTTTGGACTCCCCTGGTGTCATTTCACCTTAATTCTGACAAAGGAAATCCATGAACCTGAGTCGCTCCAACTTTGGGATGCGACATACCTTACTAACAACTGTGGTCTTGAAGAGGAACTAAAGACTGATAAAAAGGAAACATCCTGATCCAGAAAGTGCCGAAAGTCAGATGATCGCCAAAGAAGCATGAACTGGGGGAAAGGTAAAGACGGCAGGGGGAGATCATGACCACCAACTCAATTCAAGACTGGAAAGACTTGCCCCCACCCCCCGCAAGGAGCATGCTTGCTAATTTACATAGCAAGCGAGGCTAATTTAAATGTAACTAACCAATAGTAGATGAGATGGTGACTACTAACCAATGAACGTAAATTTAGGTGGGTTTTTACTAATCACGTAACAGGATCAATACGTTGTAGTTCATTAGTGTGGTGTGCTAGCTTTGTGGAATTATCACCTAGCACCCATCTTTGTGCAGACATGAAATAAATAAATATCTCGTCTCTGTGTGTAAGATTGGCTTATTGCACACTGGGTATTGAGCTCTGCTTGTGGGACAACAGTTTCTGGTCACCCAGGTGGGACAGCCATTTTAAGCCTTGCCTGGATTGTCCTGCTGCTCCAGACAGGAGATGGGACCAGGAAGGACTCCAGCGTGCACCGACCTTTTGATCAGGGAATCCTCCAGTTCCTCTCTGCGGATGGACAACAGGCAACCCAACGGTGCAACACCAATACAAGATATTTAAAAGGAGGCAAGGGACTACGGAGGTGAGTAGCTGCTTTTTGCATAAGCTTAGACTTGCTCTGCATAAGACACACCCAGAAAGGCCCACAACAGAGTTTAAAAGGGATTCCTAGTCCCACAGGGGTCAGATATCAATTAGCTGCTTTTAGAGTAGCTCAGTACTGCTCTGCATAAGACACGCCAGGAGAAGGCCCGCAACAGAGTTTAGATAGAGGAATCCTGGTCTGACAGGGGGTCAGAAATTGGTATAGTATGGGTGTGGCTGCTTCTACCGAAGTACCCCGGTGTACTCCCTTAGGATGCATCTTGAAAAATTGGAAAAAGTTTGAAGGGGATCCCCTAAAGAAAGATAAATTAAAAGCTCATTGTGCACAATGGTGGCCGATATATGAATTGGATGGTGGAGAAAAATGGCCAGAGAATGGATCATTGAACTATAACACTATTTTACAGTTGATGTTATTCTGTAGAAGAATGGATAAGTGGGATGAAGTTGCATATGTTGATTTGGTTTTTGTTCTGAGACGTGATCATGAAACTTGTAAAAAATGTAAATTGTTGATGGAGGATGCTGATGGGATGTATGTATTAGCAGAAAGTGTTAATGGAAAAAGAAAGAAAAAGAGTGGTGACAAAGAATGTGAAAATAAGTGCATTAAGGATGGTGGGGAGGTTGAGGATATGCAGATGTTGGTTCTGAAGGGGGACTTGGCGAACATGGAGAGAAGGGCTGAAGGAGGGAAGTCGCAAAATAGTAGTGGTAGCGACAGTAGTGATGACGGTGATAATGAAGCACATTTTAGTCCGGTCTCCAGGAGAATGAGGGGACAGTGTCCCCTTATACAAGCTCCCTTGAGACAGGCAATAGGAATGGAGGGAAAACCAGTGTTTGTACATGTCCCGTTCGCTACTTCAGATTTATTGAATTGGAAACAGTCAGTGGGATCTTATTGGGATAATGCAGAAGGAATACATCAATTGTTAGAAACTATTATGTTGAGTCATAATCCAAACTGGGGGGATATACAAGCTACATTGAATACTTTCTTCACAACAGAAGAAATGTGAATGGTGTTAGAAAAGGCAAGGGAGGAATGCGAAAGAAGAAATGCAGCAGGGAGTATAGATGACTATATGCCAAAGACAGAACCTGACTGGGACCCGAATAGAGCTGTAGGAAAACCTATGTTGAAACGATATCAACAACTGATCCTATATGGGGTTCAACATGGAGTCCCAAAACCTAAAAATGTGTCAAAATTATATGAAGTGAGACAGGAGTCTGAAGAAAACCCCTCAGCCTTATATGAGAGGTTATGCGAGGTTGCCCGCAGGTAGACTGACTTAGATCTAGAGGATGAAGCCAATAAGAAAATGTTTAATATGTTGTTTATAGGACAATCTGCTTCCAACATTAGAAAGAAGCTGCAGCGTTGTGATGGGTTGACCCTGGCTGAACACCAGGTGCCCACCAAAGCCGTTCTATCACTCCCCCATCCTCAGCTGGATAGGGGGGAGAAAATATAACAAAAGGCTCGTGGGTCGAGATAAGGACAGGAGAGATCATTCACTATTACCGTCACGGGCAAAACAGACTCAGTTTGCAAAATTAACTCAATTTATTACAAATCAACCAGAGCAAGGTAATGAGAAATAAAATGAAATCTCAGAACACCTTCCCACCACCCCTCCCTTCTTCCCGGGCACAACTACCCTCCCGGATTTCACCACCAAGCCCCCCCAGTGGCACAGGGGGACAGGGATGGGGTTTATGGTCATCACACGTTATTTTCTGCCACTTCACCTCCTCAGGACGAGGGCTGATCACACTCTTCCCCTGCTCCAGCGTGGGGTCCCACCCACGGGAGACAGTCCTCCACGAACTCCTCCAACGTGGGCCATTCCCACGGGCTGCAGTTCTTCACGAACTGCTCCAGCATGGGTCCATTCCACGGTGTGCAGTCCTTCAGGAGCACACTGCTCCAGCGCGGGTCCCCCACGGGGTCACAAGTCCTGCCAGCAAACCTGCTCCAACGTGGGGTCCTCTCTCCACAGATCCGCAGGTCCTGCCAGGAGCCTGCTCCAGCGCGGGGTTCCCACGGGGTCACAGCCTCCTTCGGGAACCCACCTGCTCCGGCGTGGGGTCCTCCACGGGCTGCAGGTGGAGATCTGCTCCACCGTGGACCTCCCTGGACTGCAGGGGGACAGCCTGCCTCACCAGGGTCTTCACCACGGGCTGCAGGGGAATCTTCGCTCCGGCGCCTGGAGCATCTCCTCCCCCTCCTTCTTCACTGACCTTGGTGTCCGCAGGCTTGTTTCTCTTACATGTTCTCACTCCTCACTCCGGCGGCAGTTTCTCTCCGTCCCAACTTTTTTTTCCTTCTTAAAAATGTTATCACAGAGGCGTTACCACTATCACTGATTGGCTCGGCCTTGGCCAGCGGCGGGTCCGTCTTAGAGCCGGCTAATATGGGCTCGCTCTCTCTCGAACACAGGGGAAGCTTCCAGCAGCTTCTTACAGAAGCCACCCCTGTAACCTCCCCCCCCCCGCTACCAAAACCTTGCCAAACAAAACCAATACAAGCGTGTAGATGGAGCTGGAGGAATGTCTATATCTCAGTTGATAGAAATAGCATACAAGGTTTATAATAATAGAGAGGAGAGAGAAAGGAAGGAAAGATTTAGGGAAAAGCAAAAAGGAATAAAATTACAAGCCTCGTTGTTGGCAGTGACAATTGCTGAGGGCCCCAGTAGAGATAAAGATGCGGGCCAAAGTAGAGGTAAGGGAAGAAGTGGATGGAACAGAGAAGGACAAGGACAGAGAGTTAACTCCTTGAATCATACCCCTTTGGGTCCTAATCGGTGTGCTTTTTGCAGAAAAGAAGGACACTGAAAAAATAAATGCCTGCAGAGAGAAAAATTATTTGTTGAATCCTCAGGAAAAGGAGGGCCAGAATCAGATACTAACCTAATCATGCTAGGGACATCTGATACTGAATGAAGGGGACTGGGGGAGAATATCAAGATTTCCCCAGCCGATCCCCTGGTTCCCGTAAAGCTGGGGAACAAAGTTATAGATTTCCTGATAGATAGCAGAGCAACCCATTCAGTAGTAACTAGTTGTAAGGGGCCTTTAAGTAAAATGTATATGCTGATTGTTGGGGTCACGGGAAAACGAGCTTTTAAGCCATTTTTAAAACCTATGGAATGTACAATTGGAAATACTACATTGACTCATGAATTTTTATATATGCCAGAATGCCCCCTCCCATTGCTGGGATGTGACCCATTCTGTAAATTGAAAGTGCAACTAACATTTTCTGATGAGTCTATTCAGCTACACGTGCCTGAGGAGACAGTATGGAGAGCTCAGTTGTGTCTATTGGCTGAAAAAAAACAAGAACAGACCAGAATCCCAGAGGAAATTTTGGATGCTGTAATACCCCTGGTATGGGCCTCCAAGAAACCTGGACAAGCCAAGAATGCTACTCCGGTAAAAGTTGAACTAAAATCAGAAGCTCAACTGGTTAAGGAAAAAACAATATCCTATGAAATTAGAGGCCAGAGTGGGCTTAGAACTGTTGATTAATACTTTTGTGCAGTATGGACTGTTGCAGGAATGTCAATCAGAGTATAATACTCCCATCTTACCAGTTAAGAAACCTTGAACTCAAGAGTATCAGTTGGTACAAGACTTGAGAGAAATTAATAAACTCACAGTTGATGTACATCCAGTTGTCCCAAATCCTTATACCTTTTTGTTGGCAATACCAGAAGATAGTGTGTATTTTACAGTGTTAGATCTAAAAGATGCCTTCTTTTGCATCCCCTTGGAAGAAGAAAGCCAGAGGATATTCGCCTTTGAGTGGGAGAGTCCTACCACAGGGAGGAAAATACAACTCTGCTGGATCGTGCTTCCACAAGGATTCAAGAATAGCCCAACACTGTTTGGTAATGTACTTGCCAAGGAATTGGAAAATTGGCAAGGTAAGAATCCTTCCATTACTTTGCTGCAGTATGTAGATGACATCCTACTTGGGGCAGCCTATCACAGTTTTTGTACCACACGCAGTGATAGCTGTACTTGAACAAAAGGGGCACTGCTGAATCTCTCCTAGCAGGTTAGCCCAATATCAGGTGGTGCTGATCAAACAGGCTGATGTCACTTTAAAAATGTCTTCAACCTTGAATACTGCCACTTTAATGCCAATAGATGAAAAGGGAGAGCTGGAATATGACTGCCTGCATGTTGGGAAGTGGCTTGCTGAAAAAGAACATGGGTCTATAGAAAAGTTGTGCGAGCAGAGTTCTGTGTGAAAGAATGTCAGTTTGAGCAGCAAGACTAGGCCTTGGCCGAAAATAGCTGGCTTTACTGATATTGGGAGAAAAACAACAGCTGGTCTCGCTGTTATCAGGAGAAAGACAGGGACGGTGTGATCTTGGCATAGTTTCATAAGCAACTTTTGAAGAAGTTCCCATGAGAAAGTTACGGAACACGCATAGCTGCCAGCCACAAGTGGGTGTGTTTTAGTAATGAATAAACATTAGCAATGTACCAATCATATTAGGACTAGTAGGCATAATTATCGCAAACTGTATAAATATGAGCTATCCGTGCAAATAAAGTTGAATCACTTCTATCACTCATATTGGGTCGACTTATGTGCATTCCTCCGCCGCTCCAACAAATGGCACCCGAACAGGGACCGAAGAAAGGGGAATTGGAGCGACGGACACTGAGAAGCACCGGTAGCAGCGACCGGGGGGCAAAAGATTAACCGAACGCTGATCGTCTTGGTTGGTGTGTTAACTCTCGTGCCTGGACCATCCAAAAGGGGTTCGCCGTCAGTGAGGGCTACTGGAAAAAGGCTGCAAAGACTTTTTAACCGAGGTGCCTTAATCAAGGTAGCACCCAGGAATATCAAGAAGCCGGCCGGCAATGGATCAAGAGGTAGCCCTAAAATTATTACAGTGCTTTTTAGAAAAGCGGGGGGTAAATTGCGTTAAGCAAGTTTTGGGATTAGTTGCTTTAGGTCGTGTTAAGGGATGCTTTAAGAATCCGGATTTATTATTTGAGGAGAGTGAATGGCGTAGATTAGGAGACGTATTATGGGATATGGTAATTGACGATGATAAATCAGCTAAAAAACTAATGAAGCAAGGACAGAAACCTTTCAATTAGTGTGGGTACAGCTTTTGAGCTTAGTACCTGGAATGCTATCGGAACCTCCCTATGGGATGAAATCAGTGACGGGTCTAAAGAAGTTAAAGATCTTGCAACTTTATGGAAATTGATTAAGACAACTCTGCAAAAAATGAAAGCAGATCGTAAAGCGTCTGCGTCTGCTTTTGCTGCTCTCTCTCTCCAACCACAAGCGAAAGGGAAAAGCGGGGAGAAAAACATAATGCAGCAAGAGAGACTTTTTGGAGCTTGTTCGCCTACTCTTGTGCCCTTGATTTCTGCTCCACTCCCTGGGACTGCCGATATTAATCAGACATCTGACAGTTCCTAAGCCTCCCTAACCGTACAATTAAAGGAAACCCTACAGAATCAGGGAGTGAGTAAAAATCTGCCTACGAAAAAACAGCCCTCAGATACCACCGTTCAACATGAACAAATTATACCTAGCATACACCCTGATTCAAATAATGCAAACAAGGACTTGTCTACTCTAATAATAGAACAAAAAGAGACAATGTTAGAATTGTTAAAGGAAATGCGGAAAAGAGACGGGGAAACCAACCGCACCTGTGATAGACGCGGAGCCGCCTGTAATAGCCGCTTGTAATAGCCGCTGCAGAAGAAAGGCAGAGACATTGGAGGGGTGTAATAAAAGATGCCATTATAGAAGGGACTATGCTCCAAGCATTCCCAGTTATTGCATCAAATGGACAGAAAAAATGGGAGGTGTTTGACTGGGAGGTCATTGAGAAATTAAGGAATGCTGTGAGTCAGTACGGAATCAAATCCGCCTTAACTCACCAAATACTGCAATTCATTTTTTCTGCTGATACGCTGATACCTCAATACTCGCTTTTGAAAATGCTACTGAAAAGACACGCAAAGCATTGTGTAATTTGCCGAAAAATGCAGACGTTGTTGATATGATAGAATACACGGATCGATCAGTGGACTCACAGAAAGTAGCCTATGCTGCCACAGCTCTACAACGAGCTACAAAGAAACACAAGGCCAGTAAGACACCCTTGGAAGTGTTCTAACTGTGGCAAACATGGACACATTAGGAGCAAATGTACAGGTACTGTTAACAGTAAGTGCTGCAACAAGTGTAAGAAAGATAACCATACCACCAAGAATACAGGAAGAAGGGAAACTTTACACCGACCACGAAGGCCCCTCGCGCGGCGACACGAATGCAAGGGGCTTGAGCTGCCAGCCCTCAGGCAGTCTTGCATCCACCAGATCCGCCACTGCAGGAAGCTCCAGAGTGGATGTGGAAACCACAGTCAACATAAAGGGACCATTGGGGTTTGGACTTAGTGCATTTTTAATGGGGCAATCTTCAACAGCTCTAGAAGGAATTCTGGTGCTCCCAGGGCTTATTGATGCAGATTATTGTGGGACTGTGAAAATTATGATTCATGTTTTAATCCCTCCTGTTTCTATTCCTAAAGGTACCAGAATAGCACAATTAGTTCCATTCAGGTCGTGCGTTCCGAACCCAGGTGAAGTACAACGTGGAGATGGTGGATTCGGCTCCACAGGGAAACGGCAGGTATACTTTGCCATGGACACAACAAGAGGTAAACCAGAAAAGGTAGTGCAATTGGAAGGGCCCAATGGAGTTGTCGTCAAGAAACCGATGACAATCAATACAGGAGCTGATGTTACGATTATTTTATGATGCATTTGGCCTCCATCACGGCCATCGATCAATCCGAACTTTGGTATTGCAGGGATAGGGGGCACACAAGCCACCTTAGTAAGTCAGCTACCGATTACATTTGTGTTCCCCGATGGTGAACACATTACGACGTGTCCGTATGTCATGACTACCCCAACTGAATTGTTTGGCCTCGTAGGCCATGATTTATTGAGCCAAATGAAGGCAATGTTAGTGACCCATCCTTTTTAGGAGCGGTCACTGAGGGGCAGCCAATCCTGAAAATTAGCTGGAAAACAGATGAGCCTGTGTGGATTGATCAGTAGCTGCTAAATTCTGAAAGGTTGCTAAAAATACAAGGGTTAGTTGAAGACCAATTGAGATCGGGACATGTTGTCCCTTCTACTAGTCCATGGAATACATCAATATTTACCATTCCCAAGAAAAGTGGGAAATGGAGACTGTTACATGATCTCAGAGCTGTGAATGCGGTGATGGACAGTATGGGAGCCCTGCAGCCAGGTTTGCCGTCTCCAGTTATGCTTCCAGAAGAATGGGATTTGTTAATTATAAGTTTAAAAGATTGCACCCAGATGGCGCTGAACGGTTCGCCTTTTCGGTACCATCGATTAACAAGGCAGATCCCTATAAGAGATACCATTGGGTCGTGTTACCGCAATGAATGCGCAATTCCCCCACGATGTGTCAGGTGTATGTGGCCTGGGCATCAGAGCCTGTAAGAAAGCAGTTTCCTCAGTAACTTGCCACAGGATGAGATTTTAACTCAATTGCAGGACATCTTAAGCCATCACGGAGTAATAATCACTCCTGAAAAGGTGCAAGAGGCAGCACCTTGGAAGTATTTGGGGTGGCACATAGATGTTAGCAGTGTTAAACCTCAGAAGGTTCAAATAACATGAGAAATTTCAACGTTACATGATGTACAGAAGCTTGTGGGAGATATCCAGTGGGTGCGGAATCTTTGCGGTATCACTAATGGCGATATGACCCCTCTGGTAGAACTCTTGGGTATGAGAACACTGTGCAGATGAGAAACGGGAAATGACAGAGCTGACCAATTGGTTGCTGCGCCACGGGAGCCTCCTCCAGGGAATCGTTTTCAACAAAGCACGGCAATCACATGCGTTCTTGCACCAACCTGCTAGGATGTTAACAAAGCAATTTGACTTACCACTTACTGACGCCCAAGGTATCTTTAAAGCATGCCCCGATTGTCAAAAGGAAGGGCTGGGCTTGGGCCGTGGGGTTAACCGATGAGGTCTTTTGCTATTGCAGTTGTGGCAAATGGATTTCACCCATGTCACATGGTTTGGTGCAAAGCGTTCTGTGCACGTGTGTATTGATACCTATCCTGCTGCCATGTGGGCCACAGCATGAACTGGAGAAAAGGCCTTACATATTGAATGACATCTTCATGCTTCTTTTGCAGTACTGGGTGTGCCTAAAGAAATTAAGACGGACAACGGCCCAGCCTATGGTTCTACACGATTTGCTCGATTTTGTAATTTGTGGGGAATTCACCACGGTACCGGTATTCCACATCTTCCCACAGGACAGGCTATTGTTGAATGGGCCAACCAAACCCTAAAAGAACATGCTGCAAAAACAAAAAGGGGGGAACCCAGGGCTTACTCCCAGAGGAACGATTGGCCAAAGCCTTATTTGTGCTAAATTATCTTAGATTGACAGGTGATCACAAAGACCCACCAATGGTAGTGCATCATGGTCTTTTACAGGCAGAAAGGACGCAACAAAGTACAGGAATCATGGTAATGTATAAGGACCCAGAATCCGGGAAATGGTGCGGATCAGCAGAAGTAAAACTTACTGGGAGATCCCGGCTAAGTGGGTCAAGCCATGGCTTCGCACTGATGCTGGACCCGGAACTGTCCCAATGGCAACTGGCACGGCACCGGTGGGTGCTGAAGCCACTGATCCGACAGATTCTAACTAATAGAGTATTACTAGCGGACACCGAGTCCTTCAGACAGGTTTTTAGAACAGCGTGCCTTATTGTATATAGAACTTGCTTTAGGTAAAAAGTGTGTTAAGCATAATTTGATTAAACATAGCGTGATTACGGGAAGACAGTGTGGGGTAAATGTAAAAGTTAGTTAAAGCCAAAATTAGGGGTAAGGTCTATTTCCATTAATAACCTGGGAACGAGGTTGATTGTGTTTCCACAGATACAGGCCCACGATGGACTCCTGTTCGATTTGCACGACCATCATCATCTGGAGCATCATAGATGATGTGGCAATATGAATACTACCTCAGCCGAAAACTAATGTATAGGTCACCTTGGCTAACATAACAGGTCAAGATTCTTTGTGCATCGCAACTGTATCGTAAAGCCCACGAACCAATAGACAAGATGGCTATGACTCGTGCAGCGTGCCTGGCCAGCAAGCGCATGCGTCATAGATTGCAACCGAGGCGGACTTTTGGCACCCGCTGGCCACGTGTGCTAAAACCCGTTCCTCTGCAAATGTATAAATACCGGGATTTTCCGAAGAGCATCGGGCTGGTGTACGGTGAGGTCATCGTTGCCTCTGTGGGGATGCCCACGGAAAGCTGGCACCTACCGATTGCTGGGCTGAGTTCGTGGAGCAAGATGGTACAATAATGTATGGATGGTTCATTTTCCTCATAGTCCTCATGGTCTGGGTCATTAGGGGTAACAGGTTGGCTCAAAGAATTATGGGCATTATTGTAGTTACTGTGATTGTAGCTATTGTAATAGTTTTACCTTGTTCAGCTTATTAAGGAAAATGGCATCCCAAGTTATTAAGCAAGCCTGGATTGCTCAAAAACAAAAAGAGGGAGAAAGATTTAAACGGAGACCTACAGTGGATTCGACCTTGTTGTGGTATTACAAATACAGACTTACAGCCGCTGCTGGATTTATTGAGGGGCAGCGATAGCTTAACTTCTACAAGACAACTAAGTGCACCGGGATGGCAAGCCTTGACAGCAATTGGACAAAAAATCACATCATCCATGTCTGGCAGATACGTTCCTGATTTACCCATAATTTTGAAACCTTATGCTGAGATTGATATGGAACACACTGACTGTAGTAAGCAGCATGACAGTGACACCGGTGACTGATCCACATCGGTTAACGCCATGGGACAGTAAGAATGTTTGGGTGTCACTAGCTAAAGCTATTAATCAAATCTGTTTTTGTGTGCTTATGTATTTTATTAGGTATAATGTTGTTTTTACTGTGCTTAATTAATTGTGTTCACAGATCTTTGCAAAGGGCAATACAGCAGGTGTTAAAATTTTACCTCAATCTATTCACAAACAAATAGATTGGCTGAAGAAACATACACAAAGATCCATCAAGAAACTAGTTGGTTTGATGGGGTGTTAGAGTCAATATTTGGCGGGATAACACCATGGCTAATGTCATTGATTAAGGAAGCCTTACGATGGTTAGGGTATATTGATATTAATCTGTGTAATAGTTAAAATTGCTTATGGGTGCATGAAAAAAGGAGTCTAAAAGCTGACACACCAAGCTCTACTCGCACAAAAAGAAAAAGGGGGAATTGTTGGGAAGTGGCTTGCTGAAAAAGGACATGGGCCTGTGGAAAAGTTGTGCGAGCAGAGTTCTGTGTGAAAGAATGTCAGTTTGAGCAGCAAGACTAGGCCTTGGCCGAAAATAGCTGGCTTTACTGATATTGGGAGAAAAACAGCAGCTGGTCTCGCTGTTATCAGGAGAAAGACAGGGACGGTGTGACCTTGGCATAACTTCATATGTAACTTTTGAAGAAGTTCCCATGAGAAAGTTACGGAACACGCATAGCTGCAAATCACAAGTGGGTGTGTTTTAGTAATGAATAAACATTAGCAATGTACCAATCATATTAGGACTAGTAGGCATAATTATCGCAAACTGTATAAATATGAGCTATCCGTGCAAATAAAGTTGAATCACTTCTATCACTCATATTGGGTCGACTTATGTGCATTCCTCCGCCGCTCCAACACCTGCAGGTTATGGAACAGGTATACTCTAGCCAACCTGATTTCAAAGATGTACCATTAATCAATCCAGAAATTGAACTTTTTACAGATGGAAGTAGCTTCATGGTGAATGGAGAACGGAAAGCTGGGTATGCTGTGGTAAGCCTACAAGAGGAGGTTGAAGCGCAAGCATTGCCACCCAATACCTCCACTCAGAAAGCAGAAATCATAGCTCTAACTCGAGCTTTAGAGCTATCCAAAGATAAAAAGATAAACATATATACAGACTCCAAATATGCATTTGGAGTGGTCCACACACATGGAGCCATTTTGAAAGAGCATGGATTGTTATCCTCTCAAGGAACCCCTATCAAATATGGACCAGAGATTTTAAAACTGCTGCAAGCTGTTCTAAGACCAAAAGAAGTTGCAATTGTACACTGCAAAGCTCACCAGAAAGGACAAACTGAGATAATAAAAGGAAATCAAAAGGCAGATGAAATGGCTAAAAGAGTTGCAGAAAGGGGATCATTGATTGGGGCATTGATCCCACCAAGAGTTCAATGGGAACCTCCGGAATATTCTGAAGAGGAGGATCGGCTTGCCAAATATTTGGAATGTACCAAATCAGAGGAAGGTTGGTGGGTAACTAAAGACGGACAGGTATTGATCACCACCTCAATGGTAAGAGAAATATCGAAGAAAACCCATAATGAATCCCATATGGGAGCAGATGCTCTGGTTGCGAGAGCGTTAAAAGATATGCTGTAGGACCAAAAATGCAAAAATGATCTGATATAATTGTACGACAATGTCAGCAGTGTTGCAAGAATAACCCAAAAATTCAAAGGAAGCCTCCTTTCAGAGAAGTGAGATGAGGCCGAACCCTGGGGGAATACAGGCAAATAGATTTTTCTGAATTACCAAAATATAATCAGTTTAAGTATCTTTTGGTTTTGGTAGATACTTTTTCTGGGTGGCCTGAAGCCTTCCCATGCTATACCAACAAATCTAGAGAAGTAGTTAGAATCTTGCTCAAAGAAGAGATTCCGAGATTCAGCATCCCAGAAGGGATGTCATCAGACAATGGCCCTCACTTTATAGCTGAAGTAGTTCAGGGAGTCACCAAGTTCCTACAAATACAATGGGATCTACATATACCTTAGAGACCCCAATCAAGTGGGAAAGTAGAAAGGATTAATCGGACCCTAAAGAGACAAATCTCAAAGTTGTGTCAAGAAACACAGATGAAGTGGGTAGATGTCCTACCTATAGCATTAATGAGAATTTGAATTACTCCTAGAGTAACAGAAGGAGTGAGTCCTTTTGAAACTCTGTATGGGAAACCATATCCTGTAAACTTGACGACAGGAAAAGGGGACCAAATGCACATGAAGGGAGAGGAAATGTTGATCAATTACTTATTATCCTTGTTGCAGACTTTAGCTTCCTTGCACGGGTACCTTAACCAGCGAGCTCCTTTGCCTTTAGTCTCACTGGTGCATGAATTTCAACCCAGAGATGAAGTTTACATCCACACCTGGAAAGATGAGCCTTTGAAAGAAAGGTGGAATGGACTTTACTTGGTGCTACTTATTACTTATACCACTGTGAAAGTAAAGCATATAGATTCATGGATACACTATACCCGTGTGAAGAAAGCTCCACGGAAGGAATGGATCTCTGAAAAAACGGGACCACTGAAGCTGAAGCTCTCTCGATCCCAATGAACTGTGGCTGGGACTCTTGATATGGATAAAGATTAACTTAGTTCATTTTACCCTAACAATACTTTAGCATTGTAAACCAGGATATTGCTGTCTAAGAACAAAACCCCAAATTGAATGATAGTTTGCTTTGTTAAAGGTCCATAAAGGACTGCTTAGTGTTGCCAAGTTTAAGTGAAACTAGAGGAAAGGTAATTCTGATGGGGGAGATCACGACCACCGACTCAAGGACCACCCACTCAAGAAACCTACCAACCCAAAAAGTTAAGGAAGCAAAGGTCTCAAAAATCGTGGCGGGCATGAGTAGCTATTTACATGATAGGCGAAGAATTTTAGGCAATCATTTAATAGAATAACAATGAATATGTATTAGCTGACTAAATTTTGTGTATAAATAACTGTCAGTTTGTACTGACAGGGTGCTGGTTTATGCCATGCACCTGTATCTGCCCATTTACACAATAAAAGAAAATACCTCGACTTTGTGTGTAAATTGGGCAATGCACACCGGGTAACGGACCCAAGTTTTTGGGATAACACTCTGAAAAGTCATATATTGAGTTAGACTGTATACAAGGCCTAGTGTCTTTGTATTGCATTTTGATTATTGTTTTCATACCTTTGTTAATGTAAATTATGTATATATACAGATTTCTTTAAGAAAATAAATGAAGGAGCTAAGGAGGTAATATTCCTCTGTTGCCTATGAATAAAGTTAAAAAATGCCACAGTGTTCTGTGGAGAATCAGGAAATCCATGGGAGCAGAATTGGCGTTTGATGCAAAAAACAGTACAAATGGCAAACAAGTCTAATTGTTGGATCTGTACTCATCTTCCTGAGCATTCTAACAAAGGTATTCCTTTAATAGGAATACCCCTCCATTTCTCTATGATCCTATTAAAGCTTTGCAGGAAGAAGTATCAGAATTGGCCAAAATCACTTTGCAATATAGGATGGCTCTTGATATGATGTTAACCTCTCAGGGAGGGGTATGCACAATTCTAAATACTAGCTGCTGTGTATATGTGGATCAGAGTGGTAGAATTTCTACAGACCTAGAAGAAACCTTGAGACACACTAAAATGCTCCATGAGATACAAAAGGATGACACATCTTACGGATTTGAAGAAACATTTAAATGGTTGACTTCCTGGTTCCCCAGTTTAAGTTTATGGGTAAAAAGGTTATTGAGCTATATAATAGTTGTGAAGGTTTATGAGAAAATAATTTGAGGTGAGATTGATATAAGAGAAACCACATTGAGGTTCCTCTTTTAGAGTCTCAAAGGGGGGAAATGTAGCCATATGTTTGAGTTGATGCCTAATTTTTGCTCCAATTTTGCAAGAAGTTATCGGGTACATGAATACATATAGGAATTTAATGCATAAAATTCTATTGTCCATTTTATGCAAGAACTGAAAAGATTGCAGTAGTCCCTTATAGTTCTATAATCTAAAAAAACATTATTTGATGTTAATTTACGTTAAAAATTTAATAAAATTACCTTTTAAGACACAAGCGCAAACCTTTAATGCATTATCTCCTGGAAAAGCAGATCCAAGCATAAAACAATCTGTGATGGACTGATAATTCAAATATTTTGGGGTCAGATAATTATAATGGTGTTTTTGAGGTTGGAGGATAGAAGGAGGTTGAAGAGGAAAGAGGACAAAAGCACGCAATACATCAGTAGGATTTTACCAAGATAGTTAGGAACAAACTGAATTAAAACCAAAAGGAAATTGAGACAAATAAGCAAACAATTAAACAAAACAAACATAAAATCAGGATCCACACTGTTTAATTAAATTATTTATTTCAGGGACCATAAATTGAAGTGTTTGAAAACAGCCTTCCCAAGCTACTAAAATACAGACCTTCTCCTTAACGAGTACTTCGGAACTGAGGTGTATCTAAGAGGAAAGAAAGAGTTGAAAGAAATATCCTAAGAGTATTTAGTAACTTGAAACAAACCATAGTACTATCCAGTTGAAAAAAATTCATTTGTCATGCTAGACAAAAAAAAAAAAAAAAAAAAAAAGCATAAGCAGTTTTCGTATTACCCTCATTAATTACAACAGCATTCGGATCGTAAACAGCTAATCCAATTTAAGATTTAAATACAGTCAGTATGCATAACTAAAGAGAGGGATAAAGGAAAGACAGACATGCAGCAGAGACATGCAAAATTACAGACATCAGCAACATTTTTTTATGTCTTGAAGTAAGGGTATTCTTTGTCTCAACATCCAGCACCAAAACCCCTCATTAACCATGTCCTCAGTCATTAAAAAATAAAAATATACTGTCATCTTTACCGCAAAAATGGAACCAAGAGTCTTACGACAGCCTTCTCCCGCTTTAGCTTCTTCTCAGTAAAAAACATCGTATTGGAAACGCTTGGCCCCGGGTTCCCCTCACCAACGGACCCCGAAACCGAAACCCCAACCCCGCCGCAGGCAACCCGGAGCGATAAGGAAAAGCCCACGCCTCCCGCTGGCGGGGGCTGCCCAGCTAGTTGTCGGCAGGCCGGCGGAGGGCACACTACGCGGGGAAACGCCACCTTCCGCACCACAGGGAGCGAGGCCGCCGAGGCAGGGCGCAGCTCTGCCCAGCCCGGGCAGAGGCAGGAAGCCGGCCACCGCCACTCCCTATGCCCACCCGACGAGCGGCGGACCGCCAGGCACCTCATGAGGTGAAACGGAGCCGACCACCTCGAGCCCCGTCGGCGCGGGGCTAGGAAACATGCGTAGCCGCGAAGAACGCTGGGACTGCGACCCGCCCACCACGGCTGGGGGAGCGGCCCGTCTCCTTCCTCTTCGCCCGGGACCGCACTGGGGTGAAGGGAGAAATTTTTTTTAGAAAAATTGAAAACAGTTTGAGTATTTCCCACAAGATTAAGTAAAGCGCTGGGGAAAAAAAAGCAACGGTAAAAGGTTAGTGTTCTATTACTAAAGATAGCGTGCACCACCAAGTGACTGACCACACACCAGAAAGGACTAAACACACTTCAAATAAATATTTATTTACTACAAAACAGTGGAGTAGAAAGCATTTGGAAAACTTTTTACTCTATTCAATACTGGACTACTTGGTGTAAGCTTATGAATAAAAGAACGTTTTTACAGTTAAAAACTGCTTATCCCTACTCTAGTCACTTGAGCAGTTTAGCTAAGATGTTTGCACCATCCTCTATAAAATTAAACTATTCAAACAGACATTCATACATTTGTAAAGTAGCACTGTCATGTCAGCCCTGTCATATTTATACAGCTGTGCTCTATTATTTCACCCATATTTTTTGCCTATCCACATTATACAATTGTGGTATTTTAATACCAAATTAAACACTTTGCTAGTCCTGAAAAAGCATTCAACTACAGCTTCAGCCTTTCTTCCTCTTACACCTCTGTAGCCATATGTTTGAGTTAATGCCTAGGCTGTGGTGATACTGCTTAATTTAGGGTTAAACATGATGCATTGTCCTTTAAGGAGGACCATTACTCCATAGTTTCACTATGCAGGCCCCATTACTTTGTATCATACCTTACTAATGACTATGCCCTCAAAGAGGAACTAAAGACTGATAAAAAGGAAACACCCTACTCCAGAAGGCACCAAAGGCAGGATGATTGCCAAAGAAACATGAAGTCAGAAAAACAGTGATAACTAGGGGAAAGGGAAAGGCAGCAGGAGGAAATAATGACCACGGACTCAACTCAAGACTGGAAAAACTTGACAACCCCCCCCCACACACACACACACTTGCAAGCAGCATGCTTGCTAATTTACATAGCAAGCGAGGCTAATTTAAATGTAACTAACCAATAGTAGATGAGATGGTGACTACTAACCAATGAATGTAAATTTAGGCAGGTTTTTACTAATCATGTAACAGGATCAATACGCTGTAGTTCTTTGATGTGGTGTGCTAGCTTTGTGGAATTATCACCTGTTGCAGAGGACCCACAGGGGACATCACACACAGACCAATGTGATCAAGTGAAGCCCATTTACTACAACGTTTGACAGTTATATACCTTATGCGCTTGTGCACGCGCCTTATACAATACTCTAATTGGTCCAATACCCCGGTTCACGCGACACTATCTTATCCTCTATTGGCTGTGCAAGCTTCTTCACGAGGTGTCCAGCAGTTACTTATCTCATTCTTCGGCATCCAGGAGTTGTTTGTCAGGCTCTTCTTATCTTCCTTTTCCCAGCGTACAAGGACACAGCATCCTTGTCCGCTCCAGCACTTTCTAAACTTATGCCTCGTTCCCACCTAACGGCTGGATTGCTCACATGCCCTCGCCCAGCCAAGAAATCCTCAACAAATCCCCCTTTTTGTTTTTGAGCAATCCAGGCTTGCTTAAAATTTTGTGATGCCATTTTTTCTTAACAAGCTAAACAAGGTAAAATTATTACAATAGCTGAAATCACAATAACTACAACAATGCCCATAATTCTTTCAGCCAACCCGTTACCCCTAATGGCCCAGACCATGAGGACTATGAGGAAGATGAACCATCCATACATTCTTGTGCCATCTTGGTCCGCGAACTCAGCCCAGCAATCGGTAGGTGCCAGCTTTCCGTGGGCGTCCCCACAGAGGCAACGATGGCCTCACCGTACCCCAGCCCAATGCTCTTCAGAAAATCCCCGTATTTATACATTTGCAGAGGAACGGGTTTCAGCGCACGTGGCCAGCGGGTGCCAAAAGTCCGCCTCGGTTGCAATCTATGATGCATGCGCTCACTGGCCAGGCGCGCTGCACGAGTCATAGCCATCTTGTCTATTGGTTCATGGGCTTTACGATGCAGTTGCGATGCACAGAGAATCTTGACCTGTTATGTTAGCCAAGGTGACCTATACATTAGTTTTTGGCTGAGGTGGTATTCATATTGCTGCACCATCTATGATGTTCCAGATGATGATGGTCGTACAAATCGAACAAGAGTCCGTCGTGGGCCTGTATCTGTGGAAACACAATCAACCTCGTTCCCAGGTTATTAATGGAAATAGACCTTACCCCTAATTTTGGCTTTAACTTACTTTTACGTTTACCCCACACTGTCTTCCCGTAATCACACTATGCTTAATCAAATTATGCTTAACACACTTTTTACCTAAAGCAAGTTCTATATACAATAAAGCACGCTGTTCTAAGTCTTCTACAAGTGATAATTCCTTATAATGCCCTAACCAGAAAACCTCTCTGAAGGACTCAATGTCCACTAGTCCTCTAAAGTGTACTACTCTATTAGTCGGAATCTGTCGGATCAGTGGCTCCAGCACCCACCGGTGCCGCGCCAGTTGCCGTTGGGACAATTCCGGGTCCAGCATCAGTGCGAAGCCATGGCTTGGCCCACTTAGCCAAGATCCAGCGAAGGCCTCGATCTGTAAGCAGACGCATATACCCTCTCCCAGTAAGCTTTACTTCTGCGGGTCCGCACCATTGCCCGGACTCTGGGTCCTAATACATTACCATGATTCCTGTAATTTGTTGCATCCTTTCGGCCTGTAAAAGAGCATGATGCACTACCATCGGTGGGTCTTTGTGATCACCTGTCAATCTAAGATAATTTAGCATAAATAAGGCTTTGGCCAAATGTTCCTCTGGGAGTAAGGCCTGGGTTCCCCCCTTTTGTCTTTGCAGCATGCTCTTTAAGGTTTGGTTGGCTCATTCAACAATAGCCTGTCGTGTGGGAAGATGTGGAATACCCAACCATGGTGAATTCCCCACAAATTACAAAATCGAGCAAATCGTGTAGAACCATAGGCCGGGCCGTTATCCATCTTAATTTCCTTAGGCACACCCAGCACTGCAAAGGAAGCGTGAAGATGTTGTTCAACATGTAAGGCCTTTTCTCCAGTTTGTGCTGTGGCCCACATGGCAGCAGAATAGGTATCAATACACACATACACATAACGCTTTGCACCAAACCACGTGACATGGGTGACATCCATTTGCCACAACTGTAATGGCAAGAGACCTCGTGGGTTAACCCCACAGCCCAAGCCCAGCCCTTCCTTTTGACAATTGGGGCATGCTTTAACGATACCTTGGGCATCAGTGAGCGGTAAGTCAAATTGCTTTGCTAACATCTGTCCTGGGTTCAGCTGGGATAGAGTTAATTTTTACAGGAACCTGGGAGGTGGGGGGCATAGCCGGGGCAGCTGACCTGAACTAGCCAAGGAGCTATTCCATACCATGTGCCATCATGCTCAGTATATAAATGGGGAGCGGGCCGGGGGGTGGTCTCGACTTTCGGTGGGGGAAGTGGCGGAGCGTCAGGTCCCGGGTGGTGAGCAGTTGCACTGTGCATCACTCTTTTTGTATATTCTTTCATTAGTACCGTTGATGTTGTTGTAATTTTTTTGTGTTTGTCCCAGTAAACTGCCTTTATCTCAACCCTCGAGGTTCCAGGTTTTTTTTTCTTTTCTCTCCTCCGTCTCCCCCCCATCCCACTGGAGGGGGGCGGAGGAGTGAGTGAGCGGCTGTGTGGTCCTTTGTTACCGGCTGGGCTGAAACCACGACACATACTAGCAGGTTGGAGCAAGAACGCATGTGATTGCCGTGCTTGTTGAAAACGATTCCCTGGAGGAGGCTCCCATGCCGCTGCAACCAGTTGGGCAGCTCTGTCATTTCCCTCTGACAAACCTGGTAGCTTTTGATGACTTCTTATATGCGTTATAAAATACTCTATGCTCCGAGAGTTCAAGCACCACCCCAACTACATAAAGAGAATCGGATACAATATTCAGCAGCTCCTTAGCCCAATGCTGCAGTGCCCAAATCACAGACTTTAATTCTAGCATCTGTAAGGAATCCCCAGGTTCTCCTTTTTCAACATGGTCATACCACTGATCGTTAGCATCTTTCCACATACAGGGGGCCGTACCTGTCTTTTTCCCAGCATCAGTAAACACTGTTACCCTGTGTACAGGTGTTTCCGACCTCCATGGTTTTTGCTCAAAGGTTTGCTGTTCCAATGGTGACCACAGCTTATGCTTTGGATATTGATTACTTACTGTACCTCCAAACCCCGCTAATGCAACTTGTAGCGCTACAGAATGCCGAATTCCCCATTCCAAATACCATTTTACCAGAGGTATCAGTATCATTTCTGGTTCCGTCCCTGCAATCTCTACAATCCTCGTTCTTCCCCTAATGATCAGTTGTGCAAATAATTCCAATTGGGTTACAATAGATTTGTCTGGCCATATGGCCAAGAAGACCCATTCCAGAATTCTCAAGGGATCTGAGCGCTTTGTGTCCCACTGACAAATTACCGCATAAGGGTGTTGTTTCCGAGAGTCCCCTGTACTAATGATCATCAACATGATCGGTAAATCCTCATTGCATCTGGATGCAAAGCTAGATGCAATTTTCTTTGATATATATTCTAAGGCTTTTTGCTGTTCTGTCATTTCCCATTTCTCATCTGCACGTGCGCTCGTACCCAAGAGTTCTACCAGAGGGGTCATATCGCCATTAGTGATACCGCAAAGATTCCGCACCCACTGGATATCTCCCACAAGCTTCTGGACATCATGTACCGTTGAAATTTCTCATGTTATTTGAACCTTCTGAGGTTTAACATTGCTAGCATCTATGTGCCACCCCAAATACTTCCAAGGTGCTGACATTTGCGCCTTTTCAGGAGTGATTATTACTCCGCGATGGCTTAAGATGTCCTGCAATTGAGTTAAAATTTCACCCTGTGGCAAGTTCCTTCCCGCTATCAAAATGTCATCCATATAATGATAAATAATTGACTGAGGAAACTGCTTTCTTACAGGCTCTAATGCCCAGGCCACATACACCTGACACATCGTGGGGGAATTGCGCATTCATTGCGGTAACACGACCCAATGGTATCTCTTATAGGGATCTGCCTTGTTAATCGATGGTACCAAAAAGGCGAACTGTTCGGCATCATCTGGGTGCAAGGGAATGGTGAAAAAACAATCCTTTAGATCTATAATTAACAAATCCCATTCTTCTGGAAGCATAACTGGAGATGGCAAACCTGGCTGCAGGGCTCCCATGCTACGCATCACCGCATTCACAGCTCTAAGGTCATGTAACAGTCTCCATTTCCCACTTTTCTTGGGAATGGTAAATATCAGTGTATTCCATGGACTAGTAGAAGGAACAACATGTCCCGCTCTCAATTGCTCCTCAACTAACTCTTGTATTCTTAGCAGCCTTTCAGAATTTATCGGCCACTGATCAATCCACACAGGCTCATCTGTTTTCCAGCTAATTTTCAGGATTGGCTGCCCCTCAGTGACCGCTCCTAAAAAGGATGGGTCACTAACATTGCCTTCATTTGGCTCAATAAATCATGGCCTATGAGGCCAAACAATTCAGTTGGGGTAGTCATGATATACGGACGGATCGTAATGTGTTCACCGTTGGGGAACACAAATGTAATGGGTAGCTGACTTACTAAGGTGGCTTGTGTGCCCCCTATCCCTGCAATGCCAAAATTTGGATTGATCAATGTCCATGATGGAGGCCAAATGCATTGTGAAATAATCATAACATCAGCTCCTGTATCGAATGTCATTGGTTTCTTGACGACAACTCCATTGGGCCCTTCCAATTGCACTACCTTTTCTGGTTTACCTTTTGTTATGTCCATGGCAAAGTATACCTGCAGTTTCCCTGTGGAGCCGAATCCACCATCTCCACGTGGTACTTCACCTGGGTTTGGAACACATGACCTGAATGGAACTAATTGTGCTATTCTGGTACCTTTAGGAATAGAAACAGGAGGGATTAAAACACTAATCATAATTTTCACAGTCCCACAAAAATCTGCATCAATAAGCCCTGGGACTACTAAAATTGCTTTTAGAGCTGTTGAAGATCGCCCCATGAAAAATGCACTAAGCCCGAACCCCAACGGTCACTTTTATGTTGCTATCCACCAAGTGTACCCCTGCATCCATCAACGTAACGTCTACGGCGGTTTCCACATCCACTCTGGAGCTTCCTGCATTGGCGGATCTGGTAGTTGTGAGGCTGCCTGAGGGCTGGCAGCCCAAGCCCCTTGCATTTGTGTCGTCGCGCGAGGGGCTTTCACGCTCAGAGTGAAGTTTCCTTTCCTCTTGAATTCTGGGGCAGTATGGTCATCTTTCTTACAACTTGTTGCAGCGCTTACTGTTAGCAGTAACTGTACATTTGCTCCTAATGTGACCACGTTTGCCACAGTTAAAACACTTGACCAAGGGTGTCTTAGTGGCCTTGTACTTCTTTATAGCTCCTTGTAGAGCTGCGGCAACATAGGCTGCTTTCTGTGAGTTCATTGATTGATCCATGTATTCTATCATATCAACGATGTCTGCATTTTTCGGCAAATTACACAATGCTTTGCGTGTCTTTTCAGTAGCATTTTCAAAAGCGAGTATTTTGAACATTTTTTCTTTCATGCCCTCGTCCATGTCAGGGTGGTCATAGATTGCCCTATGCAGTCTATTAATAAACTGTGTGAAAGGTTTGTTATACTCCTGTTTCACCTGGGTAAAAGCATGGCTGTACATATTGTCTGGTATGGTAAGAAAAGCTTGATACGCCAAGATCTGTGATAGATGATGAACCTCAGTGATACATTGTAACTGAGCGTTCCCTGATGCGAAGGGTCCAGTACCCATCAGCATCTGTGTGGTTACTCCCCATAAGGGATCTGTTTGTTGTCGTGATGTTGCTTGTTCCCTATCACAGAACGTCTCCCACTGCCGGAAAAACACTAACATTTGGGCGGGTGTCAAAACCAACTGTGCTAGCTGTTTAATATCTTGAGGTATCAGTGTATCAGCAGAAAAAATGAATTGCAGTATTTGGTGAGTTAAGGCGGATTTGATTCCGTACTGACTCACAGCATTCCTTAATCTTTCAATGACCTTCCAGTCAAACGCCTCCCATTTTTTCTGTCCATTGGGTGCAATAACTGGGAATGCTTGGAGCATAGTCCCTTCTATAATGGCCTCTTTTATTACTCCCCTCCAATGTCTCTGCCTTTCTTCTGCAGCGGCTATTACAAGCGGCTCCGCGTCTATCGCGGGCGCAGTTGGTTTCACCGTCTCTGGTTCCGAGAGGCGGGATGGATTAACGGGCGGGGGCGGGGGCGCGGACGGTTCTGCCCGGGGGCCGGCCACGGCCGCGGCTGGCGGCGGCCACTCCATGGCCGGCTGACACGCGCCGCTGCAAACGGGCGGGGGGGGGGGGTGGGCGGAGAGGGAGGGGCGGAGGGAGGGGGCGGGAGGGGAGGGTCGAGGGAGGGGGCGGAGGGGGTGGCGAGAAGGGGGGGAAGGGAGCGGGACTGGTATACGGCCGGAATCTTCATTCTCTTGCCTTCTCGGTTCATCCTTTCGGGAGGGTGAACGTTTCTCCCTCACTTCTGGCTCTCCCGACCGTACTGTCAGTTTTTGTAATTGGTGCACCACCTCCCTCAGCTCTTCCATCGCACTACCCGATGGAGATGGTTCCCTCACCCCCGCAACCTGTTTATCCGCATTAGTCACCCCCGAGTCTGTCGGCTCCGGACCTGCCGGGCGACAATCGGCCCCCCCTAATTCCCCCGCTTCTCGCGGAGTAACAGGCAGGGGAATTTTTTCGGCGCCAACGGCCTGGCTGGGTATAGGCAAAGGCTGTGTCTGTGCAGGCGTCTCAGCATTAACAGAAATGGATGTTCGGGGGGGTAGAGATAGCTGTGTAGAGAATGTCCCCCCAACTCCAGCGGGGTGGGCTGACGCGGCAGCCGTGGAGGCAGCAGAGGGGGTCACGGCCGCGCACTCAGCGGCGGCTGCCTGCCGGTCCGCCCTCAGTGCCTGTAGCACATCTCGAATTACCTTCCAGTGCTCTGCGTATTTGTTTGCTTCCTTTGCCTTATCCCCCCCGCCGCTAATAGTGTCCCACAGCACCTTGCCTATATTATCCCAGGTCGCTTCTTCAAATGCGACGTTTATACTCAGAATAAGTTCTTTCTTCCAGGCCCATAAAAGCAACCCCTTTAACACAGAATTATCGAATTTCAGTCCTCTCTCAGAGAGAAAATTACGAAGGAGCTTTAGGACTGCTTCCTGCATTTTGTCCAACCCCATCTCCTTCTCCGACCGCTCACCTGATCAGGGCGAGATTCAAGCTTACGCACGTCTCCTCATCTTCCCAGCTCAGGGCGAGATTCAAGGTTACGCGTGTCCCAGCTCAGCTGAAGCTCATGTCGTGCTTCCCAGCTTAGCTGACGCTCATGCCATCCTGCCGGGGCAGCAGGAACACTCTCAGCCAGTTCCTCCGCTCCCTCGTCAGTTCAGCTGCACCAGAAATTCCCATAGAGACGATAAAGTGCTGATCTGAGGGTCCCTGTTCAGGTGCCAAATGTTGCAGAGGATCCACAGGGGAAATCACACACAGAACAGTGTGATCAAGTGAAGCCCATTTACTACAACTTTTAGCACAGTTATATACGTTATGTGCTTACGCACGCGCCTTATACAATACTCTAATTGGTACAATACCCCGGTTCACGCGGCGCTATCTTATCCTCTATTGGCTGTGCAAGCTTCTTCACGAGGTGTCCAGCAGTTACTTATCTCATTCTTCGGCATCCAGGAGTTGCTTGTCAGGCTCTTCTTGTCTTCCTTTTTCCCAGCGTACAAGGGCACAGCATCCTTGTCTGCTTCAGCACTTTGTAAACTTATGCTTCGTTCCCAGCTAAAGGCTGGATTGCTCACATGCCCTCACCCAGCCAAGAAATCCTCAACAGGACTACAGTTATTGTGGATGGGGGGAGAGTCCATGGCAGGGGTTCTGTCGTTATGGTTTTATCTGCAAGATGCAGAGATTGCATAGCGTCAATTAGAGCTTCTTCTGCCTCAGTTTCAGTTTGGCTCTCACTTTCCTTTCGGCCCTCAGTTTCCAGCTCGGTGTTATTTGCCGGAGTTGCCGTATTTTTCTCCTGGGGGGGGGGGGGGCTGATGGAGTCACCCCTTCCGCTGCTGCACCACTAGGTGAGGAGGGCCCCTCATCGCCCAGTGAAGTATTTAATGGCGTAGGAGGAGGAGATGGATAAGGGCATGATCTGATTTCACCCGTGAGGGGTTTTCTGCCTGCTACTGCTGATACGGCAGCATCGGCTGCAGCTGTTCCTTGGTCAGAATCTTTTTCCTTGCTAACATGTTCTGCTTTCTCATCTTTCTTTTGCTGATCATTCGCATCACATTCTGCTTTCCATTCCTTCAGGGTCTCGCGTAATAGACGCCATAGGATCGCCAATTTACACAGCTCTTTCTGTCCTTTAGAGATCTCACCAAACATTTTCCAGCCCACTGCTTGCCATGCACCCACACTGAATGCAGTAACTGTTGTGGCTGTAAAGCCTTGCATCTTACACCGTATTAAAATCCTTTTCAGGCTTTGTTCTGGGGTTTTAACCCCTTTTCTTTTTAACAGGGCTTTCCAGGTAGACAAAATCGTCTCCTTTTCTTTCGTTAATTGCTGCCCCATTCTAACAGTTTGGTCCCCGGTGACTCACCTTTTTAGGTGTCGAAGTTCAGGTCCAGACCAAGCAGATTCCCACTGCTCTGAGCTTCACCAGGCTCCATCTCTGCAGCTCTTCTCACCGCTAGTATACTCTTTCGCAGCTCTTGTCGCCGCCGGTATACTTCTTGCTAGTGCTGGATTTATCGCCGTTAGATGATCTGTTCACTCAGGCGCATCGGGGTCACCATTTGTCGTGGTAGAGACGGACATGACAAGTAATAGATCATGCAAAATGGCTACTTTATTGTTCTAACACACCTTTTTATCCCCTTCTTCAGAGTATCTGTTAGTATATGATTGGCTTAGTTAGTAACTAACAATTCATGATTGGTGAGATCGTTAGGACGGTTCTTCTTATCACTGTCTTGTTTTTGTACTGGTCTTCTCGGATCTTTCCAGACTTTGAAGGATACGCTACAAGCTGCTCAAGATCGCGCTGTTCTCGAACTGTCAGGCATTCTGCAGACCCGTTGCATCCCCCGACATGGAGCAGCAGTTTTCCAAGAAGAATCCTCTTTTCTGGTTGCTTTTTCTCGCAACTCCCGTACCTGTGCATCCAGGACTGAGGTAGGTTTTCCATCCCACTTCCTCATGTCCTCTCCATGGTCACGCAGGTAAAACCACAGGTTAGCCCATCGAGTGTACTTTCTCTCTCATCCCCCTTGGGCAGACGAATGCTTACTCCCAATAGCTGCGATGCGGGCCTGTACAGGTGGGGAGGTGGACATATCCACTTTGAATTGCTGGAACTCTCGGGACAATTCCTCTACAGCCGAGACACAGGCCTGTAGGGAGGAAGAAAGACTTCCTTCGTATTGCCGGAGTTGGACAGACAATTCGTCCACCGTTTGTCCATAGCCTTCTCTCCAGGACGTTACTGCCAATGAGTTGGCATAGGTTGGTGGTGCACTTCGTAGAAACTTCCGCCACATGGGTTGTGTGCATTGGACTTCATCTGGATCTGTGGGTGACTGCGCATTTTCTGGATCATTATAAATCACCTCCAGCATGGCTAATTCTCTCAGGTACTGGATACCTCTCTCCATGGTGGTCCACTTGCCTTGGTGACATGTAACTTCATCCCTGAAGGGGTATCTTTCCTTTACACCTAACAGAAGTTGCCTCCAGAGGCTGAGGACTTGGGGTTTTCTCCCAATCGCCTTGTCGATGCCCCCTTCCCTAGACAGAGATCCCAACTGCTTGGCTTCCTTACCCTCTAATTCCACACTACTAGCCCCGCTATCCCAGCATCGGAGCAGCCAGGTAACAATGTGCTCACCTGGGTGGCGGCTAATATCTTTTCGCATGTCACGCAACTCACTCAGGGATAGAGATCGGGTAATTATTTCAGGTTCTGTCTCTTCCTCCTGTTCCCATGATGACCCTGGTTCATCTTCATCTCTCACTAAGCGAACTGATTTCTTTGTGTGTTTCTTTTTCTGTACAGGGGCGACTGATACTGGCACAGGTTGGTTCTCTGGTTTAGCTGCAGTACCTGTCACCGGGGTTGGGGTAGCCACACTGCCTATTGCCGGGGTAGGGGTAGCCACGCTGCCTGTTGCCCTATTTTCCATATTTTCCCCATTTTCTCCCTGAGGGTGCTGCCTAATATCAAGCAGTGTTTGGTAGATACTGGCCAGGGCCCAGCACAATGCAGTGAGTTGTGCGTCTCTGGAATAGCCACAGCATTTTCCTTTCAAATATTCTACCACTTCATGAGGGTTCTGTAGTTGTTTGGGAGTGAACTTCCAAG
This sequence comes from Astur gentilis, assembly GCF_929443795.1. Taxonomy (NCBI): domain Eukaryota; kingdom Metazoa; phylum Chordata; class Aves; order Accipitriformes; family Accipitridae; genus Astur; species Astur gentilis. The sequence goes on along the minus strand of NC_064918.1, from coordinate 15,809,063 downwards.
CCACTGGAGGTGAGAAGTTCTCTAGATACTTGCCCATATCCTCCCACATGCCGTGCCACCCATGAATATCCAGCTTTGGGGCAGATCTCTGGGTGGTCCTCTTAAAGAGCCTTTTTGTAGCCCTAAACAAGACCTGAAACATATTCAGGATGCATAGCACTAACAGCACACTGGCTTGCGCATCCCAAGGATATTCAAAATTCTCAAAAGCTGTTGTAATTAGCTGGAAGGAGAGAAGGGAGGCGAACGGACGGGGGGAAGTGTCCCCCCCTAACTTCCCCATGGATTGGGTGTAATTACCAATAAAATCCGACAGAAGGTGCCCAAAGTATGGAAATGATATCACTGCCTCATACAGATACCAGCTTAACCTCATGACCAGTGATGTAATCATTTCACAAGTCGACATTGCCCAGTACAGCAAAATGATAATCCCAATCACTCTCCCAGAGATGAGATACGCAACTACAGGCAATACATAGAGCATATAAGAGCTTACAAAACGCCACCATGTAAACAAATGTACCAACATTATGACTCACGTCTATTTATCCAATATAAGAAATGCATATGACAAATTTGTTTCAACACGCTCTGGTCAGATCTGTCGTTATCTCAATCTCAACCCTTCGTTGCCCCACGTTGGGCGCTAAAAAGGACTGTCGTGGTTTCAGCCCAGCCGGTAACAAAGGACCACGCAGCCGCTCGCTCACTCCTCCTGCCCCCCTGCGGTGGGATGGGGGGGAGACGGAGGAGAGAAAAGGAAAAAAACCCAAACTGGAACCTCGAGGGTTGAGACAAGGGCAGTTTACTGGGACAACACACACAAAAAGAGAAGTTACAACATCAACAACGGTACTAATAAAAGAATATACAAAGCGAGTGATGCACAGTGCAACTGCTCACCACCCGGAACCCGATGCTCCGCCACTTCCCCCACCGAAAGTCAGTTGAGAGAACTCCCCCCAGTCCGCTCCTCAGATATATACTGAGCATGATGGCACATGGTATGGAATAGCTCCTTGGCTAGTTCAGGTCAGCTGTCCCGGCTGTGCCCCCCACCTCCCAGGTTCCTGTAAAAATTAACCCTATCCCAGCTGAACCCATGACAATAGCGCAGAAAGAGATATGATCCTGCTGAGGATTTCTTGGCTGGGCGAGGGCATGTGAGCAATCCAGCCTTTAGGTGGGAACGAAGCATAAGTTTACAAAGTGCTGAAGCGGACAAGGACGCTGTGTCCTTGTTCGCTGGGAAAAGGAAGATAAGAAGAGCCTGACAAACAACTCCTGGATGCCAAAGAACGAGATAAGCAACCACAAGATGCCTCGTGAAGAAGCTTGAGCAGCCAATAAAGGGTAAGATAGCGCCGCGTGAAACGGGGTATTGGACCAATTAGAGTATTGTATAAGGCGCGTGCATAAGCACATAGGGTATATAACTGTGCTGAAAGTTGTAGTAAATGGGCTTCACTTGATCACATTGGTCTGTGTGTGATGTCCCCTGTGGATCCTCTGCCGCATGATCCGGAGGGCTGCTAGAACCCAGGTAGAAGCACAAGTAGCTTCTGGAGTATTACAGGGAACGGTGGAACAAAATTTTCCATCTACTGATCCCAGATGGGATCCTAATAATTTGGCTCAGAGAAGATTGCTAGATCAATATAAAAAATGGGTTCTATTCAGAATCAGAAATGCTATGCCTAAGGCAATTAACATGTCTAAATTATATGAAATTAAACAAGATAGAAAAGAGTCTCCCACTGAATTTCTAAGCAGATTAAAAGATGCTGCTAGGAAATATACTGAGTCTGAAGAAGGAAAAGCTCAATTGGCTCCTTTATTTATAGGACAATCTTCTGATGATATGAGAAGGAAATTACAAAAATAACAAGGAGCAGATTCTCGAGATTGGGGAAAATGATTAGAAGTTGCTTGGCTGGCATATAGAAATAGAGATGAATTACAGAGTGAAATGAATACAAGGTTAGTAGCTGCTCTGGAAGTAGGAGCTGGCGTGGGATGAGGCAGAGGAGTTATTCCTTGAGGAAGGGGATGGGGTCGAAGAATGGAATGAGGGAGAGGAACTGGATTGGGGTCACCAGTGGGATTAAACCAGCCCCTGGGACCGAATCAGTGTGCATACTGTAAACAAGAAGGACACTGGAAAGGGGAGTGTCCCCTGAGATCTACAAGGTCACAGGTGATCCCAATCTTGACTGCACAATCTCAGCAAGTTCACCCTTTCTTGGGAAAGTTGGGTGAAAGTATCTGATGGGGACCAGAGGGGAGTCTCCCAGCAGAACCTCTGGTTACAGCTAACCTGGGAGAACAGAAAATTGAATTTTTAGTTGACACTGGAGCCACCTTTTCAGTTTTAAACACCTTAGAGGGGGAATTAAGTTCTGAAGAAATTAGTGTTGTTGGTGCGACAGGTGAACGAGAGACTAGACCCTTCTTTAAACCTTTGACAATGAAATTAGGAAAGCAATGGGTCACTCATCAATTTCTGTATTTGCCAAATTCTCCTAAACCCCTGTTAGGGAGAGACCTACTTGAGAAATTGGAAGCAGAAATTAAATTTAAAAATGGTGAGATTAAAATTCTAATTCCAGAAACTAAACATATCGAAGCAGTGGCTTTGTTGTTACAGGACGGTCACCGAAAGCAGGGGATCATACCAGTCAAAGTAAATAATGCTGTAATTCCAATCATCTGAGCTGGTGAATCCAAAAGATTAAATCCTGGTAAATCCAAAGGAGCAGAGCCTGTGAGAATTGATTTAAAGCCAGGATTGAGTCCGGAAAATCCTGAGACTGGGAGAAAACCACAATATACATGGACAGTCTTGCCTCAAGGCTTTAAGAACAGCCCTACCAATTGGCATGAGAATTAGAGATTTGGAAGAAAGAAAATAATGAAGGGATCTTGTTGCAATATGCGGATGGTATGTTAATTGCAGCTGAGACAGAAGAACAATGCACAAAGTTAACTATTAGCCTTTTGAACTTTTTGGGAATCAGTGGATATCGAGTGTCAAAAGACTAAGCCCAAATAACCCAGAAAGAAGTAACTTATTTGAGTTTTGAAATCCTAAAGGACGGAGACAATTAGGAACTGAGAGAAAAGAGGCAATTTGCCATCTCCCTGAACCTAAGACTCTAAAAGAATTGCAAGCCTTTCTGGGAATGTTTGGGTGGCATCGCCTGTGGATTGCAAATTATGGCCTGCTGGTCCGACCTTTATATGAGCAGTTCAAAACCTCAAACAATGGATTTATAGATTGGACTGATGCCGGGAAAGCTACTTTCAAAGAACTACAACAGGCTCTAATGGGGGCGCCAGCCCTAGGCCTGCCAGATCTCACAAAGACATTTGAACTCTTTACTCATGAAAGAAAAGGTATAGCTCTGGGTGTCCTGTTCCAATATCTGGGACCAAGTTGGCAAGCTGTGGCCTACTTCTCGAAACAATTAGACAATGTGAGTCTGGGATGGCCTGGTTGTTTGAGAGCTGTCACTGCAACTGTGCTATTGATCTAAGAAGCTCACAAGTTCACCCTAGGACAGAGAATTACAGTGTATGTTCCCCATGTGGTAATTACTGTGCTCAAACAGAAAGGGGGGCATTGGTTATACCCTAGTGGAATGCTGAAATACCAAGTGGTGTGGCTGGAGCAAGATGATGTTTACTTAAAAACTACTACCAGCGTTAACCCTGCTGTGTTTTTAACAACTGATCAAGTTGAAGGAGAACTGGAACATGACTGCCTGCAGACAATTGAAGAAGTCTACTACAGCCAACTGGATCTCCGAGATGCGCCACTGGAAGAAACAGATTGGGAACTATATACTGACGGAAGCAGTTTAATCCGTGAAGGAAAACGTCTATCAGGATATGCGGTAACTGCTGAGGATTTCTTGGCTGGGTGAGGGCATGTGAGCAATCCAGCCGTTAGGTGGGAACGAAGCATAAGTTTACAAAGTGCTGGAGCAGACAAGGACGCTGTGCCCTTGTATGCTGGGAAAAAGGAAGATAAGAAGAGCCTGACAAGCAACTCCTGGATGCCGAAGAATGAGATAAGTAACTGCTGGACACCTCGTGAAGAAGCTTGCACAGCCAATAGAGGATAAGATAGCGCCGCGTGAACCGGGGTATTGTACCAATTAGAGTATTGTATAAGGCGCGTGCGCAAGCACATAAGGTATATAACTGTGCTGAAAGTTGTAGTAAATGGACTTCACTTGATCACATTGGTCTGTGCGTGATTTCCCCTGTGGATCCTCCGCAACATTTGGCGCCCGAACAGGGACCCTCAGATCAGCACTTTATCGTCTCTATGGGAATTTCTGGTGCAGCTGAACCGACGAGGAAGCGGAGGAGCCAGCCGAAAGTGTTCCTGCTGCCCCGGCAGGATGGCATGAGCGTCAGCTAAGCTGGGAAGCACGACATGAGCTTCAGCTGAGCTGGGACACGCGTAACCTTGAATCTCGCCCTGAGCTGGGAAAACGAGGAGACGTGCGGAAGCTTGAATCTTGCCCTGATTAGGTGAGCGGGAAGGAGATGGGGTTGGACAAAATGCAGGAAGCAGTCCTAAAGCTCCTTCGTCATTTTCTCTCTGAGAGAGGACTGAAATTCGGTAATTCTGTGTTAAAGGGGTTACTTTTATGGGCCTGGAAGAAAGAACTTATCCCGAATGTAAATGTCGCATTTGAAGAAGCGACCTGGGATAAAATAGGCAAGGCGCTGTGGGACGCTGCTAACTGCAAGGGGGGTAAGATAAAGGAGATGAAAAAATATGCAGCGCTCGGGAAAGTAATTTGAGACATGCTGAAGGCAATGAGGGCAGACCGGCAGGCCGCCACCCCTGCCTGCGCGGCCGTGACCCCCTCTGCTGCCTCCACGGCTGCCACGTCAGCCTACCCCGCTGGAGTTGGGGGGACATTCTCTACACAACTATCTCCACCACCCCTGACATCCATTTCTGTTAATGCTGAGACGCCTGCACAGACGCAGCCTTTGCCCATACCCAGCCAGGCCGTTGGCGCCGAAAAAATTCCCCCATCTGTTACTCCACAAGAAACAGGGGAATTAGGGGGGGGCAATATGAAGGAAGTCTCTCTTCCTCCTTACGGGCCTGTGTCTCAGCTGTAGAGGAGTTGTCCCGACAGTTCCAGCAATTCAAAGTGGATCTGTCCTCCTCCCCACCTGTACAGGCCCGCATCGCAGTTATTGGGAGTAAGCGTTCCTCTGCCCAAGAGAGAGGAGAGAGAAAGTACTCACGAAGGGCTAACCTGTGGTTTTACCTGTGTGACCATGGAGAGGACATGAGGAAGTGGGATGGAAAACCTACCTCAGTCCTGGATGCACGGGTACAGGAGTTGCAAGAAAAAGCAACCAGAAAAGAGGACTCTTCTTGGAAAACTGCTGCTCCAGTTTCCCGTGAGCAGTCCCCCAGACGCAGTAGATGGGCTGATCTCATTTCTGATCCTATTGAGGGGACTTCTGATTCACGTGTGAAGAAAGTGAGTAACGGATATTCTAACCAGGATTAGAGGGGCCCTGCCTCCAGCCAGGTGGAGGAGAGGGACAACCGAGTCTACTGGACAGTGTGGATTCGATGGCCTGGCACATCAGACCCACAGGAATATAAGGCTCTAGTGGACACTGGTGCACAATGTACCCTAATTCCATCAAGTTATAAAGGGGCAGAACCCATCTGTATCTCTGGTGTGACAGGGGGATCCCAAGAGCTAACCGTATTGGAAGCTGAAATGAGTCTATCCTGGAATGAGTGGCAGAAACACCCCATTGCGACTGGCCCAGAGGCCCCGTGCATCCTTGGTATAGATTATCTCAGGACGGGGTATTTCAAGGACCCAAAAGGGTACCGTTGGGCCTTTGGTATAGCTGCATTGGAGACGGAGGAGATTGAACAGCTGTCTACCCTGCCGGGTCTCTCCCAAGACCCTTCGGTTGTGGGGTTGCTGAAGGTTGAAGAACAACAGGTGCCAATTGCTACCACGACGGTGCACCGGCGACAATATCGCACCAACCGAGACTCCCTGATCCCCATCCATAAGCTGATTTGCCAATTGGAGAGCCAAGGAGTGATCAGCAAAACTCACTCACCCTTTAATAGTTCCATATGGCCCGTGCAGACATCCAATGGGGAATGGCGACTAACAGTAGATTATCGTGGGCTGAATGAAGTCACGCCACCGCTGAGCGCTGCTGTGCCAGATATGTTAGAGCTTCAATATGAACTGGAATCAAAGGCAGCTAAGCGGTATGCCACAATTGACATTGCTAATGCATTTTTCTCCATTCCTTTGGCAGCGGAATGCAGGCCACAGTTTGCTTTCACTTGGAGGGGCGTCCAGTACACCTGGAATCGACTGCCCCAGGGGTGGAAACACAGCCCCACCATTTGCCATGGACTGATCCAGGCTGCACTGGAAAAAGGTGAAGCTCCGGAGCACCTGCAATATATTGATGACATCATTGTATGGGGCAACACGGCAGAAGAAGTTTTTGAGAAAGGGAAGTAAATAATCCAAATCCTTTTGAAGGCTGGTTTTGCCATAAAAGAAAGTAAGGTCAAGGGATCTGCATGGGAGATCCAGTTTTTGGGGATACAATGGCAAGATGGACGTCGTCAGATCCCAATGGACGTGATTAACAAAATAGCAGCTACGTCTCCACCGCCTAATAAAAAGGAAACACAGGCCTTCTTAGGTGTTGTGGGTTTTTGGAGAATGCATATTCCAAATTACAGTCTGATTGTAAGCCCTCTCTATCAAGTGACCCAGAAGAAGAATGATTTTAAATGGGGCCCTGAGCAACAACAAGCCTTTGAACAAATTAAGTGGGAGATTGTTCATGCAGTAGCTCTTGGGCCAGTCCGGACAGGACAAGATATTAAAAATGTGCTCTCTACTGCAGCTGGGGAGAATGGCCCTACCTGGAGCCTTTGGCAGAAAGCACCTGGGGAGACCCGAGGCCGACCTCTGGGGTTTTGGAGTCGAGGATATCGAGGATCCGAGGCTCGCTATACTCAAACTGAAAAGAGATCTTGGCAGCATATGAAGGAGTTCGAGCTGCCTCAGAAGTGGTTGGTACTGAAACACAGCTCCTCTTAGCACCTCGACTGCCAGTGCTGGGCTGGATGTTCAAAGGGAGGGTCTCCTCTACACATCACGTGACTGACGCCACATGGAGTAAGTGGATCACACTGATCACACAGCGAGCTTGCATAGGAAACCCCAGCCGCCCAGGAATGTTAGAAGTGATCATGGACTGGCCAGAAGCCAAAGATTTTGGAATGTTGCCAGAGGAGGAGGTGACACGGGCTGAGGAAGCCCCGCTGTATAATTGTGGTTAGACAGGTAACCCGATCGGAAGATTTCGCGATGTACAGAAAGGTAGGGCCCCACTCCCTCCAGTTACGTTAACCAATAGCAGTTCAGTGATGACGCAAGCGCACCGTGGCTATATAAGGAAGTAACACGGGAAATAAATGCTTTTCGCCATCTACCACATTGGTGTCCATGTGTGACTAGCCCGAACGGCCTGTACGTTTTGCCGTCGTGTCTTCTCCGAACCGGGTCGCCTTGCCTCACAAGAGGCAACATAGTGGTGCCGAAACCCAGGACGAAAAATAACCGCGCCCCCAGTACACGGGAAGGCGCGGCCTGGATATTGGGAAACTCAACGGACGCGAGAAGATGGCCGGAGCGGCGGGACCAACTTCGGCGGGGAGGACGCTCCCGTACCGCCAGGATGGAAGCTCTCGGCAAGGTAGTTTCGCAACTGCATAAGCAGTGGGGGATTGACTGTAAGGCTAAAGACTTCGAATGCGCGGTTACAAGATTGCTTAAATTAAGCACCATTGAGCGTCCTGTAGACATTCTTCACTCAGAGTGTTGGGACAGATGTACGAAAACGCTTGCAGAGGACGTAATGTGTTCAGGGTCCAGCAAGTGTCTTAAGAGTTGGGGGAGGGTTACGCAAGCATTGCGAAAAGCATTGCAAGAGCAAGAGACCTGGAAAGCGGCCCAAAGTTGTTTGAAAGTTACTCCTAAAGTGGGGGTTGGAGCAACTACTCAAACGATGTTTAGTGATTGTCCTGCCGATCCTGACCCACCATCCAAAGACAAAGATTGCCCGCAATCGTTGTCTCGGTCCCCCAGTCCTACCCCCAATTTGGCCGTAAAACAGGTTCAGCGGCAAAAATGTGATAATGTCGATGTGCGCGAGAACGCGTTTAACAACGAGGGTCCCGAGGAGGTTTGCGAAAGACCCCCACCGTATGCGCCACAAAATGGCGCCGGTGAAGAGGGAGAGGGGCGGGGCGGGGCGGTGAGCCGTTTCCCGCCACAAACATGCGCAGTCGGGAATCCAAGGAAAAGTGGGAGGAGATCGCGGACGGAAAAAGGGAGGGGAGCCCGGGGCCCAATCGGGGCGCGCGTCCTAAGGCGTTTCCTTATAAGGAAAGAAACTCCCCGGAAGGGAGGCGGAGAGGGGGTGGGAAGAAGCCCACCCGCGGAAAGGGGAGAGGGCGGAGCCCAAACAAAAGATACCGTAGCCCGGAAGTCTCGGACCACTCGACTTCCGCCTCTGACTCGGAGGACGACGGGGGTGGCCAGTGGCGCGTGTGGGATGCAAAGTGTTATACATCCAGCCCAAGTTCCGACTCGGATAATGAGGAAATGCAAGCAAGCTCTAACAAACTTAAAGGCTTGGCCTCGTCATATATGGTCAAGAAAAGCTTGCAAAAATCTACGCCGCTCACAGATTGGAAAAAAATTCAAAGGGTGTGTGCCGAGTGGGCCCCACCCACAGCGCTAGCTTTCCCGGTCAGGGAAATAAACGGCCAAAAGACTTGCTCTCCAATTAACCCTAAAGACATACAAGCAATCGTTAAGGCAATTGCTGAAAAAGGAATAAACTCCGCGATGGTTTCCACCCTAATTGACAGTGTGTTTGGCAACGATGATATGCTCCCTTTCGACATTAAACAAACGTGCAGAATGATTTTCGATGGCGCAGGGATGATAGTATTTAAGCAAGAATGGGAGGATAATTGCTCAAATATGCTGGCCAAGGTTGCCGGGGACGACCACCCATTGCGAAACTCTAGCCTACAGCGGTTAATGGGCAGAGACCCAACAATGGTCACTCCTCAGGCACAAGCCCAAAAGATGAGAGCCCCAGAAATCGCGGCTACAACTCGCACAGCTAGGGAAGCCATCCGTACCACTTGCGGGATAGTCGCTAAGCCAGCCCCGTGGTCTACCATAAAACAAAGTGAAAGCGAAAGCTTCACCCAATTTGTAGACCGTCTCCAAGCTGCCGTAGACTCTTCCAACTTGCCAGCAGAAGCCAAAGGCCCAGTCGTCGCCAACTGCCTGCGACAACAATGCAACCAAAACACCAAAGAAATTTTGCGATCAGTGCCACCAGGCTCTAGTGTTGCGGCAATGATCAAGCATGTGGCAAGGGAAGAACATCTGACCCCAATTCACGCTGCAGTGAGCGCTGCCGTGGCCGGAGTAATGGCCGTCCAAAGTCGCCATGGCCACAGCCAACCAGTACCGCCTGATCCCCCACCCCAAGGCAAGCTGAGAGGGCCATGCTGGGCTTGTGGCAAAAAAGGTCATATTGCCAGAGAATGCAGGCTAAAAAAGCAGGGAAACGGGCAGGGGAGGGGACCTGCGGGCCGCACGAGGCCCCCTCCCAGCTGGGATATTCGGCGGCCCAGTTATGTGAACCCCGCATGGGGCGAGCAGCTTCCGAATCCGCTACCTCCTCAAGAAGCCACCAACTTTATGGCCCAGCCAATGCCCCCACAGCAGTCGTTCCCCCAGCCGATGACCCAGCCAGACCTAACTACATTCGCAACTTCGAAGGACAATTTGGAGATCAAAACCTTCGAGTGGCCCTGGCAGTACAATGCAATACCCCGCCAATAATATGGGGAATTTGCCGGCAGTACTTTTACAACTCCGACATAATCCCCGGTAACAGCCCTTCAAACCGCTCTCGGCTCAGTGATACCGCAATCAGTGTCCCCTTCCTGATCGACACCGGCACGGATGTAACAGTCATTCCGCAGACGCTTTGGCCCCCAGGCTGGAAGTTAGAAGATGCCCCCACCGTAGGCGGAGTAGGAGGAGTTTCCATCGCAAAGAAAAGCATTGAATTAATATCAATAACCCTCTACGACAAAAGAAGGCCCGAAACAGAAGTCCAAATACATGTTTACGTTCTTTCGAACATCCCACCTTTGCTCGGACGAGACGCTCTATCCCGGCTGAACGTCAGAGTGACAAATTTACCTTAAGGGCCACTGCAGTATACCCTCCACCTCCAATCAAGCTAACCTGGAAATCGTCAGACCCGGTGTGGGTCGAGCAGTGGCCCATCCCCGAGCCTCGATTGTCAATCCTCCTTCAATTGCTCCAGCGAGAATTAGAAAAAGGGCATATTCAGCCATCTACTTCCCCGTGGAACACACCAGGGTTTGTTATACCGAAACGCAGCGGTGAAGGCTTTCGTCTGCTCCACGATCTGCGTGCTGTCAACAAAAAAATCCAGGCCATGGGCCCAGTACAAACACGACTACCCGTCAACTCCTTCGTTCCAACGAACCAACCATGCGCGGTACTCGATATCAAGGACTGCTTCTTCTCTATACCCCTACACGAACAAGACAGAGAACGATTTGCCTTTTCTGTTGTGTTCCCTAATGGTCAGCAACCCAGTTTGCGATTCCACTGGAAGGTTCTTCCCCAAGGAATGGTTAACTCTCCTACCATATGCCAAATTATTGTAGGCCGAGCCTTAGTGCCCGTTCGATCAGTGAACCCAGAAGCTACCATTATCCAATATATGGATGATATTCTCATTGCAGCTCCAACGCCAGACCTCGTAGACAACCTCGTGTCAGCAATCTCCAAGGTTCTAAAGGCCAATGGCTTTGAAATAGCTGAAGCAAAAATAAAAAGAGGTCCTTCAGTTACATTTTTAGGTGTAAAAATCGCTAGCTCCCATGTAACACCCCCGGCAGTTAAAATTCGCCGTAGTATCAAAACGCTTCACAACGCACAGCAGCTAGTAGGATCTTTGCAGTAGTTGCGCAACGTCATCCTCATCCCACCAGAAGTTATGTCTCCACTGTATGAGCTTGTTAGCGGCAAGCATCCATGGGAACAAAAGACCCTCTCAGACAAGGCCACGCGCTCACTCGATTTCATCAAACGACAGTTGTCTACAGCGGTCCTCTCCAGATGGAATCCAAGCCTACCATTGGACCTTTACGTCCATTTCACCAAAGAGGGAGGAGTGGGAGTGCTAGCACAAGGACCCCCTGATACAGCTAAACCAGTACAATGGATAGCCCTCGGAAAAACCTCACGCGCATTTACCCCGGGAGTAGAGTGTCTCGGAAGCCTCATTATGAAGGGCAGAAAACTTGCCCTAAGTCACTTGGGTTTCGAACCTGCAAAAATATACTTACCTTTCCGGAAACAAATCCCAACATCATCAGTGGCAGTCTCAGAGCATCTTGCCTTGGCCCTTTTTGGATTTGTAGGAGAGCTTTGTTATGCCATAAAACCCCCATGGACTCAGCTGCTAGCGATAGTAGATATTGACCTTCCACAAAAGGTCAGAGACCGGCCACTACCAGGACAGACCATCTTCACCGACGCTTCCTCAACCACCTCTACCGCAGCCGTGGTGTGGCGAGCACAAGAACAGTGGCAATGTATCAAAATGACAGATATGTTGCTGTCAGTCCAACTATTAGAAGCCTCTGCTGTAGTTTTGGCGTGTGGGCTGTTTCAATCTGAGCACCTTAACATCGTAACAGACTCCATGTTCGTTGCCAGACTTTGCCAAGCAATGTCCGGACCAGGCATCTCAGCATCCCCTGCCGCAGCCATGATCGAAGAAGCACTTTTCTCGCATCAAGGTACTGTGTCAGTTATACATGTCAACAGCCACGACCCTGTCAAAGGATTATATCAAATTGGCAATGATAAAGCTGATGCCGCAGCAAAGGGACTCTGGACTCTGCGAGACGCGCGACAACTGCATGAGTCACTGCACGTCGGAGCCAAAGCACTCGTCAAAAAGTGCGACATCTCAATAGCAGACGCCAGGCACATAGTGGCCACCTGCCCCCATTGCCAAAAAGCGCCCCTGTGGTCCAGTGGAGTTAACCCCAGAGGTCTTAGGGCCTCGGAGATTTGGCAAACAGACTTTACCCTCTGCCAATTGTTAAAACCCAGAGTCTGGCTCGCCGTAACAGTCGACACATATAGCGGCATGATTGTTGCAACCCAGCATGCGAAAACGAACTCTAAAGTGACAATCCAGCATTGGCTAACCGCTATGGCATGGCTTGGCATTCCAAAACAAATTAAAACAGATAATGGTACAAACTTCATTTCCAAGTCAACTCAAGAGTTCGCCACAAAATGGAACATCACCTTAAAACAAGGCATCCCCTACAATAGCACAGGACAAGCCATCGTAGAAAGGGCGAATCAAACTCTAAAATCTAAGCTAGAGACTCTAGCCAGAGCAGAAGGGTTCACGAACAATATCCCTCCGCCGGAACAACCACGCTTGTTAGCCACCGCCATGCTAGCGCTAAATCAATTTCCAAGGGGAGATCAAACACAGACCCCTTCCCAAAAGCACTGGGCCACCGAAGCCTTAAAAGAAGGTCCACCAGTTAGTATCAAAAATGAGCTAGGAAATTGGGAGTCAGGATGGAAGTTAGTCCTGACAAGTTGGGGGTATGCGGCAGTAGAAAAAGACAACATTATTAAGTGGTGTCCTTTAAAGTCGATAAAACCCACGTTGCGTAACGAAACTAACGAAACTTCTGAGTTTCTTTTAACAGGTCTGCAGCTGTGATTCCCCTCGTCAGTTTCACATTTCACCGCCAGAGCGAACACCGTCGATCCCGCGACAGCATCTATGCCTCTGTGTCTCCCTGTTCCTGAGCTTAACTTATACAGTACAGGCAAGATCGGACATTCACCCTTATCAGCCATGCACCTGGACACTTCGCAACCCTACAGATGGTAGAGTAATAGCACAAGTCGTGTCTAACACCCCTAGTTTTATTGTTAGTCTCAAAGACATATTTAACTTTCGAGGAGAGAATCGCGTTAACTGGCAAACGTATTGGTGTCCCGGTTCCAACCCCGGGAAAAGCTACTGTACCTATCCCGGTTATTGGTTCTGCGGATATTGGGGCTGTGAAACTCTCGTAACTAGTAATCGGTGGAAACCGCCTAAGAGAGATAGCTTCCTGTACGTAAGCTACTGGCCGCAAGAATGCAAACAACCCACCTTTGCTGTAGACGGGATGGTTAGTGAAAGGGGAAGTTGTTCCCACTTAAATGTAACAGTTTTGCGACCCCAAGATGTAGGCTGGACGTTGGGCAAAATGTGGTCAGTATTCATTCATAAATGGGGTCAAGACCCAAGCGTGGTCGTAGAAGTTATTAGATTTCCACCGCAGCATCATACTGCCGTTGGACCTAACCAAATTATGGCTCAAGAACGTAAAAGCTTAAGTAACACCCCAGCACCTGACCCTATTGGCGCTACGCCAGAACCTAATACGGTTTTAGCACCCCCTTATAGAGTGCCTCAAACGACTCCTTTTACCTTATTTTACCGCATGCTAGATGCAGCATTTTTATCACTAAACGCAACAAAGCCAGACCTTACTGATTCCTGTTGGCTTTGCTATGACACCATTCCGCCCTTTTACGAGGGTGTAGCCCTTAGCGCCCAGTTCAGTTACTCCAAAGAAAGTAGCCCCAGTCAATGCTTGTGGAATACTCCTCGAAAGGGAATCACACTAGAACAAGTTTCGGGTGAAGGAGTTTGCATAGGCAATCAACAGGTAGTGCAGCGTAACAGACATATTTGCAATACCTCTGTTGTCCTGGATGGGACCTACTCCTGGGCTGTCCCTTCAGGGGTATGGGCTTGCAACTCCACAGGTGTCACCCCATGCATTTCCATCAAGGACTTTAATGAAGCTAACGACTTTTGTGTTCAGGTTGTTATTATTCCTAGAATCCTGTACCATTCCGATGATGAAGTACTTCGCAGCTTTGAGGAAAATCTCCCACGACAGAAACGGGAGGTAGTAACCGCTATTAGTCTCGCGGTGCTTTTAAGTTTGGGTGTGACAGGTACAGCGACAGGCATCGCAGCGTTAGTATCCCAGGAACAAAGCCTGACGCAACTGCAGATGACTATCGATGAAGACTTACGCGAAATTCAGCAATCCATTTCCTTCCTAGAGTCGTCCCTTAACTCCCTATCTGAAGTGGCGTTACAGAATAGGCGTGGACTAGATCTCCTACTTATGCATCAAGGAGGTCTATGCGCTGCCCTTAATGAAGAGTGCTGTTTTTATACCAACCATTCAGGAACAATTAAAAAATCTATGGCAGAGCTCCAAGAAAGGCTGGAGCAACGCCGCAAAGAATATTCTCAGCAAAATTGGTTTAATTCGCTCTTTACCCAATCCCCCTGGATCGTTACCCTTATATCTACTTTGATGGGACCAGTTATTGTTATTGTTCTCACGCTTATAATCGGTCCTTGCCTTTTAAACAAGCTAGCTCAATTTGTTAAAGCCCGCCTAAATCAAATTGATATTATGTACTTAGAACAAAGGCAGCTTGTGTAGTGATAACAATTCGCTTGAAACGCATTATGATAAGTAACTAACGTATTATAGTCGCAGTTTTGTGTATCTGTCAGTAATCTGTCTTTGCTTGTTGTTACTAACACAGTTATATAAGTTTATTTGTTCATGGAGGGGGGGGAAATGTGGTTAGACAGGTAACCCGATCGGAAGATTTCGCCATGTACGGAAAGGTAGGGCCCCACCCCCTCCAGTTACGTTAACCAATAGCAGTTCAGTGATGACGCAAGCGCACCGTGGCTATATAAGGAAGCAACACGGGAAATAAACGCTTTTCGCCATCCACCACATTGGTGTCCGTGTGTGACTAGCCCGAACGGCCTGTACGTTTTGCCGTCGTGTCTTCTCCGAACCGGGTCGCCTTGCCTCACAAGAGGCAACAATAATAAACTGCCAGAAAATGAGAGGCAACATGCCCTGTTGAGATGGGTCCTGTCGCATTGTGGGAAAACATCGGAGGTGAAAGGCTGCTGTATGGAGTCCTACACGACAAGTTGCAGAAACTGCTGAAGGAGAAGGTGAATCGAGTCAGTTTGCAGAGGTGAAAGCCATCCAGCTAGCATTAGACATTGCTGAAAGAGAAAAGTGGCCAGTGCTCGATCTCTATACTGACTCAGGGATGGTGGCAAATGCCCTATGGGGGTGGTTACAGCAATGGAAGAAGGGCAACTGGCAGCGCAGAGGTAAACCCATCTGGGCTGCCGCACTGTGGCAAGGTATCGCTGTTCAGATAGAGAAGCTAGTGGTAAAAGTACGTCACATAAATGCTCATGTACCCATGGGTCGTCCCACTGAAGAACATCAAAACAACCAGCAGGCGGATCAGGCTGCCAAGATTGAAGTGTCTCAGGTGGACCTGGACTGGCAACGTAGGGGTGAGCTATTTATGGCTCAGTGGGCCCACGATACCTCAGGCCATAAGAGAAGAGATGCTACATATAGATGGGCTTGAGATCGAGGGGTAGACTTGACCATGGACACTATCGCACAGGTCATCCATGAATGTGAAACATGTGCTGCAATTAAGCAAGCCAAGCGGCAAAACCCCCTGTCGCATGGAGGGCGATGGCTGAAATATAAGCAGTGGGAGGCCTGGCAGATTGACTATATCACACTCCCACGAACACGCCAAGTCAAGTGCCATGTGCTTACAATGGTGGAAGCAACCACTGGATGGCTGGAAACATACCCTGTGTCCCATGCCACTGCCCAGAACACTATCCTGGGCCTTGAAGAGAAAATTTTATGGCAACACGGCACCCCAGAAAGAATTGAGTCGGACAACGGGACTCACTTCCGAAACAACCTCGTAGACACCTGGGCCAAAGAACATGGCATTGAGTGGGTATATCACATCCCTTATCACGTACCAGCCTCCGGAAAAATCGAACGATACAATGGACTGCTGAAAACTACATTGAGAGCGATGTGGGCGTGGAACTTTCAAGCATTGGGATACACATTTAACAAAAGTCACCTGGTTAGTTAATACTAGAGGATCCGCCAATCGGGCTGGCCCCGCCCAACCAAGAATTCCACATACTGTAGAAGGGGATAAAGTCCCTGTAGTGCGCATGAGGAGTATGTTAGGAAAGACAGTCTGGGTTAGTCCTCCCTCAAGCAGAGGCAAACCCATTCAAGGGGTTGTTTTTGCTCAAGGACCTGGGTACACCTGGTGGGTGATGCAGAAGGATGGGGAAGCTCGATGTGTACCTCAGGGAGATTTGATTTTGGGAGAGAATAGCCGGTGAATTGGGCTGTATGATATTTAACTGCTAAATAACCTGCCAATGCATGTCATTGTATCTGTAGTGTCTATATGCCATATCAAGGGTATTATTGTGAGAATTATCCAAATGACTATAGGATGGACTTTTGAAACTGAGCCAAGTACAACAGCGATAGAACTTGAACTGGCGCCCAACAATTTCCTCAAGATCAACATCTTCGACCTGCAGACCAAGGGCGTGGGTTGCACCAGATGTACTAGTCACAAGTTCCAGAGGCAGCATGCAACAACCCAACATCTCACACCATCTCTCTCTTATCCTGAAGAACTGTTACAACAGATAGAGCCCCAAAACTGATGGACACATTAGAGGGATAGCCCATAGGCTAAAGGAACACCATGTGTGTGTGTGCGAGGTCGGGGTGGGGTGGAGTCCATATACTTATATATAAGACCAGGAAAGTAGTAGTGGTTGATTGGAAAAAAATGTAAGATCTGGGCATGATGTAGATGGTATAGAATAAGGGGTGGATAATGTCCTGGGTTCAGCTGGGATAGAGTTCATTTTTACAGGAACCTGGGAGGTGGGGGCATAGCCGGGGCAGCTGACCTGAACTAGCCAAGGAGCTATTCCATACCATGTGCCATCATGCTCAGTATATAAATGGGGAGTGGGCCGGGGGGTGCTCTCTGTTTTTGGTGGGGGAAGTGGCGGAGCGTCGGGTCCCGGGTGGTGAGCAGTTGCACTGTGCATCACTCTTTTTGTATACTCTTTCATTAGTACCGTTGTTGTTGTTGTAATTTCTTTGTGTTTGTCCCAGTAAACTGCCTTTATCTCAACCCTCGAGGTTCCAGTTTCTTTTTCTTTTCTCTCCTCCGTCTCCTCCCCATCCCACCGGAGTGGGGCGGAGGAGTGAGCGAGCGGCTGCGTGGTCCTTTGTTACCGGCTGGGCTGAAACCACGACAGTCAGAAAGAAAAAAAATATTTAAAAATATGGGAAAGTTAAAGGTATCCTGTGCACTATTTTTGGAGCATGTCTAACTTGTGCACAGGAGGAGGCACTGAAATCTGAGACGGCAAAGATAATGGGTGCAGCCAATCTCATTGAAAGTACAAAATTCAGTGCATTAGAAACTGAAGCTCCTAGACCACTTTTGGGAAGGGATTTATTAGAACAATTGAATGCTGGGATAAAATTTAAAGATGTGAAATTGAATTTAAAATACCAGAGGAAAACCACATTGAAATTTTAAGTTTGGCTCTTATTGAACCCCAAATTGGGGAAAAGGAAATTGTACAAGAAATAAAAGACCAGGTATACCCAGGAGTATGGGCCTCAGGAATACCTGGAAAGGCTAAAAATGCAGAATTGGTTGTTGTTAAAATCAAAGGAGGAGCATGAACTGTTAAGATAAAGCAATATCCCCTGGAATTGGAAGACAGGCGAGGAGTGAAAAGTATTATAGAGGAATTTATAAAGTTCGGACTATTAATTGAATGCTCTTCAGAATATAACACTCCTATTCTGCAAGTCGGACCTGCCTCTGGCCAAGGCCAACCCAATCAGTGACGGTGGTAGTGTCCCAGAATAACATATTTAAGAAGTGGAAACCTGCAGCAGAGAGGGGAGTAGAATGTGAGAGAAATATCTATGCTGATACCAAGGTCATTGAAGAAGGAGGGGGAGGAGGTGCACCGAAGGAGGTGATGCCCCTGCAGCCCGCGGTGAGACGGCAGGCTGTCCCCCTGCAGCCCATGGAGGGGAGCGGGGGAGCAGATGCCCACCTGCAGCCCGGGGAGAGAGGACCCCACGCCGGAGCAGGGGGATACCCCCACAGATGGCTGTGACTGCCCATGCTGGAGCAGTCTGTGACCAAAGGACTGCAGCCTGCAGAAAGGACCCATACTAGAGCAGTTCACGAAGGACTGCAGCCCATGGGAAGGACAAACATCGGAGAAGTTCATGGAGAACTGTCACTTGTGGGAGGGACCCCACGCTGGAGCAGGGGGAAGAGTGAAGAGTCCTCCTCTTGAGGAGGAAGGAGCAGCAGAGACAACATGTGATGAAGTGACTGCAACTCCCATTCCCCATCCCCCTGCACCACTCATGGGGAGAAGGTAGAGAAAATTGGGAGTGGAATTGTGCCCGGAAAGGAAGGTGGCATGGGGGGAAGGTGTTTTAAGATTTGGTTTTACTTCCTAATATCCTTGTTTTGATTTGATTGGTAGTAAATTGAATAGATTTTGGTTTTTTTCCCCAAGTTGAGTCTGTTTTTTTGCCCGTGACCGTAAGTGGTGAGTGATCCCTCCCTGTCCTTGTGTCAACTCACAAGCTTTTCTTTATATTTTCTCCTCCCCATCCCACTTGGGGGAAGGAGTGAACAAGTGGCCTCATGGTGCTTTGTTGCCAGCTGGGCTTAATCCATGACATCCCCCTAATAAGGAGAAAAATGCTTCTCTATATTTGTACTCATCATTCTGCATTACAAAGTATCACATTTCATAGCATGGTAATTACATAAAGCTAAAAAAAAGGGGGGGGAGTATGTTACTTAAAACATCTATAACATTTCTAGAAAAGGTCTTTACTAAGACTTCAATTCATCCAAAAGTTACTTTAAAAAGGAAACTATCTGATGTGACATTGCACAATTTAACAGCATGTACTTTTCATACTAATAAAATTGAATGCTAGCTTAAAGACATGCAGTGCTGCATACATTTTTGAGCTGGCTGAACTGTGGAACAATACTGAGGTAGTTGATAAACAAAAAGGTATTGTACTGCAACAAGCCCAAAGGCAACTGCATCATCCCTCTTTCAAGAGCAGATTAGCAGATGAGTGTTAGCAAAACTGATGCAATACCCATTAAAGGGTTTGTGGTTTTTTTGGTGAATTTTTAAATTTTAGTTTTTAACTCTGCTGCTGTTTTTGTTTCTGGTGCTGTTACACACAAGTTGGATAAGATATATGATAAAACAAAAATGATGAGAAAACAAAAAATGTCTTAAAAAGCTAATTTTAAGAAGTGGGTAAAACAGTAGAAGGTGGTGAGAACAGGATAGAGAGCCTTTGATGATCTAAAAGTGCAGATGAATTACGGAATATAAAAGTGAAAAATCTTTACAGCTTTCAAAAAGATAGTTAAATCCCTGTATTTTTTTCAAGCTCAGCATCAGCAGACCTGTCCAAGAAAAAAAAAAGATTGTTAATCAATTTAGTATCAAAAAAGGTTCTCAAATGTATTTTTCTACTTCAGATTTAATTTTTAATAGTTTCCAACAATAGCGAAAATTAGGTGAACAAAATCCACATGGAAAAAAATGCTTTATTTTTGTCTTTCATATCACTAGTCAATGGCTGCCATTTGTCAATCATGTGTTTCCAAAAATCAGGGCTCTGCTAAGAATAGTCTCTTTGCCGTATATATGTATAAATATAGATATAATTTTCATTTCATCAGCTACTGAATCTGCTATAATTTGAATAACAAGTGCTTGTGTAATCGATTTCAATTAACACATTTTTAATTCCCAATTATGTTTGTATATGATGTCAGTAGACCTTCGGTCACTAGCATGTATTAAAAAGGACAAATATATTAGCAAGAGATCCAAATGTCATTTAACAGTTCAAAGTATTGTTTTGAACTGCTTGGTATTCTGTTAAAAGATTCATTTCTTAGTCTAGTTTCTCCTTTTCACCTTGCAAGATACTATTTCTGCAACATTAATCCTACTTTGGCAAAGTAACCATAATTCTGATTTTTAAATAAGACAGGCAGAAGCACAATGAAACAAGCTTCACCTAAAACTCATCTAACATTTTAAACACTATAAGTAAAATAAGAAACCATACAAAATAAATGGATTTACAGTTTTCATTTTTGACCTTTAAGAAATGCAGTCTATAAATTTCAGAGTTCATAGTCTTTCTGACCATTATTTTCAACAATATTTGTAGCCAATTATTTAGGATAAAGATAACTACCAATTTTCTTCAGTTACACAGTGTGCAGTATATTCAGGAATCTCCTTACATTCATGCAAAACTTTACACCATTCTATTGCAGTTCTGATGTACCTATGTTAACATGAAAATTCACAAAAGAAGTAGTTATTTCGATGAGAAATATACTCTAGTAATTCAAGCCAATAAAATTGAAGGCATTAAAGCAATACACCTGGATCTGAAAGAAAAAGCCATGATTCAAAATCTAACTTTTTCTCTAGGTTTCTTTGCCATTTTTTGATTCCCACTATTTTTCCCTAGACTCTCCTTCATATTGTCATGGTTTAACCCCAGCCAGCAACTAAGCACCACACAGCCACTCACTCACTCACTCACTCCCCCACACCCAGTGGGATGAGGGAGAGAATCAGGGGAAAAAAAATGTAAAACTTGTGGGTTGAGATAAAGACAATTTAATAGGACAGAAAGGAAGAAAATAATAATGATAATAATAGTAATAAAATGAGAATAATAATAATAAAAGGATTGGAATACATAAAACAAGTAATGCACAGTGCAATTGCTCATCACTCACTGACCGATGCCCAGTAAGTCCCAGAGCAGTGATCCGCCCACCCAGCCAACGCCCCCCAGTTTATATACTGGGCATGACATCACATGGTATGGAATATCCCTTTGGCCACTGTATTGGGTCTGGCTGAGATGGAGTTAATTCTCCCCATAGCAGCCCTCGCAGTGCTGTGCTCTGTATCGGTAGCTAGAAAGGTGTTGATAACACACCAGTGTTTTGGCTACTGCTGAGCAGTGCTGGCACAGCATCAAGGCTGGCTCTCCAGCATTTTTGCCCTCCCCTCAATGGCAGGCTGGGGCAGGGCAAGATCTTGGGAGGGGACAAAACCAGGACAGCTGACCTAAACTAACCAAACAGATATTCCATACCATATGACGTCAGCTCAGATATAAAAGCTAAGTGAAGGGAGACGGAATGGGGGCATTTTGTCTTCCGGAGCAACCACTACATGTACTGAAGCCCTGCTTCCTGAGAAGTGGCCAGACATCTCCTGCTGATGGGAAGTAGAGAATAACATCATTTGTTTTTCTTTCCTTTCGTGCGCAACCTTTGCTTTCACTTTATTAAACTGTCCTTATCTTGACCCAAGAGCCTTTTGTCATATTTTCTACCCCCTGTCTAGCTGAGGAGGGGGAGTGATAGAGTGGCTTTGGTGGGCACCTGGCACCCAGCCAGGGTCAACCCACCACAGCCACTTTGGGTCAGCTGTCCTGGCTGTGTCCCCTCCCAACTTCTTGTGCCCCTTCAGCCTTCGTGCTGGCTGGGCATGAGAAGCTGAAAAATCCTTGACTTAGAGCGGTGGGCCGCTGCTGTGAGCCATGGGGAGGGATGGGACGTCGCGTTAGTGCCTCCATAAATGCGGACAGTGGGATTCCGGGCGAAGAGCCCCTCTACCAGCAGCCAGTAGCCACCTGCTAGCGAGGGCGGCCTGGCAGCCGGCGGGGAGCGCGCACCAGCTCCTCTGCCCGTTCCCCGCTGCCCCACTTTCCCCAGTGGTGCCTTTCCCACGTCAACTGCCTGCTTTGGTATGTCTCCTGACACCTGTAAGCTGCTGTCCTGCTCAGGGTAACTCCTCTGGGAGCTCTGGCTGGGGTTTGAATTGTTTGTCTGGTTCTTTGGGGCACAGGAGGTTTTCACTTGTTGGAGTTGCTTGTTTAGAGCAAGGGTGTAAAGAGAACACGGTCTTGAGTCACAGAAATATCAATCTGTAGGTGTCGTGGTTTAAGCCAAGCCGGCAACAAAGCACCACGAAGCCGCTCGCTCCTCCCCCCTGCCCCCGGCCCCATTGGGATGAGGAGGAGAAAATATAAAGAAACGCTCATGGGTCGAGACAAGGACAGGGAGGGATCACTCACCACTTATGGTCACGGGGAAAAAAAAAAAAAAAAAAAAAAGACTCGGGGGAAAAAACAAAATCAATTTAATTTACTACCAATCAACTCAAAACAAGGATAATGAGAAGTAAAACCCAGATCTTAAAAACACCTTCCCTCCTTCCCGGCTCAACTCCACTGCCGGTTTTCTCTACCTCCTCCCCCCATGCGGCGCAGGGGGACGGGGAATGGGGGTTGTGGTCAGTTCGCTACACCTTGTCTCTGCCGCTCCTTCTTCCTCAGGGGGAGGACTCCTCGCACTCTTTCCCTGCTCCACCGTGGGGTCCCTCCCACGGGCTGCAATCCTTCATGAACTTCTCTGGCATGGGTCTTTTCTGCGGGCTGCAGATCTTCAGACACAGGCTGCTCCAGTGCAGGCTTTCCCATGGAGTCATGGCCATCTTCAGATCTGCATAGGTGTTTCTCTCACATTCCGATCTCCTCCCCCGCTGACAGGTTCCCCTTCTTAAATACGTTCTCTGACCGTTGCTGATTGGGTCGTCCTTGGCCAGAGGCAGGTTCGACTTGGAGCCGGGGAAGCTTCTAGCAGCTTCTCACAGGACCCACCTCTGTGGCCCCCTCCCCCGCTAACAAAATCCCACCACACAAACCCAAACCAGTAGGTCAACTTGTAATGTCAGTTCTCTCATGGGCTTACTGCTTCAGTTTGATATTTGCCTTACTCAGTTTGGAAAACCAGTGGATTTTGTTTTCTAGCTAGAAAGAAAAGGTGGGGAGAAATGATCATCTCGTGGCTAGCATCAGTTGACTGGACTTAAGCTGCTGAGTTTACATACCTTCTATCTAGTATCATTAATAATTCATGCTTTGTTTTTACGTGTGCAGCAGGGATTCCATACAGGGCAAGGAGTCTGCTGTGAGGTCTGGGTGAAATGGCGAGCCTTCTGCGTGTTGCTGTTAGTGGGTGCTCAACTCCTGGTTTTGGCAATGTGTTACCACCTAAGGTGCATTCTGCAAAGATGCTATGTTTGCGAATGTTTAGAATCCACCAGATGTTCAGGTCTCGGGCAGCTCCAAAGCCAGGTAAATTGATTAAACTATTGTAAATAATTGTTGGGAATTGGCTTGATGAGAAAGGACATGGGTCTATGAAAAGGTTGTGCGAGCAGAGTGGTGTGTGAAGGAATGTTAGCGTGGGCAGCAAGACTAGGCCTCGGCCAAAACTGCTGGTCTTGCTGATATCAGGAGAAAGATAAGGACACTGTGACCTTGGCAGAGTCTCATAAACAACTTTGAGAAAGTTCCCATGAGAAAGTTGTGGAACATGCATAGCTGCAAACCACAAGTGGGTGTGTTTTAGTAATGAATAAACATTAGCAATGTACCAATCATAATAGGATTGCCATAATAGGCATAATTATCGTAAGCTGTATAAATATGAGCTATCCATGCAAATAAAGTTGAATCACTTCTATCACTCATATTGAGTCGACTTATGTGCATTCCTCCGCCGCTCGCAAATGGCGCCCGTACAGGGACCGAAAAACGGAGAATAGGAGCGGCGGACACTGAGAAGCACCGGTAGCAGCGACCGGGGGGCAACAGATTAACCGAACGCTGATCGTCTTGGTTGGTGTGTTAATTCTCGTGCCTGGACCGTCCAAAAGGGGTTCGCTGTCAGTGAGGGCTACTGGAAAAAGGCTGCAAAGACTTTTTATTCAAGGTGCCTTAATCAAGGAGCATCGAGACGCTGGCCGGCAATGGATCTAGAGGTAGCCCTAGAATTATTACAGCGCTTTTTAGAAAAGCAGGGGGTAAATTGCGTTAAGCAAGTTTTGGGATTTAAAGCGGCTTCTACAATGGAGCAAGGACAGAAACCTTTTAATGAGTGTGGGTACAGCTTTTGAGCTTAGTACCTGGGAAGCTATCGGAACCTCCCTATGGGATGAAATTAGTGATGGGTCTAAAGAAGTTAAAGGTCTTGCAACTTTATGGAAATTGATTAAGACAACTCTGCAAGAAATGAAAGCAGATCATAAAGCATCTGCGTCTGCTTTTGCTGCTCTCTGTCTCCAACCGCAAGCGAAAGGGAAAAGCGGGGAGAAAAACATAATGCAGCGAGAGAGACTTTTTGGAGCTTGTCCGCCTACTCCTGTGCCCTTGACTTCTGCTCCACTCCTGTGTCCTTGACTTCTGCTCCACTCCCTGGGACTGCTGATATTAATCAGCCATCTGACAGTTCCCAAGCCTCCCTAACCGTACGATTAAAGGAAACCCTACAGAATCAGGGAGTGAGTAAAAATCCGCCTACGAGAAAACAGCCCCCAGATACCACCGTTCAACATGAACAAATTATACCTAGCATATACCCTGATTCAAATAATGCAAACAAGGACTTGGCTACTCTAATAATAGAACAAAAAGAGACAATGTTAGAATTGTTAAAGGAAATGCGGAAAAGAGACGGGGGTAAGTGTAGGCAACCGTTGACGAAAAAAGCATATGAAAAAACAGCAAATGCGATTGTAGAAAGTATGGACTCTTTTGCCAAAGTAGTGGGTAAGGTGGAAGAGAAATCCCCCAAGGATAAAATGCAGGAATTGATTGACTTGTGTGTACAAAAAGGGGAAATAATGCCCAAAGAGGGAGAAAGATTTAAACGGAGACCTACAGTGGATTCCACCTTGTTGTGGTATTACAAATACAGACTTACAGCCGCTGCTGGATTTATTGCGGTGCAGTGATAGCTTAACTTCTACAAGACAACTAAGTGCACCGGGATGGCAAGCCTTGGCAGCAATTGGACAAAAAATCACATCATCCATGTCTGGCAGATATGTTCCTGATTTACCCATAAATTTGCAACCTTATGCTGAGATTGATATGGAACACACTGACTGTAGTAAGCAGCATGACAGTGACAGCGGTGATTGATCCACATCGGTTAACGCCATGGGACAGTAAGAATGTTTGGGTGTCACTAGCTAAAGCTATTAATCAAACCTCTTTTTGTGTGTCATTGGCATTACCTGAACAGTCTGTTATTCTTATGTATTTTATTAGGTATAATGTTGCTTTTACTGTGTTTAATTAATTGTGTTCATAGATCTTTGCAAAGGGCAATACAGCAGGTGTTAAAATTTTACAAAATAGAGCAGCTCTTGATTTTCTGTTGTTGGCACAAGAACACGGGTGTGAAGATGTTGATGGGATGTGTTGCTTTAATTTAAGTGATCATTCTCAAACTATATACAAACAAATAGATTGGCTGAAGAAACATACGCAAAAGATCCAACAAGAAACTAGTTGGTTTGATGGAGTGTTACAGTCAATATTTGGCGGGATAACACCATGGCTAATGTCATTGATTAAGGAAGCCTTACGATGCTTAGGTATGTTGATATTGGTCTGTGTAATAGTCAGGATTGTGTATGGGTGCATGATGAGAGGATTCTCAAAGCTGACCAACCAAGCTCTACTCGCACAAAAAGAAAAAGGGGGAATTGTTGGGAATTGGCTTGATGAGAAAGGACATGGGTCTATAAAAAGGTTGTGCGAGCAGAGTGGTGTGTGAAGGAATGTTAGCATGGGCAGCAAGACTAGGCCTCGGCCAAAACTGCTGGTCTTGCTGATATCAGGAGAAAGATAAGGACACTGTGACCTTGGCAGAGTTTCATAGACAACTTTGAGAAACTTCCCATGAGAAAATTGCGGAACAACCATAGCTGCAAACCACAAGTGGGTGTGTTTTATTAATGAATAATCATTAGCAATGTACCAATCATAATAGGACTAGTAGGCATAACTATCGTAAGTTGTATAAATATGAGCTATCCGTGCAAATAAAGTTGAATCACTTCTATCACTCATATTGAGTCGACTTATGTGCATTCCTCCGCTGCTCGCAAATAATCTTTTATTTTAAAACTTGAATGTAGGGTTTAGGGATTATTCCGTGCGGGGCCCGGACGATAGAACGCCAATATGATGATTAAAGTCGCCACTTTATTGAGCTTAGCTGATCATTCTTACACAATTCTCTAAGATGTTTAGAAGCTTTGATTGGCTGCTGCATGCAAGCATTTGGTGTCCACGTGCACAAGCATAAGCGGTGATTGGTTACAATGATACTGTCCACGCGCATAAACATAAGATACAGTTAGTTATACTCACTCTGTCCACGTGCATAAACACAGGACATAATTGGCTGTGTTAATTAGAGCATGCAAGACTTGTCTTAGTCCAATTGGTCGAGATAAGCCTCTGAATTGACGTAGTTTGTGCCAAGTTCCCTTTATCGTGGAATGTGCACCTGTGTTTTCCTAATTGGGATCTTTCTTCTTCTATCTTCTTGTTTATTCTGTTCAAAGCCTTCTAAAGGCGTCTGGAACACTCTTGTGACCATGAGCTACTTTCAGGCCTGATAACTAAGTTCCATATAATTGAACCCTACACTTGAAGATAGCTTGAATTTTTCTTTCGGATATGCGTTAGTACAGAAAAGACTTAAAATAAAAAGAACACTCTTAAATGATGTCGTCAGCTTACTTGAGTCAGTCAGTTGCAGTACAATTTTACACTGGTTTTAAAGGGCTTATGCAGAAGGTATTTGTGTTTATTATGAATACTTTGGATCCAAATAGTCTTTAAGGGTAGGTGGTCAGAGCTCCTGCTGAAACCTTGCTTGAGGGAAGTATTTAAACAAATGTTTTTCTTGGTTAAAAGCCTGAGTTCCCCACGAGTTTTGGTAGTGCAACTCTGTGTGTGCATGCAGGGGAAAATACAGCCCTCACAAAGAGAGCATCTGCAAGCATGACTATACGTAGTTGTAATTATCCCATCTAAAATAATCTCTTTGTTCAGGAAACTTTTATGTTGTACCACCTTGAAGGACTTTTGATCTGCATCTTTTCACGTAGGGTTTGTTGGTATATTTGTACTGATTACATTTTAGTGCAGATAACAGACAGATTGAAGTATTTTCGGGGGGAGGGGGGCATCCTTGGTTCCAGCTTACGATGTGAGCCAGGTGTATGAAAATCAGAACTGACTTTTTTTTGCTCTGTCCTACACTGTGCATAGCCTGACAGCTAGAAGACTGGAAAATATGTAAAACTGGTTTAATGATGGTTTTGTCCATTATCCTGCATGGGTCGTGTCTCCCTGAAGGAATTTAGAGACCCTGCTTCAGTGCTGATCTAGGGTCTTCTCAGTCTGGGACAGAAATTGAATGACAAATTAGCAGCAGTACTATTGCATATGTATACTTTTTAAGTGCTCTTGAATCAAAATTTAACAGCATATACAATAACTACGTTTTATTCTTGCTTTTAGAAATTGTCTTTGATTATAGTGACACTTGGTAAAATCACTGTAATACTAAGAAGAGTAAGTTTTCCAAAAAGACTAGTGTCACAGTAATTCTTCTTAAGACTGTAGTTATTACTTCCATTCTTTCAGATTAGCTTACGTTTAGTCCAGGATATGCTATATACAGGAGTAACAGCTGCCTGGGGAGTGAAGAGATTTGGAGTCGGTTGAAAAGTAAACTTGGAGGATGGATACTTTTCTTATTGCTATTTATTTTGCTGCTGTTTTCTTTGTTTACTTAGAAACATAGGAATTTTCATACAGGAATAAACAAGTGTTCCAGTAACCTATCTCAAATAGTCACTAGCACCAGATGCTTCAGAAACAGATGCAAAACTTTTCCAAACCCTGGGAAAGGTGCTTATGGAGTGACCAATTCTGAGGCTTCCAATATGCTTCCAGATTGGTTTGTCCTACAGCTCTGTGACTTTTACCCCTCTCTATCTTAGGATTTTTAATGTCCTTTTTATTTTTCTGCCTTTTTCTTAAAATTTCCTTCTTTTTTTTTTCCTAAACCTTGCAGAACTTTTAAACTTATAACAGTTTATTGTCAATTAATTCTCTAGATAAGCTGTACATTATTTATAAACAATAGACATTCTCTTTTAATTTCTGTGGGTTTTTTGTATCTCCTTACTTGTGTAAGAAGAGGTGTTTGTTTAATCTTCTGTACCATTCCTTTTTTTTTTTTTTTTTTTTTCTCCCCAAACATCATATTGCTGTTCTTCGGAATATGTCCTCACCTTCAGAACAGGTGAGGTGGTTTGTTTAAAGCTGATGTTAGAGTACCTTAGAAGATAGACAGGTTTTTTATCCTGTTTTCCCATCCCAGAACATGTGGCATATAGTCAAAACTTCTCCTTTCTCTAAGTCAATCTCTAATATTTGTTGACAACATTTTGCTACAGGCTACTTCCCGAAATCAGGTTAAGGAGATAAAACCCTGTATTTTTCTCTTTTTCTACATACAATGTTCTGAGTTTTCTTGACAGTTTTAATTTAGGATCCTCTCTAAACGCTCAGTTTGTAGATGGAAGTTAAATGGAGAAGATTGCTTTTATAGTTATTTTTGTTTGATTTCTAAAGCTTGGAGATGTAGATTACCTACTTATTTTGTTGTGATGGGTTGACCCTGGCTGGACACCAAGTGCCCACCAAAGCCACTCTATCACTCCCCCTCCTCAGCTGGACAGGGGAGAGAAAATATAACAAAAGGCTTGGGGGTCGAGATAAGGACAGGAGAGATCATTCACTATTATCTTCACGGGACTCAATTTGGGAAAATTAACTCAATTTATTACAAATCAACCAGAGCAAGGTAATGAGAAATAAAATGAAATCTCAGAAGACCTTCCCTCTACCCCTCCCTTCTTCCCGGGCAAAACTTCACTCCCGGATTTCACCACCAAGCCCCCCCAGCGGCACAGGGGGACAGGGATGGGGTTTATGGTCATCACACGTTATTTTCTGCCGCTTCACCTCCTCAGGGCGAGGGCTGATCACACTCTTCCCCTGCTCCAGCGTGGGGTCCCACCCACGGGAGACAGTCCTCCACGAACTCCTCCAGCATGGGTCCTTCCCACGGGCTGCAGTTCTTCACGAACTGCTCCAGCATGGGTCCATTCCACGGTGTGCAGTCCTTCAGGAGCACACTGCTCCAGCGTGGGTCCCCCACGGGGTCACAAGTCCTGCCAGAAAACCTGCTCCGTGGGCTCCTCTCTCCACAGATCCGCAGGTCCTGCCAGGAACCTGCTCCAGCACGGGGTTCCCACGGGGTCACAGCCTCCTTCGGGAACCCACCTGCTCCAGTGTGGGGTCCTCCCCGGGCTGCAGGTGGATATCTGCTCCACCGTGGACCTCCCTGGACTGCAGGGGGACAGCCTGCCTCACCAGGGTCTTCGCCACGGGCTGCAGGGGAATCTCTGCTCTGGTGCCTGGAGCATCTCCTCCCCCTCCTTCTTCACTGACCTTGGTTTCCGCAGGCTTGTTTCTCTTACATGTTCTCACTCCTCACTCTGGCAGCTGTTTTTCTGTCCGTCCCAACTTTTTTTCCTTCTTAAAAATGTTATCACAGAGGTGTTACCACTATCACTGATTGGCTCGGCCTTGGCCGGCGGCGGGTCAGTCTCGGAGCCGGCTGGTATGGGCTCGCTCTCGAACACAGGGGAAGCTTCCAGCAGCTTCTTACAGAAGCCACCCCTGTAACCCCCCCTCCCCCGCTACCAAAACCTTGCCAGTCCCATGTCCTGGTTTCAGCTGGGATAGAGTTAACTGTCTTCCTAGTAGCAGGTACAGTGCTATGTTTTCAGTTCAGTATGTGAAGAATGTTGATAACACTGACGTTTTCAGTTGTTGCTCAGTAGTGTTTAGACTATAGTCAAGGATTTTTCAGCTTCTCATGCCCAGCCAGCGAGAAAGCTGGAGGGGCACAAGAAGTTGGGAGGGGACACAGCGAGGGCACCTGACCCAAAGTGGCCAACGGTGTATTCCATACCATGTGACGTCCCATCTAGTTTAGGAACTGGGAAGTGGGGGCGGGGGATCGCCGCTCGGGGACTGGCTGGGTGGCGGTCGGCTGGTGGTGAGCAATTGCCCTGCGCATCATTTGTACATTCCAATCCTTTTATTACTACTGTTGTCATTTTATTAGTGTTATCATTATTAGTTTCTTCTTTTCTGTTCTATTAAACCATTCTTATCTCAACCCACGAGTTTTACTTTTTTCCCCGATTTTCTCCCCCATCCCACTGGGTGGGGGGGGAGCGAGTGAGCGGCTGTGTGGTGCTTAGTTGCTGGCTGGGGTTAAACCACGACAGAGCATACATGTGGAGTCTGAAAGCTACTTTTCAGGAAAAAAGACTGTACAAAAATCAAAAGATGCAAAACTAAACACATAATGCAGAGTCCCTTGAAAACACTATTACCTTACTATAATGCATATTTGAATTAAAAAAAAAATTAAAAATCTTTTTTTTAAAAGCAAAAAAGACAAGACAGTGGAAATTATACCAAATGAAGTAAAGCTAGTTCATTTTTTTTTCCAAAACTCCAACCTAAACGAGTGTGTTAAATAAACATCCAAAAAACAGTCAGTGCTCACTGTATTAGCAGACACACAAGTTATTTCACCAAACAAATAACATATTTATTTACATGCATATTTGCAATGTGTTCTTTATAGTAGCTATGTTTTGGGAAATATTTCCCATTTGGTTTTGGTAAGGGGCTCTACTCAGTTTAACCAATAACAGGTAAGAGGAAGAAGTACAACTGAGTTTGGCAACAACAACAATGGTGTATCCTAGGAAGACTAACATGATTATATGGGGTCAAAAAAGAGCAGTTGGCTTCAGAATGTTAACATTTATGAAATACATGAATTTACTCAAAATACAAAATTAAAACAGACTATATAAAATAACTAGAAGAATGGAGAAAGTTACAGGGGTTGCTGGAAGGTTAGACATGTTAGATACTGTCGCGATAGAGACGGACACGACAAGTAATAGATCATGCAAAATGGCTACTTTATTGTTCTAACACCTTTTTATCCCCTTCTTCAGAGTATGTGTTAGTATATGATTGGCTTAGTTAGTAACTAACAATCCATGATTGGTGAGTTTGTCAGGACGGTTCTTCTTATCACTATCTTGTTTTCGTACTGGTCTTCTCGGATCTTTCCAGACTTCTCAAGGATATAGTACAAGCTGCTCAAGGTCGCGCTGTTCTCGAACTGTCAGGAATTCCATAGACTCATTGCATCCCCCGACAAGATACCTTAAAAAAATATATCAAGCAATGCACATACTCTTGGAGAAGCATGGGTTAAAACATAACTATATTCATGTAGTCTTGAAGAACAGAGCAAATTAAAGGATATTTTTTGCTTGTAAAAGTTGAAAATAAGCTTACCTGAACCAAAGGTCTTGAAAGCACCCAACTTCCAAAATACTGCTGGCTTTTTCACATATCAACATATAACATGTTTATGCCAGGAAAGAGTCCAGATCTCATTCATGTGTTTTAGAAGTGTCGCGGATGGAGTGACGCGCTTCACTCATGAGAGAGAAGTAGCAATATGTTTATTGATATAAAACATCGATTTAACAAAGTTTGATAGTAAACGCGACAGTGGGTTAACAAGATTTGATGGCAAGATTCACTTGATATTTACTGCACAGAGGACAGGGTCAGACAAAACTGTTGGGGAGATCCTCCCATTGAGGCACGAGGTTCAGAATGGATCCCCTTGCGTTCTAAACTCCTTCTCAGAGAGGAGTCTCCTAGATCCACTCCTAGTCCCAGACTTGGTCAACGGTTTAAGTCTAAAGGATTATATATGCACAATCAATCCTTTATATCACTTAGCTTTCAAAATTTAGTATGCTATTAATCACTTACTGAGAACCTGTTGCAGCAAGTAATCTCTCAACCTTGAGAGGCATCCCTACTCAAGGGAAGATCCTGGCATGTATCCCACTGCCACAGAGGAGAGCTCAACAGGCCCTGGGCTGTCCACTATTTATGGAGTAAGATAATTGACTCAGTCATATTTGCATACTGACTACAGGTGTTAGTTTCTTCCAAATTTGGCTCGAGTCAGACATTGACCGGCATTGTGGTTAGGTGGGTGCATTGCTCAAATTAGCCCGTGTCTATTGTATTATCTGTGTCCCCTGAATCTACTTTGAGCCGGATACGACTGCCACTGGTGGTTATCACTTGAGCAGGGTTATGGGAAATACAGGTCAGGTTGGGGGGGGGGGGGGGGAAGCACACCGCCACAAAGAGGAAGGAAAAGGAAAAAAAACAAAACACCACACACACACACACAAAACAAACCCTTCACAAACCACTTCTCATGATTTCATGATTGTGATCTACAGAAAAAAAAATTAAAAAAAATAAAATCCATATTTGGATCATATGGTCCTTATTTAAAAAAAAAAAAATTAAATACCAGATCTTGTATATGGTAAAAAGGCTAAGTCCTAATGTATACTAAACCAAGCAAGCAATTAAATTTAGATCAAGTTATTCCCCCCCCGGAAATTTTTTGGGACAGTTCCCCATTAAATTTTCATTTCCATTATACTTTTAAAATCAATTTTATTGCAGCCAAAGCATTGTTCATATACCTGTCCATAAAATAAACTATGATATATACACAACATTTTAAGTTACAGGGCATAAGTTTACAATTTTTAGCAGATTCTGTTTAACAAAATGGAAATTGTATAACTTTAGTTAGTACTTAGAGAAACTAAACTTCCTTATTTTGGTACAAACGTTTTGTGTCCCCCTGTATTCTAACCATACCTAAACTGGTTTAATAAACTAACATTAATGTGTAACATCTCACTGTTTTCTCTTATGTTCTGATTCTAGACAAAATTTTTCATATGCTTCTTCAATTTCTGGATCCATCTTGTCATCAAGGTCATGAAAATACCTAAAAAAAATAATAATCAGATTTATGTACAGATTTTCAGAAACAGTAAATAGGTGAAATATTTATGTAGATGTCAAGAATAAAACAGAGCTTTATAAATAGTAGTTAACTATGACATTTACTAAAAGGGGATGAAGAAGAAAAAAGTATGGGTACTAGGAAAACAAACAGAAACCTCAAAGCAGCATAGATATGTACAAATTGCTACAGTGTTTGTCACCATTTTAGATCATCTTATGCTGTCCACAGGTTGAGACAGAAATAGTTTCCAAGATGATAGAAAAATGCAATACAAGCTTTCAAAAATTTAATAATGCATTTGCACTGATGTATTTACAAAAAACATAATTAACATCATACTAGCATATTTTTGGTTGGTTAACATCCTAGTTCAAATACTGCATCAGCCATCTTGGTTGCACACTAGTCAGAAAAATATATTTATATAGAAAACCTGTATTCCTATTTGTTGATAGATGAAAGAAGGCAACCTTAATTCACCTCCCTTTTGCATCTGCATTATATTACCTTCTATTACATGGTAACCAGTCTTTCAGAAATGATCTGTCTCATTTAGGTAAGAGAAAAGACTGGATCCCACTAATGATAATCAATATTGCACAGAATGGAGACTACTACAGAGTTTCAAAATAAAGCTGGGAAGTGATGGAGATCACTTAACAGCTTGCTTTCTCCTCACAGTTATTAGGAAGTAACTTGAGTGTTCCTTGTTTTCGCTAGGTCCAACTGGAGCATTCATCACCATAAACTAGGACAATGGAGTTGTAACTTGAACATGATAGTGTATATAATTCTAAACAGTCTTAAAAAAGTCAGCAGCTATTGACTCTCAGAAAGTGTGCATTAGTTTCAGGTGCCCAGTTTATCATCTTCTGTGCCTTAGTTCCAAACAAGGGAATTGGCATACGCATTAAAGAAACAGTCTACACATTTTATTTGTTCCTCCTTTCCTGTAGAAGTATAGACTTGAGAAGGAACTCAACATAGAACCCTTCTCCCTGATGTCAGTCATGAGAAATAGCTGACAGAGGATCAGGATAGATTTGTCTAAGCTCTTCTTAAGCCTCCAACAAAGAAGGTTCCACAGTCACCTTGTGTGAAGGTTGACTCACAATCTTCTACATGTCACTCTTCAGATTTGCTGTGTTTAACTGCTGTTTGTCTCCATTTTGTATTTAATTTGTTCTAAGCACAGCAGTTCATGAGGGTAGTTTTTTTCCACAGTATGAGCTTGTTGATTTCTGATGACACCTGATTTATCTTCCAAAGTTCCTGCAACTCCCCTCAACTAGGTGCCATCTAGAAGTTTTCTAATTTACTAACAAAAATATCAATCCAGACCAGCACTTTTATCACACATAAACACAACACTGAAAATGTTTTTGGGTATTAAATCATGACCTGAAAGTCCTCCTTCAACCAGATGAGTACAAAGCTCAGAGCAATTTTTTTTAAACTGTATTTCTTTCACTGGTTTCCTATCAAATTCTTATAAACCAGTATCAGAAAGTCAGACTATATTCCCATCTATTGCTTCCCCTTTTGCCATTAGGTTGCTTTTCTTGTTCTACAGGAATACTGAATAGCCATTTAATTGAGAGACTACTACTTATCCTGAGGAGAGAAACTTAACCACCTCCCTCAAAGACACTGAAAATTTTTTAATTATCTCTAGCTAGGATGTGTATGCACATCAGTCAAATTAATTCAGGTTGCCTCACTACCAACACTTGAAGGTCTGGTGCTTCATTTTGCTTGTAAATTTATTTTTTTTAAGTGCAGAAGAGAGAATGTTTGCACGTGTGCAAAAATATCTGAAATGTAATTGCCCTACTCAGTTGGATAAATATAAAGTCTGTTTCAAACTTATGTGATTGATTACAAACCAACTTACACTTGAACAAATACATAGCTTCCATTGTAGGGCTAAATAATATTATTTAGTTTCAGGTTTTGTCAAGATTTGATTCCTAAGTCTGCAGTAAAAATAGCTAGTGTTAAAAACCCCCAACTATCACTCAAAAAGAAAACATACTGATCTCCAGGTCCCGATAAATCTGTTCCATTTTCTTCATAATCTGGAAACAAATCCTCTCTTTCAAGCAGCTCTTGGTATTTTTCTTGGTAATCTGGCATAGTAAAAATGAGACCAAGTAATATATGACTAGTCATCTAAATTAACATACATCTATACAGTTTGAAAATAGCCTATTTAATGAAACCATAAATGGCATAAAACATATTCTAGAAAAAACTCCTGCTACAGTGTTTTCTCAGGACATCAATCAACCTCTAAGAATGATACCTATCTTCCCAGAGAACTGTAAGGTAGTCACAGATGTCTTTACCTCAAATGATGTCATGCCATGTTGCACTCAGATTATAGAAAACAAAGAAACCAAGGAAGAAACAAACCCTTTTGCTACTAACAACGGACAAACAAAAGATGAAGATTTCTGGCTTCCTGGAGAGACCAAGTGCTGAGGACTATGGTGCAAATTCTTCTGAACTATATGAACTCAAATGCACATTCTCCATCTCAAACATTTACCTTCTTTTAATACAGAATAAGGCATGTGTTATACAAAGCCAGGAATTCAGACGTAATTTTCTCTTTTAAGTTGTACGAGTTTCAGATATTTTAAGAACAACTTTTTATGTACTTCAACAGGACATAAAATTAAGTACAACTTTTTAAAGAAGACTGAGAAGACAGGTATACTAAGCTTGTGATGTACCTGGATCTGCTGCAGTGAAAGGAACGCCATCAGAAGTGTAAAATGTTGGTTCATTCTAAGAATAAAGTTATACAGTAAGTTATATGTGTTCAGAGAGGCAGCTGTTTGTAGCTTTCAGCAATGTGACTGTCTACGAATCAAGTTAAATTCACATTTAATTAAGGAACTGAAGTGTCAGTACATTCTTACCATAAAATAGTTTGGGTCATTTTCAGGGGTAGCTTCTGTATGTGGAGAAGTTCCATGAACTCTACCCCAGTTACTTGATCGTAGTTCTACTAGTTTCAGAAGCATATGCTTTACATCTCTGAAATAAACAGAAGCTCCACAAAAGTTAGAGTGTTTTATGCTAAGCAATAATTGGGCTATATCTTGCATATACTAGATAGCTAAATCTCAAAAAAAGCTCAAAAAAGGACAAAATTTGGTCCAGTCTGCAGATAATTTTGAGTTAGGGGGTTTTTCTCCCTGCAAGTCTAGATGCTTTGTGTATCCCTCTCAATTATTAAACACTCTCTCCGCTTCCTCTGTGGTAAAGTAAGGTGTCCATATGAAATAGAAATTGCTATAGTTTTTAAATCAAGATACCAAACCTGCAGCACAAGTTGAGGAACAAATCCTTTTCTTATAAAAGGATAGTACTGAGGAAAACAGGGGTGATCTTCAAATTGTATTTTAATCATCTAATTTATGCTCCTAACTTTAGCCCTCTAAATCACATTGAAATTCTGTAGTCAACAGTGAAAAGTAATGTCTCCAATACATTAGATGCCACCACCCATTTAATCCCTAAAATAAGAGAAATTGCTTTCTTTTAAGCAAGTCCATGGAGAAAAGTTCAGTGAGTCTCATTAAGGGAAAAAAAAATAAATTAAAAATACCTTCAGTTGTTTCCTCTATTAAAAGAGGTTCATGCTTCTCTGTCTTTGAAGCCTTGGGCTTGTGCTATCTATTTTCTCTGGTTCCTTAAGCAAGATTTTCCTCATCCTCCCTGGGAGGCAGCTAAATTACAACCAACAGATGCTACCAGCTACCTGCTGTCCTCCCTCCATATGGGAAGAGATCAGGTCACAGTGTTTGAACCCTCTATAGGTTTTTAGTAAGCTTGCAAGAATGAGAATGAAATACAGCAGAATAAGATAACCTCATGCATGCAGTTGATTGCAAATTGAGAAGCAGAATAAATTAGCCAACTACTCAATCTTTTCCAGCCTGTAGTAAGAACCTGCCAAAAAGGTCCATTTTCCAGGAAAAAAAAAAAAAAAAGATTATTCCATTTTGCCCTTACATTTATAGTGATTTGTATACTATATTTAATGCTGTTAAATTCAGATTTAAAAAGTATAAACTATGAGATATTGCCACTATTCTATTTATACATGCTTTTAGAGCCTAAAGCACTTAAGGGAGATTTCAACACCTAAAGGGTTAAACAAACTACCACACACCACCATCTCATTAAGTGGAAGATGCATCTCTAGCAAAAGATAAAGAAAACCAAAAATTAAACAAACACACGCACCCCCAACTGAAAATTACTTTTTGTTACATGGGAAGTGACCCAAATATCACTTTACTTATCATAAATGAAAATTTTTAAGGTAATGTTTTGGCCTGTTCATTATTCTTGAAGATTTTTAAGGTGTTCTGTTTTGTATAAAAACAGAACACTGCACATAAATTTATCTTCTCACCTGCTACAGTTTGCATCCAACACAACATTTTCAATTCTCTGAATCATTTCCTCCATATCATTCTTTCCTTTTTCTTTCCAGGCATCTTCTAAAACTGAGCCTGTCAACTAAAGACAAGGGATTAATAATTTTATTTTTTTTAAAAAGCAAATTATAAAACTTCAAGAAACTGTCAACAGAAGAGATTCTGTAACAATCCCTAACATTTAGATGCATTGTGTGACTACCTGAGGGTTGAAGGTCCCAATCTCCTACATCTTTTTACTAAACAGATTAATGGACCTTGTAAATAGTTTATTTTAGACTACAGACAATATGGTAACTCTGTCCAATGTTTATGTTGCCTAGAAGTTCATAGCCACTTCCCTCCTTTCAGTCTTGAAACACGATTTTGAAACAACTCTCCAGCGATTTAATTACACTGTGAAACAGGTGCATTACAACAAAACGTAGACATGTAACCTTTTTTTTTTTTTTAATATTGCAGTGATTTCTTGTGAAAAATCATCACACTTCTTCATCTTTCTGAAGTTGTGCATCAGTGGGACACAGAGATTGCATTTAACCATACTGTTCCTTGGGTCACATTGACACAGAAATATTGCAACATTCTGAATCCTGTTTGAAAGGACTAACAGCATTTATTAGATCTTAATTGCTTTAAGTATGTGCTATGAAAAAAAGAGACCATATTTTTGCAGATAATGCCACACACTTACCCGAGAATAACAATAGTTTAAGTAAGCTTTAGAAAGACTTCAGTCAACATACCTAGCATCAGACATGCCAGAGAATTTCATCTGGGCATATATAAGAGGAGCCAAGAATTATCTGACCAAGCCAGCCTGAAACTTAAGCTGCTGCTGAGAGAGCTTTAGCAGCAGACAGTCTAGAACTGCTGTGGATGAAAGCCTTTTCTGTTAAGAATAGGTACTTCATTGCCCAATAACTGAACAGTAAGACATAAGAGTTAAACTAGGAAAAATTAGTTTGTCACTAAGGTGAGAGTTAATAGCAATTCCTGATCTACTCATGTCCTGGTTTCAGCTGGGATAGAGTTAATTGTCTTCCTAGCAGCTGGTACAGTGCTAGGTTTTTGAGTTAGGTATGAGAAGAATGTTGATAACACACCGATGTTTTCAGTTGTTGCTAAGTAGCATTTAGACTAAAGTCAAGGATTTCTCAGCTTCTCATGCCCAGCCAGCGAGAAAGCTGGAGGGGCACAAGAAGTTGGCACAGGACACAGCCAGGACACCTGACCCAAACTGGCCAACGGGGTATTCCATACCATGTGACATCATGTCTAGTATATAAACTGGGGGGAGTGGGGGTGGGGGGATCGCCACTCAGGGACTAACTGGGTGCCGATCAGTGGATGGTGAGCAATTGCATTGTGCATCATTTGTATATTCCAATCCTTTCATTATTGCTGTTGTTGTTTTATTAGTGTTATCATCATCATTATTAGTTTCTTCTTTTCTGTTCTATTAAACTGTTCTTATCTCAACCCACGAGTTTTACTTCTTTTCCTGATTCTCTCCCCCACCCCACTGGGTGGGGGGGAAGTGAGTGAGCAGCTGTGTGGTGCTTATTTGCTGGCTGGGGTTAAACCATGACAACTCAGCATAAATATTACCTGATCCAAAAATGCTTGGAATGGCATCTGATGATACAAAGGAATAAAACGCAAAGATAAAAGCAAGCATCTTGGTCAGCACTTGTTTCACATTCCCAGTTTTCTACTGTGGTCCTGCCTTGATACTAGGTAATTAGATAACAGCACCAAGAAGGTTTAATTAAAAATAAATATATTGCAAAGCAAATAGGTGAAAACCCTGTATCTATCACTATATTAAATGGAAAGGACAACAGGAGACATTTATTGCTTCAGTAGTGAAACCAAGGTTTCATGAGGTAGCCCTGTCTAGCTACAGATACACTCCAACATTTGTAGATACTTCGAGACATCAGAAAACACTTGCATTAAAAAAAAACAACCAACCCCAAACAAAAAATACACCCACAAAAAAAAACCAAAACAAAAACCCCACAAAACTGTCTTTTATTCTGGAATGGACAGTGAAGCCAAATAAATATTTCTGTGAATATTCACAGAAATAGTGAGCCCTCCATCTTCTTTGGGGAACAATCAGAAAACACAGCAGCACTGGAAAGTTTCCCAATTTGTGTACTGTCTTTTTGAAAGGTCCTTCAGTGGGCCTTGCCTCAGGGAAGCACTTTCAACATAAGGATTGACCACAGGAGTGAATATGCTTGTTGAACACAACCTCACACTTGCTGTGAAGCAATCTGCTTAAACATCCAAACTTCATTTGAAGGGCTTAAATTGGAGGATGTAAAACCTCTCTTCCCTATTCACCATATCAAAAGAAGTTCCCAGAATTGGAATTTAAGATAGAAGAGTCTGAAAAAAAATTATAGTAGGAGGAAGAATGAGGAAAACCAAACCAACCAACCACAAAAAAAAAAAAAACAACAGAAAAAAACCTCCACAAAAATACTGTTTAGCTTTTGACCTTCATTCCTAAAATAAGCTGTCTTCCCAACTACAAGTATAACCATGGCTTGTGAAGATAAAAGTTTCTCCCTGCATAAAGCTTAATAATTTTTTTCCTAAGTAAAATTTAAGAGCAAAGAGGCTTGTCTTCATCGTGAAAGAGAAATATATTTCTACATTAGTAATGATGCAGACAATACAGTAGGAAATAACTGATATGAAGAACATTTTGCCACAAAAAAAAAGAAACAAACCTCAAGCGATAAACCCTAACTGCCAAGTGTTCTTCAGAACAGAGAATGTACCCAAAACCCCACATTCATTCAAGTTGGTTACAGTTTTCTCCCACACCAGAAGTGGCAAAGAGAGCGCTAAAGGGACTGCTTACTCCTTTGCACCTTGGCTTCAGTTCTACTGCTCTTATATGTACACAAATGGCCTTGCATTTTACTTTTAGAGTAGTATGTTACTTTTTTTTTGTTTGTTTGCTCAATTTCATAATGGTACTACAAAAAAAAAAAAAAAGTACAGCTTGCTCCACTAATGATGTAATGCATAAAACCCCATAAATATTTCCTCATTTGCAGTTGTTTCCTCCACTGCTCCCAAAGGTATGAAGGTACATCCATTGTCTCAAAAAGAAACATAATGAATGCTCCCTGCATACATTTCCTTGTCTAGTAGGGCAAAGCCTCTCCACTTTCTCTTCCCAATCTTCAAGCACTTCATTTAGATATGCAAAAATTCTCATCTTTCTGACAAGAAATACTT
Organism: Astur gentilis; assembly: GCF_929443795.1. Classification (NCBI taxonomy): domain Eukaryota; kingdom Metazoa; phylum Chordata; class Aves; order Accipitriformes; family Accipitridae; genus Astur; species Astur gentilis. The sequence continues at coordinate 15,768,145 of NC_064918.1, read as the reverse complement.
TCATAAGACACTGTCACCTACACTTTATGTGTTCCAGAAGCACAACCCACTGACTTTATGCATTGCTCATTTCTCTTTTGAGGCATCCAATTAAAGCATTTGCAGGGCATGGAAGCATATGAGCTGGACATCCAAGAATGACGGACAGTTGCTTAACTCCAATAATGTTCATACTGATTAAGAGACAAAACACTCCCTTCCCCTCCTTTTACCTAATAAATTCTGAATTTCTAATTACCCATAATTAGAAACCTCTCCATATTACTTCATTTAATTAGAGCTGTTAACCACATACTATAGCACTGACCTACAGAAGGAATTGTGTGATGTGGCTACCTCTGTTAGCCTGAATCTTGAATCTGTGGCCCAGGAATCCATTCTAGCCTGTGGCACAAAAAAATAGGCTTTCACTTGATTTTTTTTCTCCCCCCCACCAGTTCACCATCAGCTGTCATGTACTCTATTTTTACTTATCCCAGATGAAAAAAATCTCAAGAAGAAAAAAAAAAAAGATCTTAGTATTTGCATTTAAAATATATTATGATCTACATATAATTATATAAACAAGTAGTGCTCATGAGCTTCCCTCTTTCATTCAGGACTATGATGATATATTTTTTAAAAAAACCAACTTTTTTTTTTTTTCCTTCTTTTAAAACTACTGTCTCACCTTCAGCAGTTTCACTGCACACATCAAATTATTATCCACAGGATTAGAGAAGAGCGCATTTAGTAATTGCCGAAGGCCTTCTTGAAGAATTTCTGCTCGCGTTACCTGTCCCTTTGTTCCTTTAATCTGCAAAATATATTTAAAAAACCAAAACCAAACCATATTTAAAAGACTTAAGTTTTAGAAATTAATTTAGTCACATTTTCTCTCTCAAATGCTGTATGATTTGGTTTGTGATTAACATAGTTGAACTCTTCAGTTGGAAGAATATGCCAAATACCGTAACTATTCTAGAACACAGACTTTGAGTAGTATCCTTACTATTCTGACATATACATAACAATGCTTGTCTAGCATTTTGTTTCCTTGCTAATAAATTGCTAAGAAAAGCTGCAAAATGCCTGGCAAGTGGTCCACATCATCCCAAATTCTCAGAATCCTATGCTCTTCCCCATCCTACATTATACATTCTCTACAGCTGTAGAGTAGCTTACTTCTTCTAGAAGGCACTCTTTATATATTTAAAAATTATAGAAAATGGTTTAAAAATAAATGGTGTACTCCAAACTGGGCAACTCCTCCTCCCCCAAATCCTTTGGAAAGCTTCCTTTTTACTTCTAGCAAGTGAAAATTAGATTTCAAGGCCCACTTATGAACAAAAATGGAAGAGTCAGAGAGTTTTCTTTCCTCATGCCAGCAGAACATTTTTATAGTGCCTGCTTAAATCAAATCCTTGAAATAATCCAGTGAAAAATATATTTTTAAGGACACTACAGCAGTCAGTGAACTTATTGAACTCACAGGTATAAGAGTCAAAGAATTTTTATGTGTACATACACTTTTCTGTACATATCAGATACAAAAAACTGATTTAAATACAAGATTTCAGGCTTCATGCATAAGTCAAGGACTCAACCTTCAGAAGAAATCTCTTTAAAGGTCTGCATTTTTAATTGCTCATTTTGAAGATTCCCATACTTCCTCAAGCATTTGATGGGTTATTGATCCTGACCTGCTTCTGCTAGGTTGTAACATTTCCTATGTTGGTTAAGTGTAGTAATCTGGTGAGTTTACCAGACAAAAGAAAATACCAAAAGCTTCATTCCAAAGGTGGTTTATGGTTGGTTCTTTTTATGAATTCTTACACTTTTTTTTTAATCTTTATACATTTCTCTTCTGATGATCTTGTCTTTTTTTGTTTGTCTGTTTCTTGGACACACATTATAATGAAACTGTTCTAAAGTTCTTCTACTTTATTCCCCTCTCCCTTTAAAAAAACAAAACAAACCAAAAACCACACACCTCAAATTATATTCCATTTTAGTGTTTACCTAAACACAACAAAAGTTAATGAAGAACCATCTGACACAACTTTCTTCTTACCTCTAGGTTAAGGTAAAGTTCAGCTAAGAACAACACAAAGGCATGAAATTGTTTTCGAGTAGTCTCATCTCCTTTGGCAGCTTCATCTCTGTTTTCATATTCTGTTCGACACCTGAAAACATTAAACCAAAAATCATATAATCTGTAGACATCCCAACATATGTAATGTTACTTATTTAGTAGAATGCTAAGAACTTATTCACTGCATTAAAACTGTTAAATGCTGAATGCTAGGAAGTATGATTTGTGAAGGAAGTGAGAGGACTTCGCAAAGACAATGTGGATTTTTGTCCTCTAGATGAATACATATGACTACATGATTGTGTTTTCAAGCACTGAAATATCCGAGACAGCAAAATGAAATAGAGCAAATTGCAACATGTAAAAGACAGTTACACAATTTATATAATAGAATATGGGTCCAGGAAGTTTAACATAGGCAGCCAAACATCAACAGAAATAAAAAGTAGGTATACTCTGAAAGACATTTTCCCCCTTTCAGGGTGCTGCCCACATTGTCTTAGATGCCTTTACACTTATTCGATAAATACTTTATCCTACCATTTTAAGTGACAGCAATGCATAATTTAAATATAAATGCAAATGCTGAGGATTAAGATAACATGGCAGTGAGGTAATTTTCTAGTATTCAACAACGGTGTCAAAAATATACACATTTACATAGCAGTTCAAAAACAAATTAAAAAATATTTGAAATAAAAAGGAAAGCAAGACAACCTCCAATGTATTCTCAATGGTTATGTAATAGATTAAGAAATACCTGAGAAACTGAAAAATCTAAGGAGTTGAAATAAAAAATTTGAAGTAGAAACTTGGGCTGAGAAACAGGAGTTCTCTGTATTCATATTGTTAGCTTGTTTATCTCCCTCTTCCTTTCCCCCCCAATTCCATCCATATTAGCAATAAAAACATAAGCAACTTTAAATTTATGGCTTCAGGGTGCTAAAAGGAATATTATCTATTGGGTTGGCTTTAAAACCAGGAATCAGATAATCCAACATTAACAGGGATTTCCTTCATGGTATTGTTCAAGTAACAAACATAGTTAAAAAAAACCAAAACAAAACCACACAAAATAAAAGTGATAATTTTGAAGGCAAAAAGGCTCAGAAATTCAGCTTCTCCATAAGGTACTGCTCCCGATTAACAGCAATGCATTTTGATTATCTTTTAAGTTTATCATGCTTTTGCTCCTAAACATAGGTAGACTAAGTGAAACTTATTTTAAAATAAGAAGCAAGTCTGAAGCTTAGAAAACCAAAAGTCCCTAAAGAAAAAAGGCTAATTTCTAAAGAATTCTGAAGTGTACTACTCCTTCAAATGTCATACAGTAAAATTTAAAAAGAAAATACATCCATTTAAAAAATGTTGCATCTTTGTCAACTATGAAGTCTAATCATTATTAAACCGTAAGCCCCCAAATTCTGTAGTAACTGAAAATTGAAGAAATTTATCCTTCTGGATTTTATGCATCTACTTCATAGGTGTAAAGTCAGTTAGCCAATCAATGAATAAACCTTACAGAGCAACTCCAGCCAGAAAAGTAATTAAAGAAAAAACACAATTAAATAAGTCCTGGCAAGAGTCAAAGGACAAGTACAGTACATATATGTGCATTTAGTATACTTTTAAAGTTGACTAGCTTTCAAATTTACCCTGTAATTCAGTATCAGCCTAATATACTTGGTTCAAAAGAGCCTACAGAACCCCAAATTGAGTCCTATTTCCATATTAAAAAATATAAAAATATTTTAAAATATATGTATTTGATATCCAGTACATACCTGCGCTTTAATAATCCTCAATCTAAACTTCTATTTTAAATATATACCTCTTTGCATGCTATGTTAAGAGTTACATACAAAAGAGGAAGACACTTAACCTGAGAAAGTAAGGGGCTTAAAATGACATGCTGATACTGACCTTTGAAGTAACAACTGTCGGAAGTTCCCACTTTGCGGACTAATGGTTAGATGGTGAGATAGATAGTTACACAACCGTGCTCCCATGTAGGAAAAATTTGGGACAGATGTGGCCTTCCAAAATAAAAGTGGAAAAATAAATTAGTCATAAAAGCCATGATTAGTTTATCAGGAAATATCTTTAAAAGCTTTTTGGAAAACTGTGTTTAACAACAGTTGACTAGACAGTTGAAGAGCAGAAGATTAATAATTACTATTTCTACTGTTACTTTCTGTAATCTCATCAACACTTTGCTATATGCATTTCAGCACTTAAAAGTTCATTATACTGTGATTTTGTGGCTTTAAGAAAAACAACCACCATTATGCCATGTGACCTCGATTCTACTTCTCCATTGTGACCTACACCAAAGAGTGTCTGAAAGTCACTTACAAACTGTTTATACAAAAAAAAAAAGAAGAAGAAAAAAATCAACAGTGGACATTAAGACACTTTTTCAAGGACATGCACTCTCTCAAGGAGCAATGAGTGCATTAAAACAAAATAAATAAATAAATCACCTTCATTCAGTCTAAGTGCTTTTTATCCCAAAATCTATTTTTGGCAATAGCAAATGCCCAGGGAAAGAGCACAAGAACATGACAAGTAAAGATAAATACTTTCTCCTGTACATGCTCCAACAAACTGCAGAATAGCAAACTCCTGATTCAGATATTAAAACTCTATCATTACAGTTAATAGCTCTTGATGGGTCCTTTTTTCTAAAGCAAATACTGTTACCATTGAACATTTATACTTTTATCATCTAAAAACAGGTGGTGGCAATGAAATTCCACAACATAAGTTACACACTGTCTGAAAAATATTTTGCTTTAAATCTGATACTTGAAAATTCCAAGAGGTGGAAAAAGTAATTGGGAATTCATTAGTGTCTACATTCAATCTCTCTTAGGACTTAAAGCAGAACATCCCCTTATTTTGGCAGTTTATTACTGTTCATTTGTTTTGAACTCTCTTCTAATAAGACTTGAATTTGAGATTATTTCTCAAATACAGCTTCAGGGAAAAGAGGCTCTGGTCTAAGTAACTCAATCAGCTCTGCCAAAAAAAACCCAGAGATACTAAGAATTCATTAAACTTATCCTTTGGCTTTATCATCTTTGAACATTCCCTTTACATCTTGATCATCTATCAGTGCTATAGATGTGCTTGCATGCTTCTGCTTCTAACATGTTTGAAAAAAGCATCTTGCTGTTAGCATGTCAATGCATTATAGCTAGTTACCTCCTACAGGCAGAGGAAAATATACACTCAATGTAACTGTTCTATGTGCATAATGTTGCTGGAAAGAACTGAGGTATCTTTGGAAGATACAACAAATTTAAATTATTAAGATAGCCAAATCGACTTCAGTTTCCAGTAAAGAGGCACGTGAAATAGCTAATGAGCTTTTTGGTGCTTTGGTTCAATCAGTTGCTTGGACTAGAAGAGGTGTCCCCCTTTTAATAAGGCAAAATACATCACTTAAATTACACTTCTCTTTCCTAAAACAAAACAAAACAAGCCGACCAAAACCCACCACAAAACAAAACAAACCTACAAAAAAACCCACCAAAACACCACACAACCAAAACCCATAACTTCTTCAAACCTCATCTGTGTTTTTCTAAACCATTATCTTCCCAATTAGCTGGTCTGTATTTGTGGTTGCATCATATACTGAAACAATTCAATTTGGGGTATTATGACCTGGTATAGTACACAGAGACCAAAGAAAACCACCTCATATCATCTTAATAACCAATCATTATAGTGCAATAATGCCTTCCCTGAATTATTGTTGTTTGGTAATCCCATCTTATTTCCAACTCAAAAAAAGTCACAATCTAAGCATGAAGGCTAGTCTACCAATACATATCTTGAGAAATTTTAGTTGCTGTAACAGCAACAATCCACTGTATTAACTAGACAACAGTCAAGATTCTTAACCCATGAAGTCAGAGTGTTCAGCTTTTGGAAAACAAGAGAACTGGCACTTCACCCTGTTGAGACATAAATGGATTAGGAAGAACGGGGGAAGTAGATAATTAATTCTTATAGACAGGCTAAGATACCCAATACCCAGATGAAGGAAAGACTGTACAGGACTTGGGTTTCTTTCATTTTAGCCTTTTTCCTTCACAAATCTAACATCTGTAAATCTGCTCAAACATCACTGAAGCAGATGCTTATAAACACACTTCAGCAATTTTAATTGAAGTTTTGTGATAAACCAGGATGAGGAAACAAATACTTGAGCAGAAGCTCAAGACAGAAGAATTAATAAGCATAGTTGACTGACACTCAAACACTATCATATCCCTGACATACAACAAAGCTAAAATCATATGCTTTTGGATACTAGAACAGCATTTTGCACTGAGCTAAGTTTTATTTTTCATATAAAACTGTTATATTTCAGACTGATAACACTCAATGCTTCTCAGTTAAGGAAGGCACAGCCAACCCTAACATTGGACTTGTTTTAAATAGGGGGAGAGAAGAGGCAACATTAAAAGACTTCCATTAAATGAGAGTCAATTTATTTAACATATATGAAGTTATAAATAGGATAAATTCATCTTTTTTTCTTCCAATGAAGTTATATGGAATATTTTCATCTTTTATTAACTATTCTCCATGTGTCCAAATAAAGGATGGGAAAATGCTGCTGCCAAACACAGCACAGGTAATCTTAACGTCTAACTAAACTGTTCTGAATTAAATGTGCATCAATTCTGTATTATAATAAGAAACTTAATACTCTACAGTTCTGTACAATGACCAACCATTTACACAGCTTCTACATACCCCAGATTATTTCACAGTAAAAAAATTCTGCAAGTATCTGCACTTAAAAGGTAAATAAAGTTTACATTCTTCAAGGTAGAATTTGAAAGCAACTCAGGAAAGCGAGAGAGACCCAATGTAATAAATAGCAAGCACAAGTGTGACTTCATTCTCTGCAGCAAGCCCAGAAGACCGTAACAGCAGCTCATTTGCTTAGCAACACAGATTAAGCTGTTCTTTCCAATGGCTCCCCCAATTAGTACAGAGTTCAGTTCAAGGTCTCTGTCCTCATTTCCATGCCCATCAATGGGACTGGACCTAGTTACCAGCAGACTAGCTTTCCTTTTTTCCAATTATGCTGTTCTGAAATAGGTATAATTTCAAATGAATAACAAAGCCTGTCAGTAAAAGAGCATTTTCCAATGTGACGTGTACAGTAGGTATAATTTTTTTTAAAATACCAAGGAATGAAAAATATCTAAGTATTATGAAGAATTTTTTTGTAGGATAGAATAAAAATGTACAACTGACATTGCTTAAGAGTTTCTTCAGTCTCTACTATATAAAACCAGCAATTCAAATATAACTCCTTTAATTAACTGCTGTAATTTCAGCTCTAGTATGTGACCCAGAAGATTCAAATACACAGCAAAGGAAACAGAGTAAGTAGGGGAAATTTATCAACTACCTAAGTATCCCACACTTGAGCTATCATTTCAGTTTATTGAGAAAAAACTTTCCCTATACGTTTAAGTCTAAAAAGAAAAATTCAAACCATTAAAATACTATGTAGGTACAATGATATAACAAATACTACTAATATGCATATCTTGGACACTAGGTAAGAGAGGCATAACATCCATGTTATAAGACAGAATACACAGGCTACCTGCTGATATACGAGTTCAACAAGTTCTTGCAAAGTTTCATCTGCAGTGACCCAGCCATTCAGTGTTTCAGCAAACTGCTCTATTTCAGTTTCAAAACAACCTGGTTGCTCGGTGAGGTGATTTAGGAAGTCTTGTACATATTCTGCCAAAGTCAGATAGCCATCATATCCATCTTCAAAGGAAGAATCCTATAGCAGTAAAAGAATATACCAGCTATTTAAAAGGAACCTAAAATAAAGTTGTTACACTTACTACCTCCAGAAGTAACCATATAGCCCTTAGTCTTGAGTAACTCCTGACACTCTGCATACTTGAGAGTGATCTTTATTACATGGTTCACTTAAACATTTTTAAGGAGCATAGACCTCAATGCATCAGAAAGCTCCAGTACTCCTATCACCTCAAGAACTAGGTAACATGTTTTTATAGAGATTAGGGTCTCCCAGCAAAACACATCAAAAGTGTCATGGTTTAGGCCCAGCCAGCAACTAGGCACCATGCAGCCACTCGCTCACTCCTCCCCACCCAGTAGGATGGGGGAGAGAATCAGAGGGGAAAAAAAAAAAAAAAAGGTAAAACTCATGGGTTGAGATAAGAACAATTTAATAACTAAAGTAAAATAAAATGTAATACTAACAATAATAACAATAAAATATAATAATAATGGTAATGAAAAAGAATATAATAAAATTAAAAGAAAAAAAATAAACCCCAAGAAAAAAAACAAGTGATGCACAATGCAATTCTTCACCACCTGCTGACTGATGCCTGAGCAGCCATCTACCTCTCCCAGCCAACTCCCCCCAGTTTATATAGTGAGCATGATGTTCTATGGCATGGAATACCCCTTTGGCTAGTTTGGGTCAGCTGTCCTGGCTACGTTCCCTCCCAGCTTTCTCGTACACCTGCTTGCTGGCAGAGCATGGGAAACTGAAAAATCCCTTCACTTAGTCTAAGCACTACTTAGCAACAACTGAAAACATCAGTGTGTTATCAACATTCTTCTCACACTAAATCCAAAACACACCGTACCAGCTAAGAAGAAAATTCACTCTATCCCAGCCAAAACAAGGACAAAAAGACAGATTAAAAAAGAAATCAGTTTGCCAAGTTGAGTGTAAGATTAACTAACAAACTAACAAGTAAGTATACCTGTTAAGAATAAAACTACCAAACTGAGGCTCAACACCCTTTCCTGATGTGCAGACTGTGCTGCAGATAGATGAACTGTAAAAGGAAAAATAATTGAAAATTGGAAACAAAATATTTTGAGCTTACATAGAGCGCAAAAGTGCTCCAAAATACGCAGGAGAGGGAGAAATTACAGAAATACAATACAGTGTAGTGTTCCCATATATAAAATACAGCCAGGAAAACTGATCTTTTAAAATCAGCAAATTTGCATCTCTTGGCAATGGATGAAAAACTACAAGGCATGAAATGAAACTATTCAAATGGTATTGCATTAATTTGCAGTTAACTAAAGTTAAAAAACAGACAGTAAAACACACCTGGTCCCTAAAGAAAGGAGGAGCTAGAACAATACCACTTTATCAATGTTTATGCACCTGCTGATGGAACAGAAGGCTGCTAATTTTGTCCATTCAAAAATGAATGTACATAACAGTCTCTAAAGTCAATGCTGGATGATTACAATGCTAGTATGAGAGAAATAGCATAGGAAGCAACATACTTTGTGATGTAACTAGTAATAACACAGTACAAATAATTCACTTTGTCACACTATACAAAAGATTGTGAAAAGTATCACATAGGAGATCTCAGAAGTGCAAGCAGGAGCCTGAAGAGGGATTGCTAAAGAACTGACTTATAATTAGTGATTCAAGAAATAAGGGTAACATACAGGATATCAGAATTCTCAACTGATCTACTATTTCACATGAAAAAGATTTAAAATATATCTACTGTAATGAAAAATTGAGCTAAAAATGATAAACCAATTTGTCTTTACTTAGTGGACATAAATACATTGATAAGGTTTATAATTATATTCTCCCTCTCCCCACCATCCCTCCCTTAATGAGGGGATATCCTTTACTTTATCTTCAAAATGCCTCAGTCTCTCTTGTACTGTGAAGCAACATGGATCTGTGAAAGATAAAAAGCCCTGGATACAAACTGTGGAGACAGACAGATACGCATTGCTGAAAATCAAGTACTGACATTAATTTCACAACCTGTGAAGAATGTGTGTTATAAGTTGCGATGAAAATTTGTACACCAGCCCATGGATAATCCAATCAAGGTTTATTGCAAGCAATCAAGCAGGCAAAACAGCGCTGGGCGGCCAGGGAGTCTCCGCTCCACCAACGGCGCGCACCTGATATGGTAACATGTTTCACAGTTAAACAGTTAAGTGTTACCTATGTATGGGATTTCCCAGTACGCCTACACATATTCATGACCTATTCCCGCTTCGTATTAAAATTAGTTCCAAGAGGTATTACAATTAGTTCCAAGGGGTATTACAATTAGTTCCAAGAGGACACTCCCTCAAGTTTATCTGTCCAAGCCACAGAATCGGCCTTGGACAGTTTCTGGGACCAGTTCCTTATTTTCTCAGAAAACTGCTCTTGAGGAGTTATATGATAAGGTAATCAAGACAGGCACATCCTGCTTACTTAGCTCAATATCTAGTTTCTACAATTGTTGCTGTGCTTATTGTCTAATAAGTTAGTGTGGTTAAAAGCAGCTTAATTACTAAGTTGTAGAGATCAATATATTTTAACAACCAACAGGTTTGATTAACAAATTGGTTATGCAAAGTTTATTACAATTCCCCCTTCTTGTTTTTATTATTTTGTTCATCAAACCGGGCAAGAGTTTCTCGAGCTAGGGAGAGAAGGGGAGTTTCTTTAACAATCTCGTCTTCTTCTAGGTGCTTATAGTGTCTTCTTATCAACATTAGGTGTACAGCTTCTAATCGATTTTTTTTTACCAATCCAATAATTCTATTCAATATACAAGGTTCAAAAGTTAATATCAACATTAATACAGCTACTGGTCCTATTATGGTTGACAACAAAGTAGTTAACCAAGGGGATTTAGTAAACCAGGACTCATACCAGTTCTGTTGGGCTTCTCTTTCTCTTTTCCGGTTTTCTAATCCCTCTCGTAATTTTGTCATGGTATCTCTAACTACTCCTGTGTGATCAGCATAAAAGCATCATTCCTCTCTTAGGGCTGCACAGAGCCCTCCTTGCTGTAGGAATAGGAGATCCATTCCTCTCCGGTTTTGTAGCACTACTTCTGATAGTGAGGTTAAAGATTTTTCTAATGCTGTTATTGATTTTTCTATTCTTTCTTCTTAATAAAGATAAGACCTCCCCTATCAATACCAGGTTCCCAATATCTTACTCCCCAGGTTTTTCCTGTTAACCAAGCAGGATCTATTGGGTTGGTTACATTAATATAAATATATGGGCAATTTCCACTCCATGGTCCTGTTTGGCTTCCATCCCAACCATGTGAAGCAGGTGTACATCCATGAGGTCCCCATCCTACGGATAGGAATTTATCTGGACCTCCCCCAGGAGTCCAGTCAGAAGCTATAGTTTCGCAACCCCAATAAGAACAATAGTAAGAGTTGGGATGGGTGCAATACCCCTTTCCAGGGTTAGAACTAGGACAAAAATAAAAGCCTGAGTTATGTAGACATGGGTCTCTGGGTACGAGTTGACATAAAGATTGATTAAAACTTGGGGCCCCGGTAGCAATTACTTGCTGTAATATCATTTGATCCTCCCACCTATAGAGCGTCCATTTATAAGGTTGGTGGGGGTTCCCGTTCCCTTGGGTTATCCCTGTCAGCATTAGTAACAGTCTTATCATCCAAGTGCTTAATTTTAAGTTCGAGAAAAGTGGTGTACCCTTACCCTTGCGACAGGTATTCCGAGGGTGTTGATAATAATTTTGGTTTTTGTCTTTATCCCTGGTGACAGATGGGAGACTTTGGGGAAGCTCTGAGGACGTTTTGTTTGGGAGTAATAAGTCAAGAGGCTCCGTGAGCCTTCTCTGGAGGTGGTTCATCAACCTTAATCCCCACAGCAGTACGTCTCTGCCTTCTTCTCTGCCTACTCTGTTGCTTAGAGCAGCGAGGTGTACCATCTTCTCGGCAGCAGTTGTATTCTTCAGGGGAACCTCCTTTATATTTGATTTGCTTTGACTTATATGCGTCCCAGTTTTTATCCTTCACTTTCCAAGCTCCCCATCCCACTCTGACCACTGTTCGTCTGCAAGATACTTGCACTATTTCAGCCTTCGTTGGACATGGCTCGTTTACGTAAAGACAACACCTCTCAGGGTTTATGCCTTTAGCAAAAATATCCCACCACTCTTTGGAGTCCTTTATAATTTTCCCGGTTGATACTCCCACACGTAATGCTTGCTCAGTTAATTCCCGTTCGTAATTATAACATTTGTGGCAAATACCACTAGGGGAATACCCATAGGAGCAATGTGTCCACCACTTTTCTCTACAGAGTTTACACCTATAACATACAAAGGGATAACATATACAGTGAGGATCTTTACAAAAGATAGTCTCACTCATCCACTTTTCTTCGGAACTTAATTTTCAAGCTGTCAGGGTCTCTGGTCGCCTCCCAGTGAGAACTTTGAATTGGTCCTTTGATTCTACTTGCATGAGTCCATCCTCTTTCGGCAGTCCGGACTGCAGTGTCTGTAGTAAGCAGAACAAGAAACGGTCCCTCCCAACAGGGAGTTAGAAATGATTCTTTCCAGGTTTTGATCAATACCTTATCTCCAGGCGTAATTTTGTGTATTGCAATATCTAAGGGTGGCCTCTGCACTATCAGTCCTTTCTTTATTAGTTCTTGCCGTCTCTTCATGAGTTCAATGATATACTCCTGTAAGAATTTTTCTTCTATCTTTGGGTGTTCAATTGGCATTTAACAACTTAAAATGAGTATTACTTCTCAGATAGCTAGTAAAGTCTTAATTTTGCCTATAAACACAATTAAGTATTAACACAGGACTGTATAGTGTTTATATTCTTATTAACCTGCCAACAAGAATAGTTTATTGGCAACCTTAAATATTCAGAGGCAAAACACAATTCCCTGGCACAGAGGCTTTACAGCAGAGCAACATATTTGACCCTTAGAACCATTATATAGGAACACAAAGAAAATTACTATGTTACTTCTGGTGACCTGAGTCCTCAGGGCTGCTTCCTGGGCCTCTCTGTCTGACAAATTATTCCCTCTGATTCGGTAATCTAATCTCTTTTGATGTCCTCTCATATGTACCGCTGCTATCTCCCTTGGTTTTCTTAATGCTCTTAAAATTTTTGCTATTAATTCCTGATGTATAAGATTCCTCCCTTGAGTATTAATCAAACCTTTTTCTTTCCAAATTTTTCCAAAAGTGTGAACTACTCCATATGTATTTTTGTAATCTTTAAATATAGTCCCAATTTTTTTTTTCTTTAATTAATTCTAGGGCCCTATATAGGGCATACAGCTCACAAGCCTGAGCTGACCATGATGGGCTTAGAGGTCCTGATTCCACAGGTTTTAGGTCCTTATTAATTATTGTCTCACTTTAGTGTGGGTCTCAATTACCTCTAAGCAGTTATGTTGCAATTTCTCCGATGGTTTTCCAAACAAAATGTGCTGGACTCTGAGCAGAGGTTACTCTCAGTTCTAAATTAGGGGAGTCAATCAATATTGCTTCATATTTTAGGATCCAGCTATCTGTTAGCCATTTTTCCACTTCTGTTGTAAACATTTCTGACATTATGTGGAGTATACACTTTTAAAGGGGTACTAAAGGTAATCTTTCTAACTTCCTCCATTAATAACGCCCTAGTGACCAAAGCTTGGAGACAAGTAGGCCATTCTCTACTTACTGGATCAAGTAACTTAGAACAATACCTCACGGGTTTCTTAATTCCTGCCCAGTCTTGAGCAAGGACTATTCACAAAAAAAAGGTTTGGGGTTTTTTTGTTTGTTTTTTTTTTTTTTAAGATCTGTGAGGCTTAATACAGGTGCTTGTATTAATGCCCTTTTAATTTCCTCCAATTTCTGATCATCTTCTGTAGACCTTTTAAGTTGGTTATTAGTTAATTTCACCTTTTCACTGTATCTTTCAAGCCATGGTCTACAATATCTTAGTGATCCCAACATTTGTCGAATTTCCTTTTTAGTTTGTGGGGGTTTAACAATTTAATAGTGGTTTCTCAGGTTCTTTCTTTAGTTTCTCCCGCTACTAATAGATCGTTCACATATTGTAATAACTTTACTTCTCTGGGTAAGAATGAAATCTTGTAAAATTTTCTCTAAAGTTTGTCCAAATAGATTTGGTGACTCTGTGAACCCTTGTGGTAGCACGGTCCATCTTAATTGTTTTCATCGATAGCGATACAGCAGTCGCACAGAAAGCCCCACTCTCTTTGGCTGTTTAGAGTTGACCTCAATTATAGCCCCGCGGCGCGAGGAGAGGCGGCGGCCGCTGCCGAGGGGGGGGGCTGCCCCCGCCGCTGCCGCCGCTACCGCCGCGGCTGCTGCTGCTGCTGCCGCCGCCGCGGCTGCAACAAAGGAGTTCGCCCGCTGCTGCTGCAGCGCCGGCTCCGCCGCGACCGCACGGAGCCGGACCCCTCTCCTCGACTTTGAATGCTTAAGTTTAATTTCAAAATCAAATCCCTTCTTAATAAATTGTATTCTGCCTCAGGGAGCAAGAGTAAATCACTAAGGACTTTAAAAGGTTTCCCTTTTGCACCTACAATATTTATGGTGTTTTTAGTAAGGGTGCAACCGGAGGGTAGTTTTTGAACGGTGGATCTTTCGGCTCCTGTATCTACTAAAAATTCTACCTCCTCCTTTTGGGGACCTAATTTCAATTTTACTCGGGGCTCCGCAGATGTTTCAGTCCCCAATAAGTAGAGCCCCCGACCCCCCCCCCATTCATTTCCAAACATCTGTTCATCCTGTTGTTTCTTTCTAACGTCTACCCATGATTTCGCCACAAACTGAGTTTTTAACAGGGCTTGCCCCACTGAAGTGGCAGGATCCAGCCTGGAATAGAGCTGCAGATTCTTTCTCAATCTCTCTAACCATTCAGTGGGGGTCTCATCTTTCTTCTGGTGTCCACTAAATGCTTTGTTAATATTCTGTCCTCGGGGAACAGATTCCTTAATGCCTTGAACAATTATAGTACGCAGATCTGCCATATGAGTTTTATGTTCTGCATTCTGGTTATCCCAGTTTGGCCGCTGTAGTGGCCATTTAATATCTGTGCCTGGACCGTGTTGGTGCTGCTGATCCCAAACTCTCACTCCTGCTCTTCCCAAGTATATATATATTAGGATGCAAAAACTGGTCCAACCTATCGGATACTCCCAAGGGGTCTTCTAAAAGGTTCCCCATCTCCTTCCTGAATTCCCTTACATCTCTGGAATTCAAGGGTACTGACACAAATCCCACGCCAGGCTGTGGACACCCCCCCCCCCCAGCCATCTCTCTCAAGGGGCACAATTTCTCCCCTGACTGCTCCCTCTTTCTGGTCTGACTCCTTGCCACTCCCCCGCTCTCTTCAGGGGAACTCGGAGGGTCCAAGTCTGGGTCCGGGGCTGTCGGGGAAGAGGAGGAAGGGGGTGGGCCAGGCCAGGCGTGAGTGCAGGGGGAACACAACGGGGAGGAGGTGTGGGAAGCTCCTCGGGGCCTCCAGTCCTCCTCCCATGGTTCTTTTCACC
The DNA here is from genome assembly GCF_929443795.1 of Astur gentilis. Taxonomy (NCBI): domain Eukaryota; kingdom Metazoa; phylum Chordata; class Aves; order Accipitriformes; family Accipitridae; genus Astur; species Astur gentilis. The sequence goes on along the minus strand of NC_064918.1, from coordinate 15,752,693 downwards.
CAGAGCAAACACATGGATTCGGGTATCCAATCCCATCCACAAATTAGCATATTCACTCTCCTCCAAACCAAAGGGTTCCTTAGAATTTACATATATGTTTAGGGCTCGACACATCCAATCCTCAAACGTCCCAAAACCAGGCCAAAATACCTGATCTCTTCTAATTTGTTTACCACCCCACACCTGTATGCAATAATATATCATTTTTTCTCTGCTTTTGCCCTGTCTGGGCAGCCAGTCATCCCAATGGGCAATTATTACCCCTAAAGGACTATCTGGCGGTATCATAGGGAGACTGACCTTAGGATGCCCTATGGAGTCATCCCTCTTCCCAGGCGAACTACACCCCGGGGAACCCACCATGGAGTCAGAAGGCTTGCTTCTCTTCTGCCCCATCTTCCCAGGCGAATTACACCCCGGGGAACCCACCATGGAGTCAGAAGGCTTGCTTTTCTTCTGCCCCATCTTCCGAAGTGCCTCTCTCACACACACACACACACACACACACTCGCGCCCCTTGTTCGTGGCTCACACCCTCGCGGGCAATGAGAACCGCACTACAAGAGGGTCCGCACTCACTTCACTCCTCTCGGGAGCATCTCGTGTATGCGCACTTCGGGAAACCCACCCTGACAGAACGGGAAACACTTTCAATACTCACTTAACCTGGAGTCTTCGTCCAGATCTTCGTGCACGAAAATTATGGGGTACTGCATTGTTCTTTTGCCTGCTTGGCAAATTTAGGGTTCGGCGGTAAGGGTCTTGGAAAGGATATCGTCCACTCCGGGGCCATCCAAGGATGGGGCGCCTCCCCAGAGTTTAGATTCCAAACCAAGTTAACCTTATCCGAGTCACGGCACCAAATTGTTATAAGTTGCGACGAAAATTTGTACAACAGCCCATGGATAATCCAATCAAGGTTTATTGAAGCAAGCGATCAAGCAGGCAAAACAGCGCTGGGCGGCCGGGGAGTCTCCGCTCCACCAACGGCGCGCACCTGATATGGTAACGTGTTTCACAGTTAAACAGTTAAGTGTTATATATGTATGGGATTTCCTGGTACGCCTACACATATTCATGACCTATTACCGCTTCGTATTAAAATTAGTTCCAAGGGGTATTACAATTACTTCCAAGGGGTATTACAATTAGTTCCAAGAGGACACTCCCTCAAGTTTATCTGTCCAAGCCACGGAATAGGCCTTGGACAGTTTCTGGGACCAGTTCCTTATTTTCTCAGAAAACTGCTCTTGAGGAGTTATATGATAAGGTAATCAAGACAGGCACATCCTGCTTACTTAGCTCAATATCTAGTTTCTACAATTGTTGCTGTGCTTATTGTCTAATAAGTTAGTGTGGTTAAAAGCAGCTTAATTACTAAGTTGTAGAGATCAATATATTTTAACAACCAACAGGTTTGATTAACAAATTGGTTATGCAAAGTTTATTACAATGTGTGTGGGGAAAATGCAGATTTTCCAAAATTCTTGAAAGACCCACGTTGTAAGGGTATACAACTTAAGCTAATAAGGGACTGTCGTGGTTTCAGCCCAGCCGGTAACAAAGGACCACGCAGCCACTCGCTCACTCCTCCCGCCCCCCTCCGGTGGGATGGGGAGGAGACAGAGGAGAGAAAAGAAAATAAAAACCTGGAACCTCGAGGGTTGAGATAAAGGCAGTTTACTGGGACAACACACAAAAAAAGAAGTTACAACAACAACAACGGTACTAATGAACGAATATACAAAAAGAGTGATGCACAGTGCAACTGCTCACCACCCGGAACCCAATGCTCCGCCACTTCCCCCACAGAAAGCCGAGAGCCCCCCCCCCGCCCGCTCCTCAGTTATATACTGAGCATGATGTGACATGGTATGGAATAGCTCCTTGGCTAGTTCAGGTCAGCTGTCCTGGCTGTGCCCCCACCTCCCAGGTTCCTGTAAAAATTAACTCTATCCCAGCTGAACCCAGGACAGGGACACATCAATATAACAGAAGAATAACTAGAACGATTTCATATGATGTTTAATTAAGTAGAATATTTGCCCAGTAAATAATACTGAAGACAAAGTTACTTGATGTGGCCTACCAGAAATAGGAAAAAAAAATACGAGTTTAAGGAAATGGTGGCAAATTGTTACTACTCATAAGGATAAAGCCTTCAACAACCTAATCCAAGTTGGTTTTGCTTTGAGTTGGGGATTGGACCAGAGGAACTTCAGAGGTCCTTTCCAACCTAAATTATTCTACAATTCTAACGATTTGGAGCTTATGATGCCAAAGAATAAAAGCTATCAGGCCTCTGTGTAACTTGCTAAATATTCTATTTCTCTAAAGGAAATCAACTTTTACTAGGCAATTTCAAATAGCCCAGTAAAAGCTCTGTACAATAAAGTTAAACTATTTTGTTCCACAGAACTATGACGTTATTGTGCAACAACTGCAGCTTAGTCACATACAGCTGAACTAGCATCTCTTCAAACAACCTGTCTGAAAACTCTCCAGCCAGGTTGCAGGGGATGCAATTGCTGTAGCTAGTAAGAGAAGCTGCTCTTTCTGACAGCCATCAGGTTGTTATGGGATCCTCATTTAGCAGAGAAGAAGGTATCTTCCTCTCATCCTCAACTGATAAAAATTCAATCTTGGAGGAAAGCATCCTTGTTCTGGAAGGGGCTCCAATCCCATTTGGTATATTGGTGTCCCTGTATTCATACTCTTCTTCCCATTTTGTAATTAAAAGCCTAAACACAGAAACTAAACTCAGCACCACATTCATCTACCTATACCAAATAGGCAACTCCAAAGGTGGTCTAGGTTTAATAACTATGCCAGGGAACAGAACAAATGGGAGATAAATTAATAATTCAAACATTATTATATGTTGTATATTGCTAAATTAGTAACACTCAATACTTTAAAAACTAATTAGATTTAGTCCAGTAACTTCTACACATAAACCACTCATGTTTCTCATTGGCAGATTTTAAGATTTAGCAGAGAAGACAGCCCCACATACTGTATCAACTAAGGGAAAGTAAAGCAAATTCCTCTTGGTTATTTTTAAACAATAGTTGGCTAACAGGAGGCTATAAGTTTACACATTCATTACAAATTTATGATTCAAAGCCATGAAAGTCAACTAGAAATTTTCCATTCATTTCAATGTTTTCTCAGTCAGGCCAACACTGTCTAATCCTTCTCCTTTATGTTTGATAGCTATAGGACTGGATCCTGGATTAATTCACAACAAAACACAATAGTCACTAACTTAAAGGTAATAGATTTGCTTCTCTTCTACTAAGAGTCACTTCATGAGTTTAAAGACATAACAATGCAAAGGCTAAGTAGGTACTAAAATCCCTCCCATTTACATAAAGATAAAACCCAGAAAGTCTATAGAAAAGATCCATGATCCAAATCTGCTCTCAGGGTCTGTTTCAGTGTGCTAATTACCACTTTCCTATACCCGAGAAGTATTCACAACATTTCCACTTAGGAACTTAGTCACCAACAGTTTATCATTGATTTGATTTCTTCAGATTTCCTATGAACAAGCTTCCCCCCCCCCCCCCCCTTCAGATTATATGTACTCAACAATAAAGTTATCGCAAAATTAAGTACAAAATCACCCATTCATGTTGTATGAGGTTAAGTGGCACCTTCATGCTTGGCTAAAAGTATAAAACCCACCACTGAGGCTGCTTAGCCTCCTTTTTTAAATTAGGTGGGGGGGGGGGGGAAGGGGGAGGGGCAGGGGGATGATTCCACCTAAAATAATACAAATCTCACTCCTAAAACTATGAAGTGAGAACATTATGCCCTTCTGATGGAGTGACAGCCATATTATTCTTATATACCCATGCCAGAGAACAAGTCTGACATTTCCTACAGGCAATCCAAACCTAAATCTTGTCACCAATTCTGCTGCAGACATCCACAACTTCCTATGGGATGGACAGCTATATGCAAACAGAGAATCCCATGGAGGTCTTTCCTCCCCAAAGTCCTGGTAAAGTTTTTCTGAAAATTCTAGTATGCCTTGGATGCTGTACCCCTTAAAGTATCTTCACAGGTAACTGATAGTTTTGAGTATCAGAACTAACTGGAGATTAACTAATCTAATAATCAAGCGTTATATGGACACACATAGTAATTACAGTAATGTGTTGATTCCTTGTTTGACTGTACATTATTTCTAAAACAAGAAATGCTTAATAAATAGCAAAACCAATGTGAGTTTTCAGATCTAAAAATTCCAGGGAACATTAGAATTAATACTTTTTAGCTTTCATTTATAAGTCAGAAAAACAGAAATTTCTCAAAACTTTGTTTTGATTCAAATTTTAAAACTCATGGTGAAAATCTGTGTAAAGTGTGCTAAATTCCTTATTTTTATTGCAGGTGGACCCAGTTTATGAAATTAATTCAGTCATTAAAGTAAAAAACAAACAAAAAAAACCAAAAACAAACCCCAAACTTCGTAATAATGAAGGACTAAAAAGTCTGAAACATCACTATTCTATGCCCAGTATACTCTGATTAGATTAGGGTCCCTGCAACATACTTTCAAATAAATCTTCTAGGTTTTACTAGCATTTTAAGAGTTATTTTAATTAATAGATGAGTCACTTCTATTCATAACATATTCCTACAACATAGCAACCAGGAAGTCCCACATGCTTCTGTGGTTTTGCAAAACAGCTGAAAAGCAACATTGCTGGCCTCAAAACTTTGTAATTATACATATGCACATGCATGCCATTCCAAATGGCATTTTTTCTTTATTTATAGAAAACATGTAATATACTGGGTCAAAGTAGGGGTTTTTTTCCCCTAGATTATCCATTCACTGAAGCACATTCACATTGGCATTTGTCAACAGTTGGATAATACAAACCCACAGCCAATATACAAGACAGTTATTTTATTCAGTAAGATGGCAAAACTGGTAACATCCAGATAACATAAATTCTACTGGCAAGGAAAAAACTTCAAAACACCAAACCACTATGTTTAACATTCAAATCAAGTATTTTTCTGCAAGTTACTCAAAATGTATTTGTTTCGGTATAATTGTTTATTATCATTTGATTGGATTTGTAAAAATAATAGTTCCCACCTATTTATATATAGTACCAGAGTTTGTCTGCTTGCATAACAAAAGGATATTCCAAGAATTCACATAGATCTTCCCTGGAATAGAATTACCGTAGCAATAATATGGAAGACAAGGGGAGTAGAAAATAAGCACCACCAACTTTTATTATGTGATGAATCTACAATATTGATCCGACATTACCCTTAGTCTGGCTGCAAATATATTTCATATTACATACGTGGGTAGGTTAACTGCTAGGAATGAGCCCAACCCTACTTTTTTGCCCTTTGGTGATACAATATCACTGAAGGAATTAAAAGACACACGACGGTACATAAAGTTAGGCAGTCATGGCCAATCATATCCATGGCACAGTAAATTTAGGAAAAGTAAAGCCTGGGCTTAGAAAAGCTAAAGTTCAAGCTTTCTCCCACACTTGCTTCAAAAGCCTGTGAAACCTGAATAAAAGTGCAGCTAAGCTTTTACTTAAAATGCAGTGCAGATGTAACTACAACAGAGGCAGTCACCAAAAAGACAGCTTACTCTGATGTTGGGTGTAATCAACAAGGAATGTTATCTGCAGCAAGCTTTAGCAAAATATCCCACACTAAAGGCTCTCAGCACAGCATAATATTCACTCATTATCACTTAACATTCTGACTGTGTCTCTGGAGGTTATCATCCAAATTTTTTGGAATCTCTTTGGCAAATGCAGCATTCGAGTTATCTGATACACAAGATCTCAAGAAAACATTGTTAATGTGAATATAAGTAAATTGGCATATACTAAGAAGAGAAGATAAACACTTACTGTGAAGTTCTGATTGAAGTTCTGATTGTATCCTGATGGATAAAACTCAGGTGCTTTAACAGACAACTTTGACTTTACCACAGGAGCCACAGCCACCTGAGATTCAGCCATTTCCGGTCCAGAATCAGGAACTGAAACTTTATCTTGTGATCCAGATGGAATTCTTGCCTGTTGCAGGTGTTCTGAAAAGTTTGTTAAGAGTTTTTCTTAGAAATCACTAAATTAGTATGTATTCACACAGAGTACACACAGAACACATCACTTTTTGGACTTTAAATATACTTTTACTTATACTATAAATATATTTTCAAGTATACTTCAAATATATTGATTTTTCTTAAATATGGATAAAGTTTTCACTTTAGCAAACTCTAGATGCCTTTCTACATGACAGAAAGTGAACACAATGTTCATGTGAAGGTGACCAAAAAAAAAAAAAAAAAGGGGTGGGTGGGGGAAAGAGCCCTCTCCCCCCCATGAAAACATGTTTTCTAAAAGAGCTAACCTGAGAAACTAGTAAATCTTATGATATACTTGCTGGTTTTGTGGGGTTTTCATAGATTTCAGATGCAAAGGCAAGACTTTGAAGGTCAATAAATGGAAGACATCACTAATTTTTAACATAATCCTGAAAGACACTTAACTATCATTGTTCTCGTACACCATTTGCAAAAAAATCCAATGAAGGTGTTTTTTAAACCACATTTTCCAAATCTATCTTTATAGATTAGCTCCTAAATTTATTGAAAACAGAATCTGATATCTACCTGAAAAAGCTAACCAACAAACAACACTTTATGTTACTGTTGGATTGGGTTTATTTTTTGGCAAACCTTTAGACCAGAGTTAAAGAGTTCTTCAATAAGGGGAAGACCGAGACCATCTGCAGTCAGATTAATAGATAAAACACATATACGGATGTATGGGCACAGAAAGGGAGGGATGGACAGAGAGGTGTTGCAAGCAGGCTGCAACACAACATCACACCTTTACTTGAGCACAGGTCCATAGCCCAGAAACATGACCGCTCATCTAAGGAAAACTGCAGTTGCCAGGACCCCTACGCGGCTCATCTCTATGCGGTGCCAAGAGGAGCCAGGCAGGCGCCCCGGATGCGAGAATGCTGGCCCTCAAGGCCACGGTGACCTCTCAGCCCCTAGGTGCGGGAGATGGGAGAAAGGACGCATCCCCGTGACCAGGCCGAAGGGAGGTGGGAAGGGAAACCCCAGGGCTCCACTCTCAGTGGGACAGAGAAGGGGGGGGGGGAGAGATCAGCAAGCGAAGCAGGAGCAGGGCGGTGCGCGCAAGAGAGAGGGGAGCGGGGCGGGCTTTAGGGGGCCGCTCCCCGACACCTTCGCCATCGGGGGCTTCTGGAAGGGCGGGGAGGGGGCCGCTGCATGGCGGCTAGTACCTGCGTTTCCGGTGCCCAGCGGCGCCGTCTTCGGAGGCCGTAACGGTTCCTGCTGCGGGAAGAGGCCGCCTGTTTTCTGCTGCTGCTCAGCCGAGCCTAAGCTGTAGGAACCACTGCCCCCGAAGCAGGCCTCACCACTACTCTCCGATAAGTCCGCACCACTGAGGGGAGCAGCGCCTCCTCGACCCTGGCCCCGGCCAGCACCTGGAGCTCGATCGAAACTATCCGACATGCTCGGGCCGGGGTGGCTCAGGCGCTCATGGGAAGGAGCCAGCGACTGAGTCCCGCTTCGCCGCGGCCCGAGCCCTTCACTTTCAGTTTCAACCCCACACGCACCGCCACGATGGTCGCGACCCAGAGCGGTTCACAGCGCCACCTCGCGGCCTCGCGACAACATCGGCGCCGCCGGGGCCTAGCACAGCCCGCCGCCGGGAGTGGGAGGAGTGCGGCCCGCCAGGCGGCCGCGGCTCCGCCGTCCCGAGGGGTGCCCGGGCTGCCGCGCCTCGCGCCGTTACCTCCCGCAGGTGTGGACCAGGCGGGGTATCCGCGAGAGCTACCACCGTCGAGGAGGCCAGTTCGGCTGCCACGAGTTAAAGGCTCTCGCCCGGATTTCGGGCCGCGTTGCAAACCCCACGTGTTCAGAACTGATGAGTCAGCGTCTCGTTCCCCTCCCCCGGATCGATTTCCAACAACAAAGAAGCGCGGGGTTTATTTGTGTCAGCAGCCGGTTCTGGGGTCTCGGGATATATTTGAGTCACACCTTTGATACCAAAAAGCCGGTCGAAGAAACTCTCTAAGACTCATTTTGTAGTTTTAGAAAGCAGGCATTCTTTATTGCAGCACTGGATGCACGGGGGATAGTTCCACCTAGCGTGCATGCCACAGCTTTAGCACTAACAGGTTATATAGAATAACTGATTGCATATTAATCAGATTAGTATATATATACATAAAAATTATTGTAACTGATTATCAAAGTACTGCCTACATCTGATCATGCACAATGAAGAATTCAAGACGAAGGGCTGCTTTTACAACCACCGACCCATTGGAGATTCTGTTGGCTGTCCTTGAAGTGTTTGTTCTTGTCCTTGTTGTTTGATCTTGAAGCTTAACGCAGCTTCAATCACATGTGGTCAGTTTCGACATTGTTCTCCTCTAGCGTACAGGAACATCTAGTCATAAGAGCCAAGAACTGCAAAACTTATGAGGAACTACCTCTACTAGTTAATTGCTTGGCTACACTTTTGTCTATTGTTTCAGTCATAGTGTTAGTATAAGATTTCTAATAATTATTCACCAAATCTCACTTTTACAGTCACCTAGCAGCAAACTAGTTTCCACGGCTGGTACAAAATATTAAAACCATCAAAATATTTAGACATACCATACAGAATGTATGGAAATATGTTATCAATTCCCTCCTTTCTGTTTGAGGCTACTAATTCTTTTAGTAGTCTCACTTGAACATAGATTGTGTCACAGCTCGTTTAAGACAGCTAAAAGCAACACAGATTATAACAATGATGATAACTACTCTTGCTTTGTTGGTGCAACAAGGGAAAGCCTCAGGCCACCCAGTAAAGGTATCAACTAGAACTAGGATATGTCAATATCCTTCTTTTCGAGGCAATTCTGTAAAATCAATTTGCCAATATTCTCCTGGAGAATTTCCTTGCTTAGTAATTCCAAAAATGATTTATTATCAGTTTTGGGATTATTACGTATACAAATTTCACATCTACTTGTAATTGTTCTAATAATTTTTGTCATATCTCTATTCAAAATACACTTTTGTAAATGTTTAACAAGGTTTTCTGTTCCTCAATGTACTTTGTTATGTTCAGCCTGGGCAATTTCTCTCATTATTGTGGGTGGGACTATTATTTGACCTGTCGATGTTACAGCCCATCCTGTTTCATTTTTGTTAGCCTTCAATTTAATAATTAATTCTTCATCTTTTTTATTATAATTTGGAGCATATTTAGGCAAATTTACACTTTTCTCTGGAACTAGTGCTAGGATGCCTTTTTCTGCAGCCTCTTTAGCAGCTCTATCAGCCAATCGGTTACCTGTTTCAGGGACAGTCCTACCTGACTGATGTGCTTTACAGTGCATTATCGCCACTGCTGTTGGCTTTTGAATAGCTTCTTACAATTTCAGTATTTGTTCTGCATGCTGAATGGTGGTTCCTTGTGCAGATAACAGTCCTCTCTTTCCATATTGCTCCATGTGCATGTACTACTCAAAAAGCATACCTTGAGTCTGTCCAAATGTTGACTCGCTTCCCTTGACGTAGTTCCAGTGCTTGAGTAAGAGCTATCAATTCAGCCTTTTGGGCAGATATATTTGAAGGCAAACCTCATGATTCAATTACCTTCTCAGTAGTGGTTACCTGTTGCGGAGGATCCACAGGGGAAATCACGCACAGACCAATGTGATCAAGTGAAGCCCATTTACTACAACTTTTAGCACAGTTATATACCTTATGTGCTTGTGCACGCGCCTTATACAATACTCTAATTGGTACAATACCCCGGTTCACGCAACACTATCTTATCCTCTATTGGCTGTGCAAGCTTCTTCACGAGGTGTCCAGCAGTTACTTATCTCATTCTTTGGCATCCAGGAGTTGTTTGTCAGGCTCTTCTTATCTTCCTTTTTCCCAGCATACGAGGGCACAGCGTCCTTGTCTGCTCCAGCACTTTCTAAACTTATGCTTCGTTCCCACCTAACGGCTGGATTGCTCACATGCCCTTGCCCAGCCAAGAAATCCTCAACAATTCCCCCTTTTTGTTTTTGAGCAATCTAGGCTTGCGTAATAACTTGGGATGCCATTTTTTCTTAACAAGCTGAACAAGGTAAAATTATTACAATAGCTAAAATCACAATAACTACAACAATGCCCATAATTCTTTCAGCCAACCCGTTACCCCTAATGGCCCAGACCATGAGGACTATGAGGAAGATGAACCATCCATACATTCTTGTGCCATCTTGTTCCATGAACTCAGCCCAGCAATCGGTAGGTGCCAGCTTTCCGTGGGCGTCCCCACAGAGGCAAGGATGGCCTCACCGTACACCAGCCCGATGCTCTTCGGAAAATCCCGGTATTTATACATTTGCAGAGGAACGGGTTTTAGCACACGTGGCCAGCGGGTGCCAAAAGTCCGCCTCGGTTGCAATCTATGACGCATATGCTCGCTGGCCAGGCACGCTGCACGAGTCATAGCCATCTTGTCTATTGGTTCGTGGGCTTTACGATACAGTTGCGATGCACAGAGAACCTTGACCTGTTATGTTAGCCAAGGTGACCTATACATTAGTTTTCAGCTGAGGTAGTATTCATATTGCCGCATCATCTATGATGCTCCAGATGATGATGGTCGTGCAAATCGAACAGGAGTCCGTCGTGGGCGTGTATCTGTGGAAACACAATCAACCTCGTTCCCAGGTTATTAATGGAAATAGACCTTACCCCTAATTTTGGCTTTAACTAACTTTACATTTACCCCACACTGTCTTCCCGTAATCACACTATGTTTAATCAAATTATGCTTAACACACTTTTTACCTAAAGCAAGTTCTATATACAATAAGGCACGCTGTTCTAAAAACCTCTCTGAAGGACTCAGTGTCCGCTAGTAATACTCTATTAGTTAGAATCTGTCGGATCAGTGGCTCCAGCACCCGCCGGTGCCGTGCCAATTGCCATTGGGACAATTCCGGGTCCAGCATCAGTGCGAAGCCATGGCTTGACCCACTTAGCCGGGATCTCCCAGTAAGTTTTACTTCTGCTGATCCGCACCATTTCCCGGATTCTGGGTCCTTATACATTACCATGATTCCTGTACTTTGTTGTGTCCTTTCTGCCTGTAAAAGACCATGATGCACTACCATTGGTGGGTCTTTGTGATCACCTGTCAATCTAAGATAATTTAGCACAAATAAGGCTTTGGCCAATCGTTCCTCTGGGAGTAAGGCCTGGGTTCCCCCTTTTTGTTTTTGCAGCATGTTCTTTTAGGGTTTAGTTGGCCCATTCGACAATAGCCTGTTGTGTGGGAAGATGTGGAATACCGGTACTGTGGTGAATTCCCCACAAATTACAAAATCGAGCAAACCGTGTAGAACCATAGGCTGGGCCGTTGTCCATCTTAATTTCTTTAGGCACACCCAGCACTGCAAAAGAAGCATGAAGATGTCATTCAATATGTAAGACCTTTTCTCCAGTTCGTGCCGTGGCCCACATGGCAGCAGGATAGGTATCAATACACACATGCACAGAACGCTTTGCACCAAACCACGTGACATGGGTGACATCCATTTGCCACAACTGCAATGGCAAAAGACCTCATGGGTTAACCCCACAGCCCAAGCCCAGCCCTTCCTTTTGACAATCGGGGCATGCTTTAACGATACCTTGGGCATCAGTAAGTGGTAAGTCAAATTGCTTTGCTAACATCCTAGCGGGTTGGTGCAAGAACGCATATGATTGCCGTGCTTTGTTGAAAACGGTTCCCTGGAGGAGGCTCCCATGCCGCTGCAACCCATTGGTCAGCTCTGTCATTTCCCCTTTCTCATCTGCACGTGCGCTCGTACCCAAGAGTTCTACCAGAGGGGTCATATCGCCATTAGTGATACCGCAAAGATTCCGCACCCACTGGATATCTCCCACAAGCTTCTGGACATCATGTACCGTTGAAATTTCTCATGTTATTTGAACCTTCTGAGGTTTAACATTGCTAGCATCTATGTGCCACCCCAAATACTTCCAAGGTGCTGACATTTGCGCCTTTTCAGGAGTGATTATTACTCCGCGATGGCTTAAGATGTCCTGCAATTGAGTTAAAATTTCACCCTGTGGCAAGTTCCTTCCCGCTATCAAAATGTCATCCATATAATGATAAATAATTGACTGAGGAAACTGCTTTCTTACAGGCTCTAATGCCCAGGCCACATACACCTGACACATCGTGGGGGAATTGCGCATTCATTGCGGTAACACGACCCAATGGTATCTCTTATAGGGCTCTGCCTTGTTAATCGATGGTACCAAAAAGGCGAACTGTTCGGCATCATCTGGGTGCAAGGGAATGGTGAAAAGACAATCCTTTAGATCTATAATTAGCAAATCCCATTCTTCTGGAAGCATAACTGGAGATGGCAAACCTGGCTGCAGGGCTCCCATACTATGCATCACCGCATTCACAGCTCTAAGGTCATGTAACAGTCTCCATTTCCCACTTTTCTTGGGAATGGTAAATATTGGTGTATTCCATGGACTAGTAGAAGGAACAACATGTCCCGCTCTCGATTGCTCCTCAACTAACTATTGTATTCTTAGCAGCCTTTCAGAATTTAGCGGCCACTGATCAATCCACACAGGCTCATCTGTTTTCCAGCTAATTTTCAGGATTGGCTGCCCCTCAGTGACCGCTCCTAAAAAGGATGGGTCACTAACATTGCCTTCATTTGGCTCAATAAATCATGGCCTACGAGGCCAAACAATTCAGTTGGGGTAGTCATGATATACAGACGCATCGTAATGTGTTCACTGTCGGGGAACACAAATGTAATCGGTAGCTGACTTACTAAGGTGGCTTGTGTGCCCCCTATCCCTGCAATGCCAAAATTTGGATTGATCAATGGCCATGATGGAGGCCAAATGCATCGTGAAATAATCGTAACATCAGCTCCTGTATCGAATGTCATTGGTTTCTTGACGACAACTCCGTCAGGCCCTTTCAATTGCACTACCTTTTCTGGTTTACCTCTTGTTGTGTCCATGGCAAAGTATACCTGCGGTTTCCCTGTGGAGCTGAATCCACCATCTCCACGTTGTACTTCACCTGGGTTCGGAACACACGACCTGAATGGAACTAATTGTGCTATTCTGGTACCTTTAGGAATAGAAACAGGAGGGATTAAAACATGGATCATAATTTTCACAGTCCCACAATAATCTGCATCAATAAGCCCTGGGAGCACCAGAATTCCTTCTAGAGCTGTTGAAGATCACCCCATTAAAAATGCACTAAGTCCAAACCCCAATGGTCCCTTTATGTTGACTGTGGTTTCCACATCCACTCTGGAGCTTCCTGCGGTGGCGGATCTGGTGGATGCGAGGCTGCCTGAGGGCTGGCAGCCCAAGCCCCTTGCATTTGTGTCGTTGTGTGAGGGGCCTTCGCGTTCGGTGTGAATTTTCCCTTCTTCCTGTATTCTTGGTGGTATGGTTATCTTTCTTACACTTGTTGCAGCACTTACTGTTAACAGTACCTGTACATTTGCTCCTAATGTGACCACGTTTGCCACAGTTAGAACACTTGAACAAGGGTGTCTTACTGGCCTTGTGTTTCTTTGTAGCTCGTTGTAGAGCTGTGGCAGCATAGGCTACTTTCTGTGAGTCCACTGATCGATCCATGTATTCTATCATATCAACGACGTCTGCATTTTTCGGCAAATTACAAAATGCTTTGCGTGTCTTTTCAGTAGCATTTTCAAAAGCAAGTATTTTGAACATGTTTTCTTTCATGCTCTCATTCATGTCAGGGTGCTCATAGATTGCCCTATGCAGTCTATTAATAAACTGTGCAAAAGGTTCGTTATGCTCCTGTTTCACCTGGTGTCCTGGGTTCAGCTGGGATAGAGTTAATTTTTAAAGGAACCTGGGAGGTGGGGGCATAGCCGGGGCAGCTGACCTGAACTAGCCAAGGAGCTATTCCATACCATGTGACATCATGCTCAGTATATAAATGGGGAGCGGGCCGGGGGGTGGTCTCTGTCTTTCGGTGGGGGAAGTGGCAGAGCGTCGGGTCCCGGGTGGTGAGCAGTTGCACTGTGCATCACTCTTTTTGTATACTCTTTCATTACTACCGTTGTTGTTGTAATTTCTTTGTGTTGTCCCAGTAAACTGCCTTTATCTCAACCCTCGAGGTTCCAGTTTCTTTTTCTTTTCTCTCCTCCGTCTCCTCCCCATCCCACCGGAGGGGGGCGGAGGAGTGAGCGAGCGGCTGCGTGGTCCTTTGTTACCCGCTGGGCTGAAACCACGACAGTCCTTTTTGGCGCCCAACGTGGGGCGAAGGGTTGAGATAACGACAGATCTGGCCAGAGCGTGTTGAAACAAATTTGCCAAACGCATTTCTTAGATAAATAGATGTTAGTCACATCTGTTAGTTGTTTCATTTGTTTACATGGTGGCGTTTTGTAAGCTCTTATATGCTCTATTTGCCTGTACTTGCGTATCTCATCTCTGGGAGAGTGATTGGGATTATCATTTTGCTGTACTGGGCAATGTCAACTTGTGAAATGATTACATCACTGGTCATGAGGTTAAGCTGGAATCTGTATGAAGCAGTGATATCATTTCCATACTTTGGGCAACTTCTGTCGGATTTTATTGGTAATTACACCCCATCCACGGGGAAGTTGGGGGGGATACTTCCCCTCGTCCGTTCGCCTCCCTTTTCTCCTTCCGACTAATTACAACAGCTTTTGATAATTTTGAATATCCTTGGGATGCGCAAGCCAGTGTGCTGTTAGTGCTATGCATCCTGAATATGTTTCAGGTCTTGTTTAGGGCTACAAAAAGGCTCTTTAAGAGTACCACTCAGAGATCTCCCCCAAAGCTGGATATTCATGGGTGGCACGGCATGTGGGAGGATGTGGGCAGGTATCTAGAGAACTTCTCACCGCCAGTGGCTTGGAAGTTCACTCCCGAACAACTACAGAACCCTCATGACGTGACAGAATATTTGAAAGAAAAATGCTGCTGCTATTCCAAAGACGTACAACTCGCCTCACTGTGCTGGGCCCTGGCCAGTATCTACCAAACACTGCTTGATACTAGGCAGCACCCTCAGGGAGAAAAGATGGAAAACAGAACAACAGGCACCGTGGCTACCCCAACCCCGACAACAGACACTGTGGCTGCCCCTACCCCGACAACAAGCACTGTGGCTGCCCCTACCCTGACAACAGGTACCGTGACTACCCCTACCCCGGTGACAGACACTGCAGCTAAACCAGAGAACCAACCTGTGCCAGTATGAGTCGCCCCTGTACAGAAAAAGAAACACACAAAGAAATCAGTTCGCTTAGCGAGAGATGAAGATGAACCAGGGTCATCGCGAGAACAGGAGGTAGAGGCAGAACCTGAAATAATTACCCGATCTCTATCCATGAGTTGCGTGACATGCGAAAAGATTTTAGCCGCCACCCAGGTGAGCACATTGTTACCTGGCTGCTCCGATGCTGGGATAGCTGGGCTAGTAGTGTGGAATTAGAGGGTAAGGAAGCCAAGCAGTTGGGATCTCTGTCTAGGGAAGGGGGCATCAACAAGGCAATTGGGAGAAAAACACAAGTCCTCAGCCTCTGGAGGCGACTTCTGTTAGGTGTAAAGGAAAGATACCCCTTCAGGGATGAAGTTACATGTCACCAAGGCAAGTGGACCACCATGGAGAGAGGTATCCAGTACCTGAGAGAATTAGCCGTGCTGGAGGTGATTTACAATGATCCAGAAAATGGACAGTCACCCACAGATCCACATGAAGTCCAATGCACACAACCCATGTGGCGGAAGTTTCTACGAAGTGCACCACCAACCTATGCCAACTCATTGGCAGTAATGTCCTGGAGAGAAGGCTATGGACAAACGGTGGATGAATTGGCTGTCCAACTCCGGCAATACGAAGGGAGTCTCTCTTCCTCCCTACGGGCCTGTGTCTCAGCTGTAGAGGAATTGTCCCGAGAGTTCCAGCAATTCAAAGTGGATCTGTCCTCCTCCTCACCTGTACAGGCCCGCATCGCAGTTATTGGGAGTAAACGTTCCTCTGCCCAAGAGAGAGGAGAGAGAAAGTACACTCGACGGGCTAACCTGTGGTTTTACCTGCGTGACCATGGAGAGGACATGAGGAAGTGGGATGGAAAACCCACTTCAGTCTTGGATGCACGGGTACAGGAGTTGCAAGAAAAAGCAACCAGAAAAGAGAATTCTTCTTGGAAAACTGCTGCTCCAGTTTCCCGTGAGCAGTGCCCCAGACGCAGTAGATAGGCTGATCTCATTTCTGATCCCCTTGAAGGGACTTCTGATTTACGTGTGCAGAAAGTGAGTAACGGATATTCTAACCAGGATTAGAGGGGCCCTGCCTCCAGCCAGGTGGAGGAGAGGGACAAACGAGTCTACTGGACAGTGTGGATTCGATGGCCTGGCACATCAGACCCACAGGAATATAAGGCTCTAGTAGACACTGGTGCACAATGTACCCTAATGCCATCAAGTTATAAAGGGGCAGAACCCATCTGTATCTCTGGTGTGACAGGGGGATCCCAACAGCTAACCGTATTGGAAGCTGAAATGAGTCTAACCGGGAATGAGTGGCATAAACACCCCATTGCGACTGGCCCAGAGGCCCCGTGCATCCTTGGGATAGATTATCTCAGGAGGGGGTATTTCAAGGACCCAAAAGGGTACCGTTGGGCCTTTGGTATAGCTGCATTGGAGACGGAGGAGATTGAACAGCTGTCTACCCTGCCGGGTCTCTCCCAAGACCCTTCGGTTGTGGGGTTGCTGAAGGTTGAAGAACAACAGGTGCCAATTGCTACCACGACGGTGCACCGGCGACAATATTGCACCAATCGAGACTCCCTGATCCCCATCCATAAGCTGATTTGCCAATTGGAGAGCCAAGGAGTGATCAGCAAAACTCACTCACCCTTTAATAGTTCCATATGGCCCGTGCACACATCCAATGGGGAATGGCGACTAACAGTAGATTATCGTGGGCTGAATGAAGTCACACCACCGCTGAGCGCTGCTGTGCCAGATATGTTAGAGCTTCAATATGAACTGGAATCAAAGGCAGCTAAGCGGTATGCCACAATTGACATTGCTAATGCATTTTTCTCCATTCCTTTGGCAGCGGAGTGCAGGCCTCAGTTTGCTTTCACTTGGAGGGGCGTCCAGTACACCTGGAATCGACTGCCCCAGGGGTGGAAACACAGCCCCACCATTTGCCATGGACTGATCCAGGCTGCACTAGAAAAAGGTGAAGCTCCAGAGCACCTGCAATATATTGATGACATCATCATATGGGGCAACACGGCAGAAGAAATTTTTGAGAAAGGGAAGTAAATAATCCAAATCCTTTTGAAGGCTGGTTTTGCCATAAAAGAAAGTAAGGTCAAGGGACCTGCGGAGGAGATCCAGTTCTTAGGAGTAAAATGGCAAGATGGGCGTCGTCAGATCCCTGTGGACGTCATCAACAAAATAGCAGCTATGTCCTCACTGACTAATAAAAAGGAAACACAGGCTTTCTTAAGTGTTGTGGGTTTTTGGAGAATGCATATTCCAAATTACAGTCAAATTGTAAGCCCTCTCTACCAAGTTACTCGGAAGAAGAACGATTTTAAATGGGGGCCTGAGCAACAACAAGCCTTTGAACAGATTAAGCGGGAGATTGTTCACGCAGTAGCTCTTGGGCCAGTCCGGACAGGACAAGATATTAAAAATATGCTCTACACTGCAGCTGGGGAGAATGGCCCTACCTGGAGCCTTTGGCAGAAAGCACCTGGGGAGACCCGAGGCTGACCTCTGGGGTTTTGGAGTCGGGGATATCGAGGATCCGAGGCTCGCTATACTCCAACTGAAAAAGAGATACTGGCAGCATATGAAGGAGTTCGAGCCACCTCAGAAGTGGTTGGTACTGAAACACAGCTCTTCTTAGCACCTCGACTGCCAGTGCTGGGCTGGATGTTCAAAGGGAAAGTTTCCTCTACGCATCACGCGACTGACGCCACGTGGAGTAAGTGGATCGCACTGATCACACAGCGAGCTCGCATAGGAAACCCCAGTCGCCCAGGAATGTTAGAAGTGATCACGGACTGGCCAGAAGGCAAAGATTTTGGAATGTCGCCAGAGAAAGAGGTGACACGGGCTGAAGAAGCCCCGCTGTGTAATAAACTGCCAGAAAATGAGAGGCAATATGCCCTGTTCACTGATGGGTCCAGTCGAATTGTGGGGAAACATCGAAGGTGGAAGGCTGCTGTATGGAGTCCTACACAACAAGTTGCAGAAACTGCTGAAGGAGAAGGTGAATCGAGTC
The DNA here is from genome assembly GCF_929443795.1 of Astur gentilis. NCBI lineage: Eukaryota > Metazoa > Chordata > Aves > Accipitriformes > Accipitridae > Astur > Astur gentilis. The sequence continues at coordinate 15,734,274 of NC_064918.1, read as the reverse complement.
AGTTTGCAGAGGTGAAAGCCATCCAGCTAGCGTTAGACATTGCTGAAAGAGAAAACTGGCCAGTGCTCTATCTCTATACTGACTCATGGATGGTGGCAAATGCCCTATGGGGGTGGCTACAGCAATGGAAGAAGGGCAACTGGCAGCACAGAGGTAAACCCATCTGGGCTGCTGCACTGTGGCAAGATATCGCTGTTCGGATAGAGAAGCTAGTGGTAAAAGTACGTCACGTAGATGCTCATGTACCCAAGAGTCGAGCCACTGAAGAACATCAAAACAACCAGCAGGCGGATCAGGCCGCCAAGATTGAAGTGTCTCAGGTGGACCTGGACTGGCAACGTAGAGGTGAGCTATTTATGGCTCAGTGGGCCCACGATACCTCAGGCCATCAGGGAAGAGATGCAACATATAGATGGGCTCGAGATCGAGGGGTGGACTTGACCATGGACACTATCGCACAGGTCATCCATGAATGTGAAACGTGCTGCAATTAAGCAAGCCAAGCGGCAAAAAACCCTGTCGCATGGAGGGCGATGGCTGAAATATAAACAGTGGGAGGCCTGGCAGATTGACTATATCACACTCCCACGAACACGCCAAGGCAAGTGCCATGTGCTTACAATGGTGGAAGCAACCACTGGATGGCTGGAAACATACCCTGTGTCCCATGCCACTGCCCAGAACACTATCCTGGGCCTTGAAGAGAAAATTTTATGGCAACAGGGCACCCCAGAAAGAATCGAGTCGGACAACGGGACTCACTTCCGAAACAACCTCGTAGACACCTGGGCCAAAGAACATGGCATTGAGTGGGTGTATCACATCCCTTATCACGCACTGGCCTCCGGAAAAATTGAACGATACAATGGACTGCTGAAAACTACATTGAGAGCGATGGGGGGTGGAACTTTTAAGCATTGGGATACACATTTAACGAAAGCCACCTGGTTAGTTAATACTAGAGGATCCGCCAATCAGGCTGGCCCCGCCCAACCAAGACTTCCACATACTGTAGAAGGGGATAAAGTCCCTGTAGTGCGCATGAGGAGTATGTTAGGAAAGACAGTCTGGGTTAGTCCTCCCTCAAGCAGAGGCAAACCCATTCAAGGGGTTGTTTTTGCTCAAGGACTTGGGTACACCTGGTGGGTGATGCAGAAGGATGGGGAAGCTCGATGTGTACCTCAGGGAGATTTGATTTTGGGAGAGAATAGCCAGTGAATTGGGCTGTATGATATTTAACTGCTAAATAACCTGCCAATGCATGTCATTGTATCTATAGTGTCTATATGCCATATCAAGGGTATTATTGTGAGAATTATCCAAATGACTACAGGATGGACTTTTGAAACTGAGCCAAGTACAACAGCGATAGAACTTGAACTGGCACCCAGCAATTTCCTCAAGATCAACATCCTCGACCTGCAGACCAAGGGCATGAGTTGCACCAACTGTACTAGCCACAAGTTCCAGAGGCAGCGTACAACAACCCAACATCTCACACCGTCTCTCTCTTATCCTGAAGAACTTTTACAACAGATAGAGCCCCAAAATCGATGGACACATTAGAGGGATAGCCCATAGGCTAAAGGAACACCATGTGTGTGTGTGTGTGAGGTCGGGGTGGGGTGGAGTCCATATACTTATATATAAGACCAGGAAAGTAGTAGTGGTTGATTGGAAAAAAATGTAAGATCTGGGCATGATGTAGATGGTATAGAATAAGGGGTGGATAATGTCCTGGGTTCAGCTGTGATAGAGTTAATTTTTACAGGAACCTGGGAGGTGGGGGCATAGCTGGGGCAGCTGACCTGAACTAGCCAAGGAGCTATTCCATACCACGTCACATCATGCTCAGTATATAAATGGTGAGCGGGCTGGGGGGAGCTCTCTTGACTTTCGGTGGGGGAAGTGGCAGAGCGTCGGGTCCCGGGTGGTGAGCAGTTGCACTGTGCATCACTCTCTTTATATACTTTTTCATTAGTGCCGTTGTTGTTGTTGTAATCTCTTTGTGTTTGTCCCAGTAAACTGCCTTTATCTCAACCCTCGAGGTTCCAGTTTCTTTTTCTTTTCTCTCCTCCGTCTCCTCCCCATCCCACTGGAGGGGGGTGGAGGAGTGAGCGAGCGGCTGCGTGGTCCTTTGTTACCGGCCGGGCTGAAACCATGACACCTGGGTAAAAGCATGGCTGCGCATATTGTCTGGTATGGTAAGAAAAGCTTGATACACCAAGATCTGTGATAGATGATGAACCTCAGTGATACATTGTAACTGAGCGTTCCCTGATGCGAAGGGTCCAGTACCCATCAGCATCTGCATGGTTACTCCCCATAGGGGATCTGTTTATTGTCGTGGTGTTGCTTGTTCCCTATCACAGAGCTTCTCCCACTGCCGGAAAAACACTGACATTTGGGCGGGTGTCAAAATCAACTGTGCTAGCTGTTTAATATCTTGAGGAATCAGCGTATCAGCAGAAAAAATGAATTGCAGTATTTGGTGAGTTAACGCAGATTTGATTCCGTACTGACTCACAGCATTCCTTAATTTCTCAATGACCTTCCAGTCAAACACCTCCCATTTTTTCTGTCCATTTGATGCAATAACTGGGAATGCTTGGAGCATAGTCCCTTCTATAATGGCATCTTTTATTACACCCCTCCAATGTCTCTGCCTTTCTTCTGCAGCGGCTATTACAAGCGGCTCCGCGTCTATGGCGGGTGCGGTTGGTTTCCCCGTCTCTTTTCCCCATTTCCTTTAACAATTCTAACATTGTCTCTTTTTGTTCTATTATTAGAGTAGCCAAGTCCTTGTTTGCATTATTTGAATCAGGGTGTATGCTAGGTATAATTTGTTCATGTTGAACGGTGGTATCTGGGGGCTGTTTTTTCGTAGGCAGATTTTTAGTCAGTCCCTGATTCTGTAGGGTTTCCTTTAATCGTACAGTTAGGGAGGCTTGGGAACTGTCGGATGGCTGATTAATATCGGCAGTCCCAGGGAGTGGAACAGAAGTCAAGGGCACAAGAGCAGGCGAACAAGCTCCAAAATTCTCTCTCGCTGCATTATATTTTTCTCCCCACTTTTCCCTTTTGCTTGCGGTTGGAGAGAGAGAGCAGCAAAAGCAGACGCAGACGCTTTACGATCTGCTTTCATTTTTTGCAGAGTTGTCTTAATCAATTTCCATAAAGTTGCAAGACCTTTAACTTCTTTAGACCCGTCACTAATTTCATCCCATAGGGAGGTTCCGATAGCATTCCAGGTACTAAGCTCAAAAGCTGTACCCACACTAATTGAAAGGTTTCTGTCCTTGCTTCATTAGTTTTTTAGCTGATTTATCATCGTCAATTACCATATCCCATAATACGTCTCCTAATCTACGCCATTCACTCTCCTTAAATAATAAATCCGGATTCCTAAAGCATCCCTTAACATGACCTAAAGCAACTAATCCCGAAACTTGCTTAACGCAATTTACCCCCCGCATTTCTAAAAAGCACTGTAATAATTTTAGGGCTACCTCTTGATCCATTGCCGGCCGGCTTCTTGATACTCCTTGGTGCTACCTTGATTAAGGCACCTCAGTTAAAAAGTCTTTGCAGCCTTTTTCCAGTAGCCCTCACTGACGGCGAACCCCTTTTGGACGGTCCAGGCACGAGAGTTAACACACCAACCAAGACGATCAGCGTTCGGTTAATCTTTTGCCCCCCGGTCGCTGCTACCGGTGCTTCTCAGTGTCCGTCGCTCCAATCCCCCTTTCTTCGGTCCCTGTTCGGGCGCCATTTGTTGGAGCGGCGGAGGAATGCACATAAGTCGACCCAATATGAGTGATAGAAGTGATTCCACTTTATTTGCACGGATAGCTCATATTTATACAGTTTGCGATAATTATGCCTACTAGCCCTAATATGATTGGTACATTGCTAATGTTTATTCATTACTAAAACACACCCACTTGTGGCTGGCAGCTATGCGTGTTCAGTAACTTTCTCATGAGAACTTCTTCAAAAGTTACTTGTGAACTTATGCCAAGGTCACACTGTTTTTATTTTTCTCCCGATAACAGCGAGACCAGCTGCTGTTTTTCTCCTGCTATCAGTAAAGCCAGCTATTTTCGGCCAAGGCCTAATCTTGCTGCTCAGGCTGACATTCTTTCACACAGAACTCTGCTCGCACAACTTTTCTATAGACCCATGTTCTTTTTCATCAAGCCAGTTCCCAACAATTGTTTTTTCACCATTCCCTTGCACCCAGATGACGCTGAACAGTTCGCCTTTTTGGTACCATCGATTAACAAGGCAGAGCCCTATAAGAGATACCATTGGGTCGTGTTACCGCAATGAATGCGCAATTCCCCCACGATGTGTCAGGTGTATGTGGCCTGGGCATTAGAGCCTGTAAGAAAGCAGTTTCCTCAGTCAATTATTTATCATTATATGGATGACATTTTGATAGCGGGAAGGAACTTGCCACAGGGTGAAATTTTAACTCAATTGCAGGACATCTTAAGCCATCGCGGAGTAATAATCACTCCTGAAAAGGCGCAAATGTCAGCACCTTGGAAGTATTTGGGGTGGCACATAGATGCTAGCAATGTTAAACCTCAGAAGGTTCAAATAACATGAGAAATTTCAACGGTACATGATGTCCAGAAGCTTGTGGGAGATATCCAGTGGGTGCGGAATCTTTGCGGTATCACTAATGGCGATATGACCCCTCTGGTAGAACTCTTGGGTACGAGCGCACGTGCAGATGAGAAATGGGAAATGACAGAACAGCAAAAAGCCTTAGAATATATATCAAAGAAAATTGCATCTAGCTTTGCATCCAGATGCAATGAGGATTTACCGATCATGTTGATGATCATTAGTACAGGGGACTCTCGGAAACAACACCCTTATGCGGTAATTTGTCAGTGGGACACAAAGCGCTCAGATCCCTTGAGAATTCTGGAATGGGTCTTCTTGGCCATATGGCCAGACAAATCTATTGTAACCCAATTGGAATTATTTGCACAACTGATCATTAGGGGAAGAACGAGGATTGTAGAGATTGCAGGGACGGAACCAGAAATGATACTGATACCTCTGGTAAAATGGTATTTGGAATGGGGAATTCGGCATTCTGTAGCGCTACAAGTTGCATTAGCGGGGTTTGGAGGTACAGTAAGTAATCAATATCCAAAGCATAAGCTGTGGTCACCATTGGAACAGCAAACCTTTGAGCAAAAACCATGGAGGTCGGAAACACCTGTACACAGGGTAACAGTGTTTACTGATGCTGGGAAAAAGACAGGTACGGCCCCCTGTATGTGGAAAGATGCTAACGATCAGTGGTATGACCATGTTGAAAAAGGAGAACCTGGGGATTCCTTACAGATGCTAGAATTAAAGTCTGTGATTTGGGCACTGCAGCATTGGGCTAAGGAGCTGCTGAATATTGTATCCGATTCTCTTTATGTAGTTGGGGTGGTGCTTGAACTCTCGGAGCATAGAGTATTTTATAACGCATATAAGAAGTCATCAAAAGCTACCAGGTTTGTCAGAGGGAAATGACAGAGCTGCCCAACTGGTTGCAGCGGCATGGGAGCCTCCTCCAGGGAATCGTTTTCAACAAGCACGGCAATCACATGCGTTCTTGCTCCAACCTGCTAGTATGTGTCGTGGTTTCAGCCCAGCCGGTAACAAAGGACCACACAGCCGCTCACTCACTCCTCCGCCCCCCTCCAGTGGGATGGGGGGGAGACGGAGGAGAGAAAAGAAAAAAAAACCTGGAACCTCGAGGGTTGAGATAAAGGCAGTTTACTGGGACAAACACAAAAAAATTACAACAACATCAACGGTACTAATGAAAGAATATACAAAAAGAGTGATGCACAGTGCAACTGCTCACCACCCGGGACCTGACGCTCCGCCACTTCCCCCACCGAAAGTCGAGACCACCCCCCGGCCCGCTCCCCATTTATATACTGAGCATGATGGCACATGGTATGGAATAGCTCCTTGGCTAGTTCAGGTCAGCTGCCCCGGCTATGCCCCCCACCTCCCAGGTTCCTGTAAAAATTAACTCTATCCCAGCTGAACCCAGGACAGATGTTAGCAAAGCAATTTGACTTACCGCTCACTGATGCCCAAGGTATCGTTAAAGCATGCCCCAATTGTCAAAAGGAAGGGCTGGGCTTGGGCTGTGGGGTTAACCCACGAGGTCTCTTGCCATTACAGTTGTGGCAAATGGATGTCACCCATGTCACGTGGTTTGGTGCAAAGCGTTATGTGTATGTGTGTATTGATACCTATTCTGCTGCCATGTGGGCCACAGCACAAACTGGAGAAAAGGCCTTACATGTTGAACAACATCTTCACGCTTCCTTTGCAGTGCTGGGTGTGCCTAAGGAAATTAAGATGGATAACGGCCCGGCCTATGGTTCTACACGATTTGCTCGATTTTGTAATTTGTGGGGAATTCACCATGGTTGGGTATTCCACATCTTCCCACACGACAGGCTATTGTTGAATGAGCCAACCAAACCTTAAAGAGCATGCTGCAAAGACAAAAGGGGGGAACCCAGGCCTTACTCCCAGAGGAACATTTGGCCAAAGCCTTATTTATGCTAAATTATCTTAGATTGACAGGTGATCACAAAGACCCACCGATGGTAGTGCATCATGCTCTTTTACAGGCCGAAAGGATGCAACAAATTACAGGAATCATGGTAATGTATTAGGACCCAGAGTCCGGGCAATGGTGCGGACCCGCAGAAGTAAAGCTTACTGGGAGAGGGTATATGCGTCTGCTTACAGATCGAGGCCTTCGCTGGATCTTGGCTAAGTGGGCCAAGCCATGGCTTCGCACTGATGCTGGACCCGGAATTGTCCCAACGGCAACTGGCGCGGCACCGGTGGGTGCTGGAGCCACTGATCCGACAGATTCCGACTAATAGAGTAGTACACTTTAGAGGACTAGTGGACATTGAGTCCTTCAGAGAGGTTTTCTGGTTAGGGCATTATAAGGAATTATCACTTGTAGAAGACTTAGAACAGCGTGCTTTATTGTATATAGAACTTGCTTTAGGTAAAAAGTGTGTTAAGCATAATTTGATTAAGCATAGTGTGATTACGGGAAGACAGTGTGGGGTAAACGTAAAAGTAAGTTAAAGCCAAAATTAGGGGTAAGGTCTATTTCCATTAATAACCTGGGAACGAGGTTGATTGTGTTTCCACAGATACAGGCCCACGACGGACTCTTGTTCGATTTGTACGACCATCATCATCTGGAACATCATAGATGGTGCAGCAATATGAATACCACCTCAGCCAAAAACTAATGTATAGGTCACCTTGGCTAACATAACAGGTCAAGATTCTCTGTGCATCGCAACTGCATCGTAAAGCCCATGAACCAATAGACAAGATGGCTATGACTCGTGCAGCGCGCCTGGCCAGTGAGCGCATGCATCATAGATTGCAACCGAGGCGGACTTTTGGCACCCGCTGGCCACGTGCGCTGAAACCCGTTCCTCTGCAAATGTATAAATACGGGGATTTTCTGAAGAGCATTGGGCTGGGGTACGGTGAGGCCATCGTTGCCTCTGTGGGGACGCCCACGGAAAGCTGGCACCTACCGATTGCTGGGCTGAGTTCGCGGACCAAGATGGCACAAGAATGTATGGATGGTTCATCTTCCTCATAGTCCTCATGGTCTGGGCCATTAGGGGTAACGGGTTGGCTGAAAGAATTATGGGCATTGTTGTAGTTATTGTGATTTCAGCTATTGTAATAATTTTACCTTGTTTAGCTTGTTAAGAAAAAATGGCATCACAAAATTTTAAGCAAGCCTGGATTGCTCAAAAACAAAAAGGGGGATTTGTTGAGGATTTCTTGGCTGGGCGAGGGCATGTGAGCAATCCAGCCGTTAGGTGGGAACGAGGCATAAGTTTAGAAAGTGCTGGAGCGGACAAGGATGCTGTGTCCTTGTACGCTGGGAAAAGGAAGATAAGAAGAGCCTGACAAACAACTCCTGGATGCCGAAGAATGAGATAAGTAACTGCTGGACACCTCGTGAAGAAGCTTGCACAGCCAATAGAGGATAAGATAGTGTCGCGTGAACCGGGGTATTGGACCAATTAGAGTATTGTATAAGGCGCGTGCACAAGCGCATAAGGTATATAACTGTCAAACGTTGTAGTAAATGGGCTTCACTTGATCACATTGGTCTGTGTGTGATGTCCCCTGTGGGTCCTCTGCAACAGGTGATAATTCCACAAAGCTAGCACACCACATCAAAGAACTACAGCGTATTGATCCTGTTACATGATTAGTAAAAACCTGCCTAAATTTACATTCATTGGTTAGTAGTCACCATCTCATCTACTATTGGTTAGTTACATTTAAATTAGCCTCGCTTGCTATGTAAATTAGCAAGCATGCTGCTTGCAAGTGTGTGTGTGTGTGGGGGGGGGTTGTCAAGTTTTTCCAGTCTTGAGTTGAGTCCGTGGTCATTATTTCCTCCTGCTGCCTTTCCCTTTCCCCTAGTTATCACTGTTTTTCTGACTTCATGTTTCTTTGGCAATCATCCTGCCTTTGGTGCCTTCTGGAGTAGGGTGTTTCCTTTTTATCAGTCTTTAGTTCCTCTTTGAGGGCATAGTCATTAGTAAGGTATGATACAAAGTAATGGGGCCTGCATAGTGAAACTATGGAGTAATGGTCCTCCTTAAAGGACAATGCATCATGTTTAACCCTAAATTAAGCAGTATCACCACAGCCTAGGCATTAACTCAAACATATGGCTACAGAGGTGTAAGAGGAAGAAAGGCTGAAGCTGTAGTTGAATGCTTTTTCAGGACTAGCAAAGTGTTTAATTTGGTATTAAAATACCACAATTGTATAATGTGGATAGGCAAAAAATATGGGTGAAATAATAGAGCACAGCTGTATAAATATGACAGGGCTGACATGACAGTGCTACTTTACAAATGTATGAATGTCTGTTTGAATAGTTTAATTTTATAGAGGATGGTGCAAACATCTTAGCTAAACTGCTCAAGTGACTAGAGTAGGGATAAGCAGTTTTTAACTGTAAAAACGTTCTTTTATTCATAAGCTTACACCAAGTAGTCCAGTATTGAATAGAGTAAAAAGTTTTCCAAATGCTTTCTACTCCACTGTTTTGTAGTAAATAAATATTTATTTGAAGTGTGTTTAGTCCTTTCTGGTGTGTGGTCAGTCACTTGGTGGTGCACGCTATCTTTAGTAATAGAACACTAACCTTTTACCGTTGCTTTTTTTTCCCCAGCGCTTTACTTAATCTTGTGGGAAATACTCAAACTGTTTTCAATTTTTCTAAAAAAAATTTCTCCCTTCACCCCAGTGCGGTCCCGGGCGAAGAGGAAGGAGACGGGCCGCTCCCCCAGCCGTGGTGGGCGGGTCGCAGTCCCAGCGTTCTTCGCGGCTACGCATGTTTCCTAGCCCCGCGCCGACGGGGCTCGAGGTGGTCGGCTCCGTTTCACCTCATGAGGTGCCTGGCGGTCCGCCGCTCGTCGGGTGGGCATAGGGAGTGGCGGTGGCCGGCTTCCTGCCTCTGCCCGGGCTGGGCAGAGCTGCGCCCTGCCTCGGCGGCCTCGCTCCCTGTGGTGCGGAAGGTGGCGTTTCCCCGCGTAGTGTGCCCTCCGCCGGCCTGCCGACAACTAGCTGGGCAGCCCCCGCCAGCGGGAGGCGTGGGCTTTTCCTTATCGCTCCGGGTTGCCTGCGGCGGGGTTGGGGTTTCGGTTTCGGGGTCCGTTGGTGAGGGGAACCCGGGGCCAAGCGTTTCCAATACGATGTTTTTTACTGAGAAGAAGCTAAAGCGGGAGAAGGCTGTCGTAAGACTCTTGGTTCCATTTTTGCGGTAAAGATGACAGTATATTTTTATTTTTTAATGACTGAGGACATGGTTAATGAGGGGTTTTGGTGCTGGATGTTGAGACAAAGAATACCCTTACTTCAAGACATAAAAAAATGTTGCTGATGTCTGTAATTTTGCATGTCTCTGCTGCATGTCTGTCTTTCCTTTATCCCTCTCTTTAGTTATGCATACTGACTGTATTTAAATCTTAAATTGGATTAGCTGTTTACGATCCGAATGCTGTTGTAATTAATGAGGGTAATACGAAAACTGCTTATGCTTTTTTTTTTTTTTTTTTTTTTTGTCTAGCATGACAAATGAATTTTTTTCAACTGGATAGTACTATGGTTTGTTTCAAGTTACTAAATACTCTTAGGATATTTCTTTCAACTCTTTCTTTCCTCTTAGATACACCTCAGTTCCGAAGTACTCGTTAAGGAGAAGGTCTGTATTTTAGTAGCTTGGGAAGGCTGTTTTCAAACACTTCAATTTATGGTCCCTGAAATAAATAATTTAATTAAACAGTGTGGATCCTGATTTTATGTTTGTTTTGTTTAATTGTTTGCTTATTTGTCTCAATTTCCTTTTGGTTTTAATTCAGTTTGTTCCTAACTATCTTGGTAAAATCCTACTGATGTATTGCGTGCTTTTGTCCTCTTTCCTCTTCAACCTCCTTCTATCCTCCAACCTCAAAAACACCATTATAATTATCTGACCCCAAAATATTTGAATTATCAGTCCATCACAGATTGTTTTATGCTTGGATCTGCTTTTCCAGGAGATAATGCATTAAAGGTTTGCGCTTGTGTCTTAAAAGGTAATTTTATTAAATTTTTAACGTAAATTAACATCAAATAATGTTTTTTTAGATTATAGAACTATAAGGGACTACTGCAATCTTTTCAGTTCTTGCATAAAATGGACAATAGAATTTTATGCATTAAATTCCTATATGTATTCATGTACCCGATAACTTCTTGCAAAATTGGAGCAAAAATTTTGGAGAGTGATAATATTTCTAAATGGTAATTTTAGCCCTTGGATTTTTGTTTTGGTCTTACACCATGAGTTGAAAGGCCTCTTAGTGTCAGGTATTTCCTCAAATGCATATTTACAGCTTTGTAAGTTACGGACACAACAAAATATTTAGATCAATGTCAACTGTGCATTTATTAAAATTATTTTTATAATTTTCTTAAATGAAATTAAATATATCAACAAAATTGCATTTTGTGGGTATAGGCAGAGATAATGCTTTAATGCTTTATCCCATATAAAAATATGAGAAATCACAACTCTAAGTAGTGTTGTTATATCAACTGTTGTGTGCATGTGTTTTATGTAAACCCAACCTAAATCTTTTCTTCGATAAGTTAACTGTACTGACCACCCATACTCTTTAGTTGTGAAGTTAGCTTTCTAAGCATTCTTGTGCAATACATCTATTTCCCACTTTTCTGTTTTAACATGTAAGCGCCACAACTATGCTTTCTGAGATTTATAGGATAGAAAAACCTATTGCACTTTATTGCAATATTTTGTAAACATTCTGAAAAGATTTTTTTTCAGACTAAAATACAGTTTCTAATTTTATATTAAAAATAATAATTTCAAAGATTATTTTGGTGGAACAGAGTTTTGCTTTTTCTAGTCTGATTTCACTCTTGACCCGCAGAACATTTATACTTATGCTGTTGTACTTGGGAACATGACTTGATTTTTCCAAAGACAGCGGTCATTTTTGTCTGTAAGAGATGGCAGAGACAGACTGTTTTAAAAAGAACAGTTATGCCATAGACATGGCTCTTGAGTAAGGATAATCTGAAGCCACGTTTTTGCTTTCTGTTCTTCGTTCTTGCTCAAAGACACCCATCCACGTATTGTCCTTGTTTTCCAGTTGGTATTGATACCTTTATTTCACTCATGGTACATAATTCCCAGAACATATTCATTTTTGGATTTTTTTTTAAAGTCTGTAGTGATACTTTTCCTGTATGCTTTATGCACATGTTAATAATATCCATAGTAAAGCAGTGTAAGCCTACCACAGAACCGACACAGACCTCTGTTGCTATTTGAATTTATAGGTTTCTGTTTATCTATACCAAGGTCACTAATTGATGGGATGAAATTAAAAAGACATCCCTGAATGTGACTCATGTACGTTTCATTAGGTGGGAATCTTTCAGGCACACAGTTAAAAGGAAAAATCTGTTAAAATGGATTTCTGTATATTTTAAAATATGGTTACTTAAAACAGAAAGCTGGAAGTGCCCTTTTCTGACTTTATGACATAGGGGTTTATTATCTTTTAATTATCATCTTGTTCCATCTTTGTGCCCTTCTCTTGTTTTATGGTTTTGACTTTTTTTTTTTCCCCTGCTTTCTTTAACAGAGCTTCTAAGCCCTAGCTGAAGTTGCTTTTAGCTCAATTATATTTGTTCAGGAATTCATTAAAAAGATGTTGCTTCCTTCTGTATTTTTGACTATTCAGTTTTCATGTATGTTTTGTACAGGGTTTGTAGAGCTTTGTGTAGTATTAGTGCTTACTGTTGCCTCATTTGATTTATTTAGGTATGGAACACACTGTGTTTGGTCTTTCCTGCGTTGGACTGGATGGACTGGATTCAGCAAACACAGAGGCTCAACTCTGAGGCATAGACCGCATTTCCTACAGGAATAAAGCATCTGCAATGGAAAAAAAAAAGTCCTAGTCCCGGGGTAAGTTTGACTTTGAATATTGGTATGCTTTTTAAGGGTATGTTGCTATATCAGCTCTTCCCAGATTGGATTCTTATACAGATCTTATGGTAATTTTAAATAAAATCCAGTCTGACGTGATGGTTATATAGAAGAAACATTTTGAAGATATCACCATTTGTTCCTTAAAATGGAATTTATTCAGAAATGTACTGTATATTGTAAAGTCACCGCCCAGAAAATGACAGTTCCAGTGTTTCAGGAAATACTGTGTCTATGTGTTCGTTCAGAAGAGGCACAGTCATGGTTAACAGACTCTAAACTTGACCCCATTTTTTTTCATCTGTGTGCAAAGCTTATGTATTATTCATGATTTCTTCTCTTTTTTTAACCTTTTCTAAATGAATGCTTCAGTGAGCTTTTTTTCTATGAAGATCAATGTTAGTCATGTCTTGGGGATAATTCTACAATAAACAGGCATGTAAATAAGCTAGAAAAAACATTTTATATTTTCTGGGGCTTATAATCAATGTGATCAAAATCATTAAATATTATGTATCAATGTTGTTAGAAGTATTCATTTTTAAAGGAAGTCTAATACACTCATAAAAAGCCCATTTAGAATAAAAATTTACCTGATACAACTGTAAGAAGGATTATCAGAATTTAACATATTGCACAGAAATAGTAACCTCTTGGGAAGAATCCATTTTTAGATAGACCACAGTTTCAAAGCCTACATCCTATCTCCCTGGCTCCCCCAAAAGACAGATAGTTGGACAGTTAAAATTGATACTGTCCTTCAAAGTCTGCTTTTCAGTGTGTTTAACATAATGAAGCTAGGGAATACATCATTTATATGAGGATTTTTATTTCAAAAGTGTTCTTTTTAATGTTATCACAGAAATGAGTACTCTGTCTTTATAATCCAGGTATCCTGTAGTTGCTTCTTGTGGGGGGCCTTTTAGACCTTGAATTATTTTTGGAATTTCTTCTGAGGTGTCAAGCAGTTCTTTAAGGACGGGGTAATTATTCCCCAAGAAATCACCTTGTACAAGAGGGTTTCATAATAATTACAGAACATAAATAGTTTTAAAGGACTTTTGAGTGATTATTAATGCTAATAACAATGCCTTTATTTTCAAATTACAGTGGTCAACTTTTCAAAAGTAAAATGACTGGGATTAGTTAATTATTTTTTTTTTTTCTGCAAAAAGAGCTGTTGAAGGTAATGTAGCACATGGTAGACAAGTCCTAAAAGTAACAGTAGAGTTTGCTACTGGAGCACGTACTGAGGAAAAGCAGATGTAGGGTTATTCCATGCGGGACCCGGATGACAGGACACCAATATGATGATTAAAGTCGCCAGTTTATTGAGCCTAGCTGATCATTCTTATACAATTCTCCAAGTTGCTTAGAAGCTTTGATTGGCTGCTGCATGCAAGCATTTGGTGTCCATGTGCACAAGCATAAAATGTGATTGGTTATATCGATACTGTACACGCGTATAAACATAAGATACAGTTAGTTATACTCACTCTGTACACACGCATAAACACAGGACATAATTGGCTACGTTAACTAGAGCATGCGAAACTTGTCTCAGTCTAATTGGTCAAGATAAGCCCCTGAATTGAGGTTGTTTGTGCCAAGTTCCCTTTATCGTGGAATGTGCACCTGTGTTTTTCTAATTGGGATCTTTCTTTTTCTGTCTTGTTGTTCCTTCTGTTCAAGGCCTTCTAAAGGCGTCTGGAATGCTCTTGTGACCATGAGCTACTTTCAGGCCCAGTCACTAAGTTCTATATAATTGAACCCTACATCTCCCCCTTTTTTGTTTTTTGTCAATTAACACAGCCTTACTTGATCTATCAATTAATTTTTGAACACATTGCAACATACAAGGATGGACCATCTGTGCATTCTTGTGCCGTCTTGGTCTGCAAACTCAGCCCAGCAATCGGTAGGTGTCAGCTTTATGTGGGCGTCCCCACGGAGGCAACAATGGCCTTCCCATACACCAGTCCAATGCTCTTCGGAAAATCCCGGTATTTATACATTTGTAGAGGAATGGATTTCAGCACACGTGGCCAGCGGGTGCCAAAAATCCACCTCATTTGCAACCTATGATGCATGCGCTCGCTGGCCAGGGGCGCTGCATGAGTCATAGTCATCCTGTCTATTGGTTCATGGACTTTGTGATGCGGTTGCAATGCACAGAGAATCTTGACCTGTTATGTTAGCCAAGTTGAACTATACTTTAGTTTTTGGCTGAGGTGGTATTCATATTGCTGCACCCTCTGGGATGTTCCAGATGATGATGGTCGTACAAATCGAGCAGGATTCCATTGTGGGCCTGTATCTGTGGAAACACAAGCATAATCTCGCCCCCAGGTTATTAATGGAAATGGACCTTCCCATTGCCCTGTTTCTAGATTCTTAACCAAGACCATGACCTTACCCCTAATTTTGGCTTTATCTAACTTTTCTTGTGGAGAGAGATTCCCTACTCTTTTTTTTTTTTTTTTTTTAAAGAGCATTAACAGATCTACTCACCTTCATTCGCAAGCATCGAATCATACATGGGATAATAGCCAAGAGTATGAATATAGGAGCCACCAAGAAAATCAACCACTTTAATATTTGCCGTATCCAAGGCCCAAACCCCAATGATCCTAACCAGTCACTAAATGGGTCAGTATAGTATCCGATCTTGTTTAGGTTCTCTTGTAATTGACTTAACTGTTTGTGAATGCTTATAGAATGGTCCAACAGGTTCATGCAACACATTCCTTCAAACTCTTCACACCCATGTCCTATCTCCACAGATCAAAAACACTCCTGGGGGCAACAACTTTCCCCCCGCAGCATTTACTTCCAAACTTGCAGTATCAACGTCAGGCCATAAAGGTAACCCTGTTATGTTCTGCCATCCTATAAAGTATGACCCTGATCGCTCTTTCTCCTTCTTTACCAAAATGGTGTCCCCCCAAAAAATATCACTCCTATACCATTATATGGTTGTAATTGTGATCGGAGATATCGACAATCCTTTTAAATGGGAAATATCGGTTACCTCAACCGGGGGTAAAGAAAACATTAGATCCACTTCCTGAAGGGGCAAGCTCGCACTAATCAGAAGGTTTTCCACAAGCAATTGTTGCTGTTTAGCTCCTATCAAAGAGGGCCACCACTTTTCACCAATCTTTATGCACATCACCACATTGCTTGTTGTCATGATGTTGAATTTCTCAAATTCTATATTGTAATTAGTCTGGTTGTACCATGAGCTGTAAAATTTAGGGTTAAAGTCTAGATACCCAATTGGACATGTGCGAAAAGGATCCCCTGGTATAGCTAAGGACAGACAAAAATCAGTCAATTTTAAATACAGATCCTGTGACTAAGGTCATCACAATCATTATCACTACCATTTGCTTTTCCAAATCCTTTTTTTTTTTTTTTTAGTCTTTGTCATAAATGACTACATATCAGGGTATCTTAATACTACTTCCACACTCTGCTCTTATGAGTAATGTTTAGCCGGATGCTGATCAACATTAAATCATATATATTTGCTGCAATAGCTCTAAGCTTCTTATTCTCTATACGATTAGTAGCATACACAAAGCCAAAATCAGTAAGCGATCTATTGAAAAATCTGCCTGCTCACGCAAGGTTAGTTGGTTAGTTAAATTTCTGTCACAATGATCAGACAAAAAAATTTTCTATCCCTTTCACCCACTCACACGAAGATGCATATCCAAGGCTGGCACCGTACTCCGTGTTTTTCACACGTGTTCTTAATTTCCGCATTGACTGTCGGTCTCTGTCGTGATTTGTCTAGGCAGTCTATTTAGGGCTTCAGGACCTGCTGAAGTCTCCACTGCCTCTTGTTCCCTATCTTTTGAGTTGTTTGTGACATCTGATTGCTCAATCCGTGGCTTGACCCATTTTGCTGGTATCCAATGGGGCTGTTCATTACCTGTGGAAACACAAGCATACCCTCTTCCCCACGTGAATAACTTGCAAGGTCCCTGCCATTGCTGTAAAACTGGATCAAATATGGAATCTTGTGGCTGGTTTTTATCAACATTTTTGCTCCCACACATATGCCTAGTAGTTGGGATCTGATCCTCAGTACCACGTGGCTGTAGCCAATTCAAAACATATAGTGCTTTGCTTATTAACTCTTGGGGGGTACAATGCCGCATGTCTTCCCCCATTTTAAAATGTTTAAACGATCCTTTAAGGTCCGATGTGCACGTTCAACGATAGCTTGACCAGTAGAATTATGGGGTACGCCAAAATTATGAGTTACCCCCCATAGCTGTAAAAATGTTTCTAATGACTGTGTGCGATATCCTGGGCTGTTGTCTGTTTTAATTTCTGTTGGTGCTCCCATGGCAGCAAATGCTGCCAAAAGGTGCTTAATTACGGATCTGGCATTAGTTGATACATGAACAGTAGCCCACATAAGGTTCGAATATGTGTTAATAGATACATGAACGTATTTATATTTCCCCAAACTGGGATACTCCGTAACATCTGTTTGCCAAATTTGCAATGGTGATAGTCCCCGGGGTTTCACTCCTTGTGGTTGTAAGTTTGGAATATTTGCACAGTCAGGGCAAGCAGCAATAATAGTTCTGGCTTGCTGCAATGGGAGAACAAATTGCTTACTCAGCGCTTTTGCCGACTGATGATAAAATTTATGGGATAGCAGTGCTTGTCCAAACAAATCAGGTTTGGGTGTATTAAAACAGATGTCTGCATTGGCTACTACCAGTCGATCTGCGCGCGCATTACCTTCCACAATAAATCCCAGCAACGTTGTATGGCTACGGATATGATCGATAAAAAATAAGTCTGTTCGTCTTTCTAATAACGTCCATAATTTCAAAAGTGCCATAAACAGCTGCTTATTACTTACAGTTTTTATCAAGGATCTATGCATATGTTTGACTATCCCAACGACATATTGAGAATCCAAAACAATGTTGACAGATGTTTTATCCCATTTTTTGAAAACAGAGCATATGGCTAATAGCTCAAGCACCTGTACTGACCCCTCTGACAGAACAACTTCGGATTTCCAGGATCCATCCTGAAGATATACAAATCCCGCTTTACCTGTTCCGCTGTTAGCATCAGTAAAAACGGTAATGGCCTCCAGCGGCTTATCGCTGCAAATAGAGCGTGGTTCCACTGTCAACATTGTTTTAAACAATGGGTGAGGGGGGTAGTGATTATCCACTTCCCCCTTAAAGCCCATCAGAGCTACTGCAAGGCAGTCATTTTTCATCATAGCATTATCCACAATATCAAGTGACATAGGTAAAATAATTTTGTCCATTTGCTTTCCTGAAATTTGTGTCGCCCTTGCCCCTGCTTTTTGAATGCACATTCCCAGACCTTCAACTCTAGTGACTACAGTTTTTGACATGTTAGCAGGCAAGAATATCTATTCTAGTATTACCAATGGGTTTCGTTTCTGTCGCTCATCCCACTGACCCAAAATTCCCGCAACTTCCTTATCTGAGTTATATACATATAAATTTATGGACAAATCAGGGACATATCTGCCAGACATAGATGATGTGATTTTCTGCTCAATTGCTGTCAAGGCTTGCTGCCCTGATGCACTTAGTTGTATTGCAGAAGTTAAGATCTCGCTGCCCCACAATAAATCCAGCAGCGGCTGTAAGTCTGTATTGGTAATACCACAATAAGGCCGAATGCACTGTAGGTCCCCGACAAGTTTTTGTACATCATGTATATTTCGTATGTCTTTATGTAGCGACAGCTTTTGTGGACAGAGGCTTCCACAACTTGCAAACCCGGATATAGTGTTAATGGCGTTTCGTCTTTTTTAAACTTTGATCGACAGTCGCTGGCTTTGTGTCCGAACTTGTTACACTTGTCACAGACCCCAGGAAAGTTTGACTGACTGCTGTTAGTGCTGGCATAGATCGAGGCTGCGTTGCTATGCGCTGAGGGCACATATGTTTCAAATGCCCCGGTTGACCACACCGATAACACGCTAAGGGGTCTTTGTGTGGGCTGTGTTCTCCTTTTCCCCATTGCACCATCTGTCGTAATGCTACCGCGAGCCCTGCAGCGTGAGCTTCAGCATGTATTTTAGCTTTCTCTTGTTCTTGTATTATAGTAGCCAAATCCTTGTTTGCATTATTTGAATCAGGGTATATGCGAGGTATAATTTGTTCATGTTGAACGGTAGTATCTGGGGGCTGTTTTCTCGTAGGCGGATTTTTACTCACTCCCTGATTCTGTAGGGTTTCCTTTAATCGTACGGTTAGGGAGGCTTGGGAACTGTCAGATGGCTGATTAATATCGGCAGTCCCAGGGAGTGGAGCAGAAGTCAAGGGCACAGGAGCAGGCGAACAAGCTCCAAAAAGTCTCTCTCGCTGCATTATGTTTTTCTCCCCGCTTTTCCCCTTAGCTTGCGGTTGGAGAGAGAGCAGCAAAAGCAGATGCAGACGCTTTACGATCTGCTTTCATTTCTTGCAGAGTTGTCTTAATCAATTTCCATAAAGTTGCAAGACCTTTAACTTCTTTAGGCCCGCCACTAATTTCATCCCATAGGGAGGTTCCGATAGCTTCCCAGGTACTAAGCTGAAAAGCTGTACCCACACTCATTAAAAGGTTTCTGTCCTTGCTCCATTGTAGAAGCCGCTTGTATTGGGTCTGGCTGAGACGGAGTTAATACTCCCCATAGCAGCCCTCAGCGCTGTGCTCTGCATCAGTAGCTAGAAAGGTGTTGATAACACACCAGTGTTTTGGCTACTGCTGAGCAGTGCTGGCACAGCATCAAGGCTGGCTCTCCAACATTTTTGCCCTCCCCTGAATGGCAGGCTGAGGTTGGGCAAGATCTCAGGAGGGGATATAGCCAGGACAGCTGACCTAAACTAACCAAACAGATATTCCATACCATATGACGTCAGCTCAGATATAAAAGCTAAGTGAAGGGAGACGGAAGGTGGAGGCATTTTGTCTTCCGGAGCAACCACTACGCATACTGAAGCCCTGCTTCCCGAGAAGCGGCTAGACATCGCCTGCTGATGGGAAGTAGAGTAACATCATTTGTTTTTTCTTTACTTTCATGCACGCAACCTTTGCTATCACTTTATTAAACTGTCCTTATCTTGACCCACGAGCCTTTTGTTATGTTTTCTCCCCCCCGTCCAGCTGAGGAGGGGGAGTGATAGAGCGGCTTTGGTGGGCACCTGGCATCCAACCAGGGTCAACCCACCACAGTCCTTTTTGGCGCCCAACGTGGGGCTCAACAACGGCAGTTTTGCATTAAGCATTCTATAGCTAGTTATTAAGTGGCAAGCTGCTGTGCAGGTCACGGAGCTTGTTAGCTGCTTGCTTATCTCTATCTTGCTGAGTTTGGGAACATGTTAATACAAATAATGGCTGTGTGCTTTGTCCTGGCACTGATGGCTTTGTTGTGCTGTGGGAGCTATTTTGTGGAGGAGATGAGGGAATACATCTCTCTCTCCCTACCAGGCATTGATGTGAATGGTTTTATTATGCAGGCTCCTGAGGTCCTTGTTCACCCTTATGTGAGCTGTTCAATACTAATAATTAATACTGGAGGCATATTATGGGTATTGTGGAATCTGGTCTCGTCCTGGTATAAGAGAAGGCAAGTTTTAGGTGAGGCAATACTGAAATGTGCCCTCAAGCGACCGGTCCCTGGGTGGCAGGGTATATGGAAGGATTTGGGCAGATTCCTAGGACGGTTATCACCTCCCATAATCTGGGATTTTACATCCGAACAGGCAAGTAACCCTGGCAAACTGACATGCCACCTGATAGAAGGGTGCCATGCTTATCCCAATGAAAACCAGCAGCTTCGCGCACTGTACTGGGGCCTGGCCTATGCCTACCGAGCCACAGTTCAACACTCTCAGAGGACCATGGTTGAGGCAGGGACCCAGACTGCATCTAAGGACACCATGCTCAAGATAGGGACCCAAACAACAACTGTTGGGAACTGGCTTGCTGAAAAAGGACATGGGCCTGTGGAAAAGTTGTGCGAGCAGAGTTCTGTGTGAAAGAATGTCAGTTTGAGCAGCAAGACTAGGCCTTGGCCAAAAATAGCTGGCTTTACTGATAGCAGGAGAAAAACAGCAGCTGGTCTCGCTGTTATCAGGAGAAAGACACGGACGGTGTGACCTTGGCATAACTTCATAAGTAACTTTTGAAGAAGTTCTCATGAGAAAGTTACTGAACACGCGTAGCTGCCAACCACAAGTGGGTGTGTTTTAGTAATGAACAAACATTAGCAATGTACCAATCATATTAGGACTAGTAGGCATAATTATCGCAAACTGTATAAATATGAGCTATCCGTGCAAATAAAGTTGAATCACTTCTATCACTCATATTGGGTCGACTTATGTGCATTCCTCCGCCGCTCCAACAAACAACAACTATAGTAATTGCCCCAATAGTGAAAAGGAAACAGTGGACAAGGAGATCAACGGATCCATACCATCGATTAGTGAGGGAAGAAGAAGAAGAGGAAAGGCTTGATCTAGAAGCTGGTCCTTTGATAAAGAAATTGGAGGAAAGAGTGAGGGAACTTAAACAGGAAGCGGAAACTACCTGGTCCCTGACGTCCTCAGAACTTTGGGACTTGCGGAAAGATTACAGCTGCCAGCCAGGTGAGCGGATTGCTGCCTGGCTGCTCCAATGCTGGGATAATGGGGCTGATAGTCAGCAACTGGAAGGCAAGGAAGCCCAACAGCTGGGATCCCTCGCTAGAAACCGGGGAATTGAGAGAGGAATTGGAAAAGAGGCAGCAATTTGCAGTCTCTGGAGCCGGCTCCTCTCAAGTGTGAGGGCAAGATATCCATTCAAGGAAGATCTTGTCAATTCCTCAGAAAAGTGGACTACCGCAGATGAAGGCATCCAGTACCTGAGAGAGTTAGCAGTGGTGGAAGTCATCTACAGTGATCTGGATGATGAGGAAGTCTCCAAAGATCCAGAGGATGTTCTGTGCACACGGACCATGTGGAGAAAGGTGATTCAAGGTGCCCCAGGGTCGTATTCTAACAGCTTGGCAGCAATGTATTGCCCAGATATGGAAACACCTACTGTGGAGAAAGTGTCGTCTTGGCTCCAAAACTTTGAGGAAAATCTCTGTGTCTCCTCATCCCTACAGGACAGTGCCTTGGCTGTTAGGGATGCTCCAAGAAATCAGTCCTCTCCTGCCCCGGTCAGAGGGAAAGGGAGCCCAAGGTGTATGCCACGTGGTACACTCTGGTTCTTCCTGCGTGACCAAGGGGAGGACATGAGGAAGTGGGATGGTGAACCCACCTTTAAGCTGGAAGCCCGTGTACGTGAACTGAGAGGGAAGACAGCTGTTAAGAAGGGGTCACCCAAGAAGAAGGCTGTCAGTGTCGTTGCTGTAGAGGCCCAAGAAAGCACTCAGCGATCCTCCAGGCCTAGAAGAACTGAAACTACTTTCCTTGATTCTGGTGAGGGGACTTCTGGTCTGGTACCGCAAGGATCGGACAGTGAATATTCTGATGAGGAACAGCAATAGAGGGTCCCTGCCTTCGGCCAGGAGGAGGAAAGGGATGACCGGATATACTGGACTGTGTGGATTCGATGGCCTGGCACATCAGACCCACAGAAGTATAAGGCTTTGGTAGACACTGGTGCACAGTGTACGCTGATGCCATCAGGGTACAGGGGCACGGAACCCATCTGGATCTCTGGAGTGACAGGGGGATGCCAAGAATTGACTATATTGGAGGCTGATTTGAGCTTGACAGGGGACAAGTGGGAAAAACACCCCATTGTGACTGGCCCAGAGGCTCCTTATATCCTTGGCATAGACTACCTCAAGAGAGGGTACTTCAAGGACCCAAAGGGGTACCGATGGGCTTTTGGTGTAGCCACTGTAAATGCAGAGGAGATCAAACAGCTATCTACCCTGCCTGGCCTCTCGGAAGATCCCTTAATTGTGGGATTACTGCAAGTTGAAGAACAGCAGGTGCCAATCGCTACCAGGACGGTGCACCGTCGGCAATATCGGACAAACCGAGACTCCCTGGCTCCCACCCATGAGCTGATTCATCACCTAGAGAGCCAAGGAGTCATCAGCAAGACTCACTCACCTTTTAATAGTCCTATATGGCCAGTGCAAAAGTCTGATGGAGGATGGAGGTTAACAGTAGATTATCGCGGCCTGAATGAAGTGACACCGCCACTGAGTGCTGCTGTACCAGACATGTTAGAGCTCCAATATGAACTGGCATCAAAGGCAGCCATGTGGTATGCTACAATTGATATTGCCAATGCATTTTTCTCCATTCCTTTGGCAGCAGAGTGCAGGCCACAGTTTGCTTTCACGTGGAGAGGTGTCCAATACACCTGGAATCGACTGCTCCAGGAGTGGAAGCACAGTCCTACCATTTGTCACGGACTAATCCAAATGGCACTGGAACAAGGCGATGCCCCTGAACATTTACAATACATAGATGACATCATCGTGTGGGGCAACGAGGCAGAAGAAGTGTTTGAGAAGGGAAAAAGAATAATTCAGATTCTTCTGAAAGCTGGTTTCGCCATAAAGAAAAGCAAGGTCAAGGGACCTGCACAGGAGATTCAGTTCTTGGGAATAAAATGGCAGGATGGACGCCGTCATGTGCCTATGGATGTGGTTAACAAGATAGCAGCTATGTCTCCACCAGTTAACAAGAAAGAAACACAAGCTTTCCTAGGCCTTGTGGGGTTCTGGAGAATGCATATTCCAGGTTATAGCTTGTGAGCCCTCTCTATTGAGTAATGTGGAAAAAGAACTATTTTGAATGGGGCCCTGAGCAACAACAAGCCTTTGAGCATATCAGACAGGAAATAGCTCGTGCAGTAGCTCTTGGGCCTGTCCGGACAGGACCAGATGTACAAAATGTACTCTACACTGCAGCTGGGGAACATGGTCTCACCTGGAGCCTGTGGCAGAAAACACCAGGAGAAACCCAAGGTCGACCATTAGGGTTTTGGAGTCGGGGGTACCGAGGATCAGAAGCCCACTACACCCCAACTGAAAAAGAGATACTAGCAGCATATGAGGGGGTTTGAGTCACTTCAGAAGTTGTTGGTACGGAAGCATGTCTCCTATTGGCACCACGATTGCCCGTGCTACACTGGATCTTCAAAGGAAACATCCCCTCTACACATCATGCAACCAGCGCTACATGGAGTAAGTGGATAGCATTGATCACGCAACGGGCTCGACTAGGGAAATCTAACCGCCCAGGAATCCTGGAAGAGATCATGGACTGGCCAGAAGGCAGAGATTTTGGAGCATCACCTGAGGAGGCGGCTCGTACCCAAGAGGCACCACCATATAATGAGTTATCAGAAGACGAAAGGTGTTATGCTTTGTTTACTGATGGATCCTGTCGTGTGGTAGGGAACCATCGGAAGTGGAAAGCTGCTGTGTGGAGTCCCACACGACAAGTCGTTGAGGCCACTGAAGGAGAAGGTGAGTCAAGTCAGTTTGCAGAAGTGAAAGCCATCCAACTAGCCCTAGACATTGCTGAACGAGAAAAGTGGCCGGTACTCTACCTCTATACCGGCTCCTGGATGGTGGCTAATGCCCTATTGGGGTGGCTACAGCAGTGGAAGAAGACCAATTGGCAACACAGGGGTAAACCCATCTGGGCAGCAGCATTGTGGCAGGACATTGCTGCCCTTGTAGAACACATGACTCTAAAGGTACGTCATGTAGATGCTCACGTGCCCAAAAGCCGTGCCACTGAAGAACATCGAAACAATGAACAGGTGGACAAGGCTGCCAAAATAGAAGTAGCTCAGGTGGACCTGGACTGGGAGCATAAAGGTGAGCTATTTGTAGCTCGATGGGCCCATGAGACATCGGGACATCTAGGGAGAGATGCAACATATAGGTGGGCTCGTGATCGAGGGGTGCACCTGACCATGGAGGCCATCACACAGGTCACTCATGAATGTGAAACGTGCTGCTGGGCAAAGAAACATGGCATTGAGTGGGTGTACCACATACCCTATCACCCACAATCATCTGGAAAAATTGAGAGATATAATGGACTGTTGAAGAGTATGTTGAGAGCGCTAGGCAATGGGACATGGAAGCATTGGGATACAAATTTAGCAGAAGCCACTTGGCTAGTTAACACCAGAGGATCTGCTAACCGTCCTGGTCCTGCCCAAACAAAACCCCTACATACTGTGGGAGGAGATAAGGTCCCCGTAGTGCACATAGGGAAGTGGCTGGGGAAGGCAGTGTGGATTGCACCTCCCATGGGAAAAGGCAAACCCATTTGTGGGATTGTCTTTGCTCAGGGACCTGGGTGTACTTGGTGGGTAATGTGGAAGGATGGGGAGACCCAGTGTGTGCCTCAAGGACATTTAACCTTGGGGGAAAAATAATCTGTGATGCGAGTTGTATGTTGTAGGAAGTAATATAGCAGGAATGACCTGAACTGCAGAGGAGTGAACTTCGCAAGGAACCAGACAAGTGCATCGGTGACCCAAACCAAGCCGGTGTTGGTGCCCAACAATCGAACATACTGCTTCTGTTCTGACCACTCATCTTGACAGATGGGGCCCAAATCATAACCTGTGTGTGAACATCTGTAGGAGTGGAAGAAGCCCATGGAATATCTATCTCTTAAAGGACATGGGATAGTAATTAATAAGAATGTATAAATCTGTATGTTGGGTATAAAAGTTGTTTAAGTATGTAGTTTCAGTTGTAAGTGTTGGTAAGAAAGGATTTCAGTAATGAGAATTAAATACAATAATATGGTTAGAAGATACGTGTATTAAATTATGTGGGACCTGAGCAGGACGCAAATGATATGGAATAAGGGGTAGAGATTGTACTGGGTCTGGCTGAGATGGAGTTAATTCTCCCCATAGCAGCCCTCGCAGTGCTGTGCTCTGCATCGGTAGCTAGAAAGGTGTTGATAACACACCAGTGTTTTGGCTACTGCTGAGCAGTGCTGGCACAGCATCAAGGCTGGCTCTCCAACATTTTTGCCCTCCCCTGAATGGCAGGCTGGGGCTGGGCAAGATCTCAGGAGGGGACATAACCAGGACAGCTGACCTAAACTAACCAAACAGATACTCCATACCATATGACGTCAGCTCAGATATAAAAGCTAAGTGAAGGGAGACGGAAGGTGGAGGCATTTTGACTTCCAGAGCAACCACTATGAGTACTGAAGCCCTGCTTCCCGAGAAGCGGCTAGACATCGCCTGCTGATGGGAAGTAGAGAGTAACATCATTTGTTTTTTCTTTACTTTCATGCACGCAACCTTTGCTATCACTTTATTAAACTGTCCTTATCTTGACCCACGAGCCTTTTGTTATGTTTTCTCCCCCCCGTCCAGCTGAGGAGGGGGAGTGATAGAGCGGCTTTGGTGGGCACCTGGCATCCAACCAGGGTCAACCCCACACACCGCTTTAAACAGGCTTTATCGTATTTTATGTCTCTCTCTGAGAGTATATTTTGGGGGAGCTTAACTACCGCTTCTTCTTCTTTGGAAAGCGTAGACCTCATCTCCTCCCCCGACCGCTCACCTCCTTTACGGGAGAGTCCGTTTTAATATCCGTCTCTGTTTTTTCAACCAGCCTCATAAATGTCTTTACATCTGCCTTTTCCCTCGCAGATGCTGCGAAACCCATGCTGCCTTTTATCACGTAAGCTTACGATTTCCTGCCTCTCTCAAGCAGCCTGGCGCTTTTCTTCTAAGCCCGCTGGCACCCACAGCAATTTCCCCCGCCTTTTCAGTTAGCGTTCCCTCTTGTTCCTTACCAGATCACATCGGAGGTTGCCAGTTATAGGGTTATTCCATGCGGGACCCAGACGACAGGACACCAATATGATGATTAAAGTCGCCAGTTTATTGAGCCTAGCTGATCATTTTTATACAATTCTCTAAGTTGTTTAGAAGCTTTTATTGGCTGCTGCATGCAAGCATTTGGTGTCCACGCACACAAGCATAAAATGTGATTGGTTATATCGATACTGCCCATGCGTATGAACATAAGATACAGTTAGTTATACTCACTCTGTACACACGCATAAACACAGGACATAGTTGGCTACGTTAACTAGAGCATGCGAAACTTGTCTCAGTCTAATTGGTCAAGATAAGCCCCTGAATTGAGGTTGTTTGTGCCAAGTTCCCTTTATTGTGGAATGCGCACCTGCGTTTTTCTAATTGGGATCTTTCTTCTTCTATCTTCTTGTTTGTTCTGTTCAAGGCCTTCTAAAGGCGTCTGGAACACTCTTGCGACCATGAGCTACTTTCAGGCCCAGTCACGAAGTTCCATATAATTGACCCCTACAAGTATATGTAGTTTTTCTCTGTAAGGAGTTAGTTTTGGTTACTTCTGCTTGACTGAATGGTTGTTGTCTTTGTGTTTATGATAAATAGTGAAGATATTTTAGCAGTTCTGGTTTTCTTAATGCTTATTCTACGTGCCAGTCTCCAAGATAAAGAAGGAGTTGCTCAGAGAGGGATACTAGGGTGATAATACATATGTTTACAAAGTATGCAAATGAACTGTTTTGGGATTATAGATTAGAAACTCAATTTTAACAGTTGTTGCATAGAGAGATTTGGGATTTTTGAGTATCAGTCCTAGGAATCCTCCAAATTGAATCTTGTTGTTGTTGCTGTTACAGTGTAAAGGATTTAATTTGGTGAATATCATGTATTTAAGCCCAGAAGAAAGCTTGAAACATATTCAATGTATTATCATAGACATGTTGCAAATTATTTTGTAAAATTGAAGATTTCAGAAAGTGGAGTTAGAGCTTTCCATGTTATGAAGGTGCTTGTTCTAATTAAAACAGGACAAGTGTTTTAATTCAGAACTGTAGTGTTCAAGTTAACAAATTAACTTAGCTGAAATCAAAGATTCCTTAGGAATATTAAATGCAAACATTGAATTGGTTTTTTTTTATGCTCGGTTGTAGCTGTGATAACAAATGCTTTGTGCTAATGGATTTTTTTCTCTAATAGTTTTCTTTCTGTTCTCTGACATTTACAGAACAACTGATGATACAAAGGACAATGCACAGCGTATATCCTGATGACATTTTGTGTGCTGTGATATGGTTTTTGCCATGGCATCTGAGACTGAAAAGGCCCATGCTCTTCTCCAAACTTTCAGCACAGCTTCAGTTATTTCTAGTCTAGGTTTGGGAATATTCTGCTTTGTAGCAGACAGACTTCTGCAGTTTTCCTTCATTCAGCAAAATGACTGGCTCCGAGCCTTCTCTGATAATGCAGTGCATGGTATACTAGGAATGTGGTCCTGGGCAATAGTGATTGGACTCAGGAAGAAAAGTGATTGCACTGAAGTCACTCTGGCTGGCTTCCTTGCCTCTATCATTGATGTGGACTACTTCTTTCTTGCTGGCTCCCTGTCATTAAAGGTAAGTCAATAGACCAGTGATTGCTTATTTTTTTTGTTCATTACTGTTTACTTTATTGTTCTTCTACCATATCCTTAAAAAAACCCTAAAAATTCCAATGATAATTTAATTAGATAAATTTTTAAAAGATATATGGGAATTATTTTTTTATACAGTTGTTATGATTTTTAAAAGCCCTAAAATGTATTTTATATCCACTGTTAAGTTCTGCCTCTTACAAGGCTCTGAAAAAGAGTTCTGAGAGCCCTTGTACATTATATCCTATGTGTATCACGTATTTGCTTTGTTATCCAAGTTAAACAGTTAAGTGCTGCTATGCCTGCTTTGTGTATAAAGTGGGTCATTCCATTTCTGTTTACAATAAGGTGTAGAAATATCTAGAAAGTAGATCATCCAGCTGCTGTTTTGTTTCATTCAGTCTTACTGAGTAGTAGTATATTTGGTTTTAGCCAACCCTAAATATTTCTCCCACAAACAAGCTATATGAGCTGTTCACCTTTAAAAAGGCAGTCTGAGTTTGTCCTTAAATATAGTTGGCTGTAAAAACAAAATAATAAATCAAGTGTCAAACTTTTTAATGGAAAGAAAAAAGTGAATTGGCTCCTGTGAAAGAATATATGTGATCATCATCCATTTGCAGAACTGCTTGTTAGGAGAGAGTTTCTCAATAGAATTGGTACTGTTGGATTATGGCATTCTTTTTCAGTGGTTCTCCAGTGTTTTAGGTGTATCCTGTTCCTGCTCCTCCATTCACACACATACATATATCCCTGTCTTCTTGCCTGCTCCAAACATATATACCCAGCTTTCCTTGACCACAATAGTCTGTTCTGTATACTCTCCAAAACGTTTGTACCTTCTGCAAGCTCCATCTGTGCCAGCCCAGGCCACAATTCTCTTAACACTGCCCTCCAGATCTCATACCTTGGGCAGACACTCCTTGCCCTCAGCTGGCTTCTGGTCCCCATAGCTAGAACCTGGCCACTCTTGCTTGTTATCAGGAATTTGCTCTGCTCAGCAACACAAGTCCTCAGAGTTTGATTATGCTGGTGTTGCTAGCATACATATACATACATGCTACTTACTCTCCCCTCCCCAAAAATGTACACCCCCACCTACACATTGACCTGCTGTTGTTGCACAGGAAAAGGGAAAGATACCAGCCTTTATTTATTCAACCAGAGAATAGGTTAGTAGTTTGACCATCTTGCTGCCTTCTCCCTCAGTTTGCTCAGAGTAGTGTTACACTCTTCACGTGGATGACAGAAGAAATAACTCCTAGGAAGGAAGGAGGTGGAGGGAAAAATTGATGTTCTTTGTAATCCTTTAATTAAAGAAGAACAATACAAAATGGTTTATCAATTATTGTTTTTAAATATGTAGGAGACAGATAAATGCAAGCAGTATTACTGGTTATAGTTGAGATGTAAAAATTAGGCTTCTGATGGGAAAATAGGTTTTTGTTTACCTACAGTATTGCTATTTGTTGTAGGTAAAAGTTTTCCTATTTGTGCATTTGGTAGACCTTTTAATATGATCAGTTTCCCCTTTATTTGTCTTTGACAAAGAGGGCATTTTCACAGACAGAATCACAGAGTGGTTGTGGTTGGAGGGGTCTTCTGGAGGTCATTTTCTCCAATCCTCTGCTCAAGCAGGCTCACCTGGAGCCAGTTGCTCAGGACCATGTACAGACAACTTTTTAATATCTCCAAGGATGGAGACTCCACAACATCTCTGGGCAACCTGTTCCCATGCTCAGTCACCCTCACAGTAAAAAAGTGTTTCTTTAAGTTCAGGAGGAACCTTCTGTGTTTCAGTCTGTGCCTGTTGCCTCTTGTCTTGTCAGTGGACACCAATGGAAAGAGCCTGGCTCTGTCATCTTTACACATTCCCTTCAGATATTTGTACACCTTGATGAGATCCCCCCTGAGCCTTCTCTTTTCCAGGCTGCACAGTCCCAGCTCTCTCAGTCCCTTCATCATCTTAGTGGCCCTTCTCTGGACTACTGTCTCCAGTAGCTTCATGTCTCTCTTGTACTGGGGAGCCCAGAACTGGACTCAGCACTCCAGAGGTGGCCTCACCAGTGCTGAGGGGAAGGATCACCTCCCTCCACCTGCTGGCAACACTCCTCCTAGTGCAGCCCAGGATACCACTGGCTGCCTTTGCCGCAAGGACATGTTGCTGGCTCATATTCAACTTGTTGTCCACCAGGACCCTCAGGTCATTTTCTACAAAGCTGCTTTCTATCCAGTTGGCCTCTAGCATGTACTGGCACCTGGGGTTGTTCCTAGGTAGTCCCTAGTTCTCCCCTTTTCTGTACTTTTTGTGTATATGGAAATACTGTAAAATTATAAAACCACATAAAGAAAAGGAAAGTTAGTTTGGTTGATTAATGGGTCCTATAATATTAACATTTTGGTATAGCATTTAAATCTATAATTATTCTCATGTATATTTTCGTACTTGAAAATCAGTAAATGCAAGTAATGACTACTTATTAAAAAGTATTGTTAAAATATTATTGCTACTTATTCTTGCATTTGATATTATCACCAGTATTTTTGTCTTAATTATGACCACTAGATGACACACGTCACCAGTGTTTGTTTAGGAAGTTGAGTATTATATCATAGAATTGGGAGGTGACCTGTCTCTTTACTGTCTTCAGTGAGGCAAGGTTAAATATGCTTACACTTTCCATGATGGAGAATATTTGTAGCCTATCCCTAGTATCCCAAACAAAGTAAATTATTGCAATTTAATGTGTTAATTTGTTCCTGTGTTTTTTCAATTGCCAAGGAGCTAGAAATTGTTTTTCTAATATCCAGCCTAAATTATCGTTGTTGACAGTTAGATCTTGTTTTCTTTAAGGCTTCTCTGCAAAAGACAGCTGATTGCTATGCTGTCTCCAAAAATGTTTTACAAATCCTCCCCTGTAGAGAAATTCCATGCGGTGACAGACAACAGGACACCAATATGATGATCAAAGTCACCAGTTTATTGAGCCTAGCTGATCATTCTTATATAATTCTCCAAGTTCCTAAGAAGCTTTGATTGGCTGCTGCATGCAAGCATTTGGTGTCCACGCGCACAAGCATAAAATATGATTGGTTATATCGACACTGTACACGCGTATAAACATAAAGATATAGTTGGTTATACTCACTCTGTACACGTGCATAAACATAGGACATAATTGGCTATATCAACTAAAACATGCGAAACTTATCTCAGTCTAATTGGTCAAGATAAGCCCCTGAATTGAGGTTGTTTGTGCCAAGTTCCCTTTATCGTGGAATGTGCACCAGTGTTTTTCTAATTGGGATCTTTCTTTTTCTGTCTTGTTGTTCCTTCTGTTCAAGGCCTTCTAAAGGCGTCTGGAATGCTCTTGCGACCATGAGCTACTTTCAGGCCCAGTCACTAAGTTCCATATAATTGACTCCTACACTGCCCCTTCCATATGTTAATTGGGCTAATAAAGGATGTTTACCTGTAAACCATATCCTGTGTAGGTCTCTAGACCCTTACAGCAGTAACAGCATTACTCTTACAATTTGAAAAACCGTTATGCTTTACAAAAAGTCTCTTCTTGACTAAGTCACAAGAAAAGGCTGAAGGACCTGGATTTAAGTTTTCTAAAGCTCTTACCATTTTTCTGGTCTCCTCTGGATTGCCTTTTGCCTAAATTATCTTTAAAGGGTCCTGTCCTAAACTGTGTATAGTATTTTAGGTGAGACTTAATTTGAGCCAAATAGCATAAATTAATTCCTTTTAATGTCACATGCAAACAACACTTCTGTCTTTTTAAAAAGGAAAAAAAAATCTGTTACAGGTCTTATGTCTTCTTGTAATGCCATCGGAGTCTTTTTAGTTTGTGATATAACGTAATCCCCATAAACTTTTCTGCTGTGTTGTTGCCTGGCTAGCTAGACCTGATTATAATATGTGATTTTGCTTTCCTCACCTTACTATGATGCACTTCTCAGTTTCGTGTCATAATTTCAGGCTGTTGCCTATGTAATTTATTACTTCATGGGATACTTTTTTTACTACTTATTTGTTAGTTCCAGTCCCATTCTTCCTCTTTAAATTGCAGGATTGAGAGTAACTGATTTAAGAGACTACAATGTTTATTGCTTATGCAACACATTACTAAGTAACTAATAAATTAAGAAATCTAATTACCTAACCACACCACTATTATTAATTTGTAACAGTGGTATTTTTCACATTACTATATACAATTATCTATAAAGCTCTTCATCATCACTCTTAAATCTGATGACAGGTTACTTTTTTGAAGTAACCTTTCTGTGCAGTACAAGGCAGTATTGCCATCTACCTCCAGTTGCTACCTTCACACTCCTCCAGTCATCTGCTCCTGTTCCTGCTGACACAGCTTGCTGCTTGGACTATTTGGCTATTGGGCTGTTTTTCACGGTTTCATCATTATTTTTCTGGAGTATTCAGGGTAAATAGTCACCTGTGGTATTTATATGTTTACCCTGATAAATACTTGTGTACCAAGTAGCATGTGATCTGCCCTTTTGTCCACATTATTTTTTGTAACAAGTATTAAGTCTACAAAGGTCTTGCTACTTAGATTTTGTAGTTCTTTGTATTCCAGGTTGTTTTTACTATGTATTATGTGCACACAAATGTAGAAGAATCTAAGAATCCATGTTTGAAGAATCTGTCTCATTGACTAGCTCTAAAGGTGAAAGTTATGGCAGCCTGCCATCACATTCAGCATTGATAAACAAGAGCAGCATGGTGGGCTAAATGTGATACAGGTATGACTTCAATGAGAAGTATCCCCCAGGATTTTAGCCCAAACACTCATGTTGTGGAACAGACGTGCAGAAATTGCTAGCTTGCTACTTAAGACTCACTAGCTTCTAAAAGTGTAGAGAATGCAATTGGTGGCAAACAAGATTGTACCAGCAAATGTACATTACAGAGTTGGTTAATGTGCCATTGCTGACCAACCTGGGCTGCACAGGAGCATTTCTGGAACTGGAGAATAAGCTTTGCACATATACAATTAATTTAATATTGAATTTACAGATCTGGACAGCCTCAAAACTAAGGACTTCAGGCTTATGAAGGAAGCATCACAGAATATGAGCAAGGGAGCCCATGTTGTCACGTAAATTCCTTGCTGTCCCCTTGAGCATTAAAGCAAAGAGTTTGCTTGGGTTCTGCTGGATGTGATTGTTGTCTCCTGTCTCTAGCTGCTCATTGTAGTGTTTGAGGGGCTGGAAGAGCAGGAACTTCAAGAAGATCTTGCACCTGATTGAACATTTAGGCAAATGGAAAAGGTCATTTATGTTGTGAATAAATTCTGTTTGCAATTGCAGCCTGATCTCTTTCATGGTAGATGTCTCCCTAAATCTACCCAAACCATGATGATCTCTTTCCAGGAGGTTTAAAACAGAAAAGGCTTGTGTATTATTTATTTATTTGTTTATTAAATCTGGTGATTTCTAAAAGCAAACAAATTTGCCTGTTAGGAGAAAGAGTATAACAGCTTATATTGCCAAATAGAACTATGTGTCTGTCTCTTGGGCTTAGCAACTCAAGGGTGTAAATATTCCTCTAGTTACAGAATATAAAAGAGAAAACAGACTATTCTTCTCAGAACTTGGGCAACAGCATTTCAGAAGCCTGATGACTGTACTGCAATTACAAAATAGGGTTTTCTCTTGCTAAAATTGAGCGCTCAG
Source organism: Astur gentilis (assembly GCF_929443795.1). Classification (NCBI taxonomy): domain Eukaryota; kingdom Metazoa; phylum Chordata; class Aves; order Accipitriformes; family Accipitridae; genus Astur; species Astur gentilis. The sequence goes on along the minus strand of NC_064918.1, from coordinate 15,700,507 downwards.
GTTTGCTGTATGAACAACCCTACCATCTAAAATTCTGTATGAAAAACTTTCAAACATCACCTCCCCAAAACTGGATAAAGATCAGCACTAATACTGATAAATTGCATAAGTAATCAACATTCAAATTCTCCTTATTCACTGTGTTGCTGTTGGCACCTAACCTCCATAGGGCAGAGGGAAAAAGAATCATTTGGACTTTGCAACTGAAAGCTTCACTGATTTTATTTATTTATTTATTTATTCCCCAAAGTGCAGAAATAGTGATCAGTCAATAGGATATCTGCCAAAATTTATTGCCATCCAGGGTGGTTTTTCAAAAATAGGCTAGTATGAACGTTTTAGCCTCTTGCTGACAGTAACAAAAATCTGACTATCTTTGTAGGGTAGGTGATAAACAATTTCACCATCACAAGATTTTTCTATTTTAATCTGTGACCAATCTGCTTGTATGACACAGAAATGAAGTTGCAGAAAATACACCCTTTGCACCAACTTAAAGGACTTGGGTCCGTACCATCACAGTTAAAAGGTGTTGAGATGTTTTTTGAACTTTTTAACCCTGTCACCTGATTGAGAGAGTCATGGACAAGCATGTGGTGGGAAGCTAATAGAGAAAGCTTTCTGTAAGCCTTTTAACATTGGCTTTGGTTTAGGGCACAGGCTGTTATATTCCAAGGTAGTCCGCTGTAGGGTTCAGTTATATGGAAGTTAGTTATTGGACCTGAAAATAGCTCATGGTCACAAGATTGTTCCAGGCGCCTTTAGAAGGCCTTGAACAGAATAAATAAGAAGATAGAAGAAGAAAGATCCCAATTAGGAAAACACAGGTGCACATTCCACGATAAAGGGAACTTGGCACAAACAACCTCAATTCAGGGGCTTATCTTGACCAATTGGACTAAGACAAGTCTTGTATGCTCTAATTAACACAACCAATTATGTCTTATGTTTGTGCGCGTGGACAGTATCGATGTAACCAATCACCGCTTATGCTTGTGCGCGTGGACAGTACCGATGTAACCAATCACCGCTTATGCTTGTGCGTGTGGACACCAAGTGCTTGCATGTAGTAGCCAATCAAAGTCTCTCAACAACTTAGAGAATTGTATAAAAATGATTAGCTAAGCTCAATAAACTGGCGACTTTAATCATCACATTGGTGTTCCGTCGTCCAGGCCCCGCACGGATTAATCCCTAAACCCTACAGTCCGCAACTTCCCATTTCTTGGCTACATCAGTTTCCTTACAGAGAAGACAGGGTTCCAAGCAGTTGTCTAAATTATCCATGAGAACTCAATTAAGCTATTCCAGAGTCCCATAGTTGCAGGTACCATAGCTGATGAATCCTGTAACAATTAACACAACTGAAGTATTAATGGGTTATAGAATCATTTAGGTTGGAAAAGACCTTCAAGATCGAGTCCAACCATCAACCATGCCCACTAAACCATGTTCTGAAGTGCCTTGTCTACGTGCTTTTTGAATGCCTCCAGGGATGGTGACTCAACCACTTCCCTGGGCAGCCTGTTCCAATACCTGACAACCCTTTCAGTAAAGAAGTTTTTCTTAATATGCAACCTAAACCTCCCCTGCATAGAATCATTTAGGTTGGAAAAGACCTGTTACTGGCTTGTGTCTTGTAGTGATGTTTGTTTGCTTGATGGAGTGAGGGATATGTTCAACTTAAGTCAGATGCACCATCATGTGCAAAGAGTATGTCTCTGGGGCCTGTTACAGTCTTTCCAAATGTTCACCAGTATCTGAATTGAGCCAATTAATATTATATCAGCAAATTGTAGTTATGTTTATGGAACAGAAGATACTGAGGACTAGGCTGATCAGTCTCTGGAAAGCAGTGAAGGAAATAGGGTTAAATGAGCAAAAAATCAATTACTTCTGGAAAGCTAGGAGAGAAGATTGAAGGTTACTACTGTTGGAGATTCTTTGCTGCTGGTTACAGTCATGCTGATGAAACTGGTGAATGTTAGTTACTAAGCATTGGTAACCAGAGTTTGCTGAGGGGCTCACCCTGCTTTGCTAGTCATGCCTCTCGTTTTTCACCAGTATAGATCTTTTAGTAATGTGCTATCATTTCTCCTGTGCTTACAGAAACAAGAATCTACTTATTTGTTGCTTAAACAAGTTCTCTGAAATAAAAAAATATTTTTTTTTTTACTGTCTTATAGTTTGTGGAGATAGTTCTAGCTGTTGCTAGTAAGTACATCCAAAATATTTTCTCAAGTATGTATACTAAACTGATAATTATCACTTCTTAAAATGGCTAAATTTAATCTCCTTTGTAGCAAGGACTCTCACTAGCATGATGTTCACCTTTATTAAGTCCAAATATCAGGCTTTCAACTGAGTTAACATTAGGCAAAGTTGTTAATATAAAAACCCCAATCACAAATGACTCAGATGTTAGCTTCTGAACGTGTCTTTTCCCCGTCCAATTTTGTTGCATTGGAAACTACTGCTCTGTATTAGATATTGTCGAACTAAAATAACTTCACAGGTGTATTATGCATATACATTATAATAGTATTATACAGGATGTATTTTTGTAAAGAAATGGCATTAGAGCATATTAAATATTTCAAGTAAAGCATATGAAATATTTAAAGTATGTTGTATGGTTGTTTTCCTTTTAATTATATTGAAATTAAATACATACAATCAGTGCAGCATGCTATATATGTTCCTATATACCACATGACTATATGACAAATAGCATACCTCATCCCTCTCCCTCCCTGTTTTGCCATTGGTACTGCTTAGTAGGATGCATGATTCATATCATACAATAGAGAAAAGCCTGTCCCAGTACCCTGAGCCCTGCTACTGACAGGGCATCACACAGCTCTTGTACATCTAAATAGTCAAATCGTTGATTTTGATCAGCTGCAGTGGAAAGGAACAGTATGTTTTTCTTTGCACTTCCACTTTGATAATATGCCTGTAAACATCCATGAAACATTTATTTTCTTGTCACAATTGTAGCTATTGCCAATTATATTTTTCCTTTCTGCAGGCTGCTCTGATTCTTCCACTGAGACCACTTCATTGTTCTACTGTGATTCCTGTTGCGGCTCTGACATTAAAGTTTATTATGCACCTTTTCAGGCTTAAGGACTCATGGTGCTTTCTTCCCTGGATGTTGTTCATATCCTGGACTTCTCATCATGTCCGTGATGGGATTCATCATGGCCTCTGGATCTGCCCATTTGGAAAAACTCCTCCTTTGCCATATTGGCTGCATGTGGCAATTACAGCATCTTTACCTCATCTATGTTCATTTATTATGTATTTAACAGGCACTAGAGAATTAATGTCTACAAAACATGGAATCCACATTGATGTATAAGGATGATGTATCTTAAATGTTGTTTATATTAGCACTTGAAATAAGCTGTCTGTTTATCACTGAAGTGGTTTCCTTATGTTCCCTATGATTTCCAAGGTACGCATTTTAAGCCTGTGGAGCCAGTTACAGCTCCTGTGTCAATTCCTTGTGCTCATAGAAACCTATTTCATGAATGGTAATAATTTCATATCTAAACATTCCCCTTGTAAAATATGTGGTCTTCCATTATAGTTCATGCATAGCTAGCTGATTTATAAAGTACTCAGTCTCTCTGTAGTAATTGCGTTACATTTTACTGTCATGGTGCCATTCATCTGATCACCATTCACTTTGGATTTGTATTTTGCCTTTAGATAATACATTTCATCTAGATAGAATTTCTATAGTGCTTCAAAAATGTAAAGTACTATATAAATGCTAAGTATTAGTGAGAATTTAGTAGTTTATGGCACTTGTAAAAAACATCAATTAGCCTTTTGAATTTATTTATTTTCCTGCTGAACTCTTGTATTCAACTGTTTTAAAGGAAATGCTGTTTGTATTTCACAATGCGCAGCTGCATATCTGCACCTCTTTGAATGCTGCTATAATATAGTGTTTCTACTAAATTCTATTCCTTTGTAGTTGCTTGATACTCAATTCACAGATGATTACTAGCTATTATTTGTGGTTAGAAAGGAAAAGACAGTTTGGTTACAGTATTATGTGTATTGACCAAATTATTTAATTTTAAAAAAAAAATATTAATTCTGAATATTATTTAGTTTGGAACTAAGGAATTTTCAGCTGTATTTCAAAATATTATTTTTCTGGTCATGTTCTTATACCAGTTCTACCACAGCAATAGATGAACACCACTCAGAAATGTATTAAGGAAAGCAGCAAGCACATGTGACGCATAACTTTTCTCTCTCCCTCCAAACAGACAGGGCAGTCTCACGCCTCCTTCTGACATTTAGGCAGCTTTAGCTTAGGCCACTGACAACTTTTTAAGGTAAACTGACATGTTGCATGTAATGCTGTAATTTGTGGGTAGCCAGCTTAGAGAACAAAGGTGAAGTTAAATATTTGTTTCAGCCCATGTCACTTAGGAGATAGACCTCCCTATTACGAACGAATTTCCTAACAATTCCTTACCAGTATTTCATGTACATATCAAATTCATTGATATTTCTAACTATGCATTGATACCTGCCATGTGTAGGAAAACCACGTGTCGTGGTTTAACCCCAGCCGGCAATGAAGTACCACACAGCTGCTTGTTCACTCTTCCCCACTCCCAGTGGGATGGGGAGGAGAATTGGGGAGAAAAAAAAAAAAGTAAAACTTGTGGCTTGAGATAAGAATGGTATAATAACTGAAATAAAATATAATAACAATAACAATTGTAATGAAAAGGAATATAATAAAAAGAGAGAAATAAAACCCAAGAAAAGACAAGTGATGCACGATGCAATTGTTCACCACCTGCTGACTGATGCCTGAGCAGTGATCTGCCCCTCCTGGCCAACTCCCTCCAGTTTATATACTGAGTGTGATATTCTATGGTATGGAAGATCCCTTTGGCTAGTTCAGGTCAGCTGTCCTGGCTATGCTCCCTCCCAGCTTCTTATACACCTGCTTGCTGGCAGAGCATGGGAAACTGAAAAATCTTTAACTTAGGATAAGCACTACTTAATACACTGATGTTTTAGTTGTTGCTATCAACATTCTTCTCACACTAAATCCAAAACACAGCAGTGTACCAGCTACTAGGAAGAAAATTAATTATCCCAGCTGAATCCAGGACACTATGGCAAAAATAAACTAAGATACTAAAAACATATCTTAATGAATTTGTGCTTTACTGCATGCATTACAATAAAGATTAAATGTGAAATACAAAAAGCATGTGAATTACAGAAAAATTGTTAACAAACTCAAGCTAATAATTTCCATGCACAATGTGTGAGACATATCACTAAAATATTACCGTTATTTCAGTGGTTCATTTACTATGCTAATTGTAGTGGTGTAACCCCAGCCAGCAACTAAGCACCATGCAGCCGCTCGCTCACTCACTCCCCCCATGTAGGGTTCGGCGTCCGGAAGATCTCGCGATGTTACGGAAAGATGGAGGGTTAGTCGCAGCCCTATGACACATCTGTAACCCCGGCTGCCCTTGTTAGTATAAAAGGAATTAACTGCGCAATATAAGGCGGAAGTTGGCACTCACACTGTGTGTGTTATCTGTCTCTTTCCCTGGTCCGGGTCGACCAGTCATCTAATTGCGGCACCTTGATATGTAGCAAACACTACACCCCCCATCCAGTGGGATGGGGGAGAAAATCAGGAAAAAAAGAAGTAAAACCTGTGGGTTGAGATAAGAACGGTTTAATAGAACAGAAAAGAAGAAACTAATAATGATAATGATAACACTAATAAAATGACAACAGTAGTAATAAAAGGATTGGAATGTACAAATGATGCGCAGGGCAATTGCTCACCACCCGCCAACCGACACCCAGCTAGTCCCTGAGTGGCGGTTCCCTGCCCCCACTTCCCAGTTCCTATACTAGATGGGACGTCACATGGTATGGAATACCCTGTTGGCCACGTTGGGTCAGGTGCCCTCGCTGTGTCCCCTCCCAACTTCTTGTGCCCCTCCAGCTTTCTCGCTGGCTGGGCGTGAGAAGCTGGAAAATCCTTGACTATAGTCTAAACACTACTGAGCAACAACTGAAAACATCAGTGTTATCAACATTCTTCTCATACTGAACTCAAAACATAGCACTGTACCAGCTACTAGGAAGACAGTTAACTCTATCCCAGCTGAAACCAGGACAGTATCCACCCCTTATTCTATACCACTGACGTCATGCTCAGTTCCCATACCTTTAGTTACATCCTGATCAATCATCACCACCTTTCCATCCCTTTGAGACATATGAACAATGATATATATATATATATATGTATACACACACAGAGATATCATTCCTTTAGTTCATCCATTATGTTTTTAAAATGTTTGTTGAGTTCATTCAGTTTCCGACTCTGGGCTCCATCTGTCATACCAGTCTGTCTGGGCAGGAGGGATGGTGCAAAGTCCTGTCAGTCGGTAGAGCAGAATTGGGCTTCAGTGCAGTGTGACGAGCAGCTGACATTTGACGCAGCAGGAGGATGGTGTGCACCGTTGGATTGTTGCATGCTGGAGTCAGTTCTGGTTCCATCACTACTGCGCTTTGCTCAGTTTTATCACAGTTCTTTCTTGCTTGATCCAAGTGATTCTTACTATAGTACTATGGATATAGCATATAACAATTATAGTAATGATAACATACAGTAGCAGGGTTATATAACAACTAATAACATACAGTTTAATTCTGGCTATTTTCACCTAAAATCAAATCCCCTTGAGGCACACATCGGACTTCCCCATCTTTTCGCATCACCCACCAAGTGCACCCAGGCCCTTGAGCAAAAGCAATCCCACGAATGGGTTTGTCTTTGCCTGAGGCAGGAGTAACCCAGACTGTTTTCCCTAACATATTTTTCATGTGCACTACAGGGACTTTATCCCCTTCTACAGTATGTAAAAATTCTGATTCGGCAGGGCCACTCCAATTGGCAGATCCTCTGGTGTTGACTAACCAGGTGGCTTTTGCTAAATGTGTATCCCAATGTTTGAAAGTTCCACCCCCCATTGCTTTCAATGTAGTCTTTAACAGTCCATTGTATCGCTCAATTTTCCCAGAGGCTGGTGCATGATAGGGGATATGATACACCCACTCAATGCCATGTTCTTTGGCCCAGGTGTCTATGAGGTTGTTTCGGAAATGAGTCCCGTTGTCTGACTCAATTCTTTCTGGGGTGCCATGTCGCCACAAAACCTGCTTCTCAAGGCCCAGGATAGTGTTCCGGGCAGTGGCATGGGGTACAGAATATGTTTCCAGACATCCGGTGGTTGCTTCTACCATTGTCAGCACATAGCGCTTGCCTTGGCGAGTTTGTGGGAGTGTGATATAGTCAATCTGCCAGGCTTCCCCATATTTGTATTTCAGCCATCGCCCTCCATACCACAGGGGCTTTAACCGCTTGGCTTGCTTAATTGCAGCACATGTTTCACATTCATGGATAACCTGTGCAATAGTGTCCATGGTCAGGTCCACCCCTCGATCTCGAGCCCATCTATATGTTGCATCTCTTCTCTGATGGTCTGAAGTATCATGGGCCCACTGAGCCATAAATAGCTCACCCTTATGTTGCCAGTCCAGGTCCACCTGAGCCACTTCAATCTTGGTGGCCTGATCCGCCTGCTGGTTGTTTCGATGTTCTTCAGTGTCCCGACCCTTGGGTATGTGAGCATCTACATGACGTACTTTTACAACCAGATTCTCTAGCCAAACAGCAATATCTTGCCAGAGTGTGGCAGCCCAGATGGGTTTACCTCTGCACTGCCAGTTGCCCTTCTTCCATTGCTGTAGCCACCCCCATAGGGCATTTGCCACCATCCATGAGTCAGTATAGAGATAGACCACTGGCCACTTCTCTCTTTCAGCAACATCTAAAGCTAGCTGGATGGCTTTCACCTCTGCAAACTGACTCGATTCACCTTCTCCTTCAGCAGTTTCTGCAACTTGTTGTGTAGGACTCCATACAGCAGCCTTCCACCTCCGATGTTTTCCCACAATGTGACAGGACCCATCAGTGAACAGGGCATATTGCCTCTCATTTTCTGACAGTTTATATTACAGCGGGGCTTTTTCAGCACACGCCACCTCCTCCTATGGCGACATTCCAAAATCTTTGCCTTCTGGCCAGTCCGTGATCACTTCCACAATTCCTGGGCGACTGGGGTTTCCTATGCGAGCCCGTTGTGTGATCAGTGCGGCCCACTTACTCCACGTGGCATCAGTCGCGTGATGTGTAGAGGAGACCCTCCCTTTGAACATCCAGCCCAGCACTGGCAGTCAGGGTGCTAAGTGGAGCTTTTTCAAATGAATTGTAACTTTTTTAATGCAAACCAAACATTTATTGTAAAATTAGACCACTTTCTTTCTCAAAATCAAAATCTGTCCAAAGCCAGGAGTTTCTCTAAAAGATTTAACAATTGCAGTTAGTATGCTTACATTTATTGTGGCTGAAATTTTCAATGCTAAGTCTTTGCTTCAGTTTACATTTCTTTGAAAAAAATAATTTGCTCTAGCTCCAATGTATGGGGACTTGGACTAGGAACATAAAATTTGTTATAAGATTGCACCTCTTTCTCCCTTGAAAGTTGATCCAGATTTTTCCATTTATAAGGCTTAGAAGAGGCTCTACTTGTGTATCTGTTGTTGTTTAACCCCAGTGTATTGGGTCTGGCTGAGATGGACTTAATTCTCCCCATAGCAGCCCTTGTAGTGCTGTGCTCTGCATTGGTAGCTAGAAAGGTGTTGATAACTCACCAGTGTTTTGGCTACTGCTGGGCAGTGCTGGCACAGCATCAAGGCTGTCTCACCAGCAGGCTGGGGCTGGGCAAGATCTTGGGAGGGGACATAGCCAGGACAGCTGACTGACCAAACGGATATTCCATACCATATGACATCAGCTCAGCTATAAAAGCTAAGTAAAGGGAGATGGAAGGGGGGCATTTTTGTCTTCCGGAGCAACCACTATGCGTACTGAAGCCCTGTTTCCCAGGAAGTGGCCAGACATCGCCTGCTGATGGGAAGTAGAAAATAACATCATTTGTTTTCATGCTTGACCTTAGTTTTTTTTTTATTAAACTGTCCTTATCTTGATCCACGAGCCTTTTGTTATATTTTCTCTCCCCTGTCCAGCTGAGGAGGGGGAGTCATAGAGTGGCTTTGGTGGGCACCTGGTGCCCAGCCAGGGTCAAGCCACCACACCCAGCCAGCAACTAAAGCACCACGCAGCCACTCACTCACTCCCCACCATCCAGTGGGATGGGGGAGAAAATTGGGAAAAAGAAGTAAAACTCGTGGGTTGAGATAAGAACGGTTTAATAGAACAGAAAAGAAGAAACTAATAATGATAATGATAACACTAATAAGATGACAACAGTAATAATAAAAGGATTGGAATATGCAAGTGATGCACAATGCAATTGCTCACCACTTGCCAACTGATGCCCAGTTAGTCCCTGAGTGGCAATCCCCCCACCCCCACTCCCCCCAGTTTATATACTAGATGTGACATCACATGGTATGGAATACCCCGTTGGCCACTTTGGGTCAGGTGCCCTGGCTGTGTCCTGTGCCAACTTCTTGTGCCCCTCCAGCCTTCCTGCTGGCTGGGCATGAGAAGCTGAAAAATTCTTGACTTAGTCTACACACTGCTTAGCAACAACTGAAAACATCAGTGTTATCAACATTCTTCTCATACTGAACCCAAAACATAACACTATACCAGCTACTAGAATGAAAATTAACTCTATCCCAGCTGAAACCAGGACAGTATCCTACAGTGGAGCTTGTACTATGTACTTACTGTCAGTCTCTCTTAATGGCAATATATAAAAGCTGATCACCTGTTATTGTCATGATAAATTGTAGGGTTCAATTATATGGAACTTAGTTACTGGGCCTGAAAGTAGCTCATGGTCACAAGAGCATTCCAGACGCCTTTAGAAGGCCTTGAACAGAATAAACAAGAAGATAGAAGAAGAAAGATCCCAATTAGAAAAACACAGGTGCACATTCCACGATAAAGGGAACTTGGCACAAATAACCTCAATTCAGGGGCTTATCTTGACCAATCGGACTTAGACAAGTTTCGCATGCTCTAGTTAACATAGCCAGTTATGTCCTGTGTGTATGTGCATGTACAGAGTGAGTATAACTAACTGTATCTTATGTTTATACACGTGGACAGTATCGATGTAACCAATCACCGCTTATGCTTGTGCGTGTGGACACCAAATGCTTGCATGCAGCAGCCAATCAAAGCTTCTTAGGAACTTAGAGAATTATATAAGAATGATCAGCTAGGCTCAATAAAGTGGCGACTTTAATCATCATATTGGTGTTCTATCCTCCAGGCCCCGCATGGAATAACCCTAAACCCTACAATAAATATTTGTAAAAGCAGTTAGAAACCTCTGATATTACTCTCTGGCACTATCAAGGAGATGTGTGTTGTACTTGCTGCTGCCATTTGCACATTCAGTGCAAAGGTGAGCTGCACTGTTAGTTAAGGAAAACTGAGGCTTGAGTATGTGATATATGGGGTTCCATGCTTCAGCAGTTCCCCTGGGTGTTAAAACCTGCTTCTGTTAAAAATACAATCCTGAGTTTCTAAGAGTGAGCTGTTTCCCAATTAATGTCTGCCACTAAAAGGCTTGTTGAATGATCAAACTTCTTGAAAACTCATTTCAGATAAGAAAACCAGTTTGGCTGTGACTAGTCTTACAAGAAAGTATATTCTTGCTGTCTATTTCAAAGGGCTGAATGTTGACACATTTCTGTGGTTCTCTGTTGCCTGGGTGTCCTGGGTTCAGCTGGGATAGAGTTAATTTTCAGAAGAAGCTGGGAGGGGGCACAGCCAGGACAGCTGACCAGAACTAGCCAAGGGGATAGTCCATACTATATGATGTCATGCTCAGTATAGAACTGGGGAGCTGGCTGGGGGGGACGGTGAGGGATCGTGGCTCAGGAACAGGCTGAGCATTGGGTTCTGGGTCGTGAGCAATTGCATTGTGCATCACTCGCTTTATATATTCTTTTATTAGTAGTATTGTTATTATTATTTCTTCTCTCCTTGTGTTGTCCTATTAAACTGTCCTTATCGCAACCCATGAGGTTTTACCTTTTTCTTGCGATTCTTCTCCCCATCCCACTGGGGGGGGAGGAGTGAGTGAGTGGCCACGTGGTGCTTAGTTGCCAGCTGGGCCTAAACCACGAGAGTTGTTTTTGGCGCCCAACGTAGGGCCCGAAGGGTTGAAATAACGACAGAGATCTGACCAGAGCGTGTTAAAACAAATTTGTTATATGCATTTCTTACATTAGTTAAATAATCGCTGGTCACAATGTTGGTTCATTTGTTCACATGGCGGTGTTATGTTAGTTCTTACATGCACTATGTATTCCCTGCGGTGATGTTTAGCACCTCTGGGAGAGGGATCAGGACTATCATTTTGCTGTACTGGGTAATGTCGACTTATGATATGATTACATCACTGGTCATGAGGTTAAGCTGGTATCTGTATGTGGCATTGCTGTCATGCCCATACCTCAGGTGCCTTCTATTGGAATTTATTAGTAATTGCACGCAATCTATGGGGAAGACAAGGGGATACTTTCTCCTGATCTTTCACCTTCTGGCTAATTACAACAGCTTTTGAGAATTTTGAATAACCTTGGGATGTTCAAGCCAGCATGCTCTTATCGCTATGTCTCCTGAATGTGCCAATTGCTACCACAACAGTGCACCAGGGGCAATACCGCACCAACCGAGACTCCCTGATTCCCATCCATGAGTTGATTCGTCAACTGGAGAGACAAGGGGTGATCAGCAGAACTCGCTCACCCTTTAATAGTCCCATATGGCGAGTGCAAAAGTCTAATGGGGAATGGAGACTAACAGTAGACTATCGTGGGCTGAATAAAGTCACGCTGCCGCTGAGTGCTGCTGTGCCAGATATGTTAGAGCTTCAATATGAACTGGAATTAAAGGCAGCCAAGTGACATGCCACAACTGACATTTCTAATGCATTTTTCTCAATCCCTCTGGCAGCAGAGTGTCGTCCACAATTTGCCTTAACTTGGAGGGGTGTCCAGTACACTTGGAATCAACTGCCCCAGGGGTGGAAACACAGCCCCACCATTTGCCATGGACTAATCCAGGATGCACTGGAAAAAGGTGAGGCTCTGGAACACCTGCAATACATTGATGGCATCATCATATGGGGCAACATGGCAGAAGAAGTCTTTGAGAAAGGGAAGAAAATAATCCAAATCCTTCTGAAAACCGGTTTTGCCATAAAAGAAAGTAAGGTCAAGGGATCTGCATGGGAGATCCAGTTTTTGGGGATAAAATGGCAAGATGGACGTCGTCAGATCCCAATGGACGTGATTAACAAAATAGCAGCTACGTCTCCACCGACTAATAAAAAGGACACACAGGCCTTCTTAGGTGTTGTGGGTTTTTGGAGAATGCATATTCCAAATTACAGTCTGATTGTAAGCCCTCTCTATCAAGTGACCCAGAAGAAGAATGATTTTAAATGGGGCCCTGAGCAACAACAAGCCTTTGAACAAATTAAGCGGGAGATTGTTCATGCAGTAGCCCTTGGACCAGTCCGGGCAGGACAAGCTGTTAAAAATGTGCTCTACACTGCAGCTGGGGAGAATGGCCCTACCTGGAGCCTTTGGCAGAAAGCACCTGGGGAGACCCGAGGCCGACCCCTGGGGTTTTGGAGTTGAGGATATCAAGGATCTGAGGCTTGCTATACTCCAACTGAAAAAGAGGTATTGGCAGCATATGAAGGAGTTTGAGCTGCCTCAGAAGTGGTTGGTACTGAGACACAGCTCCTCTTAGCACCCCGACTGCCAGCGCTGGGCTGGATGTTCAAAGGGAGGGTCTCCTCTACACATGACGTGACTGATGCCACGTGGAGTAAGTGGGTCACACTGATCCCACAATGGGCTCGCATAGGAAACCCCTATCACCCAGGGATATTGGAAGTGATCACGGACTGGCCAGAAGGCAAAGATTTTGGAATGTTGCCATAGGAGGAAGTGACGCATGCTGAAGAGGCCCCACTGCTTAAGAAACTGCCAGAAAATGAGAGGCAATATGCCCTGTTTACTGATGGATCCTGTTGCACTGTGGGAAAACATTGTAGTTGGAAGGTTGCTGTATTGAGTCCTATATGACAAGTTGCAGAAACTGCTGAAGGAGAAGGTGAATCGAGTCAGTTTGCAGAGGTGAAAGCCATCCAGCTAGCGTTAGATGTTGCTGAAAGAGAAAAGTGGCCAGTGCTCTATGTCTATACTGACTCATGGATGGTGGCAAATGCCCTGTGGGGGTGGCTACAGCAATGGAAGCAGAGCAACTGGCAGCGCAGAGGTAAACCCATTTGGGGTGCCACACTGTGGCAAGATATTGCGTTCTGGCTAGAGAATCTGGTTGTAAAAGTACGTCACGTAGATGCTCACGTACCTAAGAGTCAGGCCACTGAAGAACATCGAAACAACCAACAGGTGGATCAGGCTGCCAAGATTGAAGTGGCACAGGTGGACCTGGACTTGCAACATAAGGGTGAGCTATTTATGGCTCAGTGGGCCCATTATACTTCAGGCCATCAGGGAAGAGATGCAACATATAGATGGGCTCGTGATCAAGGGATGGACTTGACGATGGACACTATCACGCAGGTTATCCATGAATGTGAAACGTGCTGCAATTAAGCAAGCCAAGTGGTTAAAGCCCCTGTGGTATGGAGGGCTGTCCTAGTTTCATCTGGGATAGAGTTAACTGTCTTCCTAGTAGCTGGTACAGTGCTATGTTTTGAGTTCAGTATGAGAAGAATGTTGATAACACTTGTATTGGTTTTGTTTGGCAAGGTTTTCGTAGCGGGGGGGGGTTACAGGGGTGGCTTCTGTAAGAAACTGCTGGAAGCTTCCTCTGCGTTCGAGAGAGAGAGAGAGCCCATATTAGCCGGCTCTGAGACGGACCCGCCGCCGGCCAAGGCCGAGCCAATCAGTGATAGTGGTAACGCCTCTGTGATAACATTTTTAAGAAGGAGAAAAAGTTGGGACGGAGAGAAAACTGCCGCCGGAGTGAGGAGTGAGAACATGTAAGAGAAACAAGCCTGCGGACACCAAGGTCAGTGAAGAAGGAGGGGGAGGAGATGCTCCAGGCGCCGGAGCGAAGATTCCCCTGCAGCCCGTGGTGAAGACCCTGGTGAGGCAGGCTGTCCCCCTGCAGTCCAGGGAGGTCCACGGTGGAGCAGATATCCACCTGTAGCCCGTGGAGGACCCCACGCCGGAGCAGATGGGTTCCCGAAGGAGGCTGTGACCCCGTGGGAACCCCGCGCTGGAGCAGGCTCCTGGCAGGACCTGCGGATCTGTGGAGAGAGGAGCCCACGGAGCAGGTTTTCTGGCAGGACTTGTGACCCCGTGGGGGACCCGCGCTGGAGCAGTGTGCTCCTGAAGGACTGCACACCGTGGAATGGACCCATGCTGGAGCAGTTCGTGAAGAACTGCAGCCCGTGGGAATGGCCCACGTTGGAGGAGTTCGTGGAGGACTGTCTCCCGTGGGTGGGACCCCACGCTAGAGCAGGGGAAGAGTGTGATCAGCCCTCGTCCTGAGGAGGTGAAGCGGCAGAAAATAACGTGTGATGACCATAAACCCCATCCCTGTCCCCCTGTGCCGCTGGGGGGGCTTGGTGGTGAAATCCGGGAGGGTAGTTGTGCCCGGGAAGAAGGGAGGGGTGGTGGGAAGGTGTTCTGAGATTTCATTTTACTTCTCATTACCTTGCTCTGGTTGATTTGTAATAAATTGAGTATGTTTTGCAAAAAATTGAGTCTGTTTTGCCCGTGACGGTAATAGTGAATGATCTCTCCTGTCCTTATCTCGACCCGCGAGCCTTTTGTTATATTTTCTCTCCCCTATCCAGCTGAGGATGGGGGAGTGATAGAACGGCTTTGGTGGGCACCTGGTGTTCAGCCAGGGTTAACCCATCACAACACTGATGTTTTCAGTTGTTGCTCAGTAGTGTTTAGTCTCAAGTCAAGGATTTTTCAGCTTCTCATGCCCAGCCAGTGAGAAAGCTGGGGGGGCACAAGAAGTTGGCACAGGACACAACCAGGGCTCCTGACCCAATGTGGTCAGCAGGGTATTCCATACCATGTGACGTCCCATCTAGTATAGGAACTGGGAAGTGGGGGCAGGGAATCGCCGCTCAGGGACTAGCTGGGTGTCGGTCGGTGGGTGGTGAGCTATTGCCCTGCGCATCATTAGTACATTCCAATCCTTTTATTACTACTGTTTTCATTTTATTAGTGTTATCATTATCATTATTAGTTTCTTCTTTTCTGTTCTATTAAACTGTTCTTATCTTAACCCATGAGTTTTACTTCTTTTCCTGATTTTCTCCCCCATCCCACTGGATGGGGGGGAGTGAGTGAGTGGCTGCGTGGTGCTTAGTTGCTGGCTGGGGCTAAACCACGACAAGGGTGATGGCTGAAATATAAATATGGGGAGGCCTGGTAGATTGACTATATCACACTCCCACAAACTCGCCAAGGCAAGTGCCATGTGCTTACAATGGTGGAAGCAACCACCCCAGATGTCTGGAAAGATATATCGTGTCCTATGCCACTACCGGGAACACTATCCTGGGTGTTAAAAAGCAAGTTTTATGGCGACATGGCACCCCAGAAAGAATTGAGTTGGATAACCGGACTTACTTCCAAAACAACCTCCTATACACCTGGGCCAAAAAGCATGGTATTAAGTGTGTGCGAGAGACTGAAAGAGTTAATGTCTCAAACATTGTGGCAGGGCAAGTTCTGCATAAGAACAATGAACCTCAGGTGAGAAGACGGTTAGCAACAGGACTTTTAGGATGTACAATTCCGTGTTCTGATACGCTGAGCAGGGCAGCTCACCATATATGGCCAAAGGTCAAAGAATGCTCATGCCTGCATGGAGGGATAAGTTACTCCTCAAATAACCCCCCAAGCCCACCGACCCATTTCCTGAAGGTTCTAAAAGCACAAACTGCTCATGACACCTAATTAGCCTAATGAGTTCAAGTGCCCGCCCGAAGGAGGGGCAAGGACATTATAAAAGGGCATGAATTGAAGCCCTGCGTGCGCACGCCCTCTGCAACTGGACCTCTAGACTGGCTGGACCAACACTGGACCCAGGACCAGTGAAATCTTTCTCTTTTGTTCTCTCTCTCTCTCTCTGTTTTCATAAACCCTACACCTCATCCCTTTAGACATAAACTGTTGAGCAAGTCAGGGACTAGGAGTGGATCCAGCTGCCCCTAGGCTCTTCTCTAAGGAGGAGTCTAGAAAGCAAGGGGGTCCACTCTGAACCTTGTGATGCAACAGGAGGGCTCTCCTTATTTTCTTCCTTGAATTGATCCCCAAATAATCGAGGATTGTAGTATATGTTTGGTGACGTAAGGTTAGCACATATTATATGGTTTTCTGACATAGTTTCATGCCAATTCTTGTTGTGAGTGAATAAAAGTTGAGTTTTGTGAGTTAAAGGATCCCTGGTTTTGTTTCACCTTAATCCTGACCTGGGAATCGGCGAACCTGAGTCATCGTCTTGAGAAATTGGGACATGACAGTGGGTATATCACATCCTCTAACATGCGCCAGCCTCTGGGAAAAACGAACAATACAATGGACTGTTAAAGACTGCACTGAGAGCAATGGGGGTGTGTGGGACCTTCAAACATTGGGATACACATTTAGCAAAAGCCACCTGGTTAGTCAACACCAGAGGATCTGCCAATGGGGGTGGCCCTGCCCAATCAGAACTTTTACGTACTGTATAAGGGGATAAAGTCCCTGTAGCGCACATGAAGAATATGTTAGGGAAGACAGTCTGGCCTAGTCCTGCCTCAGGCAAAGGCAAACCCATCTGCAGGATTGCTTTTGCTCAGGGACCTGGGTGCGCTTGGTGGGTGATGCAGAAGGATGGGGAAGTCCAATGTGTGCCTCAAGGGGATTTGATTTTATGTGAGAATAGCCAGTGAATTATATTGTATGATGTTAATTACTAAATAACCCTGCTGCTCTATGTCATCACTACTACAGATGCTATATGTCATATCAATAGTACTACAGTAAGAATCACCCAAATCACTGAAGGATGGACTTTGATGAAACTGAGCGAAGTGCAGCAGTGATGGAACTTGAATTGGCTTCAGCAACTGGTGCCCAGCAACTTCCTCAAGATTGACATCTTCAACCTGCAGACCATGGGCACAGGCCATGCCAAATACACCCGCTGCAAGCCCTGGATGCAGTATGCAACAATCCAACACCACACATCATCTCTCCTGCCCTGAAAGACTGTTACAACAGATGGAGCCCCAAAGTCATGGATTAAATGAACTCAGCAGACATGTTAGAAGGATGGCCCATAGACAAAGGGAATTATATCACTCTGTGTGTGTGTGTATATGTACAACAGAGCCAATACCAGCCGGCTCTAAGACGGACCCACCACCAGCCAAGGCTGAGCCAATCAGCGATACTGGTAGCGCCTCTGGGATAACATATTTAAGAAGGGAAAAAAAGTTGCAGGGGGCACAGAAACTGCAGCCGGAGAGAGGGGTGAGAACACATAAGAGAAACAACCCTGCAGACACGAAGGTCACTGAAGAAGGAGGGGGAGGAGATGCTCCAGGTGCCAGAGCAGAGATTCCCCTGCAGCCCGTGGTGAAGACCCTGGTGAGGCAGGCTGTCCCCCTGCAGCCCAGGGAGGTCCATGGGGGAGCAGATCTCCACCTGCAGCCCGGGGAGGACCCCACGCTGGAGCAGGTGGATGCCCAAAGGAGGCCGTGACCCCGTGGGAACCCCGTGCTGGAGCAGGTTCCTGGCAGGACCTGTGGACCCGTGGAGAGAGGAGCCAAAGGAGCAGGTTTTCTGGCAGGACCTGTGACCCCGTGGGGGACTCACGCTGGAGCAGTGTGCTCCTGAAGGACTGCACACCATGGAAAGGACCCATGCTGGAGCAGTTCGTGAAGAACTGCAGCCCATGGGAAGGACCCACGTTGGAGAAGTTTGTGGAGGACTGTCTCCCGTGGGTGGGACCCCACGCTGGAGCAGGGGAAGAGTGTGATGAGCCCTCCCCCTGAGGAGGATGAAGCAGCAGAAAATAACGTGTGATGACCGTAAACCCCATCCCTGTCCCCCTGTGCTGCTTGGGGGGCTTGGTGGTGAAATCCGGGAGGGTAGTTGTGCCCGGGAAGAAGGGAGGGGTGGTGGGAAGGTGTTCTGAGATTTCGTTTTATTTCTCATTACCTTGCTCTGGTTGATTTGTAATAAATTGAGTTAACTTTCCCAAATTGAGTCTGTTTTGGCCGTGACGGTAATTAGTGAATGATCTCTCCTGTCCTTATCTCGACCCGCAAGCTTTTTGTTATAATTTTCTCTCTCCCCTGTCCAGCTGAGGATGGGGGAGTGATAGAATGGCTTTGGTGGGCACCTGGTGTTCAGCCAGGGTCAACCCATCACACCACCACAATATATATCTCACAGACAGGGAAAGTGGTCGTGATTAATTGGCAAGTGTAGGATCTGGGCATGATGTAGATGGTATAGAATAAGGATTGAATAATGTCCCAGGTTCAGCTGGGATAGAGTTAATTTTCAGAAGAAGCTCGGAGGGGGCACAGCCAGAACAGCTGACCAGAACTAGCCAAGGGGATAGTCCATACCATATGATGTCATGCTCAGTATAGAACTGGGGGAGCTGGCCAGGCAAGGGTAAGGGATTGCGGCTCTGGAATGGGCTGAGCATTGGGTTCTGGGTCGTGAGCAATTGCATTGTGCATCATTCACTTTATACATTCTTTTATTAGTAGTATTGTTATTATTACTTCATCTCTCCTTGTGTTGTCCTATTAATCTGTCCTTTTCTCAACTCACGAGGTTTTACCTTTTTCTTCCGATTCTTCTCCCCATCCCACCAGGGGTGGGGAGGAATGAGCAAGTGGCTGTGTGGTGTTTAGTTGCCAGCTGGGCTTAAACCACAACACTGGGTTAGCTCTGCAAGAAAAGGTAGTGTCTTCTTAGTCATCAAGAGTGTGAGCATTTTCCCTCTTTATAGTGAACGGATACAAAAATTTGGAAAAAAGTTGAGTACAACTTTTTTGCCTTTGGCACATGTTTACAAACATTCACCTATCATGGTCATGAAAGGTATTTAATAAAAGATGGGAAATGCTTTGGACTAGGCATATACTGAGCATTTAATCAGAATCTGTCCAAACTGCTTATGCAACAGACTGTAGATGCATCTCCCCTGGAAGAAAGTAAGTGAAATCATAAAATAGGCTATAGAAAAACAAAGCATTGAAGACAGAGTTGCTTTGCTCTAATTTTTTCTTCATCCGGTTATTCTACCTCCCTAACTTGCAGAAGGACCGGCCTTCTAGTGAGTTTGTTTGCATTGCCCCATAGTGTACACATACTCTACATTTCATGGAAGATGAAAGGTTTCAAGTGCACAGGTGAAGGTGAATTGCATGATTATAGCAGAATGCTCTGTTCCCGAGTTGCTGATGGTATGTGATACCAACTGGGGAGGTGGGGGAAGCATCTCTCAAAAGGAGTAGTATTGATTGAAGGTAGAGAACAGATTATTTCCCTGGTGCTAGTGATATTTCCTTATGCCAGGATATCACTCCAGCTTCCCTGGCAGGAGTTACTGTATTGATGGAGATAAAAGCTTTAGTTTTCATTTGAGATTCCAGCTGATTTGGCACACTGACATAATTACATCTACAGAGGTAACAAACATTGATTTTTCTCTGTGTAATGAGATCAGCTTCTACTAAAATTTTCCAAGTTTGTACCATATCCAGACTTGGGGAAAAAAAAAAAAAAGTGGCAGAATACTTTGTGTTTAAGACATTGTTTGAAAACACTCTTCTGTCATGTTTACAGAGGGTATTTGGTATTTCTGCTTACTTTCTATCCCAAAGTAACCCATACTTGCTGGCCTTTAGGAATAATTGAATAGTCTACTTTATGGAGAAGGAAAGGACATGCAGAGGTACATACAGGAGAAAATGGTTTACCAACCTGTTTGTTTATTGCCAGAGCTGTATGGCCTTTTTTTAGGTTGTGAGAGTGACTGTAAGGTTTATTGTGTTACTCAGAGCACACAGACCTTCTGGAGGAGGTAACAGCTAGGCTTTCAATATCAAAACAGTTGAAGAGAGGTGTCCTATGACATGCATAAAATACACTTTAATGCTATCGGAATGTTATATCCCTTCATAATTTATCAAAGTAAAACTTCTTAACTGACACCTGTTTGCTTTCTTCTAGTATTCCTATCTCCATGAGTCACCTGGTGGTAGAATTTCACACAGCTACTTTTATCTCCAAAGTGTTTTATAAGCATTACCTAATCTCACTAAGCCCCTAAGTAGTTTACGGGAAAAAAAAAAAGGTTTATTGTCTTCTATGAACAAATGAGGAAGCTGGGCCAGATAAGTGTGTTCAAAGATAAATTCTTCAAACATGAAGAAGTAGACCTGACTGGGGAATGTTAGGATGAAATGTAGTTTTTCAAGAAAAAGACTGCTCTAGAAAGAAACTTGTTTCAAACTCTGTAATTACTAACCATGAAACTCCATGGTTAAATGATATATATCAGTCACTTCCTGCTAGCCGACCTAAAGTGATGAAACAGTTTGGGTTTTAAAACTACAAAAAGAGAGCAGGTTATTGCAAACAACTTTCCAATGCCAGGAAATAGGCTTTGGAATAATGATGAGGAACTAAGATATTAAATTCACTTGCCAAAGTAAATCACCTCCCTGCCCCAAGTTAATCAATAAATACAAATGTGCAAGACTCTTCTTCCATCCAAGTATTTGATGGAGTGGAAACCATTGGATAATTTGAAAAAAAGGCAGTGAAAGAGATTACAGCAGCAAGTGTGTGTCATGTCCTCTGGAGGGCATGGAATCACCCCTGGGAAGAACAGTCAGTAATTACTGCAAAGTTTGTCTCTTTTTCCTGTGTTTTTGGGGTTTTTTTGTTGCAACCCAAAGACTGGATCCCTAAAGGAGTGGACAAGTCAGGGTGGCCCATCTTTAACTGGCAACATACAGTCAGTGGTACCTGAGTGTAAATGAGATGAAACAAAAGGGAATATTTACTTGCTCAACTTTAAGTGGGTAACAACCTAAAAGAGATTTGAGTGCAAATTTGTTCCTGTGTATTTTTCTGGATCAAATTTTACTCTGTTACATCTGTACAGCCTTGATCTGTTAGCAGAGAAATTAACTTAGTTCACTGTGCAAGTTTCATAGTGTAACCTTTATTGCAAATGAGGAATATTTGGTTGTGATGGGTTGACCCTGGCTGAACACCAGGTGCCCACCAAAGCCGTTCTATCACTCCCCCATCCTCAGCTGGACAGGGGAGAGAGAAAATTATAACAAAAAGCTTGCGGGTCGAGATAAGGACAGGAGAGATCATTCACTAATTACCGTCACGGCCAAAACAGACTCAATTTGGGAAAGTTAACTCAATTTATTACAAATCAACCAGAGCAAGGTAATGAGAAATAAAATGAAATCTCAGAACACCTTCCCACCACCCCTCCCTTCTTCCTGGGCACAACTACCCTCCCGGATTTCACCACCAAGCCCCCCCAGCGGCACAGGGGGACAGGGATGGGGTTTATGGTCATCACACGTTATTTTCTGCCGCTTCACCTCCTCAGGGCGAGGGCTCATCACACTCTTCCCCTGCTCCAGCGTGGGATCCCACCCACGGGAGACAGTCCTCCACAAACTTCTCCAACGTGGGCCATTCCCACGGGCTGCAGTTCTTCACGAACTGCTCCAGCATGGGTCCATTCCACGGTGTGCAGTCCTTCAGGAGCACACTGCTCCAGCGTGGGTCCCCCATGGGGTCACAAGTCCTGCCAGAAAACCTGCTCCATGGGCTCCTCTCTCCACAGATCCGCAGGTCCTGCCAGGAGCCTGCTCCAGCGCGGGGTTCCCACGGGGTCACAGCCTCCTTTGGGAACCCACCTGCTCCGGCGTGGGGTCCTCCACAGGCTGCAGGTGCAGATCTGCTCCACTGTGGACCTCCCTGGACTGCAGGGGGACAGCCTGCCTCACCAGGGTCTTCACCACGGGCTGCAGGGGAATCTTCGCTCCAGCGCCTGGAGCATCTCCTCCCCCTCCTTCTTCACTGACCTTGGTGTCTGCAGGCTTGTTTCTCTTACATGTTCTCACTCCTCACTCCGGCAGCTGTTTTTCTGTCCGTCCCAACTTTTTTCCCTTCTTAAAAATGTTATCACAGAGGCGTTACCACTATCACTGATTGGCTCAGCCTTGGCCAGCGGCGGGTCCGTCTTAGAGCCGGCTGGTATGGGCTCGCTCTCTCTCAAACACAGGGGAAGTTTCCAGCAGCTTCTTACAGAAGCGACCCCTGTAACCTCCCCCCCCCCCCCCCCGCTGCCAAAACCTTGCCACACAAAACCAATACATTGGTGATCACATTACTTTAAGTGGAATTCAAAAGCAAAGCAGGCCAAATCCAGCAACCAAAGCTCTTTCCAGTATTAGTGAGTGAGAACTGCAGAAGCGAGCATATTAACAACATTCTTATTAATGTATTTGTTCTGGGTAATGCAGGAAGGTTTCAGTTACTCATTATGTTAACTGGTGTGTAACAATAAGACAGTCCCTGCTCAAGTAGTCTTACAATCTAAATAATCTGGTTTATATCATGTAGATAACATTTAACTATAAAAATATGAAAATGGAGGCAGTGATTCTGATCTTGTTTAGCTTCAAGTAACAGACTTTATAAATGCAAATTAGAACTTCTTTTTTCAAAATGTTGGCATTTCCCATACCCCTTGGACTTATGGAACTCATGCATCTGGTATTCCAAAAAGAGAGCTGCCAAAAATAGGCCGACGCATATATTTTTTTTTAAATTATCTTTTAAAAAAATATCTTAAATAGATTTTCCATAGACAGTGACATCACAGAGGAGGATGGGAAGGATCTATATCCAACTCATGCATCATTTTACTGTTCAGAATTTTAATATTATGTCTCCCATTGTTGGTAAAGTATGGCCTTTTTCAAAAGCTGTGCATATCAGATTTCCTATGAAGTAGGCAGTGGAAATTACAACATTAACCCAGCTGCAGTCCTACCTACTGTGTTTCTTAATAACACATGACTGAGTTTTATACTGAAGTTCTTTTGTGCCCTTCTGGGAAAAAGGAAATAAAAAAATCAAAAAAGTATGGGGAAGAAGCTGTTTTGGATGAATGCTCCTTACATGGTGAGTTTTCCCCACTTCTGCCAAGTTACCTGGCAGATCCTGAAACAGGATGACCATAGATAGGAAATTTATGCAAGGACCCAGGGTGAAAACATACCACTCTTGTTTCACGTTCAGTGGGCCAGGGGGCCCTTTCAGAAAAGAAACATCCTTTGTTAGTGCTGCCCTCTTATTTCTTAGCCCAGGGTATGAGAAGCATAAAAGAAGTCTTGAAGCTCTTTTTCCTCTTCCCCAGCTTCCATACCTATACTGGGCATAATCCGATTAATATGCAATTAGTCATTCTATATAACCTGTTAGTGCTAAAGTTGTGGTATGCATGCTAGGTGGAACTATCCCCGGTGCATCCAGCGCTGCAATAAACGAAGTGCCTGCTTCTTAACTTCACATTGCTGTTAAGGAGTTTTATTCCAGATTTCGGCAACAATATCACCTCGCTTGCTGTATGTAGTCCCTGTGCTGCTGCTTATCATCTGTGGGAGGTGGATTAAGGTTTTCGCTTTGATGTATTATATAACTTTGGCTTATGTTATGATAAAATTATCAGTCGTGGGACTAATTCAGTATTTGTACTCAGCATTGTCATCATCTCTATACTTCGGGAGCCATCTGTGGGAAACTATTAATAATTACACCCTTTACCTTTTCTCCTTGGGGAGCCAATCTATGGGTGAGATGATACCTTTCTTCACCTTCCCTTTCTCCTCCAGGCTAATAACAATAGTGTTTGAGTATTTTGGAAATTTTGAATATCCTTGTTGAAACCAGCATGGTCCTCTTGCTAGGAACTAGCATGTTCCTGAATGTGGTTCAGGTCTTGTTTAGGGTTAAACAACTATTTAAGAATATCACTGTGAGAGACTGAAGGAGTTAATGTCTGAAACATTGTGGTGGGGCAAGTTCCGCTTAATGACGAACTCTGCATAACAACGAACCCTGCATAGCAAGGAACCACAGGTGAAAAGAAGCCCATCAGCACAGGACATCAGCAACAGGAAGGGGAGGGCAGGCCAGAGGGTGCGCAGTTCTGTGTTCTGATACACTGAGCAGGGCAGCTCACCATATATGGCCAAAGGTCAAAGAACGGTCATACCTGCAGGGAAGGGGAAGTTACTCCCCAAACGACCCCCAAGCCCACTGACCCATTTCCCGAAGGTTCTGAAAGCACAAGCTGTGCATGTGTGCACTCCAACTTTGGGATGGGAAAGCATGACACCTAATTAGCCTAATGAGTTCAAGTGCCCACCTGAAGGAGGGGCAAGGAGATTATAAAAGGACACAAATTGAAGCTCCATGTGCATGCCCTCCGGAACTGGACCTCTAGACTGGCTGGGCCAACGCTTGACCAAGTACCAGTGAAATCTTTCTCTTTTCTTTTCCTTTTTCTCTCTCTATCTTGCTCTTTCTTTCTCTTTCCTTTTTCATAATCCCTACACCTCATCCCTTTATTCATAAACCTGTTGACCAAGTCTGGGACTAGGAGTGGATCCAGCTGCCCCTAGGCTCTTCTCTAAGAAGGAGTCTAGAAAGCAAGGGGGTCCACTCTGAACCTTGTGACTCAACAGGAGGGCTTTCCTTCTTCCCTGAATTGATGTACATGGCTACCACAGGTTACACGGTTTACTGAGATAGTTCATGCCAATTCCTGTTGAGAGAAACCCCGCCACCTATTGTTAATGCCTTCCAAGTTCAGTTTGCTTCTTCCATGGGTAAAATGTTTAACTGATCATTTGATGTCGTTTCACCTTAATTTACCCCGAGGGAATTCCAAACTCAACACGACTCCCTGGTCTGTCCAGCCCGGGTTGTGACAATCACCCAAAGATCTACCCTCAGACTGGATAATTATGAGTGGCAGGGTGTGTAGGGTAGTATGGGCAAGTACCTAAGACAGTGGGCACCTCCAGTGTTTTGGAACTTTACCCTGAAAAAGTGCTGAATGTCGGGGGATGCAACAAGTCTACGGAATTCCTGACAGTTCGAGAACAGCGTGACCTCGAGCAGCTTGTACTATATCCTTGAGAAGTCTGGAAAGATCCGAGAAGACCAGTACGAAAACAAGATAGTGATAAGAAGAACCGTCCTGACAAACTCACCAATCATGAATTGTTAGTAACTAAGCCAATCATATACTAACACATACTCTGAAGAAGGGGATAAAAAGGTGTGTTAGAACAATAAAGTAGCCATTTTGCGTGATCTATTACTTGTCGTGTCCGTCTCTACCGCGACAAATGGTGACCCCGATGTGTCTGAGCGAACAGATCATCTAATGGCGATAAATCCAGCACTAGAGAGTATACCAGCGGCGACGAGAGCTGCGAAAGAGTATACCGGCAGCGAGAAATGCTGCGGAGATAGAGCCCGGTGAAGCTGAGAGCAATGGAATCTGCCTGGTCTGGACCTGAGCCTAGACACCTAAAAAGGTGAGTCACCGGGGACCAAACTGTTAGAATGGGGCAGCAATTAACAAAAGAAAAGGAGACAAATTTGTCTACCTGGAAAGTCCTATTAAAAAGAAAAGGGGTTAAAACCCCAGAACAAAGCCTGAAAAGGATTTTAATACGGTGTAAGATGCAAGGCTTTACAGCCACAACAGTTACTGCATTCAGTGTGGGTGCATGGCAAGCAGTGGGCTGGAAAATGTTTGGTGAGATCTCTAAAGGACAGAAAGAGCTGTGTAAGTTGGCAATCGTATGGCGTCTATTACGCGAGACCCTGAAGGAATGGAAAGCAGAATGTGATGCAAATGATCAGCAAAAGAAAGATGAGAAATCAGAAAATGTTATCAATGCAAAAGTTGCTGCTCAAGTAACAGCTGTGGCCGATGCTGCAATATCAGCAGTTGCGGGCAGAAAACCCCTCACAAGCAAAATCAGATCATACCCTTATTCACCTCCTCCTCCTACGCCATTAATTACTTTACCAGGCGATGAGAGGCCCTCCTCACCTAGTGGTGCAGCAGCGGAAGGGATGACTCCATCAGCCCCCCGCAAGGAGAAAAATGCGGTGCCTAACACCAAGCCGGAAAGTGCGGGCCGTAATGAAATTGAGGGCCAAAAGGATGGTGAGAGTCAAACTGAATATGAGGGCCGAACGGAAAGTGAGAGCCAAAATGAAACTGAGGCAGAAAAAGCTATTGACGCTATGCAATCTCTGCAGCTCGCAGATAAAACCATACCGAAAGAACCCCTGCCACGGACTCTCCCTCCATCCACAATAACTGTAGTCCCAAGATCCCCTGATCAATTTTGGGAGGGAGTTAGAAGATGTGCTGCCGACTCCGGCAACTGGGATCTAGTAGAACGCCTCAGCCCGTGCTCTCTAACACCAGCATTTCTAAAGCCTCTAGATAACGCAGCAGAGGCTCCTGTTACATTTCCTGTTTTCAAAGCTGCTGCAGGCACAAACCGGCACGATGAGCACAATCCAATAGGCTGGAGAGTAGTGCAGGATTTGCAGAATAAAGTACAAAAATTTGGAATCAATTCTCCTGAGGTAATGCAGCTTATTCGTATAATTAGCACAGATCTGCTGTGTCCATATGACATTATGCATCTAGCACAAGTGCTGTTTCAGCCCATACAATTGCAAGTATTTCAATCCACCTGGAGGCAGATGGCACGGCGGTGCTGCATAATTCACGACTGCCACAGGGTGACCCAAGATTAGGCCTTGGAGAGGATGCTTTGCTTGGAGAAGGGCAGTATAGTAACCCTCAGCTACAGGCTACATGGCGTCCGATGGCTCTCGAACAAGCACAAAATATAGGCCTTATGGCAATAAAGCGAACCATGGATATGGCAGCTCCAAAGCAAAAATACATCACTATCCGCCAAGGCCCCACAGAACCCTTTTTACAATTTGTAGAAAAAATATCTGCTGCCCTGGAAAAACAGGTAGAAGATGAGGTCTTAAGACAAATGCTGTGCAAACAGTTGGTAAAAGATAATGCTAATGAGGACTGTCAAAAGATCATACAGCCTTTACCAGGAGATCCTTCTGTTCCCGACATGGTGGCTGCATGTTCTAAAGTTGGGACACTGGAACACACGGTGACCACCCTAGCCAATGCTATGAGAAATTCTGGAAAGTGCTTTGGGTGTGGCAGTGAAGGGCACATCATGGTAACTTCTCCACACAAAACATCACCAGGTAAACAACCGGTGCACCACTCACCAGAGATTACTTGCAAGAAATGTGGGAAATTAGGACATTTTGCAAAACAATGTCGTTCCAAATTTCATGCTAATGGACAGCCGCTACAGGAAAACCACAAAACGAGTGCGAGAGGGCGCGTGAGGAGAACAAATCCCCTCCTGACAGCCGGCCAATTCCTCTCTGCGAACAACTGTCAGCTGCAACAGCTGGCTCAGCAGGACTGGATGTATCCACCGCCGACACAGTAACTCTAGTCACGAAAGACATTGTTAAGGTCCCTCTTAATGCAAGGGGTCCTATAGGACGGGGACTGAGTGCATTGCTACCGGGAAGATCAGGTAGCACGTTGAATGGAATAATCGTGCATGTGGGAGTTATTGATGCTGCTTTTACAGGTCAAATTTGCACGATGATTTCGACCCCCTACCCACCAGTACCAATCCCTAAAGGTACTCGCATTGCTCAACTTGTTCCTTTTTCGAGTTCTATTTCAAAAGCAGAACAGCGACTGCGATGCGATGGAGGCTTCGGCTCTATGGGACCCCCTCAGGTCTGCTGGTCTCAGACTGTCTCATCATCCTGACCACATATGACGTGCACGCTGTCAAATCATGGAAGATCTCCGACTACAGTAAGGCTTGCAGGGCTCCTGGACACCGGAGCCGATGTGACTATTATTGCCGATTATCTGTGGCCGTCTACCTGGCCAACAGAGGAGGCTGGTATGGGAGTAGTGGGGCTGGGAGGATCCACATGTGCAAAGATAGCAGCCACTCCAGTTCTGATTACCAATCCTGAGGGCCACCAAGCAGTTGTTAAACCATATGTGATGGCAGCTCCCCTCAATTTATGGGGGAGGGATTGCTTGTCGCAGTAGGGGGTGAGAATTATCACAGATTTTTAACGGGGGCCACTGTGCTGCAGGGTGTTAGACAACCCACGCTTGTTTTAACTTGGTTAACAAATAACCCTGTGTGGGTGGATCAGTGGCCCCTACCAATTGAAAAAATTAAAGGCCCTGCAAGAATCGGTAGCAGAACAACTAGTTGCCGGACACATTGAACCATCTCACAGTCCGTGGAATACTCCAGTGTTTGTGAAAAAAAAAAAAAAAAAGAAATCAGGAAAATGGCGATTTTTGCATGACCTGTGGCAAGTCAATGCTGTCATGGCCATGATGGGGGCTCTGCAACCAGGCATGCCTTCACCTGCCATGATCCCTCAAGATTGGGAAATCATTGTCATGGACCTTAAGGGTTGGGTTTTTTTTACAATTCCATTAGCTTCCCTAGGCAAAAAAAAAAAAAAAAAATTAAAAAATTTTTGCGTTCTTTGTGCCTTCTATCAATCATGCAGAACCGGCAAAAAGATATCAATGGAGAGTTCTGCCGCAGGGCATGAAAAATTCACCAACCACTTGTCAATCGTTTGTTGCACAAGCTCTGTCACCTGTACGGGAAAAATTCCCTACTAGTTATAGTTATCACTATATGGATGACATTCTGTTAGCATCAGACAACAAGGAGCAGTTGAATGGCATGAAAAATTTGGCTATGAATTTGCTACAACAATATGAGTTAGTTATTGCCCCTGAAAAAGAGCAAAAAATAGCACCCTGGAAATATTTGGGAATGACAATTACAAATAAGCAGGTTGTGCCCCAACCTGTGAAACTTAACCCTGCAGTTAAGACACTCAGTGATGTACAGAAATTAATGGGATCCTTGAACTGGATCAGGCCCTATCTTGGACTGACCAATTCGCAGTTACAACCTTTATTGGACTTATTAAAAAATTCCAATGATCCAACAGAACCCAGAATATTGAATAAGGAAGCGTTAAATGTAATTCACAGGGTGGAACAATGTATACACAAGAAATTTGTTTCTCAAATTGATCTGTCTCAATTGGTACAATTCTTTGTACTAATTGACAAAACCGTGCCTTTTGGTGCTTTGGTGCAGTGGAATTCTGAGTGGGATGACCCATTACATATTTTAGAATGGATGTTTTTGTCATTTCTAGCCACGAAAAACTGCTCCTGGCTTGTTTGAACTTATTGCTGATGTAATCATAAAAGCCAAAAAACGATGTGTAGAACTAACAGGACGTGATCCAGCTACGATTGTTTTAGCTGTTCAAAATTGGTACTTTGAATGGTGTCTGGCAAACAATTACAAGCTGCAAGTGGCTATGGCGGGTTTTCAAGGACAGATCTCGTATCATCTACCGTCGCACCCGCTCCTGAAATTTGCTCGAGAAATACCATTTGGTCAGAAAAGCTTAAGCCAGCCGGAACCTGTGAAAGGCCCCACTGTCTTCACAGATGGTTCTGGAAAAACAGGTAAAGCAGCAGTAGTGTGGTATGAAAACAACAACTGGAACAGCACAGTAGTGTATCAAAATGGTTCTCCACAAATAGTAGAGCTGCGTGCACATGGCACACTGAAGCAGCAGCTTCAAAAACAAAAAGGGGGAATGATTGGGGAACCACCACAGGCATGTTTAGATAACGTGGTTTATGTTCTTAACTTTCTCTATTACGGGGATAATTCTTCTCTAGCTCCTTTTGTCAACACTTTTTTCAACACAGAATTTGCAAAGAGGCATCAAAGTGCACGTTAAAGATTTAGTTACTGGTCAGTGGAGTGGACCATGTGAGCTGTTAACCTGGGGGCGAGGTTATGCTTGTGTTTCTACAGATACAGGCCCACAATGGACTCCCGCTTGATTTGTACGACCATCATCACCTGGAACATCCCAGAGGGTGCGGCAATATGAATACCACCTCAACCAAAAACTAAGTGTAGGTCACCTTGACCAATATAACAGGTCAAGATTCTCTGTGCATTGCAACTGCATCACAAAGTCCATGAACCAATAGACAGGATGACTATGACTCATGCAGCGCACCTGGCCAGCAAGCGCATGTGTCATACGTTGCAAATGAGGTGGATTTTTGGCACCCGCTGGCCACGTGTGCTGAAATCCGTTCCTCTACAAATGTATAAATACCGGGATTTTCCGAAGAGCATCGGACTGGTGTACGGCAAGGCCATTGTTGCCTCCGTGGGGACACCCACATAAAGCTGGCACCTACCTATTGCTGGGCTGAATTTGCGGAGCAAGACAGCACAAGAATGTACAGATGGTTCATCTACCTCACAGTCCTCGGATGGACGTAGTCATGGATACCACCGCAAACCAAAGAAAACATCTGGATGACCCTGGCTGACGTGACCGGACAAGATTGCTTATACCTTAGTACAGCAACACCAAGCAATCCCTTTTTCACAGGTTTAATAGGGGGTTACACTGACATCAACAAAGTTTAAGAACTTATTGATGGAGACCCCTGTGCAGCAGGTCATGGACTCAATGGATGGGAATGCCTGGTTTTCACGGATCGGGCATTAACCCTCATTGCCACCCCAGGAATCACAAATTCTGGGGTCCCTGAATACAGACTGGTGTAGTATTATCAGATTTACTGCTAGACATGGATAGTGTCAGACATGCTACGCTATAAAATAGAGCTGCAATTGATTTCTTGCTTTTAGCAGAAGGACAAAGATATTTGAGGGTTGGGGATTATCTGGATGGTTGATATCTCTGCTCAAGACTGTGGGGGTAGTGATCTTGATTGTGATAACGATGCTCCTAATGTTGCCCTGTCTTTTCGGCCTTCTGCAAAGGGCCCTGCAGAGGGCAGCCGGGATGATATTTTTAGCACAAATACAAAAAGGGGGAATTGTCGGGGGATGCAACGAGTCTACGGAATTCCTGACAGTTCAAGAACAGCGCGACCTTGAGCAGCTTGTACTATATCCTTGAGAAGTCTGGAAAGATCCGAGAAGACCAATATGAAAACAAGATAGTGATAAGAAGAACCGTCCTGACAAACTCACCAATCATGAATTGTTAGTAACTAACTAAGCCAATCATATACTAACACATACTCTGAAGAAGGGGATAAAAAGGTGTGTTAGAACAATAAAGTAGCCATTTTGCGTGATCTATTACTTGTCGTGTCCATCTCTACCGCGACAGCTGAATCCGAAAAAATAGTAAAATATTTGGAAAAAGTATGCTGTTACCCTGGCAATTCCAGAGAGACACAAATCACTGCAATGTGCTGGGACCTCACCCATGCCTACAGAGCCCTGTTCAAAACTATTCAGTACCCTCAAGGGGAAGAGAAGGTCTCTGGATCTGACAACAAAATGACAGGTACTGTGGTTACTCCATCCCCCACAACAGGCACTGCAGCTGCTCCAACTCCCACGACAGGCACTGCAGCTGAACCAGAGAACCAACCTGTGTCACCCCCATACAGAAGAGGAAATATACAAAAAAATCAGGTTGCTTAGTGAAGGGAGAAGATGAACCAGGGTCATCATGAGAACAGGAGGAATAGGCAGAACCAGAGATAATCACTCGATCCCTATCCCTGAGTGATCTGTGAGATATGTGAAAAGATTTCAGCCATCGTATAGGTGAGCACATCATCACCTGTCTCCTCCAATGCTGGGACAATGGGGCTAGTAGCCTCAAATTAGCAGGTAGGGAAGCCAAGCAGCTGGGATTGCTTGCAAGGGAAGGCGGTATTGACAAGGCAATTGGAAAAGGGACACAAGCCCTCAGCCTGTGGCAGTACATCCCGCCCCCATCCCGCCAGCAGGAAACGAAACTTCTCCAGGAAGGGAGAAGGGGAAGGAAACCCTGGAGGCTGCAGGTTGAAAATTGAACTGGCCAGTCGAGATGCCCCAGGTACACCAAGGTGACCCTCCTGGCCAATAGGGATGAAATGACCACAGGTCAGATTCGACAGGGGTATAAATGGGGTCCCGCTGGAGGACATGTTGGCAGTCCTCCTCAGAGCAGCGGGTCTGCAGTCGGGAACTCCCCCTCAGGTCAGGGCACTGCCCGAGGTAACTCCTCGAGGGAGAGAGCCCTCAGCTTTTAGGTGAGTGATATGCACATTTTGAGCCATCACTTTAAATCTTGGGGATTCTTGAGTCGGCCGTGTAGTATTAATTCTCTTTACATTGTTGAGCCTATGGTTTTATAAAATGTTACCGGACTTCTAACTAACTTTTGCTGAAGAATAAATCTGAGTCTTAACACCTGTTGGATTTGGTTAGTCGTGCATCTGTAACACGGCCTCTGGAGGCGACTCCTGTCAAGCGTGAACGAAAGGTACCCCTTCAAAAAAGATGTTGTATGTCAACCAGGCAAGTGGACCACCATGGAGAGAGGTATCCAATATCTGACAGAATTAGTCATGCTGGATATGATTTATTATCACCCGGACAAAACATAGATGCCCACAGATCCAGATGAAGTCCAATGCACACAACCCATGTGGTGGAAAGTTTGTATGGAGCACACCACTGTCATATGCCAACCCACTAGCAGTACTGATCTGGAAAGACGAACAGGCAATACAAAGAAAAAAATCTCTTCCTCCCTACGACCCTGCATCTTGGCTGTGGAGAAGCTGTCTGAAAAGTTCAAAAAACTGATCAAAAAGTCATATTCCCCACCTCTATGGACCAATATCTCAGCTATTAGGAGTGAGTGTTCCTCTGCCCAAGAGACAATATATAGAAGGTACACACCATGGGGTACCCTGTGGTTTTACCTGTGTGACCACGGAGAGGACATGAGGAAGTGGGATGGAAAACCTACCTTGATCCTAGATGCACAGGTACATGAGTGGCGAGGAAAAACTACCACAAAAGGGGATTCTACCAGAAAAAATGCTGCTCCAGTTTCCAAACAGAGTAGTAGAATGGCTGATCTTACTTCTGATCCTCTTGAAGGGACTTCTGAGCCAATTTTACAAGAAGTGAATACTGGATTAGAGGGGCCCTGCCTCCAGCCAGGTGGAGGAAAGGGACAACTGGGTCTATTGGACTGTGTGGATTTGATGGCCTTGCACGTCAGACCCACAGGAGTACAAGGCACCGGTGCACAATGCACTCTAATGCCATCAAGTTATAAAGGGGCAGAACCCATCTGTATTTCTGGTGTGACAGGGGGATCCCAACAACTAACTGTATTGGAGGACGAAGTAAGCCTAACTGGAAATGAATGGCAGAAACACCCCATTGTGAGTGGTCCAGAGGCTCCGTGTATCCTTGGCATAGACTACCTCAGGAGAGGGTATTTTAAGGACCCAAAGGGGTATCGATGGGCTTTTGGTATAGCTGCCTTGGAGACAGAGGGAATTGAACAGCTGTCTACCCTGCCTGGTTTCTTTCAAGACCCTTTGATTGTGGGTTGCTGAGGGTTGAAGAACAACAAGTGCCAATTGCTACCACAACAGTGCACCATCAGCAATATCGCACCAACCGAGACTCTCTGATTCCCATCCACAAGTTGATTCACCAACTGGAGACCCAAGGGGTGATCAGCAAAACTCACTTTCCCTTTAATAGTCCCATATGGCCAGTACAAAAGTCTAATGGGGAGTGGAGACTAACAGTAGACTATCATAGCCTGAATGAAGTCATGCTGCCGCCGCTGAGTGCTGCCGTTCCAGATATGCTAGAACTTCAATACAAACTAGAGTCGAAGGCAGCCAAGTGGTACGCCACTATTAACGTTGTTAATGCATTTTTCTCAATCCCTTTGGCAGCGGAGTGCAGGCCACAGTTTGCTTTCACTTGGAGGGGTGTCCAGTACACCTGGAATCAACTGCCCCAGGGGTGGAAACACAGCCCCACCATTTGCCATGGACTGATCCAGACTGCACTGGAAAAAGGTGAAGCTCCGGAACACCTGCAATACATTGATGACATCATCGTATGGGGCGACACAGCAGAAGAACTTTTTGAGAAAGGGAAGAAAATAATCCACATCCTTCTGAAACCCAGTTTTGCCATAAAAGAAAGTATGGTCAAGGGACTTGCACAGGAGATCCAGTTTTTGGGAATAAAATGGCAAGATGGACATCATCAGATCCCCATGGATGCGATCAACAGAAGAGCAGCTATGTCCCCACTGACTAATAAAAAGGACACACAGGCCTTCTTAGGTGTCGTGGGGCTTTGGAGAATGCATATTCCAAATTACAGTCTGATTGTAAGCCCTCTCTATCAAGTGACTCGGAAGAAGAATGATTTTAAATGGGGAATGGAACAATGGGGAAGTCCGATATGTGCCTCAAAGGGATTTGATTTTAGGTGAAAATAGCCAATCGATTAAACTGTATGATGTTAATTGCTATATAACCCTGCCACTGTATCCCATCACTACTATAGCTTTTATATGCTATATCAATGCTATTACAGTAAGAATCACTTAGATTAAGGAAGAATGAACTTTGATAAAACTGAATGAAGCACAGTAGTGATGGAACCAGAACCGACTTCAGAATGCAACAATCTAACACGACACACCATCCTCCTGCTGTGCCCAATGTCACCCGCCTGCTGCACCACAACGAAGCCCAATCCTGCTCTGGCAACTCATCGCACATTGCACCATCTCCCCTGCCCAGAAAGACTGTTATAATAGATGGAGCCCAAAGTCATGGACTAAATTAACTCAAAAGACATTTTATAGGGATGGCCCATAAACTAAGGGAATGATATCTCTGTGTGTGTATATATATATCTTGAAGGACGGGAAAGGTGATGGTGATTAAATGGGATATATTGGAAATTATGGGACCTGAGCATGACCTAAATGGTATAGAATAAGGGGTGGATACTGATCTGGTTTTGGCTGGGATAGAGTTAATTGTCTTCCTAGTAGCTGGTACAGTGCTATGTTTTGGGTTCAGTATGAGAAGAATGTTGATAACACACTGATGTTTTCAGTTGGTGCTCAGTAGTGTTTAGACTAAGTCCAGGATTTTTCAGCTTCTCATGCCCAGCCAGCGAGAAAGCTGGAGGGGCACATTAAGTTGGGAGGGGACACAGGCAGGGCAGCTGACCCAAAGTGGCCAAAGGGGTATTCCATACCATGTGATGTCATGTCTAGTATATAAACTGGGGGGAGTTGGCTGGGGGGGGCAGACTGCTGCTCAGGGACTAACTGGGCATCGGTTGGCGAGTGGTGAGCAATTGCATTGTGCATCACTTGTTTTGTATATTCCAATCCTTTTATTATTATTATTGTAATTTTATTATTATTATTATTGTCATTATTAGTTTCTTCCTTTCTGTCCTATTAAGCTGTCTTTATCTCAACCCATGGGTTTTACTTTTTTTTCCCCTGATTCTCTCCCCCATCCCACTGGGTGGGGGGGAAGTGAGCAAGCAGCTGTGTGGTGCTTAGTTGCTGGCTGGGGTTAAACCACGACAAGAGTCTTGACAGGCTGAAAACACATAGGTCAAATGCAAAGCTAGTGCAAGGCTCGTGGCTTCTTGATGTTGTGCCTGTTTATACTACAGCAGGTTTGGCCCAAGACATTGCATGTTTAGCTTTCACATAGAGACAATATCTAATAGCAAAATCTTTTTCTTCTGACCTAACCCTGCAAATGTTTGTTTCTGAAGTATTTCCACCCTCAGCACTTCTGTAGTTGAAGAACCTCATCAGTGAGGAGGGCTGGTAGGATCTGGCCATATGGAAGTACACCCTTGGGGCTGCTAAGTGATAAAAGCCTATTTTCCCATCTGGTAAAACTCTTAACTATGCATCTATAGGTGTGTATTGGGTTTGTGTGGCAAGGTTATAGTAGCGGGGGGGGTTACAGGGGTTGCTTCTGTGAGAACCTGCTGGAAGCTTCCCCTATGTCCGACAGAGCCAATACCAGCCAGCTCTAAGATGGACCCGCCACCAGCTAAGGCTGAGCCAATCAGCGATAGTAGTAACGCCTCTGTAATAACATATTTAAGAAGGGAAAAAAGTTGCGGAACACACAGAAATGGCAGCCAGAGAGAGGAGTGAGAACATGTAAGAGAAACAACCCTGCAGACCCCCAGGTCAGTGAAGAAGGAGGGGGAGGAGATGCTCCAGGCACTGGAGCAGAGATTCCCCTGCAGCCCATGGTGAAGACCATGGTGAGGCAGGCTGTCCCCCTGCAGCCCGTGAGATGGACCCCACGCTGGAGAAGGGGAAGAGTGTGATGAGTCCTGCCCCTGAAGAGGATGAAGTGGCAGAGATAATGTGTGATGAACTGACCGTAAACCGCATTCCCCATCCCCCTGTGCCCCCCGTCCTGGTTTCAGCTGGGATAGAGTTAATTGTCTTCCTAGTAGCTGGTACAGTGCTATGTTTTGAGTTCAGTATGGGAAGAATGTTGATAACACTGATGTTTTCAGTTGTTGCTCAGTAGTGTTTAGTCTCAAGTCAAGGATTTTTCAGCTTCTCATGCCCAGCCAGCGATAAAGCTGGAGGGGCACAAGAAGTTGGCACAGGACACAGTCAGGGCAACTGACCCAAAGTGGCCAATAGGGTATTCCATACCATGGGACGTCCCATCTAGTATAGGAAGTGGGAAGTGGGGGTGGGGAATCGCCGCTCAGGGACTAGCTGGGTGTCAGTCGGCAGGTGGTGAGCTATTGCCCTGCGCATCATTTGTACATTCCAATCCTTTTATTACTACTGTTGTCATTTTATTAGTGTTATCAGTATCATTATTAGTTTCTTCTTTTCTGTTCTATTAAACCATTCTTATCTCAACCCAGGAGGTTTACTTTTTTTTCCCTGATTTTCTCCCCGATCCCACTGGATGGGGGGGGAGTGAGTGAGCGGCTGCGTGGTGCTTAGTTGCTGGCTGGGGTTAAACCACGACACCTTCCCAGGAATTGAGGTGAGGTTGATCAGCCTGTAGTTCCCTGGATCTTCCTTCTTTCCCTTTTTGAAGATAGGAGTGATATTTGCTCTCTTCAAGTATTCAGGAACCTCTCCCAGTCGCCATGACTGTTCAAATATGGTTGACAGTGGCCTTACAATGACATCAGCCAGCTCCCTCAGCATTTGTGGGTGGTGCAACCCATCAGTCCCCATGGCCTTATGTATGTCCATTTTTTTTAAGTGCTCCCTAATTTGGTCCTCCTCCAGTGATGATAAGTATTCCTTGCTCCGTACTTTCCCTCTACAGTTTGAGAGCCAGGTTTCACTTTTAAAATCTTCCCACGCTAACACAGACCTTCAAGCTATCATCTTTGATCCCATACAGAGCTGCAAAGGCTCAACCAGACACAATTCCAGGTAGACACCCTTTGGGTCTTTTATTTTTTTTTACTTTTAGGAGATTAAATTATAGAAATAGATAAAGTACAATTTTACTTATTCTCAGATGTCTGACTAACCATGACTATTAGAATAGCTAAAACAGTGACCAAGTTCACATCCATTCCTCCTAGGAGCTGCAGGAGCACAGCCACAGAGCAAGTGGTGAGCTGCAGGAACTAATACCTGACTCTACCTCCTGGCTGCTGGGGATGAATGTGACTCAAAGCCCCACCCTGAGCAGAAGCTCGATGTTGGTTCTGTCCTGTGCAGCACTATGGACTTCAGCGGGATTCCTCTTCTCACCTTGTGGTAGGTTGACCCTGGCTGGATGCCAGGTGCCCACCAAAGCCGCTCTATCACTCCCCCTCCTCAGCAGGACAGGGGAAAGAAAATATAACAAAGGGTTCATGGGTCAAGATAAGGACAGGAGAGATCACTCATGAATTACAGTCACAGGCAAAACAGACTCAACTTGGGGAAAATTAACTCAATTTATTACCAATCAACCAGAGTAGGGTAATGAGAAATAAAACCAAATCTCAAACCACCTTCGCTCCACTCCTCCCTTCCCTACCAGGCACAACTTCACTCCCGGATTCTCTACTGTCATGGTTTAACCCCAGCCAGCCAGCAACTAAGCACCACGCAGCTGCTCACTCACTCCCCCCCATCAAGTGGGATCGGGGAGAAAATCAGGGGAAAAAAAGGTAAAACTCGTGGGTTGAGATAAGAATGGTTTAATAGAACAGAAAAGAAGAAACTAATAATGATAATGATAACACTAATAAAATCACAACAGTAGTAATAAAAGGATTGGAATGCACAAATGATGCGCAGGGCAATTGCTCACCACCTGCCGACCGACACCCAGCTAGTCCCTGAGCGGCGATTCCCCACCCCCACTTCCCAGTTCCTAAACTAGATGGGACGTCACATGGTATGGAATACACCATTGGCCAGTTTGGGTCAGCTGCCCTGGCTGTGTCCTGTGCCAAATTCTTGTGCCCTGGCTGGGCATGAGAAGCTGGAAAATCCTTGACTATAGTCTAAACACTACTGAGCAACAACTGAAAACATCAGTGTTATCAACTTTCTTCTCATTCTGAACTCAAAACATAGCACTGTACCAGCTACTAGGAAGACAGTTAACTCTATCCCAGCTGAAACCAGGACAGTATCCACCCCTTATTCTATACCACTGACGTCATGCTCAGTTCTCATACCTTTAGTTACATCCTGATCAATCATCACCACCTTTCCATCCTTTTGAGACATATGAACAATGATATATATATGTATACACACACAGAGATATCATTCCTTTAGTTCATGAGTTATGTTTTTAAAACATTTGTTGAGTTCATTTAGTTTCTGACTCTGGGCTCCATCTGTCATACCAGTCTGTCTGGGCAGGAGGGATGGTGCAAAGTCCTGTCAGTCGGTAGAGCAGAATTGGGCTTCAGTGCAGTGTGACGAGCAGCTGACATTTGACGCAGCAGGAGGATGGTGTGCACCGTTGGATTGTTGCATGCTGGAGTCAGTTCTGGTTCCATCACTACTGCGCTTTGCTCAGTTTTATCACAGTTCTTACTTGCTTGATCCAAGTGATTCTTACTATAGTACTATGGATATAGCATATAACAATTATAGTAATGATAACATACAGTAGCAGGGTTATATAACAACTAATAACATACAGTTTAATTCTGGCTATTTTCACCTAAAATCAAATCCCCTTGAGGCACACATCGGACTTCCCCATCTTTTCGCATCACCCACCAAGTGCACCCAGGCCCTTGAGCAAAAGCAATCCCACGAATGGGTTTACCTTTGCCTGAAGCAGGAGTAACCCAGACTGTCTTCCCTAACATATTTTTCACGTGCACTACAGGGACTTTATCCCCTTCTATAGTGTGTAAAAATTCTGATTGGGCAGGGCCACTCCGATTGGCAGATCCTCTTGTGTTGACTAACCAGGTGGCTTTTGCTAGATGTGTATCCCAGTGTTTGAAAGTTCCACCCCCTATTGCTTTCAATGTAGTCTTTAACAGTGCATTGTATCGCTCGATTTTCCCAGAGGCTGGTGCATGATAGGGGATAAGATACACCCACTCAATGCCATGCTCTTTGGCCCAGGTGTCTATGAGGTTGTTTCGGAAATGAGTCCCGTTGTCTGACTCAATTCTTTCTGCGGTGCCAGGTCGCCACAAGACCTGCTTCTCGAGGCCCAGGATAGTGTTCCGGGCAGTGGCATGGGGTACAGAATATGTTTCCAGACATCCGGTGGTTGCTTCTACCATTGTCAGCACATAGCGCTTGCCTTGGCGAGTTTGTGGGAGTGTGATATAGTCAATCTGCCAGGCTTCCCCATATTTGTATTTCAGCCATCGCCCTCCATACCACAGGGGCTTTAACCGCTTGGCTTGCTTAATTGCAGCACATGTTTCACATTCATGGATAACCTGCGCGATAGTGTCCATGATCAGGTCCACCCCTCTATCACGAGCCCATCTATATGTTGCATCTCTTCCCTGATGGCCTGAAGTATCATGGGCCCACTGAGCCATAAATAGCTCACCCTTATGTTGCCAGTCCAGGTCCACCTGAGCCACTTCGATCTTGGCAGCCGTTGGTTGTTTCAATGTTCTTCAGTGGCCTGACCCTTGGGTACATGAGCATCTACGTGACGTACTTTTAAAACCAGATTCTCTAGTTGAATAGCAATATCTTGCCAGAGTGTGGCAGCCCAGATGGGTTTACCTCTGCACTGCCAGTTGCTCTGCTTCCATTGCTGTAACCACCCCCACAGGGCATTTACCGCCATCCATGAGTCAGTATAGAGATAGAGCACTGGCCACTTCTCCCTTTCAGCAATGTCTAAAGCCAGCTGGATGGCTTTCACCTCTGCAAACCGACTCGATTCACCTTCTCCTTCAGCAGTTTCTGCAACTTGTCATGTAGGACTCCATACAGCAGCCTTCCACCTCCGATGCTTTCCCACAATGCAACAGGACCCATCAGTGAACAGGGCATATTGCCTCTCATTTTCTGACAGTCTATTATACAGTCGGTTTCTTCAGCACACACCACCTCCTCCTCTGGCAACATTCCAAAATATTTGCCTTCTGGCCAGTCCATGATCACTTCCAAAATTCCTGGGCGACTGGGGTTTCCTATGCGAGCTCGTTTTGTGATCAGTGCAATCCACTTACTCCACGTGGCATCACTCACGTGATGTGTAGAGGAGACCCTCCCTTTGAACATCCAGCCCAGCACTGGCAGTCGGGGTGCTAAGAAGAGCTGTGTTTCAGTACCAACCATTTCTGATGCGGCTCGAACTCCTTCATATGCTGCCAAGATCTCTTTTTCAGTTGGAGTATAGCGAGCCTTGTATCCTTTGTATCCCCAACTCCAAAACCCCAGGGGTCGGCCTCGGATCTCCCCAGGTGCTTTCTGCCAGAGGCTCCAGGTAGGGCCATTCTCTCCGGCTGCAGTATAGAGCACATTTTTAACATCTTGTCCTGCCCGGACTGGCCCAAGGGCTACTGCATGAACAATTGCCGCGGAGGATCCACAGGGGATATCACACACAGACCAATGTGATCAAGTGAAGCCCCTTTATTACAACTTTTAGCACAGTTATATACCTTATGTGCTTATGCATGCGCCTTATACAATACTCTAATTGTTACAATACCCCGTTTCACGCGGCGCTATCTTATCCTTTATTGGCTTCTCAATCTTCTTCACGAGGTGTCCAGTGATTACTTATCTCGTTCTTTGGCATCCAGGAGTTGTTTGTCAGGCTCTTCTTTTCTTCCTTTTCCCAGCGTACAAGGACACAGCGTCCTTTTCTGTAGCATTTGCTACAAATCAAGGTGCTGCAATTAGATCAGTGGTCGACCCGGACCAGGGAAAGAGACAGATAACACACACAGTGTGAGTGCCAACTTCCGCCTTTTATTTTGCAGTTGATTCCTTTTATATTAACAAGGGTAGGTGGGGTTACAGATAAGTCATAGGGCTGCGACTAACCCTCCATCTTTCCGTAACATCGCAAGATCTTCTGGACACCGAACCCTACATCTCCCCCTCCCTATGACTAACTAGTTTCTATTCTTATAAACAGCTTCGCACAAAGAACTAACTGTGTAAAGTACTATAAACATAAGCATATTTCTACAACTAAGTTTAAACACTATATCTTAAACACACATAAATGTAATCCACACAAATGGTAAATGGAAAACCAAGGCTTATTGTCTGGGGCATCC
The DNA here is from genome assembly GCF_929443795.1 of Astur gentilis. NCBI lineage: Eukaryota > Metazoa > Chordata > Aves > Accipitriformes > Accipitridae > Astur > Astur gentilis. Next base: position 15,658,508 of record NC_064918.1, on the reverse strand, counting down.
AGATTCCTGGCTGTAAGCAACTCTGCAACTCCGTCCCTGACAGCCAGATCCCATAAAGGCACGCATTGATGGACTCTGAGAGGGACATCATCCGGACACGCATCGGTCTCCCGAACTGGCCCTGCATCCACTGCCAGAAATTTGTAGCGGATACCCAAGGCATCACAAGCCAGGATAGGATGACAGCGATCTATAAAGAAAAACACTCAAACACTACGAGGTTAGGGCAGGACGAACCATATGACTATGGACCCATTTCAGTAGCCCTTCAGGCATCTGTACACAGGCATACCCTCGCCCGAGACCACGCAGCTCAAATGGCCCTTCCCATTGGCGTGTCTGAAAGTCACGCACACAGACCAATGGGTAGGGACCTTCCTCTTCCATGCTCGTAAAATATCGCTGCGCCACCGTCTGCTCCAGGTCCCCTCGAACTGTCTGATTTAATGAAGTTAATGCAGTTAACAGAAGACACTGTATACGGAGAACAGGTACATTATCCTGTAACCAGGAGGGCTCCTCCTGCTCCCCCTCCCTAAGCCGATCGAGCAAGGTCTTTAAGGTTCGATGTGCTCGTTCTACAATGGCCTGGCCGTTGCCATTACAAGAGATGCCATGTATAAGGTTAATACCCCAGGTTGCACAAAACCGTTCCACCTTTTCCTTAGTATAAACTGCACCATTGTCTGTCTGTCTGTTGCAGAATACCTAGTTGAGCTATGCAAACACACCAGTGTTGTATAACTGCCAAACTATTCCGTTTAGTATGCAGTGTAGCAAAAATACATCTACTATAAATGTCTACTGTAACATGTAAATGCTGCTGTGGCTTAAAAGGAGCATATTCTGTAATATCTGTTTGCCAGATCTGATTTGGCCGCAAACCACGAGGGTTGACCCCAGCTTCCCAAAGGGGTCCTTGGGCACAATGAGGGCAAGCCGCGACAATTTCTTTGGCTTCAGCATGAGAAATACCCGTTAGTGTCACCAGGCCTTGTGGGCCACAATGCAAAAGGCGGTGTAACATTATCGCACGTGCCCTTGGTGGCGTAATGTTATCATCACCAACAACAGCCAACAACGCTTGTGCTGCCTGGTCAGCACGGCTGTTCCCTTCAGCTAATGGTCCAGGGAGACCAGAGCGACTGGTAACATGAATAGGGAAAACTGGTGCACTACGTAACTGCAAGGCGTTCAGCAGCATACCGGCTATCTCCGTAGAAGAAGCTAGTGCGCATTTCCCTGCAACCAAAAGCTTATATACATACAGTGAATCCATGACCACATTTAAGGGCTCTGTCGGCCAATGTAACAATGCCATGGTCACTGCCGTGGCCCCCAAAAACTGTACTGAGCAACTTGGTTCAGTATAGTCTACCTGGTGACATGCCCCATCTTCTTTCCAAACACAAGCGGCTTTGCTGGTCTTGGAGGATGCGTCAGTAAAAATTGTGCACTCGTCATTAGGGTGTTTCACCACCTGCTGTGCTGGAAGAATGGGTAAGGCATGCAAGATCTCCCCACAAGGATGGACCTCATGTCTCGCTATTGTCCCCGTAAACTCTGCTAATGCACCCTGTAAAGCAGACACCGCGGTCTGACAGAGAGTTGGCGAATTTTTCATGCCTTGGGGGAGCATTTTCCACTGATACCGTTGCATGGGCACTTGATGGTTCCTTTCCGGGAGAGAGAGGGCAAACCGCTCACAATCTTCCATGGTCAATGCTATTTGGGCAACAGGAGGAACTGCCAGAACGGTTGTTACATTGCACTGATCCTGTCCCTCCTTCTTGGCGGTCAGTTCCACGGAAGCACCGTTTGATCCTGAGTTGTTGTCGCTGGGTCCTGTACAAAATTTAAAGGGGAGAGCCCGGACCCCACCCCTTCCCCCATCTCGTTTCCCGACATTGGTTCTCGTTGTTTTGCATACCATGGAGTCCCCCGCTGGGCCCTGGGTACACGGCAGTCTCGAGCTCTGTCTCCGGGCTTACCACATCTCCAACAACGGACGTTGCCCGCCCCACCTCCTGAGGAACCCTCCGGGTCTGGTTGTGCAATTCCTCGCTATATGGCCCCTACCCCCACATCGGTGACAGGCGCCTGTACCCCCTTGCAAAACTTGCTTCAAAGGCGCCGCCAACCAGCACGCCCTGGCTTTCTGTCCTTCCGTAACCACCCTCTCCACTTTTCCCCAAGTTTGTAATCGTTCTGCAGCTCTGCGCTCGCCCCTGAGTGCAGATTGGAGCAAAGACTCCCGAATCTCTCCCCATTTTTGGGGGTTTAAAACTTCTCTAGGAGAACCAATACCTCCCCGGCGCAACATCCATTGGATGCATTCGCCCGTGGGGCCCTTCCTAATGGTTCCGCGGGCACCCACCTCATTAGCTAACACCTTCAATACCTTAATCACCTGTGCAAGTTCCATCGTCGCCTGTGCGACCGATCACGTCGGGGTCACCACTATGTAGCGTTTGCTACATATCAAGGTGCTGTGATTAGATCACTGGTCGACCCGGACCAGGGAAAGAGACAGATAACACACACAGTGTGAGTGCCAACTTCCGCATTTTATCGCACAGTTGATTCCTTTTCTATTAACAAGGGTAGGCGGGGTTACAGATACGTCATAGGGCTGCGACTAACCCTCCGTCTTTCCGTAACATCGTGAGATCTTCCGGACGCTGAACCCTACACTTTTCCGCCCCAGCACTTTGTATGCTTATGCTTCGTTCCCACCTAATGGCTGGATTGCTCACATGCCCTCGCCCAGCCAAGAAATCCTCAACAAACCATCACCCGTTTAATTTGTTCAAAGGCTTGCTATTGCTCAAGGCCCCATTTAAAATCATTCTTCTTCCAGGTCACTTGATAGAGAGGGCTTACAATCAGACTGTAATTTGGAATATGCATTCTCCAAAAACCCACAACACCTAAGAAGGCCTGTGTTCCCTTTTTATTAGTTGGTGGAGACATAGCTGGTATTTTGTTGACCACGTCCATTGGGACCTGACGACGTCCATCTTGCCATTTTATTCCCAAAAACTGGATCTCCCATGCAGGTCCCTTGACCCTGCTTTCTTTTATGGCAAAACTGGCTTTCAGAAGGATTTGGATTATTTTCTTCCCTTTCTAAAATACTTCTTCTGCCATGTTGCCCCATACGATGATGTCATCAATGTATTGCAGGTGTTCCAGAGCTTCACCTTTTTCCAGTGCAGTCTGGATCAGTCCATGGCAAATGGTGGGGCTGTGTTTCCACCCCTGGGGCAATCGATTCCAAGTGTACTGGACACCCCTCCAAGTAAAGGCAAACTGTGGACGACACTCTGCTGCCAGAGGGATTGAGAAAAATGCATTAGCAATGTTAATTGTGGCATACCACCTGACTGCCTTTCACTCTAGTTTGTATTGAAGTTCTAACACATCTGGAACGGCAGCACTCAACGGTGGCGGCATGACTTCATTCAGGCTATGATAGTCAACTGTTAGTCTCCACTCCACATTAGACTTTCGCATTGGCCATATGGGACTATTAAAGGGTGAATGAGTTTTGCTGATCGCTCCTTGGGTATCCAGTTGGCGAATCAACTTATGGATGGGAATCAGAGAGTCTCGGTTGGTGCGATATTGCTGATGGTGCACCGTTCTGGTAGCAATTGGCACTTGTTGTTCTTCAGCCTTCAACAACCCCACAATCAAAGGGTCTTGAGAGAGACCAAGCAGGGTAGACAGCTGTTCAGTGCCCTCCATCTCCAAGGCAGCTATACCAAAAGCGCATTGATACCCCTTCGGGTCCTTAAAATACCCTGTCCTGAGGTAGTCTATGCCAAGGATACACGGAGCCTCTGGACCAGTCACAATGGGGTGTTCCTGCCATTCATTCCCAGTTAGGCTTACTTCAGCTTCCAATATAGCTAACTCTTGGGATCCCCCTGTCACACCAGAAATACAAATGGATCCTGCCCCTTTACAACTTGATGGCATTAGAGTACACTGTGCACCGGTGTCTACTAGAGCCTTGTACTCCTGTGGGTCTGACGTGCCAGGCCATCGAATCCACACAGTCCAATAGACCCGGTTATCTCTTTTCTCCACCTGGCTGGAGGCAGAGCCCCTCTAATTCTGGTCAGAGTATTCAGTATTCACTTCTCGTAAAATTGGCTCAGAAGTCCCTTCAAGAGGATCAGAAATAAAATCAGCCCTTCTACTCTGTTTGGAAACTGGAGCGGCATTTTTCCTGGTAGAATCCCCTTTTGTGGTGGTTTTTCCTCGCAGTTCACGTAACCGTGCATTTAGGACCAAGGTAGGTTTTCCGTCCTATTTCCTCATGTCCTCTCTATGATCACATAGGTAAAACCACAGGGCACCTCGCGGTGTGTACCTTCTATATTGTCTCTCTTGGGCAGAGGAGCGCTCACTCCTAATAGCTGAGACATTGGTCCTTACAGGTGTGGAATAGGACATATACTCTTTGAATTGCTGGAAATCCTCGAACAGCTTCTCCACAGCTGAAATGCAGGCTTGTAGGGAGGAGGAGAGATTTTCTTCATATTGACGGAGTTGGCGAGCCACTTCATCCACTGTCAGTGCCTCTTCATATTTCCAGGTCATTATTGGCAGTGAGTTGCAATAGGACGATGGTGCGCTCCATACAAACTTCTGCCACATGGGTCGTGTGCATTGGACTTTGTCTGGATCTTTGGGTAATTGTGGGTTGTCCAGGTCATGATGAATCGTCTCTAGCACAGCTAATTCCCTCAGATTTTGGATATCTCTCTCCATGGTGGTCCACTTGCTTGATTGACATATAACATCTTCCTTAAAGGGGTACCTTTCCTTCACTCTTGACAGGAGTCGTCTCCAGAGGCTGATGGCTTGTGTCCCTTTTCCAATTGCCATGTCAATGCCACCTTCCCTGGCAAGCGATCCCAGCTGCTTGGCTTCCCTACCTTCTAATTCCAAGCTAGTAACCCCATTGTCACAGCATTGGAGGAGCCAGGTGATTATATGCTCACCTATACGGTGGCCAAAATCTTTTTGCATATCCCGCAGCTCACTCAAGGATAGGGACCAGGTTATTACCTCTGGTTCTGCCTCTTCCTCCTGTTCCCATGATGACCCTGGTTCACCTTCATCCTTCGCTAAGTGAACTGATTTTTTTGTATATTTCTTTTTCTGTACGGGGGCAACTGATACTGGTCCAGGTTGGTCTGCTGGTTCAGTTGCAGTATCGCTCACTGGATTTTGGATAACCGCAGTGTCTGTCGCTGAGGTTTGGGTAGCAGCAGTACTCGTTGCCACGGCTGGAGGGGCTGCAGTGCCTGTGGCTGAGGTTTGGGTAGCCCGAATTCTCGTCGTCGGGGCTGGATGGATCGCAGTGCCTGTCACCAAGTTCTGGGTGCCTGCAATGCTCCTTGCCGGGGCTGGAGGGGCCGTAGCACCCGTTGCCGAGGTTTGGGTGGCCGCGGTGCTCATCGTTTTGTTGTTAGGTCCAGAGACTTTCTCTTCCCCTTGAGGGTACTGAGTAATGTCGAACAGGGCTCGATAGGCATGGGCCAGGCCCCAGCATGTTGCAGTGATTTGTATCTCTCTGGAGCTGCCGGGGTGACAGCATACCTTTTCCAAATATTTTACTAGTTCTTCTGGATCCTGCACTTGTTCAGGGGTGAATTTCCAAAACATTGGAGGTGCCCACTTTTCTAGGTACTTGCCCATACTACCCCACACACCCTGCCACTCATAATTATCCAGCCTTGGGGCAGATCTCTGGGTGATCTTCTTAAATAGTTGTTTAACCTTAAATGAGAGCTGAACCACATTCAGAAGCATGCTAATTCCTAGGAGTAGGGCTAGGACCATGCTGGTCCCAACATCCCAAGAGTATTCAAATATTTCAAAGTTCCCAAATGCCATTGTAACTGGACTGAAGGAGAAAGGAGAGGGGAAGAAAGGTACCCCACCCATAGACTGGTTTTCCAAGGAGGAAAGGTAAATGGTATAATTATCAATAGTTTCTTGTTGGAGCGGCAGAGGAATGCACATAAGTCGACCCAATATGAGTGACAGAAGTGATTCAACTTTATTTGCACGGATAGCTCATATTTATACAGTTTGCGATAATTATGCCTACTAGTCCTAATATGATTGTTACATTGCTAATGTTTATTCATTACTAAAACACACCCACTTGTGGTTGGCAGCTACGCGTGTTCAGTAACTTTCTCATGAGAACTTCTTCAAAAGTTACTTGTGAAGTTATGCCAAGGTCACACCGTCCCTGTCTTTCTCCTGATAACAGCGAGACCAGCTGTTGTTTTTCTCCCAATATCAGTAAAGCCAGCTATTTTCGGCCAAGGCCTAGTCTTGCTGCTCAAACTGACATTCTTTCACACAGAACTCTGCTCGCACAACTTTTCTATAGACCCATGTCCTTTTTCATCAAGCCAATTCCCAACAGTTTCCCACAGATGGCTCCTGCAGTATCAAGATGACAATGCTGAGTGCAAATACCGGATTAATCCCACAGCCGATGACTTTATCATACCATAAACCAGTGTTATACAATACATCAAAACAAAAACCTTAATCCACCTCCCACAGGTGATAAGCGGCAGAAGAGGAACTACATACAGCAAGCGAGGTGATACATAACAGAACTTTAAAAACCAGAGCAACAACTCTAAGAACACATAAATCAAGAGAATGACCAGCGACTATTAGACCAATATAATGAATGCTTACAACAAATTTGTTTTAACAAGCTCTGGTCAGGTTTGTTGTTATCTCAACCATTCGTGCCCCATGTTGGACGCCAAAATGGACTGTCGTGGTTCAACGCCAGCCAGCAACCAAGCACCACGCAGCCGCTCACTCAATCCCCCCCATCCAGTGGGATGGGGGAGAAAATCCGGAAAAGAAGCAAAACCCGTGGGTTGAGATAAGAACAGTTTAATAGAACAGAAAAGAAGAAACTAATAATGATAATGATAACACTAATAAAATTACAACAGTAGTAATAAAAGGATTGGAATATACAAATGATGCGCAGGGCAATTGCTCACCACCTGCCGACCGCCACCCAGCCAGTCCCCGAGCGGCAATTCCCTGCCCCCACTTCCCACTTCCTATACTAGATGGGACGTCACATGGTATAGAATACACCGTTGGCCACTTTGGGTCAGGTGTCCTGGCTGTGTCCCCTCCCAACTTCTTGTGCCCCTCCAGCTTTCTTGCTGGCTGGGCATCAGAAGCTGAAAACTCCTTGACTTGAGACTAAACGCTACTGAGCAACAACTGAAAAACATCAGTGTTATCAACATTCTTCTCATACTGAACCCAAAACATAGCACTGTACCTGCTACTAGGAAGACAGTTAACTCTATCCCAGCTGAAACCAGGACAGTCCCACAGATGGATATCTGATGAAAGAAACTGACTCCTTCCAAAATAGATAAAACAAGAAACATAATTATCATCTCTGATGAGCCAACAGCCTCCTAACAGGGATGAGGCAACTCATCTAACTCTTCTTCCCGTTTCTAGGGAATATTGTGTACACCACTTATATTTGGCATAGCTCCATCCTCTGCTTCCTAAAATGACATGTAGAAAACATTCTGCCAGGAGCAGGAGCCAGGATTTTTCTCTATGACTTTGAACACGCACAGAAGCTCTTCCTCCCAAATGCCTTGTACAGCACACTGGGGAGGCAGAGGATGTGACCCTGGCTGATGCAAGCGGAAATTGGCACACACATTTCATTTGCATTCTGATGCTACACTGCCTGGACACCACACAGATATAGTGAATGTATATTAGATGGAATACACATTCCTTGAGGGTAGAAAGGCTCTACAGAGGGATCTGGACAGGCTGGATCGATGGGCCAATGCCAATTGTATGAGATTCAACAAGGCCAAGTGCCGGGTCCTGCATTTGGGTCATAACAACCCCATGCAGCGCTACAGGCTTGGGGAAGAGTGGCTGGAAAGCTGCCTGGCAGAAAAGGACCTGGGGGTGTGTCCTGGTTTTGGCTGGGATAGAGTTAATTTTCTTCGTAGTAGCTGGTATAGTGTTATGTTTTGGATTTAGTATGAGAAGAATGTTAATAACACCGATGTTTTCAGTTGTTGCTAAGTAATGTTTTAGTCTCAAGTCAAGGATTTTTCAGCTTCTGATGCCCAGCCAGCAAGAAGGCTGGAGGGGCACAAGAAGTTGAGAGCGGACACAGCCAGGGCACCTGACCCAAACTGGCCAAGGGGGTATTCCATACCATGTGACATCATGTCTAGTATATAAACTGGGGGGAGTTGGCCTGGGATGGATCTCTGCTCAGGGAACTAACTGGGCATCGGTCGTCAAGTGGTGAGCAATTATATTGTGCATCACTTGTTTTGTATATTCCAATCCTTTTATTATTATTATTGTAATTTTATTATTGTTATTATTATCATTATTAGTTTCTTCCTTTCTATTCTATTAAACTGTTCTTATCTCAACCCATGAGTTTTACCTTTTATTTTTCCCGATTCTGTCCCCCATCCCACTGGGTGGGGGGAGTGTGTGAACAGCTGCGTGGTGCTTGGTTACTGGCTGGGGTTAAACCACGACAGTGTTGGTCGACAGCCAGCTGAATATGAGCCAGCAGTTTGCCCAGGTGGCGAAGGCGGCCAATAGCATCTTAGCTTGTATCATAAATAGCATGGCCAGCAGGACTAGGGAAGTGATCATTCCTTTGTACTCAGCACTGGTGAGGCTGCACCTTGAATACTGTGTTTGGTTTTGGGCCCCTCACCACAAGAAAGACATTGAGGCACTGGAGTGCATCCAAAGAAGAGCAACGAAGCTGGTGAAGGGCCTGGAGCACAAGTCTTATGAGGAGCAGCTGAGGGAACTGGGGTTGTTTAGTCTGGAGAAAAGGAGGCTAAGGGGAGACCTTCTTGTTCTCTACAGCTACCTGAAAGGAGGTTGTAGCGAGGTGGGTGTCAGTCTCTTTTCTCAAGTAGCAAGTGATAGGACAAGAGGATATGGCCTCAAGTTGCACCAGGGGAGGTTTAGATTGGATATTAGGAAAAATTTCTTCACCGAAAGGGTTGTCAAGCATTGGAACAGGCTGCCCAGGGAAGGGGTTGAGCCACCATCCCTGGAGGTATTTAAAAGATGTGTAGACGTAGCGCTTAGGGACATGGTTTAGTGGTGGACTTGGTAGTATTAGGTTAATGGTTGGACTCGATGATCTTAAGAGTCTTTTCCAACCTAAATTATTCTATGATTTTGTGAATCCAATCCTTGTGGACCTGGGTCAGCAGAGCACCAAGAACGCCAAATTGCTGAATAACACTATGGTATCAGTATCTTACTGTTTCTATTTATTTTCTTCCTCATGTTCTGCTAATGATTCCAGATTTTACCTTCATGCTTCCCTCTTTAGTCATAGATTTCTAGGTGGGTTTATGATATCTCAGCTCCTCATAGCTTTCCTATCAATGCAACCAGTGCCCTTTTGAGTGTATTGAGTGTACCCTAAGTATTGAGTAAAGTATGGAGTGTACCCTAATTTCCATGCCTGTTCTATCAGAGGTATTCAGCATTTCACAGGATTAGAGCTATGCAACTAACTTTCCAGGCTGACGCAGGCATGTCTGAGTCCCCTGTGAACCATCTGACTGTTTCACTTACAGAATCATTAAATATTCCCACATGGTAGAGGCAAGTCAGGAAAGTTTGGGAGATTGGAGAAAGAAGGGAGCAAAGTCAAGCTGACAGTAAAGATAAGAAAAAGTGAAACTGAGGCTCTAGATGAGACCACAGCAGTGCTGCCATCAAGAGTAGGATACTCAGTCTGTTATGGGAAGAGAAGTCCCTGTTGGTTTAGGTACAGGCTGCTGGGAAGCTCCATACAATCCTGGCTTGCAGACCTGTCCTCTGTTGGTTGTAAGAATGCAGCACAGCTCACTCATTTCTCCCTCCGGTTTGGAGAGCAGTATCTGCTTCCTAGTGGTGACCTCTTTTCATACTGTCAGCTTTTCTGGCTCCCGAATCCTAGATTCTTGGGTGATCAAAAATTATTGCTTTGCATTTGAAATTATAACACTGCTTCATTTCCTCCTCTTACGCATACTGTATAAAAGCAGCAAAGTGTGATCTAAATGCATTTTTATAGTTTTTAATAACTGGGATTGTTACAATATCACAAATATTTTAAGACCCAGCCAAATCTGCAACTCAAATACTATTGAAATATTTGCATTTACTGGACCTACTTTAAAAGACAAGCTTTGATAGGTTTGTTTACATCTCCCAGTTCTTCAGAGTGTCTGTTATCTCATATTAGGTTCTCTTGGATTCAGTAGATCAAATTCAGAAATTATGAGAAGATAGAAGTCATCTCCCAGCTGCCAAGTACATTTCAAGTTTGGGTTCCTGTGCATTCTTTTAGGAATTGAATTAGAAATAACTTCTACTAGTCATTCAATCTAAAAAACTTTCTTCCTCAATATTGGTATATGAAGTATCAAAACAGCACTTGAAAGATCTACTGTCTGGTACAGTTTCATTTATCCTTGAACCCTGACACAAAAATATGTAAAAGAAAACCCTTCCAGTTTCCAAACCTTCACTTAGGTCACCTCACGCTCTCTGTACCCGAGCATTATTTTTGACCTTTGCTATTTTGTACTTGGCAACAAAATAAAATCAATATTTTTTTCAGTAAAGTCATCTCAACACCTTGTTTTGTGGAAGAAATTATTATAGCACATGACTGTTTTCCCTGAAAATGCTGGCTAAAGGTCTTTTTTCAATGGGTTTAGGCACTTAAAGATGTAGTTGGCTGCGTCTGAAAACCCCAGTGAGTGTTTTAGTGACTTAGAAGCCTAGCTCCTATTGAATTCAATCCAAATTAGGCCTGGAATTCATTTAATATTCTTGAAAATTCCAATAAATTCACTCTTAAAGAGTTTTAAGAAACAGCTTTAATCATCTAGCTGTTTCATTTATTTTAAGAGTTATTAACCTAATATGATAGTCTCTATCTCTAGGAGGCTTTAGAAAAAAATGTCACTGATAGGATTGCTTAAGAATTACTAAACAGAAGCAAAAAACCTGTTGGGTCTATTGAGATAAAACCAGTGCCCTAAATTTGATACAGTGGCTTAAAACTAGAAGTAAAGGTGAGTCATCGGATCACAAACATTTTTCTTTCAAAACAGTACTGGATTAGGAGATCCCACCCACTTTTATACAAGTGAAAAATGGTGAGAGACTCAAATTCAAACTCTTTTATCAAAACAGACTCAAACAATGAATGGATTTTAACAGAGGAAGAGGAAGTGTGTTTATCCTCTCACTAGCAGCATCTGAGCATGTTTTTGCTCCAAGGTTATTCAGAGTTATTCTGAGTTTCCTTGGTAATACCATCTTTAGTAAATGGACCTCTCCTTTCTCAGGTTTCCAGTTCTAAGGTTACTGAGGTGCAGCATACATTTTGGTACACTGGTCCAAATTACCAAATACAGTCTTGATTGAAAAATCTCACTGGACAGATTGGTTAAGCTCTAGAGTCACGAAAGGAAAATGACCTGCATTCTCACAAGCTGGGCTGGAAATAGTGGCAATCACATGTCTGGAGCATAATTTGGTTAGAGGACTATAATTAATTAACTAAGAGGTTTGGAACAAGATCCACCAACAACTTTAATGTTATTATTGCAATCTTTCTGAGAAATCCATATAAAGCAATTGTTGTCAATTCTATCGCAACAGCAGTATAGGCGGATACTTTCTTGTGAAGAAATAATAGTAATTTTTATAAGTATTCCCTTGCAATACACTCAGTGACAGGAAAAGCAGATAGGAGCCTCATAAAGCTGAAGAAAAGGAATAACACTCTTGACAACAATTATAAAATAAATTGTACTGATTAATAAGAAAAAGTAGTAAATCTTAGGCTATAAAGAATTAGTCATTGGACTAGTCTGCAAGAGGAGGACATCTGGACTTGATGTAGTATTTGGATCTAGAAACATCCTTAGGAGACAAATACTGCTTTTATAACAGGGTAGATTAGATACCTGGTCCCTGACTTTAACTTCAGATAATTATTAAAAAAATAGGACTGCATTGTGCCTTTAACCTCAGTTTTAAAATTCTGAAAATCCAGCAACTGTTACATTTTACCTTTTAGCTTTCCTTCATCATCTGCAGGGTGTAATCTTTAAATGCGCTTTGGTACAGGCACAATAGGAGAACATGGTTGTAGTTCTATTGGCTATAGGTGGTTAATTTGGTGGGTTTGTTGTTGTTTGTTTTTTTAAAAATACATTATTTTAAATTAATAAATAACAATTATTTCATGCATGTCTATGTCATACTATCTTCTACAACACAGTGTCAAAGACTATGGGAAGTCATTCATCAACTCGTACCATGGAAAAGAAAGCAATAATATAGATTGTCTCCCCAAGCTAATCTTAGCCATTTTGGCACCTTTTTTGATAAGATCTGTGAAGATATAATAAAAATCAGAAGATTGCTATTTACATCTGCATATATTGTTGACTACACACCAAAAAACAATTGCAAAAACCAATTCTGCCTTTACCATTTTGAAAGCATATACAACATTTATCAGAAAAAAAACCCACCCAACCATGTAAGTACAGGGTTACAGGTGAGCCCATTTAAGCTGTCAGGGAGCAGCAAGGGCAGGCTGCTCTGTAAGGGAGGGTGAGCCAGAACATGACAACAAGGCAGGCAGGGCAGTGACCTTGCTGACAAGGGCATGCTCTCGCAGTGCCCAAACAAAAAAGCAGAGCAGGGCCAGTGACAGCAAGCAGGATCAGCCAAGAGTCCAGATTTTTGGACAAGTCTGTAGTGATGAGGCAGGTTAGAGGTGAAGTTGGGAAGTCAGTGGGTCAGGATCAGCAAGGGATGTAGCCAGGCACAGGCACACCCACAGCACTGCTCAGGCAAAGGCCCAAGTTTGAATGAAGCTCCCAAATGAAGGGGAAGAGGCCACCGAGGCTTCTCACAGCTCCTTGTCACACAGCTCTTTTCACTGCCGCCCCATTCCCAGGCTACTTGAGCATGTTGTATCAGAGCCAGCCTCATGCACAGGCAGCTAAGACCCCAGGGAGTGGGCAAGGGGTTGCAAAAGTCTCGGGGTGCACTCGCAGCCCTAATGTAAGCTCCTGCAAATTCAATGAGATGGACTGAGCGTCTGTTCTTCTCTAAAGCCAGAACAGTCAAAGTACCCTGATGTGAGGAAACATTATGCCACCAAACTATATAATGAGAGGCTGGTATTAGGAAACCATTTTGAAGTCTAGAACAAGGACACAGTTATGGATTTGTTTTTTGTTTGTTTGTTTGTTGTTTTTTTGTAGTAGGAAGGGAAAAGAAGAAGGAATTGAAGTTTTAGATTCCCAGAGCAAAAGTTCAATTTTTCTAACAAGAAGTCCATTTGGTCTATAGGCACAGAAGATACAGTGTATCTACATGATGTAACTATGCCATGGTCTATTGAGTTTGCATTTTGTCAACGTGTTTTTTCAGAATTACAAATGGAACTAGCTTGTACACAGACTGGCATAAGCTTATTAGAAGACTGCAGGGTAACATGCGCAAACAAAACTTCCTTCAATTTCTCAGTAGTATTTCTCAATCCTTGCACTACAAAGAGTTATATGACAAATCTGTGATTTGACATGACCACAGCAGAATGGTTACAAGTTCAAAACCAATTGAACAAACAGGGTAGGAGTTAAGAATTTCAATGAGAGTTTTTCCCTTTCTTTTTGCATTATTTTTACCTGTCCCTAAGATGGTGGAAATGATCTGGTTGTAGTGTCCTGATACTGTGTGAGGTGAGCAAGGTGTTGTCTTCCGCTAGCTGTAGCAATCAGATGTCACAGAACCTGACACCAGTTGCTAAGGGAGTATATTTCTTTGACTTGAGTGGTGTTTTATAACCAAATGTCGTGGTTTAACCCCAGCCAGCAACTAAGCACCATGCAGCCGCTCACTCACTCCCCCCCATCCAGTGGGATGGGGGAGGAAATCGGGAAAAGAAGCAAAACCCATGGGTTGAGATAAGAACGGTTTAATAGAACAGAAAAGAAGAAACTAATAATGATAATGATAACACTAATAAAATGACAACAGCAATAATGAAAGGATTGGAATGTACAAATGATGCGCAGGGCAATTGCTCACCACCCGCCGACCGACACCCAGCTAGTCCCCGAGCGGCGATTCCCTGCCCCCCACTTCCCAGTTCCTAAACTAGATGGGACGTCACATGGTATGGAATACACCATTGGCCAATTTGGGTCAGGTGTCCTGGTTGTGTCCTGTGCCAACTTCTTGTGCCCTGGCTGGGCATGAGAAGCTGAAAAATCCTTGACTTTAGTCTAAACACTACTGAGCACCAACTGAAAAACATCAGTGTTATCAACATTCTTCACATACTGAACTCAAAACACAGCACTGTACCAGCTACTAGGAAGACGGTTAACTCTATCCCAGCTGAAACCAGGACACCAAATTAGCCAGGCTTTAAAATTTCCATGTGAATTTATCAAGCAGTTTCCCATCTGCAAACAAACATTTGTACTCCCAGTACTGGCAGGGAGGAATCCTCTGGGGATGCTCTGGAACCTGTGGCATGTGAAACCCATACATTAGCTAATTGTGAATTTGCCAAATAACAATGCCATGAGATATGCTGTGGATTTAACAAGCTGGGAAGAGACTGTTACAGGAGGATTCAGGGCAGGTAGGACAGGACATCACATCCTCTGTGAAGCAATTTCACTGGCAGAGCGCCCGTGCATGCCCCGAGTGCCTCGTCCTCGCCCACCAAGGAGAAGGACGGAGGGTAGGTTTTACAGGCAAGGGAGATGTCACAGGCTGCCACACCGGGTGGCACCGGGCGCCCTGCCCGCCCCCGCAGACCCCTGCCCGCCCCGGCCTGCGCCTCACGGCCTCGGCACCCCCACCAGCCCCACTGCTCCTCTCGGCCCGCCGCTGCTGCCTCCCAGCCCCTCACCCGCGGCCCTTCGCGCCCGGCCCCAGTCCTGGACAGCGCTAGGGCACCCGGACCGGGGCCGAGGCGACACGACAGCCGGCCTTCACTGGGGCCGGGCGGACCTCGCCTCCCGTTGCCGGGCAACCACTTCCTCGCCTCGCCGGGGACCGACAGTCATCCTACTTTCACCCGCGGTCGGCAGCGCGCTCCCATTGGCTGCCCCCACGCTGCGCTCGGCTCCCATTGAGCGCCCACCGCCTCTGCCGCGTCCTCATTGGCGCGCTGCCCTCTGGCCACGCTGCGTCACTTTCTCACACCATTCCTCCCGCCTTCTCCGCCAGCTGCGGGCCGGCCGACGGGCGGGCGGGACCTGGACGGTGGCAGCTGTGATTGGCCGGGGCAGACGCCGCTCAGGGTGCTGGCCGGAGCCCGGGCGGCGGGGCTGTTTAAAGGCGCCGCGCGCCAGTATAGTGCCTTTTTACTGTGCATGCGAGCGAAGGTGTGGAGTGGTGAGCGGTACCGGGAGCTATCGCCTCGGATAGGTGAGGGCGGCTCGGCCCCCAGAGGCCCTTGGGCCGGGCGGTATCCCCTGCCTCTCCTGGGGGGGGGGGGCGGCCGCGGCGCAGAGCTGCGGCATCGCATGGAGCTGGAGCCGCTCGCGGGGCGTGGGGATAGGTCGGCATAGTTGGGAGTGGTGTTTTCAATGGATGTAAGCGCGTTTGAAGTAGTGTCTGCAGTACAGCAAGAGGAGGAAAAAAAAAAAAGGGGGGGAAAGGAGGCGTTTTTGAGTGTCACTTAAGATAGGTAGCCTGCAAACGGCGCTGGGCGATGCCCGGAGCATTATCGAGCAGCGCCGCTCTCGCCCGGTGTAGCTGGCGAGGCAAAATGCATCGTGAAAGACTCCATAGCCCTGGTGTTGGAGGACCCTGGGTGCTGTCTCGCGTGCTGCCCAACGCCCCCCCCCCCCCCCCCCAAGAAGCACCCTGGCTGGGTGAAGCTATGGTGGGCGCGTTCCTGCCGCTGCCCTGCGCAGCGAGGCTCCGCGGGCTGTTGCTGCGGGGCTCCTCTGGGCTCTTCCCCCGCCTGCGGAGTGTCCCCAAAGAAACCCGAAAGCGACGGTGCCCTAAGCGCGTCCTTTAATCGTCTGTGTCGCGATAGAGGCGCCCACCCACGCCGGAGACGGCGGGGTGGGCGTGCCACCCCCCCCTCATCGCGCAGGGCAAAGGCAGCCTGGTGCTGCCCCCAGGGATGCCATCACTTTCTTTCGTAATAGTGTTTGTTGCACAGGTGTGGGCTTCCTGCTAGCCCACCCGTGTTGCTAACGGAGTCTCGGTCCTGAATGTGCTCAGGGCTAAACCCAGAGGGGAGGGTACCTCGGGTCCCTGTGGCACGCTGACCCCCGCGGGGAGAGACGCTTCAGATATTATCTTGAATTCATCCATAAAGATCTGTCTTCTGCAGTTTGGTGGGGCTTTTACGCTGTTTGCTTGTTTCTCAATTAGTCTCATTCTTTTGGCTCAGGTGAGCGGGGGACATGGTGATGCCATGCTCATGCATAGTCCACGTCGTGGCGAGTCGCAGCAATCCGGGTAAAAGCAGTGACCTCTCGTGGCGTGACAAGTGTCTTGCATGTACTTGCACTCGATACCTATAAACCTTTTAGCTGTGTGGGAATAACTAGATTTATCTAAATGATGTAACAGAAGCTACCAGATCATCACTGTTTAACTTCTGAAAAACAGCCTGAAGTGGCTTTTCTTTCATGAGTAAAGTCTGTTCTACAAGTCCTCCAGAAATCAAAAGCCAAAGGGAATTACTAAATATTACTTGTAGCAAACAGGCTTGGGTTTTTATTTTCTAACTTTCAGTCAAGTGTTTTGTATGAATTAAAAACTTATTTAGGAAATAATGGATTCAAATTATTAACAGAATAGTCTCAAATTCTTAAAGACAATGAAAGCCACCAGTTGTTGTGGGAGAATGTATTTCTGGTGTCTGGAAGCATTAGCAGAAAGTAGTGGCTGTTTTATGCTGCTCATCGTTCCCTATAGAATCTTAAGAGAACACAAAAAAAGTAGGCTTCTCATTTCTTTATATTAAAGCATTTTGGATTCTTAGTGTTTTAAAAGAAATAGTACTTTTGAGTATTCTTTCATTTTCAGAAAAATTCAGTGATGGGATTTTGTTTGCAGTTTGACCAAGAGGACAAAAGGCTGTTTGTTTTGCATCAAGTAAACAATTTTTTTTCCCCTGTAATGACTGACTTAAGATGTCATATGTCCCATTTTCTTAAGTGATCAGAGCAAGCTTATAAAGCAGTGTTTTTTATTGTGGTATAACCTGATAGCCCTGACTGCTGCTATATTAGGTGTATTTGGTGAGCCATGCAAATACAATAGAAAGAAGTCTCCCTTTAGTTATCTTCTGCAAAAAGTTTTCTGATGAGAACTGCATCAAGTAGTATGAAATTAAATGCCAGTTTTGATCTCAAAGTTCTGTAATGAACAAGCACAGGGCAGAGTGTTTTCTGTAGCCCTCACCAATAATGTAAATCCTTTTGGCACATCGAATTTCTTAATTCACTGCCTGGTTAAAAACCCTTCTTGTTCTATGGCTGCTGCAGGTCAAGTTCATTATGTGCTGTTGTGATTCAAAGAAATTAACTCAATAGTTTGATTAACTATTAAGTAGGTATTCTTTATTGACAGCGCTGGTTGCACGGGGGATCGCTCCACCTATCGTGCACACCGTTGCACAATCTACCAGAAATTTATACAATGTAAATATACATATTCATAAGGTTATTCAATACAAAAACATACATATGCATAAGTGAGGCGGAGTAATTAAAAAGGCTTGTGTCAGCAATTCTAAAATGTATATGTCATCATTGCGCATGCTCAGATTTGTCTCTGGTGGTCGTTTACTTCTTCAGGGGTTCTATCTTCTTCTTCCTCTTCTGTCCTTTAGATGAACTTTAGTCATTCACGCATGCTCTCTTCTTACTAGGCAATTATAACAGTTTTATGGTTGCTTCTCATACACCTTATCTTAGACCTATATTTCAGTTCTTATTATCACTTCCTTGGTTGACGCATCCGTCCTTGACGAGTACCGGTCCCTGACAAGCTTAATCCCTGACAGACACCAGTCCTTGGTAAGCAGTGTTACAAGAATCATATGGTTACGAGAACAAAGGCAGGAGTTCGTATCTTTGCTAGCCCTATCTATTCAAGCAAGGCCTCTACTTGTGTCTTCTCGACAAGATTTTGTGATTGTTCATGGTTCCTTCTTACAAACACCAGTCTTTGTCTCATATGTAAAGTTATAGAGAGACAATCACTGAGCAATTAGTAGTTTGTTCTCTATATCAGTTGTGCATTGTCTTTTAGTACATAACTTAATTAAAATTAAGCATCTAAGAGTCTCTGTAGCCTCTAACTTTCATCCTTCTAACTCTTGGAGCCGAACCAAGCTCTGCTATGGGTAGAAGGCTCAGCCTCAGGGTGGCTGCCAGACACCACGCTGAGTTGGGACCTGCCTGAAGTCTGCCAGCAGCTGTCTGTATCTCCTTTTTGTCCCCTTTCAAAGAAAGGGAGGTGTTTTATGCCACAAAGAGGGCTGGACCCCAAAGTCCTTTTCCCAGATGGAACCTTGGGAATTTCACTGTCAGTAGTGTGTCTGCATTCATACAGAGAGCAGGAAACCACCCTCGTTCTCATCTTCAGTGCTTGTGCAGATTTGAGGTAAAAGGCAGCTCTTGGAGCTGGGTCTGAAGCTCAGTGCTGCTCCTTGTCCCCGGAAGGTGTGTAACTTGCTAGTTGTGCTGCTGAGACGAGATGTGAACTTGCCCTGGCATCTCCTGGGGGGTCTCCAGGCCACTGTGCTCCCTTCCCTGGCTGTGGCTTCAGGAAAGCTATGACTGCTACTCTGTTTCTCACAGTGTAAGACTGCTGTTGTGCCATGACAAATCCTTAATCCTGCCCACCAGGGTCAGCTTCCTGGAGGCAGAAATTATTCTTCCTTGCTGCTTGCTCTTTTTTTTTTTTTTTTGTAGTGCAGCTACTTGCCCTTACTGCCATGGTATGCAAAAAGGTGCAACTTAAAAGCATTTGAGAAACTTTAAAAATTAAATGCTAATAGAGGCGAGGTGCCTGCAGGATGGGGTAGTCTGTGGTCAGGGACTGTTAAAACTAGGAATTTTGGATGCTGGTGGGTTTTATTTCAAGTTTTTATTGGGTTTGCCTCCATATGCTGGTGCTGCTGTGTTTATTGTGCAAGGCGCTTAAGACAACAACGTTGCCCTCACCTCGAGGGACCCCATTGGAATGGCACGGCAGGAGTGCTGTGGATGAAGCCCCGCCTGGGGGGGGCGGGCAAGGCGAGCTTCCCGCGCCTACGTACAGCCCGCCTGCCCGAGCTGGACGCCGCCGCGCGCATGCGCGCACCCCTCCCCCGCGCCGAGAGCCAGCAATGGGATTCCGCTACGTGTAAGGGTCGGGATCGCGGCCGGCGGGAGCTGGGCGGGTCCTATGCTGCGGGTGGGGGCGCGACACCTCCACCTCGGTGGGTCCTTCTAGTCTCCCTGGCCGGGTCACGGGTAACCTTGAGGCGTAGGGGTGCCCTTAGTAGCGTCGCGGGGCCGGTTCGGCGGGGGGAGTGGGGTGGCAGGCTCCTGGCCGGGCGCTGCAGCCCGTGGCGCGATCGTTTGAGCTGAGGGGCTTCGCAACGGGATGGATTAGGAAAAAGTTCCGGTCAGCAGCGGCGCTCGGTTTTATCCGGACGTTGTAGTGAGGAGTTTGCGGGCACTGCGCTTTCGGGTGAGCGGTTAGCCTGGGGTGGCAGCAGAACACACAAAAAATGCGAAATTGGTTTTCTTGCTTGAAATCTTGTGGCAGTACACTATATATGGCTGTTCTGTAGTGCTCCAGTAAGCCGTTTTAAATAGCAGCCTTCTGCAATTTACACGTTTTAATATGAATAAATGCTATAAATACTTTAAAATGGATTATTTTAAGATCATCATAGGTATGTTTGAAACTTTGTTAGAAGCAATCAAAATGAATGGCAAGCCATGTGCTCTTACTTTAGGTCTTATGTAAGACTTTGTTATCTAACTGTACAGGTAGCAGAAGGCACTTTTAATGCTTTCCTAACACTTGTTTTAACATGCATTGTGTAAAGTCATCATTCCTGCATAGGAAGGCTTTATTCCATTATACAGCTCATTGTGATTTTATGGAAGAAGCTGGGTAAGGTCAATGTCCCTTTTGTGCCCAGCTGTACAAGTGTTCTGTAAGGATGTAAGCAAATGTACAGGATGATGGTGCCTGTCTGTGTAATGTAGATAGCGTTAAATTAATAGGATATACTATATCCTAGAGTATAATGATAGTAAAGTTATAGGGTTAAAACAAGAAAATTTGGTCTACCAGGAAGAATCCCTGTGTGTTTATCTCAGTCTGTGAAATATTCCTCCAGGCCTGGCATTAGGAGTTCCAGTGTTCAGGAATGCCAAAACAGAGTATGCTTAAAAAAAAAAGCCTCAAATGAACAAACAAAAAACCCAACCAAAAATACCAAGAAAACTTATATTTTTGTTACAAGTATAAACAAAATGAAGCAACTTGGACCACTTAGTTTAAAAATAAAAAACAATTTTGAAAAGTCCTGGCCTGTTTTAAGGCTAAGATTTCCTGGTAAGTATAAA
Organism: Astur gentilis; assembly: GCF_929443795.1. NCBI lineage: Eukaryota > Metazoa > Chordata > Aves > Accipitriformes > Accipitridae > Astur > Astur gentilis. The sequence goes on along the minus strand of NC_064918.1, from coordinate 15,637,770 downwards.
CTTTAAACTTAATGTCTCAACTAGCAACATTTAAAAAACAAAACAAAAAAAATACCACAGTGTTTCCAGCTTGGTTGTGTAAAATTGAGACTTTGCATATAAGCAGAAGTAGAATAATGAACATTAAGACTAATTTCTCAAACGCTTAACATTTGTTAAGCATGTGTTTTGCTTCAGTGAAATAACTTGGGCTTAAGCTATGTATATTCATCTCCAGGGCTGAAATTGTACTTTTGCTTAAAAGATCTTAACATAAAATGTTATAAAACTTCTAATGATGTTTACAGTATGCTCAGACAAAAATTTCACCTGGAGGCAAAGGCTTGCCTTTTGCAAATGAACTTGTAGAATACCTAAAACTTAACCTTTTCTATAAATCTACAGAAAATTAAAGTATGAAGTAGGTCTCTAAAAATGGATGCGAATAAATCAGCTGGGTTTGTGGTTTTCTTTTTTTCTTAAAGATTTACCACGATGCCTGGGTCTCTTCCAGTGAATGCTGAATCCTGCTGGCCCAAAGATGTGGGAATTGTTGCACTGGAAATATATTTTCCCTCTCAGTATGTTGACCAGGCAGAGCTGGAGAAGTATGATGGTGTGAATGCTGGCAAATACACCATTGGGTTAGGCCAGTCAAAGATGGGATTCTGCTCTGACCGGGAGGATATCAATTCTATCTGTTTGACTGTGGTTCAGAAGCTCATGGAGAGGAACAGCCTTTCCTATGATTGTATTGGGAGATTAGAAGTTGGAACGGAGACAATAATTGATAAATCAAAATCTGTAAAGACTGTCCTGATGCAACTTTTTGAAGAATCTGGTAATACGGATGTAGAAGGAATTGACACCATGAATGCATGCTATGGAGGCACTGCTGCTCTTTTAAATGCTATTAATTGGATTGAGTCCAGTTCTTGGGATGGTAAGTTCAGGGTATTTTCTTGAAAAGTTGTGTCAGTCTCTATTTTTGAGTGTTCTGCCTTGCAATTACAGTGTCCATGTTTAACCATGTAAAACCTAGAGGGTAAACTCTTATATGCTTCTGAAGTATTTTTCTTAAATGCTCTGGGAATTTGCCACTAGTTCAGTTACATGCAAAAAATAATGACATGGGTAATCATCACTGGTTTTTTTCTGTAAGTTTTGGTGGATGCCAGGATTGAAGAGCCCCTTAATCCTGAAGTCATCTCCTCTATAACTAAAGTCTAAAAATTGCTGATGGATATTAAAATGTGCTAGATTCTTGGCTACTTTTCATACTTATTTCTGTGTTTTTCACAGGACGTTATGCACTTGTTGTTGCTGGAGACATAGCTGTGTATGCCACTGGAAATGCCAGGCCAACAGGTGGAGCTGGTGCTGTTGCTATGCTAGTTGGTCCAAATGCTCCATTAATTTTTGAGAGAGGTTAGTCCTATGAGGAAACAAATGCTGTTCAGCCAGATACTGGATCTGTTCTGAAGCCCGTCCTCTGTTTTTGTGGGTTGCTGGAAGGCTGGCTTAACTCCCACTAATGTCAGAAATTGTACTTTGTCTCCTCTTGCTCTGGGCTAATTTGGCCAAGTCCTGTTATAGGAGGCAGCAAGAAACAACTAGAGATGCTTCTATCTGTTTTTTTTCCTTGGGGATTTTCCAATAAAATTGATAGAGTAGACTAGAGCTGAATAACACAGTGCTCTACTTTCAAGGTGAAATGATGAAAATAATTTGTTACTTGTGTTTGTCATGCTCAGTCCTACCGTACTTGAGTAACAGGTGATTGAGAACTGTGTGAAACATTACCTTAAAGGGCCTGAAGTGCTATGAAAACCTGCTTGACTGAGGCCAAATATTGTTTGTTTTTCATACCTTAAGCAATGTGTTCAGACTGACTCAAAGTAGCTGAATAAAGTAATTTTCAACTCTTGTCAATTTCTCTCCATCAGGATTGCGTGGAACCCACATGCAGCATGCATATGACTTCTATAAACCAGATATGGTCTCTGAATATCCTGTAGTTGATGGTAAACTATCTATACAGTGCTACCTCCATGCATTAGATTGCTGCTATGCTGTCTATCGCAACAAAATCCATGCCCAGTGGCAAAAGGGTACGTAGCCTCATGTGATATTGCAAGATCTGGCAAATATTGGAATGTGTAGCTACACAGACAATGTATTTTCAAGTTTTAGTATTCAATCTAAAGAGTAGTACGTGGTCCCTCTTGTGTTTGTGTGTTCTGAGACAATTGAAATGTTTGTGCTCTCCCATAAAGAAATGTCTTAGTTCTCTTCTGGTGTGGCTAAGTACCTGATAGTCAATAAACAGTAGTCTCTACAAGCTTTTGTTGGTGTAATGTATAATATCTTGCTTAAGTGTGTTGTTCTCTCCTCTACCAAGGCTCTTAAGATATTGAGATTAATATTTATGTGTTGTATAAGGATACTGATTATTATTTTTACCCCCATATGTTTAGTAATTGCTTCACCTGTATTAAGAAGCATAAGTAGTTAGATGAAGTAGATTATTTCTTATTTCAAAATGCTGGGTAGAAATATGGCAATTCTGTTAAGCTTATAACTTTCTTCTAGAAGAAAAAGGGCAAACATTGCTAGCTGGTGCACAAGATCAGTAAGAAACTAATTTTTAAATAGAAGTAGCAGCAGTGTGTTAAATGAACTTGCCAGCAATAGTTAGTCTTACGGTTGTCTTTTGTGTGCTGATGTGTTATGATGATTGGTATCCTGCCATCCCCCTATTTTATTTTAATACTTGAAGTGAGTACTAAACATAAGCTGCAACACCAACATTTCTGCTGCTTCCAGAGGGGACAGACAGACATTTCACCTTGAATGATTTTGGATTCATGATCTTTCATTCTCCCTACTGTAAACTGGTACAGAAATCTGTGGCTAGACTATTGCTGAATGACTTTCTCAGTGACCAGAACCTAGAAACAGCAAATGGTGTTTTCGGTGGTTTGGAAGCTTTCAGGTGAGAATGGCTGCTGTCTTCCTTATTCAGATAGTCTTAATTTGTTAAATATCCAAGGTGGTTTCCCTTGCTGCCATTTTAGTAACTGTTTCTGAACCTTTGTTTTAATAGAGATGTAAAACTTGAAGATACATATTTTGAAAGAGATGTGGAAAAAGCTTTTATGAAAGCCAGTGCAGAACTCTTCGATCAGAAAACCAAAGCTTCGTTGCTCATATCCAATCAGAATGGAAATATGTATACCCCTTCAGTCTATGGTTGCCTTGCTTCTCTTCTAGCTCAGTAAGCATAAAATTGGAAAAAGTCATAGCTTTTCATATGTAGGCACATAAAAAGTTTTTGTTCCAGAAAGTCTTTTGTAAAAGCACCATCTAGCAAACCTTTTCCTACTAGATTGCCTTAAGTAGCAAGACTAAAGTTAGAAAATTAATCTGTGTATACAGTTGGGTCAAGTGACAAGCAGATTCAAAATTTCTCTTTCAGAAGCTGATCTGAAACAGCAGCTTAATGCCTTCCAAAGTAGGATCTTATTTGTAAGGTGGTGTATCTTTTCCCAGCCTCAACACACACACACACACCCACCCCCAAACACCCCAGTGGAAAAGAGAATCTGAATGCCTTCTCTGTTCCACTAGAATCAGAATGGTTTGGGTTGGAAGGGACCTTAAAGGTCACCTAGTTCCAACCCCCCTGCCATGGGCAGGGACACCTTCCACTAGACCAGGTTGCTCAAAGCCCCATCCAACACTTCCAGAGATGGGGTATCCACAACTTATTTGGGCAACCTGTTCTGGTGTCTTACCACCCTCAAAGTAAAGAATTTCTTCCTAATATCTAATCTAGATCTACCATCTTAGTTTAAAACCATTACCCCTTGTCCTATTGTTATGCTCCCTGATAGAGTCCCTCCCCATCTTTCCTGTAGGCCCACTTTAAGTACTGGAAGGCTGCTATAAGGTTTCTCCAGAGCTCTTTCTTCTCCAGGCTAAACAACCCCAACTCTTTCTCAGCCTATCCTCATAGGGGAGGTGCTCTAGCCCCTGATCATCTTTGTGGCCCTCTTCTGGACCTGCTCAAGTAGGTCCGTGTCTTTCTTATGCTGGGGGCCCCAGAGCTGAACACAGTACTCCAAGTAGGGTCTCATGAGAGTGGAGTAGAGGGGCAGAATCACCTCCCTCGACCTGCTGGTTATGCTTCTTTTGATGCAGCCCAGGATGTGATTGGCTTTCTGGGCTGCAAGTGCACATTGCCGGCTCATAATCAGTTTTTAATCCACCAGTACCCCCCGAGTCTTCCTCTGCAGGGCTGCTCTCAATCCACTCTGCCTAGCAATAATAAGCAAAGCCAAATTAAATTACTATTTACTTAACATTGTTGTTGTGTTTTTTGTTTTGTTTTTGTAAAAGTCTGTCATTTAAAAAAATCATGTTAAGTTTAAATTAAACCACTCCTCTTGGGTCCTTTTTTCTTTATTGTGACTTTGCATTCTAAGATGTGATGGTTCATTTTAGGCTTTAGGTCACTTAAGAATGAAAATTGGCTGCCTTTTAGATAATCATGTTCTGGGCATTTCTTTGTTTTCTTTTGCTTAGGTAGCTTTGAAAATCATTGTGTAACAGCAGTGTTTGAAATCCTGTTTTTAAAAGTTGTCATTTATGCATTTAGCACACTAAATGTGTATTGTAGCCAATATAATTTTGCTGGCTGCTTTTTCTAAGCTAGCTGTGCTTTCTAGTTATTTAAAATTGGCACCTTGGCTTAGTTCTCACTTTAAACAACTGTTGCTTGGTTTGCAGGTACTCCCCAGAGCAGCTTGCAGGACAGAGAATTAGTGTGTTCTCATATGGCTCTGGTTTTGCTGCTACGCTGTATTCCATCAGAGTTACACAGGATGCCACTCCTGGTGAGTGAAAGGAAGATATGTTAACTCCCTTGCACAGCTCACCTCTAAATGCTTTGTTATGCCCACCAGCATAAGTAAACCTGCAGAACAATGCCTAATGACAGTAGTGTTAAACAAAATGTCCCAGCTCCAGGGAATGTTTTAAGTGTCTCTTTGGGCATATAGATAATATTCTTCTAATGCTTTAAGTGTTTTGTTTGAGTAATTGGGAATATTTTTAAATGACTAAAACTTCAGCTTCTCTGATGCAACATATTTTGAATGGGCTTGAAATGTTAACATGCTAGTGTGCAGTTCTTGGTACTGGTGCCTTACATGATGGCTTTATATTGTAGGTTCTGCACTGGACAAAATAACTGCCAGCCTTTCTGATCTTAAAACAAGACTTGACTCAAGAAAATGCATTGCACCTGATGTATTTGCTGAAAACATGAAGATTAGACAGGAAACGCATAATTTGGGTAAGAATGTCATAAATATAAATAATTCCTAGTCCTACAGCAAGATACTCATTGCTTAATTTGCATGATTTAAATTATTAAGGTGTAGAATTGCTGTGGTTTAACCCCAGCCAGCAACTAAGCACCACGCAGCTGCTCACTCACTTTCCCCCACCCAGTGGGATGGCGGAGAGAATTGCGGGGGGGGGGGGGGAAGGTAAAACTCGTGGGTTGAGATAAGAACAGTTTAATAGAACAAAAAGGAAGAAACTAATAATGATAATACTAATAAAATTACAATAGTAGTAATAAAAGGATTGGAATATACAAAACAAGTGATGCACAATGTAATTGCTCACCACCTGCTGACTGATGCCTAGTTAGTCCCCGAGCGGCAATCCCTCCACCCCCACTCCCCCCAGTTTATATACTAGGCATGATGTCACATGGTATGCAATACCCCCTTGGCCAGTTTGGGTCAGCTGCCCTGGCTGTGTCCTGTGCCAACTTCTTGTGCCCCTCCAGCCTTCCTGCTGGCTGGGCATGAGAAGCTGAAAAATCCTTGACTTGAGACTAAACACTACTTGGCAACAACTGAAAACATCAGTGTGTTATCAACATTCTCCTCATACTGAACCCAAGACGTGACACTCTACTGGCTACTAGGAAGACAATTAACTTTATCCCAGCTGAAACCAGGACAAGAATAAAGGAAATATTTAACTCTTTCTACTTCAGAATAGCTTGTAAAGTGCTTATCTATAGCTTGTCTTCATTGGCCCAGTATGTTTGAAATAAAAATGTAGACTTGGTTTTCTTGTCTTACTACTTTCAAACTGCAAAGGCCTGTGTTGTATAAAGTTCTCACCAGGAACCAACTGGTATGTTATTGGCTTTTTTACAGCCAACTATATTCCACAGTCTTCAGTAGAAGATCTCTTTGAAGGAACATGGTACCTTGTGCGTGTGGATGAAAAACACAGAAGAACTTATGCACGGCGCCCGCTCATGGGTGATGGACCTCTGGAGGCAGGAGTTGAAGTTGTCCACCCAGGCATTGTTCATGAGGTGAACACTCAGCATTCTTTAGTTTGATATAAATGGCGGAATAGTTTGCTTGTCTTAACATGTGCACGTATGTTAAAAGAGGAAGTGGTTTAATAAGTTATAGCAGGTACTTTGTTAAAATATGTAACATATAAGCCAGGGGAAAAAAGAGCATGGGATTTTAAAAACCACATTTCATCATAACAAGAACAAAACTGCACAAGAATGAAACAAGAACAAAACTGCACAAGAATGAAACAAGAACAAACTGGCTCTTTTTACACAATCAGTTTGCATGAAGCATGACAGATTTAAATGACTTGAGGCCAAGCCATCCAGTGTAGCATGAATGTTGAGAGTTGGACTAGCCATGAAGTATGAATGTTTGTGAACTAGAAAACCATATTTAATGTTTTGTTTTGGTTTTTTCCCCCCCTTCTTAGCAGATCCCAAGCCCTGCTAAGAAAGTGCCAAGAATCCCTGCAACAACAGAATCTGAAGGTGTTACTGTTGCCGTTTCCAATGGGGAGCATTAAGATACCTCTGTGAGGTGGGGAATGAAAAGAGTTGTGAGGGTAGGGTGAGAGAAAGGATTGCAGTAGTACTGAAATTTCAGTGTACAGTAGTACTTCATTGGGTGTATGGAAAAACTGTTTAAACTCCTTTGAAAAGATTTTTCATAATATGGTATGCTGATGCTTTTAGTATTTTCAGAACACTAAAATAATGAATATACTGGAGATGAAGGAACTTGCCAGGGGCTTTGTGGATTCCTTAATGCATCTGAATTTAATTGCTGCATAGTAGCTGTAATCTATTACAAGATCTTTGTACATAGAAAAAAAGTATCTTCTACTTGCTTTTTCCATGTAAAATTACTTGAAACCTACGCTGTTAACTTTTCTACTTGTACTTAAGTGGGTGGCAAAATAGTCCAAGCTTTTAATGTTGGGGTTTTCAATGCCTTAACAGTAAGCAATCAGTCTTCTGAATACTGCACTTGTCTTTCTCTTTATCACTTTCCCTTTCTTCTCCCAGTCTACCTTTCATCACACCATTGCTTTGGGAAAGGTATAGAACTAATTAACATTCATTACTGGAATAGAGTCTCTCGCCCCTGTCAAGGTGACTGGATCAAGAATGGCTAGACTGACAGGTGTGTTTTTTTCCCAAGAAACTCTGACCTACTGTGTTAGTTACTATGTAATTCCTCCTAATATCCATATTACCTGTTTTATTACCTGCGTTATAAATCCCAGCACCCTGGGAGGAAAGAGGAACAAGAAGGGAGGTAGTTTTTTCTTCTAAAGAACAAAAAGGGTATATTTCTTGGGTTCATTGATTTGGCACCTTTCAGAATTGTTTAACTGTAATAGAAGTATTTAAGGTAGCAGCATTTTCAAATAAAGCTTCTGGATATTATGGAGCTGTTTTAATTAGCAAACTAAGGAAGGGAGGAAGATCACTTTGTCTGGAACTCTGGCCTCTCACTATTCTTTAAATAATACGTTTCTAAGAGACTATTTCTGACTTTGAATTTGGCTTGTACTTTGAAGTTCTTCTCACTATTGGTAATGTTGTAGGAGTGGGGTCTTCCCCCCCACCCCAAATGCAAGCTAAAAGCTATCCATTTTGCAAGTGGTAGATACACAATGCTAATGGTGCATCTATTCTGGTAGACTTCTAAAGCCCAGACTGGAAATGAACTATGACATGAGCCTTGTAACCTTGTAATATATACTTAAATTGAGCTAATGTACAGAATGAAGTTTTGTTGAATTTTATTTCTTTGCTAATTCTACAAAGCTACATTATCTAATACAAAGTAGCAAAAAAAAAATTATTTGTCAAATTACAATTATTTTGTGTGTGTGTGTGCAATGAAGTGTTTGTATTATGTCACTCACTAGGATTTGATAACACTATTTTTTACAGTCAACCCTTGGTGTAAAATAGTCGTTTATTATAAATTGATGAATACTAATCAGTTTGTTCTGCTGAAAATGATGGAGTGATGATGCATGAAGATAGTGTTTGCAAGTATTTTTGTTTAGGTTGCCCTTGTGAAACTTATCTTGGTACCAGAAAAAAAATATTGCCATGGAACAAAGTCCATTGCTGGCAGTGGACAAGCTAAGAAGTGAGCTACTGGCACAAAAAATTAACCACAGGGACCTCACTTCCTGTGAGGCTGATCCTTTATTAAAATAAAGTTGGAGATACTTGAAACCTGTTCAAGTAGTGCTGACTTGGGTTTTCAGGATGCATTTTTCTTTAACAGGAAAGAAAGGAAACTGTCCCTGTGAAAACCCAAAGTTGTGGGGTCACAATCTGTGTGGACCTTCTGGATCTTTCTTAATATCATTCCATTACAAAAGTGGAAAGAAAGGGTTGCTTAGGCTGGTGGGAAACTTATTTCAGGAATGTGTTTCAAGGTAACTTAAATGTTTTCAGATGGAAACTGTTTATAGTGGAAGAATTTGTTCCCAGCTTATGAAATACAATTCATCTTATTACTGTCTTATGAAAGATGGTATTGTTTTATCCCCTTCTCACAAAAATTGTGAAAGGGGATTGGTTCTTGCTTTGTACTTACCTGAGCCTCACTGAGTCCAAATTCCTATGGGTGGCTTTTCAGAGTCTTTCTGTTGCTCATTTACATTAATTACTCCTTTAAAGTCAACTGATAATCTCATCAGTCCCCATAATAGATAAGGCATCTCTGCCCTTAAATTTGAAAGCACCAGCTGTACCTCTCTAAACCTTGTCTTGGTTTACTTGCCTTAACTAAAATATAGGCTCTTAGCTTAGGCATTTCAATTGTGCCTGTTCAGAGGACAGCTACTGTACTCTTCTACTGTTTGTATTGGAGCTGATGATATTGAAAATTAAAGTATAAAGTACCTGATTAAAGCTGAAGGTCTTGATGATCAGAACAGTTGAAAGGGTCAGGCTATTGAACTTTTAACTTGCAGTAGTCAAGAGTGTCAAGATCAGCTTTGTGCTGGTAGTAGTATGGCAGAAGTTAGTACAAGCCTGTAATGCTCAGTATATAAGTGGATTTTGTTACTGATTGTATTCAACTTACTGTGATACCTAGTGCTAAAGCAAGAATTTAAAACTTACATGAGTTTTGGAATATGCTTATCTTTTTTGGAGTGCAATGTGAGTCCAAGCAGTTTTAGACTGTCAGAATTGTACAAGTAATGGAAGGTGTCAGTAGGTTAGTAGATGGTAGCCCAATCATCTTATGCACTGGGAATTGCAACCACACATGCAGGGTTAAAACAACATATCCTAACTTGTCTTTCTGAATTGTGACAAATCAGGAACAATGGTCAACAACAGCATGGCTATTTCTTGAAACAAAATTTAAAAAGAAAGGCTCCAATATACATCTTATCATGTTTGATTTGCTGAAGAAGTTTTAGAAAAGAATTTGAAGTTGTTTAGATTATTGTCTGGTTTCTGCTTAAATTTAGTTCTCTGCAAAAATTGTTCTGGTTTGCAGTGGTAAAGTTGTGTCAAGCTAAGGTAAAACTTTTCAAGAAATTAGCTGTTATATGCCTGTACTGAGAATCTCCCAAGCATGTTAAGTGAAATACTACATGATTTTTTTAATAAATATCATATCCACAAATGATCTCTTGCCTGTTTTACTTGAGTTCTTGCACTAGCTATACCAAGTTTCTGGATGTGCTGGTTTTGGCTGGGATAGAGTTAATTTTCTTCATAGTAGCTAGTATGGGGCTGTGTTTTGGATTTGTGCTGAAAACAGTGTTGATAATGCGGAGAAGTTACTGCTGAGCAGTGCTTGCACAGAGTCAAGGCCTTTTCTGCTTCTCATACCACCCCACCAGTGAGTAGGCTGGGGGTGCACAAGAAGTTGGGAGGGGACACAGCTGGGACAGCTGACCCCAACTGACCAAAGGGATATTCCAGACCATATGACGTCATGCTCAGCATATAAAGCTGGGGGGGGGGGGGGGGGGGGGGGATGTTTGGAGTGATGGAGTTTGTCTTCCCATGTAACCGTTACATGTGATGGAAGCCCTGCTTTCCTGGAGATGGCTGAACACCTGCCTGCCAATGGGAAGTAGTGAAGGAATTCCTTATTTTGCTTTGCTTGTGCGCGCAGCTTTTGCTTTACCTATTAAACTGTCTTTATCTCAGACCCATGAGTTTTCTCACTCTTACCCTTCTGATTCTCTCCCTTGTCCAGCCGTGGGGGGAGTGAGCGAGCAGCTGTGTGGTGCTTAGTTGCTGTCTGGGCTTAAACCATGACACTGGAGCAAGGGGCAAACAAGTGTATGAGCACTCCACATTTGAGCGCTACAGCGTGACTTGAGAAATACAAAGGAGATGAGGTAGTGCCCAGATAGCTGTGTAAATGCCAACATGGTTTTCACCTTGGAAGAGTTCAGGAGCAGCATAAGGAGGAGAGCCACAGAAAGTATTTAAAGTTTCATCTCTTACTTTGCTGAATCCAAAGTGTTGTCGTCGTCCCCAACGTAGGTGTTACTGGTGTAGAATACATTTTCTGCTTTCAAGTCCTGGTGAATGATGATGTTCTCATGCTGTAGAACAAGAAGAAAATTTGGTATTAGCTTGTTAACAAGAAAGTTCTCAAGTGCCTACCCCTAATTGATTAATTACCACACAGGTGAAAGGGAATTACCTTGGACAAAGTCAGAAATGAGCATTGCAATGAAATTGAAAAAGTTACAGTATTTAAACAAATTTAACTTATTCTCTACTGATAAAAACCAATAGAGTAGATGGAGAAGATAAGGAGGAGGATGCTGGTTTTAGAAGAATAGCAGTCTTTTGTTAACTAATATCAACAACTTCATTAAGCAGATTTGTGATGGCATCATGGCTGATCCTACAAGACTAGATATCTTCACGTGCGAAATCTGTGTATTTTATTTTTTCAGGATTCAGAACACTTTGCAATTACTACATTTCTGTAATGATGTAAGTAACAAAATAATTTATTTTTAACTAATTCCATTTTTGTATGTATTGTAAGTTTGTGGACTCACAAAGTGAAAGCTGCTAGTTTACCAAGGCCATGAAGTGAACATAATCACATATAAAGTAAGAAAGCTGCTACAATTTTTTTGTGATCTAATGTCGTGAAGAACTGGTGGTGGCAGGAGAAAAGGACCACAGACTTGTGCCTTGTGGTATTTCATGTCCTTGTAGGACACCAAGTTTAGTGGTATCTTCAAGTTTTAGAAATCTAATGTAACTTGTACTCTTTTTCCTTGAAAATGGCAGTAGTGGTCAAAGACTCAAACTGAATTTCCTCTGCTTAGTAGAGATATATCTGTCTTGATTAAGTAAGGGTTTAGCTTCATCTTTGAAATAACTAGGAGGAATCGATGTGTTTGAGCTTTCTCTGCCCTACCCTTTGAATTAACAAGGTATATGTGTACCTGGAGGCAATAAGGAAACTCTTCAGCATCCTAAGATTTTTAAACAGTCATCAGTACCAGGCAGGGATCTTCTGTCCTTGTGTGGATTGACAGCAGTGAGAATGGATTTAAGTAGCCTGGATTTGATGGCTTAGCAAAAAAAGAAAAAAGTTTTTGCAGAAGTCTGTGTATGAGTGAAGAGGTTGGCCAGCTTGGTAGTCTGGGTTTAATGCTAAGAAATAGATGCAATCTTGAAATGTAAGTTCCAGTAGCTCCTGAATATCTGTCCTATGGAAAAGGTGTTGAAGCTAATCCATCACTTACAGGATGTCTGAGCATTTTGTCAAAATACATTAACAAAAAATGCATACTGTTTACATATACTATGAGCAGTTTGTAATGTAGTTTCTAGACATCTGACCTGGGAACACTTGCTTTTGACTCTCAGAGCTTTTCAGGCTTTCAGAGCCCAAGGCTATTATGTGGCATATGAGAATATGAGCTGCCGGAGGGCACCCTGAGCCAACTTTAACAAATACTAGTTTTACTTCTCAAACTTGCAGAACAGTCTTCCTGTGTTTTTATGCTGTTGTTTTAAGTAGCTGTAGTTACTATGCAAGGTTCAGAGGAGATGGTACTGGAAGTAGTTAACTGCCCTTTTCTGCCTTTATAAGATGCTTTGGGCTCTACACAAATAGCATCATCCTAAATCCAGTTGCAATACTGAAGACTAGGCAAGGGGAAGTGACTTGCTGGGTGTTAACTTCACAGATTTGTTCCAAAGTGAAGATTGCAAATTGCACATTCATTAATAAGCAAGCTGGCTGTTTGCAATACCTAACAACAAGCCTCTTTGGAACACTTTCTTTTAGTGGAAGAGTGACTGATCCTATGTTAAAATAGCTGGAGAAAAGATATTAAGCTTTATTAGTTGGTGCCTACAGCAACCTAAAGCAAACCAGGAGAATGCTGTTGCTAAAGGGATGGTTCCACCCACCGGATGTTCCCAGTTCAGTCTCCTCCCAAAAGCTGTCAATAGAGAGGCAGTAACTTGAGGTGGATGTGAAAGCTCTCTTAGATACTTTTAAGATAGCTATTCACTAGCTGTTTTGCTCTTCAGAAACATGGGCCTGAAACCTTGGTAACAGTAAACCTACTAGTTGGAAACCAAAAGATACATCCACAGAATCTGCTACAGTAGCGAGGGGCAACATGCCTGTGGAAGAACAACTTACCATGTGCTTCACAGCAGATACAATCTGAGAGAAGATTATTTTACACTCTATTTCTAGTAGCTTCCCTTCTGTACTGATTTTAGTGAAGAGCTCCCCACCTCCTGCATACTCCATCACCAGGTGCAGTTTTGAGAGTGTCTCCACCACTTCATACAGTCTGATGATATTTGAGTGGTGCTGGTTTTCCATGCTGGATATTTCACGAGATAGCAAAGGCTGAATCTTCTGATCTTAGCTTTGTCTTGTCCAAAATCCTAATTGTGACTTTCTCATGAAAAGCATTTTTCTTTTCAGGTATTAATGCAATAGGTACAAAATGGTAATACTATTTACTTATAACAAAGCTTGGTTGTAGAAGCGCGATAAAATTTCACCTCTGATCGGTATAAGCTAAGCTGCAGAGGCCTACTAAGCCCTGTAAAGTTTCATAAACACCTGTGTTCCTTTCTGTCTCCAGCATCCTATTCACTGCTGATGTAGCTAGCTAAAGGCTGGTAGAGTATTGGCAAGGGCTAATCAAATCATCTGCTGTCTTAGTGTGCTCCACTGCCATCAAGCTAATATGTGTCTGATGGCCAAAGTTATAGCATCTATTTCTGGTGTCTAATGCTGGTAAAGAAAGTCTGCACTTTCTCTTGCATTGTTAGCTCAATGCTGTTCAGATGAGCTGGGCCTGAGCCTGGTACTTGCAGACTAATGGGGGTGTCAAATTTAGGTACTCTGTTTCAGAGTAGACAAACTTGGGGGTAATTTAGGGGCTCTGGTTATAACTCTGCAAGTTTATAATGGAAAGGTGTGTTTAAGTTGGTGTGACTTACAGAACTTTTCCTTAACTTCTTACCCCCACAAATTCTCAGTTACCAAAATCAGTGTTGTAGAGATTTGTCTTTCTCAGGATAGCTGTGCCAGTTTTTCCAACGTGTTCATGGACGAGTAGTTCTTTGTACTGTACAGAATACAGGAAAAATACATTATTTATTTTGGGTTTTTAGGTCTGTATGCCACAGTGGGCCATGAATCCACACCACACAGATTTTATTCTGAGGAAGGGGAAAAAAACCCACCTAGTGAAGTAGAATAAGTTGCAGGGATCCTGTAAGACAGCAAATCTAGCTGTCTTACACTGTCCTGGTAATGCAAAGCTGCTGTTAAGTTCTATGTGTTTCTGTAGCATATCTACATTATACTTTGGGACCTATCTGCTGGAAACTATTAATAATTACACCCTTTACCTTTCCTCCTCAGAGACCCAATCTATCGGTGGGGTACCTTTCTTTCCTTTTCCCTTCTCCTTCAGTCCAGTTACAATGGTGTTTGAGAATTTTGAAAAATTTGAATAATCTTGGGATGTTGGGACCAGCATGGTCCTAGCCCTACTGCTAGGAACTAGCATGTTCCTGAATGTGGTTCAGCTCTCGTTTAAGGTTAAACAGCTATTTAAGAAGATCACCCAGAGATCTGCCCCGAGGCTGGATAATTATGAGTGGCGGGGGGGGGGGGGGGGGGGGGGGGTAGTATGGGCAAGTACCTAGAAAAGTGGGCACCTCCAATGTTTTGGAAATTCACCCCTAAACAAGTGCACAATCCAGAAGAACTAGTAAAATATTTGGAAATGGTATGCTGTTGCCCTGGCAACTCCAGAGAGATACAAATTGCTGCAACATGCTGGGGCCTGGCCCATGCCTATCGAGCCCTGTTCGACAACACTCAGTACCCTCAAGGGGAAGAGAAAGTCTCTGTGGATCTAACAACAAAACGACAGGCACTGTGGCTACCCAAACCTCAGCTACGGGCACTGTAGTCCCTCCAGCCCCAGTGATGAGCACTGCGGTTATCCAAAATCCAGTGAGCGATACTGCAACTGAACCAGTGGACCAGCCCGCAGCTGGCCCCCATACAGAAGAAGAAATATACAAAAATTCAGTTTGCTTAGCGAAGGATGAAGATGAGACGGGGCCATCATGGGAATAGGAAGAAGAGGCAGAACCAGAGGTAATCACCTGATCCCTATCCTTGAGTGAGCTGCAGGATATGCAAAAAGATTTTGGCTGCTGTACCTAGCTCCTCCAATGCTGGGACAATGGAGCTAATAGCTTGGACTTAGAAGGTAGGGAAGCAAAGCAGCTGGGATCGCTTGCTGGGGAAGGTGGCATTGACAAGGTGATTGGAAAAGGGACAGAAGCCATGAGCCTCTGGAGGTGACACCTGTCAAGTGTGAGTCATGGTTTCAGCCCAACTGGCAACAAAGGACCATGCAGTTGCTTGCTCCCTTCTCCTGCCTGCCTTCCCCCCCCCCCCCCCCCCCCCCAGTTGAGATAGGGAGGAGAATCAGAAAGGAGAAAAGAAAAAAAAACAAACGGGACCTCAAGGGTTGAGATAAAGGCAGTTTACTGGGACAACACAAAAAGAGAAGTTACAACAACAAGAATGGTACTAATAAAAGAATATACAAAGCGAGTGATGCACAATGCAACTGCTCACCACCCAGAACCTGACACTCCGCCACTTCCCCCACCGAAAGCCGAGAGAGCCCCCCCCCACCCCGCTCCCCAGTTATATACTGAGCATGATGGCACATGGTATTCAATAGCTCCTTGGCTAGTTCAGGTCAGCTGTCCTGGCTGTGCCCCCTCCCAGATTCCTGTGAAAATTAACTCTAATCCCAGCTGAACCCAGGACAGCGTGAAAGAAAGTTACCCCCTTAAGGAAGATGTTAAATATCAACCAGGCAAGTGGACAAACATGGAAAAAGGTATCCAATATCTGAAGGAATTAGCTGTGCTAGAGATGATTCATTATGACCCGGACAACCCACAATTACCTAAAGATCCAGATGAAGTCCCATGCACATGACCCATGTGGCGGAAGTTTGTATGGAGCGCACCATCGTCCTATGGCAACTCACTGCCAATAATGACATGGAAATATGAAGAGGCACTGACAGTGGATGAAGTGGCTCGCCAACTCCGTCAATATGAAGAAAATCTCTCCTCCTCCCTACAAGCCTGCATTTCGGCTGTGGAGAAGCTGTCCCAGGATGTCCAACAAATCAAAGAGGGTATGTCCTACTCCGCACTTGTAAGGACCAATGTCTCAGCTATTAGGAGTGAGCGCTCCTCTGCCCAAGAGAGAGAACATAGAAGGTACACACCGCGAGGTGCCCTGTGGTTTTACCTATGTTATCTTGGAGAGGACATGAGGAAAAGGGACGCAAAACCTACCTCCATCCTAAATGCACGGGTACGTGAGTTGCAAGGAAAAACCATCACAAAGGGGATTCTACTAGGAAAAATGCTGCTCCAGTTTCCAAACAGAATAGTAGAAGGGCTGATTTTATTTCTGATCCTCTTGAAGGGAATTCTGAGCCAATTTTATAAGAAGTGAGTACTGGACACTCTAACCAGAATTAGAGGGGCCCTGCCTCCAGCCAGGTGGAGGAAAGGGATAACCGGGTCTTTTGGACTGTGTGGATTTGATGGCCTGGCACGTTAGACCCGCAGGAGTACAAGGTTCTAGTAGACACCGGTGCACAGTGTACTCTAATGCCATCAAGTTCTAAAGGGGCAGAACCCATCTGTATCTCTGGTGTGACAGGGGGATCCCAAGAGTTAACTGCATTGGAAGCTGAAATGAGTCTAACTGGGAATGAATGGCAGAAACACCCCATTGTGAGTGGTCCAGAGGCTCCGTGCATCCTTGGCATAGAACACCTCAGGAGAGGGTATTTCAAGGACCCAAAAGGGTACCGTTGGGCCTTTGGTATAGCTGCATTGGAGACAGAGGAAATTGAACAGCTGTCCGCCTTGCTTGGCCTCTCTCAATACCCTTCGATTGTAGGGTTGCTGAGGGTTGAAGAACAACAGGTACCAATTGCTACCACAACGGTGCGCTGGCAGCAATATCGCACCAACCGAGACTCCCTGATTCCCAACCACAAATTGATTTGCCAACTGGAGACCCAAGGAGTGATCAGCAGAACTGACTCACCCTTTAATAGTCCCATACGGCCAGTGTGGAAATCTAATGGGGAATGGAGACTAACAGTAGATTATCGTGGGCTGAATGAAGTCACGCCACTGCTGAGC
Organism: Astur gentilis; assembly: GCF_929443795.1. Classification (NCBI taxonomy): domain Eukaryota; kingdom Metazoa; phylum Chordata; class Aves; order Accipitriformes; family Accipitridae; genus Astur; species Astur gentilis. The sequence continues at coordinate 15,620,666 of NC_064918.1, read as the reverse complement.
GCTGCTGTGCCAGATGTGTTAGAGCTTCAGTGTGAACTGGAATCAAAGGCAGCCGAGTGGTATGCCACAATTAACAATACTAATGCATTTTTCTCAATCCCTTTGGCAGCAGAGTGTCGTCCACAATTTGCCTTTAATTGGAGGGGTGTCCAGTACACTTGGAATCGATTGCCCCAGGGGTGGAAACACAGCCCCACCATTTGCCATGGACTGATCCAGACTGCACTGAAAAAAGGTGAAGCTCAGGAACACCTGCAGTACATTGATGACATCATCGTATGGGGCAACATGGCAGAAGAAGTCTTTGAGAAGGGGAAGAAAATAATCCAAATCCTTCTGAAAGCCAGTTTTGCCATAAAAAAAGTAAGATCAAGGAACCTGCATGGGAGATCCAGTTTTTGGGAATAAAATGGCAAGATGGACGTCGTCAGGTCCCAATGGACGTGGTCAGCAAAATAGCAGCTATGTCTCCACCAACATAAAAAGGGAACACAGGCCTTCTAGGTGTTCTCAGCTTTTGGAGAATGCATATTCCAAATTACAGTCTGATTGTAAGCCCTCTCTACCAAGTAACCCGGAACAAGAATGATTTTAAATGGGGGCCTGAATAACAACAAGCCTTTGAACAAATTAAATGGGAGATTGTTCATGCAGTAGCCCTTAGACCAGTCTGGACAGGACAAGATGTTAAAAATGTGATCTGTACTGCAGCTGGGGAGAATGGCCCGACTGCTGGTGCTGGGCTGGATGTTCAAAGGGAGGGTCTCCTCTACACATCATGCAACTGATGCCATGTGGGGTATGTGGATTGCACTGGTCCCACAACAGGCTCGCATAGGAAACCCCAGTCACCCAGGAGTGTTAGAAGTGATCACGGACTGGCCAGAAGGCAAAGATTTTGGAATGTCGCCAGAGGAGGAGGTGGCATGGGCTGAAGAAGCCCCGCTGTATAATAAACTGCCAGAAAATGAGAGGCAATATGCCCTGTTCACTGATGGGTCCTGTTGCATTGTGGGAAAACATCGAAGGTGGAAGGCTGCTGTATGGAGTCCTACACGACAAATCGCAGAGACTGCTGAAGGAGAAGGTGAATCGAGTCAGTTTGCAGAGGTGAAAGCCATCCAGCTGGCTTTAGACATTGCTGAAAGGGAGAAGTGGCCAGTGCTCTATCTCTATACTGACTCATGGATGGTGGCAAATGCCCTGTGGGGGTGGCTACAGCAATGGAAGAAGGGCAACTGGCAGCACAGAGGTAAACCCATTTGGGCTGCCGCACTGTGGCAAGATATTGCTGTTCGACTAGAGAATCTGGTTGTAAAAGTTTGTCATGTAGATGCTCACATACCCAAGGGTCGGGTCGCTGAAGAACATCAAAACAACCAGCAGGCGGATCAGGCCTCCAAGACTGAAGATTAAACCATGACAAATATCTTAGTCAATCATTCACACATTTCTTAACAATTAATCATTTTTATCAAATCTTTTAGAAAAAGACTTCACCTTACTTTCTAGCACATGGAAGTAAATTTAAAAAGTTAGTACTGTTTACCTGTTCCTTTAAGAGAAGATTAAGAAGGCTATTACATTTGTACATGTGTTTTGGTATAAAAACATTCAAAATGTTTTTATTTAATATTCTGAAGTTATTTAACTCAAGTTTAGTGTTTCAACATTTCTAGAAGTGCTATAGATACATATATCTCTGTACAGATCAAGAAAACTGTTTGTTGTATTTACATCTTAGTAAGAAAAAAATGCATAAATTGATCCCCCTACCAGAGCACGCAGATATTCTAAGGAAATGTGATTCTTGTAAAAGGTGCTGAATTATTCCTTGATGCACCGAGAACCTTGTGCATTGTATAAGGCAGTCTTCCCTACGCTGCTTTTGTCTTACCCATTTCATGCTTTAGTGAGCCTGCTAGGAAAGAGGTTACTCCTACATGGTGCTGATGGTGGTGTGCTGAATTGGAAGGAAATGCAGTTTGAATGATAACAGCACATGACACTGCTCCTGGGAGAGCTCTGACTGCTGACCCTAGGGGTGAAAGACTAAAATCCTTGTCACAGTGGTAGCATATTGATCATGTAAACCAAGAGGAAAGGGGGTTGGAGGGGGGGGGTAAACATGAGCTTTCACACCTCTGCAGTCTGGGCTGAACAAGGTGGTCAGAGAAAATAACAGATAATATGGCATGAAGGCTTTGGGTCATATCTCATTCTCTCACCTGTTAAGATGATGGAGAAAAGGAGAATCAATCAAATTGGAAAAGAAAGACTATGAGAAAACCAGGAGATAGTAGTGTACAAAGATGTGGGGAAAACTAGTCATCCCTGAGGGAAAACAAGAACAGTTTTTATTATTGTCAGAGGCAGAAGTAGAAACAGGATAGATGAAGACAATTCTTAATTATACTTATAACTGCAGTGTTTGTTGCAGTCACCTAGCCTTTCTACTTCTTCCTAGAAACAGCATATAGGGTGCTTTTTTCTGCTTATAAAAAGAAAAATAATGGATAGTTCAGCACTGCCTTCTACCCTGGTTTGGCTGTACCAAAGCTCATTTCCCTGCACCTACTCAGCCCACACCTATATCCTGTCCCAGCATTTTTATGTTAATAAACCCCCTGCAAATGAGTCAGTAAAGCAGGCATAAAATTTCTTACAAAAATTACTGTGCCCAAATAAAAGCCTCATCCATACTAGTAAAATTTGCTATGAAACAAAGGCAACCTTGCTAACTCTGGCTGCAGGCAGGAGCATGCCTAGCCAAGCTGCCCTGGGGGTTTATGCACCTATAGCCCTGCAGCCCGTGAGCTGGGGCAGGGAAGATAACAGATGGACAGGACCAGTTGTACAAACTGTGGGGGTGCTTGAGCCATGGGGCAAGATGTGTTAACTCCCCAAAGTGCAAATACTAATTTTTCTTGTAATATCTACCATCTAGAAAAAATATTTCTGGCTGCTTTAAAGACTAATCCAAATCTAAGCATTTATCTGTGACTGCCTATAGATTCACACAACGACAACAAAAAAAAGGCACATACTACCTATATGTGTACTTAAAGTACAGCATCTTTCTTTGCAAAGCTGTACATATACAAATAGACTTAACTATGATGCTCGCCATGCAGGTGACCCACGCAGTGCTGCCTACCTTTGGTTTGGGAATGAATTCCTGCTGCATTAAAGGGTAAAGAATTTTGGCAGAAAATAAACCCCCTTGCATTCCAGTTTATCCTCAGATGTCAGAGGGGCTGGGGGCGGCTAGGTTTAAATTCTGAGTGATGTCCAATTCTGCGGCAGAGGATCCACAGGGGAAATCACGCACAGACCAATGTGATCAAGTGAAGCCCATTTACTACAACTTTTAGCACAGTTATATACCTTATGTGCTTGTGCACGCGCCTTATACAATACTCTAATTGGTCCAATACCCCGGTTCACGCGACACTATCTTATCCTCTACTGGCTGTGCAAGCTTCTTCACGAGGTGTCCAGCAGTTACTTATCTCATTCTTCGGCATCCAGGAGTTGTTTGTCAGGTTCTTCTTATCTTCCTTTTTCCCAGCGTACAAGGACACAGCATCCTTGTCTGCTCCGGCACTTTGTAAACTTATGCTTCGTTCCCACCTAACGGCTGGATTGCTCACATGCCCTCGCCCAGCCAAGAAATCCTCAACGTTAAAAATGTGCTCTACACTGCAGCTGGGGAGAATGGCCCTACCTGGAGCCTCTGGCAGAAAGCACCTGGGGAGACCCAAGGCCGACCCCTGGGGTTTTGGAGTCAGGGATACAGATGATCCAAGGCTCGCTATACTCCAACTGAAAAAGAGATCTTGGCAGCATATGAAGGAGTTCGAGCCGCATCAGAAATGGTTGGTACTGAAACACAGCTCTTCTTAGCACCCCGAATGCCAGTGCTGGGCTGGATGTTCAAAGGGAGGGTCTCCTCTACACATCACGTGAGTGATGCCACGTGGAGTAAGTGGATTGCACTGATCACAAAACGAGCTCGCATAAGAAACCCCAGTCACCCAGGAATTGTGGAAGTGATCACAGACTGGCCAGAAGGCAAAGATTTTGGAATGTCGGCATAGGAGGAGGTGACGTGTGCTGAAGAAGCCCCGCTGTATAATAGACTGTCAGAAAATGAGAGGCAATATGCCCTGTTCACTGATGGGTCCTGTCGCATTGTGGGAAAACATCGGAGGTGGAAGGCTGCTGTATGGAGTCTTATACGACAAGTCGCAGAAACTCCTGAGGGAGAAGGTGAATCGAGTCAGTTTGCAGAGGTGAAAGCCATCCAGTTAGCATTAGACATTGCTGAAAGGGAGAAGTGGCCAGTGCTCTATCTCTATACTGACTCATGGATGGTGGCAAATGCCCTGTGGGGGTGGTTACAGCAATGGAAGCAGAGCAACTGGCAGCACAGAGGTAAACCCATCTGGGCTGCCACACTGTGGCAAGATATTGCTGTTCAGCTAGAGAATCTGGTTGTAAAAGTACGTCATGTAGATGCTCACGTACCCATGATTCGGGCCACTGAAGAACATCAGAACAACCAACAGGTGGATCAGGCTGCCAAGATTGAAGTGGCACAGGTGGACCTGGACTGGCAACATAAGGGAGAACTATTGATGGCTCTGTAGGCCCATGACACCTCAGACCATCAGGCAAGAGATGCAACATATAGATGGGCTCGTGATCGAGAGGTGGACTTGACCATGGACGCTATCGCGCAGGTTATCCATGAATGTGACACACGTGCTGCAATTAAGCAAGCCAAGCGGTTAAAGCCCCTGTGGTATGGAGGGCGATGGCTGAAATACAAATATGAGGAAGCCTGGCAGATTGACTATATCACACTCCCACAAACTCACCAAGGCAAGCGCTATGTGCTGACAGTGGTGGAAGCAACCACCGGATGGCTGGAAACATATCCTGTGCCCCATGCCACTGCCCAGAACACTATCCTGGGCCTTGAGAAGCAGGTCTTGGGGCGACATGGCACCCCAGAAAGAATTGAGTCAGACAACGGGACTCATTTCTGAAACAACCTCATAGACACCTGGGCCAAAGAGCATGGCATTGAGTGGGTGTATCATATCCCCTATCATGCACCAGCCTCTGGGAAAATCGAGCGATACAATGCACTGTTAAAGACTACATTGAAAGCAATGGTGGGTGGAACCTTCAAACATTGGGATACACACTTAGAAAAGCCACCTGATTAGTCAACACTAGAGGATCTGCCAATCGGAGTGGCCCTGCCCAATCAGAGTTTTTACATACTATAGAAGGGGATAAAGTCCCTATAGTGCACATAAAAAACATGTTAGGGAAGACAGTCTGGGTTACTCCTGCCTCAGGCAAAGGTAAACCCATTCGTGGGATTGCTTTTGCTCAAGGGCCTGGGTGCACTTGGTGGGTGATGCGAAAATATGGAGAAGTCCGATGTGTACCTCAAGGGGATTTGATTTTAGGTGAAAATAGCCAGAATTAAACTGTATGATATTAGTTGCTATATAACCCTGCTACTGTATGTTATCATTACTATAATTGTTATATGCTATATCCATAGTACTATAGTAAGAATCACTTGGATCAAGCAAGAAAGAACTGTGATAAAACTGAGCAAAGCGCAGTAGTGATGGAACCAGAACTGACTCCAGCATGCAACAATCCAACGGTGCACACCATCCTCCTGCTGCGTCAAATGTCAGCTGCTCGTCACACCGCACTGAAGCCCTATTCTGCTCTACCGACTGACAGGACTTTGCACCATCCCTCCTGCCCAGACAGACTGGTATGACAGATGGAGCCCAGAGTCAGGAACTAAATGAACTCAACGAGCATTTTATGAACCCATAAACTAAAGGAATTCTATTTCTGTGTGTGTATGCATATATACATACAGACATATATATATCTCTCTCTCATTGTTCATATGTCTCAAAGGGACGGAAAAGGTGATGATGATTGGTCAGGATGTAACTAAAGGTATGGGACCTGAGCATGACGTCAGTGGTATAGAATAAGGGGTGGATACTGTCCTGGTTTCAGCTGGGATAGAGTTAACTGTCTTCCTAGTAGCTGGTACAGTGCTATGTTTTGAGTTCAGCATGTGAAGAATGTTGATAACACTGATGTTTTCAGTTGTTGCTAAGTAATGTTTAGTCTAAAGTCAAGGATTTTTCAGCTTCTCATGCCCAGCCAGCGAGAAAGCTGGAGGGGCACAAGAAGTTGGCACAGGACACAGCCAGGGCACCTGACTCAAAATGGCCAACGGGGTATTCCATACCATGTGATGCCGCATTTAGTATAGGAATTGGGAAGCGGGGGTGGCGAATCACTGCTCGGGTACTAGCTGGGTGTTGGTCAGTGGGTGGTGAGCAATTGCCCTGCGCATCATTTGTACATTCCAATCCTTTTATTACTACTGTTATCATTTTATTAGTGTTATCATTATCATTATTAGTTTCCTCTTTTCTGTTCTATTAAACCGTTCTTATCTCAACCCAGGAGTTTTACTTTTTTTTCCCCCGATTTTCTCCCCCATCCCACTTGATGGGGGGGGGGAGTGAGTGAGCGGCTGCGTGGTGCTTAGTTGCTGGCTGGGGTTAAACCACGACCTGCCAGGACCTGTGGCCTATGGGAGACCCATGCTGGAGCAATCTGTTCCTAAAGGACTGCACCCTGTGGGAGGGACCCCACACTGGTGCAGGGGAAGAGCGTGAGGAGTTCTCCCCTGAGGAGGAAGGAGCGGCAGAGACAACGTGTGACGTGACGAGCTGACTGCAACACTCATTCCCTGTCCCCCTGTGCTGTGCAGGGGGAGGAGGTAGAGAAATCGGGAGTGGAGTTGTGCCCAGGAAGAAGGGAGGGATGGGAAGAAGGTGGTTTAAGATTTGTTCTTATTTCTCATTATCCTACTCTGATTTGATTGGCAATAAATAAAATTATTTTCCCTGAGTCGAGTCTGTTTTTCCCATGATGGTAATTGGTGAGTGATCTCTCCCTGTCCTTATCTCGATCCACAAGCCTTTCATTATAGTTTTTCTCCCCTGTCCAGCTGAGGAGGGGGGGCTAATAGAGCAGCTTAGTCGGCACCTGGCATCCAGCCAGGGTCAATCCATCACACTGTGGCAAAGGCTATAAGACCCAGTTGCGCTGGAAGAGCACCAGAACTATAAAACTCGGCACCCGCGGTTGCAGGGAGTCCACGCGTGTTTGCAGCGCGCTGGCGACGCGCAGCGGATTAGCCTCCGCTTCCTGCAGCGATCGGCCGGCGGAGAGCGGCAAGGACCACCCCGGGGCGCTCGCCTGAGGCAGTGCCACCTCCGGGGGCCGGATCTGCGCCCGGGCAGGGGGACGCAGCCAGCTGCCACTGGAGCCGCGCTCTCGCCGTCGTACCTGAAAACCGGCTCCCTCCTGCCACCTCCAGCCCCGGCTCCGCAGGGCCTCGCCGCCCCTTCCCACCTCCCAGGTGACTAACCCCAGGCAGAGGCGGCCCGCCCCGGATCGCGGCCTCCTCACCGCCGCAGCTCCTGCCAACCGCCCGCCATTTGCTGCCGTCAGGCAGCCCGCCTCACTCTTCCCCTCACGCGGCGGGGACGGACCTCCCTGCCTAACCCCGTCCCCCAGCTTGCCGACGCCCCAGCTGAGGGGGGGTGGTAGCCCGGGCTGAGGGGCCGCCGCCACCTTTGCTGCAAAACCTTGGACAGCTCCGCCGGCGGCGGGCTGCAGTCTCGCGACCGGCCATCACCTGCCAGGCAAAGCCCCCCGCACCCCACTTACACCCTCCAGGTCCTCGTGCCCCCACGTTTGAAACCCACACCCTAGGAGCTCCAGGCTGCACCCCCCTTCTTAGTTTCAGTTCTTTTAATGGTACAAAATATTTCCTCAAAAGGCCACCAGCCCTCATTTAAAGAAATTGGAAAGACAAGCCCCAGCAAAGACCTTTGTAGATGTCAAGGTTCCAGTTAGGGGAAAAAACCCCAGCAGGCAGAAAGTATCAGGGAGCTGTGAGAGCATTTCTCACAATACACACTAAGCCGTGGCAACAATGCAAACATGAGCACACTCCCAAAGTTGGGTCCAGCCATGGCTGAAGCTGGACTAGATCTGAGCTGGTGAAGCAGGAAAGGGCTCCAGCTTCTGTTGTACCTGCCTGAGCTGCCACGTGTTTGACAAGCTACAAATTATTTGTATTTTCATTATAAACAAGTTGCTTTAATTTTTAAATTATTTGCTAGCAGCAAACACTACAGTTTAAGAACAAAGTTGTTAGAAATAACAACACAAAAAAAATAATCTAACTGCACATTACATTTTCACAATAGTCTCTATAGAAGAGATAGTTCAGTCCTTAAAAATAAGCAACCAAATTAAACATCTATTTAAATGTTTTCTCATTCAAAATAATGAGTTACAGAATTTGTGTAAGAGTACCATATTCTACACCATTAGCTAATTAAAAGTTCCACTGCAGGCATGAAACAAAGCAAAGGCTGCATGATCCTCCTCTAGTGACGGTTTAACACAGGACTGACATCTAATTTCATCCTCATAAGCCTGCAGATGAAACATGCTTTGGCAACTGTTTTCAAAAAAAGCAGCTAATCCTTTCTTATATTGTCTGAATAATTCAGCAGCTCTCAAACTATTGATCAGCTCCCTTTCCCCTCCCTGCCCTTTCAGAAATAGCTTGTGGCTTCTCACAAATATTATCTAAAAATCTACAAGTCTACCCCTAACTTTGGTCTCAATTTAATGCTCACTTTTTATTTTGTATCCAGACACACGTCACAGGTTTTTGTTCATTCCCACTTTTCAATTTCTCACTGCCTAGACCCCACTGCTTTAGCCAATTAGTTTATTTGGCATAAATTCAAGCATTCACCCCACATGACATGGCCCACCACAGGCCCCAGGCAACAAGTGCAGCCATGTCCCACCCCATTGCAAGGTACAGACCAGTACCTACATAACACAGGGTGCTCTGGGGATCAGCAGTATATACTTATTTAGAGGGAAGAACTCCTCCAATGGTGCGTAGATATATAAAGTTTGGAGAGGTCTGTGTGTCTATACAGACATTTGGGGCAGAAAGAGGATAGCGTGGTGGCTGTTAGAGAGAGCAACCAGAACTTCTGACTCTCCAAGTCAATCATCCCTCCCCCAGTATCAGCTGTTGCAGTAAGGAGGCATGGGGGACTCCACTGGTAGAAGCAATTTGAGCTTTAGATGTTTCAGAAGGAAATTCTAGCGAAGAGGGAATTACAAAGGGAAATGCTTTCCAGTGGAGTTATTACTTGAGGAGAGCCTTTCACCCTGTCCCTCAGGGTGAGAAGGGGATTGCTCATGCCCCCACCACACTCCCACCCAGACTCAGCAGAAGTCTGGATGGAGGCACCACTGGGCGCAACAACAGAGCATTGTTTCTCTCCTACCAAATTCGCAAGCTGTTGTTGAAAAGGGGAGATCAAACAGAACAAAAAAATAGCCCAATCGTGCTTACCAAACCATGGCCCTGTTACCAATACCATGTACCTTCTCAATTTACATTGGACCTTAAATTACCTAAAAGTTAGTTTCAGTGGTTAGACACGCAGCCAGATTGTTCCTTTAATTCCACAGATACAGACCTTGTGTCTATATGCACAAATACCTAAAAAATTAGAGTTATGCAGCTAAGCAAGCAGGCCTGTCCCCTGCATGTTATCAAAAGACAGGCTTCTTATCAGAAGCCAGGTATAAATACAATAGTCAATTTTTACTTTCATGATTAACATTGGGCCACATTCTTCCCTCTGCACAGAATCTCATCACATATTACTTGCATCTCAGAAAACACAAAACATCATAAAAAGAGAATGCAAGTTATGTTAATCAAACTGTTTGAAATTTTAATTGAGATCCATGTTTGTTTTGCAACAGTTTCTCAAAGGCTATGCTATGATGAAACACAAGAATCATTTTGAATGAGACTAAAGAAAAGCACAAATCTCAGGAAATAATTCTGCATTTGGAGAAGACTGAATAGAAAAGCCTGATTTTAACTAAAGATCTACAGGATTACCAAGAGCATTATAGAATGTCCTTGCAAAAATTCCTCCCTTTAGTTAAAGCTTTGAAAAGAAAGTTTTTCAGAAGTATGGAGGCACCTCTAATCTCAAGGCAATAATTGAGAATTAGAAGTCCTTAGCATCCTTAAACATAGAGCTAGACAAGTATTTTCTAAACAAACAACTTTACAGTAGTGAGCTTTTAATCTTATTAAAATGAGATTGATTCTTGCCACTGGGATCTGGCACTGTAATTGCCAGTCACTCAGTTCCTAATTTATTGGATGAAACAAATAATGCAATATTTCATGGCTGGTATTGTTTTATTGTCTAATATTGATTAAAATATTTACACTCCTACTTTTCAATCCACATTTTAGCACTCATACCTATGGCTTTTACTTTTAGTACAACATCTTTGCGTCAAGTGTCAGAATTTCATTTTAAAAAAACAGGAACCTGATACCACACAGACAAGTCCTCTCTATATTTATGTTTAAAAATATTCATTTTCAAAAATGATGATTTATAAAAGAAGAGTCTGCTGGTAGCTTTCTTCCATCTCATGTTTACCACAGATTCTACTGAGCTTTTCCTAATTTAAAGCATCCCTTTTAGAGTGTCCTGCTGCCTCCACATGGAATCTTTCCTCCCTCACCCCTCCCCAAATTTAATGAAAAAAAAATAATAAAAAAAATCAGCAGTTGACAATTTTAAGCAAAAATATAAAGCGCTATAACATTACCTACATTACCTTTTACTGAACTAGGTTCTTGAACACTCTATCTTTGTGGAAATTTAACCAGTCAGTGTTGAAAAGGCACAGCAACAATGTTTTTTTTCCCCAGCCTGAAAGTTAGGGACCACTGTTAGGAAACAGCAAACAGTCTGCTAAGAAAATTCACAGGTACCCAATTGGCCACTTACATTAGAACCCACCAGATTTTACTGATTCTTCTGCCACAGACACCCTGCAAATTTATAACAAGAGTTTGCTTCTATGGCAAGAGGAAAAGAGGTAAAGTTACTCTTACATATACCCGGGGATAGTGTAACAGTGATACAAGCTATTCATTATTAAAATCCTCACAAAGCTGTTCATCTTTGTGGTAGTTTCTGTTCCATGGTATTACATGAATGGGAAAGTTATTTTTCACATATGAGAGAAGTTTAGTTGTACGTGAAGAAAGCTAACTTTGGTCCACTTGTCCAGCTTCCCAAGGACAGCATATTGGAAAGATGACCGCTGATGGTTCAAAAACCAATGTAAAAGCTAACAAAAATAATTGGGTTTTTAATTCCTAAACCTGCACAGTGTGGTTATTTGTCCTAGTCATCCACCTTTTCATTCTGTGTGTCCACTAATTGTTGAGTTTTTAAGTCTTCTGCTTGTTCATGATCTTCCTTATCTACATCATCTACTTGACTAGTTTCCTTTTCTTCTGCTTCTACTTGATCAACACTTTCATATTCTACTTGTTCAAGGTCTGTTCCACCTATAAGTTCTGCCTGTACTTCTTCCATCTGTATTTGATTTACATGCTCAACATGTAACTGCTCCACATGAACTTCAGCACCTTGTTCAGTCTGAATGTGTTCAACTTCCAAGTAACTAATTTGCACCTGTTCTTGCAGTTCCTCCATCTGTGTGCTTTTCACTTGACTTTCCTGTATGAGATCCTGGTGCATCTGTTCTACAGTTACCTGTGCAGGATCCACTTGTACCTGAATTACTGGTAGGACATGGACTTGCTCCACTTGTTCTATTATAGTCATTGATGTTACTGGTTCGGCTTCCACTGGAAGAACCTCTTCTGTCACTATTCGTTCTGAAATATTGTGCATGTCTTTGAGATGCCTTCTCAGCTCACTGCCTTGCATAAACCACAAATCACATAAGGTACAGTGGTTGGGTTTGTCACCGGTGTGTATTACCAAGTGATCTTTAAATTGATCCCAGCTGTTAAACACACTGTTACAAACCTGAAACAAAAGATACAGTATATTAAACAGTGCCAACAGAAGTATGACAAAGTATAATGCCTATTTCATAGCTTCACGTAGCGTAGCTTTTTGCTACATGGATTAAAAAAAACATGTACATTAGAGGTAAAGCTGAGAAGTCAGCTTCAGATGAACAGAAGACCTGGTATTTATTTATTTTTAAGAAACAGTGTGCCATTTTGAGTTGTGCATACACAGGATACCTACAAAATTTGAGTCAGTACAGCATTTGAAAGTTTTCTTATTTTAACCTTATGTGAAATTCACATACAGATTCACATCCCAATAAATGCCTGGTGCTAGAATTTTGGGTGGAAAGCCATTTATGTAATAATATTGTATGATGAAAGCGTAATATAAACTGTCCTTTTACTGAAGTTCTAGATGCACTACTACTAGTCAACTTTTCCTTATCAGCTTTCATTTGCTCATGGCGTTGTAAGATTTACCTGGCTAGATTAAACTTTCCCATTTTGCCATTTCAAAAAAAATACTTGAGTGATTTCAGCAGATAAAAATCTCTTAACCCTTTTAAGTCTCTTCCAGCTAAAAGTACTACTTTGACTGCAGACATACTATTTTCACAAAGCACTTGAGCACACTTCCTTCCCTTCAGCTGGCACCGAGGTAAGTAGCCTGAAAACACACAGACTGCAGAAATGAATGAGGTGCCAGGGTAGAAGAGAAAGAAGAGTGGGGTAGAGTCAGGCTCGGAGTAAAGAAACAGGCTCAGGGGTCTTTGTCCATGCAAGTGTTCTTGGCTGCAGAAAGAAGCAAAGAACATGCATTTCACTGTTGGCACCCCTTCGCTGTTGGCAAATATTTTTGAAACAGAATGTTCCATCTCCTCAATTTTCAGCAACAGCACCGAAGGATGATGGAGTATCTAACAGGGATTAACTCAAGGAACAGGTCTGTGTAATGGAGCTGAATATCCCCATTTTGCTGTTGAAGTCTTAAAACCATGTTTGTGATGCTAGTGACATGCTTTTTGTCTGTCCCCTGCCCCCCCCCCCCCCCCCCCCCCCCCAGGCTCACACTTTAGAAAGAAGTTGCATACACACTTCTTAAAATACTAACCTTATAGATAAACACTCAAAATTACTTAGTCATGCATAAAGGTAATGACTATCAGTAATGCCCAAGCACATAATTACTGTTCTTGCCACATGAAGCCTAATTCAGCACTCAAGGCATACAAGGAAGAGCACCAAAAGTGCTCATAAGTAAGTGCAATTTTGTTTTCTCCTCTTTGTTCAGTGAGCCAAGATTTTATTTATTGAACGCTATTCAAATTTAGTTTTAAAAAGAAAAAAAATTCAAGAAAAATTTATCCAAGAATTGCTGTAGTTGCTGCTGGCTGAAACAACACTAACCCACATTTACAATATCTGTAACAGAGAAAGCTATGAGGTGAAGCAATTAAACCAAAGGGTCACAAAGACAAAACAGTATCTTCAATGAAGCTACTAGGTACATTTTTGTGTTATACAGTAGTTCTCATGTTAAAAACAAACTTATCTTTAAGACAAAGGTATGTTCCCAAGAATTAACTTCGGACTAGCATAACAACTAAATGATGCAACAGCATTGGTGAAACTTCTGATAATAATTTGATTAGCAACACAGAATTCATTCATCTCCTGCAGTATTCACTGCTTTCTGTGAATAAGATCACTCTGTTTTTTTGGAACAAATAAAGCCGATATCTAGCAGTTTTCTTTACTACACAACCCAATTTAACCTCAAACCACAGCCATTCTGTGAACTGAATAAGGTGATAGCCTTAGGGGGCAGGCGTGTTCTTATTTGAGACTGTCACAGCAGTGAAGCAGCAAAATGGCAAATAAAAATGCTACAACCAACCTCAGCTCTCATAATTTCTAGCTTTTCAGAATCAACTTTTAAAAGCTAAGTAACATTCTTCTGAACAGCTTTTCAAATGTCAGCTACATATATTGACCAAGTACCCTAGCTATCCATCTACAGCATTTATATTTGCTTAAAAGACATTACAGATTGTCATCATAAATTGGAATGACTTTCCAGACAAAGTCAATATATTGGTATTAAACAGAAGAAGAATAAAATAGGAAATAAAATACTACTTTGTATTTTGGACTTTAGTGAAGCATGCTCACAAGCAGGAAAGCCCTAGGTCAGTGCATCAAGAACCTTGAAAAGAAAGCAGAAAGTCCGTAAGATGCAGATGAACACTTACCTACCCACGAGAATCTCCCTGATTAACAAAGCATTATGAAGCTCCATATCAGTAATTCCATATTTTAAATGGAACTATTTAGATATAAGAATTTACCCTCATGTTGTGGTTGAATGCAATCTTTATAATTTATTTTACTAAAAGTAGTTCTTGGAGACATAAGCTCACTCTCGTTGCCTTTCCTGCTCAGTACTCCCACACTCCCTCAGCACAGGAAGGAGGTATCTAACCTCAGACTCTGCTACTTCCATTACCCACCTGACATTCATACAGCTTCTTTCTTCCCTTTTTAGCTCCAGCTCCAGACTGACAGGCTGTCAGGTGACATTTGAGTGTGCTATTCCTAGCAAAATGTTCATGGCAGTTTGGACATTCAAATGGTTTTTCACCTGTTAAGACAGACACAGGGATTTGTAAGTGTATAAAACCAGCCAATTTTTGGTCAGCTCTCCCTTCTTCCCCTCTCCCTTTTGTGTAGGTTGATAAACATGCTGTAAAGATGTGGCCAACTGGATTATTCTACAGAAGAAGAGAAAGACATTCTATGTAAACTTTATGTAAATAAAAGGGCAAAAACCTAACATGGAGCCATAACTCTCATTTATAAAAAAAAAAACAAACAACAATGTAACATAATTCCCAGTGCCATTTAAGGTACATTTAGGTTTTTATGGAAGTTAGATTACTATTCTGACAAAATATCTTAAAGAAATAGCAGCTATTTCTCTCTTTTCACCTGATAACATTAACAGTTAAAGACTCAACATTAGTATATACAAAGTGACACATTAAAGAAGGAAGTATTTAAATACTAGTTTTATTTTCAAGAACAATAACAGCTTATGCTTGAGAGCTGAAATCGAGCTCCAGAAAAAGAAGTTGTCACAGAATGACCATGAAGTAACAATGCATCAGTATTAAAACAAACAAAACAAAAACCTAAACTTTCATCCAAAGTAGTATATTGCTATTACCATCATCAAGTAGTAACAAAGAACAACTGGTGTCTCTGTTTAGTAATTTCATAATGCACAAATGCAATGAAATTCAAGGAAATTAAAGTACAAAAAATTAGGAACAGTGTGTCTCTTCTAAAAGTCTGATAATTAATCTGTGGAGGTACTGATACCAACATAACTACTGAAACAAACTACTTAATGAACTCCAAAAGAGGCTGAGACATTTCAGTGAGTAACGTAAGAATCTATTCTAGCTAGATTAAGTTTAAAAGCTTACATTTTCAGGAATGCAGTAGTTATTGACTACTGAGATGGAAAGCCAATAAACCTGTATTTTCAGAAATAAAGATATTCAGAAGTACCTAACTAGCTTTTCAAATGAAATCCACAAGTAGCCTATAATTCTTGCTTATAAAGGCCACAGAAAAATGTTAAATGGTGGGAATATTCCCCTTAATGGTTATGAAAGGCTATGTTTTTGGAGACTGTTGTACAGTTAATGCAGAGAAGGCTGAACTGCCATCAGTCTTGTAGATCAAAAGTCACGGACTTTGTGTGAGCAACCAAATACATTGGTGAGCCAAGAGGATACTACAGAACAAAACTCACACCACAGACCTTCACCTGCCCTGCGATCTGGTCACATTTAAAGTTACTTGGAGCAAGGCACCGCCCAGTCAAGGACAGATTTATTCTATTCTTACTCAAATTCTTCAATAATCTTCAACATATTCTGCCAAAAGTATCTGAAAGTGACAATTCAAAGACAACAGTGGAGATATCCAAAAGCCAAAAGACATTGTGTGACTTGCACAGTGCAAATCAATGCTGCAACCTCGACTGCACTGGTCACAGCAGTGATGGAAAACACAGAGAGTGTGTCAGCCTGCCTCTAGCTTGAGAAATGCACTGGCAAGCTGGGGGATAAACTCCTCTCCTAAAGGTGACAACTTGCTTCTCTTCCCCTGGGTGTCATCTAACTATGGGTTTAGTCTCATCTAAGTGAGATTTTATAAAGATGGAAGGTTCTGGCCTGATCTAACAATTATCTTTTTTCCATTTATGAGAATGGGTGAGATTTCACTTGCCAATCATAAGTAACTCACAGGACAGAAATTCTGACCCAAAACAGTCCAATATTGTGCTGGTCCTTTATAACCCTACAGCCACAGGAAGGAGATTGCCCAAAATAAATAATTTTTAACTCAAAGACATTCATAACAACATGGTGACTTTTATTTGCCTAATATGTAAGAAATACCAGGGAATTAAACCATAACCATAAAGCTGCCATATAATTATTTAGATTGGGTTTAAAAAGAAATAGTAAGCCAAGTTGGGGTTTTTTTGTTTGTTTTTAATCTCCCCCCCCCCCAAGGCAGGCGTTTATCAAATGAACTTCTTGGGATCATTTATTCAAGGTATGTAAATAGAGTCCATTTTATTCACTCCTATGGAAGATGTTATTTGCAGTTCAAAGTACACTTCCTGTAAAATATATTTTAGATTTATGAAGAATGGCAAGGACCTTAATTAATTTTTCCTAAGAAACTTGTATAATCTGCATACAAATTACTTCAGTTACAGGGTTTTCAGACAAGGGCTGATTAATTTGGCTGCTTGGAACATATCACAACTCCTTCACTTCCACCTTCACTCATGTGAGTACACACACTCTCCATAAAAGGAAAAAAAAAGAAAGAAAAAAAAAAAAATCAAGAAGGCCTAACTTTGAGAAATATTCAGCAGTCAAAATTCCCAGTAAAATCAGAGGGAATCAAGGCTATTCAGTGTTTCTTTCTGCTAGAGGATATAAGCTTTGCAAAATACCAGGATTAGACAAGCATATTGAGAGCAGTAGCTTCATTCTAAGATTGAGTTCTGTATGAGGAAATTGCTCTTCTTGTGTAAGACAAATTAGAGCTATTGAACTCAACAGATATACATTATTTAAGTGCAGCCTTACAGAATTTGTCCTATGAGTTACTTATGATTGGCAAGTGAAATCTCATTCATTCTCATAAATGGAAAAAAAGAAAATCATTAGATCAGGCAAAAAAAACTTCCCTCTTTAGAAGTTCTGGAGATGACTTTGTTAGTACATTCAGTTACATGACATACAAGACAATTTTGAGGTTTTTTCCCCAGATATTCAGAAGCTGCTTAAGGTATTGCATGCACGCACGAGAAAGAAACTCCATAGTTCTCCTTCCTTTCTTTTATTGAGACAAAGATAATAGCCATTGGCAATGTCAAATTCCTACATCAAAAATAATTACCAACCCTGATAAGGTGTCTATTTCTGCTCCAATTGCTACTTTCATGTTATTGCTGGTGTTGTGATTAAGCAGCAACAGGATCAAATACTTTGTAGGACATTTTCTCCCTAGCCTTTTAATTCCATTTTTGTATTCAACCAGTGCTATACAGATTTAAGAACTTAGAAAGCCTGTAGCTCAATGGGAGTTTTTCCACTGACCTTAGGAGACCACAGTTAAATAGTAGTATCTGGTTTAATTTTAAGCTTAAGGCTTTCAAAATGCTGAACTAGAAGTAATTAGATTCCATGTGTTATACTTGTATCAGTAAATATTTAGAAAGTACTCTGCATCCTCTGTGATATGCTAAGTTGCTTCATCCCCAAAATCCTTTGTCACAACAGCAACCAACATACTGTGATATTTGGGTTACTTTGTTAATCTGCCACAAACTTTTCTCTGAAAAGACTTTTGTTAAGTAGTTTGTATTTGGCTTGGTCATAATGGAGAAACATTCCCTACTTCATGGGGGATAAGGATTTGCCAAAGACTTTTTATAAATTCAACTTTTAAGGGGCTATTGGAAGTAGACTGGATAGTGTCATATATCAATACTCAGCACTCCCATACACAGATGCAAATAAGTTCCAATTAAAAGGCTTTAGCAACAACAACAAGCCACAAAAGAAACAGGATTGCTACCCTCCATTAAATTCTTACTGATGAACTCATGTGGAAACATATTTAGCTAACGGTCGCAAGAGCATTTCAGACGCCTTTAGAAGACCTTGAACAGAATAAACAAGAAGACAAAAAAAGAAAGATGCCAATTAGAAGAACACAGGTGCGCATTCCACGATAAAGGGAACTTGGCACAAAGAACCTCAATTCGGCAGTTTATCTTGACCAATTAGACTGAGACAAGTTTTGCATGTTTTAGTTAGTATAACCAATTATGTCCTATGTTTATGCGCGTGTACAGTGTTGATATAACCAATCATTAAGTGTAACTAGGCGCGTGGACAGCGTGTGAATAACGTATGTAACCAATAGTAAAATAGCTAAGCACATGTACAGATGTAACCAATGTATAAAATGATGTCTGATGCTCTAGTAAAGGGTCTTCAACTATGATCATATTGATCTGTCATTGAGTCCATTATTATGCTCCCGCAAACTCATGACCGATATATTAAACAAAAAAATCTGAAAGATCAGGACAACATATATTTTACATTCAGAGAGCTATCTATATAATGCTCAGTACCTATTCAGATAGTACAAACTTTTCAGTGAGATGAAGAAATATCATCTTAACCTCCCATATTATACAGAAGGAGCACAAGTCATTTTGTACTCAAAAGATGCTATCCAGATTTCATAGAGGCAAATTTTACAGTAACAAAAATCTACTATAGTCACTAGAAATGTTTTGCTGTGTTAATTAACAAAGAAAATGAAATCATAGATGAGATGTCAAGAACAAGGATGAAAGCTTCAAACAAGATGGTACAAGAGAGAGTTGTTAGGGGAGTATTTTATGTCTAATGTATTAATAGGCATTTGCTCAGAAGTTCTGTTAATTAAAGAAACCCTTTAAACTATGTATTCCACTGAGAAGCTCACAGTTCAGATCATATTTCAACAGAAACATTTACTAGTAGAATTGTGAAAATAAGAGTAACTTCTCAGTTTGGTACTTTTGAAGAAGAAAACATGCTTTAAGAAATTATTTTGAAAAAAATCTTTAAGATTTAATAGACTTGAGAGAGAAGCTTCATTAGCGCTTTCTGGTTTTAGGTGCCTATTTTTAACTACCTCAATCCCTCAGAGTTTATATCAATGGAAAACAAAACAAAACAAAACAAAAAAATAAAATAAAACAGCATTTTAGTTGTAACTAGAAGCCAAGTATTTCTAGTACTCAGGACTCACATGTTCTCTTCAGCATATTCTCTATTTCCCCAAAACATGCAAAAACTTAAAATGCTAGAGCCAAAGCCACAAGTACAAGACCATAGCAGTGCTCTTACCTGTGTGCTTCCGGAGGTGCTCTTTAAAATGTCCAAAGTGGTCAAACTGCTTATCACAGTACTGGCATATATGTATTTTTTTGCCAGGTCTTTGCTTCTTACTGGCACCACCTTCATCAAGGTGGTAACAGGTGAAGTGTTGTTTCAAAGCACTCTCTCGTAGGTACCTTTTATTGCATGTGTCACACTTGTAACTCTCAGTAGAGTGTGTTTTCATGTGTTCCTTAAAATGGTAAAACAATTTAAATGAACGGTTACATTTCTCGCAGTGGAATAAGTTCTTCACGTGTGACAGCTGAAGTTCCACAATTTCAATACCTTCTACCTGTTTGCACGAGGGATCAGTTGCACTATCACCTTCTTCTTGGATCTGGCATTTTGTCTCTCCCTGACGATACTTACTGGTGATATCTGCCAAAAGAGCCAAAGCAGATTCATCTGATGTATTCGTTGTCTGTATGTACTTTATAGATTGCTCTGCAGAAGCTACTTCAAGTGTTTCGATGCTGTCATCTTCCACTTCAATTGTCCCCTCAGCAATCTCAACCTCAATTTCAACAGGCTCCGATTCTGCAGATGGCAGTGTTTCTGTGATAACATTAGAGGTTTCAGCTATCTTTCTCTTTTTCAGTTTATTTTTACCTTGCATTTGATTTGATTCTAAGGGTGATGAATTTTCTTTGTTCCTGCAAAGCATTTGCATAAACATAGTTAAGATCCATAAGCACTTACATAACAATTCCTGCCTGATACTGAGCTTCTGCATTAAACACTCACTAGCTGTTTCTCAAAGAAGCTGAATGATGAATGACCACATAACCTGCATGCATTTCAGAAGCTAATTTGTCCTTAATCTATACTCCTTAGAGCTGTAGAATAGTATAGTTAAAGCTGTAGAGCCTTTGACACAAGGTTACTAAAGTGTTTTAAATAGCTTCACTTGAACGATACACAACACCTATCAAGAAGAAAGGCCAGTTAACCTAATGACATAAGTTTATCTAAGAAACTTGTGAAATTCTGTACTTGGAAAGAAAACTTCCATGAAGGAAGGACTTCTTTGGCCTGCCTACTCAGAAATAAGATTCAAGTCCTTCCTACGCTATTCACCTCTTAAGCTCTGGAGTGCATGCAATTGCCTGCAGTGCTTACAGCCTGTTAGAAAACACTACAGCTGTGACTTCACACAATGATTATTATAACATCTTGTACTTCAGGAAAGCACACAGCTAACAGCTGAGAGAAAAAAAGCCACTGGGATATGGAAAGAGTATTCTAGTTTAATTTTCTGGGCTTAAACACAACCCCCAGCCCTGTTCCTCTTCTCCTTGCACCATAAACACACAACCCCCTTCCTCCAAGATGTCAGGGATAGCATCCCATCTCAAACACAGAAAGAGCTGAGTGGGCCAATGCTTTCAAGTCACACCCTCACAATTATCCACAGCACTTACATGCTGGAGGTTTTACTACTGATTATCAGTTTTGAAAATGAGTGGCTATCTTCCTCTCAAATCAGACTGACGAGTAATTTGTGCTTTTACCTTCCTTTATAGCCTGATGAATCCTTTTATGTAACCTACTCCCTATCACTTTCAGGTTTTCTAGTAATAGGAGAGATAAGGTTTTTCTCCAGTATCTGTATGTCATATGGCAGAGATGTGTGGCTAATGACCTAATACAGGATAGAGCTTATTAAATTGCACCTTACTATATTCAGATACAGGAAGACAGAGCAGCTAAACTTATAATTTCATCTAGTCTGGATTTCTGATGTCTAGAAGGTGACAGTTACTTTGCACATTACTGCAAGGAGCTCCAGGATAACGTACCAAAATAATAATCTGCTCAAAGAGAAGACTACCATCCTTGAGCACATTGTGTGGCTCAGGTGTGAAGCTTTGAATGGGGATACACACATACAACACACTGTACTTCAAGGAATAACAGCTGGTGGTTTTCTTTGTAGTCTAGATTATGTGATGTGCAACTCTGATGCATTACACAAATGTTTAGTCCTATAATAATCTCTCTCTACTTTAGCTGAACTTTCCGAAGCTTACCCCTTTCAGTCAAAGCTCAGACAGAGGCACTGTATTGCAATTCTTCCCCTCCTACTGTGGAGGAGAAAACTGAGACTGACAGTGGTACTCAAGTTTGTTTTTCTAACCAAAAAAACCCCACCAAAAATAAATAAAAAAAAAAATATCAAAATTTATGAACAATGGAAATGACTCCAAGAATAGACTGGCTTGCACGTGTGTTTGTTAAGCAAAACGTTTGTTTCCTTGTAATGCAAGAATTACAGCATTTAATAGTGATGCATAACCAACAAACTGCATAACAT
Organism: Astur gentilis; assembly: GCF_929443795.1. Taxonomy (NCBI): domain Eukaryota; kingdom Metazoa; phylum Chordata; class Aves; order Accipitriformes; family Accipitridae; genus Astur; species Astur gentilis. The sequence continues at coordinate 15,598,774 of NC_064918.1, read as the reverse complement.
TATAGATAGTGGGAAATAATTGCAGGCTGGACAGTTTAGCTTGACGGACTGATCTGAATCCTGGTTCAACAGCTCTACCAGCATACACAAACTCAAAGTGATACCGATTAGAACATACTTTTTCAGTTTCAAGTGTCTTTTAAATTTCTCAAGCAGACAGCAAAGGTCTGCTTTTTTCCTTAATAATAAAAAAAAAGTTCTTTTGGTGATACCATGCTTAATCTTAATAACACCAAAAAAAGGGTGTTGGTGGGGTTGGAGGGTAGGACTAGAAATGCACAATCCCATCTTTCCCATTTAAAAAAACAAAACAAAACCATACTTATTCAGCTCTGCTACCAATCCAAAGAATAAGCACAGAATAAGTTGATTCAAAAAAAAAAAAAAAAAAAAAAAAAAAAATCAACACTGATGTTGAAAACCAAGTTTCCAATGTACCGTGTCGTGGAGGTTTTGTGTGGCTACTAGAGGAACTTGGGGTCAATGCCACTCTCCTTAGCTAGTGTGTCTATGGGGAGATAAAGAGGAAGCAACAGTCTTTCCTTAGCCTGAACACAAAGACCTTTTAGCAGGTCTGGAAGAGAAAGCAAGGATAACTGTAATGCTGGAAAGAATTTATTGTCCCTCCCTCTGCTTCATGACAGAGGAACAGCATAACATACAGAAGGAATGAGAACATGGCAGCACTTTGTGAAACAGAAGGAAGGGGAAGAAAAACATGTGGGAATGGCACCTGCTTCTCAGGTTGAAGTTTGGTAATGGAGTACAGTTCCTCATACTGGATAAAAGGAGCCACAGCAACATTTGATTAAGTACTGATCCCATATAAAACTGATCATAACAATTACATTTGTTCAAGAAGTTTGAGAGATTAATTTTGCACCAAGAAGTTTTAAAATCACTGCCTATTCTCTTGAAAGCAGAAAGAGCTGCATGAAATCAACACACCAGCACAAACTTGTTAATGTGGTCTAATTACCTGAGGCACATCTTCACTGTACACCCAGCTGTCAGTCAGGTGTGGGCAGTCAGATAGCACAGAGACCTGGTATTAGTTACCACAAAGTCACAACCCTACAATGTCTGCAACATTTACGAGCCATGTCACTTGTCATCGAGTTATAGCCCAAAGAATGGGATGTTAATTTTTTAGCCTATATAATTCTGACCCATAATTATATTAGAAGATTATACGGTCCCACACAAGTTTAGGAGGTTCAAGGATAAAGAACAGCACTGCAAAATACTGGCAGCCAGCTTTTGTAAAAGGATTCTTAAGACTCTACATTTTGGTATCAGGAAGAAAAAGAGGCTTATGTGTTTACCTGATTTCAAGTGCTTTGATCACTTCTAACATCTGTAGATACTCAGCTGCTTTCCAAACATCATTTGCTTCTTCCTCACCTTGGACCATTAGTTTTGCTGTATAGGTGAACTCAATTAGGTGACGAAATGCTGTGTTACTTACACCTGTTTACAAGCAAGAAAAACAGCCTCTTTTAGCAGTTCCTCAGTCTTGCACACTTGCCTGCTCACCATTTTGCTCATGGGTACTTTGACAGCCAGTTTCGTGAAGATGCCACCCTTGAAAGGCGCACGTTGGAATAAAAAGTCACTATAGAAACATGTCAATCTGGAACAACTACAGAGTCATGTGTCCTGGTTTCAGCTGGGATAGTTAGTTTTCTTCCTAGTAGCTGGTATAGTGTTATGTCTTTGATTCAGTATGAGAAGAATGTCAATAACACATTGATGTTCTCAGTTGTTGCTAAGTAGTGTTTAGTCTAAAGTCAAGGATTTTTCAGCTTCTCATGCCCAGCCAGCAAGAAGGCTGGAGGGGCACAAGAAGTTGGGAGGGGACACAGCCAGGACAGCTGACCCAAACTGGCCAAAGGGGTATTCCATACCATGTGATGTCATGCCCAGTATATAAACTGCGGGCAGTTGGCCAGGAGGGGCAGAACATTGCTCAAGGACTGGCTGAGCATTGGTCAGTGGGCGGTGAGCAATTGCACTGTGCATCACTTGCCTGTCTTGGGTTTTATTTCACTCTCTTTTTGTTATCTTCCTTTTCATTACAATTATTATATTTTATTTTTTATTTCAATTATTAAACTGTTCTTATCTCAACCCACAAGTTTTACCTGTTTTTGATTCTCCTCCGCATTCCATGGGGGGGGGGGGGGAGGGGGGAAGGAGGGAGTGAGGAAGCGAGCGGCTGTGTGGTGCTTAGTAGCTAGCTGGGGTTAAACCATGACATCATGCCACGACAAAGATAAAAGGAAGGATAAGATGGACAAAAAGCTGTTTGTATAGAATAATAAAAAGTATAAATTTAAATATTAAAATATGATGTCTCTCAAGAGACCTCTGAGCAGCAAGTTACCGGAAGCTGAAGTACTGCTCCAGAAAATTGCACCTTGCCTAACAGGCAAGTATTGCTCCACATCTATCCTGTTCTTGCACCCCAGCCAAAGCATCTTTTTCCTTTTTAATTTTTCTTCAGAGGAAGTTTTTTCCAGTGGCAATAGCTACCTGTACTGGTTCTGGCTGGAATAGAGTTAGATTTCTTCATAGTAGCCTGTATGGAGCTATGTTCTGGATTTGTGCTGAAAATAGTGTTGATAACGCACTGATGTTTTAGTTACTGCTGAGCAGTGCTTACACAGAGTCAAGGCCTTTTCTACTCCTCACATTGCCCCACCAACAAGTAGGTTGGAGGTGTACAAGAAGTTGGGAGGGGACACAGCCAGGACAGCTGACCCAAACTGACAAAAGGGATATTCTATACCATATGATGTCACACTCAGCAATAGAACTGGGGGGGAGGCAGGCAGAGGGACCACTGCTCAGGGACTAGCTGGGCATTGGTCAGTTGGTGGTAAGCAATTGTTTTCATTTGCATCACTTGTCTTTCTTGGGGTTTATTTTCCTCTCTGTTATTTTTTCTCTTACCATTTTTAAAAAATTATTATTTCTTTTTAATTATTAAACTGTTCTTATCTCAACCCACAAATTTATTTCTCACTTTTACCCTTCTGGTTCTCACCCCCCATCCCACCAGGGGGGAATGCGAGAGCCTGGCTGTGTGGTGCTTAGTTGCCAGCCAGGGTTAAACCACAACACTACCTCAGAACAACTCAAGAGCCGAGATCTAGAAAGCTAATTGATATGACCAAGCATGCATTTAAGCCCATACCAAGGATACTACATGCATTTTGAGCTTGGGCACACAACTCTGAAGGTTTTTATTTGCATGAATCAGACTACCTTCAATCTCCACCAAGGGCTCCTGAGTGAAATCTTGGAAGAATTTGTAGAAGAACTGGCTGCAGGCAGCAAGAACAGCCTTATGAGCTTTGAAATGGTGACCTACAAAGAGAGACAAAAATTTTGGTTTAGGATAACACCTTCCTTACTCATAGTGCAGAATAAGTGCAGATGCAGAGAAGGGAATGGCTGCAGAAGCACCCAGTCTACAAATCTATTCCAGCAGCATATAGTCACTTAGTATATCTCCTTGTAACATGGGATACCACTGCAGCTAGCCTGTCCCATCTCATGCAGATTCTTGCTAACATCACTGACCTTGTTGAAGCTCTGCAACTCAATCAGCTGGAGGACTCACTCCAGAGTGTTTCTCTCTTCAGATATTTAAGTTATGGGAAATTCCTGTGCAAACTTTTTCCTGTATGTCTTGGGCTCAGCTCTCAGGTTTTATCCAGGCTCTCCTTGGTTTTTGCTGCTCTTACATACAGATGTATTTTATCATCACTTCTGCCAGCATAAAGACCCTTGCAGAACAGAAGTAGTTCTGCTCTGTTCTTCCTGTTTTCCAGACTGTGTATTCCCCATCACTGTGTTGCCTTCTCCCTGGTGCAGGCATGAACATTCATAAGGCTCCGTGGGACACAGGTAAGAGAAGCAACATGGATTAGAACTACACAGCTGCACAAGAAAACAGTTTTGAGCTCAACATGTGGATTTGGTAATACTAGAGCAGAAACAAACATTCAGGATAAGTTTTGTGCAAGCATTGTCAGTGAAACTACGGTGATTCCAGAAAAGTAATTTTTTCTTCGTTTGCTTACTTTTTTCTAATCCATGCTCTGTAGGACCCTTTTCCTTCAAGTGAGTTCTTGCTATCCTTTTAAGGATCAGGTGGTACTTCTTTAGCTAGGTCTGTCCTAGTGGACACTGCCTATCTTCCCTGAAGCACTCATCCACTCTAAGATACATTTGGGATAAGAAGCAATCTTAGGTGGTCTATCAGACACCACCTTTTCTAATGAGATAATAAGCATTTATATCTTCATCTTCCTTTTAAACTAATACTTATGTCTTTAGAACACATAGAAAAAGTGAGTTGTTCTACCCTATTTTAACTATATATTAAAATAGTAGGCAGATACCAGAGAAGCAAGAAGGCAATCTTATTTCAAGCTGGGGGTTTTTTTGTTTGTTTTGGTTTTTTTTTAAACAATCAACCAATATTTGTATAAGTTCTCTGCACGCAAACAGTCAGCTCAAGTTAGGGAAAGATATTTTTACAATGCTTTGGAAATCCTTAGACAACACGTTAAATATAGTACAGCAGTTTCAAAGTGGGCTTCTATCTGAAAACATTTAGCCCCTTGTTTGGAAAAGCAGAAGCAAAATTATTAATCACTACTGGAGACTCTGTTCAGCCCAAGATTTTAAATTAAACTCTGCAAGCAACTCACACACCAATACAGAACCAAGAATTTGTTAGCAACCCGGTTTGACAGTTGACCTGTGACAAACCCAACAGCTTCCCAGCACAGCTTTCAGAATTCTCTGTATACCAACTGGTTCTCAGGCCTGTACATACCATCGACAATCAGAGTGATATCCGTAAACTGGTCCTGCTCACGTTGTTCATTCAGTCTATCCAAAATAACTTTATAGTGTTCAGGGAATTCCTGGATACATTCCATCATTTCTTCGGCTTCCATGGCAAAAGGACTAGTCTGCAAAAGATGTGGTAGGGCAGTAAGAACACTGTGCCGCTCAGTAAATACCACGCACAGTCAGGTTAGTATACAAACATGAACTAACTAGCACTTTTCAGGGACTACAAAACCAATAGAAACACCAAACTGTCTTGGTAACAGGTTTACCTGATTTTAGCTGACAGGTAGGAAACATTAGGGTTAATGAAGTGGAATATGGCCTTATTTATACACATGAAAAAACAGTCAAAGTGAGTAAGTACATTTCTTTATTCTACAGTTTCAACAGGGACTCACCTCCCTCAAAGCAAATATTGCAGGGATGTAACATCTCCACAGCTAACTATTCTACAACATCTCAGCAGCATAATGTCAGAATCTTTAAAAAGTTACTTCTTGCAATTCTACCAATCCACTTGGTGGAAGAATGGTTCTGAAAATTTTCATGCTTAAGTCACGTTTTGTATCTAGTGAACACAAGATGTTTACTTCCTTAAAATAAGGATGTAATAAAGCAGCACTTTCCATCTTCTGAGTACATAGGAGTTGCCAGGGATCTAATGTGTTGTCACATCCAAGAGCAAAGAGCTGCTTATTCACCCAGCCTTCTTACAGTTCTCCCCCTGCAAGGTGAAATATTCTTTGCCAACCTTTTGAAAGAGACATGTAGGCTTGTAATCTGATGGCTCTTCCTCCCTTACTTATACAACAAACATAGTTGGGGGGTGGGAGTTGCAGAGGTTCTCAAACCTAAAGAGGTTTAGAACAATTCTGTGTCTGTGGACGAGACACAGATGTTAGTGTGCTGCTTATGCAAAAGAAACTCTGGAGAGAGTCCAAGTGCTTCAATGAAAGCATTTCACAAATTAACTCCAGGCAAAATGACTTCAGATCTGTGCAGCAGCACTCATCTTCAACTCCCACATTCACATGGCTCTCACACTGAGAATGTCACAGAAAAAAGCAAAGACATTTCAAAGTCACATTAATGCAGAAACTTTGTTTCTTTTCACAGTCTAACTCACTTTGAAGAACATATGGTTTCTGAGATAAGACAATGATGAGGCTTGAATGAGTCTTAAAGGAATTTAAGACATACCCTTCACTATACTACTTAGCACGGACAAAAGGAAGAAAGTCAGGAAAGCAGCTAGTATCAAACCAAACATTGAATATGAAGATGGAAAATTCTGGCATGGCAAAGAAGCAGTTATCTTCAGAGTGCTAGAAGAAACTAGATAGCAGGTGCTTCCTAACTTCTGGTGCAGATTTTTTGTGTGCAATTGGAATTGGAAAGTCCTGAGCACAAACCTGTTACTTATGTGTACTAACCACATCTGAGCTGATGCCACCATGCTTGCTAACTCCCCTGTGCAGCTGTGTAAATTCTACCTTGCTTCCAACAAACACACATACTGGTATATGGAGTTCAATAGAAATGGAGAGGACAAGAATTACCTGGTTATGATAAAATCAAAGTTATTTTCTTATGACTAACAGACATCAAGTAAAGGAAATCGTGGAATTCCTGTTTTTACCACAAAACACACTCTTTCTTGCATCTCAGAAAAACTGTCCCATGGAGAAGTCATTTTGCCAAGAGCATGAAAAAAGAAAAGCAGAAGCAACTGCTTATGGAAGTCTAGTTCTATCTGCTATCACTGCTTTGCCAAGCAGATGCTGAAAAACCTATCAGGATCTTGTGAGGGCAAGGGGGAAGGTGAGGTTGAAGGAAGAATGCTGCTGCTGCCTTCGCTTCACCTCATCTGTAATGATGGGTCTAAGACAGATGACCAGCAGCTCCTGCCTTTCTTCCATTATCTGGTATTCCACATGAAGTCTCATGTGGGAAGTTGTCAGCCATTTACTTCACTGTTTAATTCTTCTTGCCCATTTTTGACACATTGTACAAGGATAGATGACTTAAAAGTGTAATTCCCTAAAAGTTAAACCAAACAAAAATTTGACCCCCAAATCTCATGATTTCCACCTATCCAAAATTTACTTCCAAATTGCATGTTTGTAGGAAGATCTTACAAAAAAACCCCCTCAAAATAACAAAGCAAGCCCCCCTCCCAAAATCTAAGACATTTAAGAGTTTCAGTCTCCCTCAGAACACTGAAAATCATGAATAAGAAAACAACAACTTATGATAGGTAATTTATTGCCCTGAATTAACACAAAACTAGTAAAAAAAAGTAAATTTATCACATATCTAAACACAGTTGCAGCATTCATTGAGTATTCTCATTTAAAACTGATATTGCAGAAGAAAGCCCAACAGAATAGCATATGTTCAATGAGAACATGAATACTTTGGAGCAAGAAGTGAAAGGCACAGTCCTCAGAGAAAAACCAAGAAGCCAAGGCAGGCAGACAGAAGTGATCCAAGTTGACACTTACATGCAGGCCCATAGATGAGTGATGGAAACTAGACTAATTCAGTTATTTACCTGGATTTTCTTGGAAGACCCAGTTGACTACTGACTTAACCATATCAACTTCTGACACTGGATGCATCTCACATGATATGCATGCAATTTGCAGATCTGTTCTTATAAATCTACCTCAATGAAGCCATCTTATTATTTCCATACTCCTGGACTTCAAGAGGAACTCCTCTTATTTTCAGCACTAGACATTTGTTTTCTTTGCCTATATGGATCATACACAAATGCAGGCAGGCAGAACAGAGTTATGGCAATTCAGACAATACTAATCAGCAGACTGAGCACTGGCCAAACCACTGCCATCTCGTTGTAGCCATCTCAGGAAAGGAGAACGAGGGGTGCTTGGTGGGTAACCGCAGTGGTTACTTCAAGATAACACAGACATGAGAACTTCTTGTGCATTTTGTTATGTTTTTCTTCGAAAATAACAGCTACAGAGCAAGGATGCGAGCGCCAGCCCCTCAGTCCCCTCTCAGCCACAGCACCCACCCCCTACCGAGCCGAGCAGGACACACGCCGGGTGCCGCGCTGTCCACAGCGGCTGTAAGGCAGCGCCGCGACCCGCCACCAGTGCCCCTTGCAGTCCCCGCCGGCCCGAGACTCCGCGGAACTCTCGGAGGCCCGGTCCCGCCTGAGCCCCTCACGGCCGCACACCCTGTGGTCAGCCGCAGCCTTCCACGCCGCAGCCCCATTGACGGGCGCTGATGGCAGTCAGCGCGACCACCGCCAATCGTAAGGCGACGGCAGAACCCGCCCCAGGCGGAGGAACCAATGAGTGCTCGCCGAGTCCCAGGAGCGTGAGAAGGCGGAAGGCCTAGCCAGCACCGAGTGCCTACTGGGCACGGGCGCTTATGAGAGCGGCGTGGGCGACCGCCGGCAGGTGTGAGTATCCCATGGGGGCGCCCCCAAGGAGGGGACCCGACCGGTGCCGGCCCGAGCTATACGTTTAGCAGCACCACCACCTCAGTCGTTATTACGTCATCAAAGCGCGCATTAAATCAATCCCTTTTCAATTCCCGGCCGAGTCGCGCCACGGTGTCACAGCGCTCCGCGGGGTGGGAAGGCGGTTCCGCTAAGTACTCACCGCAAGGAGCCCCTCGCCCTGCCGCGCTTGCTCCGCCATTACCGCTTCCTGCTCCCCAGCAAGTTGAAAAGCGGGGCAGGCACCGGCCAATAGCGACTCGCATTCCCGGTCTGCACCACGCGGCGGAAGTGACGGCAGAGTCACCTTTCACACGACAGGGTACGCAGGCGGCGAGGGGTGCGGTTTGACTGCTCGGTGCATTCTGGGAGTTGTAGTCTGGGGGTGTGCATGTGCGTGAGAGCACTGTACAGCTGCGGGCGGTGCCACGGTGAGGAGCCGCAGCCAGGGTGGGCCTGGGAATGGAGCGGGCTGACTGGCTCTCTCTCTCCCAGGGTTGGTATACCCCTGTGCTGCCTGCGTTCCCCGCAGAGGAGCGGGTAGTGCCCGTGCGGGGCGGGGCAGCCGCGGGAACCGGCGGCTCCGGCGGTTACTTCGCGCAGTCCCGGCCTGGAGCTGCGTTGGGAGCCCCGGCGGCGGCGGGCGGTTATTCCGCCCGGCAGGACGGTTGGTTGGGGGTGCGGCCCCCGGCGGCCGCCTGGCGCCTCGCCGGAGGGGCGGTGGGGAGGTGGCCTCGGCTGTTCCGCCCCTGGGAAGGGCATGGCTGCTTTCTGAACATGAAAGAAAAATGCAATTAAATTCACGATTAGGATAAGATTAAACACCGTCGTTTTTCCTAGACCTCAAGTCTGTGCGTTCACCAGTTTCATAAATGAACCAACAAGTCTGTGCAAATTACTGTTGTAACAAAGTGCTGTCAATGTTTGACTGCCCTTACTGTGTTATGGGAATTATGTGTGCCAGGCACCATAATAGGGTTCGACTCCAGGTTTCTGCTGAATCAATAAGCTGAAAGGAAATTCTTCTATAAAGTCCTTTTTATTAATAGCACTACAGCTCAAGCTGGGTGCCTCTGAAGAGGGACCTGGAACAAAGAAATCCCTGGGCAATTATACCCTTACAATCTAAATTCCCCATCCCTCATGCGACAGTTCAGACCCATAGTAATATTAGGGTCTGGAGTCTTCCCGTTCTTCATTGGGTCCTTTTATTGTCTCTAGGCAGGCCATTTCTTTTCTTACCTCTAAAGTTGCAGCTTTTGCTGACGATTGTAGCCTCCTTATCTTCCAGCTTGAACTGGCTCTGGGCCCTTCTTTTACTTGACTAGGTAAAAGTTCAACGTATCTAGGTGAAAGTTCACAGCTTGTGGCCTAAGGCTTCAGCAAATTTAGCTACTAATGCTAAGCAAGTTATGCTAAACAAGTTCTATATAAGTAGTATACCAAATCGCACAACAACTGTGAGATCAAAACAAACAAATACATGGGTGTATTCTGATTGCTGAAGGAAAATGCATGTTTCCTCTTCTAGATGTGCTTTGGAAAGTTATGTTGCTGTATTTTGTGCAAGTGACTATATTACTTAATGCGATCTGCCAAAATATTCTGGAAGCCTGACTGGTGGGGGGCCTGGGAGTGCTTACACCCCCAGCCCTTACCAGCATGAATCAATACACATGATTCTCTTCAGTTTCTCTCATTGAACCAACCTCCCTCCATTACATAACCATTCTTATATGTAGGACATGCGCACCGTGTTGTTTTTCTTTTATAATGAGTGGTACTTGAAATGAGTATCGTTAAGTGGCATCAAAAACTGCACTGAAATACTACTCAGCAAGTCTAAGCATTCCTTTCTGTGATGCCCAGCTCTGCTCCTGTAGCTCCAAGTTCCCCACAGCTGAAGAAAACAGCTGAGCAACACCTAACAGCTCCAATGGAGCTGCTGGTTTATTTGGCTGAGGTGCCTTGGGAAAAGATAACAAGTGAGCAGCACTGGCTGTAACCAGCCCCTCTGCTATCTTGTCTGAATGTTGGCAACATGAAATGCGAATTTCTCTTCTAGGCCACAGTCTTCAGGGGCATCCATAGTCAGCCAGGCTTCATGTGCTGTCACCAGATGAAAACATATTCATCCAAATAAACAAACGTAATAATTTAATTTGTCAAAACAGACACAATGATCATCCCTTTGACAGCCTTTATGTCAAACATGACAACAGAAGAGCTGCTGCGTGCAATGATTATATGTTCTTATGAGCTTGCCTACGTAAGTCCTGTGAATGAACTTGTTTTATTAGCTTCTCCAGCACTTTCCCCTAGCACCAAATCTACATGATTACCCTTACTGTGTTTGTCCTCCACTAAAAGGGTAAATGCCTATGAAGTTAATGCAGCCATTCAGCATAGAAATCCTACAACATCAAACAAAACATAAACAATAGACATTCAGTCATGTTCAAATTCATTTTTATATAGTCTTTAATACAGAAACTCCTAAGAGTCTGTGCAGTGTTTTATAATACAGTAATACAGAAAGATTGCCAGTTTTATCAATACTGATGGTTTGTAATATAATATAAAAAAGTTTGAAGTCAAATTTATGTCCCTTTTATTTTCTCATGTTATTGTTTAATGGCCTTGCTAGTGTAATAATATTAATTTTCCTGTTAGTAGGTCTGTTCAGACAATTGTTTTCAATCTAGGAGTTGTCTGCCACACCCATTCTTGTTTTCTGGTACATGGGAGTACATGAGGAATGTTGATGCCTCCTGCATTTAAAAGATATAAAGGTTTGCTTTAAATTTTTATAGATCTAATTTTTAGTTGAAGAACTATATCTCCAATAGCTTGTAGTTCAAATTGAAGTATTGATAAAGTTGCCACTATAGGACCAAAACACAACACAATAATTAAAAATAATTTAGTTTTTTCACTCTAGCACCTTCTATCTATCCAGACAAGGTTGGTGGTTTACTTATTTTTCATTAATTTATGTTTTTTTCTGACCATTTGCTTTTTTTCCATGGCATTTTCCATAGTGTTTCTTTACTTTTTTCCTATGGCTTCACCCTTCTAATTGTTCTGTCAGATTAGATGGGAGCTTTTAAATGAATGGTTCATAATTTGTCCTAATAGCTTTTCAAATATAAAATTAGACTGATTGAGCTATATAACTTTTCAGGTTCTCCTTTTTCTCTCTTAGAGATGGGTGTGGTGTTTCACAGCACTACCTGTAGGATTTCTAAGAGTTATGTTACAAACCAATACAATTTAGTTGTCTCAAAATAACCTGGTTTATAGTGCATTTTATTTGCACGAGGAAAAAAATGTTAAGCAAACATCCAAATGATTTTTATCCATATCTCTAGTTTAATCTGTATTAGCCATTTCTATGGCTAAAAATTCCCTATGGTTTTTTTCCTTTTCTAGAATCACCTCAATGACACTGGAGAAATCTGTATTCATTAAGATAACCTGATAAGCCTTCTGAACACAACATTCAGCTGAGTTTGGGAATAATACCAAAGCATAGATGTTCTCCTCCAGCTCTGAGCTTCTCATGGCAGTGTTGAAGAAGGTAGAGAACATTCAGCCAGACTGAGTGTTGGTAGCCTCTCCCAGAGAGAGCTGTGAAGTAGCAAACAGACAAAAATGAATACTAAACTAATCATAGAAAAATGTGAATCATACATTTCCCTTCTTTAATAAATAAACCCTCTTGTCTGTGATGCAGGGAATGATACTAGGCCTAGTAGATGTAGAAATAGAACGTATGTTTAGACTCAGTGTATTGCCAAATAAAAGACTCGGGAATTTGTTAGAAGGTTAACGACTGTCTCCATAAGTTGATTTACGTAGACAAGCCAAGGACATAAAGCACAAGATTCCTGTGTCTGTAAAGATAACATGCCCTGTTTGAGGAGGTATTCTGTTTGATAAGAAAATATGTTCTGTCTCTTGTGATGACTGAGCCAAAAGCTAGGTGATAAGCAGAGAAGTTGTTTGTGGGGCCCAGAAGGGGATCGTACTGTGCAAACTCATACAACAAGGGTCAAACAGCGGCCAAGTGAGGAAGACTATGGAAGACCACCAGAGGACTCCAGAAGACCACCGAAGACCTTCAATGTGCATGCGTAAAGGACATCTACATATGCTAATGACTTCTCGGAAAATCAATGAATATGTATATTATTTCTCGGAAATTCTATGAATATGTATGTAAGATGTATTTAACCTATACAATTAGTCCCAGCCAGGAAGCACGTTTGGAGGAGCGATCCCCCGTGCTTCCAGCGCTGCAATAAAGAATACTTAACTCCATCACCGAATGCTCATTTCAAGAAACATCTGAAGAAATGAAGGAATTAATAAACTGCAGATGTGAAACCAAGAATTCAGAAGGCATGCTTATGTGCAGGATTGAGTAGATAACTATTTTTCCAAAAGCAGTTGATTCAGATTATAAATGAAGGCCAAAAGGGACCATTAGCTTATCTAGCACAAGGCTATCCACCTAGCAGCCTGTGACCTACACCCAGCTTGCTGGAGAGTTCTGACTGGCTCCCCAAATAGTTTTGAAAGCTGCTTAGTGCACTCATACACACCCAGATCTCCCACCACACTGTCCTGCATCACAACCAAATGATTCACCCAGGGAGGTGCAGAATTCAGATAGCTACAATGTGGCCTTTTCTAGTCTCTTCTATTAAAAAAAGTCTTATGAAATCAACTGCTCGTTCCTGTAGTGATATCAATCATTTGCAAGAAATCTTCTCTGTATCAGAAGACTCAACATGTCTCCATTCCACAATGACTTATTCTGTGCATGAAAGGACTTTACTGTCATGCCTAGAGCAAGCCAGATGTGTGCTCTTATGCAAGAGAAAAACATTTCTGTAGAGCCCCTTTGATAGGTATGCCTAGTGAAACAATATCAGTGACTGTTTAAAGTTTTTAAAGGAAAGTAAATATGGGTTGTGCCTCAGCATGATAGAGAGCTGTTCTGTTAATTCTCCTCACCTCCTTACTATTTCAAGAGGGAAAGGAAGATATAAAGAGTTAATGAAAGTCAAAACAATATCGATAACTGTAAAATGCAATGCTTGAAAACTGTAACATGCTGAATTGTGAATTGATGTTAAAAATCCTTAAACCTTACATCTGTGACACAAAGATGTCAGCTTGTTCCTTTGTTATCTTTATATTTTCAGAGGAAGTGCACAGCTAGTACAGGATATGCGTTTATATTTACTCAGTATTGTCTGCTGCCCTACAAGCTCCACGTCAAATCTGATCTACTGTGTACAAGTTTCATGTTTTTGTAGGCCCACAAAAATCAGCTGACTAGTGAAATCAGGGAGATCAGTGTCTGGTGAACACTGTAAGAGAGGGTGGTTGAATTCTAGTGTTCTTATCGAAATGTTTTATTTTATATTATTTTAAATATCTGGAAGAAGAAGCAAGTCTAAGAACTTAGTGTTTATCAGTTTCATAAACCATAGTGATTTGGATTCTGCAGAATTATGAGAAGCATGCCTAAAAGAACTGTATAATGGCTTAATGCTTAAATAACAGTAGGTGTTAAGTACTTTGCTATTTTTTCCTTTTATCCTAGAATATAGAATCATAGAATGGTTTGGGTTGGAAGGGACCTTTCAAGATCATCTAGTCCAACTTCGAATATAAATTCAGCAGGCCCTGGCTAGGTCAGTATTTGTCTGGGAAACCTCTTAAGGAAAACCTGTGTTAAAAAGTTACCTGTATTTATTGTTAAAATAAATATATACCATGCCATTTTTGTATGGGTATGCATTGTGCATCATGAGTAGAAATAACATAGATAAACATTGTTTATAAAGATTTTGTATATGTAGATATTGCCTCTTCAGAGGTAACCCAGATTTTCACAAGGAAATCTTCTGTAACTTGATTTGCAAAAATGTTTTTGTTTTGTGTTTTGTTTTTGTTGTTTGGGGTTTTTTTATAAGGAACAGTGAATATAGCACATCAGGACATGAAATGTGGTGATTTTTCTAGTTCTCTTTAATAATCCATGGAAATCTACAGGGTCTGGAAAGGATTAAAGCTAAACTGGCAGGAAAGGTTTTGACCTAGGTCACTATCAGTGCTGCAGTTCCATGTATTATACATGCAGAAACATTATCAGATAATTTTAGATTACTCCTTTCAGGCCATGTAATCTTCCTAGAAAACTGTAGACCTATGGACTATATTATTGCTGAGAGAAATAACGTCTGACTGATATGTTCAGTATAGATTAAAGTTTACTTCAGAACCTAGAGACAATCAGGGAAACATTCCATATGCAATTACGATAATATTAAGAGCAATTAAGTGGGAAAGTGGGCAACCTGGAAATAATTCTTTTCGATATCTAGGGGAAGATTTTTTCCTTCAAGAACTTTTTTCTTTCTAGCACAGCCTTCCATCTATCCATGCAATAACATAGAATCATAGAATCATTTAGGTTGGAAAAGACCTTTAAGATCATCGAGTCCAACTGTTAACCCAACACTGTCAAGTCCACCACTAAACCATGTCCCTAAGCACCATACCTACATGCCTTTTAAATACCTCCAGGGATGGTGACTCAACCACTTCCCTGGGCAGCCTGTTCCAATGCTTGACAACCCTTTCGGTGAAGAAATTTTTCCTAATATCCAATCTAAACCACCCCTGGCGTGACTTGAGGCCATTTCCTCTTGTCCTATCACTTGCTACTTGAGAAGAGACTGACACCCACCTTGCTACAACCTCCTTTCAGGTAGCTGTACAGAGTGATAAGCCTCCTTTTCTCCAGGCTAAACAACCCCAGTTCCCTCAGCTGCTCCTCATAAGACTTGTGCTCCAGGCCCTTCACCAGCTTTGTTGTTCTTCTTTGGATGCACTCCAGTGCCTCAATGTCTTTCTTGTAGTGAGGGACCCGAAACCAAACACAGTATTTGAGATGTGGCCTCACCAGTGCTGAGTACAAAGGGACGATCACTTCCCTAGTCCTGCTGGCCACATTATTTCTGATACAAGCCAGGATGCTATTGGCCTTCTTGGCCACCCAGGCACACTGCTGGCTCATATTCAGCTGGCTGTTGGCTGTCGACCAACACCCCCAGGTCTTTTTTCTGCCAGGCAGCTTTTTTGCTATGTGGCACGTTGACTGTAATTGTGCCGATTATAACAGCAACTTAAGTACTCCCTTTGCAAACACACAGATGGAGCAGCTACCAAAGCACATGTGCTACTGAAAGAGCACCCATCCTCTGTCTGTTCTGTCATTTAAGTTCTTAAGACCAGCCTCATGAATGATCCACACTGTAAGCCTCAAACAGTGCCTGAGCTGCTGACTGCATGATGATTTGCCTGAACAATGAAGAATGAAGTCCTACATTTGGCTTCAGGAGAACTAGATATCTGAAATCCTGCATGATCCTTTAATTATATATTTTGTAATTTAACTTGGGCACATGTCTGTGTTAAAGAATCAACAGATATTTTATCATTAATTTAAAACATTTACAAGCAAGACATCATGAAGTCTTTGCAATGAAAAGGGGAATAAAATTAAAAAGCATTTATTGTTAATTATTACTATTATTGCAGTCATGGGATCACTTATATATTTAGTTTTCTGGTCTGTCTCTCCTTCTGAATGCCTGCTAGCTGTGTTGGAGAGAATGTTCTGTAGCTTTACTGCCATGATTTTTAAAGTGCTACAAGTTTTTTTCACTTCACATTTATATTCTGTGTCTTCTTCTTGAGTTCTTACAGGAAATCTGGCAAAGACAGTGATGCAGGATCAGCACAAATCCCTATTTTGTTTTTCTTCTTTTTTCTTTTTTTGTTGACAAGCAAAAGTTCAGAAAAATTCAGCTTGCAGTTTAGAGGGCTGGTTAAAACTCTGATAGTCAAAGATGGGTGTGGGAGCTGTTCAGCTGTTCCACCATGAGACACTGACTCTGGGCTCTACTGGAGATACTACCATGTCCTTAAATTCAATTTGTAAAACTGTTATATGCCTGATATATGAATCATAACTAGTAAATATTATAAGGCATATGTGAGTAATATTTTGAACATGTCTTCCTGCCAAGATACAGCCAGAAAAAAAATGAAAATGAAGGTCAGCTAGAGATGAGGACTTACCAAAGTAAAATGCCAACCTGGACCCTCTCTCTCCTGTAGGTCTACAAGAGTCCTTAAAAATGAGCAGCCATGCAAACCTCTACTGACTGGAGAGACGTTGAGGCATGGTGTGATGAAAATTTCTTGTCAGGAACAGGACTCTCACTTTTCAAGTTCCACAAGTTGAGCCAATGCTTTTGGAACTGGATGGTGAGGAGATTCAAAAGCGAGTATTGCTGTTACTCCCCATGTCCTGGGTTCAGCTGGGATAGAGTTAATTTTTACAGGAACCTGGGAGGTGGGGGCATAGCCGGGGCAGCTGACCTGAACTAGCCAAGGAGCTGTTCCATACCATGTGCCATCATGCTCAGTATATAAATGGGGAGCGGGCCGGGGGGGTGGTCTCTGTTTTCGGTGGGGGAAGTGGCGGAGCGTCGGGTCCCGGGTGGTGAGCAGTTGCACTGTGCATCACTCTTTTTGTATGCTTTTTCATTAGTGCTGTTGTTGTTGTTGTAATCTCTTTGTGTTTGTCCCAGTAAACTGCCTTTATCTCAACCCTCGAGGTTCCAGTTTCTTTTTCTTTTCTCTCCTCCGTCTCCTCCCCATCCCACCGGAGGGGGGCGGAGGAGTGAGCGAGCGGCTGCGTGGTCCTTTGTTACCGGCTGGGCTGAAACCACGACAGTCCTTTTTGGTGCCCAACGTGGGGCAAAAGGGTTGAGATAACGACAGATCTGGCCAGAGCGTGTTGAAACAAATTTACCAAACGCATTTCTTAGATAAATAGATGTTAGTCACAATGTTGTTTCATTTGTTTACACGGTGGCGTTTTGTAAGCTCTTATATGCTCTATGTATTGCCTGTAGTTGCATATCTCATCTCTGGGAGAGTGATTGGGATTATCATTTTGCTGTACTGGGCAATGTCGACTTATGAAATGATTACATCACTGGTCATGAGGTTAAGCTGGAATCTGTATGAGGCAGTGATATCATTTCCATACTTTGGGCATCTTCTGTCGGATTTTATTGGTAATTACACCCAATCCATGGGGAAATTAGGGGGGGATACCTTCCCCCCGTCCGTTCACCTCCCTTTTCTCCTTCCGACTAATTACAACAGCTTTTGAGAATTTTGAATATCCTTGGGATGCGCAAGCCAGTGTGCTGTTAGTGCTATGCCTCCTGAATATGTTTCAGGTCTTGTTTAGGGCTACAAAAAGGCTCTTTAAGAGTACCACCCAGAGATCTGCCCCAAAGCTGGATACTCATGGGTGGCACGGCATGTGGGAGGATGTGGGCAGGTATCTAGAGAACTTCTCACCGCCAGTGACTTGGAAGTTCACTCCCGAACAACTACAGAACCCTCATGAAGTGATAGAATATTTGAAAGACAAATGCTGTGGCTATCCCAGAGACACACAACTCACTATATTGTGCTGGGCCCTGGCCAGTATCTACCAAACACTGCTTGATACTAGGCAGCACCCTCAGGGAGAAAATATGGAAAATAGGACAACAGGCACCGTGGCTACCCCAACCCTGACAACAGACACCGTGGCTGCCCCAACCACGACAACAGGTACCGTGACTACCCCTACCCCGGTGACAGACACTTCAGCTAAACCAGAGAACCAACCTGTGCCAGTATCAGTCGCCCCTGTACAGAAAAAGAAACACACAAAGAAATCAGTTCGCTTAGCGAGAGATGAAGATGAACCAGGGTCATCGCGAGAACAGGAGGTAGAGGCAGAACCTGAAATAATTACCCGATCTCTATCCATGAGTGAGTTGCGTGACATGCGAAAAGATTTTAGCCGCCACCCAGGTGAGCACATTGTTACCTGGCTGCTCCGATGCTGGGATAGTGGGGCTAGTAGTGTGGAATTAGAGGGTAAGGAAGCCAAGCAGTTGGGATCTCTGTCTAGGGAAGGGGGCATCAACAAGGCAATTGGGAGAAAAACACAAGTCCACAGCCTCTGGAGGTGACTTCTGTTAGGTGTAAAGGAAAGATACTCCTTCAGGGATGAAGTTACATGTCACCAAGGCAAGTGGACCACCATGGAGAGAGGTATCCAGTACCTGAGAGAATTAGCTGTGCTGGAGGTGATTTATAATGATCCAGAAAATGCGCAGTCACCCACAGATCCAGATGAAGTCCAATGCACACAACCCATGTGGCGGAAGTTTCTACGAAGTGCACCACCAACCTATGCCAACTCATTGGCAGTAATGTCCTGGAGAGAAGGCTATGGACAAACGGTGGATGAATTGGCTGTCCAACTCCGGCAATACGAGGGAAGTCTCTCTTCCTCCCTATGGGCCTGTGTCTCAGCTGTAGAGGAGTTGTCCCGAGAGTTCCAGCAATTCAAAGTGGATCTGTCCTCCTCCTCACCTGTACAGGCCCACATCGCAGTTATTGGGAGTAAGCGTTCCTCTGCCCAAGAGAGAGGAGAGAGAAAGTACACTCGACGGGCTAACCTGTGGTTTTACCTGCGTGACCATGGAGAGGACATGAGGAAGTGGGATGGAAAACCTACCTCAGTCTTGGATGCACGGGTACAGGAGTTGCGAGAAAAAGCAACCAGAAAAGAGAATTCTTCTTGGAAAACTGCTGCTCCAGATTCCCGTGAGCAGTGCCCCAGACGCAGTAGATGGGCTGATCTCATTTCTGATCCCCTTGAAGGGACTTCTGATTCACGTGTGCAGAAAGTGAGTAAGGGATATTCTAACCAGGATTAGAGGGGCCCTGCCTCCAGCCAGGTGGAGGAGAGGGACAACCGAGTCTACTGGACAGTGTGGATTCGATGGCCTGGCACATCAGACCCACAGGAATATAAGGCTCTAGTGGACACTGGTGCACAATGTACCCTAATGCCATCAAGTTCTAAAGGGGCAGAACCCATCTGTATCTCTGGTGTGACAGGGGCATCCCAAGAGCTAACTGTATTGGAAGCTGAAATGAGTCTAACCGGGAATGAGTGGCATAAACACCCCATTGCGACTGGCCCAGAGGCCCTGTGCATCCTTGGTATAGATTATCTCAGGAGGGGGTATTTCAAGGACCCAAAAGGGTACCGTTGGGCCTTTGGTGTAGCTGCATTGGAGACGGAGGAGATTGAACAGCTGTCTACCCTGCCGGGTCTCTCCCAAGACCCTTCAGTTGTGGGGTTGCTGAAGGTTGAAGAACAACAGGTGCCAATTGCTAACACGACGGTGCACTGGCGGCAATATCGCACCAACCGAGACTCCCTGATCCCCATCCATAAGCTGATTTGCCAATTGGAGACCCAAGGAGTGATCAGCAAAACTCACTCACCCTTTAATAGTCCCATATGGCCCGTGCAGAAATCTAATGGGGAATGGCGACTAACAGTAGATTATCGTGGGCTGAATGAAGTCACGCCACCGCTGAGCACTGCTGTGCCAGATATGTTAGAGCTTCAATATGAACTGGAATCAAAGGCAGCTAAGCGGTATGCCACAATTGACATTGCTAATGCATTTTTCTCCATTCCTTTGGCAGCGGAGTGCAGGCCTCAGTTTGCTTTCACTTGGAGGGGCGTCCAGTACACCTGGAATCGACTGCCCCAGGGGTGGAAACACAGCCCCACCATTTGCCATGGACTGATCCAGGCTGCACTAGAAAAAGGTGAAGCTCCAGAGCACCTGCAATATATTGATGACATCATCGTATGGGGCAACACGGCAGAAGAAGTTTTTGAGAAAGGGAAGAAAATAATCCAAATCCTTTTGAAGGCTGGTTTTGCCATAAAAGAAAGTAAGGTCAAGGGACCTGCAGAGGAGATCCAGTTCTTAGGAGTAAAATGGCAAGATGGGCGTCGTCAGATCCCTGTGGACGTCATCAACAAAATAGCAGCTATGTCCTCACCAACTAATACAAAGGAAACACAGGCTTTCTTAGGTGTTGTGGACTTTTGGAGAATGCATATTCCAAATTACAGTCAACTTGTAAGTCCTCTCTACCAAGTTACTCGGAAGAGGAACGATTTTAAATGGAGGCCTGAGCAACGACAAGCCTTTGAACAGATTAAGCGGGAGATTGTTCATGCAGTAGCTCTTGGGCCAGTCCGGACAGGACAAGATATTAAAAATATGCTCTGCTGTAGGGTTCGGCGTCCGGAAGATCTCGCGATGTTACGGAAAGATGGAGGGTTAGTCGCAGCCCTATGACACACCTGTAACCCCGCCTGCCCTGGTTAGTATAAAAGGAATTAACTGCGCAATAAAAGGCGGAAGTTGGCACTCACACTGTGTGTGTTATGTCTCTTTCCCTGGTCCAGTGTTGGGAATTGGCTTGCTGAAAAAGGACATGGGTCTATGGAAAAGTTGTGCGAGCAGAGTTCTGTGTGAAAGAATGTCAGTTTGAGCAACAAGACTAGGCCTTGGCTGAAAATAGCTGGCTTTACTGATATTGGGAGAAAAACAGCTGGTCTCGCTGTTATCAGGAGAAAGACAGGGACGGTGTGACCTTGGCATAACTTCATAAGTAACTTTTGAAGAAGTTCCCATGAGAAAGTTACTGAACATGCATAGCTGCAAATCACAAGTGGGTGTGTTTTAGTAATGAATAAACATTAGCACTGTACCAATCATATTAGGACTAGTAGGCATAATTATCGCAAACTGTATAAATATGAGCTATCCATGCAAATAAAGTTGAATCACTTCTATCACTCATATTGGGTCGACTTATGTGCATTCCTCCGCTGCTCCAACAGTCCGGGTCGGCCAGTGATCTAATCGCGGCACCTTGATACGTAGCGAACGCTACATAGTGGTGACCCCGACGTGATCGGTCGCACAGGCAACGATGGAACTTGCGCAGGTGATTAAGGTGTTAGCTAATGAGGCGGGTGCCCGCGGAACGATTAGGAAGGGCCCCACGGGCGAATGCATCCAGTGGATGCTGCGCCGGGGAGGTATTGGTTCTCCTAGAGAAGTTTTAAACCCCCCAAAATGGGGAGAGATTCGGGAGTCTTTGCTCCAATCTGCGCTCGGGGGCGAGCGCAGGGCTGCAGAATGATTACAAACTTGGGGAAAAGTGGAGAGGGTGGTTACGGAAGGACAGAAAGCCGGGGCGTGCTGGTTGGCGGCGCGAGCTGCTTTGTTTGCGGATGAGGCGCCGCCTCAGGAACAGCGGGAGACGGTGCCCTCGGGGACAGTGAGTCAGACTCAGACGAGTGGGCGGTCGTGGAGCGGGGCTCGCAGACCGATCTCTCTCTGATTAAGGGCGGGGACGCGGGAGGTGCGGCGGAGACCGAGGGTTTTCCTATTGAAACGGCACCAGCGGGGCCGGGTACGCCCCCCCTCGGAAGTTTCCCTGGGAAGAATTACGGCGGGTGGTTCGGAAGGGCTTAGAGGAATGCCTCTTGGACTGGGTTCCAGACAGGGATGTTAAGGGACATTTATACTGTAAGTTGAGAGAGCGGGAGGAACGGCCACCCGCGGAGGGAGCAGTTAGGAGGCTGTGGGGGTTGGAGACGGTGGCAGAGGAGGAAACACCCCCCTGTGAAGGAGATCAGGCGCCCTTGCTGGGAGAGCGGATTGAGCCTCCTGTGCCTGCTGAGCCTAAGCCTACTGCGCCTTTGCCGGAACGGGTTAAACCCTCGTCTGGGTCCTTGCGGAAGTGGCGCGAGGTGCCAGCGCAGGGCAATTCCGATAGTTCTGACGAGGAGAAGGGGGGTGGTGCAATACGGAGGCCGTCAAAACCTGCGCCACAGACTCAAATAGAGGAGGGACCGAACATTTTGCAGAGAGTACAGGGTCTGTTGCGGAGACTTGAGGGGGCCATACAGAATGCGGAGCGTGCAGTGCCGCTAGTGCCCCCCACACAGGGGGCCGGGGATGGCCAGTAAGAGGGCACCCGAGAGGGCACAGACTGGCGACTGATTGCCAAAGAATGTTGCCTTTCAGGGGTGCAGTTTCAGCCGGTCGTTCTCCCTATTCGGGCAGCGGCGCGGGGACGGTATGAGTGGACACCTTTTGACGTAAAGACCGTTCGGGAACTCGCGAGTACTGTGCAGGCGCATGGAGTGAATTCCGCGCAGGCGCTCACTTTGTTCGAGTGTCTGCTTTCAACGCCTGTTGCGCCCTTTGATGTGATGCAGCTGACGAGAGGGGTGCTGCCCCCATCATTGCTGCTGTTGTTTAAGGAGGAATGGCGAGCTCAGTGCCTTAAGGTCGTGACTGATGCTCAGGATCCTGGTCACCACCTGGCGGGAGTGACCATAGAACAACTCATGGGGGAGGGGCAGTTTGCGACACCTCAGGCGCAGGCACAGGGCATGCGCGGGCGTGACTTTGCGGCAGTCGCGGCTACCGCCTTGGCCGCATTTAAACGTGTCGCGGCTATGGACAGAGCGCAGATCCTCCTTGGGTGAAGATCCGCCAGGGGATTGCCGAGAGGTTTACTGCCTTTTTAGATCGGCTTCAGCTTGCTGTACAGGCTGCAAACCTTCCGGAGGCGGCTAAGGAAGCGGTTGTAGTTGAGTGTGCTAAGGCTCAAGCCAACCCACAGACCGCAGCGTTTCTCTCTCATTTGCCAGCAGGCTCATCGCTGGGCGAAATGATACATCACGTACTGGAAAGGGAGCAACAAGAATCGTGTCCGATGGCGGCGCCTTTGAAGCAAGTTTTGCAAGGGGGTACAGGCGCCTGTCACCGATGTGGGGGTAGGGGCCATAGAGCGAGGAATTGCGCAACCAGACCCGGAGGGTTGGCTCAGGAGGTGGGGGCCGGCAACCTCCGTTGTTGGAGATGTGGTAAGCCCGGACACAGAGTTCGAGACTGCCGTGTACCCAGGGCCCAGCAGGGGGATCCGTGGTATGCCACACAACGAGAACCGATGTCGGGAAACGAGATGGGGGAAGGGGTGGGGTCCGGGCTCTCCCCTTTAAATTTTGTACAGGACCCAGTGACAGCAACTCAGGATCAACTGGTGCTTCCGTGGAACTGCCCGCCGAGAAGGAGGGACAGGTTCAGGGCAATGTAACAACTGTTCCGGCAGTTCCTCCTGTTGTCCAAATAGCATTGACCATGGAAGATCGTGAGCGGTTTGCCCTCTCTCTCCCGGAAAGGAACCATCAAGTGCCCATGCAACGGTATCAGTGGAAAATGCTCCCCCAAGGCATGAAAAATTCGCCAACTCTCTGTCAGACCGCGGTGTCTGCTTTACAGGGTGCATTAGCAGGGTTTACGGGGACAATAGTGGGACATGAGGTCCATCCTTGTGGGGAGATCTTGCATGCCTTACCCGTTTTTCCAGCACAGCAGGTGGTGAAACACCCTAATGATGAGTGCACAATTTTTACTGACGCATCCTCCCAGACCAGCAAAGCCGTTTGTGTTTGGAAAGAAGATGGGGCATGTCACCAGGTAGACTATACTGAACCAAGTTGCTTAGCACAGTTTTTGAGGACCACGGCAGTGACCATGGCATTGTTACGTTGGCTGGCAGAACCCTTAAATGTGGTCATGGATTCACTGTATGTATATAAGCTTTTGGTTGCAGGGGAATGGGCACTAGCCTCTTCTACGGAGATAGCCGGTATGCTGCTGAACGCCTTACAGTTATGTAGTGCACCAGTTTTCCCTACTCATGTTACCAGTCACTCTGGTTTCCCTGGACCATTAGCTGAAGGGAACAGCCGTGCTGACCAGGCAGCACAAGCGTTGTTGGCTGTTGTTGGTGATGATAACATTACGCCGGCAAGGGCACGCGCGATGACGTTACACCGCCTTTTGCATTGCGGTCCACGAGGCCTGGTGACACTAACGGTTATTTCTCGTGCTGAAGCCAAAGAAATTGTCGCAGCTCGCCCTCATTGTGCCCAAGGACCCCTTTGGGAGGGTGGGGTCAACCCTCGTGGTTTGCGGCCAAATCAGATCTGGCAAACAGATATTGCAGAATATGCTCCTTTTAAGCCACGGCAGCATTTACATGTTACAGTAGACATTTATAGTAGATGTATTTTTCCTATACTGCACACTAAATGGAATAGTTTGGCACTTATACAACACTGGTGTGTTTGCATAGCTCAACTACGTATTCCGCAACAGACTAAGACAGACAATGGTGCACCTTTTACTGCGGAAAAGGTGGAATGGTTTTGTACAACCTGGGGTATTAACCTTATACATGGCATCTCTTGTAATGGCAACGGCCAGGCCATTGTAAAACGAGCACATCGAACCTTAAAGACCTTGCTCGATCGGCTTAGGGAGGGGGAGCAGGAGGAGCCCTCCTGGTTACAGGATAATGTACCTGTTCTCCGTATACAGCATCATCTGTTAACTGCATTAACTTCATTAAATCAGACAGTTCGAAGGGACCTGGAGCAGACGATGGTGCAGCGACATTTTACGAGCATGGAAGAGGAAGGTCCCTACCCATTGGTCTGTGTGCGTGACCTTTAGACACGCCAATGGGAAGGGCCATTTGAGCTGCGTGGTCTCGGGCGAGGGTATGCCTGTGTACAGATGCCTGAAGGGCTACTGAAATGGGTCCATAGTCGTATGGTTCGTCCTGCCCTAACCTTGTAGTGTTTGAGTGTTTTTCCTTATAGATCGCTGTCATCCTATCCTGGCTTGTGATGCCTTGGGTATCCGCTACAATTTCTGGCAGTGGATGCAGGGCCAGTCGGGGAGACCGATGCATGTCTGGACGACATCCCTCTCGGAGCCCATCAACGCATGCCTTCATGGGGTCTGGCTGTCAGGGGCGGAGTTGCTTGCAGCCGCGAATCTGGATGCCCCAGACAATAAGCCTTGGTTTTCCATTTACCATTTGTGTGGATTACATTTACGTGTGTGTCGTGGTTTAACTCCAGCCAGCAACTAAGTACCACGCAGCCGCTCACTCACTTCCCCCATCCAGTGGGATGGGGGAGGAACTCGGGAAAAAAGGTAAAACTTCTGGGTTGAGATAAGAACGATTTAATAGAGCAGAAAAGAAGAAACTATAATGATAATGATAACACTAATAAAATGACAACAGTAGTAATAAAAGGATTGGAATGTACAAATGATGCACAGGGCAATAGCTCACCACCCGCCGACCGACACCCCGCCAGTCCCCGAGCAGCGATTCTCTGCCCCCCCCCCCCCCCCTTCCCAGTTCCTAAACTAGATGGGACGTCACATGGTATGGAATACACCGTTGGCCAGTTTGGGTCAGGTGCCCTGGCTGTGTCCCCTCCCAACTTCTTGTGCCCTGGCTGGGCATGAGAAGCTGGAAAATCCTTGACTGTAGTCTAAACACTACTGAGCACCAACTGAAAACATCAGTGTTATCAACATTCTTCACATGCTGAACTCAAAACATAGCACTGTACCAGCTACTAGGAAGATAGTTAACTCTATCCCAGCTGAAACCAGGACAGTGTGTTTAAGATGTAGTGTTTAAACTTAGTTGTAGAAATATGCTTATGTTTATAGTACTTTACACAGTTAGTTCTTTGTGCGAAGCTGTTTATAACAATAGAAGCTAGTTAGTCATAAGGAGGGGGAGATGTAGGGTTCGGCGTCCGGAAGATCTCGCGATGTTACGGAAAGATGGAGGGTTAGTCGCAGCCCTATGACACACCTGTAACCCCGCCTGCCCTGGTTAGTATAAAAGGAATTAACTGCGCAATAAAAGGCGGAAGTTGGCACTCGCACCGTGTGTGTTATCTGTCTCTTTCCCTGGTCCGGGTCGACCAGTGATCTAATCGCGGCACCTTGATATGTAGCGAACGCTACACTCTACACTGCAGCTGGGGAGAATGGCCCTACCTGGAGCCTTTGGCAGAAAGCACCTGGGGAGACCCGTGGCCGACCTCTGGGGTTTTGGAGTCGGGGATATCGAGGATCCGAGGCTCACTATACTCCAACTGAAAAAGAGATCTTGGCATCATATGAAGGAGTTCGAGCCGCCGCAGAAGTGGTTGGTACTGAAACACAGCTCTTCTTAGCACCCTGACTGCCAGTGCTGGGCTGGATGTTCAAAGGGAAAGTTTCCTCTATGCATCACGCGACTGACGCCACGTGGAGTAAGTGGATTGCACTGATCACGCAGTGGGCTCGCATAGGAAACCCCAGTCGCCCAGGATTGTTAGAAGTGATCATGGACTGGCCAGAAGGCAAGGATTTTGTGAATGTCGCCAGAGGAGGAGGTGACACGGGCTGAAGAGGCCCCGCTGTATAATAAACTGCCAGAAAATGAGAGGCAATATGCCCTGTTCACTGATGTGTCCTGTCGCATTGTGGGAAAACATCGGAGGTGGAAAGCTGCTGTATGGAGTCCTACACGACTAGTCGCAGAAACTGCTGAAGGAGAAGGTGAATCGAGTCAGTTTGCAGAGGTGAAAGCCATCCAGCTAGCATTAGATATTGCTGAAAGAGAGAAGTGGCCAGTGCTCTATCTCTATACTGACTCATGGATGGTGGCAAATGCCCTATGGGGGTGGCTACAGCAATGGAAGAAGGGCAACTGGCAGCACAGAGGTAAACCCATCTGGGTTGCCACACTCTGGCAAGATATTGCTATTCAACTAGAGAATCTGGTTTTAAAAGTACGTCACGTAGATGCTCATGTACCCAAGGGTCAGGCCACTGAAGAACATTGAAACAACCAGCAGGCAGATCAGGCTGCCAAGATTGAAGTGTCTCAGGTGGATCTGGACTGGCAACATAGGGGTGAGCTATTTATGGCTCTGTGGGCCCACGATACCTCAGGCCATCAGGGAATAGATGCTACATATAGATGGGCTCGAGATCGAGGGGTGGACTTGACGATGGACACTATTGCACAGGTCATCCATGAATGTGAAACGTGCTGCAATTAAGCAAGCCAAGCAGCAAAAACCCCTGTCGCATGGAGGGCGATGGCTGAAATATAAACAGTGGGAGGCCTGGCAGATTGACTATATCACACTCCCACGAACACGCCAAGGCAAGTGCCATGTGCTTACAATGGTGGAAGCAACCATTGGAAGGCTGGAAACATACCCTGTGTCCCATGCCACTGCCCAGAACACTATCCTGGGCCTTGAAGAGAAAATTTTATGGCAACACGGCACCCCAGAAAGAATCGAGTCGGACAACGGGACTCACTTCCGAAACAACCTCGTAGACACCTGGGCCAAAGAACATGGCATTGAGTGAGTGTATCACATCCCTTATCATGCACCGGCCTCCGGAAAAATTGAACGATACAATGGACTGCTGAAAACTACATTGAGAGCGATGGGGGGTGGAACTTTCAAGCATTGGGATACACATTTAACAAAAGTCACCTGGTTAGTTAATACTAGAGGATCTGCCAATCGGCCTGGCCCCGCCCAACCAAGAGGTCCACATACTGTAGAAGGGGATAAAGTCCCTGTAGTGCGCATGAGGAGTGTGTTAGGAAAGACAGTCTGGGTTAGTCCTCCCTCAAGCAGAGGCAAACCCATTCAAGGGGTTGTTTTTGCTCAAGGACCTGGGTACACCTGGTGGGTGATGCAGAAGGATGGGGAAGCTCGATGTGTACCTCAGGGAGATTTGATTTTGGGAGAGAATAGCCGGTGAATTGGGCTGTATGATATTTAACTGCTAAATAACCTGCCAATGCATGTCATTGTATCTATAGTGTCTATATGCCATATCAAGGGTATTATTGTGAGAATTATCCAAATGACTACAGGATGGACTTTTGAAACTGAGCCAAGTACAACAGCGATAGAACTTGAACTGGCACCCAGCAATTTCCTCAAGATCAACATCCTCGACCTGCAGACCAAGGGCATGAGTTGCACCAACTGTACTAGCCACAAGTTCCAGAGGCAGCGTACAATGACCCAACATCTCACCATCTCTCTCTTATCCTGAAGAACTGTTACAACAGATAGAGCCCCAAAATCGATGGACACATTAGAGGGATAGCCCATAGGCTAAAGGAACACCATGTGTGTGTGTGTGCGAGGTCGGGGTGGGGCGGAGTCCATATACTTATATATAAGACCAGGAAAGTAGTAGTGGTTGATTGGAAAAAAATGTAAGATCTGGGCATGATGTAGATGGTATAGAATAAGGGGTGGATAATGTCCTGGGTTCAGCTGGGATAGAGTTAATTTTTACAGGAACCTGGGAGGTGGGGGCATAGCTGGGGCAGCTGACCTGAACTAGCCAAGGAGCTATTCCATACCATGGGACATCATGCTCAGTATATAAATGGGGAGCGGGCCGGGGGGTGGTCTCTGTTTTCGGTGGGGGAAGTGGCGGAGCGTCGGGTCCCGGGTGGTGAGCAGTTGCACTGTGCATCACTCTTTTTGTATACTTTTTCATTAGTGCCATTGTTGTTGTTGTAATCTCTTTGTGTTTGTCCCAGTAAACTGCCTTTATCTCAACCCTTGAGGTTCCAGTTTCTTTTTCTTTTCTCTCCTCCGTCTCCTCCCCATCCCACCGGAGGGGGGCGGAGGAGTGAGCGAGCGGCTGCGTGGTCCTTTGTTACCGGCTGGGCTGAAACCATGACAGAAACCAACTAGAAAGCTGAAATTCAAAGAGAAGTATAATTCAGAACATAGCTCTCATCTATTTCACAGGGTGAGACAGCCTTTGCTGGGCACTGTATGCCAGTGCTGCAGAAGGATCTCAATATGTCATAGGAGTTTCATGTGTTTTTAATGGATCCCTATAAAGGCGGGCAGCTTTCCAGATGTGTTGAAAGAGTAAAAAACTGGCCCTGTTGATATCTATTGGACCACAGTTTAATCTTCAAAGTACTGAACCTAAAATGCTTTTGGTAGAACGGCAGGAAAGAAACATTAGGGACAGCAGGATATCACAAATGATGTTGGCTTTGCAGCGGCTGGCTCTTGTTTTAAAAGATCACTTATTAAAATGCTTTAATTTTTGTGGAATATGACAAGACTGATGAAAAGCATGTTATGTATCAGAACTTTGTGTTTCCAAAACATTCTGCTTTTACTGTCAGACTCTGATGCGAGTGGTGGAATTATACAATTATAGGACATGTTGGGGAGCAGTTTTATAATGTTATATATTTCTCAATAATGGGTGCTTTCTGAACATATTAAGCCAAAATTATTATGTTAATGGAATAAAAGGAAAGGATAATTACAGAAGTTCTCATGTTTTGATTTTCACAAACATTAAGTGGGCTCAGTGTGGGCAGGAGATTTTGTAAGATCTGGGTAATCCTGAAACTGAGTTTTCATTTCCTGTTTTTGCAGAATTGTTTCTAGTGTCTGCATTCTTAAGAGATTTTTCTCAATGAAATCCAAATGCTGCAGACTGACTTGTAAAAATCTTTAAGTCTTCTTTTTTTCTGCCAGGTTCTGTAATACTTGCTATGTACTGAAATACATTGTTGGTGCAATTACTTTTAAGTCAGTGGAATTACTCTGGAATTGGTTGGAATCACACTGGAATCTGGAATGAACTGGTCTAGATTCTTACTGGTGTAAACTGGCTCAGCACCACTGATTTCAAAACATGAGAAATGAGGCCATTTTAAAATCACTGAAGTGTTAAAAACAAGTCAAGAAGAAATTACAGAGGAAGGAAGAACCTAGTCTGATTAGTAGCAGAAAAGAAAATCCAGTTATTTTGAACACTTACTCTTCAGCTGTTTACATATAACAACAACAACAAAAAATGCCTATTTATTATAGGGGAACTCCACTGCAAATGAAAGAAATATGATCAAGCAGTAAATGTACTAGCTCAAATTTATTCTTACCTTTTTTTCTTTTTTTTTTTTTTTAAACTGAATGGAGCCAATATCCTGCTGTGTTTTGCTACGGGAAGTTCAGAGTCTGAACTTTGTTTAGGAACTCATTTTGTTTATTTTAACTCTTTTCAGATAAAACCCAGCCATGTGGGACAGGCTGGGCCTAGTTGTGGCTCTCTGTCTCCTCCTAGGAGAAGGGACAGAGATCCAGAACTGCAAGGAGCCCCCAGAATGGCATATCAGGGAGGAGAACCCAATACTGAACTCTAGGGGCTCAGTTGTTGCGGAGGATCCACAGGGGACATCACACACAGACCAATGTGATCAAGTGAAGCCCATTTACTACAACTTTTAGCACAGTTATATACCCTATGCGCTTGTGCACTCGCCTTATACAATACTCTAATTGGTCCAATACCCCGTTTCACGCGACGCTATCTTATCCTCTATTGGCTGTGCAAGATTCTTCACAAGGTGTCCAGCAGTTACTTATCTCATTCTTCGGCATCCAGGAGTTGTTTGTCAGGTTCTTCTTATCTTCCTTTTCCCAGCGTACAAGGACACAGCATCCTTGTCTGCTTCAGCACTTTGTAAACTTATGCTTCGTTCCCAGCTAAAGGCTGGATTGCTCACATGCCCTCACCCAGCCAAGAAATCCTCAACACTCAGTGACAGTGATAGCTCTCTTCCAAGCTAGCTGATACTTGTGCCTGCTGCAGGCTTCCAGGTAAGCGTAAATATCTTTCCCAGTTTTTGTTAAAACGTGACTGGTTAATTTTTTAATGCCATCTGAGGATAATATATGTGCCCAACTACAGATGCACTCATTGAACTCTAGCTTTCTCAAATGCTGCCATCCCAGCTGGCATATGTGACCCGGTGACCAGGTTAATTCCCAGCAGGAGCATTCTGTGCCAGTGGCTCATATTCTTCAGCTCTTGACTTAGTCCTGACTGACAGATCACCTTCTCCAGATTGTATTTACAATGTAAAAGTATGATCAACTTGACATTAATGAAACCCAAAACACATGAAAAGCCAACAGAAACAGTTCCTCAAGAGCTATGCTTCAGTTAGTAACAGATGATTAATGTAGCAAAGATGCTGAAGCCAAGAAACATAATTCTCTGACATGGCTAGGACACCTGAAACAGGGATATCCATGATCACTCATTTCTTATGTAACATCTGTAGGGAAAAAAGGCAAATCAAAACATGTGCTTTTAATGTGCTTTCCCAGCCCCTGTTCAGAGGTCCTACATATAAAAAAATATCCAGAAGATAAGGTGTCGTGGTTTCAGCCCAGCCGGTAACAAAGGACCACGCAGCTGCTTGCTCACTCCTCCGCCCCCCTCCGGTGGGATGGGGAGGAGACAGAGAAGAGAAAAGAAGAAAGAAACTGGAACCTCGAGGGTTGAGATAAAGGCAGTTTACTAGGACAAACACAAAGAAATTACAACAACAACGGCACTAATGAAAAAGTATACAAAAAGAGTGATGCACAGTGCAACTGCTCATCACCCAGGACCCAACGCTCCACCACTTCCCCCACCGAAAACAGAGAGCACCCCCCTGGCCCGCTCCCCATTTATATACTGAGCATGATGTCACATGGTATGGAACAGCTCCTTGGCTAGTTCAGGTCAGCTGCCCCAGCTATGCCCCCACCTCCCAGGTTCCTGTAAAAATTAACTCTATCCCAGCTGAACCCAGGACAGAGGCCCAAATTTGAGTGGGGTCCAAAACAGCAAAGGGCCTTTACAGATTTAAAACGTGCTTTAATGTCTGCACCTGCTTTAGGCCTTCCTTATTTAACTAAAGATTTTCAGCTGTTTGTTCATGAAAGACAACGCTTGGCACTTGGTGTGTTAACCCAGAAGATGGGAAGCTGGAAACGACCAGTCAGATACTTCTCCAAACAGCTGGACACAGTGAGTAAAGTGTGGCCAAATTGCCATCGAGCAGTGGCTGTAACAGTAATGATCATACAAGAAGCTCGGAAATTGACCTTGGGAAAAACAATAACAGTCTATGTCCCACACATGGTGAAAACTGTTCTAGAACAGAAGGGGGGACACTGGCTATCTCCGAGCAGAATGATGAAGTACCAGGTAATATTAACTCAACAAGATGATGTAATTTTAAAAACAACTAACCTGGTAAATCCAGCGGTGTTTTTAAGTTCCATACAGGAAGAAGGACAATTGGAACATGATTGCTTGGCTGCTACTGAGTATGTTTATTCCAGTTGTGAAGATTTGAAGGATGTACCATTGGAGCGACCGGACTGGGAATTGTATACAGATGGTAGCAGCTTTGTGGAGCAAGGAGTCCTATACGCTGGATATGCGGTAACAACAGACACCACAGTTATAGAAGCAGGAGCATTGGCAAGTACCATCTCAGCTCAGAAAGCGGAACTTATTGCCTTGATTCGAGCCTTAGAACTAAGCAAAAAGAAGAAAGTAAATATCTGGACAGACTCAAAGTATGCTTTTGGGGTAGTACATGTCCATGGAGCATTGTGGAAAGAAAGGGGATTATTGTCCTCTCAGGGATCAAATATTAAACAGCAAGATGAAATTTTTATAATTATTACAAGCAGTTCAAAAACCAGATCAGGTAGCAATCATGCACTGTAAAGCACACCAAATTGGAAACACAAAGGAAATTGCTGGAAATAATTTAGCCGACCAAACGGCAAGAAAAGTAGCAAAGGAACGAGCATTGCAAATGGCATTAATTCCCTCCAAAACAGTAACTCTTCCTAGGGAAGAACCAAAATACTCAGAAGAGGATGATAAGTTAGGTCAATTATTAAATGCTAAGAAAAACCTAGCCAGATGGTGGGTCCTAAAGGACAGGTAGTAGTTCCACCCTTTCTGATGAGAGAAATAATTCAAACAAAGCATCAGGAATGTCACTGGGGAGCAGAAGCCTTAGTAACTTCTTTGCAAAAACAAGTGGTATCGCTCAAAATGTTAGGAATGGCAAAAATAATAACTGCAAAATGTGAAGTGTGTTTGAAAAATAATCCAGTAATCAGGAAAAAGGTTCAAATGGGTTGAATAAAATCTGGTACAGAGCCTGGAGATTATTGGCAAGTAGATTTTTCAGAACTACCTAGGCAAAATGGGTATCAATACATCCTGGTGGGTGTTGATACTTTTACAGGATGGCCAGAAGCTTTTCCCTGTCGCTCCACACAAGCAAAAGTAGTAGTAAAGTGGTTACTACAAGAAATAATTCCAAGGTTTGGGGTTCCTATTGGAATATCTTCTGACAGAGGTCCACACTTTGTTGCAGAAGTAGTCCAGAATGTTAGCAAAATTCTGGGTATCACATGGGATTTGCATACCCCATGGAGGCCACAATCTAGTGGGAAAGTAGAAAGAATGAATCAAACCTTAAAAAGGCAAATAAGTAAAATTTGTCAAGAAACTAATTTAAAATGGCCTCAAGCACTTCCATTGGCATTATTACGAATCAGAGTACAGCCAAAGAGTGGAACCTCAGTCAGTCCTTATGAATTGTATGGAAAAACCTTATGAGTCCCCAGAACCAAACATAAACAATCATGTAAAAGGGAAACAAGATGTGTATAACTATTTGCTTTCCTTAGGAAAAACTTTGACTGTAATTCGGAGAGCAGTGGTGTGGAATAGACCATTATCCCTGGAAGCTCCAGTGCATGACTTTCAACCAGGAGATTATGTCTATGTGAAAACGTGGGCTTCCGAACCCCTGCAGGAACGCTGGAAAGGACGCTTCCAGATACTGTTAACCACCTTCATGGCTATTAAGATTGCGGAATCGGATGCTTGGATACACTACACTCGAGTGAAGAAGGCACCTACTCCATGGAAGATTATTAGCCGTGGCCCACAGACTTTAAAACTGACTCTGAAACATGTTTAATTTCTCATATCAGTTTGTAATTGTTCTCTTTATACTAGTTCAGCAGATGATGTTGGTGGGGACCTGGACTGATTTGATGATTATGAACAAAAGACAAGTAGAAACAGAACAATTGATTGGCATTCCTAAAAAGATGTCTGAAGAAAATTTGATGTTAGGATTGATTAAGGGATTCGCCAACTTGCAAAATGTTACCCAGATTACTGCTTGTTTGCCAATACCAAGAGCAGTAGGGGAATCTATTCCGTGGGGAATTCTAACTATGAATTTAACCACCTTGGAACATAAAAACAAAACCACTTATTGTAAACAAAGGCCAGTGACTCAATGGTCTGAACAGGTGAAGGTCATCAGAAAACAATGGCAACTTATAGGATGACTCTTCAAAATAGAATGGCTTTAGACCTACTTTTATTTAAAGAACATGGAGTGTGTGGATACCTCGAGGATAGATTGGACCATTGTTGTATTCATATTCCTAATGTCACGAAGGACATAGAACATGATTTGGAGTTATTGAGCAAAATTGAAAAGGAAACTGAAACCGTTTGAGAGGATATGTCAAAAGATTGGCTGGGAAAAATTTTTAGCGGATTAGGATGGAATCTGAGCTCTTGGTTACAATCTATAATCAAAACTTTGTTTCTGTTACTAATTGTCTTTTTGATGATCATGCTGACATATGCTTGTCTGAAGAGACAATTTACTAATAGAATTGCAGTCAATTGCATGATCATGAGAGAGGTTCCAATTATTCCACCAGAATACAGTCCACCACCAAAATATGCTGAAACAAATATTAACTCTGAAAATAGTAGTAGATAAATGTTATGTAGGTAATATGAAAGTATTGAAATAATTTTCAACACTTTCAAAGGGGGGAAATGTTACTGATTTGGTATTGATTTATTATTAGTTAGAGTTAATCATATTCAATTTTAATAGGAATGTAGAATTATAAGAAATATTTTAGCAAAAACTATACATATCTATTACATTCTACACATTTAACCATGGGAGTGTTAAGTTTGAAATATATAGTCATAGGAACTTAGGAACTTTAGAAAATGTACTATGTGTAACCATAAGAATTCAAGTATTGTGTAAAATCATTTAAGCACAGAAACTTTGACAAAGATTTGTTGATCAGTAGTGTTTTGTTTTAAGAAACTAAGGAAACCGTTATGGACACCAGTTTGCTGCTTGGAAACCCCCTTACCCTTCCCACCTCGATCTAATTATCGAGGATTCCAATCAGTAGAGTTAAGTGAGATTAACCAATGATTGTTTTAAAATAAGAATATTAATAAGATGGTGTGACTGAAGGACCAATCATTAGAAAGGTTATATTTAAGAATAGACATAGTATGCATTTTTATGTAAATGATGGTGAGAATCGTACTGCGCAGAATCACCTGAGAGGTCAACTATCGGACAAAGTGAGGAAGACTACGGAAGACCACCAGAGGGCTTCTGAAGACCACCAGAGGCTTCACCACGCCTGCGTAGAAGGACATTTGCATATGCTAATAACTTCCCAGAAATCTAATGGATATGTATAACCTTTCTCAGAAACCTAATGAATATGAATGAATAAGTTTAATATAAGGTGTATGATTTTGGTGTTCAGGTGTGCGTGTTTTTTTTGAGAGGACTCACCCGCGCACCCGGCCGTCAATAAAGAAGTGTCTGCTTATCTACACT
The DNA here is from genome assembly GCF_929443795.1 of Astur gentilis. NCBI lineage: Eukaryota > Metazoa > Chordata > Aves > Accipitriformes > Accipitridae > Astur > Astur gentilis. Next base: position 15,562,935 of record NC_064918.1, on the reverse strand, counting down.
AAATTGGTGTTGATAAGTTCTTTATTCCGAGTTTTTCGGCAACAAAGGGACTGTCAGAGTTAACGGAGGGAGTGCAAAAAGCCGCCTTGTGTTCAGGCCGTGTATGATGGAGGGCGGCAAGGGATACCGATGACTGCCCCGGTGGAACCCCGCCACCTTAAACCCTTTATTAGAGGCCTGCTGGATGCTTTAAAGATACACGTCCAGTCCCTCAGAGAAAGAATCCTGGGGGCCATTGACAGCAGAACCCCCAGAGGTCGCCCGCGCATGTGATGACTTGGGCGGGAGTAGTTTACAGGCTCGAGATGGGATGGGCGGAGCCGAGCGGTGGCATGGAGGGCAGCAGGAAGGTCTGGCCAGCCGGTTGTAAACCCCGCCCCGAGCCTGAGCCTCCTTCCCGGGGTCTGCCGGGTCGGAACTACGATCCCGGAAGGGACGCCCTCTGGCAGAGGGCACCGGCACGGGGGGCACCCCGAGCCGTGCTGCACGGGCAGTCCGCTGGCGGCATCCGGGAGTGGGATTGCTGGAGGGGAAAGCTAGAGACCAAAGGGAAGCGCCAGCAACCCCGCCCCCTCGGGAAGAGAAACGGAACCCTTTCGCGGCACTGCGAGAGGAACTGGAAGGGCTAAAAACTAGGAGCTGCGGTTTGGGGTTCAGGCCGCCCAATCCACATGGTGAATACCTGCCAATGGTCTGCTGATAAGGAGCCTTATATACACATTCCTGTGGGCCCAAAACAGATGAGTTTGGAATTCTTAATCGATACAGGAGCCCAAATTAGTGTTTTAAATGAACGACGAGCTAGTGAGCTGGGAATTAGGCCATCAAGAAAGGCTATAAGCATTACAGGAGTAACAGGGGCAACAGAAAAATGCCCCATAGCTCGAACTCAACTTTGGTTACCAGGGGAAAAGAGAATGACAGCTGTGGAAGTGGCTTTAAGCCCCTATTGATACCGAAAAGCCGGTCGAAGAAACTCTTTAAGACTCGTTTTGGAGTTTTAGAAAGCAGGCATTCTTTATTGCAGCACTGGATGCACGGGGGATAGTTCCACCTAGCGTGCATGTCACAGCTTTAGCACTAACAGGTTATATAGAATAACTAATTGCATATTAATCAGATTAGTATGCATATACATAAAAATAATTTCAACTGATTATCATAGTACTGCCTACATCCGATCGTGCGCAATAAAGGATCCATTTGAGTCAAAGGGCTGCTTTTGCGACCACCGACCCATTTGAAGTTCTTGCTGGCTTAACGCAGCTTCAGTCACGTGGTCAGTTTCAACATTGTTCTCCTCTAGCGTACAGGAACAGAACTGCAAAACTTATGAGGAACTACCTCTACTAGTTAATTGCTTGGCTACACTTTTGTCTATTGTTTCAATCATAGTGTTAGTATAAGATTTCTAATAATTATTTACCAAATCTCACTTTTACAGTCACCTAGCAGCAAACCAGTTTCCACGGCTGGTACAAGATATTAAAACCATCAAAATATTTAGACATACCTTACAGAATGTATGGAAATATGCTATCACTATGAGGGAAATATACTGGGATTTGATGTGCTGGCAGGCAGACAATGGGACCTACCCAATGGCAGGTGTGGAGCTTTGGGGGCAGGGGGGCAGAGGCTATCCATGTGAGAACCTTGCAGGTTGCTCCTGCACTACTGCAATCTAAAGTAACCCATGTGTCTCAATACCCACTGTCAGCTGCTGCCAAACGGGGCATTTTGGAAGTAATTAATGATCTTGAGATAAGAGAGATCATAAATTGCACACATTCCCCTTATAATTCTCCTGTTTGGCCAGTCCGTTTGGACTCTGAATAAGATGCATGAGGAAAGATACGCGGCAGGAGCATAATTTCATTCCTACACATTGTTTTTTGTAAGGGAGATGTCCCTCATTTTGGTGTACAGAATGCTGGTTTAGAATCGGTACCGATAAAAATGACAACAGTAGTAATAAAAGGATTGGAATGTACAAATGATGCGCAGGGCAATAGTTCACCACCCGCCGACCGACACCCAGCTAGTCCCCGAGCGGCGATTCCCCGCCCCCACTTCCCAGTTCCTATACTAGATGTGACGTCACATGATATGGAATACACCGTTGGCCAGTTTGGGTCAGGTGCCCTGGTTGTGTCCTGTGACAACTTCTTGTGCCCTGGCTGGGCATGAGAAGCTGGAAAATCCTTGACTATAGTCTAAACAATACTGAGCACCAACTGAAAACATCAGTGTTATCAACATTCTTCACATACTGAACTCAAAACATAGCACTGTACCAGCTACTAGGAAGACAGTTAACCCTATCCCAGCTGAAACCAGGACAGCCTTGAACAGAATAAACAAGAAGACAAAAAAAAGAAAGATGCCGATTAAAAGAACACAGGTGCACATTCCACGATAAAGGGAACTTGGCACAAAGAACCTCAATTCAGCAGTTTATCTTGACCAATTAGACTGAGACAAGTTTCACATGTTTTAGTATAACCAATTATGTCTTATGTTTATGCGCGTGTACAGTGTTGATATAACCAATCATTAAGTGTAACTAGGCACGTGGACAGTGCGTGAGTAACATGTAACCAATAGGAAAATAGCTAAACGCATGTACAGATGTAACCAATGTATAAAAATGATGTCTGATGTAAAGGGTCTTCAACTATGATCATATTGATCTGTCGTTGAGTCCACAATTATGCTCCCACAATTGGTGCCCGAACAGGGACCCCCAAATTCTGCGCTACGTTTGGAGAACGAATGGCAGGATAAGAGGAGGATGGGAGGATCCTGACCGAAAGACCGGCTGCCCCGGCTGGTGTGCCCATAGAGGCAGATAAGACAGCGCTGCTGTTTTTTCGTCCGTTGAGGTGAGGACTTGCCCGTAAAGGAGGTGATCGGTTGGGGGAGGAGATGGGGTCTATGCTTTCCAAAGAAGAAGAAGCAGTAGTTAAGCTCCTCCAACATCTACTCTCAGAGAGAGGCAAAAAATATGATAAAGCTTGTTTAAAGCGGCTTTTACAATGGAGCAAGGACAGAAACCTTTTAATTAGTGTGGGTACAACTTTTGAGTTTAGTACCTGGGAAGCTATTGGAACCTCCCTATGGGATGAAATTAGTGACAGGTCTAAAGAAACTAAAGGTCTTGCAACTTTATGGAAATTAATTAAGACAACTCTGCAAGAAATGAAAGCAGATCGTAAAGCAGCTGCATCTGCTTTTGCTGCTCTCTCTCCAACTGCAAATGAAGGGGAAAAGTGGGGAGAAAAACATAATGCAGCGAGAGAGACTTGGCTTCCCTGGAGCTTGTCAGCCTGCTCCTGTGCCCTTGACTTCTGCTCCACTCCCTGGGACTGCCGATATTAATCAGCCATCTGACAGTTCCCAAGCCTCCCAAACCGTACGCGTAAAGGAAACCCTACAGAATCAGGAAGCGAGTAAAAATCCACCTACGAGAAAACAGCCCCTAGATACCGCCATTCAACATGAACAAATTATACCTAGCATATACCCTCCGTTGCCTCCATCTACGCCTGGGTCGCCTCAAGAGCATCAAGAGAGGCCAGAGCTCACTTCACAGCAGTTGCAGTCAGTAATAGAAAAGCTGGCAGAGCTGGAGGCTGCTGTGAAGCGAGAAAAAACACCAGCCGTATCCTTTGATGTACCCCCTCCTCCTCTCCCCCCCCCCTTCCCCCCCCCCCCTTTCCTTCTCCTCCTTCTTCAAACCCTTTTTTACCTCTGCCCCCTCCTTGTCCTGCACCTATACCTCTGCCTTCTCCACCTCCCAGGGAACTGATCCCCACCTTTCCAGAAGCAACGGACCCCCAGAATAGATGGCAGGGAATTATTCACGATGCCTTAATTGAGGGAGAAATCATAACAGCTCCCACAGTGTTTCCGGTTATTGCTGGGGCTGGGGGGGGACCTAGTCAATGGGTTCCATTTGATTGGAAAAATCATAAAAGAAGCAAAGGGTGCAATTGCTCAGTATGGCTTTAAATCTCCTTTTATGCAGGCAGTTTTGTCTCATATATTTTCTGGGTCAACCTTAACTCCACATGACTCACGAATGCTTGCTAAAACCTTGTTGTCGCCATCACAACAGTTATATTTTTTCCATAGGTGGCAGGAACTCTGTGATGATGCAGAGGCAGAAAATAGGGGACGTCAACAAAATGATCAAATGTACTGCTCAAATGCTGATGGGCTCTGGACCATTTTCAAATGCTGCTTGGCAAGCTCAATTTGATATTCAAGTTTTAATGCAATCACAGGAATTGGCATTTAAAGCTTTCCAAAGCATACCCAAGCAAGGAAAAGTTTCTCCTTCCTACAGAGTTAGTATAACCAACTATATCTTATGTTTATGCGCGTGGACAGTGTCGATATAACCAATCATATTCTATGCTTGTGCACGTGGACAGTGACTTTGCAGAATATGTGACTATAAGTATGTATGTGTTTTAGCAATAAAGGGTCGTCTGTCGTCTGCTTTCAAGATTACAGGCATCCGTCTACTTCCTCACAAGGGCTTACAGTATTCACAGATGCCATCAAGAATAGCAGAAGCGGTTACATGGAAAAAGGATGGCAAATGGCAAGACCACATCTTACAGGGTCAGGAAAAGGACTCCTTACAGACATTAGAACTCAAAGCTGTAGTTTGGGTCTTTTCACAATGGACAGAAGTACCATTAAATATTGTGTCTGATTCTCTTTACGTTGTGGCAGTAGTTCAAAGGTTGGAACATGCAGTTTTAAAAGTAGTAAATAATGTTGTCCTGTCAGGTCTTTTCCGTGAACTTTTGTCGTTGTTGAATCAACACAATGTAGCGTATTTTATTACACACATTTGCAGTCATTCTGGACTACAAGGAGGCCTAGCACAAGGAAACGAATGAGCCGACATGCTAGCAGCCCCAATGTGGATGGGACCACCAGTGAATAGTTTTGAACAAGCCCGACTATCACATGCCTTTTTCCACCAAAGTGCAAAGGTGCTTTCTCGTCAGTTTGCTATTTCATTAGCAGATGCACAAGGCATAGTGCAATCTTTTCCTGATTGCCAACAGATTGGTTTTGGCACTGGCTTAGGAGTAAATCCTTGAGGCTTGCGGCCTCTTCAGTTATGGCAAATGGATGTCACTCATATTGCTGAGTTTGGCAGGCTAAAGTATTTACACGTATCCATAGATACTTTTTCTTCGGTTATTTGGGCCACACCATTGACAGGTGAATCAGCAAAACATGTGAGAAAACACCTAAGAGGATGTTTTGCAATTATGGGTGTTCCTCATGCCATAAAAACAGATAATGGACCCACGTACTCGTCTCATACCTTGGCAGAGTTTTGTCAACAGTGGGGGGTTTGACACTACACAGGTATTTCACACTCTCCAACAGGTCAAGCTATTATCGAAAGGGCACATCAGGTAATTAAAGGACTGTTAGCTAAACAAAAAACAGGGGAAATAGGTCTCTCCCCACAAGAAAGAATTTGGAAATTTTTATATGTACTCAATTTTTTGTGGTTGGCAGGCAACACCGATAACCCTCCCATGGTAATTCATAGCAGTGCCTTGAGCAATGATTTATCAACAGTAAAAACAACAGGAATTAAAGTAATGTATAAGGATTTGAACACGGGACAGTGGACGGGCCCAGCACAAGTACAAGTAACCGGTATAGGATATATGTGTGTCATTACAGATTCTGGACCAAAGTGGGTACCAGCTCGCTGGGTAAAACCGTGGAAATCTTCCACCACGGTGAATGGGAGGAACACCACAACAGACAACCCAGGGGATAAGGGAGACAACGAGAGCTAGTGGTCAACTTTGTCCCATTTGTCATCGTTGCAGTTTGTCAAGAGCTTTAATGCAATTAAGAAAGCTGTCATTTCGGCTTAGAGCATTTAGCTGCGGGATGGTGACTTAGGAGTTGGTTTGTATCTTTGTTAAAAATTGGGGTTTCGTTTATTCTTGTGTATTTTATTAGGTATAATGTTACTTTTACCGTATTTAATTAGCTGTGTTCATAGATCTTTGCAAAGGGCAATACAGCAGGTGTTAATTGATGGAAAACAAAAAAACCCAAAAACCCAAAAAACAAACAAAAAAATGCAAAAGAAACGCACACACACAAAAAACAAAAACAAAACCCAACCAACCAAACAAACAAAAAGAGAGTAGGGAATCTCTCTTCACAAGAAAAGTTAGCTAAAGCCACTTATGTTTCAAATTTTCTAAATCGTTGATCTGATGCCAGTGGTCCACTGATATTTAGACACCTTTTATCCATGTATCAGGAGCGGCCAGAAATTAGGGATACAGGCCCACAATGGACTCCTGCTCGATTTGTATGACCATCATCATCTGGAACATCCTAAACGGTGCAGCAATATGAATACCACCTCAGCCAAAAACTAACATGTAGGTCACCTTGGCTAACATAATAGGTCAAGATTCACTGTGCATTACAACTGCATCACAAAGCCCATGAACCAATAGACAGGATGGCTATGACTTGTGCAGTGTACCTGGCCAGCGAGCGCATGCGTCATAGGATCCCCATGTTGCAACCGAGGCAGATTTTGGCACCCGCTGGACACGTGTGCTGAAATCCATTCCTCTGCAAATGTATAAATACCGGGATTTTCTGAAGAGCATCGGGCTGGTGTATGGCGAGGCCACCATTGCCTCCATGGGGACGCCCACATAAAGCTGACACCTACCGATTGCTGGGCTGAGTTTGCGGAGCAAGACAGCACAAGAATGTACAGATGGTCCATCTTCCTCACAGTCCTCGGATGGACGTAGTCATGGATAATGCCGCAAACCAAAGAAATCATCTGGATGACCCTGGCTGACGTGACCGGACAAGATTGCTTATGCCTCAGTACAGTAACACTAAGCAATCCTTTTTTCACAGGTTTAATAGGGGGTCCCTGAATACAGATTGATGTAATATTATCTGATTTTACTGTTAGATGTAGATAGTATTAGACACACAACCTTACAAAATAGAACTACTCTTAAATCATTAATTAAGTGAGTTTTGATTTATCTTGTAGGGGTTTGGGGTTTTTTTGTATTTTGTGTGCCTTGTATGTTACAATGTGTTTAAAAATTGATAGATCAAGTAAGGCTTTGTAGACATTCGTCTGATCACCCCGTGGGACTCAGCACAGGGTCCACCATACCCTGGGCCACAGAGCACTGACACCAATATGAGGATGCTGCAAATGGCGTTTATTCAACTGCGTCACGCCCTTATATACTGTCTGTCGGTCATCCCGCCTCCTTTAACCCTTCTCTTTCCGTACATCGCGAGATCTTCCGAGCGCCAATCCCTACAAGTCCCCCCTCACTATGGCGGATGACCGACGGTACAAACTGGCGTTACAGCTATAAGTGATTCCACCACCTCATAGTAATTCGTGTACTGGTGGGTACCCACACTCTGTATAAAGAGTTTCCGCACGCAAACAGTCAGTGCTGGTATCCCACAACAAACCATAATAACCACCACCAAAAGGATTCCAAATAGGGTCAACGTTTTTCAGTCAATCAAAGACAGGAGCCATTGCCAGGTCGACGAGAGGAGATTGTCAAGCCACTGTCACCTGCCTCCTGTAATTGATTGGCTTTGTCTAAAAGCATATCATAGTCCCCTGCTTGCGGGGTACACACAGCGGTTGCTGTAAAGTGGATCTGCGGTGTTCAAAACATCGGTCACACCATTTTGATGCTCGGCTGGTGCGTCTCCAGAGTTGTTGTCCACAGCGGTCATACTTGACAAGCACCCAAGGGTCACAACGACCACAGTGCAGGTACTCAGATGATCTTCTGAACGGCATCCTGCAAAATAACTCACAACAAATCGTTATTGACTGAGGTCTGGTTTCAACCACCGTGACGGCACCCAGCGCACACGTGAGTCTGGGTGCTCTGATGATTGTACTGCAGCATACCCTCTTCCCTGTGTCACCAAGCGCCTCCCACCTTCCCACTTTCCTGTTTCTGGGTCTTTCTTGTTGGGTCTCAACTAGTGCTGCTTGTAATCTGTTTGTCCAAGCTTCTTTCTAAATCAAGAAAAAGGTGTGAGTCAAAATCATACTGCAAAACTGTTGCGAATCCCAGGGAGTCAGTGAACCTGAAAAAACCACATCTAAAAGAGAGCCTGTCATGGGATGTCCTAAGCCGTAATCATCCACGGTCTTCTTCACTTGTTGCAAAAGCTTGCTATCTAACGGAGACCACTCCACCCCTACACCACCTGGACCAGCTCAGACTGGGCAAACTAAAGGGGGTCCTTCAAAGCGTATGCCGTCCATAACACATTCCTTTGCTACAATTTTCCAGTCTGGCAACGTGACCTTCGGTGAATCGGGAACTCCTTTCTGTTCCCCAGCTGCTTGTAGCAGCTGCCGCTGTTGCTTCACCTGCTCCTGCATCTCCTCTACTACTCGCTGCAACATCTGCAGCGGATCTGTAGCTGGGTCGGGCGCAGGTATTAAAGGCATAGGCGTTGCCTTTTCACTGGCTGCTGCCGACTGCGCCTTACAGTCGGAGATAGCCTTTTGTTTTACCGCTGCGTGCGGCGGACGACAGCGGTGTCCGCCCACCAGCTGCCACGCCTCCTCTAACCGTTGAGCCGACCCCTCGATTGAGTCCGGCCCACTCTCTTCCTCTTCCGCTACGCGCGGAAGAGGGAGTGTCCTGACTTTCCTTCCTCCTTCCTTTGGCCGTGCTCTGCCTCTCCCGACCTCCGGAGAGACATCCGGGGAGAAAGCGGATGTCGGCGCCATCTTAGGGTGCGCTTGTGGCGCGGTTCGCAAAACACGTCCCGGCACCCAATCCTCCGGATCATACAGGGGAACCGCTCCCTCCTCTACCTGCTCCTTTTCTGATCCCTTCATCACAGCCCTCTCCGCCTCCTCTAGTCTCTGCCTCTCCTTCTCTCGTCTACTTTGCTCAGCCACGGGTTCCTCTGCCTCCTGAATTAACTGTCGCTCTTTCTCCCGCTCCTCCTCTCTCGCCCGTTCACGCTCCCGTTCAAACTCCTCCCAAGGGTATCCCGGTGGTTCGGCCGGTGCCGACGGCTGCACTGGGAGCACCAGAGGCGTCTGCTCCGCTACCTCCGTCAGCCCTTCTGTCCGCGCCTCCCCATCCGCCTGCACGCCCCGATCCGCCTGCGCGTGCATCAATCTCTTTGCTTCCTTCCATGTTAAGCCCTCCTCCCGCACTTTCCTGAAAATCGCCCTAATCCGCCCCCACGTCTTTAACTCCGGACCATGCTGCGTCGCCATAGCCCGTTCCGCTAAAGCCGCGGTGCATTTCGGCCAGCACTCAGGAGACAATATGTCCCCCGGGCGCTCTATCGCTTCCTCTTTCAGGAGCCGCTCTAGGCAAGCTTTCGCTTCTTTTTGTCCCATAGGGATTTTTACCTCTCTAGAGCATGAGTCCAACACCTTCAGGACTCCTTCCATGCCTGGCCAGGCCTTCGATTACGCCCCGCGTAATCCGCCGATGTCCAATCACGTCGGGGTCACCACTTGTAGACATTCGTCTGATCACCCCGTGGGACTCGGCACAGGGTCCACCATACCCTGGGCCACAGAGCACTGACACCAATATGAGGATGCTGCAAATGGCGTTTATTCAACTGCGTCACGCCCTTATATACTGTCTGTCGGTCATCCCGCCTCCTTTAACCCTTCTCTTTCCGTACATCGCGAGATCTTCCGAGCGCCAATCCCTACAGGCTGTGCTAATTGATGGAAAACAAAAAAGGGGGAATTGTGGAAACATATTTAGCCAACAGTCACAAGAGCATTCCAGACACCTTTAGAAGGCCTTGAACAAAATAAACAAGAAGACAAAAAAAAGAAAGATGCCGATTAAAAGAACACAGGTGCGCATTCCACGATAAAGGGAACTTGGCACAAAGAACCTCAATTCGGCAGTTTATCTTGACCAATTAGACTGAGACAAGTTTCGCATGTTTTAGTTAGTATAACCAATTATGTCTTATGTTTATGCGCGTGTACAGTGTTGATATAACCAATCATTAAGTGTAACTAGGCGCGTGGACAGTGCGTGAATAACATATGTAACCAATAGTAAAATAGCTAAACGCATGTACGGATGTAACCAATGTATAAAAATGATGTCTGATGCTCTAGTAAAGGGTCTTCAACTATGATCATATTGATCTGTCGCTGAGTCCACAATTATGCTCCCGCAGACACGAGCTCTAAAATTAAGTCACAGAAAAAGTTAATATATATACAGATTCTAAATATGCATTTGGGGTGGTACACACACAGGGCAATTTGGAAGGAAAGAGGACTGTTAAACTCACAAGGAACTCCAATAAAATATGGGACCAAAGTTATGACACTGCTGTAAGCGGTTCACCTACCAAAAAAGGTTGCAATAATGCACTGTAAAGCCCACCAAAAAGGAAATAGTGAAATTATAAAAGGAAATCAGAAGGCTGATTTTCTTGCTAAAAAGGCAGCTCTAAAGGAGCCAAAATTTGAAGGAGCTTTAATTCCAGGGCCTCGTTTAGAATTACTACCACCAAAGTATACTGAGAAGGAAGATCAATTAGCAGAACAAATAGACTGCTCCAAAAATGAACAAGGTTGGTGGATAACACCGTTAAAGCAATTATTGATTCCTGAAAGAATGACGGAAACTTTGCTCAAGAGATTACATCAGGAGATGCATAGAGGGGCAGACGCATTGACAATAACTGCAAAAAAGAAATTTTTTTGGACCAAAAATGCAAAGGGTAGCAGACATGGTAGTAAAGAAGTATACCATCTGCTGTGCTAATAATCCAAAAATTGGAAAAAAGGTTATAGGAGGAATTGTGAAACAAGGAATAACTCCTGAGGAATACTGGCAAATAGATTTTTCAGAGCTACCTAGGTGTAACCCATATAAATATTTATTGGTATTGGTAGATACCTTTTCTGGCTGGCCAGAGGCTTTCCCTTGCCATACCAACAAAGCTAAAGAGGTAATTAGAATCTTATTGAAGGAAATAATACCCCAATTCGGTATTCCAGAAGGAATCTTCTCTGATAATGGGCCTCATTTTATTGCAGAAGTGGTGCAAGGGATTTCTAAATTTTTACAGATTAAGTGGGAATTACACACCCCTTGGAGGCCACAATCAAGTGGGAAGGTAGGAAGAATGAATCAAACTCTTAAAAGGCAACTTGCTAAACTGTGTCAAGAAACACACCTTAAATGGATAGAAATTTTACCTATAGCTCTTTTACGAATTTGAATAACTCCTAGGGTCAAAGAGAAAGTAAGTCCTTTTGAGATTGTGTATGGGAAAGCATATCCCACAAATTTTTTTAACATCACAGGAGACCAAATGCATATAAAAGGGCAGGCTGATGTTAAAGAGTATTTGATTTCTCTTTCACAGACTTTATCTTCACTGCACAAGTATCGAAATCAGAAGGTTTCTCTCCCGTTGGATACACCAGTTCATCCATTCCAACCAGGGGACATCATTTACGTATGGACCTGGAAGGATGAACCTCTAAAGGAAAGGTGGAAAGGATCTTACACTGTGTTGTTGAAGACCTATACTGCATTCAAAGTAGAAGGAATTGACTCCTGGATTCATTACATACAAGTGAAAAGAGCACCAGAACCAGATCAGGAAAAGCAGACAGCCACACAGACTGGGAAACTCAAATTTCGGCTAATCAGAGACCATTGAATTTCAAGAGAATGAAGAACCTGATTATTATAATATCCCATTTGGTACTAGCACTAGGTCAAGAGAATTTGGTTTTACAGTTTATCCAGTCCTTTGGGCGAATCCAGAGCATCAGCAGCGTAACCGCTTGTCTCCCTCTACCTGAATCGGCAGACAATCCTTTAAATTGGGGAATATTAACTTTAGATTTAGAAAAAAGTTTTAACACAATGTTAGGGGAAGAGAACGGTACAATGACTATCAGAAATAGTGCCACAAAACAGACTTCAGTAGTCTTGGGATTAGGAAAGTAGTCCCCCATGTTTCAAAACCTTACACGCAATAATTCACACGCTGTCGATAATTGGTGCATAGAGACCAGTACAGGAGACATTACTCATGTCCTCAATTATCTTACAATAATTGTCTCTTGGCAAAGGCAATAAAATGAAATAAGACAGCCATTTGTATCCATGGGGATTGCATCTTAAACCACTGTGGCCAAAACATGAAGAGGGTAAATGGAATCACGTGAGGGATACTTGGTGTATAACTTGGGGACCCCTAAAAGATCGCCCAACACCCTGAATGGAATTGTACTCCGATATTCAATTGCTCTACTGATGATTACAGGGTTCAACAATTAGGTCCTGTAGCTAAAGCTCTATGACAGGGATGTCTGTGTAAGAATCAACCTGCTAGCATAAATAACGCTTGGACAGGTGTTGGGATCCAAACTAACCCTCTCAATTGTGAGAAAGGAGTAATACCATCAATGGGCCATAGAGTATGGGTAAGTTGTGATGGAACATGGGCCACTCATTTACCTCTTACGTTAGGTATGTTGACCTTGTACCCTTTATAGAGGAAAAAGGCCATTAGAGTCTCAGTTATGGGGATTAATTAGATCTGTGGAAACACCCTACTACAGGGATAAAAATAGGATGGATTCTGGAAGCAATCTTTAGTCCCCAGATTACCTCATTCTGAAAGCAAATGTGGTTATATAACCCGACAGGACAGATGGAAGTTTTGACCAATGCAACAAAGACAGGATTACTAGATTTAAATCTTCAATTACAGGCTACATCTAAACTGACTCTACAATATTTCTAAATTCCTACCCTCTGTAGGGCATAATTTCTGAAATTTGCACTTTATATCCCCTGTAGATTGACCCCAAAACAGGGAGACTAAATGTTGTACTCCTACCTCTGACCCAGGATCCAGCAGTGTGCTGCAGCGCATTACATCCCTCAGTCGATCCAGGAACTTGGATGGAGACTTGGAAGGACTCTGTTTAACTGCATATAAAGCTGACCAATTTATAGTTTTGGAGATTGCTCTCTCCATTCCTTTTATAATCCACTCCTGATACCCCTGCAGTCTTTCTATATGTGCAGATCTATTAACATCTCACTTTGGGTCTTGGAAAGGGAAATATTCCTTAATGTCCCCTCCTGTAATCTTATAATGATCTTCAGCTAGGTTCCCTGCTATTTTTAAAATCATCTGTTTCTCTATCTCAGTCATATATTCCAATAATAGCTGTATATCCTTCCTATCAGGGTTATGCTGTTTTACAATAAATTGGAAATGCTTAGTTATACTTACAGGATCACTCCTATAATCTTTTGCAACCTTTTTCCATTCCCCTAGGTCAGCAGTAGAAAAGGGTACTTTGATTAACATCGTCCCACCATCCGGCCTCACCGCCTCTTGGAGAGGTGCTTGTAGATTTCTTCCTAGTACGGGAAGATACAGGACTGTCCGGGGGGTCGGAGTTCTATCCGAGTCCACATCCTGTTCCTGTGGTCAAGGGGGAGGCTTAAACAAATCAGTTAGATCTTGTTCTGGTGCCTGATGGATTTTATTTGTCTTTGTACAACTTTGTCCAATACTACATGCCGAACAACACCGCCTCAGTTTACCTCTAAGCTCCTTGTTGTTTTCTCGCTCAACTGCGAGCACCATGGGGTCCTGTGGGGGTACCATTCCACAGTCCCTTTGCCACTCCGGATGGTTTTGGAGGGTGAAAAACATATCTGCATATGAAACCTCATCTCATTTTCCTTCTCTCTGTAAAAACAGCATGTATTGGGTCTGGCTGAGATGGAGTTAGTACTCCCTATAGCAGCCCTCATAGCACTGTGCTCTGCAGCTCTGTAGCTAGAAAGGTGTTGATAACACACCAGTGTTTTGGCTACTGCTGAGCAGTGCTGGCACAGCATCAAGGCTGTCTCTCCAACATTTTTGCCCTCCCCTCAATGGCAGGCTGGGGCAGGGCAAGATCTTGGGACGGGACATAACCAGGACAGCTGACCTAAACTAACCAAACAGATATTCCATACCATATGACGTCAGCTCAGATATAAAAGCTAAGTGAAGGGAGACGGAGAGGGGGGCATTTTTGTCTTCCGGAGCAAGCACTACGTGTACTGGAGCCCTGCTTCCCAGGAAGTGGCCAGACATTGCCTGCTGATGGGAAGTAGAGAGTAACATCATTTGTTTTTTCTTTGCTTTCGCGCGCGACCTTTGCTATCATTTTATTAAACTGCCCTTATCTTGACCCACGAGCCTTTTGTTATATTTTTCTCTCCCCCGTTCCAGCTGAGGAGGGGGAGTGATAGAGAGGCTTTGGTGGGCACCCGGCATCCAGCCAGGGTCAACCCACCACAGTCCTTTTTGGCGCCCAACGTGGGGCATGACAACGGCAGTTTTGCATTAAGCGTTCTATAGCTAGTTATTAAGTGGCAAGCTCCTGTGCAGGTCATAGAGCTTGTTAGCTGCTTGCTTATCTCTAGCTTGCTGAGTTTGGGAACATGTTAATGCAAATAATGGCTGTGTGCTTTGTCCTGGCACTGATGGCTTTGTTGTGCTGTGGGAGCTATCTTGTGTGGAGAATGAAGGAACGTGGGAACGTGCTAATACAAATAGTGTCTATGTGCTTTGTCCTGGCAGTGATGGCTTTGCTGTGTTGTGGGAGCTATCTTGTGGAGGAGATGAGGGAACACATCTCCCTCTCCCTAACAGGCATTGATGTGAATGGTTTTATTATGCAGGCTCCCGAGGTCCTTGTTCACCCTTACGTGAGCTGTTCAATACTAATCATTAATACTGGTGGCATATTATGGGTATTGTGGAACCTGGTCTCTTCCTGGTATAAGAGGAGGCAAGTTTTAGGTGAGGCAATATTGAAATGTGCCCTCAAGCGACCAGTCCCTGGGTGGCAGGGTATATGGAAGGATTTGGGCAGATTCCTAGGACGGTTATCACCTCCCATAATCTGGGATTTTACATCCGAACAGGCAAGTAACCCTGGCAAACTGACACGTCACCTGATAGAAGGGTGCCTTGCCTATCCCAATGAAAACCAGCAGCTTCTTGCACTGTACTGGGGCCTGGCCTATGCCTACCGAGCCACAGTTCAATACTCTCAGAGGACCATGGTTGAGGCAGGGACCCAGACTGCATCTAAGGACACGATGCTCGAGATAGGGACCCAAACAACAACTACAGTAATTGCCCCAGTAGTGAAACGGAAACAGTGGACAAGGAGATCAACGGGTCCATACCATCGATTAGTGAGGGAAGAAGAAGAAGAGGAAAGGCTTGATTTAGAAGCTGGTCCTTCGATAAGGAAATTGGAGGAAGGAGTGAGGGAATTTAAACAAGAAGCAGAAACTACCCGGTCCCTGACGTCCTCAGAACTTCGGGACTTGCGGAAAGATTACAGCCGCCAGCCAGGTGAGCGGATTGCTGCCTGGCTGCTCCGATGCTGGGATAACGGGGCTGATAGTCAGCTACTGGAAGGCAAGGAAGCGCAACAGCTGGGATCCCTCGCTAGAAACCGGGGAATTGAAAGAGGAATTGGGAAAGAGGCAGCAATTTGCAGTCTCTGGAGCCGGCTCCTCTCAAGTGTGAAGGCAAGATATCCATTCAAGGAAGATCTTATAAATTCATCAGAAAAGTGGACTACTGCAGATGAAGGCATTCAGTACCTGAGAGAGTTAGCAGTGGTGGAAGTCATCTACAGTGATCTAGATGACGAGGAAGTTTCCAAAGACCCAGAGGATGTCCTGTGCACACGAGCCATGTGGCGAAAGGTGATTCAAGGTGCCCCAGCGTCGTATTCTAACAGCTTGGCAGCAATGTATTGTCCAGATATGGAAACACCAACTGTGGAGAAAGTGTCGTCTTGGCTCCAAAACTTTGAGGAAAATCTCTGTGTCTCCTCATCCCTACAGGACAGTGCCTTGGCTGTTAGGGATGCTCCAAGAAATCAGTCCTCTCCTGCCCCGGTCAGAGGGAAAGGGAGCCCAAGGTGTATGCCACGTGGTACACTCTGGTTCTTCCTGCGTGACCAAGGGGAGGACATGAGGAAGTGGGATGGTGAACCCACCTTTAAGCTGGAAGCCCGCGTACGTGAACTGAGAGGGAAGACAGCTGTTAAGAAGGGGTCACCCAAGAAGAAGGCTGTCAGCGTAGTTGCTGTAGAGGCCCAAGAAGGCACTCAGCGATCCTCCAGGCATAGAAGAACTGAAACCACCTCCCTTGATTCTGGTGAGGGGACTTCTGGTCTGGTACCGCAAGGATCGGACAGTGAATATTCTGATGAGGAACAGCAATAGAGGGTCCCTGCCTTCGGCCAGGAGAAGGAAAGGGATGATCGGATATACTGGACTGTGTGGATTCGATGGCCTGGCACATCAGACCCACAGAAGTATAAGGCTTTGGTAGACACTGGTGCACAGTGTACACTGATGCCATCAGGATACAGGGGCACAGAATCCATCTGGATCTCTGGAGTGACAGGGGGATGCCAAGAATTGACTATACTGGAGGCTGAAGTGAGCTTGACAGGGGACAAGTGGGAAAAGCACCCCATTGTGACCGGTCCAGAGGCCCCTTGTATCCTTGGCATAGACTACCTCAAGAGAGGGTACTTCAAGGACCCAAAGGGGTGTCGGTGGGCTTTTGCTGTAGCCACTGTAAATGCAGAGATGATCAAACAGCTATCTACCCTGCCTGGCCTCTCGGAAGATCCCTTTACTGTGGGATTGCTGCAAGTTGAAGAACAGCAGGTGCCTATCGCTACCAGGACAGTGCACCGTCGGCAATACCGGACAAACCGAGACTCCCTGGCTCCCATCCATGAGCTGATTCATCACCTAGAGAGCCAAGGAGTCATCAGCAAGACTCATTCACCTTTTAATAGTCCTATATGGCCAGTGCAGAAGTCTGATGGAGGATGGAGGTTAACAGTAGATTATCGCGGCCTGAATGAAGTGACACCGCCATTGAGTGCTGCTGTACCAGACATGTTAGAGCTTCAATATGAACTGGCATCAAAGGCAGCCACATGGTATGCTACAATTGATATTGCCAATGCATTTTTCTCCATTCCTTTGGCAGCAGAGTGCAGGCCACAGTTTGCTTTCACATGGAGAGGTGTCCAATACACCTGGAATCGGCTGCCCCAGGGGTGGAAGCACAGCCCTACCATTTGTCACGGATTAATCCAAATGGCACTGGAACAAGGCGATGCCCCTGAACATTTACAATACATAGATGACATCATCGTATGGGGCAACAAGGCAGAAGAAGTGTTTGAGAAGGGAAAAAGAATAATTCAGATTCTTCTGAAAGCTGGTTTCACCATAAAGAAAAGTAAGGTCAAGGGACCTGCACAGGAGATTCAGTTCTTGGGAATAAAATGGCAGGATGGTCGCCGTCATGTCCCTATGGATGTGGTTAACAAGATAGCAACTATGTCTCCACCAGCTAACAAGAAAGAAACACAAGCTTTCCTAGGCCTTGTGGGGTTCTGGAGAATGCATATTCCAGGTTATAGTCAGCTTGTGAGCCCTCTCTATCGAGTAACGCGGAAAAAGAACTATTTTGAATGGGGCCCTGAACAACAACAAGCCTTTGAGCATATCAGACAGGAAATAGCTCGTGCAGTAGCTCTTGGGCCCGTCCGAACAGGACCAGATGTACAAAATGTACTCTACACTGCAGCTGGGGAACATGGTCTCACCTGGAGCCTGTGGCAGAAAACACCAGGAGAAACCCAAGGTCGACCATTAGGGTTTTGGAGTCGGGGGTACCGAGGATCAGAAGCTCACTATACCCCGACTGAAAAAGAGATCTTAGCAGCATATGAGGGGGTTCGAGCCGCTTCAGAAGTTGTTGGTACAGAAACATATCTCCTCTTGGCACCACGATTGCCCGTGCTACACTGGATGTTCAAAGGAAACATCCCCTCTACACATCATGCAACCAGCGCTACATGGAGTAAGTGGATAGCATTGATCACGCAACGGGCTCGACTGGGGAAATCCAACCGCCCAGGAATTCTGGAAGAGATCATGGAATGGCCAGAAGGCAGAGATTTTGGAGCATCACCTGAGGAGGTGACTCGTGCCCAAGAGGCACCACCATATAATGAGTTATCAGAAGATGAAAGGTGTTATGCTTTGTTTACTGATGGATCCTGTCGTGTGGTAGGGAACCATCGGAAGTGGAAAGCTGCTGTGTGGAGTCCCACACGACAAGTCATTGAGGCCACTGAAGGAGAAGGCGAGTCAAGTCAGTTTGCAGAAGTGAAAGCCATCCAACTGGCTCTAGACATTGCTGAACGAGAAAAGTGGCCGGTACTCTACCTCTATACCGACTCCTGGATGGTGGCTAATGCCCTATGGGGGTGGCTACAGCAGTGGAAGAAGACCAATTGGCAACGCAAGGGTAAACACATCTGGGCAGCAGCATTGTGGCGGGACATTGCTGCCCGTGTAGAACACGTGACTCTAAAGGTACGTCATGTAGATGCTCACGTGCCCAAAAGCCGTGCCACTGAAGAACATCGAAATAATGAACAGGTAGACAAGGCTGCCAAAATAGATATAGCTCAGGTGGACCTGGACTGGGAGCGTAAGGGTGAGCTATTTGTAGCTCGATGGGCCCATGAGACATCGGGACATCTAGGGAGAGATGCAACATATAGATGGGCTCGTGATCGAGGGGTGGACCTGACCATGGAGGCCATCACACAGGTCACTCATGAATGTGAAACATGTGCTGCAATCAAAAGAGCCACCAGAGTAAAGTCTCCCTGGAACAGAGGGCGGTGGTTGGGTTTTCAATATGGCGAGGCCTGGCAAATTGACTACATTGGACCACTGCCACGAACACGCCAAGGCAAGTGCTACGTACTCACCATGGTGGAAGCAACTACTGGTTGGCTAGAAACATATCCTGTAAACCATGCCACTGCCCGAAACACCATCTTAGGCCTCGAAAGGCAAATTTTATGGCGACACGGTACCCCAGAAAGAATTGAATCAGACAATGGGACTCGTTTCCGAAATAACCTCATAAGCTCCTGGGCAAAGAAACATGGCATTGAGTGGGTGTACCACATACCATATCACCCGCAAGCATCTGGAAAAATTGAGAGATATAATGGACTGTTGAAGAGTATGTTGAGAGCGATAGGCAATGGGACATGGAAGCATTGGGATGCAAATTTAGCAGAAGCCACTTGGCTAGTTAACTCTAGAGGATCTGCTAACCATCCTGGTCCTGCCCAAACAAAACCCCTACATACTGTGGGAGGAGATAAGGTCCCCGTGGTGCACATGGGGAAGTGGCTGGGGAAGGCAGTGTGGATTGCACCTCCCATGGGAAAAGGCAAACCCATTCGTGGGATTGTCTTTGCTCAGGGACCTGGGTGTACTTGGTGGGTAATGCGGAAGGATGGGGAGACCCAGTGTGTGCCTCAAGGACATTTAACCTTGGGGGAAAAATAATCTGTGATGTGAGTTGTATGTTGTAGGAAGTAATGTAGCAGGAATGACCTGAACCGCAGAGGAGTGAACTTCGCAATGAACCAGACTAGTGCATCGGTGACCCAAACCAAGCCGACGTTGGTGCCCAACGATTGAACGTACTGCTTCTCCTGTCCTGACCACTCATCTTGATGGATGGGGCCCAAGTCATAACCTGTGTGTGAACATCTGAAGGAG
Organism: Astur gentilis; assembly: GCF_929443795.1. Taxonomy (NCBI): domain Eukaryota; kingdom Metazoa; phylum Chordata; class Aves; order Accipitriformes; family Accipitridae; genus Astur; species Astur gentilis. The sequence continues at coordinate 15,543,163 of NC_064918.1, read as the reverse complement.
TGGAAGAAGCCCCTGGAATATCTATCTCTTAAAGGACAAGGGATAGTAATTAATAAGAATGTATAAATCTGTACGTTGGGTATAAAAGTTGTTTAAGTATGTAGTTTCAGTTGTAAGTGTTGGTAAGAAAGGATTTCAGTAATGAGAATTAAATACAATAGTATGGTTAGAAGATATCTGTATTAAATTATGTGGGACCTGAGCAGGACGCAAATGGTATGGAATAAGGGGTGGAGATTGTATTGGGTCTGGCTGAGATGGAGTTAATTCTCCCCATAGCAGCCCTCGCAGTGCTGTGCTCTGCAGCTCTGTAGCTAGAAAGGTGTTGATAACACACCAGTGTTTTGGCTACTGCTGAGCAGTGCTGGCACAGCATCAAGGCTGTCTCTCCAACATTTTTGCCCTCCCCTCAATGGCAGGCTGGGGCAGGGCAAGATCTTGGGACGGGACATAACCAGGACAGCTGACCTAAACTAACCAAACAGATATTCCATACCATATGACGTCAGCTCAGATATAAAAGCTAAGTGAAGGGAGACGGAGAGGGGGGCATTTTTGTCTTCCGGAGCAAGCACTACGCGTACTGGAGCCCTGCTTCCCAGGAAGTGGCCAGACATTGCCTGCTGATGGGAAGTAGAGAGTAACATCATTTGTTTTTTCTTTGCTTTCGCGCACGACCTTTGCTATCATTTTATTAAACTGCCCTTATCTTGACCCACGAGCCTTTCGTTATATTTTTCTCTCCCCCGTTCCAGCTGAGGAGGGGGAGTGATAGAGCGGCTTTGGTGGGCACCTGGCATCCAGCCAGGGTCAACCCACCACAGTAATAGAGTATTATAATCTGTTGACCCATTAAGTGGCCACTTAGCATCACCTTCTAACTTATACAACGTCCACCATTGATTGCAATATTTAATAAGGTTCTTTTTATTTTCCGTACCTCCGGTCCCAACAATATCTTTCCAGTGGGCAATTACACAACCCAGTGGACTCTTCCTCAATATTCCTCCTTGATTGTTTCCCATTTTATAACTTCTTTTAATAATCTTCCACGCAAATCGTTTCTTACACTTCTTTATAGTCTTCTCCCAGTTTTCCTCCCACACGTCCTGAATTTCTGGGATTAAATTTTCCCTTCTACACACCAGTTTCAGTATTTTGGATTCTTGGTGAGCTCTTTCCCAATCATAAAAGTGTGGAATTTGGGGAAAACACTTAGGGCAGTCTGGTTTCCGTCTGCTAGATGTATAATACCACCTTCTCTCACAAGATTTACACTTCAACAAAACCCAAGCCGGATGCCAATTATTATACAGTCTACTTGCAAGCCCACATACAAAGCAGGGAATCACCCCTAAGTTTTCTTATCCACACTTCCCTCCCATATTACTTGTTTTGATTTTTACCTTTCCAACCACAAACAATTACAACTGTATACGTAGCCCGTCCCCTCTTATACCAGGGAGTCCAAACCCGACACTCAGAGCATTCAATATCCCCTCCACAATCTATTTGCAACCTCTGTTTGCACCACACGCATTCCAGGACATATGAGGGCATACACTCATTTCCTGGATGTAAAAGACACCACTCAAATACCCACATTTATACGATGCACCATACAGGGACTTTCTTATACCAACACCACAAAATGATTAAGATAATCAAACTCAAACTTACAATTACAACGCTAACATAAAAATTCAAGTTCCAAATCACCAGTGAGTCACACTTCATTCATCTCCGGCCGTACCCCTTGCGGAGTTACGAGACTGTGGATCAGAACTCCACACACGATCTGCAGCTGAGCTCCATCTCATTTACTCAGACATTCAATCTACAGTTTTAGACATTTACACATTAACAAGCATATATACACATATAAATCTCAACATAACATTTCCACATACTCACACAAAATCTTTAACATTAAATTTCCAAACATTCACATCATACAATCATCGCTCCAGTTGACAACCTTTCAGCAGCTGCAAAAGTGTACCAAGTGCAATTGCGAGGGGGTCCGCTTACCCCCCAAATGTACCAAGCACAATTGCGAGGGGGTGCACTTACCCTTCTCCTGCCTCTTATATACCAGTCATCGACAGGTCCGTCCTGGCTCCCAATACTGGGATGCAGCGGTCACCCCGGATTTGCTCGATCTACCCCCAAGATTGCTGGTGGCCGCTCTATCGGTCAGCAAATCCCCCCCTTGTTACCACACAGGGTACCCTCCTCCCATATGGGGACTACGCTGCACGCCAGACATCTCTGCACGATTTACCAGCTGCCCTGCCCGTACTTTTTACAGGCTCCCTTTGTGAAACATACCGTTTGGTCCACAGCTTCAGGAGGTTGTTGTCTGCTCCCCCAGTGAGCGGCTGGCAGCGGAGGCTCCTCCAAGGAAAGTGCTCGGGGCGCGCCTAGGGATGTCCACTCCGCAGTCGGTCCCGCAGCCGAGCAGAGAGTCTCCTGGCTGGCTCGCCAAACTGATGTGCGGAAAACAGACTCCACAATCAGTGAGATTGTAAAGTAGTGACGTGCGGAAAACAGACTCCACAATCAGTAAGATTATAAAGTAGGTATGTTCATTCAGTGCTGGGCGGCACGGGGGATAGTCCCACCAAAGTCGTGCGCGCCCGACTCGGCAGTTCGCCTCAAGTTTATACAGTCAGGTATTACATATTTACAATACGCCTATACATATGCATGACCTATCCCCACTCCATATTAAAATTAGCTCCAAGAGGTCATTTCCATAGTCCCCTCCCAACTGCGCCTGCGCAGGGCCTCTTTATGGTGGTCGTCTGGTGGTCGCAGAGATGAAGACAGATGACTCCTCTTCGTCACCGCTAGTAACCTTTTTCCTTGCGCAGGCTCAGTGATTTCTTGGTATTCACCCAAGCTGCAAGACCAGTCTTAGCTGGCTCTTGGGGCCTGCTCCTGCTTCTTATCAAGGACTGTCTTTACCTCATTGGCTGGTTCTTGGCACCAGCTCTTCTAATCAAGGACTGCCTCTACCTCAGCTAATTTCAACAATGTAAGCACTAAACATCATCTTTCGCCCCCCTTTATTATGTCTACTAAGATTCTTTTGACTCCCCTTGTCTCAGTAGGTATGTTCATTCAGCGCTGGGCAGCACGGGGGGTGGTCCCACCAAAGTCGTGCGCACCTGACTCGGCAGTTCACTTCAAATTTATACAGTCAAGTGTTACATATTCATAGTTTTGCAATGCGCCTATACATAGGCATGACCTATCCCCGCTTCATATTAAAATTAGTTCCAAGAAGTCATTTCCCTAAGTTCTTCCCAACTGCGCCATGCCTCCTTGTGGTGGTTTTCGGGGGTCATGAAGATGAAGGCTGTATGCCTTCTTTGTGGTGAACTCTTAACCTTCTGTCCCTGCGCAGACTCAGTCGCTCCTTGGCATTTATCCAAATCACAAGGCCGGCCTTTGGTATGTAAAGTTAAAGAGAGACAATCATTAAGTAATTAGCAGTTCCTTCTCTATATCAATCCCCCCTTTTCTTTAAACCTTTGCAAATTCTTTTGCAACTATAGGATTCCACTACTTCCAAGAGACCATGTAAAATATCTTCCGGTTTCTACTTGATGTCTGATTTTATTTCGTTTCCAACTTTTGTAATTTTCTACCATGCCCTGACAACACCACACAAAACACTTAAGCATAATGCAGACCATCATTCCTAAAGGCATTAAAATTATAACCATAATAAAAATTTGCTTTAGCCACCCGAAATTTGGCAGCCAGGATGTTAGTTTGTCCCACAATTCTCTAAATCCCCATGAGAGGTCATCCTTTGTTATCTCATGTAGTATTTTGGTCTGTTTCCAAATTTCTTCTACGTCGGTGGAGATCCTTCCACTTTGATCTATATACATGCAACAACTCGTATTTATAACTGTGCATACTCCACCCTGAGATGTCAATAATAGATCTAATGCCATTCTATTTTGTAGTACAATTTGAGATAAACTGGATATTTCTAATTGTTGAGCTCTTATTGCATCAATTGTTCTATTATCAAGGTTTTCTATTACTGCCGAAATGTTAACTATGGCTTTTTCTAACTCACTCACTCCCAACCATGGAAGAAACCATTGGGCAAAACTATGAAAGGCAGTAGGCCTCCTTACTAAAGGATTCTCAACATCTCGTCTAATCTTTTGAAAGTGTGTTCGCACCCATCCTTTTGGTGGAGAACTGTGTATAGTCATATTCGGAACCACGGCTCCCAAAGTACATGTTCCCATCCAATTCTTTGGTAAAACTTTCCGGGCAGTGTCATTGCATAGCCAGTACCATCCCTTTCCTTCTGGCACTGGCCATGCTGTAGTATTAACAGAAGTTGAAGTTCCAATATCTATAGTTTTGTTACAAACTGTATGATTCCCTACATACATCCCATTAACACAGTCAATTTTTCCAAGTCCTTTAGGTGGATTACATCTCTGTACACACATACAATAAGGCTCCTGGGCCTCAGGACTAGTTATTTCTAACTTCCAGACTTCGTCATTGTCAGTATACCATGTGGTACTTTCCCAAAGAGTGGCCCAGGAGTGATTACTTGGTATCGGAATACCAATTAGCGAGATCCCTTTTCCACCATGTTCTGGCATGTGAGTACATATCCAACAGTCAGTTCTGTTCAGGATTTGGGAAACATTTTGTGTCAAGGAAAAATGTGAGTTCAAGTTCCATCGAGCTTCATTTGAACCGAGTAATAACTCTGTTACCATCATGATCTGGAGAATCGCAGACCCGTGGGTCCTGTAGGGATAACCATCCATGGCCTCTCAGGTGCTCTCTTTACTCTTGAATAGTGAATCCAGGCCGGCTGTTCCTTGATCTTAATGGCAGTGAAGGTCGTCAGCAACACTTGATAGGGTCTGTCCCATTTCTCCTCCAGAGGTTGTCCTGAAAAAATCTTTACATATACATAATCACCCGGTTTAAAGGGATGGATTGGTTGATCTAACCCTCTAGCCCTGGTTCCTAAAACTTGTTTATTTATATTTTCCAACTGCTTCTGGAGGGATACCATGTAGTCACACAAATACCCTGCACCCAGCTGGGTTAAATCTTCTCCTGTAAATTGAAATTGATATGGTCTCCCATACAATATTTCAAAGGGACTTAAATTTTCCTTTGGTTTTGGTTTCACTCTCATTCTAAGCAATGCCAGGGGAAGAGATTGGGGCCAAGTTAGATTAGTCTCTTGACCAATTTTTGCTATATGTTGCTTAATTAAATGACAACAACTACGCTGGACTGTCTTGCCTCAGGGATTTACAGAATCCCCAAATTTGTTTGGACAAGCCTTGGAACAGCTATTGGAATCTTATGAATTAAGTCAGGAACTGATTTTGATACAATACGTAGATGATTTATTGATTGCAGGAAAAACTCAAGAAGAAGTCAGAAATGAGAGCATCAAATTATTGAACTTTTTAGGCCTCAAGGGGTTGAAGGTTTCTAAATCCAAATTACAGTTTACTGAAGAAGAGGTAAAATATTTAGGGCATTGGCTCACGAAGGGACACAAGAAGTTAGATCTCGAAAGGGTGAAAGGAATTTTGTCTCTAACTACGCCCCCTAATAAAAGACAGATAAGACAATTACTGGGTTTATTAGGATATTGTCGACAGTGGATTGAGAATTATAGCAGTAAAGTAAAGTTCCTGTACGAAAAACTAACTAAAAACGGGTTAGTAAAGTGGACCCCTGAGGATGAGATGCGTTGGGAGAACTTAAAAAGAAACCTGGTAGAAGCACCTGTCCTCAGTTTACCTGATATCCGTAAACCCTTTCAACTCTTTATCAATGTAGATAATGGAACAGCTTATGGGGTTTTGACTCAGGGGTGGGCAGGGCAAAAGAAGCCTGTAGGATATTATTCCAAAATACTAGACCCTGTAAGCCGTGGGTGGCCCACTTGCCTGCAAGCAATAGTGGCCACTGCATTATTAGTAGAAGAAGTTGGAAAAGTCACCTTAGGAAGTGAACTGAAAGTATACACCCCCCACAACATTCGAGGAGTCTTGCAACAGCGAGCTGATAAGTGGCTTACAGACAGTCGGTTGTTGAAATATGAGGGAATTTTGATTAACTCCCCTAAGTTAGAAATGGAAACCACCTCTATTCAGAATCCTGCCCAGTTTCTATATGGAGAGCCTAGAGAAGATTTAACACATGATTACCTCCAACTAATAAATTTGCAGACTAAAATATGAGAAGATTTAGAAGAAGAGGAGCTAGACGAAGGGGAAAAATTATTTGTGGATGGTTCCTCACGAGTGGTTGAGGGACAACGGAAATCGGGATATGCCATAGTGGATGGATATACTTCTCAGATAAAAGAATCAGGGCCATTAAGCAAAACTTGGTCCACTCAAGCGTGTGAGTTATATGCTATGCTGAGGGCATTAAAGCTCTTAGAGAATAAGTTTGGAACTATTTATACAGATTCAAAATATGCCTTTGGAGTGGTACATACGTTTGGGAAAATTTGGGAAGAGAGAGGTTTAATTAATACCCAGGGAAAGGGATTAGTCCACGAAAAGTTAATCCTAAAAGTTTTAAAGGCATTAAGAGGCCCACTAAAGATAGCCATAGTTCATGTAAAAGGACATCAAAGAGGGCTAACTCCTACTGTGAGAGGAAACAATCTAGCCGACGCAGAAGCAAAACGAGCTGCGTTATTAGTAGTCCAGACCTTGAGAGAAGAACCTGAAAAACTAAGATTAAATAAGACTTTCACTCTCCAAGAAATGGAAAAGCTTAAACAAATTGGAGCAAAAAGAGATGGTGATAAATGGCTGTTACCAGATGGCAGAGAAATTCTCCCTAAGGGATTAGCCCAGGGAATACTAAACAGATTACACCATAAGACTCATTGGGGAATTCAGGCCTTGGTGGATCAATTTGAAATAAATTATGCCTGTGTCGGCATACATAGTTTAGCTAAAAAATCTTAGAAGGATGTTTAACCTGTCATAAAGTGAATAAGCGACAATTGAGAGAAAAGGTTCAAGGAAGTCGTGGATTGACTAAAAGACCCTTTGATAAAATACAAGTAGATTTTACCGAGTTGCCGAAGGTTAGGAGATATCAGTATTTATTGGTCTTGGTTGATCATCTTACACACTTTGTAGAAGCCTTTCCAGTAGTAAAGGCAACTGCAAAAACGGTTATTAAAATTCTCTTAGAAGAAATTATTCCGAGGTATGGGACTATTACAGTAATTGACTCAGACCGAGGCCCCCATTTCACATCTAAGATAATCAAAGAAACAACTGAATTGTTCAGTACAAAATGGGAATACCACACTCCCTGGGACCCACAGAGTTCCGGGAAGGTAGAGAGAATGAATGGAGAGATAAAGAAACACCTGACCAAACTTATGGTAGAAATGAAAATGAATTCGGTTAAATGCTTACCATTGGCTTTGCTTTACATTAGAACTCAGCCAAGAACAGATACTGGTATATCCCCCTTTGAAATGCTGTATGGAATGCCTTATAACTTTGGGTTATTAGTGGAACACCCAAAGGTTGAAGACAAAATTTTAACAGAATATATTTTAGAACTCACAAAAAGGAGACAGGAACTAAGAAAGAAAGGGTTAGTAGTACAAAGACCTCTCTTGGACATTTCCATACACCAAATTCAGCCTGGGGACCAGGTACTCATAAAAACCTGGAAAGAGACCTCCCTAACACCCCGTTGGGAGGGACCCTTTGTTGTTCTGCTTACCACAGATACTGCCATACGAACTGCAGAAAAAGGATGGACACATGCCAGTAGGATAAAAGGACCCATTTTCCCAGAAAATTGGACCGTGACGTCGGAACCCGGGGACCTCCGGATAAAATTGCAAAAGGATAAAGTGTTAAATGACATAACCCCAGGGAGAAGTAAGAGATAGTTTATATCAGTGGTTCCAGATACCGCCGGGAAACACCATAAGAAAGGTGCGTTCTGCCCCTTGGCATAGTGAATCGATACCTTATCAAACTGGGGGAAGTGGACTATATAAACTAACGAGAAACCCTCAAGTTTTTCCTTTGTGTTGTGAAGTGGAGACCGAGATACCCAAGTTAAGTTGGACCAAAAACATCAATAGATATATACCCTGTCTGAAACACCCTACGCTAGAACACTTGAGTTAGGTTGCTTGTCAATGTTTAAATTGTAACATAATCTGGTATTGCGTATCCTTCCAAAGACAACCTTTTTGTATGAGATGTCGTAAAGATCATACTTGAGAACTGAGAGACCGAGTAGAAGTTTGTAAACTTTTCTGTGGATGGGAATTGTTAGTGCCTGAACTCTGGAAGGTATATGAAATAAATTGGCCAAAAGTGTTAAAGCAGTGTGCTGTAAGATACGCCTGGAAACGGGCTCAACAACAAAACAAGCAAAAACACATTTGAGAGGTAACAAATTCTTTAGACCTTAAAAAAAAATAAAAAAAAAATTATTATCGTTACTGGAGAGGAAAAGGCGTGGTAAAAGGAAAGCCAGCAATATTCCCCTGAAGACTACCTGCTGCTGCTGAGAAGATATTAATATCCCGTTGCTCCCTGCAAAGGAGTAGACGAGGAAAAGCAGAGAGGTATTGAACAGTGGGGAAAATGAAAGCTGGTATCCTAGTAATGATGTTGAGTAACATCACCATAGCAAATGACCACCAGCCTTTCAATTGGACCATTTCTAGATAGGATGATTCTAAACTCCTTAAGGTTAATATCACAGCAGGATCACCTTCCTTTAACATAACCAATTGTGAGTTAATGGGTCATGAGAACTGTAGTCCTCTCAATTTACACCGCTGGGGATGGAATTCTAAAGCTACCTATTGGTGCCCCTGTTCGAAACCAGGACTTGGATATTGTAACTCCCCTTATGAATATTATTGTGCTTATTTGGGATGTGAGACTATTGCAATGGCCTGGGTACCTGGTAGGAAGAATAAGCATCTCAATGTTACTTGGGAACTGCACGGGTGCGACCAACCAGGAGATGCCCAAGGTGGTAATGTGTGGAAAAGAGGAAACTGTACATCTCTAAAAGTCACAATATTACAACCCCGAGACAACGGATGGTTAATAGAGCGAACTTAAGGCATAAGATATTAACAACCTGGGACCCCTCATAATATTACTACTAACGCTGACTTTTGAACCTTGTATCATCAATAAATTTGTAACCTTTGTTAAAAGCAGGTTGGAAAAAGTGCAGTTAATGGTGATGAAGCAATCAGAGTTGGAATTGAAAGTTCTATCAAACGAAAATCCTGAATTAGATGCAGCACGCGAAATTTTATCAAGGTTTAATCAGCAAATCACTGGTAAATAAAAGAAGGTAATTTGCTGATCAAACAAGTTAAGCAAGGGAAACGAACTTGTTACACCAGATGTGAGAACATCCTGTTTTGACAAGAAAAACTTACCTACAATGTTATTTACTGCCATGAGAACGGAACCTTACATTCTAGCAGTTGTTTAAAAAAAAAAAAAGCTGATGTTGGGCTGCAGTATTGTGATATCATGACAACCTATATCCTTGTTTAAATTTATGTAAAATACGTAAGCTTTCGATATACCTTGTGAATTTACCAAAAGCGAGCATAAATCCTGAGGAAGTCACGATTATGGAAGAAGGCAAGGGATGTACCGAAGATGGAGACCGACCTCGGTGAAAATAAAAGAGACTGCTTGGCTTGCCTAATTTTGTGAGCCTTGGTGGAGCTGCGACTCCCCGGCCGCCCAGCACGCTGCTTTGTTTTCCTACCTTAATAAATATTTAGTGAATACAATTTGAACTTGATTTGTTTCAATTCAAATATAACAATGATAACACTAATAAAATGACAACAGTAATAATAAAAGGATTAGAATATACAAGTCATGCACAATGCAATTGCTCACCACCTGCCAATAGACTCCCAGTTAGTCCCCAAGTGGTGATCCCCCAGCCCCCACTTCCCCCAGTTTATATACTAGACATGACGTCACATGGTATGGAATACCCTGTTGGCCACTTTTAGGTCAGCTGCCCTGGCTCTGTCCTGTGCCAACTTCTTGTGCCCCTCCAGCCTTCTTGCTGGCTGGGCATGAGAAGCTGAAAAATCCTTGACTTTAAACACTACTGAGCAACAACTGAAAACTTCAGTGTTATCAACATTCTTCTCATACTGAACTCAAAACATAGCACTGTACCAGCTACTAGGAAGACAGTTAACTCTATCCCAGCTGAAACCAGGACACTGTGTTATTAGTTGAAGTAAAAGAAGTGGAGCATAGAGAATAGAAAAAAAGAACTGGAAATATTAGAGCTAACTAGATAGCTGAAAATTCAAAATGAAGAGAAGCAGAATGAAATAATTAAACTGCAGATAGAGGTATCTGTTATGAAGCTAATTTAAAGATCAGTTGGGCATTGGGTAAACTTAGAAGAGACTCTGTAGTGAAAAATGTTGTAATTGGTACTTAACAAAGTAATATAATGGAATCTAGGAAACTTAAAAAGGGATTGTCTTTACAAAGATCAGTGGCATGTGCTTCCTTTATAATGGTATCTGTCGTGGTTTCAGCCCAGCCGGTAACAAAGGACCACGCAGCCGATCGCTCACTCCTCCGCCCCCCTCCGGTGGGATGGGGAGGAGACGGAGGAGAGAAAAGAAAAAGAAACTGGAACCTCGAGGGCTGAGATAAAGGCAGTTTACTGGGACAAACACAAAGAAATTACAACAACGGCACTAATGAAAAAGTATACAAAAGGAGTGATGCACAGTGCAACTGCTCACCACCCGGGACCCGACGCTCCGCCACTTCCCCCACCGAAAACAGAGACCACCCCCCGGCCCGCTCCCCATTTATATACTGAGCATGATGTCACATGGTATGGAATAGCTCCTTGGCTAGTTCAGGTCAGCTGCCCCGGCTATGCCCCCACCTCCCAGGTTCCTGTAAAAAATTAACTCTATCCCAGCTGAACCCAGGACAGTATGAGAGTTGCTTCTGCTCAGAAATCAAGAGTTCTACCTACTGTATAGGGAGAGTGAAGCTTGCTGTGTTCTTGTTTTAAATTATTTTGAAAATTTTGGTAGTTTTTGAGCTATAAAGAAATGAAAGTGTTCTCTGCTTATTTTTATTTTAATTTCTGAATGCTGGGAAGATATATATTTTTTATAAACTTCCAAGAGCTTAAAGACTTCTAATCCTGCAGAGATTTGAGTCACAGAATTCAACATGTATTTCATGGCTCAGGTTTTAAGCCACTCTCATTACAGAAAAAAATGAAGGAAATACTCCAAACCTTTCACATATTAAAAAAGGAATAAGGTGTGAAAGTGTTCAGGCTGAGTTATCCTTGGAACATGGGGGAAGGGTGATGGTTTCAGAGGTTTTTAGCATCCTCTGCATTTTCTCCTCCTGCAGACATGAGACTGTGGAGACAGTGTTCTTTCAACATTTTTTTTAGCAGTGTGCGTGTTCATCTAATGTTTCAGAAATACTTATATATAATGTATTTGGATTACAATATTTGTACTATCTACTTTTTGCAATATTTTGAAGCATTGTTTTAAAGAAGTATAACTTGTAATTGCATTCTTTTAAAAATAAACCTAAGTAGCTTTATTGTCCTAGAATTAAACAGTAGGTAAGCTTGCTATTACTACTTTCAGGTACAAAATGCATTAAAAAAGTGAAAATTATACTTGTATAATTTAACATACTTTTTTTTTTTCCTGTTGGGTTCTTAATGTTTTGTCTTTTCCTGATTCTTTCAGTTCAGTGCTAAATTAGCATGAGTTCAGAATAAAACAACAAAATATTTTTCAGATGCTTCTGTCTTGCCACAAAGTATCTATTGAAGGGTATGTGCTTTAATAGCCTGTAGCCTGCAGATACCAAATACTGTTACAGCCTGTTTCAAACAGCAGTTCCCTGGAGTTTTACTGTGTGTGTTCTGCAACAAAACTCGGGGGGGGGAAGTTCCATGCCTTACAGGGTCCATCTCACTTTCCAACACATTCCTCCCACCTCTAGACAACTAATTTCATATATCTTTGCACTGATGTTGATATAGTTGGGGTTCAGCTTAATACATTTGACATGAACAACAACAAAAGCTCACATGTAAAGTGGTTTTAGTACAGAACTGTTAACCTGGGAATTTAAGATAGAACTGACATAAATGACTGTGATATAAAATATATATATGTACATTACTGGTTTTGTAGGCTGGGGACTTTGGGATGTCACAGAAATAGGATTCTGGGGAAGTAATTTTTGTAATTTTGTGATACAAGACACTGAGAAAATACAGAGGAGGAGGAGGAGGAGGAGATGGCCCTGCAGCCCATGGAGGCGAACAATGGAGCAGATACCCACCTGCACCCCAGGGAGGAGCCCATGCCGGAGCAGGTGGATGCCCCCAAAGATGGTCGAGACTCCATGGGAAAGCCCACACTGGAGTAGTCTGTGCCTGAAGGACTGCAACCTGTGGGAAGGACTCACATTGGAGAAGTTTGTGGAGAACTGTCTCCCATGGGAGGGACCGCATGCTGGAGCAGGGGAAGAGTGTGATAAGTCCTCCCCCTGAGGTGGAAAGAGCAGCAGAGACAACATGTGGCAAACTGACTGCAACCCCCTGCGCTGCTGGGGGGAAGAGGTAGAGAGAACCAGGAGTGGAGTTGAGCTGGGAAGGAGGGAGGGGTGGGGGGAAGGTGTTTTAAGGTTTGGGGTTTACTTCTCAGTATCCTTGTTTTGATTGGTAGTAAGTTAAATTGATTTTGTTTCTTCCCCAAGTTGAGCCTGTCTTTTGCCCGTGACCATAAGTGGTGAGTGATCCCTCCCTGTCCTTGTGTCGACCCACAAGCTTTTCTTTATATTTTCTCATCATCATCCCACCAGGGCCAGGGGGGAGGAGTGAGTGAGCAGCTTCATGGTGCTTTGTTACCAGCTGGGCTTATACCATGACAAGGTGTCACTAGTTTCACTTGCTGCTTGTGACTCTCAGGCAGCAGTGAGCAGACATCACTGTCAAGAGTCAATGATGTCCTCTGCTGACAGCTGGCCATGTCACCTGCAAGAATTTAGAAGTGCTCCGCAACACTGTCAAGTGACAGAATTTCCTAGCTCTTCAAACAAAAGGTGTCGACAATGACAGCATCAGCTACTAGAAGTTGAGTCTGATGCAGTCTGCCAATTTCAAGTTAACTGTTTTTTTACAGCTGGTTTTCCCTTTTTTTCATAGCTTTTTATCTTGTGTAAGAATTTCCACACTTTCTCCTGGAGGAACAGTGTCTACCTGTTCATGACTATCTGCTGATCATGTCTGTTATGGCCAAAAACTCTATGACACTGACTGCTGTGAGAATGATGTCTTTGAGTTTCAGGAGCCTGATGATCCTGATTTTTGGAATGATGACTGCCCTTGTGATGGTTGTGGTGGTGTCTGTGTCTGTCTGTGCAGGTTGTGGTGATGTGAATGTTGACTGTTGGAGCGGCGGAGGAATGCACATAAGTCGACCCAATATGAGTGATAGAAGTGATTCAACTTTATTTGCACGGATAGCTCATATTTATACAGTTTGTGATAATTATGCCTACTAGTCCTAATACGATTGTTACATTGCTAATGTTTATTCATTACTAAAACACACCCACTTGTGGTTGGCAGCTATGCGTGTTCAGTAACTTTCTCATGAGAACTTCTTCAAAAGTTACTTGTGAAGTTATGCCAAGGTCACACCGTCCCTGTCTTTCTCCTGATAACAGCGAGACCAGCTGTTTTTCTCCCAATATCAGTAAAGCCAGCTATTTTCGGCCAAGGCCTAGTCTTGCTGCTCAAACTGACGTTCTTTCACACAGAACTCTGCTCGCACAACTTTTCCACAGGCCCATGTCCTTTTTCAGCAAGCCACTTCCCAACAGTTGACCACTTGGTTTGGGTTCTATCTCTGCTAGCTTTTAATCTGCTTTTTTTTAGTAATGTTTGCACAAATATCAATATCAGGTTCCTATGAAACAGAAGTTTGCATTAAATACAAGGCATTGTATTTAATTAAACTAGTTGTAAAATATTAATTATCTTAACATTTTTGCAGAACCTGAAACCCAATTGTAGGGTTTAGGGTTATTCCATGCGGGGCCCGGACAATAGAACACCAATATGATGATTAAAGTCGCCACTTTATTGAGCCTAGCTGATCATTCTTATACAATTCTCTAAGTTGTTTAGAAGCTTTGATTGGCTGCTGCATGCAAGCATTTGGTGTCCACGCGCACAAACATAAAATGTGATTGGTTATATCGATACTGTCCACGCGTATAAACATAAGATACAGTTAGTTATACTCACTCTGTACACACGCATAAACACAGGACATAATTGGCTATATTAACTAGAGCATGCGAAACTTGTCTCAGTCCAATTGGCCAAGATAAGCCTCTGAATTGAGGTTGTTTGTGCCAAGTTCCCTTTATCATGGAATGTGCACCTGTGTTTTTCTAATTGGGATCTTTCTTTTTCTATCTTCTTGTTTATTCTGTTCAAGGCCTTCTAAAGGCATCTGGAACGCTCTTGCGACCATGAGCTACTTTCAGGCCAAGTCACTAAGTTCCATATAATTGAACCCCACACCCAATTATAATTTTTTTGTGCTACTTTGCTGAAGAAAGATATGAATGTATCAAAAGGAACCTTGTTTTACAATACCATTGATAACTGGACAGGGCTCAATGTAAACTTTTAGGAATTATTATATTAACAAGTATTCTTATTATAGGATCCCACACTTCACCTACCTGAGGTCTACATTTAGCTGGAAAACTGTATGATGGGAACTAAAAAAATATTTCTTCTCATTGAACTTTTATGACTATGAATGTGCATTTCTTGATAATCCTTAAAGTAGTTCTGATCTCTAGTTATATGTAAAACAAAGCTACCCTTTTTTTAAAAAAAAGTAACAATACTTTGTCACCTTGTATTATCACTTTTTAAAAATAACTATTGTATACTGTGTTTAAACAAACTAAAAGGAATAGTAACTCAAACCACCTGAGATTTGACTCCCAGGTTTTCAGAAAATATACTGTTTAAGTACCTACCTGTCCCCAAAAACTAGAGTAGCTAAATGCTCACTAGCTGCATGTTACTCCAGAAACAGAATTAGCATCCAATAATTGCATTTAGATTTCTGAAAAGTATTTGCATTTCTATCAAAGGCAGAAATTTAAATAATTAATTTATAATAGACTAATTCATTTTGAAAAATATTTAAAAGCTCTCTGTCAACATACATGAAATGTGTAGATTCTAAATCATGTCTGTCATAAATTGCGACCACAAGGGATCATAATCCAATTAAAATTTTATTGATTATAGCAAGTAGAATATGAGCAAATACAGCGCTGGACGGCAGGGGAGTCTGCGCTCCACCAACTGCCGTACTGAGCAGTTCAAACAGTCCCTTTTTATACACCTTTATTTCCGTGTTGTGAAGTAGTGGAGATACTCTGCGCATGTTTCGGTTGTTGTTGGGGGGTCGTTGTCTGTCTCTTTGAGGCCGAAGTAAGAAGTCTTTCTCCTTTGTCTCATAGTTAATCCCTTACTCATATGTCCTTATATGGGGTTGTCTGTCCTGTTTCTGTCGGTTCCTGGATACCTGGCGGTTATCTTGCACAATGGTAAACGATTGTGGTTATCTTATCTTATCTTACACAGGTGGTGTCTGGTAGCTGTTTGCATGAGCGATTTCCTGACCTTTACATTGAGCTTAACATAAATCTTAACAACAATACCCTAGTCCATAGTTTCTCACAATCCCCCCTTTTTCTTTTTATCCTATTATTGTTTATTAGACGTTACTTTCATTTTCGGCACTGCAAGCAAATCTTTTTCCACAATCCCAACATTTATCATAACACTCACAAGGTAATATTTCACAATTACAATAGGCATAGTTTTCACGTGGCATAACGCATTCACAACAACTTTCATCTTCATTAATAGATACGTTTTTATCTTTTACCTCAGACCTCGTAGTTAAAATAAGTAATTTAGCTATGTCAAACCGTTTTTTAATAAAATGTAAAATATAGCGTAATATACAAGGCCCAAATATAAGTCCTAGAATCAACATAGTAAGCGGTCCTGCTAAAACAGACAACAAAGTGGTTAGCCAAGGTGAAACATTAAACCAGTTTTCATACCATGACCTGTCCGCTTCACGATTCTTTTTACGTTGATCTAATCTTTTCCGGAGTTCAGGCATAGTGTTCTGGACTACTCCCGTATGGTCAGCAAAAGAACAACGTTCTTCATTGAGAGCTACACATAACCCTCCTTCTTTTAAGAACAATAGGTCTAATCCTCTTCTATTTTGCAGCACTACTTCTGATAAAGACTTTACTGAAGTGGCTAAATTCTGGATAGATTGTTCTATTTTTGTTAAATCTTCATCTACAGCCATCTGCAAACTTTGTAATTCCTGACCTTTTACTAGGGAGGCTATGCCTGTACCTATTTCAACTTCGCCCGCTATCAGCAGTGTAGTTAGGGTTACCACTGTAATTGGCTCTCGTTTTTGTCTATTCAGGTCTCCTTCAAAGTGGCGTAGCACCTCCTCAGAGGTGTGATAGATCACCTGTACGCAAAACTGAGATTGATTAAACACGTTTAGGGATAGGCAAGGCGTTACTCCGATGTCTGAACAAACCCATTTAGCTCCCGGTGTCGGGATAGCCTATTTGTCATTTTGATTTTTGTGTTTTTCTATATCGGTGTTAGTGATTGTTCGGTTGCACAAAGGCTGATACTTTTCGGGCACTGTTCCTATACATTTTCCTTGACCCGTTACTAATTGAATAGTAATTCTTTGTGTATGATTCTTCTGGTCATTCCATGGACATTCTCGTGGGTTTGAACCATTAGACCATTGAATCTTACCTAGTTTTCCAATTGCCTCAAAATATGGTGGTCTAACATTATAACATAACCAGCATTCCTTAGTTAAATTTGGTTTGCTTTCATTAAGGGCACGATAAGAGGCTTGCATTAGATTCCATAAGGGGTCTTTGGATTCTGACAACTCTAGATCCCTGGATAAGGAGAATTCAGTCACAGTATCATTAGTTGTTTTTGAAAGAGAGTCTGGAGAAGGGATTACAACAATTACGGGGGCAACTTTTTCTTCAGAAGAAGTGGGTGGATTCAGGACCAGATTTGGTCCTATTGACAAAGGATCATGAGGAAGTTTTTCTTTAACTATTCTAAAATAACTTCCCCTATCCGTTCTGTGTTCCCAATATCTAATTCCCCAGATACGGCCAATTAACCATGTGTCATCTTGGGGGTTTTTTATGGTGATTTCAATTCTTTTACAGGACACTTCGACACAGGGTTTTATAGGGTCTTCACTAAAATCATGTGTTGAGGGAGTGTAGCCTGGGGGTCCCCAAGTTACATCTATATATTTATCTCCCTGCGTTTTCCAACTTGAAGCAATAGTTTCACAACCCCAATAGCCACAGTAAAAATGACCTGGATAATTACAATAACTTTTGCCAGGGTTACTTGCTGGACATATATAAAATGCCTTGCATTGGACTTGAAGCATTGCTGCATCTTGGGGGCCCCCTTCTATAGGTATCAGGGAATATAGATGCACGGAGAAGTTCCACTTTCCTGGACCAATCTGAGTTTGAATTAATTTTGATTCTGGTAAATTATATAATTTCCAGGCCATAGGTTCATGAGGGTTTCCATTTGCTTGGGTTATTATTAATAACCAAGCTAATGGTATACCAGGAAAAAGGGTGTCTGTCAATTTTATCAATTTAAGTTTATTTTTACCAGTCCTGGGGAAGTTCGACCATTGTTGCTTTTGCGTCCCATTGTTTTGGTTCTTTTCTCCACAGTTTGTTCCTCCTCTGCCTCGCCCGTCGACTCGGTTGCTTCGAGCCACGGGGTATACCATCTTCTCGGCAGCAAGGGAATTCTTCAGGAGAATAGCTGTTTCGGGCTTTCTGCCTGTTTATATAGGCTTCCCACTTTGCAGCTTTAACTAATGGGGCAAAGCAAGACACAGTTAGTATTCCCCTTCTGTACTTTATAGCCAAGATTTTAGCTACAAAGGGGATTGGTTCGTTGGAATGGTAACAATAATATTGAAGGTTTATTCTTTTGGTAAAAATTTCCCACCATTCATGGAATTCTCAAATAATTTCTTGTTTAGACTCTAATTGTTTTAGTTTTCATTCAGTGAGAGTTCATTGGATTTTCCAACACTGTGTGCAAACTCCTATTGGAGGGTATCCATATTCACAGTGTGTCCACCATTTATTCTGGCATACCTTACACCTGAAACAAGCAAATGGATAACAATTGCAGTTCAAATTATTACACCTAATTTGTATATCTAGAATATTATTTACATTAGTACATTTTCTGTATTTAATATTGTGTGGTTTGCATAAATTTAGCAATTTCTTTTAGTACACTTTGTATGCTTCCATGTATAATAGATAAAAGAAGAAGTAATTATAGCAAATATAAACAGCAATATACACTTTATACTAAAAGGTAATGCAGCAAAATAATCAAATAAAGTCTCTATCATTATGTTATCTTTTCAAGGTTATCTTGGTGTCACCTGGAGTACTGATTACTTTCCAGTGGGGTCTTGTCACTGGGCCTTTAATGCGACTGGCATGAGTCCATCCACGTTCAGCAGTCCGGACAGCTGTTTCTGTTGTAAGCAAAACAAGATAAGGTCCCTCCCAATTGGGTTTTAGGGTTTCTTCTTTCCACGTTTTAACCAATATCCAGTCCCCAGGTTTAAAATTGTGAATTTTTAAGTCCAACGGAGGTCGTTGCACAATCAGTCCATGTTCCCAAAGCTTGTTACGATGTTCTGCTAATTGTGAAACATATTCATTAATTACACAATCTCGAATCAAAACATTTGTTTGTGGACTTTCAATTCTATAGGGCATCTCATACACCATTTCAAACGCTGATATTCCTACATCTGCTCGGGGTCTGGTTCTGAGAACTAATAGTGCCATGGGTAGGTACTTAATCCATGATAATTTGGTTTCTATCATTAATTTAGTCAAAATAGTTTTGATTTCTCCATTCATCCTTTCAACTTTTCCCGAACTTTGTGGGTGCCATGGCGTATGATATTCTTACTTAATACCCAAGTTTTCTGTTAGATCTTTAACAATTTTTGACACAAAGTGTGTTTCTCTGTCCGAGTTGATTACATCAGGTACTCCATATTGAGGTATAATATGTTCAAGTAATACTTTAGTAACCTGGTTAGCAGTTGCCTTGGAGGTAGGAAAAGCTTCAACATAATGTGTTATCCAACAGCTTTGATAAGTATGCCACCGGTTTCTTTTGTCTGGCTCATTCCTGAGTTAATACTCCGAATGCTGTTCCTTCATGTATGTTAACGAATAAATGGAATGGCCGCTTTAAATCTGGGAGGCTTAAAACCGGTGCTTGACTTAGCTCTCTTTTGAGACTGGCAAACTGCTCTTGATCCTGAGGGGTCCACCTGGGTATTTTGTCTTTAGACAGTTGTTCATATAAAAATTTAACTTTAAAGCTGTAGTTCTCTATTCATTGTCTACAATACCCAAATAGCCCTAATGCCTGCCGAATTTGCTTCTTAGTGATAGGTATAGGTAATTCTAGAATTTCTTTAATGCGCTCTGGATCCAATATTTTTTTTGTCGTTAAACAAATAATGTCCCAAATATTTCACTTTTTCTTCTACAAATTGTAACTTTTCTTGTGATACCCGTAGTCCCTTTTGTGTAAGAAAGTTTAGGAGTCGAATGCTTTCTTTTCTTACATCCTCCTTATTATTCCCTGCTATGAGCAGATCATCTACATACTGTAACAGTACGTTTCCTGTTTGTACATGGTATTCTTTTAAGAGCTCTTCCAGGGCTTGTCCAAACAGATTAGGGGATTCAGTGAACCCTTGGGGGAGCACGGTCTATCTCAATTGCTGTCTATGGCTTGTCTCTATGTCTTCCCATTCAAATGCAAAATAATCACGGCATTCTTCTGCCAGTGGACAGGCCCAAAAGGCATCCTTTAAATCAATCACACTATACCAGGAGTTATGGGGTCCTAGCTTACTTAGCAGTGTGTATGGATTTGCTACTACAGGGAACCGGGTGATAGTTTTTTTGTTTATTTCTCTCAAATCATGTACAAGCCGATATTTCCCATTCGGCTTCCTTACAGGCAAAATGGGGGTGTTAAAGGGTGACATACAAGGCTCTAAGATTCCTTGTGCTAACAATCGATCAATTTCTGGGTTTAATCCTCTCCGTCCTTCTAGGGATATGGGATATTGCCTCACCCTCACAGGTATGTGGGGTTCAGAGATTTGAATTTTAATCGGTGGGATTTCCAGTTTACTTATTGTGTCCGGAGAGTACCAGACATCAGGGTTAATTTGTTTTTGATCGTCCACGGTTAAAGGATAAGCAGACACCGTTAGCTCTTGATTTTTTACTTTAATTTCTAATTGTAATTCGACAATTAAATCCCGTCCTAACAGATTAAATTCTGCTTCAGGGACGAGCAAGAGTTCACCCATTCCAAATTTATTTTCAGTTTCGAACACCACATTTTTGATTTTGCTTACTTTAAAGGGTTCCCCTTTTGCTCCAATTACTTGTACTTTTTCAGGGGAAGCTTTACATCCCTCAGGTATTTGCCTAATAGTCGATTTCTCAGCCCCAGTGTCTACTAAAAAGGTGAATTCTTGTTTATGGGGACCTATTTTTAATTTTATCAAGGGCTCATGATGACTCCGGTCCCCTAAGATATAGAGCCCCTGACTTTCCTATTCCGTTTTTAATATTTCCTCATCCCTGATCCTTTCTCTGCAATTCTTCTTTATATGTCCCTTCTTTCCACAGTAAAAACAACATCTCTGTTCCTTCTTTACTACTACGTTCTCTTGTCTCGTTCCAGCAGATCTGTGTTCACCAGTCCGCCTTTTGCGATCCTCTCTGACTGCTGCTACCATTATTTTTACTTGTCGCTTGCTGCTCTCTTCTTCCCGCCTTACGTAGACTTTCTGAGCTTCCCTCAATAATTCGTCCAACCCTCTATTCTGTCAGTCTTTTAACTTTTCAATTTTCTTTCTGATATCTTCCCATGATTTTGCCACAAACTGAGTTTTGAGGAGTGCTTGCCCTAAAGTGTCGTCTGGATTTACCCCAGAGTATAGCTGAAGGGCTTTCCTCAGTCGTTCTAGCCACTCAGTAGGGCTCTCATCTTTCTTTTGCATTTCATTAAATGCTTTATTGATATTCTGGCCACGGGGTACTGCTTCTCTAATCCCCTGAATTACTATAGTTCTCAGGTCCTGCATATGAGTTCTATGCACCGGATCCTGATTATCCCAATTAGGTCTTTGGAGCGGCCATTTAATATCTGCTTGGGGTCCCTGGGCATGCTGAGCATCCCACAGTCGCATTCCTGCTCGTCTAATCATATCTCTTTCCTCGGTAGTGAATAATTGACCAAGGATAGATTGCATCTCATCCCAAGTATAAAGGTTTTGTCCCAAAAATTGATCTAATCTTTCTGCCACTCCGAGTGGGTCCTCAATTAAGTTTCTCATCTCGGTTCTTTTAAAATCTCGTAGATCAACCGAGCTTAGGGGTACAGAAATATATCCAATCACAGGTTGAGGTCCCCCCATGGGCATTTCCCTCAGGATACATCTGAGCTGCCCCTTTTTGACTTCTAGTCACGCGTCTAGGAGGAGGGGGGGACCCTTGTTCCGACTCTGGTGGGGGAGTGGGCGCCCTGGGGACCTCTGGAGGGGCTGCGGGAGCAGGAGGAGGAATGTAAGGGGGGGGGGGGTTAGAAGGGTTTCGTCTAACTCCTCCTTCTTTTTCTTTTGTTTAGTTTTTACTTCATTCAGTGGGTAAAGTCTGGCTCCCGGTTTTTCTAGCCACACTTCCGCATACTGACTTTCCTCCGGGTTAAAGGGTTTTTTATTATTAACCCAGAGGTTTAATTGCTGTTTTACCCAATCCTCTTCTGACCCATAGACTGGCCAAAAGACATTTTTAGAAATCTTCTTCCCTCCCCATATCTTAGTACAATATTCTATCATTTTCTGCTTATCTTTCCTTAGGGTTCCAGGGAAATATCTCCAATTGTCTAAGATATATGCCAGAGGGGTATTCTTAGGTACAGTGGGTACCCTTCCCATGGGAGTCGAAGGCTTGCTGCCCTTCGCCCCCATCTTCTGGATTATCCACACACACACACTCACTCGCTCCCCTTGTTCCTGGCCCAGTCCCTCGCGGGAGATGGGAAACGTAGTACTTAAGAGTCCACACTCGCTTGGTTCAGTATATCGAACCTCTCATTTGTTATAATCCAGGAAACCCAATCCCGCCCGAACGGCAAACCCGCGAACAAATTCGCAATATACTTACGCGTCCTGCGTCTTCGTCCGGACTCCCGTGCACAGAATTTTTATGGGATTTTACCGGTCTCTCCTTTGCTCACTATTCTAGAATTTAGGTTCGTCGGTAAGGTTGAGGTAGGCTGTCAGTCACGGGGCTGCGGATTGCCGCGGGGCGCCTCCCCGGAGGACAGAAGCCCACCGTTCCTTATCCGAGTCACGGCACCAAAATTGTCATAAATTGCGACCACAAGGGATCATAATCCAATTAAAATTTTATTGATTATAGCAAGTAGAATATGAGCAAATACAGCGCTGGACGGCAGGGGAGTCTGCGCTCCACCAACTGCCGTACTGAGCAGTTCAAACAGTCCCTTTTTATACACCTTTATTTCCGTGTTGTGAAGTAGTGGAGATACTCTGCGCATGTTTCGGTTGTTGTTGGGGGGTCATTGTCTGTCTCTTTGAGGCCGAAGTAAGAAGTCTTTCTCCTTTGTCTCATAGTTAATCCCTTACTCATATGTCCTTATATGGGGTTGTCTGTCCTGTTTCTGTCGGTTCCTGGATACCTGGCGGTTATCTTGCATAATGGTAAACGATTGTGGTTATCTTATCTTATCTTACACAGGTGGTGTCTGGTAGCTGTTTGCATGAGCGATTTCCTGACCTTTACATTGAGCTTAACATAAATCTTAATAACAATACCCTAGTCCATAGTTTCTCACAATGTCTTTTTGGATTAATCACACCAAATTTTATTTTTTTTTAAGTACCAGTCAAATCCAGTTTCCTTTTCTAGTATATATAGAATGAAGCAAGAAAATACTGCGTAAGAGCAATTTCCACACTTGTTTTCACAGTATGCAATCTTAATAGATTCTTCCACATATTGGAAAGACAGGAAGGAATAGGGCAGACCCAGATAATACACTAGACAGCCACATCTAAGGAGAGAAAGACTTTGTGGTTATATATGCATAGACATAAAATTAAATGTTGTCTTCTCATACCTTATTTTATTCATGTCAATTCACCCATACTGTACAGACCGTAAGTGTTGAGTGAATCCTCCCCATCCTTGTCTTGACCCACAAGCTTTTCTTTATATTTTTTCCTCCTCGTTTCACTGGGGGGGGGGGGGGGGGGGGAAGGAGTGAGCAAGCACGTGGCTTCATGGTGCTTTGTTGCCAGCTGGGCTTAAACCACAACACATAACTCTACTGGCAGAAGCCTCTAGTTTAATGGCATTTAGATTAGCAAAAGTATGCTCATTACAGACCTAGCTTAAGGAGGGCTGTTTGCATAGTGGTACAAATCACCACATGGTTGTTGCATCCATACAAGGAATGTTTTAATGCATCATGACATGTTTTTTGATTGGAATGTGCAGTGCATTTGCATTAGTGATTTAGTGTGCACGAGGGGTTTTTTATGGTGCCTATTTGCCCCATGCCTGTACTTGAGTGTTCTGGTATGCACTTGACTACACAAGTAGTACACAAAGCAGCTGGAGTAAATGTGGAACTTGCACATGACAGCACCTTTTTAAGTACCCCACCTGCAATATAAACACACAGTTGTCACAACCTAGACTGAACAGACCAGGGAGTCTGTGTTGAATTCTGAATTCCCTCAGGCTAAACTAAGGTAAAACAACACCAATCAGTTAAAGATTTTATTCATGACAGAAGCAAACTGAACTTGGGAGGCATAACAGCAGGTGATGGGGTTTCTCACAATAGGAATTGGTATGGAACTATCTCAGTAAACCATGTAACCCGTAGTAACCATATACATCAATTCAAGGAAGAAGGAGATCCCTCCTGTTGAGTCATGAGGTTCAGAGCAGACCCCCTTGCTTTCCAGGCTCCTCCTCAGAGAAGGGCCCAGGGGTGGCTGGATCCACTCCTAGTCCCAGATTTGGTCAATGGTTTATGTCTAAAGGGATGAGGTGTAGGGATTGTGGAAAAGGAAAGAGAGATCAAGACAGAGAAAAAGGAAGAGAGAAAGATTTCACCAGTCCTGGGTCCAGCATCAGTTCAGTCAGCTGAGAGTCCAGTTCTGGTGAGCTTGCACCCCTGAGGCTTCAATTTGTGTCCTTTTATCATCCTTGCCCCTCCTTTGGGCGGGCACTCAAACTCATTAGGCCAATTAGGTGTCATGAGCAGTTTGTGAGCCTTTGGGAAATAGGTCCATGGGCTTGGGGGTCGATTGGGGAGTAACTTCCCCTTCCCTGCAGACCGGATCTTTTGCCATACATGGTGAGCTGCCCTGTTCAGCATATCAGAACAGCACATCAGAACTGGGAGCTGTGCACCCTCCAGCACAACCTCCCCCTCCAGTTGCTGATGGGTGCTGATCTGCTTCTCTTCACCTGTGGTTCCTTGCTGGGCAGGGTTCATTGTTATGCAGAGTTCGTCCTTAAGCTGAACTTGCCCCACCACAATGTTTGAGACATTAACTCTTTCAGTCTCTCACAACAGTCCTCTAGCCTTAGCTCCCTACACATCTGCAGTGCATGTCTAGGACCAGCAACAGGCGAAAACTTCATTGCCAGTAAAGGCACAATAAGGACATACATTCCTAGAACCATAACGGATCACAGCCAAACTAGTGCCAAACCAATTCATAGTGCAGGTGTATCCTATGTGTCAACAGCACAGAACTTTTCAACCTTTCAAATGCTGTGGGCCAGGTGTCAGCCTTGGAGGCCCTCCATGCACTACGTACAGCCGCCTTCTGTTTGTCTGTCATACAACAGCAACCTTCCATACTTAGGCATATTTGCTGCTGTAACATGCAATCACTTTCTAAAGATCATTCCAGTGCTAGTTTCATCCCACAAGCCTAATTTAGCTAACTTGTGCAATTTCATCATGTAATCGACAGGGAACCAAATTGTTCCCTGACATTGTGTAATTCGTGTTGAATTAAAAAGAAGACAATAAGGTTTACATACCAATCGGGAAGGGGGAAGGGACACATTGTGATTGACTAGATAAGGAGGGAAAAGACAACGGACCTGATAAGGGGATTAACTCTACGGTGACTACATTCCTCCACATCAAAAGACATTCCACAGACACTCTCCTTTGAGAAGATTGACCGAATCTACCCATTAACAAACCTGTGAAGAAAGAAGCAGCAAGACAAGGCGGAGATTTACAGGAAAGGGGTGCATGAACTGTATAAAAGGAATGTAACTATAACAGAAAGTTGCGAGCCGTTGGTGGAGCGCGGACTCCCTGGCCGCCCAGCGCTGCTTGCTTGCTATTCTCAATAAATATATGAATTTTATATAGAATTGGCTCTGTTAGTTTATAACAATTTTGGTGACCCCGACGTGATCAGAGTTAAGCTGGTGTGCAACCCCAACTCGGGAGGGCGCCCCCATCTTTGGATGTTCCTGGATTGGCAGGTCCCGCTCCAGACTCGCTCTGACCTTCACGGACCCAAATTACCTGAGCGTAGCAAGCAAGGAAAAAAGATGAGCTCTCCTAACACCCTGTAAAATCGTGAACGAAGATCCAGGCGGCAGAGATACGTAAGTATAAACCGCTGGTTGGGGACGGGATTCCTTGAGTGTGCGAGTGTGTGAGACGCAGAAGACTCTGCGAAGCGAGTGCGGACCTCTTCTAGGTGCGGTTCCAATCTCCCGCGAGGGACTTGGCCACCGAAGGAGGGAAACGAAAGGTATTGAGAGAAAGAAGGCACCTCAGGACGATGGGACAGAAAAAGAGTAAAGTTTCTGGCCCGGGAGGGGACTCACAGAGAAGTACCCTCAAAAAGGAGGAGACCCATTTACCTGATATACCGGTAGATAGTCCCTTGGGATCAATGATTAAATATTGGAATGATTGGCCATCTCATAAAGAAAAAAATAAGGAAAAGATGATACATTATTGTATGGAAATATGGGGGGGGAAACAGATAAGGGCTGATAAATTGTGTTGGCCAGTTTTTGGGTCACTTGAGGATTGGGTATGTCAAGCTCTGAATGTATATGTGAACCAAAAAGAACCTTTTAGTTTAGAAGAAAGTGAATATGCCAGCCTCTGGATAATATCCTCGGCTAGAAGTTATATTTTTACCTTAACCGAAAAGAAAAAGACGAAGGGGCCCCCACGCAAACAGTGGGACCTGACTAACCAACCCTCCCCACCCCCGTATGTCCCAGCTCCTAATCCCCCGCCATCCCCGACTCCATCACCCCCTCCATCCCCACCCCGAATATATCCACAATTACCCACTCACCCGACCCCTTCTGCCCCAGTAGAAACAGAGGGGATGAAAACTCGGAGTAGGACTCGGAGAGACCAAGAAACGACACATTTATTGCCCCTAAGAGAAGTTGCCATGGGGGGAAATCAGGGTGGAGTGGGATTTGTATCGGTACTGTTACCGATATCCGGAATAAAACTCCTTAACAGCAATGAGAAGTTAAGAAGCAGGCACTCCTTTATTGCAGTGCTGGGCACACAGGGGATCACTCCACCTAGTGTGTGCACCTGTCTGATTTAATCATGCAGGTTAAATATACACCTGTCATACATATTCACTAGATTTCTGGGAAATATCATACATAATCATCAATTGTCCGAAAGATCATTAGCATATGTAAATGTCCTTTTACGCAGGCGTAGTGAAGTCTCTGGTGGTCTTCATAAGCCCTCTGGTGGTCTTCCATAGTCTTCCTCACTTTGTCCGATAGTTGACCTCTCTTATACGATTCTGCGCAGTACGATTTTGCCATCATGTATTAGATTTACATAAAAGTACATTCTATGTTAATTCTTAAATTTAACATTTCTAGTGGTTGGCCCCCAGTTACATCACCTTATCAATATTCTTATACTATAACATTCATTGGTTAATCTTACCTATTCCACTAACTGGTCTTTTGATCAAAGTAGGGTTTCTAAACCACAAAGCTAAGGTCCATAACGATCTCTCTCTTTGTTCATTAAAACAAAACACTACAATCTAACAAATCTATCTAAATTTCTATGGTTAACCGATCTAAGACAATACTTATTCTTTTTATGATTGCTTATAGCACATTTTGTATGTTCCTAGGTTTCTATAACTATTGCGAGCTTCAAACTCCTATATTCTACAGTCTTTTCCCTTTTAACCAAACCTAACTTATGTAAAATTCTAATTTCTATCAAATATTGGTAACAGTACCCATAAATTCTGGGGACGTCTGAGAATTTAAGGAAATGGGAAGTTTACTCAAGGACCCTCTAGGGGTCTCTGAAAGACTAGATCAATTTTTAGGCCCTAGTGTTTACACTTGGGATGAAATTCAGGCTATCTTAAGGATACTCTTCACATCTGAGGAAAGGGATATGATTAGGAGATCAGGGATGAGATACTGGGACCAAAGACATCAACATGGGCCCCAGGGGGATGTGAAATGGCCCCTACAGAGACCAAACTGGGACCATCAAGTTGCAGGAGATAGACAAAATATGAGTGATTTAAGAGACATAATAATTCAGGGGATACGAGAAGCGGTTCCCAGAGGTCAAAATATAAATAAGGCCTTCAATGACTATCAGAAAAAGGATGAAACTCCAACTGAGTGGTTAGAAAGATTAAGGAAAAGTTTGCAGTTGTATTCTGGAATTGACCCTGATAGAGCTGTGGGTCAAACCCTGCTGAAAACACAGTTTGTGGCTAAATCGTGGGTGGACATAAGAAAGAAATTGGAGAAGTTAGAAGACTGGCAGGACAGAGGGTTGGATGAGTTGTTGAGAGAGGCTCAGAAGGTGTATGTACGCAGAGATGAGGAAAGTCAGAAGAAGCAGGCCAAAATTTTAGTTGCAGCCGTCCGAGAAAGACAGAGAGTTAATAAACCAGGGTCCATGAGGACAGACAACAAAGGACCCAGCAAAGAAAGAAAGCCATTTAGACCAGAAAATAAAGCAGCAGGAATTGAATGCTATTATTGTGGGAAGAGAGGGCACTTAAAGCGGAATTGTAAAAAAACCCAACAGGATGAGCAGATGTTTAAAAATGAATAGGGGGGTCAGGGGCTCTACTTATTGGGGACTAAAACATCTACGGAGCCCCAAGTAAAATTGAAATTAGGTCCCCAAAAAGAGGAGGTAGAATTCTTAGTAGATACAGGAGCCGAGAGATCCACCATTCAGAAACTACCCTCCGGTTGCACCCTTACTAAAAACACCGTAAATATTGTAGGTGCAAAGGGAGAACCGTTTAAGGTATATGAAACTCAAGCTATTGAAATAGAGGCTCCTCAAAAATTTTGCGTGGGTAAATTTCTGATGGTGCCTGAAGCGGAATATAATCTTTTGGGAAGGGATTTAATTGTTAGTTTAGGGATTAATTTATCGGTGGAGAATGATAATCTCGTGGTAAAGTTGTACCCTTTAAATCCCACTGATGAAGCAGAGATCAATCCTGATGTATGGTATAACCAAGACAATATAGGAAAATTAGATACTCCGCCAATAAAGGTAGCTATCCAAAACCCAGAGAGACCAATACGAGTGAAGCAATACTCGTTGTCCATGGAAGGAAGAAAAGGTTTTAAACCCATAATACAAAGTTTAATACATAAAAGAACTTTAGAACCCTGTATGTCACCCCATAATACCCCCATATTACCTGTCAAGAAGCCTGACGGGTCATTCCGGTTAGTTCAGGACCTACGAGCTGTAAATAGCCGTAAGGTCACCCGCTTCCCAGTAGTCGCTAATCCATACACACTATTGAATCAGATCTCCTCAGATTACACTTGGTATAGTGTGGTGGATTTAAAGGATGCCTTTTGGGCCTGCCCCCTTGATGAAAGCAGTAGAGACTATTTTGCCTTTGAATGGGAGGACCCTGATACAGGTAGGAAACAGCAGTTAAGATGGACAGTGTTGCCCCAGGGGTTTACGGAGTCACCTAACCTGTTCGGGCAAGCCTTAGAAACCATATTAGAGCAATTTACCCCACCCCCAGGGATTAAGATTTTACAATATGTGGATGATTTATTAGTGGCAGGAACTAATGAAAAAGAAGTTAGAGAAAGCACCATACAGTTACTGAACTTTTTGGGGGACGTCGGGCTTAAGGTTTCTAAATCAAAACTTCAGTTTGCTGAATCAGAGGTAAAATACTTAGGCCACTGGCTAAGCCAGGGAACCAAGAAACTTGATCCTGATCGGGTGGAAGGAATTTTAAGTTTACCACCTCCAAAAACTAAGAGGCAGGTTTGGCAGCTGTTAGGACTTTTGGGCTATTGTAGACAATGGATTGAAAATTATAGTAGTAAAGTAAAATTTTTATATGAAAAATTAACTCGTGATAAAATTTGGTGGACAAGTAAAGATGAAGAACAGTTGAATAAAGTAAAAGAGGATTTGATAACGGCCCCGGTTTTAAGCTTACCGAATTTAAAGAGACAGTTCTATTTATTTGTAGAAACAGATAATCACATGGCATACAGAGTACTAGCACAGGATTGGGCAGGACAGAAAAAACCAATAGGATACTTTTCTAAACTTTTAGACCCTGTGAGTAGAGGGTGGCCTACGTGTTTACAAGCTATAGTAGCTGTGGCTTTGATGGTAGAAGAAGCAACCAAGGTAACCTTCGGGGGAAAATTAGAAGTATATGCTCCCCATAACGTTAGGGGAATTTTGCATCAAAAGGCAGAAAAGTGGCTGACTGATAGTAGATTGCTAAAATATGAAGCAATCTTACTTCATTCTCCCAATTTACAACTAAAAACTACCTCGGCACAAAACCCAGCCCAGTTTTTGTATGGGCACGTAGATGATTTACTCATACATGATTGTATCAGCTTGATAGAGTATCAAACCAAGATCCGGGAGGATTTAGAGGAAGAGGAATTAATTGAAGGAGAAAAATGGTTTGTTGATGGCTCCTCACGGATGGAGGAAGGAAAAAGGAAATCAGGATATGCAATAATAGATGGAAAAAAGGAAACAGTACTGGAGTCTGGCCCCCTTAGCCCTAGCTGGTCAGCACAAGCCTGTGAATTATACGCATTATTAAAGGCTTTACAAAGGCTAAAAGGAAAAGTAGGAACCATATTTACAGATTCAAAATACGCCTTTGGGGTAGTACATACTTTTGGGAAAATTTGGGAAGAGCGAGGACTTATCAATACCCAGGGTAAAGGTTTGATCCATGAAGAATTAATAAGGCAAATTCTTATTGCAATCAGAGAACCAGAACGGGTAGCAGTAGTGCATGTAAAAGGGCACCAAAAGGGACAGGATTTTTATATCAGAGGAAATAACCAGGCCGACTATGAAGCAAAGAAGGCAACCTCAACCGCCCAAGAAATAGAAGCAATGCCCATTAAAACCTTAACTGAGCAGAAGGAAAAAGTCTTTACTGAAGAAGAAATACAAAAATTTCAGGCCTTAGGGATTGTCCAGACGGATGATAAATGGATCCTCCCGGATGGACGAGAAATGTTACCAAAAGTTTATGCTAAACATATAATTTCTAGACTACATCAGACCACCCATTGGGGAACCCAAGCCCTAGCTGATCAATTTTTAAAATACTATGGGTGCATAGACATATATGATCTGACAAAACAAGAGGTCCAAGGGTGTTTAACTTGTCAAAAGGTGAACAGGTCTAACTTTAGAACAAAATCCCTTGGAGGGAGAAAATTGGCCTGCAGACCTTTTGAGAGGATCCAAGTAGATTTTACAGAGTTACCTAAGGTAGGAAGATATCAATATCTTTTAGTAATAGTAGATCAGCTTACCCATTGGGTGGAAGCCTATCCCACTGTGAAAGCTACTACTAAAACTGTAGTTAAACATTTGCTAGAAGAAGTTATTCCCAGATTTGGTATGGTTATAGCTATCGATTCGGACCAGGGAACACATTTCACATCCAAAATATTAAAGGAAACAATAGAGGCTCTAGGAATTAAGTGGGAATTCCATACCCCATGGCATCCACAGAGTTCAGGAAGAGTGGAGAGGATGAATGGGCTTATTAAGGCACAACTAACGAAGCTAATGGTAGAGACCAAAATGTCATGGGTTAAATGTTTACCATTAGCTTTATTAAACATCAGGACAAGGTCCCAGACTAGTACGAGGTTATCTCCCTATGAGATGTTATATGGGATGCCTTATTCCCATGGAATACCAATCCAGCACCCCAAGGTTGAAGATGCATCTATTCATGCCTACATAACTACCTTAGCAAAAGTCATAAGAGACAACCACCAGAAAGGAATAATAGAGCAAACAGTCCCCTTGGGATTTCCTATTCATAAAATTGAGCCTGGGGACCACGTGCTGATAAAAACGTGGAAAGAAACATCTCTAAACCCCCGTTGGGAAGGTCCATTTCTTGTTCTTTTGACTACAGATACAGCCATCCGGACGGCGGAAAAGGGATGGACCCATGCTACTCGGGTTAAGGGACCGATCCACACTTCTCATTGGGAAGTGGCTAACAAGTCAGAGGACTTGAAGGTTACTTTGAAAAGAAAGAACCAATGAGTAAACCGGTGACCATCAACTGTGTAAGTCTAGATTATAATTGCTAACCATTTGTATGTTATAAGTGTATAGTGTGTCAGGGAAAGTGGTGGAGTCATTGCCGTTACGGGTATTCCCCCAGAGGGGTTTGTCAGGAGTGTCACGATCAGGAAAAACAACTGATGAACAAGGCCTTACGCCTAAGGGTTTCAGTAGAGGAAAATTGAGAAGGATTCCACTAAGTGGTAAGAAATATTTGTAAAAGGAATACATCCCGAATGATATTGTTATCGTTCAACGAACTTTGCCCTAACGTAACAATAATAACTGACATAAATTGTAGAAAATGGTCGTGGGAGTGAGTTGCTACTTGTGGGAAGTAAAAAGATAAAAATTGGAGCGCTTACAAAATAAGACAGGCCAAGCAGCCTAACAAGTGCTCCCCTGAAGAATACATTTGCTGCCGAGAAGATGATACCCCCCGTTGCTCGAAGCAACCGAGTAGACGGAGGAGGCAGGAATGTACTGCTGTGGGGACTGTTGATGACAAGCTGCTTTAAATATGAAGCTACAGACCCATATAGTAAGCGCTACCAAGCTGAAAACACCCTAACGTTTCCCACTGACCCAACCTCACTCCACAATGACCTAAAGGATTTAAAAATTAAAGACACAAAAAGGCAAAGATCTTGGGGTATAAAAGAGACACCTTACGATGATGTATTAAGTTGGGAAAATAATACCCACAATGGTCCATGGATACCACCACTGTTCCCTAAATGTTGGGATCAAGCTCTAATGCTTTTGCTTTATACAGTTTTAGGCCCTAGAACTGTAAAATTATTAGTTTTGATATGGATGGGCTCAGTACAAGGGAAAAATCTCCACCAGCCATACGAATGGACTCTGTCAAGATGGGGAGATTCCGCAATGATCCAAAAGAAAATTACTGCAGGGTCCCCCAGTTTTACCGCCTCACTTTGCACTCTGGCTCCCATAAGTCCATGCTTGGACCTAAGACCCTTTTATTTTTGTCCTAGTTCTAATCCAGGGAAGGGGTATTGCAATATGCCTAACCAATATTACTGTGCTTACTGGGACTGTGTTAATATTGCAAACACTTGGACTCCCCCCACAAGAGACAAATTTTTGAAAGTAGAATGGGGACCACACCCCTGTAAACCACCTAAGTACGACTGGAGTGGAGGATCAGTTAGTTATGGAGGATCAGTTAGTTACAGTAATTGTAGACATTTAGTCCTAAATGTCATGTTACCAGAAGACCCCGGGTGGTTACTGGGAAAAACTTGGGGAGTCAGGTATTGGGAACCTTGGCCTAGCACAAACAGAGGAGGGCTAATTCTTATTCAAAAGAGAGAGATTCCGAATTCTCAAGCCATAGGCCCCAATAGAGTTATAAAAGGAACCGAATCAGAACCAAAGAAAGAGCCTAACGGAACTGTATCCAACTTATCCACCTTAGCTCCAGAAACTACCTTAGAGGATATCATTACCAAAGACAGTTATACTGAACCATTATGGAAGTTAGTCCAAGCAGCTTATCAAGCCCTCAACTATATGAACCCTAATGCTACTGTTGCTTGTTGGTTATGCTATGTCACTAAACCTCCTTTCTATGAAGCCATAGGAATGAACACCACTTATAACCTCACGAACCAGGCCAACCCCCTACAGTGCCGGTGGGAAGAAAGAAGAATTGGCATTACTTTAAAACAAATAAGGGGAAAAGGAGTATGTTTAGGGAGAATCCCCCGTGAAAAGAAAAAAAGGCTTTGTAGCTCATGGATAGAGAATATAAACAACATGACAGATGATAAGTGGGTCATACCAGGTGAAGGAGGATGGTGGATTTGCTCCAAAACAGGCCTCACTCCATGTCTGTCCCTAAACGTTTTCAACAAGAAAAGAGAATACTGTATCCAAGTTACAGTTATCCTGAGGATACTGTACCATCAGGAAAGTAATCTGTATACCTATTGGGAAGATAGAGAACATAGAATCAGGAAGAGAGAACCCATAACAGCCATTACTATAGCCACTCTTATTGGCTTAGGTGTAACCGGGGCGGCAACAGGGATAACTTCCATTATACAACAAAATCAAGGGTTAACCTCTTTAAGGGCAGCAGTGGATGAGGACCTGGAACGAATTGAAAAGTCAATTTCATATTTAGAAAAATCCCTTACCTCCCTGTCCGAAGTAGTTTTACAAAATAGAAGAGGGTTAGATTTATTATTTTTTCAACAAGGAGGGTTGTGCACCGCTCTAGGAGAAGAATGCTGGTTTTACGCAGACCACACTGGGGTAGTTCAGGACTCCCTGGCCAAAGTGCGAGAAGGAATTGCCCAAAGGAAGCGAGAAAGAGAAGCCCAACAAGGATGGTTTGAATCATGGTTTAACCAATCACCCTGGATGACCACCCTAATTTCAACCTTGATGGGACCTCTAATAATATTACTGCTAACCTTAACTTTTGGTCCATGTATTTTAAATAAAGTTATAGCCCTTGTTCAAAGTAGGATAGAATCAATCCGGTTAATGGTATTGAGACAACAATGTAATAACTTAGATGAAATAAGAGAAATTGAATCAGAATCGGAAATTACTCCAATTAAAAGGACTCTCATTAGATTGGAAATACGAATTAATGCTGGTACCAAAAAGGAAAACGGGGGACTGTAATCGACAGGGAACCAAATTGTTCCCTGACATTGTGTAATTCGTGTTGAATTAAAAAGAAGACAATAAGGTTTACATACCAATCGGGAAGGGGGAAGGGACACATTGTGATTGACTAGATAAGGAGGGAAAAGACAACGGACCTGATAAGGGGATTAACTCTACGGTGACTACATTCCTCCACATCAAAAGACATTCCACAGACACTCTCCTTTGAGAAGATTGACCGAATCTACCCATTAACAAACCTGTGAAGAAAGAAGCAGCAAGACAAGGCGGAGATTTACAGGAAAGGGGTGCATGAACTGTATAAAAGGAATGTAACTATAACAGAAAGTTGCGAGCCGTTGGTGGAGCGCGGACTCCCTGGCCGCCCAGCGCTGCTTGCTTGCTATTCTCAATAAATATATGAATTTTATATAGAATTGGCTCTGTTGATTTATAACAATCATATTACCAAAAGAAAGTTAAGTAACTTTCTAATTCTTTATTCAGTATGAACTGAGAATGTTCGTTACAGTAACAATAGTAATTAAGATGGACACATTAGAAGTGCAGGACTTGTCAAATAATTTCCATCACATCAAAACTGAAAAATCAGCATTTCAATTAAACAATTATTATTGGTTCTGCCAAAAGATACATATCCCGGAATTCTATGATCAAAAAGCTATTTTTTTTCCAAAGTTTTAAGTTTCACCTAAAGACTATTTTTTCCATACAGCTACATGACATTTTCAACAACTCTGGTCAAAATATTTTCATGAGAACTCAGATAGCTTTTCTTGTTTGATTCTACTTTCACATGCATGGATGTAACGAAGTCTGAAAATAAAAACAGTGTAAGACCAGAATCATGCTATCAAATTCTACACTCAGTTATATTAATCTAAATCCACAGTGATTACAAAGAAAATTGTATTTATCTCAACCTTACTTAAGCAAAAGCAGACTTCTCTTTTGTAGCTTCCTTTTTCCAGTAAAAGTGCAAGTGCTTTACTTAGTGCAACTTAGAAGTTGATTATGATGTCTTTGTTGTGAGGTAACCAAGTTATTTGCAAATCAATGAAATAATATAGAGATTTACAAAGCATTACTCTAAATACATGCAAATATTTTCCTGTTTTTCCCTCTGTCGAGGTTTCAGCCCAGCCAGTAACAAAGGACCACGCAGCCGCTCACTCACTCCTCCGCCCCCCTCCGGTGGGATGGGGAGGAGACGGAGGAGACAAAAGGAAAAGAAACTGGAACCTCGAGGGTTGAGATAAAGGCAGTTTACTGGGACAACACAAAGAAATTACAACAAGAAGAACGGTACTAATGAAAGAATATACAAAGCGAGTGATGCACAGTGCAACTGCTCACCACCCGGGACCTGACGCTCCGCCACTTCCCCCACCGAAAACAGAGACCACCCCCCGGCCCGCTCCCCATTTATATACTGAGCATGATGTCCCATGGTATGGAATAGATCCTTGGCTAGTTCAGGTCAGCTGCCCCGGCTATGCCCCCCACCTCCCAGGTTCCTGTAAAAATTAACTCTATCCCAGCTGAACCCAGGACACCCTCTAAACACAAACCTGTCATAGATGAGAAAATCATCTTTGTTTCCACTTAAGGTAGTCCAGACATCAGCTTGCTGTAGACAGTAATATAGTCTGAAACACTTTCTTTCAGTAAGTGAAAGTTCCTCTGAGAATAAGTTCCATATGAGATATTGACCAGTCCTTCATTCTCCAACTTCACTTGCAGGTCCTCCAATATAGTGGAGAATGTAAAGAAGCAAACCCATAAATCATTAGAGAATCATAAGATTTTTTTTTTCCTTTGCAATACAAAAATATTATTTTTAAATGTATGCATGCTTCCAGACATAAGTGATTTGCCACATTCAACAAAAGTTAATATGCTCCATCTTGCTTTCATAACAGTGAATGTTATTTCCTCCCAGTTTTAATAACAACAGTCTAACACTATTAAAACATTATTATTGCCATTTGCCATGACATGGTTCCTGTCCTTGTAAGTAAAATATAGTACTAAGTAAAGCAGACATCTGTTTTCAGACTTAATTCAGTGTTATTTTTCTTTTTTTTCATGGTCTAACACAGTTAGTTTATCTGATGTTTTTATTTAAATGCTGAGTTTTAGGTCACAGTTGGTTAAAGAATGCATAGAGTAAATACAGCAGGAAGGTGAATAATCAGGAAAGCAAACCTGCAGTAAAAGGCCAATAGCTCTCCCACTCATCTTTACAAGGCTATTTTCTATAATAGCCAGAAAAGGGATATTACAGCAACTGGGTCAAAAGGATGGCTACAGAATGTGTGCATGACCTGGCTGGCAGTTATCAGTCTTCCCCTTTGGTGTCCCATCACAAAAATCTTTCTTTGCTATATAGTACAGAAAGCTGCTTTCTTGCTGTATGATGTGTTGGGGTTTTTTCCATTTCATTTGTATCAGGATCATGCCTTCCTACTGACTTGCTCTAGAAAATTATTTTTTCAGTTTCAGGAAATAGCCTAGAACTTGAAAGGTTCTTTAGAGCCTTTCTAAAATGTATGGAATCAAACCCAACTACCTTGAAAGCCAATCATAAAGCCCACTTCTTACTTTGATGGAGCCAGAGATTTACCACCATTTTTTTCAAAATCCAGTTCTTGAAAAACTTGCAAAGACTATTATAATATGAAGTTATGCAGCCTAGAGGGGGAAACTAAGATGTTATTACAGTGCTCAAAATCAAGCTCTGAAACCGGCACCATGAATTTTTAAGCCAATGTGATTTCACAATCACCAAATGAATCCAAGATAAAGCTTGTATACAAATCCTGTTTGGGTTAGCTCAAAATTATTTTCTTGCTGCAGTTACTATCATGATACCTAATTATTTGTACAGAAGTAGGTTCTAGAAACCAGAGCACCAATGTCCCAGATCTTGTATGAAAATATAACACTGATGAGTCCCTTGAATGCTTCATCTATTTTTCACAAGGCCAGTCTTTACCTTATCTTCTGGATTTATTTTTTTTATATGTAGGACCTCTGAACAGGGGCTGGGACAGCCTCATACAACGGTTTAGCTATTAGACCGTAGTTCATGATCCAAAGACGACACCACCCTGCCATTCCCAAGAATGCTCTAAGTTCATGGATATTTTTCAGCTCAGGTATACTACAAATGGTCTCTTTGCCATCTTTTCCCAATTGTCACTGCCCTTTTGAAATCTCAAAGCCCAGATATATCACAGTCTGACATGCTATTTGGGCCTTCTTCCTGGATACCTTGTACCCATTTAGTCCTAGAAAATTCAAGAGGTCAATGGTTACCTGTATGCAGGTAAATCTTTCTTCTGTAGCAATCAGTATGTCATCCACATATTGTAGACGTAAAT
The DNA here is from genome assembly GCF_929443795.1 of Astur gentilis. Lineage (NCBI taxonomy): Eukaryota > Metazoa > Chordata > Aves > Accipitriformes > Accipitridae > Astur > Astur gentilis. The sequence goes on along the minus strand of NC_064918.1, from coordinate 15,505,070 downwards.
GTTCAGGCCTTGGTTTGTCCTGTTTCCAGATTTCAAGCTCTTTTGCCAGCTGGTTTCCAAAAATTGTCGGGCTATTTTTAAATCCTTGGGGTAGTCTTGTCCATGTCAACTGCATCTTTTGCCCAGTTTGTGGATTTTCCCATTCAAAAGCAAACAACTTTCTGCTTTCCTTCTCCAAGGGTATGCAAAAGAAAGCATCTTTCAAATCAAGCACTGTAAACCACTGATGAGTCTCCTTTAACGCTGTTAACAACATATAAGGATTTGCTACCACAGGATATATGTCCTTGGCTATTTGATTCACTGCTCTCAGATCTTGCACTATCCTGTATTCACCCGAGGGTTTTCTGACTTGTAAAATAGGAGTATTATATTCAGATTCACATTCCTCCAAAATTTTGTACTCTAAAAATTTGTCAATCAATTTCTTCAGCTCCTGCCTTACTTCTGGTTTAATTGGGTATTGTTTAATTTTTACTGTTCCTGCATCCTCTTTTAAATCTATTTTTACAGGTGCTGCTAATTTTGATTTACCAGGAATATCTGTTTCCCATACTGTAGGAATTACTGCAGAATCCACCTCTGGTGGAATTTCCTGCTCCTCCACCTTTTCCTGTATCATCAGGATTTCTCCTGATTTGACTCAGGTATTTTCAAAAAGAGTTCTCCTTCCTCAAAAAAAATTTGTGCATTTAATTTAGATAACAAATCCCTTCCTAACAAGGGTATCAGACATTCTGGTACATACAAAAATTCATGTGTAATTATTTTATTTCCAAACTTCAAATCTAGAGGTTGCAGGAATGGTCTGTTTTCTCCTTTCCCTGTTGCTCCTATTATGTTTGCTGGTTTTGTTCCAATTGTTCCTTTACAAGTATTTTATACCAAAAATGTCACTCCACTCCTGTATCCACTAGAAATTTAACTTCTTTTTCTCCCAGCTTAATTATAACCAGAGGCTCAGCTGGGTTCCCCTCCGGTCCCCTTCATTCATCCAAAACCATCATTCTACCTCCTTCCGAATATTTCCTCCTGAACATTGCTCATTTTTAGGACAATCTCTTTTCCAATGTCCTTCCTCCCTACACAAAGCACACTGATTCACTCCTAAGGGGGTGTTAAAATTCTGATTGCTAAAATTCATAAATCCTTCCCGTCCACCGACACCTCGTCCTCTTCCTCTACCTCGTCCTCTGCCTGCTGATCCTGTCATTACAGCCAGTAATCTATTTTCTCTGGTTTTCCTTTCCTCTTTTTCCCTGTTATTATATACTTTCCATGCTGCCTCCAGCATTTTATTCAAACTCCTTGAATCCTCTCCCTCCAGCTTCTGAAGTTTCTTTCTTATGTCTGGTGCCGACTGTCCCATAAAAATCAAAGCCAACTGTATCTGAGCCGCCTCCGTATCTACTCTTAAATCAGTATATTTTCTGGCAGCTTCCTTCAGTCTTTCCAGAAACGCTGAGGGAGATTCATTCTTATCTTGTCTCACCTCATATATTTTAGACCAGTTCAGAGATTTAGGCATAGCATGTTTAACTCCATATAAAATCCATTTCTGATACTGACTCAGCCTTTCTCTATGTTCCACGTTATTTGGATCCCACTGTGGATCCCCAGACGGAAAATTCTGCTCTATTGTTCCACCTGTTGTCCCACTCAGTACAGCCACTTCTGCCTGTGCTTTGCCAGTCTTCAGTACCATCTGCTTTTCTGTATCATCCAACAAATTATCCAAGATCACCTGTAAATCACTCCAATCCGGATTCTGCGTTCTAATTATAGTATCCACCACTCTGCCTACTCTCTCAGGATCTTCTCTATATACTCCAGCTGCCTGCTTCCAAGCCATCAAGTCCGTAACCGAAAAGGGCACTTTTACATACACTGGCCCATCGTTACCAACTCCCTGCCGCAGGGGAGCTATTGTTTGTGCCTACTAGTTAGCTTGCATTCATTCTGCCAATCCCATCTCTGCCTTAAGTAAAAAAATAAACCCATATACGGTATTTCACTCCATTTCCTTTCTCTTCTACAAAACAACATTAACTGCAGAATGGTGTTATATTCAGTGTCCCATTCATGTGCCACCTTTCCTGATCCTCCAATGTATACAGAGGCCACCAATGATTACAATATTCAATCATCTGATTTTTACGTAAATCATCATGCAATTCACCCCAATGTGCTAATAAACATCCTAACGGAGAAGTTTTCGGGATTTTTCCATCAGTGGACAAATTTCCCATACTCTTACTCTTAAATAATTTGGCCAATGCCAATATGTTTATACCCAATACCAAATATCTATTAGATATATATCAAATATCAAATATCAGAAGTCAATAATCAATTATCAAATGCCAACTACCGAACCAAATATCAAATGCCAAGTATCAAGTACAAAGTTTCAAATACCAAATATATGCATCAAATACCAGATATCAAATAAATACAAATAACAATTGTTGCCAGGTAATGGAGTCCACCTGCTTGCCTAGGGCACGGACAAAGCCGACTTCCCTAGACAAGAATCATAACCAATATCCCCTGGCAAATTATTAACCAACAAAATGTATTCACACTTTTTAACTTCCAGCCTCAGTCAGAGCTGTACCATACAATATACAGTTACTCAAATCTGTCACTTCATTCTTCCAAACTCCACACTCACTTCATGCACGTCTCACACTTACAGCACTCACACTCACACCTTTCCACAATTGTTAGTTTAAACAAAGGTATATAACACACTATAACACAACTCTTAATTCTGATTTGTGATACTTCCAAATACACTAAATATCTCACAAAAATACACATATACTCTTAAAAATTCCTTGGAATTGGGACTCAAACCCAACGTTTCCAAAATGCTTTTGAAGCTGGGACTCTAACCCAGAATCCTCAAAAGTTGTGGGACTCTAACCCACTCCAAAATGCTTTTGAAGCTGAGACTGTAACCCAGAATCCTCAAAAGTTGTGGGACTCTAACCCACTCCCAAATTGTCCAACCCAGCAATAGCTTTCGCTTATGTCTTACGGGCAGACGCCTAGGCTTCCACTTCCTTCAGGATCCTTTAGTCCAACCCTGCACAGCTTTCACCGCGTCTGACAGGCAGACGATATGGTGGGACTCTAACCCACTTTAGTGGGACTCTAACCCACTATCCCTAATATTTCAGAAAAAAAGAAGTGTCTTACCAAAATCCAGGGGACGTCGCAAAGAGCCTTATGGATCGGGGATCGATGGGTATCCTCGAGAAATCCTTGGTGCCGGCTGGAAGCGATCAGGTCCCCAACTCCTCCGGTCTCTCTCAGCAAGGTCCCATCTGGGTCGCCAGAAACTGTTGCCGAAAAACTCGGAATAAAGAACTTATCAACACCAATGTAGTGTAGATAAGCAGACACTTCTTTATTGACGGCCGGGTGCGCGGGTGAGTCCTCTCAAAAAAACCACGCACACCTGAACACCAAAATCATACACCTTATATTAAATTTATTCATGCATATTCATTAGGTTTCTGAGAAAGGTTATACATATCCATTAGATTTCTGGGAAGTTATTAGCATATGCAAATGTCCTTCTACGCAGGCGTGGTGAAGCCTCTGGTGGTCTTCCGTAGTCTTCCTCACTTTGTCCGATAGTTGACCTCTCAGGTGATTCTGCGCAGTACGATTCTCACCATCATTCACATAAAAATGCATACTATGTCTATTCTTAAATATAACCTTTCTAATGATTGGTCCTTCAGTCACACCATCTTATTAATATTCTTATTTTAAAACAATCATTGGTTAATCTCACTTAACTCTACTGATTGGAATCCTCGATAATTAGATCGAGGTGGGAAGGGTAAGGGGTTTCCAAGCAGCAAACTGGTGTCCATAACGGTTTCCTTAGTTTCTTAAAACAAAACACTACTGATCAACAAATCTTTGTCAAAGTTTCTGTGCTTAAATGATTTTACACAATACTTGAATTCTTATGGTTACACATAGTACATTTTCTAAAGTTCCTAAGTTCCTATGACTATATATTTCAAACTTAACACTCCCATGGTTAAATGTGTAGAATGTAATAGATATGTATAGTTTTTGCTAAAATATTTCTTATAATTCTACATTCCTATTAAAATTGAATATGATTAATTCTAACTAATAACAAATCAATACCAAATCAGTAACACCTTTACCCAGATAGTAACAGGTTCCCCTCTCTCCTTGGGGTCCACACCCCCAGCCCAGTAGGCTACTCAGGACGTTATCGACTGATCACCCGGTCCGTCACTCAGAAACACTCCTGGTCCCCAGTAACCTCTCACTTCATCATCACTCAACAGTATCTGATTTCCCCCCGTTAAAGAAACTCTCCACAAATACTCAGTTTCAGTTTCGCCCGGCTTGCGTGAAAACTTAGCTTGTAACGCGCTGAGTTCGGGTCCTGAACAAGGGGTTGTGCAAATATTGGTTCAGGGGCTCCCACTGTGTGGACCCGTGTGCCTTCCTGTTTTAATAAGGGGTCGCACTTCCCTTTCCTCCAATTCCTCTACCTCTTCAGATCTGTTTTTATCAGAGTCTCCCCAGATGTCCCCATCCCAATCCTCAGGGTCCGTACCCGTGATTAACTTTCAGATTTGGGTAATACTGGGGGGCTTTTTTGCTTGTGCCAGCATCATTTCAATCTTTTGTTCCAATAAACACATCTGCTCCTTTCCTCGTCTCAATTCCACCTTCAGACAATCTATTTCCCCTTGCTTTTGAGAATTATCTTTTGTCAATCTGTCTATTTCCCCTTGCTTTTGAGCAGAATCACTCTTTTGGTTTTGTGCTTGAATCAAGCAGGCGCCTAGGAGGGCACACATAATGCCTTTGCCTTTGCCGTTTCGACTACTTCTGTGGCATTGTTCTATTCTCTCCACCACCACTGCTGGGTTGGAACACTTCTCCTTTGCCCACTCTGTCTCTGGGGGGAAAGGGCTACAGCCATGCTTCCGTAATAATTCCTCTATTAACACCATCCTGCCAACTATGCCAATTTAAAATGTTACGGAGGCACGCACAATCAAATCCAACAGGTGTTAAAGCTCAGATTTATTCTTCAGTAAAAAGTTAGTTAGAACTCTGGTAACATTTTGTAAGCCACAGGCTCAATGATGTAAAGGGAATTAGTACTACACAGCCGACTTAAGAATTCTTAAGATTTAAAAGTGATGACTCAAAATGCACATATCACTCACCTGAAAGCTGAGGGCTCTCAACCTTGAGGAGTTACCTAGGGCAGCGCCCTGACCCAAGGGGAGTCCCTGACTGCAGGCCTGCTGCTCCGAAGAGGACTGATTCCAAAATGTCCTCCAGTGGGACCCCATTTATACCCTTGTTGAATCTGATCTGTGGTCATTTAATCCCTATTGGCCAAGAAGGTCACCTCAGTGTACCTGGCACATCTCGATTGGTCAGTTCAATTTTCAACCTGCGGCCTCTAGGGTTTGGGGTTTTTTTCTCTTCTCCCTGCCTGGAGAAGTTTCGTTTCCTGTCGGGGGGGTGTACTGGCACAACCGGCTAGCTATGCTGTACTCGATGCAGCCCAGGACACAGTTGGCCCTTTTGGCTGCCAGGGCACACTGTTGACTCATATTCAACTTGCCATGAACCCAAACCCCCAGATCTCTTTCCATGGGGCTGCTCCCCAGCCTCTCATCCTCCAATTTGTATGTATAACCAGGATTATCCTGTCCCAGGTGGAGAATCCTTCACTTGCTCTTGTTAAATTTCATATGGTTGGTGATTGCCCAGCTCTCTAGTCTATCCAGATCTCTCTCTAAGGCCTCTCTACCCTCGAGGGAGTCTACGGCACCTCCTAGTTTAGTATCATCAGCAAACTTACTTAATGTACATTCAACTCCTGCATCCAGATAATTTATAAAAACATTAAAGAGCACTGGTTCTAAAATTGAGCCCTGTGGAACCCCACTAGTGACTGGTCACGAGCCTGATGTAACCCCATTTACTATAACTCTTTGAGCCTGACCTGTCATCCAATTGCTCACTGTCGCGTCCCAAAGTTGGAGCGACTCAGGTTCGTGGATTTCCTTTGTCAGAATTAAGGTGAAACGACACCAGGGGAGTTCAAACAACAACCAACATTTATTCAACCTAGCTAACTTTGTCCAAGTACACATGAATTTGTTAGTATGAACCTTGCAACATGTCACTAAGCCGCTATTTGAGAAGAGGAGTGTGATGGGTTAACCCTGGCTGAACACCAGGTGCCCACCAAAGCCGTTCTATCACTCCCCCATCCTCAGCTGGATAGGGGAGAGAAAATATAACAAAAGGCTCGCGGGTCGAGATAAGGACAGGAGAGATCATTCACTATTACCGTCACGGGCAAAACAGACTCAGTTTGCAAAATTAACTCAATTTATTACAAATCAACCAGAGCAAGGTAATGAGAAATAAAATGAAATCTCAGAACACCTTCCCACCACCCCTCCGTTCTTCCCGGGCACAACTACCCTCCCGGATTTCACCACCAAGCCCCCCCAGCGGCACAGGGGGACAGGGATGGGGTTTATGGTCATCACACGTTATTTTCTGCCGCTTCACCTCCTCAGGACGAGGGCTGATCACACTCTTCCCCTGCTCCAGCGTGGGGTCCCACCCACGGGAGACAGTCCTCCACGAACTCCTCCAACGTGGGCCATTCCCACGGGCTGCAGTTCTTCACGAACTGCTGCAGCATGGGTCCATTCCACGGTGTGCAGTCCTTCAGGAGCACACTGCTCCAGCGCGGGTCCCCCACGGGGTCACAAGTCCTGCCAGAAAACCTGCTCTGTGGGCTCCTCTCTCCACAGATCCGCAGGTCCTGGCAGGAGCCTGCTCCAGCGCGGGGTTCCCACGGGGTCACAGCCTCCTTCGGGAACCCACCTGCTCCGGCGTGGGGTCCTCCACGGGCTACAGGTGGAGATCTGCTCCACCGTGGACCTCCCTGGACTGCAGGGGGACAGCCTGCCTCACCAGGGTCTTCACCACGGGCTGCAGGGGAATCTTCGCTCCGGCGCCTGGAGCATCTCCTCCCCCTCCTTCTTCACTGACCTTGGTGTCTGCAGGCTTGTTTCTCTCACATCTTCTCACTCCTCACTCCGGCGGCAGTTTCTCTCCGTCCCAACTTTTTTTCCTTCTTAAAAATGTTATCACAGAGGTGTTACCACTATCACTGATTGGCTCGGCCTTGGCCAGCGGCGGGTCCATCTTAGAGCTGGCTAGTATGGGCTCGCTCTCTCTCGAACACAGGGGAAGCTTCCAGCAGCTTCTTACAGAAGCCACCCCTGTAACCCCCCCCCCCCCCCCGCTACCAAAACCTTGCCAAACAAAACCAATAAAAGGAGGGAAGTACAGGAAAATGAAATGGAAAAAGGAACATGAAATGTACCAGAAGGAGAGCCCTCCCGTTGAGTCACGAGGTTCAGAGCAGACCCCCTTGCTTTCTGGACTCCTTCTCAAAGAGGAGCTCAGGGGCGGCTAGGTCCACTCTTAGTCTCAGACTTGGTCAACGGTTTATGTTTCAAAGGATGAGGGACTGTGGAAAAGAGAGAAGGAAAAGAGGGAGAGAGAGTGAGAGAAAGAAAGAAAGAAAGAAAGAGAGAAGAGAGGGGTTTCACCAGTCCTGGGTCCAGCGTTGGTCCAGCCAGCGTAGAGATCCAGTTCCGGAGGGCGCGCACTGAGGATTCGTTCTCTCCTCTTTTATAGTGTGTTAGTTGATGATCTCAACATGCGCAGTTCCCACACCCGGGGTTCACTGGAATCGATTAGTGAGCTTTGGGGAGGGGTGTTCATTGTGGAGTTGCCTCTCTTTTCCTGCTGGCATGACCACTTAAGATAGAAGCACAGTCCCAACTTCCATGGGGCCTTCTTCCTCCAGGAAGGCATAAATTGTGTTCCTTCTCCTGGCCACTGAAGATAAGGAATTGGGGCTTTGGAGAAGTGCGTTCCCACCCTCCGTGGGGCCCTCTCCTCTGTCCACATTGTCCTGTTCACAAAACTCCAGCATTTTTACAGAGGTTGTTTTGTCCACCAAAGCTCTTTTAGCGGATGTTTGAGACATTGAATTTGTCAGACCGTCACACTCACCCACCACAGTGATATGTGATGCCACAATTTAGTAGTGGTAAGATGATAGACACATGTCCTAGTTTCAGCTGGGATAGAGTTAACTGTCTTCCTAGTAGCTGGTACAGTGCTATGTTTTGAGTTCAGTATGAGAAGAATGTTGATAACACACTGATGTTTTCAGTTGTTGCTCAGTAGTGTTTAGACTATAGTCAAGGATTTTTCAGCTTCTCATGCCCAGCCAGGGCACAAAAAGTTGGCACAGGACACAACCAGGGCACCTGACCCAAACTGGCCAACGGTGTATTCCATACCATGTGACATCCCATCTAGTTTAGGAACTGGGAAGTGGGGGGACAGGGAATCGCTGCTCGGGGACTAGCTGGGTGTCGGTCGGCGGGTGGTGAGCAATTGCCCTGTGCATCATTTGTACATTCTAATCCTTTTATTACTACTGTTGTCATTTAATTAGTGTTATCATTATCATTATTAGTTTCTTCTTTTCTGTTCTATTAAACCGTTCTTATCTCAACCCAGGAGTTTTACTTTTTTTCCCGATTTCCTCCCCCATCCCACTGGATGGGGGGGAGTGAGTGAGCGGCTGCGTGGTGCTTAGTTGCTGGCTGGGGTTAAACCACGACAGGACACAGCCAGGGCAGCTGACCCAAACTGGCCAATGGTGTATTCCATACCATGTGACGTCCCATCTAGTTTAGGAACTGGGAAGTGGGGGCGGGGAATCGCGGCTCAGGGACTAGCTGGGTGTCAGTCGGCAGGTGGTGAGCTATTGCCCTGCGCATCATTTGTACATTCCAATCCTTTTATTAGTACTGTTGTAATTTTATTAATGTTATCATTATCATTATTAGTTTCTTCTTTTCTGTTCTATTAAACCGTTCTTATCTCAACCCAGGAGTTTTACTATTTTTCCCGATTTTCTCCCCCATCCCACTGGGTGAGGGGGGACTGAGTGAGCGGCTGTGTGGTGCTTAGTTGCTGGCTGGGGTTAAACCACGACACACACAATACAATGAAATGAGGTGGATAAACTGGAAATCCAGAGTAGGATTAAGGCAGGATATAAGAAACCAAGCTTTAGGAATACTGTGAGTCCAACCACTCAAGTCAAACTTTTTAGTTTTATCATATCCAAATTATGAATGCTTATAATCATAATTTGTCTTGAATACATGTGTCATCATCCAGTTTCTTCCCAGAATGAGAAGGTGAAGAGAATGGGGAGCAATAAAGATAGTAATCTGGGGATAAAACACTACCATTCTCTTGTTAGTTATAGAAAGTAAAAATTTTGTCATCACTGAGCAGCAGATTCTATCCCTGCCTGTCTCAAAGAGTTAGTTTGTGGTACTGTTAAGCCACTTATACCAACAGTGACCAGTCTTTCACACTTGCAGGCCACGTTCCATGTCAGGAGACAGTTTTAGCATGCCACTGTCCATATTCTATGCCACAAGGCATACTGCAAACCAATGTGCATATGCAATATACCACAACTCTGCATGCACATTAAAACCAGATGAAAGTATTCTTGACCATGTGTTCCTCATTTTATGGATACCCACCCTGAGATCTGAGCTTCCAGGTACTGAAAATGTGTAACTACAAATCAATGAAAAGAAGCATGCCGAACCTATGAAATGGTTAAGGTACATCAACAAATTAGACCTCTTATGTTTCAAAGTGGACACCTATAATTGAAGGACATTTTTGATGTTGATACTTCAGTATAATGCACCTCTGTAAAACTGAATTCCCAGGGCATGACAGAATGCAAAGACTTCAAAACTTTTAACAGGCAAGACTTCAAAGATCCATCCTCTCTAAGCATGCTTTCCTGTATTTTATATTTTGTTTATTAATGTTTCTCAAATATTTTATAATAATCTTGATTAAATATTAGTCTAAGTATTACTGGCTATACAAATAACTCAGATTATTATTACATGATTACTGCTTAATTTTAGCTTTTAGTTTGATGACAGACTAAAACCCATTTTAACAAGCAATATGAACAATTTCATAAAATTATTATATTTTTCTTTCTAGCCAGCAAATAAGGATGTTATTGGTTTTTGGGCAATAATGGAAGTTTTCCATATCAGCATTCCAACAATTTGATGTAATTAATGAAACTTAGGCTTACTTCTTTCCTAACAGCATTATTGCCAAGATTCTTTCTAACAAGACCAACAGTATCCACTCATTGCAGTCTCTCACCCCCTTTTTAGTGCATATTAACATTCATCTTGTGGCTCAATGTAATCTTGGAGAAATTCAGAATATGCTACTGCATTCCCATTATCTCATTTTAAACAAAATAACTATGTGTGTGTGTATGCATGCATGCACATGCAGCTTGTTACCAGTTTACATATTTATATTCCATAATTTTTTAAATTATATTTTTAATATTTGAACACCATATGGAATTCATGTAATATAACATTTGGGTTTCATTAAATACTATTTTTATCCCTTATGTTCCTTGTAACCTTATGTATTGGGTTTGTGTGGCAAGGTTTTGGTAGCAGGAGGGGTTACAGGGGTGGCTTCTGTAAGAAGCTGCTGGAAGCTTCTACTATGTCTGACAGAGCCTATACCAGCCGGCTCCAAGACGGACCCACCACCAGCCAAGGCTGAGCCAGTCAGCAACAGTGGTAGCGCCTCTGGGATAACATTTTTAAGAAAGGAAAAAAAGTTGGGACAGAATGAAACGGCAGCCAGAGAGAGGAGTGAGAACATGTGAGAGAACCAACCCTGCAGACACCAAGGTCAGTGAAGAAGGAGGGGGAGGAGATGCTCCAGGCGCTGGAGCAGAGATTCCCCTGCAGCCCGTGGGGAAGACCCTGGTGAGGCAGGCTGTCCCCCTGCAGTCCAGGGAGGTCCATGGTGGAGCAGATATCCACCTGCAGCCCGTGGAGGACCCCACGCCTCTCCTCTGTCCACATTGTCCTGTTCACAAAACTCCAGCATTTTTACAGAGGTTGTTTTGTCCACCAAAGCTCTTTTAGCGGATGTTTGAGACATTGAATTTGTCAGACCGTCACACCACCCCGTGGCTCAAACATTCGCTGGACTTTGATTCTCATTCATATCATCTTCGTCTGTGGTGATCTTGATATAGCGGACAGTAGGAGAAGAGAGAGAGACAGCTGAGGATAGTAAGCGGCTAATCATACATCTGACTATGGCAAGGCCTGTTATTAAACATATAAGTCCAATTAATATCATAAGTCCAATATTTACGAGCCATTTTCCCCATCCCATCAGTCCCAAGGATCCTAAAATGGAATGTAGCCATGAGTTTGGATTCCAGCCATCAAACCAGTCAGCGGGTTGCATTGCATGGAAGAGTTCTCTCGTCTGGTCGGCAATCTCCTTCATCTTTGCCCGGGCTTCTTCAATGGAAGTCGTGGCATTATGAATGGTAATACAACATTCAGATTCAGTCAAATTCAACATACCACACACACCTTGTTCTTTTAACAATAACATGTCTAAGGCTAAACGATTCTGTAATGTCATTTTTGATACCTGTTGCACTTGGAGATTTAGTTCCCCAAAGGCATATCGAGTCCAATTACTTAATACATGTACTTGCCAAGTTAGGTTTTCTAGCACCCATTGGTGCCGAACAATATACCCAGAGGGTGCAAAGAATGCCTTTAGCTCTAATGATACCTTCTGTCCCCAGGTATAATAATCGGGTTTTAAAATGCTTTGAATCCATTTCTGGGTGCTACTTGGATCATCAAGTTCTCGTTTCTTCCTGTGAATAGGTGGTGTGGTATATTCAAAGATTCACCTGGGACACATAGTAGGAATTCCCAAACCACACCGCAATCCAGCCTGTTCGATAACATTTAAGTGCGAGTACATTTTCCCATCTGAGCACCCCCAGACAATTCCTTCAGGGGCAGCATACAAAGCATTTTGACAAGTAGCTGCGTCTCCCTGAGGTATTTGATTATCCTCCCCCACCTTATATCTTGGGAAGTGGTTAATGGGAATTCCACATTTTAGCCAGGTATTAACATTATTAGTGATCTGATTACATTGGTTATCCCGGTTTCGGTATCCAAAATTAGGATATCCCCAACAGGTGCACATATCTCGAATTAAGGTTCTAACTTCCAAACTGATCCATGTTTCAATGGGATTGCCAGCGCCTGTGGTACAATCTATAATGTGGGTACAGTTTAGCAAATGGGCATCATTGGGGTTGGGTGTGCCTACAAATTCTTTCTTTAATAAGTGAAGAGGTTGGTTTTTTAACATGTGCTTCACTGACCATCCCCAAGCAGTGTGGGCGCTATTCATTGAAGGATATTGTCCCTTCCTGTCAGGTATGTGAACACACCAAGCTGAATCCCATTTTACGTTATATTGTAATTCAAAAGGGGTAATTTCCGGGGAAGCAGGCCAAAAGGGCACTAGATTACAAGATATATTGTGATAGGAAGGGCAGCCTGTTATTTTCCACCAGGATGGAGAAGGTGGGAATCGTCTGGAATAGGCTTCCTCGAATCCTGGAGGACACGGTGGGCTATGACTAACACCAATTTCGCGACTGACCTCCAATCTCTATCGCTTACAAGTTTTGTTTATTAAGTCAGGCCACCCCGTGTCCCGAGGGATCTCATAGAAGGCTGTTTCATCTCGCCACCATCTACCAGAGGAGGTATAATTACTTCGATATTGATACTCAAAAGGAGTATCTACTAACCCTGTAATGCCATTGGTCTTATTATGTTTTCCAATATTGAGCTTCATGGGTATCAAACCGAATCTAATCCCCTGCTCGGCAGAAGTAGGAATCTGAATACAGATCCCCTGATCCGTTTTATTTCAAATGTGTATGAATCCTTGTATCACTTCCCAAGCTAAATTGGAGGTCCTTTCTCCTTGTCCAGATGCACCAAAGCTGAGGAAGGTAAGGAGGAAGGAGTTCCAAACCATCTTTCCCTGTTATACCATAAGAATATCACAATCAAAATCAAACAAACAATACAGATAATGGCCCACTCATCAAGTGAAAACATAAGTCCTGCCGTGGGTTTCTGATAACCTGCAAAATATATACAAAAATAAACAATCATTAGAGGGATAGGATTGGAGGAGATGTTAAGCAGTGCTGCTAGTGATTGGGATCCATCCGAGAGGCTGAGGTGCACTCTCCAAGGCACTCATGCAGCTTCTGTAAAACAACCTTATGCAGGTTATGTGTAGGATGTGTGACTTATTCCTTAAACTTCAAGCTCTCTTGACTGGAATTGCTCTGATTAAAGCATCCGTAGATCAGCAGAATGTGTTTATTGTGTGTAAAAAAGCTAATAAGTTTGTAGCGACCTCTTGCTCTCACGTGGCGTAGGGGCTGTTGTAAGAACTCCAACGCGGTCTGTTGTCAAGCTTTCTGTGTTCTCCCCCCAACTCAGGAATTCTGAGAAGTCAACACAGCATTACTAGTCAGAGTAACAAAAACATAAGCAAGCAATCAAGCAGCTATGGTTTTAGTACTATAACAGAGGGTTAGTTTTATATTGTGCATCTTAACTGATATGTTTGTTAGAATCCAGCTAGTGGGATGCAGAAAAAAACCCATATTCTTATCAGCCATTTAACATCAGAGCAGCTTTAATTCAGAACATGAAAGTCCACTTAGAAAGAAGGGACAATCCATCGGGTATTGATACGATGCTCTTTCCCATGAGCATCTGTGGCCACCCAGGAATAGAGGTTAAGGGGTATCTTTAGGGTTAGGGGCACTTGCCCCACAGCGGGTAGTTCTACTAATACTGGCTGTCCGGCATAGTGGAGCAAGTGTGCAGGGTCTTTGCCACCTTTCATCCCTGGAATAATAGAAGGAGCTGTGGGACAGAATGCTAGGAGTCGGGGACAGCCATTTGCCCCCCACCAGCTATTAATTCGGTATACTGCTTCTGGTACTCGCGAGGCCCACCCTGGGTCATGGGGCCTCATGGCTCGTTTTAGAAGTCCGTTCGTTCTTTCCACAATACCATTAGCTTGAGGGTAGTAAGGGGTGTGGAAAACCCACTGGATTTCCTCATCCTTAGCCCATTCTTGCACCACTCCAGCAGTGAAATGGCTCCCATTATCAGACTGAATTGATTGAGGCTTGGGTAAGCAGCTAAACCATACTTTAAGACTTTTTACTGTATTTTCTCCTGTTGCTCTGGATACAGCTTCAGCTTGTGTTAGTCCTGATACCACCTCTACTCCTACTAACACATATCGTTTTCCCTCTGATAGCCTAAAGGGGCCAATATAGTCAATTTGCCATGTTTGCCATAAACCTTTGTTTGTTCTTAAATGTAGGGGTTGCTCTTTTAAAGGGTTATATTTTTCCAAACGAACTCGACATTGACCACATGCAGAAATAACAGTGTTACATAATTCTCGTGTAACAGCCCATCCTCTGCTAATAGCCTCTTTGTACAGGTCTTTACTCCCTGAATGGCCACGCTTCACATGCAGCCACTCCAAAAGGTGTTCCCATTTTTCCGCTTCACCATCGACAGCAAGACTGGCTAGACGTGTTAAGGAATCTACCCGGTTATTTAGAAGGTGAGCTGGGTTATCCCCTGCCTGGTGTGCAGCAACCCAGCCTACTAAGAAAGATCTCTGCTTGGCGATATTCAGTATTTCTTCCCATTTGTCTCGTTGCCATACTGGCACTTGGTTTACTTCCCATTGGTTTTGCTCCCAAAATGGTAACCATTCAGTGCATCCTTTAAACACTGCATAGGAGTCAGTATAAATGTATACTGGTTCTGTTGTCTCAGCTTCCTTAACAACTACGCTCCACACAGCAACTAACTCCCCTACTTGGGCACTACCCTCTCCCTCAGTTATCACATGCTCCCCTGAATCAATATGTAATGCTACTGCTCGATACTTCCACGTCCTTCCATCCCTTTTTGCGGAAGCATCAGTGAACCATACGTTTTTTAAATGGGGTTTGAAATCAGGAGCCACTTTGATATACGATGGAGGGGGTTCTGTATCTGGGTGATCAGAAGGGGGATCCTGTATTTGGAGCGTTTTGGGTGTTCCCTCCTCTACCTGTCTAGTGTGACAGTAGTGGTCTAGCTGGGCATACCACTTCCTTACTGTTTCTCGTTGAGCTACTCCTGCGGGGGGAGGAGTTCCAGCCAATATTGGTTTCAAGATCTTAAAGGGTCCTCGCAAGATGATGGGCTGTTGTCGTATAATTCTCTCAGCTTCTTGTAAGGCTAAGTTAACCACGAAGAGTCCTTTCTCCCAAACTGAATACCGTTTTTCCGCATCCTTAAAGCTACACGAAAAAAATCCTATAGGACGAGTAGGACCTTCAGGTCCACGCTGCCACATATGTATAGATAACCCATGAATTGCAAAACCCCATTCTATGTGGAGTGGGTCTGTTGGATGTATCGGCCCTAGGGCCTGGTAAATCCCTGCTTCGAAAATTAATAATTTCAGGGCCTCTTCATGGACAGATGTCCAGTCCCAAGCAGTCCTTTTACGGGTTAAATCATATAAAGGGTGAGCTATGATAGAAAAGTTGGGGATGTGTTTCCTCCAAAACACTAGCAAGCCTAGGGCATGCTGTAATTCTTTCTTATTTTCAGGCATTTTCACTTGTTCAAGGGTGGACAAGGTTTCGGGAGGTATACACACAGTCCCTCCTTTCCACCAGATACCTAAAAATTTTACTTCAGGTGATGGGAGTTGTACCTTTTCTGCAGGAATTTGGAGCCCTAAATTCTCTAAGTGATTAATGATTTCTCTCTGGGTTTGCCCCACCGCAGTGGTGTCTGGTCCTCCAATTAACACATCATCAATATATTGGTATACTTTTACTCCATCTTTGGGAGTGATCTGATTTAGTTCCTGGGCTAATGCATAGTGAGCAATGGTTGGTGAGTGGCAATAGCCTTGGGGAAGCCGTGTAAATGTATATTGTACACCTTCCCAGGTAAAGGCAAAGCGATCCCTATCTGCTTCTTGCAAGGGAACCATAAAGAACATGTCTTTCACATCAATGGTTGCTAAAATTTGGTGGCCTTGTTCTTGTATGGTTGCAATTAATTCTGCTATATTGGGGACTGCAGCTGTTAATGGGCCAGTATTGGCATTCAGGCGTCGATAGTCAACTGTCAACCGCCACTTCCCATTTGGCTTGCGGACTGGCCATACTGGGGAATTATAGGGTGAGTGGGTAGGAATAACTATCCCCTGTTCCCGTAACTCAGTTATCACTGAAGTGATCCCTTCCCTTGCTCCCAAAGGCAAAGCATAAGATTTGACATTAACTATCTTTGAAGGGGGAAGAGTTGGTGCAGACTGCAAAAGCCTCACAGAGATTGCGGGACACCCGAATTTCCATTCTCTTCCCTTAGAGTCTACCCACGACCGGCCCTTTAAGAGGTCAAGTCCTAGAATATTGGTGGGTAGAGGACCTAGTATCATAGTAACCTCAACAGGGGATGAATCCCCTAGCAGCCAGCATTTAACTTTAGCTGTCGGCTGTGGTTGGGAGCTTCCGAAAACATCTGTGACCCATATGTGCTTCTTATCTGCAATTATTCCATTGTGGTTAGCAACATCCGCCTGGAGTGCTGACATCTGAGCACCCGTATCAACTAAAAAAGTTACTGGGGTCTTAAAGGGACCAAGGGGAAAAGTAATCAACAGGTCTCCTGTCTTATTTTCAGTGAGCCTCCTTAAATAAACCCACTGGCCGTCCCCCGGCTCACTTACTGGGGACGGCGTGTCTAGTTTCCCGTCCTGCGGACAGTCATACCTTCCTCTGGAGCAGTGGGTGTTTGGGGAGTGGGAGTTGCCAGCGACGGTGGATTCGCCCCCTTATAGTCTTGAATGTTTAACTCAGTATGGGGAGGCTCCTTGTTCTTGTCTTTCCACCCTAGGACCAACTTTTCTAGGACAGAGGTGGGCAAGCCGTCCATCACATCCCGGGGAATTCCCTTTTCTATCCCTTCTGCCCACAACAAGTTTCGCTGACCCCCATATGGCTTTTTGGTGTTTACAGTCTTAGATGGGGGAGGTCGGCCAGGGCCTTCTATTCGGCGGATGGCAGGCTTAACCCTGCTTTCTTCCCTTGTGAGACCCATTCTCCGGCCATAGTTAATCAATTCCTGTGCCACTTCTCCCCAGGTCAGGGCACCTCCTGCATCCCAAATCTGAGAGTGAAGCTGTGCCTGGAAAGAAGGAAGGGGTGGGGGGAAGGTGTTCTGAGATTTGGGTTTATTTCTCATTACCCTACTCTGGTTTGACGGGCAATAAATTAAGTTAATTTTCCCTAAGTCGAGTCTGTTTTGCCTGTGACGGTAATTGGTTGAGTGATGTCTCCCTGTCCTTATCTTGACCCATGAGCCCTTTGTTATATTTTCTCTCCCCTGTCCAGCTGTGGAGGGGGGAGTGATTGAATGGTTTGGTGGGTACCTGGTATTTTTGGTGCCAAAACCCAGGAATGTGAGGAATTCGAGATAAGGATAGTAACTGAGAGAGGTAATGGCAAAACATGGACTGAACACTGCTAGAAAGTGAAGAGCTGCATGGTAAGTGGGGAATTTTTGTTGTTGTAATTGTGGTGAAGGGACGAGGGTGGATTGTATGTAAATTGTCCACTTTTTGTCAGTGTTGTGATTATATTACTTTGATTTTGGTGTGGAGAATTCTTTTTTGTTGATATGAGTGAAGTCTGTGAAAACTGTGAAGATTTTGTGTGATGAATGTTGATTTTAATGATAATTCTTAAATATGTGATGCACAGAGGCGAGGGGTGGAACCTCAGCTTGTGAGCCCTCTCTATCGAGTAACCTGAAAAAGAACTATTTTGAATGGGGCCCTGAGCAACAACAAGCCTTTGAGCATATCAGACAGGAAATAGCTCTTGCAGTAGCTCTTGGGCCTGTCCGGACAGGACCAGATGTACAAAATGTACTCTACACTGCAGCTGGGGAGAATGGTCTCACCTGGAGCCTGTGGCAGAAAACACCAGGAGAAACCCGAGGTCGACCATTAGGGTTTTGGAGTCGGGGGTACCGAGGATCAGAAGCCCACTACACCCCAACTGAAAAAGAGATACTAGCAGCATATGAGGGGGTTCGAGCCACTTCAGAAGTTGTTGGTAGAGAAGCATATCTCCTCTTGGCACCACGATTGCCCGTGCTACACTGGATGTTCAAGGGAAACATCCCCTCTATACATCATGCAACTAGCACTACATGGAGTAAGTGGATAGCGTCGATCACGCAACGAACTCGACTGGGGAAATCCAACCGCCCAGGAATTCTGGAAGAGATCATGGACTGGCCAGAAGGCAGACATTTTGGAGCATTGCCTGAGGAGGTCGCTCGTGCCCAAGAGGCACCACCATATAACGAGTTATCAGAAGACGAAAGGCGTTATGCTTTGTTTACTGATGGATCCTGTCATGTGGTAGGGAACCATAGGAAGTGGAAAGCTGCTGTGTGGAGTCCCACACAACAAATCGTTGAGGCCACTGAAGGAGAAGGTGAGTCAAGTCAGTTTGCAGAAGTGAAAGCCATCCAACTAGCCCTAAATATTGCTGAACGAGAAAAGTGGCCAGTACTCTACCTCTATACCGACTCCTGGATGGTAGCTAATGCCCTATGGGGGTGGCTACAAGAGTAGCCAAGACCAATTGGCAATGCAGGGGTAAACCCATCTGGGCAGCTGCATTGTGGCAGGACATTGCTGCCTGGGTAGAACACATGACTCTAAAGGTACGTCACGTAGATGCCCACATGCCCAAAAGCCGTGCCACTGAAGAACATTGAAATAATGAAGAGGTAGACAAGGCTGCCAAAATAGAAGTAGCTCAGGTGGACCTGGACTGGGAGCATAAGGGTGAGCTATTTGTAGCTCGATGGGCCCATGAAACATCGGGACATCTAGGGAGAGATGCAACATACAGATGGGCTCGTGATCGAGGGGTGCACCTGACCATGGAGGCCATCACACAGGTCACTCATGAATGTGAAACATGTGCTGCAATCAAACGAGCCACCAGAGTAAAGTCTCCCTGGAACAGAGGGCAATAGCTGGGCTTTCGATATGGCGAGGCCTGGCAAATTGACTACATTGGACCACTGCCACGAACACGCCAAGGCAAGCGCTATGTACTCACCATGGTGGAAGCAACTACTGGTTGGCTAAAAACATATCCTGTAAACCATGCCACTGCCAGAAACACCATCTTAGGCCTCTAAAGGCAAAATCTATGGCGACATGGTACCACAGAAAGAATTGAATCAGACAATGGGACTCATTTCCAAAATAAACTCATAAGCTCCTGGGCAAAGAAACACGGCATTGAGTGGGTGTACCACATACCCTATCACCCACAGGCATCTGGAAAAATTGAGGGATATAATGGACTGTTAAAGACTATGTTGAGAGCACTGGGAAATGGGGCATGGAAGCATTGGGATACAAATTTAGCAGAAGCCACTTGGCTAGTTAACACCAGAGGATCTGCTAACCATCCTGGTCCTGCCCAAACAAAACCCCTACTACTGTGGGAGGAGATAAGGTCCCCATAGTGCACATGGGGAAGTGGCTGGGGAAGGCAGTGTGGATTTCTCGTCCCATGGGAAAAGGCAAACCCATTCGTGGGATTGTCTTTGCTCAGGGACCTGGGTGTACTTGGTGGGTAATGTGGAAGGATGGGGAGACCCAGCGTGTGCCTCAAGGACATTTAACCTTGGGGGAAAAATAATCTGTGATGCGAGTTGTATGTTGTAGGAAGTAATGTAGCAGTGTCCTGGGTTCAACAACAGATAGAGCCCCAAAATCGATGGACACATTAGAGGGATAGCCCATAGGCTAAAGGAACAACATGTGTGTGTGTGTGTGCGAGGTCGGGGGGGGGGAGTCCATATACTTATATATAAGACAAGGAAAGTAGTAGTGGTTGATTAGAAAAATGTAAGATCTGGGCATAATGTAGATGGTATAGAATAAGGGGTGGATAATGTCCTGGGTTCAGCTGGGATAGAGTTAATTTTTACAGGAACCTGGGAGATGGGAGCATAGCCGGGGCAGCTGACCTGAACTAGCCAAGGAGCTATTCCATACCATGGGACATCATGCTCAGTATATAAATGGGGAGCGGGCCGGGGGGTGGTCTCTGTTTTCGGTGGGGGAAGTGGCGGAGCGTCGGGTCCCGGGCGGTGAGCAGTTGCACTGTGCATCACTCTTTCTGTATACTTTTTCATTAGTACCGTTGTTGTTGTTGTAATTTCTTTGTGTTTGTCCCAGTAAACTGCCTTTATCTCAACCCTCGAGGTTCCAGTTTCTTTTTCTTTTCTCTCCTCCGTCTCCTCCCCATCCCACCGGAGGGGGGCGGAGGAGTGAGCGATCGGCTGCGTGGTCCTTTGTTACCGTCTGGGCTGAAACCACGACAAGCAGGAATGACCTGAACCGCAGAGGAGTGACCTTCGCAAGGAACCAGACAAGTGCATCAGTGACCCAAACCAAGCCGGTGTTGGTGCCCAACGATCGAACATACTGCTTCTCCTGTCCTGACCACTCATCTTGACGGATGGGGCCCAAATCATAACCTGTGTGTGAACATCTGGAGGAGTGGAAGAAGCCCATGGAATATCTATCTCTTAAAGGACAGGGGATAGTAATTGATAAGAATGTATAAATCTGTCTGTTGGGTATAAAAGTGGTTTAAGTATGTAGTTTCTCTTGTAAGTGTTGGTAAGAAGGGATTTCAGTGATGAGAATTAAATACAGTGGTGTGGTTAGAAGATATATGTGTATCGAATTATGTGGGACCTGAGCATGACGCAAATGGTATGGAATAAGGGGTGGAGATTGTATTGGGTCTGGCTGAGATGGAGTTAATTCTCCCCATAGCAGCCCTCGCAGTGCTGTGCTCTGCATCGGTAGCTAGAAAGGTGTTGATAACACCCCAGTGTTTTGGCTACTGCTGAGCAGTGCTGGCACAGCATCAAGGCTGTCTCTCCAACATTTTTGCCCTCCCTCAATGGCAGGCTGGGGCTGGGCAAGATCTTGGGAGGGGACATAACCAGGACAGCTGACCTAAACTAACCAAACAGATATTCCATACCATATGACATCAGCTCAGATATAAAAGCTAAGTGAAGGGAGACAGGAGGGGGGCATTTTGTCTTCCAGAGCAACCACTATGAGTACTGAAGCCCTGCTTCCCAGGAAGTGGCCAGACATTGCCTGCTGATGGGAAGTAGAGAATAATATCATTTGTTTTCCTTTGCTTTTGCACGCAACCTTTGCTTTCACTTTATTAAAGTGTCCTTATCTTGACCCACAAGCCTTTTGTTATATTTTCTCTCCCCTGTCCAGTTGAGGAGGGGGAGTGATAGAGTGGCTTTGGTGGGCACCTGGCACCCAGCCAGAATCAACCTACCACACCTTATCAGCAAAGTTACAAAACATTCAAAGACTGGGGACACTAAAATTGAGGTTCTTACTCTTAAAACCTTTCTCTCTATTTCCAGAGTACCACTGCATTTCTTAAGTGGCTTTTAATTTCTGCAACAGATAAAGTATGCTAAATAACAGTTATTCATCTTTTAAGACCAAAGCTCTGTTAAAAATTGTAGATCGTATAATTAAAGACTACATCACAAATAATGGAGTCAGGGAGATGAATTATGATCCCAGCTCCAAGATTCAGTTTTCCACTCAATATTTTTGACCTTTAATCTATTCTTCTATCAAGTCCAATTTTCATGCAGCCAAGTCCATTAGTCAGCCACATTCTCCTGTTCCATGCTTCCAAAAAAACAGTAGAGGGAGCACGAACAGCACAGAAACATTGCCTATCCTCAGTTCATGTACTGGATCAAAAGTATTTGTGGCAAAATCCTATTAAAAATCTGAAGCACTAGGTTAGCATGCCCATTTGTACTGACTAGTTCTACTACAAATTTTCTCCCATTTGAAAATGTATAGAAAAAAACTCAAATGCTTGTAATTCATGCACAAATTGGAAATACATCTATGCATTTGAGTAAACAATAGGACAGCAGCTAGTCTTACAATGAATTACAGCTATTTAAGTGCAAGCCACCCTTTTGTCCAGACCCAAGAATATTTCCTTATCTTTCTTATCTTTAAAGGATGTATCTTGACAAATTCCTTAAGTAATTATAGCTGTGACTGGAAAATATTACTGGCAACCCATGTTTTGCTTGCCTACATTACAGAAGAAAAAGCAAAACATTGCTAAATGGTTGCAGCTTTGTGGATCACTGGCATACCATCTGTTATGGATTCTGTGTTGTTCCTTCTCTGTAAAGAATACTCCCTACATGCAGAAAGACTGAACAGCCTAAGTGCTCTTTTTCCATGTTTAATATTTATAATTTATTGCAGTTTCTTCCATCTGCATTTATAATTGAAGCTATTGGGTTTTTTTATAGGGCGATTACATCAACCACTTTTTTCTCTAACACCTTTGAAACACTAAGTCAATAAATATGCAATCCTGAAGATACTATGAAAATGTGGCATTCAATATGTCTGTCCTGTTGGAGCGGCGGAGGAATGCACATAAGTCGACCCAATATGAGTGATAGAAGTGATTCAACTTTATTTGCACGGATAGCTCATATTTATACAGTTTGCGATAATTATGCCTACTAGTCCTAATATGATTGGTACAGTGCTAATGTTTATTCATTACTAAAACACACCCACTTGTGATTGGCAGCTATGCGTGTTCTGTAACTTTCTCATGGGAACTTCTTCAAAAGTTACTTATGAAGTTATGCCAAGGTCACACCGTCCCTGTCTTTCTCCTGATAACAGCGAGACCAGCTGTTGTTTTTCTCCTGCTATCAGTAAAGCCAGCTATTTTCGGCCAAGGCCTAGTCTTGCTGCTCAAACTGACATTCTTTCACACAGAACTCTGCTCGCACAACTTTTCCACAGGCCCATGTCCTTTTTCAGCAAGCCACTTCCCAACACTGTCCTACCTTGGTTACTTGGAAGCATTATCTACTGCTACAGAGCAATTCCTACAAGAAATGTTTAAAGAAAGTGAAGTAATTATTGACAAAAAATTAAAATAAAACACTAATTCATTCAAACTAGAGCCACCTTAAGTGGTCCGTAGACAATAATGTGATTGCTTTCTTTTTAAAAACTATGGTAGATTTTAGTTCAGAATTGTAGCCTGCACCACAGGAGTCCATTTAGTCACCATAGAAAATGTTTAGGAGCAGAAAACATGACAGACTTGTGTCTGTCTTAAGTGGATCTGCAAAGATTTACACTAAACAAAAACTGTGGTCCTGAATCTCACCTTTGTTTAGCAAAGAATGTATCAAGACAAAACAAAGTTCATTTATGATCTTTCAGAACATGTATACACTTGCCAAGTTGCTCATCTTTTTCCGCCTTATCTTTGGTTAAAGTTTTTCATTCTCCTCTTTCCCTTGAGTTTTATACGTTTTCTTTTTTCCTTTGCATTTCCTTCAGAACTCCCACTCTTCTTTTACCTTAAACAGTTCTAGAGAGAGAATTCTGGCAATCAAGGATATCAAGGAGCCCTCAGGTTCTCACTTATACAAACCATAATGTCTTTTTGAAATATTTTTAACGTTACAGTCACTGCTGATCTCCAGTAACACGGTAACTGTTTACCCGAAGATTCCTCTAACAGCATCCACTGCAGATTATGGCAATTTGCTGCCCAAGATGGTTTGTGAAACTCTGCTCTCTGATCACCATTAATGAATACAGTTCAAAAATATAAACTTATAAGCACTTCTTGCCATGATACTTGAAGTGTTTACCTTATTGGTAAGCATATTAACCTAACAGAATAGCCATGTTAACTGTCTTAATTTCTAGATACATTCTATCCCTTTGGCATCTCTCATTTACCTTCTACTTCCTTATCATCAAGTAGCTTTCAGAACTACCTCTTGGATGTCCCAAATTGTTCCAAGTTCCTGCTTTTCACTTTTTTTATTACTGCTACTAACAGCTCTGCAATCTCTCTTACTTATTGACCAGAATCCTTGGCTTCCAACAATTCTGCCTCTTATCTATATCCTTACTAATTTGTACAACTACTATGACTTCAATATTATTGAGATTTGTTTTTTCCTGACTATCCCTGCTGCTAAAACTTTAGTTCGTATTTCATGCTGATTGCTCTGGTATTTTTACTTGGACTTCTGCCATCCCCATGTTTTTTTCCATCATGTGTTTCAAAACAGCTCCAGAGGTCATTCTCTCCAGTAATATCAGCATAACTATCTCCTCAAATCATGTCACTCATCTCATTGAAGTGAGGCACTACTATTTACAAAGCCCAAATCTCTCTTCTGACTTTCATCTGTTTTCAGTCCATTCTGCTTCCACAGTCCTTGCTGCAGTCATCCCAGCTGCTGCTCTCACTTCCTGCATTGTGTCTTTCACTTTCTCTGCTCTGTTTGTTTCTCTATTTCTTCCATAATCATGCCTATCACTCTCTTTGCTTCTTTGACCACTGATATTTTCAGAGAACTGTCCAGAAGGACACCAAGGTCTCTTTCTTGAGAAGTAGGCAACTGGAACCAACCACTGTTTATATAAAATACCTCTCTCATGCACTGCTACAGGTTTTCATCTCCCTTTTTTATTTCTTTGTCATTCTGTATTGTGAGATTCTTGGTATAACTGAATAGATTGGCATCATTAGCAAACTTCACTCAATAGCTTTTCCAATTCATTTCCAATTAAGCTAAATTATTTAAGTCCCAGTGAAGAACTAAGTGAAACCAACTAGCAATCTCACTGAAGCGTGAAACTAAGTTTATTCCTACCCTGTTTCCTAACTTTTAGCAAGTTGACTTGTCAGAGACCAAAGTTCTACAAAAAGATGCACCTTTCAGCAACTCTACAAACTACAGAAGAATAAGAAACCACAAATCAATGCTAAGTAATAGATATTTATCTTTTCAAACACCCATCTGAAAAGATATACTTCTAGAACAGAAATATAAAAAAAATCTTAATTTAATAGCTTTCTCTTTAATTCCTCCTTTATTTGGCAACTTTTTCATTATGATGTAGAGGCTTAAAAATCTCACCTGTAAAATGTTGTGAAATTCCATGCGGGGACGGACAACAGGACACCAATATTATGATCAAAGTCGCCAGTTTATTGAGCATAGCTGATCATTCTTATACAATTCTCTAAGTTCCTTAAAAGCTTTGATTGGTTGCTGCATGCAAGCATATAGTGTCCACGCGCACAAGCATAAAATATGGTTGGTTATATTGACACTGTACACGCGTATAAACATAAGATATAGTTGGTTATACTAACTCTGTACATGCACATAAACATAGGACATAATTGGTTATATCAACTAAAACATGCGAAACTTGTCTCAGTCTAATTGGTCAAGATAAACTGCCGAATTGAGGTTGTTTGTGCCAAGTTCCCTTTATCGTGGAATGCGCACCTGTGTTCTTCTAATTGGCATCTTTCTTTTTTTGTCTTCTTGTTTATTCTGTTCAAGGCATTCTAAAGGCATCTGGAATGCTCTTGTGACCATTGGCTAAATATGTGTCCACAGTAAAATAGTAAATACCATTTCATTATTTAGCTTCCATTGAAGAGTTTGAATCCTCTTAATATTAATATAAACTATCATTACTGTTCATAACTATTTAGCACCTTAATGATACCTGCTATACAAAGTAAAAGAAATATGACCAAAACTCTGATCACATTAAAACTCACAGTAACACAAATGCAGCCTATTGAATAAACTTACAAAAGTGGTATCAGCTTAATTGAACTCAACCTTGAAGAATTATATGCTATTCCTAACACCTTATAACCAAGTTGGAAATGTTAATGTGATAAAATCTTGATGGTGACATGATAAACACAAAAGGGGCTGTCACATTGTTTAATCTGACATTTTCAGAGATTAAATCTCACACAGAAAAAAATCTCATCACTTTGGACAGCTCTTCAGTCCTCAAGAAGGAAAACAAATGCCTAGGCAGAACAAGACAGTGAGACACCAACAGCCAGCTGAATATGAGCCAGCAGTGTGCCCAGGTGGCCAAGAAGGCCAATAGCATTCTGGCTTGTATCAGAAATAATGTGGCCAGCAGAACTAGGGAAGTGATCATCCCTTTGTACTGGTGAGGTTGCACCTCAAATGCTGTGTTGAGTTTTGGGCCCCTCACCACAAGAAAGACATTGAGGTGTTGGAGTGTGTCCAAAGAAGTGTCCTGTTTTCAGCTGGGATAGAGTTAATTGTCTTCCTAGTAGCTGGTATAGTGCTATGTTTTGAGTTCAGTACTGTATTGGCTTTGTGTGGCAAGGTTTTGGTAGTGGGGGGGTTACAGGGGTGGCTTCTGTAAGAAGCTGCTGGAAGCTTCCCCTGTGTCCGACAGAGCCAATACCAGCCAGCTCTGAGACAGACCCACAACCAGCCAAGGCCGAGCCAATCAGTGATAGTGGTAACGCCTCTGTGATAACATTTTTAAGAAGGAAATAAAAGTTGGGACAGATGGAAACAGCAGCCGGAGAGAGGAGTGAGAACATGTGAGAGAACCAACCCTGCAGACACCAAGGTCAGTGCAGAAGGAGGGGGAGGAGATGCTCCAGGCGCCGGAGCGAAGATTCCCCTGCAGCCCGTGGTGAAGACCCTGGTGAGGCAGGCTGTCCCCCTGCAGCCCAGGGAGGTCCACGGTGGAGCAGATATCCACCTGTAGCCCATGGAGGACCCCACGCTGGAGAAGGTGGGTTCCCGAAGGAGGCTGTGACCCCGTGGGAACCCCGCGCTGGAGCAGGTTCCTGGCAGGACCTGCGGATCTGTGGAGAGAGGAGCCCACGGAGCAGGTTTTCTGGCAGGACTTGTGACCCCGTGGGAGACCCACGCTGGAGCAGTGTGCTCCTGAAGGACTGCACACCGTGTAAAGGACCCATGCTGGAGCAGTTTGTGAAGAACTGCAGCCCGTAGGAAGGACCCGTGTTGGAGAAGTTCGTGGAGGACTGTCTCCAGTGGGAGGGACCCCACACTGGAGCAGGGGAAGAGTGTGAGTCCTCCTCCCCCTTAGGAGAATGAAGCGGCAGAAAATAACATATGATGAACTGACCATAAACCCCATTCCCTGTCCCCCTGCGCCACTGGGGGGAGGGGGTTGGTAGACAATCCGTGAGTGAAGCTGTGCCCGGGAAGAAGGGAGGGGTGGAGGGAAGGTGTTCTGAGATTTGGTTTTATTTCTCATTACCCTACTCTGGTTTGACGGGCAATAAATTAAGTTAATTTTCCCTAAGTCGAGTCTTTTTTACCCATGACGGTAATTGGTGAGTCATCTCTCCTGTCCTTATCTCGACCCACAAGCCCTTTGTTATATTTTCTCTCCCCTGTCCAGCTGAGGAGGGGGAGTGATAGAATGGCTTTGGTGGGCACCTGGCGTCCAGCCAGGGTCAACCCACCACAAGTATGCAAAGAATGTTGATAACACACTGATGTTTTCAGTTGTTGCTAAGTAAAGTTTAGACTATAGTCAAGGATTTCTCAGCTTCTCATGCCCAGCCAGGGCACAAGAAGTTGGCACAGGACACAACCAGGGCAGCTGACCCAAATTGGCCAATGGGGTATTCCATACCATGTGACGTCACATCTAGTATATAAACTGGGGGGAGTGGGGGCGGGGGATTACCACTTGGGGACTAACTGGGTGTTGGTCAGCGGGTGGTGAGCAATTGCCCTGCACATCATTTGTACATTCCAATCCTTTTATTACTACTGTTGTCATTTTATTAGTGTTATCATTATCATTATTAGTTTCTTCTTTTCTGTTGTATTAAACTGTTCTTATCTCAACCCAGGAGTTTTACTTCTTTTCCCAATTTTCTCCCCTGTCCCACTGGGTGGGGGGAGTGAGTGAGCAGCTGTGTGGTGCTTTGTTGCTGGCTGGGGTTAAACCACCACGAAGAGCAATGAAGCTGGTGAAGGGTCTAGAGCACAAGTCTTATGAGGAGCAGCTGAGGGAACTGGGATTGTTTAGCCTGGAGAAAAGGAGGCTGAGGGGAGACCTTCTTGCTCTCTATAGCTACCTGAAAGGAGGTTGTAGCGAGGTGGGTGTCAGTCTCTTTTCTCAAGTAGCAAGTGATAGGACAAGAGGATATGGCCTCAAGTTGTGCCAGGGGTGGTTTAGATTGGATATTAGGAAAAAATTTCTTCAGTGAAAGAGTTGTCAAGCATTGGAACAGGCTGCCCAGGGAAGTGGTTGAGTCACCATCCCTGGAGGTATTTAAAAGATGTGTAGATGTGGTGCTTAGGGACATGGTTTAGTGGTGGACTTGGCCGTGTTAGGTTAATGGTTGGACTGGATGATCTTAAGGGTCTGTTCCAACCTAAATGATTCTATGATTCCGTCAGTACCCAAGGTCCTTACAGAATATGTGAGCAATATTCAAAGAGAAATACTAAAGCCTCAATATACCTGTCAGCATGGTACAGGGAAAATGTATTCCAAACCCCAAACTAGGCTATCAGATTGTCCCTAAAGAAACCAAATCACCCAAGCAACTAAGAAATATAATTCTTTTTGTTATCTTAGAGCATCCGTCCTACCTGTCTGACATGCCATCTCCAATTACTGACTGTCCTGGTTTTGGCAAGAATAGAGTTAATTTTCTTTCTAGTAGCTGGTACAGTGTTATGTTTTGGATTTAGTATGAGAAGAATGTTGACAACACACTGATGTTTTCAGTTGTTGCTAAGTAGTGTTTAGTCTAAAGTCAAGGATTTTTCAGCTTCTCATGCCCAGCCAGCAAGAAGGCTGGTGGGGCACAAGAAGTTGGGAGGGGACACAGCCAGGACAACTGACCCAAAATGGCCAAGGGGGTATTTCATACCATGTGACATCATGTCTAGTATATAAACTGGGGGGGAATTGGCTGGGGGGGCGGATCGCTTCTTGGGAACTAACTGGGCATCGGTCGTCAAGTGGTGAGCAATTGCATTGCGCATCACTTGTTTTGTATAATCCAACCCTTTTATTAGTATTGTCATTCTATTATTGTTATTATTATCATTATTAGTTTCTTCCTTTCTGTTCTATTAAACTGTTCTTATCTCAACCCATGAGTTTTACTTCTTTTTTTTCCGATTCTCTCCCCCATCGCACTAGGTGGTGGGGAGTGAGTGAGCAGCTGCATGGTGCTTAGTTGCTGGTTGGGGTTAAACCATGACACCAACAAATTTTGAAATTTCAGAAGGCAGCAAAATGTGCATTCAAGAATGCCCCTGCCTCATTTTTCAGTGGGCAAAACATTTCTAGTGACCAGGTGAACAATAACATTTGTCATATTGATAGCAATGGAACAGCTCAGCTTGGGGAACAATAATGGCAGTGCTGACCTTTCTTTTCCTAAATGTTGACCGTATAGTTAGTTCTACACAGACATCTGAGCTGCTTATGGATTAATATAAATCACAGTCTAGCACTTTAAGTAAAACTACTGATGTTAGTTTGCCTAAAAATGCTGGCATTGTAAACTGTGGCAATTCACTAGAAGATCAAGAGGCCTGTATGGAAAGGTAAGGTAAACATTTGGGCACAAGAACATCAGCAGGTGTCCCCAGCTTATCTGATCCTTTTCCTCCTTCCCTGCCAACACATTGCTTCATTGGAAAAGGAGATAACACAATCAAAAGAAAAAATATGAAGAGGAAAAAATAAAAAGAAAATACAAAATGAAAGTTTCTCTTTCATTGATACTGCACTCAAAAATCTCTTAAAGTAGGTGGATATTAACATCAACTGGAAAATAGCTACTTTAATGCAGTTCTCAAAATATATTTGTGGATTAAATTTATCTGGTTTATGCAAATGAGATGGATTACATTACATGACCCAAGATTAAGCATTACTGTTTTTCACATAATATCTTAGATCCTTGCTATTTTATATGACTGAAAATAATGGAAATATTTCTTAGAACTTCCTAAATACAAGCTAAACCATACTGTTTTTTAAAAAATAACTTACCTTCTTTTACTGATTCCTCCTTTGGTTGGCTTAATGTTAAAAACCTGTTGCTTTTTTTTCCAGCTGAAGAACCAGTAGGTTATTTGCTCCATTAATTTCTGATATTTTCTAGAAAATTGGAAAAAGACTGAAGTTATACTAATATATTTTGATCTAAGTTTTAAATCTTGATTTTTAAATTCATATAAAAATTAACATTTTCACAACACTACAGTCACAAGCCTGTATTATTTGCCATTCTGGAAATTCCATTATAGAGAACAACAATGCTAGACTTGAAAGCCTGTGCTATTGATAGTTTACCCTGCGGAACTGAGAATGCTGACTTACATCACTAGTTACAAACTGGTTTCTTCTCAGTTCTGTAGTCCACAGTGTGGATCAATCCTCAGCAAGGTTCTTTCTACTGCTTTGCATAAGAGGCTCTCAATGCCCTTACTGAACACCAACATGAGTAATGGGTGTGAATAAGAAATGGTACAATATTTTTTTCCATGAGAAACACTAAATTTATTTCAGGAGCTCCTCTTATATTCTCTCTAGTATGGATTTACTGATCAGGATGAATCACCAAGAAGCTGGCCAACGTGGGTCTAACAAGAAATACAATACTGATTTTCCTCAGTGGATCAATCTTTTAAGAACTGACATATATATATATATAAAATAAAGAGAGCTCAATGCATATGGAATATAAGAACAGATGCTCCTGCTATGGCAATGACATTTTTCTAGAACAAGGAACAATCTCTGAAAGGATAGTCCAGCAAAGCTGTGTAATACTGTTATCTCCAATACCAGCTTCTGATACAAAGGGATGCTTCCACACTTTTCCTGAGAAGCCAAAATTGGCTTCAGCACCATTAAAATGCTAGTATAGAAACAAAGGCTTCTCAGATTCGACAGGAGTCACTCATATCACTCTGAGATACAGTCAATACACTTTCCAAACAAAGTTGATATTACAAGACATATTAATAAGAATCAGCCAATACCACTTACAAGAAACTTTCACTTGAAAAGCTTATTAAAATGTCACAAAATATTTATAGTTAGCAGTTTTGACTTCTTTTTTTTTACCTTCTTCTCTTACCTTTTCTATCTCTGAGAAGTTATCCAAAAGTTTATCAAGGTTCACCACACTGATTTTCTTCATAGTTTCTTCATGGCTGTGATTAATTTATTTCTGGGACATTTCATCCAGCGATCACTATATATATATAAAGAATAGATCCATGAATTTATATATTCCTCATTCACATCATGTCAAAAGTTTTCGTATGCACAAATGTAAGCAGAACACAGACCGCTTTTTTTTTTTTTTAAATTAAAACTATTTTTGCATGTTAAGCTAAACTTCAACCAACCTAAGATCTTACATTTCTAGGAAATACAGTGAATGTCAGAAAGCCCAAGCCAAATCTATCAAACTGTTAGATGATATCATTAAATTTGGAATTCTTTGTTGCAATTAAAAATAAACCTGAATCCATTTTCATAGACACAATGATGCAATTTTACCTGAATCTATGTGCTCTGCACATAGGATGCTTTTAAAACATATGACCAAATTCTCTTTCTATATGCTGCTAAAACAGATTGGTCTTATTCTCACTTTAAAGAGTAGGAAATTCAAACAGTTGAAACAATTACTCATGCTCTACTGTGCATATTTTAGAGGCAATGGATGAATTTTTGTTAAGTTTGATAAACTTAAAAAATGTTTCTTAGGTAAATGAGATTTTACCAGGTACACATTAATGCAGGATCTAGACCTTTTACCTGTGTACATGCTCTAATACTTAACTACTCAGGCTTCAAGTTACTTAAACACTTTCTTATAAACAATTTGCATTAATATCAGTGATGAGACATTGCAACACATAAACCTTACCATATGAGTAAAAAGACAGTATTTTGAAAAGCACCCATGTAATTCTAGATTATTAACACAATTCCTATTTTTAGTAGAAATTCTACTTACAGAATCTTCAACGTACATTTGCAAGATGGATCTCAAAGACATGATATGAATGTTTCTAAAAATATTTAAACTATCTCTGAACATCAAGCTCCATCAAACAATAGTTCCAATACCAGATAAAGCATGTATTCCAGAAAAAAAATCATTACTTCTATGTAGTAATGTATGAACTGTCTTTTTACAAATAGTAAAAAATTGAAACAAGAGAACAAGAGATGAACCAGAAGTTAGAATGTGTGCACTACACAGAAACTGAATGGGTTTACAGATAGAAGTATTTACAGTAAAGTTATGCAGAAATAGATATGTAAATGAACAACTACTGAGCAGGAACCAAAATTACATAACTGCATTGTTTTCTCAGTCATTCAATATTTACAAGTCTTTATGTATATGTAAATTCTTTAGCAAAGCAGTAAGATAAAGATATTAGTTCTGTGTGTTTAATACACATTTTTCTCTTGTATCTGCTGTTTCCTCAGAGGGGCTAAAGCTAATTAACTTCTTTTTTTTAATCAACAATTTTAAGGATATATGTAACATTAAAGACCTAATTCTTCTAAGTTAAATTACTATTTTTTCTTCTAAGTTAGCACTCTTAATGACTTCTAACTGTTATTACAATGCAATGAGTTGTTAAAATGGAGTTTGAAATATTTATTTAGGACACTCAATTTTGTAAAACAATTACATATCTTAATATTCTGTTAGTTGATAATCTAAACATACACTATGAATGCCAAGCCCTGATTTTTCCAGTTCTTATCATGGGCAGTGTTTTATCTGTTTGTCAATTACCATTCATTTTCATCATTCTCTTAAAACTGTTTTACCCTCTGAATTTTGACTGAGGATAGGAGTTTAGGGAGCTGCTATGTTGTGTGCTGTTTTGTTTGTGTGTTTCTCTATTCCATGGTATCATTTGTTCTTTTAGAAGACAGGATGTGTTCAGCACTTGGCAACATTAGGCAACAGTGCCACTGGGAATAAAATTCCTGCTGAACTGAAACAGTAAATTAAAAATAATATGTTGCATTATTAATAATGTATTTTTACAGCAGGAAAACTCATCACTTCTATTTTTCTGTATATTATTATAATATATGTTATGTCTTCCAAAGGCATTTTTGTTAAGCCCCCCACTCCTATTTTGAACTATGATACTTATTTCACTAGAGGGGAAAAATAAAGATTTAAAATGTATTTTTTACTGTTATAAAACTGATGCCTTTATTTAATCTCTTTTTAACCCCTTGTCCTCCATTGTGTCTCTATCCTTTTTTAAGTATTGTAGCTGATGATCTGATTTTTTTATTTAAATTTTCATTTTTCCTTCATATAACAATGAAGCCTGAATTTATAACCAAACTAAAATGAGAAGTTCTAAATTTTTAACAGCATATCTCAAATGAATATAGTAATTATTCAATAATAGGCACTTTAGTCTCATCGTTTTACTGAACTCCACCCTTCTTTAAGATAGGCACCTAACATTTGCATTGACTATTATAACCTTGCTTTAATTACTCACTCTTTGAAGACCCTGAGGACATTTAAAACATGGATTTCAGATCAAAATGATCACCACCCAAGTGGCACCTGGAAACAGGGTGAATCCCATTCCCTCATCTGATTTCACAGAGGCCTCATGACAACTGAAACAGGACAGAGGTGCACCATTGCAAAACCAACTGAGGACACCTACTAAGTCACACCTCTGCAGTTTGTTTACACAAAGTTCCCTGAGTGGAAATAAGACTCTCTCGCAGTCTCAGTGCACAACATGCTCAAAACACTGCCTTTTACTCTGCAGTATGTGGGCATAACCAAAAGATGGAGCAGGGTGAAGGAGCTTCTGATATGGGCAACAAAACAACCCTACGTCACCCTGCCTCACTCCCCCACAGGGAGCTGAGAAGAAATGGTACACATGCACCCAAAGGCAGGAACTCAGCTCCACTGGTGGAGCATACCACTACCGACCCTGTGGGGGCCTCTTCGCCCCCTTTCTGCCAGCCCGCTGTTGGATCGTGGTGTTTCAGGCACTTGAGGCTGTTGCCTCGCCCTGCAGGGATGGGGGTGAGGGGCTGCGCTGAGAGTTAGTCCCCAAGCAGCGATCCCCCCAGGCCACCTCCCCCCAGTTTATATACTAGGCATGGTGTCACATGATATGGAATATTCCTTTGGCCATTTGGGGTCAGCTGCCCTGGCTGTGTCCCCTCCCAACTTCTTGTGCCCCTCCAGCCTTCTCGCTGGCTGGGCATGAGAAGCTGAAAAATCCTTGACTTCGCCTAAACACTACTTAGCAACAGCTGAAAACATCAGTGTGTTATCAACATTCTTCTCAAACCAAACTCAAAACAGCACTGTACCAGCTACTAGGAAGAAAATTAACTCTATCCCAGCTGAAACCAGGACACTTGTGCCTTACTCTTCCAAGTACATTTAGTTGGCTCACAGAATTAGTTCCTGAAGAAGTTTCCCATTCAGAAGGGCAAGGTTATGATTTCCTTCGTTTGTAACTCAATATTGTAACACTGTACATGCTACATGGATAGCTGCTGTGAAAAAGATCAGAAAATTTAATTTCTTTCTTAGTATGGGAAAGTTACCTGACACTGTATGGTTCGATACTCTTTGTCTTTCTGGTATAATATTGTAAGGTTTCATATGCAATACAAGTGAAGAAAATATGTAAAATATATGTTCCTATAATTTTGCTACATAAAAGAAAAGTGTGAGGAATCAGTTTCCTGGCATGCCTAGGCCTCAGGTGTCTCTTACGGAACAGATTATATTTCTTTTGGCATGAGCTCAAAAGCAGACCAAAGACACTAGTAGAAGCATCATTTATAGCATCTGTGACTGGAGGCTACGTAAAATTGTCAGCTCTTCAACTTTGCTTTTACTCCCACTAAGCCTTCTGCAGACTTTTATTCCTTCCAGTTTGGAGGAGAGTGTGCTGGTTTTGACTGGGATAGAGTTAATTTTCTTCATAGTAGCTAGTATGGGGCTGTGTTTTGGATTTGTGCTGAAAACAGTGTTGGTAATACAGGGATGTTTTCATTACTGCTGAGCAGTGCTTACACAGAGTCAAGGCCTTTTCTGCTTCTCACCCCACCCCACCAGTGAGTAGGCTGGGGGTGCACAAGAAGTTGGGATGAGACACAGCTGGGACAGCTGACCCCAACTGACCAAAGGGATATTCCAGACCATATGACATCATGCTCAGCATATAAAGCTGGGGGAAGAAGAAGGAAAGGGAGGACGCTCAGAGTGATGGCGTTTGTCTTCCCAAGTGACTGTTACACAGGATGGAGCCCTGCTTTCCTGGAGATGGTTGAACACCTGCCTGCTGATAGAAAGTAGCGAACAAATTCCTTGTTTTGCTTTGCTTGCATATGTGACTTTTGCTTTACCTATTAAACTGTCTTTATCTCAGCCCACGAGTTTTCTCACTTTTACTCTTCTGATTCTCTCCCCCATCTCAACATGGGGGGGGAGTGAGCGAGTGGCTGTGTGGTGCTTAGTTGCCTGCTGGGGTTAAACTAGGACAGAGGGGAAGTTCAGCTATGTTCTTTCACAATTTGCAACATGATGTGGAAGGATCCTCTGCTTTCTCTGACTAATTTCAGGAAGCTAATATATCATTAATCAGCTAAATTTCATATATTAGGATAAAGAAGTTCATATTCTGCAAAAGAAATACCAAAGCCTATCGGGGAAAAAAAATTAAACCTGTCAAACGTGCGTCAATTTACTAGGTGCACTGATTTTAATAGCTGCATCTGCTTTTCACTACTACTACTGACTACAGTTGTCATTCATACCACTCCTACAGCTCCACCTACAGCAAATTACCCTGTGCATTGCTGTATCCTGGCAGCTGCTCCATGGTGCCTGGATCTCTAACACCACTGTTACTGTTTCTCTTCTCTTCCCTTCCATCTGTTTCTGAATGTCGCCTACTCTAATAGCCCTGATTAGAGAAGGTGAGGAAATGCTTGCTCAATACAGTTATGCCGGAATGTTTAAGTAAAATACAAATAATGGAAATGGATTTGGGCTGTATCTTGATTCTGTTTGACCTGAGAGCATGGCTTCTATGGCAGTTAAAGCTCTATCACTCCCCTTCTCAGCTGGACGGGGGAGAGAAAATATAACAAATGGCTCGTGGGTCGAGATAAGGACAGGGAAAGATCGCTCAACCAATTACCGTCGCAGGCAAAACAGACTCGACTTAGGGAAAATTGATTTATTGCCAATCAAACCAGAGTAGGGTAATGAGAAATAAAACCAAATCTTAAAACACCTTTCCCCCACCCCTACCTTCTTCCCAGGCACAGCTTCACTCACGGATTCTCTACCTATCCCCCCCAGTGGTGCAGGGGGATGGGGAATAGGGGTTACCATCAGTTGTCTCTGCAGCTTCCTCCTCTTAAGGGGCAGGACTCCTCACACTCTTCCCCTGCTCCAGCATGGGGTCCCTCCCACAGGAGACAGTCCTCCACGAACTTCTCCAATGTGGGTCCTTTCCACAGGCTGCAGTTCTTCACAAACTGCTCCAGCATGGGTCCCTTCCACAGAGTGCAGTCCTTCAGGAGCACACTGCTCCAGCGTGGGTCCCCCACGGGGTCACAAGTCCTGCCGGAAAACCTGCTCCAGCATGGGCTCCTCTCTCCACAGATCCGCAGGTCCTGCCAGGAGCCTGCTCCAGCACAGGCTTCCCACGGGGTCACAGCCTCCTTCGGGCATACACCTGCTCCAGCGTGGGGTCCTCCACGGGCTGCAGGTGGATATCTGTTCCACCGTGGACCTCCCTGGACTGCAGGGGGACAGCCTGCCTCACCATGGTCTTCACCACAGGCTGCAGGGGAATCTCTGCTCTGGCGCCTGGAGCATCTCCTCCCCCTCCTTCTTCACTGACCTTGGTGTCTGCAGGGTTGGTTCTCTCACATGTTCTCACTCCTCTCTCTGGCTGCCGTTTCATTCTGTCCCAACTTTTTTTCCTTTCTTAAAAATGTTATCCCAGAGGCGCTACCACTGTCGCTGACTGGCTTGGCCTTGGCTGGTGGCGGGTCCATCTTGGAGCCGGCTGGTATTGGCTCTGTTGGACATAGGGGAAGCTTCTAGCAGCTTCCCACAGAAGCCACCCCTTTAACCCCCCTGCTACCAAAACCTTGCCACACAAAGCCAATACAGTGTGTGTGCAAATAATAATGATTAGTCAGAAAACAGAATTTGTACTGTAAAATTAGATTTAAACAGAGGGAGTTCTGTTACCTGATCAGAAAGTAACTCCCAAAACACACAAAGTATGTTTAGAGAGGAGACATTGCTTTATTCTGCGCAGGGTGCAAGGTGGAAGATTTCCACAAATTGAGCACTCTTACTGAGGTTTTCAGTCCATACTTATACGCTACAGCTAAAACACCACTCCTATCTAATACATATGTTCCACCTAACTATTGCATATTCATTATGCTGAGCAAGCATGACATGTTGTTCTCTTGAGCAATCATCCCAGAGTGTTCTACACCTGCGAGGGGGTCTCCGGTGGTCCTTTGGGAAAGAAAACCCCTACTCCTTTTGTCTTTTCATGGTCATGCGTCACCTGAGGACACCAGGGTCTTTGTTTCTCTTGCCAACCCCTCCTTTCTCAATGCCTAAGGAGGATGTATGTCCTTAATTAGCAAGTCTGTGGCTCTGAAATGTCCGTTATCTGGTGCCTTGACTATTATCCAAACACTCCTTAAGCATTCTCTACTGTAAGCAGAATCTTAAACTAGATAAGCTTTATCTTGAGTACACATAATCTAAACAGTCCTTGAATAGGAGGCATATCACACTTCTCATGTCTTAGGTTTTTTTCTTTAAGCTATTGCCGCTGCCTTATTTGTTAATCAGTCTTTTGAAGGCTTGAGGCCAACAAAGAAATCTATCCAGTGGTATCTCCCCAAAGTTAATTGGCTATAAAAGCTGGTTAAGTGTTTACCAGTTCTACCCTCTTAGTGAACTAGGATATTCTGAATACTGTAAGCCCAATTACATACCTTAAATGCTACTGGACTTCTGT
This sequence comes from Astur gentilis, assembly GCF_929443795.1. Classification (NCBI taxonomy): domain Eukaryota; kingdom Metazoa; phylum Chordata; class Aves; order Accipitriformes; family Accipitridae; genus Astur; species Astur gentilis. Next base: position 15,466,812 of record NC_064918.1, on the reverse strand, counting down.
GTAGAGGAATTGAATCAAACTCTGATTCCCTTGGGAGGAAAGGGTTTACCCTTGTCTAGTTGGATTCCTCCAACAGCTGTCTCTCTACCCCTAGAGAGAGAAGAGAGGCAGTAGTACATTACTAAGTTACACACTTGGAGATATTCAATATACAGCATTTTTCATACAGATGGACAATGACATTTCTGACATTTCAGAGTTCATATATGTTGTTGTTTCAGCCCAGCCAGTAACAAAGCATCATGAAGCTGCTTGCTCACTCCTCGCCACCCTGGTGGGATGAGGAGGAGAAAAGCTCGTGGGTCGAGACAAGGACAGGGAGGGATCACTCATCACTTATGGTCATGACGTGCGGAAAACAGACTCCACAATCAGTAAGATTGTAAAGTAGGTATGTTCATTCAGCGCTGGGCAGCACAGGGGGTAGTCTCACCAAAGTCGTGCACACCTGATTTGGCAGTTCACTTTAAATTTATACAGTCAAGTGTTACATATACATAGAGTTTCGCAATACGCTTATACATAGGCATTACCTATCCCCACTTCATATTAAAATTAGCTCTAGGAAGTAATTTCCATAGTCTCCTTTCAACTGCGCTTGTGCAGTGCCTCCTTATGGTGGTCGTGAAGATGAAGGCTGTATGTCTTCTTCACGGTGAACTCTTAACCTTCTGTCCCTGCGCAGACTCAGTTGTCCCTTGGCATTTGTCCAAATCCCAAGGGAGGTCTTGGCTGGTTCTTGGAGTCGACTGCTGCTTCTTATCAAGGACTATCTCCTGTCCCAGCCAGCCTCAACAATGCAAACGTTAAACATCACTTCTCATCCCCTTGGGCCATGTCTACCTCTATTGAAACTTCTTTAACTTCATTATAAGCTAGATAATTATTAAACAATTCCTATCTACATTCATAAATCTACTATATCTACTAAAATTCCTTTGGTTCCCCGTCTCAGTCATGGGCAAAAGACAGACTCAACTTGGGCAAGAAACAAAATCAATTTAATTTACTACCAATCACATCAAAACAAGGATAATGAGAAGTAAACACCAAATCTTAAAACACCTTCCCTCCACCCTTCCCTCCTTCCTGGCTCAAATCCACTCCTGGTTTTCTCTACCTCCTCCCCCAGTGGCACAGGGGGATGGGGGTTGCAGTCAGTTCATCACACTTGTCTTTGTTGCTCCTTCCTCCTCAGGGGGAGGACTCCTCACTCTTCCCCTGCTCCACCGTGGGGTCCCTCCCACAGGAGACAGTCCTTCACAAACTTTTCCAGCCTAGGTCCTTTCCGCGGGCTGATCTTCAGGCCCAGACTGCTCCAGCGTGGGCTTTCCCATGGAGTCATGGCCATCTTTGGGGCATCCACCTGCTCCAGCGTGGGCTCCTCCCTGGGCTGCAGGTGGACATCTGCTCCCCCACTCCCCTCCATGGGCTGCAGGGGCATCCCCTCCTCCAGTGCACCTACTCCCCCTCCTTCCCTGATCATGGTATCAGCATAGGTATTTCTCTCACATTCCAATCTCTTCCCCCGCTGCAAGTTTCCCTTCTTAAATCTGTTCTCCCACAGGCACTACCACCGTCACTGATTGGGTCGGCTTTGGGCAGAGGCAGGTCTGACTTGGAGCAGGGGAAGCTTCTAGCAGCTTCTCACAGGAGCCACCCCTGCAGCCCCCTTCCCCGCTACCAAAACCCTGCCACACAAACCCAAAACAATATACTGCTAGTTTTTAACTATCACGAGTAACTATCAAGGTTTGTCAGAATATCTGATTTGTGGATTCAACTGTAGGTGTAAATCTTAACCTAGTGCAGCTTATTTATTTGCATCCACAGGTTGTTCCAGCCAAAGGTAAACTGGTCTGCTAAATTAATAATGTATCTTGGCCAGTTCTGGGTACAGCATGTCTTATCTCCATCTATAAATTTAAGTCTGTGCTTCTATTTTTAACTATGTACATATCAATCAGTGAAAACACTTGTTAAAGAATTTACGAACGTGAGTTTCTCTAGGTTTGCTTTATTAACAACTCAGAGTTGGGCCACCACCGCAGTAAATGGCAACCCTCCAAAAGTTTCCAAATCTTATATACCCTTTTGCCACCCATTGTCCCAATCCAAAGTCTCTGTAATTTCCCAGCCAAAGTCTCTGTAATTTTCCAGTCGATTCTCTGTTCTCATATCGTTATCATCCATCATCTTATCTCATCCATTCTCCATTCTCATGTCTTGGTTCTTCTGGGATTGGTGGTCACAGGCAGAAAGTCTCCGGTCATCATCATCAATTATCTTCTTACACTTCAAAGGTACCTATGAATTTCTAAAGAAACTACTCAGGTTATTTTATTAATTTATCTTGTTCTAAAGTTAATCACTTATTCCCATGTCTTAGGTCTAAGATGTATGATCTTTTCTCTGTTGATTCAGCTTGACTGGATTCTAAGCCAGCCATCAAAAGGGAGTCTCATAGAACAATTCTGCAGCTCCTAGATATTGTTTTATATGCACCTGTATTCTATTAATCATATCTAAACCAATATCTAATCATTAGTTATATGTCTAATATGAATAGTCTTAAAACAATAAGGCGAATAATCTTAAAACAATGAGGCTTAAGGCCTAGTTCCTTTTACAATTCCCTCCTTTTGTTTTTCATCGCACTCCTGCGATCCTATTAACTCCACATTTAATTTTCTATCTTCTGTATTATCCTAGAACTACAACTTATACAGCATTGAAGCAACACAATCACACATACTACTACAATTATAACGACAAGTACTATTACAATTAACTTTTTCACCCAAGTGGCCAAATTTGGAAACCAAGATGTTAACCAAGAAAAGATGTCAGAAAATCCCCAGGATGTATCATGTCTTTGAATTTGTTGCATCGTGGCACTAACCTCCCAAATTTTTTGGACATCTTTCATTAATTCTCCTGATCGATCAGTATACATACAGCAGCTGGTATTTAAGACAGTACAAACTCCACCTTGTGAAGCCAGAATCATGTCTAAGGCCATTCTTTTTTGGATAGTCATTTTTGAAAGTTTGGTTACCTCTTTCTGGAGAGTAGAAAGCCCATGTGCAGTTGAATTTGCTAATTTTTCAATTTCCCCAGAGACATTTAAGACTGCTTTCTCTAATTCACTTATTCTCAGAGACAGAATTAGCCATCTAACAAATGAATGAAATCCTGTTGACCTTTTAATCAAGGGATTTAGTGTTCTTCGAATTCGAGTTAAAAAGTTTCTATGCCATGTTGCACTTGAGACAGTTTTTGGATGAATTTCTAAATCTGTAGACATAACTCCTAGGGTACAAATTCATCCCCAAATTGGAGGCAGAGCTTTGTAAGCTTTGTTTCTGCATAACCAAAAAATACCCAAGTCCTCAGGTGCTCGCCAACTTAAATGCAATCCTCAGGTAATAGATGTCATGTTTTGGCATTGGGTCTGATTTCCCACAAATGAGTGATTTTTGCATAAGTGTTGGTTATCAACACTTGGGGGATAAAATCTCTGTACACAATGGACTTGCGAATAGTTTCCTGAATTTGATACTTTAATTTCCTAAATTTGTTCTTCATAAGATTCAGAGAAAGTAGTGTTATACCAGTACTTTTTCCAATTTGCACTTCTAGGGATTGGAATTCCTACTAATTAAAATCCTTGATTCACTGTTTTTGGTAGAGCAACACAAATCCAACATTCACTTAAATTTAGATTATCAATAAAAGATTTCATCAGTGACAAGTGCATATTATTGGTCCAGGCATTTTTCTACTTGGTGAACATCCCTATGTTTCTGCACCAACTGTTTTGACACATTCAGAGATGACATGTTATGATATGAATGGGAATAACCCATGTGATGGTGCCAGAAATTCCCCCCAAAATCAAGTTTCCATTTGACTATTACAATCCTGAATTTAAAAGTAAACCAATTGCTCGATAAATAAGAATCGATGACAGCACCAGTCTCCATTATCATAAATTTTCCACATTTGATGGTCAAAGCATCATGTCCCAATTCCCCATGTTGGCTCCTGAAGGTGAATATGATATATAGGATAAGTTCTTGGAATGCCATATCCCCACCGCCATTTAAGAAAGCCATAGTTGTCGGACCAAGTATCTCATGAATCGTCAAATCTACTTCTAACATTGGCACAGAATTTGAGAGAATTGAACAGTGGATAAATAGGGCCTCTCTGTGAGATCTTCGGATAACTACCCGAAAGAATGACCTGTCCAGGCTTTCCCTGTAAGCCTGTAATTTGGCCCGAAAGTTGAGAAGAACAATCACTATATATAACAGGTCTATTGGTACGGGCATCTCGATAGCGCAATGCAAATTTTGTCCACAAGGTGTCGCTCCAGGGTAAAATGCAACAAGTACAAAAAAAAGAGTAATACTTTACAATTGTCCATTACGCTTCAGATTTTTTGTGGGCATGTGAATGATGAATCCAATTTTCTTTCCCCGATACCTTAATGGCATAAAAAGAAGTTAGTAAAACAGTATAGGGTCCTTCCCATTTTGGTTCAAATGTGTTCTTTCTTTTGAAATTCTTTATATAAACTTTATCCCCTGGTTGTATATCATGAACTTGAATTTCAGGGCTAATTCCCTGATACCAATAAGCATGGTTACGCATTTGAAAGAATTTTGTAAATACAAAAGGTATTGTGTTACCTGTTCCTCTCCATCCAGAAGGCTAGTTTTTGCTGGCACATACATACCTGGAACAGCAAGTATTCTCCCAAAAAGGATTTCAGCTGGAGAAACTCCAATTGGTTGCCTCGGAGTATTCCTAATATCCCACAAAACCAAATTTAGAGCCTCAGGCCATTTCAAACCAGTTTGTTTACATACTTTCACTAACTTTTCTTTTAATGTTCTATTCATTCGTTCTACCTGTCCAGATGATTCCGGGTGATGTGGAGTATGAAATCTATTAAAAATTCCCAAAGAATTATAAATCTGTATCAGAATAGCAGCTGTAAAATGACTCCCTCAATCTGTATCAATCACTTCAGGAACCCCATACCTTAGAATGATCTCTTTCAACAAGACTTTTACTACTGCCTTTGAATCATTTTTCCTGGTTGGGAAAGCCTCCACCCATCCTGATAACTGATCAACAATCACTAACATGTAAGAGTACCCCATTATTTTTGGCATATATGCATAATCAATTTGGAGTTTTTGAAAAGGAAAGGTGGCTGGTGGTCTTTTCCCATTGGGAGGTTTAATTTGCACTGAAGTATATTGTCCGCAAAGCTTACATCCTTCACAAATTCTTTTCGCTGCTGCATAAATTCCCGGGGCTGCCCAAAGTCTCTGAATTAGGAGGGCTAGGCTCTCTGGTCCCCCACGGGTTCTCTCATGATGCCACCGCGTTATCAGCAATAAATACCTTTTTGGAAGGAGAGGTTTGTTGTTCAGAATCCACTGCCCTTCTTGTCGCTGGGCTCCCAACCGAGTCCATTGCTGTTCTTCCTCCGGGAGGTCTTCATACAGCTTATTCATATCAGGGAGCTCCAATGTTGTTCCATGTTGTGACAGAGACATAACGGACACGACCTGTCATGCTGCTGCTCTAGTGGCTTGGTCAGCTAAAGAATTTCCTTTTGCGATCATGTCTTGTCTCTGTGTGTGTGCTTTTATATAAATCACAGATATCTCAGAGGGAAATTGGATTGCTTCTAAAAGGTCTTTGATCTGTTGTCCGTGAGCAACAGTCTTTCCCGCTGAAGTCAGAAAACCCCTTTCCTTCCATAAAGTCCCTGTAGCATGGCATACACCAAAGGCATATTTAGAGTCTGTATAAATGTTAACTCTAATTCCATTTGCATACTTTGCAGCTTCAGTAAGAGCAACTATTTCCGCACCTTGTGCACCCAAAAGTGCAGGCAAAGATCCCACCAGTAGTACCTGTGTTTCTGTGGTGATGGCAAAACCAGTACATCTTCGGCCTTCTTCCTAGTAAGATGAGCTGTCTGTGAAGAGGTTCAAGTCGGGGTTATCTAAAGGTTGATCTCTCAGGTCATCTCACGGCTTGCTGGTTTCTTTTACGAGATTAGCACAATTATGGTCATCTTTTTCTCCATCAGAAGGTAAAGGCATTAAAGTTGCAGGGTTTAGAGTGTTGCACCTTTCCAATTTCAAATTATCAGCCAATAAAAGAATTATTTCATATCTATGTGCTCGTTGCGGAGACAAAGCTTTCTCCGCGTATTGCTTTAACAGAATTTCTACCTCGTGAGGTACACAAACAGTTAGTGGATGACCTAAAACAATTGTTCTGGTTTTCTCAACCATTTCAGCTGCAGCTGCTATTGCTCTAATACAAAAAGGAGTTCCTTTAGTCACTGGATCTAATGTAGAAGAAAAATAAGCAACAGGTCTCTCATGCAGTCCTAAAGCTTGTACTAACACTCCCTTTGCAACCCCTTTTGCTTCATCACAATATAATCTAAAAGGTTTTGAATAATCAGGAAGCCCTAACGCCGGGGCAGATAAGAGTGCAGCCTTTAAAGTACAAAAGGATTTCTCCCTCTCAGTACCCCAAGCAATTGGTTCTATTTCCTCATTTTGAGTTGTTTCATGCAAAGGTTTAGCTATTTCACTGAATCCCGGTATCCAAGGACGGCAAAATCCTACCTGTCCCAAGAATCCTCTCAACTGTTTCTTCGTCACTGGCCTCGATATTTCTTGAATTGCTCGGACTCTTTCAGGGTCCACTTCTCGTACTCCAGGCTTTAATATAAATCCTAAATATTTTGCTTGCTGTTTGCAAAACTGCAATTTAGATGGAGATGCACGGTGTCCTTTTTTAACAAGTTGAATACACAGATATTCAGTATCTCGTATACAATCATTCTCAGTTTTACTTGCCAATAACAAATCATCAACATATTGCACCAGGACAGATTTTCTTGGAAAAACTAAATCTCGTAAATAATTTTTCAGAATCTGGGAAAAAATCGTTGGTGAACTAGTAAAGCCTTGTGGTAACCTAGTCCAAGTAAGTTGCTTCCCTTGCCAAGTAAAAGCAAAAATTGGTTGGCTTTCTCCAGCAATCGGAATACTAAAGAAAGCTCCAGTAAGATCAAGCACTGTAAAATACTGCACCCATACTGGAATCTGGGTTAAAATCAAACTAGGGTCTGGTACCACAGGGTGTGGGGCAATTACATGCTCATTTACTACCCATAAATCTTGAACAAATCTATATTCACATCTCCATCCTTATCCATCCTGTTTGCTTACTGGCAAAATTGGGGTATTATAGGGACTACGACACTCTCTCAAAATCCCCTTTTCCAAAAAATGCACAATTTGTTTTTCAATGCTGGGAATGGCTTCAGTTATAATTGGATATTGCTGAACTGAAGGAGGAGTCCCTCCTTTTGTTTTTATCACAACTGGTTCAGCAGATTTCAATAATCCTACTTCATCTCCTGATGTACTCCAAAGTTCTCTGGGAACTCTAGCTAATTCAGGTGGTATTTTTGAATCACTATGATTTTGTTCTTTAAATTCAATTACTTCAGAACCCATTATAATTAATTGGATTCCTGTAGGTGCCAAAGAGATAAACGTACCAAATTCCTGCAAAAGGTCTTGTCCCAGCAGGGAAACGGGAGAGTTTGGAGAAATTACAATTCTTCCCCAAACTAATTTTCCATTCAAAACAACTGGCAGAGGAGTAGACAAATATTTTATCTCTTCCCCTACCACCCCCTGTATCATCACAGTTTCATTTGACATCTGGGGGACTTCAGAGTTTAACAAAGATAATATCGCTCCTGTATCTACTAGGAAAGTAACAAGAATACCATTTACCTTTGCAGAAATCTGACCGTGCTCATCTACCTTGATTCTGACAGGTTCCATTGTTCCTTTTTTAGTTCCCAGGGAAGAGGAATACCATTCTTTACTGTGAATGAGGTCGTGGTGGTCTGTCAGGTGGGAGTCCTCCTCGGGTTGCAACAGGTCTCAGTGGGCACTCTCTTTGCATATGTCCTAAATTTCCACAATAAAACCACTCTAAAGAGTTAGCGTATTGAGAAACAGGAGGGGCTCTACCTTGCGCCCCTCTTCCCCTAAATCTTCCCTGAGTGAATCCCCGACCTCTCATTCGTGGGTTAAAATTCTGAGTAATTGCTGCTGCTAACAATCCAATTTCTCTCTCCTCTTCCCGTTCTCGTTTTAATTTCTCCTCTTCCTGTTTTTGTTTCTCTTCAACTCTCCCATCAAAAACAAAGGCAGAAATACTTAGAATTTTAGCTAATGTCTCACCCTGCCAGCCTGGGATATGTTTCCTAAAATATTTACTTATGTCTGGAGCAGATTGATCTACAAAAACGCTAATAGCTAAAGGCTCCTGGAAATTGTCACAGGTCATGCCCCATATTTCATCAAAGTTGCTTTCAATCATCCCCAGTAATCACTTGGATGTTCATCAGGTTTCTGCCTACATTCTAAAACCTTTTTCCAATTAGTTACTCTCTCACCAGCTTGGTGAACTGCCTCTATTAATTGTTGAATGGCAGTTTGATGAGCCCTAGCTCCTTCTGTGGTTGTAACATTCAATTGTGGATCTTGTTCAGGCCATGGGTTTAACCCCTGGCCTCTCTGAGCAATTTCTCTATCCTTTTGAAAAATCTTTCCTCTGGCTGAAATAATTCTAGCAGCAGAGTCCTCATATCATTCCAATTGGGGGTATAATCAGTGACAATTCCTGATAACAATTGAGCACATTTTTCAGCATCATCACGCAGCCGAGGCATCTTTGATTGCCAGGCTACTAAATCACCTTGCTTCCAAGGTTCATGCCTCATTATTGCAGTTACTGGAGAAACTTCAGCAGGTGCACCCGGTCCTGCACTCGGGTTTGGGATGTAATCCAGACGCATTGGATACATGCCAGCACCTTTTGAGAAAAGCTCAGTTTCCTCAGCCTCAGGGGCCGAGGGAAGTAAACTTTTCCTCATTTTCAACAAGGGAGTTTTTCTCCTTTGTTGTGCCCAATTATACCAAATATACCAATAATCAATATCTTGACTTCCGGAGTCTTCCAAAATCATCCTCAAAAATTTTTACTTATGAGGTTTAAATGTTCCCTTAGGAGGCCACTCATCCATTGGCCCTCCTCCTCTATTTCTCATCAGGAACGGCCATTCCTCTTGGCACAACATTATCAATTTCTTTTTTTGCAACATCTGTGCCAAGGGTATCTTTTTCCAATTTTCCAAAACCTCAGCAAGGGGCGTCCCCCTTTCAACGCTGGGTGCTAACCCCATTTTTCTTAACTAATTTTTGCAAGTTTAAACACAGGAGTTTCCCAGGATAACTTTTGTCTGGAATTACCTGTGCCCAAGTCTAGTAGGTGAACTCACCTGATTATTTCTGCCAGCAATTGAGTGTTGGTAACAGGTTTGTCCAGAGAAATATCCCATTGCTCTCTTTCCCTCTTGTGTCCTAGAGTCCCATCTGGGTCACCAATTCTGTTAAAGAATTTACGAACGTGAGTTTCTCTAGGTTTGCTTTATTAACAACTCAGAGTTGGGCCACCACCGCAGTAAATGGCAACCCTCCAAAAGTTTCCAAATCTTATATACCCTTTTGCCACCCATTGTCCCAATCCAAAGTCTCTGTAATTTCCCAGCCAAAGTCTCTGTAATTTTCCAGTCGATTCTCTGTTCTCATATCGTTATCATCCATCATCTTATCTCATCCATTCTCCATTCTCATGTCTTGGTTCTTCTGGGATTGGTGGTCACAGGCAGAAAGTCTCCGGTCATCATCATCAATTATCTTCTTACACTTCAAAGGTACCTATGAATTTCTAAAGAAACTACTCAGGTTATTTTATTAATTTATCTTGTTCTAAAGTTAATCACTTATTCCCATGTCTTAGGTCTAAGATGTATGATCTTTTCTCTGTTGATTCAGCTTGACTGGATTCTAAGCCAGCCATCAAAAGGGAGTCTCATAGAACAATTCTGCAGCTCCTAGATATTGTTTTATATGCACCTGTATTCTATTAATCATATCTAAACCAATATCTAATCAATAGTTATATGTCTAATATGAATAGTCTTAAAACAATAAGGCGAATAGTCTTAAAACAATGAGGCTTAAGGCCTAGTTCCTTTTATACACTGATCCCAGTAGGCATTGCTTCTATTCTAAGGAAAGCTGCATTCTACTTAATTCAATGAGAAATACTTGATTTCTCCTGATAAAGTCTCTATTTTCCATAAACATTTAATTATCTGCAATAAAACACATTGTGTCAGGACAGATTAAAGATAATGCATTTATTAAACTTTGAGAAAAACAAAAAAACCACTAACATAAGTTAAATAGAAACTGAAAAGACACATCTATGGACTGGCGTAAAATGCCTTGTGTGACCAGTAAAGTACCAAAATGGCATTCTGAGTTTGACTGAGGTATTTAACTAATTTTGGCAACAAAAACAGAGTAAGAAACTTCTTCCAAACACACACATAGGCATTACTTCCATTAGCGTCTATCATATATGCAATTTTATATGAAACTAAATAATGTAGCTGTTAGAAAAATATAGCAGCAAATTAGCAGAATATCTAATATACATTTACCATAAAGTATGTGCTAAACTTAAAAATCCCACCCAATAGTTGGGCCCAGTCCTGTAGCCCTTGGTCACAAAAAGAGCATCAATGAGTTCAGTGGGAGACATCATGAGCAAGACTTGCATTTGCTGCACTTCATACATTTCTGTTCAGATCAGAGAAATGAAATGAACGTCCCTATTTGCTTTCTAAGAAGAACCCTGCTATGATGGAACTATGGCGTAGGAAGGTAACTTCTGAAGCAATAACAGTTCATTGCAAAGCTCCGTCAAGAGAGCTTTCCCACAAAGTTTCCATTTTCTCACCTTCTGAATGTCTGCCTAACATGGTCAGAGGAGATGCTGTTAGGCTGCAAAAATGATAAACACTTTTGAACAATACTGTATTTGATTCCCTCGTTACACTTAATTTTTTAAATCCTGTTATAGCTTTAAAAATGAACTGCTGACCAAATCCTGAAGTCCTTCTTTTATTTTTTTAATCAAGACTTTATGTGGCACAAACTAATAACTGTAGTGATACCTTTGGCTGTAGGAGGGCTTCAGAAGTTGGTCAAATGTGAAAAGATAATGCTGCTAAGTCGCCAGAGCTTATTCAAAAATTTTCAATGAAAGCGTAGTTGCACACTGTTTAATACTGTGGTCAAAAAATCTTGCTTATAAAATAGTATATTATTAGCATTAACCAGAATCTGATGAAAAATAGAAACATTTGCCCAAATATTTTTTATATTTTAATGTTTTCTACAAAACTTTGTTTAATGTATATTTCTATATTAGTTACCATAAGAAAGTAATAGAATCAGTTACTGTAAGATTCTACAATATTTGAAAATTTCTCTATAGGTTTCTTTGGAGGTATACAATGACTCTGTAAAAATGTATTTATTCTTTTTGCTGCAAACAAAACTTTCATAAAACAGAAAGCTCCTTTTTAAGATTGCAGCAATTATATTCCTTAGATGGGTCATCATAATTAACCTACAGTGTGTACTGTAATAGAAAACATTTATGTTTTTATGACTAAAATATTAACATATATTTTATTAATTTATATAAATCAAAATAGATGTGTTTTTGTTATGCAAACTATTTTTGTTTTTTTTCACCTATATGTTCAGTTCCCAATTATTGATATAAAGATCTCTGCCAACAGCATGGATTTTACTAAATTCTTAGACTTTAAACCACCTGATTTTTAGCTTTATCAAAAAGCATGATTTACTGTACATTAAACATAGTAATTTCAATGTTTAGTATCACAAAAATCAACACCCACAAGAACAAGTCACTGCTAGTAAAATAATCTCAAGACAAATTCATAGATAATATTTACAGAACACAATAGGAATATTTTGATGAATATTGTATGTTTCAACATTTCAGATAAAATTATAAGAACCATGAAAAACTTTTAGATTTCATTTTGGTTTCAGCATACAAGCCTGAGCTGACTCTGCTGTGAAATACTGCACACACCTAGTCAAAGAAGAGCTACAGCATGATTTTGTTCAGCTGGTCTGTGCTCACATAGCCACAAGACATGTTAAATTCCTTGTCTGGCACAGGCAGTGCAGTTGCATTGAGCACAAGAGAGTGAATGATATGAATAGATGTATAGTCTAGGACAGGCATCTCTGAACTTGGGGTTTCTGCTGTTGAAGCTCCAAGATTGACAGCAGTAGTGGTAAGGCTCTCTGTGGTGAAGTAAGCGTCCTCGTTATAGCTTTGCTCCTGAATATGCAGCTCATCCTCTTCGTGGGAAGTCACAGCAATACATTTTTTCACATCTTCTTCACAGAAGTAGGCATTGTCCATGGTGAAGTTTTGTTCTGTGCAGCTTTCACACTGTGCTCTCCCCACCTTGGATTTCTGCCCTGGTGAAAGTACAACACTGCCTTCTGGAGTAATATTGCTCACTTGTGTGTAAAAATCAGTATCTGTCAATGAATTCTGGTTACTTAGCTGGGTATGGATCGATGGTCTAACTGAGTCAATGCTGTCTGCAAAAGGTGGCCACAACTGGCTATTTTTGGACTGAGTATTAGTATGCGGCTGTTGGGTGTCTGTGTCAGCAAGACTTTGAAGTGACTCGCCATTATCTTTCCTATCAAGGCACAAGAGATCCTCTTCTTTTTCAGTTACCTTTTTGAACTGATCAATATCAGAGATGGCATCACATGTGTCACTTGCACTGAAGTCTGTCTCTGGAATATCTGGTTCACAACAACTAGCCCGTCCAGAATCATCATCCTTTGCTCCCAAGCAACACTGTGATTTCAGATGATCTTCATTCAGGAGCCTGTCAGTATCTGAGACTCTGTTCTTTTCTTCGGGGTCTTCTATGTCCAACTCAATAAACTCAACCCACAAGTCATCATTGTATAGATGTGTCTTGTAGCTGTCATGGCTGGCTAAGATGGAGTTCACTTCATCTAGCTTTCCTTTCTATAAAGCAATAAAAAAATAATGTTATAAAGGAAAGAATGAAAATGCTTGTGCTTTTTATGGTGTTAAGGAAAGGTAACTGTAGCTGATGTAATAATTGCAAAGTGTGGGGTTTTTTGTATTTTATGAAAACTAATTCTGTGGCAACTACCCCCATGTCATAATTTTTTCCTACAAAATTGTTCTGCCTGGGACAACAATTGTCACCTGCTACTACTACAATGATTCCCACTGTAGATTTTAGAGCACAATATTACCTTCAAGAGATCTGGGTCAATCCCTTTAATCTTTGGAACTGGCACAGGAGGAAAAATCAGCATTTTTAACCTGGAAAAATAAATGATGGCTTTTAATTGACAGTGGTCCTTTATGAGGAGTTTAGAAAGAAGAGAGCTTTACATTGCATTTATACTTATTTACTTCAAAAATGAAATGTTTGAAGATTCAACTTCAAATAGTGCTAAGGAAAGGAATGATTGTTTTCTCTCATTCCAAATAAAAAACAAGTTTTCTGCAGCCTTCTTTATTGAAATCACATACATTTATGTGGGAATCCATTTTGGACTCCAGTCTTTGATAATTTAATGCTCTATAGAAAGACAGTAAATTCCTAGAGCACTGTCAATAGTTTCCCTTTTCACATAATTTTCAAAGGAACCTGACACAATCTTTTTTTCAGGGACAAAGTAGTCTTGCATAAGCCCAATAAATTTAAATAGAGGAACAGAATAAAAAGGAGTTGGTGAAGAGTGAATTACTTTAGAACTAACAAATAAAACAGAAACACAACTTCAAAAATTTAAGCTAGTATTTTGCCATCTCTATGACACTTCTGTTTTCTAAATTATTAATGTAACAAGTAATATATAATAACAACAGGGTTTTACCCTTGTAGATAAAGAACTAGTAACTTGCTTATGCATGTACATACTGTGGAAATAGATATTCTAATTCTTCATAAACTGAATTTCTAATTCTTTGAGAAAAAACCCCACAACCAAACAACAAAAAAGAAAACCCAAATAGAAAGATGATTTTTCCATTAATAATAAACCAACAATAGTGGGTCATGCCTATCTCCTCCATTTTACCTCCTTGCTTCTTTTGCAAACAGATAAACTGTACTTCCCAAAAGGAAAATTCAGCATTCTCTTTATACTGAGTTACTTGCCTATTTTAGAAAGTAAGATGTGGGAATGGTAGATCCAAATCCAAATATTAGTTTTGCTGCATTGTTAGTGACCTTGCTGAGGTCCAGGGAGGATTAGAGGGATCTTAAGAAGTGCTACAGGGAAATTTAGGCAACTTCTGCTTAACTATGGCAGGTCCAAATTCCCCAGCTATTTTTGTTTTTGGCAGACCCTCAAAGTTCTACCCAGCAAGCCTCAATGAGAGCCAGAAATCCAGTAATTTTCCACCTAATCCCTGGAGGGGCGGTGTTAGCTGTGCACTGGCTGGGCTTTCAGAGTATTAGTTTAAGATTTATGCTTACAGTTGAATCCACAAATCAGCTATTCTGACAGGATTGGGCACTGCTTCTAACGAAACAGACAAAGGATTTTACCACTCACTGCTTGGAGAAATCATTCAGGAGGGAGAACTATGCCCTGCTCCTCGCATAATTCAAGCCTACATCTCTCAACTCTAAAAGAGTATGGCCTAACCCTATGGCATCTGTCCTAGGGAGCCTGGTTCAGATCTTGTGAGATCAGAGTTGAGGAAATTATGAATTGATATCTTTTCAGATACAGGAGGAAACTGAGCCTGGATATTTTGCATTACTGGAAACCTATGCAGCCTGCTCTTCTGCAGAATACATTGCCACTCCCACCACTGCGTGAACCAGTTTGAAGGAAAGGGTGCAGGCCCATAGGTCCAGAAAAACTTTCCAGATGAAGGGTCCCCAGTGGAGAAAAGCCTCCTCCAGCAATCATGATTAGCATGGAAGATATTAATGAGCTGTGATCAGACATGCTTCAGCCCTCAGGATCTTCTGTGATCAAGCCACTCCTTGCTCAGTGTGCTGACCTTAGTGACCTCCTGGTCCCATGTGTGAGTTGTTCTTGCCCCATTCTGACATATCTATCTTTTGTCATGCATTGTATCAGGAGCCTTGCTCTTAACTCTGGAATTGGTGTGCCATTGCAGGTAGCAGCTTCCTTAAGTTAAGCACTGATAAAGCATAGTGCTGCTTGCCTAAATTTTTTTTTGAGCTGCTCCAACTGCACCATCTTGTTTTCATTTCAGCGACTTGTCCTTATGCTGGTATGTTCAAAACACCTCAGTGTTCATTTTTGAAGTATATATACAAGACCACTGACAACATGCATGTGTGCACTGGGGCTTGACTGTTGTGTTGCTCCATAGTCTAGGACAGTAATGGTATGACATCCAAGCTGAATTATTCTGCCAAAACTCATCTCTGAACACACATTTTAGGGGATGAATTCACTTTGAGACCATTTTGACATTTTTATATATGTGTCATTGTGTCTTTTTTATAAATTACACAGTCCTAAGCTTTGTTTTATTTTATTCCTGTTACTTATAGGAGCTGCAGTCTATCCACAGAGACCAAATACTGCCCTATGACTCAAGCTCTGTCCCTTGGCTCAATGAAGAAATAGTCAGAGATTAGTGGAATAGTCCAAGAACAAAAACATATATATAGACATATGTTTGTGTGAAACTTTTGAACAGTAAATGGATAAAAATAGTATTCCCAAAATTTGAATGGACTAAAAAACCAATCCCCTTCATAGCCTAAGTAAATACTATAGTATAAAATGTTCTGCAATCTAAAAGGAACAGGAGCTGTCAACATAATCAGATTCTCACTGCTGAAGGCCTAGTGCGTACATATGCTGGCATCCATGTAGCTTAAGACGATGGACAACAATCCTCAAAATAGTTTCTGGTCCCCCAGATATGAAAAAAATTCAAGCACTCTAATTTTTAAGCTACAAGTACATAAAATCTGACAAATAAAAACTCTCTACCTTGGTTGTTTGGACAACAGGATTAAGATCACTGATACAGCCAGCCCACATGCTCCAAAGATAACAACTAAGACCCATGGAAACTCAATTTCTGAAACAACAGAACAAAAAAATGTTAGCAGGAATTTGCGTCTCCATTACATCTTTAATTTCAACCTTGTCTTGTGCTGCCTGAGGATTCCAAAGTCATAAAAACTCATAGGAGAATCTTTGGTTACTTAAATGTGAAAGTTCTGTGTTAAGCAGAAATAAAAATACCCTTTTGGTCTCAACAGTTTCTATATTGCATTTGTGAGCTCACTGAGACTCCTTGCAAAGACAGACTTGAGTTTTTTAATATAAACAAGATCTTAATACAGACAATATATGTAGCAAAACAAGCCACAAGGAACATTCTGCCTGCTTGGAACATGCTACCAGTAGTCCTGATGGCATATAATGCCACAGACCATGTTACTGCTTGTTAGCCCAAGCTGAGAGAACATTATTAATAGCATGCTAAATCATAGACAAACTAGTCTTCTCTCACAGAAACTAAAATATGGTGGTAGCATAATACTATTTCTAAAGGCAGAACATTAATTATGTTGTGAACCTCCAATTGCAAAAAAAAAATAATAAAAAAAATATTTCTCCCTTTTATTTACCTTGCAGGTGGCTACAAAGAGAGACTTTATGTCATTGAGAAATGTGATTTGGTAGGAATGAATAACAATGCTGATAAATGAAATGTTTTATCTTTTAAATACTGGCAATTCCATCATACTTAAGCTGACACTGTAGAATACAAAGTATAGAAATATTATTCTGGCTGTAGCCTTAGATTCTTCTCATTTGTTCCCAATTTTAAGTTTGCCGTACAAACTTCACTCATTTTTTGGGCTAAGAAATACTGTACAGGAAGCATTAGAATTCTATACATGAACTTAATATACAGTCTTTTGGACAAAAAAAATAATAAATTCAGGCATCAGTTTTAGCCCTCTACTCTCAGCTTAGATTTTGACTGGACAAGTTTTCATGCATGAATATTTAAAGTCCTACTTGGATATGTCTGTTAGGTCCCTAATTTAATGGTGTCCTGGTTTTGGCTGGGATAGACTTAATTTTCTTCCTAGTAGCTGGTACAGTTCTGTGTTTTGGATTTAGTGTGAGAATAATTTTGATAACACACTGCTGTTTTAGTTGTTGCTAAGTAGCACTTATCCTAAGTGAAGAATTTTTCAGTTTCCCATGCTCTGCCAGCAAGCAGGTGTATAAGAAGCTGGGAGGGAGCATAGCCAGGACAGCTGACTTGAACTAGCCAAAGGGATCTTACATACCATAGAACATCATGCTCAGTATATAAACTGGGGGCAGTTGGCTGGGAGGGGCAGATCACTGCTCAGGCATCGGTAAGCAGATGGTGAGCAATTGCATTGTGTATCACTTGTCTTTTCTTTGGTCTAATTTATCTCTTTTTGTTATATTCTTTTTCATTACAATTATTATTATTGGTATTATATTTTATTATTATTGTTCTTATTATTGTATTTTATTGTATTTTATTTTAGTTTCATTATTAAACTGTTCTTATCTCAACCCACGAGTTTTACTTTTTTCCTGATTGTCCTCCCCATCCCACTGGGTGGGGAGAGGAGTGAGCAAGTGAGTGGCTGCGTGGTGCTTAGTTGCTGGCTGGGGTTAAACCGCGACAAATGGGGAACCAGTAACTCCTTGTCATGTCAGTGAGACCTGTGAACGTCCAGCTGCTTCAAAAAGTTAGAATATTATATTTGAATTTAAATACTTAACTTTTAACATGGAAAATTTCAATTTTAATTCTATGTTCCTGAGGGTAAAATACAAAACAAGTAAGAATAAATTTTGCCAGACCGTCTTATGGTTTCTCAGTTTTCCTTTGGAAATTTCCAACTTATGTCCCAATTCAGCAATGCAGTACATGGTGGAAAACTGATCCATCAAATCAGATCACTGCTGCTGTGTGAGATGTATAGATATGGATCAACTTGCAGAATCTGGGTTGTAGTGATTGAAGAAAACTGTGCTCATATGATGGCCTTAGATTTTCATAGTATTTTAATTTTGTTCCTATAAAACCTTGACAACTTAATGCAGCTCATATGAAAACCTTGACAAAATAATGCCACGTGGACAGAACATTAGCTCTTCATATAAATTAGGAATTAAAAGTAGTAATACAAAGAGTTAAAAAGGCCAATCTAGCAAGATTTTGAAAGATAAGAGTTATGGGTGGTTTTAACACCTCCACTAATACTCTGGAAAATTAAGTGAAGCAGCTTGTTAAAATAACTTGCTGAAGAGTTCATATTTTGAAGAGTTAATTTAGTAGCTCAGACCTGAGAATGCTTTAGGAAAAGGCACTGTCTCATTCTTTTAATAGAAAAAATGTGGTGCTCAATGGCTGTTTCTTCTTCTGTCTTTAATAACACTTTAAAAACCAGTACAAGACAGAAGCAAGAATCAGAAAAATACTGTCCTTGATAGTATTGGGCAAATTAGAAAAGCTCATCATTCTGGTAACAAACTTAGCCAGCAGTATAGCACTTTAATAAAAGTGACAATTCTTCATTACTGGAGTGCTCAGTTTACGCAATGAAGTATGAGATTTAACTGTATTTTCGGCTCTATAGGATGTGCAACAGCAGTTATTATTTCCGATTCTTAAAGCTATCCATATTTTTGCTCTCTGATGAACTGGGAAAGTCTTGCTGAGTTTACATCTGAACTTGTATATGGAATTTGTACACTCTCAATCTCACTAAATGATTTTCATGTAGTAGGCTGAATTATCAATCCATTCAAGCATACAACATCAAAAGTAAGGAGAACCCCCTCCCAAACCCAACACCCAAAAGACAAAAAGACAGCAATGGTTATAAAAACACTTTGCTGCACTTTGCTTATTTACCTTCAGCACAATGAACAAATTCAACACCTGTTTGAGAAAAAGTTACATAAAGGATTTCACTGAACTCCCCAAATTTTTCGGAGGTACGTTGTCTTGACCGGACTCGTATCTCATAATCTCTTCCCATCTTCAGAGAGTACAGTGGAACCATTGTTGAGAGCCTGGGTTCTAACTGTAAAGACAGAAGGACTGCGATTTATTTGCTTAAGTTGTACTGGCAATTTTATACTACTTCTTGATTTCAGAAATAAACATTTTACTACTTGGAACTGTAAGGATACCATGAGAAGAGTTCAGAGAAAATTCATACCATTTACTTTCAACTTAATAGCTATGAGGCTTTGCTGTGATTCAGGGTACCAAAAGTGGAGAATCCAAGCTCTCTGTAAATACAGTCAGTGAAGAAAGGCAGCTGCTCCCAGTTACATGACATAAGTAGGTGGTGTGAATATCTCCCACTGATCTTATCAAGTTGTAAATCCTTTTTATTGTTATAACACATTACTGACTTCACAATGCCAAAAACCTTGTTGAAATAACATAGAAGTCTTAAAATTAGTGCAATAACCATTACAGAATTAATTTTAAGAAGAAAAATTATCTAAAGGCCTTCTAACCTGTATTGCGTCTTAGAAATGTATTTATTTGGAAAAGACTGCATAGCTCCCAACATCTTCAACTATATATAAAATGTGATAATGGAGACTCTGGGATAGCTGGCATCAGATTGTCGGTCTTGAGATTTCTATATTAAGTATTAACTGCAACATACTTGAATACTGCTGCATATCAAACTATGTAGGAAGTCACATTGGAGGTCTTAATATGTGAAATCTCTCTTTTCTTCTATTCCTTCTCTAAGAATATGTATTTTTCTATTCTATTCTATTTTAACTCCAACAGCCCAACACAAGTATATAAAAATAAGGAAAATGCACAAAATAGAAATGCACGTGGCAGATGTTATATTCTACTTTTACTTCAGAATCAAGTATGATACTGGCAAAACTCATCATGGGCTAAGAATTAAAACACCTGGAAAACAACAGTCATTGGGGATTTGAAAGAAGCTTGAACAATACTATCCTATAATCACTGTAGCTGTGTAATCTAAATTTGAGAACATTCTGTTGGTAGCTACAATCTGTGGAGTTCTCATGATCCCTGGTGGCTCCAGATTCAAGTGTTCTGAGAACCAACCAGTCAGATTTTGGAGGAGGCAGTGATCCAACACAAATTGCTTTTCTCTGCTAGTGGTTGAGCACAAGATCCTGGAGAACCATCACTCTACATCACAGAGGTTTTTAACATGTGAAAATAATCCAGTTGGAAAGTGTTGGGAAGGGAATACAATCTATACTAGTCCAGTTTACTTATTTTGTGCTATGAAGCCACAAAGAAATAGTACACTAAAGTTTTACAGTATATAATTTATTTTTTTTTCTGAAATAATTAGTGGAAATTCTTAGGAGAGGGATGCTGGACCACACAAAATTTTATGTACCCCAAATAATGGTGGCACTTGGAAAAGGCAGTATGCAGGCCAAAATAGAGCCCTGAAAAATATGAAGTAGAATTACTGTAGCTGTACACCTAAAATTGCAAAGGTTGCTAAAGAACAGATAATCGATTAATGGGCAGAATGTCTCTAGTCCATCAATGGACTAACAAAACTTTATGTAAGATACCTGGATGGAGCAAGATGTATAGACTGGGGAAGGTACAGCATGAACTGAATAGATGAATAGCATTTATGATATGAATTAAATAAATTAAAAACCATATGAGAGAGACACGATAAAAGATAACTAATAAAAATGCATGACAACATATAGAAAACTCATTTAAAATATGTGAAGGGGAGCTTGGAACCAGACAGCTGGGTTGATGGACTTATTGCAGGCTGTTCAGTTAATGTACACAGAGTGATGCTTGTGATTGCCATACTAAAGAAACATGTGACAAACCCGCTGTCACACTGAGCTGTGTGACTGCGTTGCCTGTGTGAGTCTGGCCCTGTAAGAGGGGGTTAACAAAGACTGTGGAGCAACTGTTTGTCACTAGTCAGCTGGAGCCCCTGGGATGCTGGGAGTGCTCTCTGGGATGGGGGCACCAGAGGCAGAGGCTGGCCCAAGCATGACAGGCAACACAGCAAATAAGGCAATGACTTTCACCAACTTTAACAGAAAAATAGTGAAAACTGGGAGATGGGCAGTACCAGGGAAAGGTTCAGAGGTACCCTGGGGAAAGCATAGCACAGGGTTGGGCACCCATACAACACAGTATACCACATGGAGGTATTAGGCTGTATATCTAATGCAGTGTAGGGAGCTGAGTTTCGCTCCCCCAAACTAGTAAGCCCTGTATCTCAGCCACAGTGCTGTATGGACAAAATGATGGTGTTCAGCTCTGGAGTTAGTACTCCATGCTTCCTTGCCCTAAGGGCACTTCACTGCAGTGTGAAATGGACCTTTTCCAGCAGAAATACAACAAGATAACGAGAGCCAGCAGAGTCCTCCCTGGTCCAGCCCTCTTCACTGAGGACTGAGCTGTGATCACCAATTTCATCCCATGTCAGGTGGATCTGGGCCTGTTGTGGTTTTTTTTGTTGGGTTTTTTTAATAAGTCAAAAGATCAGCCCAATATAAAATATGATAAATAATTAAAGGAAAATTAGACTTTCAAGATTCCCTATCATGTGTACATTTTTAGGCACTTCATAGTTAGACACTTCACTACTAAGTCATCATTCTTCACTACTGCTCAGATGGTGTGTGTTTTCACACCTTATTTGAAAAACACAGCAGCCTCACAAGGTCTGTATAGCTATTGCCATTCATGACTAGTAAACTTGGATAGACATAAGAGGGGACAGAATTTTAGTCTAGTGAATGTAATGGGCAACACTTCAAGTAGTAGAATTTAAAAAAGATACCCAGCAAGGAGCTACTAACAATGATTAAAGTTTTCCAAACTGTGAGCCAGATTAAATTTGGCTCTGTCTCATGAACAGCCACTATATGAGGGTAGGGATTTTATTGTTTTTAGGAAGTTTCTCAGTAAATAATTTTGATCCTCTTATCACTATGACTTATTGTTATAACACTTTACTAATTAATGTTTTAGTCCTCTTTCAATTCATGTTACCTATTTTCAATTAGTAAATGGATTGAAAAAAATGAATGATATACATGAAAAATCAAACAAGTTCATCCCAAAACCTCTAAAAAAATTGCAAACAAGTCTCAGTAAGTACAATTTAGAGTACTATAAATTCATTTCTGTATCAATTTTTGTATCAGTTATATGTACAAAGCATTATGATATATTTAAGCAAAGATTATCCTTTGTGTATAAACCCAGTAATAACAGTATAACTGGACATCTCTCTCTTTACTGCTTCAACACTCATTACAGAAGATATTTGTAGCAAAGAATGCAAAGCGTGAAATCATTTCTCCAATGCTGTTATTGGGAGTCTTGTAATTGTCTCAGCCCAGACCAAGATTTTGTTTGAAAAATTCTCTTTTGTGCTCTAACTGATAGTGTCTCAGGGAATTATGCCATGTTTGTGCTTTTAAGCTGAAAGGCACAATAACATAGAATATATACAGCTGCAGTACAACATAATCTATAGCACTATTTTCCTTGAGGCAAGCATATCATTCAGCAATTCCTTATCTGTTTTCTGAAAGAAGAAACACTGAACTTCAAACCTTTGATCTCCTGAGAACTATTCTCAAGGCATGCTGGAATTATTGATGGTACTGGAGCAAGAACAAAGCTTTATTCGGGTATTTTTATGATTGATACCTAAAGGCTTATAAAAATTTAAAATGTGCATTTTTAAAGAGGTATCTGTATTGCTGCCTGCTTTTGTAAATCCCATACTGTGCATATTTTCAAGTTCTTAAGGAGTATTGATTTGCTACCTGATAGAGAGAATGAACTGCTTATTGCTTAATGATTGTCTCTCTGTAACTACATACCAAGGACTGGCGTTTGTCAAGGATTAAGCCTGTCTGAGACTGGTACTTGGGAGTGATGAGCAAGAGGGAGCCATGAGCAATCACAAAACTTAATTGTTTGATGAATTTACAATCTTGTTGAGAAGGCACAAGCAGAGGCCTTGCTTGAATAGGTAGGGCCGGAAAAGATAAGAACTCCTGCCTTTGTTCTCGTCCTTGTAGATAATTTAGCTTAAACTAGCCAGCCATATGGTTTTACACCACTAATGAAAACTTAGATACTAAGAGCACTAACAAGCATTGATGTATCAAAACATGTAAAGGACCATAGTGCGCAGAATCACCTGAAGAGGGTCAAATAGCGGACAAGTGAGGAAGACTATGGAAGACCACCAGAGGACTCCTGAAGACCACCAGAGGCCTTCAATGTGCCTGCGTAAAGGACATTTGCATATGCTAATAGTTTCCCAGAAAACTAATGAATATGTATAACATTTCTCAGAAATCTAGTGAATATGTATGTAGAACATGTACTTAACCTGCACAATTAGACCCTACGGTGTGCACAATAGGTGGAGCAATCCCCCGTGCATCCAGCACTGCCAATAAGGAATACCTACTTAATAGTTAATCAAACTATAGAGTTAGTTTCTTTGAATCATGCCTAAACTTAATTCATTTCGTAGGCTTTTCAAATATAGAGGCTATACATTAAGTGTAGCTTAAACCAGTATAGAAAGAAATTCAGACAAGTATTAGGAAAAATTTATAGACATTATAGGCCTGTTTGGCTGTAGACTTACTAATAAGGAGTAGGATAAACAGAAAATGCCAACATTGAGAAGGATCAGAGGTGAGGAGGGGTCCAAGGTCTTTCACAGATGAAGGCAAACCAACCAACTTGACTATGTTTCAGTTGGTAAACTTGCCTTTTGTAGGTTAAGACAAATTCATAACATTATTATCTGCCTTCCTTCTGTCAGTTAACTTACTTCATATTAATAAGAAAGTAAAGGAAGGGTTCTGCTCTGAAATGATGTTCTTATTGCATTGAACTGATATTCAGGAAGAAGTCTCCATATGCAAATATTTCATGACACACTGGAACTTAGCCTATGCATTCAGGTAAGCTGGGTGCAATTTTTTCCCCCATAATGGGAAAACTAACTACATGAGAAGTCAGTGATTTTCAAAGAAAAATGTAAAGGATTTGGGGTATAACCATTTTATATTTTCATGGACTATCCATATATCCATAGAGTCACAAACTTAACATTGCTGTCTGGTATGAATTCTCTATGTCTTATTGTTATGGGTTTGTGTGGCACAGGTTTTTTTTTGGTAGCCAGGGAGGGGGCCACAGGGGTGGCTCCTGTGAGAAGCTGCTAGAAGCTTCCCTGGCTCCAAGTTGGACCTGCCTCTGGCCCAGGCCAACCCAATCAGTGACAGTGGTAGTGCCTCTGGGAGAACAGATTTCAGAAGGGGAACTTGCAGTGAGTAGTGGGATTGTAATGTGAGAGGAACACCTATGTGGATGCTGAGGTCAGTGAAAGAGGAGGGGTGCCTGAGGAGGTTGATGCCCCTGCAGCCTGTAGTGAGGTGGCAGGCTGTCCCCCTGCAGCCCATGGAGGTGAGCGGGGGAGCAGAGGTCCCCGAAGATGTCCATGACTCCATGGGAAAGCCCGCGCTGGAGCAGTCTGTGACTGAAGATCGGCCCGTGGAAAGGATCCACGCCAGGGAAGTTCAGGAAGAACTGCAGCCCGCGGAAAGGACTCACGTTGGAGAAGTTCGCGAAGGACTGTCTCCTGTGGGAGGGACCCCACGGTGGAGCAGGGGCCGAGTGAGGAGTCCTCCCCCTGAGGAGGAAGGAGCGGCAGAGACAACGTGTGGTGAGCTGACCCCAAC
Source organism: Astur gentilis (assembly GCF_929443795.1). Classification (NCBI taxonomy): domain Eukaryota; kingdom Metazoa; phylum Chordata; class Aves; order Accipitriformes; family Accipitridae; genus Astur; species Astur gentilis. The sequence goes on along the minus strand of NC_064918.1, from coordinate 15,441,928 downwards.
CCCCATTCCCAGTCCCCCTGCGCCGCCAGGGGGAGGAGGGAGAGAGAACCGGGAGTGGGGTTGAGCCATGGAAGGAGGGAGGGATGGGGGGAAGGTGTTCTAAGGTTTGTGTTTACTTCCTAATATCCTTGTTTTGATTTGATTGGTAGGAAATTAAATTGATTTTGTTTCTTCCCCAAGTTGAGCCTGTCTTTTGCCCGTGATCATAAGTGGTGAGTGATCCCTCCCTGTCCTTGTGTCGACCCATGAGCTTTTCTTTATATTTTCTCCTCCTCATCCCACCGGGGCCAGGGGGGAGGAGTAAGCGAGTGGCTTCGTGGTGCTTTGTTGCCGGCTGGGCTGAAACCACGACACTTATCGATGTTGCATTGTTTTTACTTGCTTATTGTATCAAATTTTAAATTATAACTCAAAGTTTTTCTTCCTTTTTTTAATCTGTTGAAATGATATTTATAAATATTAGAGCTTTACAGGTACCCTGAAAAATCTGGACTGACAGTGACATTTTCTAACCATAATATTCTTGTTCCAACTACTAAAAATACCATGCACTGTTTCAAATAGCTGAGTTTTAAGAAAACAATAGAGGAGTATTTTATCCTTGAAAAAAACTGTATATATGTGATTATTGCTATACTTCCTAATCTAACATGGGAATTTCAGGGTCTCATTATTATTCTGTGTGCCAACTATCTTGACACAAAGTTACAATGTTTGCCAAAAAACTTCAGAAGAATATGGGCATATTTTTTAAGACTTAAGGTATCATCTAGTTAGCAAGTACAAACCTGTTGCTTTTCATAACAGTATGAAAGTGTTAGGGACAGAACAAGCCTGCACTGTACTATGACCATTGTATAATAAATACTTGCTTCATACCTCCTTCCATTTTGTCTCATTAACTTCTTTGTACTGCAATTCATATTCCAGAGTAATCCATCCCTTCTGAACATCTGCTGTTGGTGGTGGATCCCATCTTACTTGGATATCCCCATGTATCCCCGTCTGACTAGTATTTAGCAGAGTCCAGTTAAGGTGGACAGGGGGATCAGGTAGTACTGTTTAAACAGAGTATTCAGAATAAACCAGCCAGTTTTCAATGTGAAATGACCATTTTTACTACACACTATTAAATTATTTCAGGACTAAAAAAACATATTAACCACACATTTGCTGATTAAAATTAAACCTATGAATCGATGACAAAGTCACTACAAGTTTGGTAACAAGAAGGCACCCTGCCATTGGCAGTAGACATGCTCTGCATAAATCTTACCTGAATGACTAATAAAGACGACTAAGAATGTATTACCTATTATACTACATTTTCCAATAGCAGCTTATAAAACACTGAGACATAAACAGCTCTCCATCAAAACTTATATTTTACTTCTCATTATAAATAAAAACAATAATTGGAGTAACACAGAAAGATAAATATTTAATGACTACTTCTGAAATAATGTAGAAATACATTGAAAAACTATGGTATCTGAAAAGCTATTCTCATTTTGCTCAGCTGAAGGGAACAGTGGGTATTCTGGTCACTTGCAGGAATAAAGTGTTAATTGTGTATACATACACCACTGCTCTGAACAAGCAATAATGTCTAGAAAATCCCAGAAAGTCACAATTCATATAGGAATAAATATAAATTCTAGCTTAGAAATGCTAAACATCCTGATTCTGCAGATTAGTGTTGATTCAGGAATAAAAACCTATTTGGTTCCAGAACTTTTCAGAATCAAGATTTTAACGCCATCCTTGCTCACACTGAACAAGGGCATGTAGCATCCATTAGAAAGGGCTCAGAGTGACAGCAAAGGCAAACTCATCTGCAGACATTTGAGAGACCACGTATTTGCTTTTATCCTTTTAGCTTTCTTCCAACCTGGGCAATATTTTCTGGTGTGGATCACATTACATATGTTACAAAAACAAATCCCTTCCAATATATCTTATTGTTTAAGAAACTAACCTTTCTGAGATGGAGAATTTAAATATAGTATGAATAATATGAAAGCTTATAGAATCACACCTATTGTGGTATAAAAATATAGAGGTAAAATGCATAACGGAAGCATACCTATTTCATCAACGCTGAAACATTTTTCATCAAATACTTCATCTTTATTAGCAAGCTTAACACAATACGGTATCCAAATAGAGGTGTAGGATGTGTTGAAATAACAGCTATTTTCTCCTGCAGTGATATAATCAGGGCATTCTTTCCAGTCTTCATCATTCCTAGAATGACAACAAAAATGTAATATACATGAGAGAGAGATTTATAGATCTTACAAGGTACAAATTATAGATGTTACAAGACATGTTGTTGATAAGTCATAACTAATATGGAAGTGACAAATGCATGTCAATATTTATTGTGACTTAGGATGAAGACAAACCACTATACAAGCAACCTGCATAAATGTATTTAGGTTCTCATGTACTCTTAGTGGCATTTCTGTGCTTTGGATGGTGTTTCCAAAAGATCAGTCAGAGAGCACATGTTGTCATGCTGGTAGGTGCTAATGACTACCAGCAAGCACAAACTTAGATAAATTTGATATGCATTTAAGCAACTGTTGTTCAGGCAAAATTAAATTGCAATAAGATGGCCACCTACATAATGAGATCTGAAACACTGAAAGCCAGTCCTTACAGCAGATCAGTACTGCACTACCTGCACACCCAAAGACAGGGGAGTGCATTGCCCTGGGGAGATGAATTGGGATGTAGGCACTGGAGCATTGATTGCTCACATGGGAAAGTGCCCAAGGATGGATGCTGCAGGAGACCTAGCACAAACCAACCCAGGACTGCAGGATGTGAAAGAAGGGAAGAGAAATACAGCGCTGTGAGTGAGGGCGAGCTAAATTCCTTGGGATACAGAACTTCTAAAACACAGGCTTGGAACTACTAGCAAGAAGGGGTTAGGGGTGGATTCGATAACCCAGCTCAAATGCATCTATGCCAACACACGCAGCATGGGCAATGAACAGGAGGAGCTGGAAGCCATTGTGCAGCAGGATATATATGACTTAGTCGCCATCACGGAAACATGGTGGGACAACTCCTGTGACTGGAGTGCTGCAATGGATGGCTACAAGCTCTTCAGAAGGGACAGGCAAGGTAGAAGAGGTGGTGGGGTGGGTCTCTATGTTAGGGAATGTTTTGACTGTACAGAGCTACACAATTCTGATGACGAGGTGGAGTGCTTATGGATGAGGATGAGAGGGAAAGCCTATAAGACAGGTATTGTGCTGGGAGTCTGTTATAGACCGCCCAACCGGGTTGAAGAGATGGATGAATCATTCTACAAGCGGCTGGCAGTAGTCTCAGAATTGTGTGCCCTTGTCCTTGTGGGGGACTTCAACTTTCCAGACATCTGCTGGAAATACAACACAGCAGAGAGTAAGCAGTCTAGGAGGTTCCTGGAGTGTGGGGAAGATAACTTACTGACACAGCTGGTAGGTGAGCCAACCAGGGGAGGAGCCTTGCTAGATCTGTTGTTTATGAACAGGGAAGGACTGGTGGGAGGTGTGATGGTCGGAGGCCGTCTTGGGCTTAGCGACCATGAAATGATAGAATTTTTGATTCTTGGTGAGGCAAGGAAGGTGGTCAGCAAAACCACCACTATGGACTTCCGGAGGGCTAACTTTGGCCTCTTCAAGGCACTGGTTGAGAAAGTCCCTTGGGAGATGGTCCTGAAGGGCAAAGGGGGCCAGGAGGGATGGACATTCTTTAAGAAGGAAATCTTAATGGCTCAGGACCAGGTTATTCCCATGTGCCGCAAGATGAACCGCCAAGGAAAACGACCGGCCTGGCTGAACGGGGAGCTTTTGCTAGGAGTCAAGAAAAAAAGGAGAGTTTATCATCTCTGGAAGAAAGAGCAGGCAACTTGGGAGGAGTACAGGGATCTTGTTAGATCATACAGAGAGAAAATTAGAAAGGCAAAAGCTCAGCTAGAACTAAATCTGGCAACTGTCGTAAGGGACAACAAAAAATGTTTTTACAAATATGTTAACAGTAAAAAGAATCCCAAGGAGAACATCTTTCCTTTAATGGATACAGAAGGGAATGTAGCCACCAGAGATGAGGAAAAGGCCAAGGTACTTAATGCCTTCTTTGCCTCAGTCTTTAATAGTGAGTCCCGTCACCCTCAGGGTACTCCGCCCCCTGAGCTGGAAGGTAAGGATGAAGAGCATAACATACCCCCCGTAATCCAGGAGGAAATAGTGACCTGCTACGCCATCTGGACACTCAGAAATCTATGGGACCAGATGGGATCCATCCAAGAGTACTGAGGGAATTGGCGGAGGTCCTTGCCAAGCCACTCTCCGTCATCTATCAGCGATCCTGGTCAACAAGGGAGGTCCCAGACGACTGGAGGCTTGCAATGTGACTCCCATTTACAAGAAGGGTTGGAGGGAGGATCCGGGGAACTACAGGCCTGTCAGCCTGACTTCAGTACCGGGGAAGATTATGGAATGGTTTGTCTTGAGAGTGCTCACATGGCAAGTCCAGGATAAGAACGGGATCAGGCCCAGTCAGCATGGGTTTATGAAATGCAGGTCCTGCTTGACCAACCTGATCTCCTTCTATGACCAGGTGACCCGCCTAGTGGATGAGGGTAGGCTGTGGATGTTATCTACCTTGACTTCAGCAAGGCCTTTGACACTGTTTCTCATGGCATACTCCTTGAGAAGCTGGTGTCTCATGGCTTGGATAAGTCTACTCTTCGCTGGGTGAAAAACTGGCTGGATGGCCGAGCCCAGAGGGTTGTGGTGAATGGAGTTAAATCCAGTTGGCAGCCGGTCACAAGTGGTGTTCCCCAGGGATTGGTGTTGGGACCCGTTCTGTTTAATGTCTTTATCAATGATTTGGATGAGGGGATTGAGTGCACCCTCAGCAAGTTTGCAGATGACACCAAGTTGGGAGGCAGGGTCAATCTGCTTGAGGGTTCTACAAAGAGGTCTGGACAGGCTGGATCGATGGGCTGAGGCTAATCGTATGAAGTTCATCAAGGCCAAGTGCCAGGTCCTGCACTTCGGTCACAACAACCCTATGCAGTGCTACAGGCTTGGGGAAGAGTGGCTGGAAAGCTGCCCGGCAGAGAAAGACCTGGGGGTGCTGGTTGACAGCCAGCAGTGTGCCCAGGTGGCCAAGAAGGCCAACAGCATCCTGGCCTGTATCAAAAATAGTGTGGCCAGCAGGAGCAGGGAGGTGATTGTTCCCCTGTACTTGGCACTGGTGAGGCCGCACCTCAAGTACTGTGTTCAGTTTTGGGCCCCTCACTACAGGAAAGACATTGAGGTGCTGGAGTGTGTCCAGAGGAGGGCAACGAAGCTGGTGAGGGGCCTGGAGCACAAGTCTTATGAGGAGCAGCTGAGGAAACTGGGGCTATTTAGTTTAGAGAAGGCTGAGGGGAGACCTTATTGCTCTCTACAACTACCTGAAAGGGGGTTGTAGTGAGGTGTGTGTTGGTCTCTTCTTTCAGGTGGCTGGAGATAGGACAAGAGGAAATGGCCTCAAGTTGAGGCAAGGGAGATTTAGGTTGGATATTAGGAAAAATTTCTTTACTGAAAGGGTTGTCAAACATTGGAGTAGGCTGCCCAGGGAAGTGGTTGAGTCACCATCCCTGGAGATATTAAAAAAGCGAGTGGACGGGGTACTTCAGGACATGGTTTAGTGGGCATGGATGATGGTTGGACTCGATGATCTTGAAGGTCTTTTCCAACCTAAATGATTCTATGATTCTAAGAAACCCCTTATGTTTTTCCATTCTGGCTTTGTTAAAAAATTCATAAATATTCTTTGTAAATAAAAGAATTGCAGCAGGAAATACCACATTCATATATTACATTTAATCTCTCAAAAAAGCCAAACCAACAGTTGTAAAGAGTGGCATGAATTCTCAGACTGAGAAAACTGCTACTTGTGTAGGGTCATTTTCATACAGTCAAGCTGAAACTATGCTGCAGGTCCAAAACCAAATAAGTCTTCAGTAAAGGAAAATGGGAACAACCAGGTTATTAGAAATACTCTACAGGAAAAGCGACGGACATTTATTCAGTATTTCTGAAGTAATTTAAAAAAACAAATCTGCTGTTCTTTATCTCAATACTCTCTCTCAGCCCAAATATAGAGTGAATAGGGATCTTTTAAAAAATTACAGTCATGGTTTGTTAAAAATATACTGTAAATGCCTTTTCTTACTGTCATGGTTTAACCTGAGCCAGCAACTAAGCACCACGCAGCCGCTCACTGACTCCCCCCCATCCAGTGGGATGGGGGAGAAAATCGGGAAAAGAAGTAAAACTCATGGGTTGAGATAAGAACAGTTTAATAGAACAGAAAAGAAGAAACTAATAATGATGATGATAACACTAATAAAATGACAACAGTAGTAATAAAAGGATTGGAATGTACAAATGATGCACAGGGCAATTACCCGCCGACCAACACCCAGCTAGTCCCCCAGCAGCGATTCCCCACCCCCACTTCCCGGTTCCTATACTAGATGTGACGTCCCATGGTATGGAATACACCGTTGGCCACTTTGGGTCAGGTGTCCTGGCTGTGTCCCCTCCCAACTTCTTGTGCCCCTCCAGCTTTCTCGCTGGCTGGGCATGAGAAGCTGAAAAATCCTTGACTTTAGACTAAACATTACTTAGCAACAACTGAAAACATCAGTGTTATCAACATTCTTCACATGCTGAACTCAAAACATAGCACTGTACCAGCTACTAGGAAGACAATTAACTCTATCCCAGCCAAAACCAGGACACTTACTAAGAGCCATTTGTGCTGGTTTTGGCTGGGATAGAGTTAATATTCTTCATAGTAGCTAGTATGGAGCTGTGTTTTGGATTTGTGCTGAAAACAGTGTTGGTAATACAGGGATGTTTTCATTACTGCTGAGCAGTGCTTACACAGAGTCAAGGCCTTTTCTGCTTCTCACCCCACCCCACCAGCGAGTTGGCTGGGGGTGCACAAGAAGTTGGGAGGGGACACAGCTCGACAGCTGACCCCAGCTGACCAAAGGGATATTCCAGACCATATGATGTCATGCTTAGCATATAAAGCTGGGGGAAGAAGAAGGAAAGGGAGGACGCTCAGAGTGATGGCATTTGTCTTCCCAAGTGACTGTTACACAGGATGGAGCCCTGCTTTCCTGGAGATGGCTGAACACCTGCCTGCTGATAGGAAGTAGCGAAGAAATTCCTTGTTTTGCTTTGCTTGCATGTGCAGCTTTTGCTTGACCTATTAAACTGTCTTTATCTCAGACCCATGAGTTTTCTTACTTTTACCCTTCTGATTCTGTCCCCTATCCCACTGTGAGGGAGGTGAGCTGAGCAGCTGTGTGGTGCTTAGTTGCTGGCTGGGGTTAAACTAGGACACCATTCAAGCTGTACAGAAGTAGGATTAAGGTAAACCAATTATGCCAAGTGCAACCTTCAATACTGGAGTGGGTGCTTAAGAAGTAAAAAGGCAGATGCTACATAAATTAAGAAGCATTTCTGCTACTAAGCACAGGTCTTGTGCTTAGCTGATGAGACCAGACACTTTTCTAAAGGAAATGCTGTAGCTCAGGAGTCAGGACTTCATAAAGGTGTATGTGGTTAGACACTATGGTTTGTGTTAAGCAGAAGAGTGGGTTCGGTGATATATTTCAGTCCTGAGCCTTATATGTTGCTTGCACATTAAAACAGAAATATTTTTCATGTGGATGTTCCATTCACATCTTTTATTGCAGTATACTAATTTCTGGGGAAAAGATGAAATGTGATCTGTTCAACATATGAGGTACTGCTTTATTGAGAGTTTACTTAATTTTTAAAGTTTGTACTCTCTTGATGCATGCCACTGACAACTGTCAAGTATACATTTACACTTAGTGGGTTTAACTTGGACCCTTATATTTCTGAGAGGTCTTGGAAAAGTAATAAATCAAGCTTTGCCATTAAGCTTAAGTTTGCTAAGCAGATGTATCATCACCAGTAGAAATTCTGTAGATCAAAAAGGTTGAAACATTAGATGGAACAGAAACTCACATCTTCCTATTCTGTGAACAAAATGCCTGTTTTCCTTAATAGCCATTACTGGTAATGTCTATGTCCTCTTTCAGGCTAATCATTGTAACATGCTGAAAATTACAAGGGCTTAAATGGAATGTGAATCAGAATTGAACAGGGCTCAATGAAACATTATCCCCAGTCTCAGAGCAGCCTTTTTACCTGGACCTGCACATTTAGACTTTAATCTAGCAATAGATCAATGGAAGTTCTAGAAAAATGTAATAAAAAATTGAAAGGGGCTTGTATCCAAACTCCACATCTGAGTGAGACGGGGAACCAAAGGAACCTTAGTAGATATAGTAGATATATGAATGTAGATAAGAATTGTTTAATAATTATCTAGTTTATAATGAAGTTAAAGAAGTTTCAATAGAGGTAGACATGGCCCAAGGGGATGAGAAGTGATGCTTAACGTTTGCATTGTTGAGGATGGCTGGGACAGGAGATAGACCCTGATAAGAAGCAGCAGTCGACCCCAAGAGCCAGCCAAGACCCCAAGAGCCAGCCAAGACTGGCCTTGTGATTTGGATAAATGCCAAGGAACAACTGAGTCTGCGCAGGGACAGAAGGTTAAGAGTTCACCATGAAGAAGACATACAGCCTTCATCTTCACGACCACCACACAACCAACATAAGGAGGCACTGCACAAGCGCAGTTGAGATGAGACTACGGAAATGACTTCCTGGAGCTAATTTTAATATGAAGTGGGGATAGGTAATGCCTATGTATAGGCGTATTGCAAAACTCTATTGTGATGGGTTGACCCTGGCTGGATGCCAGGTGCCCACCAAAGCCATTCTATCACTCCCCCGTCCTCAGCTAGACAGGGGAGAGAAAAATATAACAAAAAGCTTGCAGGTCGAGATAAGGACAGGAGAGATCATTCACTAATTACCATCACGGGCAAAACAGACTCAGCTTGGGGAAAATTAGCTCAATTTATTACAAATCAGCCAGAGTAAGGTAATGAGAAATAAACCCAAATCTCAGAACACCTTCCCACCACCCCTCACTTCTTCCTGGGCACAACTTCACTCCTGGATTTCTTCACCAAGCCCCCCCAGCGGCACAAGGGGGAGGGGGATGGGGTTTACGGTCATCACACATTATTTTCTGCCGCTAATCCTCCTCAGGGGGAGGGCTCATCACACTCTTCCCCTGCTCCAGCGTAGGGTCCCTCCCACGGGAGACAGTCCTCCATGAACTTCTCCAATGTGGGCCATTCCCACGGGCTGCAGTTCTTCACGAACTGCTCCAGCATGGGTCCTTTCCATGGTGTGCACACTTCAGGAGCACACTGCTCCAGCGTGGGTCCCCCACGGGCTCACAAGTCCTGCCAGAAAACCTGCTCCGTGGGCTCCTCTCTCCACAGATCCGCAGGTCCTGCCAGGAGCCTGCTCCAGCGCGGGGTTCCCACGGGGTCACAGCCTACTTCGTGCACCCACCTGCTCCAGTGTGGGGTCCTCCCCGGGCTGCAGGTGGATATCTGCTCCACCGTGGACCTCCCCAGGCTGCAGGGGGACAGCCTGCCTCACCAGGGTCTTCACCATGGGCTGCAGGGGAATCTTCGCTCCGGCGGGCGCCTGGAGCACCTCCTCCCCTTCCTTCTTCACTGACCTTGGTGTCTGCACGGTTGTTTCTCTTACATGTTCTCACTCCTCTCTCCAGCGGCTGTTTCTCTCCGCGTCCCAACTTTTTTCCTTCTTAAAAATGTTATCACAGAGGCGTTACCACCATCGCTGATTGGCTCGGCCTTGGCCGGCGGCGGGTCCATCTTAGAGCCAGCTGGTATGGGCTCACTCAAACACAGGGGAAGCTTCCAGCAGCTTCTTACAGAAGCCGCCCCTGTAACACACACCCCCCCCCCCCCGCTACCAAAACCTTGCCACACAAAACCAATACATTTTTACATATGTAACACTTGACTGTATAAATTTAAAGTGAACTCCCAAATCAGGCGCGCACGACTTTGGTGTGACTACCCCCTGTGCCACCCAGTGCTGAATGAACATACCTACTTTACAATCTCACTGATTGTGGAGTCTGTTTTCCGCACGTCATGAGCACAGATATAAGGAATCTCACAGTTGCATGTTAGGTTGGTAAGGAATAAACTGAAGTTCCCTATTAAAAATTCCTTTCCCAAGCCATAGAGTGTTCAGTTTTGGATTCTGGAACCTGGACCTAAATTTATAAGAATGTGTTCTTAATTATCTGCCAAGTAATGCTTGTCACTGCAAAATGCTTGATAATTAACAACGAATTTTGACATTGAAAAATATATACTTAAACCACAGTTTTATGCCCTCAAAACCAGTATGGTTTGCATCATGACAAAAAAATTAACAGCAACAAGCTAACAGGAATATCAAAATATATGACTTTTCTCTCTTTTCCTCTGTCTTTCATTGTTTCCATATTATTACCTTTTCATGTACAATAGTTGTATTGTTCCTGGAGCACTGAGGTTATAAAAATTCCCATCAGTCCAATAACATGAAAATGTCTCCAGTTCAGGTGATCTGCACTTGCTGATTTGTGGCCACTGCAAAATGTCTGTCAGGAAAAATGGCAGGGGACAGAATGAGACACATTAAACAAATCCATAAGCCAAACTAACATGCTGTTAAAATGAAACTCAGCATTTTTAATGAGTAATTAACTTTTCTTCCAATTGCTTACATACAATCAGGAAAGATTTAAATTCTTTTTACATGCATAAACGTAGATGACTATACCTGTAGAAAGCCAAATTTGAAAGTCAAGCTCTCTTTTGTGCAGTGTGGAAATGTTAGTATCACAGCCTGACACACAGCATGGGGATATGCCAGCACTGTAGCTGTAGTTCAGTACAGATATACCTGAATTAGCTCTGTACTTGCTTTAAAGAAAGTGTGGTACTGCAGAGCTCAGTATTAGACTAACCACAGCTTAGTATTTACCCAGCTGAGCAGTTTTGCAATGTGTCTACTCATTAGAGTAGCTACCTTGAACTGAGTTCAGGTTTGTATATAACTACATTGTATAGATATAACCTTGCTCTGAGAGAGATAAGGGCAGCTCTAAGCATGTGCTTGTTCTGCCACATGCTGCTTCTATATTCATAATTTCTGTTCTTTGTCAAAACTGAAATGATTTAGGGCCATGAAATGACTGGTACAATTAGTCAGCCTTGTCAATCCTTGTGAGAAAAATAAAAACAAAAGTTGCAGGTATGATTCACTGCTTTCAAAGCAAGTACTTAATTTTTTTCCTGATTTTTAAGGGTCTAATGAAGCAGGCATTCTAAAATGCCAGTGTTTCCTATTTGGCCTGGAAAGCTTTCCAGAGGGAGATCACATGCATGTGGAAGCATCTACCTCTCTTCATTATCTGGGAAATGTGATCATTTATTTAAGAAAATTTCTCCATGAGGCACCTAAAATGTAGATATTAGTCAGTTGTTTATGATCAATGAAATGATCCCTGGCCAGGGAATGACATGATGCTACTGGACTCTGCATGTCAAGATCTTTGCAAATATTTTTGCAGTATCACAACTGTAAATATTTGGTACAAAACATTTACACTCAAAGTTGGAAAAAAGTATTAAGATACAGACATACACATGCACCAGATGCTTCCTACTATGAATGAGGATTTTGTAGCCTTCTTGCATGTTAACTCCTTTCTTTATGGCTCAGAGAGACACAGCCACTCAATGCCAGAACAATTTGTATTTCTTTGGCTTAATGGTTTAAATTGTCCCTTCTACATTCTACACTGCCAAGCATCCACATCAGGCAGTAACTAATACATGAATATTCATAGAATCATATAATCATAGAATATCTCAAGTTGGAAGAGACCCATAAGGATCACTGAGTCCAACTCCCTGCTCCTCGCAGGATTAACTAAAACTAAACCATATGACTAAGAGTGTTGTCCAGATGCTCCTTGAACTCTGACAGGCTTGGTGCCATGACCAATTCCCTGGGGAGCCTTTTCTGGTGACTGACCACCCTCTCAGTGAAGAACCTTTTCCTAATGTCCAATCTGAACTTCCCCTGATGCAGCTTCATTCCATTTCCTTGTGTCCTATTGCTGGTCATCAGAGAGAGGACATCAGCACCTCCCCATTCTGCTGCCCCTCCTGAGGAAGTTGTGAACTGCACTGAGGTCACCCCTCAGCCTTCTCTTCTCCAAGCTGAACAAACCAAGTGACCTCAGCAGCTCCTCATAAGCCTTGCCCTCGAGGCCTTTCACCATCTCGGTTGCCCTCCTCTGGACACACTAATAGTTTGATGTCCTTCTTATATTGAGGCACCCAAAAATGCACACAGTACTCGAGGCGGGGCCACACCAATGCGGTGTAGAGTGGGACAATCACCTCCCTCAACTGGCTAGCTATGCTGTGCTCAATGCACTCCAGGACACGGTTGGCCCTTTTGGCTGCCAGGGCACACTGTTGACTCATATTCAACTTCCCATCAACCCAAACCCCCAGATCTCTTTCCGTGGGGCTGCTCTCCAGCCTCTCATCCCCCAATTTGTATGTATAATCAGATTATCCTGTCCCAGGTGGAGAATCTTGCTCTTGTTAAATTTCATACGGTCGGTGATTGCCCAGCTCTCTAGTCTATCCAGATCTCTCTCTAAGGCCTCTGTACCCTCAAAGGAATCCACAGCTCCTCCTAGTTTAGTATCATCGGCAAACTTACTTAATGTACATTTGACTCCTGCATGCAGATCATTTATAAAAAAATTAAAGAGCACTGGTTCTAAAATTGAGCCCTGCAGAACCCCACTAGTGACTGGTCACCAGCCTGATGTAACCCCATTTACTATGACTCTTTGAGCCCGACCTGTCAGCGAATTGTTCATCTAACATACTATGGACTTGTCTAGCTGTGTGCTGGACATTTTGTCCAGAAGGATACTGTGAGAGACAGTATCAAAAGCTTTGCTAAAATAAAAAAAAAAGCCACATCTACTGGCTTCCCTTAGTCAACTAGATGGGTGACCTTCTGTTTTGCTCACCCCATATCATTGCCTTATTTAACAATTTGGACATTGAATACAGCCTGAACATATGTGTGTAAATAAGAGATTTTGTAAGTTGGGTGGCTTATTTTCCCTGCCAAAGTATTTAAAATTCTTCTTGCCAACTTAAAATAACTGATGTTTGCTTAGAAAGATTTAAACAGAAAGTATTTTTTCTGTTCCTTAGCCAGCACGGTACATTTCACTGAACTTTATAGAAATTTCTTTTTTACATTGAAAAAAAAATAATTAAATGAAGTGTTGCAGCAAATGGAAGAAATCACACTGTCCTTTTTCAGAAAATATTGAAATGAAACATTTTGACTATTGCACCTGGTTTTGTTTGGTATGGTATTCGATATTTGACAGCTTTGGCCTAAATCCCAAAATGTTTTTGGTTGACCTTGATTTGAGTTTTTACACATTTTTACACCGTTTGTCAAACAATTTTCACCTGGTTAAAACCAGCATATGATCATGAAATTGCAAGCTATTATAACATACATCAAAAATAAATCAGAATAAAAGATTCAGGAACAGTACTATATTTATAACTTTTTAAATTCAGGAATGTTCCAGCTTTAAAAATTGAACTTTCTTTTCTATTTGATGGAAAATCAAACCATTGTTTAAAAACAAAAGAAAGAAAAATAAATGAAATTTTGTGCCTCTATTTCAGAGGCATGAGTAAAGTTGCCTTGATTGCATAATGCCTATAATCAACAGGACATGAGTCTCTCCCTTCTTCTATAAACAGATAGTGTGCAAGAAATTACATGTTATGGTGGTTCCTGTTTCTATCCTCAGCCACATAAATCAAGAAAAAATATAGCTATTTTTACTGAAACAGGTTAAGAATTTGAGAAAATGATATTAGAATATTTCTGTTGATGGCTGCACCATATTTATAACTAGAACATACAATATTTAAAGCCCATGCAGACCATGTCCTCCAGGGATAAAGTCACACAGTCACTTCTTAACATGAATGAACTGAATAGAATCAAAATTCACTTACATTTTGAGAGGTCCAGCAGAATCTTAGACATAGGGTCTACAATGTCCTAATAATGAATTTTGTTGAATTCACCAGCTTTATATACAAGCTAAATTAAGGACTGTAAGGCATACAAACTCTTCTAGGAAAATGGATTATAACACAGCCAGAAATGGCATCGGTTACAATGGAGAGGATTACCAATGCACACAGAATACAGATTAAGACTCGGTCTCTTACACCCTAACTTCAGAGGAACGTATCCCTAAGGTCCCACTTTCTTTTCCACTTCCTCACAACAGGACTCTTAATTCTTTGTCTCACAGGTGTTCCTTCAACAGGCACAAGAATTTTTGAGCAGGAAGCAGATTTGTCCGGGATTCATATGCTCTTGGTTTACTGGTTTGGAATTTTTTTTTTTTTTTTTTTTATGACCAGTTCCATTTGTAAGAAAAATCATCTTCTGATTGATTGTTTTCAGTTTCTATGTCAAGCTTCCAGCCTTCAAAACTGCAGGCCTTTGTGACTGACTGGAGGAAACTTTGTCATATTTACTTGTATAATACTTGGCACTGTTAGGGTGGATCTCCTGAATTCCTTGTTTCCCACAGAAATAAATTATCGACATTGTACAGGACCCTGTGTGAGCTCCATCTCCTGAACAAACTGTATCAGAATGTGATAAATGAACACAATAGCTCAGCTGAATGCATTTAGGCATAAAGGCAGCAGGGTACTGAAAGTAAAGGCTGTCAAACCGAGATTTAAAATAGACTAGAAAAGCAAAACAAAGCATGGATATACACTTGCCCTTTTCCTACCTGATCCAATAAGTTCCAGTCAAATTGTCATGAATAAAACCACTCACTTCATTCAAGATAATGGCTTGGCTGAATACACAGATTTCAACAGTAGAAAACATGGGAAAAAATGGTAAATCTGTGGTTTCCACTGTCACTACTAAGAAAGTTTGGTAGAAAAGTTCCTAGTCCTGCCCCAGGGTTTAGCTGAAGGTAAATGTTCAGATACCACAATTACACTGCAAAAGAATAAAATGTCTTCACATTCTGCTCTCATTATGTTATGACCACAGATTAGCCATGGTCTAAACTCTGGCTCAGCCAGAAGAAACTGTGCCAAAAAAGAAGCTAAAACAATAGTGTGGTTTACTGAAAGAATCAGGAATGCAGATCTGCCATCACTTCTGCTTACATTTGTTTGTGGGTCACCAGCCAGCAGTTTTCCATTTAGTGTAGTTTCAATGATATATTTGTCATGGTTTAACCCCAGCCAGCAACTAAGCACCATGCAGCTGCTCACTCACTTCCTCCCCACCCAGTGGGATGGGGGAGAGAATCGGGGGAAAAAAAAGTAAAACTCGTGGGTTGAGATAAGAACAGTTAAATAGGACAGAAGGGAAGAAAAAAAATAATGATAATGATGATAATAATAAAAATGAAAATAATAAAAAAATAATTGAAATATACAAAACAAGTGATGAATAATGCAATTGCCACCACTCGCCAACCGATGCCCAGTTAGTTCCCGAGCAGCGATCCCCCCCAGGCCAACTCCCCCCAGTTTATATACTAGATGTGATGTCACATGGTATGGAATACCCCTTTGGCCAGTTTGGGTCAGCTGCCCTGGCTGTGTCCCCTCCCAACTTCTTGTGCCCCTCCAGCCTTCTTGCTGGCTGGGTATATTGGGTCTGGCTGAGATGGAGTTCATTCTCCCCATAGCAGCCCTAGTAGCGCTGTGCTTTGCATTGGTAGCTAGAAAGGTGTTGATAACACACCATCATTTTGGCTACTGCTGAGCACTGCTGGCACAGCATCAAGGCTGTCTCTCCAACATTTTTGCCCCCCCCTCAATGGCAGGCTGGGGCTGGGAAAGATCTTGGGAAGGGACATAACCAGGACAGCTGACCTAAACTGACCAAAGGGATATTCCATACCACATGACGTCAGCTCAGATATAAAAGCTAAGTGAAGGGAGATGGAAGGGGGGCATTTTTGTCTTGCGGACCAACTACTACATGTACTGAAGCCCTGCTTCCCAGGAAGTGGCTAGACATTGCCTGCTGATGGGAATTAGAGAATAACATAATTTGTTTTTCTTTGCTTTTGCACACGACCTTTGCTTTCACTTTATTAAACTATCCTTATCTTGACCCATGAGCCTTTTGTTATATTTTCTCCCCCCTGTCCAGCTGAGGAGGGGGAGTGATAGAGCAGCTTTGGTGGGCACCTGGCACCCAGCCAGGGTCAGCCTACCACAACCAACCTCTGGTAAAAGGGAATGATACAATGGACTGTTAAAGACTACATTGAAAGCAATGGGGGGTGGAACTTTCAAACATTGGGATACACATTTAGCAAAAGCCACCTGGTTAATCAACACCAGAGGATCTGCCAATCGGGGTGGCCCTGCCCAGTCAGAACATTTACATACTTTAGAAGAGAATAAAGTCCCTGTAGTGCACATGAAAAATATGTTAGGGAGGACAGTCTGGGTTACTCCTGCCTCAGGCAAAGGTAAACCCATTTGTGGGATTGCTTTTGCTCAAGGACCTGGGTGCACTTGCTGGGTGATGCGAAAAGATGGAGAAGTCCGATGTGTGCCTCAAGGGGATTTGATTTTAGGTGAGAATAGCCAATGAATTTAATTGTAAGATATTAGTTGCTATAGAACCCTGCTACTGTATGTTATCATTACTATAATTGTTATATGCTATATCCATAGTACTATAGTAAGAATCACTTGGATCAAGCAAGTAAGAACTGTGATAAAACTGAGCAAAGCGCAGTAGTGATGGAACCAGAAATGACTTCAGCATGCAACAATCCAACATTACACACCATCCTCCTGCTTTGTCCAGTGTTACCTGCTCACCGCACCACACTGAAGCCCGATCCTGCTCTGCCGACGACTGTGTGGACTTCACACCATCCCTCCTGCCCAGAAAGACTGGTATGACAGATGGAGCCCAAAGTTGGGGACTAAATGAACTCAACGAACATTTTATAGAGATGGCCCATAGACTAAGGGAATGATATCTCTGTGTGTGTGTGTATACACACATATATATATCAAAGGACGAAAAAGTTGAAGGGGATTAATTAGGATGTATTGGAAAGTATGGGACCAGAGCATGACCTAAATGATATAGAATAAGAGGTGGATACTGTCCTGGTTTCAGCTGGGATAGAGTTAACTGTCTTCCTAGTAGCTGGTACAGTGCTATGTTTTGTGTTCAGTATGAGAATAATGTTGATAACACACTGATGTTTTCAGTTGTTGCTAAGTGTAAAAGGAACTAGGCCTTAAGCCTCATTGTTTCTAAGACTATTCGTATCAGACATATAACTAATGATTAGAGATTGCTTTAGATGTGATTAATAGAATGCAGGTGCTTATAAAACAATATGCATAAGCTGCTTATTTGTCCTATGTGTAGCCCCCACCATGGCTGGCTAAAAACCCAGTTAAGCTAAATCAAAAGAAGAAGGATCATACATCTTAGACCTAAGACATGGGAGTAAGTGATTAACTTTAGAACAAGATAAATTAATAAATAGCTTGAGTGATTTTCAGAAATTCAAAGGTGATCTTTGATGTGTAAGAAGATAAGTGATTGTGGTGACCAAAGACCTTCTGCCTATGACCTAACTTCAGAAGAACCAGGACACGAGAATTGATGCGAGAAATTGATGAATGATAATGACATGGGAACCGAGATCGACTGGAAAATTACAAAGACTTTGGACTGGGATAATGGGTTGTAAAAGGTATATAAGACTGAGAAATTTTTCGAAGGTTGCCATTCACTGTGGTGGCAGCCCAACTCTGAGTTGTTAATAAAGCAAACCTAGAGAAACCCATGACTGAAAATCCTTTAACACTAAGTAGTGTTTAGACTAAGTCCAGGATTTTTTCAGCTTCTCATGCTCAGCCAGCAAGAAGGCTGGAGGGGCACAAGAAGTTGGGAGGGGACACAGCCAGGGCAGCTGACCCAAAGTGGCCAACGGGGTATTCCATACCATGTGACGTCACATCTAGTATATAAACTGGGGGGAGTGGGAGTGTGGGGGGGAATCACTGCTTGGGAACTAACTGGGCATCAGTTGGCAGGTGGTGAGTAATTGCATTGTGCATCACTTGTTTTGTATATTCCAATCTTTTTATTATTATTATTGTCATTTTATTATTGTTATTATTATCATTATTATTTTCTTCCTTTCTGTTCTATTAAACTGTTCTTATCTCAACCCACGAGTTTTTCCTTCTGATTCTCTCCCCCATCCCACTGGGTGGGGGGGGAGTGAGTGAGCAGCTGCGTGGTGCTTAGTTGCTGGCTGGGGTTAAACCATGCCAGTTCAGGCTGTTTCTGTCATAAATAAAATGTTCAACTGATTCTTTGGTATTGCTTCATCTTAATTTATCCCAAGGGAATTCCGAATTCACCACGACCCCTCCCTGGTCTGTCCATCACGGGTTGTGACACCATGGTGCGGAAGGTTGTCCCCCTGTAGCCCATGGAAGTCCACAGTGGAGCAGATATCCACCTGAAGCCCGTGGAGGACCTCATGGTGGAGCAGGTGGATGTGTCCGAAGGAGGCTGTCACCCCATGGAAAGCCCACGCTGAAGCAGGTTTGCTGGCAGGACTTGTGACCCTGTGGGGGACCCATGCTGGAGCAGGGCAAGAGTGTGAGGAGGAAGGAGCAGCAGAGACAACATGTGATGAAGTGATTGTAATCCCCATTCCCTGTCCCCCTGCGCCGCTCGAGGGGAGGAGATAGACAAAACTGGGAGTGGAGTTGAGCCTGGAAGGAAGGAGGGGTGGGGGGAAGGTGTTCTAAGGTCTGGTTTTACTTCTCATTATCCTTGATCTTTTATTTGGTTGGTAGTAAATTAAATTGATTTTGTTTCTTCCCCAAGTTGAGCCTGTCTTTTGCCCGTGACCATAAGTGGGGAGTGATCCCTCCCTGTCCTTGTCTCAACCCATGAGCTTTTCTTTATATTTTCTCCTCCTCATCCCACTGGGGCCGGGGGGAGGAGTGAGTGAGTGGCTTCGTGGTGCTTTGTTATTGGCTGGGCTTCAACCACAACACCATTCTAGTAGCCCTCCACTGGACTGCTTCCAGCTTGTCAACAATATTTGTAAGTATTTATAAATCATTCTAGATTGCACAATCCCGCAAGAACACACTGACTTAACAACAGTAAAATAAATATTATGAATACATTTTTATGGATCATTCATGATTCATTAAAGAAAATGATTGCTAGCAAAGTAGTAGATCTGGGCAGTAATTACAGCAGAGTACAGGGCAGTTTCTGCCTGGTTACAAATTTTCAGTTGCAATTCCTTTCTGTTAGAATATTCCTCTTATATCAAAGCCACATATTTCTGTGAACTGAGATGATTTTGATGAGCTTCTGAAAAATATTTCAAAAAAGAAAGCCTCATTAATAATTTTCTGCACTTTGCAATTGGAAACACTCATGACTGAATGCTCGTCAGTTTGTTTGACCTTGTGTCTACAGAGCAGCTCTCCAAATTATCCAAATCCCTCCCTTGGGAAACAGCAACTGAAGAGAACTCCTCCAGCATAGCAAGGGCAGTTACCTTATCCTATGGCATTATTTTGTAACCCTCACACAGGGTTTTATGGGTTTGTCAGGCCATAGTTGAGTTTTCCTTGCCCTTGTGAAGTCTTCTCTCTTTTCATTATGCAGAAAAACAAGGAGGAAAGCAGGGATCATATGCCAGCAGTTATGATATTCCCAAAGGAGAATAAAAATGATGTATTTCTGACAATGCTTGACATTGCAAGTAGCAAGGCTGCCAACCTCATTCCCATATTCCTAACACTGTGTTAGTGGCTTTGGGGGAATGCAAGGCCAGGTTTTCTGGAAGCATCCTTCCTCCATAGAGCACTTCAGAATGGGAAACGGACAGAAGAGCTGCATCAATACTGCTTGATGCTACTTATCCATATGACACCAGTAGTGCTACTCTACCCCATTGGTCATGCTGTTGTGGGTCAAGAGCCCACCCAAGGCTCTGCACTCCTATATTCACTTATGACTCATAAGATTGATCCTACTTCTCCAATTATATTTAAAAATACCTTTTTAATCTCTTTGATAATAAAATTAAACTATTTTGGATTAGGCTACAAAGGCTGGTATAAAAAAAATCCACTAAAAGGGCCAGTATTTGTAAATCACAGTCTATCCAGTACATAAAGGACTGTAGTCATGGTGTTGGATCAGACTGACAGAAACCTTGGAATGTAATTTCAAATATTTATCAGTGGTACTATTCTAAAATAAAAAAAACCCACAACACCTAAAACTAAAAGGGACTTTTGAGATTTAGCATTATGATGCATTTGAAATTGAAAGGCTAAGTATGTTGAGATTGGTGCAATTACATTTAAGTGCCCAATAACAATTCTGAACTTACATTTAAAAATATACTATTCTGTATTTTTAACATCATCAGAAGTAATATAAATAATAAAAGAATAGTAGTAGCATTGCTAAAAGAGGTGACAGAAAAATATTTTCTCTTTAATTCTGTCTGCCTCTGTGTTCTTTGTAGGAGGGAGTTTTACTGTCTGTCTTGGTATACAGTCAATATCTTTGCAGTTGGTCTGTCTCTTACACAGCAATGATAGGAAGAGAAAAAAATGGAAAATGAAAATGTGCACATTATACTACTAAAAGGCGTATGGATTTGGAGACAGGAGGAAAAAATCTTTATGTTTTAAGAGATTTTTGAAGATGAATTATGGAGGTGTCTCTTTTAAGTCCTATGCAGTTCTGACACATCTAAATAACAGATGAAGTCTCTGCTGAAGAGAAGCAGGGGGTCATGTGCTTCATTTGCTGCATTACCTAAAAACCTGTAACAGCTGTCCCCTTTCCCTCCCTATCTTTACAAAACAACTGTTGAACTCCCCTAACAACTCCCTGCTTCAGCTTCACATATTCCTTTCCTATTGTCCTGGTTTCAGCTGGGATAGAGTTAATTGTCTTCCTAGTAGCTGGTACAGTGGATGTTTTGTGTTCAGTATGAGAATAATGTTGATTACACACTGATGTTTTCACTTGTTGCTAAGTAATGTTTAGACTAAGTCAAGGATTTTTTGGCTTCTCATGCCCAGCCAGCAAGAAGGCTGGAGGAGCACAAGAAGTTGGGAGGGGACACAGCCAGGACAGCTGACCCAAAGTGGCCAAAGGAATATTGCATACCATGTGACACCATGCCTAGTATATAAACTGGGGGGAGTTGGCCTGGGGGGATCGCTGCTCGGGAACTAACTGGGCATCAGTTGGCAAGTGGTGAGCAATTGCATTGTGTATCACTTGTATATTCCAATCCTTTTATTAGTATTGTCATTTTATTAGTGTTATTATCATCATTATTAGTTTCTTCCTTTCTGTTCTATTAAACTGTTCTTATCTCAACCCATGAGTTTTATTTCTTTGCCCGATTTTCTCCACCATCCCACTGGGTGGGGGGTGAGTGAGTGGCTGCGTGGTGCTTAGTTTCCGGCTGCGGTTAAACCACGACACATGGGCCTTAGTGATCCCTGAACTGCGTGGCTTTGTGTCTTTTATCAGGGTGGTCCCCTACTCTCCTCCCTTTTTTGTTTTGTTTTTTTTTTAGTTTGGAAAAATGGAGACTGTACATGTTATTAATCTAATTCGGTTATGATGGATGTACTAATGTAGACTTGGAATGTCAAGGATGAGAAGATGACTACAGGCAACTAGATACTTAGTGGGCTTTTGAAAAGTGATAGACATCCAATTGTAATACTGTTTGTATGCTTGTATTTCCTTAAATTACAATTTTAATTTAAACTGAGAGATCTCCCATCCAACTGGAATCCTTTACCTATTATTGTGAAAGTAACAACTAACAATACTGAAAGTAGCAAATTAAATGTCTCCTCAAGAAGCTGACTGTTCTGCATTACCTAGCTTTCCAAGACTGAGTGTTGAGGATTTCTTGGCTGGGCGAGGGCATGTGAGCAATCCAGCCGTTAGGTGGGAACGAAGCATAAGTTTATGAAATGCTGGAGCAGACAAGGACGCTGTGTCCTTGTACGCTGGGAAAAAAGAAGATAAGAAGAGCCTGACAAACAACTCCTGGATGCCAAAGAATGAGATAAGTAACTGCTGGACACCTCGTGAAGAAGCTTGCACAGCCAATAGAGGATAAGATAGTGTCGCGTGAAACGGGGTATTGGACTAATTAGAGTATTGTATAAGGCGCGTGCACAAGCGCATAAGGTATATAACTGTGCTAAAAGTTGTAGTAAATGGACTTCACTTGATTACATTGGTCTGTGCGTGATTTCCCCTGTGGATCCTCCGCAACAACTGAGTAATTTACTATGGAAGAAAAGACATTACTAAAAGTATGTGAATATAAAAGCACTGGAGCAGGCTGTGCTAGAGATGCTGCAGGATCTCTGTCTTTGCAGATACTCAACATGGGCTTGGGCAAGGCCCTTAGCAACCTGATCTAACTTTGAAGTTGGCCTTGCTTTGAAGCTGAACTAGGTAGCTCTCAAAGAGACTTCCCATTTAAATTATTCTGTGCTTGTGTGATCCCAGATGGGCTGACACAGTGGGTAGTCAGAGGTGTGTTGGGAATTGGCTTAATGAGAAAGAACACGGGTGTCGTGGTTTCAGCCCGGCCGGTAACAAAGGACCACGCAGCCGCTCGCTCACTCCTCCGCCCCCCTCCGGTGGGATGGGGAGGAGACGGAGGAGAGAAAAGAAAAAGAAACTGGAACCTCGAGGGTTGAGATAAAGGCAGTTTACTGGGACAAACAGAAAGAGATTACAACAACAAAAACGGCACTAATGAAAAAAAGTATACAAAAAGAGTGATGCACAGTGCAACTGCTCACCACCCGGGACCCGACGCTCCGCCACTTCCCCCACCGAAAACAGAGACCACCCCCTGGCCCGCTCCCCATTTATATACTGGGCAGGATGGCACATGGTATGGAATAGCTCCTTGGCTAGTTCAGGTCAGCTGCCCCGGCTATGCCCCCACCACCCAGGTTCCTGTAAAAATTAACTCTATCCCAGCTGAACCCAGGACATTATCCACCCCTTATTCTATACCATCTACATCATGCCCAGATCTTACATTTTTTTCCAATCAACCACTACTACTTTCCTGGTCTTATATATAAGTATATGGACTCCCCCCCGCCCCGACCTCGCACACACACACACGGTGTTCCTTTAGCCTATGGGCTATCCCTCTAATGTGTCCATCGATTTTGGGGCTCTATCTGTTGTAACAGTTCTTCAGGATAAGAGAGAGATGGTGTGAGATGTTGGGTTGTTGTACACTGCCTCTGGAACTTGTGGCTGGTACATTTGGTGCAACTCATGCCCTTGGTCTGCAGGTCGAAGATGTTGATCTTGAGGAAATTGCTGGTTGCCAGTTCAAGTTCTATCGCTGTTGTACTTGGCTCAGTTTCAAACGTCCATCCTGTAGTCATTTGGATAATTCTCACAATAATACCCTTGATATGGCATATAGACACTATAGATACAATGACATGCATTGGCAGGTTATTTAGCAGTTAAATATCATACAGCCCAATTCACTGGCTATTCTCTCCCAAAATCAAATCTCCCTGAGGTACACATCGAACCTCCCCATCCTTCTGCATCACCCACCAGGTGTACCCAGGTCCTTGAGCAAAAACAACCCCTTGAATGGGTTTGCTTCTGCTTGAGGGAGGACTAACCCAGACTGTCTTTCCTAACACACTCCTCATGCGCACTACAGGGACTTTATCCCCTTCTACAGTATGTGGAACTCTTGGTTGGGCGGGGCCAGCCCGATTGGCAGATCCTCTAGTATTAACTAACCAGGTGACTTTTGTTAAATGTAGTATCCCAATGCTTGAAAGTTCCACCCCCCATCGCTCTCAATGTAGTTTTCAGCAGTCCATTGTACCGTTCAATTTTTCCGGAGGCTGGTGCGTGATAAGGGATGTGATACACCCACTCAATGCCATGTTCTTTGGCCCAGGTGTCTACGAGGTTGTTTCAGAAGTGAGTCCCGTTGTCTGACTCGATTCTTTCTGGGGTGCCGTGTTGCCATAAAATTTTCTCTTCAAGGCCCAGGATAGTGTTCTGGGCAGTGGCATGGGACACAGGGTATGTTTCCAGCCTTCCAGTGGTTGCTTCCACCATTGTAAGCACATGGCACTTGCCTTGGCGTGTTCGTGGGAGTGTGATAAAGTCAATCTGCCAGGCCTCCCACTGCTTATATTTCAGCCATCGCCCTCCATGCGACAGGGGTTTTTGCCGCTTGGCTTGCTTAATTGCAGCACATGTTTCACATTCATGGATGACCTGTGCGATAGTGTCCATGGTCAAGTCCACCCCTCGATCTCGAGCCCATCTATATGTTGCATCTCTTCCCTGATGGCCTGAGGTATCGTGGGCCCACAGAGCCATAAATAGCTCACCCCTACGTTGCCAGTCCAGGTCCACCCGAGACACTTCAATCTTGGCGGCTTGATCTGCCTGGTGGTTGTTTTGATGTTCTTCAGTGGCTCGACTCTTGGGTACATGAGCATCTACGTGATGTACTTTTACCACTAGCTTCTCTATCCGAACAGCGATATCTTGCTACAGTGCGGCAGCCCAGATGGGTTTACCTCTGCGCTGCCAATTGCCCTTCTTCCATTGCTGTAGCCACCCCCATAGGGCATTTGCCACCATCCATGAGTCAGTATAGACATAGAGCACTGGCCACTTTTCTCTTTCAGCAATGTCTAACGCTAGCTGGATGGCTTTCACCTCTGCAAACCGACTCGATTCACCTTCTCCTTCAGCAGTTTCTGCGACTAGTCGTGTAGGACTCCATACAGCGGCCTTCCACTTTTGATGTTTTCCCACAATGCGACAGGACCCATCAGTGAACAGGGCATATTGCCTCTCATTTTCTGGCAGTTTATTATACAGCGGGGCTTCTTCGGCCCGTGTCACCTCTTTCTCTGGCGACATTCCAAAATCTTTGCCTTCTGGCCAGTCCGTGATCACTTCTAACATTCCTGGGCGACTGGGGTTTCCTATGCGAGCTCGCTGTGTGATCAGTGCGATCCACTTACTCCACGTGGCGTCAGTCGCGTGATGCGTAGAGGAAACTTTCCCTTTGAACATCCAGCCCAGCACTGGCAGTCGGGGTGCTAAGAAGAGCTGTGTTTCAGTACAAACCACTTCTGAGGCGGCTCGAACTCCTTCATATGCTGCCAGTATCTCTTTTTCAGTTGGAGTATAGCGAGCCTCGGATCCTCGATATCCCCGACTCCAAAACCCCAGAGGTCAGCCTCGGGTCTCCCCAGGTGCTTTCTGCCAAAGGCTCCAGGTAGGGCCATTCTCCCCAGCTGCAGTGTAGAGCATATTTTTAATATCTTGT
This sequence comes from Astur gentilis, assembly GCF_929443795.1. Lineage (NCBI taxonomy): Eukaryota > Metazoa > Chordata > Aves > Accipitriformes > Accipitridae > Astur > Astur gentilis. Next base: position 15,416,344 of record NC_064918.1, on the reverse strand, counting down.
CCTGTCCGGACTGGCCCAAGAGCTACTGCGTGAACAATCTCCTGCTTAATCTGTTCAAAGGCTTGTCGTTGCTCAGGCCCCCATTTAAAATCGTTCTTCTTTGTAGTAACTTGGTAGAGAGGGCTTACAAGTTGACTGTAATTTGGAATATGCATTCTCCAAAAACCCACAACACTTAAGAAAGCCTGTGTTTCCTTTTTATTAGTCGGTGAGGACATAGCTGCTATTTTGTTGATGACGTCCACAGGGATCTGACGACGCCCATCTTGCCATTTTACTCCTAAGAACTGGATCTCCTGCGCAGGTCCCTTGACCTTACTTTCTTTTATGGCAAAACCAGCCTTCAAAAGGATTTGGATTATTTTCTTCCCTTTCTCAAAAACTTCCTCTGCCGTGTTGCCCCATACAATGATGTCATCAATATATTGCAGGTGCTCTGGAGCTTCACCTTTTTCTAGTGCAGCCTGGATCAGTCCATGGCAAATGGTGGGGCTGTGTTTCCACCCCTGGGGCAGTCGATTCCAGGTGTACTGGACGCCCCTCCAAGTGAAAGCAAACTGAGGCCTGCACTCCGCTGCCAAAGGAATGGAGAAAAATGCATTAGCAATGTCAATTGTGGCATACCGCTTAGCTGCCTTTGATTCCAGTTCATATTGAAGCTCTAACATATCTGGCACAGCAGCACTCAGCGGTGGCGTGACTTCATTCAGCCCACGATAATCTACTGTTAGTTGCCATTCCCCATTAGATTTCCGCATGGGCCATATGGGACTATTAAAGGGTGAGTGAGTTTTGCTGATCACTCCTTGGCTCTCCAGTTGGCAAATCAGCTTATGGATTGGGATCAGGGAGTCTCGGTTGGTGCGATATTGTCGCCGGTGCACCGTCGTGGTAGCAATTGGCACCTGTTGTTCTTCAACCTTCAGCAACCCCACAACCGAAGGGTCTTGGGAGAGACCCGGCAGGGTAGACAGCTGTTCAATCTCCTCCGTCTCCAATGCAGCTATACCAAAGGCCCAACGGTACCCTTTTGGGTCCTTGAAATACCCCCTCCTGAGATAATCTATCCCAAGGATGCACGGGGCCTCTGGGCCAGTCGCAATGGGGTGTTTATGCCACTCATTCCCGGTTAGACTCATTTCAGCTTCCAATACAGTTAGCTCTTGGGATGCCCCTGTCACACCAGAGATACAGATGGGTTCTGCCCCTTTAGAACTTGATGGCATTAGGGTACATTGTGCACCAGTGTCCACTAGAGCCTTCTATTCCTGTGGGTCTGATGTGCCAGGCCATCGAATCCACACTGTCCAGTAGACTCGGTTGTCCCTCTCCTCCACCTGGCTGGAGGCAGGGCCCCTCTAATCCTGGTTAGAATGTCCATTACTCACTTTCTGCACACGTGAATCAGAAGTCCCTTCAAGGGGATCAGAAATGAGATCAGCCCATCTACTGCGTCTGGGGGACTGCTCACGGGAAACTGGAGCAGCAGTTTTCCAAGAAGAATTCTCTTTTCTGGTTGCTTTTTCTCGCAACTCCTGTACCCGTGCATCCAAGACTGAAGTGGGTTTTCCATCCCACTTCATGTCCTCTCCATGGTCACGCAGGTAAAACCACAGGTTAGCCCGTTGAGTGTACTTTCTCTCTCCTCTCTCTTGGGCAGAGGAACGCTTACTCCCAATAACTGCGATGCGGGCCTGTGCAGGTGAGGAGGAGGACAGATCTACTTTGAATTCCTGGAACTCTCGGGTCAACTCCTCTACAGCTGAGACACAGGCCCATAGGGAGGAAGAGAGACTCCCTTCGTATTGCTGGAGTTGGACAGCCAATTCATCCACCGTTTGTCCATAGCCTTCTCTCCAGGACAGCACTGCCAATGAGTTGGCATAGGTTGGTGGTGCACTTCGTAGAAACTTCCGCCACATGGGTTGTGTGCATTGGACTTCATCTGGATCTGTGGGTGACTGCGCATTTTCTGGATCATTATAAATCACCTCCAGCACGGCTAGTTCTCTCAGGTACTGGATACCTCTCTCCATGGTGGTCCACTTGCCTTGGTGACATGTAACTTCATCCCTGAAGGGGTATCTTTCCTTTACACCTAACAGAAGTTGCCTCCAGAGGCTGTGGACTTGTGTTTTTCTCCCAATCGCCTTGTCGATGCCCCCTTCCCTAGACAGAGATCCCAACTGCTTGGCTTCCTTACCCTCTAATTCCACACTACTAGCCCCACTATCCCAGCATCGGAGCAGCCAGGTAACAATGTGCTCACCTGGGTGGCGGCTAAAATCTTTTCGCATGTCACGCAACTCACTCATGGATAGAGATCGGGTAATTATTTCAGGTTCTGCCTCTACCTCCTGTTCTCGCGATGACCCTGGTTCATCTTCATCTCTCGCTAAGCGAACTGATTTCTTTGTCTGTTTCTTTTTCTGTACAGGGGCGACTGATACTGGCACAGGCTGGTTCTCTGGTTTAGCTGCAGTGTCTGTCACCGGGGTAGGGGTAGTCATGGTACCTGTTGTCGTGGTAGGGACAGTCACGGTGCTTGTTGTCGGGGTAGGGGCAGCCACGGTGCTTGTTGTCGGGGTAGGGGCAGCCACGGTGTCTGTTGTCAGGGTTTGGGTAGCCACGGTGCATGTTGTCCTGTTTTCCATCTTTTCCCCCTTTTCCCCCCGAGAGTGCTGCATAATATCAAGCAGTGTTTGGTAGATACTGGCCAGGGCCCAGCACAGTGAGGCGAGTTGTATGTCTTTGGAATAGCCACAGCATTTTTCTTTCAAATATTCTGTCACTTCATAAGGGTTCTGTAGTTGTTCGGGAGTGAACTTCCAAGTCACTGGCGGTGAGAAGTTCTCTAGATACTTGCCCATATGCTCCCACATGCCGTGCCACCCATGAGTATCCAGTTTTGGGGGAGATCTCTGAGTGGTACTCTTAAAGAGCCTTTTTGTAGCCCTAAAGAAGACCTGAAACATATTCAGGAGGCATAGCACTAACAGCACACTGGCTTGCGCATCCCAAGGATATTCAAAATTCTCAAAAGCTGTTGTAATTAGTCGGAAGGAGAAGAGGGAGGTGAACGGACGGGGGGAGGTATCCCCCCCTAATTTCCCCATGGATTGGGTGTAATTACCAATAGAATCCGACAGAAGGCGCCCAAAGTATGGAAATATTATCACTGCCTCATACAGATACCAGCTTAACCTCATGACCAGTGATGTAATCATTTCATAAGTCGACATTGCCCAGTACAGCAAAATGATAATCCCAATCACTCTCCCAGAGATGAGATACGCAACTACAGGCAATACATAGAGCATATAAGAGCTTACAAAACGCCACCGTGTAAACAAATGAAACAACATTGTGACTAACATCTATATATCTAAGAAATGCGTTTGGCAAATTTGTTTCAACACGCTCTGGCCAGATCTGTCGTTATCTCAACCCTTCTGCCCCACGTTGGGCGCCAAAAAAGACTGTCGTGGTTTCAGCCCGGCCGGTAACAAAGGACCACGCAGCCACTCGCTCACTCCTCCGCCCCCCCTCCGGTGGGATGGGGAGGAGACGGAGGAGAGAAAAGAAAAAGAAACTGGAACCTCGAGGGTTGAGATAAAGGCAGTTTACTGGGACAAACACAAAGAGATTACAACAACAACAACGGTACTAATGAAAGAGTATACAAAAAGAGTGATGCACAGTGCAACTGCTCACCACCCGGGACCCGACGCTCCACCACTTCCCCCACCGAAAACAGACACCACCCCCCGGCCCGCTCCCCATTTATATACTGGGCAGGATGTCACATGGTATGGAATAGCTCCTTGGCTAGTTCAGGTCAGCTGCTCCGGCTATGCCCCCACCTCCCAGGTTCCTGTAAAAATTAACTCTATCCCAGCTGAACCCAGGACACACGGGTCTATGGAAAGGTTGTGCGAGCAGAGTGGTGTGTGAAGGAATGTTAGTGTGGGCAGCAAGACTAGGCCTCGGCCAAAACTGCTGGTCTTGCCGATATCAGGAGAAAGATGAGGACACTGTGACCTTGGCAGAGTTTCATAGACAACTTTGAGAAAGTTCCCATGAGAAAATTGCAGAACATCCATAGCTGCAAACCACAAATGGGTGTGTTTTAGTAATGAATAAACATTAGCAACGTACCAATCATAATAGAACTAGTAGGCATAATTATCGTAAGCTGTATAAATATGAGCTATCCATGCAAATAAAGTTGAATCACTTCTATCACTCATATTGAGTCGACTTATGTGCATTCCTCCGCCGCTTGCAGAGGTGGCCTTTATTGAGGACCTGATACTCAACCAGTTCATAAACAGAGAGCAAGCCTTCTGCATAAGGTGGAGCTCTATGTGGATATGTCCACACAGGTTGCTATAATCTTTTAGTAAGGATTAATTACAATTACATCATCTGATATACATTAAATTCAAAGGTAGGAACAGCATATCTGTGTTCTGAAGGAACAACATTCAGAGTTTACTGATTTTCAGTTGCATTAGTATTTAAATACTTGTAGGAGCAAATTTTCAGAAGTGCTCTGTACTGCAGTTTACAATCCTATAAAGTTAATTTATTAATCTTTGTCAGAACATTTAAATTTCAAAGGATTAAGTATGGCTGTTAGGCCCTAATTTCATTCTATAAGGAGCTGAGAACCCTTTGCACCCAACAACACTCAAAATTAAAGGCTCTTCCTGGTTTTATTTTACTGCTTGGGGGAAAATTGCCAGAATTGTTAAGTGGTTCAGGGAAGCTAATGCTAGAAAATGGTAAACTGTGCTGAAGGATGCCAATTCTGCCAGATCCATGGCTCTGAGTGCTCACTGAGCAAAACATGGAAATGCAAACAAAGAAAATATTGGAAGACCAGAGCAATTGAAAAAGGTGAACTGAGTGTGAAACCTTCTGGAAAAAGGGATAAATTAAAAAGGCTGATACTGCTTTTCTCTGCATATGAATGCAAAATGAGTTCCAGCAAAAAGTATTTTAGGCCTTTTCTTTTCTAGTGGAAAAAAAGGAATTTGTAGCAACTACATATTTTTAGTGTAAAACAAAGTGACAACAAGGCAGGCAATATTTTCAGTTGATGAACATCCAAAGCTTTATATATACCACAGTCATCAGTAGGAACCCATTCCTATACTTTTGAAATTTGGGTTGCAAGACATAAAATGCATTAATGCTTTGAGTTAGGTTGCCTTCAGAAACAAGCAAACAAACTATTCAGATTTAGGAAATAGTAAGTTTCTCACCACTCTGAATGTATGATTTGATCTTTCTGTCTGCTGTCACTAGCTGAACAGTCTTGTTTACACTTTGGAGAATGATTAAGGATCTTTATTAAGATGATTCTCTACAAAGTAGATATATTCCACTCTGAGAACAAATCATGGCTTAAGTCCATCAGGCTCATGATGCCTTGACATGATCTTATGAGCAGACACAATGGAATCTACATACAGTATTGTCATGGAAATCTGAGATGTTTGTTTCTATGTCAGAATAGTGAGCCCTAAATCTCTGCCTGTCATAACTAATTGTTGATTTATGACATTCATCCTGGATGTGATAAGCTGTTCCATTTGTTAACAGGACTTCATAATTCTCATAATTATGGCCTTTCCTTCTTAATGAGTAGCAACATTTTTTACTGACAGAAGCACAAGCATTTAAAATAATGTTTTTCAGATTTGTTTTCTTTTGTGAAGAATAGTAAGAGGTTCCAGGGAGACAGTAAGATTTATTGTTGGAAACACTCTTGGTGGGTTGAGAGATGTGCAACTATCATTTTCCTAGTCTTGCTGCCAGATGTCCAAGAAGCCTGTTTCCAAATGTTATTATGGTGACAAACCTGCAGCGAATCAGCAGAATTTTGTACATTGTTCTACAGATATCCATTTTTCTAGCTCTGTTTTGAACTGTGTGAAACTCTTTGGTATAAGACAAAAATAAAAGTAGTGTATGGAAGATTAGGAAAAAATAAACATAATTTGGCCACTAGATGGAAACAGAAGCAGCAAGTGTGCATATGTGTGTGTTAGCTATATGTATTTGCATATTCACTTGAATATTTTAATCTCTTATCTTCACATGAATATATAGAGAGTAAATAAAGAATAAACTGGACATCAGAGTATGGTTGGAGTAGACTAAAAATGCATACAAGAGAGATGAAATAAAAAGGGGAAGGGTAAGAATACCAATGCAAAGGAAATCAAACTCAGGGAGGCTCTAAAAAATGCTGTAAACCATGAAAGCAGCATAATGCTGGCTCATCAAGAGGGGCAGAGTCTGTAAGAATATTTTTTTTTTCCTGTGTTGTTAGATTTTACCAATTTTTTGTTCCATTGCAGCAACAAGGAAAGAAGTCATCTTGGGTCTTTTAATGTGTCAGGAGTGATTTTCTGTGAGGAAGCCTTGATTCTGAAAAGCCTTAGAAGTTTTCCCCACATCTCCAAATAGTACTGTTTTCATCCAAAGTTGAATCTCTGAATCCCATATCATTAAACTAAAGAACCACAGCCTGCTTAGTTAACAATTAAGCAGCTGTTCTGCATGGTCCCTATTGAGTCATGGAATCATTCAGTCACAGAATAATTTAAATTGGAAGAAAACTCTTCAGGTCTCTAGTCCAACCTCCTGCTGAAAGCAGAGCTGATTTTAAAGTTAGATCAGGTTGCTCAGAGCTTTGTCAAGTTTTGAACGTCTCCCAACGATGGAGATTCCACAAACTTTCTGGCAAACCTATTTCTGTCCTTGACTCTCTAAGACTCGTTTTGGAGTTTTAGAAAGCAGGCATTCTTTATTGCAGCGCTGGATGCATGGGGGATAATTCTACCTAGCATGCATGCCACAGCTTCAGCACAAACAGGTTATATGGAATAACAGTTACATATTAATCAGATTAGTATACATATACATTAAAATAATTGCAACTGATTATCTTAGTACTGCCTACATCCGATCATGCGCAATGAAGGATCCATTTGAGTCAAAGGGCTGCTTTTATGACCACCGACCCATTGGAGATTCTGTTGGCTGTCCTTGAAGTCTTTATTCTTGTCCTTGTTCTTTGATCTTGAAGCTTAACGCAGCTTCAATCACATGTGGTCAGTTTCAACATTGTTCTCCTCTAGTGTACAGGAACATCTAGTCATAAGAGCAAAGAACTGCTAAACTTATGAGGAACTACCTCTACTAGTTAATTGCTTGGCTACACTTTTGTCTATTGTTTCAATCATAGTGTTAGTATAAGATTTCTAATAATTATTTACCAAATCTCACTTTTACAGTCACCTAGCAGCAAACCAGTTTCCATGGCTGGTACAAAATATTAAAACCATCAAAATATTTAGACATACCATACAGAATGTATGGACATATGCTATCATAGGGACACATCCATCCTGTAGCTACCCCAAATATGGAGTTAGGAACAATTTTTATTCCTTATCTATGACCTAAGCCTTGCTCTTATTTAAAGGAAGGAGGATTTCTTCCTATGCATTTTTCCAAAATTCACATGTCTTTCTAACATGCTGTATTTAAAAGCTACAGTGTATTATATTAACAACCAGGAAATGCTGTGGGACTTCCCTGTCTATATAAGTCAGGGCAGCTTACCTCTAGTAAAGGAGAGATATCAAGGATTCAGGGCTTTTCTAAAATTAATTTGTTAAAAGATTATAGCGGCTTTTCATAAACTGCAAGCGAATGCATGATGGGATTCATAGGCAAATAGAACAACAGACAGGGACTATCTTTGTTTAAATCCAGGAGTCCTATCAATGCAAGCCATTTATTTTTTTATATTGGTCCCCACTTCTGTTCTTAAAGGGTGTGAGAGACTGAAAGAGTTAATGTCTCAAACATTGTGGTGGGGCAAGTTCTGCCTAAAGAGGAACTCTGCATAACAATGAACCCTGCCCAGCAAGGAACCTCAGGTGAAGAGAAGCCCATCAGCTCAGACATCAGCAACAGGGCAGGGAGGGCGTGCTGGAGGGTGCACAGCTCCCTGTTCTGATACAAAGATCAAATAATGGCCACATCTGCAGGGAAGGGGAAGTTACTCCCCAATCGACCCCCAAGTTCCAAAGGCTCACAAACTGCTCATGACACCTAACTGGCCTAATGAGTTCAAGTGCCCGCCCAAAGGATGGGCAGGATGATAAAAGGGGACAAACTGAAGCCCCAGGGGTGCAAGCCTACTGGAACTGAACCCTCAACTGACTGAACCAACGCTGGACCCAGGACCGGTGAAATCTTTCTCTCTTCCTTTTTCTCTATTTGTCTTGATCTCTTTCCTTTTCCACAATCCCTACACCTCATCCCTTTAGACATAAACCGTTGACCAAGTCTGGGACTAGGAGTGGATCCAGCCGCCCCTGGGCCCTTCTCTGAGGAGTCTAGAAAGCAAGGGGGTCTGCTCGGAACCTCGTGACTCGACGGGAGGGATCTCCTTCTTCCCTGAATTGATGTATATGGTTACCACGGGTTACACGGTTTACGGAGGTAGTCTCATGCCAATTCCTGTTGTGAAAAACCCTGCCACCTACTGTTATGCCTCCCAAGTTCAGTTTGCTTCTGTCATGAATAAAATATTTAACTGATCGTTTGGTGTTGTTTCACCTTAATTTAGCCTAAGGGAATTCTGAATTCAACTTGACTCCCTGGTCTGTCCAGCCCGGGTCATGACAAAGGGGGGCAAGAGCCACATGCTAAGCCTAATATTCTATTTTTCTTCAGGGATAGCTATGACTCTGGGAAAAATAACGCTGTTTCTAGAAAGCCAGTGTGTATATACAGGTATTTTGGGATTACCAGAGATCTTAATTATATTTCACACATCTTTACAAGTTGCCAAGATGTAAAACCCATGGAAGTACAAAGTATTGTCATGGTCATAACTCATGTTTCTTAAAATATTTCAAGGGGATATAATGAAATTAAATAGTGTTGCAAATATTCTGGTAAAGAAATCAGAATTTAATCACATAGAAGAGTTAGGTTTGATTCAGAAGTAAGATTGTGAAGCATAATGTATAGGATTGTTAAGTTTGAAATGTAGCCATAGAAACTTTAGGAACTGTGTTATGTGTGACTATAGGAACCTTAACATTGTTAAAGTATGAAATAGCTAACCATAGAAACCTCACCCAGGAAGTTACTGGTTTTTCTATGTTTTGTTTCAAGAAACTAAGGAAACTGTCATGGACACCAGTTTGCTGCTTGGAAACCCCCTTACCCTTCCCATCTTAATTTGAGTATCAAAGATTCCAATCAGTAGAGCTAAGTGTAACTGACCAGTGATTGTTTTTTAAATAAGAATATTGATAAGGTTATATAATCAAAGGACCAATCATTATAAAGGTTAAATTTCAGAGCGAGCATAGTATGCATTTTTATGTAAAGAGCTTATGTAACAATGACCTGACAGAAAGAGTCTATAAAAACTGATGGATTTTGATACTAAGTTGGACACACCTTTGGAGGAGCGATCCCCCATGTCCCCAGCACTGCAATAAACGAAGTGCCTGCTTCTTAACTTCTCATTGCTGTTAAGGAGTTTTATTCCGGATTTTGGTAACAATAGCAAGACATTAACTGTTGAAACTTCTCTAAACAAGAAGAAAACAGCCTCATTCTCTTAAGAAAAATTGCACTTTTGGCTTAACAAATGGGAAAAAACCACATGTTGACTTCTAGCAGTAACAAGATCTCATAACTGAAAAACAGCATTTAACAATAATTTACAATCAAGCCTTCCGTTACAAAGTTGGACAAGACAGACCAAACACTAACCCTGATAGATGCAATCCTTGCACAGTTTTTCCTGTAACTAGGACTGCTACTTAAGTCTATTAGATAAACTGGTGAAGCAGAATATCAAGCCTGCTGTACTGAGGGGATAAGATAACATGTCAGACTGGGAGCTCTGCAAGGAGGATATAATTATTTTGAGATGGTCAGCACTTCTGGAAAGAAGCCCTCACCTCCTGCAGAACACCAACTGGAAGGTGTCACTTAACAAAACATTCACAAGATCGCACCACATGCAAATGTGCCAGAGTCTGTAAAGCATGTTACTCCTGGTAAAAAATAAATGTTTCTTGACTTGTGGAGGAAAGAAAGGGCAACGCAGAGAAAAACCTACTTCAAACAATGAGCAGTTTTCACTGCCTTGGGAAAGTAGACAATAGCAGTTGGATATTTTGGGCAACCACATTAAATTCCACTGGTTTTGTCTTTGCTACCTCTCTTAATATGAAGTCTCATTCAGGAGGGTTCTGCCATATTATTGCAAGTATTTTTGTAGACAAGGATGTAACTACTTACCTGGCTTGGCCAGAAATGGGAGGTTAACAGTGTCAGCTGTGACAGCTGGATACCCCAAAGAGCTCCCAGTGCATCCTTTCAAGAGCAAAGTCTTGCCTTCTACCTCTGCAAAGCATGGCATAATCCAGCCAGAACTTTAATTTACTTCTGAACAGCCCTAGGTACATTGAAAGGCATGTGCCAAGAGTAACAGGAGATACCTTGGGTTTTTCTGATTAACTTCTACAGCTTCCTATTGTGCAAATGCTACGGAGTCAGAAAGATAAGAAGTTATTGATCTCACATCCATTTCATTAGAGGGCCAAGTTTCTTCCAACTTGCCGTGCCCAGAAGAAAAATTTTCTGGTGTGCAATTTCCTTAAGTTCTTTTTTAAAATAGGTGTCAAATTTGTTTGTGGTGGGTTGACCCTGGTTGGATGCCAGGTGCCCACCAGAGCCACTCTATCACTCCCCCTCCTCAGCTGGACAGGGGAGAGAAAATATAACAAAAGGCTTGTGGGTCGAGAAAAGGACAGGGAGAGATCACTCGCCAATTACCATCATGGGTGAAAACAGACTCAGTTTGGGGAAAATTAACTCAATTTATTAGCAATCAAACCAGAGTAGGGTAATGAGAAATAAACCCAAATCTCAAAACACCTTCACCCCACCCCTACCTTCTTCCCAGGCTCAACTTCATTCCTGAATTCTCTACCTCCTCCCCCCTGAGCAGCAGAGGGGGATGGGGAATGGGGGTTGCAGTCAGTTCATCACGCATTGTCTCTGCCACTCCTTCTTCCTCTTCAGGGGGAGGACTCATCACACTCTTCCCCTGCTCCAGCGTGGGGTCCCTCCCATGGGAGACAGTCCTCCACAAACTTCTCCAACATGGGTCCTTCCCATGGGCTGCAGTTCTTCACGAACTGCTCCAGCATGGGTCCCTTCCACAGAGTGCAGTCCTTCAGGAGCACACTGCTCCAGCGCGGGTCCCCCACAGGGTCACAAGTCCTGCCAGAAAACCTGTTCCAGCGTGGGCTCCTCTCAATATGGGTCCACAGGTCCTGCCAGGAGCCTGCTCCAGCATGGGCTTCCCATAGGGTCACACCTCCTTTGGGCATCCACCTGCTCTGGTGTGGGGTCCTCCACAGGCTGCAGGTGGAGATCTGCTCCACCGTGGACCTCCCTGGACTGCAGGGGGACAGCCTGCCTCACCAGGGTCTTCCCCACGGGCTGCAGGGGAATCTCTGCTCTGGCACTGGAGCATCTCCTCCCCCTCCTTCTTCACTGACCTTGGTGTCTGCAGGGTTGTTTCTCTCACATGTTCTCACTCCTCTCTCCGGCTGCAGTTTCTGTGTCGCAGCAACTTTTTTTTCCCTTCTTAAATATCTTATCAGAGAGGTGCTACCACCATCGCTGATGGGCTTGGCCTTGGCCAGCAGCGGGTCAGTCTTGGAGCCGGCTGACATTGGCTCTATCAGATGTAGGGGAAGCTTCTAGCAGCTTCTCACAGAAACCACCCCTGTAGCCCCCAGCTACCAAAACCTTGCCATGCAAACCCAATACATTGCTACATCCCACTTCTTTGGTGCCAAGGCTGATAAGTGGTAAATTCCCAGCTACACTTAATATTTAAGAGTTTCCTATTGCATTCTTTGAACCTCCCAGGTAAATTTCCTTGACCAACTTAATGGAAATGAAACACAGGACTGAATAGAAATTATGCATGGCTCTTTAGATATACCAAAAGCCTATTTTATGGTGATTCTATGCCCCTTAGCATGGAATTAACTACTTTCTAAAAGATTTTTAATTATCTGTAAAAAAAAAATTTAAAAATTTCCTGTACTTCAGGAAAAAATAGTCTTCACATTTTTCTAGAGTTTCTGCAGAAAACTAACCATTGCTGTTACTACTTAATTTTACATTTTGTTTGTGTAACGGGCAGGAAGAGAAAGCAAAGTATAAAAACCTCTGTCTCGTTAAATATCAGGACTTCTTCCAAATTCAGAAGCTAAAGAGTCCTTACTGGTAGTCCATAGCTCTGCCTCTCATGTACAGCATCATCCCTAGGCTATTCTTCTTCCATAGTTCATTTTTAGCACCTTTCCAATAACAGAGAAGGGAAACAGCCTAGGCCGGGTATTTATATTCCCAAGGAGAACCTTGCCAGAGCCTTGTTGTGGAGGGCCACACAATGGCCAAACTCCCCAGAACTATCTCATTCCTATTTCCCTTCCCATCATCCTTGGAAGTGGATAATCACCTGGGTACCAGTAACTCTGCTACAGAACATAACAGGGAAGACTGGGGGAGCAGCCAAGGTTGGAAACAACCAACTGGGGGACTGTCCAAAGCCCATTTGACCAAGAATTGTTCAAGGCCTCCAAATGGTGGCTCCAATTCCTGAAGTACCCAACTGTGCTGGAAGTGCTGCTGCAACCCTGAAAATCATCTGGTTCTGCTGAGGGTGGTGACCAGCACAAAGCTTTTGGAGTCACTCTGTGTGATTCAAGGATGGCACCTTGTGAACTCCTACTCTAAAATGTTTCTCTTTTACTTCTGATCCCTTGGAACAACTGATGAGAACACCCAGGTGTGCTGAAATATTGCTGAGCTACAAACAATGCTCCCACATTTATACTGGCAGGAACCAGGTCTGTTCAGTGATGGCTCTCCAATTCCCAGTCACACTTTTATTCTGTTTCCAACCTGATCCTGACTATCACTTTTGAAGAGCACAGAACGGAAAGAAAAGGTGCAACATTGCAGACAGTCTCTTGGTTCTAAAAATCCCTTGTATTTTAAATCAGGCAGTGCAAGTTACTGCACAATGATAACTGTATCATTGTTTAAATTCATGAAAAAAGTCACCCCTTCCCATGGTCATTTCATTGTATGCTATGAATGTGCAGTAACAATGGTTTCTTTTTCCTGTTACAGATGGGTGGTACTGAAAGCAATTTGCTCTGCATGTGCTCCACTGTATGGAATTATTCATTATAACTCATGCAATATGCTTTTATAATATGGATTAGTGTTTATTTGCTTGAGCTACATTTCTTTCCCCTGATGCACAGTCAGTTTATTAACTGAGTTCATTTGGCTAGTGCAGCACAAACTGTTTAAATAATTCACATGAAATATACAACTACATTTAAAATATCAAAACAGAAGTTAAAGTAAAAACTGTAACTAGGAATTGTCTCACTTGTTAGCTTCTTCGTGGTAACAAACTGCTGTGGACATGTTTGCATCATCTCCATCATCTGATCTTCCTCCTTAAATACATGGATTTAATTGCATGTGTGAGCAAAAGTTCATGTTTCAAACTAGCCTCACTGCTTCTCCTTCAAAATCAAGCCACAAGTGGCTACTGTGAGCCAGCAGTTTTGGGTACAGCTCATCCCTGGTAAAGGAGGAACAATTCTGGTTCACAGGAGGACCAGCGTGTGTGTTGGCAGCTTGGCTGCAGTCTATGGATCTGCTTGGGAGAGCAAAGATGTACATTGGGATTACAAGCCTTGCAGCTGAGAGGCAGAATGACTGACTTCTCCTGACTAACTACGGAGGTGTGGCTAATGTTTGCAAATGACCTCAAAACCCAGCAATCAGAGGACAGCAAATTGTTGAGTTTGTGTTTAAAAGAGAAGAAAATATGACAGCAACTAAGGAGCATTGAAGAAAATTGACACAATAGCAGGAATGTTAAAGATGATGTCAGATACAGAAAATCCTGTGGTAGATTAGAAAGTCCTGTTTTAAATTAAGTTAGTTAGACAAGATCATTCTGATCTCTTCTATTCTTCCTGTTTAATGGTGCCTCACCTGGAGCACCTCTTCTGAGCCTTTCTATTCTTCCTGACTGATGGTGCAACCCTCTTGGCAGGAAAATGAACCACTGACCTGATACAGAGTGGCTTAGCGGTCAAAGTGAGGAGGGGATACCTCCCCAAACAACCACTGAAGACCACCTGAGACCCCTGCGCATGCAGAGAAGGCATCTGATGTGTCGTGGTCACATAATCCTATGCATATGCATCAGATAGTTTGAATATGTATTAGGTAGGAGTAGTTTAATAAATTAGATGCAATTGTTACTGTATAAAAGGGGCACACCTGATGAATCTGGTGTGCTTGATTTGTGGGAAGTTGTGAGAGACTGAATTGTTATCTCCAGCTGTTTGTCTCAAAGATTGTTAGGTGTGAGAGAGTGGACTGTCATCTCAAGCCATTCATCTCAAGGATTGTTTGATGTGAGAGACTGAACTGTGAACTATTTACCTCAAGCCCTTTGTCTCTGGGATGGCCTGTTTAAGCAGGACACTCCTCTGTCCATAAGGATGATTACCAGGCCACTGAGGCATACAGGGGAGGAAACGGGCTGGAGCTGATGAAGCATGCAGGAATATGGAGACTGCCATTCTCATGGAAACTGTAGTCTTTGAGATAAGATACCGGTTTCTAGTGTTGATCACGGGAAGGTCATATGATAGACGAAACCTGCAGCGCGTGAACAGTGCATGAGCAGTATGTATGTGCATGCATCATGAAACTATGCCCTATAAAAAAATGTGGAGACAAGCCGTGGTGTGCACCCACCACCAAAGAATTGAAGACTGAGGACCAACGGGACGCCACTGGATCCATGGTGATGACTATCCTTGCAATTCTATCTTGACTGCTTGCTTGATTTCTACCTTTTCTTCCATTCTATCCTATTGCTACTATTTTCTACTTTTGATACTTTTGATACTAAAAGCTCTTTTGGGTATACGGCATTTGACCTTGTTTGTGTCTTAATCTTGCTCTTGGGATCATATTGAAAGCTTCCCTGACGTTGGATCGGGACAGAAGTCCACCAAGCACCCTGTGCAGAATAAAGCAATCTCTCCTGAGTGTGTGAGATTGGTCTATTGCACACCGGGTAACGAATCCACTTTTAGGACAACAATAACAGAGATAACTGGATGGGAAAACTGGCATATACGTTATTTTGCAGGGCATCTGACTGAAGCTGATTGTTCATGAAGTGTTTTTGGCAGGCTTGTGAGTGAAGATATCCAAAGGCTTGAAACTCTTCAGTAAATGCTGGAGTCACAGATGTGGTTTGGAGGAAAGGACAAAGGAGACAAGTCTCTTGCAATCCAAGTTAGCATTTGAACCATTGGATCTACTCAGTTACAAGCCTAAACATGGATTTTTAGGGGCATAATTTAAGGCTACTATACCTGAAAATTTCAGCACTATGTTTTTATTTTCTGTGTTTTCTTACAAAATATAGGCCTGCATGTGTCTTCCACTCTTAGAAATCCCAAATCCCTTACTGTTAAAATATCATGTATGCTCCTAACACAGAAGAAAGACAAGGTGAAATCCTTTCTTCTCAATGTGAGAACATAGATACTGTCACATTGGCCCAGACAAATGGCTTATCTGAAATATATACTACTGGCTAGGAAGCAAGAGCAGTAACTCAAAAGTGCACAGACTCAAGGCCTTCCCTCAATTTTTTTCTGCTAGCCATCAAAGCCATATCTAATCACAATGGAAAGTGATGATGGAAATACTACTTTGCTCTCTGCCAAACTGAATCTTCCCTCCAGCTGAAATGGCTTAGCCAGATCAGAGTGGTATAACTTACACTTCCCTGTGCCAAGCTTTCCAATCCTGGCTCCTGGAATGGCTCTATAGCAATTTCTACTGCATAATGGAACATTATTCTTGCTCAGAGATACTTAAACTTCTGGAAATAAGGCAACTATTCTAAAGGCTTTGTCTGCAGGTAAAAGTTTTAAATACGCATTCTTGACAGTTCTGCCCCTGTCCATGTAAAATAGAATGCACTAAGCTGATCATGATTTTGAACTTTTCAGGTTTTACTGCCAACTCTGCTTTGGCTTGTGTTCCATACTTCTATAGCTGCATATAATTGAGAAGTAGGTGACACAGAGAAAGGCCTTAGCAAAGACACACCAGTTAGAAGAATTCAGAAGAGAAAATGACCACAATGAACAAATGACTACCAACTATATTATGGTACTGAGACAAGGGGAGTTATTATTGGAATATATGACTGAGACAGAGAAACAGCTGATTTTAAAAACAGCAGGGAACCTTGCTGAAAATCATTATAAGATCACAGGAGGGGACATTAAGGAATATTTCCCTCTCCAAGACCCAAAGTGGGATGCTAATAGATCTACACATATAGAAAGATTGCAGGGGTATCAGGAGTGGATTATAAAAGGAATGGAGAGAGCGATCCCCAAACTATAAATTGGTCAGCTTTATATGCAGTTAAACAGAGTCCTTCCGAGTCTCCATCAAAATTCCTGGATCGACTGAGGGATGTAATGCGCCACAGCACACCGCTGGATCCTGGGTCAGAGGTAGGAATACAAGAATTAGTCTCCCTGTTTTTGGGTCAGTCTACAGGGGATATAAGGCACAAACTTAAGAAATTACGCCCTACAGAGAGTAGGAATTTAGAAATATTGTTGGATGAAGCATGGAGGGTATTTAGTAACAGAGAAGAAGGATAAGGGCAAGGGCAAAGGAAATTAATGGCTGTTATTCAGGAAGAAAGAGGAAGAGGGCCTAGACGAGACTTGCCCCGACTGGGCAAGGATCAATGTGCTTTGTGTAAGAAATTCGGTCATTGGAAAAGGGAATGCCCAAGGAACAAGGAGGATCAGAGGGCTCAAACAGGAAGAACGGTAGCCCCTGTGAAGGGAGACTGAAGGGAACCTGGGGAATCTACCCTAGCAGATCCACTGGTTATAATTAAGATAGGGAAAACACAAAAAGAGGTAGAATTTTTGGTAGATACAGGAGCAACACACTCGGTTTTGAATCAGGCTTTGATGCCCCTGGGAAATGATTATGTCATGGTGAAAGGAGCAACTGGCCAAAGTGAAAAGGCATATTTTTGTAAACCTTTAGAATATAAATTAGGAAAACAGTGGGGCATTCATAAATTTTTATAGATGCCCAACTCCCCAAAGGCACTTTTGGGAAGGGACTTGTTGGAACAATTGAGAGCAAAAATTGTATTCAAAAAGGGAGAAATTACTCTGGAGGTAAAAGATCAGCAATATATTCAAATATTGAGCCTAACCTTAACCAGTCTCCCCCTAGAAGGAAGCATTAACGAGGACATCTTAAACCAAGTGTATCCGGGGGTATGGGCTACTGATGCACCTGGAAGAGCAAAAAGTGCTCCACCTGCTGAAGTTAGGATCAAGCAAGGCCAAAAGCTGGTAAGAATTAAACAATATCCCCTAAAGAAAGACGACAGAGAAGGAATCCATCCGGTGATAGAAAAATTTTTGCAGTTGGGATTATTAAGAGTGTGAGTCTGAATTCAATACCCCTATATTACCTGTTCGGAAGCCCGATGGATCATATCAGGTGGTCCATGACTTACAGGCAGTGAATAAGATAACTGAAGATCTTTACCCCATAGTGGCGAACCCATATCCCCTGTTAACTGTATTAACACCTGAATTGACTTGGTTTACTGTTTTAGATTTGAAGGATGCTTTCTTTTGCCTCCCTCTCCATGAAGCCAGCCAAAAATTATTTGCATTTGAATGGGAAAACCCCAAGAGTGGTCGAAAGACCCAGCTCACTTGGACGGTGTTGCCACAAGGATTTAAGAATAGTCCTACCATTTTTGGCAATCAGCTTGCAAAAGACTTAGAATCCTGGGAAGCCCCGTCTGAGGAGGGGAAGCTGTTGCAGTATGTGGATGATATCCTGATTGCCACCAAAACAGAGAAAGATTGTATGACATGGACAGTGAGTCTGTTGAATTTCCTGGGACTCCAGGGGTACCGGGTATCCAAGAAAAAGGCACAGGTAATGCAACGCAAAGTGAATTATTTGGGCTATGAAATTAGTGCGGGACAAGGAACTTTGGGACAGGCCCGTAAAGAGGCAATATGTCAAACTCGGAGACCTCAGACAGTAAAAGAGTTACGGACTTTTCTGGGAATGACAGGGTGGTGCCGATCGTGGATCTACAATTATGGATTGCTTGTTAAACCATTGTATGCGTTGACAGCCACTGAGCAGAAACACCTTGAGTGGAATGAGACCGAACGAGCCTTTGAGCTACTGAAAAAGGCTTTGATGTCGGCCCCGGCCTTAGGACTCCCAGATGTGAGTAAGCCTTTTCTTCTTTACTCCCATGAGAAGCAGGGCATTGCCCTGGGAATATTAGCACAAAACCTGGGCCCATATTGAGGGGCAGTTGCCTACCTCTCTAAGCAGTTAGACACGACTGCAAAAGGTTGGCCTGGATGCCTGCGGGCGGTTGCAGCTGTGATACTGAATATACAGGAAGCCCGAAAGTTTTTTCTGGGCCAGAAAATGACTGTTCTGGTGTCTCACACAGTATCAGCAGTACTGGAAGCAAAAGGTGGACACTGGCTCTCTCCACAAAGATTCCTGAGATCTCAAGCTATATTGGTAGAGCAGGATGACGTGGAGATTGTAGTCACTAACATTGTCAACCCAGCTTCTTTTCTCAGCGGGAACACAGGAGAACCGGTACATCATGACTGTTTGGAAACCATCGAAGCAACATACACCAGCCGCCCAGACCTGAAAGACAGCCCCATGGAAAACGGGGAAACTTGGTTCACAGACGGAAGCAGTTACGTCCTAAATGGTAATCGACATGCGGGATACGCCGTCACCACCAGCCAAGAGGTAATAGAATCAGGGGCTTTGCCCACGAACACCTCCGCACAGAAGGCAGAAATAATTGCTCTAACCTGCGCCCTGGAATTGGCCCAGGGCAAAGTTGTGAACATTTATACAGACTCAAAATATGCCTTTGGAGTCGTACACGCACATGGAGCAATTTGGAAGGAGAGAGGACTAGTGAGTTCTCAAGGGAAAAATATCAAACACGCAGAAGAAATTCTGAAGTTAGTGGAAGCTGTCCAGCTCCCTAAGAAAGTAGCAATTATGCATATTAAGGCACACCAAAAAGTGAGCTCAGATTTGAAAAAGGGAAAGAGCTGGCGGACAGTGAAGCAAAACAAGTGGCCAGAACAAAGGTAAAAACAGAAGGGGCCTTAATTCCTGATAGGCAGATTTCCCTAGAAGGTAAGCCAGAATACACTAAGGAAGATCAGAAGCTCATTACAGAGTTAGAAGGGTCATATAATGAAGAGGGGTGGGCTCATACCCCACAGGGCAAGCTAATCGTTCCCTCTTGCTTATTATGGCATTTGATACAGGAGGAACATAGAAAAAGACATTGGGGAACAGAAGCTCTGTATAATCATTTGATAAGAGAAATTGTGGCTAGAAATTTATACACCACGGTGAGACAGGTGACACAACAGTGTGATCTTTGCCTCCAGACTAATCCTAAGAATACCCCCAAGCTGGAAATGGGCCAGATTGGAAAAGGCAATGGGCCTGGACAACAATGGCAAATTCATTTTACAGAACTTCCAAGAAAAGGGGGGTATCGATATTTATTGGTATTAACTGATACCTTTTCAGGTTGGCCAGAAGCATTCCCAACAAGAACAGCTAAAGCTTGGGAGGTAACTAAAATACCGGTACAAGAGATAATACCATGTTTGGGGGTTCCAGCAACCATATCCTCTGACAGAGGACCACATTTTGTCTCAAAAATAGTACAACAAATTAGCCGCCACTTGGGTATAGATTGGCAGCTTCATACTCCATATCACCCCCAGTCGAGTGGTCAAGTGGAAAAAATGAACCCCTTAATCAAACAGCAAATTGTGAAATTAGGACAAGAAGCAAATTTGATATGGCCTCAGTCTCTCCCTTTAGCCCTTCTGCGTATACGAACAAGACCAAGGGCGAAAGAAGGACTGAGCCCCTTTGAAATTCTGTATGGACAACCCTATGGGATACAGAGAGGGGTGTCTCTACAAGTGGGGGATGAAATTATGACTTCTTACATGGTGGCTGTATTGGTTTTGTTTGGCAAGGTTTTGGTAGCGGGGGGGGGGTTTACAGGGGTGGCTTCTGTAAGAAACTGCTGGAAGCTTCCCCTGTGTTCGAGAGAGAGCGAGCCCATATTAGCCGGCTCTGAGACGGACCCGCCGCCGGCCAAGGCCGAGCCAATCAGTGATAGTGGTAACGCCTCTGTGATAACATTTTTAAGAAGGAAAAAAAGTTGGGACGGTGAGAAACTGCCGCCGGAGTGAGGAGTGAGAACATGTAAGAGAAACAAGCCTGCGGACACCAAGGTCAGTGAAGAAGGAGGGGGAGGAGATGCTCCAGGCGCCGGAGCGAAGATTCCCCTGCAGCCCGTGGGGAAGACCCTGGTGAGGCAGGCTGTCCCCCTGCAGTCCAGGGAGGTCCACGGTGGAGCAGATATCCACCTGTAGCCCATGGAGGACCCCACGCCGGAGCAGGTGGGTTCCCGAAGGAGGCTGTGACCCCGTGGGAAGCCCGCGCTGGAGCAGGCTCCTGGCAGGACCTGCGGATCTGTGGAGAGAGGAGCCCACGGAGCAGGCTTTCTGGCAGGACTTGTGACCCCGTGGGGGACCCACGCTGGAGCAGTGTGCTCCTGAAGGACTGCACACTGTGGAATGGACCCATGCTGGAGCAGTTCGTGAAGAACTGCAGCCCGTGGGAATGGCCCACGTTGGAGGAGTTCGTGGAGGACTGTCTCCCGTGGGTGGGACCCCACGCTGGAGCAGGGGAAGAGTGTGATCAGCCCTCGTCCTGAGGAGGTGAAGCGGCAGAAAATAACGTGTGATGACCATAAACCCCATCCCTGTCTCCCTGTGCCGCTGGGGGGGCTTGGTGGTGAAATCCGGGAGGGTAGTTGTGCCCGGGAAGAAGGGAGGGGTGGTGGGAAGGTGTTCTGAGATTTCATTTTACTTCTCATTACCTTGCTCTGGTTGATTTGTAATAAATTGAGTATGTTTTGCAAACTGAGTCTGTTTTGCCCGTGACGGTAATAGTGAATGATCTCTCCTGTCCTTATCTCGACCCGCGAGCCTTTTGTTATATTTTCTCTCCCCTATCCAGCTGAGGATGGGGGAGTGATAGAACGGCTTTGGTGGGCACCTGGTGTTCAGCCAGGGTTAACCCATCACAGTCTTTTTGGTGGAGAACGCGGGCCTGGCACATCAGACCCACAGAAGTATAAGGCTTTGGTAGACACTGGTGCACAGTGTACACTGATGCCATCAGGATACAGGGGCACAGAATCCATCTGGATCTCTGGAGTGACAGGGGGATGCCAAGAATTGACTATACTGGAGGCTGAAGTGAGCTTGACAGGGGACAAGTGGGAAAAGCACCCCATTGTGACCGGTCCAGAGGCCCCTTGTATCCTTGGCATAGACTACCTCAAGAGAGGGTACTTCAAGGACCCAAAGGGGTGCCGGTGGGCTTTTGCTGTAGCCACTGTAAATGCAGAGAAGATCAAACAGCTATCTACCCTGCCTGGCCTCTCGGAAGATCCCTTTACTGTGGGATTGCTGCAAGTTGAAGAACAGCAGGTGCCTATCGCTACCAGGACAGTGCACCGTCGGCAATACCGGACAAACCGAGACTCCCTGGCTCCCATCCATGAGCTGATTCATCACCTAGAGAGCCAAGGAGTCATCAGCAAGACTCATTCACCTTTTAATAGTCCTATATGGCCAGTGCAGAAGTCTGATGGAGGATGGAGGTTAACAGTAGATTATCGCGGCCTGAATGAAGTGACACCGCCATTGAGTGCTGCTGTACCAGACATGTTAGAGCTTCAATATGAACTGGCATCAAAGGCAGCCACATGGTATGCTACAATTGATATTGCCAATGCATTTTTCTCCATTCCTTTGGCAGCAGAGTGCAGGCCACAGTTTGCTTTCACATGGAGAGGTGTCCAATACACCTGGAATCGGCTGCCCCAGGGGTGGAAGCACAGCCCTACCATTTGTCACGGATTAATCCAAATGGCACTGGAACAAGGCGATGCCCCTGAACATTTACAATACATAGATGACATCATCGTATGGGGCAACAAGGCAGAAGAAGTGTTTGAGAAGGGAAAAAGAATAATTCAGATTCTTCTGAAAGCTGGTTTCGCCATAAAGAAAAGTAAGGTCAAGGGACCTGCACAGGAGATTCAGTTCTTGGGAATAAAATGGCAGGATGGTCGCCGTCATGTCCCTATGGATGTGGTTAACAAGATAGCAACTATGTCTCCACCAGCTAACAAGAAAGAAACACAAGCTTTCCTAGGCCTTGTGGGGTTCTGGAGAATGCATATTCCAGGTTATAGTCAGCTTGTGAGCCCTCTCTATCGAGTAACGCGGAAAAAGAACTATTTTGAATGGGGCCCTGAACAACAACAAGCCTTTGAGCATATCAGACAGGAAATAGCTCGTGCAGTAGCTCTTGGGCCCGTCCGAACAGGACCAGATGTACAAAATGTACTCTACACTGCAGCTGGGGAACATGGTCTCACCTGGAGCCTGTGGCAGAAAACACCAGGAGAAACCCAAGGTCGACCATTAGGGTTTTGGAGTCGGGGGTACCGAGGATCAGAAGCTCACTATACCCCGACTGAAAAAGAGATCTTAGCAGCATATGAGGGGGTTCGAGCCACTTCAGAAGTTGTTGGTACAGAAACATATCTCCTCTTGGCACCACGATTGCCCGTGCTACACTGGATGTTCAAAGGAAACATCCCCTCTACACATCATGCAACCAGCGCTACATGGAGTAAGTGGATAGCATTGATCACGCAACGGGCTCGACTGGGGAAATCCAACCGCCCAGGAATTCTGGAAGAGATCATGGAATGGCCAGAAGGCAGAGATTTTGGAGCATCACCTGAGGAGGTGACTCGTGCCCAAGAGGCACCACCATATAATGAGTTATCAGAAGATGAAAGGTGTTATGCTTTGTTTACTGATGGATCCTGTCGTGTGGTAGGGAACCATCGGAAGTGGAAAGCTGCTGTGTGGAGTCCCACACGACAAGTCATTGAGGCCACTGAAGGAGAAGGCGAGTCAAGTCAGTTTGCAGAAGTGAAAGCCATCCAACTGGCTCTAGACATTGCTGAACGAGAAAAGTGGCCGGTACTCTACCTCTATACCGACTCCTGGATGGTGGCTAATGCCCTATGGGGGTGGCTACAGCAGTGGAAGAAGACCAATTGGCAACGCAAGGGTAAACCCATCTGGGCAGCAGCATTGTGGCAGGACATTGCTGCCCGTGTAGAACACGTGACTCTAAAGGTACGTCATGTAGATGCTCACGTGCCCAAAAGCCGTGCCACTGAAGAACATCGAAATAATGAACAGGTAGACAAGGCTGCCAAAATAGATATAGCTCAGGTGGACCTGGACTGGGAGCGTAAGGGTGAGCTATTTGTAGCTCGATGGGCCCATGAGACATCGGGACATCTAGGGAGAGATGCAACATATAGGTGGGCTCGTGATCGAGGGGTGGACCTGACCATGGAGGCCATCACACAGGTCACTCATGAATGTGAAACATGTGCTGCAATCAAAAGAGCCACCAGAGTAAAGTCTCCCTGGAACAGAGGGCGGTGGTTGGGTTTTCAATATGGCGAGGCCTGGCAAATTGACTACATTGGACCACTGCCACGAACACGCCAAGGCAAGTGCTACGTACTCACCATGGTGGAAGCAACTACTGGTTGGCTAGAAACATATCCTGTAAACCATGCCACTGCCCGAAACACCATCTTAGGCCTCGAAAGGCAAATTTTATGGCGACACGGTACCCCAGAAAGAATTGAATCAGACAATGGGACTCATTTCCGAAATAACCTCATAAGCTCCTGGGCAAAGAAACATGGCATTGAGTGGGTGTACCACATACCCTATCACCCGCAAGCATCTGGAAAAATTGAGAGATATAATGGACTGTTGAAGAGTATGTTGAGAGCGATAGGCAATGGGACATGGAAGCATTGGGATGCAAATTTAGCAGAAGCCACTTGGCTAGTTAACTCTAGAGGATCTGCTAACCGTCCTGGTCCTGCCCAAACAAAACCCCTACATACTGTGGGAGGAGATAAGGTCCCCGTGGTGCACATGGGGAAGTGGCTGGGGAAGGCAGTGTGGATTGCACCTCCCATGGGAAAAGGCAAACCCATTTGTGGGATTGTCTTTGCTCAGGGACCTGGGTGTACTTGGTGGGTAATGTGGAAGGATGGGGAGACCCAGCGTGTGCCTCAAGGACATTTAACCTTGGGGGAAAAATAATCTGTGATGTGAGTTGTATGTTGTAGGAAGTAATGTAGCAGGAATGACCTGAACCGCAGAGGAGTGAACTTCGCAAGGAACCAGACAAGTGCATCGGTGACCCAAACCAAGCCGACGTTGGTGCCCAACGATTGAACGTACTGCTTCTCCTGTCCTGACCACTCATCTTGATGGATGGGACCCAAGTCATAACCTGTGTGTGAACATCTGAAGGAGTGGAAGAAGCCCCTGGAATATCTATCTCTTAAAGGACAAGGGATAGTAATTAATAAGAATGTATAAATCTGTACGTTGGGTATAAAAGTTGTTTAAGTATGTAGTTTCAGTTGTAAGTGTTGGTAAGAAAGGATTTCAGTAATGAGAATTAAATACAATAGTATGGTTAGAAGATATCTGTATTAAATTATGTGGGACCTGAGCAGGACGCAAATGGTATGGAATAAGGGGTGGAGATTGTATTGGGTCTGGCTGAGATGGAGTTAGTACTCCCTATAGCAGCCCTCATAGCACTGTGCTCTGCAGCTCTGTAGCTAGAAAGGTGTTGATAACACACCAGTGTTTTGGCTACTGCTGAGCAGTGCTGGCACAGCATCAAGGCTGTCTCTCCAACATTTTTGCCCTCCCCTCAATGGCAGGCTGGGGCAGGGCAAGATCTTGGGACGGGACATAACCAGGACAGCTGACCTAAACTAACCAAACAGATATTCCATACCATATGACGTCAGCTCAGATATAAAAGCTAAGTGAAGGGAGACGGAGTGGGGGGCATTTTTGTCTTCCGGAGCAAGCACTACACGTACTGGAGCCCTGCTTCCCAGGAAGTGGCCAGACATCGCCTGCTGATGGGAAGTAGAGAGTAACATCATTTGTTTTTTCTTTGCTTTCGCGCGCGACCTTTGCTATCATTTTATTAAACTGCCCTTATCTTGACCCACGAGCCTTTCGTTATATTTTTCTCTCCCCCGTTCCAGCTGAGGAGGGGGAGTGATAGAGCGGCTTTGGTGGGCACCTGGCATCCAGCCAGGGTCAACCCACCACAGTGGCATTAGGTAAGCAACTTAATAAAATCAGGAAGCATGTGGTAGGGACTCGAGGGAGAGGTTTGGATGGGCCTGTGCATAATATACAACCAGGAGATTATGTGTATGTAAAGTCTCTTACAGAAAAATCTCTGGAGCCGCAGTGGGAATGACCATTTCAAGTACTACTTACCTCCTTCACCGCGATTAAGATCAAGGAACAGAACGCCTGGATCCATCACACTAGGGTGAAGAAGGCACCCAAAGGACAATGGACTTCACAAGAAAAAGGACCTTTGAAGCTCAAATTTGTGAGACATTGATTGTTATGTTCCTGAGTTGGACCTTGTCCAAGGGGCAGGCTTGGGATCGAAATACTTATTTAAATATGACAGAGAGTATCTCGAAAGTACTAAATTTATCAGATTGTTGGGTATGTAATCCCCTTCCTCGAGGGAACATGGAATTCCCCTTTTTAGGAATCCCGACCACAAATTGGACATCTCTTATTAAAGACGGGCCAGACAGGAATGGATCATGCCCTCATGTGCCGCGATTGAGAGACGGGACACAGCTTGATGCAAGCAAAACGTCCATTTTATTATGATTCTTCACATACATTTATACTAGTTCAGGCTAGCGTGTTCTAAGCTGATTGGTCCAAATTCTACGTTAAGCATTTACAGATACATTAAGCATTCACAGATTGGCTAATGCTAAAGGAATTTTTTAAACATTTACTTCTATTTACAGCAATCTATCTTGAGCAAGAACAATAGTTCCTCTTCTACAGGGTGATTGTTTTAAAGTCTCACCAGCTCACAATCCTCTGTACAAACATAGAGTGAGCAGTCTTTGTCTCTTCTAATCAAAGTTCTTATCTTATCTTTCCCAGGGCCTATGGCGGACAAGTTCTAGCACACCTCCTTCTATCAATTTAGCAGTGCTGGGGGTTTTACTGACACCAGACAAATCCTGTCCCACACTCATGGAAAAGGAAATACCCAGCGGGGACCCAACTTTGATTTGGAGGTGCCCAACCCTAAAGAGATCTTAATTACTGGCCGTTGCTTAAATATTACTGATAATATTTGGGGAGACATGGATAATTGTAGCCTTGCGGAAAATCTGGGAACTTTTGATAAAGGAAAATTAGAACGTCTTGGGCTAAACTTAAGTATCAGTTTCTATTATATCCAGAAACCAAAGGGTGGGCCAGGAAAGAAGGGGAAAGAGCAAGACAGAAGGGAGACGCATCTCGGTCCAAAATGCAACACAGGGCCAGGATACTGGTGGCTCTGTGGGGATGGCAGGGCCAGAAAGAGTTTACCCCAGAACTCCGAGAACTGGAAGGGACACTGTGTTCGAGGATACCTTGCACCTCAGGCCAGTATGTTTGAGGGAGCTTCGCCTCCCCAAGGGTTTTTGAGAACACCTTGGCTCCGTGTAAAACGGGCTGAAAACCCACTAGTTATTCAACCTACTGGGTACCATAGTTTTGTCCGATGGTTAATCCCCTCTTTAGGGGTAAGCGAGTTGGAGAAAGCTATCGTGAATATATCTGCTACATTAGAGATTATAGAAAGTGCTACAACTGATGCAATTCGAGGGTTGCAACTGGAAATACAATCCCTAAGTAGTGCTCCAAAATAGAATGGGATTGGACATGCTTTTAGCAAAAGAAGGGGGCTTATGTGTAGTTATAAACCAAACTTGCTGTACCTATATCAATCAAAACCAACGAATTGAAACAGATCTTGAGGAGATATGGGAAAGGACTAAAAAACTACACGAAGTTTCCCAAGATGACACTTCTTGGGGCTCGACAGGCATATTAGACAAACTAACCTCCTGGTTGCCAAATTTGACATGGTTAAAGCATTTGTTTGTCACTATAATAATCATCATTCTGTTGTCTGTGGTCCTTTGCATAGTGGTTCGATGTGGCCTTTTGTGCTGTAAGAGTACAGGAGACTCTTACAGTGAATGGAAAAAGAATCAGTTACAACGAAAACTCGAGACCAACAAATACTTTGAGAGGATGCTAGACAGGGAAATAATGTGTTAGAAGTACTAGGATTAAATATAGTAAAAGAATTTACTATTTTCTAGAAAAGGGGGGACTGAGACAAGGGGAGTCAAAAGAATCTTAGTAGACATAATAAAGGGGGGCGAAAGAAGATGTTTAGTGCTTACATTGTTGAAATTAGCTGTGGCAGAGACAGTCCTTGATAAGAAGAGCTGGTGCCAAGAACCAGCCAATGAGGTAAAGACAGTCCTTGATAAGAAGCAGGAGCAGGCCCCAAGAGCCAGCTAAGACTGGTCTTGCGGCTTGGGTGAATACCAAGAAATCACTGAGCCTGCACAAGGAAAAAGGTTACTAGCGGTGACGAAGAGGAGTCATCTATCTTCATCTCTGCGACCACCAGACGACCACCATAAAGAGGCCCTGCGCAGGCGCAGTTGGGAGGAGACTATGGAAATGACCTCTCGGAGCTAATTTTAATATGAAGCGGGGATAGGTCATGCATATGTATAGGCATATTGTAAATATGTAATACCTGACTGTATAAACTTGAGGCGAACTGCCGAGTCGGGCGTGCACGACTTTGGTGGGACTACCCCCCCGTGCTGCCCAGCGCTGAATGAACATACCTACTTTACAATCTCACTGATTGTGGAGTCTGTTTTCCGCACGTCAGTTCTATTATTTACCAAGAGGAGGCAGCTTAAACTAAGGAAAGATTCTGCCCCCTTTGTCATTATCTTTTGTCACTTCCTAACAAGATTAGGATCGTTATATATGCAAATACATCTAGTCTTTCTGACCATAAAAAAGTAATTAAAAATAAATAACCTTCATGTATGAGAAATGGCTTGTCACTGCACTGACTGCAATCTATAAAATTTGAGTTTGCCTACATCACAAAACATGTTTTCAGCCAAAACCCCACAGCTATCAATCTTTTTTTCTAAATATTTCAAGCCAGGCAACGAAGTCCCTGGTACCTCCTAACTCCATGAACAGATGGACAAATTTCCGTTTCTCAGCAGAGTATATGCTGCAATTCAAAGGCACCTTACTGCTTAGACTAAGAATTCCTCTGTGTGTCACAAAAGTCAAATCCATGCCTTTAGACAACATCCATCTGCTACTTAATTTCATGGTGACAGCAAGAACCCAACTGTTATCCTGTAAATCCAGTAAGAAGACCCCTCACCTTGGCTGGCAATAGAAGATGTACAGCATGTGGCTGAGCAGTTATGACACTACCCAATAGAAAGCATGTATGCATAACCAAAGGGTGAGACTCAGTTCAAAATGAAGACACCTATATTTAGCTCTCTTTATGCAAGGTAGGGCAAAATCTAATTGCCTAAACATCTGTAGCTATCTCAGACTGCCTAGGGTATTCTGCCTGCCTTCCAGCCTCTGCTTCAAAAGGCAGGTAGTAGGTCATATGCCCTATCTACAAGTCTCATGCAGATTTTTTAAGTACCTGGAGGCTATCCATATGATTCATACATGGATGAGTCTCATCCTTAGGTGTCCAAGCTCCCATGAAGTCAATGGAGAGCTAGTCAATACAGTCCCTGGAATAAAGAACAGCTGATGGAGTTGATTTAGTTGCCTGAAAACAGATGTTCAGGGACATTTGAGATGCCTGACCTTAAGCTTTTTATAAAGCTCTTTAAGATTCTGGCCATTCCAGAAGGATGCAGATGTCCTGTAGGTCCTGTGTCATCTCTGTGAGTCCCATGCAGATGTCTCAGGTGCCCAGGGGTGTCTTTAATAATACTAAAGCCCTATACATGGGTTACAGATACAATCCCTAGCTCTATAATTGGGAGTTTTCACACCCAGTGCACACCTAAACTTAGATGGTTTAATCTGAACATGGAATGCATGCAAAGCATCCAAATACAATAAGTGAGGACACAACAGCATAACAAAAGGATGTTTTGATGGAAGTAAAAATTAGATTTGATATGTCTCAGAAGGGAAAATAATTAATTCCACTTCTTATATAAAAATGAGGAAAATAAGGCATTTGAGTATAACAGCTTTATACAATACTTAAAAAAAGTTGTGATGCAAAAACTTAAATACATTTCTAAAATCAGATTAGATAAAAAGAACAATAAATTCAGGCTTGTAGCTCCTAAAATTATCATTGTACAAAAACAGGTCACTCAAAAATATTTTTATTGTGCTATAATAAAATATGAATGCATCTCTAAACCTGCTTCAGAGGATGATCTAGTACCAAAAATGAGAAAAGACATTTCCCACTTCTTTTCACTGGGAAGAAATTAGTTTTGGAAGTGCTTGAGCTTAAGTATTGTTTTATTAACTGGGACTAATTACCAGTTTATTCCTCTGTGTCTTTATGTGACTGTATTGGTTTTGTTTGGCAAGGTTTTGGTAGTGGGGGGGGTTACAGGGGTGGCTTCTGTAAGAAGCTGCTGGAAGCTTCCCCTGTGTTCGAGAGAGCCAATACCAGCCGGCTCTAAGACGGACCTGCCACTGGCCAAGGCCGAGCCAATCAGCGATAGTGGTAAGGCCTCTGTGATAACATTTTTATGAAGGAAAAAAAATTGGGACGCGGAGAAACAACCACCGGAAATAGGAGTGAGAACATGTAAGAGAAACAACCCTGCAGAAACCAAGGTCAGTGAAGAAGGAGGGGGAGGAGATGCTCCAGGCGCCGGAGTGAAGATTCCCCTGCAGCCCGTGGGGAAGACCCTGGTGAGGCAGGCTGTCCCCCTGCAGTCCAGGGAGGTCCACGGTGGAGCAGATATCCACCTGTAGCCCGTGGAGGACCCCACGCCGGAGCAGGTGGGTTCCCAAAGGAGGCTGTGACCCCGTGGGAACCCCGCGCTGGAGCAGGCTCCTGGCAGGACCTGCGGATCTGTGGAGAGAGGAGCCCACGGAGCAGGCTTTCTGGCAGGACTTGTGACCCCGTGGGGGACCCACGCTGGAGCAGTGTGCTCCTGAAGGACTGCACACCGTGGAATGGACCCATGCTGGAGCAGTTCATGAAGAACTGCAGCCCGTGGGAAGGACCCACGTTGGAGAAGTTCATGGAGGACTGTCTCCCGTGGGTGGGACACCACGCTGGAGCAGGGGAAGAGTGTGATGAGCCCTCCCCCTGAGGAGGATGAAGCAGCAGAAAATAACGTGTGATGACTGTAAACCCCATCCCCGTCCCCCTGTGCCGCTGGGGGGGGGGGTTGGTAGAGAAATCCAGGAGTGAAGTTGTGCCCGGGAAGAAGGGAGGGGTGGAGGGAAGGTGTTCTGAGATTTGGGTTTTTTTCTCATTACCTTGCTCTGGTTGATTTGTAATAAATTGAGTTAATTTTCCCCAAACTGAGTCTGTTTTTGCCTGTGATGGTAATTGGTGAATGATCTCTCCTGTCCTTATCTCAACCCGCAAGCTTTTTGTTATATTTTTTCTCTCCCCTGTCCAGTTGAGGATGGGGGAGTGATAGAATGGCTTTGGTGGGCACCTGGCGTCCAGCCAGGGTCAACCCATCACAGTGACCTACACTCATCAGTTGTAGAGAAGGAACAAGCAGACAAAACTTATTTTGCTTCCTAAACATTTTGCAACCTGTGTCTGGAGCAATTCCCCTTAACCACTTCTGATGTCAGCAGGTATAGTAAACCAAAATAGCTAGGTGTATGCTGGATATGTATTTGAAACACTGTAGTTACATTAATGTAAATATCTCAAACACAAATTGTGTATGTGTACATGAATATAAGCTCTTATTTTTTTCTTGAACCATGATTATTATTGCACAGAAGTAGGTGATCTACTCATGAAGCAGTACTGTCTCTTGTTCATGTACCTAATTAACTAAATTTAAACTAAATTTTCAAAATCACACAATTCCCCATCTTCAAAGCAACCTAAATTCTTAGGTGCCTAAGTTCTATTGACTTAACAAAAATGTCTTCATTATCTGTGAAAATGGATCTTATGCTTTCAAGTCCCTAGGGCACAAGACCCATTTACCTATGGTAATTACCTTCCCATTACTGTGGCCTTTACACTTTCTTTCTACCACTGCCTATGTTCTGCCCTTTATATCGTACGGCACCTCAAGGACACAGACAGCATGTGGGTCAGCATCCAGCTGGCAAGAGGCCACAAGTCCCAAACCTGCTCCGCTCTGACTTATACACAAAGACCTGATGCAGCAGACATACTTGGTCACATTTAACATTGTGATCTCAGAGACAGTGGGCACCCCTGTCACTTCACTCCAGCCATAGCCTCTGTTTAAGGAGACGACAATCCAAGCTCTTAGCAGAAGGAGAGTGTAAAAACTAGCTAGATCAATGGAAGCCTCCAGCAGAACTTGGCACTGGCCTGGAGACAGAAAATGGGTGACTAAATATCCAATATCTGGTCTCAAATGCTGTGCAGTTTTCTGGCCAACTGCTGGCCTCACACCCTCTCCTGCCAGGAGGAAACACGTATGGGATTTCACTGTGTGCCAAGGGTGGATCCGACCCCACTGCACAGAGCCAGCTCAAAGCACAGGCACTTGTAAGGCTGAACATAAGCTTTACTTTCAGGACCTAAAAGTGTGCAGTTCTTCCATGGATCCTTCCATATACAAGTCAATATTACACTGCCTCAGTAATGTGCTTTGGTGTAAGATTAGCAACTACATGTAATTTTTTTAACCTGCTGCCATAAAAAATACAATTACTGAGGTGGATTTGTTAGGGAACTGTGACACCACAGATCCAGTCCTTCAGGCAACGTATCAGATATGGCACAGGTATGGAGCACTTCTAATTAAGTTTATAGGAAGGCCTCAGCAAGACTGCGCTGGGCAGAACTCTGTAAGATTATCAGGATTCATCACCTAGTAATGACTTGGGAGAGGGACTGGATGCTCATGAGAACTTTTGCAGATACAAGCACATTCACATGGGGGAAAAAAAAAGAAATAAAAACAGCCAATAAACATCTCATCTAATACTCTGTCCTAAATCATGCAAGAATGACAAATGGATGTTCTCTCATGCTGTTATCTCAAATATTCTTGTTCAACTTATACTTCCTTATCTGACTTTCTCAACTGAGCATTTCTCCTACTCAGAATAAATGTGTTACAGCATTAGAAGCAGTTTAGTGGTTAGAAATTTATTTTTGGGACAACAAAGCTCTGTTCCCTTCACACACACAATTCTGTAATAATGCAGTGAATCAGGATATATATATTTAGTATTGTGTCTGGATTTAAGCACAGGAACACAATTAAAATGTTCTTCATTTTTTGATTCTGAAGGTAAGCTCATGGAAATTACTATTCCATCAGTATAGAAAAAGTCACCAGTATAGACAAAAGGTGATGTTGTGGTTAAGTTTTATTTATAACACAGATTTTTACTGAACTTAGGACATCTGGACCACACTTCATTTGCCAAGGATCAAAAAATCCTCATGTGCTCTTAAACCTCAAGAGAGAAATCGAATGGTCCAGTAGACTGCATCTGAGCAGAGATTATTTTTGTCCATTGAATGAATGTAGTATAAAATACAGACATTGCAGGGGGAAGGATCAAGTCAGGACACATTTGTTTTTATTCTACTGACCATTCTGTAAGAGGCAATGAATAGAAACTGGTACATGTATCATATTTCACTGTGAAATACTGACTTTCCACATTTCAGCAGAACCAAGGACGAATTTGCAAATTTTATTTCAGTTCATAGGTCTAACTAAAAAGATTGGTACACAAAGGGGAAAAATGAATATATAGCTTTATTCTGCAAATGCCATCAGAAAATTCATCTTCTTTTAAAAAAATCAGAAGACAGAGAAGGATTATAAATACATTAAATAAAGGCCCCACATTGTTTCAACCCAATTTTAATATGAAAATAAACACTTCTCTGCCCCACACTTCCTTACACACTTCTTAAATAGGCACACTCATGGGACATGTAGGTAGCAGAATGGAAGTATTGCTGCAAGTAGGAAATGAAAGTAGGGAACAAAAGTGAAAACTTGATTCATTCATTGCCTTCAACAGTCAGCTACATTAGGAACTCAAACCAAATTTGGTAAATGTTGAAGAAAATGCTGTAACTAGCAGGGGAGAAGAGAATCTTATAGATGAGCTGGTGTCTGATAACACAGAGGATAAGAGACTGAACCACATACATAGAAGTAAACAAACAGAAACCTGTGTTTTCCCTATCCAAACCCCTTTTTTAATAAATAAAATTAACTTTATGGAAAAATTCTCTGAAAACTGATCATTTGAGTTCCAATTATATCTTATTTCAGCTTAATGTCTCCATTAACAACAAAGTAATAACACTTATATCTCTCCAGTGCTTCAGCAAATATGGATATCTAGAAATTTTAAGTATGCAACTCCAAGAAAATGCAGAACTGTATCAGGGCAAGGATACAGTTCTACCTTTAAACTGTAGGACAGTTATGACTACAGGCAATTATGCCATAGCCGTTTGGTTTAGTACCATATTCTAAAACTAACACTAGAAAGGCTAATCAAATGTGGCTTGCAACTCTATAGGTATTTAATTTGCATTCAGTAACACCTAAGTATGGAGCTAAAGGAAAGAAAATAAATAGAGATGTGAGAAATTTTCATTGAAAATTTTAAGTTTATTTACAGTTTGTTGTGGAAGCTGTTTTCACCCCACTTTTTCTAAAATTACTCAAACTGCCCTCTCTGACTTTTTCTGCTAACACTGATTTTGGCTAGGAGGTCAGGAGGGGCACCTGCTTACAGAGCCACCCTGCTGTAGCTGCTCTGTAGCTCTGGGAGAAGTGGCGACACATTCATATAAAATTAGTAATTATGGAAAACTGTTACTGCTCTCTCCAAAGGCCAGAACAAGACTGAGCAGACTAGGTTAACTTGTATTTGTTTACAGGAGCAGATCATAACCAAAGTAGCACAGATAAGTCTGACACAACATAAAACTCCCACTGAAGTTAATGGGATTTCTTTGTTCTAAACGAGTAAAAGACTAGTCCCAAAGGACCAGCCAGAGTCCAAGCAGGCCTCTGGGTGATACAGAAATGGTTCTAAATTGTTGCTGGTGGCAACAAGAAAAAGCATCAGAGAAAGCTCAGCTGGAGCAAATACTTTCCAGCCCTGCATTTAACTTAGAAGATGGAAGAATTGAGGTGAATAAGGATGGGAAGTAGAAGAACTGTGGAAAGTCAGAGGTACATTCAGTGGATGTGAACCCTGGGCAGATCTGTTGAATCATGAACACCACAGGATGTGCATTCAGAGCTTCTCCTAGCTAAAAAGGCTTCTACTGGCTACCCACAGCCAGCTGGCTGGTTGAGGCTACATGTTCTTTTCAAATCCCTTTTATAACATCTACTCAAGAATTTCTAAGTATATTTCTTATGAAACTTGTTCATATTGCCCTCAGACCCAACACGTACAGTCTTAAAATGCTTCCTCCATACTTCCAAATAGCTCTACAATTAACATATGATTATACTAAAAAGACTTGTTAAAGGGAAAAAAAGAAAAAAGTTTCTATAAAAAATTAACCCTATACAATTCTTTCTTAATTTCAGTACCAGAGCAAAGAAAATCCAGGTATCTAACACCAACATTGATCCAGCCTGTTTACACATCACACACCTAATGCTGTCTATGAAATTCACCTTCATTCTGCAACATCTCAATCTCATCCACTATCTTTACAAGAAGATTAACTGACATATTTTTCACATTTCACATGATGTACCCAGGTTACTGCAATCAAGGAACATGCATAATCCTGACACATATAATATAAAAATACTCTTTATATAAAGCTATATATATACATACACACAAAGGCACAGAAAGGTATCATAAAACTTACCATCACTTGCAGAAAGTGAGTCATTTGCACAGACCAATGCCAAAGTAAACAGCAGATGCTGAAGATCCATACCTCTAATTCTGTAATAATAAAAGACATAACAGAGTTTCTTTATAAACTGATATTACATTAGCTAGTTTAATTGAATTTCTGATTGGATTTAAACCAGAAGTATATTTAGTTTACAGTTTATTGTCTCATAAAGCATTACATCATCTTGCAGTCTAGGACAGATCGTAAATACTATATTTACAAGAGAACTAGCTTATGGGTCTCTAGTTCATTTAATATAGAGGGGAAAAAAAATTAGTATTGTCAATCTCTAGCTTGCTTCTAGGGAGTAACCACACTCCCCCCACAGCAGCCTTTGGGGAATGGATCCCAATGAGTAGCCTAGGTTAAATGTGAAAGTAGAAGAATAGTATCTCTTTCAGGGAACAGAGATGATGATGCCCTTTCCAGCTCATGCTCCTCTGAAGCTGTGTTCGTCTTTGCAGGCCAGGTGTCCTGGTTTCAGTTGGGATAGAGTTAATTTTCATTCTAGTAGCTGGTATAGTGTTATGTTTTGGGTTCAGTATGAGAAGAATGCCGATAACACACTGATGTTTTCAGTTGTTGCTAAGTAGTGTTTAGACTAAGTCAAGGATTTTTCAGCTTCTCATGCCCAGCCAGCAAGAAGGCTGGAGGGTGTGGAATAATTGCTGGAGGTGACTTATTGATATGTCCCCCTCTTAAGGGAAGGTAAACCTCCAGGGTGGAATGTGGTGGATATACACGAAATCTGTTCCATAATAATTCCCTAAGCAACATAACCTGCAACCTTAGATGTTAGCAACACCAGGGGAGCTTGGTATGCTGACTCTGAAAGAAACAACACGGAGGGTGGAGCGGAGTGGAGACACCGTGGCCAGGCTCTGTGATATCATTGCAGGGATAGGGAACTAGAACTAATGGAACAAGAATGAAAGGTCCCTGCATTGAATCCACTGAAGCAAGTATGTGAAACAATGGGGTTCTGTCAACCTACTGCTCTACTTCTGATTTATATCATAAGTGCCTCGTTCTGGAGTACTGACATGGAACTTTGCTCATTATAATCTCATTATAATACTAAAACACACCTCCATCCCAAAAGCTACCCACCTTCAAGGTGCGACCACCCTTCACTGCACATGGTCCCAGAATTTTCTCTAGCATATACCTTTAAAAGTAAAGTGAGGAGATTCTACACCAATCATAATAAAGGTATTTATGACTAGAGTCACTCAAGCTCCACCTAAAAAATAAGAAAATATAAAAGGGCTTAAGAGAGGAGGAATGTTAGGGAAGACACCAGCATAAACAAGTCAGGAGGACATTGCTGACTTCTGGGATCAGTCGATGGGCTAAACCTCTCTTCCCCCCCATAGGGACGCCTATTGGGTAAGATTTGAACCCTTGGTTATACCGAGTGCTTCCCCAGGAAACTTAGAAATCTCTATAGAGTTTTTCCATAATTTAGTGTTCTTATAGTCGACTGTATTATTATTTCCACATGCTTTGCAGACAGTGTATTTATCACTGGCAATCCAAAAGAACCTGTACTCCTGTTGCTTTAATAAACTGCGCTGCTCATTAATCTAGCTGTGATAGTTTGTTGAACATGACCAAACTCCTTAAGTCTGGCAATTCTAGTGTGTTGAACGAAGCTAAATTGAAAGTACAGTGCCAGTGCACTATTAGTGCATCCGTAATAATGTTGCTGGTTGAATATATTGAACGTGACCGGATTTATAGTGCTGAATTAGGTATCACCCAGAATCTAAGCCTAGCCACCCCCAACCCTCTGATATCCGAGGACAAGCTGGAATGCAAGGGGGTTTATTTTCTGCCAAACTTCATTACGCTTTAACGCAACAGAGGGGCACAAGAAGCTGGGAGGGGACACAGCCAGGACAGCTGACCCAAAGTGGCCAAAGGGATATTCCATACCATGTGATGTCATGCCTAGTATATAAACTAGGCGGAGTTGGCCTGGGGGGATTGATGCTTGGAAATTAACTGGGAATTGGTCAGCAAGTTGTGAGCAATTGCATTGTGCATAATTTGTTTTGCATATTCCAATCCTTTTATTAGTATTTTCATTTTATTATTGTTATTATTATCATTATTAGTTTCTTCCTTTCTGTTCTATTAAACTGTTCTTATCTCAACCCACGAGTTTTACTTTTTTTTTCCCGATCCTCTCCCCCATCCCAGTGGGTGGGGGGGAGTCAGTGAGTGGCTGCATGGTGCTTAGTTGCTGACTGGGGTTAGACCATGTGAATTGGGTCTGGCTGAGATGGAGTTAATACTCCCCATAGCAGCCCTCATAGCACTGTGATCTGCATCAGTAGCTAGAAAGGTGTTGATAACACACCAGTGTTTTGGCTACTGCTGAGCAGTGCTGGCACAGCATCAAGGCTGTCTCTCCAACATTTTTGCCCTCCCCTCAATGGCAGGCTGGGGCAGGGCAAGATCTTGGGAGGGGACAAAACCAGGACAGCTGACCTAAACTAACCAAACAGATATTCCATACCATATGACGTCAGCTCAGATATAAAAGCTAAGTGAAGGGAGACGGAATGGGGGCATTTTGTCTTCCGGAGCAACCACTACGCGTACTGAAGCCCTGCTTCCCAAGAAGTGGCCAGACATCGCCTGCTGATGGGAAGTAGAGAATAACATAATTTGTTTTCCTTTGCTTTTGCGCGCAACCTTTGCTTTCACTTTATTAAACTGTCCTTATCTTGACCCATGAGCCTATTGTTATATCTTCTCCCCCCCGGCCAGCTGAGGAGGGGGAGTGATAGAGCGGCTTTGGTGGGCACCTGGCATCCAGCCAGGGTCAACCCACCACAGTCCTTTTTGGCGCCCAACGTGGGGCTCGACAACGGAAGTTTTGCATTAAGCATGCTATAGCTAGTTATTAAGTGGCAAGCTCCTGTGCAGGTCACAGAGCTTGTTAGCTGCTTGCTTATCTCTAGCTTGCTGAGTTTGGGAACATGTTAATGCAAATAATGGCTGTGTGCTTTGCCCTGGCATTAATGGCTTTGTTGTGCTGCGGGAGCTATCTTGTGGGGAGAATGAAGGAACGCGGGAATGTGCTAATACAAATAATGTCTATGTGCTTTGTCCTGGCAGTGATGGCTTTGCTGTGTTGTGGGAGCTATCTTGTGGAGGAGATGAGGGAACACATCTCCCTCTCCCTACCAGGCATTGATGTGAATGGTTTTATTATGCAGGCTCCCGAGGTCCTTGTTCACCCTTATGTGAGCTGTTCAATACTAATAATTAATACTGGTGGCATATTATGGGTATTGTGGAACCTGGTCTCGTCCTGGTATAAGAGAAGGCAAGTTTTAGGTGAGGCAATACTGAAATGTGCCCTCAAGCGACCGGTCCCTGGGTGGCAGGGTATATGGAAGGATTTGGGCAGATTCCTAGGACAGTTATCACCTCCCATAATCTGGGATTTTACACCCGAACAGGCAAGTAACCCTGGCAAACTGACATGCCACCTGATAGAAGGGTGCCTTGCCTATCCCAATGAAAACCAGCAGCTTCTTGCACTGTACTGGGGCCTGGCCTATGCCTACCGAGCCATAGCTCAACACTCTCAGAGGACCATGGTTGAGGCAGGGACCCAGACTGCATCTAAGGACACCATGCTCGAGATAGGGACCCAAACAACAACAACTACAGTAATTGCCCCAATACTGAAACGGAAACAGTGGACAAGGAGAACAATGGGTCCGTACCAGGTGCCCTGTGGTTTTTCCTATGTGACCATGGAGAGGACATGAGGAAATGGGATGGAAAACCTACCTCGGTCCTAGATGCACGGGTACATGAGTAGCGAGGAAAACCCAACACAAAAGTGGATTATTCCAGGAAAAATACCACTCTAGTTTCCAAACAGAGTAGAAGGGCTGATATTATTTCTGATCCCCTTGAAGGGACTTCTAAGTCAATTTTACAATATGTATGTAATGGATACTCTGACCAGGATTAGAGGGGCTCTGCCTCCAGCCAGGTGGAGGAAAGGGACAACCGGGTCTACTGGACTGTGTGGATTCGACGGCCTGGCACGTCAGACCCACAGGAACATAAGGCCCGAGTGGACACCAATGCACAATGTACCCTAACACCATCAAACTATAAAGGGGCAGAACCCATCTGTATTTCTGGTGTGACAGGGGGATCCCAAGAGTTAACTGCATTGGAAGCTGAAGTAAGCCTAACTGGGAATGAGTGGCAGAAACACCCCATTGTGACTGGCCCAGAGGCTCCGTGCATCCTTGGCATAGACTACCTCGGGAGGGGGTATTTTAAGGACCCAAAGGGGTATCAGTGGGCTTTTGGTATAGCTGCCTTGGAGATGGAGGGAATGAAACAGCTGTCTACCCTGCCTGGTCTCTCTCAAGACCCTGCGATTGTGGGATACCTGAGGGTTGAAGAACAATGACAGGTGCCAATTGTTACCACAACTTTGCACCGGCAGCAATATCGCACCAACCGAGACTCCCTGATTCCTTTCCACAAGTTGATTCATAAACTGGAGACCCAAGGAGTGATCAGCAAAACTCATTCACCCTTTAATAGTGCCATATGGCCACTGCTAATGGAGAGTTTTAATTTTTTTAATGAAATTCAAGTGTAATGGGGAGTGCAGATTAACAGTTGACTATCATAGCCTTAATGAAATCATGCTACCACTGAGTGCTGCCATGCCAGACATGCTAGAACTTCAATACGAACTAGAGTCAAAGGCAGCCAAGTGGTACGCCACAAGTGACATTGCTAATGCATTTTTCTAAATCCCTTTGGCAGCGGAGTGCAGGCGACAGTTTGCTTTCACTTGGAGGGGCGTCCAGTACACCTGGAATCGACTGCCCCAGGGGTGGAAACACAGCCCCACCATTTGCCATATACAGATCCAGACTGCACTGCAGAAGGGTGAAGCTCGAGAATACCTGCAATACATAGATGACATCATCGTATGGGGCAACACAGCACAAGTTGTTTTTGAGAAAGAAAATAATTCAAAACCTTTTGAAGGCTGGTTTTGCCATAAAAGAAAGTAAGGTCAAGGGACCTGCACAGAAGATCCAGTTTTTAGGAATAAAATGGCAAAACAGACGTCATCAGATCCCAATGGATGTGATCAACAAAAGAGCAGCTATGTAACCAATGACTAATAAAAAGGAAAACACAAGCGTTCTTAGGTGTTGTGAGTTTTTGGACAATACATATTCCAGATTACAGTATAATTATAAGCCCTCTCTTCCAAGTGACCCAGAAGAAGAATGATATTAAAAGGGGCCCTGAGCAACAACAACCCTTTGAACAAATTAAATGGGAGATTGTTCATGCAGTAGCCCTTGGGCCAGTCCGGGCAGGACAAGATGATAAAAATGTGCTCTATACTGCAGCCGGAAGGAATGGTCCTACCTGGAGCCTCTGGCAGAAAGCACCTGGGGAGACCCGAGGCCAACCCCTGGGGTTTTGGAGTCGAGGATATCGAGGATCCGAGGCTTACCGTACTCCAACTGAAAAAGAGATACTGGCAGCATATGAAGGAGTTTGATCTGCCTCAGAAGTGGTTGGTACTGAAACACAGCTCTTCTTAGCACCCCGACTGCCAGTACTGGGTTGGATGTTCAGAGGAAGGGTCTCCTCTACACATCACGTGACTGATGCCACGTGGAGTAAGTGGATTGCACTGATCACACAATGGGCTCGCATAAGAAACCCCAGTCGCCCAGGAATTTTGGAAGTGATCATGGACTGGCCAGAAGGCAAAGATTTTGGAATGTCGCCACAGGAGGAGGTGACGTGTGCTGAAGAGGCCCCACTGTATAATAATCTGCCAGAAAATGAGAGGCAACATGCCTTGTTTACTGATGCGTCCTGTCGCATTGTGGGAAAGCATCAGAGGTGGAAGGCTGCTGTATGGAGTCCTACACAACAAGTTGCAGAAACTGCTGAAGGAGAAGGTGAATCGAGTCAGTTTGCAGAGGTGAAAGCCATCCAGCTAGCGTTAGACATTGCTGAAAGAGAAAAGTGGCCAGTGCTCTATCTCTATACTGACTCATGGATGGTGGCAAATGCCCTGTGGGGGTGGCTACAGCAATGGAAGAAGGGCAACTGGCAGCACAGAGGTAAACCCATTTGGGTTGCCGCACTCTGGCAAGATATTGCGTCCCGGCTAGAGAATCTGGTTGTAAAAGTTTGTCATGTAGATGCTCATGTACCCACGAGTTGGGCCAATGAAGAACATCAAAACAACCAGCAGGTGGATCAGGCTGCCAAGATTGAAGTGGCTCAGGAGGACCTGGACTGGCAACACAAGGCTGAGCTATTTATGGCTCTGTTGCCCCATGATACTTCAGGCCATCAGGGAAGAGATGCAACATATAGATGGGCTCGAGATTGAGGGGTGGACCTGACCATGGACACTATCGCACAGGTTATCCATGAATGTGAAATGTGCTGCAATTATGCAAGCCAAGCGGTTAAAGCCCCTGTGGTATGGAGGGTGGTGGTTGAAATATAAATATGGGGAATCCTGGCAGATTGACTATATCACACTCTCACAATCCTGCCAAGGCAAGTGCCATGTGCTTACAATGGTGGAAGCAACCAACGGATGGCTGGAAACATAGCCTGTGTCCCATGCCACTGCCCGGAACACTATCCTAGGCCTTGAGAAGCAGGACTTGTGACGACACGGCACCCCAGAAAGAATTGAGTCAGACAATGGGACTCATTTCTGAAACAACCTCATAGACACCTGGGCCAAAGAGCATGGCATTGAGTGGGTGTATCATATCCCCTATCATGCACCAGCCTCTGGGAAAATCGAGCAATACAATGGACTGTTAAAGACTACATTGAGAGCAATGGGGGGTGGAACCATCAAACATTGGGATACACATGTAGCAAAAGCCACCTGGTTAGTCAACACCAGAGGATTTTCCAGTCGGGTGCCCCTGCCCAGTAAGAATTTTTACATACTGTAGAAGGGGATAAAGTACCTGCAGTGCACATGAAAAATATGTTAGGGAAAACAGTCTGGGTTGCTCCTGCCTTAGGCAAAGGTAAACCCATTCGTGGGATTGCTTTTGCTCAAGGGCCTGGGTACACGTGGTGGGTGATGGGAAATGATGGAGAAGTCCGATGTGTGCCTCAAGGGGATTTGATTTTAGGTGAGAATAGCCAATGAATTAAACTGTATGATATTTAGCTGCTATATAACCTGCCAATGCATGTCATTGTATCTATAGTGTCTATATGCCATATCAAGGGTATTACTGTAAGAATTACCCGAATGACTGAAGGATGGACTTTGAAACCAAGCCAAGTACCACAGTGACGGAACTTGAATTGGTGCCCAGCAATTTCCTCAAGATCAACATCTTCGACCTGCAGACCAAGGGCGTGGGTTGCACCAAATGTACCAGCCGCAAGCTCCAGAGGCAGCATGCAACAACCCAACACCTCACACCATCTCTCCTATTCTGAAATACTGTTATAACCAATGGAGCCCCAAAGTCATGGACTAAATAGAATTGATGGACACATTAGAGGGATGGCCCATAGACTAAGGGAATGCTATTTGTGTGTGTGTGTGGGGGGGGGGGGGGGGTGTGTCCATATACTTATATATAAGACAAGGAAAGCGGTAGTGGTTAATTGGAAAATGTAAGATCTGGGCATGATGTAGATGGTATAGAATAAGGGGTAGATAATGTCCTGGGTTCAACTGGGATAGAGTTAATTTTTACAGGAACCTGGGAGGTGGGGGGCATAGCTGGGGCAGCCGACCTGAACTAGCCAAGGAGCTATTCCATACCATGTGACATCATGCTCAGTATATAAATGGGGAGTGGGCTGGGGGGGCTCTCTCAACTTTTGGTGGGGGAAGTGGCGGAGCGTTGGGTTCCGGGTGGTGAGCAGTTGCACTGTGCATCAGGTTTTTTTTGTATACTCTTTCATTAGTACCGTTGTTGTAACCTTTTTTTTTGTTGTTGTTGTCCCAGTAAACTGCCCTTATCTCAACTCTCGAGGTTCCAGGGGTTTTTTTTTCCCTTTTCTCTCCTCTGTCTCCTCCCCATCCCACCGGAGGGGGGCGGAGGAGTGAGCGAGCGGCTGCGTGGTCCTTTGTTACCGGCTGGGCTGAAACCACGACAAATGTGCACTACAAACAACAGAGCTGCTCAGTGCATGGCCAGCTGGGGCATCTGCTTCCACTGATGTTAGGACTCCCTCCCCTGCAGGAACTCCACCACATTGCCAACTATCCGATTAAGAAAGTCAAATTTTGGAGCAGATTCAACTGTTTTTTATTAAAATAGACTAGTGCATTCAGATTTTTCCTGTTGTTATTTTACACAGGACCATGAAGAAATAGATGTTTACAGACAAAATTCACATGATATCTGCCCTGAGGAACACCTGAGAGCCTGAGCCTTCACCCACCACTACTACAAGTATTGCTCAAACTCATACCAATTTCGTGAGGGCTATTCTCAAAAATAAAACCCATACCAATCTAGATCTCAGGACTTATATTAGACACACAGTACAGTAAAACCAAGCAGACTAAAGAGGAGGACATTGCACTGTAGCTACAGAGAGTTTTGTAAAAACCTGCTGGGGGCCCTCCTGGTCTAGCATGATACCAAACTCCTCTGAAGCCTTGTAATGAACGAGTTAACTTTGTTCATGAAATCGGGAAGGGAGAAGAGACATATTGAAAGTTAGCAGATGCCTTGTGTAAATAACAAAGCTTGCTTAATTGGTGTGTAAAGGTCACAGGAAGAGGGCAACAGCTATAACTTACTAGCTAAAGAGGGAAAAGAACAACAGCTATAATCTACCAGATAAGGGGATGGACTGCCAAAACTGTACTTTTTCACATCAAAAGACATTCTACATCAAAAGACACTCGTCCTTGAGAAGATAGACCAAATCTGCTTAGTAACAGACCTGCACGAATGAAGAAAGAAGAAACAGGACAAGGCGGAGACTTGCAAGAAAGAGGTGCATGAACTGTATATAAGGAATGTAACTATAACATAAAGTTGCGAGCTTGTGGCGGAGCACTGCCTCCCCGGCCGCCCAGCGCCGTTT
This sequence comes from Astur gentilis, assembly GCF_929443795.1. NCBI lineage: Eukaryota > Metazoa > Chordata > Aves > Accipitriformes > Accipitridae > Astur > Astur gentilis. The sequence goes on along the minus strand of NC_064918.1, from coordinate 15,371,710 downwards.
TGCTCTCTTATCGCTTGCTAATAAATTCGACTTTTTATTCACTACAAATTGGCTCCTCCAATTTGTCACGAGCGTCTATAACAGCCTGACCAGCAGTCTTGCCTCAGTACCCATTGTTATACTAAAATAGAGAGCAAGGCTGCTTTCACATGAGCCTGTCAGCAAAAGTCTTAGCAACTGGCTCTCTCCCTTTAATCAGCACATTAGTAATCATCCCATTCAACACTGGGCCCTGTGGACTAAACTGCAGTCTTTTCAGTCTCACCCATGTGACCACGTGTGGAAACTGTCAGCATAGAAGGGAAAGAGTATGACTATTCCTTTTTGTGGTTCTTACATTGAATAAGTTTAATATCACAGGGAACTTTATTTTTGGAGAGATAAAAGGCATCCATTTTTAGAAAAACCCTATCATATAAAAAAGTATTTTTTTCTTAAGAAATCATTAATGATCTCATCTGCTCCTAAAATGTATACGAGACACTTGCCAATCACACTTGAATCCTGTGTAAGCAACCATGTTCACAATAAGCATGACGAGACTGACTGCTCTTAGGTTCTACTACAAAGTGTACTGCAGCATTAGATAAATCACTTCTGCATAGATTATAATTTTCCCAATATTACTAAAACTGCAAAATATCACAGCAGATAGAGCTTTGAGTTTCAAATTGCCCTGGTGTATATAAATTAGTCCTGATTTTTAGTTCACTTATTGCATACAAGTTTCTCTTCAGCAATCAGACTTGATAACATGTGACTGGACTCATACACTAAAAAGAACAATGACTCAGTATAGTTCATTCAAGGAAGATATTTTTCTGTTGCTGCTTTCAGAGATTCTAATAGCAATAGTCTGCAAAGATTTTCGACAGCTTACCAGCCATACTCTGTTAGCTCTCAATATAAATTGATACAGGGTGCTTTAACCACATGTAAAAAAAAAAAAAAAACCCAAGCCCCTCAAAGTCTGTAGTCCTTTCATAGCTTAGATGAATCTAGATGTCAGCTGTTCTATGGGTTGCAGAGAACAATTGACTGCAGGATTATTCTCGTGGTCTATAAATTATTTTCTTGGCTAAGGGTCTGGTTTTGGCTGGCCTGGAATTGAGTTTTTATCTCCCTAGGAGAGCAGGCTTCCTTCCAGACTCAGACACGCTCTATGGTAGACATATAAAACTCACAAAAAAAGCACATACTGTGGGTCAGCCAGGTTTCTCCTGAATAGCTCAGCTGGTAGGGAGGTACCCAACAGCTGTACCCTTACAGAGTAGGAAAGTCCTCAAAATGTAGAACTTGCAGTTGTGTTTTAATTTCCCTGTGTCTTTTTGTTCCATGTTAGAGGAAAGGGTAATTTTAAAATTTTAACTCTTAAATAATTAAAATACGTATATTCCTTTGATATAGATACTTGCTCTAGATCTTACTATAGATACTGCTAGGTATATGTACATATATGTTTGATAAAGGATTTAAAGAACAGCTTTGAGACTAAAATGTTTAAGTATACTACAGAAATGGTAGGAAATTTGTATCATGGGGTGTGTGATTTTTTTTTTTAAGCAACTAGCTTATTTGAAACAACCCCAAAACTATTTTTTCCAAGAAGAATTTGTACTGATGGGAGTAATACATTTAATTTCCTGGTGTGGCTGAAAGTCCTCTGATATGGTAACAAGCAGCTGTTATTAGGAGCTGTAGCACAAATTAATACGGATGGTGCTAGAGCTTTACAGAGAAACATCTGAAAAAGAGGACTAGCATTTCTTTCTTCCACAAAAATTGGATTCTTTAAGTAGGTTTTTATTTATGTGTCATGCTTTAAGCCCAGCCGATAACAAAGCACCACGAGGCCGCTCGCTCACTCCTCCCCCCCGCCCCGGCGGGATGAGAAAATATAGATGAGAAAATATAAAGAAAAGCTTTCGACACAAGGACAGGGAGGGATCACTCACCACTTATGGTCACGGGCAAAAGACAGGCTCAACTTGGGGAAGAAACAAAATCAATTTAATTTCCTACCAATCAAATCAAAACAAGGATATTAGGAAGTAAACACAAACCTTAGAACACCTTCCCCCCATCCCTCCCTCCTTCCAGGGCTCAACCCCACTCCCGGTTTTCTTTACCTCCTCCCCCCAGCGGCGCAGGGGGACTGGGAATGGGGGTTGGGGTCAGCTCGCCACACCTTGTCTCTGCCGCTCCTTCCTCCTCAGGGGGAGGACTCCTTACTCGGCCCCTGCTCCACCGTGGGGTCCCTCCCACAGGAGACAGTCCTTCACGAACTTCTCCAACGTGAGTCCTTTCCGCGGGCTGCAGTTCTTCCCGAACTTCCCTGGCGTGGGTCCTTTCCACGGGCCACAGATCTTCAGTCACAGACTGCTCCAGCGTGGGCTTTCCCATGGAGTCACGGCCATCTGTGGGAGCATCCCCCTGCTCCGGCGTGGGCTCCTCTCTCCCCGGGCTGCAGGTGGGCATCTGCTCCCCCGCTCCCCTCCATGGGCTGGGGGGGGGGGGGGGACGGGGACGACAGCCTGCCGTCTCACCACGGCTGCAGGGGCATCCCCTCCTCCGGCGCCCCTCCTCCCCCTCCTTCTTCCCTGACCTTGGTATCAGCATAGGTGTTCCTCTCACATTCCAATCTCCTCCCCCAGAGTAGTTTCCCCTTCTGAAATCTGTTCTCCCAGAGGCGCCACCACCGTCACTGATTGGGTCGGCCTGGGCCAGAGGCGGGTCCGACTTGGAGCCGGGGGAGCTTCTAGCAGCTTCTCACAGGAGCCACCCCTGCAGCCCCTCCCCTACTACATAAACCCAAAACAGCATGTAATTCGTAAACCAGATCTAGCCCATGAAACAATGCCATCCAGCCTGTGTCACTTCTGCCTGGAGGAGATAAGAAATGGCTTTAAAAGCTATGAAGGCTGCCTGAACCCCCCAGCTTTTTCTGCCAGCCCCAGCTCAAAGGAGAGCTTGTCTTCGTCCCACTGCTAGAGGTGCAGGGAGCTATGATTTTCCAGCCCCTTGCTCCACTTCTTTCCTTTTTCCTATTTCTCAACCTCTGCTGGTGATGGAAGTAGGAGGGCAACGGCCTTCGTGAGGGAAAGAGATGGGAAGAGGAGAATTGCTTACGAAGTGTGGTAAAAGGGAAATGCTGCGGGAGAGGGCACAGAGGGTGGATGGGGTGAGATACAGAGGGTGGACAGGGTAAGACAGTCTCATGTCGCTAAACTGACAGCAGGTCCACTGCAGCTAAGTGGGAATATTGAGATTAGCCTTTCCAAAAATCCAGATCCATTTACTACTATACTACTACGCATACTACTGCAAAGATTGGACCATATGGACATATTTTACTAGTCATGCATAATAAACCGTATAGTAGTACCTACAGTGTAAAAATATACTCCAGCAAATCAAGTCTTAAAGTACACAGAACGATGTGTGGAAGGATAGCTTTCCATAGATTTATCTAATCTGATTCTTCTCACTGGTTCAGTGTAGTATATTTAGTCTGGAAAATCTATTTTTCACAAATAATTCTCAAACAGCATATTTATGAGGTATTTTACTCAGAAGCAAGAAGCCAGAATAAAAGTGACTACCAATGAGCGCAGAGTATTGTCTTTAAAAAAAAAAAAACCACCAAACCAAAACCATTAAGTAAATACTTTATGCAGTATATTTTAATGTTTACATTCCTAGTTTCCTTTCTATTTTATGCATATTAGTTAATAAAATATGACTGCCTATAGCCCTTTGCCAGGGCATAATACCTGACTTGGGCAGATTTGTTCAAACTGAATCTTAACTTTGATTTCAAATCTGCAGTAACATATGACTCAACAGCAGCAGAATTTAACTCAATTTATTTAACAGCAAATTAAATTGTCCTACTGATGACTGTACTATTAACTGCTAAAAAGCAAACACTTGAAATTGTATGATGAACTGATAAATGTATGAGGAATAGCCAGAAAGCTAAAAAAAAAAGAGTGTTTGGGGTTTTTTATGATTAAGTATATATGTCTCTCTGATCTACTCATAACACTGTTGATTTAAGGATTTGGATCTGATCCCAGTCACAAACTAGCAGACATAACCCACACGTGGTGGATACCTAGTTTGTGGTAGCCTAACATCACCAAACAACTTGCCTGATGAGAAAAGTATTACAGCATGTTGGTATTAAACTGGTGGATACATTTATTGTCAGTACGACATCCACACACTGACATTTTCAGTGTACAGTTTTTCCCTGAACTTAAAAGGCTATTCAAAAGGAGAAGTCCTGTATGTCTATAAGTTTTTTCAAACTGTGGAGGAACAGATCACCATCAATTTTATTTCCATACTCCTAGCTTTTCTCAGGCACTCACAGCACCACAAATGGTTTCAGTACTCTGTACATTGTATTCCACAGACAGCAACTTAGCAGAGCTTTATTTAAGGGACAGGATAGTGTGCTGACCTGGTAGCTGGATAAGTGTTAATAGCTAAAGAAATTACAGTTACTGGAATATTTTACAGCAGTTATTTTATAAACATCTCTGCTACTTTAGGCCAGATATTAATTTTTTCCCCAGCATATTCAGCAGAACTATCAGCACTGTCAAAATCTATTTAAAGCTATGACTTGTGTTATCTTTCATTGGGATTGTAAATGTCAATGAGGCACAAATTACTCTCGCCACATCTATGGGTCACTTTCAGTATCCCAGACTTGAAATAATAAGACATCTTGTCGTGGTTTAACCCCAGCCAGCAACTAAGCACCACGCAGCCGCTCACTTACTCCCCTCCATCCAGTGGGATGGGGGAGAAAATCGGGAAAAAGAAGTAAAATTCACGGGTTGAGATAAGAATGGTTTAATAGAACAGAAAAGAGGAAACTAATAATGATGATGATAACACTAATAAAATTACAACAGTAGTACTAAAAGGATTGGAATGTACAAATGATGCGCAGGGCAATTGCTCACCACCCGCCGACCGACACCCAGCCAGTCCGCGAGCAGCGATTCCCTGCCCCCACTTCCCAGTTCCTATACTAGATGGGACGTTCCATGGTATGGAATACCCCATTGGCCAGTTTGGGTCAGGTGTCCTGGCTGTGTCCTGTGCCAACTTCTTGTGCCCCTCCAGCTTTCTGGCTGGCTGGGCATGAGAAGCTGAAAAATCCTTGACTATAGTCTAAACATTACTTAGCACCAACTGAAAACATCAGTGTGTTATCAACATTCTTCTCATACTGAACTCAAAACATAGCACTGTACCGGCTACTAGGAAGACAGTTAACTCTATCCCAGCTGAAACCAGGACAGTATCCACCCCTTATTCTATACCATTGACGTCATGCTCAGTTCCCATACCTTTAGTTAAATTAGTTACGTCTGATCAATCATCACCACCTTTCCATCCCTTTGAGACATATGAACAATTATATATACATATATGTACACACACACAGAGATATCATTCCTTTAGTTTATGGGTCATGTTCATAAAACGTTTGTTGAGTTCATTTAGTTCCCGACTCTGGGCTCCATCTGTCATACCAGTCTCTCTGGGCAGGAGGGATGGTGCAAAGTCCTCTCAGTTGGTAGAGCAGAATTGGGCTTCAGTGTGATGTGACGAGCAGGTGACATCTGACGCAGCAGGAGGATGGTGTGCACCGTTGGATTGTTGCATGCTGGAGTCAGTTCTGGTTCCACCACTACAGCGCTTTCCTCAGTTTTATCACAGTTCTTTCTTGCTTGATCCAAGTGATTCTTACTATAGTACTATGGATATAGCATATAACAATTATAGTAATGATAACATACAGTAGCAGGGTTATATAGCAGCTAATATCATACAGTTTAATTCTGGCTATTCTCACCTAAAATCAAATCCCCTTGAGGCACACATCGGACTTCTCCATCATTTCCCATCACCCAGCAAGTACACCCAGGCCCTTGAGCAAAAGCAATCCCACGAATGGGTTTACCTTTGCCTAAGGCAGGAGCAACCCAGACTGTTTTCCCTAACATATTTTTCATGTGCACTACAGGGACTTTATCCCCTTCTACAGTATGTAACAATTCTGACTGGGCAGGGCCACTCCGATTGGCAGATCCTCTGGTGTTGACTAACCAGGTGGCTTTTGCTACATGTGTATCCCAATGTTTGATGGTTCCACCCCCATTGCTCTCAATGTAGTCTTTAACAGTCCATTGTATCGCTCAATATTCCCAGAGGCTGGTGCATGATAGGGGATATGATACACCCACCCAATGCGATGCTCTTTGGCCCAAGTGTCTATGAGGTTGTTTCAGAAATGAGTCCCATTGTCTGACTCAATTCTTTCTGGGGTACCGTGTCACCATGAGACTTGCTTTTCAAGGCCCAGGATAGTCTTCTGCGTGGTGGCACGGGGCACAGGATATGTTTCCAGCGACCCGGTGGTTGCTTCCACCATTGTAAGCACATGGCGCTTGCCTTGGCAGGTTTCTGGGAGTTTGATATACTCGTTCTGGCAGGCCTCCCCATATTGATATTTCAGCCATCACCCTCCATACCACAGGGGCTTTAACCGCTTGGCTTGCTTAATTGCAGCACATTTCACATTCATGGATAACCTGTGCAATAGTGTCCATGGTCAAGTCCACCCCTCTATCACGAGCCCATCTATATGTTGCATCTCTTCCCTGATGGCCTGAGGTATCGTGGGCCCACTGAGCCATAAATAGCTCAGCCTTGTGTTGCCAGTCCAGGTCCTCCTGAGCCACTTCAATCTTGGCAGCCTGATCCGCCTGCTGGTTGTTTCGATGTTCTTCAGTGGCCCAACTCTTGGGTACATGAGCATCTACATGACAAACTTTTATAACCAGATTCTCGAGCCAGGATGCAATATCTTGCCACAGTGTGGCAGACCAGATGGGTTTACCTCTGCGCTGCCAGTTGCCCTTATTCCATTGCTGTAACCACCCCCATAGGGCATTTGTCACCATCCATGAGTCAGTATAGAGATAGAGCACTGGCCACTTCTCTCTTTCAGCAATATCTAAAGCCAGCTGGATGACTTTCACCTCTGCAAACTGACTCGATTCACCTTCTCCTTCAGCAGTTTCTGCAAGTTGTCATGTAGGACTGCATACAGCAGCTTTCCACCTCCAATGCTTTCCCACAATGTGACAGGATCCGTCAGTGAACAGGGCATGTTGCCTCTCATTTTCTGGCAGTTTATCATACAGTGGGGCCTCTTCATCACGCATCACCTCCTCCTGTGGCGACATTCCAAAATCTTTGCCTTCTGGCCAGTCCATGATCACTTCCAAAATTCCTGGGTGACTGGGGTTTCCTATGCGAGCCCGTTGTGTGATCAGTGCAATCCACTTACTCCACGTGGCGTCAGTCACGTGATGTGTAGAGGAGGCCCTACCTTTAAACATCCAGCCCAGCACTGGCAGTCGGGGTGCTAAGAGGAGCTGTGTTTCAGTACCAACCACTTCTGGGGCAGCTCGAACTCCTTCATACGCTGCCAATATCTCTTTTTCAGTTGGAGTATAGCAAGCTGTATTGGTTTTGTTTGGCAAGGTTTTGGTAGCGGGGGGGGGTTACAGGGGTGGCTTCTGTAAGAAACTGCTGGAAGCTTCCCCTGTGTTCGAGAGAGAGCGAGCCCATATTAGCCGGCTCTGAGACGGACCCGCCGCCGGCCAAGGCCGAGCCAATCAGTGATAGTGGTAACACCTCTGTGATAACATTTTTAAGAAGGAAAAAAGTTGGGACGGAGAGAAACTGCCGCCGGAGTGAGGAGTGAGAACATGTAAGAGAAACAAGCCTGCGGACTCCAAGGTCAGTGAAGAAGGAGGGGGAGGAGATGCTCCAGGCGCCGGAGCGAAGATTCCCCTGCAGCCCGTGGTGAAGACCCTGGTGAGGCAGGCTGTCCCCCTGCAGTCCAGGGAGGTCCACGGTGGAGCAGATATCCACCTGTAGCCCGTGGAGGACTCCACGCCGGAGCAGGTGGGTTCCCGAAGGAGGCTGTGACCCCGTGGGAACCCCGCGCTGGAGCAGGCTCCTGGCAGGACCTGCGGATCTGTGGAGAGAGGAGCCCACGGAGCAGGTTTTCTGGCAGGACTTGTGACCCCGTGGGGGACCCGCGCTGGAGCAGTGTGCTCCTGAAGGACTGCACACCGTGGAATGGACCCATGCTGGAGCAGTTCGTGAAGAACTGCAGCCCGTGGGAATGGCCCACGTTGGAGGAGTTCGTGGAGGACTGTCTCCCGTGGGTGGGACCCCACGCTGGAGCAGGGGAAGAGTGTGATCAGCCCTCGTCCTGAGGAGGTGAAGCGGCAGAAAATAACGTGTGATGACCATAAACCCCATCCCTGTCCCCCTGTGCCGCTGGGGGGGCTTGGTGGTGAAATCCGGGAGGGTAGTTGTGCCCGGGAAGAAGGGAGGGGTGGTGGGAAGGTGTTCTGAGATTTCATTTTACTTCTCATTACCTTGCTCTGGTTGATTTGTAATAAATTGAGTTAATTTTGCAAACTGAGTCTGTTTTGCCCGTGACGGTAATAGTGAATGATCTCTCCTGTCCTTATCTCGACCCGCGAGCCTTTTGTTATATTTTCTCTCCCCTATCCAGCTGAGGATGGGGGAGTGATAGAACGGCTTTGGTGGGCACCTGGTGTTCAGCCAGGGTTAACCCATCACACAAGCCTCGGATCCTCTGTATCCCTGACTCCAAAACCCCACGGATCAGCCTTGGGTCTCCCCAGGTCCTTTCTGCCAGAGGCTCCATGTAGGGCCATTCTCTCCAGCTGCAGTATAGAGCACATTTTTAACATCTTGTCCTGCCCGAACTGGCCCAAGGGCTACTACATGAACAGTTTCCCATTAAATTTCTTCAAAGGCTTGTTGTTAGAATCATAGAATCATTTAGGTTTGTAAAGACCTTCAATATCATCAAGTCCAACCATTAACCATGCCCACTAAACCATGTCCTGAAGTACCCTGTCCACTCTCTTTTTGAATATCTCCAGGGATGGTGCCTCAACCACCTCCCTGGGCAGCCCATTCCAATGTTTGACAAACCTCTCAGTAAAAGATTTTTTCCTAATATGCAACCTAAATCTCCCTTGCCTCAACTTGAGGCCATTTCCTCTTGTCCTATCTCCAGCCACCTGACAGAAGAGACCAACACCCACCTCACTACGACCCCCTTTCAGGTAGTTGTAGAGAGCGATAAGGTCTCCCCTCAGCCTCCTCTTTTCTAGACTAAACAGCCCCAGTTCCCTCAGCCGCTCCTCATAAGACTTGTGCTCCAGGCCCCTCACCAACTTGGTTGCCCTCCTCTGGATACGCTCCAGCAACTCCATGTCTTTCCTGTAGTGAGGGGCCTAAAAATTAACACAGTACTCGAGGTGCGGCCTCACCAGTGCTGAGTACAGGGGAACAATCACTTCCCTGCTCCTGCTGGCCACACTATTTCTGATACAGGCCAGGATGCTGTTGGCCTTCTTGGCCACCTGGGCACACTGCTGGCTCATATTCAGCTGGCTGTCAACCAGCACACCCTGGTCTTTCTCTGCTGGGCAGCTTTCCAGCCACTCTTCCCCAAGCCTGTAGCGCTGCACGGGGTTGCTGTGACTGAAGTGCAGGACCTGGCACTTGGCCTTGTTGAACTTCATACGATTAGCCTCAGCCCATCGATCCAGCCTGTCCAGATCTCTCTGTAGAGCCTGGTATCCTCAAGCAGATCAACCCTGCCTCCCAACTTGGTGTCATCTGCAAACTTGCTGAGGGTGCGCTCAATCCCCTCATCCAAATCATTGATATTAAACAGAACGGGTCCCAACACCGAGCCTTGGGGAACACCACTTGTGACCCGCCGCCAACTAGATGTAACTCCATTCACCACTACTCTCTGGGCTCAGCCATCCAGCCAGCCCTTCACCCAGTGAAGAGTACACTTATACAGGCCACGAGACGCCAGTTTCTCAAGGAGTATACCATGAGAGACAGTGTCAAAGGCCTTGCTGAAGTTGAGGTAGATAACATCCACAGCCTACCCTCATCCACTAGGCGGGTCACCTGGTCATAGAAGGAGATCAGGTTGGTCAAGCAGGACCTGCCTTTCGTAAACCCATGCTGACTGGGCCTGATCCCGTTCTTATCCTGGACTTGCCATGTGAGCGCTCTCAAGACAAACCATTCCATAATCTTCCCTGGTACCGCGCTCAGGCTGACAGGCCTGTAGTTCCCCAGATCCTCCCTCCGGCCCTTCTTATAAATGGGAGTCACATTGGCAAGCCTCCAGTCCTCTGGGACCTCCCCTGTTGACCAGGATCGCTGATAAGATGACGGAGAGTGGCTTGGCAAGGACCTCCGCCAATTCCCTCAGTACTCTTGGATGGATCCCATCTGGTCCCATAGATTTCTGAGTGTCCAGATGGCGTAGTAGGTCACTAACTAATTCCTCATGGATTACGGGGGGTATGTTATGCTCTTCATCCTTACCTTCCAGCTCAAGGGTTGGAGTACCCTGAGGGTGACGGGACTCACTATTAAAGAATGAGGCAAAGAAGGTATTAAGTACCTCAGCCTTTTCCTCATCTCTGGTTGGCTACATTCCCTTCTGTATCCATTAAAGGAAAGATATTCTCCTTGGGATTCTTTTTACTGTTAACATATTTGTAAAAACATTTTTTGTTGTCCCTTACGACAGTTGCCAGATTTAGTTCTAGCTGAGCTTTTGCCTTTCTAATTTTCTCTCTGTATGATCTAACAAGATCCCTGTACTCCTCCCAAGTTGCCCGCCCTTTCCTCCAGAGATGATAAACTCTCCTTTTTTCGTTGAGTCTTAGCAAAAGCTCCCCGTTCAGCCAGGCCGGTTGTTTTTCTCGACGGTTCAACTTGCGGCACATGGGAATAACCTGGTCCTGAGCCATTAAGATTTCCTTCTTAAAGAATGTCCATCCCTCCTAGACCCCTTTGCCCTTCAGGACCATCTCCCAAGGGACTCTCTCAACCAGTGCCTTGAAGAGGCCAAAGTTTGCCCTCCGGAAGTCCATAATGGTGGTTTTGCTGACCACCTTCCTTGCCTCACCAAGAATCAAAAATTCTATCATTTCATGGTCGCTAAGCCCAAGACGGCCTCCGACCATCACACCTCCCACCAGTCCTTCCCTGTTCATAAACAACAGATCTAGCAAGGCTCCTCCCCTGGTTGGCTCACCCACCAGCTGTGTCAGGAAGTTATCTTCCACACACTCCAGGAACCTCCTAGACTACTTACTGCTGTATTTCCAGCAGATGTCTGGAAACTTGAGGTCCCCCACGAGAACAAGGGCACACGATTCTGAGACTACTGCCAGCTGCTTGTAGAATGATTCATCTGTCTCTTCAACCTGGTCGGGCGGTCTATAACAGACTCCCAGCACAATATCTGTCTTATAGGCTTTCCCTCTCATCCTCATCCATAATCACTCTACCTCGTCATCAGAATCGTGTACAGTCAAAACACTCTCTAACATAGAGAACCACCCCACCACCTCTTCTACCTTGCCTGTCCCTTCTGAAGAGCTTGTAGCCAGCCATTGCAGCACTCCAGTCACGGGAGTTGTCCCACCATGTTTCCGTGATGGTGACTAAGTCATATCTATCCTGCTGCACGATGGCTTCCAGCTCCTCCTGTTTATTGCCCATGCTGTGTGCGTTGGCATAGATGCATTTGAGCTGGCCTACTGAATCCACCCCTAACATCGGTATGCTGCCCCCAGGCTCATCTCTGGTGCACCTAGTTTTATCCCTTACCCCCTTCAAACCTAGTTTAAAGCCTTTTCTATGAGCCCTGCCATCTCATGCGAAGGATTCTTTCCCCCCTTTGAGATAGCTGGATACCATCTGTCGCTAGCAAGCCTGGTGCTGTGTAAACCTCCCCATGATCAAAAAACCCAATATTCCACCTATCGCACCAGCCTCTGAGCCACGTATTAACCTGGTGTGTTTTCCTGTTCCTTTCAGTGTATTTCCCTGCCACTGAAGGGATTGAGGAAAACACCACCTGTGCTCCCGATCTTTCTACTAATCGCCCCAGTGCCCTGAAATACCTATTGATTGCCTTTGGATTCCTCTCTGCAATCTCATCACTGCCAACCTGCACAACCAATAGTGGGTAATAATCAGAGGGCCAAACCAGACCAGGGAGCTTCCTAGTAATGTCTTTTACCCGGGCCCCAGGGAGGCAGCAGACTTCCCTGTGGGATGGGTCAGGTCTGCATATTGGGCCCTCTGTCCCCCTCAAAAGGGAATCGGCTATGTCAATTACCCTCCTTTTTCTTTTTTCAGAGGCTGTCAAAATGCATGGGGCTGACTGACTCAACCTAGGCAGCCCCTTGGATAGGCCTTCATCTACATTCTGATCTTAATTGGCCTGGTCCTCAAGTTCCAGAGCCCCATACCTGTTGTGCAAGGGCAACTGGGAAGGTGAGGGAGACCGGGAGGGGATTCACCTGCCTCCCCAAGCAGGGACCTGTATCCATTCCCCTCCATCTCTTAGGTCCCCTCCTGCCTGGCGGAAGGAGGGCAGAGGAACCTCTGCTTTATGCGGAGCCTCCATCTGCTGCCTCTGCCTCAGGGATGGTAGGGTGTGGGTCCACCAATCTATCTCCCTCTCACACTCCCTGATACTCCTCAACCTTTCCACTTCCTCCTTCAGCTCTGCCACCAGGCTGAGCAGATCATCCACCTGGTCACACCTCATACAAGAGGTGTCCCCGCTGAGCTCCATCATTTGTGATAGAATCAGGTACTCCCCGCAGCCAGAGACCTGGACAGCTGCGTGTTTACATGGGACCTCTGTCTGTGTTGCCATATTTTTCCTAACAATGGCTTTCACCCTAGTGGTAACCATACCTGGGTCTCCCTCCGGGCTGACACCCCCCACTTGAGTAGCCTTCGCGAGCTGGGAAGAGGAGGGGCTGTGCCCTACCTGCACTCCCTGCCTGCACAAACTGACGCGCAAACTGACGTGCAAATTTACTGCCACGCCCTTTCTGATGCACCACGCCCTTTTTTGACCTGCCACGCCCTTTCTGACGCACCACGCCCTTTCTGACATGCCACGCCCTTTTTGCCCGTCCTGTTCCCCATGCTCCTGGTCGCTGGCCCTCCTCAGGTCCCTTCAAATCTCCCGTGGTTGTCCAGGCAACGCCCACGCTGAGTCACCCTCTCTTGCGAGAGCCGCCGGCTCTGGCCCGGTCCCTCCACTCTTCCCTGGAGATCCTGGGACTCGGGAACCTCCATGTCCTCCTCAATCTAGCGCTTAGCCGCCGACTTACCATTGCAGCTGCTGGCCTCGCCACTAACTGAATGTTGCTCAGGGCCCCATTTAAAATCGTTCTTCTTCCGGGTCACTTGATAGAGAGGGCTTACAATCAGACTGTAATTTGGAATATGCATTCTCCAAAACCCCACGACACCTAAGAAGGCCTGTGTTTCCTTTTTATTAGTCGGTGGAGACATAGCTGGTATTTTGTTGATCACGTCCATTGGGATCTGATGACAGCTATCTTGCCATTTTATTCCTAAAACCTGGATCTCCTGTGCAGGTCCCTTGACCTTACTTTCTTTTATGGCAAAACCAGCCTTCAAAAGGATTTGGATTATTTTCTTCCCTTTCTCAAAGACTTCTTCTGCTGTGTTGCCCCATACAGTGATGTCATCAATGTATTGCAGGAGTTCCAGAGCTTCACTCTGTTCCAGTGCAGTCTGGATTAGTCCATGGCAAATGGTGGGGCTGTGTGTACACCCTGGGGCAGTGGATGCCAGGTGTACTGGATGCCCCTCCAAGTAAAAGCAAACTGTGGCCAGCACTCTGCTGCCAAAGGGATTGAGAAAAACACACTGGTGATGTCAATTGTGGCATACCACTTGGCTGCCTTCGACTCTAGTTCGTATTGAAGTTCTAGCATATCCGGCATGGCAGCAGTCAGTGGCGACATGATTTCATTCAGGCCATGATAGTCAACTGTTAGTCTCCACTCCCCATTAGACTTCCGCACTGGCCATATGGGACTATTAAAGGGTGATCGAGTTCTGCTGATCACTCCTTGGGTATCCAGTTGATGAATCAGCTTGTGGATGGGAATCAGGGAGTCTCGGTTGGTGTGATATTGCCGCTGGTGCACTGTTGTGGTAGCAATTGGCACCTGTTGTTCTTCAACCCTCAGTAACTGCACAATCGAAGGGTCCTGAGAGAGACCAGGCAAGGTGGAGAGCTGTTTGATTTCCTCCTTCTCCAATGCAGCTATACCAAAGGCTCAACGGTACCCCTTTGGGTCCTTGAAATACCCTCTCCCGAGGTAGTCTATGCCAAGGATGCATGGAGCCTCTGGGCCAGTCACAATGGGGTGTTTCTGCCATTCATTCCCAGTTAGGCTTACTTCAGCTTCCAATACAGTTAGCTCTTGGGATCCCCCAGTCACACCAGAAATACAGATGGGTTCTGCCCCTTTATAACTTCATGGCATTAGAGTGCACTGTGCACCGGTGTCTACTAGAGCCTTATACTCCTGTGGGTCTGATGTGCCAGGCCATCAAATCCACACAGTCCAATAGACCCAGTTGTCCCTTTCCTCCACCTGGCTGGAGGCAGGGCCCCTGGTCAGAGTATCCATTACCCACATATTGTAAAATTGACTTAGAAGTCCCTTCAAGAAGATCAGAAGTAAGATCTGCCTTTCTACTCTGTTTGGAAATTGGAGCGGCATTTTTCCTGGAAGAATCCCCTTTTGTAGTGTTTTTTCCTTGCTACTCATGTACCCATGCATCTAGGACCAAGTTAGGTTATCCATCCCATTTCCTCATGTCCTCTCCATGGTCACGCAGGTAAAACCACAGGTTAGCCCGTCGTGTGTACTTTCTATCTTCTCTCTCGGGCAGAGGAACGCTTACTCGTAATAGCTGTGATGCGGGCCTGTACAGGTGGGGAGAAGGACAAATCCACTTTGAATTGCTGGAACTCCCAGGACAATTCCTCTACAGCCGAGACACAGGCCCATAGGGAGGAAGAGAGACTTCCTTCATAATGCCGGATTTGGACAGCCAGTTCGTCCACCGTTTGTCCATAGCCTTCTTTCCAGGACATTACTGCCAATGAGTTGGCATAGGTTGGTGGTGCACTTCGTAGAAACTTCCACCACATCAGTTGTGTGCATTCGACTTCATCTGGATCTGTGGGTGACTGCTCATTATCTGAATCATTATAAATCACCTCCAGCACAGCTAATTCTCTCAGGTACTGGATACCTCTCTCCATGGTGGTCCGCTTACCTGGTTGACATGTAACTTCATCCTTGAAGGGGTATCTTTCCTTCACACCTGACAGAAGTTGCCTCCAGAGGCTGAGGACTTGTGTTTTTCTCCCAATCGCCTTGTCAATGCCCCCTTCCCTAGACAGGGATCCCAAATGCTTGGCTTCCTTACCCTCTAATTCGAAACTACTAGCCCCATTATCCCAGCATTGGAGGAGCCAGGTAATCTTGGATGGCGGCTGAAATCCTTTCGCATATCTCACAGCTCACTCAGGGATAAGGATTGGGTGATTATTTCAGGTTCTGCCTCTTCCTCCTGTTCTCATGATGACCCTGGTTCACCTTCATCCCTCACTAAGTGAACTGATTTTTTTGTGTATTTCTTCTTCTGTTTAGGGGCGACTGACTACTGGCACGGGTTGGTTCTCTCGTTCAGCTGCAGTGCCTGTCGCCGGGGTTGGGGTAGCTGCAGTGCCTGTCACGAGGTTTGGAATAGCTGCAGTGCCTGTCGTTCTGTTTTCCCTCCCTTCCCCCTGAGGGTGCTGCCTAATATCAAGCAGTGTTTGGTAGATACTGGCCAGGGCCCAGCACAGTGCGGTAAGTTGTGCCTCTCTGGAATAGCCACAGCATATACCCTTTCAAATATTCTACCACTTCATGAGGGTCCTGTAGTTGTTCGGGAGTGAAGTTGCAAACCATTGGAGGTGAGAAGTTCTCTAGATACCTGCCCATATTCTTCCACATTCCATGCCAGTGATGACTATCCAGCCTTGGGGCAGATCTCTGGGTGGTATTCTTAAAAAATTGTTGTGCAACCTTAAACAAGACCTGAAACACATTCAGGAGACATAGCACTAACAGCACGCTGGCTTGCGCATCCCAAGGATATTCAAAATTCTCAAAAGCTGTTGTAATTAGCCAGAAGGTGAAAGGGGAGATGAAAGAGTGGGAAAAAGTATCCCCTTGTCTTCTCCATAGATTGCATGCGATTACTAATAAATTCCAATAGAAGGCGCCTGAAGTACGGGCATGACAGCAATGCCGCATACAAATACCAGCTTAACCTCATGACCAGTGATGTAATCATATCATAAGTCGACATTACCCAGTACAGCAAAATGATAGTCCTGATCCCTCTCCCAGAGGTGATAAACATCACCTCAGGGAATACATAGTGCATATAAAAACTTACATAACACCACCATGTGAACAAATGAACCAACACTGTGACCAGTGACTATTAAACTAATGTAATGAATGCTTGTAACAAATTCATTTTAACATGCTTTGGTCAGATCTGTCATTATCTCAACCCTTTGTGCCCCACGTTGGGCGCCAAAAAGGACTGTTCTGGTTTAGGCCCAGCCAGCAACTAAGCACCATGCAGCCGCTCACTCACTCCTCCCCCCCCGGTGGGATGGGGAGGAGAATTGGAAGAAAAAGGTAAAAACTCGTGGATTAAGATAAGGACAGTTTAATAGGACAACACAAGGAGAGAAGAAATAACAATAATACTAATAAAAGAGTATATGAAGCGTGTGATGCACAATGCAATTGCTCACCATCCAGAACCCCATGCCCAGGAGCCCGATGCCCAGCCCGTTCCCGAGTCATGATCTGGCTAGGTCCCCCAGTTTATATACTGAGCATGACATCATATGGTATCGAATATCCCCTTGACTAGTTTGGGTCAGCTGTGCTGGCTGTGCCCCCTCCCAGCTTCTTGTGAGAATTAACTCTGTCCCAGGCAAACCTAGGACAGTGAGTAACAGCATTTCCTAAGGATCAGGATGCTGGGGTCCTTCCTGGAAGTTAAGAAGTATTAGCCTTCATTTACAAATAGAAAACTGAAACACAGTGAGGTTACAGAGGGTGGCAGAAATACTGAGTGAGCCAGTGGTGGAGCTCAGAAGCGAGGCCAGACCCCGTGTTCAAGCTGCGCGCTCGAAGTGCTAGACACACTTCTTGCACCGCTACTCGCAGAGGAATAAAGAACGAGCACCTTAGCTAGGGAATGACCAGCTTGTGGGGCACAGAAAGCCAATAAAACAGAGCACAGCAGAAAACAAGCTTTCTGTATGGTTGCGTTGCCATGCTTCAGCTATAAAATGAGAGAAGTAATTCATAAATTGTTTTTCAGGTGTGTTTATACAAGAAGGCATGGTAACCACAACAAAGAAGGTTTTGGTTGAGGAGGTCCCTAATAACTCTAAGTTACACCTACTTTACAAACATTTTTACAAGTAGCTTTTCACTATCCTGACCTTTTTATTTTCTTAGTGGAATTGCTATATCCTTAGACAAGCTTCCCAAGTAGATTCATGGTTCAATGAATGCATCTGGAGTTCCACCATCTGGTTTTAGAAACATTAAAAATATGGACATAGGGTGGCAATTTTTACCTGTTGCACCACAACAAAAGCAAAATGTCTCTAGAATTTATCTTCTATTTAATAACATTACATTTGTGTATACTTAAGACAGGAATAGCCAATTAAGTCTCATAAAACTGCTATGGTACACAGCAGCTGTAAAGGCTTACGTAATCATTTAACACTAGATAACATCTTTCCAGTTCCACAGCATGAGCAATCATGAGTCTGAATCCCTTATACCACAGCATATTTCTGTGATGTTTGATTCAAATTTACCCCACTGTAATCTGATTAAGCTTCTAGTAATACCCTCCAGGTATGAATTAGACCCCATACATAAATTCAAACTAGATGTCATTGAAGTGTCATTTAAACCAAGATTTGTTATCTACAATGTTCTGATATGTATTTTCAAGTTTTCTCTCCCTGGAAAAACACAGAATTTTTTCTCCATTTATTTCAATATTGTGCATTTTAAAAGTCAGGCAATTAATATTTCAAATAACATTCTAAATGGGAAATGTCACATTAAAATACAGTAAAATATTTTTTTTTTTATCAAGGAAAAATGTTTTTTAAACACTTCTACCAGTCACTGAGCCCTTTGTCTCAAATGCTGGCTATTAAAGCTTGGTAGAAATGGGCATGAAGCCATCAATTTACATCAGAATTGAATTTGACAGCTTTAATTCAAAGATTTCTATTGTTTTGGGGAATATTAAAATATGACAATTGGGATCCAAATCAAAATTCTGTATACTGCATATCATCATTATCATCTTCTGTAGGAATGGATCATGGGATTTGTGAGGATTATCTGTAGGGCGCTACAGGATACTATTGATCACTCTGCTTAGCCAACATTCATAATAAAGTCACTTGCAGGTAAGATAAAAGTTATCACACTACCTCAAAGGACAGCAGGGGATGGATGATGCTTCAATGTCTCCCTCAGCTCAACTGCAAAATATTATTTCTCCAGCCATCCCAGCACCTACACAAAATCAGGGGATACAGAGAAAACTGATGAGTTCTAGAACAACAAAGGTCACTGACAGCGGGAAGACAACAAAACAAAATCCTAATGGGCATCCTGGCACTCCCCTCCCTTGGGGAAGGCCACCTCAGGAAAGGCCACCAACTGGGCAGTCTACACAATGGCCCTGAGAGGTGCACCTGGGCTTCTCACTCAAACAGCAACAGCTGTCTGAAACCCCTTGTGTCGCTGGGGGCTTGCCAAGCTGCAGGATCCTATGCTAACCTTGACATTAGAATGCACAAACGCAGATTTAAATGGCAAAGAGAAGTCAGGGTGACTGATCAAGACTCTTTTTCAGTGCACATCCACAGTGTAAATCAGCTGGACTGGAAGAAAACTCAGAATTATCAAGAGGAGGGTATGGATGAGTAGTATCTCACTCCTACTACTTTAGACAATAAATTACAGTGTAGTAACATATAAACTGGCAATTTTAAGAAAGTAGCATTTCCTTTTTCTTTAAAAGGACAGTGTGTAACATTCTCGGGAAGATGGCATGCTGTTAAAAAAAAAGGTACGTCATTTGTTATGTTCAGAATTCCTAAACACATTATCACTCCCATGATATTTGGCACAGCAGTATCATCTAAAAAGGTTTGAGTTAGTAATACTTCTATATTTAAATAAACATAATATTAATTCAACATGGAAGGTTACTTCTTCCCAAGGTTGCAAGTCAGCTTTTTAAAGTATTTTAAAAAGCCCTGGTGCTCACATTAATTGAGTAATTCATAATAATTTAGTTTCTAGTGGGTGGGACTATGAAAAGATGACCAGATTTCACAGTATCAGGCTCTTTAACCAGAAAAAGGAAGCAGTCTGCAAAAAACTACAAGTATCATCCAAATAAATGCTGTATACATTCAGACTGAATGCTTGGGCTACATATCCCTAGCCTTAACAAGAAGAAAGTAATATTTTAAATGAGAGTTTTCCTTGACTGAGTGCTAGCACTGGCTTAAGAAAGAACAGCAGCAATCTTGATTTGTACCCATAGAATTTTCTTCCTTTTATGTGTATTGTTTTAATGTATGGACAGATCCCTAAACAACATAGGATTGAATGCAAAATGGGATAGAATGTGAGTGAAAAATCCATCATATTTCTTAGGAATCCTTCTTCAGTGCAATGTGCAAATACCAAAAGAGAAAATCCTTGAACTGAAGAGAGAGAAAAATTAAACAGACATTCAAAAATAATAGAAGGAATGTTTCATGCAAACCCAAGAACAATAAGCAATAGCAATCAAGATTAAAATAAATAATTCCATGTGTGGTTAGCTGAAGTGAAACCTGTAAGCAGGGTTCTCTCCTGATTCATATAATGAAACAAGAGAATTAGATAGGTCCATACATGCTAAGTCTTTACCTTTTACCCCATAATATGCAGAGCCAACTTCTAATATCCCACTTTTCAGAAAGACCCTGCTCACATTTTATGAGGCTGAGGATCTAACTGATTTTCCCATTTACATATAATTCTATAAGGAGTCTTATGTTGATTTAACTGTTGATTTTCAAAAGAACTCTTAATCTCAGAGAGAATAATTGACCAGTGAGCTACAACTTGCTTTTTCAAAAATAAAGGGACACTTCAGAC
Source organism: Astur gentilis (assembly GCF_929443795.1). NCBI lineage: Eukaryota > Metazoa > Chordata > Aves > Accipitriformes > Accipitridae > Astur > Astur gentilis. Next base: position 15,351,404 of record NC_064918.1, on the reverse strand, counting down.
TGAAACAAATTTGTAAAGTCTAAGGCAGCTATTGACTGAAATGAGCTACCAAGCACTACTGACAAATTCCTGTTTCAAAACACTCGGTAGGGTATTAGCAAGTGGAAATGATCTCCATGTGACAAAGACAGATTCCTACTACAATAGGAAAGGGAAAATTATTCTAGTAGCCTTTCCAAAGTATTTTGAAATCCTGTTCAACAGCAGAAAAGATCTTAGCTACTCTATGGGCAACAAAGGGAAATGTCCTAACTTCTGATTACCTAATTGTACTCAGAACATTTTGTTTCACTCTTGGCAGCAAGTAGTGATAACACAGAGACTCCATGCAGCGACACTGTTTATTTGCAATATTGCAATTTAGAACAAGCCACATGAGCATAAAGACAGTTATATTTGCACTTGGCTCTGACACTTCATTATGTGTGAAAAAGGGGCAGTACTGCACATAAGGTAATGAGCTAGATGTTTAAATGGCAAGTAGCCACCTTTTCAATGATTCTTGGAAAAACTACAATTTCAGCAAAAGGAAAACATAGATTCGTGTGAATAAACTGTATAGGTGAGGTTTTTTCAGAGACATTTTTTCTCAGAAACACATTTGTTTATTCTAACCCATGTGGCAAACGAAAGGATTGCAGCACTGAGTTAAGATAAGGCCTATCCAGGACTAGTTTGCTTCCCAAACTAAGAAACAGACTCAGCTTTTGATTGGGATGTCAGGATCTGTGCCTATTTTCTCTCCTCAGCACATCCCATGCTAACCTATCAAAAAATAATAAACTGGAAAAGATGAGATGGATCCAAACGTGCCAAAAGATCTTTTGGTCTTCAGAAAAGCATCTAAGCAAAGACCCAGTGCTGGAAAAATCCTGTCTTTGTGAAACCATTCCTGGCATTTTCAGACAGAATCCTGTGGCTGGTCTTAAGGTAGGCAGGACGAGATGCTGCACTAGGTATCAGGGCAGGAATCTGCTCCCCAGGGAGAGAGCTAACCAAAATTAACCTACTGCTTAAACAGAATGCCTGGGAAGCACATAGGCTCCCAGGAGATTTCAGCCATATCTGGAAGGTAGACATTTTACTGTGTATACAGATCACTCACTGCCTCGCCCTCATTAAATCAAATTAACAGCTCCAATACAATGCTGCTGAGATGGAATTAACTCCACATTAGGACTTGGGAGTTGTCAGATCGAAGGGAAATGCCAGCGGCCCTGTTACCCCAGAACAGGGCAGGCTCATACTTTCCTGTGTTACTCGTTAACTTGATCAAGATTATTTCATCCTCAGAAAGTGAAAAGATAAGGTAGGTAGAGGAACAAATTAGCATGTAGTTTTATGTTCACTGCAATTGCCTTTCTCCACTTCAATGTGTGGTCTCCTAACAGAGGAATTGTGGGACAGTAGCCTGGGACTAGATGGATACCAAGCACTGCCACTTCAGTTATGCACGCTTTTAACCACATGGTGATGCACCTGCTTTTTATAGATGCACACATACATGCATGTATATACAGTCATGCTGACAATATGCTACAGTATTTATTTAAATTGATCTTAAACATACTAAGGTTATAATTTACATGACACATGCATCAAATTTGAGTCTAAAAACTAAGATGAATGACCTTCTAGTGGCTGTGCGCTGAAAACGTACAGAGTTATTGTGGCTCTACAGCCCAGCATTAACTTGCAGAAATGAGTTCTCTAGAGAACTTGAAAAATATTTTCAGTGTGGCTTATGTACTGCGCACATGAAACATGAACATAAAAGCTTGAGAAGTTGAGAAGGCAAAGCCAACTTAATGCTTAAATTCAGAGGCGGCGTAATATGCTTGCTCTTTATAAAAACTACCACTGAATACTTGTAATAAGCCACATGTATATATGTCCATATGAGCTGATGGGATACACATAGGAGTGCTGAGGGAGCTGGTCAGTGTCACTGCAAGGCCATTCTCCATGATCTTTGAAAGGTCATGGCAACTTGGGGAGGCTCCTGAGGACTGGAAGGAAGCAAATGCAGCTCCTTATTGTCCTGGTTTCAGCTGGGATAGAATTAACTGTCTTCCTAGTAGCTGGTACAGTGCTATGTTTTGAGTTCAGTATGCAAAGAATGTTGATAACACTGATGTTTTCAGTTGTTGCTCAGTAGTGTTTAGTCAAAAGTCAAGGATTTTTCAGCTTCTCATGCTCAGCCAGCGAGAAAGCTGGAGGGGCACAAGAAGTTGGCACAGGACACAGCCAGGACACCTGACCCAAACTGGCCAACGGGGTATTCCAGACCATGTGACGTCCCATCTAGTATAGGAACGGGGAAGTGGGGGCAGGGAATCGCCGCTGGGGGACTAGCTGGGTGTCGATCGGCGGGTGGCGAGCAATTGCCCTGCGCATCATTTGTACATTCCAATCCTTTTATTACTACTGTTGTAATTTTATTAGTGTTATCATTATTAGCTTCTTCTTTTCTGTTCTAGTAAACTGTTCTTATCTAAACCCACGAGTTTTACTTCTTTTCCCGATTTTCTCCCCCATCCCACTGGGTGGGGGGTGAGTGAGCGGCTGCGTGGTGCTTAGTTGCTGGCTGGGGTTAAACCACAACACTTATCTTCAAGAAGTGCAAGATGAAGAACACTGAGAACTGAGGGCCAATCAGCCTCACCTTGATTCCTGGGAAGGTGATGGAGCAAATGATCCTGGAAAACATTTTGAAACATAGAAAGGACAAGAAGGTGATTGGGAGTAGTCAGCATGAATTTGTGAAAGGGAAATCATACCTGGTCAACCTGGTAGCCTTCTACAATGGAATGATTAGCTTGGTGTATAAAGGGAAAACAGAAGATGTTGTTTATCTTGATTTTAGCAAGGCTTTCAACACCATCTTCTGTAAAATCTTCATTGACAAACTGATGAAGCACAAACTAGATAAGCGGACAGTGGACTGAAAACTGGCTGAAATGCCAGGCTCAAAGGATTGTAATCAGTGGCACAAAATCCAGCTGAGGGCCAGTCACTAGCCCAAGGGTTGATGCTGTGGTCAATGCTGTTTAATATCTTCATTAATGACCTTTTTCACTGTAGAGGTGATCAAACAGTGAAACAGGTTGCTCAGAGAGGTTGTGGAGTCTCCATTTCTGGAGAAATTCAAAACCCAATTGGACATGGCCCAGGGCAACTGCATTAATGAAACCCCCCTCTGAGCAGGAAGGTTGGACTAGATGATCTCCAGGGGTGCCTTCCAACCTCAGTGATCCTGTGATTCCACGTTTCTGTATATTTATATACAGAATTGAAAAATTGCTGGCAGCAGACAAAGAAGAGGAGGATATCAATGACATGCTTTGGAAGAAAGATGGTAAACTATGGACACCCTGTGACTGCATGGGTTTGCATGGGCAGCTCACCATATATGGCTGCCTGAGGAATCCAGACAGCTGTTATGGAGACTCTTTCTTTTCTGGATCCAAGGGTGGTGATACTTACCTCTCCTTTTTTCTCTTTCTTGTCTCTCTCTCTCTTATCTCTTCCTCCTACCTTCTTGTTAGGAATATTTTGCTATGGCTGTTAGGTGTCAAGTTTTTTTATTTTAAATATCTGCTATGCCAAATTTAGCCACACTTGTGTTATAAGTCAACGTTAAATAAAACATATTTTGAGCATTTAGGAGCCATTGTCGTGACTCCTGCCCTGGGATTCGCCAAGTGAAACGGGGTGTTGAAATTTTCCCTGTCCCTCCTGAGTCATTGTCGTGACTCCTGTGTGTGGCAACGGACTATCTAAAAGATCACCTCCCCCGAGCCCATCGGGTGGGATGGGACAGGGAGGAACAGTGTGCATTCCCCCCAAAACCTTAACTACCTTTGAACAGGTTAAAATGCATGGAATTAAGAGGGAACTACAACATGCCCTAGGTTTGCTAGTATTCTGGAGGAAACATATTCCCTATTTCTCTATCATAGCCTGCCTCCTCTATGACTTAACATGCAAAAGAGCTGCTTGGGACTCGACCCCCATTCATGAGGAAGCTCTGAAGCTGTTAATCTTTGAGGCTGGGGTATATCAGGCCTTAGGGCCAATACACCCGATAGATCCATTCCACATCGAGTGGGGTTTTGCAATTCACGGACTGTCCATACTTACGTGGCAATGCGGACCAGAAGGCCCAACTTGGCCTTTTGGATTCTATTCACGTAGCTTTAAAGACGCAGAGAAATGATACTCTGTTTGAGAAAAGGGCCTCTTTGTGGTCAACCTAGCTTTACAAGAGGTGGAAAAAATTATACGGCAACAACCAATTATCCTAAGAGGGCCCTTTAATGTTTTAAAACCAATATTGGCGGGAACCCCACCCCCTGTAGGAGTCACACGGCGAGAAACCATAAGGAAATGGTATGCGCAGCTAGATCATTATTGTCACACAAGGCAGATAGAGGAGGGAGCACCCAAAGTAGTCCAAATACAAGATCCACCCTCTGACCACCCAGACACAGAGCGCCCTAACCCCATGCATAAAGCCTGCTCCTCCATTCAAGCCCCACCTTTAAAACGTATGGTTCACTGACGCATCCTCTAGGAGAGAGGGAAAGGTGTGGAAATATCGAGCAGTAGCCCTACATATTGATTCAGGGGACCGAATTGTGACAGAAGGGGAAGGAAGTGCTCAGATAGGGGAGTTGATCGCTGTGTGGAGTTGTGGAATGATTGCTGGAGGTGACATCAATATGACACCCTCCCCTCAAGGGAAGTTGAACCTCCAGTGTGGAATGAAGTGGACATGTAAAGAATCGGTTCCATGGTAGTTCCCTAAGCAACATAACCTGCAACTTTAGATGTTAGCAACACCAGGGGAGCTTGGTGTGCTGACTCTGAAAAGTAACACGGAGGGTGGAGCAGAGTGGAGACTGCGGCCAGGCTCTGTGATTGCAGGGATAGGGAACTGGAACGATAGGAACAAGAACGGTTGGTCCCTGCACTGAATCCACTGAAGCAAGGAGGTAAAATAATGGGGGTTCTGTCAACCTAATGCCCTACTTCTGATTTATATCACACGTGCCCAGTTCTAGGGTATTGGCATGCAACACCATGTCCTTTGGGTGAACCTTTCTCGTTATAATATCATTATAATACCAAAACACACCTCCATCCCAAAAGTTACCCACCTCCAAAGTGCAACCACCCCCCCCCCCAGAGCATGCACTCTAAATTTTTCCTAGCATATACCTTTAAAAGCAAAGTGGGAGAACTTCATACTAATCAAAGGTATGTATGACTAGAGTCACTCAAGCTCCACCTAAAAGGAAAAATAGAATAAAAAGACCCCAAAAGAGGAAGACTATTAGGGAAGATACCATCATAGACAAGTTGGGAGGGCATTGCTGACTTCTGGGATCAGTCGACGGGCTGAACCTCTCTTCTCCCCCCATAGGAACACCTATTGGGTGAGATTCGAACACTCAGCTGTACCGAGTGCTTCCCCGGGAAACTTAGAATTCTTTAGAGCTCTTTTCTTTCATAATTTTATGTGTTTGTAGTTGACTGTATTATCATTTGCACATACTTTGCAGACAGTGTATTTATCACCAGCAATCCAAAAGAACCTGTACTGTTGCTTTAATAAACTGCGCTGCTCATTAATCTAGTCATGATAGTTTGTTAACGCAACCAAACTCCCTAAGTCTGGCAATTCTCGTGCATCGAATGTGGCTAAGCCGAGAGTGCAGAGTGCTGTAAGTGCATCTGTCGTTGTGCGACTGGACTTATAGCGCTGAATTGGACATTGCTCAGAAACTAAACCTAGCCACCTCCAGCCCCTCTGACATGTGAGGATAAGCTGGAATGCAAGGTGGTTTATTTTCTGCCAAATTCCTTTACCCTTTAACACAACAAGAGTGTATTTACCAAGGAAGCCAAGACTGAAGAGTCAGTGTTTGTTTATACAGATTCATATGCTGTCTTCAAGGGATGTACGGAATGGCTCCCATTTTGGGAACAAAATCAATGGGAGGTCGATTGGATACCAGTATGGCAATAAGAAAAATGGGAGGAAATCTTAAACATTGCTAAATGGAAAACCTTCCTAGTAGGATGGGTGGCTGTGCACCAGGCAGGAAATCATCCAGCTCACCTTTTAAATAATCAGGTGGATTCGATGACCTGCTTAGCAAAATTAGCTGTAGAAGGCAAAGCAGAGAAATAGGAGCACTTATTAGAGTGGTTGCATGTAAAGTGAGGTCACTCAGGGAGCAAAGGTTTATTTAAAGAGGCAGTAAGCAGGGGATGGTCTGTAACCAGGGAATTGTGCAACACCATTATTTCAGCATGTGGCTTATGCTGCACTCGATTAGGAGAGCACAACCCCCTTAAGGATTGACCCCTACACTTAAGGGATAATAAAGGGTTGTGGGATACTTGGCAAGTAGACTAATAGCCAAACGCAGGAAAGAAAAGAGGACAAATATTTCTGATGAGTCATTTTGCTCTTCCTCAATCACTCCTTCCCCTCCCTTCTCTAATTGCCTTTTTCAGTAGATACAAACATCAGAAACACATTTATTAAGTTAGCTGTACTTTTCAAAAGGTTGCTCTTGTGATATTTTGATCATTACAAAGCACGCAAGTTACACAAACACTGCATCACTGTAGCTACATTCAACTCAAATCCACAAAGGGAGCCTATTAGCTACTGATGCTGACATTCTGCACATTAAGAACCCAAACTTCTATTTTGGGTAATCGGGACATGAAGGATTTGGGTGCAATAATACGAGCCATAGGCGACAAGGAGATAAACAGCACCATTCCCCTTCCCCATGAAAGGGGGATGGCTCTGGAACATTGTTAGCATTTGCACTAAGACATGGAAAAAACATACAAATTAATATATCGGTCTCTTCAAGGCAGAAAACATCTTGGGTACTACAATTAAAAAGGCAAAAAATCTCCACTGCAATCAAACATAATTGTCTCTCTTTTTAACAGAGACCATTTATCACCACCCTGAAGGTGCCTATAAATTGCAAAGGGCAAAACTGTTTTCCAGCTTGGTGTTCATATCTTTCCCAATGATAAGTGACCTTGAGGGTTGGATGGTTTAAATGTTGCTTAGAGAAACAATAGGAAGAACAGAGGGCAAGGTGATTTCTTCACTTTTAAAAGCAGCTTAACTCTGAAATTTCTGTACTTTGGTAAGCTTTGGGTAAAGTCTTTCTCCTGAAATAACAATTTAACTGAGAAAATTCCAGCAAGCAAATACAACTGCTGCTTATTTTAACAAGAAAACTCATTTTTTGTATATAAACAAGTATGACTCAGTCCTACACAGTAGTTTTACTACTAAGAACTTCCTGTACCTTCCCTGCACTTGAAACAGTCTGTCCAATATTTCCATGCTAAAACATGCCTTGTTGCTCTCCCTCAGCACTGCCCAGACATGAAACAAGCCCTTTTCAGAGAGATGAATGTCTTCTCATCCTGCACCAGTGATTTTAGCAGTCTTATGCTTAGAAATCTCACTGCAAGATCGGGACCTAAGTAGCGTCCACATAAAGAGAGCAACTAATATACAATGTGTATCTGTAAATCAGTTTGCTCACAGGTTGAGAAAGAAGATGTAGAGAAAGATACTATTTCTACTCTTTGTTTTAAGTAGCTGAGGCATTCATACACCAAAGACAGTGAATTGGACTGTATTAAGAAATTACTTTGCCAAGCTTACCACAGGCATTCAACATTCATGACGTTGGCTTAAAACTGTGCTTAAAAAAATGAGCTTTATTTTTTCTGGGGCCTCAGCCTTTAGGATTCACAGTTGCAAAATTCTGTAGGCAACAAGGAAGGCTATAAACTTTCATTAAAAGCAAGATAAAGGCATACTGCACCTCTTCAGAAATTAAATGCTTTCAGGCATTTTATAGCATCATGTGTAAGATCAAATCTCTAGCAAGGTGCTAAATAGACACGGAGGCTTACAGGGGATAAAACAGAATGAACTTTACCGTATGCATTCATCTCTTTCCAGCCCCCTCCCCAAACCCTCTGAAGATAACATTATCAAGAAATAAGCAGGACCAATCAGAAAAGGGAGGCTATACCCCCAATCAGGCATTTCTTTAACATTAATGAATTTTACAATATTCAAGTGGACAGTGTCCTTTTTAAAAAGCAACCCCTTTATTATAATCAACTGACTGTAGCAGAAGCTCATACTCATCATCTCTCAAAGACACCAGGCTTCCCTTGATTAGCTTGAACATAAAGGGTAACATTGCTTTTGTGTACACTCTTCCCTCCTGCCCAATTTGCAAATGTTTAATTAAATATAAATAGCATTAACTTTTTTCTGTATGATTCATTTAGCAGGTTGAAAAGTTCACTTGAATATACAGTATTCATCTAAGTAGTCTATAGTGTGGAGTAATTATATCTGAGCTGTTACAGTGAAAATGGAATGCAAAGTGATTAACACTGTACAAAGAAAACATTATTCCTCAATACTGAACAGCTCCACCTTCAAAGTCTCTTTAAACCAGTCATTATAATCTGTCACTGCCTTCTGTCCTTCCCACCCCCACCCCCCCCAAACCAAGAAAATAACAATTAAAAGATAAAAAAATCCAACACCTGGATTGGGAATCCAACCAAGACAAAGAACCAGGCTGTTCAATGGGAGCTCACCTTTCAGCACACGTGCAGCCAAGGTCAACTTTAAAGGAAGAAAGAAGCTGTGATGTCCAAGGGAAGGAGATGGGCTGGAAGACAGGGGAGCAAGTTGTGCCAAGAAGAGTGGGTGAAGGTCAGGAGATCACTCCTGGCAAGTATTGCCTGCTGCAGCCCCTCCCAGCTACCACCCCTTCCCACTTGCCCTACAGGCAGAAACTCCCAGCTGAACCCCACACCCACGTCCTACCTGCCAATCTCCCTCTCTAGATACGCACCCTATCCATTCATCATCTCTGGTAATTCAAATATTCCCATCTGCAGTGCTAAAAAATCAGTAACATGCAAAATGTCCACAATCTGTCCCATCAAGCACTCTCACAGCAAAAGAGAACGATCACCCTCAGCACAATTTGGAAACTGTGCTCACATTCGATTTTCCAGGAAAGAGCCCTCTGACAGAAAAAGGAATAAACAAGAAAATGTGTACAGGGATCATCCAGAAATTTAAGGGCAAAACTGTGCTGAGTGAGAGCAACGGCCCTGTGTACCCAAAAGCCAACAACTAGATTCCAAGTATTTTGGAATATGAACTCAATATTTCTTTGGTTAACAAAGTTTACAAACCTGAGTTGATGCCAGAGACAAAGAGAACATTTTCATTTTGCAATAAATCTCAGGGAGAGCAAAAGCTCTTAGAAAGGCTTACCCTCTAGCTGAAGAAAACTAGCCTGCCAGTGTTACCAATATTTGATAAAAATTAGAATTTAACATGAGTCAGGCTTGGTTAAAAGGGAAAAGACTGTAGAATAGGAGTTTGAAGCTTGCAATAGTTATAGAAACCTAGGAACATACAAAATGTGCAGTAAGGAATTATAAAAGAATAAGTATTGTCTTAGATCAGTTAACCATAGAAATTTAGATAGATTTGTTAGATTGTAGTGTTTTGCTTTAATGAGCAAAGAGAGAGATCGTTATGGACCTTAGCTCTGTGGTTTACAAACCCTACTTTGATCAAAAGACCAGTTAGTAGAATAGGTAAGATTAACCAATGGATGTTATAGTATAAGAATATTGATAAGGTGATGTAACTGGGGGCCAATCACTAGAAACGTTAAATTTAAGAATTAACATTGAATGTACTTTTATGTAAATGGCAAAATTGTACTGCATAGAATCGTATAAGAGAGGTCAACTATCGGACAAAGTGAGGAAGACTATGGAAGACCACCAGAGGGCTTATGAAGACCACCAGAGACTTCACTACACCTGCATAAAAGGACATTTACATATGCTAATGATCTTTCGGACAATTGATGATTATGTATGATATTTCCCAGAAATCTAGTGAATATGTATGACAGGTGTATATTTAACCTGCATGATTAAACCAGACAGGTGCACACACTAGGTGGAGTGATCCCCTGTGTGCCCAGCGCTGCAATAAAGGAGTGCCTGCTTCTTAACTTCTCATTGCTGTTAAGGAGTTTTATTCCGGATTTCGGTAACACCAGCTTAGGAGTTATATTTGCAAAGTTTTATAAGTAGCAGTTAAGGCCAAAGGGGAAACTGTACTGTCAGAAACTTAGTTTGGCCACCAGTTATTGCCTTAATCCATGAAAAAAAGCAGCGCCGGGATCTTTACTGACCACAAACCAAACAGGACTTTGAGTGTTTGCTCTGACATAGGACAGTGCCAGCAGCAGGGCACCAATGTCACACTAACGCAGCTGTGGGACCTGTCCAGATCCACAGCAAAACCAGTTATGCCCACCCCAACCTGGAAACAAAGATGGATTTTGTGTATTTCACTAAAGCATTTTTCAGTCCGAAGCTTCTTCTAACACACATTTTAGGCAATGTTTTTAAAAAAATTAAATAAAAAAATAAAAAAAGAGTAATACCAGCTAAATCACAGGGCTGTAAGTTATTATATCAAGGGAATTCACATGATTCATGACAGTTTTCTCATTGCTTTATTATAAGATTAAATATCAGAGTGTCATATTTTACTACTAGCCAGCAGTTGGGGGGGAACAGCCCCTATAATAAAAGAGGAGTTTGGAGTAAATCACAAACTGAATGTAAGCCAACAACGCAATGTCATTGTCTCAAAGGCACCAGGAATTCTGTAACGTGTTAACGGGAGCAGCACACTGCAGGACAGGAGATTAGTTGCCCCACAGAAGAGAGCAATAAAGATATGAAGTTCAGAAAACCTGACCAACTGAGAAAGGTTTAAAGAGCAGCATTTGGCTTACAAAAGAGATGTGAGACATATGGGGGAGCAGGAGGAAGGAGGAGGGAGGAAGGGATGCACAAAGCCTCACAGCCTGGAGAGGCTGTTGCAGAGAAAGCAATGGTTGGCAGTTCTCCGTGGCTACCATGCTAACACAGCACCAAGCATGGTGAAGAAGGTTTTTTTGAATAACTTTTCAACTAGGTAATTAAGAAAACCAAATCAACCCTGCAGTGCTGCAGATCCTGTGGAGCTCACTCAGCAGTGCTCTGGGGGTCTGCTGTCCCATCCACATGTGGGGTAACTGCTTTCCTATCCATGCTGCAAACTCTTCAAAGACAGGGAGGTGTGTCCACTCAGCATCTACCACATTATCATTAGCATTATGTCTATCTTAAACCTTATCCCAGATTATTATCTTGCACAATTGTCCTGGTTTCGGCTGGGATGGAGTTGACTGTCTTCCTGGTGGCTGGTGCGGTGCTATGTTTTGAGTTCAGCATGCGAAGAATGTTGATAACACTGATGTTTTCAGTTGTTGCTCAGTATTGTTTGGACTATAGTCGGGGATTTTTCAGCTTCTCATGGCCAGCCAGGGCACGGGGGGTTGGCACAGGACGCAGCCGGGGCACCTGACCCAAACTGGCCAACGGTGTATTCCATACCATGTGACGTCCCATCTAGTTTAGGAACTGGGAAGGGGGGGGGGGGGGCAGAGAATCGCTGCTCGGGGACTGGCGGGGTGTCGGTCGGCGGGTGGTGAGCTATTGCCCTGTGCATCATTTGTACATTCCAATCCTTTTATTACTACTGTTGTCATTTTATTAGTGTTATTATTATCATTATAATTTCTTCTTTTCTGCTCTATTAAATCGTTCTTATCTCAACCCAGAAGTTTTACCTTTTTTTTCCCCGAGTTCCTCCCCCATCCCACTGGATGGGGGAAGTGAGTGAGCGGCTGCGTGGTACTTAGTTGCTGGCTGGAGTTAAACCACGACAACAATCAATACCTGGCATCAGTAAATATCCATTTAGTAAAACTGTATCTGTTTAAGGGCATTTTAATATCTTCACGAACATCATAAAAACACTGGCTTCTCTATAAAAGAAAGCTGACAGCAGTTAGCCTAACAGCAAAAAATAGTTCAATAACAGATCCTTTTGGTGTGATAAAAAAAAATTCAGTTGGTTCCATTTGTACTGATATGTAATTTTAACAGAGGACTGAAATTTTTATTTCTAGTCAATACATAACATTTTATGCAATACAAAATAAAATACATTTTCATTTATTTGAATACACTTCAAAATATTTGAATTTATTATTTGAATTTATTTTAAATTACTTTTGTTTAGCTGTTTTCAACTCATTAAAATCATGCTCCACACTGAAAATTTGATTTATTTTTTTTAATGTGTTTAACCAGTCCAGCATTTAAAAGTAGCTGGGACTATATAACTCATAAGAGATGAAACTATTAGTTTAATTCAACCCAAAATTATAAATTGGCTTGGTTTCGTGAAAACTTTGTTTTTTCCAGAAAAAATACTACTTTATTTCACCCAGTGTCAGAGGCAAGCTTATAATGAAAAGCTTATATACTCCATTGCACAAAAGCGACTAATTATCTTCACTCTAAATTAAATATTCAAGGATTCCTTCACTGTCATATCTCATCAAGCTATATTCAAAATTCCCTTAAAACCTGAGATTTCAGAAAAATATTTTCCTACAGCTATTTTAGCAAAGGACAAAGAGGCAATTAATACAGGGTAGTGTCAGATTTCAGCAGGCATACAGCTGATGTACTTAAGCCACCTTAAAAATGCCACAAAGGTCTTGTGAAACAGGATACCCTTTGTATAAACAAGGCATGCCTTGCTAACAACTGTGCCCCTGAAGAACTAAAAGACTGATAAGAAGGGAACATCCTACCCCAGGAGGCACCTAAAGTTGAATAATTGCTAATAGGCATGAAGTCAGCAAAAATCTTCCATAACTGGAGGAAAGGTAAAGGCAGCAGGGGGAGATCAGACCACCGACTCAATTCAAGACCAAAAAGACTTCTCTTCCCCCCACCCCCAGCCTGTGCTGTAGAATAAAAGAACACTGTACCTTTAATTCGAAGCAGGAAAAACTTTAGCCCAATAGAAACTATGGTAGATAAGCGACTACCAATCATAGTTTTGGGGAAGAACTTTGGAAACTAAATATGTATAACTGAACTGTATCAATTGTTTGCCCGTTTAGGCATGAGGTGTGCTAGCTTTGTGGATTACCACCTAGCCCCCATCCTTGCGCAAACATGAATTGGAATAAAATACCTCTGCTCTGTGTGTACATTGGCATTTGACACACTGGGTAAACAACCCCACTTTTGGGACAACACAGCCAAAAACCCAACTTTATTAAAAGCAAAAGTAATGAGCACACGGTGCAGCCACTGTATTTGTATTTGGTTTGTTCAGCACTGTAAATTATCCTGCCATTCCTGAATGCAGCTTACCAGTTCTCCAAGGCATGTATCTTCATATTTGTTTAGCATAGTTGACTGAATTGCAAACTACAGCTATGGCACTGTATTAGTAATAAATTATTGTCACCTGATGCAAGAGTCTTTGCTCCTGTTTATCATAGCAGACAGTGCATACGAGGAAAATTCTGCACATACCATTGAAGAGCAGGCACTAAAACTGAGGTGGCTGAACTAAGGTCTTAGGTTTATCATAGTCAGTAGAGTCTATAGAGAAGGCAAATAATTCAGGTATGTAATGCAGATACTTAAAATTACATCATATGAGTACTCTTCAGCAACTTCAAAATAGAAAAATAACAAACTTACAATTTCACCCAGACCGACGAGCCACCATTAGGTCACATTTCCCATCTGCTGCTAACAGCTAAATCCTGCCCATCCCTGCTTGACTAAGATTTGTCTTTGATTGCAATGCCTTGGCTGTAGAGCTCTCAAATTCCTTGTCCTTGGATGCATGAGCCTTTGAGTCACATGAGCTTAGGCCACCTTGCAGGTGACTGAGAGCAGATCCTAATGCCCCCCTTTGCCTGGTACATGGGGCTCCAGCTGCCTCTAGCCCTAGCCTGTTACCTGATTGATGTCAGATACAGAAAATCCTGTGGTATATTAGAAAGTCCTGTTTTAAATTAAGTTAGTTAGACAAGATCATTCTGATCTCTTCTATTCTTCCTGTTTAATGGTGCCTCACCTGGAGCACCTCTTCTGATCCTTTCTATTCTTCCTGACTGATGGTGCAACCCTCTTGGCAGGAAAATGAACCACTGACCTGATACAGAGCGACTTAGCGGTCAAAGTGAGGAGGGGATACCTCCCCAAACGACCACCAAAGACCACCTGAGACCCCCGCACATGCAGAGAAGGTATCTGATGTGTCATGGTTATGTAATCCTATGCATATACATCAGGTAGTTTGAATATGTACTAGGTAGGAGTAGTTTAATAAATTAGATGCAATTGTTACTGTATAAAAGGGGCACACCTGATGAATCTGGTATGCTTGATTTCTGGGAAGTCCACCTAGCACCCTGCGCAGAATAAAGCAATATCTCTCCTGAGTGTGTGAGATTGGTCTATTGCACACCAGGTAATGAATCCGCTTTTAGGACAACAGTTTTGGAGACCCAGATGGTACTGCCATGACACCTTGCCTGGATCAACTTGCCATCCACCAGCGGGGAGATGCTGCTCTCCAGACTCCAGCACGCACTGACCTTTTGACTGGGGACTCCGAGAGTATTCTCCCCAGCCAGAGCAGGTAAGTGACACAATGGTGTAACACTTGCTAAAAGAAATGTTGCTAGTTTGAAGTATAATTGGTGTAACTGGTGTAATTGGTATATCATATGCATTTGACAGTGACAACTGGAGTATATGATATTACGGTGTTTGCATGCATAGGAAAAGCTAATCATATACGTTTGACAGTGGTGACTGGAGTATATGAAATCTTGCTTGAGAACATTCTTTCTGGGGAGGAATATGGGCGCTCAGGAGTCAGCAGAAACTCCTTGTTCCCTATTAGGTTGTATTCCAAAACACTGGGGCAAGTTTATAGGGGATCCCCTAACAAGAAAGAAGCTGACAGAATACTGTACTCAGTGGTGGCTGAAATATAAATTGAATGATAGGGAAAAGTGGCCAGAAAGGGGATCATTGAACTATAATACAATTTTGCAATTAATGTTGTTTTGTAGAAGACTGGATAAATGGGATGAGGTGCTGTATGTTGATTTGTTTTTCTCATTAAGGAACAATCATGAAATATGGAAAAAATGTAATTTGTTGACTTCTGATTCAAATGTAATTATGATGATGGAGGATACTAAGAAGGCACCAAGGTATTGTTCTGCTTGTAGTATTGGGAAAAGGTGCCTAAAACAGGAAGATGAGGAGGAGGATATCCAGATGTTAGTAGCACCAGAAGAAAAAAAAAATGGCTATAGAAAAGGGAGGAGAATGAACGGCAGAATGCTAGAGACAGCCCTGACAGGTTTATGCCAATTCAGGAGCCTAATTGGAACACAAATTCGAGTACAGGGAGGTTAATGATTAAGCAATACCACCAACTAATTCTGTACAGAACAAAAAATGGAATGTCTGGGATGACAATATCCCAGCTGATTGAAATTGCATATAAAGTATACAATAATAAAGAGGAGGTAGAGAAAGAAGAAAATTAAAAGGAAAGCTGCTTTTGTCAAGGCTCAGACCTCATCTGGAGGTCGAGATTTTAAAAGGGGATGAGGATGAGGACAGAGCCGAGTGATGGGAAGAAATCTGAAATTTAGTACCCCCTTAGATAGGGACCAGTGTGCTATTTGCAAAGAAAGAGGGCATTGGAAAAATGAATGCTCAAAAAGACTGTCTAATCAGATTTTAACTCCTGTAGCAAGACCTATACCGGAGGAATTAATTGGAGTCATTTATGAAGACTCCAATTGATGGGGACCGGGGGTTGAAAAGATAGAGTCCCCAGCAAAACCCCTGGTTGAAATTCAAATGGGGAATGATGTAGTTAAGTATTTAGTTGACACAGGAGCAACTTATTCGGTATTAAATAGTTGTAAAGGACCTATGAGTAAATATTCTATGGCTGTTGTTGGTGCAATGGGAAAAGGAGAGGTTAGACCCTTTTTCAAACCGATTGAGTGTAAAATTGATAGCAAGATGTTTGTACATGAGTTTTTATGCATGCCAGAATGCCCGTTGCCTCTAATGGGAAGGGACTTGTTGAATAAATGACGGGCACAAATAACTTTGGATGCAAACAAAATAAGACTCCGTATTCCGCTAAATAATGCCTGGGAAGCGCAGATATATGTATTGCAGGAACTACTTGGGACAGCAGAAGACAAAGTTAAGGAAGTCAACTCTGTTGAGGAAATAGAAGATGCTGTAACTCCCTTCGTGTGGGCAACAGAGAGACCTGGAAGAGCTAAAAATACTGAACCAGTAAAAACAGAATTGAAGACAAGCTAAGCTGGTAAGGCAAAACCAGTATCCTATAAAATTGGAAGCCCGTGTTGGACTGGAACCTATCATAAACAACTTCCTCAAGTACAGACTGTTGCGAGAGTGCCAGTCAGAATATACAATCATAGAATTGTTTAGGTTGGAAAAGACCTTCAAGATCATCAAGTCCAACCACCAAACCCCAACACCACCATGCCCACTAAAACATGTCCTGAAGTGCCTCGTCTACACGTTTTCTGAACACCTCCAGGGATGGTGACTCCACCACTTCCCTGGGCAGCCTGTTCCAATGCCTGACAACCCTCTCAGTAAAGAAATGTTTCCTAATATCCAACCTAAATCTCCCTTGCCTCAACTTGAGGCCATTTCCTCTTGTCCTATCTCCAGCCACCTGACAGAAGAGACCAGCACCTACCTCACTACAACCTCCTTTCAGGTAGTTGTAGAGAGCTATAAGGTCTCCCCTCAGCCTCCTCTTCTCTAGACTAAATAGCCCCAGTTCCCTCAGCTGCTCCTCGTAAGACTTGTGCTCCAGGCCCCTCACCAACTTGGTTGCCCTCCTCTGGACACGCTCCAGCAACTCCATGTCTTTCCTGTAGTGAGGGGCCCAAAAATTAACACAGTACTCGAGGTGCAGCCTCAACACTGCCGAATAAAGGGGAACAATCACTTCATTGCTCCTGCTGGCCACACTATTTCTGATACAGGCCAGGATGCCATTGGCCTTCTTGGCCACCTGGGCACACTGCTGGCTCATTCAGCTGGCTGTCAACCAGCACACCCTGGTCTTTTTCTGCCAGGCAGCTTTCCAGCCACTCTTCCCCAAGCCTGTAGTGCTGCACGGGGTTGTTGTGACCCAAGTGCAGGACCCAGCACTTGGCCTTCTGAACCTCATACAATTGGCCTTGGCCCATCAATCCAGCCTCTCCAGATCTCTCTGTAGAGCCTGGTATCCTCAAGCAGATCAACCCTGCCTCCCAACTTGGTGTCATCTGCAAACTTGCTGAGGGTGCACTCAATCCCCTCATCCAAATCATTGATAAAGATATTAAACAGAACTGGCCCCAATACTGAGCTCTGGGGAACACCACTTGTGACTGGCTGCCAACTGGATTTAACTCCATTCACCACAACCCTCTGGGCTCAGCCATCCAGCCAGTTTTTCACCCAGAGAAGAGTAGACTTGTCCAAGCCATGAGACGCCAGCTTCTCAAGGAGTATGCCGTGAGAGACAGTGTCAAAGGCCTTGCTGAAGTTGAGGTAGATAACATCCACAGCCTACCCTCATCCACTAGGCGGGTCACCTGGTCATAGAAGGAGATCAGGTTGGTCAAGCAGGACCTGCCTTTCGTAAACCCATGCTGACTGGGCCTGATCCCGTTCTTATCCTGGACTTGCCATGTGAGCGCTCTCAAGACAAACCATTCCATAATCTTCCCTGGTACCGCGCTCAGGCTGACAGGCCTGTAGTTCCCCAGATCCTCCCTCCGGCCCTTCTTATAAATGGGAGTCACACTGGCAAGCCTCCAGTTGTCTGGGACCTCCCTTGTTGACCAGGATCGCTGATAGATGACGGAGAGTGGCTTGGCAAGGACCTCCGCCAGTTCCCTCAGTACTCTTGGATGGATCCCATCGGGTCCCATAGATTTCTGAGTGTCCAGATGGTGTAGTAGGTCACTAGCTATTTCCTCCTGGATTAAGGGGGGGTATATTCTGCTCTTCATCCTCAACTTCCAGCTCAGGGGGCTGAGTACCCTAAGGATAACTGGTCTCACTATTAAAGACTGAGGCAAAGAAGGCATTAAGTACCTTGGCCTTTTCCTCAACTCTGGTTGCTACGTTCTCCTCTGCATCCAATAAAGGAGAGATATTCTCCTTGGCACTCTTTTTATTGTTAACAGATTTGTAAAAACATTTTTTGTTGTCTTTTAAGATAGTGGCCAGATGTAGTTATAGCTGAGCTTTGCCTTTCTAATTTGCTCTCTGCATGACCTAACAAGATCCCTGTACTCTTCCTAAGCTGCCTGCCCTTTCTTCCAAAGATGGTAAACTCTCCTTTTCTCCTTGAGTCCCAGCAAAAGCTCCCAGTTCAGCCAGGACGGTTCTTCCTCAGCGGTTTGACTTGTGGCGCATGGGAATAGCCTGATCCTGAGCCATTAAGACTTCCTTCTTAAAGAATGTCCAGCCTTCCTGGACCCCTTTGCCCTTCAGGACCGTCTCCCAAGGGACTCTCTCAACCAGTGTCCTGAACAGGCCAAAGTTTGCACTCTGGAAGTCCATAGTGGTGATTTTGCTGAGTCCCTTCCTTACCTCACCAAGAATCGAGGATTCTATCATTTCATGGTCACTAAGCCTGAGATGGCCTCTGACCACCACATCTCCCACCACTCCTTCTCTGTTTGTAAACAGTAGATCTAGCAAGGCTCCTCCCCTGGTTGGCTCACCCACCAGCTGTGTCAGGAAGTTATCTTCCACACACTCCAGGAACCTCCTAGACTGTTTGCTCTCTGCTGTGTTGTATTTCCAGCAGACATCTGGAAAGTTGAAGTCCCCCATGAAAACAAGGGTACATGATTCTGAGACTACTGCCAGCTACTTGTAGAATGATTCATCCATCTCTTCAACCTGGTCGGGTGGTCTATAACAGACTCCCAGCACAATATCTGCCTTGTTGGCCTTCCCTCTCATCCCTACCCATAAGCACTCCACCTTGTCATCACAATCGTGTAGCTCTATACAGTCAAAACATTCCCTAACACAGAGAGCCACCCCACCACCTCTCCTTCCTTGCCTATCCTTTCTGAATAGCTTGTAGCCATCCATTGCAGCACTCCAGTCATGGGATTCGTCCCACCATGTTTCTGTGATGGCGACTAAGTCATATCTATCCTGCTGCACGATGGCTTCCAGCTCCTCCTGTTTATTGCCCATGCGGCATGCATTGCTGTCGTGGTTTCAGCCCAGCCTGTAACAAAGGACCACGCAGCCGCTCGCTCACTCCTCCGCCCCCCTCCGGTGGGATGGGGAGGAGACAGAGGAGAGAAAGGAAAAAGAAACTGGAACCTCGAGGGTTGAGATAAAGGCAGTTTACTGGGACAAACACAAAGAAATTACAACAACAACAGCACTAATGAAAAAGTATACAAAAAGAGTGATGCACAGTGCAACTGCTCACCACCCGGGACCCGACGCTCCACCACTTCCCCCACTGAAAACAGAGACCACCCCCCGGCCCGCTCCCCATTTATATACTGAGCATGATGTCACATGGTATGGAATAGCTCCTTGGCTAGTTCAGGTCAGCTGCCCCGGCTATGCCCCCACCTCCCAGGTTCCTGTAAAAATTAACTCTATCCCAGCTGAACCCAGGACATTATCCACCCCTTATTCTATACCATCAACATAATGCCCAGATCTTACATTTTTTTCCAATCAATCACTACTACTTTCCTTGTCTTATATATAAGTATATGGACTCACCCCCGCCCCGACCTCGCACACACACACACATGGTGTTCCTTTAGCCTATGGGCTATCCCTCTAATGTGTCCATCGATTTTGGGAGCTCTATCTGTTGTAACAGTTCTTCAGGATAAGAGAGAGATGGTGAGATGTTGGGTCGTTGTATGTTGTCTCTGGATCTTGTGGCTAGTACAGTTGGTGCAACTCATGCCCTTGATCTGCAGGTCGAAGATGTTGATCTTGAGGAAATTGCTGGGTGCCAGTTCAAGTTCTATCGCTGTTGTACTTGGCTCAGTTTCAAAAGTCCATCCTGTAGTCATTTGGATAATTCTCACAATAATACCCTTGATATGACATATAGACACTATAGATACAATGACATGCATTGGCAGGTTATTTAGCAGTTAAATATCATACAGCCCAATTCACTGGCTATTCTCTCCCAAAATCAAATCTCCCTGAGGTACACATTGAACTTCCCCATCCTTCTGCATCACCCACCAGGTGTACCCAGGTCCTTGAGCAAAAACAACCCCTTGAATGGGTTTGCCTCTGCTTGAGGGAGGACTAACCCAGATTGTCTTTCCTAACATACTCCTCATGCGCACTACAGGGACTTTATCCCCTTCTACAGTATGTGGAACTCTTGGTTGGGCGGGGCCAGCCTGATTGGCGGATCCTCTAGTATTAACTAACCAGGTGGCTTTTGTTAAATGTGTATCCCAATGCTTGAAAGTTCCACCCCCCATCGCTCTCACTGTAGTTTTCAGCAGTCCATTGTATCGTTCAATTTTTCTGGAGGCCGGTGCGTGATAAGGGATGTGATATACCCACTCAATGCCATGTTCTTTGGCCCAGGTGTCTACGAGGTTGTTTCGGAAGTGAGTCCCGTTGTCCGACTCGATTCTTTCTGGGGTGCCGTGTTGCCATAAAATTTTCTCTTCAAGGCCCAGGATAGTGTTCTGGGCAGTGGCATGGGACACAGGGTATGTTTTCAGCCATCCAGTGGTTGCTTCCACCATTGTAAGCACATGGCGCTTGCCTTGGCGTGTTCGTGGGAGTGTGATATAGTCAATCTGCCAGGCCTCCCACTGTTTATATTTCAGCCATCGCCCTCCATGCGACAGGGGTTTTTGCCGCTTGGCTTGCTTAATTGCAGCACATGTTTCACATTCATGGATAACCTGCACGATAGTGTCCATGGTCAAGTCCACCCCTCGATCTCGAGCCCATCTATATGTTGCATCTCTTCCCTGATGGCCTGAGGTATCGTGGTCCCACAGAGCCATAAATAGCTCAACCTTATGTTGCCAGTCCAGGACCACCTGAGACACTTCAATCTTGGCGGCATGATCTGCCTGCTGGTTGTTTTGATGTTCTTCAGTGGCTCGACTCTTGGGTACATGAGCATCTACGTGACGTACTTTTAAAACCAGATTCTCTAGTTGAATAGCAATATCTTGCCAGAGTGTGGCAGCCCAGATGGGTTTACCTCTGTGCTGCCAGTTGCCCTTCTTCCATTGCTGTAGCCACCCCCATAGGGCATTTGCCACCATCCATGAGTCAGTATAGAGATAGAGCACTGGCCACTTTTCTCTTTCAGCAATGTCTAACGCTAGCTGGATGGCTTTCACCTCTGCAAACTGACTCGATTCACCTTCTCCTTCAGCAGTTTCTGCAACTTGTCGTGTAGGACTCCATACAGCAGCTTTCCACCTCCGATGTTTTCCCACAATTCGACAGGACCCATCAGTGAACAGGGCATATTGCCTCTCATTTTCTGGCAGTTTATTATACAGCGGGGCCTCTTCAGCCCGTGTCACCTCCTCCTCTGGCAACATTCCAAAATCTTTGCCTTCTGGCCAGTCCGTGATCACTTCTAACATTCCTGGGCGACTGGGGTTTCCTATGCGAGCCCGCTGTGTGATCAGTGCAATCCACTTACTCCACGTGGCGTCAATCGCGTGATGCGTAGAGGAAACTTTCCCTTTGAACATCCCGCCCAGCAGAGGCAGTCAGGTTGCTAAGAAGAGCTGTGTTTCAGTACCGAACACTTCTGAGGCAGATCAAACTCCTTCATATGCTGCCAAGATCTCTTTTTCAGTTGGAGTATAGCGAGCCTCGGATCCTCGATATCCCCGACTCCAAAACCCCAGAGGTCGGCCTCGGGTCTCCCCAGGTGCTTTCTGCCAAAGGCTCCAGGTAGGGCCATTCTCCCCAGCTGCAGTGTAGAGCATATTTTTAATATCTTGTCCTGTCCGGACTGGCCCAAGAGCTACTGCATGAACAATCTCCTGCTTAATCTGTTCAAAGGCTTGTCGTTGCTCAGGCCGCCATTTAAAATCGTTCCTCTTCCAAGTAACTTGGTAGAGAGGGCTTACAAGTTGACTGTAATTTGGAATATGCATTCTCCAAAAGCCCACAACACCTAAGAAAGCCTGTGTTTCCTTTTTATATGTCGGTGAGGACATAGCTGCTATTTTGTTGATCACGTCCGCAGGGATCTGACGACGCCCATCTTGCCATTTTACTCCTAAGAACTGGATTTCCTGCGCAGGTCCCTTGACCTTACTTTCTTTTATGGCAAAACCAGCCTTCAAAAGGATTTGGATTATTTTCTTCCCTTTCTCAAAAACTTCTTCTGCCATGTTGCCCCATACGATGATGTCATCAATATATTGCAGGTGCTCTGGAGCTTCACCTTTTTCTAGTGCAGCCTGGATTAGTCCATGGCAAATGGTGGGGCTGTGTTTCCACCCCTGGGGCAGTCGATTCCAGGTGTACTGGACGCCCCTCCAAGTGAAAGCAAACTGAGGCCTGCACTCCGCTGCCAAAGGAATGGAGAAAAATGCATTAGCAATGTCAATTGTGGCATACCACTTAGCTGCCTTTGATTCCAGTTCATATTGAAGCTCTAACATATCTGGTACAGCAGCACTCAGCGGTGGCGTGACTTCATTCAGCCCACGATAATCTACTGTTAGTTGCCATTCCCCATTAGATTTCCGCATGGGCCATATGGGACTATTAAAGGGTGAGTGAGTTTTGCTGATCACTCCTTGGCTCTCCAGTTGGCAAATCAGCTTATGGATTGGGATCAGGGAGTCTCGGTTGGTGCGATATTGTCGCCGGTGCACCGTCGTGGTAGCAATTGGCACCTGTTGTTCTTCAACCTTCAGCAACCCCACAACCGAAGGGTCTTGGGAGAGACCCGGCAGGGTAGACAGCTGTTCAATCTCCTCCGTCTCCAATGCAGCTATACCAAAGGCCCAACGGTACCCTTTTGGGTCCTTGAAATACCCCCTCCTGAGATAATCTATCCCAAGGATGCACGGGGCCTCTGGGCCAGTCGCAATGGGGTGTTTATGCCACTCATTCCCGGTTAGACTCATTTCAGCTTCCAATACAGTTAGCTCTTGGGATGCCCCTGTCACACCAGAGATACAGATGGGTTCTGCCCCTTTAGAACTTGATGGCATTAGGGTACATTGTGCACCAGTGTCCACTAGAGCCTTCTATTCCTGTGGGTCTGATGTGCCAGGCCATCGAATCCACACTGTCCAGTAGACTCGGTTGTCTCTCTCCTCCACCTGGCTGGAGGCAGGGCCCCTCTAATCCTGGTTAGAATATCCGTTACTCACTTTCTGCACACGTGAATCAGAAGTCCCTTCAAGGGGATCAGAAATGAGGTCAGCCCATCTACTGCGTCTGGGGGACTGCTCACGGGAATCTGGAGCAGCAGTTTTCCAAGAAGAATTTTCTTTCCTGGTTCCTTTTTCTCGCAACTCCTGTACCTGTGCATCCAAGACTGAGGTACGTTTTCCATCCCACTTCCTCATGTCCTCTCCATGGTCACGCAGGTAAAACCACAGGTTAGCCCGTCGAGTGTACTTTCTCTCTCCTCTCTCTTGGGCAGAGGAATGCTTACTCCCAATAACTGCGATGCGGGCCTGTACAGGTGACGAGGAGGACAGATCTACTTTGAATTGCTGGAACTCTCGGGACAACTCCTCTACAGCTGAGACACAGGCCCATAGGGAGGAAGAGAGACTCCCTTCGTATTGCCGGAGTTGGACAGCCAATTCATCCACCGTTTGTCCATAGCCTTCTTTCCAGGACGTTACTGCCAATGAGTTGGCATAGGTTGGTGGTGCACTTCGTAGAAACTTCCGCCACATGGGTTGTGTGCATTGGACTTCATCTGGATCTGTGGGTGACTGTCCATTTTCTGGATCATTATAAATCACCTCCAGCAAGGCTAATTCCCTCAGGTACTGGATACCTCTCTCCATGGTGGTCCACTTGCCTTGGTGACATGTAACTTCATCCCTGAAGGAGTATCTTTCCTTCACACCTAACAGAAGTCGCCTCCAGAGGCTGAGGACTTGTGTTTTTCTCCCAATCGCCTTGTCGATGCCCCCTTCCCTAGACAGAGATCCCAACTGCTTGGCTTCCTCACCCTCTAATTCCAAACTTCTAGCCCCATTATCCCAGCATCGGAGCAGCCAGGTAACTATGTGCTCATCTGTGTGGCAGCTAAAATCTTTTAACATGTCACGCAACTCACTCAGGGATAGAGATCGGGTAATTATTTCAGGTTGGTTCTCTGGTTTAGCTGCAGTATCTGTCACCGGGGTAGGGGCAGCCACGGTACCTGTTGTCATGGTAGGGGCAGCCATGGTACCTGTTGTCATGGTAGGGGCAGCCATGGTGCCTGTTGTTGGGGTTGGGGTAGCCACGGTGCCTGTTGTCGGGGTTGGTGTAGCCATGGGGCCTGTTGTCGGGGTTGGGGTAGCCACGGGGCCTGTTGTCCTGTTTTCCATCTTTTCTCCCTGAGGGTGCTGCCTAGTATCAAGCAGTGTTTGGTAGATACTGGCCAGGGCCCAGCACAGTGCAGTGAGTTGTGCGTCTCTGGGATAGCCACAGCATTTTTCTGTCAAATATTCTTTCATTTCATGAGGGTTCTGTATTGTTCGGGAGTGAACTTCCAAGTCACTGGCGGTGAGAAGTTCTCTAGATACCTGCCCACATCCTCCCACATGCCGTGCCACCCATGAGTATCCAGCTTTGGGGGAGATCTCTGAGTGGTACTCTTAAAGAGCCTTTTTATAGCCCTAAAGAAGACCTGAAACATAGTCAGGAGGCATAGCACTAACAGCACACTGGCTTGCGCATCCCAAGGATATTCAAAATTCTCAAAAGCTGTTGTAATTAGTCGGAAGGAGAAAAGGGAGGTGAACGGACAGGGGGAAGTATCCCCCCCTAATTTCCCCATGGATGGGGTGTAATTACCAATAAAATCCGACAGAAGGTGCCCAAAGTATGGAAATGATATCACTGCCTCATACAGATACCAGCTTAACCTCATGACCAGTGATGTAATCATTTCATAAGTTGACATTGCCCAGTACAGCAAAATGATAATCCCAATCACTCTCCCAGAGATGAGATACGCAACTACAGGCAATACATAGAGCATATAAGAGCTTACAAAACGCCACCATGTAAACAAATGAAACAACATTGTGAGTAACATCCATTTATCTAAGAAATGCGTTTGGCAAATTTGTTTCAACACAGTCTGGCCAGATCTGTCGTTATCTCAACCCTTCTGCCCCATGTTGGGCGCCAAAAAGGACTGTCGTGGTTTCAGCCCAGCCGGTAACAAAGGACCATGCAGCCACTTGTTCACTCCTCCTCCCCCCTCCGGTGGGATGGGGAGGAGACGGAGGAGAGAAAAGAAAAAGAAACTGGAACCTCGAGGGTTGAGATAAAGGCAGTTTACTGGGACAAACACAAAGAAATTACAACAACAACAACGGTACTAATGAAAAAGTATACAAAAAGAGTGATGCACAGTGCAACTGCTCACCACCCGGGACCTGACACTCCGCCACTTCCCCCACCGAAAACAGAGACCACCCCCCCCCCCCCGGCCCGCTCCCCATTTATATACTGAGCATGATGTCACATGGTATGGAATAGATCCTTGGCTAGTTCAGGTCAGCTGCCCCGGCTATGCCCCCACCTCCCAGGTTCCTGTAAAAATTAACTCTATCCCAGCTGAACCCAGGACAATTGGCATAGATGCACTTGAGCTGCGCTACTGATTCCACCCCTAACATTGGCATGCTGCCCCCAGGCTCATCTCTGGTGAGCCTAGTTTTATCCCTTACCCCCTTCAAACCTAGTTTAAAGCCCTCACTATGAGCCCCGTCAACTCATGAGCGAGAATCCATTTCCCCCTTTGAGATAGCTGGATTCCATCTGTCACCAGCAAGCCCAGTGCCATGTAAACCTCCCCATGATCAAAAAAACCAATATTCCACCTATCGCATCAGCCTCTGAACCACATGTTAATCAGGTGTGTTTTTTTGTTACTTTCAGTATATTTCCCTGCCACTGAAGGGATTGAGGAAAACACTACCTGTGCTCCCGATCCTTCCACTAATCGCCCCAGTGCCCTGAAGTCCCTTTTGATTGCCTTTGGATTTCTCTCTGTAATCTCATCACTGCCAACCTGCACAACCAATAGTGGGTAATAATCAGAGGGCCAAACCAGACCAGGGAGCTTCCTAGTAATGTCTTTTACCCGGGCCCCAGGGAGGCAGCAGACTTCCCTGTGGGATGGGTCAGGTCTGCATATTGGGCCCTCTGTCCCCCTCAAAAGGGAATCGGCTATGTCAATTACCCTCCTTTTTCTTTTTTCAGAGGCTGTCAAAATGCATGGGGCTGACTGACTCAACCTAGGCAGCTCCTTGGATAGGCCTTCATCTACATTCTGATCTTAATTGGCCTGGTCCTCAAGTTCCAGAGCCCCATACCTGTTGTGTAAGGGCAACTGGGAAGGTGAGGGAGACCGGGAGGGGATTCGCCTGCCTCCCCGAGCAGGGACCTGTATCCATTCCCCTCCATCTCTTAGGTCCCCTCCTGCCTGGTGGCAAGAGGGCAGGGGAACTCTGCTTTATGCGGAGCCTCCATCTGCTGCCTCTGCCTCAGGGATGGTACGGTGTGGGTCCACCAATCTATCTCCCTCTCATACTCCCTGATACTCCTCAACCTTTCCACTCCCTCCTTCAGCTCTGCCACCAGGCTGTAGCAGATCATCCACCCGGTCACACCGCACACAGGAGTTGTCCCTGCTGCCCTCCAGTACCAGTGGTACTGATTTGTCATTGATTTGTTATTAGTTAGAATTAATCATATTCAATTTTAATAGGAATATAGAATTATATATCTCTATTGCATTTTATACATTTAACCAACAACCAACAGCTGCTGTGAAATCCTCTGTATAACCCTGTACCATGGCCGGAGGAATTGGCCAAAATCATCTAGTAAGAACATTTAGAACTTAGATAACAAGCTTAAGATTTAAGATAATTTGGATATAGTAGGAGTATATTATAACCTAGAATAATGTATAAGATGTCAGAATTTTAAATTAATGGAAACTGATAAGTTCTTTATGAAGCAACTTGTGGTTATCTGCCAAGAAACAGTTAGTTACCTGCCAAGGGCCAAACTGCGCAGAATCACCTAAGGAAGGTCAAGAAGCGGACAAGTGAGGAAGACTATGAAAGACGACCAGAGGACTCTAGAAGACCACCAGAGACCTTCAATGCGCTTGCGTAAAGGACATTAACATATGCTAATGACTTCCCAGAAATCTAATGAATATGCATAACATTTCTCAGAAATCTAATGAATATGAATGAATAAGTTCAATATAAGGTGTATGATTTTGGTGTTCAGGTGTGCGTGGTTTTTTTGAGAGGACTCACCCGCGCACCCGGCCGTCAATAAACAAGTGTCTGCTTATCTACACTAAATTGGTGTTGATAAATTCTTTATTCCGAGTTTTTTGGCAACACCAGTGACAGGCTCAGGCACTCCCTGCAGCCGGAGACCTGGACAGCTGCATGTTTGTTTGGGAGCTCCATTTGGGATGCCACATTTTTCCTAGCAATAGCTTTCACCCGAGTGGCAACCATAGCTGGGTGTCCTTCTGAGGCCGATGCCTACCAGTTGAGTAGTCTTCTCAATCTGGGAAGGGGACTGCACCCTTCCTGTAGGAACTGCCGCACCAACTGCCCCTCCACGCCCTTTCTGACACACCACGCCCTGTTTGCCTGTCGGTGCTCCTCAGGGCTGTTTGAATCTCCCATGGTTGCCCCTGGTAACGCCCACACTGCATCAGCCTCTCTCGCAAGAGCTGCTGCTCTGGACAGGTGTGTCTGCTCTTCCTCAGGGTTCCCGTCTCTGGGAACCTCCTTGTCCGCCTCAATCTAGCACTTAGCCACTGAACTTACCCTTGCCACTGCTAGTCTCGTTGCCGACTGACTGCTGCTGACGGTTACGCGTTGTTTAAATCTCCCACAGTTGCCCCTGGTAACGCCCACTCTGCGTCAGCCTCTCTCCCCGAGAGAGCTGCTGGCTCTGGATGGGTCTCTGATCTTTCTTGGGGTATATAACACTCCAATTCTACCTGTCAAAAAGCCACATTCACAGGAATACAGATTAGTACAAGATCTAAGAGATATCAACCAAATAGTAGTGGATGTCCATCTAGTGGTACCTAATCCCTATACCTTGCTAATGACTATTATTGATTCTAATGTTTATTTTACAGTACTGGACTTGAAGGATACTTTCTTCTGCATCCCTATAGAAGAACAAAGTCAGAAACTGTTTGCTTTTGAATGGGAAAGTCCCTCGACAGGATGAAAGATGCAGTCATGCTGGACAGTGCTTCCCCAAGGATTCAAGAATAGCCCCATGATTTTTAGCAACATACTTGCAAAAGAACTGGAGCAGTGGCAAGGTAAGGAGGCTAATTGTGTGGATTGTCCGGCTCATAGTTCACAAACAAGTTTCACCATGTCTAGTGCACGCAGGCGACTCATGGGGGGTTACAAAAGTGACCCAGCCTTGGGTTGCCTTGAGGCCCTGTCTCCCTGCAGAGACGACTCACGGCTCACGGGGAGCTGTGTAGACAGCTTACCCCTGGGTTGTCTGATAAACCCTAAACTAAACAGGGCAGTGGCTGCACCATTCAAAGAACCAAAACCTGAACTGAGCCTTGAAATCCCTTAACAAATAGTATGCCCTGAGTCTCAATCCAACCACTATTCAGTTGCTGAGGAAGCAAGGTAAAAAAACCCAAAACCTGGAGGGTTTCAGCTTCAGTTTCAAATGACAACCTTGTGTATTCAAACAATCACAGACCAGCAAAGGAAAGATAAGGGGAAACTCCACTCAGATATACATAATCCATTTAGGCCTATATCATAATCCACTCAGACATAGTCATACACACCATTCCACAAGTCAGGGGATAAAAACCATAAGATTCAGGTTGGAGATGGGGGGACTCACTTCTCCAACTATACAGTTGGCTTGCGAAGGAAACCCTTCCCCCCTTGATCCGGACGCCAGTCAAGGTAACTTCCCTGGGATTGAAAGCCCTTACCTGGAGGGGTAAGTGAATATTGTTTATGGTTTAAGTTTGTAAACGCATGTCTGCTTGTGGTTGTCTGTGAATCGCTTGTGGTTGTAATAATGTACTACTCTTGCCTTAAAAAATTGCAATAGTGCATTCCTCCATTGTATCTGTAAAACCTGCAATAGTGGAGTGTTAAGTCTGTAAGTGAAGCTCAAATAAATCATTTGCTTGAACCTTGCAGTTAAGTCTTTTTCCGTCACACTAATGTTACCTTGTTACAGTACGTAGATGACATACTGCTGGGGGCAGACATGGCTGCTGGAAGAAGAGAGAGAGGCAACGTTGCTGCCAGTGAACACTTCTGCTCAGAAGGCTGAACTAATTGCATTAACCCAAGCTTTAGAGATTTCAGAAGGAAAGTGGGCCAACATTTATACTCAAAGTATGCCTTTGGAATAATACATGCACATGGTGCAATTTCGAAAGAAAGGATTATTATCATCACAAGGAAATTCTATAAAATATAGCAAAGAAATTTTGAGATTATTCGAAGCAGTCAATAAACCAAAGGAAGTGACAGTAATACATTGCAGAGCACACCAATCTGGACAGACTGATATAATCAAAGGAAATCGAAAGGCCGATGAGACTGCAAAAAAAGCTGCTTCACTTACAAAAATTGCAACCTTAGTTCCTGAAAGAGCTTTTAATGTTAATGTCCCTGAATATACAGAGAAAGAAGATAAATTGGCTGAATTTCTAAAATGTATTAAGACTCCTGAAAGATGGTGGAAAACTTCAGATGGACAATGTATAGTTACCCCTCAAATAATGAGAGAACTTATGAAAAGAACACATGGTACCACTCATATGGGAGCTGAGGCCCTGGTAGAAATGGTGAGAACATATGCAATAGGCATTAACATGCTAAAAATTGCTAAAGGTATTACACAAGGTTGTGAAATTTGTTTGAAGAATAATCCCAAAATTCAAAAAAAGACCCTTACCAGGAGAGGTAAGAAGAGGTTTTATACTTGGGAATTACTGGCAAATTGATTTCTCTGAATTACCAAAGTGTAAAGGATATAAATATTTATTAGTAATTGTTGATACCTTTTCAGGTTGGCCAGAAGCTTTCCCATGTCGCACCAACAAAGCCAGGGAGGTACTAAAAGTGCTTTTGAAAGAAATAATACCTAGGTTTGGAGTTCCCAAAGGACTTTCTTCAGATAGGGGACCCCATTTTGTAGCAGAAATCATACAGGAAATTTCTAAATTCTTACAGATAATATGGGATCTACACACTCCATGGAGACCACAGTCTAGTGGGAAAGTAGAAAGAATGACTCAAACAATTAAACAATAAACTAGAAAATTATGTCAGGAAACTCAGATGAAATGGATTGAAGTCTTGCCTCTGGCATTACTTTAGAATCAGAATAACACCTAGGACAAAAGAGAAGATTAGTCCATTTGAAATATTATATGGAAGGCCTTATGTTACAAATTTGACAGGAAAAGATAGTCAGATGCACCTGAAAGGAGAACAGATCTTGGGGGATTAATATCTTTGGGCAAAGTAATTAATTCTCTCCATAGATACATCCTGGTTAAAGCTCCTGTGCCTTTGGATTCACCAGTACACCCCTTCAAGCCGGGAGACTCGGTATATCTGTGGATGTGGAAAGATGAACCACTTGTGGAGAAGTGAAGAGGACCCTATCAAGTGCTACTGACT
The DNA here is from genome assembly GCF_929443795.1 of Astur gentilis. Classification (NCBI taxonomy): domain Eukaryota; kingdom Metazoa; phylum Chordata; class Aves; order Accipitriformes; family Accipitridae; genus Astur; species Astur gentilis. The sequence continues at coordinate 15,320,352 of NC_064918.1, read as the reverse complement.
ACAAACACTGCAGTGAAGCTCCAGGGAGTTGAATCCTGGATTCACTATACAAGGCTAAAGAAGATACCATCCCCCTTGTGGATTTCCACACCAGAAGGACCTTTAAAATTGAAACTAAAGAAAACCCAATATTAAGTTACAGTATAGTATTCTTGCAGAAACAATAATGAAGTTGCTATTTGTAATAAATATTTTGATAATTTGGGTAAAGAGTAATAATCCATTATATAGACCAGGAATTTACAAAGGCATGGTGTGAGACTTAAGATGGGTATTAAATACCATCATAAGTCTCAAAGGGGAAAAATTGATGTCAGATACAGAAAATCCTGTGGTAGATTAGAAAGTCCTGTTTTAAATTAAGTTAGTTAGACAAGATCATTCTGATCTCTTCTATTCTTCCTGTTTAATGGTGCCTCACCTGGAGCACCTCTTCTGATCCTTTCTATTCTTCCTGACTGATGGTGCAACCCTCTTGGCAGGAAAATGAACCACTGACCCAATACAGAGCGACTTAGCGGTCAAAGTGAGGAGGGGATACCTCCCCAAAACGACCACCGAAGACCACCAGAGACCCCTGCACATGCAGAGAAGGCATCTGATGTGTCATGGTTATGTAATCCTATGCATATGCATCAGGTAGTTTGAATATGTATTACGTAGTATTTCAATAAATTAGATGCAATTGTTACTGTATAAAAGGGACACACCTGATGAACCTGGTGTGCTTGATTCGTGGAAAGTCCACCAAGCACCCTGCGCAGAATAAAGCAATATCTCTCCTGAGTGTGTGACGAATCCACTTTTAGGACAACATGATCAGAAAGTAACTCTCAAAACACACAAAATATGTTTAGAGAGGAGACATTGCTTTATTCTGCGCAGGGTGCAAGGTGGAAGATTTCCACAAATCGAGCACTCCTACTGAAGTTTTCAGTCCATACTTCTACACTACAGTTAAAACACCACTCCTATCTAATACATATGTTCCACCTAACTATTGCATATTCATTATGCTGAGCAAGCATGACATGTTGTTCTCTTGAGCAATCATCCCAGAGTGTTCTACACCTGCGAGGGGGTCTCCGGTGGTCTTCGGTGGTCGTTTGGGGAAGAAAACCCCTACTCCTTTTGTCTTTTCATGGTCATGCGTCACCTGAGGACACCAGGGTCTTTGTTTCTCTTGCCAACCCCTCCTTTCTCAATGCCCAAGGAGGATGTATGTCCTTAATTAGCAAGTCTGTGACTCTGAAATGTCCGTTATCTGGTGCCTTGACTATTATCCAAACACTCCTTAAGCATCCTCTATTGTAAGCAGAATCTTAAACTAGATAGGCTTTATCTTGAGTATACATAATCTGAACAGTCCTTGAATAGGAAGCATATCACACTTCTCATGTCCTAGGTTTTTTTCTTTAAGCTATCACCGCCTTCTTATTTGTTAATCAGTCTTTTGAAGGCTTGAGGCAACAAGCCCTGTAACCAAGCTGGCAGAATCTGGTATGTGGGGCTGTTAAAAAGCAGCTTTCTGCCTGACCAAAACCAACCTGGCTGTGGGCTGCTGCCAAAAGGAGCTGACTGGCCCTTCCTGATGATAAGGCAGCCCATTGCCTTGGGCTCCCAACTTCTCCTGCTATCAGGCAGTTGTGGGACAAGTTGTATCAGCTTAATGATTTGGATGAAAGTAGTCTTTGTTGCTCTTGCCTTTTTACTCAGTTATAGATTAATTCGTTGATCCAAATGTAAATTGCTTCACCTGATATTTGCACGATGATTTGTGCTGACACTGGCAAAGAGTGGGAACTAGGAACTCACGTGGGAGAGAGGATGCAACCCCCTTTCTCAGAGCAGGAAGACTTGGCTCAGCTTGATCCAAGCATGAAACTGCTCCCAACCAGGGAAGCCGCTCAGGCACTCTATAGGACAGCATAGATTACAGCCCCTGTGGCAGAGAAAAGAGAGTCTCCCAAATGAATGAATCTTACATAAAATATATTTGTGTTTAATTTCTGGCCACAGCCTTCAGATGTATTTCATATTTGAATCTATCCTAAGCAGACTGTGTATTGACATACTCCACAAAGCTGTGTCACTCTTAAGCATGGTGACTCTGAAGATTTAACTTCAGATTCAGGAACTGCAGCTCTTTTAAGAAATAATAGCCTGTTTATACTCCAGCAAACTGTCAGGGTAGTCAAGTTGTCAATTGACAGTCAAGAAAGAATAAAATCCCATGAAGCAAAAGGAATGCCAGCTGATAAACTCTGGTTTTCACTGATGCAGTTTCTATTTACCACTGTGTCCTGGTTTCAGCTGGGATAGAGTTAACTGTCTTCCTAGTAGCTGGTACAGTGCTATGTTTTGAGTTCAGTATGCGAAGAATGTTGATAACACACTGATGTTTTCAGTTGTTGCTAAGTAGTGTTTAGACTAAAGTCAAGGATTTTTCAGCTTCTCATGCCCAGCCAGTGAGAAAGCTGGAGGGGCACAAGAAGTTGACACAGGACACAACTAGGGCAGCTGACCCAAACTGGCCAATGGGGTATTCCATACCATGCGACATCCTATCTAGTATAGGAACTGGGAAGTGGGGGTGGGGAATTGCCGCTCTGTCAGCGGGTGGTGAGCAATTGCACTGTGCATCATTTGTACATTCCAATCCCATGTGCATTTATGAATTTGTGTGTATAAAATCTGGTATGCAAACACTACATTTTCCCTTAATAAAACATGCTGCAGTATATAGAATACCCGCAGGGAAAAATCACACACACAAATGCTCTGAAAATAACCAAATATGCTTGATGACTAATTTCCACCTTAATGAGTGTAACAGTCTCATTCCTTCAGGACAAAGTGGTTACTGATAATAAGAGATGGAAGCAAGTTACTCCTTCGGAAAGGAACAAGTTAATATGTCCACACATATATTTCTCACAATAGTTTTCCACCTCACAGAACTCAGAATATTTTATTTTAGCCTAGTTATGGAGGCATTTCAACTTTATGTTTAAAAAAAAAAAATCAAATATATTTTCCTGTCTACAAAACACCCAAGAACATGCCAGAAAGTAATTAGGAATGACAAGCATATAATGACACGAGCTGCAAGTATTCAGTTTTTAGTCTGGAAAATAAAACACTTAACAACAGATATGGAATGCTTTTGCTCCAGCTCTTTTATGCATAGCTGGCATGACTAATTTGAAAAATAAGAGAACACGTGCCAATCTACTTTTAGGCAGAGTTCAGACAACAGAGAAATTCAGAGGAAAGATCAGACTAACCACATCAGGTGCCTACATTAACTTTGCAGAGAAAGAACCAGCATATCAGAGGGCCCACAGTTAATTCTATACAAAGAGTCTGGTTTGCACTTGGGGCCTGCCAGATTCACATTTTTGCTAAAAAGAGAGCTTTTAGCCATTTTGAGATTGATGAAGAAGTGCTTGTTTCCTGCAGATAGGTCATCATGTGGCAGAGACCTGAGTTAGAATTTAAGATTATCTAAGAGGGTACCTACTGGCGTCATTTGGTTAAGTTTTTCTGGATTTATGAAAATAACTTTTTAATAAATTTGACACCACAATCTGAATTTTCTGAAAGTATGCTGAATTTTGAGCAAATGCCTAGATTTCTAGTACAGCATGGAAAACTTCAAAATAAGCAAATTTGTTAGTGAGCAACAGGACACGCCTATTGACACCTTGACTAGAAACTCTCCCTTAAATCTTACCAGAAGCAGAGTTCCTCAGGCTCAGCTTGCTGATGGAACAATGCAGGAAAGTTTTATGATGGAAGAAAAAAAAAAAAAAGTTCTTTTTTATCATACAACTTGGCAGCAATAGGTTATCCAATACATATCTGTCCCAAACAATACTGGCAGTGTATTTCAATTGCTTAGCAAAGTAGCTGTGAAGGATATCATTGTCCTGTGCCTCACAAGACAGCTTGCTGCCAACTGGGTCATACAATAATCAACAAACCAGACTCCAGAAGATGCTACATTCCTCCCAGCAGCAGCTACCATTGAAGCAATTTAATACATTTAGGCAGTGTAGCGCAGGATTTTTCACTTCTTTATTAATGAACTGGTCAGGGGGGTCTGATTAGTAGTAAGATAACTTTAATGGCCTGACTTCATACTCTGCCACTGATACCGAAAAGCTGGTTGAAGAAACTCTGTAAGACTCATTCTGGAGTTTTAGAAAGCAGGCATTCTTTATTGCAGCGCTGGATGCATGGGGGATAGTTCCACCTAGCGTGCATGCCACAGCTTTAGCACAAACAGGTTATATAGAATAACTAATTGCATATTAATCAGATTAGTATACATATACATTAAAATAATTGCAACTGATTATCTTAGTACTGCCTACATCCGATCATGCGCAATGAAGGATCCATTTGAGTCGAAGGGCTGCTTTTGCGACCACTGACCCATTTGAAGTTCTTGTTGGCTGTCCTTGAAGTCTTTATTCCTGTCCTTGTTCTTTGATCTTGAAGCTTAACACAGTTTCAATCCCATGTGGTCAGTTTCAACATTGTTCTCCTCTAGTGTACAGGAACATCTAGTCATAAGAGCCAAGAACTGCAAAACTTATGAGGAACTACCTCTACTAGTTAATTGCTTGACTACACTTTTGTCTATTGTTTCAGTCATAGTGTTAGTATAAGATTTCTAATGATTATTTACCAAATCTCACTTTTACAGTCACCTAGCAGCAAACCAGTTTCCATGGCTGGTACAAAATATTAAAACCATCAAAATATTTAGATGTGCCATACAGAATGTATGGAAATATGCTATCACCACGAATCTTTAATTCATGTAAACCTTTCAGCTCATGCTACTGCCAAAGAGAATGGCTTGAAGAAAAGGAATAGTCTGGTTTTAGATTCCCTGGAATCTTGGGTTGGATATGTTATCCTTGAAATAGAAGCAGCACCTGGCTTATTATTAATTCCAAGACTGCATAAAAACTAAGAGCACAACACATTAAAAACAACACCCAAACACTCACCAAGTATTCCCCTGTTCTAAAGAAAAAAACCAAAAACTGGCTGAGGTCTTTTTGAGCTCACTGCAGAGCCTCCTATGCAGTCACATCTGGGAATATGGCCCTGTTCCTAGCCATAAGCTGCATATCTCTTCCAGGAGCAACTGCTTCAGAAATGCAGACCAAATCTTTCACTGCAATCTTACAATCTATGCTACAATCCCTTTTACAGCTACATTGAACTCCCAAATAAAAGATGCTGTATGCATTCCCAGAGTTAACAGGATAGATGAGAAACACTTTCCTCATAAATATAATTTCTACCTGCTTGCTTGTCATTCAAACCATAGGACAGTCCACAGAGTACTAATAAACCCTGCAACAACTGGACTGATAATTGACTTTGAGTAATTTCAGAAAACTAATTTCCCCAGTGGTGGCTGCTGTTTTCTCTCATTCAGCATCAGCATCTGGCAACAAGTGATTCCACTGAGTAATCTTGGCAAAACTTGGAGAGATTGTTTTGAATTTCCTTTACAACTTCTCAATGCCTGACTGTATTAATAACTGAAGATGAAACAACACTGTTGTGGGTCTTCCTAATCCCATGATAATTATTTCTAATGGCCCACATGGCATATCTTTAAGTTTTGAACATTTTCTTAAATTCATTACAATTAAAAGACTGTTCTACACAGTGACTTGCTGGTAATAAAGGGAAGAGCAGACAACACTTAACATCCATGGATAGGTCTTTGAGCCAAACAATGGCCAGAAATACTAACACTACATAAAATACATTCAAAGTTTGTAATGCTATCTGCAGAAAGTTCCCTATCTGTAGTCCAGTAAGGTCCCGTGTCACTCTTCAGAAAGGAGTTACCAGGATGGTTTTGAAAGCATCATCCCTCACCCACTGGATACACATGGGTCTATGAAGAAAAAGTCGAGAGAATATGAGCAGTTCTGTTTGGTTTTGCTGTTTTTAATGACAAAACAACATAATAAATGGCATTAGTCCTTTTCTGTACTGAAGTGCTCTGCTAAGACAAAGACAAAGGAATGAAGGGTAAGAACAATATGGGTCAAAAGACAAGGCCCAAAGCCAGAGCTGCCAAGAAGCAACTATTTATAATGTAGAACATCCAAAAAGGTCCATGCTGTTCACTTACATACCCTCCATCCTTGATCTACTGTGTTAGAATTACTGTCTATTCTTCACTTCTTAGTCCCTTAATGCATCCCAGAAAGCTTATGCAAGGTAAAGAATCAGTGCTAGCCTGTTCACTGTGCTTTTGGTGCTTTTTTGTTGTCGCTTTTCAAATGTCTGAATTCTTCCATTACTGTTTGTGTGATTATAGCACCTACAAATCATTGCCAGCCACCTGCACTACAAACTGCACAAACAGAACAAAATGCAGATTAACATTCATCTTACCCCAGAAGATGCCTTATTTCTGTCCAGTAATTGCCATACCAAATACGGTTCCTTGTTCAGGCTTCCTTCTATTTTCTATTAGCAAGTTTCCACCTCCACCAGCTTCTGCAGCTCTACTCTCTTAAGGTCACTTAACACATGGGCTTTATCATCAGCTGCTTTTCCTGTACTGGTGTCCCATCCCACCCGATGGGCTCGGGGGAGGTGATCTTTTAGATAGTCCGTTGCCACACACAGGAGTCACGACAATGACTCAGGAGGGACAGGGAAAATTTCAACACCCCGTTTCACTTGGCGAATCCCAGGGCAGGAGTCACGACAATGGCTCCTAAATGCTCAAAATATGTTTTATTTAACATTGACTTATAACACAAGTGTGGCTAAATTTGGCGTAGCAGATATTTCAAATAAAAAAACTTGACACCTAACAGCCATAGCAAAATATTCCTAACAAGAAGGTAGGAGGAAGAGATAAGAGAGAGAGAGACAAGAAAGAGAAAAAAGGAGAGGTAAGTATCACCACCCTTGGATCCAAAAAAGAAAGAATCTCCATAGTAGCTGTCTAGATTCCTCAGGCGGCGGGCATGCGCCTGGGGGTTGGTCTCCCCCCATTTTATACCCTTGTCAGAGAGCCCTTCCTGCATGACTTGTGGGGTTTTCTTGAAAGTTCTTGAGGAGGGGGGGGGGGGGGGGTGTGTCGCTGATGCCCCATTATCCCATTTAACTTGTTTACACAATTGCCATGGTAAGGGCCCGTGGCAAAACTCCAAACCTGTGACAAAATGTCCAAAGCGCAACTGATAGAAAACTTCCCAGAAACAGTTCACTACCCCACCTCTGCAGGGCACGTCCTGTTTCAGCTGCTTGCGGCTACCTGCTTGGTTGTTTGAGACAAAACGGTTGCCAGTCTCTCACAGTCTCTAGGCCTCTCACAACTGGTATCACAGGAAACAAATTGCTGAATTCATATACATTAGCACAAACTCAGAGAGACTTCAATTTCTTCTCAGCAACCCAGAGAGAGGGGCCAGGGAGGAATGGGGGATGTCACACAGGCAGCTGTGCTCACACACTGCTGAATGGGCAATTGAAGCCCTGGCTGCTGTCTCCTTTGGCACAGCACGGCACAGCACAGCACAGTGATTTCCCAGAGCTGGCTTTAATCTACGTTGTCTGGAAGTGCTCCACAAGCCACAGCTTGTGAACAACGGTGTGGGGTTCAGTTATATGGAACTTAGTGACTGGGCCTGAAAATAGCTCATGGTCACAAGAGCATTCCAGAGGCCTTTAGAAGGCCTTGAACAGAATAAACAAGAAGACAGAAAAAGAAAGTCCCAATTAGAAAAACAAAGGTGCACATTCCACGATAAAGGGAACTTGGCACAAAGAACCTCAATTCGGCAGTTTATCTTGACCAATTAGGCTGAGACAGGTTTCACATGTTTTAGTTGATATAACCAATTATGTCCTATGTTTATGCGCGTGTGCAGAGTTAGTATAACCAACTATATCTTATGTTTATATGCATGTACAGTGTCGATATAACCAATCACATTTTATGCTTGTGCTCGTGGACACCAAATGCTTGCATGCAGCAGCCAATCAAAGCTTCTTGGGAACTTGGAGAATTGTATAAAAATGATCAGCTAGGCTCAATAAACTGGCGACTTTGATCATCATATTGGTGTCCTGTTGTCCGTCCCTGCATGGAATTTCTCTGCATCTGGTGACCTCTGATGTGATCCGGTAAGGAACAAGAGGGGAACGCTAACGACTGAAAAGGCGGGGGAAATTGCCGCGGATGCCGGTGGGCTTGGAAGAAAGCACCGGGCTGCTCGAGAGAGGCAGGAATCGTAAGCTTACATGATAAAAGGCGGCATGGGTATCGCAGCATCTGCAAAGGAAAAGGCAGCCATAAAGCATTTATGAGGCTGGTTGAAAAAACAGAGATGGATATTAAAAAGGACTTGCCCATAAAGGAGGTGAGCGGTCGGGGGAGGAGATGGGGTCTACGCTTTCCAAAGAAGAAGAAGCAGTAGTTAAGCTCCCGCAACATATACTCTCAGAGAGAGGCAAAATATATGATAAAGCTTGTTTAAAGCAGCTTCTACAATGGAGCAAGGACAGAAACCTTTCAATTAGTGTGGGTACAGCTTTTGAGTTTAGTACCTGGGAAGCTATCGGAACCTCCCTATGGGATGAAATTAATGATGGGTCTAAAGAAGCTAAAGGTCTTGCAACTTTATGGAAATTGATTAAGACAACTCTGCAAGAAATGAAAGCAGATCGTAAAGCGTCTGCGTCTGCTTTTGCTGCTCTCTGTCTCCAACCGCAAGCGAAAGGGAAAAGCGGGGAGAAAAACATAATGCAGCGAGAGAGACTTTTTGGAACTTGTCTGCCTGCTCCTGTGCCCTTGACTTCTGCTCCACTCCCTGGGACTGCCGATATTAATCAGCCATCTGACAGTTCCCAAGCCTCCCTAACCGTATGCTTAAAGGAAACCCTACAGAATCAGGAAGCGAGTAAAAATCCGCCTATGAGAAAACAGCCCCTGGATACCACCGTTCAACCTGAATAAATTATACCTAGCATATACCCTGATTCAAATAATGCAAACGAGGATTTGGCTACTATAATACAAGAACAAAAGAAAGCAAAAATACATGCTAAAGCTCTCGCTGTAGCGTTACGACCAATGGTGCAACAGGGAAAAGAAGACTGCAGCCCACACAAAGGCCCTTTAGCGTGTTAGCGGTGTGGCCAACAGGGGCATTTGAAACGTACATGCCCTCAACGCATAGCAACACAGCCTCTATCTATGCCAGCACCAACTAACGGCAGTCAGTCAAACTTTTCCGGGGTCTGTAAGAAGTGCGACAAGTTCGGACACAAAGCCAGTGACTGTCGATCAAGGTTTAAAAAAGACGGAATGCTGTTAACACTCAACAATCAGGGAAACGGAATGATGAGCGCCAGGATGAGGGGCGCCAAGATATCAAGTGCCTCTCAAACAGGGGTGACGGCGTGCCCGGCTGTCTTTCAAGACTCAGGGCAGCCACAAAAGGCAGTGCAGGAGTTGACCTGGCCCTAGCCGCTGACACAACAATAACTGATGATAAAGTTCACGTCGTTCCATCAAATGCTACCAGGCCTTTGGGTCTTGGACTAAGTTCATTGCTTTTAGGATGCTCTTCTGTTTGTAAACAAGGAATATTTGTTTTACCTGGAGTTATTGATGCTGATTTCACAGGAAACATTTCAATCATGGTGAAAGAATTTGTTTCTCCTGTAGCAATTATGGCTGGAACCCGGATTGCTCAACTGGTACCCTTCAAGGCTAGCGTCCCCTGTGTCGGAAACATTGAACGAAGGGACGGAGGATTCGGATCTACTGACACACCATTAGTGGCCTTCACAGAAATAATTGGATCTTCCAAACCCGTTTGTCATTTTAATTTATATGGACCTTTGGGAAAATCTCTACTCCATAAACGTATGCTCCTTGACACAGGGTCTGATGTGACCATAATTCCAAAGGAAGAATGGTTCAGGGATTGGGAATTACAAAATATCGACACTGTGGTAACCGGTATTGGAGGCCAGAAATCCAAACAAATCAGCGTGAATTTTATAACGGTTGAAGACTGTGAAGACAAAAGGACAGCACATGTAAGGCCTTATGTTTTAAATACTACTGTATGGCTTTTAGGTCGGGACGCTTTAGTGCAATGGGGAGTTAGATTGTCCACGCATTTTTAGCAGCGGCCATTGACAAATGACCAACCCTGAGACTAAAATGGCTAACGGACAGCCCCGTTTGGGTTGATCAATGGCCGCTTCCGACAGAAAAGGTTGCTGCTTTGGAGCAACTTGTGGCTGAACAAGTGGAAGCAGGGCATTTGGTTCCTTCTACAAGCCCATGGAAACCTCCTGTATTTACCATTTTGAAAAAGTCTGGAAAATGGCGTTTACTGCAAGATTTGCATGCAGTGAATAAAGTAATGCAAGATATGGGATCCTTACAGCCTGGTATTCCAACCCCTACTATGATCCCCAGAGACTGACCTTTGTTGTTGACCTTAAAGACTGTTTCTTTACAATTCCTTTACACCCAGATGACTGTGAGAAATTTGCTTTTACCGTTCCAACAATAAATCGACATGCACCCAAAAGGTATCACTGGGTCGTTTTACCACAAGGCATGAAAAATTCACCGACTATATGTCAATGGTTTGTTGACATCACTCTCGAACCATTTCGCAAAAAATGGAAAGAGGCTCTGATATATCATTACATGGACGACCTGCTGGTCTGTGCACAACAACTTTCACATGAACATGTATTATTTGACCTTAAATTATACCTTGGGGCATATGGCTTAGTCATAGCCCCAGAAAAAGTTCAGCACCCTGGAAATATCTGGGTTTGCAAGTTGCGGAAGCCTCTGTTTGTCCGCAAAAGCTGTCGCTACACAAAGACATACGAAATATACATGATGTACAAAAACTTGTCGAAGACCTACAGTGGATCCGGCCTTATTGTGGTATTACCAATACAGACTTACAGCTGCTGCTGGATTTATTGCGGGGCAGCGATAGCTTAACTTCTGCAATACAACTAAGTGCATCGGGGCGGCAAGCCTTGACAGCAATTGAGCAGAAAATCACATCATCCATGTCTGGCAGATACGTTCCTGATTTTCTCATAAATTTATATGTATATAACTCAGATAAGGAAGTTGCGGGAATTTTGGGTCAGTGGGATGAGCAACAAAAACAAAACCCATTGATAATAATAGAATGGATATTCTTGCCTGCTAGCATGTCAAAAATGGTAGTCACTAGAGTTGAAGCTCTGGGAATGTGCATTCAAAAGGCAGGGGCAAGGGCGACAAAAATTTCAGGGAAGCAAATGGACAAAATTATTTTGCCTATGTTGCTTGATATTGTGAATAATGCCATGATGAAAAATGACTGCCTTGCAGTAGCTCTGATGGGCTTTAAGGGGGAAGTGGATAATCACTATCCCCCTCACCCATTGTTTAAAACAATGTTGACAGTGGAACCACGCTCTATTTGCAGTGAAAGACCACTGGAAGCAATTATCGTTTTTACTGATGCTAGCAGCGGAACAGGTAAAGCGGGATTTGTATCTTCAGGATGGATTCTGGAAATTCGAAGTCGTTCTGTCAGAGGGGTCAGTACAGGTGCTTGAGCTATTAGCCGTATGCTCTGTTTTCAAAAAATGGGATAAAACATCTGTCAACATTGTTTTGGATTCTCAATATGTCGTTGGGATAGTCAAACATATGCATAGATCCTTGATAAAAACTGTAAGTAATAAGCAGCTGTTTATGGCACTTTTGAAATTATGGACGTTATTAGAAAGACGAACAGACTTATTTTTTATCGATCATATTCGTAGACATACAACATTGCCGGGATTTATTGTGGAAGGTAATGCGCGTGCAGATCAACTGGTAGTAGCCAATGCAGACATCTGTTTTAATACACCCAAACCTGATTTGTTTGGACAAGCACTGCTATCCCATAAATTTTATCATCATTCAGCAAAAGCGCTGAGGAAGCAATTTGTTCTCCCATTGCAGCAAGTCAGAACTATTATTGCTGCTTGCCCTGACTGTGCGAACATTCCAAACTTACAACCACAAGGGGTAAACCCCCGGGGACTATCACCATTGCAAATTTGGCAAACAGATGTTACGGAGTATCCCAGTTTTGGGAAATATAAATACGTTCATGTATCTACTGACACATATTCGAACCTTATGTGTGCTACTGTTCATGTATCAACTAATGCCAGATCTGTAATTAAGCACCTTTTGGCAGCATTTGCTGCCATGGGAGTGCCAACAGAAATTAAACCAGACAATGGCAGGGGATATTGCGCACAGTCATTAGAAACATTTTTACAGCTATGGGGGGTAACTCATAATTTTGGCGTACCCCATAATTCTACTGGTCAAGCTATCATTGAACGTGCACATCGGACCTTAAAGGATCGTTTAAACATTTTAAAAATGGGGGAAGACGTGCGGCATTGTACCCCCCAAGAGTTAATAAGCAAAGCACTATATGTTTTGAATTGGCTACAGCCACGTGGTACTGAGGATCAGATCCCAATTGCTAGGCATATGTCTGGGAGCAAAAATGTTGATAAAAACCAGCCGCAAGTTTCAATATTCAATCCAGTTTTACAACAATGGCAGGGACCTTGCAAGTTATTCACGTGGGGAAGAGGGTATGCTTGTGTTTCCACAGGTAACGAGCAGCCCCATTGGATACCAGCGAAATGGGTCAAGCCATGGACTGAGCAATCAGATGTCACAAACAACTCAGAAGATCGAGAGCAAGAGGCAGTGGAGACTTCAGCAGGTCCCGAAGCCCTAGATAGACTGCCTAGACAAATCACGACGGAGACCGGCAGTCAATGCAGAAATTAAGAATGCGTGTGAGATGTGTTGACCCTGGCTGAACACCAGGTGCCCACCAAAGCTGTTCTATCACTCCCCCATCCTCAGCTGGACAGGGGAGAGAAAAATATAACAAAAAGCTTGCGGGTCGAGATAAGGACAGGAGAGATCATTCACCAATTACCATCACGGGCAAAACAGACTCAGCTTGGGGAAAATTAACCCAATTTATTACAAATCAACCAGAGCAAGGTAATGAGAAATAAAATGAAATCTCAGAACACCTTCCCACCACCCCTCCCTTCTTCCCGGGCACAACTTCACTCCCGGATTTCACCACCAAGCCCCCCCAGCGGCACAGGGGGACAGGGATGGGGTTTATGGTCATCACACGTTATTTTCTGCCGCTTCACCTCCTCAGGGCGAGGGCTCATCACAATCTTCCCCTGCTCCAGTGTGGGGTCCCACCCACGGGAGACAGTCCTCCACGAACTCCTCCAACGTGGGCCCTTCCCACGGGCTGCAATTCTTCACGAACTGCTCCAGCATGGGTCCATTCCACAGCGTGCAGTCCTTCAGGAGCACACTGCTCCAGTGTGAGTCCCCCACGGGGTCACAAGTCCTGCCAGAAAACCTGCTCCGTGGGCTCCTCTCTCCACAGATCCACAGGTCCTGCCAGGAACCTGCTCCAGCACGGGGTTCCCACGGGGTCACAGCCTCCTTCGGGAATCCACCTGCTCTGGCGTGGGGTCCTCCACGGGCTGCAGGTGGATATCTGCTCCACCGTGGACCTCCCTGGACTGCAGGGGGACAGCCTGCCTCACCATGGTCTTCACCACAGGCTGCAGGGGAATCTTCGCTCCGGCGCCTGGAGCATCTCCTCCCCCTCCTTCTTCACTGACCTTGGTGTCTGCAGGCTTGTTTCTCTTACATGTTCTCACTCCTCACTCCCGTGGCTGTTTCTCCCTGTCCCAACTTTTTTTTCCTTCTTAAAAATGTTATCACAGAGGTGTTACCACTATCACTGATTGGCTTGGCCTTGGCCGGCGGCGGGTCCGTCTTAGAGCCGGCTGGTATGGGCTCGCTCTCTCTCGAACACAGGGGAAGCTTCCAGCAGCTTCTTACAGAAGGCACCCCTGTAACCCCCCCTGCTACCAAAACCTTGCCACACAAAACCAATACAGCATGTGAAAAACACGGAATATGGTGCCGGCCCTGGATATGCATCTTAGTGCGAGTGGGTGAAAGGGATAGAAAATTTTTTGTGTGATCATTGTGATAGAAATTTAACTAACCAACTAACCTTGCGTGAGCGGGCAGAGGATTTTTCAATAGATCGCTTACTGATTTTGGCTTTGTGTATGCTACTAATCGTATAGAGAATAAGAAGCTTAGAGCTATTGCAGCAAATATATATGATTTAATGTTGATCGGCATCCAGTGAAACATTACTCATAAGAGCCGAGTGTGGAAGTAGTATTAAGATACCCCGATATATAGTCATTTATGATAAAGACTGGAAAAAGACTAAAAAAAAAAAAAAAAAAAGGATTTGGAAAAGCAAATGGTAGTGATAATGATTGCGATGACCTTAGTCACGGGATCTGTATTTAAAATTAACCCCCGACAGAATATATGGGTAACTTGGGCAAACAGTACCGGACAGACTGATTTTTGTCTGTCCTTAGCTATACCAGGGGATCCTTTTCGCACATGTCCAATTGGGTATCTAGACTTTAACCCTAAATTTTACAGCTCATGGTACAACCAGACTAATTACAATATAGAATTTGAGAAATTCAACATCATGACAACAAGCAATGTGGTGATGTGCATAAAGATTGGTGAAAAGTGGTGGCCCTCTTTGATAGGAGCTAAACAGCAACAATTGCTTGTGGAAAACCTTCTGATTAGTGCGAGCTTGCCCCTTCAGGAAGTGGATCTAATGTTTTCTTTACCCCCGGTTGAGGTAACCAATATTTCCCATTTAAAAGGATTGTCGATATCTCCGATCACAATTACAACCATATAATGGTATAGGAGTGATATTTTTTGGGGGGACACCATTTTGGTAAAGAAGGAGAAAGAGCGATCAGGGTCATACTTTATAGGATGGCAGAACATAACAGGGTTACCTTTATGGCCTGACGTTGATACTGCAAGTTTGGAAGTAAATGCTGCGGGGGGAAAGTTGTTGCCCCCAGGAGTGTTTTTGATCTGTGGAGATAGGACATGGGTGTGAAGAGTTTGAAGGAATGTGTTGCATGAACCTGTTGGACCATTCTATAAGCATTCACAAACAGTTAAGTCAATTACAAGAGAACCTAAACAAGATCGGATACTATACTGACCCATTTAGTGACTGGTTAGGATCATTGGGGTTTGGGCCTTGGATATGGCAAATATTAAAGTGGTTGATTTTCTTGGTGGCTCCTATATTCATACTCTTGGCTATTATCCCATGTATGATTCGATGCTCGCAAATGAAGGTGACTAGATCTGTTAATGCTCTTTAAAAAAAAAAAAAAAAAAAAAAAAAAAAGAGTAGGGAATCTCTCTCCACAAGAAAAGTTAGCTAAGGCCAAAATCAGGGGTAAGGTCATGGTCTTGGTTAAGAATCTAGAAACAGGGCAATGGGAAGGTCCATTTCCATTAATAACCTGGGGGTGAGATTATGATTGTGTTTCCACAGATACAGGCCCATGATGGACTCCCACCCGATTTGTACGACCATCATCATCTGGAACATCATAGATGGTGCGGCAATATGAATACCACCTCAGCCAAAAACTAACATATAGGTCACCTTGGCTAACATAACAGGTCAAGATTCTCTGTGCATTGCAACCGCATCACAAAGCCCATGAACCAATAGACAGGATGGCTATGACTTCTGCAGCGCCCCTGGCCAGTGAGCACATGCGTCATAGGTTGAAACTGAGGCGGATTTTGGCACCCTGTCGTGGTTTAACCCCAGCCAGCAACTAAGCACCACGCAGCCGCTCACTCACTCCCCCCTATCCAGTGGGATGGGGGAGAAAATCGGGGAAAAAAAAGTAAAACTCGTGGGTTGAGATAAGAACGGTTTAATAGAACAGAAATGAAGAAACTAATAATGATAATGATAACACTAATACAATGACAACAGCAATAATAAAAGGATTGGAAAGTACAAATGATGCGCAGGGCAATAGCTCACCACCCGCCGACCGACACCCAGCTAGTACCCGAGCGGCGATTCCCCGCCCCCACTTCCCAGTTCCTATACTAGATGGGACGTCACATGGTATGGAATACACCGTTGGCCAGTTTGGGTCAGGTACCCTGGTTGTGTCCTGTGCCAACTTCTTGTGCCCTGGCTGGGCATGAGAAGCTGAAAAATCCTTGACTATAGTCTAAACACTACTTAGCAACAACTGAAAACATCAGTGTTATCAACATTCTTCCCATACTGAACTTAAAACATAGCACTGTACCAGCTACTAGGAAGACAGTTAACTCTATCCCAGCTGAAACCAGGACACACCCGCTGGCCACGTGTGCTGAAATCCGTTCCTCTGCAAATGTATAAATACCGGGATTTTCCGAAGAGCATCGGGCTGGCGTACGACAAGGCCATTGTTGCCTCCGTGGGGACGCCCACATAAAGCTGACACCTAATGATTGCTGGGCTGAGTTTGTGGAGCAAGACGGCACAAGAATGTACAGATGGTCCATCCTTGTATGTTGCAATGTGTTTAAAAATTAATTGATAGATCAAGTAAGGCTGTGTCAATTGACGAAAAACAAAAAAGGGGGAGATGTAGGGTTCAATTATATGGAACTTAGTGACTGGGCCTGAAAATAGCTCATGGTCACAAGAGCATTCCAGACGCCTTTAGAAGGCCTTGAACAGAATAAACAAGAAGACAGAAAAAGAAAGTCCCAATTAGAAAAACAAAGGTGCACATTCCACGATAAAGGGAACTTGGCACAAAGAAGCTCAATTCGGCAGTTTATCTTGACCAATTAGACTGAGACAAGTTTCGCATGCTCTAGTTAATATAGCCAATTATGTCCTATGTTTATGCGTGTGTACAGAGTTAGTATAACCAACTATATCTTATGTTTATACGCGTAGACAGTATCGATATAACCAATCACATTTTATGCTTGTGCGCATGGACACCAAATGCTTGCATGCAGCAGCCAATCAAAGCTTCTTGGGAACTTGGAGAATTGTATAAGAATGATCAGCTAGGCTCAATAAACTGGCGACTTTAATCATCATACTGGTGTCCTGTCGTCCGTCCCCGCATGGAACTTCTCTACACAACAGTGCTGCTTTTGTCTGGGAATTTTAATAACATTTTTTAAGAGTACCTATTTGTATTATTTAGGTAGGGAGTAATCAAAGTATACAGCATTTGGAAAAAAACAATCTATTAGGATATGAAGCAACATCACAAACACAGCTTTTTGCTGCTGCCCACCAGAGTGTCCTGATTTCAGCTGGGATAGAGTTAATTTTCTTCCTAGTAGCTGGTATAGTGCTAGGTTTTGGGTTCAGTATGAGAAGAACGTTGATAACACTGATGTTTTGAGTTGTTGCTGAGTAATGTTTACAGTAAGTCAAGGATTTTTCAGCTTCTCATGCCCAGCCAGCAAGAAAGCTGGAGGGGCACAAGAAGTTGGCACAGGACACAGCCAGGACAGCAGCTTGTTTGTGTGGTTTTGTCAGTGATTGCTTTGTTAATATTTATAGGATGTTTGGCATGCTACTGCAGACATTGTTTTGGTCGACCATTGTCGCTGCCTTTAATATTTGGGGAAACTCCTGTACCCCCCTCTTTGGCTTGGGGTGGTAAAATGAATTTATGGCTCTAGGCCAGCAAGCGGCCAACACTTTTAATCTGACTAATTGTTGGGTATGTGGTGGGCCCTTAGGTTTGGAAAGCTGGCCATGGACTGCTGTCCCTATTTCCCCAAAATGGTTAGTGAGTAATTACAGTGAGGTCAAAAATGATTCTTACTGGGGTGAAGACATACAGCCCTGGACAATACGATACCCAGTCCAAGGTGAATATTGTCTGAACCGAACACAGAAAGATGGTATTCCCATGGGAAATAGCAAGCGCAACTGGACCTATACTTATGACAACCATTGCCTCACTGACGGTTGTAGACGAATTGATTGTTCAAACCATGGGGCAGCCGTGTCATTGCCAGAAAGGGACGACCAGGCATATTGTGGCCTCTTGAGTTCCAGATCTCCAAATTTTGTACCTCGCTGGCCCAGATGGGCTTCGGTGAATCAAACAGGGCACAGGAAACAGTTTTCCCATTTTTGTTCTTCCACTACTCAGTCTAATAACCGTCTTAATGTTACCTGCTTTTGGCACCATGGTTCTGGTGCCTGGAAATGCAGACTCACTGATAAAACATATTCTCGTCTCCCTAATGGGACTCAAATTTGGTGGTCAAGTGATAATAAAAAGACCACTGTCAGGGACATTTGAGCATAGGTCTGGATGGACTTCCTATCTGTTGGGGCACCACAGAGGAAGTGGGAAAAACTGTGGACAGGTTGTTGATGAACGGTCCGTCAGATCATCCTCTAGGAGTAGGTAACTCAACGTATTTCCAATCATCACAGACACCTACCGTTTTTTTTTAAAATGGCGCACAAGCCTTAAAGGGTCACTACTGGGTGTGTGGCCAACGTGCCTACAAACCGCTACCAGCAAATTGGACTGGAGTGTGTTATACGGGGGTAATTCACCCCTTGTTTTTTCTGCTCCCGGAGGATGAAGGGGATGGACTGGGTGTTAAGGTATATGATGATCTCAATTGGTATCGGCGATCCATTGATACCTCTGTAGCAGGTGGGAGTGGTCAAACCTGGGGCAAAGACGAGTGGACGCCTCAATGTATCATACAACATTATGGACCTGCCACCTGGAACCCCAATGAGTGGGTTAGTGGTGCTCGAGAACCTATCTATAACCTAAATCGCATCATCTGGTTACAAGCTGTCCTAGAGATCATTACTAATGAGACAGCCCGTGCCCTTGATCTGTTGGCGGATCAAGCCACACAAATGCAAACAGCAATATTACAACATCGCATGGTTCTCGATTACCTGCTAGCTGAGGAAGGAGGTGTTTGTGGTAAACTAAATGATTCTAACTGTTGTTTAAAAACTGATGACAGCGGGACAATTGTTAAACAAATTACCATAGGAATACAAAAGCTGGCCCATGTTCCTGTCCAGACATGGAAAGGCTGGGACATTGCTATGTTTTCCTGGCTCCCTGGTGTTCCACGGGTTAAGTGAATCCTATTTTAGTTCTTGTGTGGTTTTGCCATGTTGTTGTTTCTACCATGTATCATTCCATGTTTTATACAACTGATTCAATGTGTTGTAACTAATATGCAATTTGTAACTACTTCCTGTTTCACCTAATGGTGTTAAACAAATTCATGCTGTGCGTCGAACCATGCCGTCGGTAGTACAGATTCTATGAAATGCTCTTTTCTGACCTTTTTCTATATAGCTATCTTTTCTGAAAACCACCATGGGTCCTGAAGCAATCTTTGAGTCACGGGGTGGTGTCAGAGACTGAATGGTTATCTCAAGCTGTTTGTCTCAAAGATTGTTAGGTGTGAGAGAGTGGACTGTCATTTCAAGCCATTCATCTCAAGGATTGTTTGATGTGAGAGACTGAACTGTGAACTATTTATCTCAAGCCCTTTGTCTCTGGGATGGCCTGTTTAAGCAGGACACTCCTCTGTCCATAAGGACGATTACCAGGCCACTGAGGTATCCAGGGGAGGAAATGGGCTGGAGCCAACGAAGCATGCAGGAATATGGAGACTGCCGTTCTCATGGAAACTGTAGTCTTTTGAGATAAGATACCAGTTTCTAGTGTTGATCATGCGAAGGTCGTGTGATTGATAGACGAAACCTGCAGCACATGAACAGTGCATGAACAGTATGTATGTGCATGCATCACTGAACTATGCCCTATAAAAAACTGTGGAGACAAACCATGGTGTGCACCCACCACCGAAAAAATGAAGACTAAGGAACAACGGGATGCTGCTGGATCCATGGTGATGACTATCCTTGCAACTCTATCTTGACTGCTTGCTTGATTTCTGCCTTTTTTTCCATTCTATCCTATCGCTACTATTTTCTACTTTTGATAATAAAAGCTCTTTTGGGTATACGGCATTTGACCTCATTTGCATCTTAATCTCACTCTTGGGATCATATCGAAACCTTCCCCAACACTGGAGCGAGACAGGGGATCGCCGCTCGGGGACTAACTGGGCATCAATCGGCGGAAGGTGAGCAATTGCATTGTACATCACTTATATATTCTAATCCTTTTATTATTACGATTGTCATTTTATTAGTGTTATCATTATCATTATTAGTTTCTTCTTTTCTGTTCTATTAAACCGTTCTTATCTCAACCCATGAGTTTTACTTCATTTCCCGATTTGCTCCCACATCCCACTGGGTTGGGGGGGAAGTGAGTGAGCAGCTGCGTGGTGCTTAGTTGCTGGCTGGGGTTAAACCATGACAGGCTACGAGCCTGGAATTAGAAGGTAGGGAAGCCAAGCAGCTGGGATCACTTGCCAGGGAAGGTGGCATTGACAAAGCAATTGGAAAACGGACAGAAGCCCACAACCTCTGGAGGCCACTCCTGTCAAGCGTGAAGGAAAGGTACCCCTTCAAGAAAGATGTTATATGTCAATCAGGCAAACGGACCACCATGGAGAGCGGTATCCAATATCTGAGGGAATAAGCCCTGATAGAGATGATTTATTATGACCTGGACAACCCACAATTACCCAAAGATCCAGATGAAGACCAATGCACATGACCCATGTGGTGAAAGCTTCTATGGAGCTGTCCAGGGTTCAGCTGGGATAGAGTTAATTTTCACAGGAACCTGGAGAGGGCACAGCAGGGACAGCTGACCTGAACTAACCAAGGAGCTATTCCATACCATGTGCCATCATGCTCAGTATATAACTGGGGAGCAGGCTGGGGGGAAGTTCTCTCAACTTTCAGTGGGGGAAGTGGCGGAGCGTCGGGTTCCAGGTGGTGAGCAGTTGCACTGTGCATCACTCGTTTCGTATATACTTTTATTAGTACCGTTGTTGTTGTTGTAACTTCTCTTTTTGTGTTGTCCCAGTAAATAGTCCTTATCTCAACCCACGAGGTTCTGGGGTTTTTTTTTGTTTTCTCCTTTCTGATTCTCCTCCGCATTCCATGAGAGGGGGGTGGGGAGGAGTGAATGAGCGGCTGCGTGGTCCCTTGTTACCAGCTGCGCTGAAACCACGACAGTCCTTTTTGGCGCCCAATGTGGGGGACGAAGGGTTGAGATAACGACAGATCTGGCCAGAGCATGTAAAACCAAATTTGTTATACACATTTCTTATATTAATTAAAAAGTTGCTAGTCACTATGTTGGTTCATTTGTTCACATGGTGGTGTTTTGTAAGTTCTTATTTGCACTATGTATTGCCTGTAGTTACATTTCTCACCTCTGGGAGAGGGATCAGGATTAGCATTTTGCTATATTGGCTAATGTCGACTTATAAAATGATTACATCACTGGTCATGAGGTTAAGCTGGTATCTGTATGCAGCAGTGATATCATTTCCATACTTCGGGTGCCTTCTATCAGAATTTATTAGTAATCACACCCAATCCATGGAGAAGTCAGAGGGGGATACTTCACCCTGTTCATTCACCTCCCTTTTCTCCTTCCGGATAATTACAACAGCTTTTGAGAATTTTGAATATCCTTGGGATGCGCAAGCAAGCGTGCTGTTAGTGCTATGCCTCCTGAATATGTTTCAGGTCTTGTTTAGGGCTACAAAAAGGCTCTTTAAGAGTACCACTCAGAGATCTGCCCCAAAGCTGGATATTCATGGGTGGCACGGCATGTGGGAGGATGTGGGCAGGTATCTAGAGAACTTCTCACCTCCAGTGGCTTGGAAGTTCACTCCCAAACAACTACAGAACCCTCATGAAGTGGTAGAATATTTGAAAGGAAAATGCTGTGGCTATTCCAGAGAGGCACAACTTACTGCACTGTGCTGGGCCCTGGCCAGTATCTACCAAACACTCCCTAATATTAGGCAGCACCCTCAGGGGGAAGAGAGAGAAAACAGAGAAACAGGTACCATGCCCACCCCAACCCTGGCGACAGGCACCATGGCTACCCCTACCCCAGCAGCAGGCATTGTGGCTACCCCAACCCTGGCGACAGGCACTGCAGCTAAACCAGAGAACCAACCTGTGCCAGTATCAGTCGCCCCTATACAGAAAAAGAAACACACAAAGAAATCAGTTCACTTAGTGAGAGATGAAAGTGAACCAGGGTCATTGCGAGAACAGGAGGAAGAGGCAGAACCAGAGGTGTTGGGAATTGGCTTGATGAAAAAAGGACATGGGTCTATAGAAAAGTTGTGCGAGCAGAGTTCTGTGTGAAAGAATGTCAGTTTGAGCAGCAAGATTAGGCCTTGGCCGAAAATAGCTGGCTTTGCTGATATCAGGAGAAAAACAACAGCTGGTCTCGCTGTTATCAGGAGAAAGACAGGGACGGTGTGACCTTGGCATAACTTCATAAGTAACTTTTGAAGAAGTTCCCATGAGAAAGTTACGGAACATGTATAGCTGCAAATCACAAGTGGGTGTGTTTTAGTAATGAATAAACATTACCAATGTACCAATCATATTAGGACTAGTAGGCATAATTATCGCAAACTGTATAAATATGAGCTATCCGTGCAAATAAAGTTGAATCACTTCTATCACTCATATTGGGTCGACTTATGTGCATTCCTCCGCCGCTTCAACACAGAGGTAATCACCCGATCTCTATCACTGAGTGAGTTGCGTGACATGCGAAAAGATTTTAGCCGCCACCCAGGTGAGCACATTGTTACCTGGCTGCTCCAATGCTGGGATAATGGGGCCAGTAGTGTGGAATTAGAGGGTAAGGAAGCCAAGCAGTTGGGATCCCTGTCTAGGGAAGGGGGCATTGACAAGGCGATTGGGAGAAAAAACACAAGTCCTCAGCCTCTGGAGGCAACTTCTGTTAGGTGTAAAGGAAAGATACCCCTTCAAGGATGAAGTTACATCTCACCAAGGCAAGTGGACCACCATGGAGAGAGGTATCCAGTACCTGAGGGAATTAGCCGTGCTGGAGGTGATTTACAATGATCCAGAAAATGCGCAGTCACCCACAGATCCAGATGAGGTCCAATGCACACAACCCATGTGGTGGAAGTTTCTACAAAATGCACCACCAACCTATGCCAGCTCATTGCACTAGTGTCCTGGAAAGAAGGCAATGGACAAACGGTGGATGAATTGGCTGTCCAACTCCGGCAACACGAAGGAAGTCTCTCTTCCTCCCTACGGGCCTGTGTCTCAACTGTAGAGGAGTTGTCCCGAGAGTTCCAGCAATTCAAAGTGGATTTGTCCTTCTCCCCACCTGTACAGGCCCGCATCACAGCTATTAGGAGTAAGCGTTCCTCTGCCCAAGAGAGAGGAGAGAGAAAGTACACTCGACGGGCTAACCTGTGGTTTTACCTGCGTGACCACGGAGAGGACATGAGTGAGTGGGATGGAAAACATACCTCAGTCCTATGTGCACGGGTACGGGAGTTGTGAGAAAAAGCAATCAGAAAAGAGGATTCTTCTTGGAAAACTGCCGCACCAGTTTCCCATGAGCAGTCCCCCAGACGCAGTAAATGGGATGATCTCATTTCCGATCCTCTTGAAGGGAATTCTGAGTCACGTCTGCGAAAAGTGAGTAATGGATGCTCTAACCAGTATTAGAGGGGCCCTGCCTCCAGCCAGGTGGAGGAAAGGGATAACCGGGTGTATTGGTTTTGTTTGGCAAGGTTTTGGTAGCGGGGGGGGGTTACAGGGGTGGCTTCTGTAAGAAACTGCTGGAAGCTTCCCCTGTGTTCGAGAGAGAGAGCGAGCCCATATTAGCCGGCTCTGAGACGGACCCGCTGCCGGCCAAGGCCGAGCCAATCAGTGATAGTGGTAACGCCTCTGTGATAACATTTTTAAGAAGGAAAAAAAGTTGGGACGGAGAGAAACTGCCGCCGGAGTGAGGAGTGAGAACATGTAAGAGAAACAAGCCTGCGGACACCAAGGTCAGTGAAGAAGGAGGGGGAGGAGATGCTCCAGGCGCCGGAGCGAAGATTCCCCTGCAGCCTGTGGTGAAGACCCTGGTGAGGCAGGCTGTCCCCCTGCAGTCCAGGGAGGTCCACGGTGGAGCAGATATCCACCTGTAGCCCGTGGAGGACCCCACGCCGGAGCAGATGGGTTCCCGAAGGAGGCTGTGACCCCGTGGGAACCCCGTGCTGGAGCAGGCTCCTGGCAGGACCTGCGGATCTGTGGAGAGAGGAGCCCACGGAGCAGGCTTTCTGGCAGGACTTGTGACCCCATGGCGGACCCGCGCTGGAGCAGTGTGCTCCTGAAGGACTGCACACCGTGGAATGGACCCATGCTGGAGCAGTTCGTGAAGAACTGCAGCCCGTGGGAATGGCCCACGTTGGAGGAGTTCGTGGAGGACTGTCTCCCGTGGGTGGGACCCCACGCTGGAGCAGGGGAAGAGTGTGATCAGCCCTCGTCCTGAGGAGGTGAAGCGGCAGAAAATAACGTGTGATGACCATAAACCCCATCCCTGTCCCCCTGTGCCGCTGGGGGGGCTTGGTGGTGAAATCCGGGAGGGTAGTTGTGCCCGGGAAGAACGGAGGGGTGGTGGGAAGGTGTTCTGAGATTTCATTTTACTTCTCATTACCTTGCTCTGGTTGATTTGTAATAAATTGAGTTAATTTTGCAAATTGAGTCTGTTTTGCCCGTGACGGTAATTAGTGAATGATCTCTCCTGTCCTTATCTCGACCCGCGAGCCTTTTGTTATATTTTCTCTCCCCTATCCAGCTGAGGATGGGGGAGTGATAGAACGGCTTTGGTGGGCACCTGGTGTTGAGCCAGGGTCAACCCATCACACCGGGTCTATTGGACTGTGTGGATTCGATGGCCTGGCACGTCAGACCCGCAGGACTATAAGGCTCTAGTAGACACGGGTGCACAGTGCACTCTAATGATATCAAGTTCTAAAAGGGCAGAACCCATCTGTATCTCTGGTGTGACAGGAGGATCCCAAGAGCTAACCGTATTGGAAGATGAAGTGAGTCTAACTGGAAATGAATGGCAGAGACACCCCATTATGACTGGCCCAGAAGCCCCATGCATCCTTGGCATAGACCACCTTAAGAGAGTCTATTTAAAGCAACCAAAGGAGTATTGATAAGTTTTTGGTATAGCTGCCTTGGAGATAGAGTGAATTAAACAACTGTCTACCCTGCCTGGTCTCTCTCAAGACCCTTCGATTGTGGGGTTGCTGAGGGGTGAAGAACAACAGGTGCCAATTGCTAGCACGACAGAGCACCAGTGGCAATATCGCACCAACCGAGACTCCCTGATTCCCATCCACAAGCTGATTCATCAACTGGAGAGCCAAGGAGTGATCAGCAGAACTCGCTCACCCTTTAATAGTCCCATATGGCCAGTGCGGAAGTCTAATGGGGAGTGGAGACTAACAGTTGACTACCGCGGCCTGAATGAAGTTATGCCGCCGCTGAGTGCTGCCGTGCTGGATATGCTAGAGCTTCAACATGAACTGGAATTAAAGGCAGCCAAGTGGTATGCCACAAGTGACATCATCAATGCGTTTTTCTCAATTCCTCTGGCAGCAGAGTGCTAGGCACAATTTGCTTTCGCTTGGAGGGGCCTCCAGTACACCTGGAATCAACAGCCCCAGGGGTGGAAAAAAAGCCCCACCATTTGCCATGGACTAATCCAGACTGCACTGGAAAAAGGTGAGGCTCCATAACACCTGCAATACATTGATGACATCATCATATGGGGCAACACAGAAGAAGTCTTTGAGAAAAGGAAGAAAATAATACAAATCCTTTTGAAGGCTGGTTTTGCCATAAAAGAAAGTAAGGTCAAGGGACCTGCACAGGATATCCAGGTTTTAGGAATAAAATGGCAAGACAGGCATCGTCAGATACCCTTGGGTGTGATCAACAAAATAGCAGCTATGTCTCCACCAACTAATAAAAAGGACACACAGGCCTTCTTAGGTGTCGTGGGGTTTTGGAGAATGCATATTCCAAAGTACGGTCTGATTGTAAGCCCTCTCTACCAAGTGACCTGGAAGAAGAATGATTTTAAATGGGGCCCTGAGCAACAACAAGCTTTTGAACAAATTAAATGGGAGATTGTTCATGCAGTAGCCCTTGGACCAGTCCGGACAGGACAAGATGTTAAAAATGTGCTCTACACTGCAGCTGGGGAGAATGGCCCTACCTGGAGCCTCTGGCAGAAAGCACCTGGGGAGACCTGAGGTCGATCCCTGAGGTTTTGGAGTCGAGGATATTGAGGATCCGAGGCTTGCTATACTATAACTGAAAAAGAGATACTGGCAGCATATGAAGGAGTTCAAGCTGCCTCAGAAGTGGTTGGTACTGAAACACAGCTCCTCTTAGCACCCCGACTGCCAGTGCTGGGCTGGATGTTCAAAGGGAGGGTCTCCTCTACACATCATGCAGCTGATGCCACGTGGAGTAAGTGGATTGCACTGATCACACAACGGGCTCGCATAGGAAACCCCAGTCGCCCAGGAATGTTAGAAGTGATCACGGACTGGCCAGAAGGCAAAGATTTTGGAATGTTGCCAGAGGAGGAGGTGACACAGGCTGAAGAGGCCCCGCTGTATAATAATCTGCCAGAAAATGAGAGGCAATATGCCCTGTTCACTGATGGATCCTGTCACGTTGTGGGAAAGCATCAGAGGTGGAAAGCTGCTGTATGCAGTCCTATACGACAAGTCGCAGAAACTGGTGAAGGAGAAGGTGAATCGAGTCAGTTTGCAGAGGTGAAAGCCATCCAGCTAGCGTTAGACATTGCTGAAAGGGAGAAGTGGCCAGTGCTCTATCTCTATACTGACTCATGGATGGTGGCAAATGCCCTGTGGGGCTGGCTACAGCAATGGAAGCAGAGCAACTGGCAGCACAGAGGTAAACCCATTTGGGCTGCCACACTGTGGCAAGATATTGCGTCCCGGCTAGAGAATCTGGTTGTAAAAGTACGTCATGTAGATGCTCATGTACCCAAGGGTTGGGCCACTGAGGAACATCGAAACAACCAGCAGGTGGATCAGGCTGCCAAGATTGAAGTGTCTCAGGTGGACCTGGACTGCCAATATAAGGGTCAGCTATTTATGGCTCAGTGGGCCCATGACACCTCAGGTCATCAGGGACGAGATGCAACACAGAGATGGGCTCGTGATCGAGGGGTGGACTTGACCATGGATACTATTGCTCAAGTTATCCATGAATGTGAAACGTGCTGCAATTAAGCAAGCCAAGCGGTTAAAGCCCCTGTGGTATGGAGGACGATGGCTGATATATCAATATGGGGAATCCTGGCAGATTGACTATATCACACTCCCACAAACCCGCCAGGGCAAGCGCCATGTGCTTACAATGTTGGAAGCAACCACCGGGTGACTGTAAACATATCCTGTGCCCCATGCCACTGCCCAGAACACTATCCTGGGCCTTGAGAAGCAGGACTTGTGGCGACATGGCACCCCAGAAAGAATTGAGTCGGACAATGGGACTCATTTCCGGAACAACCTCATAGACACCTGGGCCAAAATGCATGGCATTGAGTGGGTATATCATATCCCCTATCATGCACCAGCCTCTGCGAAAAATTGAACAATACAATTGACTGTTAAAGACTACATTGAGAGCAATGGTGGGTGGAACCATCAAACATTGGGATACACATTTAGCAAAAGCCACCTGGTTAGTCAACACCAGAGGATCTGCCAATCGGGGTGGCCCTGCCCAGTCAGAAATTTATGTGCTGTAGAAGGGAATAAAGTCCGTGCAGTGTATATAAAAAATATGTTAGGGAAGACAATCTGGGTTACTCCTGCCTTAGGCAAAGGTAAACCCATTTGTGGGATTGCTTTTGCTCAAGGGCCTGGGTGCACTTGGTGGGTGATGCGAAAAGATGGGGAAGTCCAATGTGTGCCTCAAGGGGATTTGATTTTAGGTGGGAATAGCCAGAATTAAACTGTATGATATTAGTTGCTATATAACCCTGCCACTGTATGTTATCATTACTATAATTGTTATATGCTATATCCATAGTACTATAGTAGGAATCACTTAGGTCAAGCAAGAATGAACTGTGATAAAACTGAGCAAAGCGCAGTAGTGATGGAACCAGAACTGACTCCAGCATGCAACAATCCAACGGTGCACACCATCCTCCTGCTGCGTCAGATGTCACCTGCTCGTCACACCACACCGAAGCCCAATTCTGCTCTACTGACTGAGAGGACTTTGCACCATCCCTCCTGCCCAGACAGACTGGTATGACAGATGGAGCCCAGAGTCGGAAACTAAATGAACTCAACAAACATTTTATGAATATAACCCATGAACTAAAGGAATGATATCTGTGTGTGTATATACATATATATATATCATTTTTCATATGTCTCAAAAGGATGGAAAGGTGATGATGATTGATCAGGATGTAAGTAAAGGTATGGGAACTGAGCATGACGTCAATGGTATAGAATAAGGGGTGGATACTGTCCTGGTTTCAGCTGGGATAGAGTTAATTGTCTTCCTAGTAGCTGGTACAGTGCTGTGTTTTGAGTTCAGTATGAGAAGAATGTTGATAACACTGATGTTTTCAGTTGTTGCTAAGTAATGTTTAGTCTAAAGTCAAGGATTTTTCAGCTTCTCATGCCCAGGCAGCGAGAAAGCTGAAGGGTCGCAAGAAGTTGGCACAGGACACAACCAGGGCAGCTGACCCAAAGTGGCCAACGGGGTATTCCATACCATGTGACGTCCCATCTAGTTTAGGAACTGGGAAGTGGAGGTGGGGAATCGCCGCTCAGGGACTAGCTGGGTATCGTTTGTTGGGTGGTGAGCAATTGCCCTGCGCATCATTTGTACATTCCAATCCTTTTATTACTACTGTTGTCATCTTATTAGTATTATCATTATTAGTTTCTTCTTTTCTTTTCTATTAAACCGTTCTTATCTCAACCCACGAGTTTTACTTCTTTTCCCGATTTGCTCCCACATCCCACTGGGTTGGGGGGGAAGTGAGTGAGCAGCTGCGTGGTGCTTAGTTGCTGGCTGGGGTTAAAGTACGACAGCATGCAATAATCCAACATTACACACCCTCCTCCTGCTGTGTCCAATGTCACCACCTCATCACACCGCACTGAAACCCAATCCTGCTCTGCTGACGACTGAGTGGACTTCACATGATCCCTCCTGCCCAGAAAGACTGGTATGACAGATAGAGCCCAGAGTTGGCAACTGAATGAACTCAACAAACATTTTATAGAGATGGCCATAGACTAAGGGAATGATTTCTCTGTGTGTGTGTGTGTGTATATATATATATCTCAAAGGATGGAGAATTTGAATAGGATTGATTAGGATGTATTGTAAAGTATGGGACCTGAGCATGGCGTCGATGGTATAGAATAAGGGGTGGATACTGTCCTGGTTTCAGCTGGGATAGAGTTAATTTTCTTTCTAGTAGCTGTTATAGTGTTATGTTTTGAATTTAATATGAGAAGAATGTTGATAACACACTGATATTTTCAGTTGTTGATAAAGTCAAGGATTTTTCAGCTTCTCATGCCCAGCCAGCAAGAAGGCTGGAAGGGCACAAGAAATTGGGAGGGGACACAGCCAGGGCAGCTGAGCCAAAGTGGCCAAAGGGATATTCTATACCATGTGACATCTGGTATATAAACTGGGTGGAGTGGGGCTGGGGGGAATCGCTGCTCGGGAACTAACTGGGTGTCAGTTGGCAGGTGGTGAGCAATTGCACTTTGCATCATTTGTTTTGTATATTCCAATCCTTTTATTATTATTATTGTCATTTTATTATTGTTATTATCATCATTATTAGTTTCTTCTTTTCTGTTCTATTAAACCGTTCTTATCTCAACCCACGAGTTTTACTTCTTTTCCCAATTTTCTCCCCCATCCACTGGGATGGGGGAGCGTGAGTGAGCGGCTGTGTGGTGCTTAGTTGCTGGCTGGGGTTAAACCACGACACAGAGCCACCCTGCCAAAGCACAATATAGCAAGATATAAAGATCGCTCATTCGTGCTATAAAAGAAGCTTCTGTTGGTCCTTCTTCACTTTCTCTAAGTCATGCAATTCAGAAAATCCTAATGTTATCAATTCATACGTATATTATGATTGAAATAACCAGGGAGCTGCTGAAGTCCTGTGTACAGCCCCCATCAGTTAATATTTAAAATAGGGAAATGATAACTAGACATGATTTAGGGTTTAGGAACTAACTACTAGACAATGGGGCTTTACGTTTATGTCAGAAAAGGTAATGGATTGTGGTCTGATCAGCAAACCTGGAAGAACTGCTTGGAACTGCCAAGATTAGGGAAGAAGTAGGTAAAAGGTAATTCCTACAGGGGGAGATAGTGACCACCGAGTCATTGGCCACCTACTCAAAAGAAGACAATGAAGGAAGAGTCTGCACACTAATTTACATGAGGGTTGACCCTGGTTGGATGCCAGGTGCCCACCAAAGCCGTTCTATCACTCCCCCTCCTCAGCTGGACAGGGGAGAGAAAAATATAACAAAAAGCTTGCGGGTCGAGATAAGGACAGGAGAGATCACTCACTGATTACCATCACGGGCAAAACAGACTCAGCTTGGGGAAAATTAACTCAATTTATTACAAATCAGCCAAAATAAGGTAATGAGAAATAAAACCAAATCTCAGAACACCTTCCCTCCACCCCTCCCTTCTTCCCAGGCACAACTTCATTCCTGGATTTCTCCACCAAGCCCCCCCAGCGGCACAGGGGGACAGGGATGGGGTTTACGGTCATCACACATTATTTTCTGCCGCTAATCCTCCTCGGGGGAGGGCTCATCACACTCTTCCCCTGCTCCAGCGTGGGGTCCCACCCATGGGAGACAGTCCTCCATGAACTCCTCCAACGTGGGCCATTCCCATGGGCTGCAGTTCTTCACGAACTGCTCCAGCATGGGTCCTTTCCACAGAGTGCAGTCCTTCAGGAGCACACTGCTCCAGCGCGGGTCCCCCACGGGGTCACAAGTCCTGCCAGAAAACCTGCTCCGTGGGCTCCTCTCTCCACAGATCCGCAGGTCCTGCCAGGAGCCTGCTCCAGCGCGGGGTTCCCACGGGGTCACAGCCTCCTTCGGGAACCCACCTGCTCCGGCGTAGGGTCCTCCACGGGCTGCAGGTGGATATCTGCTCCACCGTGGACCTCCCTGGACTGCAGGGGGGCAGCCTGCCTCACCATGGTCTTCACCACGGGCTGCAGGGGAATCTTTGCTCCGGTGCCTGGAGCATCTCCTCCCCCTCCTTCTTCACTGACCTTGGTGTCCGCAGGCTTGTTTCTCTCACATGTTCTCACTCCTCGCTCCAGCGGCTGTTTCTCTGCATCCCAACTTTTTTTCCTTCTTAAAAATGTTATCACAGAGGCGTTACCACTATCACTGATTGGCTCAGCCTTGGCTGGCGGCGGGTCCGTCTTAGAGCCGGCTGGTATGGGCTCGCTCTCTCTCAAACGCAGGGGAAGCTTCCAGCAGCTTCTTACAGAAGCCGCCCCTGTAACCCCCCCCGCTACCAAAACCTCGCCACACAAAACCAATACAGGAGCGAAGAAGAAAGAACCAATCATTAAGGAAAATAACAATGAATATGTATTAGTTAAATGTATAAATGTGAGGATTTTTGAGACAAGGGTGTGCTGTCTTGAGAGAGGCACCCATTCATGGGCACCAATGAAATTAATTGGAAAATACCTTGACTCTGTGTGTTATTGGCTTGCACACTGGGTAAATGAACCCCATTTCTGGGACAACACTACCCAAAACTGAAAGCCAACTTTCAGTCAGAATAGCTGGAATAAACTGAAGGAAGTAACTTTGTTCGGTCTATTAAATATAATGATACACGAGGCTCAACATGGATCATATACACGCAGATGAAACACAGTTCAATAATCTAGATATATTTTTCTGTTAAAGGTGTACTGAAATTTGACTATATGTCCAGTAAGCTTTGGATCACCATTTGGTTTTGTCAAGTATTAAATACAACTGGGAAAAAAGAAAAAGTCAGAAGAAAATAAGAAAACCTCCTATAGAAGTCTCTGCAAGTAATCTGTCACTTTCTTCTTCATGGCCAATATTGACGCTGACACAGCAGAGTTTAAATGTCTTCCTCCCTCTGCTCTCCATCTATTACTGTTTCCCCTCTCTGGCAGGCTGGCTCATGGTAATTTTCCCACAAAAGAACACTCAAGAGCTCTAATGATTGTCACCCTAGTAGGTTATAGAGGCTTTCAACCTACAGTACCTATAAAAAAATGACAACATAAAGAATGTTTATATATACTGTAATATAAACGTGAGAAATTTCTAAAGGAGTTTGTACCCCTGCTATAAAGTGTTTAAGGGTTCAAAATTAAATAACAAAAAAAAAATTACTTGACTAAGCCTATTCAATTCTCAGTCTCATCTGAGCAAAGGTTTTGGCATGTGGCTCCAGGGGCAGAGGAGCCTGGCCACCCCCAATGAAGCAAACGAAAAGCCCCAAGAACAGCTGTGTGACCTGCAGATCCAGAAGCCAAAGCTGAGGTTGCTACTCATTCAACAAGAATGAATGTTCTTCTCCAGCTAATTTTCAAGGTATCTGGTCAGTGCAGGTGTCTGAGATGTAGGGGGTGAGAGGGGTGAGAGGGATGATTCTTCTTTTGCCCATAAGGGCACACTTTTGCCTCACATGAACAGGATTACCAAATCACAGCCTCTTATCAGATCAGGCTCCTTGACAAGAATTTTTTAAATTCAGTTTTAAAAATTCAGACAAATAACTAACTAGTGAGAGCTACCTCTTCTGTTTCAGCCCTAAGAACAAATGTTGCCAGTCATTTCTATTGACATCCTTTTTTTTTTTTTCCCATGCTTCAGTATCAGGAAATAAAACAAAAGCTGCAATATAACCAAACAGTATGTGTACCAACTGCTCACATATAATATGAGTTGGTGAAAGACATCAGTAGTTTGATGCAAAAATACCATCTTTCCATTCCCTGTGTTTTGTTATGAGCTGCTGCATTGGCAGGCTCCTACAAAACACTGCAACCAGTATGCCATTTGGAAAGCATAGCAATGCAAGCCTCTGGGAAAACGAGTCCTACACTACCAAAAACATTTCTACTCTTACCACACAGGTCTACCCATAAAGTGGCATAATTATAATAATAATTTTTTTTAAAAAGCAGTATGAAAATATACTTCTGGGTGCAATTCAAGTTACATTTGAATTTTTAAATCATCTTGAGGGTTTGTTTTTTTACTATGTTTTAGTCCAGCCATCTCAAACATTCTTAAACAAATCATAACACTCAAATATGCTCTTTTGATTACTGGTCACATAACATCCAGTTTTCACCTTAAGATAGTGCAACCAAATAGTTCAGAGTCTATAACCTCAGTCTTTCCAGTATCAGCCAACAACTCCCCAGGCTTTCATGTCCTGGTCTTTCTACTTACACATATTCCATTTTGTTTCAGAAATTATCCACAATCTATATGCAGTCCCTGGCTTTTTATCCTTCACACCATATAACCTCCTCTCCTTTTCTGCATGATTTAGCAAACTGAAATACCTGAAGAACATGTTCAGCCACTATGGAATACTTCTTCCCTTTTCTACTCTGAGATCTCCTGTGGTTAACCAGGCTCTCGGGTTCCTTAGGCTTGAAATAACATTCAAATGTGTTGTGGTTTAACCCCAGCCAGCAACTAAGCACCACGCAGCTGCTCACTCACTTCCCCCACAACCCAGTGGGATGGGGGAGAAAATTGGGAGAAGAAGTAAAACTCGTGGGTTGAGATAAGAACGGTTCTATTAAGAACAGAAAAGAAGAAACTAATAATGATAATGATAACACTAGTAAAATGACAATAGTAATAATAAAAGGATTGGAATATACAAATAATGCACAATGCAATTGCTCACTACCCGCTGACCGACACCCAGTTAGTCCCAGAGTGGCGATCCCCCCACCCCCACTCCCCCCAGTTTATATACTAGATGTGACATCACATGGTATGGAATACCCCGTTGGCCACTTTGGGTCAGCTGCCCTGGCTGTGTCCTGTGCCAACTTCTTGTTCCCCTCCAGCCTTCTTGCTGGCTGGGCATGAGAAGCTGAAAAATCCTTGACTTTAGACTAAACACTACTTAGCAACAACTGAAAACATCAGTGTGTTATCAACATTCTTCTCATACCTAACTCAAAAACCTAGCACTATACCAGCTACTAGGAAGACAATTAACTCTATCCCAGCTGAAACCAGGACAAAATGATAGGCCAAAATTCTTCAAAAAATAAATTATATCTGAAATTCATACCCTAGCATACAAAAATAGGAGCATGACTACAGAAGCTTCTGTATGAAGGCTTCCGTTATATTGTTCAATATCAACGTGAACAATTAATGCACAGCATGAAAGTCAGGAGGAGAGTCTCTCTTCCTAAATCCTATGTTCTTTCTTTTTGATGGATGGACTCTTTATTCCCACTGGATCCATAAAGCTCCCTTGGGC
Organism: Astur gentilis; assembly: GCF_929443795.1. NCBI lineage: Eukaryota > Metazoa > Chordata > Aves > Accipitriformes > Accipitridae > Astur > Astur gentilis. Next base: position 15,285,715 of record NC_064918.1, on the reverse strand, counting down.
TCTTACAGAGAGAGCACACAGCCTGCAGTAGTAGAAGGGAAGAGGAAAAGGGACCTGCAATGATTTTCACAATACTTTTGGTTACTTTAATAAAATATTAACTGGAAAAATTGGAAAAAAGCAATAGAACAGGCTAAAACAAATGCATAAGCGCAACAGTAAACAGCATTAATTTTTCCATCATGGCATTAAGTGCATTCATCTATGTCACAAGTTGGATCCAAGATACAAGCGCACAATGTATTTGCTTATTTCCCTCGTACATCAGATATATGTTCTACAGTTATACACAATAAGCTGAAAAAAAATCAATGATGTATAAAGCATCTTCATGCAAATGTTCTTGCTCTCCTTGCTCCGATGTAAGTTAGGCAGACCCCTCACACCACTTAAACCAGGAAACTCCCTGGTCTGGTTTGGACCTCTGATTATTACCCATTGCTGGTTGTGCAGGTTGGCAGTGATGAGATTGCAGAGAGAAGTCCAAAGGCAATCAATAGGAACTTCAGGGCACTGGGATGATTAGTGGAAGGATCAGGAGCACAGGTAGTGCTGTCCTCAATCCCTTCAGTGGCAGGGAAATACACTGAAAGGAACAGGAAAACACACCTGGTTAATACGTGGCTCAGAGGCTGGTGCCATCGGTGGAATATTGGGGTTTTTTATCATGAGGAGGTTTACACAGCACCGGGCTTGCTAGCAACAGATGGTATCCAGCTATCTCAAAGGGGGGAAAGAATCCTTGCTCATGAGATGGCAGGGCTTATAGAGAGGGCTTTAAACTAGGTTTGAAGGGGGTAAGGGTTAAAACTAGGCTCACCAGAGGTGAGCCTGGGGGCAGCATGCCGATGTTAGGGGTGGATTTGACAGGCCAGATCAAATGCATCTATGCCAACGCACGCAGCATAGGCAATAAACAGGAGGAGCTGGAAGCCATTGTGCAGCAGGATAGATATGACTTAGTCGCCATCACAGAAACATGGTGGGACGAATCCCATGACTGGAGTGCTGCAATGGATGGCTACAAGCTCTTCAGAAAGGATAGGCAAGGTAGAAGAGGTGGTGGGGTGGGTCTCTATGTTAGGGAATGTTTTGACTGTACAGAGCTACACGATTGTGATGATGAGGTAGAGTGATTATGGATGAGGATGAGAGGGAAAGCCTATAAGACAGATATTGTGCTGGGAGTCTGTTATAGACCGCCCGACCAGGTTGAAGAGACAGATGAATCATTCTACAAGCAGCTGGCAGTAGTCTCAGAATCGTGTGCCCTTGTCCTTGTGGGGGACTTCAACTTTCCAGACATCTGCTGGAAATACAACACAGCAGTGAGTAAACAGTCTAGGAGGTTCCTGGAGTGTGTGGAAGATAACTTCCTGACACAGCTGGTAGGTGAGCCAACCAGGGGAGGAGCCTTGCTAGATCTGTTGTTTACGAACAGGGAAGGACTGGTGGGAGGTGTGATGGTCGGAGGCCGTCTTGGGCTTAGCGACCATGAAATGATAGAATTTTCGATTCTTGGTGAGGCAAGGAAGGTGGTCAGCAAAACCACCATTATGGACTTCCGGAGGGCTAACTTTGGCCTCTTCAAGGCACTGGTTGAGAGAGTCCCTTGGGAGATGGTCTTGAAGGGCAAAGGGGTCTAGGAGGGATGGACATTCTTTAAGAAGGAAATCTTAATGGCTCAGGACCAGGCTATTCCCATGTGCCGCAAGTCGAACCGTCGAGGAAAACGACTGGCCTGGCTGAACGGGGAGCTTTTGCTAAGACTCAAGGAAAAAAGGAGAGTTTATCATCTCTGGAAGAAAGAGCAGGCAACTTGGGAGGAGTACAGGGATCTTGTTAGATCATACAGAGAGAAAATTAGAAAGGCAAAAGCTCAGCTACAACTAAATCTGGCCGCTGTCGTAAGGGACAACAAAAAATGTTTTTACAAATACGTTAACAGTATAAGGAATCCCAAGGAGAATATCTTTCCTTTAATGGATACAGAAGGGAATGTAGCCACCAGAGATGAGGAAAAGGCTGAGGTACTTAATGCCTTCTTTGCCTCAGTCTTTAATAGGGGGACCAGTTTTCCTTAGGGTACTCAGCCCCCTGAGCTGGAAGGTGAGGATGAAGAGCAGAATATAACCCCCTTAATGCAGGAGGAAATAGTTAGTGACCTACTACGCCATCTGGACACTCAGAAATCTATGGGACCCGATGGGATCCATCCAAGAGTACTGAGGGAACTGGCGGAGGTCCTTGCCAAGCCACTCTCCGTCATCTATCAGCGATCCTGGTCAACAGGGGAGGTCCCAGAGGACTGGAGGCTTGCCAGTGTGACTCCCATTTATAAGAAGGGCCGGAGGGAGGATCTGGGGAACTACAGGCCTGTCAGCCTGAGCGCGGTACCAGGGAAGATTATGGAATGGTTTGTCTTGAGAGCGCTCACATGGCAAGTCCAGGATAAGAACGGGATCAGGCCCAGTCAGCATGGGTTTACGAAAGGCAGGTCCTGCTTGACCAACCTGATCTCCTTCTATGACCAGGTGACCCGCCTAGTGGATGAGGGTAGGCTGTGGATGTTATCTACCTCAACTTCAGCAAGGCCTTTGACACTGTCTCTCACGGCATACTCCTTGAGAAGCTGGCGTCTCATGGCTTGGACAAGTCTACTCTTCTCTGGGTGAAAAACTGGCTGGATGGCTGAGCCCAGAGGGTTGTGGTGAATGGAGTTAAATCCAGTTGGCAGCCAGTCACAAGTGGTGTTCCCCAGAGCTCAGTATTGGGGCCAGTTCTGTTTAATATCTTTATCAATGATTTGGATGAGGGGATTGAGTGCACCCTCAGCAAGTTTGCAGATGACACCAAGTTGGGAGGCAGGGTTGATCTGCTTGAGGATACCAGGCTCTACAGAGAGATCTGGACAGGCTGGATCGATGGGCTGAGGCTAATCGTATGAAGTTCAACAAGGCCAAGTGCCAGGTCCTGCACTTCAGTCACAGCAACCCCGTGCAGCGCTACAGGCTTGGGGAAGAGTGGCTGGAAAGCTGCCCAGCAGAGAAAGACCAGGGTGTGCTGGTTGACAGCCAGCTGAATATGAGCCAGCAGTGTGCCCAGGTGGCCAAGAAGGCCAACAGCATCCTGGCCTGTATCAGAAATAGTGTGGCCAGCAGGAGCAGGGAAGTGATTGTTCCCCTGTACTTGGCACTGGTGAGGCCGCACCTCGGGTACTGTGTTAATTTTTAGGCCCCTCACTACAGGAAAGACATGGAGTTGCTGGAGCGTGTCCAGAGGAGGGCAACCAAGTTGGTGAGGGGCCTGGAGCACAAGTCTTACGAGGAGTGGCTGAGGGAATTGTGGCTGTTTAGTCTAGAAAAGAGGAGGCTGAGGGGAGACCTTATTGCTCTCTACGACTACCTGAAAGGAGGTTGTAGTGAGGTGGGTGCTGGTCTCTTCTGTCAGGTGGCTGAAGATAGGACAAGAGGAAATGGCCTCAAGTTGAGGCAAGGGAGATTTAGGTTGGATATTAGGAAACATTTCTTTACTGAGAGGGTTGTCAGGCATTGGAACAGGCTGCCCAGGGAAGTGGTTTAGTCACCATCCCTGGAGGTATTCAAAAAGCACGTAGACAAGGCACTTTAGGACATGGTTTAGTGAGCACGATTGATGGTTGGACTCGATGATCTTGAAGGTCTTTTCCAAACTAAATGATTCTATGATTCTATGAAACAAGTGAACACCATCTTTCTTTAATGTCACCATCCAGTATCCTTGTGGTCAGCCAAAGCCTTAAGAATGATCAGGCAGTATCCACTGTAGTTAACACACATGTGCCTTGTGGTGGATAAATTACATGTCACCGAAAAAAGTGTGTCTGGACCCAGTACAATCAACGAAATTCATTCTCTCAAAGCTACCTATTATTTCAAGGAAATTAGCTATTCAAGCAAAATACTTAACTAAGATCCATCAGTAACGAGGCACAGGCTGCTTTACAACATTGACTGCTTTTTCTGAAATGGTTTCTGAACTGATATGGCCTCCTTGTTAAACACACCTTAGTGCTGGAAGATACCAGAGCTTATCACACGCTTCCACAAAAATAGTCTTCCTCACAGGGAGGTGGAGGGGCCATTTCTCCCTGTCCCAGGCTGCAGTCCCTCCATGCCGTACACACTGTCCTGCACCAGCAGAACTGGCCAGCGTACAGGAGGCTAGCAGTGACCATATCACATAAGGAGCATCTTTCCTGTGTGGTGTTTGTTACCACCACCCAGCACAAGCAGACCCCAAGACTCACTGCTGCTCTCCAAAGGTCAGAAATCACAGCTAAAAAGTGTAAAATGTTGTCTCACACACACTCTCTCTGATCCTATTGCAGTAGCATTGTGGCCACAAGCAAGAATATTTTATCTACACATACTGGACCAGCAGGTTAGCACTAGCTGGAACAACAAACACAAGTCTGAAAAGTTTTGGCTGCACATGCTTCAGTTACGTGTGTGGATGAGCCAAGAACTGCAAATGGATTCAGGAAAAATAGGCAGTATTTCCCACTACATGCTGTAAATTATTCCTTCTAGCGGCTCAACTCACTGAGGCAAGTGTGGCCCTAGAATATGCCCTACAAAAACCAGGACTCAACCTGGAAGACCAAAGCCCCAGCATAAGCATAGCTCACTGGGCTTAATCTGTGCATGCTGTGAAGTACATATGGGTTTGTGAAGTCCCAGAGCCCCAACCATGCTATATTCTGCCCTGTTTACTTAACATCTGACTTAGTCCTTAGAGCTGCTCTGTGCCTGAGTTCAAACTGTCACAGTCATTACAAAAGCAACAGTTTTCTTGGGGGCTTCTTTGTAAGTAGAAGTTCCATAGAGTTCCCCGGACATACCTTTTGTTCTTATGCATTCTTCTTCCTGTAACTAGGCTCAGCCATAAAAAGTAATCAAATCTAAAGATATGCCAGCTCATTACTTCTAATTGCTTTTCTTCTCTCAATCCTCATCCCAGGCCTTCCTTACTCTAGGCAGAACAGATAAAGTTTGGTCCCAAATGTAATCACAGTCAGGCCTCTTCAACTCATGTGAAGCAAGGTACAAGAACCATAATCTAGAAGGAGAAAAACCTCCTTTCTTATACCTCTTCACTCACTTTTTATAGCATTTCATAAAGCCACAAGCAATCTCATGAATGGTCAAAACACCAAACAGTTCAAACTTTTTGGGATGAAAAGAGTATACCAGGCATCACTCAAAACAATTATAAGTTATAAAGTAGGTTCATAACATGGTTCTTGAGCAAACACAATTTAATAAGCATTCAGTACCAAATTCAAACAATATTTGCAGTCGTGCAATAAAGGAAAGCCCACTGCACCAATTCGTTCTCAAGATAACACTGACAAATTCCTATGTGTGTGTGAGAAAGGCAGACAAAAAAAGAAAACAACATGAAATATAGCGGAAATCAGGCTGCTAGCTGAATATTGAGAGCAGCTGGGAATAAGGCACACAGTTTATGAAGTGAAGCAAAAACTGACAAGCATGCTTATTTAACCGAGACAGCTGAAATAAAATTTGTTGGTTCTTTCAGTCTGTTTCTCCTGGCCTACAGGCTCTTTCTCACAGTCAGACCATTGCTACCCAATCCCCAAACTCCAACAGGCACAAAAGGAGTTGTTCAGCTATATCAATAAGGTTGTAGAGATGAACCACATACAGAATAAACCCCAAAACTGTTGCATACTGGTCAGGCACGCAGGCATCTCTTCGCAGAACTAACATAGGTAGTTTCTATCTACAAGTTACCAGCAATGCATCCTAGAGATCTACTGGAATATGGAGCCAGCCCACTGGGATTTGAACGAACCCTGTATTTTACAGGTGCAGCAGATTTTTGAGGCTAGAAATAGCCATTGGATGTTTCTACCTGGACAAGAACAGGCAAAAATACTTCTGTTCTCCCCAAGTTCTAGGCTGGCCAGACCTGAACCAGCACCACTGCAAAAGCTGGAGTACTGAGTGACCATATCAGAACTGTCCAGGACCACAATGCCATGACAGCCTGGGCTACAAGCAAATAGCCACTTAGCACAGTGCTGGAACAGCTCCTTGATAATAGGTCAGGATTTTTTTCTTCTCCTACTGAAGGGCCAAGTTTTACCAATCTCATTTTCTCCTGAGGCAGTAAAACTTCAAACTCAATTTAAGCACTTGAATGATACAACACAATGGTGAGGAGACCAAGTTGTAATTAATAAGCTAACTCTTTCCAACTACCCCTCAGAGGAGTTGTGTGTTAGCTGCTGATAAATCTGTATTGCACAAAATTACTCTGTAGAGCATCTGAAATATTACTTTATGTTTTGACTGACTACTTATAAACTGAGTTTGAAGACTATAATGGATTTATGACAGTATTTAAACAGTCTGGTTCTGCCTCTTCCTCCGGTTCCCGTGATGACCCTGGCTCATCTTCATCCTTCGCTAAGCGAACTGATTTTTTTGTATATTTCTTTTTCTGTACAGGGGCAACTGATACTGGTCCAGGTTGGTCCACTGGTTCAGTTGCAGTATCGCTTGCTGGGTTTTGGATAAACGCAGTGTCTGTCGCCGAGGTTTGGGTAGCAGCAGTGCTTGTCGGTGGGGCTGGAGGGACCGCAGTGCCCGCTGCCAACGTTTGGGTTGCTGCTGTGCTCATTGCCGGGGTTGGAGGGGCTGCAGTGCCTGTTGTTGAGGTTTGGGTAGCCCGAGTTCTCGTCGCTGGGGCTGGAGGGGTCACAGTGACTGTCGCCAAGGTCTGGGTGCCTGCAATGCTCCTTGCCAGGGCTGGAGGGGCCGCAGCGCCCGTTGCCAAGGTTTGGGTGGCCGCGGTGCTCCTTGTTTTATTGTTAGGTCCAGAGACTTTCTCTTCCCCTTGAGGGTACTGAGTGGTGTCGAACAGGGCTTGATAGGCATGGGCCAGGCCCCAGCATGTTGCAGTGATTTGTATCTCTCTGGAGCTGCCAGGGTGACAGCATACCTTTTCCAAATATTTTACTAGTTCTTCTGGATCCTGCACTTGTTCAGGGGTGAATTTCCAAAACATTGGAGGTGCCCACTTTTCTAGGTACTTACCCATACTACCTCACACACCCTGCCACTCATAATTATCCAGCCTTGGGGCACATCTCTGGGTGATCTTCTTAAATAGTTGTTTAACCTTAAACGAGAGCTGAACCACATTCAGAAGCATGCTAATTCCTAGCAGTAGGGCTAGGACCGTGCTAGTCCCAACATCCCAGGAATATTCAAATTTTTCAAAATTCTCAAACACCATTGTAACTGGACTGAAGGAGAAAGGAGAGGGGAAGAAAGGTACCCCACTCATAGACTGGTTTTCCATTGAGGAAAGGCAAATGATATAATTATTAATAGTTTCCCACAGATGGCTCCCGCAGTATAAAGATGACAATGCTAAGTGCAAATACCGGATTAATCCCACAGCTGATGACTTTATCATACCATAAACCAGTGTTATACCATACATCAAAGCGAAAACCTTAATCCACCTCCCACGGATGATAAGCAGCAGAAGAGGAACTACATACAGCAAGCAAGGTGATACATAACAGAACTTTAAAAACCAGAGGAACAACTCTAGGAACACATAAATCAACATAATGACTACCGACTATTAGACCAATAATGCTTAGAACAAATTTGTTTCAACAAGCTCTGGTCAGGTTTGCTGTTATCTCAACCTTTCGTGCCCCACGTTGGGCGCCAAAATGGACTGTCGTGGTTTAACCCCAGCCAGCAACTAAGCACCACGCAGCCGCTCACTCACTCCCCGCAATCCAGTGGGATCGGGGAGAAAATCGGGAAAAAAAGAAGTAAAACCCGTGGGTTGAGATAAGAACGGTTTAATAGAACAGAAAAGAATAAATTAATAATGATAATGATAACACTAATAAAATGACAACAGTAGTAATAAAAGGATTGGAAAGTACAAGTGATGCGCAGGGCAATTGCTCACCACCCGCTGACCGGCACCCAGCTAGTCCCCCAGCGGCGATTCCCTGCCCCCACTTCCCAGTTCCTATACTAGCAGTGACGTCTCATGGTATGGAATACACCGTTGGGCAGTTTGGGTCAGGTGCCTTGGCTGTGTCCCCTCCCAACTTCTTGTGCCCTGGCTGGGCATGAGAAGCTGAAAAATCCTTGACTATAGTCTAAACACTACTGAGCAACAACTGAAAACATCAGTGTGTTATCAACATTCTTCGCATACTGAACTCAAAACATAGCACTGTACCAGCTACTAGGAAGACAGTTAACTCTATCCCAGCTGAAACCAGGACATCCGTACATCTCCCCAACACACCCAGCATGGCACAGACACCCAAGTGCTCTCTGGGAGTGGTGCTGCTGTGCTGTACAGTGCTACAAAAAAATAACACCTCTATAAAAGTTGCTATAGAACCCCCAAGTTTATATATTTGCATGGCGCTGCACTGTGCTGTGCAGACATATCAACACTGGGAAACAATGAAACAGCCCATAGTAATAAAAACAATGCTTAACCATACTCAAAGAATTTGACTCCAAAGTATTTGGGGGGGTATCTATGACTTCTCTATGCATTAGAGTAAGTTTCAGCAGTTATTCTTATATATTTAATAAAAGTACCACTACCATTTACTGGCAATTTTAGAAATTACTCTTCAGAAGCATTCCTGTCTTGTTTGTCAATCCTTTATTAAAATATGCTAACGTCCTGAATTAACACAGCAAGTAGCAATTCTAGTAATGCAAGACTGAGATTTGGTGATGAAAGACACCATATTCCTATTTAAACATTTCAAGTTGTCTGAATAACTTTCAGTAATACTTATATTTATCAGAGCCAGAAAACATCTCAATTGCAATCTACTCTAATCTCAATATTTAAAATAACATCTTTTAAATAAATTCTGGTATTTTAAATAAATCTTACCAAATGCCCATATATTGATTCTATTCCAAACTACATTTTTCACCACTGATGTGAGCAATCAAGTCTACACTACAGCTAAGAGTCTTTCAGATTTAACTTAAGCACCTATTTATCTTGTAAGTAATTTCAATTTTTCCTATCAATAAACACTTGCTTAAAGGTTCACAGGATTTAAATGGGATCCATCTCAAGTGGTGGGCTACAGTTTTTTAATTGCTTCATTCTTATTTCTGATTTAACCATGAACAGAAAGATCACCAGATGTGGGTCTTTTGTAGTTGCTACATGAGGAGGAAAGTGAAGCTGTGACTGAATGCAGTAAGTTAATAATACACTAGATTCTGAACGAGATATACACTACTGAAAAGATGAGTAACTAATGCACATCCATTCACTTGATCTCTAGAATTAGCCCTGTGAGAGTTTGCAACAAATATCACTGAAGACGTTGCTGTGAGAAAACACATTCTATTTCATATACTTCTATTTAGAATATTTGCAGTATTTGTTTTTAAAAAAAATTCTCTTCAGCTTTTCTTCCTGTACAGTACTTACAGCAGACTGATTCCTTGAATAAAGGCTGGAGTTGAAAGACTCCACTGTATTTTTGTAGCGCTTAATTTATGCTTGCTTGAGCGACTTTGAAACTTTTGGTATATAAGAAAACCTTGAGCTTTGTTAAGAGTATGCATAAATAGATAAGAAGCCTTAAGTTTTGCTGAGCTTTGTGATTAAAACCTGCTAGGACCAGCTAACTAGGAAGAAGAGATGAACCACCTGAGATGACCCACGCTGCGCAAGCCTTAAGAAAGAGTTCAATTAGTGAACACCAAGAAAATGACCACCAGAGGGTTTCAAAGACCCCAAAAGACCACCGACCCATTTAATAGCACATGCCCAAATGGGTGGACACTATGTAAATAATTTCTGGGAAATAACATGAATATGCACGACAATTCCGGGAAATGTAATGAATATGTATATATTAGAACAATATAAGCTTTGATTGCTGTAGGTAGTGGTATGCACGTTAGGAGGAACTATCCCCCATGCATCCAGTGCTGCAATAAAGAATGCCCGCTTTCTAAAACTCCAAAATTGAGTCTTAGTGAGTTTCTTCGACCGGCTTTTTCGGTAACAAGACCACATACTAAGAAATTCAATCAATTATCGATGGCATGAAAAATTTAAAAAAAAAAGAGGGGGGAAATTGTATAAACTGGAAGAAACCACACAGAAACACTCCGATTATATCCATTACAGCAGGAAAAATTGAGATGCTGACAGCTCGTGTACCGTTCTTGCTCTGCTTTTTAAATTCAAGTCCATACAGAAAAGAAGGTTTCTCTAAAACCATGTTTTCTCTCTCCAGACAGCTCCCCCGTCATCTCCCTTCATCACCCACAGCACACGGGGTCACAAACCTTTTCGCCCCCACGCCTGCCCCCTGCTAGTCGTCCATACCGCGGGTCCGCGGCCACAGCCAGACCTGACTCCCACTACCACAGCCCGTGTCCGGCGCCCCACTGCCCACGCGAGCGGGACACGCCAATCGCCCCCGCTCCCGGAGGGGCGACGGTACCGACGCCGCCGCTCTGCCCCGCAGCAGCGATCGCCGCTCCCTGGGGACCGACCGGGACCGCGGGGCGGGCGGCCGGGGGTTGTTCAGAGACCCACCGCCACCCCCACGCAAAAGCTGGGCGGGCGGGAGACGAAGCCCGAGAGGAGACAGACCTCGGCCCGCCGGGGCTGGGGACAAGGAAGCTGCCCCGCACCCGCCCCACGCGGGACGCAGCCGCCGCCCGGCCGCAAAGCCGCCGCCAGTACTCACCAAGTCGCTCAGAAATTTCCCCCAAGTTTCGGCGGCGCTTCGGGCGGCGGCGGGCGCCGCCCACACCGGCGAATGCCGGCACCATCGGAGCGCCTCAGCGAGGGGCCGCCGCGATGACGCCGCTGGGCATCGCGCTCCCTCCCCTGGGCTGGCCCCAACTTCTGAGACAGCAACGACCGAAAACGGCGACTGAGAGCGGCCGGACGTGGGGCTGAGCCTGCACCCCTCCCCACCGCACCCCCTCCCGTGGGGCGGGAAGGCCAGGCCGGGGCGGGGGACAGCCAGGGAGCGCAGGCTACCGCCCCTCCCCGCATATGCACCCCACCTCCGTTCCTCCGCCGTAGGCAACCCGCCGAGCCCCATCTTCGAAGCACTCACTTCACTCGCCGCGGTCCCCTCCGCGCCTGCCCTGCCCACCGGGGCGCGGGGCGCTCAGCGGTCACCGTCACCTCTTCCTCCTCCTCCCATAGCTGCCGCGCCCCACTCTGCAGCTGGCTGGTCGTCAGCCGTGGAGAGGAGGGGGTAAGTAAGGGAGGCCGATAGCGCGCCGGGTGAACATGTCTGTCGGGGGGGAGGGGATGGGGGGGTTGGCGGCCGCCTCGGGGCGGGATAGCCGAGCGGGTGGGGGTGGCTCCGCGCGTTCCCGGGAGTGCCACTGGCTGCCCGGGAGCCCCAACCGGTGCGTGTCACTTTCACTGCGCCGTGGGACTCCATCTAGGGGAAGGCGGCAGCTACTACAGCGCTTCTTCCTGCTGGGGGGGGAGTGGGAGGGAGAAGATCCCCCCCCGGAGGCCGCGAAGAAGTTATGCCGCTCCCCTGGCAGGTCCGCAGAGCGGTCGCCGGAGGCGTCCCCGCGGCGCCGCTCTTCCGTGGACCCGGCCCGGGCCTGCATCGATAAGGGGAGGGCTAGTGCCTGGGTTTGTTTTCAGGAAGGTGGTAAATTCGAGTTTAGGGTGAAGCAGCTGTCAACGAGCTGTGCATGTGGCTGCCAGGTAGAAATGAAGTAGTTTTGAACAGCTGAAAGTGCAATGATGTGCTTGGGCACTTTCCTCGACAAGGTGTCTGGAAGAGCACACACAGGGCTAAATAGTGCAAGCATAAAGATGAACATGTATTGGGTTTGCATGGCAAGGTTTTGGTAGTGGGGGGGCTATAGGGGTGGCTTCTGTGAGAAGATGCTAGAAGCTTCCCCTATATCCCCTATGTGGGGCAAGGTTTGAAGGAATGAGACAGGACGGTGGGTACTGCTCCGTTGTTAGAAAGAGATGTGCTGGAACTTGTAGGCTATAAACCTTGGGAGGCCTGATAAGGGGAATAGAGAGGTGCGGAGGTGGTGGAGAATTACTGACCCGTGAGTCAGGCTCGATAAGGAGCTGGAACTTAGAGTCTTTTGCAAAAATAGCTTAGTTGCTGACAGTCCAATTTTTAAAGTTAAGTAGCTACCAATTAGCGTGCGCTGATAAGAACTTTGAAGCATAATAACCAATCAGTTAAAAAAACGCGTCTTCTAATTTTCTATATAAACGAGTGTTATATGCAATAAAACGGACCCTCTGCTTGCATCAAGCTGTGTCCCATCTCTCAATCGCGGCATGACAGAGCCAATGCCAGCTAACTCCAACTCAGACCCGCTGCTGGCCAAGGCCGAGTCCATCAATGACAGTGGTAGCACCTCTGGGATAACATATTTAAGAAGGGAGGAAAAAAAAGCTGCACACCAGCAATTGCAGCCGGAGAGAGGAGTGGGAACATGTAAGAGAAACAACCCTGCAGACACCAAGGTCAGTGAAGAAGGAGGGAGAGGAGGTGCTCCAGGCGCCAGAGCAGATTCCCCTGCAGCCCGTGGGGAAGACCATGGTGAGGCAAGCTGTCCCCCTGCAGCCCATGGAGGTCCACGGTGGAGCAGATATCCACCTGCAGCCCGGGGGAGGACCCTGTGGAGCAGGTGGATGTTGAGGATTTCTTGGCTGGGCGAGGGCATGTGAGCAATCCAACCTTTAGCTGGGAATGAAGCATAAGTTTACAAAGTGCTGAAGCAGACAAGGACGCTGTGTCCTTGTACGCTGGGAAAAAGGAAGATAAGCAGAGCCTGACAAACAACTCCTGGATGCCGAAGAATGAGATAAGTAACTGCTGGACACCTCGTGAAGAAGCTTGCACAGCCAATAGAGGATAAGATAGTGTCGCGTGAACCAGGGTATTGTACCAATTAGAGTATTGTATAAGGCACGTGCACAAGCGCATAAGGTATATGACTGTGCTAAAAGTTGTAGTAAATGGGCTTCACTTGATCACATTGGTCTGTGTGTGATGTCCCCTGTGGATCCTCCGCAACAGGTGGATGCCCAAAGGAGGCTGTCACCCCGTGGGAATCCTGTGCTGGAGCAGGCTCCTGGCAGGACCTGCGGATCTGTGAGAGAGGAGCTCATGCTGGAGCAAGTTTGCTGGCAGGACTTGTGACCCTGTGGGGGACCCACGCTGGAGCAGTGTGCTCCTGAAGGACTGCATACCATGGAAGGGACCCATGCTGGAGCAGGTCATGAAGAACTGTAGCCAGGGGAAGGACTCATGCTGGAGAAGTTCATGGAGGACTGTCTCCCATGGGAGGGACCCCATGCTGGAGCAGGGGAAGAGTGTGAGGAGTCCTCCCCCTGAGGAGGAAGGAGTGGCAGAGACAATGTGTGATGACCTCACTGCAGCCCACATTCCCTGTCCCCCTGTGCTGCTCAGGGGGGAGGAGGAGGTAGAGAAAATTGGGAGTAAAGTTAAGCTCGGGAAGAAAGGAGGGGTGGGGGAAAGTATTTTAGGATTCAGTTTTTATTTTCTCATTACTCTGCTCTGATTTGATTTGATTAGTATTAAATTAAATTAATTTCCCCAAGTCAAGTCTGTTTTGCCCATAACAGTAATTAGTGAGTGATCTCCCTGTCCTTATCCTTGACCCATTAGCCTTTTGTTATATTTTCTCTCCCCTGTCCAGCTGAGGAGGGGGAGTGATAGAGCAGCTTTGGTGGGCACCTGGCACCCAGTCTGGGTCAACCCACCTGTCGTGGTTTAACCCCAGCCAGCAACTAAGCACCACGCAGCCGCTCACTCACTCCCCCCCATCCAGTGCGATGGGGGAGAAAATCGGGGGAAAAAAAGTAAAACTCGTGGGTTGAGATAAGAACGGTTTAATAGAACAGAAAAGAAGAAACTAATAATGATAATGATAACACTAATAAAATTACAACAGCAATAATAAAAGGATTGGAAAGTACAAATGATGCGCAGGGCAATAGCTCACCACCCGCTGACCGACACCCAGCTAGTCCCTTGAGCGGCGATTCCCCACCCCCACTTCCCACTTCCTATACTAGATGGGACGTCACATGGTATGGAATACACCGTTGGCCAGTTTGGGTCAGGTGCCCTGGTTGTGTATGAGAAGCTGGAAAATCCTTGAGTATATTCTAAACAATACTGAGCACCAACTGAAAACATCAGTGTTATCAACATTCTTCGCATACTGAACTCAAAACATAGCACTGGACCAGCTACTAGGAAGACAGTTAGCTCTATCCCAGCTGAAACCAGGACACCACCACAACAGGAAGAGGGAGAATGACTGCTTAGACTTTTCTTATAATAATACAGATTTTTCTTTTGAGAAACACCTTAAGACTGAAAACAGTCAAAATGAACATAGTGCCATAATTTTATTTTATTTAGGTATCATTTATGTGGACAAAGTACCAGAGATAGACTCACAACAGTGACTTCAGCAGTGACATACTGATCTTTAATACCTTTACAGTAGCCTCTCCCATGTTGGCTCAGCATCTGCCTTCCTCGTGCAACAGAGATGGGACAAGAGCCACACAAGCCAGTGATGCAAGACATTGTGGTTTGCGGGAGCATAATCATAGACTCAACGAGAGATCAATATGATCATAGTTGAAGACCCTTTACTAGAGCATCAGACATCATTTTATATATTGGTTACATCTGTACATGCACTTAGCTATTTTACTATTGGTTACACACATTATTCATAGGCTGTCCACACGCCTAGTTACACTTAATGATTGGTTATATCAACACTGTACACGCACATAAACGTAGGACATAATTGGTTATACTAAAACATGCGAAACTGTCTCAGTGTAATTGGTCAAGATAAACTGCCAAATTGAGGTTGTTTGTGCCAAGTTCCCTTTATCGTGGAATGCGCACCTGTGTTCTTCTAATTGGCATCTTTCTTTTTTTGTCTTCTTGTTTATTCTGTTCAAGGCCTTCTAAAGGCATCTGGAATGCTCTTGTGACCGTTAGCTAAATATGTGTCCACAATTCCCCCTTTTTTGTTTTCCATCGATTAGCACAGCTTTACTTGATCTATCAATTAATTTTTAAACACATTGTAACATACAAGGCACACAAATTAAAAAACAAAAAAATCCAACAAAAAAAACCCCTACAAGATAAGTCAAAACTATCTTAACTAATGATTTAAGAGTAGCTCTATTTTGTAAAGTTGTGTGTCTAATACTATATACATCTAACAGTAAAATTAGATAATATTACACCAATCTGTATTCAGGGAGCCCAGAATTTGTGATTCCTGGGGTGGCAATGAGGGTGAATGCCCGATCCATGGAAACCAGGCATTCCCATCCGTTGAGTCCATGACCTGCTGCACAGGGGTCTCCATCAATAAGTTCTTAAACTTTGTTGATGTCAGTGGAACCCCCTATTAAACCTGTGAAAAAGGGATTGCTTGGTGTTGCTGTACTGAGGTATAAGGAATCTTGTCCGGTCACGTCAGCCAGGGTCATCCAGATGTTTTCTTTAGTTTGCGGCAGTATCCATGACTACGTCCATCCGAGGACTGTGAGGAAGATGGACCATCTGTACATTCTTGTACCGTCTTGCTCCGCGAACTCAGTCCAATAATCGGTAGGTGTCAGCTTTACATGGGCGTCCCCACGGGGGCAATAGTGGCCTCACCGTACACCAGCCCTATGCTCTTCGGAAAATCCCGGTATTTATACATTTGCAGAGGAACGGATTTCAGCACACGTGTCCAGCGGGTGCCAAAATCTGCCTCGGTTGCAACATGGGGATCCTATGACGCATGCGCTCGCTGGCCAGGCGTGCTGCACGAGTCATAGCCATCCTGTCTATTGGTTCATGGGCTTTGTGATGCAGTTGCAATGCACAGAGAATCTTGACCTGTTATGTTAGCCAAGGTGACATACATGTTAGTTTTTGGCTGAGGTGGTATTCATATTGCCGCACCGTCTAGGATGTTCCAGATGATGATGGTCGTATAAATCGAGCGGGAGTCCATCGTGGGCCTGTATCCCTAATTTCCAGCCGCTCCAACTCCTAAGTCCCCATCCCACAGCTAAATGCTCTAAGCTGAAATGACAGCTTTCTTAATTGCATTAAAGCTCTTGACAAACTGCAACGACGACAAATGGGACAAAGTTGACCACTAGCTATCGTTGTCTCCCTTATCCCCTGGGTTGTCTGTTGTGGTGTTCCTCCCATTCACTGTGGCAGAAGATTTCCACGGTTTTACCCAGCGAGCCGGTACCCACTTTGGTCCAGAATCTGTAATGACACACATATATCCTCTACCGGTTACTTGTACTTGTGCTGGGCCTGTCCACTGTCCCGTGTTCAAATCCTTATACATTACTTAAATTCCTGTTGTTTTTACTATTGATAAATCATTGCTCAAGGCACTGCAATGAATTACCATGGGAGGGTTATCGGTGTTGCCTGCCAACCGCAAAAAATTGAGTACATATAAAACTTTCCAAATTCTTTTTTGTGCGGAGAGTCCTATTTCCCCTGTTTTTTGTTTAGCTAACAATCCTTTAATTACCTGATGTACCCTTTCGATAATA
The DNA here is from genome assembly GCF_929443795.1 of Astur gentilis. Lineage (NCBI taxonomy): Eukaryota > Metazoa > Chordata > Aves > Accipitriformes > Accipitridae > Astur > Astur gentilis. The sequence continues at coordinate 15,269,023 of NC_064918.1, read as the reverse complement.
CTGTAAAAGGAAACTTCTCTTGATCTTCAGGATGTAATGGTATAGTAAAAAAAAACCAACAATCTTTCAGATCAATAATCAAAATGTTCCAATCTACTGGAATCATTACCGGGGAGGGCAATCCAGGTTGTAAGGCTCCCATATCATGCATTACTGCATTGACTGCATGTAGATCATGCAACAAACACCATTTCCCATTTTTCTTTGGGATGGTAAAAATTGGGGTATTCCATGGGCTAGTAGAGGGAACTATATGTCCTGCCTCTAGCTGCTCTTGTACTAACTCTTGAATGTTGGACAGCTTTTCTGCATTGAGTGGCCATTGATCAACCCATACCGGTGTTTCAGTTTTCCACCGTAGTTTTAGGATTGGCTGTCCTTCAATGGCCGCGATTAAAAACCCTGAGTTGTCAGCCTCGCACCCAGTTGACTCAAGATATCCCGCCCGATCAATGCGATGGGAACGTTCAAAACGTATGGTCATGTTTTCACCTCAGAGCCGTCAGAAAAACAGAAATTTAAATGCTCTTTGCTCACACTAGTGCATTGCATCCCACCAATTCCATAAATCCCTTCAGTGGTGTGTATTAGCTGGCATTCATTAGGCCATTTACTTCTGGGAATTACGGTAACATCTGCTCCCGTATCAATGATCATTTTTAAAAATGGATTCGTTTTTTGGTCCCATAATTCTCACTGTCTCCTCTGGTTTTGACTTTTGAGTATTTAAGGCCAATAGCACTGCAGGTGAACGAGAGGATCCAAAACCTGTATCTCCTCACAAAAGTTCGCCAGATTTTGGTACTCGGGATTCAAACGGCACTAACTGCGCTATGCGTGCACCTTTCGCAATATTCACGGGTGGCGTTATTGTTTGGACCATGATCATGATCACACTAGTGTAATCAGCATCAATTACTCCTGGTAAGACAAAAATCCCCTGTCGAGATGTTGACGATCGCCCCAACAATATCTCACATAACCCATGACCAAGAGGTCCTTTCATGTTTGATGGAATGCAATGCACCTTTGTGTCCAACAAAGTTACTTCTACTGCTGTTGCCACGTCCACTCCGGCACCTCCTGCTGTGGTGGAGGGGACGCTGTCCAGACACCCTGTATTTGTGTCATAGCACACGGGGATCTCGTGCTCAGGTGGGAGTTTCCCAAAACTCTGCCCCTGACATGATACTTCGATTTACATTCTTTAGCCATGTGGCCTCTTTTCCCACATCGATCACATGGTGTTTCACCAGAGACTTTACCATAAGCTTTACATTGAGCCTTAAAATGCCCTGGCTTTCCACAATTAAAACATTTCTTTTCTCCTGGCCTTTCCCCACTTTTTGTTCGTAGCAGAGGTTGCACTGCTGCGGCAAACGCAGAAGCAAAAAGAGCAGCTTTCCCTTGTTCACCCATACGGTCGCAAGCTTCTAACATCTCACTAGCAGTAACACCTCGAGGTAACGTGCACAATACTTGCTTTGTTTTCACATTTGCATTTTCAAACACCAACTGATCAAGCAACTTAACCTTCATGTTACTATCAAGATCTGCGTGAGATTCCAATGCAGTATGCAGTCTGTCTATAAACTGAGCAAACGGTTCAGATTCTCCCTGTCGAATATTAACATAGGAAGGAGAAACTTTTCCTTGCTCGGGTATGCTTTGGAAAGCTTTAAACGCCAATTCCTGTGATTGCATTAAAACTTGAATATCAAATTGAGCTTGCCAAGCAGCATTTGAAAATGGTCCAGAGCCCATCAGCATTTGAGCAATACATTGAAATAAGGGAACATTTTGTTGACGTCCCCTATTTTCTGCCTCTGCATCATCACAGAGTTCCTGCCACCTATGGAAAAAATATAACTGTTGTGACGGCGACAACAAGGTTTTAGCAAGCATTCGTGAGTCATATGGAGTTAAGGTTGACCCAGAAAATATATGAGACTAAAATGCCTGCGTAAAAGGAGATTTTAAACGATACTGAGCAATTGCACCCTGTTGAGGATTTCTTGGCTGGGCGAGGGCATGTGAGCAATCCAGCCGTTAGGTGGGAACGAAGCATAAGTTTACAAAGTGCTGGAGCAGACAAGGACGCTGTGCCCTTGTACGCTGGGAAAAAGGAAGATAAGAAGAGCCTGACAAGCAACTCCTGGATGCCGAAGAATGAGATAAGTAACTGCTGGACACCTGTCGTGGTTTCAGCTCAGCCGGTAACAAAGGACCACGCAGCCGCTCGCTCACTCCTCCGCCCCCCTCCGGTGGGATGGGGAGGAGACGGAGGAGAGAAAAGAAAAAGAAACTGGAACCTCGAGTGTTGAGATAAAGGCAGTTTACTAGGACAACACAAAGAAATTACAACAACAACAATGGTGCTAATGAAAAAGTATACAAAAAGAGTGATGCACAGTGCAACTGCTCACCACCCGGGACCCGACGCTCCGCCACTTCCCCCACCGAAAACAGAGACCACCCCCTGGCCCGCTCCCCATTTATATACTGAGCATGATGTCCCATGGTATGGAATAGCTCCTTGGCTAGTTCAAGTCAGCTGCCCCGGCTATGCCCCCACCTCCCAGGTTCCTGTAAAAATTAACTCTATCCCAGCTGAACCCAGGACATTATCCACCCCTTATTCTATACCATCTACATCATGCCCAGATCTTACATTTTTCTAATCAACCACTACTACTTTCCTGGTCTTATATATAAGTATATGGACTCCCCCCCGCCCCGACCTCGCACACACACACACATGGTGTTCCTTTAGCCTATGGGCTATCCTTCTAATGTGTCCATCGATTTTGGGGCTCTATCTGTTGTAACAGTTCTTCAGGATAAGAGAGAGATGGTGTGAGATGTTGGGTTGGATGCTGCCTCTGGAACTTGTGGCTGGTACATTTGGTGCAACTCATGCCCTTGGTCTGCAGGTCGAAGATGTTGATCTTGAGGAAATTGCTGGGTGCCAGTTCAAGTTCTATCGCTGTTGTACTTGGCTCAGTTTCAAAAGTCCATCCTGTAGTCATTTGGATAATTCTCACAATAATATCCTTGATATGGCATATAGACACTATAGATACAATGACATGCATTGGCAGGTTATTTAGCAGTTAAATATCATACAGCCCAATTCACTGGCTATTCTCTCCCAAAATCAAATCTCCCTGAGGTACACATCGAACCTCCCCATCCTTCTGCATCACCCACCAGGTGTACCCAGGTCCTTGAGCAAAAACAACCCCTTGAATGGGTTTGCCTCTGCTTGAGGGAGGACTAACCCAGACTGTCTTTCCTACCATACTCCTCATGCACACTACAGGGACTTTATCCCCTTCTACAGTATGTGGAACTCTTGGTTGGGCAGGGCCAGCCCGATTGGCAGATCCTCTAGTATTAACTAACCAGGTGGCTTTTGTTAAATGTGTATCCCAATGTTTGAAGGTTCCACCTCCCATTACTCTCAATGTAGTCTTTAACAGTCCATTGTATCGCTCAATTTACCCAGAGGCTGGTGCATGACAGGGGATATGATACACCCACTCAATGCCATGTTCTTTGGCCCAGGTGTCTACAAGGTTGTTTCAGAAGTGAGTCCCGTTGTCTGACTCGATTCTTTCTGGGGTGCCGTGTTGCCATAAAACTTTCTCTTCAAGGCCCAGGATAGTGTTCTGGGCAGTGGCATGGGACACAGGGTATGTTTCCAGCCTTCCAGTGGTTGCTTCCACCATTGTAAGCACATGGCACTTGCCTTGGCGTGTTCGTGGGAGTGTGATATAGTCAATCTGCCAGGATTCCCCATATTTATATTTCAACCACCGCCCTCCATGCGACAGGGGTTTTTGCCGCTTGGCTTGCTTAATTGCAGCACATGTTTCACATTCATGGATGACCTGTGCGATAGTGTCCATGGTCAAGTCCACCCTTCGATCTCGAGCCCATCTATATGTTGCATCTCTTCCCTGATGGCCTCAGGTATCATGGGCCCACTGAGCCATAAATAGCTCACCCCTACGTTGCCAGTCCAGGTCCACCTGAGACACTTCAATCTTGGCGGCTTGATCTGCCTGCTGGTTGTTTTGATGTTCTTCAGTGGCTCGACTCTTGGGTACATGAGCATCTACGTGACGTACTTTTACCACTAGCTTCTCTATCCGAACAGCGATATCTTGCCACAGTGCGGCAGCCCAAATGGGTTTACCTCTGCGCTGCCAATTGCCCTTCTTCCATTGCTGTAGCCACCCCCATAGGGCATTTGCCACCATCCATGAGTCAGTATAGAGATAGAGCACTGGCCACTTTTCTCTTTCAGCAATGTCTAACGCTAGCTGGATGGCTTTCACCTCTGCAAACTGACTCGATTCACCTTCTCCTTCAGCAGTCTCTGCGATTTGTCGTGTAGGACTCCATACAGCAGCCTTCCACCTTCGATGTTTTCCCACAATGCGACAGGACCCATCAGTGAACAGGGCATATTGCCTCTCATTTTCTGGCAGTTTATTATACAGCGGGGCCTCTTCAGCCCATGTCACCTCCTCCTCTGGCAACATTCCAAAATCTTTGCCTTCTGGCCAGTCCGTGATCACTTCTAACATTCCTGGGCGACTGGGGTTTCCTATGCGAGCCCGCTGTGTGATCAGTGCAATCCACTTACTCCACGTGGCGTCAGTCGCGTGATGCGTAGAGGAAACTTTCCCTTTGAACATCCAGCCCAGCACTGGCAGTCGGGGTGCTAAGAAGAGCTGTGTTTCAGTACCAACCACTTCTGAGGTGGCTCGAACTCCTTCATATGCTGCCAAGATCTCTTTTTCAGTTGGAGTATAGTGAGCCTCGGATCCTCGATATCCTCGACTCCAAAACCTCAGAGGTCAGCCTCGGGTCTCCCCAGGTGCTTTCTGCCAAAGGCTCCAGGAAGGGCCATTCTCCCCAGCTGCAGTGTAGAGCATATTTTTAATATCTTGTCCTGTCCGGACTGGCCCAAGAGCTACTGCGTGAACAATCTCCTGCTTAATCTGTTCAAAGGCTTGTCGTTGCTCAGGCCCCCATTTAAAATCGTTCCTCTTCCGAGTAACTTGGTAGAGAGGACTTACAATTTGACTGTAATTTGGAATATGCATTCTCCAAAAGCCCACAACACCTAAGAAAGCCTGTGTTTCCTTTTTATTAGTCGGTGAGGACATAGCTGTTATTTTGTTGAGGACGTCCGCAGGGATCTGATGACACCCATCTTGCCATTTTACTCCTAAGAACTGGATTACCTGCGCAGGTCCCTTGACCTTACTTTCTTTTATGGCAAAACCAGCCTTCAAAAGGATTTGGATTATTTTCTTCCCTTTCTCAAAAACTTCTTCTGCCGTGTTGCCCCATACAATGATGTCATCAATATATTGCAGGTGTTCTGGAGCTTCACCTTTTTCTAGTGCAGCCTGGATCAGTCCATGGCAAATGGTGGGGCTGTGTTTCCACCCCTGGGGCAGTCGATTCCAGGTGTACTGGACGCCCCTCCAAGTGAAAGCAAACTGAGGCCTGCACTCCGCTGCCAAAGGAATGGAGAAAAATGCATTAGCAATATCAATTGTGGCATACCACTTAGCTGCCTTTGATTCCAGTTCATATTGAAGCTCTAACATATCTGGCACAGCAGCGCTCAGCGGTGGCGTGACTTCATTCAGCCCACAATAATCTACTGTTAGTCTCCATTCCCCATCAGATTTCCGCATGGGCCATATGGGACTATTAAAGGGTGAGTGAGTCTTGTTGATCACTCCTTGGCTCTCCAATTGGCAAATCAGCTTATGGATGGGGATCAGGGAGTCTCGGTTGGTGCGATATTGCCGCCAGTGCACCGTCGTGTTAGCAATTGGCACCTGTTGTTCTTCAACCTTCAGCAACCCCACAACCGAAGGGTCTTGGGAGAGACCCGGCAGGGTAGACAGCTGTTCAATCTCCTCCATCTCTAATGCAGCTATACCAAAGGCCCAACGGTACCCTTTTGGGTCCTTGAAATACCCCCTCCTGAGATAATCTATCCCAAGGATGCACGGGGCCTCTGGGCCAGTCGCAATGGGGTGTTTATGCCACTCATTCCCGGTTAGACTCATTTCAGCTTCCAATACGGTTAGCTCTTGGGATGCCCCTGTCACACCAGAGATACAGATGGGTTCTGCCCCTTTAGAACTTGATGGCATTAGGGTACATTGTGCACCAGTGTCTACTAGAGCCTTCTATTCCTGTGGGTCTGATGTGCCAGGCCATCGAATCCACACTGTCCAGTAGACTCGGTTGTCCCTCTCCTCCACCTGGCTGGAGGCAGGGCCCCTCTAATCCTGGTTAGAATATCCGTTACTCACTTTCTGCACACGTGAATCAGAAGTCCCTTCAAGGGGATCAGAAATGAGATCAGCCCATCTACTGCGTCTGGGGGACTGCTCACAGGAAACTGGAGCAGCAGTTTTCCAAGAAGAATCCTCTTTTCTGGTTGCTTTTTCTCGCAACTCCTGTACCTGTGCATCCAAGACTGAGGTACGTTTTCCATCCCACTTCCTCATGTCCTCTCCATGGTCACGAAGGTAAAACCACAGGTTAGCCCGTCATGTGTACTTTCTCTCTCCTCTCTCTTGGGTAGAGGAACGCTTACTCCCAATAACTGCGATGCGGGCCTGTGCAGGTGAGGAGGAGGACAGATCTACTTTGAATTGCTGGAACTCTCGGGACAACTCCTCTACAGCTGAGACACAGGCCCGTAGGGAGGAAGAAAGACTTCCTTCGTATTGCCGGAGTTGGACAGCCAATTCATCCACCGTTTCTCCATAGCCTTCTCTCCAGGACATCACTGCCAACGAGTTGGCATAGGTTGGTGGTGCACTTCGTAGAAACTTCCGCCACATGGGTTGTGTGCATTGGACTTCATCTGGATCTGTGGGTGACTGCGCATTTTCTGGATCATTATAAATCACCTCCAGCACGGCTAGTTCTCTCAGGTACTGGATACCTCTCTCCATGGTGGTCCACTTGCCTTGGTGACATGTAACTTCATCCCTGAAGGGGTATCTTTCCTTTACACCTAACAGAAGTTGCCTCCAGAGGCTGAGGACTTGGGGTTTTCTCCCAATCGCCTTGTCGATGCCCCCTTCCCTAGACAGAGATCCCAACTGCTTGGCTTCCTTACCCTCTAATTCCACACTACTAGCCCCACTATCCCAGCATCGGAGCAGCCAGGTAACAATGTGCTCACCTGGGTGGCGGCTAAAATCTTTTCGCATGTCACGCAACTCACTCATGGATAGGGATTGGGTAATTATTTCAGGTTCAGGCTCTTCCTCCTGTTCTCGCGATGAACCTGGTTCATCTTCATCTCTCACTAAGCGAACTGATTTCTTTGTGTGTTTCTTTTTCTGTACAGGGGTGACTGATACTGGCACAGGTTGGTTCTCTGGTTTAGCTGCAGTGTCTGTCACCGGGGTAGGGGTAGTCACAGTACCTGTTGTTGTGGTAGGGGCAGCCACGGTGTCTGTTGTCGGGGTAGGGGCAGCCACGGTGCATGTTGTCCTGTTTTCCATCCTTTCCCCCTTTTCCCCCCGAGAGTGCTGCCTAGTATCAAGCAGTGCTTGGTATATACTGGCCAGGGCCCAGCACAGTGCAGCGAGTTGTACGTCTTTGGAATAGCCACAGCATTTGTCTTTCAAATATTCTATCACTTCATGAGGGTTCTGTAGTTGTTTGGGAGTGAACTTCCAAGCCACTGGAGGTGAGAAGTTCTCTAGATACCTGCCCATATCCTCCCACATGCCGTGCCACTCATGAATATCCAGCTTTGGGGCAGATCTCTGGGTGGTCCTCTTAAAGAGACTTTTTGTAGCCCTAAACAAGACCTGAAAAATATTCAGGAGGCATAGCACTAACAGCACACTGGCTTGCGCATCCCAAGGATATTCAAAATTCTCAAAAGCTGTTGTAATTAGTCGGAAGGAGGAAAGAGAGGCAAACGGACGGGGGGAAGTATCCCCCCCTAACTTCCCCATGGATTGGGTGTAATTACCAATAAAATCCGACAGAAGGTGCCCAAAGTATGGAAATGATATCACTGCCTCATACAGATACCAGCTTAACCTCATGACCAGTGATGTAATCATTTCATAAGTTGACATTGCCCAGTACAGCAAAATGATAATCCCAATCACTCTCCCAGAGATGAGATACGCAACTACAGGCAATACATAGAGCATATAAGAGCTTACAAAACGCCACCATGTAAACAAATGAAACAACATTGTGAGTAACATCCATTTATCTAAGAAATGCGTTTGGCAAATTTGTTTCAACACACTCTGGCCAAATCTGTCGTTATCTCAACCCTTTCGTGCCCCGCGTTGGGCGCCAAAAAGGACTGTCGTGGTTTCAGCCCGGCCGGTAACAAAGGACCACGCAGCCGATCGCTCACTCCTCCGCCCCCCTTCGGTGGGATGGGGAGGAGACGGAGGAGAGAAAAGAAAAAGAAACTGGAACCTCGAGGGTTAAGATAAAGGCAGTTTACTGGGACAACACAAAGAAATTACAACAACAATGGTGCTAATGAAAAAGTATACAAAAAGAGTGATGCACAGTGCAACTGCTCACCACCCGGGAGAGTGATGCACAGTGCAACTGCTCACCACCCGGGACCCGACGCTCTGCCACTTCCCCCACCAAAAACAGAGACCACCCCCCGGCCTGCTCCCCATTTATATACTGAGCATGATGTCACATGGTATGGAATAGCTCCTTGGTTAGTTCAGGTCAGCTGCCCCGGCTATGCCCCCACCTCCCAGGTTCCTGTAAAAATTAACTCTATCCCAGCTGAACCCAGGACAACACCTTGTGAAGAAGCTTGCACAGCCAATAGAGGATAAGATAGCGTCGCGTGAACCGGGGTATTGTACCAATTAGAGTATTGTGTAAGGCACGTGCACAAGCACATAAGGTATATAACTGTGCTAAAAGTTGTAGTAAATGGACTTCACTTGATCAGATTGGTCTGTGCATGATTTCCCCTGTGGATCCTCCGCAACATTTAGCGCCTGAACAGGGACCCTCACATCAGCACTTTATTGTCTCTATGGGAATTTCTGGTGCAGCTGAACCGATGAGGGAGCGGAGGAGCTGGCCGAGAGTGTTCCTGCTGCCCCGGCAGGATGGCACGAGCTTCAGCTAAGCTGGGAAGCACGACATGAGCTTCAGCTGAGCTGGGACGCGCGTACGTTTGAATCTCGCCCTGAGCTGGGAAAACGAGGAGACGCGCGAAAGCTTGAATCTCGCCCTGATCAGGTGAGCGGTCGGAGAAGGAGATGGGGTTGGACAAAAGGCAGGAAGCAGTCCTAAAGCTCCTTCATCATTTTCTCTCTGAGAGAGGACTGAAATTCGATAATTCTGTTTTATGGGCCTGGAAGAGAGAACTTATTCCGAGTATAAACGTCGCATTTGAAGAAGCGACCTGGAATAATATAGGCAAGGCACTGTGGGACGCTGCTAACTGAGAGGAGGGTAAGGTAAAGGAGATGAAAAAATACGCAGCGCTCGGGAAAGTAATTCGAGACATGCTGGAGGCAATGAGGGCAGACCAGGAGGTAGCCGCCGCTGCCCACGCGGCCGTGACCCCCTCTGCTGCCTCCATGGCTGCCGCGTCAGCCTACCCTGCTGGAGTTGGGGGGACATTCTCTACACAACTATCTCCACCCCCCCGACATCCATTTCCGTTAACGCTGAGACGCCTGCACATACGCAGCCTTTGCCTATACCCAGCCAGGCCGCTGGCGCCGAAAAAATTCCCCCGTCTGTTACTCCACAAGAAACAGAGGAATTGGGGGGGCCGATTGTCGCCCGACAGATCCGAACCCGACAGATTCGGGGGTGACTAATGCGGATAAAGAGGTTGCGGGGGTGAGGGAACCATCTCCATCGGGTAGCGCGATGGAAGAGCTGAGGGAGGTGGTGAACCAATTACAAAAAATGACAGTACGGTCGGAAGAGCTCCTAAGGGAGGTGGTGCACCAATTACAAAAAATGGCAGTACGGTCGGGAGAGCCAGAAGTGAGGGAGAAACGTTCACCCTCCCGAAAGGATGAACCGAGAAAGCAAGAGAATGAAGATTCCGGCCGTATACCAGTCCCGCTCCCTTCCCCCCCCTTCTCACCACCCTCTCCGGCACCTCCCTCGGCCCCTCCCCTCCCGCCCCCTCCCTCCTCCCCTCCCTCTCCGCCCCCCCCCTCCGCCCCCTTGCAGCGGCGCGTGTCAGCCGGCCATGGAGTGGCCGCCGCCAGCCGCGGCCGTGGCCGGCCCCCGGGCAGAACCGTCCGCGCCCCCGCCCCCGCCCGTTAATCCATCCCGCCTCTCGGAACCAGAGACGGTGAAACCAACTGCGCCCGCGATAGACGCGGAGCCGCTTGTAATAGCCGCTGCAGAAGAAAGGCAGAGACATTGGAGGGGTGTAATAAAAGATGCCATTATAGAAGGGACTATGCTCCAAGCATTCCCAGTTATTGCACCTAATGGACAGAAAAAAATGGGAGGCGTTTGACTGGAAGGTCATTGAGAGATTAAGGAATGCTGTGAGTCAGTATGGAATTAAATCTGCGTTAGTTCACCATATGCTGCAATTCATTTTTTCTGCTGATACGCTGATACCTCAAGATATTAAACAGCTAGCACAGTTGGTTTTGACACCCACCCAAATGTTAGTGTTTTTCCGGCAGTGGGAGACATTCTGTGATAGGGAACAAGCAACACCACGACAACAAACAGATCCCTTATGGGGAGTAACCACGCAGATGCTGATGGGTACTGGACCCTTCGCATCAGGGAACGCTCAGTTACAATGTATCACTGAGGTTCATCATCTATCACAGATCTTGGCGTATCAAGCTTTTCTTACCATACCAGACAATATGTGCAGCCATGCTTTTACCCAGGTGAAACAGGAGAATACAATTTATGACCACCCTGAAATTAACAAGGGCATGAAAGAAAACATGTTCAAACTACTTGCTTTTGAAAATGCTACTGAAAAGACACGCAAAGCATTGAGTAATTTGCTGAAAAATGCAGACGTCGTTGATATGATAGAATACATGGATCAATCAGTGGACTCACAGAAAGTAGCCTATGCTGCCACAGCTCTCCAAGGAGCTACAAAGAAACACGAGGCCAGTAAGACACCCTTGGTCAAGTGTTCTAACTGTGGCAAACGTGGACACATTAGGAGCAAATGTACAGGTACTGTTAACAGTAAGTGCTGCAACAAGTGTAAGAAAGATAACCATACCACCAAGAATACAGGAAGAAGGGAAACTTTACACCGACCGCGAAGGCCCCTCGTGCGACGACACAAATGCAAGGGGCTTGAGCTGCCAGCCCTCAGGCAGCCTCGCAACCACCAGATCCGCCACTGCAGGAAGCTCCGGAGTGGATGTGGAAACCACAGTCAACATAAAGGGACCATTAGGGGTTTGGACTTAGTGCATTTTTAAAGGGGCGATCTTCAACAGCTCTAGAAGGAATTCTGGTGCTCCCAGGGCTTATTGATGCAGATTATTGTGGGACTGTGAAAATTATGATTCATGTTGTAATCCCTCCTGTTTCTATTCCTAAAGGTACCAGAATAGCACAATTAGTTCCATTCAGGTCGTGTGTTCCGAACCCAGGTGAAGTACAACGTGGAGATAGTGGATTCGGCTCCACAGGGAAACTGCAGGTATACCTTGCCATGGACATAACAAGAGGTAAACCAGAAAAGGTAGTGCAATTGGAAGGGCTTGATGGAGTTGTCGTCAACAAACCAATGACATTTGATACAGGAGCTGATGTTACGATTATTTCACGATGCATTTGGCCTCCATCATGGCCAGTGATGAATCCAAATTTTGGCATTGCAGGGATAGGGGGCACACAAGCCACCTTAGTAAGTCAGCTATCGATTACCCATTTGTGTTCCCCGATGGTGAACACATTACGACGTGTCTGTATGTCATGACTACCCCAACTGAATTGTTTGGCCTCGTAGGCCGTGATTTATTGAGCCAAATGAAGGCAATGTTAGTGACGCATCCTTTTTAGGAGCGGTCACTGAGGGGTAGCCAATTCTGAAAATTAACTGGAAAACTGATGACCCTGTTTGGATTGATCAGTAGCTGCTAAATTCTGAAAGGCTGCTAAAAATACAAGGGTTAGTTGAGGACCAATTGAGACCGGGACATGTTGTTCCTTCTACTAGTCCATGGAATACATCAATATTTACCATTCCCAAGAAAAGTGGGAAGTGGAGACTGTTAAATGATCTCAGAGCTGTGAATGCGGTGATGGACAGTATGGGAGCCCTGCAGCCAGGTTTGCCATCTCCAGTTATGCTTCCAGAAGAATGGGATTTGTTAATTATAGATCTAAAAGATTGCACCCAGGTGGCGCTGAACGGTTCGCCTTTTCGGTACCATCAATTAACATGGCAGAACCCTATAAGAGATACCATTGGGTCGTGTTACCGCAATGAATGCGCAATTCCCCCACGATGTGTCAGGTGTATGTGGCCTGGGCATCAGAGCCTGTAAGAAAGCAGTTTCCTCAGTAACTTGCCACAGGATGAGATTTTAACTCAATTGCAGGACATTTTAAGCCATCGCGGAGTAATAATCACTCCTGAAAAGTTGCAAAAGACAGCACCTTGGAAGTATTTGGGGTGGCACATAGATGCTAGCAATGTTAAACCTCAGAAGGTTCACATAACATGAGAAATTTCAACGGTACATGATGTCCAGAAGCTTGTGGGAGATATCCAGTGGGTGCGGAATCTTTGCGGTATCACTAATGGCGATATGACCCATCTGGTAGAACTCTTGGGTATGAGAACACTGTGCAGATGAGAAACAGGAAATGACAGAGCTGACCAATTGGTTGCAGCACCACGGGAGCCTCCTCCAGGGAATCGTTTTCAACAAAGCACGGCAATCACATGCATTCTTGCACCAACCTGCTAGGATGTTAGCAAAGCAATTTGACTTACCACTCACTGATGCCCAAGGTATCGTTAAAGCATGCCCCGATTGTCAAAAGGAAGGGCTGGGCTTGGGCTGTGGGGTTAACCGATGAGGTCTTTTGCCATTGCAGTTGTGGCAAATGGATGTCACCCATGTCACGTGGTTTGGTGCAAAGCGTTCTGTGCATGTGTGTATTGATACCTATCCTGCTGCCACGTGGGCCACGGCACGAACTGGAGAAAAGGCCTTACATAGTGAATGATGTCTTCACGCTTCTTTTGCAGTACTGGGTGTGCCTAAAGAAATTAAGATGGACAACGGCCCAGCCTGTGGTTCTACACGATTTGCTCGATTTTGTAATTTGTGGGGAATTCACCATGGTACGGGTATTCCACATCTTCCCACAGGACAGGCTATTATCGAATGGGCCAACCAAACCCTAAAAGAACATGCTGCAAAAACAAAAAGGGGGAACCCAGGGCTTACTCCCAGAGGAACGATTGGCCAAAGACTTATTTGTGCTAAATTATCTTAGATTGACAGGTGATCACAAAGACCCACCAATGGTAGTGCATCATGTTCTTTTACAGGCAGAAAGGACGCAACAAAGTACAAGAATCATGGTAATGTATAAGGACCCAGAATCCGGGAAATGGTGCGGATCAGCAGAAGTAAAACTTACTGGGAGATCCCGGCTAAGTGGGTCAAGCCATGGCTTCGCACTGATGCTGGACCCGGAATTGTCCCAATGGCAACTGGCACTGCACCAGCAGGTGCTGGAGCCACTGATCCGACAGATTTTAACTAATAGAGTATTACTAGCGGACACTGAGTCCTTCAGAGAGGTTTTTAGAACAGCATGCCTTATTGTATATAGAACTTGCTTTAGGTAAAAAGTGTGTTTAAGCATAATTTGATTAAACATAGTGTGATTACGGGAAGACAGTGTGGGGTAAATGTAAAAGTTAGTTAAAGCCAAAATCAGGGGTAAGGTCTATTTCCATTAATAACCTGGGAACGAGGTTGATTGTGTTTCCACAGATACAGGCCCACGACGGACTCCTGTTCGATTTGCACGACCATCATCATCTGGAGCATCATAGATGATATGGCAATATGAATACTACCTCAGCTGAAAACTAATGGTCACCTTGGCTAACATAACAGGTCAAGATTCTCTGTGCGTCGCAACTGTATCGTAAAGCCCACGAACCAATAGACAAGATGGCTATGACTCGTGCAGCGCGCCTGGCCAGCAAGCGCATGCGTCATAGATTGCAACCAAGGCGGACTTTTGGCACCCGCTGGCCACGTGTGCTAAAACCCGTTCCTCTGCAAATGTATAAATACCGGGATTTTCCGAAGAGCATCGGGCTGGTTTATGGTGAGGCCATCGTTGCCTTTGTGGGGACGCCCACGAAAGCTGGCACCTACCGATTGCTGGGCTGAGTTCGTGGAGCAAGATGGCACAAGAATGTATGGATGGTTCGTTTTCCTCATAGTCCTCATGGTCTGGGTATTTTCTATTGCTGGCATGAGGACACGGGTGTAAAGATGTTGATGGGATGTGTTGCTTTAATTTAAGTGATCATTCTCAAACTATATACAAACAAATAGATTGGCTGAAGAAACATACACAAAAGTTCCAGCAAGAAACTAGTTGGTTCGATGGGGTGTTACAGTCAATGTTCGGCGGGATAACACCATGGCTAATGTCATTGATTAAGGAAGCCTTACGATGGTTAGATATATTGATATTAATCTGTGTAATAATTAGAATTGCATATGGGTGCATGATAAAAGGAGTCTCAAAGCTGCCACACCAAGCTCTACTCGCACAAAAAGAAAAAGGGGGAATTGTTGGGAATTGGCTTGATGAGAAAGGACATGGGTCTATGGAAAAGTTGTGCGAGCAGAGTTCTGTGTGAAAGAATGCCAGCCTGAGCAGCAAGACTAGGCCTTGGCCGAAGACTGGTGGCCTTGCTGATACCAGGAGAAAAACAACAGCTGGTCTCGCTGTTATCAGGAGAAAGACAGGGACGGTGTGACCTTGGCATAACTTCATAAGTAACTTTTGAAGAAGTTCCCATGAGAAAGTTACGGAACACGCATAGCTGCAAATCACAAGTGGGTGTGTTTTAGTAATGAATAAACATTACCAATGTACCAATCATATTAGGACTAGTAGGCATAATTATTGCAAACTGTATAAATATGAGCTATCCATGCAAATAAAGTGGAATCACTTCTATCACTCATATTGGGTCGACTTATGTGCATTCCTCCGCCGCTCCAACACCTTTCATCCGTTAATTAAAATGGGAAGTCAAATACGCTTTGCACAAAAGCAACTAAGTCAATCAGAGCCAGTGAGTGGTCCCACAGTGTTCACTGACGGTTCAGGAAAAACAGGAAAATCAGCCATTGTGTGGCATGATGGCCAGCAATGGCAACAGAAGATAGAACAGCAAGAAAGCTCTCCTCAAGTTGTAGAACTTCGAGCAAAGGTGATGGTGTTTCAACATTTTCCAGATCCTGTAAACATTGTCACCGATTCAGCTTATGTGGCGGGTTTGGTTCAAAGATTGGATAAGGCTGTGCTTGGTCAGGTGGGAAATGAAAAATTATTTGGGGTGTTGAAGCTGTTATGGATGGAGATCCAGGAACGCCGCTCCCCATATTGTGTCATGCATATTAAAAGCCACACAAGCTTGCCTGGTTTTATTGTGGAAGGGAATGCTCGTGCAAATGCTCTCATATCAGAGGTGGCAAAAGGTCCAGTACCAAATGTGAGACAACAGGTGATCGAAGCTCATAGTTTTTTTCACCAAGGACATTGGACCTTAAAGCGGCAATTTCGATTGTCGAACTCTGAGGCTTGTGCCATCGTCGCCGCGTGCCCTGACTGTCAGGGCCACCATGTACCTCATTATTATGGAACCAACCCTAGAGGCCTTCAAGCCTTGCAAATCTGGCAGACTGACGTGACACATATTCCTGAGTTTGGGCAGTTGAAATATGTGCATGTGTCTATTGATACTTTTTCTTCTGTTGTTATTGCCACCGCTCATACAGGTGAAGTCGCCAGGGATGTTATTCGACACTGGCAACGAGTGTTTTCTGTGGCTGGTGTACCTCAGCAGATTAAGACTGACAACGGTCCAGCTTATCTTTCTACCAAGGTGACTACCTTTTTGCAGCTTTGGGGAATTACCCATGTCACCGGTATCCCTCGTTCTCCCACAGGACAAGGCATTGTAGAGCGCGCCCGTGGAACTCTAAAGCATATGCTTCAAAAACAAAGAGGGGGAATGATGTGTGATAGCCCAGAGGCTTGACTTAACAAGGCCACGTATGTATTAAATTTTTTGCAGGTCACTGATGATGTTCAACAGCCACCAATGCTGTGTCATTTTGGGTCATTGACAAGTATATCTGGTGTGACCCCCGGGGTTAAGGTTCAGATACGGGACCTGCAGACAGGTCAATGGTCTGCACCTTGTGACTTATTAACCTGGGGTCGAGGTTATGCTTGTGTCTCCACAGATACTGGACCGCGATGGGTGCTGGCACAACTGGTAAAACCCTACTTAGAAGTGTCATCGCCTGCTGCAGTCTCCTCAGAGTAGTGGTTGCAATATGGGTACCATCACAGCCCAAGATGAACGTATGGGTAATGCTTGCAAATGCTATGGGCCAAGAGGGATGCTGGCTAAGCACGCAAAGCAATGCTACATCACAAGCTCTTTCTGGATTATTGCTAGATATAGATTCTATATGCCATGCTACGCTATAAAACAGAGCAGCTATTGATTTTCTATTGTTGGCCCATGGCCACAGTTGTGAAAACCTTAATGGTATGTGTTGTATGAACCTATCAAGTCATTTGGAGTCAGTGTCCCAGAGTATCCAACAGCTGCAAAAGGAGGTGCAGAAGCTGACAGAAGATGTTGGGGTTTTTGAGTTGGATGGCTTGTTCTCTCAATGGGGGATTGGAGGGTGGTTAAAGGGAGTATTGAAAACAGGATTATTAATATTGGCAATTATTATCATTGTACTGAGCATCCTCCCATGTGTGCTGTCCTTGCTGCAAAGGGCCCTGCAGCGGACAATTCACATGGCATATTTGGCGCAAAAACAAAAAGGGGGAATTGTGGAGGACCTTGGCTGGACCTCGGGGCCTGGGGAGGATATTGACCTTGACAAGATTACAGTGTTCTTATGAGAGAACAAGAAAGGATGAGAAGCATGCCTGGGAAACTAAGTTTAAGGAATGTGTTGACCGTTTGCAGTTGTGATAAGGAACCTGAAAAAGTCACCTTTTTCAGGGTGAGGGGTGAGAAAAACAACTTCTGACAACTTTTTGACCAATAAGGGACAGACATATGTACAAGGTAACAAGTATAATGGGTATAAACTTGCTGGCTTGTAGTAATAAAAAAACCACCTTCTTTGCTTGTACTATAAGAATGCGTACTTGTCGTTTGTCCATCTCAACCGTGACAATATACATCAATTCAGGGAATAGGGAGATCCCTCCTGTTGAGTCACGAGGTTCGGAGCAGACCCCCTTGCTTTCTAGACTCGTCCTCAGAGAAGGGCCCAGGGGCGGCTGGATCCACTCTTAGTCTCAGACTTGGTCAACGGTTTATGCCTCGAAATGGATGAGGTGTAGGGATTGTGGAAGAGGAAAACGAAAGAGAGAAGACTACGGAGAGAAAGGAAGAGAGAAAGATTTCACCGGTCCTGGGTCCAGCATTAGCTCAGTCAGCTGAGGGGTCCAGTCAGTCAAGGGGTCCAGTTCCGGTGGGCTTGCCTGCCCGGGGCTTCAGTTTGTGTCCTTTTATCATCCTTGCCCCTCCTTTGGGCGTGCACCCGAACTCCTCAGGTTAATGAGCAGTTTGTGAGCCTTTGGGCTTGGGGGTCGTTAGTGGAGTAACTTCTCCTTCTCTGCAGACACCGCCGTTGTTTGGTCTTTGTATCAGAACAGCTTATCAGAACAGGGAGCTGTGCAGCCTCCAGCACGCCCTCCCCCTCCTGTTGCTGATGTCTGAGCTGATGGGTTTTTCACCTTGGTTCCTTGCTGTGCAGGTTTTGTCTTTAAGCAAAACTTGCCCCACCACAATGTTTGAGACATTAACTCTTTCAGTCTCTCACATGCAGTCCTTCAGGAGCACACTGGGGGGAAGGTGTTTTAAGATTTGGTTTTATTTCTCATTATCCTATTTCATTGGTAATAAATTAAATAAATTTTCCCCAAGTCAAGTCTGTTTTGCCCATGATGGTAATTGGTGAGTGATCTCTCCCTGTCCTTTTCTCGACCCACGAGCCTTTTGTTATATTTTCTCTCCCCTGTCCAGCTGAGGAGGAGAGTGATAGAGTGGCTTTGGTGGGCACCTGGCATCCAGTCAGGGTCAACCCACCACAAGATGGAAGGGCCGCATTTTGGGGATACAGTCATGTATTGGGTCTGGCTGAGATGGAGTTAGTACTCCCTATAGCAGCCCTCATAGCACTGTGCTCTGCAGCTCTGTAGCTAGAAAGGTGTTGATAACACACCAGTGTTTTGGCTACTGCTGAGCAGCGCTGGCACAGCATCAAGGCTGTCTCTCCAACATTTTTGCCCTCCCCTCAATGGCAGGCTGGGGCAGGGCAAGATCTTGGGACGGGACATAACCAGGACAGCTGACCTAAACTAACCAAACAGATATTCCATACCATATGACGTCAGCTCAGATATAAAAGCTAAGTGAAGGGAGACGGGGGTGGGGACATTTTTGTCTTCCGGAGCAAGCACTACGCGTACTGGAGCCCTGCTTCCCAGGAAGTGGCCAGACATCGCCTGCTGATGGGAAGTAGAGAGTAACATCATTTGTTTTTTTTCTTTGCTTTCGCGCGCAACCTTTGCTATCGTTTTATTAAACTGCCCTTATCTTGACCCACGAGCCTTTCGTTATATTTTTCTCTCCCCCGTCCAGCTGAGAAGGGGGAGTGATAGAGCGGCTTTGGTGGGCACCTGGTATCCAGCCAGGGTCAACCCACCACAGTCCTTTTTGGCGCCCAACGTGGGGCACGACAACGGCAGTTTTGCATTAAGCGTTCTATAGCTAGTTATTAAGTGGCAAGCTCCTGTGCAGGTCACAGAGCTTGTTAGCTGCTTGCTTATCTCTAGCTTGCTGAGTTTGGGAACATGTTAATGCAAATAATGGCTGTGTGCTTTGTCCTGGCACTGATGGCTTTGTTGTGCTGTGGGAGTTATCTTGTGTGGAGAATGAAGGAACGTGGGAACGTGCTAATACAAATAGTGTCTATGTGCTTTGTCCTGGCAGTGATGGCTTTGCTGTGTTGTGGGAGCTATCTTGTGGAGGAGATGAGGGAACACATCTCCCTCTCCCTACCAGGCATTGATGTGAATGGTTTTATTATGCAGGCTCCCGAGGTCCTTGTTCACCCTTACGTGAGCTGTTCAATACTAATAATTAATACTGGTGGCATATTATGGGTATTGTGGAACCTGGTCTCTTCCTGGTATAAGAGGAGGCAAGTTTTAGGTGAGGCAATATTGAAATGTGCCCTCAAGCGACCAGTCCCTGGGTGGCAGGGTATATGGAAGGATTTGGGCAGATTCCTAGGACGGTTATCACCTCCCATAATCTGGGATTTTACATCCGAACAGACAAGTAACCCTGGCAAACTGACACGTCACCTGATAGAAGGGTGCCTTGCCTATCCCAATGAAAACCAGCAGCTTCTTGCACTGTACTGGGGCCTGGCCTATGCCTACCGAGCCACAGTTCAATACTCTCAGAGGACCATGGTTGAGGCAGGGACCCAGACTGCATCTAAGGACACGATGCTCGAGATAGGGACCCAAACAACAACTACAGTAATTGCCCCAGTAGTGAAACGGAAACAGTGGACAAGGAGATCAACGGGTCCATACCATCGATTAGTGAGGGAAGAAGAAGAAGAGGAAAGGCTTGATTTAGAAGCTGGTCCTTCGATAAGGAAATTGGAGGAAGGAGTGAGGGAACTTAAACAAGAAGCAGAAACTACCCGGTCCCTGACGTCCTCAGAACTTCGGGACTTGCGGAAAGATTACAGCCGCCAGCCAGGTGAGCGGATTGCTGCCTGGCTGCTCCGATGCTGGGATAACGGGGCTGATAGTCAGCTACTGGAAGGCAAGGAAGCGCAACAGCTGGGATCCCTCGCTAGAAACCGGGGAATTGAAAGAGGAATTGGGAAAGAGGCAGCAATTTGCAGTCTCTGGAGCCGGCTCCTCTCAAGTGTGAAGGCAAGATATCCATTCAAGGAAGATCTTGTAAATTCATCAGAAAAGTGGACTACTGCAGATGAAGGCATTCAGTACCTGAGAGAGTTAGCAGTGGTGGAAGTCATCTACAGTGATCTAGATGACGAGGAAGTTTCCAAAGACCCAGAGGATGTCCTGTGCACACGAGCCATGTGGCGAAAGGTGATTCAAGGTGCCCCAGCGTCGTATTCTAACAGCTTGGCAGCAATGTATTGTCCAGATATGGAAACACCAACTGTGGAGAAAGTGTCGTCTTGGCTCCAAAACTTTGAGGAAAATCTCTGTGTCTCCTCATCCCTACAGGACAGTGCCTTGGCTGTTAGGGATGCTCCAAGAAATCAGTTCTCCCCTGCCCCAGTCAGAGGGAAAGGGAGCCCTAGGCGTATGCCACGTGGTACACTCTGGTTCTTCCTGCGTGACCAAGGGGAGGACATGAGGAAGTGGGATGGTGAACCCACCTTTAAGCTGGAAGCCCGCGTACGTGAACTGAGAGGGAAGACAGCTGTTAAGAAGGGGTCACCCAAGAAGAAGGCTGTCAGCGTAGTTGCTGTAGAGGCCCAAGAAGGCACTCAGCGATCCTCCAGGCATAGAAGAACTGAAAACACCTCCCTTGATTCTGGTGAGGGGACTTCTGGTCTGGTACCGCAAGGATCGGACAGTGAATATTCTGATGAGGAACAGCAATAGAGGGTCCCTGCCTTCGGCCAGGAGAAGGAAAGGGATGATCGGATATACTGGACTGTGTGGATTCGATGGCCTGGCACATCAGACCCACAGAAGTATAAGGCTTTGGTAGACACTGGTGCACAGTGTACACTGATGCCATCAGGATACAGGGGCACAGAATCCATCTGGATCTCTGGAGTGACAGGGGGATGCCAAGAATTGACTATACTGGAGGCTGAAGTGAGCTTGACAGGGGACAAGTGGGAAAAGCACCCCAT
The DNA here is from genome assembly GCF_929443795.1 of Astur gentilis. NCBI lineage: Eukaryota > Metazoa > Chordata > Aves > Accipitriformes > Accipitridae > Astur > Astur gentilis. Next base: position 15,247,766 of record NC_064918.1, on the reverse strand, counting down.
TGTGACCGGTCCAGAGGCCCCTTGTATCCTTGGCATAGACTACCTCAAGAGAGGGTACTTCAAGGACCCAAAGGGGTGCCGGTGGGCTTTTGCTGTAGCCACTGTAAATGCAGAGAAGATCAAACAGCTATCTACCCTGCCTGGCCTCTCGGAAGATCCCTTTACTGTGGGATTGCTGCAAGTTGAAGAACAGCAGGTGCCTATCGCTACCAGGACAGTGCACCGTCGGCAATACCGGACAAACCGAGACTCCCTGGCTCCCATCCATGAGCTGATTCATCACCTAGAGAGCCAAGGAGTCATCAGCAAGACTCATTCACCTTTTAATAGTCCTATATGGCCAGTGCAGAAGTCTGATGGAGGATGGAGGTTAACAGTAGATTATCGCGGCCTGAATGAAGTGACACCGCCATTGAGTGCTGCTGTACCAGACATGTTAGAGCTTCAATATGAACTGGCATCAAAGGCAGCCACATGGTATGCTACAATTGATATTGCCAATGCATTTTTCTCCATTCCTTTGGCAGCAGAGTGCAGGCCACAGTTTGCTTTCACATGGAGAGGTGTCCAATACACCTGGAATCGGCTGCCCCAGGGGTGGAAGCACAGCCCTACCATTTGTCACGGATTAATCCAAATGGCACTGGAACAAGGCGATGCCCCTGAACATTTACAATACATAGATGACATCATCGTATGGGGCAACAAGGCAGAAGAAGTGTTTGAGAAGGGAAAAAGAATAATTCAGATTCTTCTGAAAGCTGGTTTCGCCATAAAGAAAAGTAAGGTCAAGGGACCTGCACAGGAGATTCAGTTCTTGGGAATAAAATGGCAGGATGGTCGCCGTCATGTCCCTATGGATGTGGTTAACAAGATAGCAACTATGTCTCCACCAGCTAACAAGAAAGAAACACAAGCTTTCCTAGGCCTTGTGGGGTTCTGGAGAATGCATATTCCAGGTTATAGTCAGCTTGTGAGCCCTCTCTATCGAGTAACGCGGAAAAAGAACTATTTTGAATGGGGCCCTGAACAACAACAAGCCTTTGAGCATATCAGACAGGAAATAGCTCGTGCAGTAGCTCTTGGGCCCGTCCGAACAGGACCAGATGTACAAAATGTACTCTACACTGCAGCTGGGGAACATGGTCTCACCTGGAGCCTGTGGCAGAAAACACCAGGAGAAACCCGAGGTCGACCATTAGGGTTTTGGAGCCGGGGGTACCGAGGATCAGAAGCTCACTATACCCCGACTGAAAAAGAGATATTAGCAGCATATGAGGGGGTTCGAGCCGCTTCAGAAGTTGTTGGTACAGAAACATATCTCCTCTTGGCACCACGATTGCCCGTGCTACACTGGATGTTCAAAGGAAACATCCCCTCTACACATCATGCAACCAGCGCTACATGGAGTAAGTGGATAGCATTGATCACGCAACGGGCTCGACTGGGGAAATCTAACCGCCCAGGAATTCTGGAAGAGATCATGGAATGGCCAGAAGGCAGAGATTTTGGAGCATCACCTGAGGAGGTGACTCGTGCCCAAGAGGCACCACCATATAATGAGTTATCAGAAGATGAAAGGTGTTATGCTCTGTTTACTGATGGATCCTGTCGTGTGGTAGGGAACCATCGGAAGTGGAAAGCTGCTGTGTGGAGCCCCACACGACAAGTCATTGAGGCCACTGAAGGAGAAGGCGAGTCAAGTCAGTTTGCAGAAGTGAAAGCCATCCAACTGGCTCTAGACATTGCTGAACGAGAAAAGTGGCCGGTACTCTACCTCTATACCGACTCCTGGATGGTGGCTAATGCCCTATGGGGGTGGCTACAGCAGTGGAAGAAGACCAATTGGCAACGCAAGGGTAAACCCATCTGGGCAGCAGCATTGTGGCAGGACATTGCTGCCCGTGTAGAACACATGACTCTAAAGGTACGTCATGTAGATGCTCACGTGCCCAAAAGCCGTGCCACTGAAGAACATCGAAACAATGAACAGGTAGACAAGGCTGCCAAAATAGATATAGCTCAGGTGGACCTGGACTGGGAGCGTAAGGGTGAGCTATTTGTAGCTCGATGGGCCCATGAGACATCGGGACATCTAGGGAGAGATGCAACATATAGGTGGGCTCGTGATCGAGGGGTGGACCTGACCATGGAGGCCATCACACAGGTCACTCATGAATGTGAAACATGTGCTGCAATCAAAAGAGCCACCAGAGTAAAGTCTCCCTGGAACAGAGGGCGGTGGTTGGGTTTTCAATATGGCGAGGCCTGGCAAATTGACTACATTGGACCACTGCCACGAACACGCCAAGGCAAGTGCTACGTACTCACCATGGTGGAAGCAACTACTGGTTGGCTAGAAACATATCCTGTAAACCATGCCACTGCCCGAAACACCATCTTAGGCCTCGAAAGGCAAATTTTATGGCGACACGGTACCCCAGAAAGAATTGAATCAGACAATGGGACTCATTTCCGAAATAACCTTATAAGCTCCTGGGCAAAGAAACATGGCATTGAGTGGGTATACCACATACCCTATCACCCGCAGGCATCTGGAAAAATTGAGAGATATAATGGACTGTTGAAGAGTATGTTGAGAGCGCTAGGCAATGGGACATGGAAGCATTGGGATGCAAATTTAGCAGAAGCCACTTGGCTAGTTAACTCTAGAGGATCTGCTAACCGTCCTGGTCCTGCCCAAACAAAACCCCTACATACTGTGGGAGGAGATAAGGTCCCCGTGGTGCACATGGGGAAGTGGCTGGGGAAGGCAGTGTGGATTGCACCTCCCATGGGAAAAGGCAAACCCATTCATGGGATTGTCTTTGCTCAGGGACCTGGGTGTACTTGGTGGGTAATGCGGAAGGATGGGGAGACCCAGTGTGTGCCTCAAGGACATTTAACCTTGGGGGAAAAATAATCTGTGATGTGAGTTGTATGTTGCAGGAAGTAATGTAGCAGGAATGACCTGAACTGCAGAGGAGTGAACTTCGCAAGGAACCAGACAAGTGCATCGGTGACCCAAACCAAGCCGACGTTGGTGCCCAACGATTGAACGTACTGCTTCTCCTGTCCTGACCACTCATCTTGATGGATGGGGCCCAAGTCATAACCTGTGTGTGAACATCTGAAGGAGTGGAAGAAGCCCCTGGAATATCTATCTCTTAAAGGACAAGGGATAGTAATTAATAAGAATGTATAAATCTGTACGTTGGGTATAAAAGTTGTTTAAGTATGTAGTTTCAGTTGTAAGTGTTGGTAAGAAAGGATTTCAGTAATGAGAATTAAATACAATAGTATGGTTAGAAGATATCTGTATTAAATTATGTGGGACCTGAGCAGGACGCAAATGGTATGGAATAAGGGGTGGAGATTGTATTGGGTCTGGCTGAGATGGAGTTAGTACTCCCTATAGCAGCCCTCATAGCACTGTGCTCTGCAGCTCTGTAGCTAGAAAGGTGTTGATAACACACCAGTGTTTTGGCTACTGCTGAGCAGTGCTGGCACAGCATCAAGGCTGTCTCTCCAACATTTTTGCCCTCCCCTCAATGGCAGGCTGGGGCAGGGCAAGATCTTGGGACGGGACATAACCAGGACAGCTGACCTAAACTAACCAAACAGATATTCCATACCATATGACGTCAGCTCAGATATAAAAGCTAAGTGAAGGGAGACGGGGGTGGGGACATTTTTGTCTTCCGGAGCAAGCACTACGCGTACTGGAGCCCTGCTTCCCAGGAAGTGGCCAGACATCGCCTGCTGATGGGAAGTAGAGAGTAACATCATTTGTTTTTTTTCTTTGCTTTCGCGCGCAACCTTTGCTATCGTTTTATTAAACTGCCCTTATCTTGACCCACGAGCCTTTCGTTATATTTTTCTCTCCCCCGTCCAGCTGAGAAGGGGGAGTGATAGAGCGGCTTTGGTGGGCACCTGGTATCCAGCCAGGGTCAACCCACCACAAGTCATTGCTCATGCAGGAGGTTATGGGAAACCAGTAAAGCCACTATAGAGTGAGCAAAGCCTGAAAGAAAGGACTAACCTGCAGGATGCAATAGGGAGCAAAGGAATTTTCAGATTTTTGTTGTTTGGGTTTTTTTAACCTCTTATTTCTATTCTGTCTCATTTTGAGTTTCTCTTCAATTTTTACAGTTTGTCGCTTAAAGTCTAGGGTTCAAAGCCTTTTGGTGTCCTTGGCACCTGTGGCAAGGGAGAGGTGCTATGGGTGCCCTTGGAGCTGCAGCTGGCTGGAGGCCCACCACAGCCATTCACCAGAGGGAAAAAACCGGACCAATCCATATACCATTTAATTTTCACACAAAGGCAATATGAAGGAGTCTAAGAAATAAAAAGAACTCCAAAGCTTTTAAAAGCTCATTATTTGTAATATCACAGGGTGATTGAGATGGGAAGGCACCTCAGGAGATCATCTTGCCCAACCCCCCTGCTCAAGCAAGTCACCCAGAGCAGGTTGCTCAGGACAGTGTCCAGTCAGGTTTTGAACCTCTCCAAAGATGGAGACTGCACACTCTCTCTGGGCTGCCTGAGGCATCAGGCATGACATCCCCCTCACAAGTTTTTAAGTTTCAGCTTTTCTAATATGTGGTGATGTAAAAACTTCTCTTTATACATTCACACTTAGCACCCCTGGCAGCATTTCACTATGAGAGTCATTTTCCACCAACTTTAGATGTATCCAACTAAATTAAGGCCGGAGACATGGATGAAAGAATACAAAGAACTAGAAAGTGTCTGCTGTTGCATGTAATTCATAATTCCTCTTGCACGAAAATACTCTACTTCCAGCAGCAGCTGACCCCTCTGCTCAGCCCTGGGGCGAGCAGCCTGCCCTGCTCCCCCCTCTGCCCTTTGCATGCACAGGCTCTACAGCACCTGAGCACATCAGCATTGTTACTGAAATCTGGAATAAAACCCCTTAACAGCAATGAGAAGTTAAGAAGCAGGCATTCCTTTATTGCAGCGCTGGGCACACGGGGGATCACTCCACCTAGCGTGTGCACCTGTCTAGTCTAACTGTTCAGGTTAAATACCTGTTATACATATTCACTAAATTTCTGGAAAATGTTATACATGATCATTAACTTTCCGATAAATCATCAGCATAAATAAATGTCTCTTCACGCAGGCGCAGTGAAGGTCTCTGGTGGTCTTCAGGAGCCCTCTGGTGGTCTTCCATAGTCTTCCTCACTTGTCTGCTTCTTGACCTCTTAGGTGATTCTGCGCAGTACGATTCTCACCATCATCTATATTAGTTTACATAAAAATGCATACTATGTCTATTCTTAAATTTAACCTTTCTAATAATTGGTCCTTCAGACACACCATCTTATTAATATTCTTATGTTAAAACAATCATTGGTTAATCTCACTTAACTCTACTGATTGGAATCCTTGATAATTAGATCGAGGTGGGAAGGGTAAGGGGTTTCCAAGCAGCAAACTGGTGTCCATAACGGTTTCCTTAGTTTCCTAAAACAAAACACTACAAACCAACAAATCTTTGTCAAAGTTTCTGTGGTTAACTGATTTTAGACAATACTTGAATTCTTATGGTTACACATAGTACATTTTCTAAAGTTCCTAAGTTCCTACGACTACATTTCAAACTTAACACTCCCATAGCTATGCTTCACAATTTTCTACGTCTTAATCAAACCAAACTCTTTTATATAATCAAATTTTAATTTCTTTATCAAAATATTTGCAACAGCATGACCTGTTGAGATCCTACATGTAGGTTTATTAACACAAGCAGACCACACACATCTTTTTTGCTCAGACTTGCCCTTTCCCAATATCAATCCCTCCATTACTTGGTGAATTAGCTAACAAAGAGACTTGACCACCAGCAAACAGTCTGTATGGTACCGACCAGGGACGACCAGCTATCCCCTGCCACACAGTGCCTTTCCACAACAGGGACAAGCAGGAATGCCTAAGTGCCATCCCATCCCATTGCCCTTGCTGGCAGTACGCTTGGTGACTGCAGCCTTGCTGGCCTCCCCAGCAAATCTGTGCCCATGGTGGACCAAAGCCTGTTGGCTTCCCTGCAGCCCCCAACCATCCCTGGTGCTGCACAGAGCAGCCCCAGTGGGAACTGTCAGCTGAGATTTCACAGTCCTTTGCAGCAGCACTCCTCCAAACACTGGGAAAGGCATTTAACACTGTTCCTTGCAAGTGCCTGCTGCTGCAAAGCCACTGTGCTGCATTCCCACTGGTTCAGCCCAGCCCTCAGGAGCAGCTGCTCAGAGTAGTCTGTGAAGTTTGCAGCCTGGATGTCAGCGCAAAGCCCAGGCATGGCCCTTGCAGTTGGCTAATACTTGGTAAAGGCAAGGCCCTTGGTCTGTGGGTTTAGGTCAGTCTTTGCTTCTCTTTTCCTTGGCTTTTTCACCTGCAGAAGGGATGCTCTGAGGAAGCCATTCCTGCAGTGTGCACAGCAGGGGCCGACCCATCCATCTTTCTGCTGCTCTCCCCCAGGGCTATCCCAACCATCCCAGCCCTGCTGTGCCTGATTAGCCTTGACATTACCTTTGTATAATCTAACACAGCTAGTCACATCCCAGGCTGCTTAGAATCCCCTTTGGTGTTCATTTAATTCACTAATAACACTAAGTGCCTGGGGCTCACCTGTGAGCACTTCTAGGTGAATACCGGGGGAAAGCACAAACTTCTCCCTGTTTCAGTGCCCACTGGTGCATCATTGCCACACCTGACGGATGTGCAGGAGTGGGCAACTCCTGATTTAGAGGATTAAAGTTGCTGAAGTTTAGGTCTAAGTTAGAAGAATCTTTCTTCTGCCCAATGCAGAGGACAGGTGCCCTCTGCAAGGGACCCCTGCAAGGCCTGTGCATTACTAAACATTAGTTTCCCTGGGGCAGCTCCTGCTGTTTCAACTTGCAGAACTGCCCCTTCCAGGGACTGAGGTGCAGAAGTTGGTGGGGAGCAGTAACATTTGGGACAGTTTGCCTCCCTCTTCACAGGCTGCTGAGGCTTGAGCAGGAACAGCACCTCCACCAGCTCCCAATGTGCTTCAACCTCCAGCTGGTGCCTTAACCCTTACCATGGTTTTATTTGCCCCCTGATCTTTCAGGGATCTTTTAATTTAGTATTTTTACAAGGAGGGGAAAAAAACCCAAGCAAACAACACAGAAAGGAGTTACGCCCTTGCCTTCAAATTTGGACAAGCTTGTACCCAAGTCTCAAGTTATTCATATGCCTGTCCTGACTCCTGCTTCCCTGAGATGCTCAATGGTAATGCTTTGATGAAGTCTATTTGGACTTCTTAAAATAACAGGAGCATCTGCCCAGCCCTTCCTGATCTAACACATCCAGCAATTACAGGCTGACATCCAGAGCTGTGTTTGAGTTCCCCCAAGATCAAAAAAAACCCCCAAAACCCCATAGTTTCAGCTTCCACATTTACAAGCTCAGTACCACAGCATTCACTGTACAATAACTCACTTTGTGGATGAGGTAGCCCCTATTTCTATGAAGAAAACTGTTTGGGTTTTTTATTTATCTTACTGCATAGAGATGTGCAACACCACAGCCTTAGCTTGCTTCTAGAAACATTTCTGAGGACATGAAAAGGAGTGAAAGAACATAGGAATCTCCTGACTGCTGGTGTTTATGAACCAAAATCTGAATAGCAGGAATCACTCATTAACCCACAGGAAAATACAGAGGCAGGATTTAAAAAAGGGGGACTGAAAATGTATCACCTGGTCTTGTTCTTAATTGCATAGTGTACATATAGTTGCATAGTGTCTTGGAGCAAATGGTAGTCAGGGGCAGCAGGTGAGTGCCTCTGAGCCCTGTGAGGTGTGTGCAGGGGTGATTCTCCCTTAGCAAATATTCAGTGAGAAGCAGCCAGTTACCTTCACCAGGTGCCTGAGAGGTTGTACCCATGGGGGCAGGATTAGTTCCCAGCTCATCACGTGCCTTGGAGCATCCTTATGATATCTCATAAGGATGCTTGGCCAGGGGAGCCAAGCCTGACCTCTTGTGTGATTTTTGGAAGTCCAGAGCTCATGCAGCTATTGCTTCTGTGGAGGTTGCACTGTGTTTCAAGTTCAGGTGCTCGCCTACATTCCTCAGCATAATCCCCATAGCAACCATCCCCTTTCCCATTTTAAATACTATCACCATTTGAAAATACATGTGCTTTGGTTGTTTAGTTGCATAGAGTGAACAAATCCAACCCTATTAAGAGTGCATAATGTTTTGAATTGAATGCATTAGAAATCAAGGTATATTCAACAAAAACATGCTTTCTGTTTTAAAACAATTCTGTACATTCATTACTGTTAACTTTTGTAGCCCAGCCGATAACATATATATCTTAAAGTTCCACTTATAATTGAGTTTCAGTGAGTTTTTCATCCCTTTTTATCACACCACTTCCTTTTATTATATTGTGGCCACAATAACACTATTCAGAGGCAATTTATATTCCACAAAGCCTGTTGTGAATTTCTCTTACAGATTTGCATGGTTTCTAGGAAGATTCTTGTCAGAGTTGTCTTTTTTTAAAAAAGCCAAACACAAGACCAACCAGCCAGCCAAAACCTCAGCAAATCTTAATAACTGGGCAGAAAGTTTTGTCATGCTGCTTCTCCCTGGTATTTCCTATTTTCTCTTAAAAGATCTAAATTTAGATCATTGTGCCTTAGAAATTTCATGGGAAATGCCAATCCCACCAGCTTTGGATACACAGAAAATACATCTTAAAATCTAACAAAGAATAATTCTTCCAATTATTCAGACTAAATAGATGTCCCTCAGAAAATGAGAAAGAGCTGTTGTGGAGCCAGAGAGAAGAGCAGGTGAAATTCAACAGAGAAAACTGGAAGGGAGTGAAACCAGCACAGCAAAATTAGCCCAGTATGTTGGGGATGAGAAGTTGTAAGAGGATAGGTGAATGACTTTGTGGTAGGAAGGGAGCGATTAAGAAAGCTATGAATATTGCATAAAAACTTAATTTGCTTCTATTGCTCATCGTTATAGCCGATACTATCCTATCTTACACCTCACCGGCACCTATTAGTTGAGATGGCAACTTTTGTGCTCCAGTTGTAGTGCACATTGCTGCAGGATGGTACCTGCCAACATGAGGTGCTGATAAGCTCTGCCAAACCCCTTCTACCTTCACGTGAGAAACCCAGAGACCAGGCACTCACTGCATTTTGCAGAGCTTTACCCCAAGCACCGCAGCTCCCTCTGTAGTGCCCTGTGGACACATATTTAGCTAATGGTCGCAAGAGCATTCCAGATGCCTTTAGAAGACCTTGAACAGAATAAACAAGAAGACAAAAAAAGAAAGATGCCAATTAGAAGAACACAGGTGCGCATTCCACGATAAAGGGAACTTGGCACAAAGAACCTCAATTCAGCAGTTTATCTTGACCAATTAGACTGAGACAAGTTTCGCATGTTTTAGTTGGTATAACCAATTATGTCCTATGTTTATGCGCATGTACAGAGATGGTATAACCAATTATGTCTTATGTTTATGCACGTGTACAGTGTCAATATAACCAATCATATTTTATGCTTGTGCGCGTGGACAGTGACTTTGCAGACTATGTGACTATAAGTATGTGTGTGTTTTAGCAATAAAGGGTCATCTGCTTTCAACTTTACAGGCATCCATCTACTTCAATCTCCTCAGTGCCCATCAGCAGGCACGTCCCTCCTGCCCCCTTGCACTGCAGCTGCCGCAGCCTCCAGCCTTCAGGAAAGGGCACAAGCACCTCACTTGTACAACCAGAGACAGCAAAACCCCTCCAGTTACCTCACGGCACACCAGAGGTGATGAGATGAGAAAGATGATGCTGCTGCCTGCGTTTAGGCCAGCCACTGAGCCATGCTAAGCATACTGCTGCTGGCTCTGGGAACAAAAGCTGCACCAGGGTCCACCATGACCCCAAATTTCAGTTTTTTCCTGAGGCCTAAGTCATGCTAACTTGATCTTCTGAAAGTGCACAAAGCTCCCCCAGGCAACTGTGGCTCTGCTCAAGTTTTTTTACTGATCCTGTGATAGAAAGATTTCCCTTTTCTCCAAACACCAACAACCACCACCCACAAATGAGGTATTCACAGGTGCCAGCATCTGCTCAGCCACAGACACATCTGCTCACCGTCTTAGTGGCAGTTTCTAACAAAACAAATCAGTCTGTTGCTGTAAGCAGAGAGATTGGCTTGTGCCAACCTTACAACTGGTTAATATGTTAAGCGAGGGACAAACGTGATTTCAGTGAAGAAACAGCGTATCTAGTGGATTGCAATGGTTTCCTCAGGCCAGCAAGCAAACAGGTTGGCAGCACATTCCCAAGTCCTTTTCCACCAGTGTCAGGCAATGAGAGAAACTGCTCCCAGGAAGGAAAAACTTAGAGGGGAAAATCAAGTGTAGAAGAAAAAGGCAAAAAACTGCCTGTGGGGTGTTTCCTAGTTACGTAGAGAACTGATGCTCAGTGTGGTTAGGAAAAACCCTGAAAAAGGTAAACAGTGAAGTGATGATGTTTGCAGTGATGCCATTTGGTAATGGCTGTTATGGTCACAGGGGCTGAGACCACCAAGGGTGTGGCAGTACCTCCCCCCCCCCCCCCCCCCCAGGAAACGAAACTTCTCCAGGCAGGGAGGAGAGGAAAAAAACCCAACCAAACCCTAGAGGCCGCAGGTTGAAAATTGAACTGACCAATCAAGATGCACCAGGTACACTGAAGTGACCTTTTGGCCAATAGGGATTAAAATGACCACAGATCAGATTCGACAAGGGTATAAACGGGGTCCCGCCGGAGGACATGTGGGAATCAGTCCTCCTCAGAGCAGCGGGTCTGCAGTCGGGGACTCCCCCTTAGGTCGGGGCACTGCCCGAGGTAACTCCTCGAGGTTGAGAGCCCTCAGCTTTTAGGTGAGTGATATGCGCATTTTGAGTCATCATTTTAAATCTTAAGAATTCTTAAGTCGGCTGTGTAGTACTAATTCCCCTTAGATCATTGAGCCTGTGGTTTTTAAATGTTACCAGAGTTCTAACTAACTTTTTACTGAAGAATAAATCTGACTTAACACCTGTTGGATTTGACTGTGCATGCCTCTAACAGAGGGGTTGCCCAAACTCTGCCGGCTGTGGGGACATCTGTGTCTGGGACCTGCAACTGCACTCGCAGTAGCCGTGCAGGAGGAAGATGTTCTGAACTGTCATGAAGTGCTCAACAAAAACGTTTATTGTGTGTGCAAGAGGGTGTACATCTCCTTAAATAACATTTATGTATAAACTGTCCTGCTTTAGAGTATACATCAGGCAGTGATTGAGGGAGGTTTAGGAAATCTCTGGGCAAGTTATCGCATGGTCATAGCCATGATGAGTATATGTGAAGTGGCACTACTTTAACAAAAATCAGTTTCAAAAAGCAACTTAATTTAGTGCAAAATCCCAGCAGGGGTGCTCTGATAGCAAATTAATCTAGATTATATCAATTTAGCTGAAGTGGACTCCTTACCAAACTAAGCAAGGGGTGTTATGGGTTTGATGTAGAAGTTCTGGAAGAAACTGGAGTTCAGGCAATGAGACAATGTCAACCCCTTTGGGTCACCAAAAACTATGTATGGTGTTTAAACCTGATTTTAGAGTGCTAAACTGGGACCTCAAACCTCAGAACACATCAGTTCTGAGAATGATATACTGAATGAGATGCACATTTGCAGAGAGGCCAGGCAAAGCTTTAGCATCTCAGGGAGGGTGAGGGGCTGGGGGGCAGCGGGGAGCCCAAGTGGTTTGTCTGTCCCACTGCCTCAGCACACTGTCCAGCATAGGCTGTCCGTCTGGAAAGCCACTCTGTCCAAAACTAAGCTGTGCTTTTCAGCTTCAAAAACCTCAGCTACCGAATCATTACTTTAAAAAAGCCAAAAGGCTGGAGTTTTGTCAATGTGGAAAAATTTTTTTAAAAAAGCATTTTTTCCCCTGTCTTTTAGGAGTTGATCAAAATCTCGCCAAAGGCTCTTGAAAAAAACATTGCTTATGAGCTCAGCTCCACCTGCAAAGCAAGACCAGCACAGGGGAGGGAGATCTTCAGTATTTTTTGTTCACGTGTCTGCAACTATTTGCTACCTGCCTTTACCCTCCAGTTTGCCTGTGGAGGAAGCCTGCAAGAAAGCACCAGGAATTTGTCTGGGGAGAAGGCAGCTCAAAAGCCGCTGCCTGGTCAGCCTGTGAAAACAAAATTTTCCAGAGAATACCTAGAAGCTGCTTATTTTATTTTGCACATACAATGAAAATAAATGTTTCAGTTCCACTGAGGAGGAACATTTTGATATTTTTTATTCTTAAGTGGCTTTTCATTCTGAAGTGTTTTATTTGGTATTGCACCTTATTGAAAATAGAAGATCTTTTTCACTGAAACAAAATGTTCTAAATGGTTGATTTGAAATTAATTGCTTTTTATCTTGTTTTGTAAAGGAAAGTTTGATGCTTTGGGCTTTCTTTTCATTTGTCTCTGAAAACAAATAGCAACATTTTTGAGCTTTCCCAGGAAAAGGAATATTGAATTTCAACCAGATATTGTTAAAAATCTATGCCACGATCCAGAAGCACCTCACAAGAAATGATGTATATTTGCCACTAGTTGTCTCAATTTATCAAGACTTAATTATCCATACAATGGCTTCAGATTTCAGGATAAGAAATATTGAAAAATATTAAGACTCCTTTAAGAAACCAAACCCAGTATCCAGCATGCTGTAATTAACATGTACGTATTTACAATATATGTATCCAAAACAGTTGTATGTATTTTCTAATTATATTAATTACTTTAATGAAATATATCCCTTCCCTATATAAAAACTCACCTTCTTAGTATTCTTATACCACCATGCCTACAATACTGCTTCCCTCTCTAGGTACTGTCAGAAATGAACTCTCTTTCCACTAATGACCACATGGAGAAAGTAATGCATCAAACTGCTTTCCCTCTATTCTCCCTCTTTATACCTTACCCAAATTATCAGTAGGCATATCCCCTAACCATGGCTTTATAAAGTATGGTGATGGGGGAAAAACAAAAGAATGTAAAGGAGACATGTACAAGTACTGTAAAACAAATTATACTCCCCATACAAAAAAAACCCCTATCTTCCTCAAAAAAGAAAAAAAACAACAACCAACACTTAAAAATCAAGTTATGATGCTGAGTGAGCTTAGAGGTATTTGTTTTGCACAATAAATCAGTGTAGATCAGAGGAAAGAACCCGCTGAGCAACAACCAAACCTCATTTAACGTCGTTAATAATCCACCACTTCAGGATTCCATGTTAGACATTCCAGCTGTGACCTCTTGGCATCCTTTCAAAAGGCCACTTTACTAATATATAATATTCATTTTCTAATATAAAAGCAATAATGTCTTGGTTTTGGATGGGATAGAGTTAACTTTCTTCCTAGTAGCTGGCATAGTGCTATGTTTTGGGTTCAGTATGAGAAGAATGTTGATAACACTGATGTTTTCAGTTGTTGCTAAGTAACGTTTAGACTAAGTCAAGGATTTTTCAGCTTCTCATGCCCAGCCAGCAAGAAGGCTGGAGGGACACAAGAAGTTGGGAGGGGACACAGCCAGGACAGTTGACCCAAACTGGCCAAAGGGGTATTCCATACCATGTGACGTCACATCTAGTATATAAACTGGGGGGAGTGGGGCTGGGAGTGATGTCTTGAATAAAGGCTGGAGTTGAAAGACTCCACTGTATTTTTGTAGCGCTTAATTTATGCTTGCTTGAGCGACTTTGAAACTTTTGGTATATAAGAAAACCTTGAGCTTTGTTAAGAGTATGCATAAATAGATAAGAAGCCTTAAGTTTTGCTGAGCTTTGTGATTAAAACCTGCTAGGACCAGCTAACTAGGAAGAAGAGATGAACTACCTGAGATGACCCACACTGTGCATGCCTTAAGAGAGAGTTCAGTTAGTGGACACCAAGAAAATGACCACCAGAGGGTTTCAAAGACCCCAAAAGACCACCGACCCATTTAATAGCACATGCCCAAATGGGCGGACACTATGTAAATAATTTCTGGGAAATAACATGAATATGTATGACAATTCTGGGAAATGTAATGAATATGTATATATTAGAACAATATAAGCTTTGCTTGCTGTAGGTAGTGGTATGCATGTTAGGAGGAACTATCCCCCATGCATCCAGCGCTGCAATAAAGAATGCCTGATTTCTAAAACTCCAAAATTGAGTCTTAGTGAGTTTCTTCAGCTGGCTTTTTTGGTAACAGGAGGGATCGCTGCTCAGGAACTAGCTGGGTGTCAGTCAGCAGGTGGTGAGCAATTGCATTGTGCATCATTTGTTTTGTATATTCCAGTTCTTTTATAATTATTATTGTCATTTTATTATTGTTATTATTATCATTATTAGTTTCTTCTTTTCTGTCCTGTTAAACTGTTCTTATCTCAACCCACAAGTTTTACTTTTTTTTCCGATTCCCTTCCCCATTCCACTGGGTGGGGGAGGAGTGAGTGAGTGAGTGGCTGTGTAATGCTTAGTTGCTGGCTGGGATTAAACCATGACAGGTAATAATGAACCTAATCCATGGGCTCATCCATTTTTTATTTTGAGTTTAATACTGGTTAATTAACATAGATAGATATAGTAATTCAGAGGTGGTATGTCATATATGGCATTTCCCAGTTCAGAAAGCTCCACAGACAACCTATGGTAATATTCACAATAGCTGCACAGACAGACATGCACTGCCCCAGGGGTGGAAGCATAGTCCTACCATTTGTCATAGACTAATCCAAACAGCACTGGAACAAGGCGATGCCCCTGAACATTTACAATACATAGATGACATCATCGTGTGTGGCAATGAGGCAGAAGAAGTGTTTGAGAAGGGAAAAAGAATAATTCAGATTCTTCTGAAAGCTGGTTTCGCCATAAAGAAAAGCAAAGTCAAGGGACCTGCACAGGAGATTCAGTTCTTGGGAATAAAATGGCAGGATGGATGCCGTCATGTGCCTATGGATGTGGTTAACAAGATAGCAGCTATGTCTCCACCAGCTAACAAGAAAGAAACACAAGCTTTCCTAGGCCTTGTGGGGTTCTGGAGAATGCATATTCCAGGTTATAGTCAGCTTGTGAGCCCTCTCTATCAAGTAACATGGAAAAAGAACTATTTTGAATGGGGCCCTGAGCAACAACAAGCCTTTGAACATATCAGACAGGAAATAGCTCTTGCAGTAGCTCTTGGGCCTGTCCGGACAGGACCAGATGTACAAAATGTACTCTACACTGCAGCTGGGGAGAATGGTCTCACCTGGAGCCTGTGGCAGAAAACACCAGGAGAAACCCGAGGTCGACCATTAGGGTTTTGGAGCTGGGGGTACTGAGGATCAGAAGCCCACTACACCCCAACTGAAAAAGAGATACTAGCAGCATATGAGGGGGTTCGAGCCGCTTCAGAAGTTGTTGGTACAGAAGCATAGCTCCTCTTGGCACCACGAATGCCTGTGCTACACTGGATGTTCAAAGGAAACATCCCCTCTACACATCATGCAACCAGCGCTACATGGAGTAAGTGGATAGCATTGATCATGCAACGGGCTCGACTGGGGAAATCCAACCGCCCAGGAATTCTGGAAGAGATCATGGACTGGCCAGAAGGCAGAGATTTTGGAGCATCACCTGAGGAGGTGACTCGTGCCCAAGAGGCACCACCATATAATGAGTTATCAGAAGACGAAAGGCGTTATGCTTTGTTTACCGATGGATCCTGTCGTGTGGTAGGGAACCATCGGAAGTGGAAAGCTGCTGTGTGGAGTCCCACACAACAAGTCGTTGAGGCCGCTGAAGGAGAAGGCGAGTCAAGTCAGTTTGCAGAAGTGAAAGCCATCCAACTAGCCCTAGACATTGCTGAACGAGAAAAGTGGCAAGTACTCTACCTCTATACTGACTCCTGGATGGTGGCTAATGCCCTATGGGGGTGGCTACAGCAGTGGAAGAAGACCAATTGGCAACACAGGGGTAAACCCATTTGGGCAGCTGCATTGTGGCAGGACATTGCTGCCCGTGTAGAACACATGACTCTAAAGGTACGTCATGTAGATGCTCACGTGCCCAAAAGCCGTGCCACTGAAGAACATTGAAATAATGAACAGGTAGACAAGGCTGCCAAAATAGAAGTAGCTCAGGTGGACCTGGACTGGGAGCGTAAGGGTGAGCTATTTGTAGCTCGATGGGCCCACGAAACATTGGGACATCTAGGGAGAGATGCAACATACAGATGGGCTCATGATCGAGGGGTGGACCTGACCATGGAGGCCATCACACAGGTCACTCATGAATGTGAAACATGTGCTGCAATCAAACGAGCCACCAGAGTAAAGTGTCCCTGGAACAGAGGGCAATAGCTGGGCTTTCGATATGGCGAGGCCTGGCAAATTGACTACATTGGACCACTGCCACGAACACGCCAAGGCAAGCGCTACATACTCACCATGGTGGAAGCAACTACTGGTTGGCTAGAAACATATCCTGTAAACCATGCCACTGCCAGAAACACCATCTTAGGCCTTGAAAGGCAAATTTTATGGCAACACGGTACCCCAGAAAGAATTGAATCAGACAATGGGACTCATTTCCAAAATAACCTCATAAGCTCCTGGGCAAAGAAACACGGCATTGAGTGGGTGTACCACATCCCCTATCACCCACAAGCATCTGGAAAAATTGAGAGATATAATGGACTGTTAAAGACTATGTTGAGAGCACTGGGAAATGGGGCATGGAAGCATTGGGATACAAATTTAGCAGAAGCCACTTGGCTAGTTAACACCAGAGGATCTGCTAACCATCCTGGTCCTGCCCAAACAAAACCCTTACATACTGTGGGAGGAGATAAGGTCCCCATAGTGCACGTGGGGAAGTGGCTGGGGAAGGCAGTGTGGATTGCTCCTCCCATGGGAAAAGGCAAACCCATTCGTGGGATTGTCTTTGCTCAGGGACCTGGGTGTACTTGGTGGGTAATGTGGAAGGATGGGGAGACCCAGCGTGTGCCTCAAGGACATTTAACCTTGGGGGAAAAATAATCTGTGATGCGAGTTGTATGTTGTAGGAAGTAATGTAGCAGGAATGACCTGAACTGCAGAGGAGTGAACTTCACAAGGAACCAGACAAGTGCATCGGTGACCCAAACCAAGCCGGCGTTGGTGCCCAACGATCGAACATACTGCTTCTCCTGTCCTGACCACTCATCTTGACGATGGGGCCCAAGTCATAACCTGTGTGTGAACATCTGGGGGAGAGGAAGAAGCCCACGGAATACCTATCTGTTAAAGGACAGGGGATAGTAGTTCATAAGAATGAATGAATCTGTATGTTGGGTATAAAGGTGGTTTAAGTATATAGTTTCTGTTGTAAGTGTTGGTAAGAAGGGATTTCAGTAATGAGAATTAAATAGAATGGCATGGTTAGAAGATATCTGTATTAAATTATGTGGGACCTAAGCATGACGCAAATGGTATGGAATAAGGGGTGGAGATTGTATTGGGTCTGGCTGAGATGGAGTTAATACTCCCCATAGCAGCCCTCATAGCACTGTGATCTGCATCAGTAGCTAGAAAGGTGTTGATAACACACCAGTGTTTTGGCTACTGCTGAGCAGTGCTGACACAGCATCAAGGCTGGCTCTCCAACATTTTTGCCCCCCCTGAATGGTAGGCTGGGGCTGGGCAAGATCTTGGGAGGGGACATAACCAGGACAGCTGACCTAAACTAACCAAACAGATATTCCATACTATATGATGTCAGCTCAGCTATAAAAGCTAAGTAAAGGGAGATGGAAGGGGGGCATTTTTGACTTCCGGAGCAACCACTATGAGTACTGAAGCCCTGCTTCCCAGGAAGTGGCCAGACATCGCCTGCTCATGGGAAGTAGAGAATAACATCATTTGTTTTCCTTTGCTTTCGTGTGCGACCTTTGCTTTCACTTTATTAAACTGTCCTTATCTTGACCCACGAGCCTTTTGTTATATTTTCTCCCCCCTGTCCAGCTGAGGAGGGGGGGCGATAGAGCGGCTTTGGTGGGCACTTGGCATCCAGCCAGGGTCAACCCACCACAGAAGTCTGTGGTAAAGATGGCAGACACATTTTGGTTTTTAGCAAAAATATACATATATGTTCATTTAAAACACTAATTTGGGCTCCCGTATTGATTAAGAATTCCAAACTTATCTGTCTTGGACCCACAGGAATGTGTATATAAGGCTCTTTATCAGCAGACCATTGTCAGGTATTCACCATATGGATTGAGCGGCCTGAACCCCAAACCGCAGCTCCTAGTTTTTAGCCCTTCCAGTTCCTCTTGCAGTGCTGCGAAAGGGTCCCGTTTCTTTTCCCTTTGGTCTCTAGCTTTCCCCTCCAGCAATTCCACCAGCTTCCGGATGCCGCCAGCGGACTGCCCGTGCAGCACGGCTCGGGGTGCCCCCAATGCCGGTGCCTTCCACCAGAGAACGTTCCTGCTGGGATCGTAGTTCCCACCCAACCGACCCCAAGATCGAGATCGTTTGGGGCAGGCTTTACACCTGGCTGGCCAGACCTTCCTGCTGCCCTCCATGCCACTGCTCAGCTCCGCCCATCCCATCTCGTGCCCATGAACTACTCTGCTGTGCTGTACTTCCGCCCAAGTCATCACATGCGCGGGCGACCTCTGGGGGTTCTACTGGTTGCACTCAATGACACCCCCCCCCCCCCCGGATTCTTTCTCTGAGGGACTGGACGTGTATCTTTAAAACATCCAGCAGGCCTCTAATAAAGGGTCTAAAGTGGCAGAGTTCCACCTGGGCAGTCATTGGTTGCCGCGATTGAGAGACGGGACACAGCTTGATGCAAGCAAAATGTCGATTTTATTATGATTCTTCACATACATTTATACTAGTTCAAGCTAGCGTGTTCTAAGCTGATTGGTTCAAATTCTACGTTAAGCATTTACAGATACATTAAGCATTCACAGATTGGCTAATGCTAAAGGCATTTTTCTAAACATTTTCTTCTTCTATCTACAGCAATCTATCTTGAGCAAGTGTAGGGTTCAGTTATATGGAACTTCTTAGTTATTGGGCCTGAAAATAGCTCATGGTCACAAGACTGTTCCAGGCGCCTTTAGAAGGCCTTGAACAGAATAAATAAGAAGATAGAAGAAGAAAGATCCCAATTAGGAAAACACAGGTGCACATTCCACGATAAAGGGAACTTGGCACAAACAACCTCAATTCAGGGGCTTATCTTGACCAATTGGACTAAGACAAGTCTTGTATGCTTTAATTAACACAACCAATTATGTCTTGTGTTTGTGCGCGTGGACAGTACCGATGTAACCAATCACCGCTTATGCTTGTGCGCGTGGACAGTACTGATGTAACCAATCACCGCTTATGCTTGTGCGTGTGAACAGTACTGATGTAACCAATCACCGCTTATGCTTGTGTGTGTGGACACCAAGTGCTTGCATGTAGTAGCCAATCAAAGTCTCTCAACAACTTAGAGAATTGTATAAAAATGATTAGCTAAGCTCAATAAACTGGCGACTTTAATCATCACATTGGTGTTCCGTCATCCGGGCCCCGCACGGATTAATCCATAAACCCTACAAGCAAGAACAATAGTTCCTCTTCTACAGGGTGATTGTTTTACAGTCTCACCAGCTCACAATCCTTGTACAAACATAGAGTGAGCAGTCTTTGTCTCTTCTAAACAAAGTTCTTATCTTATCTTTCCCAGGGCCTATGGCCAACAAGTTCTAGCACACCTCCTTCTATCAATTTAGCAGTGCTGGGGGTTTTACTGAGACCAGACAAATCCTGTCCCACAATTGGTATCCCTTGCTGCCCTCCATCATACATGGCCTGAACACAGGCAGCTTTTTGCACTCCCTCCGTTAACTCTGACAGTCCCTTTACCCGGATAGTAACAGGTTCTCATCTCTCCTTGGGGTCCACACCCCCAGCCCAGTAGGCTACTCGGGATGTTATCAACTGATCTCCCGGTGGTCCATCATCCAGAAATACTCCCGGTCCCCAGAAACCTCTCGCTTCATCATCACTCAACAGTATCTGATCCTCCCCCGTTAGAGAAACTCTCCACAAATACTCAGTTTCAGTTTTGCCCGGCTTGCGTAAAAACTTAGCTTGCAACTCACTGAGTTCGGGTCCCGAACAAGGGGTTGTGCGAATATTGGTTCGGGGGTTCCCACCGTGTGGACCCGTGTGCCATTCTGTTTTAATAAGGGGTCGCACGTCCCTTTCTTCCAATTCCACCTTCAGATAATCTATTTCCCCTTGTCTTTTAGCAGAATCACTCTTTCGTTTTTGTGCTTGAATCAAGCAGGTGCCCAGGAGGGCACACACACTGCCTTTGCCGTCTCGACTACTCCCGTGGCATAGTTCTACTCTCTCCATGACCGCTGCTGGGTCGGACCACTTCTCCTTTGCCCAGTCCAGACCTGGGGGAGAAGGGCTGCAGCCGTGCCTCAATAATAATTCGTCCATTAACACCATCCTGCCAACTACACCAATTTAAAATGTTATGGATGCATGACTAACCAAATCCAACAGGTGTTAAAACTCAGATTTATTCTTCAGCAAAAGTTAGTTAGAAGTCCGGTAACATTTTATAAACCACAGGCTCAATGATGTAAAGAGAATTAATACTACACGGCCGACTTAAGAATCCCCAAGATTTACAGTGACGGCTCAAAATGCACCTATCACTCACCTAAAAGCTGAGGGCTCTCTCCCTCGAGGAGTTACCTCGGGTGCCCCGGCCTGAGGGGTGTCCCCGACTGCAGACCCGCTGCTCTGAGGACTGCCAACGTGTCCTCCGGCGGGACCCCGTTTATACCCCTGTCGAATCTGACCTGTGGTCATTTAATTCTATTGGCCAGGAGGGTCTCCTCAGTGTACCTGGTGCATCTCGATTGGCCAGTTCAAATTTCAACCTGCAGCCTCCAGGGTTTCCTTCCCCTTCTCCCTTCCTGGAGAAGTTTTGTTTCCTGCTGGCGGTATGGGGGCGGGGGGGGGGAAGTGTACTGCCACAGTGGTATTATCTCATCATTCAGGCAATACTATCAATAACAGAGTAGTTAATAAGGGAAACTTCTGACTTCTGTTAATGTTTAAGCCTGCATTTTAAAAGGTAATGCAAAAGACTGCATGCAGGTTTTTGTTGTTTCCTTGCTCCAAGAAGCTTTGTTATAGGTAATTTAAATGAGAAGGGACAATGATTTTTTTAAAACAGCTTTTTTCATTAATTAATGCTACATGTGCATTACTAGATAAATGCAACCTAATTAATTTCTTTGGCAAGGCTGGAGGAATTGTGGGAGCAGGGTTTGACATCTCTTTTCATTTTGTATGAAGAATAAAGTAAGTACAGAAGAAGAAAACAGTTTCACAGTCTCTTTTTCCCCTACAGCTCTTGTTCTGCAATTGGATAAAGGCTGAGCTTCTACAGAACAGATGGGAGTCTTCTAACCCAAGGAAAGGGCTCATAATTGCAAGCATTAATGAAGTTCCATGAAAACAATACAAAATTCCCATTATTATTTCACCACAAATACAGCATTCAATACTAAAAAGTTCACAGAAAACGTAATAACACAGATGTTGCCATTTGCTGAAGGTAAGCAATATTATTAAAAAAATATTAAGAAAAAAAGAAAAAAAAGGAAAGAATGCTCACAAACTAGCTTCCTTAGCAACTGGGGTGTGTAACCTCAGTACATCTAGCTGTGAGAAGACTTATTTCACAAGACAATATTGATTTTAGGATAAGCTCCCTAATGAAAGAAAGGCTGCTAAAGGAAGTACAATGCCACTAGGAGACATCTGACTTCCAGTATTCTTTAAATCTACAATGAACCAAATTACACTGGGATTATTATGTTGCTGAAGGTGACATTTAATAGGATAAAAGTCACTGAACCAAAGTTAGGGCCACCTGCAGATGCTAGTCATCAAACAACACTGCAAGGAACAGAATATCAGTCTTATTGACCCGGCATAACTAATTGCAAATACAAGTCATTATATTCTGCATATCAATATTTTTATTTAATTTCATTTCTATTCTATCAATGCACTTTAACAGAAGCAGCTGTAGTTATTCCTCTATACAAAGATTGTTAGATATTTTGTAGTCTATTACAATGAACAGCTTGTGTAAAAATCAGCCCTAATGAGAAGCTGAGAAATTAAATGTAAAAGAATTATTCTCACTGTCAACCCCACATTAATTTCTTTAATTTTTTTAAATGATTGCCCATTAAAATTCCAAGACCCACTAAAGAGGCTCTCCATTCTTTCATCATAAATATCCTCCATTGTAGTTTGGGGGGTGGTTGTTTTTTGGTTTGGGTTTTTTTGTTTAAGTAACAGAACTACAATAAGAATGTCAGAAAGTATCAAACTATAGTTTAAAAAAAAAACCCACCCTATTTAGAACTTCACACACACACACACACAAAATCACTGATATTACATTTAAAGCATCTAAGTCAGAATTTTCAGTTACAGTCAACCACTTAAATATATATAAATATACATAATTGCTATGGTCTACAGCAGTGACAATTACTGCCTGACAAAGTTGGGTATACATGCAGTACTGTATTTTCTGGGCTCATTCCAATACTTTCAAACACAGCTGTGCAAGTCAATATGAAAATTCTTATAATTAAAAGTAAGACCTTTTCATACTTATCAGCCTTTTCACATGAACAGACTATTTAGTCTGTACTTATTAAACCGCAGACCTGAATACCTACCCTGCATTGTTACTGACTGCTGTTATTCCTTTTACTCCAGTCTTCAGTAAACCCCCAATGAGGTTTTCAGGAATCCCACTCAATCCAAAACCTACACAAAATAGAAGAAAATTGAATATGTAACAAGTGTTTGAAAGAATGCAGTTTAATCAGAAGTCTGAGAATGTGCACTGCTTAATTAAAAATCTTTTCTGAGTAGAACAAGCTCCTTAGTTGAGTAAAAATCCAACACTTCTGGAGTAGTGGAACCTTCCCAGTCACTTCCCTAGTACTGGAATCTCCCAGTCACTAGATGCTTCCCAGTTAGGATGAAAGCAATTTAACCATCAGAGGTCTACTCACACGCAATTTACCTTTGAAGAAGGGTTCCAGGACCTTGGCTCTCCTGATGTGTGTCCTAACCACTGCACTGTGCCATTGTATTCATTATTCCTATTTCTCTTTCTACCCAACTAACCTTCAGTTCTTTGCTGCACATAACAACGTCAAACAAGAGGAGAGAGGAGTTCTCCCATACAGCATAGCCTGTAATTAGGTGATAAAAATTTGGGAATCATAACGTTCTTCAGAATATGTGCAACTGGAAGCACAGTAACCCAGATCTCCACCCTGGCTGAGGTGCCTCACACGCCTACTTGTTATGCAAGAACCTAATATGCCTAAAATTAAATACTATGGCATATTTGATGTGCCTAAGTCTTAGGCCAGGCTCTAACACTATGACTACTAGCATTTTGTTCCCAACCATTTAGCCTCAGATCTTTGTTTGTTCCAACAATAACAAAAAAATATAACGTTTCTTCCTATAAGACATTTTGCCTCATTACAGATCTCCAATGAGCTTTCCCATGTTTTACAACATTACATTCATCACTTTTCTTCAGTACTAAAAATCAGTTATAGCCTATTAAATAGAGAGATTGCCTTTTCTTTCAGTAGATTGAACAGCATGAAATTATGAAAATCATCTAGAATATTCAAAAGCTTAAATCACAATGAAAGCCAATATGACACAACTTCTTGACTCTTCTGGAAATATTACACATATCTGTGGGAGCAGCTCGGAACACCTGGCATTTGTTTTCAAGAGTGACCGCTAGAATTTGTTGTGCTGTATGTTTGCCAAGCCTTGAAGAACTAGTTTTACAAGGTCAGGTCAGAGGATGGCCTTGTGTAGGCCTGGGAAGACGTGGCTGAAGACAGTCATGAGTATGTGTATGGAATGTTTTTATCTTTAACTGTTCTGAGGACTGGCAAACATCCCAGCCGAGCCAGATATGCGCTCCTGTGTTAGTAGTATTGGCTGTATGCCGTTAGTTCTTTCTAGATCTTTGTTGAAACATATATAAGTTGGATTCTTTTGTGAAATAAAGGGAATCTTGCACAGAGAGCTTGAGCGCTTAATTCAGTCGCCACACATATCCATTTAGTGTATGCTGGCTTTGGCTGGGATAGAGTTAAATTTCTTCATAATAGCTTGTATGGGGCTATGTTTTGGATTTGTGCTGAAAATAGTGTTGATACATAGCCGGGACAGCTGACCCCAACTGACCAAAGAGATATTCCATACCATATGACATCACGATCAGCATATAAAGCTGGGGGAAGGAGGAGGAAGGGGGAACAGGTTCAGAGTTATGGCATTTGTCTTCCCAAGCAACTGTTACAAGTGATGGAGCCCTGCTTTCCTGGAGATTGCTAAACACCTGCCTGCCAATGGGAAGTAGTGAATTAATTCCTTATTTTGCTTTGCTTATGCATGCAGCTTTTGCTTTACCTATTAAACTGTTTTTATCTCAACCCATGAGTTTACTCACTTTTACCCTTCCAAATCTCTCCCCCATCCCACTGCAGGGGGAGTGAGCGACCGGCTGCGTGTTGCTTAGTTGCCAACTGGAGTTAAACCACAACAAGTGTAATGTAGATAAGTATTATCTTCACTTCCTACAGTCAGAAAGAGGTTAGGCAATTTGTTCAAGGTCACAGAGACCCAGTGACTAGGCACACAGAGAATATAGAGAATGCTACCATAAAAATAATCAAACCAAAATTGGTTTCTTAACCATCTGAAATAACAATGTTAACTTGAAAAAGTCCAAGTTAATTTTCTGCATTTAAACTGACATAAGTAAAGTCTAACACTTCACTAGTGAGGAAAAAAGCTAATCATTTTTCTGAGGCTTTTTCCTTCCCCTAAGAAACAAATTGGGACTTTTCTTACTGAAAGAGTCTGTCCCATCATTAGCAGAGCAGGAAATCACTTTTTAAAAATACTATTTTGGGTTTGTGTGGCAGGGTTTTTGGTAGCAGGGGATGGGCTGCAGGGGTGGCTACTGTGAGAAGCTGCTAGAAGCTCCCCTGGCTCCAAGTCAGACGCACCTCTGGCCAAGGCTGACCCAATCAGTGACGGTGGTGGCACCTCTGGGAGAACAGATTTAAGAAGGGGAACCTGCAGTGAGTGAGGGGATTGGAATGTGAGAGAAACACCTATGCAGATACCAAGGTCAATGAGGAAGGAGGGGGAGGAGGTGCCCCGGAGGAGGTGATGCCCCTGCAGCCTGTGGTGAGACGGCAGGCTGTCCCCCTGCAGCCCATGGAGGTGAACAGTGGAGCAGATGCCCACTTGCAGCCCATGGAAGACCCCACGCTGGAGCAGGTAGATGCCCCCACAGATGGCCGTGACTCCATGGGAAAGCCCGTGCTGGAGCAGTTTGTGACTGAAGATCGGCCCGCAGAAAGGACCCATGTCAGGGAAGTTCATGAAGAACTGCAGCCCATGGGAAGGACTCACGTTGGAGAAGTTTGTGAAGGACTGTCTCCTGTGGGAGGGACCCCACACTGGAGCAGGGGAAGAGTGAGGAGTCCTCCCCCTGAGGAGGAAGGAGCAGCAGAGACAATGTGTGGCAAACTGACTGCAACCCCCATTCCCCGTCCCCTTGCACCGCTGGGGGGAGGAGGTAGAGAAAAACCAGGAGTGGAGTTGAACCGGGAAGGAGGGATGGGTGGGGGGAAGGTGTTCTAAGGTTTGGTTTTACTTCTCATTATCCTTGTTTTGATTTGATTGGTAGTAAATTAAATTAATTTTGTTTCTTCCCCAAGTTGAGCCTGTCTTTTGCCCGTGATCATAAGTGGTGAGTGATCCCTCCCTGTCCTTGTCTCGACCCATGAGCTTTTCTTTATATTTTCTCCTCCTCATTCCACCAGGGCCGGGGGCGAAGAGTGAGCGAGCAAGTGGCTTTGTGGTGCTTTGTTACCAGCTGGGCTTAAACCACGACAAATACCCATACAAGTATATGGATTCTCAAGTTATCATTAAAAGAACCATGGTAAAAAGTATCTCATTAATAGAACATATGATTGCATCCATAAAGAATTTAAATATTTACCATTAACAAGTATAGTTGCCCCATTGGGTATATCTTTTACAGCTTCGACAGGATCAGTATAAAATTTGGTGTTGCAATGACAGCTCGTAGAAAAATAGCATTCACAAATCTGGAACATTAAAAGAAATAAGTGAATTAATAAAAAGCATTGTATTGTAGTTTTATAATGATGACCATCCCTCTGGCTAGATAAGAGGGGAAATATATATATATATATATAAGATATTGCTACTGTAAACACTAAACATTGGAGACGGAGAGGGAGAGAGATAAGGGTTCAGCTCTCCAAAACAAGGACTGTATTGTCTCTCTATCCCCCCCAAAGTCACATCACCCATATTTTGCTATATTTGCATGTATTATGAAGGCATTAGGCTTAATATGAGCTGCATCAGTTTGACAATATCCAAACAGATTTTAAATTTCTGAATTCCATCCTAAACTGCTGACAAATTGTGACTTATTGTGAACAGATTCACAAATGCAATTCCTCAGCATGAGTTAGAGCAACCCAAAGACTGCTCTAACCTGTATATTGCTACTTGTAGCTTCAAAGATATCCAGACACTAAACATAACCTGAAATTGCTAAAGTAGAGAGCCAACACTACCGCAAAATTTGAGTGGAGGCCAAGGAATAATACAAAGCACAGCATTGTGCTGGCAGTATAGGAAGCAGGGACTCCCTTTGATGGAGCAAATCTTCCCCCAGCTTCCTAACACAGTCTTAGAGCTCTGTGTTGTTGAACAACCCAAAATCAAGCAGGCTCCAACAAACTGATGAAATAGGGAGGGCAAGAGGAAAATCAGTACAAATCCCACCCCCAAATCTAGACTTCACAGCACAAAGCCATTATACAGTAACCATCATAACTCATCTATTGTATTCTTAAGTCACAGTTATCCTAATTCCCCCCCCCCCCCCTTAATTATTTCCCACTAATACTACCATGGGTTAATACTAATTAAGTACTGTCAAGGCACCAGGAGCCATTGATATTTAAGTCACTATACTACATTGACACAATCTTAATTAATTGAAAGTAGTTGGAGGTTAAAATACTACCTACTGATGTTTCCACTTCTAATTTGATAGTAAAAGTGAGAAATTTTAAATTGGGAAAGAAGAAAAATGAGTAAATAAATAATAAACAAGGTAATCTATGCACATTTTAAAGACAATAGCCTAATTTTTCCCTAAAGAGTTGTCTTAAGATCCAACTACAACCAAGGCAATAATCTTTGGCTCAGTTTCAAGATTACACAAACTGCCTCCTTGTGGCAGTACATTCCCCCCCCCCCCCCCCCCCCATACCGCCAGCAGGAAACGAAACTTCTCCAGGAAGGGAGAAGGGGAAGGAAACCCTGGAGGCTGCAGGTTGAAATTTGAACTGGCCAATCGAGATGCACCAGGTACACCGAGGTGACAATTTTGGCCAATAGGGATTAAATGACCACAGGTCAGATTCGACAGGGGTATAAAACAGGGTCCTGCTGGAGGACACGTCCCCCTCAGGTCAGGGCACTGCCCAAGGTAACTCCTTGAGGGAGAGAGCCCTCAGCTTTTAGATGAGTGATACGTGCATTTTGAGCCATCACTTTAAAACTTGGGGATTCTTAAGTCGGCCGTGTAGTATTAATTCTCTTTACATCATTGAGCCTGTGGTTTTATAAAATGTTACCGGACTTCTAACTAACTTTTGCTGAAAAATAAATCTGAGTTTTAACACCTGTTGGATTTGGTTAGTCGTGCATCCATAACACTCCTTTATAAAATTAAGGCTGCAAGAGTTTATACCAAATATTAAGAAAACCTTTTCGAATGGCAGCTTATCGCCTTCCCAATGGAAACCACTGGTATTCCTCTGCTTTGATGGGCTCAAAAAAACATCAATAAGTGGGTAATAAGGAACTGTACCAGCTGAGAAAGTGTAAAAGACCCTTCCCCATGCTCAATTATACCATGACTGTTTCCTTCAGAAACATTTTTTTTCATAATGAGAAGGGGAGCCAAAGGAACCTTAGTAGATATATGGATGTAGATAGGAATTGTTTAATAATTATCTAGCTTATAATGAAGCTAAAGAAATTTCAATAGAGGTAGACATGGCCCAAGGGGATGAGAAATTATGCTTAACGTTTGCTTTGTTGAGGCTGGCTGGGACAGGAGATAGTCCCTGATAAGAAGCAGAAGTTGACCCCAAGAACAAGCCAAGACCGGCCTTGTGATTTGGATAAATGTCAAGGGACAACTTGAGTCTGCGCAGGGACAGGAGGTTAAGAGTTCACCGTGAAGAAGACATAGAGCCTTCATCTTCACAACCACCAGACGACCACCATAAGGAGGCACTGCGCAAGTGCAGCTGAGAGGAGCTATGGAAATGGCTTCCTGGAGCTAACTTTAATATGAAGTGGGGATAGGTCATGCCTATGTATAGGCGTATTGCGAAATTCTATGTATATGTAACACTTGACTGTATAAATTTAAAGCGAACTGCCGAGTCAGGTGCGCACGACTTTGGTGGGACTACCCACCGTGCTGCCCAGCACTGAACGAACATACCTACTTTACAATCTCACTGATTGTGGAGTCTGTTTTCCGCACATAAATAATGACAGTAAGAGTGCAAAGAACATCTCTTCTGGCCCCATTTGATAGGCAAGCAACAAAACAAGTAGTAAGTGCTGGCAGTCTCAGGAACCCCAGTACAACAAGGCTGCAAGCAGGCATGGCAGGGTGGCCCCTTGCCTTCAGGCCCAACCAACAGGGCCAGGGCTTTAGGGAGGCCAGGCCACTGCTGTGTGTAGGGTTCAGTTATATGGAACTTCTTAGTTATTGGGCCTGAAAATAGCTCATGGTCACAAGACTGTTCCAGGCGCCTTTAGAAGGCCTTGAACAGAATAAATAAGAAGATAGAAGAAGAAAGATCCCAATTAGGAAAACACAGGTGCACATTCCACGATAAAGGGAACTTGGCACAAACAACCTCAATTCAGGGGCTTATCTTGACCAATTGGACTAAGACATGTCTTGTATGCTTTAATTAACACAACCAATTATGTCTTGTGTTTGTGCGCGTGGACAGTACCAACGTAACCAATCACCGCTTATACTTGTGCGCGTGGACAGTACTGATGTAACCAATCACCGCTTATGCTTGTGCGTGTGGACACCAAGTGCTTGCATGTAGTAGCCAATCAAAGTCTCTCAACAACTTAGAGAATTGTATAAAAATGATTAGCTAAGCTCAATAAACTGGCGACTTTAATCATCACATTGGTGTGACTTCTCTGCTTATCACCTAGCTTTTGGGTCAATCATCACAAGAGACAGAACATATTTTCTTACCAAACAGAATACCTCCTCAAACAGGGCATGTAATTTTGTCTTATATTACAGACACAGGAATCTTGTGCCTTATGTCCTTGGCTTGTCTACATAAATCAACTTACGGAGGCAGTTGTTAACCTTCTAACAAATTCCTGAGTCTTTTATTTAGCAATACACTGAGTCTAAACATACGTTCTATTTCTACATCTACTAGGCCTAGTGTCAGTCTCTGCATCAGTGTTCCGTCATCTGGGCCCCGCACGGATTAATCCCTAAACCCTACAGCTGTGTCCCTGTATCCACATATTGGAAAATATTTTCAAGAGAACACATGATACCTTTTTCCTTAATCTTCCCAAATACCTGTAACAGTGGGGAACAATGGAACAGCATGTGTTATAGAATCATTTAGGTTGGAAAAGACCTTGAAGATCGAGTCCAACAGTTAACCTAACACTGCCAAGTCCACCACTAAACAATTTGGGGGGTGGGGGGTGGGCTATGGTTACATATACCTCTGGGCCCAGTCCCACAAGGTCACCACATCCCAACCCACCAATGGGGCCAGGCCTGCCCCAGGGCCACACTCTGCCCTCCTTCCTGTGGGCTGCCACCCCTGCACCCCACCTGCCTTCCCACAGCTCTCCTTTGGGCCAAAACTGTCACATCAATGGCGGGGGGGTGAAGGAACACCAACACAAAAACAAAAACTATCACTTCTCCACGGGCAAAGCCACCCTCAGGGCACCAGGATGGCTGCCTACCCCAGGGTCTCTGGCCTCCCAGCCTCACCCACGGGTGGTGCCAACTCCCAGCGTACACAGCCCCAAGCATGGCCCTGCCATGGCAGGTATCCCTCCAAGGTCACTGCCTCCCAGGCAGGCACAGATGTGGCACAGCTCCAGCAGGCAGGGGGACACATTGGGGGCATGGGCTGCCAGCAGGGCCAGATGGTGTAGGGGTGCACGGCCGAGCCACGGTTCAGGGGACTGGTTGCCCCCACTGCGGCTTGTCTTGTCTTACCCCAGCACCCCACAGCCACCCAGCAGGAAGGAGGATGCAGTGGCCGAGCAGCGGCAGTAGAAATTTGTACGCCGCCATCTTCACACTACACAGCTCTCAGGGAGGGAGCAGAGGGCAGAGCCGAGGCGGCGGCTACTGTCCAACGCCAGGCAATGGAAGCCGGGCAAGACGGCAGCCGTGGCTCGTGCAGGCCAAGGGAGGGTAGGGGGGCTCAGCCCTGATGCCCACTGATGTCAGTTGTGCCTGAGGCACGGCTGCTGCCTGAGAGGAGCGGGGAGCCGGGAGCCAGCAGCCCACGCTGGGGAGCGGGAGAGCTGGCAGCCAGGTAGGTAGCCAAGCCCAGGGAGCCTAGTCTGGCCGCTGTCCCGTGGCGGGCATGGGTGGGAGCTGGCAGCAGAGCAAGCAGCCCTTCACTCCTGGAGCCTCCCCAGGGTGGGAGAAGCAGCCTCTCCAGATGCTACACCCACCCTGATACTACCGACCCAGTAGGAGAATAACACAGTCAGCATGTTAGTTCTTAAAAACCCTCACACCCACAAAGATGGACAAAAAGACAGGGTACCAATCAATGTTACAAATCATTGGCATGGGGTCCTGTTTTCCTTGTAATGCTCCATTACTTCCACAGACAGATAACTCAGATGCGCCATTGCCAATGTCTCTCTGTGAGGTTATCTTTTGGGACTTCAAAGGTGACACAAGATTTGCTAGTTCACTTGTAGATTCTTCTTTTCTTACACATTCAGAGAAGGTGGCTTAAATTTCTGTCCTATCAATTTGTGATCAAGGATTAACACCACAAGACTTAAAATAAGGATAAGGGCTTTGAACATTTAAGTTTCCAGTCCTTAGCCCTCAGGGTTAGCCAGTCTCCACCAGGCACTTGGATGCTATGTTTGGGTGGGAAAACATTACTAGAATAGATGTATACTTGTTTAAGCAGCCATGTGATGTGAACTCCTAGCATTTCTGCTGCTGCTAGAAGGAAAATTCAAAGCATGCCTCCACCATTATTTACACTTTCTAAAAATACCAAGTGAGCAGTGCATGCCCTAACGATGCCCCATGGAACAGAAGGATTCACAGAAAAGCACGAGAAGCCTTTTAGATGCAGTAAAAGAGAAACTCCCTTCATATACATGACAGGACATCACGTCTTGCCTGTCATACTGCTCCTTTTCTTGTTTCCAGGCTGTCTCCAACACAGGTGGTGCCAGCTTCGCCGTACTTTATCATGGTAAGAACACGCAGCAGGATAATTTACAAGGAAGCCAAGGTTTTAAGATAGTACCACCAGTCTCATTCTGAAGTGTTTGTGCACATCCAGTCTGTGGCACCCACAAGCAGGATTCAGCTGTGCCACTGTCATGGTTTAGCCCCAGCTGGGCAACTAAGCACCACACAGCTGCTCGCTCACTCCCCCGCCATGTTGGGATGGGGGAGAGAATCAGAAGAGTAAAAGTGAGAAAACTCGTGGGCTGAGATAAAGACAGTTTAATAGGTAAAGCAAAAGCTGCACACACAAGCAAAGCAAAATAAGGAATTCATTCACTACTTCTCATCAGCAGGCAGGTGTTCAGCCATCTCCAGGAAAGCAGGGCTCCATCATGCGTAACGGTTACTTGGGAAGACAAATGCCATCACATGTAACGTTGCCCCCTTCCTTCTTCTTCCCACAGCTTTATATGCTGAGCATGACATCATATGGTCTGGAATATCCCTTTGGTCAGCTGGGGTTAGCTGTCCCAGCTGTGTCCCCTCCCACCTTCCTGTGCACCCCCAGTCTACTTGCTGGTGGGGTGGGGTGAGAAGCAGAAAAGGCCTTGATGCTGTATAAGCACTGCTCAGCAGTAATGAAAACATCTGTCCTGATCCAATGTTGGGGAAGGTTTCGATATGATCCCAAGAGTGAGATTAAGACACAAATGAGGTCAAATGCCGTATAGTCAAAATAGCCTTTATTATCAAAAGTATCAAAAGTGGAAAATGGTGGCGATAGGATAGAATGGAAGAAAAGGTAGAAATCAAGCAAGCAGTCGGGATAGGATTGCTAGGATAGCCACCACCACGGATCCAGTGGCATCCCGTTGGTCCTCAATCTTCAGTTCTTTGGTGGTGAAGAAAGCCACCCACAGCTTGTCTCTATGGGTTTTTATAGGGCATATTTCAATGATGTCATGCGCTTCAGGTTTTGTTTATCACATGACCTTCCTGTGATCAACACCAGATCAGCTCCAGCCCGTTTCCTCCCCTGGATGTCTCAATGGCCTGGTAATCGTCCTTATGGGCAGAGGAGTGATCTGCTTAAACAGGCCATCTTAGAGACAAAGGGCTCGAGATAAGCAGCAGTTCACAGTTCCTTGAGATGATGGTCCAGTCCCTCACACCTAACAATCTTTGAGGCAAATGGTTCAGGCAGTCTCTTACAACATCCCTGTATTATCAACACTGTTTCCAGCACAAATCCAAAACATAAATCTGTGGACACATATTTAGCTAACGGTCACAAGAGCATTCCAGACACTTTTAGAAGGCCTTGAAAAGAATAAACAAGAAGACAAAAAAAGAAAGATACCAGTTAGAAGAACATAGGTGCGCATTCCACAATAAAGGGAACTTGGCACAAAGAACCTCAATTCTGCAGTTTATCTTGACCAATTAGACTGAGAAAAGTTTCACATGTTTTAGTTGGTATAACCAATTATATCCTATGTTTATGCATGTGTACAGAGTTAGTATAACCAATTATATCTTATGTTTATGCGCGTGGACAGTGTCGATATAAGCAATCATATTCTATGCTTGTGCACGTGGACAGTGACTTTGCAGAATATGTGACTATAAGTATGTGTGTGTTTTAGCAATAAGGGGTCGTCTGTCGTCTGCTTTCAAGATTACAGGCGTCCTTCTACTTCAATCTCCTCAAATGGTGACCCCGATGTGACTGCTGGCCGAGAAAATGCTGGAATTGCTGGAGGTGCATCCGGAGGAGACTCTAGCCGAATGATCGTCTAGCCAGCTGGACTGAGTGGACAACATTCTCCCGGGAGATCAATCACCCTGCTCATTTGGAAGTAAGGTGAGCGGCTAGAAGGATTAAAACAGGTGCCCAGATGTTTGTGGAAGAAGGGGCAATTGTACGAATGCTTTCCCATATCCTCTCCATGAGAGGGATTAAGTATGATTCAAATAATTTACGTATGATGCTGAAGTGGCTTAAGGACCATGGTGCCCCCACTTCGAATGTAGAAGTCTTTCAAGTTAAAAATTGGGAAGAAATGGGAAAAGTAATTTGGGACTTTGTATTGCGTGGGGACGTGAAGGCTCAGAAAATCTCAGCTACGTGGAGATTGGTGCTGGAAGCGTTGAAAGCCCTTAAGGCAGAAAAGGAGGTGGCTGCCACTGCAAAAATTTCAATTGAAGATACCCCGGAAAGAAAGGAAAGTGTGTGTGGCGAGGTGGTAAATAATTTGGACAGTGATGAGGAATTAAACACCGAGGGAGATGTCATTAATGGAGGCAACGATCAACCTTTAAGTAACCTGCCTCTCAAGCAGAGACCTATCCCCTCTGCACCTCCCTGAGGCATATGCATCCCCAGGAGAAGCTATAAAAAAGCGATAGAAGCACATAAATGATAAAATGTTAACCAAAGGTCTAAATCCTGTGGCTTTTCCAGTTACAGTCAGGCAGAATGCCCCAAACGTGTGGCAACCGTTCAATTGGGATTTGATAAAAGAAGTACGGAAAACAGTAATGGCTAATGGACTGTCTGCTCCATTTAGTCAGGCGTTATTGGAGAATATATTTTCTGGTCAAATTTTAACGGGCTTTGACTGTACACAATTGGCTACAATGATTTTAACCCCGACTCAGCGTCTGTTATGGAAGGTGAAATGGGCAGAATTATGTGATTTAGCGGCACTAAGAAATTTCGACCGCCCAGAAGGAGATCCGCGGTATATGATCACTGCTGCACAAATGATGAGGACTGGTGACTTTGCAGATGTTAATAGGCAAGCAAGGCTACCGGTGGAAGCATTACAAGAATCAGCTTCCTTAGCTCTGAAGGCAATGGTAACCTTGCCTGAAGCTGGAAAGCCAGAACAATCATTTACAAGTATAAGGCAGGGTAATACGGAACCTTACATGTCCTTTATTGATCGTCTGCGAGATGCTATTGAAAAGCAAATAGATAATGCTGATGCCAAAGAAGCATTGATAATAAAATTGGCCGTGGAAAATGCAAATGCAGATTGTAAAAAACATACTACAATCGATGCCAGGAAGAGTGACACTAGTAGATATGATAGAGGCCTGTAACAAAGTTGGGTCTTTGGAGCATAAAACTACATTAACGGCCAATGCTTTTGCTGTAGCCATGCGAATGGATACAAAAAATGTTAAGAAATGCTATAAATGTGGACAACCGGGACATTTGCAATTTCAGTGTAAAGAGGGGCGAAACAAAGTGGAAGTTGGGCCTAAAATATGCGCTCGTTGTCATAAAGGGAGACATTATGCTAACCAATGTAGATCTCGTTTCACAAATGAAGGTGTAGCTCTGCCACCTCGAGGTACCCCGTCGCCGGGAAACTACAAGAAGAGTGCGAGGAGCGGTGCGATGACCCCAACAGCTCCAAAAAGATCCCAGAATGGCGTCAAGAAGGATGTCTGGCAGAATTGCCAGCCCGAACAGCTGGAAGTGCCGGAGTGGATGTCTCAACAATAGAAACCATTCTGCTATGGAACTCTCAGGTACACCGTGTGCCAGTAAACGCACAAGGACCATTAAGTAATGGGCTTAGTGCCCTGTTGTTGGGACGGTCAGTATAACATTACAAGGAATTTTTGTGCTTCCCGGGGTGATTGATGCGGACTACACAGGTCGCATTTATGCTATGATTTGGACACCGTCTCCACCAGTATTGATACAGGAAGGAAGCAAAATTGCACAGCTAGTCCCTTTTAAAGCAAATGTACCATGTAAGGTTAATCAACAGCGTGGCAATGCAGGGTTTGGATCTACGGGATTAGAAGCTCAAATTATGTGGTCAATGGAGATCAATAAAACAAAACCTAGTATATCAGTAGAGTTACAAAATGCAAAGAACAGGCCAGAAAAAATAAAGTTACAAGCATTAGTGGATACTGGAGCAGATGTAATGGTTCTGTCGTGGGAGGACTGGCCTGTCACTTGGGAGCTTTCTGAGATGGATTCGAAACTGGTGTAGGAGGATTATCAAAAACTCGACAAAGCAAATATATGATCCAATTGATTTGTCAAAATTCAGTTTCTTATATCAAACCTTATGTAACCAATATCCCTATGAACCTGATAGGCAGGGATGCATCAAGTCAAATGAGATGTGTGCTTAGTACAGGAGACAATTTTGTGGCGCGGCCATTGACGGGCAACCATGCCTAAAACTGAAATGGAAAACAGAGGAACCGGTTTGGGAAGATCAATGGCTGCTCACTGAATCTAAGGTCGCCATCTTGAAACAGTTAGTACAGGAGCAATTGGAACAAGGGCACTTGGTGAATACCACGAGCCCTTGGAATACACCAGTTTTTGTCATTCCAAAAAAATCTGGGAAATGGACACTATTGCATGATTTAAGAAAAATAAATGAGGTAATGGAAAATATGGGAGCCCTTCAATTAGGGTTACCCACGCCTACTATGATTCCACAAGGATGGACCATTGTGATTATTGATTTAAAGGATTGTTTCTTTACAATATATTTAGACCCAAAAGATGCAGAAAAATTTGCTTTTTCTATCCCCACCATAGACAAACAGGAACCCATGGAATGTTATCATTGGGTAGTTCTGCCACAAGGAATGAAAAATTCTCCAACCATATGCCAGTCCTATGTATCCCAAGCTCTAAGAGGGTTTAGACAACAAAATTCAGACTTGATTATTTATCGCTATATGCATGATATCTTGACAGCAGGGAAAAGAGAGTTATCTGTTGGGAATTGGCTTGATGAGAAAGGACATGGGTCTATGGAAAAGTTGTGCGAGCAGAGTTGTGTGTGAAGGAATGTCAGCGTGGGCAGCAAGACTAGGCCTTGGCCAAAGACTGCTGGCCTTGCTGATACCAGGAGAAAAACAACAGCTGGTCTCGCTGTTATCAGGAGAAAGACAGGGACGATGTGACCTTGGCATAACTTCATAAGTAACTTTTGAAGAAGTTCCCATGAGAAAGTTACGGAACACGTGTAGCTGCCAACCACAAGTGGGTGTGTTTTAGTAATGAATAAACATTAGCAATGTACCAATCATATTAGGACTAGTAGGCATAATTATCGCAAACTGTATAAATATGAGCTATCCGTGCAAATAAAGTTGAATCACTTCTATCACTCATATTGAGTCGACTTATGTGCATTCCTCCGCCGCTCCAACAGTTATCCAAAAAGCTCAAAGAACTGACTACTCAGTTGTCCAATTTTGGATTAAAAATAGCACCAGAAAAGGTACAAAAAAAGCAACCATGGAAATATTTAGGCTGGAAGATTTTAGAAAAAACTATAGTTCCACAAAAACTGGAAATTACAGACAAGATTGAAACATTGAATGAGGTGCAAAAATTACTGGGGACAATCAATTGGGTTCGAACACTGTTGGGAATAGATAATGAGCTTCTGACCCCTTTATTTGAAATGTTATGAGGCGACACTACCTTAACGGCACCTCGGCAATTGACCCCTCAAGGTAAACAAGCATTACAACAGATAGCAGATATAATATACCAGAGTCAGGCTTTTAGGATTAAAGAAAATCTTGACATTAATCTTAGCATTTTAAACTGAGAAAAACAACCCCTCAGGATCATATATCAATGGGAGCGGAGTCACAAAGACTTGTTAATAATAGAATGGATCTTTTTAGCTCACCAGGCCCAAAAACCCATATTTTCTCAAATTGAAATGATTTCAGAATTAATTATAAAGGGAAGACGTCGGATTATTGAGATTTGTGGACAAGAACCACACACGATTGTCGTTCCTTTGACTCAAGGATATTTACAATGGTGTCTACAGAATAGCCTAACCCTACAAATTGCTTTTGCAGATTTCGAAGGAAAGACAGATATTAATCTTCCTGCACACAAAATGTTTACCTTGCTACAGAATATACAACTAGAAGAAAAAGAATTGTGTGCAGAGTTACCTACTGATGGTCCTACAGTATTTACGGATGGCAGTGGAAAAACAGGAAAGGCAGTAGTAGTTTGGAAAGAAGGTCAGGTATGGAAAAATCACATTGTCACATGTGAAGGCTCCCCCCAAGTGGTGGAACTTCAAGCTGCAATAGAAGTATTTAAAAAGTGGCAGGATGTTGAGGTCAATATTATTGCTGATTCTTTATACGTGGTAGGTGTAGTAAAACGCTTGAGACGGGCTTATTTGAAAGAAATTGATAACGTCACATTGTTTGAAAAATTTAAGATGTTGCTATTTCTGTTAAACCAACGGACAAAGTGTTATTATATAATGCATGTGCGAAGTCACACCAGTTTGCCTGGATGGATCACAGAAGGGAATAAACAAGCTGATTTACTAGCTAATCCTGTATGGACTGGGCCACCCCCCAATAAACTTCTACAGGCACGTGGAGCTCATAGTTTTTTCTACCAACCAGCGAAAGTATTAGCCAAACAGTTTCAAATTTCTATAGCAGATGCCAAAGCCATCATTCAGTCCTGTGCTGAGTGCCAGAAATTATCTGGGCACGGAGATGGCACTGTAAATCCTAGGGGTCTGCAATCCTTGCAATTGTGGCAGACTGATGTGACTCATGTACCAGCTTTTGGAAAATTGTGTTATGTTCATGTTTCTGTTGATACATATTGCTTGATGGTATGGGCCACAGCACTTGCGGGCGAAACAAGTCGACATCTACAAACACACTTACGACAAGCATTTGCAGTAATGGGTGTCCCGGCCCAGATAAAAACAGATAACGGACCATGTTTTATAGCACAAGGGACTCAGGAATTTTTTCAGCAATGGGGAGTTACTCACATTACCAGCATTCCTCATTCTCCCACAGGTCAAGCTATAATCGAACAAACTCATAAAGTAGTAAAAGATTTTTTAGAAAAAAACAAAAAACGGGGGAATTCGGGGAACGTCCTTCAAATAGACTCATGAAAGCAATATATGTGATGAATTTTTTGACTCTGCGTGGAGAGTCAGTTGTTCCCCCTGTAGTTCGCCACTTTCAAACAATGAATAGTGGGATTCAAAATATTGATAATGGGTGGAAAGTCTGGGTTAAAAATATTGAGCGTCAGCAATGGGAGGGACCTTTTAAAGTAATAACGTGGGGCTGAGGTTCTGCTTGGGTCATTACAGAAAATGGGCCAAAGTGGATTCCAACTAAATGGACGAAACCTTCTGCTGAGATTGATATGGAACACACTGACTGTAGTAAGCAGCATGACAGTGACACCGGTGATTGATCCACATCGGTTAACGCCATGGGACAGTAAGAATGTTTGGGTGTCACTAGCTAAAGCTATTAATCAAACCTCTTTTTGTGTGTCATTGGCATTACCTGAACAGTCTTTTATTCTTATGTATTTTATTAGGTATAATGTTGCTTTTACTGTGTTTAATTAATTGTGTTCATAGATCTTTGCAAAGGGCAATACAGCAGGTGTTAATTGATGAGATACAAAAAGGGGGAGTAGGGAATCTCTCTCCACAAGAAAAGTTAGCTAAAGCCAAAATTAGGGGTAAGGTCATGGTTTTAGTTAAGAATCTAGAAACAGGGCAATGGGAAGGTCCATTTCCATTAATAACCTGGGGGTGAGGTTATGCTTGTGTTTCCACAGATACAGGCCCACAATGGACTCCCGCTTGATTTGAATGACCATCATCATCTGGAACATCATAGATGGTGCGGCAATATGAATACCACCTCAACCAAAAAATAAGTGTAGGTCACCTTGGCCAACATAACAGGTCAAGATTCTCTGTGCATTGCAACCGCATCACAAAGCCCATGAACCAATAGACAGGATGGCTATGACTCGTGCAAGCGTGCCTGGCCAGTGAGCGCATGCATCATAGGATCCTCATGTTGCAACTGAGGCAGATTTTGGCACCCGCTGGACACGTGTGCTGAAATCCGTTCCTCTGCAAATGTATAAAACCCAGGATTTTCTGAAGAGCATTGGGCTGGTGTACGGCAAGGCCATCGTTGCCTCCGTGGGGAAGCCCACGTAAAGCTGGCACCTATCAATTGCTGGGCTAAGTTTGCGAAGCAAGATGGCACAAGAATGTATGGATGGTCCATCTTCCTCACAGTCCTCAGATGGACGTAGTCATGGATACTGCCGCAAACCAAAGAAAACATCTGGATAACCCTGGCTGACGTGATCGGACAAGATTGCTTATGCCTCAATACAGTAACACCAAGCAATCCTTTTTTCACAGGTTTAATAGGGGGTCCCTGAATACAGATTGGTGTAGTATTATCTGATGTACTGTTAGATATAGATAGTATTAGACACACAACCTTACAAAATAGAGCTGTTGTTAAATCATTAGTTAAAATAGTTTTGATTTATCTTGTAGTGGGGTTTTTTGTATTTTGTGTGCATTGTAGGTTGCAATGTGTTTAAAAATTAATTGATAGATAAAGTAAGGCTGTATTAATTGATGAAAAACAAAAAAGGGGGAATTGTGGACACATATTTAGCTAATGGTCACAAGAGCATTCCAGACACTTTTAGAAAGCCTTGAACAGAATAAACAAGAAGACAAAAAAAGAAAGATGCCAATTAGAACACAGGTGCGCATTCCACGATAAAGGGAACTTGGCACAAAGAACCACGCATTCCACGATAAAGGGAACTTGGCACAAAGAACCTCAATTCGGCAGTTTATCTTGACCAATTAGACTGAGAAAAGTTTCACACGTTTTAGTTGGTATAACCAATTATATCCTATGTTTATGCATGTGTACAGAGTTAGTATAACCAATTATATCTTATGTTTATGCGCGTGGACAGTGTCAATATAACCAATCATATTTTATGCTTGTGCGCGTGGACAGTGACTTTGCAGAATATGTGACTATAAGTATGTATGTGTGTGTTTTAGCAATAAAGGGTCGTCTGTTGTCTGCTTTCAAGATTACAGGCGTCTGCCTACTTCAATCTCCTCACAACTCCATACTAGCTACTGTGAAAGAAATCAACTCTATCCCAGTCAAAACCAGCAGTCACAATGACCCCTGCCATGTCAGTCTCTTATGCATTTTTAAAAGTGGTGGTATTTGTAGTTATAGTTCACATAAAAGATAAACCTTGCAGATGCCAGTGAAGTGCGTGGTAGAGACACCTTGCCTGCCAGGAAGGTTTTGGTTTGTTTTTTTCCTAGATATTCACTGTATTTAGCTAGTTAGCTAAGTCTGGGGCAGTTCTAGGTGTGTAAAGCTACAAATTAGAGGGGCTTGGTGAACTGAAAAAAAACCCCAACAAAACAGCCCAGCTTGTATTCTCCCAGGGCTAAGCATAAGCAGAAGTGTCTTACAGGACTGAATTTTTTGGACCTCAGTTGTACCTACATTCCATATAGACATATAAATCCCTTAAGTCACTTTTCCTTTCATGAAAAATTTTCCCTAGGCACTGAAAAACTTGTTTGTCTAGAAGTTTATTCTCTTCAGTTCAATAAATATCCTCCTTTAAACCAACAGTGTGCATTCTCAAACTTATCGAAGTATTCACTCTTGAATACTTGTTACATAACCAGCTAGCATTTATTTTGCATGGGGTTTGGACTATTTGGGATTCCAACAGGGTTCTTCATTGCAGGCTGGAGAAAAGGGGCTAATTGCACACAGTAGGTATAGTGCATGAGTATTAATATCTCCTTGGAATATCTATTATGCAAAGATGATAATTCTACTTATTTAAATTATAGTTTCTGAACTAGGAAATTAAGAGGATATAACTTTTCCTTATGAGGTGCTATGGATTATCCAAACCCAAAATTATTATTATAAAAATTGTGCAAGCTCCACATGCTTTGGACTGCAAGCATCTTATTTTGGCTTAAATAAGTTCCAAACTTAACTGAATGAGTAGATAGAAGGATTTATTCTGGAGTAGTAGATAGTATTCTGGATAGCAGATCACCTATTTTGTCTTAATTTCTTAGATGTTTTAAAGCTCTTAACACAACAAGGACTACAACTAAGCAGCTAACATGAAACAAGTCTCTAAAATGATCAAGAATGTTTTTTAATTTGATCTTATTTTGTTCACTGAAATCAATCATGTAACAGTGCTAGCATGCAAGTCAAACATTTTCCAGATTTTCCAGATTTAACAGCACTTACTTAGAAATGAAGTGAGAGAGTTTTGAGTCCTTGGTGACAAGAAACAAGTCAGTAGGTATTTTGGAGCTACCACAGGTTAATCATTATATATACACCATATAACACCAGCTTGCTTACTTACACTACTACCAAGCATAACAACATGTCAAAGTCAGCACTGCAATACAGTGAAATAATATTTCCCAAAGAAGTCCAACAGAAGCCAAAGAGGTAGATAGGAAGGCTATTTTTATCTATACAGGGGGAAGAACCAGAACTCTGAGATGAACAACTTTATTTCTAGACAAATTTCAAAACAGTTGTTTATATTTGACCTGGATTTTAGCTAATTAAAATTTAGCACTTTACCTTTCTTTCAGATCCATTGGAATTTAGCAAGAAAATTCAGTTACTGAGGCATAAAAATCACCTATTGAGCCACACAGAAGGGAAAGCTCATTAAATTACCATAGAATGGTTTGGGTTGGAAGGGGCCTTTAAAGGTCATCAAGTCCAACCCCCCTGCCATGGGCAGGGACATCTTCAGCTAGATCAGGTTGCTCAGAGCCCCATCCAACCTGACCTTGAATGTTTCCAGGGATGGGGCATCTACCACCTCTCTGGACAAACTGTTCCAATGTTTCACCACCCTCATCATAAAAAATGTCTTCCTTATATCTAGTCTGAATCTGCCCTCTTTTAGTTTAAAACCATTACCCCTTGTCCTATCTCTACAGGCCCTATTAAAGGGCCTGTCCCCATCTTTCTTATAAGCCCCCTTTAAGTACTGAAAGGCTGCAATAAGGTCTCCCAAGAGCCTTCTCTTCTCCAGGCTGAACAACCCCAACTCTCTCAGCCTTTCCTCACAGGAGAGGTGTTCCAGCCCTCTGATCATTTTTGTGGCCCTCCTCTGGACCCACTCCAACAGGTCCATGCCTTTCTTAATCATGCAGCATCTAGAACACACACAGAACACCTGAACTTGCCTCCAACATGTTAATAGGTCCCAGTTCTGAAACAAGAGGTTGGTGTTTAAGTACTTTTGAGTATTACTCAAAATACTTATTTTTTTATATTAATCATATATATATAAAATAATCACAGGAAACTCATCTTTGGATAAAGTGGAATGAATCAGATTCCCTTGATAAGGAATGGAAAGTCAAATAAAATCAAAAGATGATTTCATAGCATCTACATCTTCCTGCAAGAATGGAGTACTACAGGGAAAAGCAAATAAAGGAAGGATTAAAATACAAAAAAAACCCCAAACCCCAACTTATATTTATTACATGATACAGACCTAAAGGCATTAGATAATTATAAATATATTCCAGCTGAGAACATGAAAATAATTACAACCTCCTGTGCAATACATTCAACAATTTTAAGATCTACTCATAGCATTTACAGGAAATATATTTACCTAGGGGAAGGCAAAAGGGCTGCCACCTGCATCAGTGACTACACTAGTAAGCCATGTGAACTTAAAATATTCAACTTATAACAAGGTTCAGGTTAAAGGAAGGTCATTACAAAGAAAAAGGGATATTTACAACTCTAGTGAAAACTATACATTTTAAAAATCAGTAGGGAGTTAGCAAATGAAAGTTCATACATAATTAAACATAAATAACAAAGGCAAAATTAAATTGGAAATCAAACAAAAAAAAAGAAAACCCAACTTCTAGATAGTTATGGAAATGTAAAGCAAATGAGACAACCACAGAGCCAAGATTTTTGAAGGAAACCTACAGAGGTCGTTGCGAGATCCCTTTGCCGACTAACTTGGGCAACATTTTCTCTTCACAGTCCTAAGCTTACAATCAAAGGGGATACCAAAGTATGAAAGGATCCTGAAGCTACATAATAAACAAGAATCCCTTTGGCAAGAGCGGTTCTTTATCCCTGAAGGACCTCTTGAGCAGACAATAGAAAGTCAACAAATAATTTTGTTACAATGAATATCATAGTAGAATACAGGGGCTCACCTAATTAATAAAAAAACCCCTAATTGGATGAGCAGATTCATATTGTGAAAAACAATGTGAACAACAATCTGGGAGGATTTTTTTGTTGCTGCTGTTGTTTCACACTAGTCCAGTTTCCATTATAGCACTCATATTTTAGGCAGGATGCCCTACTTTCATACAACTGATACACAAGTTTCTATATCATATCAGACTATCATTATTACAAGCTAAGATGGGCAATTAAGAAGAACTTCTTAGAAGCCACAGAACA
The DNA here is from genome assembly GCF_929443795.1 of Astur gentilis. NCBI lineage: Eukaryota > Metazoa > Chordata > Aves > Accipitriformes > Accipitridae > Astur > Astur gentilis. The sequence goes on along the minus strand of NC_064918.1, from coordinate 15,203,590 downwards.
TTTTATACTTGGTCAAATACACACTCAAAAGGAGATTGGAAGCCTGTTAAGCAGCAACCTAAGCAGCAGGTGAGTTCCCTGCATTTACAAGCACACAGCTGCTTGTTGCAAAGCTCTCAATTTCACCAGCTCCAAATATCTCATCAAGGATCTGGACAGTTCGTTTCAGGGGCCAATTTGAAGCCATACCCTAACTGTTCACTGAAGACTTCCATACTTTGCTTTTGGGGTTTTGCAGAATTTTAGGAAACACAATCATTTAAGATTGACATCACTACCACGAAACATCTCCATTAAAAGCTAGACTATATTGAGCACACTGGTGACACCCCATGGCATCCTGCTAAACTCTCAAACAGAAAGGGCTTCAAGTTGTTTGACATTTATCTTCCTCCAGCACCAATGCCTGTCCTCACTTAAGACTAGCAGGCCACAATGATGTGCTACTTCTGTAGCAAGTTGGGCATAGAGATCTTTTAAGTACCAATGTTGTTATCAATTAATATGTATAATATGATTGAAATAACCAGGGAGCTGCTGAAGTCCTGTGTACAGCCCCCATCAGTTAATATTTTAAATAGGGAAATGATAACTAGACATGATTTAGGGTTTAGGAACTAAGTACTAGACAATGGGGCTTTACATTTATGTCAGAAAAGGTAATGGATTGTGGTCTGGTCAGCAAACCTGGAAGAACCGCTTGGAATTGCCAAGATTAGGGAAGAAGTAGGTAAAAGGTAATTCCTACAGGGGGAGATAGTGACCACCGACTCATTGACCACCTACTCAAATGATACCACCTACTCAAAAGAAGACAATGAAGGAAGAAGACAGAGTCTGCACACTAATTTACATGAGGGGCGAAGAAGAAAGAACCAATCATTAAGGGAAATAATAATGAATATATATTAGTTAAGTGTATAAATGTCAGGATTTTTGAGACAAGGGTGTGCTGTCTTGAGACAGGCACCCAATCATGCGTACCAATGAAATTAATTTGAAAATACCTTGACTCTGTGTGTTATTGGCTTGCACACCAGGTAAATGAACCCTGTTTGTGGGACAACATCTATGTGTGGTGACTTCACTCAACTCCTGCTTAGATTTTGGCTAACCCAGCTCATGCTAAGGCCTGATGTATGCTTGGAGCAGCGCCATTAGTTCAAAGCCAGAGCACCACATAGGCAGGACAGGTGGCCAGGAAGAGCTAAAGGGCCATTATGTAGCCATGATCACTTGCTAATTGCAGTCTCCCGCAGCTGTCATCTTTTGTCTGGCAGTTTCCTCAGAATCTGCTAACTTATGGAAATGGTATAGACCAAACCTCCAAGCCGGAGGGTATAAAACATCAGCTTACCCAAAAAGTTTTTGAGATGGGTTATTGGGTCTGGCTGAGATGCACTTAATTCTCCCCACAACAGCCCTTGTAGTGCTGTGCTCTGCATTGGTAGCTAGAAAGGTGTTGATAACACACCAGTGCTTTGGCTACTGCTGAGCAGTGCTGGCACAGCATCAAGGCTGTCTCTCCAACATTTCCCCCCCACCCCCTCACCAGCAGGCTGGGGCTGGGCAAGATCTTGGGAGGGGACACAGCCAGGACAGCTGACCCAAACTGACCAAAGGGATATTCCATACCATATGATGTCAGCTCAGCTCTAAAAGCTAAGAGAAAGGAGGAGGAAGTGGGGGCATTCGTTATTTACATTTGTCTTCCGGAGCAACCACTATGTGTACTGAAGCCCTGCTTCCTGGGAAGTGGTGGACATTGCCTGCTGATGAGAAGTAGAGAATAAAATCTTTTCTTTTCCTTTGCTTTTTTGCGCAACCTTTGCTTTTGCTTTATTAAACTGTCCTTATCTTGACCCACGAGCCTTTTGTTATATTTTCTCTTCCCTGTCCAGCTGAGGAGGGGGAGTGATAGAGCGGCTTTGGTGGGCACCTGGCACCCAGCCAGGGTCAACCTACCACAGATGGATCCAACAGCAGATGGACTGCTGAGGCTTTTCATGCTTCCTGGTGTGATACAGGGGACATCCGCACTGTGACAGAGGAAGAAGGATGAGCACTCTCACCGTCAGCCAGGTAACCAATTCTTTGGGTTATAAGTTATGAAATCTTATGACTTGAGTGGTGAATAAGTGGATTCACACGATAGACTAGTCTGGGCAAAGGGGACTGAGTCCTTGTTTGTCGTGGTTTTTTGTTGTATTTCTTAATGAGCTCATGAAATAAATTTTAATTTACAGAGTACATTGTCCTGTAAACTTGAGAGATCCAAATGGAATGAGACACCTATGTCCCACTGAAGTACTAAGTGGGGGGAAGGGCAATTTACCAGTGTATTTTAGGTCCTAGGAAACTAGCTAGAAAGATATCAGGATCTTCTTTTCAAGTAATGCCAAATTATACAAATTTGAAAAATAAAAGATACTTCAAATGAACTTCTCATAAAACAGATATGCATTAAGCAATCCAGATAGAGACTATGGAAAGAACAAATGATCAGTAGAACTATGTAATGGTCTATAAGTAATGAAATAATTTCTACAACTAAACTTATGAAGGGTAAAGGAAGAAACTAAAGGGTAGAGGAAGAAATGCATTATTTAAATGCCGAGGAACTGAAATTCAGAGGCTGCACAATGTCATCATCCTGGAATTGGAGTGTTAGTGATGTAACATAAACTCCAGGCAGCTCCTTGAATGCAGGTCAACATATATTGGAATATTAATACACATATCAAGCTAAATTTCTAAATCGTCTGTTGCAGTACTAATTAGATGTATTCTCAGAGCTTAAAACCAGAGGATCACACAAATATCCTTAGAGGCAAATAACTGAATTAATTTGAATTCCCTGAATCTTGCTTGACTAAACAGAATGGCCATTTCTTGCTCAGCAGAGGCTTTTCGTATATAACTCATTCTCAGATAGAAGGAAATATCTTATTCTGATAGAGGAAGAATGATTCATTGACTTCACTGTGCTTTAGATCAGGCTAAATAAAAACAATGAATTCCTAAAGGCAAATCTGTTTTATTTTCGTAGTCTGGAAAGAGCAGTAGCTGGGAAGCTCAATATCCTATATGCAGCATGGGATACTGGGGGAAAGTGGTGGTGATAAGATTTCACTGTCAGGTGTGGGCAAGAAAAAAGTAACTTTAAAAGTGGCATTCCAGAAATGAAGGTGAAATCTTGTCCCCAGTAAAGTGGGCAGAAATTTTTCCATGATACTCAAAAAGCAGCACCATTATGTCCTCACCTTATTTCAATTTCTTGTCCAACACAAATCTAACACCGTCTCTATGATACGAATCACTGCTGCTGTTGCTTTGTTGATGGCACTGCTAGAAATCTCAATTAGCAGTGCCATGGCTGTATAAATTTCATCCATACTACCACTTGGTCTGTTTTAATCAGCAACAGAGGGAAGGAAAAAGGATTCTTAAAAAAAAAGAAAAGTGACCTTACTGTGGTGGTGCATTTCTTCCCCCTCTCTGGGCTGATCTACAAACTCAGGAAGTCTCTCTAGGCCTTAACATAAGCGTAATGAGTTGGGCAGTTAAGCATCCCTTGACGGTACCAGGAACTCTTGCATGGTTAATACAGGGAGTTGTGCTAACCATCTCAAGGACTCCTGCTACCCAGCGGAGGCAGGGGATGGGAGTAGAGATTACTAGTTCTCTTCTAACAACTTTGAGACATATCTCAGTCCTCTCCTAACTGCCTTGGAGAATCCCGTATCTGAATCTTAAATTGTTCTTTGACAGCCCTGGAGCCTTCCTTATCTGAATCATAACTCATGCGTAATGGTACCACCACAACTGTAGTCCCAGTGATTTGCTAATGATTAAAGCCAATCATCTCCTGAACCTATAAACAGCAGTACTAAGTGAGACCCTTTGAGCTCTCCTGGACCGCAGCGGGCTGTGACCAGCATCTCCCTCTGAGTGGGATGCCTCTCAGAAATCGCAAACATTTCTGTTTGTGAAGATCGGAGGTTTTGTTGCTGAAAGCCGACAAGACTTGGGCTGATACTCTCCGCTCCTTGAGGCTCAACCCTTTGCCTGTTGAGAAAGATGCCAAAGCATTTGACAAGAATGTTTGTACTATATTACTTCCTTTCTATATTCTGTTTTCTTTATTTCTGTACACCCATAAAAGCAAACTTAGAAGAAAAACAGGTAGGCAGATGTAATATCCCAGTGCCAAGAAAGCCTTCCCATTTTGATCTTTTGAACAGTCTGTTAGGACATTGCTCCCAGATGGGACCATTTCAGAGTCTGTGTCTCAGCACACTTGAAAGCGTCTCTGACTGTTTTCTGTATAAGCTCCAACTGGGAACAGAACTCTTGATGTTGCTGATCTCTCTAGTGAGCTCAAACTAGCAAACAAAATAGGCTTTCAGGGTCTTTCAGTTTTTTCCTCATTAAGCCTGAGAATTTGGTTTGCTCAAGATATATACCCTATGGCAGAAAACCAAGTAAATAAGATTTCAGCAGGAGAAAGCACACTGCACAACTGTGACAATTTACAATTGAGTGGGTTAGGATTTGTTGCTAGCATATGGCTTAAATAAATAAAACCCAATTTTAGGTTACTCTGTCTGCAGCTTTTAATATGTAAGCACTCAGTACTGAACATAGAGAAAAGCTCCAAAACAATTTATTCATTTAAACACCAAAAAATAAGCACCAAAAGAGAAAATTAGACTTAATATTTTGATTTTTTTTAATTATTGTTTTATTAGTTGGAGGCAGCTCCTTAGGTAGCAGATTTAAAATCTGTAGGCAGGAAAGTCCACTGTGAAGTCTACAAACTCTTAGACCCATATTCAACAGCAGAGGAAAACAGAATAGGAGAGAAAATATTTTTACACAGCAAGAAAAATCTGAGTCTGCCGATGATGACTACAGTTGCTGTTATATTACTGCCAGCAGTGCATATGTTTCTTTTGGGAACTGAATGCTTTCCATTCAGTGTGTAAGAATTCTGTATTCTTGACATATATTAACTGGAAATGCTCTAAAATTTTCTGAAACAAAGCCATACAGAAACCTCTCAGATATAATTATTCCCTGTTCTGTAAAATGTCTGAAGTTGTTCACACGTATATATGGGCTATTGCTCCCAGTATCCCAATGCCTTCACTTAAAATTCAGAGAAAACAAACAAACAAACAAACAAACAAAAGGCATTCCAAATATATCTAGATTACATCCTAAGTGGGCTTTTTGGCAAACCCAGACAATCCAGATGAGGTATACTGTGGGAACATGCTAGGTCTCCCTGCTGGCCTACGTGCCCATATTTTCTCCTTAGAAACAGAGTGTACATATGTATATGTGTGTGTTTGTGTAAAAGTGCACAGACAGATTTTTGTCCTACAGAGAGTCAATGTGCTCAGGGCAAGTGTCCAGGTCTGGAAACTGGGAATGTTTTCCAGATCCCAAAGTACAGACATAGCCACAAAGAGACAGGGTCCGGCTCCCCAGTTCTCCAGTTTTCATGCTCCAATTGTCCAAAAGGGTCTGAAAACAGGTCTAAAAGGCAACACGGAGGGTGGAGCGCAGTGGAGACACCGTGGCTAGGCTCTGTGATATCATTGCAGGGATAGGGAACTGGAATGGTAGGTCCCTGCATTGAATCCACTGAAGCAAGGAGGTAAAATAATGGGGGTTCTGTCAACCTACTGCCCTACTTCTGATTTATAATATAAGTGCCCCATTCTGGAGTACTGACATGGAACTTTGCTCATTATAATACCAAAACACACCTCCATCCCCAAAACTACCTGCCTTCAAGGTGCGACCACTCCTCACTGAGCATGTTCTCTGAATTTTCTTTAGCATATACCTTTAAAAGTAAAGTGAGGAGATTTTACACCAATCGTCATAAAGGTATGTATGACTGGAGTCACTCAAGCTCCACCTAAAAATAAGAAAATATAAAGGGTCTTAAGAGAGGAGGAATGCTAGGGAAGATACCCTCATAGACAAGTTGGGAGGACATCGCTGACTTCTGGGATCAGACAATGGGCTGAACCTCTCTTCCCCCTGTTTTGGGTTTGTGTGGCAGGGGTTTTGGTATTGGGGAAGGGACTGCAGGGGTGGGTCCTGTGAGAAGCTGCTAGAAGCTTCCCTGGCTCCGAGTCAGACCCACCTCTGACCAAGGCCGACCCAATTGGCGACGGTGGTAGCACCTCTGGGAGAACAGATTTAAGAAGGGGAACCTGCAGTGGGGGAAGAGATTGGAATGTGAGAGAAACACCTATGCTGATAGCAAGGTCAGTGAAGAAGGAGGGGGAGGAGGTGCACCAGAGGAGGTGATGCCCCTGCAGCCTGTGGTGAGATGGCAGGCTGTCCCCCTGCAGCCCATGGAGGAAAGCCTGCATTGGAGCAGTCTGTGCCCAAAGATCTGCGGTCCATGGAAAGAACCCATGCTGGAGAAGTTGGTGAAGGACTGCAGCCCATGGGAAGGACTCACATTGGAGAAGATTGTGAAGGACTGTCTCCTGTGGGAGGGACCCCACACTGGAGCAGGGGAAGAGTGAGGAGTCCTCCCCCTGAGGAGGAAGGAGCAGCAGAGACAAGGTGTGGCGAACTGACTGCAACCCCCATTCCCTGTCCCCCTGCGTTGCTGGGGGGAGGAGGGAGAGAGAACCGGGAGTGGGGTTGAGCTGGGAAGGAGGGAGGGGTGAGGGGAAGGTGTTCTAAGGTTTGGTTTTACTTCTCATTATCCTTGTTTTGATTTGATTTGTAGTAAATTAAATTGATTTTGTTTCTTCCCCAAGTTGAGCCTGTCTTTTGCCCGTGATCATAAGTGATGAGTGATCCCTCCCTGTCCTTGTCTCGACCCATGAGCTTTTCTTTATATTTTCTCCTCCTCATCCCACTGGGGCCAGGGGCGAGGAGTGAGCAAGTGGCTTTGTGGTGCTTTGTTACCAGCTGGGCTGAAACCACAACACCCCCCACAGGGATGCTTATTGGGTAAGATTCAAACCCTCGGTTATACTGAGTGCTTCCGTGGGAAACTTAGAAATCTCTGTAGAGTTTTTCCATAATTTAGTGTGCTTGTAGTCAACTGTATTATTATTTGCATGTGCTTTGCAGACAGTGTATTTATCATCGGCAATCCAAAAGAACCTGTACTCCTGTTGCTTTAATGAACTGTACTGTTCATTAATGTAACTGTGACTGATAGTTCGTTGAATGCAACCAAACTCCCTATGTCTGGCCATTCTAATTCATTGAATGAGGCTAAATTGAAAGTACAGTGCACTATTAGTGCATCCGTAATCGTGATAGTTCAATATATTGAACGCGACTGGACTTATAGTGCTGAACTGGGGATCGCCCAGAATCTAAGCCTAGCCACCCCCAGCCCCTCTGATATCTGAGGACGAGCTGCCTGGAGAACTGCCTGCTGGAAACTGGAGCAGCATTTTTCCTGGAAGAATCCCCTTTTGTGGTTATTTTTCCTTGCAATTCACATACCCGTGCCTCTAGGTTCAAGGTAAGTTTTCCATCACACTTCCTCATGTCCTCTCCGTGCTCCTGCAGGTAAAACCATAGGGTACCCCGTGGTGTGTGTACCTTCTATATCCTCTCTCTCTTGAGCAGAGTGATCCTAAGAGCTCAGATATTGGTCCATACAGGTGGGGGGCAGAATTTATCCTCGAATTGCTGGAACTCTCAGGACAGTTTCTTGGCTAGTATGTCTGGCAGTTTCTCCATAGCTAAGATGCAGGCCCATAGGGAGGAAGAGAGAGTTTCTTCATATTACTGGAGTTGGCGAGCCACATCATCTACCGTCAGTGCCTCTTCATCCCCCCAGGTCATTACTGCCAATGAGTTGGCATGTGACAACAGTGCACTCTGTACAACTTTCTGCCACATGGGTCGTGTGCATTGGACTTTGTCTGGATCTATGGGCAACTGCGTTTTGTCTGGGTGATAATAAATCATCTCCAGCATGACTAATTCGGTCAGGTACTGGATACCTCTCTCCATGGTGGTCCACTTGCCTGGTTGACATATAACATCTTCCTTGAAGGGGTACCTTTCCTTCATGCTTGGCAGGAGTCGCCTCCAGAGGCTCAGGGGTTGCGTCCCTTTTCCAATTGCCTTGTCAATGCCACCTTCCCTGGCAAGCAATCCCAGCTGCTTGGCTTCCCTACCTTCTAATTCCAGGCTACTAGCCCCATTGTCCCAGCATCGGAAGAGCTGGGTGATAATGTGCTCACCTATACGACAGCTGAAATCTTTTCACATATCCTGCAGCTCACTCAGGGATAGGGATCGTGTGATTACCTCTGGTTCTGCCTCTTCCTCCTGTTCTTGTGATGGCCCTGCTTCATCCTCCTTTATTAAATGAGCTGACTTTCATGTCCATTTTTTCTTGTGTATAGGGGTGGTCGCTACTGGCACTGGCTGATTCTCTGGTTCAGCTGCATCACCCATTGCCAGTGGTTGAATAGCCACAGTGCCTGTCGCTGGGGGTTGAGTAGCTGCAGTGCTTGTCGTGAGGATTGGAGTAGCCGCAGTACCTGTCACCAAGGTCAGTCTCTGGGTGGTATTCTTAAATAGTTGTTTAACCCTAAACAAGACCCAAACCACATTCAGGAACATGTTAGTTCCTAGCAAGAGGACCATGCTGGTTTCAACATCCCAAGGATATTCAAAATTTTCAAAAGTCTCAAGAGCTATTGTAATTAGCCTGGCAGAGAAGGGGAAGATGTGGGAAGATGTCTCCTCCATAGCTTGGCTCTAGGAGGAGAAAAGGTAAAAGGTGTAATTATTAATAGTTCCGATAGATGGCTCCCGAAGTATGAGATGACAACAATGATGAGTATAAATACCAGATTAGTTTCAAGACCAGCAATTCTATCGTATCATAAGCCAATGTCACAAAGTACAACAACATGATAACTCTAGCCCAGTTTCCATGGGCGATAAATAGCACAACAGGGAGCATACACTGCAAGTAAGGTATTACGTAATGCAACTTTAAGAACAAGCAGACCAACTTTGAGAGCAAATAAATCGACATTGTGACCAGTGACTATTGAACTAGTATAATGAATGCTTATAACAAATTTGTTCTTATGTCGTTATCTCAACCCGTTGTGCCCTATGTTATGTGCCAAAAAGGACTGTTGTGGTTTAACCCCAGGCAGCAACTAAGCACCACGCAGCCACTCACTGGCTGCTCTCCCCTCCCAGTGCAATAGGTAGGACAATCAAAAAAAAAAAAAGTAAAACTTGTGGGTTGAGATAAGAACAGTTTAATAATTAAAATAAAATTTAATAATAATAATAATAGTAATGACAAGGAAGATAACAAGAAGAGAGAGAAATGAAACCCAGGAAAGTCAAGTGATGCACAACACAATTGCTTACCATCAGCTGACTGATGTCCAGCCAGTCCCCAAGCAGCGATCGGCCCATCCTGGCCAACTCCCCCCAGTTTATTTACTAGGCATGACGTCACATGGTATGGAATACCCTGTTGGCCAGTTTGGGTCAGCTGCCCTGGCTGTGTCCTGTGCCAACTTCTTGTGCCCCTCCAGCTTTCTCGCTGGCTGGGCATGAGAAGCTGAAAAATCCTTGACTTCAATCTAAACACTACTTAGCAACAACTGAAAACATCAGTGTGTTATCATCAACATTATTCTCATACTTAATCGAAAACACAGCACTGTACCAGCTACTAGGAAGAAAATTAACTCTGTCTCAGCCAAAACCAGGACACAGTTGAATAGAATAACTGCATTATGCTCTATTGTGCCAAATACTGAGAGGAAAGCTGACTTTTCATCTGATAAGGCCGTAGCAATGTGTTAAGCTGAAGGTATGTGTACTCAGGAGACGGCTGGTGCAACAGTACATCAAGGAGTTTGCATTAAATCAACTCAGCTAAAATATATTCCAAACCTTACCCAAAACCAGTTCTTCAAGGATTACATTTAGTGCTAACAGGATGCTTAGTCAAAGGCATCACTGGTAAAATGAGAGATGTAAACTGAGATTAAAGATATCATTGAAAAAATTCCTTTGTGGAAAGACAAAAGAGGATTTTTCAGGATTTTATCTGTTGTATTGGGCAATTTATCCAGGTGTGGCGGGTTGACCCTGGCTGGACGCCAGGTGCCCACCAAAGCCATTCTATCACTCCCCCTCCTCAGCTGGACAGGGGAGAGAAAATATAACAAAGAGCTTGTGGGTCGAGATAAGGACAGGAGAGATCACTCAACCAATTACCGTCATGGGCAAAACAGACTCAGCTTGGGGAAAATTAACTCAATTTATTACAAATCAACCAGAGTAGGGTAATGAGAAATAAAACCAAATCTCAGAACACCTTCCCTCCACCCCTCCCTTCTTCCCAGGCACAACTTCACTCCTGGATTCTCTACCTACCCCCCACAGTGGCTCAGGGGGACAGGGAATGGGGTTTATGGTCAGTTCATCACATGTTATTTCTGCCGCTTCATCCTCCTAAGGGGGAGGACTCATCACACTCTTCCCCTGATGCAGCGTGGGGTCCCTCCCATGGGAGACAGTCCTCCATGAACTTTTCCAATGTGGGTCCTTCCCATGGGCTGTAGTTCTTCACGAACTGCTCCAGCATGGGTCCCTTCCACAGCGTGCAGTCCTTCCGGAGCACACTGCTCCAGTGTGGGTCCCCCACGGGGTCACAAGTCCTGCCAGAAAACCTGCTCCATGGGCTCCTCTCTCCACAGATCCGCAGGTCCTGCCAGGAGCCTGCTCCAGCGCGGGCTTCCCACAGGGTCACAGCCTCCTTCAGGAACCCACCTGCTCCGGCGTGGGGTCCTCCACGGACTGCAGGTGGATATCTGCTCCTCCGTGGACCTCCCTGGACTGCAGGGGGACAGCCTGCCTCACCATGGTCTTCCCCACAGGCTGCAGGGGAATCTCTGCTCTGGTGCCTGGAGCACCTCCTCCCCCTCCTTCTTCACTGACCTTGGTGTCTGCAGGGTTGTTTCTCTTACATGTTCTCACTCCTCTCTCCGGCTGCTCTTTCTGTGTGTGTCCCAGCAACATTTTTTTCCTTCTTAAAAATGTTATCCCAGAGGCGTTACCACTATCACTGATTGGCTCGGCCTTGGCCAGTGGCGGGTCTGTCTTAGAGCTGGCTGGTATTGGTTCTGTCGGACACAGGGGAAGCTTCCAGCAGCTTCTCAAAGAAGCTGCCACTGTAACACACATACACACACACACACCCCCGCTACCAAAACCTTGCCACACAAATCCAATATAGCAGGTCATGCTGTGGAAAAACTAAGACATCTTGAACTTTATAAATATTTATGGATTTGCTGGATAGCAGCATAGGTGCTGCTAGAATCTTGGCAAGATACTTGTTCTTATGAGATTCCTTATTCACTTCTCAGATAAATATTTTCTCTCAAAGGGCAACAGTTTGCCTAGACTTCAGTGTCAGGACCCTTTGTAAAGTAATACATTGTATAAAGGAGTAATTTCATGATAAAGCTGATTTTTGTTGACTGATAATTCATTTTTGCTAGCAGCAAATACTCTTGAATAGCTTGATGTTTACAATCCCAGTTTTAGAGCATTTGTATTTCAAAACAAATGCTGTAGACTGCTAGTAGAAATTTAAAGAAGGACGGTAAGAGACGTGCAGGCTAGCAGGAGGATTGAGAAGATGGTAAGAATATTTCTTTACAAAAGAGGTAGGAAACCTTCTGTTCAGGTAGGAAACTGTTAGGTTGCCTTTGCTGGGGAATCAGTGAGAAAATAGCATCCCTGTTTAATTGCCCCTGTGCAAGCCATTAGAAGCTGGTTGCGTTCCCTGACTGCTCTACATGGTTCTCATTCCTTTGCAAATAAAGAGGCATGTCAAGCAATATGAAGGTTTTTGTAATGATCAGTTCATAGCATTCCTATAAATAAATGGCTATTTTTCTTGGGTGGTCTGCTCCCTCAGTCTGTTGGAAATCTTTGATTATCCATTAAAGAATAAAAGAAATAGCAATTATGAGACAAAAATATTGGCATAAACTATACACAAATAAACCAAAAACCTTCTTTAGACAAGAAGAAAGAAATGGCATTTAGATTAAAAGGATATACCAGTGAATATCAAAAGACTATGCAGGGAGATGATAAATGTGGGCTGGAAATTACAACATTTCTAGATAGAATGGAAGAAGTCTTTACAATAGCCTTCAGGTTAATGGGAACAAAAAACTTCAACTTTTTCAGCATATGAAAGCTTTGTAAATTTGTGTGTTGAGATATGACATGATAATAGGGGTATTGGATTTAGAAATTAAAGCTTATAACCCAAGGTGCTGCTGCTAATTGTATTTACATTTTCTAAAGCAAATAAATTATTGGTGCAATTTGTCACGCATCAGCTCTTCAAAAGCCTTTCAGTGAAGATACTCAGGGCTTTAGCTTGAGTCAGCACTCTGCAGAGAACAAAACTGAACCTGCTGTAGTTAATTATATTGTCCTTTCAATCCTGATGTATATCAAGAGGAAAAAGGAAAATGGCCAGTTTGTGCTGAATTTCTGCAATTCATCTTTCCAGCTCTCATTTTATCCTTCCAAATTATAATTTTGGTTCTTTCTTGCAGTCATGTTGCTGTGATGGAATATTGCCACGAAGTAGCCTGTTTTACTAATTCTGAATAATAGTTCATGTATTCTAGAAGTCAACTGCATCAACATTACAAAATACAGAGAGCTGTATCCACATTTGTTTAGATATTGTGTTGCTATTATCTCCCTATCTGGTCTCTCATTTTTTGCAAGGGTATGATCTCTGTAGTGTTTTCGGGAAAAAAAAAAAAATTGGAGGTTAAAAGTTTCAGTAGCACATAGATCTGTTACGTGTAGTCCCTTGCTGAACAGGTGGAGAGGAAACCCACACACTGAGTTTACAGTGTAGCTTTAACGAGATTTTTAAAAAATAGTTGAATTTAAAAAATCAATAGTTAGTCTTTGAAATAAATTTTTTGTTCCAGCAACAGTGAACCTGCCATGTCAGGTTAGTCACTCTTAGACACCAGGTTAGCTATCTTAGCAAATCTTGCAGGGTGGCAACTTTACAAATGTTGGTATTTTGCAGTCCTGCAAAGGCTTTCACACACTTTCTCTTCCATACCAGGAATAAATTATTTGATTTCATCAAGATTTTTTTGGTACATAAATTTAATCATGTGTACATCAAATGAATAAATGTGACAGGTCTTGCTTTATGTAAAGTTAATGAACTATTACTGTTTCACCAATTACTGTCACTCGGGAGAAATTTATGAAGAATCTCCATGTTACAGTACATCTTTCCAAAAAGTTATTGAGAAATCCACTTCCTAAAAGGAGACAGTATCTATATATTAACATAATATTTGAGGTTCTTGAGGAAGGGACTGACAAAGGTACTGTCATGTATTTTCATCACAGTAACAAATGAACAGTGATTTGCACTTCAGATAATTTTTCTTTTCAGTCTCATGTCAATAGGAGATTTTTTTCTATTGCAGGCCCAGCACTCAGGGGAACTGTCTCACTGTGCAAATTCAACAGGACATCATAGGGGGTCTCTTCAGAGGGATTCAAGATTCCCTTTTTGTCTCTTTAGCACTCTGTTGTTGAAGTATCATTCTGTTTATTACTTCAGCTGCACAGAACTCAGTGCCATGTGGTTGATGAGACAAGATGCGCAGAATTGATTTTTGAGACCATTGTTCTTTGAATGGTGTGAGAGACTGAAAGAGTTAATGTCTCAAACATTGTGGCAGGACAAGCCCTGCATAGTAATGATGAACTGCAGGTGAGAAGCTGGTTAGCAACAGGATGCAGAGGATGTGCCGGTTGATGCGCAATACCATGATCTGATATGCTGAGTAGGGCAGCTCTCCATATATGGCCAAAGGTCATACAAAGTTTATTTGAGAAAGGGGCTCATGGCTGCCCGAGGGACCCTTTGCAACCACTTCCCCCCAGTGGTGCCTGCACACAAGAGCAAAAGTTACATAAGTCCTTGAGGTACATGACTAGTGTGATCAAGGGGTGTGACTGGCACGAACCGAGAGGTGGTAACTAGACTATAAAAGGCACACACCTAAGGAGCCAGGTGTGAGCCTATCACTGAAGGATTGGCACATTCGTCATCATTGCAGGATCCAAGGGTGGTGATCTCTCTCTCTCTCTTCTTATAAATGTTTCAATAAGAGGCCACGACACCAACCATTATGCTTTCCAAGTTCAGATTGCTTCTACCATAAATAAAATGTTTAATTGATCGTTTGGTGTCGCTTCACCTTAATTTAGCCCGAGGGGATCACAAACTCGCTACGACTCCCTGGTCCCCATGGGTTACCCAGTCTGAGTTGTAACATTTTAAATTGGCGTCACGGACAGGATCCCCTCGTTGGTGCTAAAGCGATCGATGGGACCAGGCTTTTACTGCGGCTCCTCTCTGAGAGGAGTCATACACAAGGGGAGACAGTCCTCAGAGGACTAATAAGGGATCTGATCCCTATAATCATATATTCATTATGGCCTCCCTGGGAAGTCCAACTGTAGACTGTACCCCTCTCCTGGAGAAATTAGAGGGCTATAATGCCAAACCTTCTCCCCCTGGTATGACTTGGGCCCATAATAATTGGCACAATCCGCAAGCTGTAGCGGACAGAATCTCCATTTTGGCTAAAGAATGAAGGCTGAGGCAGGGAAAGCGGAAAGCATTGGTCTGTGCAGTTTTAGGAGCTGCCCTGGTGGCAGCACAATGGAATAAACACGTGACCCAACAAGCAGAAGGGGAAGCAATAAAGTCCCTTCAAGATTTAGTGAAGGCTCTACAAGAGCAACTAGGAAATGAAACAAGAAGTCTCTCTGATCAGCTTGCTGCCAAGCAGGAGGCTAACTGGAGACTACATACCGCTTTGGTGGAGGCTTTGGAGCGGGAGAGAATATTAAGGGAGCAATTAGATGAACCCCCCCTCCCGAAACAGTGTAGAAAATATGGATGCAGATTCTGAAGGGGGAAAAGAATCAAAATTGTCATACCCTCTTAAAGACCTAGAACATATATGTCCTGGGAAGGAGGAAGCCATAATGTGACCTTTAATTAAGACTGTGGATGATGGTCAAGGAGGAGCTCAGCAAGTTACCACCCACATCGTTCCCTGTTCTGCCACTGATTTGGCTAAAATTCAGGAAAAATATTCCCAGGGGCCTCGAGAAATGGAAACTGAATATGTATGCAGAGTATCTCTTACTGGGGGTGACTGTATCTTGCTGAGTGAGGACAAGGCAAGAGGGTATTGAGGACTGGGGGTTTTTATAACCACAAATGATGATAAAGAGCCATGGTCCCTGACCCAAAGAGTAGCATATTAGGCAGGTGGATTGGACCCTATGGAGAGGGGAGACCCCTTCTCAATTAAAATGCCTACGGTGGGCCACATTTTAGAGAGCATACAGAAAACTGCATGTCTCCAGTTGATGCATGATCGATTCCTGATTCCACAACAACCCTCCCCCATGCAATATGTGGCAGACCCTGACAGGTTGCATCGTCTTATAAGGGGGCTACCCAATGCCTTGAGATTATATGTGGTACCACTACAAGATCGGTTGAGAGCACCCTGACCCTGGAGAGGGGGAGGTCCCCCAGAGATGACATAGGGAGAAGTAGCACAGGAGTTGATCAGTTACAGGAGATGAATGGGATTCACTAGTCAGGGAGAGACAAAATTCAAAGTGGACCTTAGGAGGGTGGAAGGGAATGGGGGAATAAAAGCTAAGCCCTCGCACAATTCTTGACACCCCACCCCCCCCGCAAGGCCGATGCGACCTCCCGATAACAGCAGATATACATTATGGGCAGAGGTCATCTCAAAGGGGATTCCCAGGGAGGTGATAGATGGGTTACCCACTCCCAACCTGGAAAGTTTAGTGAAAGGCTGGGACAAAATAAAGGGGACCCTATCTCCCTCAAACCCTAAGGATCTTTCTCTCCTATCCCAGGAACGTGAAACTATAATCCTGTCCACTCCCCAGGAGACTGAGTTGATTGGTTTGAGTGTCCCAGAGTTGGGAAACCTCCTCTGCTATCTCCAATAAGTGAGCCGGGGGATGGCCAGTGGGTCTATTTGAGAAGGCTCATGGAAAATGACAAAGGAGACTTGCTGATTACCTTTCCCCTAGGCCCCTTTAAGACTCCAGTCACCTTTTTAGTAGATATAGGAGCCCAGATGTCAGCTCTCCAGACAGATGTTGCCAATCGCAATGGCATAGTTGCTGACAAGAAACAAATTTGGGTAACAGACGTCTTTGGAAACTCTAAACTGCAGCCAAAGGCTCAAATTGAGTGTTGGTTGCCTGGAGACGAAACCACAACAGAGACCATTATGATACTAGGGACCCTACCAATGAACATTTTGGGACTTGATTTATTGAAGGGGAGAGCATGGGTAAACTTGAAGGGAAGTGAATGGAAGTTCAGACTCCCTGCAGCTTGGATGAGGCTTCTACAGTCGGTGCCTGCACTTCCTCCAAAAAATAGTTAACCTGAAACCCTATTCCTTACTGCTAGGGGCAAGGGAGGGAATCACCCCTGTAATAATTGAGTTGTGGGAACAAGGGATAATTATCCCAACTCATTCACTTTATAATTCCCCGGTCTGGCCAGTCCGCAAACCAAACAAGTGGTGATTAACAATTGATTATCAGCACCTGAATGCCAATACAGGTCCCTTAACAGCTTCGGTGCCTAACATGGCCAAACTGATTGCAACTATACAGGAACAAGCCCACCAGATTTTAGCAACTACTGATGTAAAAGACATGGTTTTTATGGTTCCCTTGCAGGAAGCAGAGATAATTTTGCTTTTACCTGGGAAGGTATGCAGTATACTTTTACAAGCCTCCCTCAGGGGTACCATCATTCACCAACCATTGCCCACTACACACTGGCGCAGGAGCTTGCCTGTGTTACCCCTGAGAAAGGAGTTAAGGTATATCAATATATTGATGATATATTGATTGGCGGCCCTAATACTGATGTAGTGAGACAGACCCAAACAAAAATAATCACTCATCTGGAGAGTTTAGAAGTCCAGATTCTGGCAGAAAAGGTAGAACTCCCATCCTCAGAAGTTCCTGGGTATCTGGTGGAGGGGAGGAACAGTGCGTATTGCAACAAATGGCAAACTTGAGTCTTCCTGAACTTTTCTAAATGTGTGCTTTAGTGCTCTTTGAAGGTTAGTCGTCTTCAAGGCGTGCCCAGCTCAACACTCATAAACTGAAAGGCTCATTAGAGTTAATCTTTTAAAATGCAGTTTTATACCTATATAACTCCTAGGGGAAGGATTGTTTCTGTTTTTCCATTGGCTTCGTGAGCTTTGCTGCCTTCAAGTTATTAAAAGATTTTTATTTTCATGTATGTTTGTTTCCTACAGAAAAGACTTCAGGCTTGGCCTCATAAACATCTGAAATATTGCTCTGATGATAGCCATGCTTTCAAACAGGAAGAACAAAATCTGTTATGTTCTATAGCTGGCAATTTTAACTTATTTTTTGGAGCATGCATGGACTTGCATATACAGCCTGCGTTAATAATATCCTTCAATAATACTAACTACCCAGGCCATTTTAAGAGATTCTGTCAAGCCACTTTGAAAAGGGGTTGTTCACATTTTATATTGTCTTATTTTCCAAGTTTTCCTCCTGTTACCTTAATTTCCTTGATAATTTTGCATTTTGTTCTCCGGCCATGTGTTTGTACTGCTATATATTACATGCAAAATTAGGGGGGGGGGGGGGTTCAGGAACTCTTAATAAATTGTGGTCCTTCCAAGCTTTCTATCATCTGTTCAAGTACTTCTACAGGGACTTGTCAGGAGTCAGCTGTTCTACAGACCAGGTTAATGACTTCTGGTCAGTTCAGCTCCTCATAGCATGAATGCTGGAATTGACTTTATTAGTCCTGCAACAAAGCTTCATTGACTTTTCATAGGCAAGAATTACTTCTGCCCAGCATCTCTTCTTGACATTGTACAAAACTTTCTGTAGCTTTGTTTACTTAGTATTTGATACCTCCAGGGTAAATCTTTGGCAGAAAATTAGGATTTCCTCATACAGTTAACTAAAATGCCTGAATCTAAAACTAACTCAAATGTTCAGGTACATCATGTCACAGTGCAGTGCCATGTACAGAAGGCAATATGCTTAGGTAGAAAGCTCTATTCATGTTCTAATGCTGTTTTCAACTCATTCAGAGCTAGTTCAAGTATCTCCATGTGTGGTGGTGCATTTCTTTCCCCCTCTCCAGGCTGATTTACAAACTCAGGAAGGCTCACTAGGCCTTAGCATAAGTGTAGAGTCGCGCAGTTAAATGACCCTTGACTGTGCCAGGAACTCTTACACAGCTAAGACAGGGAGATATGCTGTGTGTCTCAAGGACTCCTGATGCCCGGCGGAGGCAGGGGGATGGGAGTAGAGATAGCCAGTTCTCATAACAACCTGCAGCCTGTTCTCATAACAACCTTGAGACATTACAATCCTCCCCTGACAATCTTGGAGCATTCCGTATCTATGTTTTGAGTTATTCTCCAACAGTCTCAGAATTTTCCAGCGCAGCTGGGATTCTAGCAATTTGTTAATGACTAAAGTCAATCATCTTCTGAACCTATAAAGAGCAGTACTAAGTGAGGCCCTTTGAGCTCTCCTTTACTGCAGCGGGCTGCGACCAGCATCTCCCTCTGAGTGGGATGCCTCTCAGAGCTTGCAAACTTTCCGGTTTGCGAAAATCAGAGAGGTCTGCCACTGAAAGTTCACATGACCTGGGCTGATTCTCTTCGCTCCTTGAGGCTCGACCCTTTGCCCATTGAGACAAATGCTGAAGCATTCAATGTGAATATTTTCACTGACCTCGAGGAGAATTTTTAGCAGGTATACCTCTTTTTCTCTCTCTTAGTCTCTTTTATTCTCTTTTATACTATTATATGTATATCGGTTAGTGTCTTTATGCACGTGTGTATACTAACCTGAATAGTCTATAGTAAGTTATAGCAAGTATATTATAAGATATTAAGTTATAGCAAGTATATTATAAGTTATTAAGTATGTTATCGCAAGTATATTATAAGATATATTATGTCAGGGAATGCAGCGGGTCTGCAGAATGCCTGACGATGCGTGAGCAGTGTGACCTTAAGCAGCTTGTAGTGTATCCTTGAGAGTCTGGAAAGTCTCGAGAAGAGCTATGTAAACAATGATAAGAGGAACCGTCTTGACGACTCACCAATCATGAACTGTTAGTTACTAACCAAACCAATCATATATGAACACATACTCTGAAGAAGGTAATAAAAAGGTTTGTTAGAACAATAAAGTAGCCATTTTGCACAATCTAATGCTTGTCGTGTCCGTCTCTACTGCGACAATATTATAAGTTAATACTTTCAAATTTATACTTAAATTACTGTCGTGATTTTCATTCAACTGTGAATGAATTTTAGGCTGCTATTATACTCATAATCCCTTTAGATATAAACTATTGCCCAAGTCTGGGACTAGGAGTTGATCCAGCCGCACCTAGACTCCAACAGGAGTTTAGAAAGTAGGGGGGGTCTTCTCTGAACCTCGTGACTCAACGGGAGGGTCTCCCTTACCCTTTCCCACATTCCCTTTTACCCTATTACATTTTCAGTCCCTATATACATAAGTTTAGTCTGATTCTAATTTAATTTTCCTGTGTGCATTTCATCCATGTACTAAGTAATAGAGTGAACCTTGCCAACGAATTCTGTGAAGTCGCACTTTTATACAAATTTCTATTAAATCATTTTTCTACTGCTAATACAATTGGAGGTGATTCTTTAAGCAATCCAAACCCCTCTCTCATTTTTAAATTCCCCCCACGACACCATGTTGTGCAGCAACCCTGTTTTAAGCTTTATTTTCTAATAAAAAGTGTTGTTAATGAAATGGTGGATGAAGTGTTTGTGAAAACACTTGTCAGACAAAATGGAAAGAGTTCTGGGAAACTAACAACACTAGGAGAGAAAAGTTATGGGGAAGAGAAGAAAAAGGAGAAAACCCCAAGTATATGGGAGCTTAGAACTAAAATGCATTCCTATTTATGAATAGAGCCTATTATTTCTGTGTTATGCTCCCAAAATACAAGCAAAACAGTTTGGAAACTGATTCATATTTTTATTTGTGTTTATTTTTTAATCCCAGCTATCATTCCAAAATGTTATTGTGTCTGTTGGTAACAGCAAGTATTGTGTCTCCTACATGACTTGGGATGAGCTGATGAAGCTGTGAAATAAGCATGGGTAGGCCATGTCTTTGAGACGATCAGATGGCAGTTGTACAAAGATGTAGAGTGCATAAATACTTGCTGAGAAACTTCAGACAGTGTGGATAGTCAGATGAACACATGCAGGATTATGTGAACTTCTGAAATATTATAAACTCTTCAGTTATTAAATAATAATCATTAAGAAATAGTGCCTCCATAACTAAAGTAACAAGTTGGTATAAATATTTTAGATTAATTTTCAAAATTTAATGAGGCATAGAATTTGCATTTAAAAATGTATGTCTATACATCTGTCCACTTGCAGTTCAATGGTAAGCTCCAGTTTGGGTGCTGGGAAAGCTACGCATTTCGATAAACACCAATATATTTAAACATGAGGGTTTAGCCCACTGTTCAGTAGTCTGAACAACCCCCTGACATTTCTTTCTGCCATCCCTTTTTAAATTGTATTTTAGATGATAGTATAAATGGCTGACATCCAAGATTTTAACTGGTATCTGGAAATGAGTAAATCCAAATATTCCTTCAGAGAATGAAGCATTTCAACCCCCTATTTCTAATTAATTCCATCAGAACCACAAAATGCCAGGGACATAATCTAGAATTTTTCTGTTGTACCTCACATTTTCTGTTTTCCTTAGTTTTCTATCATATAAATTTCTGCAACTCTGAACCATAGTGTGGTGGGTTGACCTTGGCTGGACACCAGGTGCCCACCAAGCTTTTCTATCACACAGACCCCCCACCCCCACCCCACCCCCCGCCTCATCTGGACAGGGGGAGAGAAACTATGAAGAAAGGCTCATGGGTTGAGATAAGGACAGGGAGATCACTCAGCAATTACCATCACAGGCAAACCAGACTCAACTTGGAGAAAATTAGTTTAATTTATTACCAATCAAATCAGAGCAGGATAAGAAGAAATAAAACCAAATCTTAAAACACCTTCCCCCCACCCCTCCCTTCTTCCCAAGCTCAACTTTGCTTCTGAATTCTCTACCTCCTCCCCCCAAGCGGCACAGGGGGACAGGGAATGGGGGTTGTGGTCACTTCATCACATGTTGTCTCTGCCACTCCTTCCTCCTCACACTCTTCCCCTGCTCCAGCGTGGGGTCCCTCCCACAGGAGACAGTTCTTCATGAACTTCTCCAATGTGGGCCCTTGCCACGGACTGCAATTCTTCAAGAACTGCTCCAGCATGGGTCCTCCGTGGGGTCACACATCCTGCCAGCAAACCTGCTCCAGCATGGGCTCCTCTCTCCATGGGTTCACAGGTCCTGCCAGGAGCCTGCTCCAGCATGGGCTCTCAGCTTCCTTCAGGGCACATCCACCTGCTCCGGCATGAGGTCCTCCACAGGCTGCAGGATGGATATCTGCTCCACCATGGACCTTTCAATTGCACTACCTTTTCTGGTTTACCTTTTGTTATGTCCATGGCAAGGTATACCTGCGGTTTCCCCGTAGAGCCGAATCCACCATCTTCACGTTGTACTTCACCTGGGTTCGGAACACACGACCTGAATGGAACTAATTGTGCTATTCTGGTACCTTTAGGAATAGAAACAGGAGGGATTAAAACATGAATCATAATTTTTCACAGTCCCACAATAATCTGCATCAATAAGGCCTGGGACTACCAGAATTCCTTCTAGAGCTGTTGAAGATCGCCCCATTAAAAATGCACTAAGCCCAAACCCCAATAGTCCCTTTATGTTGGATGTGTACTGCGGTTTCCACATCCACTCCGGAGCTTCCTGCAGTGGTGGATCTGGTGGTTGCGAGGCTGCCTGAGGGCTGGCAGCCCAAGCCCCTTGCATTTGTGTTGTCGCGCGAGGGGCCTTCGCGGTCGGTGTGAATTTTCCCTTCTTCCTGTATTCTTGGTGGTATAGTTATCTTTATTACACTTGTTGCAGCACTTACTGTTAGCAGTAACTGTACATTTGCTCCTAATGTGACCACGTTTGCCACAGTTAGAACACTTGACCAAGGGTGTCTTACTGGCCTTGTGCTTCTTTGTAGCTCCTTGTAGAGCTGCAGCAACATAGGCTGCTTTCTGTGAGTGCACTGATCGACCCATGTATTCTATCATATCAACGACGTCTGCATTTTTCGGCAAATTACACAATGCTTTGCGTGTCTTTTCAGTAGCATTTTCAAAAGCGAGTAGTTTGAACGTGTTTTCTTTCATGCCCTCGTTCATGTCAGGGTGGTCATAGATTGCCCTATGCAGTCTATTAATTAACTGTGCAAAAGGTTTGTTATACTCCTGTTTCACCTGGGTAAAAGCATGGCTGCGCATATTGTCTGGTATGGTAAGAAAAGCTTGATACACCAAGATCTGTGATAGATGATGAACCTCAGTGATACATTGTAACTGAGCGTTCCCTGATGCGAAGGGTCCAGTACCCATCAGCATCTGCGTGGTTACTCCCCATAGGGGATCTGTTTGTTGTCGTGATGTTGCTTGTTCCTGATCACAGAACATCTCCCACTGCCGGAAAAACTCTAACATTTGGGAGGGCTCCAAAACCAACTGTGCTAGCTGTTTAATATCTTGAGGTATCAGCAGAAAAAATGAATCGCAGTATTTGTTGAGCTAATGCAGATTTGATTCCGTACTGACTCACAGCATTCTTTAATTTCTCAATGACCTTCCAGTCAAACGCCTCCCATTTTTTCTGTCCATTGGGTGCAATAACTGGGAATGCTTGGAGTATAGTCCCTTCTATAATGGCCTCTTTTATTACTCCCCTCCAATGTCTTTCTTCTGCAGCGGCTATTACAAGCGGCTCCGCGTCTATCGCGGGCGCAGTTGGTTTCACCGTCTCTGGTTCCGAGAGGCGGGATGGATTAACGGGCGGGGGCGGGGGCGCGGACGGTTCTGCCCGGGGGCCGGCCACGGCCGCGGCTGGCGGCGGCCACTCCATGGCCGGCTGACACGCGCCGCTGCAAGGGGGCGGAGGGGGGGGCGGAGAGGGAGGGGAGGAGGGAGGGGGCGGGAGGAGAGGGGCCGAGGAAGGGGGCGGGGAGAAGGGGGCGGGAGGGGGCGGTGGAGGGGGCGGGAGGGGAGGGGCCGAGGGAGGTGCCGGAGAGGGTGGTGAGAAGGGGGGGGAAGGGAGCGGGACTGGTATACGGCCGGAATCTTCATTCTCTTGCTTTCTCGGTTCATCCTTTCGGGAGGGTGAACGTTTCTCCCTCACTTCTGGCTCTCCCGACCGTACTGCCATTTTTTGTAATTGGTGCACCACCTCCCTTAGGAGCTCTTCCGACCGTACTGTCATTTTTTGTAATTGGTTCACCACCTCCCTCAGCTCTTCCATCGCGCTACCCGATGGAGATGGTTCCCTCACCCCCGCAACCTCTTTATCCGCATTAGTCACCCCCGAATCTGTCGGGTTCGGATCTGTCGGGCGACAATCGGCCACCCCAATTCCTCTGTTTCTTGTGGAGTAACAGACGGGGGAATTTTTTCGGCGCCAGCGGCCTGGCTGGGTATAGGCAAAGGCTGCGTATGTGCAGGCGTCTCAGCGTTAACAGAAATGGATGTCGGGAGGGTGGAGATAGTTGTGTAGAGAATGTCCCCCCAACTCCAGCGGGGTAGGCTGACGCGGCAGCCGTGGAGGCAGCAGAGGGGGTCACGGCCGCGTGGGCAGCGGCGGCTACCTCCTGGTCTGCCCTCATTGCCTCCAGCATGTCTCGAATTACTTTCCCGAGCGCTGCGTATTTTTTCATCTCCTTTACCTTACCCTCCTCTCAGTTAGCAGCGTCCCACAGTGCCTTGCCTATATTATTCCAGGTCGCTTCTTCAAATGCGACGTTTATACTCGGAATAAGTTCTCTCTTCCAGGCCCATAAAACAGAATTATCGAATTTCAGTCCTCTCTCAGAGAGAAAATGATGAAGGAGCTTTAGGACTGCTTCCTGCCTTTTGTCCAACCCCATCTCCTTCTCCGACCGCTCACCTGATCAGGGCGAGATTCAAGCTTTCGCGCGTCTCCTCGTTTTCCCAGCTCAGGGCGAGATTCAAACGTACGCGCGTCCCAGCTCAGCTGAAGCTCATGTCGTGCTTCCCAGCTTAGCTGAAGCTCGTGCCATCCTGCCGGGGCAGCAGGAACACTCTCGGCCAGCTCCTCCGCTCCCTCATCGGTTCAGCTGCACCAGAAATTCCCATAGAGACAATAAAGTGCTGATGTGAGGGTCCCTGTTCAGGCACTAAATGTTGCGGAGGATCCACAGGGGAAATCATACACAGACCAATCTGATCAAGTGAAGTCCATTTACTACAACTTTTAGCACAGTTATATACCTTATGTGCTTGTGCACGCGCCTTATACAATACTCTAATTGGTACAATACCCTGGTTCACGCGACACTATCTTATCCTCTATTGGCTGTGCAAGCTTCTTCACAAGGTGTTGTCCTGGGTTCAGCTGGGATAGAGTTAATTTTTACAGGAACCTGGGAGGTGGGGGCATAGCCGGGGCAGCTGACCTGAACTAACCAAGGAGCTATTCTATACCATGTGACATCATGCTCAGTATATAAATGGGGAGCAGGCCGGGGGGTGGTCTCTGTTTTTGGTGGGGGAAGTGGCGGAGCGTCGGGTCCCGGGTGGTGAGCAGTTGCACTGTGCATCACTATTTTGTATACTTTTTCATTAGCACCATTGTTGTTGTTGTAATTTCTTTGTGTTGTCCCAGTAAACTGCCTTTATCTCAACCCTCGAGGTTCCAGTTTCTTTTTCTTTTCTCTCCTCCGTCTCCTCCCCATCCCACCGAAGGGGGGCGGAGGAGTGAGCGAGCGGCTGCGTGGTCCTTTGTTACCGGCCGGGCTGAAACCACGACAGTCCTTTTTGGCGCCCAACGCGGGGCACGAAAGGGTTGAGATAACGACAGATCTGGCCAGAGCGTGTTGAAACAAATTTGTCACACGCATTTCTTGGATAAATAGATGTTAGTCACAATGTTGTTTCATTTGTTTACATGGTGGCGTTTTGTAAGCTCTTATATGCTCTATGTATTGCCTGTAGTTGCATATCTCATCTCTGGGAGAGTGATTGGGATTATCATTTTGCTGTACTGGGCAATGTCAACTTATGAAATGATTACATCACTGGTCATGAGGTTAAGCTGGTATCTGTATGAGGCAGTGATATCATTTCCATACTTTGGGCACCTTCTGTCGGATTTTATTGGTAATTACACCCAATCCATGGGGAAGTTAGGGGGGGATACTTCCCCCCGTCCGTTTGCCTCCCTTTCCTCCTTCCGACTAATTACAACAGCTTTTGAGAATTTTGAATATCCTTGGGATGCGCAAGCCAGTGTGCTGTTAGTGCTATGCCTCCTGAATATTTTTCAGGTCTTGTTTAGGGCTACAAAAAGTCTCTTTAAGAGGACCACCCAGAGATCTGCCCCAAAGCTGGATATTCATGAGTGGCACGGCATGTGGGAGGATATGGGCAGGTATCTAGAGAACTTCTCACCTCCAGTGGCTTGGAAGTTCACTCCCAAACAACTACAGAACCCTCATGAAGTGATAGAATATTTGAAAGACAAATGCTGTGGCTATTCCAAAGACGTACAACTCGCTGCACTGTGCTGGGCCCTGGCCAGTATATACCAAGCACTGCTTGATACTAGGCAGCACTCTCGGGGGGAAAAGGGGGAAAGGATGGAAAACAGGACAACATGCACCGTGGCTGCCCCTACCCCGACAACAGACACCGTGGCTGCCCCTACCACAACAACAGGTACTGTGACTACCCCTACCCCGGTGACAGACACTGCAGCTAAACCAGAGAACCAACCTGTGCCAGTATCAGTCACCCCTGTACAGAAAAAGAAACACACAAAGAAATCAGTTCGCTTAGTGAGAGATGAAGATGAACCAGGTTCATCGCGAGAACAGGAGGAAGACCTGAAATAATTACCCAATCCCTATCCATGAGTGAGTTGCGTGACATGCGAAAAGATTTTAGCCGCCACCCAGGTGAGCACATTGTTACCTGGCTGCTCCGATGCTGGGATAGTGGGGCTAGTAGTGTGGAATTAGAGGGTAAGGAAGCCAAGCAGTTGGGATCTCTGTCTAGGGAAGGGGGCATCGACAAGGCGATTGGGAGAAAAACACAAGTCCTCAGCCTCTGCAGGCGACTTCTGTTAGGTGTAAAGGAAAGATACCCCTTCAGGGATGAAGTTACATGTCACCAAGGCAAGTGGACCACCATGGAGAGAGGTATCCAGTACCTGAGAGAACTAGCCGTGCTGGAGGTGATTTATAATGATCCAGAAAATGCGCAGTCACCCACAGATCCAGATGAAGTGCAATGCACACAACCCATGTGGCGGAAGTTTCTACGAAGTGCACCACCAACCTATGCCAACTCGTTGGCAGTGATGTCCTGGAGAGAAGGCTATGGAGAAACGGTGGATGAATTGGCTGTCCAACTCCGGCAATACGAAGGGAGTCTCTCTTCCTCCCTACGGGCCTGTGTCTCAGCTGTAGAGGAGTTGTCCCGAGAGTTCCAGCAATTCAAAGTAGATCTGTCCTCCTCCTCACCTGCACAGGCCCGCATCGCAGTTATTGGGAGTAAGCGTTCCTCTACCCAAGAGAGAGGAGAAAGAAAGTACACACGACGGGCTAACCTGTGGTTTTACCTTCGTGACCATGGAGAGGACATGAGGAAGTGGGATGGAAAACGTACCTCAGTCTTGGATGCACAGGTACAGGAGTTGCGAGAAAAAGCAACCAGAAAAGAGGATTCTTCTTGGAAAACTGCTGCTCCAGTTTCCTGTGAGCAGTCCCCCAGACGCAGTAGATGGGCTGATTTCATTTCTGATCCCCTTGAAGGGACTTCTGATTCACGTGTGCAGAAAGTGAGTAACGGATATTCTAACCAGGATTAGAGGGGCCCTGCCTCCAGCCAGGTGGAGGAGAGGGACAACCGAGTCTACTGGACAGTGTGGATTCGATGGCCTGGCACATCAGACCCACAGGAATAGAAGGCTCTAGTGGACACTGGTGCACAATGTACCCTAATGCCATCAAGTTCTAAAGGGGCAGAACCCATCTGTATCTCTGGTGTGACAGGGGCATCCCAAGAGCTAACCGTATTGGAAGCTGAAATGAGTCTAACCGGGAATGAGTGGCATAAACACCCCATTGCGACTGGCCCAGAGGCCCCGTGCATCCTTGGTATAGATTATCTCAGGAGGGGGTATTTCAAGGACCCAAAAGGGTACCGTTGGGCCTTTGGTATAGCTGCATTAGAGATGGAGGTTGAACAGCTGTCTACCCTGCCGGGTCTCTCCCAAGACCCTTCGGTTGTGGGGTTGCTGAAGGTTGAAGAACAACAGGTGCCAATTGCTAACACGACGGTGCACTGGCGACAATATCGCACCAACTGAGACTCCCTGATCCCCATCCATAAGCTGATTTGCCAATTGGAGAGCCAAGGAGTGATCAACAAGACTCACTCACCCTTTAATAGTCCCATATGGCCCATGCGGAAATCTGATGGGGAATGGAGACTAACAGTAGATTATCGTGGGCTGAATGAAGTCACGCCACCGCTGAGCGCTGCTGTGCCACATATGTTAGAGCTTCAATATGAACTGGAATCAAAGGCAGCTAAGTGGTATGCCACAATTGATATTGCTAATGCATTTTTCTCCATTCCTTTGGCAGCGGAGTGCAGGCCTCAGTTTGCTTTCACTTGGAGGGGCGTCCAGTACACCTGGAATCGACTGCCCCAGGGGTGGAAACACAGCCCCACCATTTGCCATGGACTGATCCAGGCTGTACTGGAAAAAGGTGAAGCTCCGGAACACCTGCAATATATTGATGACATCATTGTATGGGGCAACACGGCAGAAGAAGTTTTTGAGAAAGGGAAGAAAATAATCCAAATCCTTTTGAAGGCTGGTTTTGCCATAAAAGAAAGTAAGGTCAAGGGACCTGCGCAGGTAATCCAGTTCTTAGGAGTAAAATGGCAAGATGGGCGTCGTCAGATCCCTGTGGACGTCATCAACAAAATAACAGCTATGTCCTCACCGACTAATAAAAATGAAACACAGGCTTTCTTAGGTGTTGTGGGCTTTTGGAGAATGCATATTCCAAATTACAGTCAACTTGTAAGTCCTCTCTACCAAGTTACTCGGAAGAGGAACGATTTTAAATGGAGGCCTGAGCAACGACAAGCCTTTGAACAGATTAAGCAGGAGATTGTTCACGCAGTAGCTCTTGGGCCAGTCCGGACAGGACAAGATATTAAAAATATGCTCTACACTGCAGCTGGGGAGAATGGCCCTTCCTGGAGCCTTTGGCAGAAAGCACCTGGGGAGACCTGAGGCCGACCTCTGAGGTTTTGGAGTCGAGGATATCGAGGATCCGAGGCTCACTATACTCCAACTGAAAAAGAGATCTTGGCAGCATATGAAGGAGTTCGAGCCACCTCAGAAGTGGTTGGTACTGAAACACAGCTCTTCTTAGCACCCCGACTGCCAGTGCTGGGCTGGATGTTCAAAGGGAAAGTTTCCTCTACGCATCACGCGACTGACGCCACGTGGAGTAAGTGGATTGCACTGATCACACAGCGGGCTCGCATAGGAAACCCCAGTCGCCCAGGAATGTTAGAAGTGATCACGGACTGGCCAGAAGGCAAAGATTTTGGAATGTTGCCAGAGGAGGAGGTGACATGGGCTGAAGAGGCCCCGCTGTATAATAAACTGCCAGAAAATGAGAGGCAATATGCCCTGTTCACTGATGGGTCCTGTCGCATTGTGGGAAAACATCGAAGGTGGAAGGCTGCTGTATGGAGTCCTACACGACAAGTTGCAGAAACTGCTGAAGGAGAAGGTGAATCGAGTCAGTTTGCAGAGGTGAAAGCCATCCAGCTAGCGTTAGACATTGCTGAAAGAGAGAAGTGGCCAGTGCTCTATCTCTATACTGACTCATGGATGGTGGCAAATGCCCTATGGGGGTGGCTACAGCAATGGAAGAAGGGCAATTGGCAGCGCAGAGGTAAACCCATTTGGGCTGCCGCACTGTGGCAAGATATCGCTGTTCAGATAGAGAAGCTAGTGGTAAAAGTACGTCACGTAGACGCTCATGTACCCAAGAGTCGAGCCACTGAAGAACATCAAAACAACCAGCAGGCAGATCAAGCCGCCAAGATTGAAGTGTCTCAGGTGGACCTGGACTGGCAACGTAGGGGTGAGCTATTTATGGCTCAGTGGGCCCATGATACCTGAGGCCATCAGGGAAGAGATGCAACATATAGATGGGCTCGAGATCGAAGGGTGGACTTGACCATGGACACTATCGCACAGGTCATCCATGAATGTGAAACATGTGCTGCAATTAAGCAAGCCAAGCGGCAAAAACCCCTGTCGCATGGAGGGCGGTGGTTGAAATATAAATATGGGGAATCCTGTCAGATTGACTATATCACACTCCCACGAACATGACAAGGCAAGTGCCATGTGCTTACAATGGTGGAAGCAACCACTGGAAGGCTGGAAACATACCCTGTGTCCCATGCCACTGCCCAGAACACTATCCTGGGCCTTGAAGAGAAAGTTTTATGGCAACACGGCACCCCAGAAAGAATCGAGTCGGACAACGGGACTCACTTCTGAAACAACCTTGTAGACACCTGGGCCAAAGAACATGGCATTGAGTGGGTGTATCATATCCCCTATCATGCACCAGCCTCTGGGTAAATTGAGCGATACAATGGACTGTTAAAGACTACATTGAGAGCAATGGGAGGTGGAACCTTCAAACATTGGGATACACATTTAACAAAAGCCACCTGGTTAGTTAATACTAGAGGATCCGCCAATCGGGCTGGCCCTGCCCAACCAAGAGTTCCACATACTGTAGAAGGGGATAAAGTCCCTGTAGTGCGCATGAGGAGTATGTTAGGAAAGACAGTCTGGGTTAGTCCTCCCTCAAGCAGAGGCAAACCCATTCAAGGGGTTGTTTTTGCTCAAGGACCTGGGTACACCTGGTGGGTGATGCAGAAGGATGGGGAGGTTCGATGTGTACCTCAGGGAGATTTGATTTTGGGAGAGAATAGCCAGTGAATTGGGCTGTATGATATTTAACTGCTAAATAACCTGCCAATGCATGTCATTGTATCTATAGTGTCTATATGCCATATCAAGGGTATTATTGTGAGAATTATCCAAATGACTACAGGATGGACTTTTGAAACTGAGCCAAGTACAACAGCGATAGAACTTGAACTGGCACCCACCAATTTCCTCAAGATCAACATCTTCGACCTGCAGACCAAGGGCGTGGGTTACACCAAATGTACTAGCCACAAGTTCCAGAGGCAGCATCCAACCCAACATCTCACACCATCTCTCTCTTATCCTGAAGAACTGTTACAACAGATAGAGCCCCAAAATCGATGGACACATTAGAAGGATAGCCCATAGGCTAAAGGAACACCATGTGTGTGTGTGTGCGAGGTCGGGGCGGGGGGGAGTCCATATACTTATATATAAGACCAGGAAAGTAGTAGTGGTTGATTAGAAAAATGTAAGATCTGGGCATGATGTAGATGGTATAGAATAAGGGGTGGATAATGTCCTGGGTTCAGCTGGGATAGAGTTAATTTTTACAGGAACCTGGGAGGTGGGGGCATAGCCGGGGCAGCTGACTTGAACTAGCCAAGGAGCTATTCCATACCATGGGACATCATGCTCAGTATATAAATGGGGAGCGGGCCAGGGGGTGGTCTCTGTTTTCGGTGGGGGAAGTGGCGGAGCGTCGGGTCCCGGGTGGTGAGCAGTTGCACTGTGCATCACTCTTTTTGTATACTTTTTCATTAGCACCATTGTTGTTGTTGTAATTTCTTTGTGTTGTCCTAGTAAACTGCCTTTATCTCAACACTCGAGGTTCCAGTTTCTTTTTCTTTTCTCTCCTCCGTCTCCTCCCCATCCCACCGGAGGGGGGCGGAGGAGTGAGCGAGCGGCTGCGTGGTCCTTTGTTACCGGCTGAGCTGAAACCACGACAGGTGTCCAGCAGTTACTTATCTCATTCTTCGGCATCCAGGAGTTGCTTGTCAGGCTCTTCTTATCTTCCTTTTTCCCAGCGTACAAGGGCACAGCGTCCTTGTCTGCTCCAGCACTTTGTAAACTTATGCTTCGTTCCCACCTAACGGCTGGATTGCTCACATGCCCTCGCCCAGCCAAGAAATCCTCAACAGGGTGCAATTGCTCAGTATCGTTTAAAATCTCCTTTTACGCAGGCATTTTAGTCTCATATATTTTCTGGGTCAACCTTAACTCCATATGACTCACGAATGCTTGCTAAAACCTTGTTGTCGCCGTCACAACAGTTATATTTTTTCCATAGGTGGCAGGAACTCTGTGATGATGCAGAGGCAGAAAATAGGGGACGTCAACAAAATGTTCCCTTATTTCAATGTATTGCTCAAATGCTGATGGGCTCTGGACCATTTTCAAATGCTGCTTGGCAAGCTCAATTTGATATTCAAGTTTTAATGCAATCACAGGAATTGGCGTTTAAAGCTTTCCAAAGCATACCCGAGCAAGGAAAAGTTTCTCCTTCCTATGTTAATATTCGACAGGGAGAATCTGAACCGTTTGCTCAGTTTATAGACAGACTGCATACTGCATTGGAATCTCACGCAGATCTTGATAGTAACATGAAGGTTAAGTTGCTTGATCAGTTGGTGTTTGAAAATGCAAATGTGAAAACAAAGCAAGTATTGTGCACGTTACCTCGAGGTGTTACTGCTAGTGAGATGTTAGAAGCTTGCGACCGTATGGGTGAACAAGGGAAAGCTGCTCTTTTTGCTTCTGCGTTTGCCGCAGCAGTGCAACCTCTGCTACGAACAAAAAGTGGGGAAAGGCCAGGAGAAAAGAAATGTTTTAATTGTGGAAAGCCAGGGCATTTTAAGGCTCAATGTAAAGCTTATGGTAAAGTCTCTGGTGAAACACCATGTGATCGATGTGGGAAAAGAGGCCACATGGCTAAAGAATGTAAATCGAAGTATCATGTCAGGGGCAGAGTTTTGGGAAACTCCCACCTGAGCACGAGATCCCCGTGTGCTATGACACAAATACAGGGTGTCTGGACAGCGTCCCCTCCACCACAGCAGGAGGTGCCGGAGTGGACGTGGCAACAGCAGTAGAAGTAACTTTGTTGGACACAAAGGTGCATTGCATTCCATCAAACATGAAAGGACCTCTTGGTCATGGGTTATGTGAGATATTGTTGGGGCGATCGTCAACATCTCGACAGGGGATTTTTGTCTTACCAGGAGTAATTGATGCTGATTACACTAGTGTGATCATGATCATGGTCCAAACAATAACGCCACCCGTGAATATTGCGAAAGGTGCACGCATAGCGCAGTTAGTGCCGTTTGAATCCCGAGTACCAAAATCTGGCGAACTTTTGTGAGGAGATACAGGTTTTGGATCCTCTCGTTCACCTGCAGTGCTATTGGCCTTAAATACTCAAAAGTCAAAACCAGAGGAGACAGTGAGAATTATGGGACCAAAAAACGAATCCATTTTTAAAAATGATCATTGATACGGGAGCAGATGTTACCGTAATTCCCAGAAGTAAATGGCCTAATGAATGCCAGCTAATACACACCACTGAAGGGATTTATGGAATTGGTGGGATGCAATGCACTAGTGTGAGCAAAGAGCATTTAAATTTCTGTTTTTCTGACGGCTCTGAGGTGAAAACATGACCATACGTTTTGAACGTTCCCATCGCATTGATCGGGCGGGATATCTTGAGTCAACTGGGTGCGAGGCTGACAACTCAGGGTTTTTAATCGCGGCCATTGAAGGACAGCCAATCCTAAAACTACGGTGGAAAACTGAAACACCGGTATGGGTTGATCAATGGCCACTCAATGCAGAAAAGCTGTCCAACATTCAAGAGTTAGTACAAGAGCAGCTAGAGGCAGGACATATAGTTCCCTCTACTAGCCCATGGAATACCCCAATTTTTACCATCCCAAAGAAAAATGGGAAATGGTGTTTGTTGCATGATCTACATGCAGTCAATGCAGTAATGCATGATATGGGAGCCTTACAACCTGGATTGCCCTCCCCGGTAATGATTCCAGTAGATTGGAACATTTTGATTATTGATCTGAAAGATTGTTGGTTTTTTTTTACTATACCATTACATCCTGAAGATCAAGAGAAGTTTCCTTTTACAGTATTATCGAAAGGGTACATCAGGTAATTAAAGGATTGTTAGCTAAACAAAAAACAGGGGAAATAGGACTCTCCGCACAAAAAAGAATTTGGAAAGTTTTATATGTACTCAATTTTTTGCGGTTGGCAGGCAACACCGATAACCCTCCCATGGTAATTCATTGCAGTGCCTTGAGCAATGATTTATCAATAGTAAAAACAACAGGAATTTAAGTAATGTATAAGGATTTGAACACGGGACAGTGGACAGGCCCAGCACAAGTACAAGTAACCGGTAGAGGATATATGTGTGTCATTACAGATTCTGGACCAAAGTGGGTACCGGCTCGCTGGGTAAAACCGTGGAAATCTTCTGCCACAGTGAATGGGAGGAACACCACAACAGACAACCCAGGGGATAAGGGAGACAACGATAGCTAGTGGTCAACTTTGTCCCATTTGTCGTCGTTGCAGTTTGTCAAGAGCTTTAATGCAATTAAGAAAGCTGTCATTTCAGCTTAGAGCATTTAGCTGTGGGATGGGGACTTAGGAGTTGGAGCGGCTGGAAATTAGGGATACAGGCCCACGATGGACTCCCGCTCGATTTATACGACCATCATCATCTGGAACATCCTAGACGGTGCGGCAATATGAATACCACCTCAGCCAAAAACTAACATGTATGTCACCTTGGCTAACATAACAGGTCAAGATTCTCTGTGCATTGCAACTGCATCACAAAGCCCATGAACCAATAGACAGGATGGCTATGACTCGTGCAGCACGCCTGGCCAGCGAGCGCATGCGTCATAGGATCCCCATGTTGCAACCGAGGCAGATTTTGGCACCCGCTGGACACGTGTGCTGAAATCCGTTCCTCTGCAAATGTATAAATACCGGGATTTTCCGAAGAGCATAGGGCTGGTGTACGGTGAGGCCACTATTGCCCCCGTGGGGACGCCCATGTAAAGCTGACACCTACCGATTATTGGACTGAGTTCGCGGAGCAAGACGGTACAAGAATGTACAGATGGTCCATCTTCCTCACAGTCCTCGGATGGACGTAGTCATGGATACTGCCGCAAACTAAAGAAAACATCTGGATGACCCTGGCTGACGTGACCGGACAAGATTCCTTATACCTCAGTACAGCAACACCAAGCAATCCCTTTTTCACAGGTTTAATAGGGGGTTCCACTGACATCAACAAAGTTTAAGAACTTATTGATGGAGACCCCTGTGCAGCAGGTCATGGACTCAACGGATGGGAATGCCTGGTTTCCATGGATCGGGCATTCACCCTCATTGCCACCCCAGGAATCACAAATTCTGGGCTCCCTGAATACAGATTGGTGTAATATTATCTAATTTTACTGTTAGATGTATATAGTATTAGACACACAACTTTACAAAATAGAGCTACTCTTAAATCATTAGTTAAGATAGTTTTGACTTATCTTGTAGGGGTTTTTTTTGTTGGATTTTTTTGTTTTTTAATTTGTGTGCCTTGTATGTTACAATGTGTTTAAAAATTAATTGATAGATCAAGTAAAGCTGTGCTAATCGATGGAAAACAAAAAAGGGGGAATTGTGGACACATATTTAGCTAACGGTCACAAGAGCATTCCAGATGCCTTTAGAAGGCCTTGAACAGAATAAACAAGAAGACAAAAAAAGAAAGATGCCAATTAGAAGAACACAGGTGCGCATTCCACGATAAAGGGAACTTGGCACAAACAACCTCAATTTGGCAGTTTATCTTGACCAATTACACTGAGACAGTTTCGCATGTTTTAGTATAACCAATTATGTCCTACGTTTATGTGCGTGTACAGTGTTGATATAACCAATCATTAAGTGTAACTAGGCGTGTGGACAGCCTATGAATAATGTGTGTAACCAATAGTAAAATAGCTAAGTGCATGTACAGATGTAACCAATATATAAAATGATGTCTGATGCTCTAGTAAAGGGTCTTCAACTATGATCATATTGATCTCTCGTTGAGTCTATGATTATGCTCCCGCAAACCACAATGTCTTGCATCACTGGCTTGTGTGGCTCTTGTCCCATCTCTGTTGCACGAGGAAGGCAGATGCTGAGCCAACATGGGAGAGGCTACTGTAAAGGTATTAAAGATCAGTATGTCACTGCTGAAGTCACTGTTGTGAGTCTATCTCTGGTACTTTGTCCACATAAATGATACCTAAATAAAATAAAATTATGGCACTATGTTCATTTTGACTGTTTTCAGTCTTAAGGTGTTTCTCAAAAGAAAAATCTGTATTATTATAAGAAAAGTCTAAGCAGTCATTCTCCCTCTTCCTGTTGTGGTGGTGTCCTGGTTTCAGCTGGGATAGAGCTAACTGTCTTCCTAGTAGCTGGTCCAGTGCTATGTTTTGAGTTCAGTATGCGAAGAATGTTGATAACACTGATGTTTTCAGTTGGTGCTCAGTATTGTTTAGAATATACTCAAGGATTTTCCAGCTTCTCATACACAACCAGGGCACCTGACCCAAACTGGCCAACGGTGTATTCCATACCATGTGACGTCCCATCTAGTATAGGAAGTGGGAAGTGGGGGTGGGGAATCGCCGCTCAAGGGACTAGCTGGGTGTCGGTCAGCGGGTGGTGAGCTATTGCCCTGCGCATCATTTGTACTTTCCAATCCTTTTATTATTGCTGTTGTAATTTTATTAGTGTTATCATTATCATTATTAGTTTCTTCTTTTCTGTTCTATTAAACCGTTCTTATCTCAACCCACGAGTTTTACTTTTTTTCCCCCGATTTTCTCCCCCATCGCACTGGATGGGGGGGAGTGAGTGAGCGGCTGCGTGGTGCTTAGTTGCTGGCTGGGGTTAAACCACGACAGGTGGGTTGACCCAGACTGGGTGCCAGGTGCCCACCAAAGCTGCTCTATCACTCCCCCTCCTCAGCTGGACAGGGGAGAGAAAATATAACAAAAGGCTAATGGGTCAAGGATAAGGACAGGGAGATCACTCACTAATTACTGTTATGGGCAAAACAGACTTGACTTGGGGAAATTAATTTAATTTAATACTAATCAAATCAAATCAGAGCAGAGTAATGAGAAAATAAAAACTGAATCCTAAAATACTTTCCCCCACCCCTCCTTTCTTCCCGAGCTTAACTTTACTCCCAATTTTCTCTACCTCCTCCTCCCCCCTGAGCAGCACAGGGGGACAGGGAATGTGGGCTGCAGTGAGGTCATCACACATTGTCTCTGCCACTCCTTCCTCCTCAGGGGGAGGACTCCTCACACTCTTCCCCTGCTCCAGCATGGGGTCCCTCCCATGGGAGACAGTCCTCCATGAACTTCTCCAGCATGAGTCCTTCCCCTGGCTACAGTTCTTCATGACCTGCTCCAGCATGGGTCCCTTCCATGGTATGCAGTCCTTCAGGAGCACACTGCTCCAGCGTGGGTCCCCCACAGGGTCACAAGTCCTGCCAGCAAACTTGCTCCAGCATGAGCTCCTCTCTCACAGATCCGCAGGTCCTGCCAGGAGCCTGCTCCAGCACAGGATTCCCACGGGGTGACAGCCTCCTTTGGGCATCCACCTGTTGCGGAGGATCCACAGGGGACATCACACACAGACCAATGTGATCAAGTGAAGCCCATTTACTACAACTTTTAGCACAGTCATATACCTTATGCGCTTGTGCACGTGCCTTATACAATACTCTAATTGGTACAATACCCTGGTTCACGCGACACTATCTTATCCTCTATTGGCTGTGCAAGCTTCTTCACGAGGTGTCCAGCAGTTACTTATCTCATTCTTCGGCATCCAGGAGTTGTTTGTCAGGCTCTGCTTATCTTCCTTTTTCCCAGCGTACAAGGACACAGCGTCCTTGTCTGCTTCAGCACTTTGTAAACTTATGCTTCATTCCCAGCTAAAGGTTGGATTGCTCACATGCCCTCGCCCAGCCAAGAAATCCTCAACATCCACCTGCTCCACAGGGTCCTCCCCCGGGCTGCAGGTGGATATCTGCTCCACCGTGGACCTCCATGGGCTGCAGGGGGACAGCTTGCCTCACCATGGTCTTCCCCACGGGCTGCAGGGGAATCTGCTCTGGCGCCTGGAGCACCTCCTCTCCCTCCTTCTTCACTGACCTTGGTGTCTGCAGGGTTGTTTCTCTTACATGTTCCCACTCCTCTCTCCGGCTGCAATTGCTGGTGTGCAGCTTTTTTTTCCTCCCTTCTTAAATATGTTATCCCAGAGGTGCTACCACTGTCATTGATGGACTCGGCCTTGGCCAGCAGCGGGTCTGAGTTGGAGTTAGCTGGCATTGGCTCTGTCATGCCGCGATTGAGAGATGGGACACAGCTTGATGCAAGCAGAGGGTCCGTTTTATTGCATATAACACTCGTTTATATAGAAAATTAGAAGACGCGTTTTTTTAACTGATTGGTTATTATGCTTCAAAGTTCTTATCAGCGCACGCTAATTGGTAGCTACTTAACTTTAAAAATTGGACTGTCAGCAACTAAGCTATTTTTGCAAAAGACTCTAAGTTCCAGCTCCTTATCGAGCCTGACTCACGGGTCAGTAATTCTCCACCACCTCCGCACCTCTCTATTCCCCTTATCAGGCCTCCCAAGGTTTATAGCCTACAAGTTCCAGCACATCTCTTTCTAACAACGGAGCAGTACCCACCGTCCTGTCTCATTCCTTCAAACCTTGCCCCACATAGGGGATATAGGGGAAGCTTCTAGCATCTTCTCACAGAAGCCACCCCTATAGCCCCCCCACTACCAAAACCTTGCCATGCAAACCCAATACATGTTCATCTTTATGCTTGCACTATTTAGCCCTGTGTGTGCTCTTCCAGACACCTTGTCGAGGAAAGTGCCCAAGCACATCATTGCACTTTCAGCTGTTCAAAACTACTTCATTTCTACCTGGCAGCCACATGCACAGCTCGTTGACAGCTGCTTCACCCTAAACTCGAATTTACCACCTTCCTGAAAACAAACCCAGGCACTAGCCCTCCCCTTATCGATGCAGGCCCGGGCCGGGTCCACGGAAGAGCGGCGCCGCGGGGACGCCTCCGGCGACCGCTCTGCGGACCTGCCAGGGGAGCGGCATAACTTCTTCGCGGCCTCCGGGGGGGGATCTTCTCCCTCCCACTCCCCCCCCAGCAGGAAGAAGCGCTGTAGTAGCTGCCGCCTTCCCCTAGATGGAGTCCCACGGCGCAGTGAAAGTGACACGCACCGGTTGGGGCTCCCGGGCAGCCAGTGGCACTCCCGGGAACGCGCGGAGCCACCCCCACCCGCTCGGCTATCCCGCCCCGAGGCGGCCGCCAACCCCCCCATCCCCTCCCCCCCGACAGACATGTTCACCCGGCGCGCTATCGGCCTCCCTTACTTACCCCCTCCTCTCCACGGCTGACGACCAGCCAGCTGCAGAGTGGGGCGCGGCAGCTATGGGAGGAGGAGGAAGAGGTGACGGTGACCGCTGAGCGCCCCGCGCCCCGGTGGGCAGGGCAGGCGCGGAGGGGACCGCGGCGAGTGAAGTGAGTGCTTCGAAGATGGGGCTCGGCGGGTTGCCTACGGCGGAGGAACGGAGGTGGGGTGCATATGCGGGGAGGGGCGGTAGCCTGCGCTCCCTGGCTGTCCCCCGCCCCGGCCTGGCCTTCCCGCCCCACGGGAGGGGGTGCGGTGGGGAGGGGTGCAGGCTC
The DNA here is from genome assembly GCF_929443795.1 of Astur gentilis. NCBI lineage: Eukaryota > Metazoa > Chordata > Aves > Accipitriformes > Accipitridae > Astur > Astur gentilis. Next base: position 15,164,355 of record NC_064918.1, on the reverse strand, counting down.
AGCCCCACGTCCGGCCGCTCTCAGTCGCCGTTTTCGGTCGTTGCTGTCTCAGAAGTTGGGGCCAGCCCAGGGGAGGGAGCGCGATGCCCAGCGGCGTCATCGCGGCGGCCCCTCGCTGAGGCGCTCCGATGGTGCCGGCATTCGCCGGTGTGGGCGGCGCCCGCCGCCGCCCGAAGCGCCGCCGAAACTTGGGGGAAATTTCTGAGCGACTTGGTGAGTACTGGCGGCGGCTTTGCGGCCGGGCGGCGGCTGCGTCCCGCGTGGGGCGGGTGCGGGGCAGCTTCCTTGTCCCCAGCCCCGGCGGGCCGAGGTCTGTCTCCTCTCGGGCTTCGTCTCCCGCCCGCCCAGCTTTTGCGTGGGGGTGGCGGTGGGTCTCTGAACAACCCCCGGCCGCCCGCCCCGCGGTCCCGGTCGGTCCCCAGGGAGCGGCGATCGCTGCTGCGGGGCAGAGCGGCGGCGTCGGTACCGTCGCCCCTCCGGGAGCGGGGGCGATTGGCGTGTCCCGCTCGCGTGGGCAGTGGGGCGCCGGACACGGGCTGTGGTAGTGGGAGTCAGGTCTGGCTGTGGCCGCGGACCCGCGGTATGGACGACTAGCAGGGGGCAGGCGTGGGGGCGAAAAGGTTTGTGACCCCGTGTGCTGTGGGTGATGAAGGGAGATGACGGGGGAGCTGTCTGGAGAGAGAAAACATGGTTTTAGAGAAACCTTCTTTTCTGTATGGACTTGAATTTAAAAAGCAGAGCAAGAACGGTACACGAGCTGTCAGCATCTCAATTTTTCCTGCTGTAATGGATATAATCGGAGTGTTTCTGTGTGGTTTCTTCCAGTTTATACAATTTCCCCCCTCTTTTTTTTTTAAATTTTTCATGCCATCGATAATTGATTGAATTTCTTAGTATGTGGTCTTGTTACCGAAAAAGCCGGTCGAAGAAACTCACTAAGACTCAATTTTGGAGTTTTAGAAAGCGGGCATTCTTTATTGCAGCACTGGATGCATGGGGGATAGTTCCTCCTAACGTGCATACCACTACCTACAGCAATCAAAGCTTATATTGTTCTAATATATACATATTCATTACATTTCCCGGAATTGTCGTGCATATTCATGTTATTTCCCAGAAATTATTTACATAGTGTCCACCCATTTGGGCATGTGCTATTAAATGGGTCGGTGGTCTTTTGGGGTCTTTGAAACCCTCTGGTGGTCATTTTCTTGGTGTTCACTAATTGAACTCTTTCTTAAGGCTTGCGCAGCGTGGGTCATCTCAGGTGGTTCATCTCTTCTTCCTAGTTAGCTGGTCCTAGCAGGTTTTAATCACAAAGCTCAGCAAAACTTAAGGCTTCTTATCTATTTATGCATACTCTTAACAAAGCTCAAGGTTTTCTTATATACCAAAAGTTTCAAAGTCGCTCAAGCAAGCATAAATTAAGCGCTACAAAAATACAGTGGAGTCTTTCAACTCCAGCCTTTATTCAAGGAATCAGTCTGCTGTAAGTACTGTACAGGAAGAAAAGCTGAAGAGAATTTTTTTTAAAAACAAATACTGCAAATATTCTAAATAGAAGTATATGAAATAGAATGTGTTTTCTCACAGCAACGTCTTCAGTGATATTTGTTGCAAACTCTCACAGGGCTAATTCTAGAGATCAAGTGAATGGATGTGCATTAGTTACTCATCTTTTCAGTAGTGTATATCTCGTTCAGAATCTAGTGTATTATTAACTTACTGCATTCAGTCACAGCTTCACTTTCCTCCTCATGTAGCAACTACAAAAGACCCACATCTGGTGATCTTTCTGTTCATGGTTAAATCAGAAATAAGAATGAAGCAATTAAAAAACTGTAGCCCACCACTTGAGATGGATCCCATTTAAATCCTGTGAACCTTTAAGCAAGTGTTTATTGATAGGAAAAATTGAAATTACTTACAAGATAAATAGGTGCTTAAGTTAAATCTGAAAGACTCTTAGCTGTAGTGTAGACTTGATTGCTCACATCAGTGGTGAAAAATGTAGTTTGGAATAGAATCAATATATGGGCATTTGGTAAGATTTATTTAAAATACCAGAATTTATTTAAAAGATGTTATTTTAAATATTGAGATTAGAGTAGATTGCAATTGAGATGTTTTCTGGCTCTGATAAATATAAGTATTACTGAAAGTTATTCAGACAACTTGAAATGTTTAAATAGGAATATGGTGTCTTTCATCACCAAATCTCAGTCTTGCATTACTAGAATTGCTACTTGCTGTGTTAATTCAGGACGTTAGCATATTTTAATAAAGGATTGACAAACAAGACAGGAATGCTTCTGAAGAGTAATTTCTAAAATTGCCAGTAAATGGTAGTGGTACTTTTATTAAATATATAAGAATAACTGCTGAAACTTACTCTAATGCATAGAGAAGTCATAGATACCCCCCCAAATACTTTGGAGTCAAATTCTTTGAGTATGGTTAAGCATTGTTTTTATTACTATGGGCTGTTTCATTGTTTCCCAGTGTTGATATGTCTGCACAGCACAGTGCAGCGCCATGCAAATATATAAACTTGGGGGTTCTATAGCAACTTTTATAGAGGTGTTATTTTTTTGTAGCACTGTACAGCACAGCAGCACCACTCCCAGAGAGCACTTGGGTGTCTGTGCCATGCTGGGTGTGTTGGGGAGATGTACGGATGTCCTGGTTTCAGCTGGGATAGAGTTAACTGTCTTCCTAGTAGCTGGTACAGTGCTATGTTTTGAGTTCAGTATGCGAAGAATGTTGATAACACACTGATGTTTTCAGTTGTTGCTCAGTAGTGTTTAGACTATAGTCAAGGATTTTTCAGCTTCTCATGCCCAGCCAGGGCACAAGAAGTTGGGAGGGGACACAGCCAAGGCACCTGACCCAAACTGCCCAACGGTGTATTCCATACCATGAGACGTCACTGCTAGTATAGGAACTGGGAAGTGGGGGCAGGGAATCGCCGCTGGGGGACTAGCTGGGTGCCGGTCAGCGGGTGGTGAGCAATTGCCCTGCGCATCACTTGTACTTTCCAATCCTTTTATTACTACTGTTGTCATTTTATTAGTGTTATCATTATCATTATTAATTTATTCTTTTCTGTTCTATTAAACCGTTCTTATCTCAACCCACGGGTTTTACTTCTTTTTTTCCCGATTTTCTCCCCGATCCCACTGGATTGCGGGGAGTGAGTGAGCGGCTGCGTGGTGCTTAGTTGCTGGCTGGGGTTAAACCACGACAGTCCATTTTGGCGCCCAACGTGGGGCACGAAAGGTTGAGATAACAGCAAACCTGACCAGAGCTTGTTGAAACAAATTTGTTCTAAGCATTATTGGTCTAATAGTCGGTAGTCATTATGTTGATTTATGTGTTCCTAGAGTTGTTCCTCTGGTTTTTAAAGTTCTGTTATGTATCACCTTGCTTGCTGTATGTAGTTCCTCTTCTGCTGCTTATCATCCGTGGGAGGTGGATTAAGGTTTTCGCTTTGATGTATGGTATAACACTGGTTTATGGTATGATAAAGTCATCAGCTGTGGGATTAATCCGGTATTTGCACTTAGCATTGTCATCTTTATACTGCGGGAGCCATCTGTGGGAAACTATTAATAATTATATCATTTGCCTTTCCTCAATGGAAAACCAGTCTATGAGTGGGGTACCTTTCTTCCCCTCTCCTTTCTCCTTCAGTCCAGTTACAATGGTGTTTGAGAATTTTGAAAAATTTGAATATTCCTGGGATGTTGGGACTAGCACGGTCCTAGCCCTACTGCTAGGAATTAGCATGCTTCTGAATGTGGTTCAGCTCTCGTTTAAGGTTAAACAACTATTTAAGAAGATCACCCAGAGATGTGCCCCAAGGCTGGATAATTATGAGTGGCAGGGTGTGTGAGGTAGTATGGGTAAGTACCTAGAAAAGTGGGCACCTCCAATGTTTTGGAAATTCACCCCTGAACAAGTGCAGGATCCAGAAGAACTAGTAAAATATTTGGAAAAGGTATGCTGTCACCCTGGCAGCTCCAGAGAGATACAAATCACTGCAACATGCTGGGGCCTGGCCCATGCCTATCAAGCCCTGTTCGACACCACTCAGTACCCTCAAGGGGAAGAGAAAGTCTCTGGACCTAACAATAAAACAAGGAGCACCGCGGCCACCCAAACCTTGGCAACGGGCGCTGCGGCCCCTCCAGCCCTGGCAAGGAGCATTGCAGGCACCCAGACCTTGGCGACAGTCACTGTGACCCCTCCAGCCCCAGCGACGAGAACTCGGGCTACCCAAACCTCAACAACAGGCACTGCAGCCCCTCCAACCCCGGCAATGAGCACAGCAGCAACCCAAACGTTGGCAGCGGGCACTGCGGTCCCTCCAGCCCCACCGACAAGCACTGCTGCTACCCAAACCTCGGCGACAGACACTGCGTTTATCCAAAACCCAGCAAGCGATACTGCAACTGAACCAGTGGACCAACCTGGACCAGTATCAGTTGCCCCTGTACAGAAAAAGAAATATACAAAAAAATCAGTTCGCTTAGCGAAGGATGAAGATGAGCCAGGGTCATCACGGGAACCGGAGGAAGAGGCAGAACCAGACTGTTTAAATACTGTCATAAATCCATTATAGTCTTCAAACTCAGTTTATAAGTAGTCAGTCAAAACATAAAGTAATATTTCAGATGCTCTACAGAGTAATTTTGTGCAATACAGATTTATCAGCAGCTAACACACAACTCCTCTGAGGGGTAGTTGGAAAGAGTTAGCTTATTAATTACAACTTGGTCTCCTCACCATTGTGTTGTATCATTCAAGTGCTTAAATTGAGTTTGAAGTTTTACTGCCTCAGGAGAAAATGAGATTGGTAAAACTTGGCCCTTCAGTAGGAGAAGAAAAAAATCCTGACCTATTATCAAGGAGCTGTTCCAGCACTGTGCTAAGTGGCTATTTGCTTGTAGCCCAGGCTGTCATGGCATTGTGGTCCTGGACAGTTCTGATATGGTCACTCAGTACTCCAGCTTTTGCAGTGGTGCTGGTTCAGGTCTGGCCAGCCTAGAACTTGGGGAGAACAGAAGTATTTTTGCCTGTTCTTGTCCAGGTAGAAACATCCAATGGCTATTTCTAGCCTCAAAAATCTGCTGCACCTGTAAAATACAGGGTTCGTTCAAATCCCAGTGGGCTGGCTCCATATTCCAGTAGATCTCTAGGATGCATTGCTGGTAACTTGTAGATAGAAACTACCTATGTTAGTTCTGCGAAGAGATGCCTGCGTGCCTGACCAGTATGCAACAGTTTTGGGGTTTATTCTGTATGTGGTTCATCTCTACAACCTTATTGATATAGCTGAACAACTCCTTTTGTGCCTGTTGGAGTTTGGGGATTGGGTAGCAATGGTCTGACTGTGAGAAAGAGCCTGTAGGCCAGGAGAAACAGACTGAAAGAACCAACAAATTTTATTTCAGCTGTCTCGGTTAAATAAGCATGCTTGTCAGTTTTTGCTTCACTTCATAAACTGTGTGCCTTATTCCCAGCTGCTCTCAATATTCAGCTAGCAGCCTGATTTCCGCTATATTTCATGTTGTTTTCTTTTTTTGTCTGCCTTTCTCACACACACATAGGAATTTGTCAGTGTTATCTTGAGAACGAATTGGTGCAGTGGGCTTTCCTTTATTGCACGACTGCAAATATTGTTTGAATTTGGTACTGAATGCTTATTAAATTGTGTTTGCTCAAGAACCATGTTATGAACCTACTTTATAACTTATAATTGTTTTGAGTGATGCCTGGTATACTCTTTTCATCCCAAAAAGTTTGAACTGTTTGGTGTTTTGACCATTCATGAGATTGCTTGTGGCTTTATGAAATGCTATAAAAAGTGAGTGAAGAGGTATAAGAAAGGAGGTTTTTCTCCTTCTAGATTATGGTTCTTGTACCTTGCTTCACATGAGTTGAAGAGGCCTGACTGTGATTACATTTGGGACCAAACTTTATCTGTTCTGCCTAGAGTAAGGAAGGCCTGGGATGAGGATTGAGAGAAGAAAAGCAATTAGAAGTAATGAGCTGGCATATCTTTAGATTTGATTACTTTTTATGGCTGAGCCTAGTTACAGGAAGAAGAATGCATAAGAACAAAAGGTATGTCCGGGGAACTCTATGGAACTTCTACTTACAAAGAAGCCCCCAAGAAAACTGTTGCTTTTGTAATGACTGTGACAGTTTGAACTCAGGCACAGAGCAGCTCTAAGGACTAAGTCAGATGTTAAGTAAACAGGGCAGAATATAGCATGGTTGGGGCTCTGGGACTTCACAAACCCATATGTACTTCACAGCATGCACAGATTAAGCCCAGTGAGCTATGCTTATGCTGGGGCTTTGGTCTTCCAGGTTGAGTCCTGGTTTTTGTAGGGCATATTCTAGGGCCACACTTGCCTCAGTGAGTTGAGCCGCTAGAAGGAATAATTTACAGCATGTAGTGGGAAATACTGCCTATTTTTCCTGAATCCATTTGCAGTTCTTGGCTCATCCACACACGTAACTGAAGCATGTGCAGCCAAAACTTTTCAGACTTGTGTTTGTTGTTCCAGCTAGTGCTAACCTGCTGGTCCAGTATGTGTAGATAAAATATTCTTGCTTGTGGCCACAATGCTACTGCAATAGGATCAGAGAGAGTGTGTGTGAGACAACATTTTACACTTTTTAGCTGTGATTTCTGACCTTTGGAGAGCAGCAGTGAGTCTTGGGGTCTGCTTGTGCTGGGTGGTGGTAACAAACACCACACAGGAAAGATGCTCCTTATGTGATATGGTCACTGCTAGCCTCCTGTACGCTGGCCAGTTCTGCTGGTGCAGGACAGTGTGTACGGCATGGAGGGACTGCAGCCTGGGACAGGGAGAAATGGCCCCTCCACCTCCCTGTGAGGAAGACTATTTTTGTGGAAGCGTGTGATAAGCTCTGGTATCTTCCAGCACTAAGGTGTGTTTAACAAGGAGGCCATATCAGTTCAGAAACCATTTCAGAAAAAGCAGTCAATGTTGTAAAGCAGCCTGTGCCTCGTTACTGATGGATCTTAGTTAAGTATTTTGCTTGAATAGCTAATTTCCTTGAAATAATAGGTAGCTTTGAGAGAATGAATTTCGTTGATTGTACTGGGTCCAGACACACTTTTTTCGGTGACATGTAATTTATCCACCACAAGGCACATGTGTGTTAACTACAGTGGATACTGCCTGATCATTCTTAAGGCTTTGGCTGACCACAAGGATACTGGATGGTGACATTAAAGAAAGATGGTGTTCACTTGTTTCATAGAATCATAGAATCATTTAGTTTGGAAAAGACCTTCAAGATCATCGAGTCCAACCATCAATCGTGCTCACTAAACCATGTCCTAAAGTGCCTTGTCTACGTGCTTTTTGAATACCTCCAGGGATGGTGACTAAACCACTTCCCTGGGCAGCCTGTTCCAATGCCTGACAACCCTCTCAGTAAAGAAATGTTTCCTAATATCCAACCTAAATCTCCCTTGCCTCAACTTGAGGCCATTTCCTCTTGTCCTATCTTCAGCCACCTGACAGAAGAGACCAGCACCCACCTCACTACAACCTCCTTTCAGGTAGTCGTAGAGAGCAATAAGGTCTCCCCTCAGCCTCCTCTTTTCTAGACTAAACAGCCACAATTCCCTCAGCCACTCCTCGTAAGACTTGTGCTCCAGGCCCCTCACCAACTTGGTTGCCCTCCTCTGGACACGCTCCAGCAACTCCATGTCTTTCCTGTAGTGAGGGGCCTAAAAATTAACACAGTACCCGAGGTGCGGCCTCACCAGTGCCAAGTACAGGGGAACAATCACTTCCCTGCTCCTGCTGGCCACACTATTTCTGATACAGGCCAGGATGCTGTTGGCCTTCTTGGCCACCTGGGCACACTGCTGGCTCATATTCAGCTGGCTGTCAACCAGCACACCCTGGTCTTTCTCTGCTGGGCAGCTTTCCAGCCACTCTTCCCCAAGCCTGTAGCGCTGCACGGGGTTGC